>NC_092091.1:48645005-51305560 GCF_045679555.1 Salvelinus alpinus
TCAGAAATACAGTGGACATTGTTAATGTTGTCAATGACTATTGTAGCTGGAAACGGCAGATTTTTTAATGGAAAATCTACCCAGAGGCCCATTATCAGCAACCATTACTCCTGTGTTCCAATAGCACGTTGCGTTAGCTAATCCAAGTTTATCATTTTAAAAGGCTAATTGATCATTAGAAAACCCTTTTGCAATTATGTTAGCACAGCTGAAATCTGTTTTTCTGATTAAAGAAGCAATAAAACTGGCCTTCTTTAGACTAGTTGAGTATCTGGAGCATCAGCACTTATCGGTTCGATTACAGGCTCAAAAAGGCCAGAAACAAATACCTTTCCTCTGAAACTAGTCAGTCTATTTTTGTTCTGAGAAATGAAGGCTATTCCATGCGAGAAATTGCCAAGAAACTGAAGATCTCGTACAACGCTGTGTACTACTCCTTTCACAGAACAGGGCAAACTGGCCCTAACCAGAGTAGAAAGAGGAGTGGGAGGCCCCGGTGCACAACTGAGCAAGAGGACAAGTACATTAGTGTCTAGTTTGAGAAACAGACGCCTCACAAGTCCTCAACTGGCAGCTTCACTAAATAGTACCCACAAAACACCAGTCTCAACGTCAACAGTGAAGAGGCGACTCCGAGATGCTGGCCTTCTAGGCAGAGTTGCAAAGAAAAAAGCCACATCTCAGACTGGCCAATAAAAATAAAAGATTAAGACAGGCAAAAGAACACAGACACTAGAAGATTGGTTAAAAAGTGTTATGGACAGACTAATCTAAGTTTGAGGTGTTCGGATCACAAAGAATAACATTTGTGAGACGCAGAAAAAATGAAAATATTCTGGAGTGCTTGACGCCATCTGTCAAGCATGGTGGAGGCAATGTGATGGTCTGGGGGTGCTTTGGAGGTGGTAAAGTGGAAGATTTGTACAGGGTAAAAGGGATATTGAAGAAGGAAGGCTATCACTCCATTTTGCAACGCCATTGCCATACCCTGTGGACGGCGCTTAATTGGAGCCAATTCCCTCCTACAACAGGACAATGACTCAAAGCACAGCTCCAAACTATGCAATAACTATTTAGGGAAGAAGCAGTGCGCTGATATTCTGTCTATAATGGAGTGGCCAGCACAGTCACCGTATCTCAACCCTACTGAGCTGTTGGGGGAGCAGCTTGATCACATGGTACGTAAGAAGTGCCCATCAAGCCAATCCAACTTGGAGGTGCTTCAGGAAGCATGGGGTGAAATCTCTTCAGCTTACATCAACAAATTGACAAAGACCTCAGGAAAACAATTGTAGACCTCCACAAGTCTGGTTCATCCTTGGGAGCAATTTCCTAACGCCTGAAGGTACCACGTTCATCTGTACAAACAATTGTACGCAAGAAAAAACACCATGGGACCACGCAGCCGTCATACCGCTCAGGAAGGAGATGAAAAAGTATCTATATCCACAGTAAAACCAGTCCTATATCGACAAAACCTAAAAGGCCGCTCAGCAAGGAAGAAGCCACTGCTCCAAAAAAGCCATAAAAAAGCCAGACTACGTTTTGCAACTGCACATGGGGACAAAGATCATACTTTTGGAGAAATGTCCTCTGGTCTGATGAAATAAAAATATAACATTTTGGCTATAATGACCATCATTATATTGAGGAAAAAGGGGGAGGCTTCCAAGCCGAAGAACACCATCCCAACCGTGAAGTACGGGGGTGGCAGCATCATGTTGTGGGGGTGCTTTGCTGCAGGAGGGACTGGTGAACTTACCAAAATAGATGGCATTCAATATATGTGGATATATTGAAGCAACATCAAGACATCAGTCAGGAAGTTAAAGCTTGGTCGCAAATGGGTATTCCAAATGGACAATGACTCCGAGCATACTTCCAAAGTTGTGGGAAAATGGCTTAATTAACTTCTTATGTGCAGGTGGGACAGTAGCGTCCCACCTGGCCAACATCCGGTGAAATTGCAGAGCGCGAGATTCAAATATTAAACTTTCGTAAAATTACAAGTGTAATACATCAAAATAAAGCTTAACTTCTTGTTAGTCCAGCTCGTGTGTCAGATTTCAAAATGGCTTTACGGTGAAAGCACACCATGCGATTATCAGAGGCCAGCGCCCCGCATACAAAAGCATGAAAAACATATTTCAAACAGGCAGGTGCGCCACGAAAGTCAGAAAAAGCGATATAATAAATGCCTTTGATGATCTTCTTCTGTTGGCACTCCAAAAGGTCCCAGAAACATCACAAATGGTCCTTTTGTTCGATAATGTCCTTCTTTATATCCATAAAAACTCACGTTTAGCTGGCGCGCTTCAGTCAATAATCCACCCAGTTTCCCTCCATCAAAATGCATACAAAATGAATCCCAAACGTTACTAATAAACTTTTCCAAACAAGTCAAACAATGTTTATAATCAACCCTTAGGTACCCTAATACGTAAATAAACGATAAAATTTAAGACGGAGAATCGTTATTGTCTTTACCGGAGAAAAATACCAAAGAATGCGCCCTCTTCCACTCCCTTGGAAACACTACAAGCCAAAAATGGGAGCCACCTAGAGAAACTACCATTTCTGACTTATTTTTCCAAAAACCAGCACGAAACTCTTTCTAAAGAGTGTTGACATCTAGTGGAAGCCCTAGGAATTGCAATCTGGGAGGATTTCGCCTTATAATAAAAGTGACAGCCATTGAAAACAGTGGTAGGCTGAATTTATTTTGGGGGGGATGGTTTGTCCTCGGGGATTCGCCTGCCATATCAGTTCTGTTATACTCAGACATAATTTTAACAGTTTTAGAAACATTAGAGTGTTCTATCCAAATCTACCAATTATATGCATATCCTAGCTTCTGGGCCTGAGTAACAGGCAGTTTACTTTGGGCATGCTTTTCATCCGGAAGTGAAAATACTGCCCCCTACCCAAGAGACATTAAGGACAAAAAAGTCAAGGTATTGAAGTGACCATCACAAAGCCCTGACCTCAATCCTACAGAATGTTTGTGGGCAGAACTGAAAAAGTGTGTGCGAGCAAGGAGGCCTACAAACCTAACTCAGTTACACCAGCTGTGTCAGGAGGAATGGGCCAAATTCACCCAACTTATTCTGGGAAGCTTGTGGAAGGCTATCCAAAATGTTTGACTTAAGTTAAACAATTAAAAGGCAATGCACCAAATACTTATTGAGTTTATGTAAACTTCTGACCCACTGGGAATGTGATGAAAGAAATAAAAGATGAAAGAAATCTCTACTATTATTCTGACATTTCACATTCTTAAAATAAAAATGGTGATCCTAACTGACCTAAGACAGGGAATTTTTACTAGGATTAAATGTCAGGAATTGTGAAAACTGAGTTTAAATGTATTTGGCTAAGGTGTATGTAAAACTTCCGACTTCAACTGTATGTTTTCTTGGAAAACAAGGACATTTCTAAGTGACCCCAAACTTTTAACGGTAGTGTATGTCTTAAGCTAAAGTGTACTGTTAGCTAGATAACGTTAGCTGGCTGGCTCCCTAGCGAACGTTATTATTCATTTCCCAGAGCTGTTTGCGTTTCTAGTTAGAGCCCAATGTTAGCTAGCTAACATTGAACCAGGTTGGTTAGCTCACAGCATTGTGGCATTATTGGCACTTTGTTCATTGTTGTCTAACTAGCTAACGTTAGCTGGCTGGCTCGTCAGCTAACATTACGTGACGTGTGTACAACACCCATTGGAATATGGCCGGTGTCGGTAAATGTCTGCTGGTTAGGCTGTTTATGTCATCCAGAGGTAAACAGATCATCAGCCAGAGCATCAAGTGTGCGCTCCGAGAGTGAAAAACGAGATGTGTGGGTCTAAAGCTTAAGAGGGTGTGAATGATGCTGAATGGGTGTAGACAAAGAGCTCCTCACTAGATACCAAAACATTCAAAAGGCGATTTTCTCGTGAGTTTACAAGTTGATCAACTTTCAAAGCAGAATTAATTTCCCAATGTTCCTCAAATGCAGCCTATGACATACCATTTTGTATCTCTCAGTCTCTAAAAACACCATTTCACATTTTGCTACACAAGACCGAATCCAGGTGGTGAGTCACATGGGTCAACAACAAAAAAAAGCCTATCTACAAATAGGTGCCCTTATTTTTGAGGCATTGGAAAACCTCCCTGGTCTTTATGGTAGAATCTGTGTTTGAAATTCACTGCTCGACTTAGGGACCTTAGAGATAATTGTACGTGTGGGGTACAGAGATGAGGTAGTCATTCAAAAATCATGTTTAACACTATTATTGCAACCTGACTGAGTCCAAGAAATGTATTGTGTGACTTCTTAGGCACATTTGTATTCTTATACTTAAATTAGGCTTGCCATAACAAAGGGGTTTGAATACTTATTGACTCAAGACATGAATTAGTAAACAATAATAAAAACATAATTCCACTTTGACATTAATGGGTATTGTGTGTAGGCCAGTGACACAACATCTCATGCTGTAACACAACGAGGAAAAAGTCAAGGGGTGTGAATACTTTCCGAAGGCACTACTCTATTCCAAGCAGTGTACTGACTGAACAGAACACAGTAAAAACAATACAACTATCACTCATCCCACAGTTCCCACTCAGTCATTCAGTTCAATGCTTCATCTAATGTTCCTCCATGTCATGTGTGTGGAAGTCTTCATTCACTAAGCCCTGATTAAAACTACTCGCACCCAGCAGCAAAGGAGAAAGAGGAAGAGCCTGCTTGTGTGTGTGCGTACAGTTGGTACATTGCACAATCACTCAAGTAAATAACATTTCTCCCCCTCGAAGGCACAAGAGGTGCCTTTCAGAAGTCAAATACAAGCCAGTCTATTACTTTTACAGTTGGAGTGCTAGAGGAGGGTGTAATGTAGGAAAGGTGGAAGGGACTTGGGCAATGGCGCATGAGTAGATAGAAGGGAGGGGAATGGGAACTCTCACCCTCTCCTTGGCTGAAAGACTAGTATGCACACTCTCCCAAAGACACACACACTTCGCTGTACGTGCGAGAAGCATTGCATCATGTTCTAAAATTGGCTCCTGCTTTGACACACACCACTTGACTAAACTAGTGCCTATCACATGACAGGGAGAGGACCATCATACCTGCTCCACTGCCCTCTCCACAGCAAAGGAAACCACTCTCACTCCAAACTCTCCCTCTCCTTTCTCACTATCACCCATTAGGGCAATTCCACGATAACAGATTGATGCTGGCTCAGATTTTTCACTTTAAACCAATGACTGCAAAGTTAAATAAACCAACTCTATGCACAAGGACGACCGAATTTCCACTGAAAACGTTACAGAAACACATTTACTTGCAAAGTTTAGTAACAGAATGATGGCACAAACACAAACCGTCATTCGGTTACCAAACTTTGCATCTGCACTGTTCAAGTGAATGTGTTTCTGTAACATTTTCAGTGGAAATTGTTAAGAAGTACTTGTGCATATGGTTTGTTAAACTTTGCAAATATTTTTTTGTGTACATTTTAAAATCTGAGTTTCAGCGTCATTCTGTTACCGTGGAATTACCCAATACGCTAGCTAGGTTCTCTCTATAGCAGCCATTCCCAACCTTTTCCGTTCTGGGGATCGTCAAAAGCTCGAGGACCACCATTCACGGAGTCGCAGAATTTTTCAAACATAAAATATC
Organism: Salvelinus alpinus; assembly: GCF_045679555.1. Lineage (NCBI taxonomy): Eukaryota > Metazoa > Chordata > Actinopteri > Salmoniformes > Salmonidae > Salvelinus > Salvelinus alpinus. The sequence goes on from NC_092091.1 coordinate 48,650,673, forward strand.
TTTGTAGTCAAATTTAGTCCATTTAAGCAGTGAATGTAACAAATAAAAGGCCTATTATTATTATTAACTATTTGCATTGTGAAAAGTAATAAACAATTGCTTATAATACCATTAATACTCCCAACTAATTCTGGAGTAAAAAAAAATATATATATCTACCAAAAAAAGTGCGGTTGTCCGCGGACCACATGTTGCTCTATAGTAAATCAAATCTTCTCTCTGGAGAGTAAGGTCATAACTTTTGATTTTGCTAGCTTTTTTCACGTAATATTTCAAAGCTAAGTATAGGCTATCATTCATAGTTCTGATTGACTTAGACCAATTAGATTATAGTGTTCATTCTACACACAATCTCACATACCTAGATGGAATAATAAAATCAAAGAAAGAATGGTAGAGAGTATTGTTGAACGGTGTGCCAATTTTTTCAATACTACAGTGGCTTGTGAAACTATTCACCCCCCTTGTCATTTTTCCTATTTTGTTGCCTTACAACCTTGAATTAAAATAGATTTTTAGAGGGTGTGTATCATTTGATTTACACAACATGCCTACCACTTTGAAGATGCAAAATATGTTGTTTTCTTGTGAAACAAACAAGACCAAAAAAAAAAAAAAACTTGAGCGTGGATAACTATTCACCCCCCAAAGTCAATACTTTGTAGTAGAGGTCGACCGATTATCATTTTTCAACGTCGATACTGATTATTGGACAAAAAAAAGCTGATACCGATAAAATCTGCCATTTTTTAAATATATTTGTAACAATGACAATTACAACATTACTGAATGAACAATGAACCCTTTTATTTTGGTGTCTGGTTAGACTGTAAACTCTCCTTCCAGACTCACATCAAACATCTCCAATCCAAAGTAAAATCTAGAATTGGCTTCCTATTCCGCAACAATGCATCCTTCACTCATGCTGCCAAACATACCCTTGTAAAACTGACCATCCTACCAATCCTCGACTTCGGTGATGTCATTTACAAAATAGCCTCCAATACCCTACTCAATAAATTGGATGCAGTCTATCACAGTGCCATCCGTTTTGTCACCAAAGCCCCATAAACTACCCACCACTGCGACCTGTACACTCTCGTTGGCTGGCCCTCGCTTCATACTCGTCGCCAAACCCACTGGCTCCAGGTCATCTACAAGACCCTGCTAGGTAAAGTCCCCCCTTAGCTCGCTGGTCACCATAGCAGCACCCACCTGTAGCACACGCTCCAGCAGGTATATCTCTCTGGTCACCCCCAAAACCAAGTCTTCCTTTGGCCGCCTCTCCTTCAGTTCTCTGCTGCCAATGACTGGAACGAACTACAAAAATCTCTGAAACTGGAAACACTTATCTCCCTCACTAGCTTTAAGCACCAGCTGTCAGAGCAGCTCATAGATTACTGCACCTGTACATAGCCCATCTATAATTTAGCCCAAACAACTACCTCTTTCCCTACTGTATTTATTTTGCTCCTTTGCACCCCATTATTTCTATCTCTACTTTGCACATTCTTCCACTGCAAATCAACCATTCCAATGTTTTACTTGCTATATTGTATTTACTTCGCCACCATGGCCTTTTTTTGCCTTTACCTCCCTTATCTCACCTCACTTGCTCACATTGTATATAGACTTATTTTTCTACTGTATTATTGACTGTATGTTTGTTTTACTCCATATGTAACTGTGTTCTTGTATGTGTCCAACTGCTTTGCTTTATCTTGGCCAGGTCGCAATTGTAAATGAAAACGTGTTCTCAACTTGCCTACCTGGTTAAATAAAGGTGAAATAAAAATAAAATAAAATATTTTTAACTGCATATAATACATAAATAACATCTATTTAGTGTCAAATAAATAATGAAACATGCACAATTTGGTTTAAATAATGCAAAAACACAGTGTCGGAGAAGAAAATAAAAGTGCAATATGTGCCATGTAAAAAAGCTAACGTTTAAGTTCCTTGCTCAGAACATATGAAAGATGGTGGTTCAATATTCCCAGTTAAGTTTTAGGTTGTGGTTATTATAGGAATTATAACGCGTCAACTATTTCTCTACACCATTTGTATTTCATATACCTTTGACTATTGGATATTCTAATAGGGACTTTAGTGTTGCCAGCCTAATCTCAATAGTGGATAGGCTTGAAGTCCTAAACAGCACTGTGACTCAAGTATTGCTAAGAGCTGCTGGCAAACACAGTAAAGTTTGAATGAATGCTTACGAGCCTGCTGCTACCTACCACCGCTTATTCAGACTGCTCTATCAAATAAATGACTTAATTATAATAAACACAGAAATACGAGCCTTTGGTCATTAACTTCATTAGGGTAGGGGGCACTATTTTCACCTCCGGATGAAAAGCATGCCCAAAGTAAACTGCCTGCTACTCAGGCCCAGAAGCTAGGATATGCATATAATAATTGGTAGATTTGGATAGAAAACACTCTGAAGTTTCTAAAACTGTTAAAATAATGTCTGTGAGTATAACAGACCTGAAATGGCAGGCAAAAACCTGAGGAAAATCCATCCAGCAAGTGCCACTACTTTGAAATGGCTGTTTTTCCAATGAAAGCCTATCCACCATTTAACATCTTATGGCGGGGGGGGGGGCGCTATTTTCACGTTCGGATGAAAAGCGTGCCCAGAGTAAACTGCCTGCTACTCAGGTCCAGATCCTAGGATATGCATATTAGTAGACTTGGATAGAAAACACTCTGAAGTTTCTAAAACTGTTTGAATGATGTCTATGGGTATAACAGAACTCATATGGCAGGTGAAAACCTGAGAAAAATCCAACCCGGAAGTGGGAAATCTAAGGTTTGTAGTTTTTCAAGTGATTGCCTATCCAATATCCAGTGTAAATGGGGTCAGATTGCACTTCCTAAGGTTTCCAGTAGATGTCAACAGTCTTTAGAAAGTTGTTTCAGGCTTCTATTGTGAAAGAGGAGCGAATAAGACCACTCAAAGCAAGTGGCTCAGCTGAAAGCCTTTAGTTTAGTCTCGCTCGTATCCGTGAGCGCGACGGTCGTTCGCTTTCCTTTCTAATGGCAACGGAATTGTCCGGTTGGAATATTATTGAAGATTTGTTAAAAACATCCTAAAGATTGATTATATACATCGTTTGACATGTTTCTACGAACTTTAACGGAACTTAAAAAAAAACTTTTAGTCTGGACTTAGTGCCCACGCTTTGCATTTGGATTAGTGAACTAAGCAAGCGACCAAAAGGAGGTATTTGGACATAAAGATGAACTTTATCGAACAAAACAAACATTTATTGTGGAACTGGGATTCCTGGGAGTGCATCCCAATGAAGATCAAAGGTAAGTGAATATTTATAACGCTATTTCTGACTTTTGTTGACTCCACAACTTGGCGGGTATCTGTATGGCTTGTTTTGGTGGCTGAGCGCTATACTCAGATTATCGCATGGTGTGCTTTCGCCGTAAAGCTTTTTTTGAATCTGACACAGCGGTTGCATTAAGGAGAAGTATATCTTTAATCCTATGTATAACACTTGTATTTTCATCAACATTTATGATGAGTATTTCTGTAAATTGATGTGGCTCTGCAAAATCACCGGATGTTTTGGAGGCAAAACATTACTGAACATAACGCGCCAATGTAAACTCAGATTTTGGGATATAAATATGAACTTTATCGAACAAAACATACATGTATTGTGTAACATGAAGTTCTATGAGTGTCATCTGATGAAGATCATCAAAGGTTAGTGATTCATTTTCTCTATTTCTGCTTTTTGTAGAAATGGCTGTGTTTTTCTGTGACTAGGCACTGACCTAACATAATCAGATGGTGTGCTTTCGTCGTAAAGCCTTTTTGAAATCGGACACTGTGGTGGGATTAACAACAAGTTTATCTTTAAAATGGTGTAAAATACTTGTATGTTTGAGGAAGTTTAATTATGAGATTTGTTGTTTGAATTTGGCGCCCTGCACTTTCACTGGCTGTTGTCAAGTCGATCCCGTTAACGGGATCTCAGCCATAAGAAGTTTTAAATCAAGTGGCCTACCTGGAAAAGATGCTTATTTCTCCGAATGAGTTGCCAATTCCTTATATAACTGCTTATTTTTATGCTCATTGCACATTCATAAAACACAGACAAGACATCTAGCACATAAGACTGTAGCTAAAATGCTGCTAGTGGCACATGGTGCCACACGTGACAGAAACTGAGCATTCATTTTCCAGAAACAAATGTTCATTGATAAATAGGGTATAGTTAGAAAGGTTATGTTCTCCTCTACTACAGTAAAATAATGTCTCAATGTGTTTCGGTGTCCATATGGAACATTCAGCTGACTCAAGACAACTGTTGGACCAACCATAAAATGCAAATAACGAATTGAAACTGCTTGTTGTCAGAGAGGAAAAAGTGATCTTTCATCTGTGTTGTTGTGAGTGGCCGGGGCTTGGTGTATGAGTGGGAAGGTGCCCACAGCACAGAAGGAGCGAAGGAGACGAGACCAAAAAGACCAAATGAGAACAAGCGGACAAATGCTCATAAAAAAGATGTAATAATAATAATAGATTCTTGCGATCCAGGCTTTTGGAATTTCGCGCTAAATCATACATTTTAATTGATCAAATTACCATGAAATATCGCCCAGCCCTAACATACACACAGACACTTCACATGAACTGATTCAAATACAGAAACACACACAGATCCATCACACATACAGAACAGAGAGGGGATGACAGGAAGGGAGTGTGCAGTACGATCTGTATTGGCACACACTGCACCTTTCACCATTAGCTCTCTGCCCCCCACCTCTTACGCGCTCTCTCCTCTCCCAGCAAATACATTTTCTCTTTCCAATTATATTGTCGGCCTGCTTGTCTGTGAGAACTTTGAATTGTACATGAGGCCAGCCTAGTCTCTCTCCTTCTATAATTACAAAAAAACATTCCCTACATGCTCCAGTCAATGAATTAAAAATCTAAAGGGGAGTAGGCATGGCCCGTGACGTAATATAGAAAGAACAACAATCCCTCTATTATGATAATCATTTCAAATGCCATCTGTGCAAAAGCATCATTCATCTGAATTGATTGGGGAGGAAATCTCTTTTCCATACAGTTATCATCATCTCTGTCCCTCTCATTCATCCTGCTACTTTTACAACAGAAAGACAGCCAAACTGAGAGCTCTGGAGAATTCCTGCTAGCATGAGGTGAAATGACCTACAGGAAAAGTGACATCCAGGCAGAGCTGAAGTTCTTCTATATTTAACATCATAACCTTATCTAAATTGTCAAGTTGGCATAGGTAACAAATGAAATTAGATAAAAATGCCAAGCAATTAGGCCTGGACCTTCATATATTCTCATATGCCTACTGAACATATCAGCTGTATCAGGAAACTACCAAAGAAAACGTGTGGGCTACCAATGTTTGAGATAATCATTTATATACAGTACTCTTTTTTGTGTGTTCTTTACCATTCTTTCAGAAATACTTGGGAGTATCGAAAAAGGCCACTTACTTCTCTGGCAGTGGTTCTGAGTCCAGCAGCGCTCTCCAAAGTGTCCATTGATGGTAGTCTGAGGACAGGTGGTCTTCCCATAGGCCGTGCCTGGACACACATCCCCACACTCCCGGTCATTCTTATTGGCCACGATGTAATTGTCCTCCACTGTGTCCAGGATCTTGGACCAGTCTAGGGTGGAGAGGTAGCAGAGGTCCGGGTTCTTCTCCACCCTCACGGCTCCCCGGGTGATGTTCATGAGGCTCTGGAGCCCCAGCTCCTTAAGGTCCACCATCTCAAACAGAACCAGGGCGTAGTTGAAAAACAGGTTGTTGCCTCGGATCACCGTCAGGTTGGGGAACAGATCGCTGAGGGACTCTAGACCGTAGACCCTAAACAGGAGGAGGAAGTCGGTGACAACGGTCAGCTTGGGGTAGCTGAGGCCCCTGAAGTGCTCAGGCTTGGCCTTGAACATGAGGAGGATCTTCAAGTGGCCCTCAATTACTGTGCAGTTCTCTAATAACTGCAGGTTGGTCACGTTGTTACGGATATCCTTACTCTGACAGACTGGGGGAGATAGGAGAGAGAAAATAGAAGGGGAGAAGAGAGGGAGAGGAGAAGAGAGCGTGAAAATAGAGGAGGATAAAAAGAGAAGAGAAGACACATCAGTAGCTGCATAGTTGTAGTGCATTGTATTACTTAGTAATTTCCAGGAACATTCAGCTGACTCAAGACAGAAATGTAAATAAATTGACATAACATTGGGTTAGGGTTGGTTTTACAACAGGATGAGTGTGAAATTGTGTGCTAGAAAAACACAAGAGGTAGATAAAATCACGATGAAATACTAATACATTACACACAAGGAATCTGAGCAATTCATAAAACTGATGCATCCTCTAAGTTACTACTGCACGGCAACGCAGCACCACACAAAGCAGAGGGCCAGTCAACCCATTTACCTGTGACTATATTCATGATTAGGGTTGCAAAGGGTCGGAAAACTTCCGGTAAATTTCCATGTGAAGTTAAGCCTGGGAATTTGGGGAATGTTGCTTAAATTTATAAAAAAGTTAGCGTATAACAGTGAACCTTTTTTGTGGGATAGGCAATTCTAGGTCTTGTGGCATATTTTGGTTAAACTATCCCCAATTCAATGGAATTGCAGCCCTCTGCATGCACAGTGGATTCTTCCATCACATGTGCAGTGCACTATTCCATCACATGTACAGCTGATTCTCAAGCTCTTGCACACTAATGAGATGCTATTGAGGCCACACACCTACACTGTCTGAGTCAAGGACCACGTGCTTTCTGGTATGTTTTGATTACAATACTGGGTGGGGTGAATATATTTTATATATGATATACAGTGGGGAGAACAAGTATTTGATACACTGCCGATTTTGCAGGTTTTCCGACTTACAAAGCATGTAGAGGTCTGTAATTTCTATCATGGGTACACTTCAACTATGAGAGACGGAATCTAAAACAAAAATCCAGAAAATCACATTGTATGATTTTTAAGTAATTAATTTGCATTTTATTGCATGACATAAGTATTTGATACATAAGAAAAGCAGATCTTAATATTTGGTACAGAAACCTTTGTTTGCAATTACAGAGATCATACGTTTCCTGTAGTTCTTGACCAGGTTTGCACACACTGCAGCAGGGATTTTGGCCCACTCCTCCATACAGACCTTCTCCAGATCCTTCAGGTTTCGGGGCTGTCGCTGGGCAATACGGACTTTCAGCTCCCTCCAAAGATTTTCTATTGGGTTCAGGTCTGGAGACTGGCTAGGCCACTCCAGGACCTTGAGATACTTCTTACGGAGCCACTCCTTAGTTGCCCTGGCTGTGTGTTTCGGGTCGTTGTCATGCTGGAAGACCCAGCCACGACCCATCATCAATGCTCTTACTGAGGGAAGGAGGTTGTTGGCTAAGATCTCGCAATACATGGCCCCATCCATCCTCCCCTCAATACGGTGCAGTCGTCCTGTCCCCTTTGCAGAAAAGCATCCCCAAAGAATGATGTTTCCACCTCCATGCTTCACGGTTGGGATGGTGTTCTTGGGGTTGTACTCATCCTTCTTCTTCCTCCAAACACGGCGAGTGGAGTTTAGACCAAAAAGCTCTATTTTTGAATCATCAGACCACATGACCTTCTCCCATTCCTCCTCTGGATCATCCAGATGGTCATTGGCAAACTTCAGACGGGCCTGGACATGCGCCTGCTTGAGCAGGGGGACCTTGTGTGCGCTGCAGGATTTTAATCCATGACGGTGTAGTGTGTTACTAATGGTTTTCTTTGAGACTGTGGTCCCAGCTCTCTTCAGGTCATTGACCAGGTCCTGCCGTGTAGTTCTGGGCTGATAACTCACCTTCCTCATGATCATTGATGCCCCACGAGGTGAGATCTTGCATGGAGCCCCAGACCGAGGGTGATTGACCGTCATCTTGAACTTCTTCCATTTTCAAATAATTGCGCCAACAGTTGTTGCCTTCTCACCAAGCTGCTTGCCTATTGTCCTGTAGCCCATCCCAGCCTGTTGCATGTCTACAATTTTATCCCTGATGTCCTTATACAGCTCTCTGGTCTTGGCCATTGTGGAGAGGTTGGAGTCTGTTTGATTGAGTGTGTGGACAGGTGTCTTTTATACAGGTAACGAGTTCAAACAGGTGCAGTTAATACAGGTAATGAGTGGAGAACAGGAGGGCTTCTTAAAGAAAAACTAACAGGTCTGTGAGAGCCGGAATTCTTACTGGTTGGTAGGTGATCAAATACTTATGTCATGCAATAAAATGCAAATTAATTACTTAAAAATCATACAATGTGATTTTCTGGATTTTTGTTTTAGATTCCGTCTCTCACAGTTGAAGTGTACCTATGATAAAAATTACAGACCTCTACATGCTTTGTAAGTAGGAAAACCTGCAAAATCGGCAGTGTATCAAATACTTGTTCTCCCCACTGTACATGTTTTTTTGTTAACTAGTAAATAGTAGCCTACAGCAAAGTGTGTTTAAATAATTTCTAACTTGTTAACAATTTCTGCTAGTTAGTTTGTGCTACCATGTGGGTTTTAGCTTGCTTGAGCCTGCTAACTGAGGAGTGTTAATTCACCTGTTTCCATACATGTTTCATTTTAAAACATTTCTTACAAAGGAGTTGTTTAATCTAACTGATTAACAATTTATCTGTACATGGAATTGTATTTGGGATTTTTTTACTCATTTTATTCTTATCTTTACAGGAAAATGCCACGTGCACTATCTGATGTGTGGAAACATTTCACAGCAGCTAATGTAGAAGGAAAAGCGGTGTACATTTGCAGATACTGTGCCAAATCACATGTGAAAAATGCAACAAAGATGCAGAATTATCTGGCCACTTGCATAAAGTTCCTTCAGTGCTCACAACAAGCAACCTCTAACAAAAGTCCCTCTACTTCTATTCGAGGTGAAAATGATGAATCAGACACCTTATCGACAGCAACAGCTCATGGTCCTCCTGGAATCAGAAGTGTTTTTGACTCAATGGAGGAATGTAGTCAGCAAAATGCTGATGAACGTCTTACTCGAGCTGTATATGCAACTGGTTCACCTCTGATGCTCACAGGCAATGAGCATTGGAAGAGATTTCTGAATGTTCTTCACCCAGCATACACCCCTCCAACCAGACATGCTTTATCTACTAATTTGCTGGATGCAGAGTTCAGAGTTCAAGTGATGGTCAAGCAAATCATAGAGAAAGCAGACTGTATTGCAATCATCTCTGACGGATGGTCGAATGTTAGTGGGCAAGGAATAACTAACTACATCATCTCTACCCGTCAACCAGTATTCGACAAGAGCACAGACAAGGGACAGACACACCAGTCTCTACATTGCAGATGAGCTGAAGACAGTCATCCATAAGACAGTCATCCATAACCTTGGACCACAGAAGGTATTTGCACTGGTGACAGACAATGCTGCAAACATGAAGGCTGCTTGGTCTAAAATGGATGAGTCCTACCCTCACATCACAGCGATTGGCTGTGCTGCTCAGGCATTGAATCTGCTCCTCAAGGACATCATGGCAAATTGACATCATTTAAAACAATGGAAACACTACAAGAGAGCCAAGGAAATGGTTAGGTATGTGAAGGGTCATCAATTTATAGCAGCAATCTACCTCACCAAGCAAAGTGAGAAGAATAAGAGCACAACATTGAAGCTGAAGAGCACAACATTGAAACTGCCCAGCAACACCCATTGGGGTGGTGTTGTCATGTTTGACACTCTCCTGGAGGGGAAGGAGTCTCTCCAAGAAATGGCCATATCAGTCTGCCGATATGAACAGCCACATCAAGAGGTTCCTCTTGGTTGATGTATTTTGGGAGAGTGGTAAGCAGCCTGAAACTCCTGAAACCTATAGCAGTAGCCATTGCACGGATTGAGGGAGACAATGCCATCCTGTCTGATGTTCAGACTCTGCTTGCAGATGTAAGAAGAAATCCGTACTGCCCTGCCCACTTCACTACCGCTGCAAGCAGAGAAAACTGCAATTCTGAAATACGCTTTTTGATGTTAGTACTTTTACCTGAAGCCCATACACGCCGCAGCGTACATGTTGGACCTCAAATATGCTGGCAAGAGCATCCTGTCTGGTGCAGAGATCAACAAGGCCTATGGTGTCATCACTACCGTGTCTCGCCACCTTGGCCTGGATGAGGGCAAGGTTCTTGGCAGTCTGACGAAGTACACTTCCAAGCAAGGGCTTTGGGATGGAGATGCAATATGGCAGTCGTACCAACATATCTCTTCAGCCACCTGGTGGAAGGGACTTCGTGGATCTGATTCTCTTTCCCCTGTTGCCTCATCATCCTCCAAATCGCACCAACATCAGCCGCCTCAGAGCGCAACTGGTCCTTGTTTGGGAACACACACACCAAAGCACGCAACAGGCAGACCAATACAAGGGTTGAAAACTTGGAGGCAATCCTGGCAAATTAGGCTTTTTGAGCCTGACAACAAGCCATCCTCAACAAGGTTGGAAAGTGAAACTGAAGATGAGGCCTGGAAGGTTCTCCCACATCCACAGAGGAACTCTGGAGCTCTGTCAGAGTGCCCATCAGGTTTTTGGTTACCTCCCTGACCAAAGTCCTTTTCTCCCGATTGCTCAGTTTGGCCGGGTGGCTCTAGGAAGACTCTTGGTGTTTCCAAACTTCTTCCATTGAAGAATGATGAAGGCCACTGTGTTCCTGGGGACCTTCAATGCTGCAAATTTTTTGGTACCCTTCCCCAGATCTGTGCCTCGACACAATTCTGTCTCGGACCTTATATAGACAGGAGTGTGCCCTTGTAAATCATGTCCAAACAGTTGAATTTACCACAGGTGGACTCCAATCAAGTTGTATAACATCAAGGGTGATAAATGTAAACAGGATGCACCTTGGTTAAATTTTGAGTCTCACTGCAAAGAGTCTGAATACTTAAATAAAATGTTTTTAATTTCTTATAAATTTGCTAAAATATCTAAAAACACCTGTTTTCGTTTTGTTATTATGGAGTATTGTGTGTAGATCAATTAAAATAAATAAAAATCTCAATATATTTTAGAATAAGGCTGTAACGTAACAAAATGTGGAAAAACAGAAGGGGTCTGAATACTTTCCGAATGCACTCGAGATATAAGTGGGCCAACCGACTGAAACAAAGCTTTTAGTGATTCACTAAGCTTAGCTACTGAGATCTAAATATTATTTTTGGACTGATGTTTGTTGCTGAAAAACCTAATTTAAGGAGGTGAGACAATGGTAGCAGCTGCAGAAAAATCCTTAAAAGACAGACATCAGAACGGCAGAGAAATCACCTCACAATCAATCCACTTCAATCTCAACAATAATATAGCCGAACCTATAGGGCATATCATATTTAGATCAAAGTGGTGAGAAAAAAATCTGGAAAAGTCCACTTTTGTTCTCCATGACAGTAAAAGGTCATGCTGGTTTAATGACATAATGATGACTCTTGCTTCAGCTCTGTACAGTGCATGTAAGGTCATCTTTAATCTGTATTCAGTCCGTACATTTGTTTGATCAGTGTACAATGGTCACCATGTAGTCAACATCTAGCCTACCTGCAGTTCAAACATTTGATGTGCACCGTTACCCCTATAGTCATTTAGCAGCAGAGGGCAAAACCAGATATAAAGCACGTAGAAAAGATAATGGAGCTATATATTCATAAGATCGTCTTCGAAACCCCCCCCCCCAAAAAAGAATATCAGGGAGAATCAAAAATTCAAAATGTCATGTGGACATCATTGATTGTTATATAATGTTTGAGTCACTCAGATAGCATAAGAACACGGCATAAGCCAAAGCAAAATGTGTCGAAAAACAGCAAAGACCGACACTTCCATCCTTGTTTTTGTTTGTCATGTATTGATGTGGCAGCCAAAAAGCTATCGTTTCCAATGTCTACAGTCTGATAGTGTATGAATACTACAAAATGTAGGCCTAATGAGAGAACCGTTGTTTCCTATCAATTTACAAATCACAAAGACCACCATAAAGACACTTCATTATTTTATAAACCCTGTAGTGTTTATCATACAGTATATACACTACAGGGTTGATAAAATAATTTCCTCAATCAATGAACCAGGGATCAAATGGCTACGGTGGGCAACTTCAGAGCAAAGTAGCTAGCTAACTAAGACATGTTTATTCATAAAGGCTAAAATGTTGCGTTTTCAGGGGAGATCATGTCAATTAGGCTATTCTAAGAATATTTTTTATGTTGTCAGAATTACATGATTGAAGAGTCTCTCTCTCTCAAAAACGTGCTTTAACGGGACAAATAACCCAATAACTACCAGGCTTTTGATCATTTTATTGGATTCCTCATGTCTTACTCATTGTTATTAAGAATTATGGTGCAAATCTGATGTTAGGTACTATATTTATTGAAGATCATATAAATCCTATATATATTTTTTTTAAACGGCCAATTTGACTCTGTTTCAGACTGTCACAACCATAATGGACTCTCCGTTATGATAGTTTTCCCCTCAAAGTAATAATTCAAGATGCCAATCTTTTTTAAATGATTGTTTTTGTGTTCAGCCAAGCCTTTCCTTCAGAAAGGCTATGCATGTTTTAAACCTAAGACTGACACATTCCGACTTTTTCTAGCATGTTTGGTCTCCATAAACATCTTGTCCATTTCATGTCATACCCATAATGCTCATTATTTGCTTTTTTCTGCAACATGCCAATATTTAGAAGTCAGCATTTTTTGGTATAAGCGCCCCCAAAGGGGTACTGTAGACAAACATCAAAAAAGTTTCATTTCTGTTTTGTTTGTCCATTCTGTGAGATATTTCATTTGCGATTGTGTGTGTGTAAATGTTACATTCATAATGCTGGAATTACCCATTTATAATTTCCTGTTTTCCTTTTTTTTTTTTTATAACAAAAAGGTAGAACTAACAACAAACCAACCAAATTGGATGAGTGAGGAAAATAAAGAGAAATTGCAGAAAGGCATGAGCGCAAGTGGAGAAAATCAAAGTTGCAGGTCCATTATGATATTCTGAAAGAGCAACTTGGCATATATACCAAAGCAATTAGAAAGGCAGAGACTCATTTTTTTAAATGGATCACTATTAAATCAGAATAATTCGAGACTGCTCTTCTCGACCATTGATGGCCTGATAAATCCTACCACCGCAAGCCTGTGAACTTTCCTCCCCATCTAATTGTGATGAGTTCGCTGCATATTTCAGAGATAAGATAACCAACATTAGGCTGGGTATAAGTCAAGCAAGCCCTGGTGAGAAGTTTGTGTGGTAGGCTAATGCACAATCTCATAAAAGGCATTTTATTTTCATCGTTGTATTTTCCCTGGTTGACACAGACATGATCAGGAAAGTGATACGACAACTTAAGCCTTCTACCTGCCTTCTCGATCCTATCCCCACCACCTTCTTCAGAAAAAAAGTTTTTAATTGCATATCTGAAGTAGTGCAAGCTCTTGTTAATCACTCCCTGTTCACAGGCACTTTCCCCACTGCGTTAAAAACTGCTATGGTGAAACCCCTTTTGAAGAAAAGTAATCTATATTCTTCAGCTCTTAGCAATTTTAAGCCAATCTCCAACCTTCCATTCTTAAGCAAAATTCTGGAGAAACTGGTGTTCAAAAAGCTAAAATGATTGTTTAAGTGCCAGCTGTATTTTTTGTTTAAGTTCCAGCTGTATTTTAAATGTATTTATTCCTATCTGTTTTTTGTGCCCACCAGAGCACAGAGACCACCTTAGTTAAAGTGGTAAATGACCTTAGAGCCAACACAGATGCCAAACAGCTGTCTGTCCTTGAACTCATAGATTTAAGTGCTGCATTTGACACTGTTGACCATGATATCCTTCTGGACAGACTGGAGAGGTGGGTTGGCATCTCCGGTACAGTTCTTAATTGGTTTAGGACCCATTTAACCGGTCAAGAGTTTGTCACCCTTGGTGAATATAACTCAGAAAAAAATACAGGTCATATGTGGCTTAAGCACATCATTGATTTTCACTGCTATGCAGACTATACACAACTATTATTAGACCGTATTAGAGATTTAAATGCTTGGATGGCTCACAACTTCCTCCAGCAAAATCAAGACAAGACCAAGGTGCTTGCCGTTGGAGTTAAAGGAGAGAATCTAGCCGCACATTTTAATTCACGGGAAATAAAGACAAAACACCAGGTAAAAAACCTAGCCGTTGTTTAAGATTCTGAACTCAACTTCAAATCACACAATAGGAATGTGACCAAAATAGCTTTTTACCACCTGAGGAACATTGCCAAGGTGCGGCCTTTTCTCAGGCTGATCGACTCATCTATGCTTTTATTACAAGCAGGCTTGACTACTGTAATGCTCTCCTATCTGGTCTACCCAAGATAGACATTGGTCAACTGCAAAACATACAGAATGCTGCAGCACAGGTACTGACCAAGACCAGACGGAGAGCACACATTACACTGGTTTTAAGGTCTCTGCACTGGCTGCCTGTGAGTTTTAGAATTACATTTTAAAATTCTTCTACTAGTTTTTAAATCAATCCACGATTGTGCACCCCAATACATGTCAGACATGCTTTTAAGTTATGTACCCAGTACGTCCCTCAGGATCTCTGGCACTGGCCGATTAACTATCCCAAAGCCTAGGACCAAGCGGCATGGAGAGGCAGCCTTTAGTTATTATGCCCCCAGCCTCTGGAATAGCCTGCCGGAGGACCTGAGGAGTGCCGAAACTGGATAAGAGATCTTAAGACATTTTAGCTTTACTTTTCCTTAGGGTGCCAGTTGTTCAGTTTGTGTAATTTTGTTTTCTTTAGCTTGTTTGTTGTGTAGTAAATATTTCAGTTTTTATTTTCATTATTTGTTTCTTCCTGTAAAGCACATTGCGTTGCATTCTATGTCTGAAATGTGCTGTTTAAATAAAGCTCGATTTGAATATGGCGGCCAGACCAACTCCCTACCATTTACATAAAGAAAAAACCTAGGAATACCGGGGATTAACACATCACAACCCCTTCCCTCTACAGGCGGTGTGTCACGGGACGGGAGAGTTACTCAGTGGGCCTGGTTGTTGTTTAGGGGGCCTTGTTGTGGCATGGTTTAAATCCTCATCTCTAATTGTTAAGCAAACATGGGGCGTCCCTCGAGACGTTGGATTAGTTCAGCTAAAGATGTTAGGCTAAAACACCATTAAGACACACTACGCCTACAGTTTTTTGGTAGTCAGACATATTAGGCCTACAGCCCACACAATTTATAACAATCTATTGGGATTAGCTAAAATAATTTACTCAGTATCTGCCTAATATTTCATCTTCTCATGGGCGGCCATTATACACGTGCTAAAAAAAAATCATGGTTAGTGATATTTGAAAGGCAAAATGTCTCAATTGACTTAACATTTTAAATGTGTATATTTGTAGAACCCTATAAGGGAAGTTTAGACACAAAATTACTAAATTCTAAGTAATAGTAACAGAACAAAACTTCAGTTATGGATGTGACGGAAAAGGACAGTTAAAATATTAAATGATATCAAGCACATACTGAGTAACTGAATAAACATACAAAAACGCATTTTTTTTAATAAACTCATGCTTTTATAAAATGGTACCTCCTCCCCCTGTTGTCCACAAAAGGACACAGGGACTGGACAACTTGACCTGCTGTCACCCTGGCAAGATGTACACAAGTCCTGTGTGGTCATTTCTACTAAAGAACTGCATTAGAGTCCGTCTTTATCTGTTACCAGTCCCACAAACTGCCTGTATATACAGTGCATTGACTCCTTGACAATCTCCACATTTTGTTACGTTACAACCTTAATCTAAAATGAATTAAATAATTCTCAATCACAATACCCAATAATAACAAAGCAAAATGTTAAATTATAGAACATTTAAAAAAAAACTTAAATAACTTACCTATATCAAAGGGTCTGAATAGTCATGTAAGACTCAATTGAGCACAGGTGCATCCTGTTCCCATTGATCATCCTTGAGATATTTCTACAACTTGATTGGAGTCCACCTGTGGTAAATTCAATTGATTGGACATGATTTGGAAAGGCACACACCTGTCTATATAAGGTTCACGTCAGAGCAAAAACCAAGCCATGAGGTCGAAGGAATTGTCCGTAGAGCTCCGAGACAGGATTGTGCCGACACAGATCTGGGGAAGGGTACCAAAACATTTCTGCGGCATTGAAGGTCCCCAAGAACACAGTGGCCTCCATCATTCTTAAATGGAAGAAGTTTGGAACCACCAAGACTCTTCCTAGACCTGGCCGTCCGGCCAAACTGAGCAATCAGGGGAGAAGGGCCTTGGTCATGGAGGTGACCAAGAACCCGATGGTCACTGACAGAGCTCCTCAGAGGAGATAGGAGAATCTTCCAGAAGGACAACCATCTCTACAGCACTCCACAAATCAGGCCTTTATGGTAGAGTGGCCAGACAGAAGCCAGTCCTCAGTAAAAAAGGCACATGACAGCTCGCTTGGAGTTTGCCAAAAGGCACCTAAAGGACTCTCAGACCATGAGAAACAAGATTCTCTGGTCTGATGAAGCCAATATTGAACTCTTTGGCCAGAATGCCAAGTGTCACGTCTGGAAGAAAACTGGCACCCTCCCTACGGTGAAGCATGGTGGTGGCAGCATCATGCTGTGGGGATGTTTTTCAGCGGCAGGGACTTGGAGACTAGTCAGGATCGAGGGAAAGATGAACGGAGCAAAGTACAGAGAGATCCTTGATGAAAATCTGCTCCAGAGCGCTCAGGGCCTCAGACTGGGGCAAAGGTTAACCTTCCAACAAGACAACAACCCTAAGCACACAGCCTAGACAACACAGGAGTGGCTTCGGGACAAGTCTCTGAATGTCCTAGTGGCCCAGCCAGAGACTGGACTTGAACCCGGGAGTCCTGAAAATAGCTGTGCAGCATGCTCCCCATCCAACCTGACAGAGCTTGAGAGGATCTGCAGAGAAGAATGGGAGAAACTCCCCAAATACAGGTGTGCCAAGCATGTAGCATCTTACCCAACAAGACTCGAGGCTGTAATCGCTGCCAAAGTTGCTTCAACAAAGTACTGAGTAAAGGGTCAATCCTTTACATACATACACACACGCTAACATTTCTAAAAACATGTTTATGCTTTGTCATTATGGGAAATTGTGTGTAGATTAAATAGTTTTCCCCCTTAATTTTAGAATAAGGCTGTAACGTAACAAAATGTGGAAAAAGTGAAGGGATCCGAATACTTTCAAACGCACTGTACAATAAATGTTGTTCTCTTACTTCATGTAGCCAACATATTCATGCGTCGCCTAATCCTTTGTGATTTAGAAGATACTGTTGCACAAACATGCTGATTTAGGCCTACAAGGCTGATTCAGGCCGTTTGCTCTGACTCAGTACTACATGCATTAGCTACATTTATTTTTGGCACATCTTGCTAAGAAAAGACAAACTAGCTGTTTGCAGACAGTAATCGTGTCATTTTAGAACAGTTGTGGATTTATATTAAGAAACCAAGTGGACAGCAGCATTGTTATCAACATATTGTTGCATCTGCTACATTGACCATGTAGACTGAAGAGTAAACGGTCAGCAAATGATCTCAAGCAACAACAGATGCGCTCCTTGAGTGACAAGGGGCAGGGCTAGGTGAGAGAGGGAGTGTGACTACTCAAGTAGCGGAGTAAACTATCAAACAGTGGAGTATCAGATTTAACAAACCAAACACTGAAATACCGTCATAGAAGGTAAAGTACAAATCCAAACTGGTCCGTGCATCAATACTGGTATAGTAAAATACGGTATACTGCCCAGCCCTGTGTCTGGTTAATGCACCTCTGCCTGGCCCCATCAGACCGAGACCTCTGCCTGGCCCCATCAGACCCAAGGAACAGGAGAAAGCCAGCCAACCTCTCATGGGGTGACCTTCCCTGTACCGACGATGCCAGAGAAAATTATGTCTTTGTCTGTTGGGTCAATGGGGTATTCTGAGGCCAAATCTGTGTGTCAATTCCTTAGCTCCATTGTCTATACACAACTCACATAGTAACAGGCAGTAAAGTAGTAATACTGTACTGGTTTTATTACACAATGTCCAAATCCAACCTGAAAACGTTCTGCTCAATTCTGCTGAGAAAAAATAAAATAAAAAAAAAACAGGGGAATAAACTGGACGCCACAAAACTCCCAAACCAGGTGCTGCTCCAAACAAATAAAAAGATAATTCATTCCTCAAATAGCAGGAGAGTTTGGTCACAGACAGAAGCCTACGAAACAGGAAATAAACAGCAAACTGGAAGTGGCCTAAAATATGGTCCTGCGTGAGAAAAACACACACACAGATGGTAACTTCAACACCGAAACATGTGATGCTCCTTTTCATCTTCCCACTTTACTGGCGAGAAGCAACACGCAGCCTCAAAAGTCTCCCTCAGGGCCCGGACAGACACACAGCCACCCCACAAACTAGAGGTCCGCTGCTGGTAATACCCAGCCCAGTCAGAAACAGATGGGTGTTGGTATCTCCACTATTTGGCCATCTCTTTCAACTTCCTGTCAAATCCTTGGGAAAATGCTGCCAATAGAACTAGCCGCCATGTTTACAATTCAACATCAAATCAGGAGAGAAAAGTCTTTAGAAATGACTCTCTGAATTCAGATTTCAGAGGCAAAACCATTCCTCTGATGATGTGGCCTTAGATGCTCCTATTAAACCGTTATGGCTTCCTCTCCTAGAAGGGTGTCACACAGAGAGATGGTCAATAAGTGCAGGAAGAATTGCAGCTAACAGACGAGAGGGGGCTCTCACCTCCAACACAGAGTGGCTGCAGTAAAGAGCGTCGTCTGGCTGCCTCGTGGAGTCCTGCTTTGCTCCTGACGGCCATTACACTTAAGATCCAATGCAGCCATTTTTATTTCAATATCAAATCATTTCTGGGTACCAATTAAGTAACTTACTGTGATTGTTTATTTTTGACCATTTTAAATGAGAACAAAAATAGCTCATTAGCAAAAAGTAATTTCTCAAGCAAGACTTTAGTTAGGACAGTCTGGGAGTGGTCTAAGTGGCAGAGAGGTTTGGAACTCTTTCTTATTGGTATATTAAGTAATTTACTGCCTGGTGATGTCACAAGGCAGGCCAAAACGCCATCCCACCAAACAGGCTGAACTTTTAGGTGGTCTTTTCAAACAGTTCTTACACTAAAAGGGCATTATCATAATTTTAACAATTTCAAAGTCTTATTCCAATCTCAGTGTGGAAATATAAAAACACAGAAATCACATTTGACTGCACTGGGCCTTTAATTATATGTCCACATAAAAGACCTGCAGGGTCTGACACTCATGTCTGTGTGTCTGTCCTGCACCCTCCTCCTCCTGAGCAGAGCCCATTCACTCACTCAGAAGCATAGTCTAGTTAGCTCAACAGCTAACAGGAACAGACAGATAACTGCACTGGTGTCAATTGGACAGATAAGCCCTGAATGTTGACAGGGAAGCGAGTTCACATCTCGAATTGCAATTGACCCTTCGCTAAGCCCCGCCCCCCTTGGTCACTATTGCAACCTCGGACAACATTCTCCCGGGAAACCCAATTCCCCATTCAACCGCTGGCAAAATCCCCTCACAATAATCTCAAACTGTGTTTCGAATACACAATGAAATTATACACAGACCACCCCTTTGTTAATCAGGAAACGCTTGGGTATGTTGTGATGGACTGTCATTACAATTGCTTCAAGGGAACCTGGTAAACGTATGTTAATCGCTAGTGTAGCTACCCACTGAATGGCTCATGTCAGCATGCATTCAAAGCTATAACAACTTCTGGAGCTAGCTAGTGCGCTTAAATTGTATCCTGATGTCAACAGTAGATGGGAGTTGTATTCATAACTTAGCTAACACACAGTACATTTAGAAAAAACAAGTTATATTAAGTGGCTAGCTAGCTAGCGTTAGCAGCGTTTGGTGGTCAATGAGACTGAGCTAACTAACAAGCTGAGCTAGCAAACGTATCATTTTGCACTAGAAAAAAATACTCCAACAGGCTCTGCATTTCAGGAATCAAAGTAGCAAGTACTCCTGGTGCACTGTTAAATTATTTTGCCATTTATTTCTTAAACTTCTTATGGCTGAAGGGGCAGTATTGAGTAGCTTGGATGAAAGGTGCCCATATCAAACGGCCTGCTCCTCAGTCATAGTTGCTAATATTTGCATATTATTATTAGTATTGGATAGAAAACACTCTAATTATGTCTGTGAGATTAACAGAACTCATATTGGCAGGCAAAATCCTGAGTTGAAAGCAAAACAGGAAGTCAGAAATCTGAGCTTGTATGTATTCACCAGAGTCCCCAATGAAATCCCCTTGAGTTATGAATGATTGTGCACTGCATAGGGGTTCCACTAGATGTCAACCATCAATAGAAATTATAATGAGACTTCTATGATGTTGTGGGAGAGAATGATATCAGAATCAGTCAGGTGTCCATCAAGCAGCCATTTTCTGATCATGCTTTTTCCTCATGGAAGTCACTTACGTTCCATTGCTCACAAAGACAAGAAAGAATACTCCGGTTGGAACTTTATTGAAGCTATATGTTAAAAACATCCTAATGGATTGATTCTGTACTTCGTTTGAAATGTTTCTTCGACCGGTAATATCACTTTTTGAAGTTTTTGTCCGATATAACGCTGACCAGAATTAGCGTTTGGATATGTAAACCAGACGCGCTAACAAAAGAAGGTATTTGGACATAAATAACGGATTTTTTCGAGAGAAAAAACAAACATTTATTGTGGACCTGGGATTCCTGGTGTGCTTTCTTATGTAGATCATCAAAGGTAAGGGAATATTTATCATATATTTTCTTGTTTATGTTGACGCCATCTTTGCGGCTGTGGTGTTTTCCTTTGAGCGCCGTTTCAGATTATTGCGTGGGTTTCTTTTTCCGTAAAGTTTTTTTGTAATCTAACACAGCGGTTGCATTAAGGAGAGGTATATCTATAATTCCATGTGTATAACTTGTATTATCATCTATATTTATGAGTATTTCTGTTGAAACGATGTGGCTATGCAAAGTCACTTGATGTTTTTGCCACTAGTGAATCTAGTCGCCTCAATGTAAACTCAGATTTTTTGATATAAATATGAATTTAATCAAACAAAACATGCATGTATTGTGTAACATGAAGTCCTATGAGTGTCATCTGATGAAAATAATCGAACGTTAGTGATTAATTTTATCTCTATTCTGTTTTTTATGAAGCTATCTTTAGCTGGAAAAAATGGCTGTGATTATTG
The DNA here is from genome assembly GCF_045679555.1 of Salvelinus alpinus. Classification (NCBI taxonomy): domain Eukaryota; kingdom Metazoa; phylum Chordata; class Actinopteri; order Salmoniformes; family Salmonidae; genus Salvelinus; species Salvelinus alpinus. Next base: position 48,672,044 of record NC_092091.1, read on the forward strand.
TGGTTTTGTGGTGACCTAACATAGTTGTTTGTGGTGCTTTCGCTGAAAAGCGTATTTGAAATCGGACACTTGTGGGATTAACAACAAGATTACCTTTAAAATGATATAAGACACATGAATGTCTGAGGAATTTTAATTATGAGATTTCTGTTTTTTTGAATTTGGCGCCCTGCACTTCGACTGGCTGTTGTCATATCGATCCCGTTAATGGGACTTCAGCCATAAGAAGTTAAAGAAATGTATCAGTTTTGCCATAGTCCTCACTGGCTTTAGCGCGATTTAAATGCGAGCTTGTCCGAGGTGTCGGACTCGACGACAGTTGCTATCCATTGGAGTGCTAAAATTGGTAGCCCAAAATTCTGGGGCCGGGGCTTAGCGAACAGTCAATTACTCAAAACAGTTCATGGGTTTAATTGTCACTTATAGGCTTGAGCCAGGTGGGTGTATCAGTGAAGTATTCCCCTGTTATCAGGATAGGATGAAAGGACATGCCAAGCCGTGGTCAATTCCACAGGGGTCACATCCAACGTCACAGAGGGAGTTAGACAGTTGCAAGGAGATTGATGCAAGCTCAAAAACAGCAAAGACAATGGTACGATTCTTACAGCCATGAAATTAGATGGCTCGGTGTAGGAAAGCACACTAGTGAGGAGTTATACTGGCATTCTCAGCATGTTAAGAGTGTGAAGCATTCCGTAGCAGCCTCCGCTACAGATGACAAATACGGTCATTGCACTGCAGCCACTCCAGTCCTCTCTGGAACAGGGCCACACTAGGAAATGAGAGACAGACGGAGGAAACAAGAGGGAGGTAAGTGAGACATGGGCGGAGAGATCAAGGGAGAGGCAGACGTAGAGGGAAACAGCCAGGTGACATCAAATGGGGTGTTTGTTGGTGCTGTAGGCCATTAGGTCACACTGCCTACTGATGGAAAGCCTCAGTCTGCCCACAGACCATGCCAAGTCAGCCCCCACTCTTTCTCCATCCACCTCTTCTACCGCCATCAAAGTCTCTTCTCCTACTTCGCTCCATTGCACTCTTCTCTTCTCGGCTTGTGTGTCTGTACACCCCTCTCCTGCTTAGTCTCCTGCCCAGGCCAGCAGCCCTCACCTCAGTACTTGTCTTCTTATTAGCCCTCACTGGCACCGTGAAGACTACAGTTCAGCTCACATACACAGCAGCCCTGCCCGTCAACACGTTCCTCACAGGTAAACACCATGGGCAACTAACACTTGGCCTGAAGGACCCCTAATAAGGAAAGGGCGGTCCTCTTGATAAAGACAGCTGCATTTAAAAATGCACAGGTTGAGTATATTATGAACACGTTGGCCATATTCAGGAAAACTTAACACTTCTTTATTCCTATTAGGTTGTTCCAAGTAATTTCAGCAAGCCAATTTGGGTGCAATCAATTAGCTTAATTTCTCAGAGATCAAATTATACTTAACAAAAATATGAACACAACAAGTAAAGTGTTGGTACCATGTTTCATGAGCTGAAATAAAATAACATTCCATACGCACAAAAAGCTAATTTCTCAAAAATGTTCTGCACAAATTTGTTTACAACCTTGTCAGCAAGCATTTATCTTTTGCCAAGGTAATCCATCCACCCGACAGGTGTGGCATACATAAAGAAGAATTAAACCGCATGATCATTACACAGGTGCACCTTGTACTGGGGACAATAAAAAGCCACTAAATTATGCAGCTTTGTCACACAAAACAATAACACAGATGTTTCAAGTTGAGGGAGCATGCAATTGGCATGCTGACTGCAGGAATGTTATGTTAATTTCTTTACCATAAGCTCCCTCACACATTGTTTTAGAGAATCTGGCAATACGTTCAACCGGATTAAAAACCGCAGACCACATCAGCCCAGGGTCGCCACATCCGGCTTCTTCACCTGCGGGATCGTCTGAGACCAGCCACTCGGACAGCTGATGAAACTGAGTATTTCTGTCTGTAATAAAGCCCTTTTGTTGGGAAAAACTTATTCTTATCGGCTGGGCCAGGCTCGCCAATGGGTGGGCCTATGCCCTCCCAGGTCCACCCATGGCTGCGCCCCTGCACAGTCATGTGAAGTCCATAGATTAGGGCTTAATGAATTTATTTCAATTGACGGATTTCCTTAAATGAACTGTAACTCAGTAAAATCTTGAAATTCTTGCATGTTGAGTTTATATTTTTGTTCAATATTTATTTAAACAAAATGTTGGAGTGCTATTCTTATCCGTTTCTAAAAACAAATGATTTCAGAACAATTTGAGATGGTGGGTGTCAAAATTCTTTCTTGTGATTTTTGAGGTGGAACGACCCCATCTGTACTTTAAAACTGGCTTAATATTTTTCCACGCTCTAGCACAGGGGATTCAAACATACGGCCTGTGGGACAGATCCGGCCTGCGTGGAGGTCCAATCCAGCCCACGGGTGGTTTCAGTAAATTTGTTAATGAACTCAATATAACTTAAGACTAAAACCAAATCGAAACTGTGTAGAAATTATAATGGACCTATATTCATACAGTTTGACTGTCCAGCTCGCTAATAATCACTAGTCAGTCAGGGAGCATAGAATATTCAAAGCGATGGCTAGAGGACTATTTTGGGGAAATTTTGAAGGCAAGGAAATGTAACAATATTTTCAGTGCTGCTTTACGGACATCGTTAGACCTAATGCGCCCCAGAGGCAAAATTTGTTTGACGCCCCTGCTCTAGCATTTAAGACGTAGAGCGAATATACAATGCCTTTGAAAGTATTCATTCAAAATTCATTAAATAAAAAATACTCACACAGTACCCCATAATGAAAAAGTGAAAACATGTTTTCTGAAATTCTTGCGAATGTATTAGAAAATGAAGTACAGAAATCTCATTTACATAAGTACTCACACCACTGAGTAAATACTTTGTAGAAGCACCTTTGTCAGCAATTACAGCTGTGAGACTCTGGGTAAGTCTCTAAGAGCTTGCCCATTATTGTTTTCTAAATTCTTCAAGTTCTGTCAAGTTGATCATTGCTAGACAACCATTTTCAGATCTTCAAATAAAATTTTATTTGTCGCATACACATGGTTAGCAGATGTTAATGCGAGTGTAGCGAAATGCTTGTGCTTCTATTTCCGACCATGCAGTAATACTTAACAAGTAATCAAACAATTTCACAACACTACCTTATACACACACACAAGTGTAAAGGAATGAATAAGAATATGTACATAAAAATATATGGATGAGCGATGGCCAAACGGCATAGGCAAGATGCAGTAGATGGTATAGAGTACAGTATATACATATGCGATGAGTAATGTAGGGTATGTAAACATTATATAAAGTGGCTAGTGATACATTTATTACATCCAATGTTTAATTATTAAAGTGGCTAGAGATTTGAGTCAGTATGTTGGCAGCAGCCACTCAATGTTAGTGATGGCTGTTTAACAGTCTGATGGCCTTGAGACAGAAGCTGTTTTTCAGTCTCTCGGTCCCAGCTTTAAATGCGCCTGTACTGACCTCGCCTTCTGGATGATAGCGGGTTGAACAGGCAGTGGCTTGGGTGGTTGTTGTCCTTGACAATCTTTTTGGCCTTCCTGTGACAACAGGTAGTGTAGGTGTCCTGGAGGGCAGGTAGTTTGCCCCTGGTGATGCGTTGTGCAGACCTCACTACCCTCCGGAGAGCCTTACGGTTGTGGGCGGAGCAGTTGTCGTACCAGGCGCTGATACACCGAGGAACTTAAAACTTTCTACCTTCTCCACTACTGTCCCATCGATGTGGATAGGGGGCTGCTTCCTCTGCTGTTTCCTGAAGTCCACGATCATGTCCTTTGTTTTGTTGACATTGAGTGTGAGGTTATTTTCCTGACACCACACTCGACGGCCCTCACCTCCTCCCTGTAGGCCGTCTCTTGCCATAGATTTTCAAGTAGATTTAAGTCTAAACTAATTTGGCCACTCACGAACATTCAAAGTCTTCTTGGTTAGCAAGTCCAGAGTAGATGTGCCCTTGTGTCTTAGGTGATTGTCCCGCTAAAAGGTGAATTCATCTCCAAGTGTTTGGAGGAAAGCAGACAAACAGGTTTTCCTCTAGGATTTTGCCTGCGCTTAGCTCCATTCCGTTTATTTTTAATTTTTTTAAACTCCCCAGTCATTAACGATTACAAGCATACCCATAACATGATTCAGCCACCACTATGCTTGAAAATATGGAGAGGTACTCAGTAATGTTTTGTTTTGGATTTGCCAAGGGAATATTATTTATTCTGTACAGACTTTTTCACTCTGTCATTTAGGTTAGCATTGTGGAGTAACTACAATGTTGATGATCCATCCTTAGTTTTCACTTATCATAGTCTTTCAACTCTGTTTTAAAAGTCACAATTGGCCGCATGGTGAAATCCCTGAGCGATTTCCTTCATCTCCGGCAACTGAGTTAGAAAGAACGCCTGTATCTCTGTAGTGGCTGGGTGTATTGATACACCATCCAAAGTGTAATTAATAACTGCACCATGCTCAAACAGATATTCAAAGTCTGCTTTTTTCTTTTTTTCCCCCATCTAGCAATAGATGACTTCTTTGCAAGGCATTGAAAAACATCCCTGGTCATTGTGGTTGAATTTCACTGCTCGACAGGGATACAGAGATGAGGTAATCATTCAAAAATCATGTTAAACACTATTATTGAACACAGAGTCCATGCAACTTATTAAGCACATTTTTACTCCTGAACTTATTTAGGCTTGCCATAACAAAGGGGTTGAATATTTAATGACAAGAAATTTCAGCTTTTCATTTAATGAATTTCAAGGGGTGTGAACACTTTGAAGCCACTAAGAATAAAGTTAGAGGTTTTAGACTAATCTGATCTGCAATAAAACATAACTTCTTATATTCAGGCATGGTGTCCAGAATCTGCTGTAATATTTCCTGTTTTTCCATAGCAACCCTCTAGGTCATTCACTGTACTTACATTTGACAACGAGATCCCGAGAGTAGCCAGTCTGCAATTGCAAAATGTTTACTATTAATTTTCATTTCTAAGTAACCTAAAATTCTATCTGCACTTGTAAGTACTGGTGTCGAGCTTAGTTCATTGTTAATTTTGGAACTCTTAAAAATGTTGTCTAGTCTTAGTAATTTTGACCCCAAAAAATTGTCTTAGTCACATTCGTCATTTAAATAGTGATTTAGTCTAGTTGTCAAAAAAAATGACAAAAATTGGACCATTTTAGTCAAAAGTCCTTTCACTTTAGTCATATTACATTTGTACTGCCTCATTAACCTATAGTAAAGACAAATCTCTGACTTCCATGTGCACAAACAAACAACCTGCATAACATCCTATTCTCTTCAACTGCAGAACTATGACAAGTAGTATGTTTCGTTCTAATCTGAACGTTCCAAAATGTTGCGTCCTGCTGAACTAGGTTGTTAGCTATAGCTAACAAATGGCTGTAATGAGGTGTAGCATAAACAAATTGGTAACGGTCCAGCCCTAAGTAGCCTAGTTTTAGAGCGGCCCGCCAAAGCACTTTAGAAAGAAAATTTAAAAAACCTAGTGCCAGTATTATAGGTCATATCTTTTGAACGGTAAGGACTAGAATCAAGCCATTTTCTCTGAAGAAAATATTGAGACTTGGCTACAGAAGCTGGTGTCATGACTTTGCCCTGTTGGGTGAGGGTCATACACCCCCCCCCCCCGACAGTTTATGACCTACCATGAATACCAAAACTCTCCACTCTCCTGAATGGACTTTTGGAAAGCCCTTTTGTTACCACAGAGAAAGATTCTACAGGATGGTAACATCAGAAAGTTGAACAATGAGACAATATTTCTGTAATGGAAGGGTCCGTCGGTACTTAAAGAATATGATGTCAGATCAGACATTGTATTGGTAGATTGTTACTGATGATAGGACGACAGAATTGTTTCTTTGAAAGTCTACACATTCTAGTTATCAGATTTACATCAAAATGTTGCAAAACTTGTGATTAAACATTAAACTATGTGAGAAGATAAAATGTGATTTTAGCTTCAAAATGAGAGAATTGTTTCATAAGTAAACTTATGCTCAATCAGTAACCCCACCCACGGGAGCACAGACATTGGTTAAAAGGATGAAACACACCACTTCTCCTCCCCAGTAAAAAAGCCCCCATAACGATCATTAACATTTAGTTCCAGAAATGTGAGGACTGCCGTCCGAACGTTAGAAGGGCGAATTTCAACGTGTTGGTGACGATCACCATGCTGGAATGGTGAATTGACACTAAACCAGCCAGAATAGAGCACGAGCTGATTATGGCAACTTGGTATGAACTTTGAACTATTCTTCACTGAAGAAGTGATACATCCTAAAACATCGAGTTATCAGCTGCAGCTGTAAACATGTGGCCTAGGAAAGGACAGAATCTCCTACGAACGACAGGGTACTTAAACGTATCTGCTCTACAACCAGAAAGATTATTCAAAGACAATGGCGATCTCTGCTGGGCAAACCAGTCTTCCATCTTCGACCCATCTATCAAAGCGCAGCTCAGAGTAAATAAATATCTTGCATTTTCCTTTTCCGAATGGGCAGTTATAAGAATGCATAATATTCTGTATTCTCAAAGTCCGATAGAGACCCAATTCCTTTGTCCCTCAGTCTTCCCGCTCTTTCATTCAAACCCAACCCTTCCTTTGTGTAATCAGCCGTCATACCGGGTTAGGCCACTAGGGACTTTTCATGACATGATTAGTAATTGATGTCTGATCTATTGTGTGTGTGTGCATATAAAAATATATATATATATATATAAATTAAAAAAAATCAGATTTAGGTATTTAGTAAATAAATTAAGCCAATGTGTGTATTGCTGATTCAAATTGTTAGCCAGGGTTCGTGCAGATAACCAAGTACTTTACGACAATCAGAATGAGACTGAATTAGGTGACGATTAATGATTGACTGCTATTGATATAAAAGATCTTCAGATCTTTGAGAGTTTATTCGGATAAACACACTTGCGTGGTACCCCAGGTTATTAATGAGTTAATTGTTGAATGTTTTAATTCAAATCACGTAATCAAGATAATCAATTTGATAAAATAGCCTGTCATCTCATTTAATCAGTCAGACACATGACACTGGCTGTGAAATACAGTGGGGAATGTGGGAGGGTTGAGTGAGACTACAATATCGAACAGCCTACTTCTCTATACTCAAGGAAGAGAGAAACACAGCTAAACGATTTTATTATTATACTTTACCTTAATTTAACTAGGCAAGTCAGTTAAGAACCAATTTTTTTTTTTTACAATGACAGCCTACCCAGGCCAAACCCTAACGACGCTGGGCCAATTGTGCCCCGCCCTATGGGAATACCAATCACGGCCGGTTGTGATACAGCCTGGAATCGAACCAGGGTTTGTAGTGACGCCTTTAGCACTGAGATGCAGTGCTTTAGACGGCTGCGCCACTCGGAAGCCCTCAATGCTGCTATTGTTTTTAAATTTCATGTGTGTGTTTCTTAACCAGGCAACGGGTAGCTAACAAGAATATACAGTGGGGAGAACAAGTATTTGATACACTGCCGATTTTGCAGGTTTTCCTACTTACAAAGCATGTAGAGGTCTGTAATTTTTATCATAGGTACACTTCAACTGTGAGAGACGGAATTTAAAACAAAAATCCAGAAAATCGCATTGTATGATTTTTAAGTAATTAATTCGCATTTTATTGCATGACATAAGTATTTGATCACCTACCAACCAGTAAGAATTCCGGCTCTCACAGACCTGTTAGTTTTTCTTTAAGAAGCCCTCCTGTTCTCCACTCATTACCTGTATTAACTGCACCTGTTTGAACTCGTTACCTGTATAAAAGACACCTGTCCACACACTCAATCAAACAGACTCCAACCTCTCCACAATGGCCAAGACCAGAGAGCTGTATAAGGACATCAGGGATAAAATTGTAGACATGCAACAGGCTGGGATGGGCTACAGGACAATAGGCAAGCAGCTTGGTGAGAAGGCAACAACTGTTGGCGCAATTATTAGAAAATGGAAGAAGTTCAAGATGACGGTCAATCACCCTCGGTCTGGGGCTCCATGCAAGATCTCACCTCGTGGGGCATCAATGATCATGAGGAAGGTGAGGGATCAGCCCAGAACTACACGGCAGGACCTGGTCAATGACCTGAAGAGAGCTGGGACCACAGTCTCAAAGAAAACCATTAGTAACACACTACGCCGTCATGGATTAAAATCCTGCAGCGCACGCAAGGTCCCCCTGCTCAAGCCAGCGCATGTCCAGGCCCGTCTGAAGTTTGCCAATGACCATCTGGATGATCCAGAGGAGGAATTGGAGAAGGTCATGTGGTCTGATGAGACAAAAATAGAGCTTTTTGGTCTAAACTCCACTCGCCGTGTTTGGAGGAAGAAGAAGGATTAGTACAACCCCAAGAACACCATCCTAACCGTGAAGCTTGGAGGTGGAAACATCATTCTTTGGGGATGCTTTTCTGCAAAGGGGACAGGACGACTGCACCGTATTGAGGGGAGGATGGATGGGGCCATGCATCGCGAGATCTTGGCCAACAACCTCCTTCCCTCAGTAAGAGCATTGAAGATAGGTCGTGGCTGGGTCTTCCAGCATGACAACGACCCGAAACACACAGCCAGGGCAACTAAGGAGTGGCTCCGTAAGAAGCATCTCAAGGTCCTGGAGTGGCCTAGCCAGTCTCCAGACCTGAACATTTACATTTAGAGTGGCCAGTGTAACAGATGTATAGTGTACTCTCCATGCGTTGTGTTTTAAAATAATAAATCACTTCGGCCAGTGGTCCCAGTTGAGCATCATTTATTTCTGCTGTGGTTAAATGGGAAACAGCACGTTAGTTGTGCAGGACTTAACAGTGATGATGGCTGTCGATGGCAAAATCCCTCGCATCACATTTTCATACTGGGAAGACCTGACGTTCGCGATCTCCCCCTATCTGCAAGCGGGGCCAATCACAACACCCCTTATTGTCATCAGAGTTGAACTAACCAATAAGAATGCTTGAACATCAAATACACATTTCTTTAGAGGCAAGTGGAAACATAACCAACCCTGTTACATTCTCCCCTGCTGAATTACACTTGCATACTACAAAGAAACTAAATGAGGTATGCAATACCTTGCAATACATATGTCACCAAATATTCCAGTGCAAAGACTATTCTCTAAAGAGAATTAGGGGAATTCAAAGACCCCGTAGGAAAACATGCCTGTTACATGTTCAGTACACTCAGTGACAATAAGAACCTCAGACAGAAAAAAAAATACCTTGGCCTACATGACCCCTGACCCATTACCTCTATAGGGTCTCTTGAAAGTTAAAAGTAAAAAAAAAAAATGTGGCTATAGACTTGGATTCTAATCCTACACCCACACAGGTACTCTAATGAATTCTGTATGAAAAACCCTCTGTGTCTGCATAGTCTCAATGAGTCTCACTGGGCGTTTCCTAACTCGACCAGCCCCTGACCTGACAGTCCTAACAGAGTTATCATTACGTTTAACCTGTTCAACTACCACCACCATTGGTGGGTCACTGTCCACAGTCGATGGGTAGTCAAGGTCAAGGGTTCTGTGACTGTTGCTGGAACTTGTGGCATCTTCAGAATGCCTTTCTTCCTCAGAGGGTTCGGACATTTCTTCTCCAAAGGTTACCTCTGACATGCTTGTGCCACCAGTGGCACCCTCAGAATGTGGTGAGTTCTGAGGGTCCCTCGCCAGTGGCCCATCTTCCAGCACATCTAGGGTCTCTTTTTCAGAGGGCTCCGACTGTGTTTCCTCCGAGGTCTGTTCTGATACCCACACACTAGTCCTCTCACCGATGTCCATTTCTGGTATATCATTCATGGATGAGTCCTCCATCTCCTCACTCGGATCCTCACGGTCTCCCGTATTAGGTGTCTCTAAGGAACTGAACCCAATAGAAAATCTTTGGAGGGAGCTGAAAGTCCGTATTGCCCAGCGACAGCCCCGAAACCTGAAGGATCTGGAGAAGGTCTGTATGGAGGAGTGGGCCAAAATCCCTGCTGCAGTGTGTGCAAACCTGGTCAAGAACTACAGGAAACGTATGATCTCTGTAATTGCAAACAAAGGTTTCTGTACCAAATATTAAGTTCTGCTTTTCTGATGTATCAAATACTTATGTCATGCAATAAAATGCAAATTAATTACTTAAAAATCATACAATGTGATTTTCTGGATTTTTGTTTTAGATTCCGTCTCTCACAGTTGAAGTGTACCTGTGATAAAAATTACAGACCTCTACATGCTTTGTAAGTAGGAAAACCTGCAAAATCGGCAGTGTATCAAATACTTGTTCTCCCCACTGTATATATATATATACACTGCTCAAAAAAATAAAGGGAACACTTAAACAACACAATGTAACTCCAAGTCAATCACACTTCTATGAAATCAAACTGTCCACTTAGGAAGCAACACTGATTGACAATAAATTTCACATGCTGTTGTGCAAATGGAATAGACAAAAGGTGGAAATTATAGGCAATTAGCAAGTCACCCCCAAAAAAGGAGTGATTCTGCAGGTGGTGACCACAGACAACTTCTCAGTTCCTATGCTTCCTGGCTGATGTTTTGGTCACTTTTGAATGCTGGCGGTGCTCTCACTCTAGTGGTAGCATGAGACGGAGTCTACAACCCACACAAGTGGCTCAGGTAGTGCAGTTCATCCAGGATGGCACATCAATGCGAGCTGTGGCAAAAAGGTTTGCTGTGTCTGTCAGCGTAGTGTCCAGAGCATGGAGGCGCTACCAGGAGACAGGCCAGTACATCAGGAGACGTGGAGGAGGCCGTAGGAGGGCAACAACCCAGCAGCAGGACCGCTACCTCCGCCTTTGTGCAAGGAGGTGCACTGCCAGAGCCCTGCAAAATGACCTCCAGCAGGCCACAAATGTGCATATGTCAGCATATGGTCTCACAAGGGGTCTGAGGATCTCATCTCGGTGCCTAATGGCAGTCAGGCTACCTCTGGCGAGCACACGGAGGGCTGTGCGGCCCCACAAAGAAATGCCACCCCACACCATGACTGACCAACCGCCAAACCGGTCATGCTGGAGGATGTTGCAGGCAGCAGAACATTCTCCACGGCGTCTCCAGACTCTGTCACATGTGCTCAGTGTGAACCTGCTTTCATCTGTGAAGAGCACAGGGCGCCAGTGGCGAATTTGCCAATCTTGGTGTTCTCTGGCAAATGCCAAACGTCCTGCACGGTGCTGGGCTGTAAGCACAACCCCCACCTGTGGACGTCGGGCCCTCATACCACCCTCATGGAGTCTGTTTCTGACCGTTTGAGCAGACACATGCACATTTGTGGCCTGCTGGAGGTCATTTTGCAGGGCTCTGGCAGTGCACCTCCTTGCACAAAGGCGGAGGTAGCGGTCCTGCTGCTGGGTTGTTGCCCTCCTACGGCCTCCTCCACGTCTCCTGATGTACTGGCCTGTCTCCTGGTAGCGCCTCCATGCTCTGGACACTACGCTGACAGACACAGCAAACCTTTTTGCCACAGCTCGCATTGATGTGCCATCCTGGATGAACTGCACTACCTGAGCCACTTGTGTGGGTTGTAGACTCCGTCTCATGCTACCACTAGAGTGAGAGCACCGCCAGCATTCAAAAGTGACCAAAACATCAGCCAGGAAGCATAGGAACTGAGAAGTTGTCTGTGGTCACCACCTGCAGAATCACTCCTTTTTTGGGGGTGTCTTGCTAATTGCCTATAATTTCCACCTTTTGTCTATTCCATTTGCACAACAGCATGTGAAATTTATTGTCAATCAGTGTTGCTTCCTAAGTGGACAGTTTGATTTCACAGAAGTGTGATTGACTTGGAGTTACATTGTGTTGTTTAAGTGTTCCCTTTATTTTTTTGAGCAGTGTATATATATATACATACATACATACACACACACATGCTGTGTCACACTTACAGGCAATATAATTTCTCCCCGTGGGCATATAATATTAAAACATTGCAGCCTATGGAGGCACATCCAAAACTGGACCTGCATGGCTAAAATAAAGTGGGCATGTCTACAATGCATGCTTGGTGTTTAATCAAATAAAACAAAATGGTAAAAAAACAGTTTCTGTTTGTAAATACAAAGTATACAGGCACCAAAAGCACATTAGGCTACTCTTGTTCCATTCACATATGGGCAACATGCGTCATGGCTGGATAGGCTGCGTTTCCACTGTCAAAATTCATGCCATAACCAACTGCGTTACCGCTAAAACCAGCTTTTGGTTGGTCTTAAATATCCCTTCCAGTCTGCCTGAAATTTGCACTTCGGATCATGTTTTTAAGGATACACTTAAAATATATCCAACCCCTCCCATCTGAGCGCAAGAATGCTGATGTTAGACAGGTAAATTTACAAACCTGGGGTTAGGGCTGGAAACTGCCAGTGCGCCTGTTTATACATGACGAAATTGCAAACTAATGTGCGTTTGACACTAGTAATATTGTCAATTGCCATAGAAAAATAAGTGTGACGAATATTTCTTTGCTGCTTTTACAAGAACAAGGGACCCGACGCGGGGAAGAGAGGAGGAGAGTGAGAAGGCAAGGGGACATCAACAAGTGTACAATAATTAACAATAGTGTTAAACAGTATTATAAACCATGGTTAAATTCTCCTGCTGGAACAGAGCCAAGCACAACATGAGCCGTGGCTTTGGCATGCTGTAGTATTTTGACTGAGCGCACACACCCTCTTCTGCAGCTAGCTGTCTGCCGCGAGCATGTAACAGCTTACACAGGCAGGAGGAAAGCTGGAGAGGCGGCTCTATGTATGTCGGTCTTTGTCTGCTTCTGCAGTGCAGGGTCTCTACCTGCAAACAGGTGGAGGATTCCATTACCGGTAGCCTGTATCGATTACCCTTTTCAGACAATGGAATGGCCCGCCTTGAAAGCGCCTCGGCTACGGCATGTTTGTTTGTCTGATATACATCTTTCAAACCAAAACATCTTTCTTTATATATGAAAAAGGTATTGCCAGCGACAAAGCCTCTACTTTGAGGCTAGAATGAGTATAGACACTACATATTATTAGTTCATTTTAGTATACTGTAAAAGAATGATATCCTTTCAGTTGAGCATACTAGCGCTACACCCGTCTACCGGAAGTTGATGCTGTTGCTACGCAACCTCTTGCTAGCTTGTTAGCATAACAAATTACTAGCTAGACATCTTACGACTTCAGGTGTGTTCGTGAATGCAATCTGGAGTCCTGGAGTGCGCTCTGAGCGTTCGTAAATTCAGAGCATTGTCAGATTATCTTCAGAGCCGAGAAGTTTTTAAAATTATTATTATTTAACTAGGTAAGTCAGTTAAGAACAAATTCTTATTTACACTGACGGCCTAGGAACAGTGGGTTAACTGCCTTGTTCAGGGGCAGAATAACAGATTTTTACCTTGTCAGCTCAGGGATTCGGTATAGCAACCTTTTGGTTACTAGCCCAACATTCTAACCACTAGGCTACTTGCCGCACTGCAGAGGGTTGATCCGAGCATTCTGACCACCCAACGTTGGCTAGCTTGCAAGCTACTGCCAGACACAGATGAGAGAACACTATCGTTGGGTAGTTATAGTTAGATAGTTAATATACTGGCAAGTTCAACGTATTAGTAGCCAACTAACGTTAGGTAGCTAGCTAACATACTGCTGTAATGATATGCTGTTCGTAAGGATAGCGTAGCTAACAAATTGTCAGCGAACATAATGTGTAACATTATTACTTTACTCAACATTTGTTATAATTAGTTAAAGCAATGAATTTGAATGCCCTCTCGTCGGCTGCATATTTTCCAAAATTTTCTTCAAATCTGAAAATGTGAATACATGCCCATTTTAGGAAGAATTGCAGTATGGGCACTTAACTTCTCTTGGATAGGGGGCGGCATTTTCACGTTGGATGAAAAGCGTGCCCAGAGTAAACTGCCTCCTACTCTGTTTCTACTAGTTTCTAAAACTGTTTGAATCATGTCTGTGAGTATAACAGAACTCATATGGCAGGCAAAAACCTGAGAAAAAATCCAAACAGGAAGTGAGAATTCTGAGACTGGTCAATGTTCAACTCATCGCCTATTCAATTCCCTGTAAGATATGGATCTGTTTGCACTTCCTACGCCTTGCACTGGATGTCAACAGTCTGTAGAACGTGGAATGAAGCCTCTAGTGTGATGTGGGGCCGGATGGGAGGTGTTTCAGTCATTGGTCTGGCAGAATGCCAGTTCCTGGTCACGCGCGTTACAAACGATATCGTCTTGCTTTCCATAACTTCTAGAGACACAAAGGAATTCTCCGGTTGGAACGTTATTGGATAGTTATGATAACAACATCCTGAAGATTGATTCTCTACTTAGTTTGACCAGTTTATTCAACCTGTTATATAACTTTTTGAAGTTTGTCTGAGGTCGCCTGCATCTGCGCGAGCGTTTGGACATGTGCACTAAACATGCTAGCAAAAGTAGCTACTTAGACATAAGTAATGGACATTATCTAACAAAACAACGATTTATTGTGGAACTAGGATTCCTGGGAGTGCATTCTGATGAAGATTATCAAAGGTAAGGGAATATTTATGATGTAATTTCGTACTTCTGTTGACTCCAACATGGCGGAGAAATTTTATTTTTGAGCACCGTCTCAGATTATTGCATGGTGTGCTTTTTACGTAACGTTTTTTTGAAATCTGACACAGCGGTTGCATTAAGAACAAGTGTATCTTTAATTCTATGTAAAACATGTATCTTTCATCAGAGTTGATGAGTATTTCTGTTATTTGACGTGGCTCTCTGCAATTTCTCCGGATATTTTGGAGGCATTTCTGAACATGGCGCCAATGTAAACCGAGATTTGTGGATATAAATATGCACATTATCGAACAACACATAAATGTATTGTGTAACATGATGTTCTATGAGTGTCATGATGAAGATCATCAAAGGTTAGTGATGAAATGTATCTCTATTTCTGCTTTTTGTGAATACTATCTTTTGCTGGGAAAATGGCTGTTTTTCTGTGGCTATGTACTGAGCTAACATAATCGTTTGGTGTGCTTTCGCCGTAAATCCTTTTTGAAATCAGACATGTTGGCTAGATTCACAACATGTGTAGCTTTAATTTGGTGTCTTTCATGTGTGATTTCATGAAAGATTGATTTTTATAGTAATATATTTGAATTTGGCGCGCTACATTTTTTCTGGCTTTTGGCCAAGTGGGACGCTACCGTCCCACAAATCCCAGAGGAGTTAACTGACTTGCCTAGTTAAATAAAAATGTGCTTAAGTTTTTTTTTTTTTATGATCATAAAAAATAAAATAAAAACATTACTACTTTAATGGTTGTAGCCATCAACTGTCCCATTAACTTCTCTAGGATAGGGGGCAGCATTTTCACTTTTGGATAAATAGCGTGCCCAATTTCAACTTCCTCCTACTCATCCCCAGAATATAAGATATGCATATTATAAGTAGATTTGGATAGAAAACACTGAAGTTTCTAAAACTGTTTGAATCATGTCTGTGAGTATCACAGAACTTATGTAGCATGCAAAACCCCGAGGACTAACCATTCAGATTTTTTTTTTTTTGAGGTCACCAATGAGTTTAATGAGTTTATTGGGATACTAGATTTCTAATCAACCTGTTTGCAGTTCCTACCGCTTCCACTGGATGTCACGAGTCTTTGGAAATAGGTTGAGGTTATTCCTTTGTGCAATGAAGAATAACGGCCATCTGGAATCAGTGTAACGTTATGTGTACTGTTTGAGAGTTGCGCAAGACTAGAAAAGTATCGTTAGTATGTTGTCATCCTGTATTGAAAACAGATAGACCGTCTTCAATTTGATCGATTATTAACGTTTACAAATACCGTAATTATTACAAAAGTAGTTTGAAATGTTTTGGCAAAGTTTTGAGGTCATTTTTTAGATATTTTGTAGTGACGTTGCGCAAATTGGAAGCAGTTTTTTTTTCTGGATCAAACGCGCCAAATAAATGGACATTTTGGACATATATGGACGGAATTAATCGAACAAAAGGACAATTTGTGATGTTTATGGGACATATTGGAGTGCCAACAAAAGAAATTCGTCAAAGCTAAGGCATGATTTATATTTTATTTCTGCGTTTTGTGTTGCGCCTGCAGGGTTGAAATATGCTACACTCTTTGTTTACTGTTGTGCTATCATCAGATAATAGCATCTTATGCTTTCGCCGAAAAGCCTTTTTGAAATCTGACATGTTGGCTGGATTCACAACGAGTGTAGCTTTAATTTGGTATCTTACATGTGTGATTTAATGAAAGTTTGATTTTATATAATCGCGTCCCACATATCCCAGAGGTTAACAAATTACCCATATTAGCAGACGTCTCATTTCAAACTTAACATCTCTAGTATAGACGACTTATCGTCATGAACGTCACGCATGCGATAAGTGACCGGTATGATCATTGTCGATAATGTTTGGTTTATTGTTCCAGCTTTACCGTAGCAGGACATCGACGGAGACTGGGTGAGGAGACAGACAGCCCTGTGTTTGTCTAATTAAACCACCTTCAGAGGACTCCTGAATGGCGCAGCGGTCTAAGGTACTGCATCGTGGTGCTAAAGGCGTCACTAGAGACCCGGGTTCGATCCCAAGCTGTGTCGCAGCCGGCCGTGACCGGGAAACCCATGAGGCTGAGCACAATTGGGCCAGCATTTCCAAGGTTAGGGGTTGGGTTTGGCCGGCTGGGATGTCCTTGTCCCATCACACTCTAGCAACTCCTTGTGGCGGGCCGGGAGCCTACACGCTGACGCGGTGTTTCACCGACACATTGGTGAGGCTGGCTTCCGGGTTAAGCGAGCAGTGTGGCTTGGCAGGGTCGTGTTTCGGAGGACGCATGGTTCTCAACCTTTACCTCTACCGAGATCGTACGGGAGTTTCAGCGATGGGACAATTGGGGAGGAAAAAGGGTAAAAATAAAATTAAAAATAATACAGAATGACAAAGTAGTACACAATCACCCACAACAGGTTCCAATGTTAAGTTACTTAAAATAGCCTCCCGGGTGGCGCAGTGGTCTAGAGCACTGCATCGCAGTGCTATGCTGCGCCACCAGAGTCTGGGTTCGCGCCCAGGCTCTGTCGCAGCCGGCCGCGACCGGGAGGTCCGTGGGGCGACGCACAATTGGCTTAGCGTCGTCCGGGTTAGGGAGGGTTTGGCCGGTAGGGATATCCTTGTCTCATCGCGCTCCAGCGACTCCTGTGGCGGGCCGGGCGCAGTGCGCGCTAACCGAGGGGGCGGGTGCACGGTGTTTCCTCCGACACATTGGTGCGGCTGGCTTCCGGGTTGGAGGCGCGCTGTGTTAAGAAGCAGTGCGGCTAGGTTGGGTTGTGCTTCGGAGGACGCATGACTTTCGACCTTCGTCTCTCCCGAGCCCGTACGGGAGTTGTAGCGATGAGACAAGATAGTAATTACTAGCGATTGGATACCACGAAAAATTGGGGAGAAAAGGGGATAAAATTTATAAAATAAAAAATAAATAGAAAAAAAAGTTACTTAAAATATATCAAATGTTATTTTAGATCGAAATTGGCTTGTGAGTTGGCTTTTACAGAATCCTTTTAATTAAAATCAGGAATTTATTTACTTAGTGAATTCCTAATTAATACTCCCTTTCAAAGCATTTCAAATATTAAGACCAGGCAACTTGCAACAATTCTTGCATAGCCCATTAATTGTGTCAATGGGCTACATTAATTAACACTTTTTATTTTCACTGCCATGATCACCCCTTCCTCTAGCAGGATGCTCCTCTCCTGAGCGCTACCCAGCAGCACACGGCAAGCAGGCCAGCATGTCCACTTTTCAGTCATATGACAAACCTCAAAATACATTTAACCCATCAGGTACAGTTACAAGGCCAAACCAGTCCACAGTCCAGCCCTCCATGTCACCTACCGCTGCAACAACAGCAGCCTTGTATTGGACTCAGCCCTTTCTGTAGGCATGGCAAACCTGTTTGTGATTTCTGGTATATCATCAAAATAAATAAAGCATGTTTTTGGACTCATTCAGCAGTATTTACCAATACCATTGGAAATTAATGTTGAAAGAAAAAGTTATATTGCTAAGTTGAAAATGATGCTGTTAAAACATTTTGATAAATAGCCCAATGTCAAAACAGTTAACATGTCCAAATCAGGTGGATGCGCGGTTGAAACTACCATAACTGGGGGGAAAAACATGGAAACTGGGGATATTTTTACATCACTGGTTGCAGAAGACTGTCAACTAATGATACGGGGGTCACCAACAGAAAGAGAAAACGTGAAACTGGCGTCAATCATTTACGTATCGATTATCACATTGAAATCCAAAGCGTGATAGGGGGGAGATAAGGTTGTAGGTCCTGTTAAATCACAGCTAAAAAAAAAAAAAAGAATAATCTGGGAATAATGGTTAGACAACTTGTAGAAAACACCTTACTTTGAAGTGTTGCATCTTGATTCAAGTGGGTTTCCAATGTGTCAAGTGTATTTTTATGTTAATCACTTGTTTGGGGTGTATGTGCCGTTTCAACTAACACTATTCAAAGGCCAAACCGAATCCAATAATAATTCTTGCATCACTGGTTAGAAGAGAACCTGTTCAAGACCGTCATCTAAACTCTAGAATGTCGAAAGGAGATTCTGGGAAGCTGACGTAACAGGGCAGAAACAAAATCAGTTGCTTTGTCATTTAACTTCAACGAATCACAACCTAGCATTGGACATCAACACTGCCAAATGCGGGTACATTTTGGCATTGGAGGATAAGCGGTCCTTTTCACCAGCCACATTGGCAGTTGGTCAGGGCTCCACAGTAGCTTATCTATAACACTTTGTATTCAGGAAAAGCATTTCACTCACATTTCCGAATAAATGGAATTCATCTCCCAGTGTATGGTGGGAAGCAGACAACTAGGTTTTCCTCTAGGATTTTGCCTATGCTTAGCCCCATTCGGTTTCATTTTTATCCCGAAAAACTAATTTAACGATAACATGATGCAGTCAACACTATGCTTGAAAATATAGACAGTGGTACTCAGTAATCTGTGGTATTGGATATGCCCTTAACATAACACTCTGTATTCTGGACAAAAAGTTAAATTGCATTGCCACATTTTTTGCAGTAATACTTTAGTGCCTTGTTGCAAACCAGCCACCATGACAGACGTGAGTTGGGGAGGAGTGAGCACGGTGGGGCAGAGGTCAGGTCAGATGAAGTGAGGAAGAACAGATATCACTAAGGTTCTGTCTAGCAACAGAGATGCATTGGCTGTTCAGATGAGTAGGAGACACAGCATAGGAGAAAAAGTTAAATATGTTTGTTGGTTCAGCCCTCTGGGATGAATAAACTTGGTTTACGCTTTCATAATGTCCATCGAGTTCTTACTTTGATAATTAGAACCTAACAGAGTAAATAACATCACATTTACAGTTTATCAACAATGACATTTTTTACTACCTTAACCATGGCGAGTTAATATGGCTGGGAGAAGTATTGAGTAGCTTGGATGAATAAGGTGCCCAGAGTAAACTGTCTGCTACTCAGTCCCACAAGCTAAGATATGCATATTATTAGTATATTTGGATAGAAAACACTCTGAAGTTTCTAAAACTGTTTGAATGATGTCTGTGAGTAAAACAGAACTTATATGGCAGGCAAAAACCGGAGAAAAAATTCAACCAGGAAGTGGGAAATCTGAGGTTTGTAGGTTTTCAACTCATTGCCTATCGAAGATGCAGTGGGATATTGGTCACATTGCATTTCCTGAGGCTTCCATTAGATGTCAACAGTTTAGAACCTTGTTTGATGCTTCTACTGTGAAATGGGGTTAGGGTTAGAGGGGATTGAGTCAGAGGTCTGGCAGAGAGCCATGAGCTGACCATGCGCGTTCACGTGAGAGTTAGCTTGAGTTCCATTGCATTTCTACAGACAAAGGAATTCTCCGGTTGGAACATTATTGAAGATTTATGATAAAAACATCCTAAAGATTGATTCTATACATCGTTTGAAATGTTTCTACGGACTGTAACAGAACTTTTTGACTTTGTCTGCTCGCGCGTCATGAACCACAAAAGAGATATTTGGACATAAATTATGAACTTTATTGAACAAATCAAACATTTATTGTGGAACTGGGATTCCTGGGAGTGCATTGTGATGAAGATAATCAAAGGTAAGTGAATATTTATCATGCTATTTCTGACTTCTGTTGACTACACAACATGGTGGATATCTGTTTGGCTTGTTTTGGTCTCTGAGCAATGTACTCAGATTATTGCATGGTGTGCTTTTTCGGTAAAGCTTTTTTTTTAATCTGACACAGCGGTTGCATTAAAACAGCCATCACTAACATTGAGTGGCTGCTGCCAACATACTGACTCAAATCTCTAGCCACTTTAATAAAAAAAAAAATTGATTTAATAAATGTATCACTAGTCACTTTAAACAATGCCACTTTATATGTTTACATACCCTACATTACTCATCTCATATGGATATACTGTACTCTAGACCATCTACTGCATCTTGCCCATGCCATTCATATAAATCCATACATTTATATGTACATATTCATTCCTTTACACTTGTGTATAAGATAGTTGTTGTGAATCTGTTAGA
The DNA here is from genome assembly GCF_045679555.1 of Salvelinus alpinus. Lineage (NCBI taxonomy): Eukaryota > Metazoa > Chordata > Actinopteri > Salmoniformes > Salmonidae > Salvelinus > Salvelinus alpinus. The sequence goes on from NC_092091.1 coordinate 48,692,767, forward strand.
TATTACTGCACGGTCGGAACTAGAAGCACAAGCATTTCGCTACACTTGCATTATACATGATTAGCAGATGTTATGTGACCAATAAAAGTTGATTTACCTAGTCAGCTTGTGTTCTATGCGAGAGAAATATACAGAGACACATTCAAGTTACAAGTGCCATAGGGAAGAACGCTTGTCAGAATGCAGGTTGTCAATGCACAATAATGCTTGCGATCGTGGGGGAAAATAACCATTTTAAATGGGCTTTTTTTGGGGGGGGGGGGGGGGGGGTCTCAGCTTTCCGTTCCTATTTGATATATTTCTCAACTTTTAAATATGCGCGAATTGCACCATTTTAAACCTTTGGTTTTTAGCATCATGGTTAAGCATGTTATTGCTTCCAATTATATTTTAGATGGTGTCAGCATAATTTTATTTTAATTATTTTTGGGGTAGAATGTTATTTTAAGAAGTCTCAAGAACTGAGCTTCTCATTTTCTTTCTTTCATTGTGACAATAACAAATCATGAAAATGTCCGCAAGGGTTCAGATAAGCACTAGATTCCCTTTTTACCCCATCCTATTTATTGAATATCGGTTATCAGTGGAATTATCAGCCGATAGATATCTGTTAAGTCATAATGGGAGGAAGAGCTAGGGACTGACATTTCTGTGGCAGACTGGGAAGATAGCTTGGAGTATATCCACACATCGTCTCATACAAGTCAAGGTATTAAACAGATTACACTATTCCAAAACTAAGGTGCAAAGGATATTTCCTGACACATCCCATGCTGTGCAGGGTACACTACTCCACTGCCTTGCCATTTACTTTAACTTGAATGGTTATTGGTTTGGAATCGTTCGGATCCTCTGAAGTTGTGGAGATTAATTGACCCAGACCCGCTTCTGATCATCCTGGAAGTGTCTGAAACCTTAAACAGATTAACCAACCGCAAAAAACAACTAGTCTCTTAGTGTCGTTTCGGCAAAACAAATATGAATCTTGTTGTTTTGGAAAAGGAAGGAAGCTCCCTCTACCAAATTATGGCTTAGCAAATTGGCTAACACTGTACACAAAGAATTAGATATATTCTAAACAATAAATCAACATTTGATCAAATCTGGCAGCCTCTCCTCTCTTACTTGGACCATTCAGTGCTGTGAATTTGTACATTTTAACTATCTCAAATGTAATATTTTAATCTAACCTTGGGCAGCATGTGCCCTCATTCTGTATGTCTAATTTCGTATTATTTACTATGTACCTAGAACTATGGGTCTGCTCTTTTATGTTTAGGTAATTGCATACCTGTCTTTTCTACAAAATACCTATACACCATTCTTGTGGGTGTGTGTGTGTGTTCAATAAAAAATATTTGAACAAGAAACCAAGGTCTTTTCAAGAGAGGTAGAGAAACCAGGCCTATACCCCTATGTTGTATCTCCTCAAACAGTCAGTGATGTATAGCAGGAGTCAAAGGGCAGCTTGTATTTTTCCGTCTCAGGGCCATATCACTAGTGGACACTAGGGATGCAACGGTACACAGTGTTATTGAACCATAGGGGGCGTACCGAATGGTTCGATATGCACAAGTGAACCACAGAATTACGATATGCCTGTCATTTTCCTATAATTTCCGAAACTTGCTTCTTGCGCTGCAGACTACACGCCCATTATACATTCAGATCGACAGAACCAGACTCGCAGTTTGTGAACAGGCAAGGAAGGCAACTGCTTGGGGTCCCAGGCCATTAGGGGGGCTCCTGAGGGCTGACAAACTTTACTCCACAGCAATGTCTCAAATGTGGCAACAGCAGTGACCGCAACCCCCTAAACACCAATGGACGATTTGGAATGACATTCAGTAGGAAACCTCCTTAAAGGGGCCCCATGAAGAGGGGAAACGAAAAACAAATATTCGCTCAGCTCCAACTTGACAATAGCGAGCGCTAGCGAGACAGAGAAGCAAATTTGAAGAGGCATCGCCGTCTTTCAAATCGACTGTGTGGGAACATTTTGGATTCAGCGGTCAATACGATGACGAGGGTAAGAAGACCGTAAACAAACAAAGTACAGTCTGCAAGCATTGCCACTGTTGGCTACTCGAGTGGAAACAAACGTCACCATCACCCGGCCATATCCCTTGCAGGTGGCGCTGGAGCAAGGAGAGTCCACTCGTTAGCGAAAACAACAACCTCTTGCTGCTGCCGTCTAACAACAATTTGGGACAAATTCTGAAAAAGATACAGAAATAACGAAAGCGGCGGGAGAATTCAGAGCCAAAGATAAGCAACCCTTTTCGGCAGTTACTGACTCAGGAGTTCGTCACCTGATGAAGAAAATGTGCCCGCGTTACAATGTCCCCTCCCGCACACATTTCAGCAGCAAAGTCAATCTCAAACTATAAAACATCATGGAGAGAAATTGAAAAACGAATTAACAGACACCTCATCTAGCTCTCTACACTGATAGATGGACCTCCAGAGCAACTCAAAGCTACCTCACTGACGGTTCACCATGTACTAGACTGGGAGATGGAGAGCTACGTGATGCAAACTCGTCCCCTGTATGAGAGTCATACAAGCGCACACTTCTTAAATACAAGATACCGAAACCGTACTGTTACCCACAAACTGTGATACATACCGAACCGTGGGCCCAGTGTACCGTTGTGGGCCCAGTGTACCGTTGTATCCCTAGTGAACACTGAGTGAGGGGAAGAGCTCACTTACCACACACAAACCAGATTATAAATTGTGACAGCGAGAGGGGAGAGACTGAAAAGGGTACGTTGAGAGAGATAAAACCTGAAACATTTAGGAAAGGGAACGAGCCGTTAATTTATTTTACAGTGCATATTGCCTGCTTCCCCACAAACACCTTACAGACAAAGGACACGGAAAGCCTTTTGTTCACAACCCCTGAGATTACTATTGCCTGTTAGACTTAATCTGTGGCATTTGGCCATATTCTAATCTAATAGACAGAACACAAAAAAAAATACTTGTATAGAATACAGAATCAAAAAAGGTACAAAACGAAGGCCAGGGGAAACAACTTTTCATACAAACATTTGCATCGCTATGGCTTAAGGCTCTTTCATAAATCCCAGCTATGGGTTTGTATAAAATACATTTCACAGAACATGGTCTTCTTTTAGAATGCCATCAAACGGAATGTTTTTCTGCAGAAAATGACCTTATGTACAGTACAGTACATTCGGAAAGTACTCATGCCCCTTAACATGCAAGTTATGTCACAGCCTTATTCTAAAACTAATTTTTTTAAAGTCTCTCTTCAATCTATAATAACAAAGCAAAACATGTTTATATACATTTTAGCAAATTGATATAATAAAACTACTTTGATACCACATTTACATACAGTTGAACTCAGAAGTTTACATACACCTTAGCCAAATACATTTAAACTCAGTTTCACAATTCCAGACAATAAATCCTAGTAAAATGTCCACATCCTAGGTCAGTTAGGATCAACACATGATTTTAAGAATGTGAAATGTCAGAATAGGAGAGAGAATGATTAATTTCAGCTTTTCTTTCATCATATTCCCAGTTGGTCAGAAGTTTACATACACTCAATTAGTATTTGGTAGCATTGCATTTAAATTGTTTACCTTGGGTCAAACGTTTCAGGTAGCCTTCCACAAGCTTCCCAGAATTAGTTGGGTGAATGTTGGCCCATTCCGCCTGACAGAGCTGGTGTAACTGCGTCAGGTTTGTAGGCCTCCTTGCTCGCACGCGCTTTTTCAGTTCTGCATACAAATTTTCTATAGGATTGAGGTCCGGGCTTTGTGATGGCCACTCCAATATGGCCACTCCTTGACTTTGTTGTCCTTAAGCCATTTTGCCACAGCTTTGGAAGTATGCTTGGGGTCATTGTCCATTTGGAAGACCTATTTCCGACCAAGCTTTAACTTCCTGACTGATGTCTTGAGATGTTGCTTCAAAATCTCCACATAATTCCATCTTTTTTGTGAAGTGAACCAGTCCCTCCTGCAGCAAAGCAACCCCACAACATAATGCTGCCACCCCCGTGCTTCACGGATGGGATGGTGTTCTTCAGCGTGCAAGCATCCCCCTTTTTCCTCCAAACATAACGAGGGTCATTATGGCCAAACAGTTCTATTTTTCTTTCATCAGACCAGAGGACATCTCTCCAAAAAGTACGATCTTTGTCCCCTTGTGCAGTTGCAGACCGTAGTCTGGCTTTTTTAATGGAGGTTTTAGAGCAGTGGCTTCTTCCTTGTTGAGCGGCCTTCCAGGTTATGTCGATATAGGACTCGTTTTACTGTGGATATCAGATACTTTTGTACCCGTTTTCTCCAGCATCTTCACAAGGTCCTTTGCTGTTGTTCTGGGATTGATTTGCAGTTTTTGCACCAAAGTATGTTCATGTCTAGGAGAGAGAACACGCCTCCTTCCTGAGCGGTATGACGGCTGCGTGGGCTCATGGTGTTTATACTTGCGTACTATTGTTTGTACAGATGAACGTGGAACCTTCATGTGTTTGGAAATTGCTCTAAAGGATGAACCAGACTTGGAGGTCTACAATTTTTTTCTGAGGTCTTGGCTGATTTCTTTTGATTTTCCCATGATGTCAAGCAAAGAGGCCCTGAGTTTGAAGGTAGGCCTTGAAATACATCCACAGGTACACCTTCAATTGACTCAAATTATGTCAATTAGCCTATCAGAAGCTTCTAAAGCCATGACACCATTTTCTGGAATTTTCTACGCTGTTTAAAGGCACAGTCAACTTAGTGTATGTAAACTTCTGACCCACTGGAATTGTGATACAGTGAATTATAAGTGAAATAACCTGTCTGTAAAAAACTGTTGGAAAAGTGACTTGAGTCAAGCACAAAGTAGATGTCCTAACCGACTTGCCAAAACTATAGTTTGTTGACAAGAAATTTGGGGAGCGGTTGAAAAAACAAGTTAATGACTCCAACCTAAGTGTATGTAAACTTCCGACTTCAACTAAGTATTCAGACCCTTTACTCAGTACTTTGTTCTAGCACCTTTGGCAGTGATTACAGCCTCAACTATTCTTGAGTATGACACTACAAGCTTGGCACACCTGTATTTGGAGAGTTTCTCCCATTCTTCTCTGCAGATCCTCTCAAGCTCTGTCAGGTTGGATGGGGAGCGTCGCTGCACAGCTATTCTCAGGTCTCTCCAGAGATGTTCGATCGGATTCAAGTCCGTGCTCTGGCTTGGCCACAAGGACATTCAGAGACTTGTCCCAAAGCCACTCATGCATTGTTGTGGCTGTATGCTTAGGGTCGTTGTCCTGTCGGAAGGTGAACCTATGTCCCAGTCGGAGGTCTTGAGCAGGTTTTCATCAAGGATCTCTCTGTTCTTTGCGCCATTCATCTTCACCTCAATCCCGACTAGTCTCCCAGTCTCTGCAGCTGAAACACAACCCAACAGCATTATGCTGCCACCACCATGCTTCACCAGGGATGGTGCCAGGTGTCCTCCAGACGTTCTGGCCAAGGAGGTCAATCTTGGGGGCCTCCCGAGTGGCACAGCGGTCCAAGGCACTGCATTGCAGTGCTTGAGGTATTACTACAGCCCCGGGTTCGAGCCCAGGCTGGGTCACAACCGGCCATGACCGCGAGACCCATGAGGCGGCTCACAATTGGCCCAGCGTCGTCCGGGTTAGGGGATTTCCCATAGCAACTCCTTGTGGTGGGCCGGGTGCCTGCAAGCTGACTCGGTCAACAGTGTTTCCTCCGACACATTGGTGCGGCTGGCTTCCGGGTTAAACGAGCAGTGTGTCAAGAAGCAATGCGGCTTGGCAGGGTCATGTTTCGGAGGACGTATGGCTCTCCACCTGCGCCTCTCCCGAGTCTGTAGTGGACTCGGGAGAGGCGCAGGGGACATGGGACAAGACTAACTACCAATTGGATACCACGAATTTGGGGAAAAAGGGGGGGGGGTAATAAAAAATTCCTGGCCGCTGAAAATGTCCCAGTGGCCTGCATACTCACCAGACATGTCACACATTAAGCATGTTTGGGATGCTCTGGATCGACAGTGTTCCAGTTCCAGCCAATATTCACACAACCATTGGAGAGGTGGACCACATTCCACAATCAACAGCCTGATCAACTCTATGCGAAGGAGATGTGTCGCATTGCATGAGGTAAATGGTGGTCACACCCGATACTGATTGGTTCTGACCCATGCCCATAACTTTTTTTTAAGGTACATGTGACGAACAGATGCATATCTGTATACCCAGTCATGTGAAATCCATAAATTTCGGGCCAAATTAATTTCAATTGACTGATTTCCAAATATGAACTGTAACACAGTAAAATCTTTGAAATTGCAGCATTTATATATTTTTTTACCTTTTATTTAACTAGGCAAGTCAGTTAAGAACAAATTCTTATTTACAATGACGGCCTATCGGGAACAGTGGGTTAAGGGGCAGAACGACGGATTTTTACCTTGTCGGCTTGGGGATTCGATCCAGCAACCTTTTGGCTACTGGCCCAACGCTCTAACAACTAGGCTACCTGCCGCCTCTTGTATTTACAATGATGGCCTACCCCGGCCAAACCCGGACTACGCTGGACCAATTGTGCGCCGCCCTATGGGACTCCCAATCCCAGCCGGATGTGATACAGATGCTTTCACTTCATGTGGCCATAACTGCCTGCTAGTTATTTCCCTAAGGTTTACAAACCGCCTCATATGTTCTAGATAGAGCGTTCTAGACATGTGTCAGCTTTACAAGGAAGCAAACAGAGCATAATTCTGACAGTCTTGTAGCAAGAGAAATATGCAAAGACTGTAAATTAGACATTTTCATTTTGCAAAATTCAGTGCAGCACAAAATTGCCACAGCCAAGTCTGAAAATAGCTACTCCAGATCCACTCATCTAGAAAATATTCCATATTGCTAGAAAATAAATTTGTAGTGTAGATTAAATAAAATGTATGGAATAGCACCTTATCTTGTACCAGGTCTTCATAATATGCATGGCTCCGGGTCATGCTAACATAGGGGAGGATTATCAAGACAATCATATTGTGTGCTGTGAAATTATTTAATCCTGATCTGAAAATGTGTGGATCAAAACACAGGGAGTGTGGGGTTTATATTTCTCTCAGAAGTGGATAGCTCAAATAAAGCTATGTGTTAAAGACTAGGCCAGCAACGATCAATAAACTGCAAATGTAGCTACAAGCCACAATTTAAAAACACTGACTTGCCTTGTTTTTCCATACAAAATGTCCCGCATGACAAAAGGAATAAAATGTCTCATAACACAAGGAATAGGATATACAGCTATAATCTTGTTTTGTTTCTCCCATTTCAATACTACTCTGTAGTAAACATCCTCACAGTAATTGTCTGGCACATGGTGAAATGAGACGGTGTGAATGTCAACGTTATTTTTGGCATGTATTTTGAGGGATGGACAAGCGTAAACAATATCTAGCTACGCAGCTAACCCATATAGTTGTTTTGGCGTTTGGGAGCGATGTGAACAATCGATGTTAGCTAGAAAGCTATATAAACACCGTAGTCAATAACTAGATAGGGTTTTGCTCGCCTATAACGTTACCTCCCGTAAATAATTCCATGGAACGCACAACATCCATACGGCTCGCGATAGTTAATTAGCGTCATACCAGAAAACCTCATTCTTCAATCGCTAAAGTTGACAAGAGCAAACCCACAATGTAGGCTAAACCTAGAATTTATGTGGTTTTCAGGGACCTTAACGATGGCTAAATGCATTTACATGTCCTGCTACAACGAGACTGTGTAGTAAGTCGCCACGAAGAGGCCTGCCTATTTGTGCAAGCGAATCCTGCAACTTCCAGTTTAGATTCGCTGTAAAAGACCACCATAGTCCAGTAACAGGAGCTAATCTGGCCCTCCGGTTAACGCATCCACGCCAGGCCTCAATAATATATTTTTAAGAGGCGGCGGTGGGTATTCTGTAATAACTTTGCAAGCAAATATTAGTAACATAGGGTGGAAATGTGTTTCCCATAGTTAAGGTAAAATTGTGTCGTGGCAAAATGGTGAAACAACCATATTGTTCAAGTGACCACTGCAAATAATCCTTTACTTACGAATCAAGGAAAACTCATTTTCCATAAATTCATTTTAAAATGTTGTGCAGAAAGAAATGTAAAACAAATAATGCGTTAGTAGAATGATGTGGCGTGTATAGTCAGCAACATAACATTGCATTACAACTATAGCTTTACTTACTTTCTCCATTTGTTAGGACACACTGGCATCCAATGTAGATAAAAGTAACCAAAACAACCGCTGAGGTCCCAAGCCGCATTGTGACTTCGATTGTGTTCTCTGTGTGTTTTGAAGATATCCAAAGTTCGTTTAGGAAATCCAATAACAAAAAAAAAGTTTTCAAAAGGTGAAGATAAATCAAGCTAGCTAGTCCAGTTAGCCCCCCTAAAAAGGGGCCAGGGGTCCAACGTGGTTGTATCTTAATTAACAGCAATATCTTCAGCTAACTTTGTGATTTCGGTTCTCCCTGAAAAAAAGTACCACTAAATAGCGTGATCGTGTGTTCTGGCGACACATTTGCGAATAAAAAGAGTCATTTCCCACAATTGTATGGGATAGTTCACTTTATTATGTTAGATTTTTTTTTAAGTATTCCGATTCGAGAAAAAATAAATCCCACACCGCTAACGTTAGCTAAACTAGTAAGTAACTAGCCACGGCCTCATTCCACGATAAACGAGGTTCCACTGTTGAAAGGCACCCAGAGACAGTATTTTCGTATTATAAAGAAATTCTTTAAGATGAATGTTTGATAATTTAGAAATCTGGGTGTCTTCTTTCCAAAAATCCAGTTATGTAGCCGAACTTCTATAGACCCAATAAGCTAGCTAACGTTGGCTACCTTGCTGTAATCCACAGGTCGCTGAGTGTTTCATGCACTTCCAAGTATTGCACTTCTTCGCCGTATCACAGGAAAACACCTAGTTTTAAAACGTGAGAAGAAAAATGTGAACACATCCCATGAACTTTGGATACGTGCAGGAAAAACGTGGATATATTTTAACGACCTTCCTCTGAACTGATTCAGTCGCTACAGCCAGCCCATGACAACATGAAAACACCCCCCACCACCCCAAAAAAAAATGGATCCAGCGAACGTTACGTTTAGCCACTAAACAAATAGCCCCGCGTTTCCAGCACATTGCTAAAAAGTGTGAGAACTCCCTTCTTCAGATTATCTGGCAAAACAGCTAATATAAATACGACGCTTCAAAACCGGCAATTAAATCAAGTAAATAACCGCTGTCAGAATCAGGAATATGAGGTAAACAAACTTAATGGCATAATAAACTGCTATGTGGGGAAAAACTTCGATTATCGTATACAGCACCTCTCAGGTTCCCACCTTTTCTTCTCTGTCTATTCACCAGTAAACAACTACCAGTCAGCTGGGGCAGATAGGGTATGTAGGAAAACACGGACTGGTGAAACGGTGCGCACAACTAGCAATGTGTGGATTGCAGTGTATAGCATTATACAAAACCAACAGTCTAACAAAATTGTGTTTGTATGGAAGCCCATTCTCGCCCCCATTTGTTTTTTAAAGGGCGGCTGAATTTCCCGATTTGGCCTCGTTTTAGATTCGGTTCATCCATGCTAGCGGCCATGACATAGAGATAGATAGAGGACTCATAATGGATATAAACAATTTTAGCATGGACATTGCCATTGAAAGTTTCACTATACTTCCACCATTTTAAAGTAGTCAACTGGGTGGGGATTCCAATGGATTGTTGCCTCAATGGTGCTGCCTATGCTGTCACAGACGCTATAATGTTGCAGATTTAAAGATGAGTCCTGTCTATCTCTATGGGCCATGACTGAATTCAAACATGAGTTGGTTGTGGTTTGATGTGGGTGTCTCGTCTATGTGTGTGTTCGCAGGTGGGAAGAGTTAGAGAAATCATTTTGCCAATTAGCTTCTGGCAAAATTGGTTTGACTTTGGATAGCCTATCTCCGGGGCTAGTTCGGGACCATCAATAATTATACAATGGAAATTAGACAATATTTTGATGTTGCACACCTTTTAGTTTTTATCATTAAATGCTTTCAATATTTGAATATGAATTTCTACAATTTATAGTTGGTTTGAGGTTTTTAAGTAATTGAAATTTGGAGCTATTGGAATTTTAACATATTGTCATGTACAATGTGTAATTTACCTATGGTTTCTAACTAGCCCTATAGGTATATCCAAAGTTAACCCAAAGTTACCTCAGGCATTACGATCAGGTCTCATGCAGCTGCACTCAGAATTTATGATTACATGTGTGCTGCCAGCTATGGGCATGTGGGCAGGTTTGAAACAAACCAATACGCACAATAGGCTGACTGAGGAGGTGATTTCACACAGTTAAAGTCCTGCAATAAGAGCTATGACGCTAATATGTGTGTAATCTCTTCACAGTTGTGTTCTGTGGGTGTCACTGAGTACACTGATACCCCCTTTCATTTATCCACAATCCATAGGTAAGGCTGTACAGTGCATGACTACCTCAATTACCTCGTACCCCTGCACATCAACTCAGTACTGGTACTCCCTGTATATAGATAGCCATGTTCATTTGTACTCTCTATACATATCCATGTTAGTTTGACTATTTATTTTAATTTTTCACTGTATTTATTCCTTGTGTCACTATTTCAATGTTTTATTTTAGTTGTTATTTAATCTAACTGCATTGTTGAAAATGGACCCGTAAGTAAGCATTTCACTGTTAGTCTCCTCTATTTGTAACCATTTGCATCACTTTCAATGAGGGCCTTTTATTTTGAAGGCCAACTGCAAATTCCACTATTGTGGCTAATCCTTATTGTGACTAGCTTCACAAAGGGTCTCTCTGTCTCCTCTGCCTCCTCCTGCATGCATTGTAGACTGCCTCAGCAGTACTCTCTGTAAAGCAACGTTATGATGAGAACTTAGTAGCCTATTTTTTTCTCCTGCTGAGGTCAAGCTCTGTTTAACGTTTGCTTCTTACTTCATCCTTCTAGCTGGCTAACACTAGCCGGAGCCCTTTAACGTTACTGCAATACTAAAATAAGTCTCTGCCGGTAGCTAGCCAAATGACTGACTGACTGACCTATCCATAAGTGACTATTTACCAGTCGTGCACTCATCCTCCAAAGCAGTGGTCTAAGTACTTAAGGAAAAATACTTTAAAGTACTACTTAAGTCGTTTTTTGGGGTATCTGTACTGTACTATTTATATTTCTGATAACTTTTACTTTCATTCCACTACATTCCTAAATAAAATGTTTACTTTTTACTCCCATACATTTTCCCTGACACCCAAAAGTACTAGTTACATTTCGAATGCTCAGGCAGGATTACAGCAATATGGTTCAATTCACATACCTATTAATATAATGTGTTGTCATCCCTACTACCTCTGACCTGGCAGACTCACTAAATACAAATACTGCGTTTGTTAAGGATGTCTGAGGGTTGGAGTGCGCCCCTCTCTGTCCGTCTGGTTTGCTTAATAAAAGGAATTTGATGTATAGCATTTACTTTTATTTTTAACATTACTAAAGTATGACAGTTGAGTACTTTTTAAAACTAGACTGTTACTCAAGGAGTATTTTACCGGGTGGTTTTTACTTGAGTCATTTTCTATTAAGTTATCTATAATTTTACTCATGTCTCACTGGTCGTCAGCCTGTGCCCCGACCTGCGAGAGGGTGGAGTTTAGCTGTTTGAGAGAGTGGTGAATGTTCTGCTAACAAGGCAAATCCAGGGGGCAAATCCGGGGGGCACTCCAACCCTCAGACATCCTTAACAAACGCAGTATTTGTATTTAGTGAGTCTGCCAGGTCAGAGGTAGTAGGGATGACAACACATTATATTAATAGGTATGTGAATTGAACCACATAATGACCAAACAACTGTTCATGATTCCACTCGTTCGCAAAGAGCCTGGCGTGAAGCGTTCTGAGCTTTGATCAACGCTGGAAAAGTAATAATAAGTGGGTAAATGCTAATTAACAAAATAAAAAGGTGAGTTCGCGTTATTTCACAAATAAAAAGGTGCATAAACGGCGATTGCGTGCGTTTACCCTTGACTTAGCCTCTGCTGAGTCCCCAACAACCGGATGTTCCGGTTTTCAGTGGAAATGAAAAGAGAACCTGTGACGCAACTTCCGCTTTTGGACGTTAACAAGAGTCGTCACTAGTTACCACAGCCACAAAGTCATAAACCCTGCCTATTTATAAAATGTATCTTCTTAAAGGGTGATTTTAAACCTAACCCGAACCTCAACCACACTGCTAAACTTATGACTAACCCTAACCTTAAATTAAGACCAAAAATCAAAAAAATATAAACATTGTTTAATTCTCCAATTTTGGGGATGAAGGAGTTTTGGTGGGTACAGCTTCATTGTTCCACTGTAAAATCCTCTCTTCCACACTGCATGTCCAAAGGGGAGAGGGTCTCTTCAAGGAATTTACGACCTGTTGTTAAGTCATAAAACTTTGGAGAGAGAGAGAGGAGGGGGGGGGCACCTATGATCCTCCCAGAAGGGCAGTCATGACAGTCCCCCTCTGGTGGTTGACTCTTGCGATTATCCTGCAAGTTGCAAACCAACATTAAAAAAATGACCATGTGATGTCCTGGTTGTGGATCATTGTTGCGGTCCCCTTCTGGTGGTTGACCTGGGTAGGCTTTCTGAAAGCTGCAAAGCACCACGAGAATGGCCAGGGGATGTCCTGGTTGGTGATCGCCATTGCGGCCCCCTCTGGTGGTTTACCCGGGTAGGCTCTCTGAAAGCGGAGCAGTCCACCACAAGAATGGGCAGCGGATGTCCAGATTGGGATTGCCGTTCTGGGCCCGCTGTCTGGTTGTCCAGGCTGGTGGATCTAGGCAGTAACTTAGGCAGATGTTAATAACAACTCACACACACTCACAAAATACATAATTACATTTCTACCCAAATGAGCGGCGTTGTGGCACTAAGTGATGATTGTATGGGGAACTTGTTTATGGCTCTATCACTTCCATAGTTTCAAAGGAAATTAAATGAAAAGGAATGAAAGCATAAACAAAAGGTATACAAAATATAGTTATCACACCTTAATCATCTAATTGGACTGTATTCTATATACGTCCAAGGTCTTGGCAAAATGAGATGGAGAATGGAGAATGTGCAAACGGTCGGTGGAGAAGCCAGCTACGACCTAGTCCGTTTTGTTTCATGTTTGTGACCTCATGAAAGACAATACAGCCACATTACCATAACTCTGTTTATACAGGGGCCTCCGTTATGAGGTTTGCGTCTAATTATTGTATAAAATGAATGAGTAAAGATGAAACTATTTGTGAAATGATGTAATGCTATGTTAAACCATTAATGTGAAAGAAATGTATTCCCTTTAAAGTTTAACTAAGTCATTGGCCTGCCCCCATGAGCACAGACATGATCTGTCTCATGGGACAGCCCTTTTCTACTGTTACAAATAAAAAACCCACCTGAAGAAATCCTCTTCAGACCATGCATACCTCGGTCAGCTGAGGGGGCAAAGGTTTGAGTAGAGACCACAAAAACCTCAGTATAAGCTAAGGTTGTAATGGTTGTTGAATTCCTAACCATACCACGTGGAGCATTGGCTACACGGGTGGAAATGGTTAAACTCTGAGACTATCGATCCCGACAGAATAAAAGCAAATTTTAGATACTAATTACTAGTCTGCAGCTAGAAATTGTTAACCTGGGATGCGAAGACCGACAACCACCGAAACATCTATTCCATGAGAATATTTCTGAATGGTACTCTGAAGTATCCTTTCTAACCATGAAAGACTTCAGGGAAGCAGAGAGAGACCCTCGGATGAACCTTCCAATAGAGGGACTGACGATTCCAACAGAGATCAAGACGACACACTGGGCATAAATATATATTGATTGCAATTATTCCCGAATGAGTGAGCGTTCATGTGCAAAGGATTAGCATTTCAATTAATATAATTATCAACTGTGTAGTGACTCTTTTGTCTTTCCCGCCCTTCTCAGTCCACACCCACTTCCCTTTGTTCACCAAGCTGTCATATCGGCTTAGCCCACTAGGGAACCTCCCCTATCATTTCCTTGTAACCATATCTACTGTTTGATTGTGCATTTCTGTGATTATTTAGTTAGTTAGTAAATAAATAATTAAGACAATTGATGTATGGATGATTCATAGTAAAGGCTGGGTTCGTGCAGATAACCAACTATTTACGACGTTTGGAATGAGACTAATGTGAGGTAAAGAATAATTCATTAATTAGAAGACTAATTGATCAGATATTAAAATATCTGAAGAGCTATATTAGGAAAATTATAATTTTGTAATCTGAAGATTTTCCTTGGTGTCCCAACTTCCTAGTTAACTACATTTACATGATTAGTTTAATCACGTAATAATAATTACAGAGAATTCATTTGATAAAATAACAGTCTTCAATGTAATGATGCCAAAGACACGACACCACAGAGGAGCTAACCTCACGATGGAAGTACTCTTTAAGCACTGAACCAGTCGTATGCGGTCTGATCATGGTTCATGACTTCTAATAACTTTCCTCCTGAATGGAGGGTTATATTTATTAATGGCATGTGTGTAAACCATCAGAAGAGAGTTATGGAGATTAGGGGTGGCAGGTAGCCTAGTGGTTAGAGTGTTGGACTAGTAACCGAAAGGTTGCAAGATCGAATACCCGAGCTGACAAGGTAAAAATCTGTCGTTCTGCCCCTGAACAAGGCAGTTAACCCACTGTTCCTGGGCCGTCATTGAAAATAAGAATTTGTTTAACTGACTTACCTAGTTAAATGAAGGTACAATTTTTAAAAAAAGATTCCCTTACACGTGTTGCAATCTGAGTGACTACTAACTCCTCTATCGCTGTTCTCAATAGCAATTTGACTTGTGAGGTCTCTAACCTTCTTACTGATTGTGGCTGGACTGACTGTGCTGGCATTGGTACTGGTACTCAAGGGGACTTAAAGAATAAGTATAAATATTTGTGTGGAAATTGTGAATTGGGAGTTATGTGCTTCATTGGTGTCGGGTGGCTCAGTCGGGTGGGGCCGTTCACTTGCTCTGTCCAGGTGATTCATTTGAACCGCATGATTGGCCTGTGAGTTGGGATTGTTTTGTCTGATTCTATTCGGCCGGATTAGTCTGTTCAGGATCCGTCTGGGTCTGTGCACAAACACGGCCCATTCACCTTGATCAGTCGGTCCGAGTTGGGTGTGTCATTCAGTTTGTCCTGCTCGCCGGACCGCTCATCTGGAGATTTTGTTCACTCTGGTTTGGTGCATCTGTTTGCCCTGGCTGGCTGATCTGCTTGATTCGGTTTGGAGTGGCAGCTGTCTGTCCGCACGGTCAGCACAAATAAATAGAAAATCCTACGGATACCGCTCCGACTCGATCTAGCAGAGGTCTGAATGGGTAGGTCACTCGCGATACCGCTCCGACTCGTTTTAGCGGAGGTCTGCCTTGGGGAGTGTATAGCCTACAATAACGCTTTGACCCGATTTGGCAAAGGACTGTTTTGATATGTGCAAATTCTGTATAATACCGCCTCCTTGTGTTGGGGGAAGTGTATCAGGGAGGGGTTGAATTTGCAGGTTGTTTTAGGGAAAACGTGAGTAAAAGTGTGAAAGTTGCCTGTCCTTGGTGGGGAGGGATTGCACACCCTTCCTGGGACGTCACTTAAGTGTGGCCTGGCAGGAAGGACGCATTTGATCCTACACTAGGAGAGGGGAGTGTAAATGATGTATGAATGACTAGTGGAATTGCACAATACTAGAAGTTAGGGAGAAATACTATGAATCATATAGAGGTGTATAAAAATCATTGGCGGGTGTCCAGTAAGGTTTATAGAAACTGTATACTGGGGTGTAAGGTAGAGGAATATACAGTACAGGGAAACATAGACATAATAATGTTTGAGGTGATAGAACACATAAGAAAAAGGAGAAGGATTGTTGAAAAGTATAAAGAAAGCTAGAGGAATGTTGAAGAAAGACAATGAAAAGTCAGACAGGAAGAAGGTGGAATGGTTTACAAAACCTCCAACATACACCAGTGGGTAAATCCCCCTGGTGTCCGGAGTGGTGGAAATAAAGAGAGAAATAGAGGTGGAAGATGATAAGGAGACTCTCTCGGTGCCCTCTTAGGTAAAAGAAAAGGACCTGGAAAGGACAGGGGAGACTGAGCAAGGTGCAGGAAGGAACCCAGAAAAGTTTAACTGTTATGAAAGATTATGTGGAAATTGGAAGACAAGTGTGAATGATTTTGGTAATGTGGGTTATCAATAATAGTGATATTTGAGCCGCTCTACTGGAATAAGACATTAAGTCATCTGTATTCTCCAGTGATACATTTGCAGACGTTATAGTATAGGTTCTAATACAAGGTATTATGTAATACAAGGTATGCCGTGACTAATTCATTGTTATCCGGGGAAGTGGGTAGCCCTACCTTGGAAAATAGTTAATAGAAGGTGTGTATTATAGAAGGGAGGGGTAAAGATGAATTAGCAAAGAGGTTACTAAACCTAAAATGAAATTATGCCTCTCATCTCCCCATGTCTGGTAAATATGCGAAAACTATAGGATTCTCGGGACAAACGCAGCTAATTCCAATGACAGCTCCAGTTCGTCTAACAGCTGATGGTAGATCAGCAATACTCCCTATTCTAGTGTCAGAACAAACTCCAATTAATTTCAGGGAAGAGATATAGACTAGTGAAGGTAACAAAAGAGAGTAAATTGGAAAATAAGAATCTCGAAATTAAAGAATTGGCTGATGTATTTTCTACATTTGGCACATTACAGGTTAATCTGAAAATAATAGATGTTTAATGAGTCTGAAGCAGTGGTTAGTGATAAAAAATATATAGTCATCTGTTGCAGCTCTGTAGAAGCCTGGGTCTGTACTTTGTCAATGGTAGGTTACGGGGGGACTCTTTGGGGAGATTCACCTACTGCTCACCTCTTGGCCACAGTACAGTAGACTATATGATCACAGACATTGACCCCTTCTCTCTCAGCTCATTCACTGTCAAGCCACTAACACCTCTGTCTGATCACAGCCAAATTACATTGTTCCTCAAAAGAACAGACATGGAAACAACCACACATTCACAGCCCAGTAAGCTGTACAACATCAGAAATTCATACAGATGGGCCCAAAACAGCACAGAAGAATACCAGAAAGCAACCTGTAACCAAAATATCCAAACACTCTAAGAAAACTTTCTGGATACCACATTCACTCACAGTAAAGAAGGCATCATTCTAGCAGTAAAAAGCATCAACTATATATTCAGGCAAAAGAAGCAAAATTGAAATTGATAAAAAACTAAACAAAAAAGATCACAGATGACAACTGGTTTGATGCAGATTGTAAAATTATAAGGAAAAAACATAGAACACTATCCAACCAAAAGCACAGAGACCCAAATAATGGTGAAATACGCATTCATTACTGTGAGATTTTAAAATTCTATAAACGTACACAGAGCCAAAAAAGCACAGTACAACAGCAAGCAGCTGACACTAATTGAGGAGTCCATAAACACAAACAACTTCTGGCAAAATTGGAAAAAACGAAAAAAATCTAAACAAGAGGAATTAGCGATACAAAATGGTGACATATGGACAACCCATTTTAAAACACTCTACAGCACCGTTCAAATTGACACAAACGCAGAACAACGCCAAATTCATGAGAAGTTGAATGGATTAGAAAAAGCTATAAAGGACAAGCAAAATCCATTGGACTCCCCAATTACTGACCAGGAGCTCTATATAAGAAACTTCAGGCTCTCAAATTTAAAAAAGCATGCAGACCTGATGGCATCCTAAATGAGATGCTCAAATTCACTAGTGCAAAATTTGTGAATCTGGAATCAAGGACTCATAACCACAATCTTTAAAAACGGAGACAAATTTGACCCTAACAATTACAGAGGCATTTGTGTGAACAGTAACCTGGGGAAGGGTTTCTGTAGTATTATAAATGTAAGAGTTCTAAACTTCTTTAATAAGCACAATGTCTTGAGTAAAAGCCAAATTGGATTTATACCAAAACATCGCACAACTGATCATATTTACACCTTACACACCCTGATAGATAAACATGTCCACCAAAATATACGCTTGCTTTATCGACTTTCAAAAAGCATTTGATTCTATTTGGCATACAGGACTGTTCTACAAAGTTATTGAAAGTGGTGTAGGGGGTAAAACATATGACATAATTAAATCAATGTATACTGGCAATACGTGCAGCATTAAAATTGGCAAGAAAATAACATAAATCTTTAACCAGGGGCGGGGCCTTCGTCAGGGTTGCAATCTGAGCCCTGCACTCTTCAATATTTACATCAACGAATTGGCCACTATTCTAGAAAAATCCTCAGCCCCTGGTGTTAGTCTCCACAATTCAGAAGTTAAATGCCTACTCTTCGCAGATGACCTATGCCTGCTGTCACCCACAGCACATGGCCTACAACAGAGCCTGGACCTGCTAGAGCAGTACTGCCAGACCTGGGCCCTGGCAGTAAACCCCAAAAAGACAAAAATAATGATTTTCCAGAGAAGATCCAGATTTCAGGGAATTAGACCAAAGTTCTCAATTGGTACAAAATATATAGAGTACTGCACACACTACAATTACTTAGGTTGAAAAATAAGCTCAACTGGACACCTTAATGAGGCAGTGAATGAACTGAAAGAGAAAGCACACATTCTATGCCATTAAAAAGCAAATTCAAATTGAAATACCTATTAAAATTTAGCTAAAACTAATTGAATATGTAATTGAACCAATTGCACTTTATGGCAGCGAGGTGTGGGGTCCACTTGCAAAACAAGATTTCATCAAATGGGACAAACACCCCATTGAAACCCTGCATGCAGAGTTCTGTAAGATTATCCTACATGTCCAGAGGAAAACTACAAACAATGCATGCAGGGCAGAATTAGGCCAATATCCACTAATAATAAAAACTCAAAAAATAGAGTTTCATTACCAAGTCCTGCAATGCCAAGAGCTGAGCAAAGAAAAGAGTCCCCTCATCCAGCTGGTCCTGAGTTCACAAACCTGTTCTACTAACACACTGAAGCCTCAGGACCAGAACATCCAATCAATCAGGAAAAAACAAATCACAACACAGTCAAAACAAAACTATATTGCTTATTGGGAAACACAAGCACAAAGCAAAATGCAGTGCTATCTGGCTAAATATTTGACCATGGTTACTTTCTAAAACCTTAGAAAAACCTTGACAAAGTACAGGCTCAGTGAGCACAGGAGGAGGAGGAGGAGGAGGAGGAGGAGGGGGGGGGGGAGAGAGAGAGAGAATAAAGGTTTTTGGTTTTTGTTTATTTTGTTTTATTATGTAATTAGAATTTTTATGTTAAATTGTATTGATAAATAGAGATGGCTGGATGATATAAACGGATGAACGTTTTTCCCCCTGGTTTCAGTGTCATTAAGAGTAGTGGGAAGTTATTAAACAAGTCTTTTTATTTATTTTTTCTCTTTTCTTGTTAAGTCAATGCGTTTTAGGTTTTGTGGCACATGAGTGATCATTGGTACACACAGTTGAAGTCGGAAGTTTACATACACCTTAGCCAAATACATTTAAACTCAGTTTTTCACAATTCCTGACATTTAATCCTAGAAAGAATTCCCTGTCTTAGGTCAGTTAGGATCACCACTTTATTTTAAGAATGTGAAATGTCAGAATAATAGTAGAGAAGGATTTATTTCAGCCTTTCTTTCTTTCATCAAAGTCCCAGTGGGTCAGAAGTTTACATACACTCAATTAGTATTTTGTAGCATTGCCTTTAAATTGCTTAACTTGGGTAAAACGTTTCGGGTAACCTTCCACAAGCTTCCCACAATAAGTTAGGTGAATTTATGCTCATTCCTCCTGACAGAGCAGGTGTAACTGAGTCAGGTTTGTAGGCCTCCTTGCTCGCACACGCTTTTTCAGTTCTGCCCACAAATGTTCTATAGGATTGAGGTCAGGGCTTTGTGATGGCCACTCCAATACCTTGACTTTGTTGTCCTTAAGCCATTTTGCCACAACTTTGGAAGTATGCTTGGAGTCATTGTCCATTTGGAAGACCCATTTGCGACCAAGCTTTAACTTCCTGACTGATGTCTTGAGATGTTGCTTCAATATATCCACTTAATTTTCCTGCCTCATGATGCCATCTATTTTGTGAAGTGCACCAGTGCCTCCTGCAGCAAAGCACCCCCACAACATGATGCTGCCACCCCCGTGCTTCACGGTTGGAATGGTGTTCTTCGGCTTGCAAGCATCCCCCTTTTTCCTCCAAACATAACGATGGTCATTATGGCCAAACAGTTATATTTTTCTTTCATCAGACCAGAGGACATTTCTCCAAAAAGTACGATCTTTGTCCCCATGTGCAGTTGCAAACCGTAGTCTGGCTATTTTATGGCGGTTTTGGAGCAGTGGCTTCTTCCTTGCTGAGCGGCTTTTCAGGTTATGTCGATATAGGACTCGTTTGACTGTGGATATAGATACTTTTGTACATGTTTCCTCCAGCATCTTCAAAGGTCCTTTGCTGTTGTTCTGGGATTGATTTGCACTTTTCGTGTTTATACTTGCGTATTATTGTTTGTACAGATGAACGTGGTACCTTCAGGCATTTGGAAATTGCTCCCAAGGATGAACCAGACTTGTGAAGGTCTACCATTTTCTTTCTGAGGTCTTGGCTGATTTATTTTGATTATCCCATGATGTCAAGCAAAGAGGCACTGAGTTTCAAGGTAGGCCCTCAAATACATCCACAGGTACACCTCCAATTGACTCAAATGATTATCATAAGCTTCTAAAGCCATGACATAATTTTCTGGAATTTTCCAAGCTGTTTAAAGGCACAGTCAACTTAGTGTATGTAAACTTCTGACCCACTGGAATTACGATACAGTGAATTATAAGTGAAATAATCTGTCTGTAAACAATTGTTTACAGAAATTGCTTGTGTCATGCACAAAGTAGATGTCCTAACCGACTTGTCAAAACTATAGTTAAGAAGAAATTTGTGGAGTGGGTGAAAAACAAGTTTTAATAACTCCAACCTAAGTGTATGCAAACTTCCGACTTCAACTGTATGATTGATTTAATCTATGATGTCTCTGTATGTAATTGTAATGTATGTGTGTCTATGTCTATAATTAGCTTAAGGTGTGTTTATGTCTCTAAATTGTTGTCTGAGATTTGTCTGAAACGTTGTTCCCCCCTGCTGCTATCTTGGTTGGACCAGGTCTCTTCTGAAAAATAGATTTTATCTCAATGAGAGTACCTGGATAAATAAAGGTTAATAATTATAAAGAAATACAAATACTGAACCCATAAAATACCTTTCCCAGTTAATGTGCAGCCTAAAGATGGTGTGACCCTACTCTGCTCTCTGCTGGTGAGAAGTCAATTGCATTTTGGTGAATTTGACATCTCACGGGCCTCATTTATAAACGTTGAGTAGGCACAAAATATTTTTTAAATAAACTTGACGGGAGAATGTGCGGTCAGGCACGGACACTTTGACCCATACGTACGTAAATAACCTGGAGAAATGAGAACCTGACTCCGATGGCAGAAGGATGAAACTCGAGAAACGTTTTGAAATTGACACCATAGTGTAGAATAAATTGAAATAATACCTTTCATATATGTAGAGTTCCCTGGATTGCACACACAAAAAAAACACAAAAAACATGATTTGGGATAATAAATACAAACGGAGCAATCTGTTTATGCAAAAGAACCCCCTTAAATATGTTGTACAGATTAATCGGGAATCATATTGAATTGGATCTGTAATTATTAAACAATACCTGCATGTTATGAAATGTATTCTCATAAATAATAAGGTGAACAGTGAGACAAATTATGTTTAAACTGATGCTGTTTTCGATGCCTTAGTCGGGCATTGTTATCACATGTTCGTTGCACATAACTGTCAATGTGATAATGGCCCTGTCATTGTCAGTTACAATCAGGGTAATTACCACACCTGAAGGTGTTATGCAATTTGGTAGCTTTGACAATCAAATGGGTGGGTATAAAAAGGCATGCAATTACAATGCATAATGACGCACAATGGCTGCTTTGGCACTGTTGGAAGATTTGTCGAATTGAAGAATTTGGAGAGCGAATTTTCAGAGACCAGCAATATTTACGGGCAAATGATGAGTGGCTTATTAGCCGGTTCCGATTACCAAGAGCTTTTCTCTTGGATCTCTGTGCTGTAGTGGGCCCAGCTTTACAGAGAAGCACCCGCAGAAACCAAGCCGTGCCTGTCCCACTTCAAGTCCTTGGCAACCTCGTTAATAGCGTCGATGATGTCTCTTTGCGTTTGCAGGATTACATCTGTGAGGACACGGCTGCTGGAGGGTTGTGATGCACGAGGTGCAGTGGAGACTCCGGGGCTGGGAGCACTCAGCTCCTGTTCAGCTGCAACACCACCGACCCGGCTGGAACACGCAGCGATTGAAAACAATAGAAAGTCACAATTGTTTGTGTAAATAAATGTTCGAACACAACTTCTAGGCATTTGGTTTACTCTTTTCAAACGACGAAATACTAATTACATACCTGGATCATCCGGTGCGTCTTGCATGTCCGTTTCCCCCTCCACCACCGTCACTACTCCACTCAGGAGAGATTCCTGTCACGTTCCTGACCTGTTTTCCTTTGTCTTGTATTTATTTAGTTGATCAGGGCGTGAGTTGGGTGGGTTTGTCTATGTGTGATTTTCTATGTTGGGATTTTGTGTTCAGCCTGGTATGATTCTCAATCAGAGGCAGCTGTCAATCGTTGTCCCTGATTGAGAATCATACTAAGGCAGCCGGGGTTTCACGTGTGTTTTGTGGGTGTTTGTTTCCGTGTTAGTGTTTTCACCACACGGTACTGTATAGGTTTCTGCACTTCGTTTATTTGTTTTGTATTTCAGTGTTCAGTTTTCGTTATAATAAATCATTATGAACACTAACCACTCTGAGTATTGGTCCGATCCGTCTCGCCTCTCCTCGTCGGAGGAGGAGGAAGAATACGACAGCCGTTACAATTCCCCTATAATACTGGCAAGTCGCTCATCAAGGGGGTTGAGATCCAGTGTCCCCTTTCCCCCGCCCACATTTGAGATGTGGTCCGACATAAGTGTCTATGCATAGTTATGCGCCTTTTAGGCTCCACTTTTGTCGTACCACTTTCTTATTTTTTCTGAGAGGGTTCGACCTTCTCAGCCAGCAGCATTCACAGCGTCCGCCACATGCTGCCACTCTAACACCTTTTTGGCATTTGTAATACCCACACTGTGTCCACCAAACAATATATATTTTCTTGCATCAACCTCCCCTACAGAACTTCAATTTCAAACTGGGTGAAATGTATTTTTTCTTGCCTTTCTGTCGGGATTTGCCGTCATTGTCGTCATGCAGTCAGTATGGATGAATGTTAATTAGGGGCGTTTAACTGACTATTTATAGGCAACCATGGACGTTAAAAGGGTGGGACAAGACGCTCGCTCACGTGTGCCAAATTTCGAGTTGATTGTGATTTATAAAGGGAAACTGGTGTGGGATGTGCGTGCACACTGTGTTATAAACCTGAATATTTTTGTGCGCAAGCACTTTCTCTGTTTCGTCTGTACGCCACCTTTTGAAGTGAATCCTCTGCACAGTTTTATAAATGAGGTCCCTGCTCTCTTCCTACGCGAACACCTCCACTCCTGTCGACAAACATTAGAAACCTGCATGACAAATCTCACAGAGGAAACACAGACACTCTCTTTGACCAGTAATGGGATCGCACCCTCAGTCACTTTCATAACACATGTGTGTGGGGAATGAGAGGAAGAGAGGAAGGATTTAGAGAGGTAAAAGAAAGAACAGGACTGACCAGTGATGATTTTAGCATGTACATCTTGAGAAAATCCAAAGATGTATTTTTTTTGAGAGAGACCATCGTCTTAGAAAGGCAAGTAGCTCCCTGGATTCCTATGGCTCCCACAGGGTGTCAGCAGTCTATGTTCAAGGTTTCAGGCTTGTAACTTCAAAAACAAATAAGAAATATCAGTTTTAGTATAGGGACACAGTCTTGGAAATTCATGTTTGCGCTCACCATGAAGACAGGACGCACCTGCTAAAATCGGTTTCCTATTGAACATACTTCTTTCTGGAAGAAATATTATAGTTTGATTACATTTTAGGGTATCTGAGGAGTAAATACAAACTTATTTTGACTTGTTGAAACAAAGTTTAGGGTAGAGTTTTGGATTCCTTTCTCTGCACGTTGAACGAGTGGATTACTCAAATCAATGGCGCCAACTAAACAGACTTTTTGGGATATAAAGAAGGATTTTATCTAACAAAACTACACTACATCTTTTTAACTGTACTTTGCTCCACTCATCTTTCCTCGATCCTGACTAGTCTCCCAGTCCCTGCCTCTGAAAAACGTCCTCACAGCATGATGCTGCCACCACCATGCTTCACCGTAGAGATGGTGCCTGGTTTCCTCCAAACGTGACGCTTGGCATTCAGGCCAAAGATCTTGTTTTCATCAGATCAGAAAATCTTGTTTCTCATGGTCTGAGAGTCTTTAAGTGCCTTTTGGCAAACTCAAAGCGAGCTGTCATGTGCTTTTTACTGAGGAGTAGCTTTTGTCTGGCCACTTAACATAAAGGTCTGATTGGTGGAGTGCTGCAGAGATGCTTGTCCTTCTGGAAGGTTCTCCCATCTCCACAGAGGAACTATGTAGCTCTGTCAGAGTGACCATCGGGTTCTTGGTCACCTCCCTGACCAAGGCCTTTCACCCCTGATTGGCCGGGCGGCCAGCTCTAGGAAGAGTGTTGATAGTACCAAACTTCTTCCATTTAAGAATGATGGAGGCTACTGTGCTCTTGGGGACTGAATAAACAGACTGAATAAATGAGCAAAAATGTCAAAAAACTTGTTTCCGCTTTGTCATTATGGGGTATTGTGTGTAGATTACAAAAAATATATATAAACAGTATATATTCAATCCATTTTAGAACAAGGCTGTAACGTAACAAAATGTGGAAAAAGTCAAGGCTGAAGGTACTAGGCTGACTGTTTTCAATGTGTATGATGTATACAGTATCTGGGCCTGGTTTCATAAAACACCTTAAGTTAAATATATTCACGTCACCAAATAGTTTATTAAAACACACTGTTTTGCAATGAATGTCTACAGCAGCCTCAACAGCACTCTGTTGGGTAGCATCATTGTGTAGCCTGAGAACAGCTAGCTTCCGTCCTTCTCTGGGTACCTTGACTTCAATACAACACCTAGGAGGCTCATGGTTCATACTTTCTTCCATAGACTTACACAGTAATTATGAATACCTATTAACCTATCAGAGCTCTTGCAGAATGAACTGACATGTTGTCCATCCAATCTAAGGATCAGCGAATTAATTTTGTACTGAAACAAAAAGTAACAGCTAGCTAGCAATGTAGTAGTAAGTAGTTGACTCAAAGAGAGAGAAAGACAATAGTTGAACGGTTTTGAACAAATTAATTTCTTCCAAAATGAAGAAGCAAGAGAGAGAGAGAAATTTTGTCATTTTTCTTATCACTTTCAATTTCACTTACTTAGCTAGAAAATGCAGCTAGCTAGTTTAGCCTACTCAAACACCCTGCTCAAAGAGAGGGATGCTATGTTAGCTAGCTGGCTATGACTATCCAACACAACACTGGAACTTTTCCAAGTCATGGTAAGCTTTTGGTTTTACAAACGTATTGCCACCGAGGACTGCCAGTGTAAGTGCTAAACTGCTTAGTGACTGTACACTGTAACGTTACAGCATGATTGTAGCTTGTTTACTAACTCGTTAGTTCTATTAGCTATGTTGACTGATGTTACTTTAGCTAAAATGGTGACAATGATGTAGGCAGTCTGTAGCGCTTATGATATTGTTTGGCTTGGAAAGGTTTTTTCGCTTGGTCACGTACATCAGATGTGTTGTGCAATGAAGTCCACAAGCGAAGGGAAAAGGTGAGAGGAGGAGAGCGCATAGATGTGAGAAGGAATACAACGTGGCTGCTATGAAACTGTTATATGTGATCAGGGGTGTATTCATTCCGCTGATTCTGTTGAAAAACGTTTCTTAAACAGAAGCAAATGGAATGAAACGTGGATAAACACCTGAATTTGTCCAAAAGAAACTAATGGACTAATGATTACACCCTAGATCAGCTAGATGCAGGCAAGAGTAAGCAATGGCGCCGGAGGAGATGGCTGCCGTTTTACAATCCTCTAACCAATTGTGCTATTGTGTGTGTTTTTTCACGTTATTTGTAACTTATTTTGTACATAATGTTTCTGCCACTGTGTCTTATGACCGAAAAGAGCTTCTAGATATCAGGACAGCGATTACTCACCCCGTACTGGAGGAATACTTTTTCTTTAACGAGTCAGACGGGAAGGATTTATTTTAGATGCACGACAAGGCCCTCATCCCCATCATTAGCAGGAGAAAGAGACGGAGATATCGGGGACGAAGGTCTGGGTGCCTTGTAAGGCTCCGGAGGCAAGCGGGTAATCTCCCTTTACCATCGGTCCTATTAGCCAACGTACAATCAATGGAAAATAAAATAGATGAACTACAATCACGTATATGCTACCAACGGGATATTAATAACTGGAATATCTTATGTTTCACCAAGTCGTGGCTGAACGACGACATGAATAACATACAGCAGGCGGGTTTCAAGCTTTTTCGGCCGGATAGAACAGCGGCCTCTGGTAAGACAAGGGGTGGCGGTCTATTAATATATTTGTAAACAACAGCTGGTGCAAGACATCTAAGGAAGTCTCGAGGTTTTGCTCGCCTGAGGTAGAGTATCTCATGATAAGCTGTAGACGCCACTATTTACCAAGAGAGTTTTCATTTATATTCTTGGTAGCTGTCTATTTACCACCACAAACCGATGCTGGCACTAAGACCAAACTCAATGAGCTCCTTACGGTCATAAGCAAACAGGAAAACGCTCATCCAGAGGAGGGGAATTTTAAAGCAGGGAAACTGAAATCTGTTTTACCTAATTCCTACCAGCATGTTAAATGTGCAACCAGAGGGAAAACAACTCTAGACCACCTTTACTCCACACACAGAGTTGCGTACAAAGCTCTCCCTCGTCCTCCATTTGACAATTCTGAGCATAATTCTATCCTCCTGATTCCTGCTTACAAGCAAAAACTAAAGCAGGAAGCACCAGTGACTCAGTCAATAAAAAAGTGGTCAGATGAAACAGATGCTAAGCTACAGGATGGTTTTGCTAGCACAGACTGGAATATGTTCCGGGATTCTTCCGATGGCATTGAGGAGTACATCACATCAGTCACTGGCTTCATCAACAAGTGCATCGATGACGTCATCTCCACAGTGACTGTACGTACATACCCCAACAAGAAGCCATGGATTACACGAAACATCTGCACTGAGCTAAAGGGTAGAGCTGCCGCTTTCAAGGAGCGGGACTATAACCCAGAAATGTATAAGAAATCCCACTATGCCCTCCGACGTACCACCAAACATGCAAAGTGTCAATACAGGACAAAGATTGAATTGAACCGGCTCCGACGCTCGTCAGATGTGGCAGGGCTTGCAAACTGTTACAGACTACAAAAGGAAGCACAGCCGCGAGTTGCCCAGTAACACGAGCCTACTAAATTACTTCTATGCTCACTTCGAGGCAAGCAACACTGAAACATGAATGAGAGCATCAGCTGTTCCGGACGACTGTTTGATCACGCTCTCCATAGCCGGTGTGAGTAAGACCTTTAAACAGGGCAACATTCATAATGCCGCAGGGCCAGACAGATTACCAGGACGTGTACTCCAAGCATGCGCTGACCAACAGGCAAGTGTCTTCACTGACATTTTCAACCTGTCCTGACTGAGTCTGTAATACCAACATGTTTCAGCATAGTCCCTGTGCCCAAGAACACTAAGGTAACCTGCCTAAATAACTACAGACCTGTAGCACTCACATCTGTAGCCATGAAGTACTTTGAAAGGCTGGTCATGGCTCACATCAACACCATTATCCCAGAAACCCTATACCCACTCCAATTTGCATATCGCCTCAAAAGATCCACAGATGATTCAATCTCTATTGCACTCAACGCTGCCCTTTCCCATCTGGACAAAAGCAACCCCTACGTGAGAATGCTATGCATTGACTACAGCTCAGCGTTCAACACCATAGTGCCCTCAAAGCTCATCGCTAAGCTAAGGACCCTCGGACTAAACACCTCCCTCTGCAACTGGATCCTGGACTTCCTGACAGGCTGCCCCCAGGTGGTAAGGGTAGGTAACAACACATCTGCCACACCGATCCTCAAAACGGGGGCCCCTCAGGGGTATGTGCTCAGTCCCCTCCTGTACTCCCTGTTCACTCATGACTGCATGACCAGCACGACTCCAACACCATCATCAAGTTTGCCGATGACACAACAGTGGTAGGCCTGATCACTGACAACGATGAGACAGCCTATAGAGAGGAGGTCAGAGACCTGGCTGTGTGGTGCCAGGACAACAACCTCTCCCTCAACGTAATAAAGTCAAAGGAGATGATTGTGGACTACAGGAAAAGGACTGAGCACGCCCCCATTCTCATCGACGTTGCTGTAGTGGAGCGGGTTGAGAGCTTCAAGTTCCTTGGCGTCCACATCACCAACAAACTAACATGGTCCAAGCACACCAAGACAGTTGTGATGAGGGCACGACAAAACCTATTCCCCCTCAGGAGACTGAAAAGTTTTGGCATGGGCCCTCAGATCCTCAAAAGGTTTTACAGCTGCACCATCGAGAGCATCCTGATGGGTTGCATCACTGCCTGGTATGGCAACTGCTCTGCCTCCAACTGCAAGGCACTACAGAGGGTAGTGCGTGTGGCCCAGTACATCACCGGGGCCAAGCTTCCTACCATCCAGGACCTCTATACCAGGCGGTATCAGAGGAATGCCCTAAAAATTGTCCAAGACTCCAGCCATCATAGTCATAAACTGTTCTCTCTGCTACCGCACGCCGCCAAGTCTAGGTCCAAGAGGCTCCTAAATAGCTTCTACCCCAAGCCATAAGACTCCTGAACATCTAATCAAATGGCTACCCAGACTATTTACATTGCCCCCCCCCCCCCCGAAATGCTGCTGCTACTCTCTGTTATTTTGTATGCATAGTCACTTTAATAACTCTACCTACATGTATATATTACCTCAATTACCTCGACACCGGTGCCCCCACATATTGACATTGACTCTGCTCCGGTACACCCTGTATAAAGCCCCGCTATTGTTATTTACTGCTGCTCTTTAATCATTTGTTATTCTTATCTCTTAATATTTTTTTGGGGGGGGGTGGTATTTTCCTAAAACGGCATTGTTGGTTAAGAGCTTGTAAGTAAGCATTTCCCTGTAAGGGAATACCTGTTGTATTCGGCGCATGTGACAAATGCAATTGTATTTTATTTCATGATAAAAAATCCTTTAAGGAACCTTGGACCCCACATTTTTTTTACTTAGAGCTACTTACAACAGCCACAACATCAAAACATTTGTAACTGTATGCATTTTTGTCAAGCAGGACTATGAAATACTAAATCAGATCAAATTTTACCTGGAAAGTTGTCTATTGAACGGCTAGCAAAAAGAGAAGTTTACATTCATCATAAATATTCATAGTTGATATTTCCGCCTACTGTGTCTCTGTTTTTACAGCTCTATATTTCCAAAATGCTTGAATATATCCTAATACTGTTTGCTTCTGTATGTAGGGCAAATTACCTTATGTGGCCCACCCCCCCTACAGCCAGGCCTTATTCTGCACTTTTTGAGTTTCGGGGGTGTTTTCCTTAGAGCAGATTACAATAGCCACAACATCAAAAAACATGTATTAATTTATGTATTTTTTTAGGCAAGACCACACAGCACTGAATGGGAGCAATGTTCAAGTTAAGGGAGTGTGACACAATAATTAACAATTTAACCACTTTTGCAGTAAAAAAATGTGTTTACACATCCAACCACTTCATATGGGAGACCTTAGAGATATGGAAAAATATAGATGTGTTTTGTTATACCTTGGGTAGGGGTATCTCAACATTTTGGGGGACTTGTCACTAGCCTATTCCCTTTGAAGCAGCAACACAGATCTGGCGTACCAGGCCAAGGTGACAAATATCCTGGGTGGAAGGGGGTTTGATCTTCTCTGGATCTGGCTACCTGCAGAGGACGATTAGGCAAAACACAGGCAGTGTTTGCATTTCATAGACTGCGTCCTAAAATTAATGGCACCAGTCGGAGGTTAACATACACCTTAGCCAAATAAATTTAAACTCAGTTTTTCACAATTCCTGACATTTAATCCTGGAAAGAATTCCCTGTCTTAGGTCAGTTAGGATCACCACTTTATTTTAAGATTTTGAAATGTCAGAATAATAGTAGAGAGAATGAATTATTTCAGCTTTAATTTCTTTCATCACATTCCCACTGGATCAGACGTTTACATACACTCAATTAGTATTTGGTAGCATTGCCTTTCAATTGTTGAACTTGGGTCAAACGTTTCAGGTAGCCTTCCACAAGCTTCCCACAATAATTTGGGTGATTTTGTCTCATTCCTCCTGACAGAGCTGGTGTAACTGAGTGCTCGCACATGCTTTTTCAGTTCTGCCCACAAATTTTCTATAGGATTGAGGTCAGGGCTTTGTGATGGCCACTCCAATACCTTGACTTTGTTGTCCTTAAGCCATTTTGCCACAACTTTGGAAGTATGCTTGGGGTCATTGTCCATTTGGAAGACCATTTGCGACCAAGCTTTAACTTCCTGACAGATGTTTGAGATGTTGCTTCAATATATCCACATAATTTTCCTACCTCATGATGCCATCTATTTTGTGAAGTGCACCAGTCCCTCCTGCAGCAAAGCACCCCCACAACATGATGCTGCCACCACCATGCTTCACGGTTGGGATGGTGTTCTTCGGCTTGCAAGCATCCCCCTTTTTCCTCCAAGCATAACAATGGTCATTATGGCCAAACAGTTCTATTTTTCTTTCATCAGACCAGAGGACATTTCTCCAAAAAGTACAATCTTTGTCCCCATGTGCCGTTTACAAACCGTAGTCTGGCTTTTTTATGGCGGTTTTGGAGCAGTGGCTTCTTCCTTGCTGAGCGGACTTTCAGGTTATGTCGATATAGGACATGTTTTACTGTGTATATAGATACTTTTGTACCTGTTTCCTCCAGAATCTTCACACGGTCCTTTGCTGTTGTTCTGGGATTGATTTGCACTTTTCGCACCAAAGTACATTGAACGCATCACCTTCCTGAGCGGTATGACAGCTGCGTGGTCCCATGGTGTTTATACTTGTGTACTATTATTTGTACAGATGAACGTGGTACCTTCAGGCATTTGTAAATTACTCCCAAGGATGACCCAGACTTGTGGAGGTCCACAATTTTTTTCTGAGGTCTTGGCTGATTTCTTTTGATTTTCCCACGATGTCAGGCACAGAGTTTGAAGGTAGGCCTTGAAATACATCCACAGGTACACCTCCAATTGACTCAAATGATGTCAATTAGCCTATCGAAAGCTTCTAAAACCATTACATAATTTTTTTTAAATTTTCAAGCAGTTTAAAGGCACAGTCAATTTAGTGAATGTAAACTTCTGACCCACTGGAATTGTGATACAGTGAATTATAAGTGAAATAATCTGTCTGTAAACAGTTGTTGGAAAAATTACTTGTGTCATGCACAAAGTAGATCTCCTAACCGACTTGCCAAAACTATAGTTTGTTAACAAGAAATTTGTGGAATGGTTGAAAAACTAGTTTTAATGACTCCAACCTAAGTGTATGTAAACTTCCGACTCCAACTGTATATATATATATATATATATGGTACTTTAATAAATTCAGTAGTTCTAAACCTGCGACTGCCTCCTGCCTACTCCTCTCTACACTTGTGACATATAGGGTGTAATCATTAGTTTAACAGTTGCAAACAAGAATTTCTATTGGACAAATTCAGATATGTTTATCCCCATTTCCTTCACATCTGCTCCTGTTTAAGAAACATTTTTAAACAGATTCGGCAGATTGAATACACCCCTGATCATGCGTAAACGCAGTTCACTTTCATAGCAGCCACGTTGTATTCCTTCTCGCATCTATGCGCTCTCCTCCTCTCACCTTTTCCCTTCACTTCTGGACTTCAATTCACAACACATCAGACGAAACCATATCATAACAGCTACACACAGCGTACATCGTTGTAACCATAGTAGCTAAAGTAATGTCATAGTCAAAACAGCTAATAAAAGTAACGCCTTTCTAAACCCGCTACAATCACATACAGTCAGTATGCAGTTTAGCACTTACACAGACAGGCCTCGTGGCAATAATCAAAGCTTACCTTGACTTGGAAGACTTCCAGTGTTGTGTTGGATAGTCATAGCCAGCTAGCTAACATAGCATTACTTTGTTTGAGCAGGGGTTTGAGTAGACTAAACTACCTAGCTGCCTTTGCGCTCTAAGTAAGTGAAACTGAAATTGAAAAAAAGTACAAAATCTCTCTCTCTTGCTTCTCCTTCCTTTTGGAATAAATTAATTTCTTCAAAACTGTTAAACTATTGTCTTTCTCTCTCTTTATGCCAACTACTCACCACATTGCATGCACTGCAGCGCTAGCAAGCTGTAGCTTATGCTTTCGGTACTATATTAATTCTCTGATCCTTTGATTGGGTGGACAACATGTCAGTTCATGCTGCAAGAGCTCTGATGGTTGAGGGGCGCGTAAGATGGAGGTCAGTGCAGATGTGTTTTTTTGGTAGGAATTTTGGGATTCCCTCACCCAAATATGACCAATTGGTCATTTCTAAGGTCAGAAAACCCTGTATGAATATGGTTGATTTTGTTGATCAAATAATTTATTACTTTCTGCAAGTTATTCACCTCAAACTCTAAAGCGACAAAATTAGATATCCAGATCAGCTAGCTAAATCTGTGGAGAAGTATAAACCCTCAAAAGTGACATGAAGTAGGTGGAAGTTATCTACCAGGAAAATTAAAAGAAGGTGGCTGAACTCGAGCAAAAGGTGAATGAGGCGGAGAGATACCAGCGCAGGTGGAACCTGAGGCTCCATGGAATTCCAGAGCAGGCAGTTGAGGACATCAACCGCAGAGTTGTTGACATCTGTGGATATGTCATTCCTGAATCAAAAGCCAAACTTCAGGAAAATGTGGACATCGTTCATCGTTTGGGAAGACTTAAGAATCAAGACAAGAGCCCGAGGACAACCATCAACCAGTTCACCAACAGATCTACACGGGATCTTCTCTGGAGGCGTGCAAAGAACTGTGAGTTCCTCATCAAGCAAAAATTGAGGTTCACAGGGATCTGACCTCTGCGGACAAAGTGACACGGGAGAAACTGCAGACGATGGTGGCTGCAGCTCAAAATGCAAGGAATTCTTCATCGATGCAAGAGTGATCGTTGATGGGAAAGATATGCGGCCAAATCAGAACATTTGAGAGAGAACTGGACAGAACTGGTAGGCCAGGTGAAGAGCAGCCTTTTATTATAAAGAATTTACACAAACACTTGAATGAGAAAAGGCTGACCTGAACTGGTAAACTAAACACTAACTATGGGTGAATAACTGCGCACTGTAAGCTCTATAAGCTCTAATTTCTCCCCATTGTGGGAGGAAGAACACTTTGGTAACTTTATGACCAGTATTTTTTTCTGTTGGGGGGGGGGGGGGTTAATAGTGGGATGGAAATCCTTTTGAGTTTCATATCCTTAGGAAAAGCTTATATTACTATAACAAGGTTGTTGGTTGAAGTTTATGTCTTTATCTCTTTGTTCAATTAATGTTTTTGTGATCTACTCAAACGTAAGGCATTTTCCTGTATTGCAAACGGTTTAATGCAGTCTTTTACTTTCTACAAGAGACTCATGCTTGTTCTTCCCATCTAGCTTTTTGGAAAAATCTATGGGGTAACAATATCTGGTTATTATATGGCAATAACCACTCTTCAGGTGTGCAGCGCAAACTGGCTCTAACCAGTATAGAAAGAGGAGTGGGAGGCCCCAGTGCACAACTGAGCCAGAGGACAAGCACATGAGAGTGTCATTAAATAGTACCAGCAAAACACCAGTCTCAACATCAACAGTGAAGAGGCGACTCTGTGATGCTGGCTTTCTAGGCAGAGTTGGAAAGAAAAAGCCATGTCTCAGACTGGCCATTGAAAAGAAAAGATTAAGATGGGCAAAAGAACACAGACACTGGACAGAGGAACAAGCATCCCGGAGTCGCCTCTTCACTGTTGACGTTGAGACTGGTGTTTTGCCGGTACTATTTAATACAGCTGCCAGATAAGGGCTTGTGAGGTATGTTTCTCAAACTAGACACTAATGTACTTGTTCTCTTTAACATTCTAACAAATATCAAACTTTTGGAATTCATGGTAGGACTACATGTACATGGGCTAATTTAGTATGAAGATGGTAATGAGAACTCCACATCAAAAGTTATAATATACCCGTTCTTTGTGCCGTGCTAGTTTTCCCAAGGCTAAATAACTTCTGAACTGAGAAAGATTAAATGACACAACTCCAAAGGGCAATCAACATCTGAAACATGCTTTTTACTGGAAGCAGCTGCCTAAATCACTGGTTAAATCACACACTCCCCCATTACAGACCTCTGAGATAAGGATAAAGACATTCACAACTGATGATATTTACTAACAGTAGGCTATTGACTCTGCCAAAACCAGTGGCAGAGTCAGTTAAGACTTTTACAGCTATGGATACAAATCGCTTCCACCTAAAAAGTTACGAATAAAATGAGCACACAATGACAATGATAACTAATTACTAGGTATCATGCAATTTGTAAAATAGTGTGACACGTAAGGCTTGAGAATAAACACCAAAGTACAATCAATGGAGAGAAATGGTTTGCCATGTAGGCCTATAGCATTTTTAGTTATTTACACTGAGTGTACAAAACATTAGGAACACCATCCTAATATTTATTTACACCCCTTTTTGCCCTCAGAACAGCCTCAATTCGGTGTTATTTCGGGGGGATTGGAGGGACGCCATGTGCGACTGACGTGTTTTCCGTTTGCTCCCGTGGTATTTTTAAAGTTTATGTGAATTTTGCAGCAGAACCGTATTTATTTTCATATATTATTTTGGTGATCCCTTCCCGTAAAAACCAAGACTACTTTACTTCCAAATGTCAGCATGTCGACGAAACATAAGGCTAAAAGCATGACTTTGAGAAAACCCGGCCTACAAGACACACTCTCATCACCGCCCTCTCCTGAGCCTGACGGCCCGGGGACTGACACTTTACCCGGGGGGGCGGCTTGGCCTGGCGGCGCTGAAATGAACATTCTCGAGGCCATCAAACTACTACGCTCTGAGATAGTTGAAATGAAAACGGAGGTGGTTAATACGATTGAGGCCCGAATAAAGGAGGTTTCTGATACTTTAAAAGCAGATCTAACCATCCTGCGGAACGAGACGGTGCCAGCAATCACATCACTCAAAACAACAATGGCGTCGCACACTACAACGATTGCAGCACTGGAGACCTCCGCTACAAATGTCTCCGACTTAACTACATCCCTGGAGGCTGACGTGAAACGCCTCGCTGCGGATTTGAAAAAGGTGAAGGAGAGCTGTGTAAGTTTAGAGGGATTCTCTCGCCGCAATAACCTGAGACTTGTATCAGTCCCAGAGTCAGCGGAAATGCCTCGCGCCACGGATTTCGTTTCTGGGCTGCTGAAGGATGTTCTTGCCTTAGATGAAAAGCCCCTGATTGATCGTGCCCACCGGTCGCTGCGCCCAAAGCCCCGGGATGGGGAGAGGCCCCGTGACATAATTCTTCGAGTGCACTTTTTCCATGAGAAGATGGAGATTCTCCGACGAGCCCGCAATACCACTCTGAGCTTTCAAGGACAGAGCTTCTCCATCTACCAGGACTACTCCCCCACTGTTTCCAGGCAGCGCGCAGCTTTCGGGCAGGCCAAGCGACTACTTCGGGACCATCCAGGTGTGAAGTACGGACTGCGATTCCCGGCCCGTTTATGGCTATCTCATGATGGTAAAGACTACACATTTGAATCTCCGGATGAGGCTCTCTCTCACATTCAACGTCACATCAAGAAGTCTTGAACTTGCTCATAGTTCAGCAACTGTTGCTTGCGAACTGTGGATAGTAAGTAACCCACCTGTGGTACAATTATGTTTAGCTACAACATGCTAATTTTGTATAGTTGGGGAGTTGGCGAACCCATTCAGGCTTATTTGATGTGATCAAATGTTTTGATCATCTAGTGTGCTTGCCTTACAAGCATTCAGTCATTTTAATTTCATTGTATTGAGGTTTTACTTTACTCCTGTGTTTCTAGGCTGTCTTGCTCACCTATTCAGTTTGTTTACATAGTGTCTCAGTGACTCAAAATATTCTTGGCTATTTGTTTACTGCATCCGTTTGCATTGACCCAGTAGACAGTAAATGCTTCCCGAGGCGACACGTTTTTTGGGGTCCGCACTTAAATTTTAAAAGTTCTGAGCGTCATTTATGCCCAGCAAGCGTTCAACGTTGCGCACACGTAGTTTTTTGGTATTGGTTGTAAGCTGTCTCAGCATTCAACTAGACAACTATTATAATAATAATCATTATTATTATTTTTGATTGTCTTACTACGATTTCCTTACTTCAAATTAGGTCTTCGGCTGAGAGCCTTTATACATTTTATTTATTTTATTTATTTTCTCTCTCAAATGCCTGTTATAAGACTGGGAATATAATTATATACATCTACAAGTGGTGCTTTTGTAATTTCGTTTGCACAAGGGATTCACTTTTATTTATTTTTATTTAAAAAATGATTATCTTTTTTTTTGCTGTTTGATCCACTAACAAAACGCGACTTTAAAGAGCGGGACTGTGGGTTTAGGTTTAAGACCGCACTCTCACAGACATACTGTGCGAAGAGAACATGTTCTATTTAGGCTTGTACCTCGTTTGGGGAGGTATTGTCTGGGATGGGGGGAGGGGGTGGGGGGAGGGGTTGAATTGTTCAGTTCTAATGTTGTCATTCTGTCTTTTTCGGGGGGTTTTCTGTACTTTTTCCAAACATCTACCACCGTACATTATTACTCTGAGACAAGTTATTCTGGGGTTTTTGGGCGCTCATTGCTTTTCCATTCTATGCTTTAATGACAGGGTTGTATAACGGGAATGCCCAGAGGGGCCGAAACAATGCGATCAAGTACATTTCGTGGAACATCAAAGGGGTTAATAACCCAGTGAAGCGTAAGAGGGTGTTGACACACTTAAAGGGTTTGAATGCAAATATTGCATTTCTACAAGAGACTCACTTGAGGACTGGTGAGCACTTTAGGATGCGTAGGGACTGGGTTGGTCAAGTGTTCCACTCTAACTTTCATAGTAAATCAAGAGGGGCTGCCATTTTGGTTGATAAAGCTACTCCCTTTGTAGCTTCTGAGGTTATCGCTGATCCTAAGGGACGATACATCATAGTAACCGGTAAACTGTTTTCTACCCCTCTTGTTTTGGCTAGTGTTTATGCTCCCAATTGGGATGACACAAGTTTCATTTCTTCCTTTTTGTCTGCTATACCAAATTTAGATTCTCATTTGTTGATTTTAGGGGGGGATTTCAACTGCAAAATGTCCCCAGTTCTTGACAAGTCCTCACGAACAACTACAGGCCCATCTAAATGTGTCCTACTTATTCAAGCCTTTCTTCAGAAATATGCCATGTTTGAGGCCTGGCGTTTCCTACATCCTACAGATAGACAGTATTCCTTTTATTCTCATGTCCATCAAACATACTCCCGGATTGATTACTTCTTTTTGGACAAAAAACTTCTGCCTAACCTTCGGCAGTGTACTTACAAGAGTATTGTTATTTCTGACCATTCACCATTAGTGCTTGAACTAGAGTTTCCCCAGCGACCTCCTATGTGTTATCAATGGCGTCTCAACCCCATTTTACTCTCAGATAAGGAGTTTGTCAATTTCATTTCTTCTGAAATCACCTTATTCCTAGAAACTAATTCAACACCAGGTATGTCCTGCTCTACCATATGGGAGTCTCTCAAAGCATACCTACGTGGCCAAATTATCTCTTATACAGCCAACCAAAACAGAGTTCGCTCTCAGCGACTTCGGGACCTGAGCGAATCCATAGCCACATTGGATGAGAAGTATGCTACGGTTCCTTCCTCTGATCTGCATAAAGAGCGCCAACTACTCCAATCTGAATTTGATGAGCTTTCTACCAGGCAAGCTGAACAGTTACTCTTGCGAGCTCGGTACAGAGTGTATGAACAAGGCGACAAGGCCAGTAAACTCCTTGCACATCAGATCCGTAAATCTGAGGCCTCACGTTTAATCCCACAAATAAGGACCCCGTCTGGTGCCACCACAGTTATACATAAAGAGATCAATGATCAATTCAAACAATTTTACTCTGCGCTATACACCTCTGAATCCCCTCAAGACCCTTTGCTGATTGATTCCTTCTTTAATGGCCTGAATATGCCTTCAATTGATACAGACACCCATGACTGTCTAGAAGAAGAATTTACACCTGAGGAGATTGCAACAGCAGTGTCCGCAATGAAAAGTGGTAAATCACCGGGTCCGGATGGTTTTCCAACCGAATTTTACAGGACGTTTTCTGGTCTGCTTTGCCCATTCTTGTCTCGACTATTTGCAGAGTGCCTTGATACCTCAAAGCTACCGCCTACTCTTTATCAGGCTTCAATTTCATTACTATTAAAGAAAAACAAAGACCCCCTGGAATGTGGATCCTATCGCCCAATCTCGCTTTTAAACTGTGATTACAAAATTCTAGCCAAGCTTTTAGCCATCCGTATGGAAGGCTCGCTGCACCAAGTAATACACTCTGACCAGACTGGCTTTGTGAGAAATAGGCATTTGTTTTTCAATATTAGGCGCCTTATGAATATACTGTACTCCCCAGCGTCGGAGGACCCAGAGGTAGTGGTCTCACTTGATGCAGAAAAAGCGTTTGACCGCGTTGAGTGGGATTACCTAACAGCTACCCTTTATAGATTTGGCTTTGGTCCCAAATTCATTGCGTGGATAAAGATTCTTTATTTTTCCCCCATGGCTTCGGTACGGACTAACAACTTGTCCTCTGACTATTTTCCCTTGCACCGCGGATCCAGACAGGGCTGTCCACTCTCCCCCTTGTTGTTTGCTTTGGCAATCGAACCTCTCGCCATTGCACTACGCTCTAATGATGCCATTCAAGGAATAATCAGGACGGGCTCAGAGCAGAAAGTCTCGCTATATGCGGATGACCTCCTTTTGTTTATCTCTAACCCTGATACCTCATTGCCACGCGCCTTATCTGTTCTTAAAAGGTTTGGATCAATCTCAGGGTACAAGCTGAATCTAGGCAAGAGTGAGCTTTTTCCTGTAAACAAGGCTGCTTTAAAGTGCTCTTTTACAAGTTCTCAGTTTAGGATTGTCCGGGATCAATTCACCTACTTGGGAGTTAAAGTGACAAGGAAATATTCAAATCTGTTTCAGGAAAACTTGGTTGCTCTAGCAGACAGTTTGAAACAATCTTTTACTTTTTGGAAGTCGCTACCTCTTTCTCTTATCGGAAGGATTAATGTCATTAAAATGAGTGTGTTGCCCAAATTTCTATATTTATTTCAATGTTTACCCATTTTTATTCCAAAATCTTTTTTTATTTCACTGGATCAAACATTCATGCATTTCATTTGGGATGGCAAGGTACCACGGATTGGTAAAAAACATTTACAGAAGCCTAAGTCATTGGGGGGTTTAGCTCTACCAAATTTTCAGACATACTATTGGGCTGCAAATTTCAGAGCCCTTCTGTACTGGCTGCAGACTGATCCTACTGGCCCCAGACCACTCTGGGTCCAGATGGAGTCTGAATCGTGTAAACCTGCTGCACTTTCTTCTGTGTTGTGCACGTCTCTCCCAGTGTCCCTAGGCAAAAGGTGTGTCAACCCAATTGTAAAGCAGTCTCTTAAAATTTGGAATCAGTTCCGTTTAGCCTTTGGCCTCCGAGGCTTTTCTCTATCAGGCCCAATCAATCAGAACATTTTATTTCCTCCATCTTTGAATGATGGGGCTTTTGGCATCTGGCACTCACTAGGCCTCTCCTCACTAGCCCAATTATTCTTTGATGACACATTTGCCTCTTTTGCTCAGCTACAGGAAAGGTTCAACCTCCCCCAATCCCACTTTTTCCGCTATCTCCAGACTAGGAACTTTGTCAGAGCTAACACACCTGAATTTCCCCATAGGCCTGCGAATACAGCTATAGAGAGCATCTTGGAGCTGAACAAGCTTCCTAGGGGCACAATTTCAGATGTATATGCAATCATTCATGACTTACAGAACCCCTCTTTGGTGCCTTTAAAGACTCGATGGGAAAAGGATTTGGGGGAGGAACTTGGGGAAGACACCTGGGAATCTGTGCTGCGCAGGGTGCATTCGTCCTCTTTTAGCACTAGACACAGCCTCATTCAATTCAAGGTGGTTCACCGTATCCACTGGTCTGGGGCCAGACTTGGAAGAATATTCTCTGATTTTGATCCTACCTGTGTCAGATGTAAAATTGAACCAGCCACACTGTTGCATATGTTCTGGGGCTGTCATAAACTGTCAGGTTTCTGGGAATTAATATTTAAATGTTTCTCTGATATATATGACACTGTTATAGATCCGTCTCCCCTTACAGCCCTTTTTGGTGTACTGCCCATAGGTACCCCCCTGTCAAGAATCCAGTCGGACACTGTTGCTTATACAACTCTTTTAGCTAGACGGCTAATACTACAGAACTGGAAGATGGCAGCTCCCCCATCTTATACATATTGGGTGAGAGATGTGTTGTGCTCTCTGAAACTAGAAAAAATTAAATTCAATTCACGTGGGAACCCCAAACTGTTTAATGAGGCTTGGGCTCCATTCCGGTGTTACTTTAAACAGTCCATCCTCTGATGGCATTCCTATTAAAACCAAAATAAGTCTGTATTTGACCCCCCTGTGACTTACTTAGGGGTTGGATGAGCATTTCTCTGTGTTTTTTCTGGGGGGGGGGGGCATTAAGGTTGATGTGCTTATTGATTGTGACCTGCGGATGCCTTGTTCATCTTGCCGGGGCAGAGACTAAGGTGTGAGCTTGTTTTTCCCAGTTATTTTTATTTTTAAATTTTGTTCACGCCTACATAAAATTATTATTATTCATTTTTTATTTTAAAGCATTGTAAACTTTTCATTTTTGGTCCAGTGGATGGTTGGTCTGTGGCCTTGACTGTCTGTGAGTGGTTGCATTTCTCCACCCCATCCCTTGACTGTTTACAGGAACAATGGTGAGGTGGTTGCTCTGTCCCTATACTATAGATTGCCCTTTAACCTTTGTAGCCTTCTGCCTGGTGTGTTTAACTTGTCTAAAGTATGGTATCTTTAAAGCTATTTTTTTTTAATGTATTATTTGTATTTTTTTCTAGTTGAGTATATTATTTATATTGCTTTGTCTTGTCTGTGTGTGTAAAACTTAATAAACAGAGTTTTCAAAAAAAAAGAACAGCCTCAATTCCTTGGGGCGTGGACTCTACAAGGTGTCAAAAGCGTTCAACAGAGATGCTGGCCCATGTTGACTCCAATGCTTCCCAAATGTCCTTTGGGTGGTGCACCATTGTTGATACACACAGGAAATTGTTGAGCGTGAAACACCCATCAGCATTGCAGTTCTTGACACACTCAAACCGGTGCGCCTGGCAACTATTACCATACCCCTTTCAAAGGCACTAATATATTTTGTCTTGCCTATTCAACCTCTGAATGACACACATACACAATCCATGTCTCAATTGTCTCAAGGCTTAAAAATCCTTCTTTAACCTGTCTCCTCCCCTTCCTCTATAGTGATTGAAGTGGATTTAACAAGTGACATCAATAAGGGATAGCTTTCACCTGGATTCACCTGGTCAGTCTATGTCTTGGAAAGAGCAGGTGTTCTCAATGTTTTGTACACTCAGTGTATATTATTTGTAATAATTTTAGTGTAGAAATAAATGGGTTTGTCTTTAAAAACTTACAAATGTAGACCGGTTATAAGGAATTTCGAAATTCTAAAAAAATATTATTATTTGCGGTTGAAAGAGAAAAAAAAGTATTCTCTGCCAGGCAAACACTCAAATACATTCGATCATGCTGAAAACTATAGGCAAATCTAGTCTAAATGAACTGAATAATTAAAACATACTTACCAGGTGGAGTTTACCTATGGAAAATATTTTCTGTCGAATCCTTTTAGTGTAAATGGAATTTCTCATTCGTTCTTATTTCAAGATTTTTCTCCTCCAATCTACCAGGGAAACTTTACAATAGAAGGTAACAGTCGTGAGTGAAGCAAATGAGGGAGAAGAGTTTGAGGCAAGAGTAGTCTGACGTAGAGGGCGTGTGCCACAACTTTTCATGCAGCATCTCGACTCCACTGGCTGCAATAGAAAGAATTCCTGTGTATGTGCGTGGTTCACCACATGGGGCCATGATCTAAAATAATTGTCCTACTTGCCCATGTTAGAAAAGGATATTGAATGTTGGGCTGTCTGGGTTAAAAAGTCTGGGTTAAAAAAGGCTTGCATAAAAGCTTGCTAGATAGACTAACACACTGCCAAATATTAACAACCATTAAAACAAGATTCATAAGTATCATTTATTACACCTTGCCTTGTTCACTACAGACCACCTAAGGTAAAGGATTCATTTGATGCTTGGATAACTCTGTAAAAGTGGATTCTCTTTTTACTGACTCATGACATTTACTCCCCGATGAGCTTTCCTAGAGCGCTAAAGACAGATGTGTTCCAGCTTGTCCATACCACATCCTGTCAAAGCAGATCGTGTGATGATGAGGCTCATTGCCAACATTACATGGTACTTGTCATAATAGCCTGACGCATCTTATTCAGTCATACAGACCCCACTGTGAAAAACACACTTTTTCAGTCATCTGACCAATACATTTCAGATACTCTGACAACATTAAGATCACTAAAACCCCCACACAAAAAAACTTTGTCTGGCTCTTGCATTGCATTTTCATATGTATTTTGAACATACAAATCTATGAAACACCGAAAAATAAATGACACCTTTGTTTCACATTGTAATTGCGTACATACGAAGTGCATCAGAATCACATAGCAATCGGGCTCTCTGTGCTTGCCTGGTTGTCACGCTCGTCGTAATGTGGAAGAGAGGAGGACCAAGGCACAGCGTGAAGTGAATACATTCTTCTATTTATTTAAGAAGAAACACTAACCAAACTAATACAAAACAACAAAACAACCGTGACGCTAGATATAACAGTGCAGACACAGGCAACTAACACATAGACAATCACCCACACCCCACAATGACAAAACAGGCTACCTAAATATGGTTCCCAATCAGAGACAACGACAAACACCTGCCTCTGACTGAGAACCATATCAGGCCAAACACAGAAACAGACAAACTAGACATACAACATAGAATGCCCACTCAGATCACACCCTGACCAAACAAAACATAAAAACATACAAGCAAACTATGGTCAGGGCGTGACACTGGTCCTGTAAACCTCTGAAGAATGTCCCTGACCTAAATAGCATTTTCATCATAAAAATCCTGGAAACTTTTAAAAGCTTTTTTCTTCTTTTTGCTAATGCAGAGCCACTGGCTCAGAGCCAGCATATATCATACGTCTTTTGATTACATGTATAAAAGCGATATTAAAAAAAAACTTAATTTGGCACATATTGCTTGTATGCTCCCCTGTGGAATATACAAACTTTACCTATACAAACCTGCATGGTTCCAAATATTATTGTACATTGTTTCCGTCAGGTTTTTTTCCTGTATTTCAGAGATTTGGGTTCCCAATTTCCAGAATTCCTCTTCTCCCAACATTCCCAGGTGTCTCAGCTGTAGCTGCTGTCAGCTGACAAGTACGATGTTGTCGTCATCGTTTGGAGCCCTGAAACAGAACAACCATCTCATCATAACTACAACCCCCCCCCCAAAAAAAAAAAAAACATTGTTTACAATTGTTCCAGTAAATTTCATTTACTAGCTTCAATCAGAATGACATTGTTTTGATAAATCGCTAATGCTCAGATAATGCCTGTCATTTGGCCAGTCGGTCCATGTATCCATTTTATCCTTGATGTTTTTCAGGGGCACTCAAAAGGTCAAGTGTCTGATCTGGTTAGAAAGCTCACTGATAAAGATGGCACAGAGGCATTAGAGTGGGATTAGAGTGAGGGAATCTGGAGACTTTGCGCACCCCATTCCTTACATCTACCCACAACAAAGTACTTTTTAAGATGACAGGCTAGCCCTGGCTTTTCTCGTGAACTCATTTCAATCGAGTACAAGCTTAACTGATTGACAACAGAGACAGAATATAATAAGGAATTTGATTGAATAGTTGGGGTAGGCCTCATCTACTAGGAATGCTCCTCAGAGCCAGGTGCTGATGACAAGCTGGGCAGCTGCATCGAACACCCCCCCCCCCCCCCCCAAAAAAAGAAAAAGTTACCAGGGAGAAGGGTGGAGTAATGCTGGTTAGATTTAACGATTGAAGGCAAGATAAATACATGTAAAAGATATGCATTTGAAGAATAGAACAAAAGTGCAATTATGCTGTAATTGAAAATATCATATGAAAT
This sequence comes from Salvelinus alpinus, assembly GCF_045679555.1. Taxonomy (NCBI): domain Eukaryota; kingdom Metazoa; phylum Chordata; class Actinopteri; order Salmoniformes; family Salmonidae; genus Salvelinus; species Salvelinus alpinus. The sequence goes on from NC_092091.1 coordinate 48,737,680, forward strand.
GTTTTTGGTTGAAATGAGATGTCTGCGTGTACCTCTACCCAGCCATGCATGCCGTAAGAGGTATGCAGGATTAACATGAAATCCTAACTGAGTGTTGAACCCAACAGCACATGCCGTAATGCTATATGCATGATTGACATGGAACGCTAACCGAGCGTTAGGCCCACTGTGCACCGCCGAAATGCAGGAAGATATGGACACCTGCCCAAGTCCTGGCCCAATGCTGACCTACTGAGTGCCTCGCATTGTTACTCTGATTTATTCAGAAGAAATGTTACGCATGATGGTAGGTAGGACCAAACCAAACATGCTGCAAATTGATTTGTCAAATATGCTTCGAACCCAGTCGTGCATTCGGTAAACGAGTGATGGGGACGCACGCCAAAATGTGTCTGACCCAAAAGCCGGGTGTAATATGAATGACCGCCACATGCATGCGTGTAATTGGAAACTCGCCAACTAAATTAGATATTGATAGCTACGGTAAGGAGCCATTGCTGAGAAGAGGTCAAATAGATTGGGCCTAACAAGTGAGGTGTAGCAGAGCATAGCCAGAGACCTAGCTGCTGGAATTATACCTAATGTAGCTGTGGTGGTTACTGCTCCAATTCTGAACAAAAGAGCAGTAAAAGGGGAAAGATAGCACCTTTATATTACTTAAGAAAGGAGAGGAATGAAACAGAGGGATGGAAAGAGAATGAATGATGAGGAAAAGAGCACGGTCGAGTGTGAATAAGCATAAAGCAAGAAAAAGGATAAGTAAGAGTGCGCTATCATGAAAGTACCGCAGGAACCCAATTTAGAATGCAAGTGATTAAGGTGAAAAGACCAGATGAGAAACACTAAATCACGTGAAGGAAATTAGTGATAGGAGTTGTGAATGCCATTGAAGGAACCATGAAAACCAGTAAGAAGACCTTAGGGAGACGTCAAGCGGGTGGAAACACCTTGTCTGAGGCTGCAAGCATACGCTGTAAATTATTTTTTTAAATGACGATACTTAATTAACTGTTAATTTTAACATTTTGTTTCTGTATTTATGAATAATGGTGGGATACACTTATATTTAACTTTCGTCATGTAGAATAATAGGAAATGTCAGTAAATGCGAAATACATTAAACTTCCTGTATTTTTTACAGACATGCATCCCTTTTTCACAACAATAAGCTGTAGAAATACAGTAATAGACATTATAAAGAAAATACAAAATGTACCATTATTGTTTTATGGATATTTACTTTAGTTTTACATTGTAAGTGCAGAAGGTTACAGTAAAAATAATGATTTCTGATGTTTATAAACAGTATAAAACTATGCAAGAGAATGTAAAAAGAATGCTATCGTCTGTGATTGTACTGATATTGATCATTACATTACAAACATTAACTGCATTCTACCTTGACTCTCAGGTGGAAGACCATGCTATATTGTCTTTTGTTTTACATTAATATCACCACTTCAGCAATTTCGTCCTCATCAGAGTATGATTCATTATGATCATTCATTATGATCTAACATTCTCTCCATATCAGACACTTCCTCCTCTATTTCAAAGTCACCATCTTCTACATCACTTTTCTGAACTATTAAAAAGGTTAGTGTAATTAAAGGCTAGTCAATATTTCACATTGCATTTCGCAATTGCCATTAGAAACCATTTGACAACGAATCAGACGCAAGTTGGAGGCGTCATTCAAACGCCCGCGCACACAACTGACGCCAATTGAATGCAGTTGGCAGCAGCTTGTCACATGCGTTGATTCGAGAGCGGATAGCTATCATATCAAGGTGAGCGTTACCACCAAACAGTTTAACATAAAGTTGAAATAGTTGACGAAGTTGCTGGATGTGCAGCTCATTAAATCAAATCAAATGAAATGTATTTATATAGCCCTTCTTACATCAGCTGATATCTGAAAGTGCTGTACAGAAACCCAGCCTAAAACCCCAAACAGCAAGCAATGCAGGTGTAGAAGCACGGTGGCTAGGACAAACTCCCTAGAAAGGCCAAAACCGAGGAAGAAACCTAGAGAGGAACCAGGCTATGAGGGGTGGCCAGTCCTCTTCTGGCTGTGCCGGGTGGAGATTATAACAGAACATGGCCAAGATGTTAAAATGTTCATAAATGACCAGCATGGTCAAATAATAATAATCACAGTAGTTGTCGAGGGTGCAACAGGTCAGCACCTCAGGAGTAAATGTCAGTTGGCTTTTCATAGCCGATCATTCAGAGTATCTCTACCGCTCCTGCTGTCTTTAGAGAGTTGAAAACAGCAGGTCTGGGACAGGTAGCACGTCCGGTGAACAGGTCAGGGTTCCATAGCCGCAGGCAGAACAGGTGAAACTGGAGCAGCAGCACTACCAGGTGGACTGGGGACACCAGGAGTCATCAGGCCAGCTAGTCCTGAGGCATGGTCCTAGGGCTCAGGTCCTCTGGAAAGGGAGTGGGAGAGAATTAGAGGGATCATACTTAAATTCACACAGGAGAATTACACCAGATATAACAGACTGACCCTAGCCCCCCGGCACAGACTATTGCAGCATAGATACTAGAGGCTGAGACAGGAGTGGTCAGGGGACACTGTGGCCCCATCCGACGATACACCCGGACAGGGACAACCAGGCAGGATATAACCCCACCCACTTTGCGAAAGTACAGCCCTGAGCATGTGTGCCAAATTTCATCACTCTGAGTCAAACAGATCAAGAGATACAAAAATGTGTCCGTTATAGCACCACCATGTGGTCAATGAGTTCTTGCGTATGTTGAGTCTTGACAGTGTTTGCAACATGTGTACCAAATGTAGTTACAATACGAATATCCTTGACTGATTTATATGCATTTATGTGCCACACCACGCACACGTGAATGTTTATTGGCCAATAGCATCCATGTTGTTTTAGGTACTAGTCTGGGAAAAATTGCAAGAGACCTTTGTCCACAGATGCTGCAGATCGGTCATTCGGTGACAGAAGAGTACCGTTTTAAGTGTTTATCAAATTCAAAATGACGGACAATCCATCAGGGCGGACCTTATGGGTCACTGAGGCAAATTTGTTCCTTGAGGAGATTGATGCACGTACCACATTTTTTTCATGACTGTAGGTCAAATGGGGTGAAGGGCGTGACCTTTGAAATTTGCATTTTCAATCTCTTGTTATAGCGCCATCATCTGGCCAATCAGTGTCATTTTGTAAATGTCGGAGCTCTATTGCAAGACGCATCATTCACGTAAGTTTCGTAAAAAATTGGCCGGTGCTGTCAGATATCGCGTGTGACTATCGTACTAACGGACGAAAACTGATCCACAGTCCCCTCCCCGATTTCATTGTGGAGGACAACAAGGCTGCATGGGATTTCTGTTAATGCGACTCCGTGTAGTAAATGGCAATGTCCGCTTTAGTTATAATGCCAGTTGCACCAACACAGTTCAACCTCTGACACTGCCAAAACAACTGCTATGCGAATGTCAGCTAAAGAGGATCTGATTGAAGAGCCCTAAAGCTAAACATACATGAAGCTAAACATGCATGATTGCAGTGCCTGAATCACATACCAATATACCAACATGGATGGCTAAATAGTAAGCAGGTCCAGATAGAGGCTGAAGATAGCCTTATGGCATACCTGACATGGCTAATGCTATGATAAAGCAATAGGCTTGGGCAAGGCACTGCCTTGGAGCATACAAATCTAACAGTAAATGATGCACTATCAGCACAATAATGAAATGTGAGAGAAGGACATTAGACTAGGGTGTCTGTATGTAGCCTCAGCATTAAGTACATAGAGGATGAGGGCTCAGAAGCCAACAGTTCAGATGAGCTCCAGCAAGCTGTTTTTACCAGATTTCAGAGCCCAACAGTTTTTACATGCCTCGAGAGGAATAGGCCACAATACAATATTATATTCGTTATAGAATACTATATAAAAATTAGGTGACGAGGACATTGTTGGCATACCATATTTCCTTGTTACCATCACAAAAGGGAAAAGAGTGAAGACATATTGTGCCTCTGTTCTCCCTACAAGCCTTGTTCAACTTTTTTCCCCTTCACAAACCAAACTTCTGCCTCTGGACCAGGACCAACCAAAAGCATAATTGGCAGCAGAGAGTTTCAAATGTAAAATGAGGAATTGAGCACACACACATACAAATGTGGAATTGAGTAGCATTGTGTGGTGTAAAGCCACAGAAAGCCAGTAGCTGTGTGGCACTTTACAGTAGGGAAATAATTTCTAATTAAAGACACACATATACTGAGTGTACCAAATATTAGGAACACCAAATATTAGGAACACCAAATATTAGGAACACCTTCCTAATATTGAGTTGCAACCCAGCCCCCGCCCTTTTTGCTCTCAGAACAGCCTTATTTCATCGGGGCACTGACTCTACAAGGTGTCAAAGCGTTCCACAGGGATGCTGGCCCATGTTGACTAAACTGTTGTCCTTTGGGTGGTGGACCATTCTTGATGCACATGGGAAACGGTTGAGTGTGAAAAACTCAGTGTTGCAGTTCTTGACACAAACAGGTGCACCTGGCACCTACTACCATATCCCATTCAAAGGCACCTACATTTTATGTCTTGCCCATATGTAAACATTAAAGTGGCATTATTAAAGTGACTAGTGTTCCATTTATTAAAGTGGCCAATGATTTCAAGTCTGTATGTAGGCAGCAGCCTCTCTGTGCTAGTGATGGCTGTTTATCAGTCGGATGGCCTTGAGATTTAAAAACAGCTTCTGTCTCGGTCTCAGCTTTGATGCACCTGTACCGACCTCGCCTTCTGGATGGTAGCGGGGTGAATAGGCAGTGGCTCGGGTAGTTGTTGTCCTTGATGATCTTTTTGGCCTTCCTGTGACATTGGATGCTGTAGGTGTCCTGGAGGGCAGGTAGTTTGCTCCCGGTGATGCGTTGTGCAGACCGCAAACCCTCTGGAGAGCCATGCGGTTGTGGGCGGTGCTATTGCCGTAACAGGCGGTGATACAGCCTGACAGGACGCTCTCAATTGTGCATCTGTAAAAGTTTGTGAGGGCTTTAGGTGACAAGCCACATTTCTTCAGCCTCCTGAGGTTGAAGAGGCGCTGTTGCAACTTCTTCACCACACTGTCTGTGAGGAGCATTTCAGTTTGTCTCAAGCATGGAATAGCCTTCATTACTGAGCACAAGAATAGACTGACGAGTTTCAGAAGAAAGTTCTTTTTTTCTGATCATTTTGAGCCTGTAATGGAACCCATCAATGCTGATGCGCCAAATACTCAACTAGTCTAAAGAAGGCCCGTTTTATTGCTTCTTCAATCAGAACAACAGTTTTCAGCTGTGCTAACATATTTGCAAAAGGATTTTCTAATGATCAATTAGCCTTTTAAAATGATGAACTTGGATTAGCTAACACAACGTGCCATTGGAACACAGGAGTGATGGTTGCTGATAATGGGCCTCTGTGGATATTCCATAAAAATAAAAATCAGCCATTTCCAGCTACAATAGTCATTTACAACATTAACAATGTCTACACTAAATTTCTGATCAATTTGATGTTGTTTTAAAATGGACAAAAAAATTGCTTTTCTTTCAAAAACAAGGAAATGTAGGGTGTGAATACTTTTGCAAGGCACTGTACAGGGCTTAGAAACAAAGGTGTCATTGTACACTGATGATTCATGCTTTCTTTAAATCCACAACTTGGATCCATCCACAGCCTTAATAGAGGATCTAGATACTTTTCAAATCAAATCAAAGTTTATAACGTGGAGTCTTCGACAATTTTTAGGGCCCTCCTCTGACACCGCCTGGTATAGAGGTCCTGGATGGCAGGAAGCTTGGCCCCAGTGATGTACTGGGCCGTTCGCACTACCCTCTGTCGTGCCTTGCGTTCAGAGGCCGAGCAGTTGCCATACCAGGCAGTGATGCAACCAGTCAGGATGCTCTCGATGGTGCAGCTGCAGAATCTTTTGAGGAGCTGAGGACCTATGCCAAATCTTTTCAGTGTACTGAGGGGGAATAGGTTTTGTTGTGCCCTAATCACGACTGTCTTGGTGTGCTTGGACCATGTTAGTTTGTTGATGATTTGGACACCAAGAAACTTCAAGCTCTCAACCTGCTCCACTACAGCCCCATCGATGAGAATGGGGGCGTACTCGGTCCTCTTAATCCTGTAGTCCACAATCATCTCCTTTGTCTTGAAGGAGAGGTTGTTGTCCTTGCACCACATGGCCAGGTCTCTGACTTCATTGTCGGTGATCAGGCCTACCCCTGTGTTGAGGATCAGAGTGGCGGATGTGTTGTTACCTACCCTTACCATCTGGGGGCAGCCCATCAGGAAGTCCAGGATCGAGTTGAAGAGGGAGGTGTTTAGTCCCAGGGTCCTTAGCTTATTGATGAGCTTTGAGGGCACTAGGGTGTTGAACGCTGAGTTGTAGTCAATGACTAGTATTCTCACATAGGTGTTCCTTTTGTCCAGGTGGGAAAGGGCAGTGTGGAGTGCAATAGAGATTGCATCATCTGTGGATCTGTTAGGGCGTTATGCAAATTGGAGTGGGTCTAGGGTTTCTGGGATAATGGTGTTGATGTGAGCCATGACCAGCCTTTCAAAGCACTTCATGGCTACAGATGTGAGTGCTACGGATTGGTAGTCATTCAGGTTACCTTAGTGTTCTTGGGCACAGGGACTATGGTGGTCTGCTTTAAACATGTTGGTATTACAGACTCAGACAGGGAGAGGTTGATAATGTCTGTGAAGACTCTTGCCAGTTGGTCAACGCATGCTCGCAGTACATGTTCTTGTAATCCACCTGGCCCTGAGGCCTTGTGAACGTTGACCTGTTTAAAGGTCTTACTCACATTGGCTGCGGAGAGCGCACACAGTCGTTCGGAACAGCTGGTGCTCTCATGCATGTTTTAGTGCTATTTGCCTCAAATATTAAATAGAAGTAGTTCAGTTTGTCTGGTAGGCTTGTGTCACTGGGCAGCTCGCGGCTGTGCTTCCCTTTGTAATAGCAAGCCCTGCTACATCCGACGAGCATCACATCCGGTGTAGTACGATTTGATCTTAGTCCTGTATTGACGCTTTGCTTGTTTGATGGTTCGTTGGTGGGCATAGCGGCATTTCTTATAAGCTTCCGGGTTGGAGTCCTGCTCCTTGAAAGCGGCAGCTCTAGCCTTTAGCTCAGTGCGGATGTTGCCTGTAATCCATGGTTTCTGGTTGGGGTATGTACGTACAGTCACTGTGGGGACGACGTCGTCGATGCACTTATTGATGAAGCCAGTGACTGATGTGGTGTACTCCTCAATGCCATCGGAGGAATCTCGGAACATATTCCAGTCTGTGCTAGCAAAACAGTCATGTAGCTTAGCATCTGCTTCATCAGACCACCAAGTCACTGGTTCTTCCTGCTTTCATTTTTGCTTGTAAGCAGGAATCAGGAGGACAAAATTATGGTCAGATTTGCCAAATGGAGGACAAGGGAGAAATTTGTATGAGTGTCTGTGTGTGGAGTAAACGTGGTCCAGAGTTTTTCCCTCTCTGGTTGCACATTTAACATGCTGATAGAAATTTGGTAAGACGGATTTAAGTTTCCCCGGCTACTAGGAGCGCCGCCTCTTGTTTGCTTATGGCGGAATACAACTCATTCAATGCGGTCTTAGTGCCAGCATCGGTCTGTGGTGGTATGTCGACAGCTACGAAAAATACAGATAAATTGTCTAGGTAGATAGTGTGGTCTACAGCTTATCATGAGATACTCTACCTCAGGTGAGCAATAGCTCGAGACCTCCTTAGATATCATACACCAGCTGTTATTTACAAAAATACATAGTCCACTGCCCCTTGTCTTACCAGACGCCACTGTTCTATCCTGCCGGTACAGCGTATAACCAGCCAGCTGTATGTTGATAATGTTGTCGTTCAGCCACGACTCCATGACGCATAAGATATTACAGTTTTGAGTGTCCCGATGGCAATTTAATCTTCAGCGTAGGTCATCTATTTTATTTTCCAAAGATCGCACGTTTGCTAGCAGAATGGAAGGAAGTGAGGTTTATTCTATCTTCTACGAATTCTCAGAAGGCAGCCTGCCCTCTTGCCCCTTTTTCTCTGCCTTCTCTTCATGCAAATGACGGGGATCTGGGCTTGTTCCCGGGAAAGCAGTATATCATTCACATCGGGCTCGTTAAAAGAAAAAAAGGATTCTGCCAGTCCGTGGTGAGTAATCGCAGTTCTGATGTACAGAAGTTATTTTCAGTCATAAGAGACTGTAGTGGCAACGTTATGTACAACAACTTAAAAAACAAACAACAAACAAACAAACAAACAACGCAAAGAAGAAAAAAAAAAGAAAAAACTTTTGTTAGGAATACGTAAAACGGCAGCTTTCTTCTCCGGTACCATCTTAATTACTGCTCGACTAAAAGAATCTCGGGTTGACCAACAGCCTAACGACAAAACAATCGACCAGTCAAGTAATTGGAGTCAGCCCTACTTATAAATGTAGACCTATTAAAATCTCAACAGGACCAATTCTGAGTTGAGCTCACATTTGATTGGCTGCAGAGACTGACACCTCCAACACAGAGTAACCAATAAAATAAAATGGCCCCTAGGGAGTATCAGCTATTGACAGAGTAGTGAGGTCAGGGTACACTTTTCAGGGTGGGTATAATTTTTGGAACATTCCAACAGGAATGTGTTCCAAAAACTTTGTAAATAACAAATGTTGCCAACAAACAACACATACAAAGTTGAATAGCGGGCAAATAAGATACCGGGTAGGGAGTGGGCTATTTCATTAAATTTTCACTCACGTTAAATACGAAAAATGTCTGTCCTCACTTTGGTAACCTATGGACAAACATTAAGAATAAACTACGTGGTGAGTTGATGCCTATTCGGCAGCTAGTTAGCTAGGTGAATTGATCGCGCTATTTTGTATGCTTTGTTTTTTGGCAACCTTGTACTTTACGAAGTTATTAGAACAGATTCCCGTTGGAACGTAACACAAATTATACCCACCCCACTTTTCACCAGTCCCAAGCACATCCTACAGCACATAATCTAGCAAAATACACTGCTCAAAAAAATAAAGGGAACACTTAAACAACACAATGTAACTCCAAGTCAATCACACTTCTGTGAAATCAAACTGTCCACTTAGGAAGCAACACTGATTGACAATAAATTTCACATGCTGTTGTGCAAATGGAATAGACAAAAGGTGGAAATTATAGGCAATTAGCAAGACACCCCCAATAAAGGAGTGGTTCTGCAGGTGGTGACCACAGACCACTTCTCAGTTCCTATGCTTCCTGGCTGATGTTTTGGTCACTTTTGAATGCTGGCGGTGCTTTCACTCTAGTGGTAGCATGAGACGGAGTCTACAACCCACACAAGTGGCTCAGGTAGTGCAGCTCATCCAGGATGGCACGTCAATGCGAGCTGAGGCAAGAAGGTTTGCTGTGTCTGTCAGCGTAGTGTCCAGAGCATGGAGGCGCTACCAGGAGACAGGCCAGTACATCAGGAGACGTGGAGGAGGCCGTAGGAGGGCAACAACCCAGCAGCAGGACCGCTACCTCTGCCTTTGTGCAAGGAGGAGCACTGCCAGAGCCCTGCAAAATGACCTCCAGCAGGCCACAAATGTGCATGTGTCTGCTCAAACGGTCAGAAACAGACTCCATGAGGGTGGTATGAGGGCCCGACGTCCACAGGTGGGGGTTGTGCTTACAGCCCAACACCGTGCAGGACGTTTGGCATTTGCCAGAGAACACCAAGATTGGCAAATTCGCCACTTCACAGATGACAGCAGGTTCACACTGAGCACATGTGACAAACGTGACAGAGTCTGGAGACGCCGTGGAGAACGTTCTGCTGCCTGCAACATCCTCCAGCATGACCGGTTTGGCGGTGGGTCAGTCATGGTGTGGGGTGGCATTTCTTTGGGGGGCCGCACAGCCCTCCATGTGCTCGCCAGAGGTAGCCTGACTGCCATTAGGTACCGAGATGAGATCCTCAGACCCCTTGTGAGACCATATGCTGGTGCGGTTGGCCCTGGGTTCCTCCTAATGCAAGACAATGCTAGACCTCATGTGGCTGGAGTGTGTCAGCAGTTCCTGCAAGAGGAAGGCATTGATGCTAGGGACTGGCCCGCCCGTTCCCCAGACCTGAATCCAATTGAGCACATCTGGGACATCATGTCTCGCTCCATCCACCAACGCCACGTTGCACCACAGACTGTCCAGGAGTTGGCGGATGCTTTAGTCCAGGTCTGGGAGGAGATCCCTCAGGAGACCATCCGCCACCTCATCAGGAGCATGCCCAGGCGTTGTAGGGAGGTCATACAGGCACGTGGAGGCCACACACACTACTGAGCCTCATTTTGACTTGTTTTAAGGACATTACATCAAAGTTGGATCAGCCTGTAGTGTGGTTTTCCACTTTAATTTTGAGTGTGACTCCAAATCCAGACCTCCATGGGTTGATAAATTTGATTTCCATTGATAATTTTTGTGTGATTTTGTTGTCAGCACATTCAACTATGTAAAGAAAAAAGTATTCAATAAGAATATTTCATTCATTCAGATCTAGGATGTGTTATTTTAGTGTTCCCTTTATTTTTTTGAGCAGTGTATATATTTTTGAAATATAATCTGGACATGTTAGGTGGTTAGCTGTTGAAAGAGTCAGACTGCTGTTCTTTACAGAAGATCCTAACCCGACTTGACCCAAGGCGTGTCTGCCTCCTGAGTTAGTTACAGTAATAAAGTTCACATGGTAATAGCCTGCTAACAGAAATCCTATTATCTATGACATGGTGTAAAGTGTGATGTGAAAGAGAAATGTTATATCATTACATGGCTGATATTCTAACACAATGTTGTTTTATTTCGAGTAAATTCACCTCAAAATGTATTTTGTGTCATACTTAAACATATGCAACGAATATCTAGACACTTGTGCAACAAATACATGTTTTTGTTTTGTTTTTACCTGAGCAGTAACAGTGCTGGAACTACTCGGTCCGTACTCCATTGACTGAAAGATATTGTGTTGGTGGTGCTGCCAACCATGATAAAATGTTGCAAGAAGTAACTTTTAACTTGTGTTGATCATCAACATGAAATTATGTATCAGACACCCCCACCGCCTTCACTAGCTTAGTTGCCGCTGTCTCTGCTTTAGCTAGCCGGACAAAAATCAACTAGCTAAAATCAACTAGCTATCAGCTAGCATGTTGTGTATGGTAGTCAGTTTCCACACGGACACATTAGCGTGTGGACCCATATTGACAATGCGCACGCGTGGAATGTCTGACCGCTGCTCGTCTGCTCTCGGCTTTCATTCGACTGTCCAGTCTTGTTGTCGTCTGAGTCCGTTCCTAATTTTTTGTGTTTATAGATTCTGCATATTATCTCAAAGGAATGTGATATTTTCTTAATAGAGATAAAACAGCAGCAACCATCGCCTGTCAAATAGAGCTAGAATAGTTGTATCCTGTTATAAGAGAATAACTACAATTACTATACTGAAGTTTTCTGAAGTTACAGCTCGCTAGCTAACGTTATCGTTCGGGCTGGGTGTGGACTGCCAATGGCGTGTGTAGAGACATCAGGTAGCTAGGTCTGCCAGTGCAATTTCTCATCACTGCAACAATGTAACCAAGTTATCAGTACATTGTTATTGCTAGCTATCAAGATTCTGTTCTATTTGACATTTAGAATTATTTTTATGTTGACTAGACCTAAGCTGATTTTTATTTATTTGTTCTACAGATGACAGAGTAGGAGAGGTCCTGCTGAAAAGGTGAGTTCACTTTCACAGATACTCAAAACTAACCAAAGATGCATCATATGGACACACCTACACTACCGGTCAAAAGTTTTAGAACACCTACTCATTAAAGGGTTTTTCTTTATTTTTTACTAGTTTCTACATTGTAGAATAGTAGTGAAGACATCAAAACTATGAAATAACACATGTAATCATGTAGTAACCAAAAAAGTGTTAAACAAATCAAAATATATTTTATATTTGAGATTCATCAAATAGCCACCCTTTACCTTGATGACAGCTTTGCACACTCTTGGCATTCTGTCAACCAGCTTCACCTGGAATGCTTTTCCAACAGACTTGAAGGAGTTCCCACATATGCCAAGCACTTGTTGGCTGCTTTTCCTTCACTCTGCAGTCCGACTCATCCCAAACCATCTTAATTTGGTTGAAGACGGGGGATTGTGGAGGCCAGGTCATCTGATGCAGCACTCCATCACTCTCCTTCTTGGTAAAATAGCCCTTACACAGCCTGGAGGTGTGTTGGGTCATTGCCCTGTTGAAAAACAAATGATAGTCCCACTAAGCCCAACCCAGATGGGATGGCGTATCGCTGCAGAATGCTGTGCTAGCCATGTTGGTTACGTGTGCCTTGAATTCTAAATAAATCACAGACAGTGTCACCAGAAAAGCACCGCTACACCATAACACTTCCTCCTCCATGCTTCACGGTGGGAAAAACACATGTGGAGATCATCTGTTCACCCACACCGCGTCTCACAAAGACACAGTGGTTAGAACCAAAAATCTACAATTTGGACTGCAGACCAAAGGACAAATTTCCACCGGTCTAATGTCCATTGCTCATGTTTCTTGGCCCAAACAAGTCTCTTCTTCGTATTGGTGTCCTTTAGTAGTGGTTTCTTTGCAGCAATTTGACCATGAAGGCCTGATTCACACAGTCTCCTCTGAACAGTTGATGTTGAGATGTGTCTGTTACTTGAACTCTGTGAAGCATTTATTTGGGCTGCAATTTCTGAGGCTGGTAACTCTAATGAACTTATCCTCTGCAGCAGAGGTAACTCTGGGTCTTCCATTCCTGTTGCGGTCCTCATGAGAGCCAGTTTCATCATGGCGCTTGATGGTTTTTGCGACTGCACTTGAAGAAACTTTCAACGTTTTTGAAATTTTCCATATTGACTGACCTTCATGTCTTAAAGTAATGATGGACAATCATTTCTCTTTGTTTATTTGAGCTGTTCTTGCCATAATGTGGACTTTGGTCTTTTACCAAATAGGGCTATATTCTGTATACCCCCCTACCTTGTCACAACACAACTGATTGGCTCAAATGCATTAAGAAGGAAATAAATCCCACAAATTAACTTTTAAGAAGGCACACCTGTTAAGTGAAATGTATTCCAGGTGACTACCTCATGAAGCTGGATGAGAGAATACTAAGAGTTTGCATAGCTGTCATCAAGGTAAAGGGTGGCTATTTGAAGAATCTCAAATATAAAATATGTTTTGATTTTTTTGACCACTTTTTTGGTTACTGCATGATTCTATATGTGTTATTTCATAGTTGTAATGTCCACTATTATTTTACAATGTAGAAAATAGTCAAATAAAAAAGGAAAACCCTTGAATGAGTGTGTGTTATAAAACATTTGACCGGTAGTGTAGCTGTAAACCTGTGGCTGCTTCCAGTGGTGGGAAAAGTACCCAATACCCAAGTACCCATACTTTTGTAAAAGTAAAGATACCTTAACAGGAAATGACTCGAAGTAAAAGTGAAACTCACCCAGTAAAATACTACTTGAGTAAAAGTCTACAAATATTTGGTTTTAAATGTACTTAAGTATCAAAGTAAATGCATTGCTAAAATGTACTTAAGTATCAAAAGTAAAAGTAGAAATAATTTCAAATTCCTTATATTAAGCAAACCATACAGTACAATTCTTGTGTTTTTTTTAAATTATGGATAGCCAGGGGCACACTAACACTCAGACATAATTTATAAACAAAGCATTTGTGTTTAGTGAGTCCACCAGGTCAGAGGCAGTAGAGATAGCCATGGATGTTCTCTTGAAAAGTGTGTGAATTGGAGTAAAATGTTGTTGTTTTTTAATTCTTTTGGAATGTCGTGAAGTAAAAGTAAAAATTGTCAAAAATATAAATAGTAGAGTACAGATACCCCAAAAAACGATTTAAGTAGTACTTTAAATATTTGTACTTAAGTACTTAATACCACTGGCTGCTTCCATGGGGTTGGGAATTGACAAAAACAGAGAGCAAAAAACAATGTATTCTCTACATTATCAGCTAAGTGCAAGGAAGAAATGAAAACCGTCAGACACCGTGTGTCGTGACAACAGTTGTTTAGTTTGACACACAGTAGGCTACAGCAGGCTATGTGCTCTAAGAAGGAGTGGTTCTGAACCAGAATGTTCTCTCGTCCCCAGAGTGATGCAGGAGCAGCTGGATGAGGTGTTGTCATCAGAAGTCCCGGTAGTGGTCTCCACAGAAACCCAGGAATTGGAGAGTGAGCAGGAGCAGAAGATGGTGTTACAGCTGGCTGTGATGATACGTACCATCGGAGACGCCTTCAAGGAGAACAGGGAGCTGGACGAGTCAGTTGATATTAGAGCCATTGCTTTGTGTTTTACAGTACCTGTTCAATTTCTCAAACTGTTATTATGTGAATTCACATTGATGAATTTGATGCATAGACTACCCAGCAAATCGGGAACATTCTCTGAACATTATACATTAAGTTTAAGTTAAGGTTTAATCTAACATTAGCATTTATTTTTCTTCGGAAAATGATTTAAATGAAGTGTCCTTGGAATGTTCTAACATTCATTAAAATGTTATGCACAACATTTGTAATAACCACAACAGAACATTCCCCAAATGTTCTCATTAGGTTTCCAGTTAATGTAATAATAAAAAACAGACTAAATGTGTTCTGGGAACATTCTTGCAACATCAGGCGAATGTTTTATACAAACATTGTTTAATTATCAGCACAACTGAACATTTTTTGTGTAATGAGAACATTTGCCGCAACCTAACGAATGTTCTGGGAACTTTCTCAGAATAAATTTTGGTTTGCTGGGTAGCTAAACAAATATGAATATAGAGTATGCTTGTCTATCTGTGTGTTAGTTTACAATGGTCTAAGTCAGTAGTCTAATTCCTTCCCTACCTCCCTCAACCCGCATGTCCAAACAACAGTGTGATAGATGGAATGGTGGGGCAAATGACCAGCAAGCCCAGCTACTGGAAGTTGGTAGAAAAGGTATTTGAGGACGGTCAAATCACCTGGGAGAGAATTGCTGTGCTGTTCTACGTAGCAGGGAGGATAGCTGTCAAGGTATGTTATACAGTGTTCTTGTTACTTTGTTATTATTATTGGATGTACAGTACAATCACTGTGTGTGTATTAAATCACTCTTTTCATCTCTGCTAGGTGGTGATTGCTAACCTCCCCGAGTTAGTGAAGGACATTCTGAAGTGGACTCTGGAGTACTTCAGAAGCAAATTACTGGACTGGATCCAGAAACATGGAGGATGGGTAAGATATGGATCCCATCAGAGGCTGTCCCCGAAGTGTTTCCCCTTTTGTATTAAAGTAAACAGAATGGGCAATATTCTACATTAATA
Organism: Salvelinus alpinus; assembly: GCF_045679555.1. Classification (NCBI taxonomy): domain Eukaryota; kingdom Metazoa; phylum Chordata; class Actinopteri; order Salmoniformes; family Salmonidae; genus Salvelinus; species Salvelinus alpinus. Next base: position 48,753,118 of record NC_092091.1, read on the forward strand.
TAAACTTGGTCTTGGTTGTTGTGTATGATGTGGTATTAACTATTGTTAAAGAAAACTGAACTGGGATTGTCATTGATTTCTCTCTCACTTTCTGCCCTTCCTTTCTCCATTTTCTTTCTCCCCCCTTTCTCTCTCCTCATCATTCTTTGTTCACCCTCTTTAACTCTCTTTTCCCAGATGAACAGTTTCGCTGAGCTGGCACGTGTACAGGTGGAGAGGATATCCTCTATGAGCGCCCGGTCCTCAGGACTCATCCTGGTCTTCCTCGGAGGTGTCATAATGGGTAGTGTTATCACCTGGAAACTGGTCAGGAGGACCTGACACACACACACATACACAGTCCCACTCCGGTTCAAACGCAATTGTTTGACATGACATGCAAACGTGTGGGCGTGCACACACACACACACACACAAATACATTTGTTTACCTAGTCTATGTATTATTAGTTACCTACCTTCTGGTTTGCTCTGGATAAATAAGATGACCAGATGCTGCTGGAAGTGGTGTTGGAGAGCCAGTAGGAGGCACTCTTTCCTCTGGTCTAAAAAAAATATGTCCCAGTCCAAAGATTGGGGACATTGCCCTCTGTCGGGTGCCGTCTTTTGGATGGGACGTTAAAACGGGTGTCCTGACTCTCTGTGGTTAATAAAGATCACATGGCACTTATCGTAAGAGATGGGGTGTTAACCCCGGTGTCCTGGCTAAATCCATCTGGCCCTCATACCATCATGGCCACCTAATCATCCCCAGCTTCTAATTGGCTCATTAATCCCTCTTCCCTGTAACTATTCCCCAGATCGTTGCTGTAAATGAGAATGTGTTCTCAGTCAATTTACCTCAACTTAAATCAAATGAAACTCAGTGCCTTCAGAAAGTATTCACACCCCTCGACTTTTTCTACATTATGTTGTTACAAAGTGGGATTAAAATGGATTGAATACTTTTTTTGTCAACGTTCTACACAAAATACTGTATTACATCTCTGCACTTAGAAAAAGAGAGCCATCTGCACTGCTATTTTAGTTTTCAGTTAATCTGATTGAATATTCTCTCATCATTGATTTAATCTACTTATCTCAGCAATTTCAGGGTTTTCTGTATAGTTATCTAATGTTGGTGTGGCATATTATTCTGTTTTAATGTTACTCTTGAATCACAAAAAATCTTAAACACTACTGTTGCTCACAGAGTGAGTCCATGCAATTTATTATGACTTGTTAAGCATATTTTTACTCCTGAACTTATTTAGGCGTGCCATAACAAAAGGATTGAATACTTATTGACTCAAGACATTTTTCATTCATTTGTTTAAGAAAATCATCTAAAAACATAATTCTACTTTGACACAAAATCTCAATGTAATCCATTTTAAATTCAGGCTGTAACACAAAGGGATGTGAATACATTCTGAGGGCACTGTATATATTGACCTACAGTAATGAAACCAAAGTGTTGGGGCAGAGCTCAGTACATTTTGTGTCACTACCCTTGCGGGAAAAAACATGAATTTCACGTGTTTAACATGTGATCTTATGGGAAGTTAATGTGTCAACATGTAAAAGCAACATGTGATAATATGAAATTGCACATTTGCAAAATTTCAACATGTGATACCATGAAACTACACCTCACAACATTTGAACTTTTTTCACATGTGAAAGTCAAAATCTGATATTCACATGTGAGGTGAAAACATGTTATTCTCACATGTGAAAGGTGGTGTTAACATGTGAAATCTGTATTGAATACATGTGAACAAATGGTTTCACATGTGAACAACTGACCTCGCATGTGTCTCTTTTGTTTTCAAATATGAAAATTTCAGCTCAACATGTGAACAGGTATATACAATTTCAAATGTGAAAATGTGATTTTCACATGTGGAACTGCAAATAAAATAAAACTGTATATCATCAAATGAAGTGTTCCAAAACCACATGGTTTCAAATGATTTCAAGTGAAGGGAAATGTGAAATGTTTTCTCGTAAGGGTATATCATCATGTTTGTTGGTATCCTGCTAGACTATGGTATCTGTGCCTGAAATGAGAAACCGGTGTAAGCCTAACAGACAGCCAATCATGTTATGTGATTTTTTTTTTACAGAAAGGTCATATTATTTTTCAATACAATATTTTACAGAAATAACACATGAATACCGATTTGATATTTTTTACGTTTATGAAAATGTATGAAACATGTATTTTGAATAAAAAACATTTGGGATGTTTGACTTGAATGTATTAAATGTGCCATTTTATTAGGATAAACAAAATAAATATGAGTTGACGATGTTTGTGCTGCAATAATCATGTTTTAAATATGACCCCTAAAAGTCCTCAACATGAGCATCAGTCAGTAAGCTCCATAATATCAGTCATGATAGGAATTGTTAGCTAGATGTACAAAAAATGCACAGGACACAAATAGAACATTTTGGCATAAGCTTTTAATATTTTTATAGAGTTTTTGATGTTTTCTCTTTGAATTGGATTTGCTTGTTTTTCCAGTTAATTTTGTGGGTTTTTTCATTTTATTATTCTTGTTTTATTTTCCTATCTGCAATGGAGAAGAGTTTTTCAGTTTAATTAGCATTCACTTTCAAACTTTCATACTTTTAATAATAGAACTGTGTTTAAGTCTCTTTTTTCAAACTTGTTTGTTAAATTATTACTGTTTATTAATCTTTTTTCTTTACACGTTTCAAAAATATAAAAGGTAAATTATAAACATTCCATTGAAATATATTTTATACAGTTCTTGATTCTTTTTTTTCCTGTGTTATGACATTAAAATTGTATCCAGTATCAGTCTTTATAGCATAAACCCCATTCAGTGTTATTGTAGTAACCTTCTCTTCTTCCGTCTCTGTCTTCCCTCTCTTTCTCCCCTGATAGGAAAGTGGCACGGCTGCACCCAGTGCCTTATTCCCTTAGCGGCGATGTAGTCACAACAGTTGGCAGGACCAATAGAAACATTAGCTGCATTGGCGCTAGTAGTGCAATGTTCTTTCAAATGTAAAAATCATAACACAAATCAGCAACAAAAACACAAATCAGACAAAAGAGTAATAAACAAGTCACCAAATGATAAGAAAATAAAAAGCACCAAATAAGGAAAAATAACAGATAAAAATTAAGTAAAGCAATGATATTGACATATCTGTATCTAGAGGGGTAGATTAATAGATACATAATCTACTGTTATAGACAGAAGAAGTGACTGTCAAAATTATATGTAGAGATGTACAGATGCAAAAGACAGATGGACATGTAAAAATATAACAGAATGGACAGATTGGCGCTATGTTACTAGCACTGCTGAGATATCCCGGACTGTTGTATGTATCAGGAAAGATATCGGACTCATGAAACTGAGCCTATTTCACCTCCCAAGTGCAATACACATAGAAAGATAGCCAGTGTACTTCTACCAATTCAGTAAAGCCACACTGCAGTGAACCAAAAATATAACAAAAAAATTTACATAATAAAAAGTTATATAGATTTCTTTTTTTTAAAGAGTATGTTTCAGTTTGCATATCCCCCCCCCCCCCCCATCCTCTCACCACTGGCTGACAGAGAAAGAGGAAGACAGAGATTGCCGGCGAAAAGAGAGTTACTTCATTCTGGCCATTCACAAATAAGTTGTATTTTTTTTCTCCCACGCATGCATTAGAATTGAACTTCAAACAATATGTTAGAAAAACACAAGAACAAGGATGCAAAAAGAGCTTCTTCTTCAAACATGTGTGGAGGGAGAGAAAGAGAAGGGGATAGGAAACGGGGATGAGAGGGAGGAAGACGTCGGGGAAAGAGAATTTATGACAGCGGGGTTTCTGGTTTTACTCTGCTCCTCTCTTGATATGTTTTGTATTTGGGTTTCAAGTAAAGTTATGCAAGTGTTGAGCTATCAAACCTCTAAAGTGGGTGTGGCCAAGTTCAGGAGCTGGATCACACACACCCCCACCTGCACAACGTGTCTTCAGGTAGCCCACACACACAAACACACACACACATTCCTATTGACACACAGTCAGACTCACAACTGTGGTAGTACAGTCATTCACATAAGGTGGCGATTATTCACAGTATATTCATCTGTTTTGTGAAAACCCATCCCAAAACTCAGAGACTAGATGTGTATGCATGCTATAAAATCAAGATGAAAACGTTTTGTGTTCTTTTTTTTTTTTTGGAGGTGGTAAGGTTACTTTGACAGTAAGTTTAGGTAAATGGCATTGGACTCCCCCACAAAATTGAGCGTTTGGAAGAAATTATTGCTCTGACAATATACCCCCCCCCCCCCGGCATTTTAAATGGAACGGTCTGTGTGGGTTGTGCTACCAGAAGGATGATGGGGGGGGGGGTATGATCCATTCACCTCTGTCTTTAGCTGTACCTAAGCCAGTTGTGCCCTTCCCCTCTTCTTCCCATCCACCTTGCACCCGATCCCTCTCCTTCTCTACCCCACAAACAATAATTTACATCTTCAGAATGAAACGTCTAGTAGTGATGCATCCTTCCATAATCTATGATTACTTATGTCTCTATCATTTCAAATCATTCTTTTGGTAACAAACATAGTGCCATAATAAACTTTTTTGGAAAGGGAGAGAGTGAAAGAAGGAGTAGGCAGGAGTTGAAAGAGGGAGAGAGGGAATGAATATGAAAGGGATGGGGGTCGAGGAGAAGGAAAAGGTGGAGGAATCAGACAAGGTGATGAATGACAGAGATCCAGTGTATCAAATGAAAACTGCGAGAACAGGGACATAACCGTGAGTGGCTAACTCCAGGGTCTTCAGTGGAGCCCCTATTCTAATTACTTTAACCCCCACACCCCCATTTACTTCAGTAAACAATGCACCATGCTAGATATAGTAGCTGCCCCTTTTTTTCCACCATTACCCTGCCCCATTCTTGCACTGCCACACAACAGACAGACCCAACACACTGAACTCCTTTGGCACAATGAAACACTGAAGTATAATCATATGCTACAGTCAAACTCTTGCATAGGTAGTTGCTCAGTTCTCAGTACAGTTAGCCCCCAGCATCTCTGGAACATCATCAAAATCTTCATCATTGCGTAATAACAAATAAACAAACAAAAACAAAGCAACAGTTTTGGCAAGTGAACACTCATTTAAGACAAAAATATAAACTAGCAATATGCAAATGAATGTGACCCAAATTGTATTTGACACGGTCTGTGATGTCATTTTAACCCCCCACCCCCAAACATAATTAACACGCCTCCTCCTCCATGTAACATTAAATACCACTCTTGAGATGAATCCTGCTCTACTGGAACACTCGGCTAGACCAGAGTGTCACCAGAGACTAACCACGGCTCAGATGACACTCTTCACTGGGGGGGATAAACTACATCCCGCGCAATGCACTGGAGCCCAGTAGAGGGCGACAAAGAGTAGGCTACATCAGCAGCATATTATCTAAACTCTGATGTAGGCCTAGCTAAGGGTTTGCGGTGACTGGCGAGAAATGACCTATACATACAGGCCTAGAAACTGAACATAGCAACATTAGTTTTCACTTGAAAATAAACATGGAAAACAGGGGGAAATAAAACAAAAAAACCTGTTGTTGAGTGTGGTGAGGTGCCTGGTGCGATGCATCCAGCCATACTGCAAAACAGGCCGTGGTGGTGGAAGGTCAACATGAGCTTTTGTTCATCAACAGAAACAACAACAATTTATCTAGATAAGCTCAATATGATAGCATAGATAGACCGTTCGGCGTTCCCTTCATGCATATTTGAACAGCAGTTTTCCTGGAAATATGATATCCCCACCTGAGGAAATGGAGCAAAGATGGCTGCCTCACCAACGCCGGGGTCACCAGTATGTGTAAAACAAACACTGTTGACGGTCACAAGGGCTGTAGAGTTAGTGAGCTTGTTAAATGCCACAACGACACGTTATGCACATCCCTATAATCATGGAGATAGGCCTACAGTACATTATGTCATAGCAGTACAAAGCTATGCATCGTATAGCTACAATATCAGAGCTGAGCTAATATGACACTATCTGGCCAGTCAGTGCAGTGCTACAGGTGCTAGCTAGCTACAGTACAGGGTCAGAGCTACAGTATTATTGGGCTACACGATCCAATCGATGTAATTTCTTGTATTAGGTCATCGCGAATCTCGTTCACTTGATCAGATACTTTCTCCCAATGCGCTGTAGGCAATTAGCCTGGGGACGGTGTGAGGTCTGATCTCCGCTAGGTATCGCTACACCGCTTTAGTTAGCCGAGACCTTATAGAGTCTACAACCGCGTCCTGGTGGTGAAGCTGCCATCTCCCACCTTGAGCACGAGAATGAAAGAACAACAACAGAGTCCATCATGGTCGTATTCATTAGTGCACACCGTAGCAAACAGCTTTGCAGCGGAAAACGTGTTAGACAAGTTCAGGGATAGTCCCTCCCGTTCCGAGCTGTTTGCTTCCGTTTGGATCCTAGTGAATATGACCCATCGGATCTGAGTACAGTCCAACTAAACATAGTTATACAGACAGACAGTGGAGAGGGGACCTGGATGGACAGTGGGGTGGAAGACAGAGAATTGGCAGCAGGGGACGCAACAGGGCGGTAGGACCAGAGCGTGAGAGCAGTAGACGAAGAAGTAGCAGAGCACAAGAAGAGTAGTCATCAAAGTAGTAGTAGAGTAGTTGTAGTATCAGGGGACGTTCATCGCATAGTTCATCTCTGGTAGATTTGGTGGTGTTTGTATCTTATTTATCTAAGAAAACATTGTTCAATGTGTATCTTGCAATCCTATTTTTTTTTTCGTTATTCCTTTTTTATTATCCCAAAACAAAATATAGATCTTTTTTTTAATATAATCCTGCTCTTTTTTATTTTTTATTAGTTGCATATAACATAAATATTTTTTGTTTCCTCTCGATTTTGTTCATTTTTTCAATTCCTAGCCCTCTTTTTTTACGGAGGGGGTGGGGTGAGGGCTTGCAGAAGTAGACTCATGCAGAATAGTCATGCTGGTAAACAAAGTAATAAAAATGCATTTTCACTTTTTTCCCGGAATTGTTTATCAAAGTTCACCCTGTTCCCGCTATTTTCTCGCACTTCCTTGTGAACCTTTCTGATCTCCCCAGAGGTGCAGTGCTCTTTGATCATCCTCCTTTCTACAGAAAGGAGAGAGACCTTTACAGTAGCCACTCTCTCAACGAGCAGTTGACCATTTGTTATCTTGACACTTGCAAATAGTTACCAATTGGATATTTTTGAAAAAGGTTGATGTGACAATGATTGTTTGGTTTAAAAAATAAAGTCTCTCTGGTCTCTCTCTCCATCCTTTTGTCCTCTACGTTTCGTTCTTCAGGTTTTTTCGATCATGCCATGCAGTTTGCTACGGAGGAGGAGCAATGCTGAGATGCAGAGGGGTGGAGATAAAGAGAGGGAGAGATTGAGAGTGAGAAAGTGAGGGCATGGTATGTCCTTGTTTTCCAGCAGTCGCTTCCGTTCTTGGCATGCGCGTTGCGGTCATGCTTCCAGTGTCTCTCTCCTTTGGCGTCCTCCTCAACTCTTCAGCACACACACGCGCACACGCACACACACACTGGTTTTCTTTAGGTCCAAATCCTTCAAAGTGGTCGATGAGTAGATCTGTTAGGGTCAGCCGACACACTCTCATGCAACACGAGTCAGCATCAGTCAGTCAGGGAGTGTATCGTATTTCAGATCTACGCACAGGTTTATATGAAATGGCCAATGGCCTGGTATACTATATGCCTGGTTGCTCTACTATTGGGGCCCATAATTCAGCATCTTCTGAAGTGTGTCTCTTGTGAGAGGTAAGAGGAGGGCTGTCAATCAATGAAAACAGTCCAACAAGTGTGACTGACTGAACATTAGAAGGTAGTGTCACCATAGTGGGCTGACTCAAGAGTCACTGGACGCAATGGTTGTTCAGCCTCATAGCTTTGCATAGTGTTTGGCTGTAAAACAGTAGAATTACTGTTATGTAAATGTATTTTGCCATTGGCTAGCACCTGGCTCTCCTTTTCTGTAGTCACATCCACGCTGACTATGTTGAGTAATCTCAGACCAGTGCAGTAGTTTGTTTAAATAGCCTACCCTACTGTATATCCGATCTTTGAAGTACTAAATAGGAAGATTTAAAAACAATTGAATATACTGTATCTGAGAGCTGGTAAGATGTAATTTGTCTAAGGGAACATTTGACAGTGGGTAAAAGCATACATTGTCTATGACACAGTAGGATGACAACCAAGTTGTGGAACATTGTCCTACTATCCCATAACCCTTTGGCTCTTTCCTAGGGGCATTCTGTTCTATTGTTTGTTTCTTTTATTGTTTGTCTGGGATTTCAATGTCAATGACTTAGTATAATAAGACTCTGTAAAGTATGCTGACATAAGGTATGTGTTTCAGTGTGATGCTTTTCCAGGTACTCAGAGTCACTGTAAGTCTGTCACGTTGGTCTGGAGTTTGTTTTCTAAGGGATGGTGCTGATTGAGGAGTCCACAGGAACGAAGGATGCTTCTGGTGTGGAGGGATGAACAAATCTTTTTGACTCTCTTTGTCTTCTATCATCCGCTCATCATCGCCTTCAGTTCTCTCTTTCTTTCTTTCGTTCTCTCGCTCTCTCTCCTTTTTTTTCTCTCTCTCTCTCTCTCCGGTTACGTATCCCTTCAGCCTACAGTGAATCCAGTAGGGAGCTCTGGGTGAATTGTGTCCTAAGGTTGTTCCTCTTCTTGGCCAGAAAGGGACATTTTAGAAACTCAACACTGGAAAAAAAGAGGAGAGAAACAAGGAGAAGAATCAGTGGAAGTTCCAGCAAACCTAGAAAATCAACCAGCTACGACTGGATGTGTAAAAACCTACATGATCCAGGGTAGTTTAGTTGATATGATTAACCTAAAATGAGCTTGAATGGGAGTTTGAATTCATTTCACATTCTCAATTGTTATAGTCAAGTGTTTGATTGTATGACTGGATGGGTTTACTTATGATGAGTACAACTGTTCAAAGCAAATTATTCAACTGATCGATAGGCGATAAAGCAAACGAAATACCTGTTTTTTGCAAAGCACATCTGGCATGCATGTACACAAGATACGAAAAGGCAGAAAAGCCTGTAAGTTTTGCACAGACACACGCACAGACACCAATACAATTGGCGTGGGTGGTTTCAGTTCTTGTGGGCTGTTAGGTCTGCTGGTGTTTGTCTACCTCTTAATTCATCGGTTAGTCATAATCCAATAGGGTGCTTTTCCAGGAAAAAGGACTGAGTCAGTGATTTTGGAGGTCAATCCCATACAGGACTACAGCCCACCAGGAATGTTAGTTTAGCTTAACAAAGACCAAGAGCTGAGAGCACTTCAGAAACTATTCATACCCCTTGACTTTTTCCACATTTTATTGTGTGACAGCCTGAATTTAAAATGGATCAAATTGGGATTTTGTGTCATTGGCCTACACACAATACCCCTTAATGTCAAAGTGGAATGATGTTTTTAGAACATTTTACAAATTAATAAAAATGAAATGCTGAAATGCCTTGAGTCAATAAGTATTCAACCCCTTTGTTATGTCAAGCCTAAATAAGTTCAGGAGTAAACATTTGCTTAACAAGTCATATAATAAGTTGCATGGGCTCACTGTGTGCAATAATAGGGTTTAATTATCTGTAAGGTCCCACAGTTCGAGTAGTACATTTCAAACAGATTCAACCACAAAGACCAGGGAGGTTTTCCAAATGGGTAGATGGTAAAAAAAAAGACATTGAATTTCCCTTTGAGCGTGGTGAAGTTATTGACTACACATTGGATGGTGTGTCAATAGACCCAGTCAGTACAAAGACACAGGGATCCTTCCTAACTCAATTGCCGGAGAGGAAGGAAACAGCTCAGGGATTTCACCACGGGGCCAATGATGGCAGTTACAGAGTTTAATGGATATGATAGGAGAAAAGTGAGGATGGATCAACAAAATTGTAGTTACTCCACAACACTAACCTAAATGACAAAGTGAAAAGAAGGAAGCCTGTACAGAATAAACATATTCCAAAACATGCATCCTGTTTGCAATAAGGCACTAAAGTAAAACTGCACAAAATTTAGCAAAGAAATGTACTTTGTGTCCTTAATGCAACGCGCTATGTTGTGGGCAAATCCAACACACACATCACTGAGTACCACTCTTCATATTTTCAAGTATGGTGGTGGCTGCAATCTGGTTATGGGTGTGCTTGTCATCGGCAAGGACTAGGGAGTTTTTTGGGGGGATCAAAATAAATGGACTGGAGCTAAGCAGACACTGGGAGACAAATTCACCTTTTAGCAGGACAATAATCTAAAACACAAGTCCAAATATACACTGGAGTTACTTGCAAAGACAACATTCAATGGTCCCGAGTGGCCTACAGTTTTGGATTAAAATGGGTTGAAAATCTGGAAAATGGCTGTCTAGCAATGATCAACAACCAACTTGACAGAGGTGAACGATTTTTAAAAGAATAATCTGCAAATATTGTATAATCCAGTTGTGCAAAGCTCTTAGAGATTTACCCAGAAAGACTCACAGTTCGCTGCCAAAAGGGATTCTAACATGTATTGACTCATGGGGTATGAATACTTATGTAAATGACATATTTCTGTATTTTATTTTAAATGAATTTGCAAAAAAATCTAAAAACAGGTTTTCACTTTGTCATTATGGGGTATTGTGTGCAGATGGGTGAGATTTTTTTTTATATCTAATGCATTTTGAATTCAGGCTGTAACACAACAAAATGTGGAATAAATCAAGGGGTGTGAATACTTTATGAAGGCAGCCTACAGCCTACACACACACACACACACACACACACACACACACACACACACACACACACACACACACACACACACACACACACACACACACACACACACACACACACACACACACACACACACACAGATAGGCAACATGGAGGAAAAAATGAGACATGAAACAGGGCGAAGCACGGAATCACAAGACACACACGCAAACACAAAACACAGTTACACACACACACACATTGCGAAAACACAGAGCGAAACAGCACACAGAAGACAAAACACATTCTTACACTGAGAAGTGATCAGCTGCCTTCCTCCTCTTATTTAGTATTTTTCTTTCTTCCTCAAACTGTCCTCCATTTCATGGTTCTTCCTTTGATGACAATCCTTTTTTAATATACAGTTCCTACTCCCCCCCCCCCCCAAAACATCATACGTAATGTCTGACAGTCTTTCTGTCCATTTCCTATCCTCGGGAGACGTTTGTAATCCACCTTTAGGGAAGATGGAACTTTAACGTTTATGGTGGGGGTCTTTTCATTTTCCCCAAAGTCTGTTGTTTCATTTTGGGGTTTTGTAATGGAAGCAGTAGAGATAGCACATCTCAAAATACCAATTAAAAAAATAATAGGAGAAGGTGGAGAGGTCGAGATGGGGTGAAACGTGTGTGTCGGAGGGAGAGGAGAGTGGAGGGATAAAACAATCTCAGAATCACATAACGGTACATACTGTAGGTGAGCTGGGATGAGGACACAGGACATACAATATTTACAGGTCCATACATACAGTAGAGAGGAAGCAAAACATTTCAAACCTTCTCTCTGTTCGGCTCTGATAGACATTACGTCTGGAAGCACTGATTTAAACCAACATAGAGAGAAATATACCTGAGTTGTGAATGGAGGGAGACTGACGAAGAGAGGGAAAGGGGAAATGTGGAAAAGGGGGAAGACAGAGGTGTAGTCAAAAACATTGCACTGATGATATTATTAAATTAATTTCTACGTCAGTTGATGGCTAGACTACAAACATCCTCCATTTTAGCATCTTAAAGTAATTCTCCCTTCTTAGGATTGGTAAAAAAGTGGCTAAAGAACTTCTTCCCAGTTTTTTTTAATCTGCAATGATTGAACAAGAACATGCTATGATACACAGACCTGAACATCACTCTACTAACTGAAACCACTAACTAAACCATCAACTTTCCCATCAATAATGAGCAAAATAACCACCTATCACAACAGCCTCTACTGATCCATTCTAGAATGTCACATGCTCGCCTCCTACTGCTTGTCAAAGAGCAGCACCCTCCTGTCCCAGTGACAATGGGGGAAAATTCACCACCCATCGGGGCACAGACAATCAATTCAATATCTATTCCACGTTGTGCCCAGTGGGTATTGACTATTCCTATCCCCTATAATAGGGCTCTGGTCAAAAGTAGTGCACTATATAGGGACTAGGGTGCCATTTCAGATGCAAACTAAGTTTAAAAAATGTGCAGGATGCACAAGGATGTAGCATAAGTATTTTTGTTGAGTCATGTATCTGTCTGTAGCCTACGGTTGGTTACGTGTGAATTCTACCTCCAGGGGGGAAGTATAGTCTATTTGTAGATTGTTAGTGACAGTTGAGGTTCGTTTTGCTATCTTCTTTGACTCAATATGTGTCCTAAACTAATAACCTGTAACCTGGGATATGATGTGCATTTAAATGTTACTTCGTTTTGCTACACCTTGTGGTTACTTATTATCAAGAGAAAGGATCACTAATAATGTAGATGTTGTGTGAGCTTTCCCTTCACATAGGGGAGGTTAGGGGAATTTGGGACCTGCTCAAAAGTAGTAACGTCGGTTACTTTCAAACGCTAAACCCCTAAATGTTGGGTATGTACTGTATCTCAGGATATTTCAAGCAAGAGGGGGCCAGGAGAGGATGGACTGATGGAACAAGAGAGAGGGAGAACAGAGAGGAGAGAAAGTGATGAAGTGTGTTGAAAAGTCGGTCAGGTTTGGGTGGGCTTTGGCCGATGTGGTTTCACCGGAGGGGCAATTGAGTTTTGAAGACGTTTTCTGATTAACGTGGAAAAAGGAAGAAGTAGATGATTTTTTTCTCTAGTATTAATTCACAGTTACTGCTTCTTTTTGCATATACCTGATAAGCACTGGGCTCTCAGAATAGTTCTCTGTAAAAAGATAACAAAAATTAGAAATCATAAAGTAAATATTATTACCAGTTAGTCTAGTAAGGTCTATAAGAAATAACAGAGCAGCTACACAAGACCACTGGTTACCCTTCCCCATCCTTAAAAAATACAACTTTCCCAAACCCCCTCCCCATTAGGGTACCAATGGTCTCTTCCACCCTATAACATCTTAACATGCATATATAAGCTCAACTCTTCTCAGACAAAACTGTGAGAGGCGAGTGCTTTTTCCCCCTAATAGCATGCTGTTAGTCTATATGTTGTGTATAGAAATATACACATTCATATGCACTTAATATATACAGTAAATATATACACAATCATTAAGCTCATGATCAAATCTGATGTCTTCTCAAATCATATTTCCTTGATGTTGGATATAGACATATCAATTCCTTATTGCTTGCAATGGAAACCCCATGCAGATTGAAATAACTCAAAACTTTACAACTGTACAGAACATTTGGACCAATAACAGGTATAAGAAGAATTCCTATAATTAAAGAACAAACACCCAAAGCACTAGATCAAGGGAGAAGACAAGGGAGGGATGTAGGGATGAAGAGAGAACATTAGAAAATATTGATTTTGTAGTTTGTAGACTGGTGTCTGGGTGTCAGCAAAACCATATATAGGGAATATATCTATGTATACTACCATATATAACTATATTATCATATATATTACTCTAGTGCAAGTTGGGGTGAATTCCATTTATATTATATCAACTCTGGAGGTGAATAAAAATGCAAACCATGAATTGAAAACAATCCGACATTTAATATAACAGGCCATTTTCAATGAATGAATTGAGATTCAATGCATCTCCTGAATTGACTGCAATCAAAATGGAATCCACACCAACCATAGTTACAGGTCAAGCTGTCACCCTCCCTGACACTCCCACCTCAAACTCAAACTCTACACAGATGAAGGCTTTTCAGATTCTCGCGCACTACTATTAGATTAGCATGGTCCCAGATCTGTTTGTGCTGTCTAGCCAACTCCTATGTCATTGGCAAGCTAATGTGACAATGAGTGACAAAGACTTGGTTATAGAGCACGAACTGACTGGCAATCAGGCTACTATTGGATAAGTACAGATGCAGATATGGAGCTATGTCATGTGACTCATGACAACAGTTCATATTCTAATCTAATAAACGTCAAACCTCCTCACAGCATCACTTGAGCCTGTAGAGGATACAGTTCTCAACCTAATGAGTCCTGAGCTTTGAATTATCTAAAGGTTTTGTCTTATTGTATTTTTTTTTGCTTCGCTCGCTGAACGAGGTTGCCCTAATAGCCTTTTTAGCTTAACGCTATCTAGAGTGTATACAGTCGACACCTGTATATGGCTAATGCTAATGTTGGTCATAGAGAATGCCCTTTCTGCGAAATGTGAAAAGATTTCACCTTCAGTCCTTACACAACCCTCTGTCTTTAGTGAGAGAGGAGCAGGTGGCAGAGTGAGAGATGAGGAGGGGGAGAAATGGGAATGTCAAACCAAAAAAATCACATAAAATCAAACTGACAAGTTTCAAGCAACAGAACTGGATATAACCAGTTAGAGACATAAGCATTACCTTAATAGATTGCAACATTCGATGCCAATAAATATCAATAATAAAATCGACGGTAACATCGGAAAATACAAAAATAAAAATTTCTGTAAATCAACCGCTTAAATGAAAATATACAATCCATAAGAATGACAATAATTTAAATGTCGACATTGGGTATATCAAGATAGAATGTTTTTAACATTGTCACTATAACCTCGTCATCTTCTACATTTCAACAAACAATTTCAAAAGAAATCAGGATTTTAAGAAGTTTTGGTCTCTTTTTTTCTAATGTCTGGTATGGAGGGAAAACATTTGTCCTCCTTCAACACTTCATTTGCCTTCCTTTTTTTTCCCAGAAAACAGTGAGAAAGAAAGGAATGATCTGTAATTCTGATGAATTGGCACTCTTGCATCTTGGGCCAGAGGTAGATGCATGTCTGTGCACACAAAACCACACAACTCCCATGTGTGCCACAGATATACAGCATACAGCACATCTCCATAGGATTAACTATACATAGATACAAATATATTTCTATACATTGCATATTTCTATATATGTATATTGCCTTTTTTGTTCATTTTGTCATTGATTCGTTCTGTTCTTCTACCAAGCGCTGTCAGTCCATCCTCCATTCACGGTGCCCTCTTTTTATGTGAGGTGCGATGGTTCAGCAGCCAGGACCGGGAGGTGGGGGGTGGGAGGAGAGTCAAAAAGGACAAAAGAGAAAAAGAAAAAAGAAAACTGAAAAAATCACTACACTCAAATCATAAGAGTCATTGTGAGTGTGGCAATGTGGTGAAATGCTCGATACAGGAAGACAACGAAGGATTGAGGAAGTGGAGGGAGATCGTTGATGAAGATGAAAAAGACCGAAACTGATCTCTCGTCTAACGGGTGACCCGAAGCCACTTCTGATTATAGCCAAACCCTCCTGACACTGACATGTGCAGACTGTATAGTTTGATAAGTGTACAGATTGATTTCTGAAGAGCCATATTTAGAAAAAGAGAAAGAAGCTACATTTAATTTCACGCATCTGCATACAAGAGGGCAGGCAGGGCCGGTATATGGTCAATGATGAGAAATACTGATCTCTGCTTCGATGGCCCCGCCCCTTTTACTGCTCCCGACCAATGGGAATGAGAGTTCCACCCCCCACCCCTTCTTCTCTACCACCCCTAACCCCGCCTCCTAGAGAAAGAAGAGAGAATCCCTCCATCCCTTCTAATCCTCACAACCATTATAAAAATAGTTTGTTATTATGTCCAACCTCTCTGTGGGTTAGGATGCTACTCGGAACCTCTTCTTTAAAACAATGATGGTTGTTGTTCAGGCTTTCATCAGAGTCTGTGTATTGCACAAAAGCCCCAGAACGCTTCGCGTTCTCTCCAGCTCTCTACATGGCACTGATAATATCAATAATGATAATAATAATAGTAGTGAATGAACGCTAGAATAATACAACTCTCTAGCAACCCCCCCCCCCCAGCTTTTAAAATGATACATTGCTGTTTGATCGGTCGGTGAGTCTCTATAAGTGTATGTGTATGATAAGGTCTATTTTCAACACACAGAAACACATTTAACGGTCCAATGAGT
This sequence comes from Salvelinus alpinus, assembly GCF_045679555.1. Taxonomy (NCBI): domain Eukaryota; kingdom Metazoa; phylum Chordata; class Actinopteri; order Salmoniformes; family Salmonidae; genus Salvelinus; species Salvelinus alpinus. The sequence goes on from NC_092091.1 coordinate 48,769,329, forward strand.
CAACTCCCCTGGGAGATCTAGCACTAACCAGTACATGGCTTGTTTTATGGGTGATACTAAAAAATACCTTTCTTATTTTGGGCTTGCCTCTTTTCTTTTCAAAGATTTTCTGTTAAATATAAGAATTTCTTTGTGTGATTTTTATTTCTACTGTTTTTCGTTCGATTTTTTCTTCAGAAAACAAATGCATGCATTTTAGTATATATTAGATATTTTGTTGGTGTTAGTTAGTGTAAGTGTGTTCTTCTCCCAAATACAAGAGGTGTGTGTGTGTGTGAGTGGATGAGTTTGCTGTTGAGGCTTGATGACGTGTGGAGGTGTAGAGTATTAGAAGAAGTCTCATTTGACTAAGGAGCTCTTTAGGATTAGTGGTAATATGGAGTGCAAGAACAGCACACATTTAGTATAATATTGTAGCTCACTACATTATTTATCAGTCTAAATCGCTAACCTACACTCAATCCCTGTTAATAAGGCAGGTGTGTGAGAGTATATGTGTGTGCGTGTTTGTGAGAGAGAGAAAGAGAGAGAGAGTATACGTGTGTGTGTGTGTGCGTTGATGAGTGTGTGTGCGTGTGTGTGTGTTCTCATTGCTCCATCAGGTGTAACATTGCTGGAGACTAACACCGAATACCTCTTAACATTTTGCTTCGGCTTAACATATTGCACGTTGCATGTGGTGGGAAAGTGCATGTAGTCTTAGAATGAATAGCAAAAAATATCCACTAAGTCCCTTATACACTGGATGCCCGCCTCTACCTGGCTTTCAATAAAGAACATTATTACATGTGGCTAAATGGCACCCCCTACAGTTCATTATCATTATCACTATAGGACTAATATCAGTACTGGGATTACAGTGGTGTTGGTATGTCTCTCTTTCCTGATGCTCCTTCTGTAGTTGACTTGTTGGCTTGCTTCTCCACATCATGACGCTACAAAATGGAGGGGATGGGGGAGTGACAGCGGCGGAGGTTGGTTCCCGGGGGCTCGAAAGGGTTGGTGATGGGGGTGAGGCGCATGGGGGCTCCTGACATGCCCGAAATGTTATTGAGGCTGTGGGACTTCTCATAACCTGTCGCTGTGGTGACCGGGTTGTCATGTTTACAGGGTTACATTAGGTTAGAGGTCAAGGGGTTACCGTAGAGGTGACAGAGGTTATCAACAGTGGTGTTTTGGGGAAAGTAGTATTTGGGTTAAAATTAGTTTAAATGCAGGACATTTGGTACAAAATAAATATTAAGTAAAATTGCATAAATGTTTGTGGTTAATTTAAATGTTTTAATGATTATTATGTTATTTGTTCATGTTTAAGGAGGACATGGATATAATTTGGATGACAAAGATGTGGTGTTAAAATATATAATGGGTTAGAAATAGCATGGAATAACAATTGTTATGAATAAAAAGGTTTCAAAAAACAAAAACAATTAAAACCCAAATCATACCAAATCAAGTCAAATCAACAGTCAAACCAAAAATTCAAATCAAGTTTTAAGGCCAAAGAAAACAAACAGACAGACAAGGGACAGAGAGAAAGACAGACAGAGACAGACAGACGGGAGAGACAGGACAAAACAGGAAAATGAGTTATGAAAATATGTCATCAAAATCTTGCCACATCAATACAAAATGGTGCTCTCTGTCAGTAGTGCCAGCATACACAGTACAACACAGTAAAGTACAACACAGTAGAGTACAGTGGAATATAGTAGAGGGGAGAGTACTGATGGATAAAACAGCTGGTGTCAAGCTCCAGTGACTTTTAGCTCCCTCTGGCACACACAAAGAGAGGGAAGAACACTCATGTGTCTCTTAGAAAAAGGAGAGAGAGAGAGGGCAGACTCAGCATCCAGATGTTTTAGCCTCCAACACTGAATTCTAAACCTCCAGACAGACAGACTTACGACAGACAGAGGGACAGACAGACAGACAGGGCAACAGTACATACAGTCAAAGCTCTATTCAGCACCTCCCCAGAATAACAACGTGACCAACTTGGACCTGGTGAAGTCGTCAGGATTTGGGAACAGAAACATAAGCAGAACATTTACTGTGTGTGTGTGTGCTGTCTGAAGACCGTATGAAAACACTGACAGCTTCACCGGGCCCAACAGAACCTGGCTGCCTCTCCCTTATTCACCCTTTACACCTACCTCTCAGAGCCCCCATCACATTAGTAATGATCTCGTATTAGTTTGACCTTTAGATCAAAACAAATAAAATTAATAAGATAATATTTGAATGTCCAGAGGTGACCTGATCAGAGATCAGCACTCCTACTCTGAGACGGTTTGTGAATGCAGGACCATACTTCCTCTCATGGTCCAAGCCTGCCTTCTTCCCTTCCTCCTTCTCCTCCTTCCCAGCGATGTAGTAGAACGCAAACATAAAACACAGTTTTTGCACCTTTTCATGTTGTGGATAGCCTCTATGCACATATTATTATGCTAGATTAGGGTTCGAATTTGCATTACTCCCAACTAGTCATTGTGGCTGGAGTTCAGAATGTAGTTTTTGTCACTACTGTACATCTCTGCTTCCTCAGCATTTCCAACAACTTGTGTTGGTCTGTTTGACATTTTTAAAGAACAGATGTCATTAACCTGGAGAATGATCAGGTAGGGTAAAATAGATCAAGGCTTGACACAAGCTCAAGCTGTTGTTGCATCTTCTAAAATCTCACACCACCCCTTTAAGGGTGAGCCTAAATTCAACCACCTTTTAAGAGTGAGCCAAATTCTAACACCATCCCTTTAAGAGTGAGCCAAAGGTCACATTCCCCTGCTCAGACGTTGCATGCATCAACCAATGGTTGCGTGCCACATCATTGACGGTGCTGTCAGCAACATCTGAGCAGGGGAACATGACCAATATCTAACACCACCCCTTTAAGAGCAAGCCAAAATCTAACACCACCCCTTTAAGAGTGAGTCTATCTCTTTCCAGATACAATTTAGACGAAACTTTGTGTGTGTCTGTGTTTGTTGTGAAGTTACAATAGAGCAGCAATCTGGATATAAACCTCCCCACACATGACCAAGCAGTAGAATCCTCAGGTCAGGTGGCATAACAGGATAGGTTTGATCATCCTCTGTTCTCTAAACTCAAAGCAGCCATATCTCCTCCTAAGGTGTCCTTTCTTTGTGTTGTTTTTGTTGTCGTGAATGACTTTTTCCCCATCGTTACTGATAATAGAGAATGTGTTCCCGGGCAGGAGAATGAATGAGGGCGGAAAGACAGCCACAGCACATGTCATCAAACATGAAATTGGGATCCAATTCAATCAATCACGGATAAAGAGAAACCACACCGTGGTTTACGCTGTATACAAGGTCTCACAGACATTGTCATTGGATATTTTGATTTCGTAAAACCACATCTACCCTTAAAATACAGCATCAACATTCTGTATGAAACCTGCAGCCCTGCTGAAATAAACAGCATAGACCAGCATAAATTTCAAGCTGGTCTATGCTGGTCCATACTGGTCAGTGCTGGTCGGATGCTGGTCTAGCTGGTCTGACCAGCATGTTCTGGTTCTGCTGGCCAACCAGTGTGGTCTAGCTGGTCAAGCTGGTCTGACCAGCATGGTCTAGCTGGTTATGCTGGCAGACCAGCCTTTGTTGTGTTTCCGTTCTGTTTTCGCTGATGACCAGCCTTCATTGTGTTTTTGCTGGTGACCAGCATAAGCTGAAGCAAAACCAGCATCAAGTCACATTTATGCTGGCTTACAAAGTGATGTTTAATTCCTATTGGAATCCAACCAGAGTGGATTCCCACAGTCTGCACTCAGAATGACTGCCAGGGTTTAGAAGATGAGGGTTGTTCAAAATTGTGACGCAGTTGTCAAGTCAACACGTCCGTCAGTGCTGCTGTGAACCGCATCACAAGAGACGTCCCAAATGGGAGATGTATATATATATATTTTTTTTTAAATCTCAACGTTTGAGTTGCTTTGTGAATCACTAAATTAGCTCGATGTGATTTTACTGCAACGCTGCTCATTGCATCCGAGTTGCTTCTTGACATAGGCGTTTCAAAGAGCTGTCAGTCAAGTTCGAGCTCATGAATATAAGCTCCCCACCCCCTCATCCTGTCTTTTAAAACTTCCTGGTAGTTAGCCATGAGAGAAAAGGTACTTTTCAGAATGACTGTTCAGGACCGTTGGGTGCCATGTAGAACCCTTTGATTTGTCTCTATAGGGGAACCTTTCGATTTCCATTTAGAACCCTCTCATTAAGAACCCTCTGGTTCCCGGTAGAACCGATGACAGGTTCTACAGTTATACTTATAGGATACTACAGATGTGCCTGAAGTATCCTATAAGTATAAGTTACCTGCTACTGAGTTGCAGTAAACATACAGTGGGGCCATATTTGTTAACATAAGCAAGCATTTAATGTTAAATGGGTTCTCATGCACAAAATGTGTATCAGCCAATGAAAAGTGTTTATTTACATGCATGTGACGCAAAATTGTACTGGTCCCATCAAATAAGGATGAATATGTATGAACTTTCCAATTTGTAAGTCGCTCTGGATAAGAGCGTCTGCTAAATGACTTAAAAATGTAAAATGTAAAAAAAATAACATAGCACATGTTAGCCCTATACTAACCTCAACAAATCGTACTGATTATGTCCTGGCACAACTTCTTCATCAACCTATAAAAGATTTTACACTTTATATCGACCAACCAATGTCATTTCTTAACCCTGGACACTAGAGGGATATTTTAAACCTACAAATTCCAGATTTACTACTGTAACAAATTGTTGTGTGACAATATTGTTCTGATGCATCCTTGATTAGGCTACTAGCTACTACTAACGTAAGACACCATTTTCACGTATGACAAAACCCGGCGTTTTTGTTTACCAGTTTCACACACATCCATGTGCTTTTATGGGGACAATATAAATGAGGTCCTTACAACAACAAAAACCTGTTCACTGCCGGTCCTTGATGCTCGATTCAAAATGCATGTGATGAAGTGGATGATTCTAATAATGCACAGCCTACTAAACATTGTAGCCCTACATTTAGGTGTACACGTCCATGTAATATAGCCTATGCAATATGATAATTAGACAATAGCAGTGTGTTTGTGTGCAGGCTGAAGAAGGTAGCTCCTTATTAAATTCATTCATAATCTTAATTTTCAAACTGTTGGCTGTACGTCCCTTTTCAACACAATAGCAGTGCTTGACTTGGGCAGGAGCTCACCAGAACTGAGCACTTGCACCTCAAATGTTGTAATGCTTGAGTTCCTGCACCCCTTATCAAATATTAGCTCAAAAGTATTGTACAGTTCCTGCACTTAAATATATACAGTACCGGCACCCAAAATGAGTACCGGCACCTATTTTAGTCCAAGTCAAGCACTAAACACTAACACAATACATGTAAATCAACATTTTAAAAGGGGGGGAAACTCATGTGAGATTCAAACCGTTGCCACAATCTGTGACAATTACGTGGACTAGGCACTTTACACAGAGAGCAATTTGACCAGTCAGTCAAATACACGTGATAGTTGCTTTGACGATCAGATCTGTTGGACTTAGTTATGTTAAGGACACTTCCATCCATGAACAAGTGTTGGAACGCATCCAACTACTTTGACGATTTTAATTGGCTGACGCACCTGTGCCAGGATATAATCAGTACCACCTGTTGAAGTTAGCATAGGGTTAATTTGTACGATGTTATCTGATGGGACCAGCTACAATTTAGCGTTTGATCACACGCAAGTAAATCAACGCTTTCCATTGGCTGACATGCATTTTGTGCATGAGAACCCATTTAACTTTAAACGCTTGCTTTTTTACGGTTGAATTAAGGTGCTATTGTTGTAAAATGACTTGTTTACCTTACTTTCACTGCACTTTGAAATGTAGGTGGGGGCAATGTGCTGGTGAGGCTCATTAGCATATTTGGAGGCATGGTCTAAAATATGTTGTATTTGTGCCAATTGTTTGTGGAAGTATTGTGCCAAGTTTAAGTGTTTTATCGTTATGTTGATGAAGGTTGAGGTAGAACTATCGTACAGTGCAGTGTGCCGCCGCGATCACTGCTCAATGAGTGCAGTCCATAGACATTGAAAACCGGTGCAATCATCTAGGTGTAGCGTGTGGTGTCTGGAAGTTGGAAAAGATGGCGAGTAGTGCAGACGAAATGGAGAAAAAGTTGGTGAAGCAACAGCTGTGCTAGAATGCGAACAATATGGGTGTCGGTTCTGATGGTATGGAGCGGTAGGATGAGGGTCAAGGACTGAAATGGTCTGTAGTGGGAAAGACATAGGAAGAAGAGAGATCATGATACTGAAAGCAGTGGAGCATTTAGTTAAGAAAGCATAAAGAGCGCCAAGGTAGGTAGAAAGCAAAAGTAATAATGTGTTGGAGTGGAAAGCGGTGACAGGGTTTTATGAGACCACAGGGCCTCATTTACACCCTGACTAACTAATGCCGTAGAAAAAGAGGTAGGTCAAATTAGCTCGGTTCATTGGAAATGGTACAGTTGAAGTCAGAAGTTTACAGACACCTTAGCCAAATACATTTAAACTCAGTTTTTCACAATTCCTGACATTTAATCCTAGTAAAAATTCCCAGTCTTAGGTGAGTTAGGATCACCACTTTATTTTAAGAATGTGAAACATCAGAATAATAGTAGAGAGAATGATTTATTTAAGCTTTTATTTCTTTCATCACATTCCCAGTGGGTCAGAGGTTTACATACACTCAATTACTATTTGGTAGCGTTGCCTTTAAATTGTTTAACTTGGGTCAAACATTTCGGGTAGCCTTCCACAAGCTTCCCACAATAAGTTCGGTGACTTTTGGCCCATTCCTCTGGGGAAAGCTGGTGTAACTGAGTCAGGTTTGTAGGCCTCCTTGCTCGCACATGCTTTTTCAGTTCTGCCCACAAGTTTTCTATGGGATTGAGGTCATGGCTTTGTGATGGCCACTCCAATACCTTGACTTTGTTGTCCTTAAGCCATTTTGCCACAACTTTGGAAGTATGCTTGGGGTCATTGTCCATTTGGAAGACCCATTTGTGACCAAGCTTTAACTTTCTGACTGATGTCTTGTTGCTTCAATATATCCACATAATTTTCCGACCTCATGATGCCATCTATTTTGTGAAGTGCACCAGTCCCTTCTGCAGCAAAACACCCCCACAACATGATGCTGCCACCTCCCCCTTTTTCCTCCAAACATAATGATGGTCATTATGGCCAAAGAATTCTATTTGTCTCATCAGACCAGAGGACATTTCTCCAAAAAGTACGATCTTTGTCCCCATGTGCAGTTGCAAACCTTAGTCTTGGCTTTTATATGGTAGTTTCGGAGCAGCGGCTTTTTCCTTGCTGAGCGGCCTTTCAGGTTATGTCGATATAGAACTAATTTTACTGTGGATATAGATATTTTGTACCTGTTTCCTCCAGCATCTTCACACGGTCCTTTGCTGTTGTTCTGGGATTGATTTGCACTTTTCGCACCAGAGTACGTTCATCTCTAGGAGACAGAACGCGTCTCCTTCCTGAGTGGTATGACGGCTGCGTGGTCCCATGGTGTTTATATTTGCGTACTATTGTTTGTACAGATGAACGTGGTACCTTCATGCCTTTGGAAATTGCTCCCAAGGATGAACCAGACTTGTGGAGGTCTACAATTTTTTTCTGAGGTCTTGGCTGATTTCTTTTGATTTCCCTAGAGGCACTGAGTTTGAAGGCAGGCCTTGAAATACATCCACAGCTACACCTCCAATTGACTCAAATTATGTCAATTAGCCTATCAGAAGCTTCTAAAGCCATGATATAATTTTGTGGAATTTTCCAAGCTGTTTAAAGGCACAGTCAATTTAGAGTATACAGTGAATTATAAGTGAAATAATCTGTCTGTAAACAATTGTTGGAAAAATTACTTGTGTCATGAACTAAGTAGATGTCCTAACCAACTTGCCAAAACTATAGTTTGTTAACAAGAAATGTGTGGAGTGGTTGAAAAACGAGTTTTAATGACTCCAACCTAAGCGTATGTAAACTTCCGACTTCAACTGTAGATTGTAAATATTGTGTGGTAGCCAGGCTCAGCAAGAGAAGATTCTGAAAATGGAAAAGCTTAATGGGAAGAAGATTAAAAGCCATGTCACTGGTGCTTATGCTAGATTGAGGGGAGTCATCACTGGGGTCCCAATATCTATGTCTATAGATGATATTAAAGAAAATGTGAAGGGAGGAAGAGTGATTGAGGCCAAAGTGTTGATCAGTAGGAAAGAAGGTCAAAGAAGTGAAGCCTATCAGTGCCGCTGAGGTTTGAGAAGGTTATGCCTGGGTAAGTACAGATAGGATTCCTTAGTTTCAATGTCGTGGAATTTGTCCTGTCCCCATTGCGGGGTTTTAAAAGTCAAAGAATGGGACTGATAGCTGTTCAATGTAAAGGAAGGAAAATATGTGCTAAGTGTGGAGGGGAACATGATTACCGTAAATGTGGGAGCAATGTGAAGGTTAAGTGTTGTAATTGTGTGGGGGAACATAGTGCAGCATTCGGTGGATGCCAGGTGCAGAGAGCGGCTCGAGAGGCTCAGAAATATAAAATGAGTCATGATGTATCGTATGCAGAGGTGCTAAAACAGATTGGTGGAGCTACAGTGTGGAATGATGCCGCTTCCATGGCTGCTCATGTATTAAGTGGACCTAATGTCGGGGGTGGTGTTTCTGCTGGTCCTGGCATGGTTTCAAGGCCTGTTCAGAAATCTTGTGCTCATGAAAGTGTGGTGTCAAAGGACACTTTGATAATGAATAAAGTTGACATCATAGCTTTTATTGGTAAGGTTATCAATATGACTCGGGTTGTGGAATGTAGGTTATTGTGGAGACGGCAAAATAGATATTGGGGGTAACAGATGTTACTGTTGAAGTGGTTGTTGACATGCTGAAAAATCCAAAGGGTGGAGTGTTTCAGCATGATATAGGTAAAGATTAATGGGGTAGGTTGGGAAGGGGTTTTGGGAGAAGGGCAGGGTGTGGTAGAAGTTAGTAGGGATTTATTTGGTTTTTATTTTCATGGTAGTACAGAATTGGAAAGATCATGATTGATCGTACATTCCAGCACAGTAGGTAACGGCATGCACTTAAACGTTTGTTTGCGGACTGCCATGATATCATAGAAGATAAAGGTTGAGCGCCTCATTTGTCATGTCCCAGTTCTACATCTTTTTAAGAGCTTGTGACAATCAAGAGCTGCGCTGTTAAGAGGTTACTGTGCATTTTCCAGTAACTTAATGGCAGTTTTTCATCAGGAAGTTCATGTTTAATTTCCGTTAACTTACTGTCAGCTTGCTGCAAGCAGTTATTGTAAAATTCACAGTAACTTACTGTGGCTGATCTCTGTCACACTCACTGACCTGATGGTGTAGCAGGAAGGTCAGTTTGCTACCAACCAAGAGGTTGAGGCAAGGTGAGGCTGGTTCCCAAGTGTGCTCACCACCAGGAATGCTGAGCGTTATACGCTATCTTGTAACCAGTTAGGTTGCCAGTTAAGGTGCCAGTAAGAAACTGGCAGTTAGTTACCAGTTTACGAGTTACTAGCAGTTACTGGCTATTAAGTTACTGTGAATTTTTACAATAACTTACTGACAACTGGTTGCCAATTAGGTAACGCAGAATTCAAAGCAACTTCAAGGCAACTCATTTCCATTAAGTTCCTGTGAAATGTAGTCATGTTACGGTTGATACCGGAGCTCCGAGGCATGCGTTGAAATTGCTAAGCAGCTAACTTCGAAGCAGTGTGCCGATGCGTGCATCACTTTATCAGTAGTACATCATCAATGACATCCGAGACTTCGTTTGATTCCATGCTTTTTCAAACCGTGTGTTGCAAAATGCGAGATCCCACTGATTTCGCCGCGGTTCAGATTATGAAAAATAGTCAACTTGAAGGCAGAAAAGGGAAGCATGATGAAAGATACAAACCTGGTATTCCAACTGATTATAGGAGTTTTGATGAAAACAGTGAAAAAATACTTCCATCTGATTATCACACGCTGCTATTTATTGCTGACCAGCAGATGTCAATAATGTACATTGTGAACAGATAATGAAGCTCTGAGTAATGAACCATTTTCCGGCACAATTTGGTGAATGCGCTGAAGCCTTCAGAAGGCCTCAGTTTCCCATCACACCCCCTTAAACTGGTACAACACTTCAACTGGCGGTTGGCACAAACACATATATACATTTCCCCCACCTACATTTCAAAGTGAAGTGATGATTGTACCTTATATTCAAAATATTGGTTAGAAAAATGTACCATTATACTAGATTATCCATACATGTACCCTAATAGGAACCAACCAATACCATGTGAGTTCCTATGTGTACCTCTGAAGGTACCTGAAGGTCTACCTTTGAACTTTTTGTACTCCAGGGAACAAGACTGTACTCTAACTGTACCCTAATTTTGAGTGTGGGGATATATGTTCTTGGTAATAAAGATGCTCCTGGTGGAAATCCCCAAAGTATTTATGCACACTTTACAACAAGCACTGCTATTTCTTCATTGGTGTTGTCAGATAATCTGACAATTATTGACTTGGTTCTTGGAAACTTTAAGCAAAGTGCAGAAATGTATTCTTGCCTTTAATCTGTGGCCAATCTCTGTCATGCCCACAGACCTGGTGGGGTTAGCAGGACATTCAGGTCATTAACAACCAACAGGTTGTGAGTTCAAATCCCAAGTGAGGTATAGTCTCAAGTCTACAACATTCAGCAGCATACTGTCCTTTTACAGCAATAACACCTTACATTTGTCTGAACCACACCCATCATTATCATATTTACAAGCATACTGTCACGCCCTGACCTTAGAGATCCTTTTAATTCTCTATTTGGTTAGGTCAGGGTGTGACTAGGGTGGGCAATCTATGTTTTCTATTTCTTTGTTGGCCTGGTATGGTTCCCAATCAGCGGCAGCTGTCTATTGTTGTCTCTGATTGGGGATCATATTTAGGCAGCCTTTTCCCACCTGTTGTTTGTGGGATCTTGTTTTTGTGTAGCTGCCTGTGAGCAGCCCAGAACGTCACGTTTCGTTTTCTTCTGTATTGTTTTTGGTGAGTTTCATATTTATTAAACATGTGGAACTCTAAGTACGCTGCGCCTTGGTCCATTCATTCAGACGAACGTGACACATACTCTATTGCTGTCTGTTTCAATATCTATGTTTTTGCATGTACATTGATTGATTAATTAATCAATTCATTTATCTTATACAACACAAAGTAGTATACTACTATCTTATACTAAATATTTTTCTCAACTAATCAAATCTGTTATTTGGATTTATTGCACCCGTTACTGAAATGGTTGTTACAGTTTAGATGGCTTAGGTAGTCTCATTCATACATTTTTCTAACCATGGCATTCGTGCTGAATGCAGATTTTGAGTGAGTGAGTGAATGAAAGGTCCAATTATTGGATATCCTTACTCAGTCTGGATTCCAATAGGAATAAGAAATCCCTTTTCAAGCCAGCATAATGTGACTTGATGCTGGTTTTGCAGGTGAACAGCTTATGTTGGACATCAGTGTCAAAAACACAACGAAGGCTGGTCACTGGCGAAAACACAACGAAGGCTGGTCACCAGAGAAAATGCAACAAAGGCTGGTCACCAGAGAAAACGCAACGAAGGCTGGTCTATGCTCTTTTTCTTCAGCAGGTAGTGCGGTTTCTTTCAATATCTGTAGTTGATTAAATGTGGGCCAAAGTCGCCAACAGCACAGGGAGAGGTTGTAGGCTCCCATCCCTCTCCTCACACTGACACAAACTAACAAACAAAACGAGAGACAAAACATGGCTCATCACAAACAAATCAAAATCTGAAACGAACACAAAACAAAATAATACAACGCTGAATTACTATCACAAATACCAGGTATTAATATCATTACTATACTTCCAGATTAGTTGGGCTTGTGTCTGGAATTTAGAACTTAGACCTAGAACTTAGAATACCACACTGAGGGGCAGGTTTGGGGTTGGGGAGCACTGGGCTAACGTCGTCGCGGCCGGATGAGTTTGTTTGACGCCAGGTTCTTACAGTAATGCATTGCCTATAGGAGCCACTCAGTCATGGGCTGGTGCTGTGAACAGGAGGCATGCTGGGTAATACTGCCTGGGTAGTACGCTACAGCTATGCGACAGATCTGGGTCATCGTGTTCTTCACAACCTGACCACTCCTCTTTGGCAGAGCGGGTGTGATGATTATGTGTGTGTGTGTTCATGTGCATGTCTGTTTATGGTTTGTCTGCCTGTTTGAGGGTACAGGAACTTCCAGGATTCTGTATTAAAACTTGAGCATGTACTGAGCATGTACTGTTAATGTCTAAATTGATGATGTGTAAATATATGTGCACGTGTCTACTTTCTAAATACAATATATTTATGCATTAGCATGCATTACTGTTTTCATGTCTTTACACATGCATCTGACTAGCATCACTTTATGTGTAGGGTACAGCACACACATCATTTTTCAAAGGTACAGTGCATGGCTGTGTAGGATAACCTCCTGCGTTGGTCTCTCTATTCAAACTCTTTGTGTTTGAGACGTCGACCCATGTAACAGCCCACATCAATCCCAGCCCTGCAACTCTTAGCTGATTAGGAAGAGTGTGTGTGTGTGTGTGATCTTAGGGTTCCACAAGCAGTAGGGGGTGGTTTGATTGAGATCGATTTCTCCCAAACGGTTGGCCTATCGTGTCCTACAGTAATGACATGTTTGTTTTCAGGCTTTAAAGAAGCTTCGCTTAGCTCAGCTCAGCTTTACTCGCTGAGACCAGGACAGGACAGGGACCGGGACGAAGGCCCTGCTCAGGAGAGGTTGAGGTGGGAACGAACAACGTGGTAAACATGAGTAATGGCTGGTAACCGTTGGACGGATTCCAGGCATACCTAGCGTAATGATTCATTTGTGGAATTGTAATGTCATGAAACAGGGCTGGGAGGTTTTCCTTGGTCAGGTCACAGGGTTGGGAAAAACTCTGGGCCCTCGTTATATAACTCTGAACTAGAGCCTTGGGTTTTTCTTGGTTGGATCAGGTGGTCTGGACAAAACTCCCGGCCCTATATAATGACTTAGAACTAGGCTATGTGTAAATACAATGGATAGATAGGTGAATATGTGGTTGGTAGTGACAGTTTGATTGGCAAATGGCTATTGGCCGTACTGTTCATCTAACATTACCCAGATCACCTCCTTCACAGCATCCAACACACCATGCAACATGCACCTTACAACTAGGAGGTGACAGAGAGAAAGAGACAGAGAGATAGAGATAGAAGTACAAGCAAAAATAGTTCATTAAGTTATCACAAAAAATGTCAAACCATAAATATCAACAAAGAGAGCAAAATAATAATATAATAATTATAATAAATTAGCCAATAAACGGTACAAATATGATCTCTTTTTGAATACTCGCTTTTTTTATTGACTTTATCAGGAACTCCTATTGTTTGATTAGCACTCGGGAGAACTTAACTCTGTTTCATAGCTTCATTTTTGACACAAATGCATACTGTATTCTCACACACACACTCGAACACACACACACACACACAAACATACACACACACATGTGCGCCATAAAACAAGATGATTTAAAACTGGCCTGCTAGTATGTGATCTATATGCATTGCCAAAGATTTCTTGCTGTAAAACATGCATTGTGCATCACTATCAAAGACTATCAATGCTATTAGATCTCAGAGTATAAAAAAATCTACTTGAATTCACTTTTAGATTTGTAAAAGCTAATGTATGTAATTCTACTCCATTCTTGCATTACATCCTTACATATATCAGGTTGAACACATTCACGCCACTCTACATGGCTTTACAGCAAAGCCTGGTTGTTTAATGCAGCAGAATGCAGCACTGTTCCTGCCAAAGCCGTGACATACCAGCTTGTTCCTCCTATACCCTTTTGACACTACCGAGCCAAACAGAGCCGAGTCCAACCAAGCTGTACTGCGCTGGCCTGGTTAGTGGTTACGCATCCCACTACAGTTGCTGGAACTCTGCTGGAATGGACAATGTGAAAAGTAAAGAAGTAATCTGAGCCAGCGCAGCATGGTTCGGGTCAGCTTGATAGTGTGAAGAGAGTGTTACAGAGGAGGAGGGCAGGAAGCTAGTCGGTTGTACGTACCTCAGGTCAAACTTTAGTTATGCTACGCAGGTGCAATGACTGGGGATGTCCTGGGGATGGGATGGAACGGAACATGGAAGTTAGTCTGAGAGGGGGAGGGAGGGGAGGGGGGAGAAAGAGGGGAGTGAGGGAGGAAAACAAGGGGGTACAAGGGGACAAATATTTCCCCCAGCGCAAATCTACATGTAGATAAGGTTTCCAATATCAGAGTTGTTATATACTTTGTTATGGCAGCCATTTTGTATTATATCTAGTGTTTGGATCGTTGGTAGTGGATGTAAATAAATATGCATGCTCAGGTAGTTGATGTCAGATACTGTATAAGCTATATACACCAGTATTGTGCAGTAAATGCCTTTGTAGCAATAGAGTTCAATAATATGTGTGCTGTAGAATTACTGTAGTACAACTGTAGTATCACTGTAGTATTAGTGTAGTATCACTGTAATACAACTGTACTATCACTATAGTAGTATCACTGTAGTATCACGGTAGTATTACTGTGGTACAATACCACTGTAGTATCGTATCACTGTGGCATTAGTGTAGTATCACTGTAGTATCACTGTGGTATCACTGTAGTAACATATCACTGTAGTATTACTGTGGTATCACTGTAGTATCTATCACTGTAGATTCACTGTGGCATTAAATACAAGCAGCTTAAATACATGAATATATACAGTTGTCGGACGTTTACATACACTTAGGTTGGAGTCATTTAAACTAATTTTTCAACCACTCAACAAATTTGCCAAAGTATAGTAAATTTTAATTTATAGATTTAATTTGCATAAATGTTTCTTATTACTTTCCCACTTTTTTAGTATCATATATAAATTATGATATATTTGCATTGGCTGATTATTGTTATGTCACATTACGAAACAACATGTAGATTTGTAATCACCCGAGGCAATATTTGAAACACATTTTTCACATTTATGGATGTATGACAGACAACAACACAATTGACACAGTAACCATACATACAGTAGAACATCTGTATGTATCAGACATAGCATGACAAACTGAACCCCGTTTTAACACACAAGCACCATATCCCCATAGAACATTGAGTTGCTTCATAGGAAACCACACTGGGGCCTAGATGGCCAGCTCTCTGCTATGTCACATGGACACATATATGAACACACATGCTGAACACACATTACTTACGATGGGGAGAGGGAGAGGGGCGCTATAGATGAATGAATGAATCTACTACATCTCCTCCTGAAGAATCTAATCCTACTGTTCTTTTCCTCATGCATATTGCATGTACCTTGATAGTGGCCCATGACAGAGAGAGAGAGAGAAAAAGAGAGAAAGAGAGAGAGAGACAGAGAGACAGAGAGACAGAGAGAATGGGGGCGGAAGAGAAAGAGAGAGAGAAAGAGAGAGCGAGAAAGAGGAGGGAGGGCAGAAAAGAGAGATTGAGGGAGAAAGAGAGAGAGAGGGAAAAAGAGTAAAATGGAGAGAAAGAGAGAGAGGAGGGACAGGACAGACAGAGAAAGAGACATATTCCCTGAGGTGAAAAGGGTTAGTTCAGTATTATGGTAATATTCGACGCAATCACATCTAAGAAACAAGAAACAGTTTGCTGTACTGACACTGCTACACTGAACATAGCCCTTAGATGTATATTACACATATATGTTCTGTATATACAGAGGATAACCAGAGTATATACAGTAGAAATGATTCCATGTTGGCGTCAATGACCGAGATATGACAATAAATAACACACACACACACACACACACACACACACACACACACACACACACACACACACACACACACACACACACACACACACACACACACACACACACACACACACACACACACTCTCCAGGACTCACTGTCACATGCAGTATATCCCAGTCTATTTGTTGACATAATGCAGACTCTATGTCACTGTCACATGCGATCTGTTTACCGTCTGCCCTGGTTGTCTCCCCCCCTGTACAGGTACCCCCCCCCCCCCCTCCTCTCTCCCGAGCATTCACTCGCCTCCAGCACACAAGCACTGTTGGGGCGAGTGACTCTGAACTTACAATGGCTAGCCCCAAGTAGTTATATATAAAAAAATATATATATTGTGCATTTTGCTATTTGCCTCATGACTCCTGCATGCATTGTTGACTACGAACAATGTTTGTTCCCACACTCGGGACTCTTACTCCCTATTGGTTACACAGACGTTTGGCCTCCCATCCCATTCGAACTACCTCTCACCGGCTTTGTATTCATGTTACCTGATGAAATTGCTGTACAATATGATCTTGTTGCCATCTGATGCACATTCAGATGTCATAAATCATCACTGCAGAGCTCTCCCTGTCCTCTGCCTTGCCTGATTGTATTACTGCTGATGATATCTGGAAATGTGCATGTACACCCTGGCCCATCTACTGTTGCAAGCCCCAATCCTGACTTGTGCTCTGACATCTGCTTCACTGATTTCTGCTCTTGTAAAAGCATGGGTTTTCTGCACGTTAACACTAGAAGCTTATTACCTAAAATGGATCAATTGAAAGTGTGGGTTCAAAGCTCCTATCCAGATGTGTTGGTCATTACTGAGATGTGGTTAAGGAAGAGTGTTTTGAATACTGATGTTAACCTTTCTGGTTATAACCTTTTTCGGCAAGACAGATCTTCCAAAGCAGGGGGAGTGGCAATCCTTACCAAGGATCACCTTCAGTGCTCGATTGTCTCCACCAAGTCTGTCCCCAAACAATTTGATTTGCTGGTTTTAAGTATTAAACTTTCAAATAGCTCTTTGTTGACTGTTGCTGGGTGCTATCGTCCTCCATCATCAGCAGCCTGTACCCTAAGCTCTCTCCTAGCCCCTTACACTAAGTCTGAATTTGTCCTGCTAGGTGACTTAAACTGGGACATGCTTAACCACCTGACCAAGTCCTAAAGCAATGGGACTCCCTAAATCTTTCTCAGATTATTACCAATCCCACAAGGTATGACTCCAAACACCCAGAAAAGGCTACTCTTCTTGATGTTATCCTCACTAATAATACTGACAGGCATCAGTCTGGTGTTTTCTGTAATGACCTTAGTGATCACTGTTTTACAGCCTGAGTTCGCAATGGCTGCTCAGTGAAACGACCTGTCCTGACTTGTCATAGACGTTTGCTAAAAAACTTTAATGAGCAAGCCTTCCTTCATGACCTGGCCTCTGTAAAATGGTAAAGAATCAGCTTGATCCCCTCTGTCAAAGATGCTTGGACCTTCTTTTTGATATTTTCTGTAGTATTATTAACAAACACCCCCCATAAAGAAAATGAGAATTCAAAAAAGGTTCAGCCCCTGGTTCGACCGTGATCTTGCAGAGTTACTCCACCTCAAGAATTGCATTTGGCAAAAGGCTCGGCACACGCATACTCAGGCTGACTGGCTATCGTTCAGGCAAATGAGAAATAAGTGCACTCAGGCTATCCGGAAGGCCAAAGTTAGTTACTTTAAGGAGCAGTTCTCTCTCTGTGGGTCTAACCCCAATAAATTCTGGAAAACGGTTAAAGACCTGGAGAATAAACCCTCCTCTTCACAGCTGCCCATGTCCCTTAAAGTTGATGATGTGGTTGTTACTGACAAGAAGCACATGGCTGAGCTCTTTAATCACCACTTCATTAAGTCAAGATTCCTATTTGACTCATCGCCAAGTCTGTCTCTCCTTTCTGGGGAGGTTCCCATTGCTTATTTAAAGGGGGAGATCAAGCTGATCCTAACTGTTATAGTCCTAGTTCTATTTTGCGCTGTTTATCAAAAGTGTTGGAAAAACTTGTCAATAATCAACTGACTGGATCTGTCACTGCAACCTTAAAGGTCGTCAATGATGTCACCATTGCCCTTGATTCTAAACAATGTTGTCCTGCTATTTTTATTGACTTGGCCAAAGATTTTGATACGGTAGACCATTCCATTCTTGTGGGCCGGCTAAGGAGTATTGGTGTCTATGAGGGGTCTTTGGCCTGGTTTGCTAACTACCTCTCTCAAAGAGTGCAGTGTATAAAGTCAGAAAATCTGCTGTCTCAGCCACTGCCTGTCATCAAGGGAGTACACCAAGGCTTGATCCTAGGCCCCACACTCTTCTCAAATTTATATCAACAACATAGCTCAGGCAGTAGAAAGCGCTCACATCCATTTATATGCAGATGATACAGTCTTATACTCAGCTGGCCCCTCCCCGGATTTTGTGTTAAATACTCTACAACAAAGCTTTCTTAGTGTCCAACAAGCTTTCTCTACCCTTAACCTTGTTCTGAACACCTCCAAAACAAAGGTCATGTGGTTTGGTAAGAAGAATGCCCCTCTCCCCACAGGTGTGATTACTACCTCTGAGGGTTTAGAGCTTGAGGTAGTCACATCATACAAGTACTTGGGAGCATGGCTAGATGGTACACTGTCCTTCTCTCAGCACATATCAAAGCTGCAGGCTAAAGTTAAATTTAGACTTGGTACCTCTATCATAATCGCTCCTCTTTCACCCCAGCTGCCAAACAAACCCTGATTCAGATGACCATCCTACCTATGCTAGATTACGGAGACATAATTTATAGATCGGCAGGTAAGGGTGCTCTCGAGCGGCTAGATGTTCTTTACCATTCGGCCATCAGATTTTCCACCAATGCTCCTTATAGGACACAATACTGCACTCTATACTCCTCTGTAAACTGGTCATCTCTGTATACCCGTCGTAAGTCCCACTGGTTGATGCTTATTTATAAAACCCTCTTAGGCCTCACTCCCCCCTATCTGAGATATCTACTGCAGCCCTCATCCTCCATATACAACACCCGTTCTGCCAGTCACATTCTGTTAAAGATCCCCAAAGCACACAAATCCCTGGGTCACTCATCTTTTCAGTTCGCTGCAGCTAGCGACTGGAACGAGCTGCAACAAACACTCAAACTGGACAGTTTTATCTCAATCTCTTCATTCAAAGACTCACGTGGACACTCTTAATGACAGTTGTGGCTGCTTTGCGTGATGTATTGTTGTCTGTACCTTCTTGCTGTTGTCTGTGCCCAATAATGTTTGTACCATGTTTTGTACTGCTACCATGTTGTGTTGCTACCATGTTGTTGTCATGTAGTGTTGCTACGTACCATGCTGTGTTGTCATGTGTTGCTGCCTTGCTATGTTGTTGTCTTAGGTCTCTCTTTATGTAGTGTTGTGCTGTCTCTCTTGTCGGGATGTGCGTTTTGTCCTATATTTATATATATATTTTGTATTTTTTTACACAGCCCCTGTCCCCGCAGGAGGCCTTTTGCCTTTTGGTAGGCCGTCATTGTAAATAATAATTTATTCTTAACTGACTTGCCTAGTTAAATAAAGGTTAAATAAAATAAAGTATATCCAAGTCTATTTGTTGACATTATGCATAATCGTGCCTGTCTGATTTTGCATACAGTATTTTCACCTGCTGATTCTAAAAGACATCCTATTGGTTTAGATCGAGGGGGGTTGAGCGCGTATTGTCATGTACAGCATCATTTTTTAGATTAGCTGTTGTTCAATGGTCAATATTAGCAATATGAGTGCAATATTATCTTTGTCTTTAATCTGCAGTTTTAACATCACTGCAGCACATACCCAGCTATACAGACCTCCGGGGGGGGGGGGGGGGGGAGAAAGAGGGGTGAAAGGGAGGGGAAGAGAGAGGGGGAACAAAGTGGCAAAGAGATAAAGAGGGAGAGGGAGAGTGAGAAGCAGAGAGAGAAATAGGGAGAGGGGAAGAGAGAGAGAGAACACCATTGTGGAACGGCATCTCCTTCTGTCCATCAAGGATTCCGAGTGCAGCACAGAGAGAGCAGCAGCCTAATGGCGGTGGTGCTTTGTGTCTATGGGGGAAAGTCAATGGCAGAAGAGATCAACTGGAACAGCGCACATGAGAGAGATTAATTGAACGGACCACTAATTCTAAACAAACCCACTCCAGTCAAATATGGCACCCTATTCCCTATATAGTGCACTACTTTTAACCAGTGCACATTGAGGGTAGTGAACTTCATAGGGAATAGGGTGCCATTTTGGAAGCACTCCTGGACTACTCCAGTGTTTTAAAAGCAGAGCCTGACAGACTGTAAGTGCCACTCAAGCTGCTCTCAGGGGAACACTTTGGTCCTGGATCAGCTCTTACAGGACAAAGGCACTCTGCTCCACTAGGAATCCTTAGGGAGGAGATTCACCCTGGTCCCGGATCAGCTCTTACAGGACAAAGCCACTCTGCTCCAATAAGAGTCCTGAGGGCTGATGCTGCACTACTGTCTGCTTTAGGGTTAATAGGGATAGGATTTGTCTTTCGCCAAATAATACACTCTAATGAATAGTACATGATGAGAATAAATACTAAAATGATAAACAAACACTGTAGAATAAATAATAATAATAATACAACTTGAACTCAGTGCATTGTGGGAGCATGGTTTGATGACTACATGTAGTATTATCTGATTTGATTACTTACTAGTACAACATATTTACATATTATTAAAGTGAAAGAATTATGCAATCATTCATTTGAATAATCTAACCCAGAATGCTTTGCACAAAAGTCCCAGAATGCTCTCTTCCACTGTTTCCTTGGCAACAGTGGGAAATAAGGAGAAAGGGGAGACAGAATGAGAGAGAGCGAGAGTATGAGAGGAAAAGAGGAGGCGCGGTAAAGATGAAGAAGGAAAGGAGGTGAAACATAAAATAAAACTCACAAGAAAGAAAACCCCAGAGTACATTACAGACAAGAAAATAACAACCACCAAGAAACAAATTATACACACATTATTGTACATAAAACACAACACAATATCCACACACACCCTCAAACACACCAATTACACTATTACAACTATACAATATTTATCAGAGGAAAGTATTAAAGAGAGAGGGAGAGAAAGGCTGCTTCCCAACATGTCCTGTCTCCTGAAGTGTACGCTTGTGCTTCCCTCGGCGCATTTGAAAAGCATTGGATTTGTGGATGCATTGAAAAGCATTGGATTTGCTCTAGACAGAGTTTCCACCATATGTTTGAGGCATACCAATCTTTTTCTTTTAAATCCATGAGGGGGAGTGAACAAGTGCACACTTCAGGAGTCAGGAGAGATATTGGGATGCAGGGTATAGACGTAAGGAGCCCAAGCCTCCAAGCTTTAACCTCTCCTGACCTCTGCACTTTAGCATTTGTCAACAGAGGTCAAAGCTGCACGTGTTATAAAATAAACCACACTAAAATAAAGCCAGCAGAACCACTCTGGGCACAGAAACAAAGGAGAAGCGCCAGAAGGAGGAGGAGGAGGAAGGGGAAGAAGGGGAGGTTTAAAGCACTATATCCCACTTTAAAAGCGGAAGGCCGGCAGCCATTTTGGGGCGCCTTTGGGGGATGTCTTTTTTTGCTTTTAGAGTGTGGATGAAGCTTCTATTATTAATATTACAGGGCCGTCAGCGGCTGTGGCTCAACACACTAACCCCCACTAACACCAGTCAGCTAGTCACCACAGACCGTACGGCTACTACCGTCACTTACCTAGCACTGCACGTAGCAGTGTGTCTGTCTGTCTGTCTGATGGTTGGTCCGTCAGTCGGTCTGGTTGTAAGTCTGTCTGTCGGTCTGACTGACTGTCTGCTTGTAAAATCAGTCTGTCTGCCAGTCTGTCTGCCATTCTGTCTCTGTCTGTGTGTAACACTGTATGTGTGGAGGGGTGCGCTATACACCTGCCCAGTGCCGGTAAGCCGTTCATTCCCAAAGTGTGTACAGGATCTAGACTAAACCTATACATTTGATCTAGCCTGGCCTTAGTGCTTTCCCACTAAAAGACTGAAGCACACCTTAAAAAGCACTAGACTCGTGAACAGTGTTTCAGCACAGCCAAATGCATCCCCCACTCCAGCCACTAACATTCATAGATCTACTGCTGTATAGACTACGATAGCTTGTCAGCTTGAGTCAATGCCACTCGTATAGGGACATTTGTGGTGGTTGGGGATTAGGGAGCAGGCATAAGATCTGATCCAGAGTCAGTCTTGGTTTAGGGTTGTAAAGGAGAATGGAGAGGACTGACTCTGGACTAGCACATAGGGCCTGGGCACCCCCCTGGTACTGTGATGAAACAATGTTTTGGTCACCTCAGAGTGGAGGGCAATTCCAGAAGAGAGAGAGAAGTAACCAGCTTTCACTTCAAGAAATGAACCAGTACACACCAGTGGCCTTTACTCTGCTACCAGTTTATATCGACAAACATGTTCACACTGATTTGGTTCAATCATCTGGATTTAAATAAGTCACTGTTTTTTCTCTCGGAATTCTCCAATATTGTCTATGGATTATACAGTATCTTGGATTTGTGTATTGTTTGTGTGACTGTTTGTACACTGCTAAACATGGCAGTTGTACTGGTGTCTCTGAGTAAGGCGAGAGGAGACACCAGAGTAAAGAGCCACAGGAGTGAGAAGAGGACACGGCAACACAAAACAAAAAACGACAACAAAAACAAAGGGAGCACAAAAGGAAAACACAGGACACACCACGGACAGACAGACGGACGGACGGAGGGAGGGACAGAGACTGGGGAGAGGACAGCGACAGACAGACAGACAAGTGTAACGCAGAGCAACAAGAGCCGACATACAAACGCATGACACGACACAACCTGAGGAGGGAGACAACAACAGACACGTCAGAAGACATGGCCCCCCTCACAACCCCACCCTCCTCTCCATGGTGGTCCTCACACACATACACACAAACGCACACACACATTGCAGAGAACAGAGGGCTAGCATTGCAGCCGACATACACACACATACACGCAAACGCACTTGCACGCACACAGCGCTAACCGATGGACAGAGGGACATCCACAGCCAAACACAGGTACCGTAGCTCATTCACACCCACACACTCCCGATCAGAATCTTGAGTTATGTTGGTAGCGTTGCGTAGTGGCTTAATTGGTCAAATGGGTCATGAAGGGCTCAGTTTATGGTGTGTAACAGGGCTCTAAGACGGGGAGTCGAGGGGTAGGCTACAAGTACATGTGGTGAGAAATCCTGTGTGTTGTGTGTGTGTGGAGGAGTAGAGTTCTGAGAGGGTGAATTTGAATGGAGGCCTGGGCTGAGATTGCAGACGAGGTCTCTGGGAAGGAGGGAGGGAAGGATGGAGGGAGGGAAGAGATGAGGAGGGGGAGGTGGGGGTGGTCATCATATCGCTCACATCACGTTACATAACGCCATTTAGCCTCCCATTGCACAATTAAGCCCGGCTCCTCTCTCTCATCCTCTCTTTCTCCCTCTATTGGATCCAATGAGTCATGTAGGTCTAATCGGGCTCATTCGCTCAGGGCACATTCTCTCACCCCTCAGTGGAAAACGGTTGTGGCGTTTTGGTGGTGAGAGAGAGAGAGAAGAGAAGGTTGAGTAAGAGAGAGAGAAGAGAAGAGAGAGAGAGAGAATGGAGAGTGGGGGAGAGAGAGAGACAGAGAGGACTACACTGGCCTGCAGGAACTGAGAGGGGGTTTGGGGTCATCCGGAGGGCAGAAAAGGAGGTTAAAGGTTGTGCGTCTGTCTGTGTGTATAATGTAAGGTTAAGTGCAGAAGTTGAACTGAATGAAATTGACCAAAAGCTAAGCCATAGTTGGGGTTGAACTGTGTTAAATGTGGGGAGACGTAACACATACATTTCCAAACATACGTTGATGTACAGTGCCCTTCTGAATGATTGTCACCCTCGGTAAATATGAAGAAAAAAGGCTGTGAAAAAATGTCATTGTTGTTTATCAGCTTGATTTTACACTCAAAATATCATATGAATCTGACCTGTAATTGAGTAAAAAAAACATAAAATAAAAATAATAAAATTAATCAATAAATCATTATTTTATTCAAAAACATGTGTCACAATTATTGGCACCCCTAGAAATTCTTAGGAACAAAATCTAATTAATGTACTGTATATTCCGATTAAGATATGACTTTTTAAAGTTCATCTGACTCTTTGGGAACTCTTAAGTGGTCCATCCATGACTTCCTATTTCACTGGGATATAAATATGAGGCGACACACAAGCTAAACTCCCTTAGTCATCCATCAACATGGGAAAGGCCAGAGAACACACAAATTAAATTACTTTTTTTTTTTTTAAGTTGTTGACCTTCACAAATCTGGCAATGGCTATAAAATGATAGCTACAACCCTGATAATACACATTTCCACTATTAGGGCAATAATTAAGAAATGTAAAACAACTGGAGCAGTGATAATCCTGCTTGGAAGAGGACGCAAGTTTATTTTGACCCCACACCGAGTGAGAGGGATGGTTCAAGAGGCCAAAAAAATCTCCAAGGATCATAGTTGGAGAATTGCCGAAGTTGGTTACATCTTGGGGTCACCAACGCTCCAGAACTACAATTAGACGCCACCTCTATGCCAACAAGTTATTTGGAAGGGTCGCCGCCTCTGCTGTCACCAAACCACAAACGTAAGCGCCTGGAGTTTGCTATATGTCATTGGAACTTTGATTGGAACCAGGTTTTGTTGTCTGATGAGACTAAAATACAGCTTTTTGGCAACAAACACCAGAGGTGGGTTTGGTGTAAAAGGAGCCATAGTCATACAGAAAATAACCTAATCCCCATTGTGAAGTATGGTGGTGGATCTGTGATGTTGTGGGGATGTTTTACTTCCAAAGGCCCTGGGAACCTTGTTAGGATACATGGCATCATGGACTCCATCAAGCACCAGAATATTTTCGGCCAAAACCTGTCTGCCTCTACCAGGAGGCTAAAACTGGGTCATCCGGGCAGGACAACGATCCAAAGCATACCTCTGAATCCATACTAAAATGGTTCACTGACCATCGAATCAAGCTTTTGCAACGGCCATCCCAGTCCCCTGACCTAAACCCCATTGAAAACCTGTGGGGTGAGCTGAAGAGGAGAGCCCACAAGCGAGGACCATGGACTCTGAAGGATCTGGAGAGTTTCTGTATGGAGGAATGGTCTCAAATTCCTTCCTATGTGTTTTCCCAACTCATCAAACATTATAGGATACGACTCAAAGCTGTTATCTTGGCAAAGGGAGGGTGCACAAAGTACTAAATGCAGGGGAGCCAATAATTGTGACATGCATGTTTAGGAATAAAATATTTATTTATTGATGACCGTTTGTTTTTCTTTGAACAATTTTAACTCAATTAAAGGTTCGATTCATATGATATTTTGAGTGGGAAGTTCAAGCTGATAAACAGCAATTACATTTTTTCACTGCCTTTTTAAGTTCATAATTCAAGAGGGCACTGTATGCACACACGCACCTGCGCACGAACACACACTCGCAAACACACATACGCACGCACACACCCGCATCCGCGCACGAACACGCACACAAACGCACGCGCACACCCGAGCACGAACACACATACACACATACATTTACCCTCCCACCCTACACTTAGCACCATAATCTACCATGAAAATGCTGAACCAAACCTTAAAGCTTTACTGGAACAAGCAATTAACTGTCATGCATTCTTAAACATACAACCTTTTAAGAGTGTGTGTGTGGGGGGGGGGGGGGGGGGGGCATGTTACTTCATGTGTGTGTGTGCTTTGCTGTGGTTTGCACACGCTTGCCATGTTACTGTCTTACTGTGTGTTTGCTCATTGTGCTTTCAACCAAACTTCTGTATGTGTCTTTTGTGTTACCTCTGATTCGCTATGGTTTGATCCAGGAGGAGGCTGAGTTTGCATTGAGGTCCTGCTGTAGCAGAGGCCCCTCCGGCTTGAACCACTCCTCTCCTGGGGGGGATGCCGGGCTGGCCGCTGCAGCGTCTGGTGTTTGTTGGAGTGGGGTTTGTAGAGGAGTGTATTTGGGATCGGGGACGTTAGGGGCAGGCCGGACGGGGGGTTAGTTTTAGGTTGAGGTTGAGGTGGCGGTTCAAAAATGGCAGGTGGAAGGGGTTGGATTGTTGGAGGTAGAACAATGGGGATGTCAGGTGAAAGAAGAAGCAGGTGAGTGGTACAAGGTAAATAAAAAAGATGTCCAGTGAGAAAGCATGGAGAAATGGAGGGCAGGGGCAGAGGGGAGAGGAGGATGAATGGATGGGTGGAGCGATAGCAAGCAGACAGGGTGTGGAGAGGAGAGAGAGACAAAGAGGAACAAAGCATGACCAATAAATGAGAGCCAGAATGAGAGCCACAATACAGATAGATAGATAGATAGATAGATAGATAGATAGATAGATAGATAGATAGATAGATAGATAGATAGATAGATAGATAGATAGATAGATAGATAGATAGATAGATAGATAGATAGATAGATAGATACTACATGACCAAAAGTATGTGGACACCTACTCTTCGAACATATCATACCAACATTTATGGGCATTAATAATGAGTTGGTCCCCTATTTTCTGCTATAACGGCCTCTACTCTTCTGGGAAGGCTTTCCACTAGATGTTGGAACATTGTTGTGGGGACTTGCTTCCATTCAGCCACAGCGAGGTCGAGTACTGATGCTGGGCAATTAGGCCTGGCTCGCAGCCTGTGTTCCAATGCATCCCAAAGGTGTTCGATGGGGTTGAGGTCAGGGCTCTGTGCAGGCCAGTCAAGTTCTTCCACACTGATCTCGACAAACCATTTCTGTATGGACCTCGCTTTGTGCACAGGGGCATTGTCATGCTGAAACAGGAAAGGGCCTTCCCCAAACTGTTGACACAAAGTTGGAAGAACAGAATCGTCTAGAATGTCATTGTATGCTGTAGCGTTAAGATTTCCCTTCACTGGAACGAAGCGGCCTAGCCCAAACCATGAAAAACAGCCCCAGACCCTTATTCCTAAGCATATGGGCAGGTAGCGTTCTCTGCAAGAACGCTAACGCGTTTCCACTGCTCCAGAGTCCAATGATGCCTAGCTTTACACCACTCCAGCCGACGCTTGGCATTGGCATGGTGATCTTAGGCCTGTGTGCGGCTGCTTGGCCATGGAAACCCATTTCATAAAGCTCCTAATGAACAGTTCTTGTGCTGACGTTGCTTCCAGAGGCAGTTTGGAACTCCGTAGTGAGTGTTGCAACTGAGGACAGACAATTTTTACGTGCTATGCTCTTCAGCACTGTGCAGTCTCATTCTGTGAGCTTGTGTGGCCTACCACTTGCTCCTAGACGTTTCCACTGCACAATAACAGCACTTACAGTTGACCGGGCAACTCTAGCAGGGCAGAAACTTGACGAACTGACTTGACGAACTGTGGCATCCTATGACTGTGCCACATTGAAAGTCACTTCATTAAGGCCATTCTACTGCCAATGTTTGTCTATGGCGATTGCATGGCTGTGTGCTCGATGTTATACAGCTGTCAGCAACGTGTGTGACTTAAATAGCCAAATCCACTCATTTGAAGGGGTGTCCAAATACTTTTGTATATATAGTGTATATATATATATATATATATCTATACAGAGAGAGAGAGAGAGCGAGAGAGCGAGAGAGCGAGAGAGAGAGAGAGAGAGAGAGAGAGAGAGCATGACTACAGACTGTAGAAGACAGATTGACAGTAGAAGACAGATTGACAGCCAGATGCAGTGTGATAGCTATTCAGTCAGCGATCGTACTGTACAGATCTCGTTTCAGAACAGGCTGTGAAAATGTGCATTAAAGCTGAAGAAAGAAAAATCAGAGCTAAACCGGTGGGTTGAAATAGAGTACCTGTAAGTGCCTGTATGTCGAAAAACGATATTATTAATAATAATAATAATATATGCCATTTAGCAGATGTTTTTACCCAAAGTGACATACAGTCATGTGTGCATTAATTTTACGTATGGGTGGTTGAACCCACTATACTGGCGTTGCAAGCACCATGTTCAACCAACTGAGCTACAATGGAGCACTATTGATATGTATTGATATGTATTGATATGTATTGATATGTACTGATATGTATTGATATGTATTGATATGTTCTGATATGTACTGATATGTATTGATATGTGCTGATATGTATTGATATGTACTGATATGTACTGATATGTACCAAACTCAGGCAATAATACCTATATGTTATTTTACAACTCCAGTGTCCAGAACGGCAATAGAAAGCACCACAGCACATTTACATATACAGTAGTAGACGTGGGGTGCCAATGTAATTGAATACAGCATGTGGGAACTGGTCCAACAAAATATCAATCCATTGATATTTCACTTATGCCATAATGTGTCATAACCCAGTTCATATAGGAATGTCTGGAGCGTGAGACAGCTCAAAACAGCCTGTGGGTATTGTGGGCGGGGTCTGTGACTGTCAGTCAAAATGATTGGTTATGAGAAATATGAGATAGGGGAGGGGCCAGGGGAGAGGAGAGGAGAGGTGGTAGGGAAATACCTAGTGTTTCCGTAGTGTGTGTATGTGTGTGTTTATGTATGTGTGAATTGGAAGTCAAATTCTTCCAAGAGCTGCAGTTGATTACGTTTGCCTGGTACGATGGAACCAATGGAATAGTTCCAAAAGCAAACAAAAAGCTGAATCAAACACACCTCAAATACTGTTAAGTTTAATGAAACTATTTGACCTAAGGTACTTGAACCAGCTCTGAAGTGTATAGTTCTGTACGTGCGTGTGTGTGTGTGTATATGTGTGTTTGGGAGTGTCATGAGCACACAGTGAGTGTTGAGCTGCTGAGTGTCGAGCTACTGAACCCTTGGGTATGGTGGAGCGCAGCCCCTGACTCTGACCCCGGCTCTGACCCCAGCCCTGACCCTGAGCCTGTCCTGGGCATACCTTTCCTCACGTTGCCGTCTGTAGCACGGAACTCTCCGGTACTGAGGAGGAAGCAGGCGCGGTCATGGGGATAGCGCTCACGGCTTCCGCCGGTGCCCAGACCCCCAGCAGCTGGACTCCTCTCCTCCCCAAGCACCATGTCTATGGTGGGGCAGTCCTCATTAGCCAGGGCTGCGTTGGCCGCATCGCCATTCTGCTTGGAATCTGGAGGGGAGAGGAGGAGGGGGAAGAAGAGGGGGGAGAGAGGGGAAGGAGGAGAAAGATAGGGGAGGGATGGGTCGGAGGGAGGGGGGAGACAAAGAGGCATGTAAGAAATAGTAAGGAGGGTCGACAGAGAAGGGCGAGGAGGTGGGAGAGGGGGGTGGAGGGAAGAAAGGGTAGGGAGGGACAGAGGGAGGAATTAGTAGGGAAGAAGAAAGATAAGGTGAATGGGTGGGGTGTAAGGAATGGGGGAAGGAGAAGGGTGGGAGAGAGATAAAAGGAGAGGTAAATGGATGGAGAGGAAGAGAGAAAATGTGTGGAAGGCAGGAGAGATAAAGTGAAGAGGAGGTAGAAAGAGGAGAAGGGGAGGAGGAAGAATGTGTAAGAAGAGGGGGATAAAATGGAGAGGAGAGAAGGCAGAGAAATAAATAAGTAGCAGGAAAAGGGGGGATGGGGAAAGGTATGACAACAAGATCAATTAGGTTTAAGGTGAGATAATAACAACAAGGAAGTAGAGAAGGACAGGAATGAAGAAGGAGACATAGAGGAGGGTGAGGTGTGAGAACGAGAGAGGGGGAGGAAGATAAAGGGTGAAATGAATAGAAGACGAGATGAGATTGTTAAAAGCGAGAGTGCGGGTGTACATGGTGAAGACGGTGAGGCGAGAAGAAGGAAAGGAGGCAAAGAGGGGGGAGAAGAACATCAGTGTCCTGTGATAGCCCTGCTCGTCATGTGACCAAAACACTGCAGTGGAGGAGAGGAGGCAGGAGCCCAGCGTCTCCAGGTCCACACACACACACTGACACACACACACTGAGCTGAGCATCATTACATTAACACACACATTACAAAAGAGAGAGAGAGGGAGAGCAAGAGAAAGATAAGAGAGAAGGGGGAGGGTGAGAAAGAGAGGAGGAACTGAGAGATACAACAGAGTGTAGATACTCACATACTGTACATGCGCACTCGTACAAACACACACACATGCGCACACACACACACTCACGGTGAGATGCTGCAGGGTAACTTGTGCTTATAGCTTCCGACACAGCTGTCAAATCTAATTTGACTTGAGTTACTGCTCAACAATTTACAGAAATAACCCAGAGGGCCAAACCTCACAATGACACAAAGAGAGACAGCGAGAGAGAGAGAAATTCAGTAAATAGCATATTACAGAGAGAGGGAAAGTGGTGAGAGAGGGAGAGAGGTGTGTGTGTGTATATGTGAGTATGTGTACAGTATATGTCATTGAGCGAGCGTGTGTGTGTGAGCGTGCGTGCGTGCACATGTCTGTGAGCATGTGTGTGTAATATTCATATGTGTAAACATACTGAATTGTAATTGGATGCATTTTACCGCCGCACCGCCGTATGATTGGTTAATAAGAATTTGCCCCTTTTTTTCAATTTTCGCCGAAAATGACATACACAAATCTAACAGTCTGTAGCTCAGGCCCTGAAGAAAGGATATGCATATTCTTGGTACCATTTGAAAGGAAATGTGTGGAAATTTGAAAGGAATGTAGGATAATATAACACAATAGATTTGGTAAAAGATAATACAAAAGAAAAAAAACAACCGTTCTTTGGTATTTATTTTGGTACAATCATCGTTGAAATGCAAGAGAAAGGCCATAATGTATTATTCCAGCCCAGGTGTAATTTAGATTTTGGCCACTAGATGGCAGCAATGTATGTTCAAGATTTTTTGACTGATCCACTGAACCATTGCATTTCTGTTCAAAGTTTTGTATCAAGACTCCCCAAATGTGCCTAATTTGTTTATTAATAACTTTTCATGTTCTAAACTGTGACCTCTCCTCAAGCAATAGCATGGTATTCTTTCACTGTAATAGCTACTGTAAAGTGGACAGTGCAGTTAGATTAACAAGAATTTAAGCTTTCTGACAATTTCAGATATGTCTATGTCCTGGGAAATTGTCTTGTTACTTACAACCTCATGCTAATCGCATTAGCCTACGTTAGCTCAACCGTCCAGCAGGGGACCCACCAATCCTGAAGAAGTGACCACCCAGGTGGTGAGGTCATGGTCAGTTAATCATGGTATGAGACACGTGAACATGCCATTTATAGCTAGCTAACGAAGAGCTACGTTAAGAAATATCCTATATTTTTGTCAGGTTTTGGCCAAGACGGTTTGGGTTTTTGGTCACTAGATGTCCCCATTGCACCTTTTTTGTACCTTTTGTTTTTCTTGCTCCAATTATTGTTTGCACCTGTAGGTCATTCCCTTGTTAGTATTTAATCCCTGTGTGTTCCTTAGTTCCTTGCTCTGTGTTTGTAAGTTAGCACCCAGCCCCAGCCCAAGCCTTGTTTTATTCAGTGTTTTCTCTTGTTGGATTTTCCAGAGGTTCTCTGGTTTAGTTTTGTGTATTATTTGAGTAGTCTTTTGAGGTTTGTTTTTCCCTGCTGTTTTTTACCACTTTGTGGAGTTTCTTTAGTATTTTGGAGGATTTCCATTTTTGTGCCTTTTGGCTTGATTTTTGGACATTGTGGTTTTAGTTTCTTTGCCTGGAGATTTTGTTCTTTATTAAAACACTAACGCTAGTACTGCTGTGTCTGCCTCATCTTCTGGGTTCTGACGATTATTAGTGACTGTTTCTCGCACCGGGTCCTGACAATTTTATTATTTTGTGTGCAAAACAAGACATGGTGTCAGAGTAAAAGGACTAAAATATGGATTTTGCTGGAGTTCCTTCACCTCAAATGGACTGGGAGTCTACAAACTTACTCGATGCTTGGAGTAAGTTCAAGGAGCTAATGTTCGCGGGTCCTCTGAGGGAAAGAGAAGAATAGGAAAATTTCAGCTACCTGCTCCTCTGGATTGGTGAAAAAGGGAGAGATATTTACAACATGGACACTTACCGAGGCTGAATCAAAGGAACTGAAAACATACTACGATCGTTTTGAAGCATATGTTGTGCCGAAGACCAATACGATTTTCTCTAGGTACAAATTCCATGAGAAAGTACAGGGAGTTAGCGAATCGTTTGAACAGTTTGTGACTGAGCTGCGTCTGCTTGTGAAAGGCTGTGATTATGCAAACCGCGAGTAAGATTACTCACCGTCAATGAGAGAGAAACTTTTGAATATTGGGTCTGAGCTAACGCTGGACAAAGCTATTGACATAGCCAGATCTCACGAGCCAGCACAGGTTCAGATACAAACCATTTTGGGCGGCATCACGTGAACAAGCAGTGCACGCAGTCAGGCAGACATCAAAACACACCTTCAGTGCCCAGAGAGCGCGTCTCAGAACGGAAAAAGACATAACTCCAAAACAGAGCGACACAGACTCAAAATGTCCCAAAACATGTGGATATTGTGGATACAAAGTGCATGGCGAACAGGGAAATCGCCCAGCTAATGGCAAACACTGTACAAAATGTGGAAAATGGAATCACTTTGCAGAAGTGTGCTGAGCTTACCGTGGAAAAACAGTACACACAGTGAGTGAAGATAATGCCAATCAAAGAGTAAAATGCTGATGAACTGTTCATTGATTCAGTGACACAGAAAAATCTAATATCAGAGAATCAGAACAAGCCATTGCTGACATTGATATAGGAACACAAGGCACTGAGCTAAAGTTCAACCTAGACATTGGTGCACAAGTAAACATTATTCCTCTGAATAAGTACCGCAGCTTGACATCTGAGTGCGAGCTACAGCCCATCAGGCGCAGACTGACTGGTTATGGTGGTGAACAGCTCCCAGTAAAAGGCACATGCACTTTCAAATGCAAATACGAGGAAAGTGACAGGATGTTGGACTTTCACGTTGTTGACACTCGAGCACCTGCAGTGCTAGGTCTTAAATCATGTTTAGACATGAACCTCATCAAGCTAGTTTTATCAGTGACGGCACCAGTAGAGACAGAAAATGTTTGCTGATGTTTTTACAGGAATAGGACTATTCCCCGGAGAATGTACCATTCACCTTGACCCAGACGCAACCCCTGTGGTCTACCCACCGAGAAAGATTCCCCTTGCTCTCCGCGCCCGTCTGAGGAAAGAGGTGTAGAGCATGGAGCAATCTGACATAGTCACCAAGTTTACAGAACCGACGTTAGTGGTGGTGGAGAAACCACGCACAGGCAAGCTCAGAGTATGTCTCGACCCAAGAACAAGGCTATCAAACGCCCCCATTACCCTTTACTGACGCTAGATGGAATCACACGCAAGCTAGCGGGAGCACACTACTTCAGTGTCATGGACGCCAGATCAGGCTACTGGGCTATCAAGCTCACAGAAGAGTCATCTAAGCTCACAACGTTCAACACACCGTTTGGACGCTACATGTTCCGTCGCCTGCTTTTTGGGATTATCTCAGCCCAAGACGAGTTTCAGCGAAAGATCGACGAAGTGAACGAAGGCCTAGACGGACTTGTGGCAATTGTGGATGACATCGTTGTCTATGGTCGAACCAAAGAGGAACACGACAGAAACCTCTGCGCAATGCTGCAAGGTCCCGCGAGAGACGAGTCCGGCTCAACCCAGAGAAGAGCACAGTCGGCGCTACAGAGGTCAGCTACTTCGGACATCTTCTCACCGCGACTGGAATCAAGCCAGATCCACAGAAGATCTCAGCCATAAAATAAATGGAGCCACCAAAGAACCGTGCAGAGCTGGAAACACTGCTTGGCATGGTCAACTACTTGGAGTTGGAGACTTTTATCTCCCTCAACAACTTTAAAAATCTGCTATCCGAGCAGCTAACCGATCGCTGCAGCTGTACATAGTCCATCTGTAAACTACCCACCCAATTTACCTACCTCACCCCCCATACTGCTTTATTTATTTACTTTTCTGCTCTTTTGCACACCAGTATCTCTTCTTGCACATGATCATCTGATGATTTATCACTCCAGTGTTAATCTGCTAAATTGTAATTATTCGATTTATTGCCTACCTCATGCCTTTTGCACACATTGTATATAGATTCTCTTTTTTTTCTACCATGTTATTGACTTGTTTATTGTTTACTCCATGTGTAACTCTGTGTTGTCTGTTCACACTGCTATGCTTTATCTTGGCCAGGTCGCAGTTGCAAATGAGAACTTGTTCTCAACTAGCCTACCTGGTTAAATAAAGGTGAAATAAAAAATAAAAAATAAAACTTAGCCAAGTTCGCACCCAGCCTCTCCAATGCTAAGCCACCCCTGCGTCAGCAGCTAAAGCAGTCAGGTGAGTTTCTCTGGGACAAGCAACACGACATTGCTTTCCAGAAAGTGAAATACTTGATCACGAGAGAACCAGGGCCAATCCTTGCCTACTACAACCCCAACAAATAGCTCAGACTCCAAGTGGACGAGTCGAAGTATGGACTAGGTGCAGTGCTACTGCAAGAAGGAAAGCCCATTGGCTACACTTCCAAATCTCTCACAGACTATGAAATCAACTACGCTCAAATCGAAAAGGAGCTCTACACCATTCTGTTCGAATGTAAGTGTTTCCATCAGTACGTATATGGACAACAAGTCATTGTGGAGTCCGACCACAAGCCCCTCGAGTCAATTATGAGGAAACCGCTAGCCGCAGCCCCGCCATGGCTACAGAGAATGATCCTTCAACTACAAAAATACGACTTCACAATCACTCACAGTCCAGGCAAAGACATCCCTGACGCAGACACACTCTCCAGGAAGTTTCTTACCTACAAGGACAGCAGCCTCAGTGAAGACATGAACATGCAAGCGCATACTGTGTACAGTAACTTACCAGTTAGTGGCACAAAACTGAAGGAGATCCAAGCAGAAACAGAAAAGGACTCACAACTCACACAGCTGAAGAAAGGCATACAGGATGGATTGCCTGAGGAGAGGAGAAAATGCCCCCAGAGCGTCTCAGAGTTCTGGAACCATCGTGATGAACTATCAACGTAATAATTTTCAAAGGAGAGAAAATAATCATTCCTACCAGTCTCAGAGAAGACATTTTGACAAAGATCCTTGCTGGACACATGGGCATGGAAAAGTGCAAACAGAGAGCATGGGACATTTAGTTTTGGCCCGGAATGTGCAAACAAATAGAGGACATTGTTGGTAAATGCGCCACCTGTCTTGAACGACGCCCCTCAAACACCAAAGAGCCAATGTTACCTCACTGTATCCCAGACCGACCCTGGCAGGTCGTGGCAACCGATCTGTTCACCTGGAACAACGAGGACTACATTGTAACAGTGGACCACTACAGCAGATATTTCGAACTCGACAAGCTTCACAGCACCACATTTGCAGCTGTGATACACAAGCTGAAAGCTATTTTTTGCCAGGCATGGCATTGTAGAGACTTTAATATCTGACAACGGCCCCTGTTACAAATTCGATGAGTTTTAATCCTTCACAAAAGCATGGGAGTTCACACGTCATCACAAGCCCACATTACCCTCAAAGTAATGGCCTTGCTGAAAAATCTGTGCAGATTGCTAAATCACTCATGGACAAAGCGAACGCAGACGAGAGACCCCTACCTCAGTCTCCTTGAATAGCGCAACACTCCAGTTGACAACCTCAAATCACCAGCCCAGCTGTTGATGAGCCGCAGACTTCGCTCAATCCTTCTCAGCACCAACCAGCAGCTGCAACCTGAGGTCGTAGGCTACAAGGAAATGCATTAAAAACGTGCACAGAGACAACAACAACAAAAGCGATACTACGGCAGGTCAGCTAGACCACTGCCACCACTGATCGACGGAGAGTCAGTTAGAATCCAGGAGCATGGCCACTGGAAACCAGCTGTCGTCATCCAGCCAGCTGACACTGAACATTCATATCACATCCGTACCGCAGAAGGAGCGGTGTACCGAGGCAATCGTCGTCACCTACTGAACACAAAAGAACAATAAACTGTCCCCTGAAAGAGAACGTGATGGCCTTAACACACACACAACACACACCATACTTACCTGCAACCCCACAAGAGCTGTTGACTGACACAGAAGCATGCTCAGCATCATATCACACAAGGTCAGGAAGAGAGATCAAGCCCATAGCTGTCCTAGACCTGTGAAATGGCAAAAGGTGTAGGCAGATCGCTGCCCTAAAAGAGTTCCAGACTGTAAACTTGTTATTGAAAAGTTGACTTGAAATGCTTTGGTATTGTATTTGTTTGAAATGTTAAGTGAAAGCTGAGTGAATTGCTACAGTGAAAGCTGAGTTGCTGAGAATCCTTTGTTCTAAAAGTGACAGTATGCTGAATCATTGTTTCAGAGTCTGTTATGTTGATTCAGTTGGTGCAGTATGCAGTATAAATGGTTACTTACCTTGAGTTCAAACTACAGAGCATGTATTCAAAAGAAACGCTTAGAATATGAAAAATATATATATTTTTGTTTTAAAAGAAAGGGGATGTAATATTCATATGTGTAAACATACTGAATTGTAATTGGATGCATTTTACCGCAGTATCATACTGCGCTATGATTGGTTAAGACCACCCAAGTGGTGAGGTCATGGTCAGTTGATCATGGTATGAGACACGTGAACATGCCACTTATAACTAGCTAATAAAGAGCTACGTTAAGAAATATCCTGTCGTACTCCATTTTATGATTTTGTACAAAGCGTTCAAAACAAGACAGCATGTGTTCAAACAGGCGTATAACACCTGGTAGTGGAGACAGGGGGCGTCGGAACATTAAGAGGTCAAATATTCATTAAAGTAAGAGGCTTCACGAAGATCACTCACTATACCAACTACAAAACTGAAGTATGAAGATCGCTATACCGTCTGTCCCTCCTTACCTCTTCTTACCTTCCTCTCTCTCATGTCCAAATAGCTACATGTTAGAACACTGATATTCTGGATGAATCTGTAAATATCTGTTGTATTTGCCTGTTTATACCTGTGTTAGGATACAGCCACACACCAGTTGACAGCATATTAGAAAAAAGAAAAGGCCATATTTTATCTTCCTTGATGCTGTTGTATTTGATGGCAGGTTTAGTACATCTGACTAACTATTGTGTGGAGGCAACATGGAGACCAGATGCACTCGGGGAGGTAGCTCCGCTCTGCTTTTCTCAGCAGCATAGACTGTTGGGACAGTTCAAAACAATACAAAAGCAACATGTCAGGCTACATTTTTCATTGTAAATATGCTATTGGTACTGACCCTGGAACTGACCCTGTATATAGCTTGCTTACTTTCTCGTTCTTATTTCTATTAGTTCATTTTCAGCTGTTGTCGAACACACATGGGTGTGAAAAGACTATTCTCTTCCTCAATAGTGTGCAGAGAATTCTACTAGGAAAAAAAGCCAAAATGAGTATGACATCCGGCATTTAATATACAATTGATTTTTGAAATTTCCCATAGTATAAAACTAGGGATGCAGTGATATTAAATTTTTGACCGATACCCGATGTGCTCCTTGCCCAAAAAAACGATACCAATAACTGATATTTAAAATTTTAGCTGCCTTTTAATCATTCTAGTACAGTTAAATAGTTGAAACACACACACCAAAACGTTATTTTGTTGGCCTTTACGTATGTTCCCATTACCAGTAAAACATAATCAAAACCTATTTCTTTCACTTACTTGCTGTGCTGTTTCGTTGTTCATTTGTTCAGTCTCAACCAGGATGTCATCATAAATGTCAAGCAGTGAAGTTTCAGCTCTGTCTGTCCGTGGCCTCTCTTCCTCGGCGCGCACTGTCACTGTGTCCGTTTCCATCTTGTCCAGCTGTGTCTGTAACATTTCACGTAAACTCTGTTTCTTGTCTGCATCGAAGTAGCGGTCCGTGTACCTAGCATCGAGCATGGTGGCGACACAGTTAGAGGCTCAGAGAGAATGCCACCGAATCGCTTGTTCACGGCCTCTAGTAGAATACTTTTCCAAGTTAATCCGACGGTCTGTGTTGGCATTTTTGTTGAGCAGGCGTTTCAATGCCATGACAAGTTATCACGTCTGCTGCAAATGCAGTTGAGCTTATTTCTAGCAAGTAGCAAGTAGCTCATGAATGTGAGTTTCAACAATACTGTGTTACAAAAAGCCAACATCATCCATGACAAAGAACAGTTGATTGTCAAGGGCAATGAATTCCATTATCTTGGCATTAATGGATTTCGTCTTTGAGTTGCCTCGCTGAAATTTTCTTACTCCTTCAAATGACTGCTCGACTTGTTGACTGCTCGATCCACACAGCAGACATTGTGCTGTAGGTTAGGAATGCTGTGTTGCACATGTAGCGCTAAATTCTTTGTGGCATCATTACGTCATCTACCTACGTTATATAGGTATGCACGTCAGCTTTGACATTGGTTTTGCACATCGGCGTTAAACTAGACATCGGGCTGATGTTGGCATTTTTAGCTAATATCGGCCGATTCTGATATGCTTACCGATATATCGTGCATCCCTATATACAACTTTATTTTTTCACAAAATCAAAAAGCCTACTATTTAGGACTATTTATGGGTTTTTGGACACGGCCTTAGACTTCAGAGGCCGGTTTCCCTAGACACATATTAAGCTTAGTCCTAGACAATTTTTTTGTATTTATTTAAAACTTTATTTAACCAGGTAAGACCCATTGAGGTTAAAAAGGCAAAACAGGGAAATAGCAGCGTGCGTGTACATAAGATATTACAGAAAAATACTAAATACACACAAAAGACAAAGTGTCACAAATTACAGATACAATTGAAGATTAGAAACAACTCCATCTATCACAAACAGTGTCGTCGAGTCTTAAAAACAGGCATGGACAGTAACCTCCCCTAACTTTAATATATGTTGAAGCATGTTCTAGGATGAAGGGGCATTATGGGAAAAATATTGTTCCCCCATCTCAGTTATAGCCTTAGGAACAGACAAGGACAGCAGCGACTGTGAACGAAGACTATTGAGTGACTGATCTGGTAAAAAGGAACAGAGATACAAAGGGAGTTGTCCTATCAATGCTTGTACACAAAGGTGTACCCG
Organism: Salvelinus alpinus; assembly: GCF_045679555.1. Classification (NCBI taxonomy): domain Eukaryota; kingdom Metazoa; phylum Chordata; class Actinopteri; order Salmoniformes; family Salmonidae; genus Salvelinus; species Salvelinus alpinus. Next base: position 48,808,493 of record NC_092091.1, read on the forward strand.
TGCTTTAGCCTCCTGGTGGAGAGAGAGGTCCATTGCACCATCGCATACAAATCACAGTGATGGGTGATCTAATGTATGGTTTGTAATACATCTTAAAGCACCATGATACACTGTGTCCAGAGTTTAAGGTACTTGCTGAGGCCTGCAATTAGACAATATCACCATAATCCAGCACTGATTTTTTTTAAAGTGCTTTGAACATGATCCTTTCTGACTAACATTGAAAAGCAAGATGTGTTCCTAAAATAGAAATCCAATTTCAACTTCAGTTTCTTGGTTATCAATGTGCTGTTTAAAATTCAGCTTTTCATCTAACCAAATCCATAGATACTTATAAGAGGTGCCCCTATCAATTTGCTGGCCTTTTATTGTTAAAATCTGCAAGTGACTCCATCTGTTTACTTTCAGGGAAGAGAAAACCATTCATTTTGTTTTCCTTGCATTAAGCACACGTTTCAATTCAAAAAGCTGCCTTTGAATAACATCAAAAGCCAACTAAGTCCTGAACAGCCTTCTCAATATTAGATGCGCTAAATAATTTAGTCATCAGCAAACAGATGGAGATTTGAAGAGTCAACAGTCTTCCCTATATCATTTATATACAGTGTAAAAGGGATCAAACCTAAAATTGAGCCCTGGGGAACTCCTTTTGTAAGCCTTTGAAACTCAGATTTGATACCCTCCTGTGCCACACACTGTGTTCTGTCAGAAAGGTAGTTTTGGAACCAATCTAATGCATCAACACTTAAACCAACCTTTTTTAGTCTATACAACAGCGGGGCATGGTCAACAGTGTCGAAGGCCTTCGATAAATCACTCAAAAGTGAAACACACTGATTTTTCTTGTCCTGAGCATCTAGAATATCACCTACAACCTTACTTACTGCAGTAATTGTACTATAGCTTGGCTCTAAAAACCCGACTGGAATTGAGATAAAACTGAGTTATTGTGAAGAAAGTCTTTCAACTGTGAGTTTTCCAGGTTTTCCAAAACTTTTGCCAGTGCAGACAGTTTAGATATGGGACGATAGTTATCCAACTGGAACGGATCTCCACCCTTATGTAAAGGTGTGACATAGGCGGTTTTCCAGACTTTTGGAATGGTATTACTCTCCAAATAAATATATGAGTGCAATGCAGCAATTCTCTCGGCACCAATTCTTTTGAAAATAAGGGTTTAATTCATCAGGGCCAGCCGCTTTCTTAATATCAATAGATTTGAGTGCCTTTACAACTTCTGAAAGCTCAATCTTGGTTAAATGAAATAGATGAACCATAGGCCGGCGTTGCGGCAGTTTCATTCACAGCCTCATTCGAGATGTTAGGAAGAAGTTCATTATCAAATAAATGCCCAGCTTTAGCAAAATGCTCAGTAAACATGTCAAGCAGTTTATTCTTGTCAGTCACATCCATTGAATTTGAGGTCAGACCAGAGGAGTTTGTGTTAGCATTCATGGATTTAATGGTTTTCCATAATTTCGTCGGGTTATTGAGATTTGCCTTGGTAGATTCGTAATAGAAGCTAGATTTGTATTTCCGTATTGACACGGTGCACTTATTTCTCAATGCCCTGGATAACTGCCATTCAGCCTGGGAATGACCCTTTCTAGCTTTGGCCCATTGTATATTTTGTTTATGGATCAAATCAGATAAACCTCTTGCCCGGTACTTTTTGAGAGGGGTGTGTTTATCACAGATAGTATAAAAAATGAAAATAGGAGACTGCCTTTTTGATGTCTGGAATAAGCACAATCCTATCCAAGCTGCATGCATAAAGTTCATGCAGGACTTTGCTCACAGAACTGCGTAAAATGTTGTTTGACTACGAAAGAGGGGGCAATTTGGGGATTTTGGCGTCTCTAATGCAACCTCTTGCCCGGTACTTTTTGAGAGGGGTGTGTTTATCACAGATAGTATAAAAAATGAAAATAGGAGACTGCCTTTTTGATGTCTGGAATAAGCGCAATCCTATCCAAGCTGCATGCATAAAGTTCATGCAGGACTTTGCTCACAGAACTGCGTAAAATGTTGTTTGACTACGAAAGAGGGGGCAATTTGGGGATTTTGGCGTCTCTAATGCAACCAACTGCACAATGATCACTGAAATCATACCAACGGCCGAGTATTTATGCGGATTGTTAGTTAGAATGACATCAATAAGTGTTGACTTAGGGATGTCTTTTGGATTGAGTCTTGTGACTGCATTTATAATTTGAGTAAAATTCATTGTATTGCACAGTCCTCTTATTGCGTCACAGTTTGGACATAACCAGTCCCAGTTTAAATCGCCCATGAGGACCATTTCATTTTCCCCCCAACCACGCATCAGTTCAGCCAGAGAATCCAGGGATTCTACTTTTGCAGATGGAGGTCTATAACATCCTATTAAATCTAAGTTCACAGCTTTCGATTAACTGCAGTTTCAATGCTAAAAACTATAACTGTTTTGGTTTAGATAAAGACCTTAGTTCAGTAACCACATATCTGTCTAATATAGATGGCTATACCTCCCCCTTACTTCGTCGGTCACATCGATAAACATTATAACCATCCAAGCCTATAGACTGATTTAGAACAGATTTCTTAACCCAGGTCTCGGACTGAACTAAGACATCTGGGTCAGCAGTGTGAACCTAAACTTTTATCATGTCCATTTTCGGCATTAGACTCCTCACATTAATATGAGTCAGTCCCAACCCTGATTTAGTTTTTAAATCATTTGGAATCAGAAGTAAAGTACAAAGAACAAGAAGAAGTCTGAAGGAGGAGAGATTACTAGAAACAAACTCGGTTTATCATTTTATCTGTGGATTAATTGTCGGAGTAGAGTACCTTGTGCATTTCAGGTAAAATAACAACCCAATGTTTTTATCCCAGGACAAATTAGCGAGCTAGCTAAATTGCCACAAAAGTTTAATGATTTTCTACCTGTCCCCAAATTAATATAGTTGGTTCAGAGTTCATTTTGATATTTCAACCTGTGTGTCCTGATCGCATCTGGTGTGGTGGGACAAAATCAACATGCGCGCGATGGCACACACGAGCGGTCTGGTCAGCGGTGCATGTACACTAGATAGCGGTAAATTGCAGCATGCTGCTTAGGCCGCCGTTGTGACTTTCTTTTGGGCGGGCTGGCAGCATATGGCAACATGCTCGATTGTGCGTCAAGAATTCAGCATAGCAAGTTTGTATGAAGGTCTGGTTATTAAATGGGTAGATAGTTCAATAGTAATATCCTCTAAAACGCTCTGGTGACAAATACATTTTGCTGCCCTGTTTCCAATTGTCCACATGGGTGGGAGAACTTATTAAAGTAAGTAACGTTAAATACATTTCGAAATGTATTATTTTTTTTTAAGTATTATTAGCTAACTAGCTACTGTGCAGGCTAACTCAAATGAGCTGCTAAATGAGCTAGCTAGTTGGCTAGCTGGCTATCTAGCCAACGTCATATACTGTATAGATAACAGGCCAAGTGAATTAAATATCACCAGCTACCTAACTTCATATTAGCTAGCTATCTTGATGTATTTATCACCGTAAAAACTCCAAATGCAGCTAGCTAACAGCATTGGAGGAGGGTGAAAGGATAGCAGCCCCAACTGTCAAAAGTGAGTAGGCTATTCTGGATAGGGCAGGTACTTTTGTGTAGTTCCTGTCCCTAGAAGTGAGGACGGAGATAATAGTAACATAATATTCAGTGCGGTGTAATTTGACTATAATGAAGTCTGTTTCTTGTGAGGTTTTCTGTCCTCAGATAAAGAGAGCTATGGATACCTGTCTACAAATAAAGAGGTCCCAATGAAGAGCAGTGGTTCTGAGTCCTGGTCCTGGGGACTCAAAGGTGTGCACATTTTTGTTTTAGCACTGCACAGTTGATTCAAATTATCAACTCATCATCAAGCTTCAAGTGGTATTTATGTGTTCATTTGTGATGCTATCCTTGATATGATCCTGTTATTGTCACAAGCTACACATGCAAATATGTCTGCCCAGGCATCTATCAATCCAATGTTATCAGGGATAGTATACTTTAGTAATCCCCGATGACCTGGTAATGTAAAAGTTTAATAATTACATTGTCTTCCATATTCCTACAGATACCTTGTAACTGGAGATTCCTCAAAACGATTGCCTACAGTTAATTTGTAGGGCACTGCAAGGTTGGGTGACCAGGGCCATCTGGGACTGCCTCCTGGAGGAATTCAGGTGTGTGAAGGCTACCTGTGTTCTGCATAACTTCATGAGGATGGACCAGGAGGGGATCTGCAGCTTGCCGCCATGTGCCAGAGGAGAAGTCTGCTGCTCTGCAGGATGTTTCAAGGATGGGGTCCAACAACACAGCAAGAGAGGCAATCTGTGTGCGGGAGATCTTCACCTACTACTTCGAAGAGGGTGCTGTTCCCTGGCAACACCATAGACTACACTATGCATAGCCAAAGGCTCTTTTAAGAGCCATTCACATTACAATAAGAGTATTCTTCCATTTGCTTAGCTATGTCAACTGCAGTTATTCAATTTCCAGTTTCTCTCCCTTTGATTTCTACTTCTCAGGTGAGGGTGGTGTTTAGGTAAGGGTGTAATGTCTGTACAAAAACAAAACAGGCTATTTTAAATCACCCATATTGAAAAAATGTAGGACAATTAGACACCCTATAACCCACACCTACACACTCATGTATCAATCTGATTGATGGATTATGTTGTGCAGTAAGCAGGCTCAGGTGTATAACTGTGGATCCTTCCACCTTCAAAGAATAGGCAAGAGGACCAACAATGGAGAATAGTAAGACACTTAATTATTTTTATAACTACACTATATTGTTTGTACTCGTGTGTCCGTTCATGTTCTTCAGCATGAAGTACTCTGTAGCCACTTAGTGTGGTGTGGACACCAGGTGAGGCCACACACACAGATTCCTGTTGAACACTGTCTCTTTAACTACCTTATTTTCTCAATAACAGTACCTCTCCTTCCCTTCATCCCTCTCTCCTCTTCTCCCTAAATCCTCTAGGTTATATCAGCTGTGTCGGTGAACCCCTCCCGCATCTGAACTGGCTACATAGAGGGCACAGCATGATCAGAGGTGAGAGGTCACTTGGTCAGGTCAACAGGAAGTATTATTAAAGAGAAGCTTTACATTGAAATACAGATAGAGATGCAGTAGTCCCAGAGTTAATGATCCAAGGTCAGTTTTGCATGTCACCTCCTGATGATTATGACTAACAATGTTAGAATAAAAAATAAAAACACAAGGATTAAACATGCTCTCTCTCTCTCGTCTGCAGTTGTTTTGATGAGAGGATGCCAACCCCCAGTCCCATCATCGCCACCTCACTCGCTCTTAAGATAACCTTCGGGCCGACTAGAGACACTTATGTAATTGTGATGAACTGAGAGAATATTTGGGTAGCACTGATTCATTAATCATATACTGCCTTCCCTGCTCCTATGTTCTTACCTCTTTCCCTTTGTCTTATACACCTCTCGCCACCTCCTCTTTCTTCCTCTGTTTTTATAATGCACAACAGTGCATTGAAGTACAGATTGAACTTGTATTTATAATCTTACAATTATAATATTTATAATGTATGTATTTATAACACTTGGATAATAAACTTCTTTCAGTAAAGTATTTCACATTCTCTACTGGTTGAAATTAAGCCTCATTTGATGAAATACTACACCTATCCTGTGTTACCAGATCAATGCAGAAGGGCATTATTTAACCTTTATTTAAATAGGCAAGTCAGTTAAGAACAAATTCTTATTTAAAATGACGGCCTAGATATTGAGATAAACCTGTCATGATGTTTATGACCCCCATAAATACCTTTCCCCCTTTTCTCTACTCTACAGAATGGACTCTTGGAAAGCCCTTTGTTAAAATAGAGAGAGTATGGTGACATCAAAAGGTTGGGAACGGAACAATATTTCAGTAATCCAACCAGTTGAAAGTATCCATTGGTACTTAAAGAATATGATGTCAGTTCAAATCAAAGTTTATTTGTCACGTGCGCCGAATACAACAGGTGTAGACCTTACAGTGAAACGCTTACTTACAGGCTCTAACCAACAGTGCAAAAAAGGTATTAGGTGAATAATAGGTAAGTAAAGAAATAAAAACAGTAGTGAGGCTATATACAGTAGCCAGGCAATAATAGTAGCGAGGCTATATACAGGATGTACATGTAGATATGGCTAAAGTGACTATGCATATATGATAAAAAGAGAGTAGCAGTAGCGTAAAAGAGGGGTTGGCGGGTGGTGGGACACAATGCAGATAGCGCGGTTAGCCAATGTGCGGGGGCACTGGTTGGTCGGGCCAATTGAGGCAGTATGTACATGAATGTACAGTTAAAGTGACTATGCATATATGATAAACAGAGTAGCAGCAGCGTAAAAGAGGGGTTGGGGGGGCACACAATGCAAATAGTCCGGGTAGCCATTTGATTACCTGTTCAGGAGTCTTATGGCTTGGGGGTAAAAACTGTTGAGAAGCCTTTTTGTCCTAGACTTGGTGCTCCGGTACCGCTTGCCATGCGGTAGTAGAGAGAACAGTCCATGGCTGGGGTCTTTGACAATTTTTAGGCCCTTCCTCTGACACCGCCTGGTGTAGAGGTCCTGGATGGCAGGCAGCTTAGCCCCAGTGATTTACTGGGCCGTATGCACTACCCTCTGTAGTGCATTGCAGTCGGAGGCCGAGCAGTTGCCGTACCAGGCAGTGATGCAACCGGTCAGGATGCTCTCGATATTGCAGCTGTAGAACCTTTTGAGGATCTGAGGACCCATGCCAAATCTTTTTAGTTTCCCCGAGGGGGAATAGGCTTTGTCGTGCCCTCTTCACGACTGTCTTGGTGTGTTTGGACCATTCTAGTTTGTTGGTGATGTGGACACCAAGGAACTTGAAGCTCTCAACCTGCTCCACTACAGCCCTGTCGATGAGAATGGGGGCGTGCTCGGTCCTCCTTTTCCTGTAGTTCACAATCATCTCCTTAGTCTTGGTTACATTGAGGGATAGGTTGTTATTCTGGCACCACCTGGCCAGGTCTCTGACCTCCTCCCTATAGGCTGTCTCGTCGTTGTCGGTGATCAGGCCTACCAATGTTGTGTCGTCTGCAAACTTAATGATGGTGTTAGAGTTGTGCCTGGCCATGCAGTCGTGGGTGAACAGGGAGTACAGGAGGGGACTGAGCACGCACCCCTGAGGGGCTCCAGTGTTGAGGATCAGCGTGGTGGATGTGTTGCTACCTACCCTCACCACCTGGGGGCGGCCCGTCAGGAAGTCCAGGATCCAGTTGCAGAGGGAGGTGTTTAGTTCCAGGATTCTTAGCTTAGTGATGAGCTTTGAGGGTACTATGGTGTTGAACCCTGAGCTGTAGTCAATGAATAGCATTCTCACGTAGGTGTTCCTTTTGTCCAGGTGGGAAAGCGCAGTGTGGAGTGCAATAGAGATTGCATCATCTGTGGATCTGTTTGGGCAGTATGCAAATTGGAGTGGGTCTAGGTTTTCTGGGATAATGGTGTTGATGTGAGCAATTACCAGCCTTTCAAAGCACTTCATGCCTACGGACGTGAGTGCTACGGGTCTGTAGTCATTTAGGCAGGTTGCCTTCGTGTTCTTGGGCACAGGGACTATGGTGGTCTGCTTGAAACATGTTGGTATTACAGACTCAATCAGGGACATGCTGAAAATGTCAGTGAAGACACCTGCCAGTTGGTCAGCACATGCCCGGAGTACATGTTCTGGTAATCTGTCTGGCCCCGCAGCCTTGTGAATGTTGACCTGTTTAAAGGTCTTACCTATGTCGGCTACGGCGAGCGTGATCACACAGTCGTCCGGAACAGCTGATGCTCTCATGCATGCCTCAGTGTTGCTTGCCTCGAAGTGAGCATAGAAGTGATTTAGCTCGTCTGGTACGCTTGTGTCACTGGGCAGCTCGCGGCTGTGCTTCCCTTTGTAGTCTGTAATAGTTTGCGAGCCCTGCCACGTAAGACGAGCATCGGAGCCGGTGTAGTACGATTCAATCTTAGCCCTTTATCTGTTTGATGGTTCGTCGGAGGGCATAGCAGGATTTCTTATAAGCTTCCGGGTTAGAGTCCCGCACCTTGAAAGCGGCAGCTCTACCCTTTAGCTCAGTGCGAATGTTGCCTGTAATCCATGGCTTCTGGTTGGGTTATGTACGTACAGTCACTGTGGGGACGACGTCCTCGATGCACTTATTGATAAAGCCAGTGACTGATGTGGTGTACTCCTCAATGCCATCGGAAGAATCCCGGAACATGTTCCAGTCTGTGATAGCAAAACAGTCCTGTAGTTTAGCATCTGCTTAACCTGACCACATAAATTGTATCTTGGAAAGTCTACACATTCTAGTTATCAGATTAACATGGAATTGTTGTGCACTTTAAATGTTTAAATATGAAACTATGTGAAAATGTAAATGTAATTTTAAAATTACAGAATTGTTTTCATAAGTAAAATATACTCACTCAGTGGCCACACCCACGTGAATAGGCATTGGTTGGAAATTATGAACCAACCCCTTTTCTACATTTCTATAAGAGCCCCCATGACCCAATTCACGGCGAACTAAGCCAACCTCAGCGTGAGCTTTGGTTGCGAATGGTTGAACGACTACAACCTAACGAAATTAACATTGTGTTCCTGATGACGTGAGAACTGATGTCCATACGTTTAAAAGGGTGAATTTCAACGTGGAGGTGACGAACGCCACGCTGGAAGGATGAATTTCGACTATACCAGCCAGAATATAGCATGAGCTTATAGTATGGCAACTTGGTATGAACTTTGAACTCTTATTCAATAAAGAAGTGATACATCATAGACGTCGAGTTATCAGTAGCAGCTGTAAATGTGCGTGGTCTAGGAAAGGACGGACAATCTCTTCAGAACGACAGTGCACGACAACGTATTCCTTCTACCACACGACGACAGGGTACTACAACGTATCCGTTCTACCACATGACGACAGACTACAACGTATCCGCCCAGAAATATTCTTGAAAGGACAAGGGAGATCTCTGCTAGGGTACCCAGCCTTCCATCTTCGACCAATCTATCGAAGCGCAGCTCAGGGGTAAATATATTTCTTGCATTTTCCTTTTCCGAATGGGCGGTTACGATAGCATAGCTTCATAAGGTCCGATAGAGACCCAATCCTTTTGTTCCTCAGTCTTCCCGCTCTTTCATTCAGCCGTCATATCGGTTTCGTCCGCTAGGGACGTTTTCTTTTATGACATGATTAGTAATCAATGTATGATCCATCCTGTGTATATGTAATTCTGTGTGACTATTTAGGTATTTAGTAAATAAATAATTAAACCAAATTTTGTATTGCTGATTCAACTTGTTAGCCATGTTCGTGAAGATAACTAATAATTTTACGACATTCAGATGAGACTGAATAAGGTGACGATTAATAATTGACTGCTATTGATATAAAAGATTACCAGGTCTTTAAGAGTTTATTCGGAAGACAATAGCTCTATAAACATTCTTCTGAGGTGCCCCGACTTCCTAGTTAATTACATTTACATGATTAGTTTAATCAGGTAATATTAATTATAGAGAATTTATTTTATAAAATAGCATTTCATATAATTTAATCCATAGTAAAGACACGACAAACCGGTTTTAGAGTATTTACATGATACATAGGAAGTGTAGTATACTGTTTTTTCAATTCTATTTCTGTATATATTAATTACAAATCAGCTTTTAACTAGTTAAATCCTGTTTCTAGTCTATTAGTCACAATGTGTAACTATTGATGTTCTAAGACCAAGATTGGTAAACACAGTTGAAGTGTATAATTGTAATACATACATGCAGAGACAGCATCATTAAAAGATCGGAATTTGATACTCCTGGTATTGGATATGACTGAAAAATAATCTCAAAGACATTCATACCTGAACTGCACCTTTATTTGCCAAGGTAGAGTACATGATCAGTGAATATATGAAATGTACAGGCTACAATGTGGGGATCTCATGCATGGTAATAACTACATGTATATACGACTTGTATCCTTGGCAAAAAGTTACATTATATTCTACTCAATCCATAGGCTTCATTAATGTCATTCAGACTGTTTTGAAGTTGATACACCTGGCTATGATAGCTGAGGTTCATAGCTAGGTTCTTAACTAATATGTATACCAAATGTTTGGGTCCATAAACAGATTGGCTAGATAGCCTGCTAACGTACGCTAACCCCATTCCGTACAAATGTGCGCAACCGCGACATTCAAACAAGGCTGCAAAGAAAACTAATGGGACTGTAGCGACTGTGTTGACATCAAAATTTGGGGTGTGAACTACGTTTCTATTCAAGCATTGATTGACATGGTAATAGCTCTATAGTATTGGAGAAAAGTTGAAAAAACAGGCCAAGAACAAGAAAGGGACAGAGACAGGGTAAGGGGGATACCTATTCATTTTTTGCATCATCACTGCAAGCTATCATGACTTTCAAAAGACGCTGTTTACTTCTGAAGATCACTTTAGCACCGCCCTAAACACCCGATTCAAATTCGACACAAACCTTGAAATAGGTATGTAATGACACATTATATAAACTCTTTATAGTGTTTTATTTATATTTTAGAGGTGACAAGGTGATAAGTTGGACAGATCGAGTGGGGAAAAAAGCCGTTTCGACGGAGCTCATTGCCTTCTTGAATCATGCAGAGATGGGCATCATGAGGGACTCGTCATTGATTTTGTTGGAAAGGGGAGAAATTGTGCTTTACAATGGTACTGATATTACAGTTGATCTGGAAGTATTACGTTTTTTGGGTGCTAAAATAAGGTCAATTGTACGGACTAGCACGATGTACAAAAGTGAGTTAGTTTACGTTACACATCCATAGGCATACAGGTATTGTTATCATCCACTGCACAATAAGCAAGAACATAGCTACGTTATTTCATCTATCTGCATTGCATGGCAAATATCAGCAAGGCAAGCTTACAAAATTGTACATTCAATTTGCAGTAAATGCTTTAGCTAGCTAGATTCTTTACATCCACTGTTTCACAAGACAACAGCCTGGTTTGCTGGTTGTTTCAGGAGTAGATAAAACAACCAACCGGAATTACAATTTCATACTCATGTCACAACACCCATAAAGCTAGCCAGCTAGCTGGCTAATGTTAGCTTGTCAGCTAGCTTGCTAAATCGCGATTTTCGTAAATTAACTTTATGATTATAAAAATATGCATAATCGTTTGTTTCTACATTAACTAACATATTCCTGTCACCTGTACATTTTTTGCATGATTCGTTATGACGTTATAATAACTTACATTTGCTTCCATCCTAGTATTTTTGTCAGACATCTTTGCTAAAGAAAGTCTCCAGCCTTGGGTCGCATAGCGTCAAATTCGTCATGAGAACCACTCGATATGATTGGTCATCGCCCAGCGGTTGCCGCTGGTGATTTGCATAAAGTTGGGAAACGTTTATTTTTCCACCACCTCCCACGCCACCTTCGCACCGCCCAAAGGTCCCCCGCCCTCTCCGCTTTCCTTCCATTGAAATGAATGGGAAGCGGTGTTTCACCGCGCGACACCCTGTGCTAGTGTATTTTGCCCGTAGAATGCCAGCGCGCCAACCAGTAGACCAGCCAATCACAGGTGGCAAGTCCACCCAGCGGGAATATGCTGGGCTAGGAAGCCCAGCGCATCAAGACGTTATCTCACAGCTGCCAAATTTCTCACTACCAAATAAGGGACAAAAAGTGGCGTGCCAGTGCACGGTGCCACTGCGGTGTACCAGTCTCCCGGGTGGCGCAGTGGTCTAGAGCACTGCATTGCAGTGCTAGCTGCGCCACCAGAGTCTCTGGGTTCACTCCCAGGCTGGGCTGGGTTCGCGCCCAGGCTCTGTCGCAGCCGGCCGCAACCGGGAGATCCGTGGGGCGACGCACAATTGGCATAGCGTCGTCCGGGTTAGGGAGGGTTTGGCCGGTAGGGAGGGTTTGGCCGGTAGGGATATCCTTGTCTCAGTATGTTAAAAAATGTAATAAAATGTAATAAAATGTATGCACTCTACTGTACGTCGCTCTGGATAAGAGCGTCTGCTAAATGACTAAAATGTAAATGTAAAATGTGTAGGTATGGTGTTGTGTGAAAGAATATACAGTGTATATTCATATTCTTATTAAATTGAAAAGGCAAAACATTGTTATATTCCATTTAGTCTATAGCTTGACTAAAACCGTATCATTATGTAAACTTATGTGAATAAACCTCAAAATAAATTATCAAAGAAATCTAAATTTTGACCATTATAGCAAAAAAATAAAAATAAACATTTCAAATGCAAAAGAGGGGCATGAGTCACTCACCAAGTCTACTTTTTCCATGGATATTTTTTGCTGCTCTTGACTGACTTAAGCAGTCCTTTGTCATTTTGCATAGCCAGAGAGAAGTCCTTACATGACAAGTCACAGTTCACAGATATTTGAAGTTCATTTTTGATCAGCTCTGTCACAGAGCCTCTGTGCTGCATCTGTTTCTTGAGTTTGACCATTTAATGGTAATCAGAGAGAAAATCCTCTCTACAAAGGCATTTGAGCCTGGCACACTGAGAACAAATGAGACAATCCTGAACATGTTGATCAAGTTGGCTTTCCCTAGGTTTTGGAAAACTGCCACCCACTTCTCACTGGTGGATTTTGTGGTATCCTGTCTGGCTTTCTGTATTTCCTCCCAGCAAGCACAAAACTCTTCATAGAGTTGGTCCATACTGACTGTCTCTGTCATTTTGAGGGCAACCACCACCTGCTCCAGGTCAGTGAAGGAGAGCTCCTCATAGAGGCCGACTGGTTTCAGTTTCAACATTACATTTTCTGGTGAGAGCTGGCCAGCTTTGCAGGAGACGATCGACAGCTGGATGAAGAGAGAGCCATCGTGTGCAAACATGTCGCAGAATTTCACAACACGTCAACAAAGGCTAGAAATGTTGGCAGTTCCTCTCTTCGGGAAGCAGATACTGAGAAGTGGCTGTAGATCTTTAAAACAATTGTCTCAATATCCACTGACAGCTGATCGCAGGCGTGCTTGAAGGCATTATGAGCTATGTGAGCTGGGCAATTAGCTTTCAGAATGCGATTGTTGGCAATGCTCAATAGCTGGTAAATGGAGTGGTGTTTTCCAAAGTTGACATTGGCATTATCTGCTGCATAGGCTGTGATGTGTCTAATATCCAGTTCATGCTTTTCCAGACAGTTCATCAGAGCTTGATGTATGCCATTTGCAGTTTCATCACTGTCTTCATGAAAGTCAAGTAACTTGCACTGCATTCCATCAGTCACAGAGAAATATCTCACGCACACTGCAAACATTTTTCTATTTCCCTTGTTGGAGGCATCACTGGCAACTGAGAAATACACGGGATCACCTTCGGTCGGGGACAGATCATCCAAAATATCCCCCACGGTCTTTGGTCCTAAAACATTCATTGTAACCATCTCAGCTTTCGTTCTTCCCAAGTGCATCGTCTTCACAACATTTGAGTCACGGAACAAAGCACCATTGAGCTTAAAAAGGCAGTCGGTGCTGTTGTAGCTAAGTCCGTGTTTAACTGTATGGTACACATACGAGGCTTCACTTGCCGCGATTTTGTCATTTTCTGCAGTCGACGTCACGAAGAATGCACTGATATTGCTAGCACCTTTAGCTAGCATGGCCTTCTTGTGCATTTCTGTGGATGCATGCTGAGTTAGGTCATTCTCCCCTCCATGGCCAACTGAGAATTCCCGACGGCATAAAGTACAGAAAGCTTTCGTCGAGTCACCACTGACGGGGCTTAACCCACGTCTTTTTTGCTTCCCATTGTTTGTTGTAGCTGCACAGTCTTTTCTTTTTTTGCAGGTTCATCCATATTTCCTTGATATGCCAAACCGACCGAACAACAACAGAAATTACTTTGCAGGAATTGGCGCGTTTACGCTACACTGTGATTGGATGAATATACGGGACAAGGGAGGTCCCGTATGGGACAAACCAATTTAGCCCAATATAAGGGACATCCCGGCTAATACGGGACAGTTGGCAACCCTAAGCACACAGCACAGCAAGGCAGGAAAGGAGTCAGAAACCTTGCTGGAACACAGGTGAAAAACCTGACCGTTGAGGAGTATCCAAGGCTAGTCGGCCCAAACGTGTCTAGACAGTCAGTCACAGCACAGATGTATCCTCTCTCGGCTTTCAGGGAGGGCACCACACCGGCATTATCTCCTTGTGTCGAAACCAGCAGATGTCCCTGCTTGGTTTACTAGCGATTTTAACACTTCGATTGCTTTGATCCTGTAGGATTTTAGATTTTGCCTGTTGTTTAACTTTCGCAGCCTATAACGGTTTTGCAAAGCAATAAAAAAGTTTAACACTTGAAACAAACAAACAGCGTGACACAACACGCTTAGCGAAACTGGCCTGCCGCCATCTTGATTGTAGAAATGTGTTGGTCCATGCCTCACGACCTGAAATAAAAGATCCCAGGACTAAAAAGCATGTTCAATGGAAATTCTTGATTTAAATAATTTTTTACTCTAGGCTTAATCTGTTTCCCAGAAACTGGCCCTACAACTTTCAAACAGAGCCTAGTTGGTTACTCCACACCAATCCTCTCTCCCTATTTACATTTTAGTCATTTAGCAGAGGCTCTTATCCAGAACGACTTACAGTAGTGAGTGCATACATTTTAATACTTTTTTTGCTACTAGTCCCCTGTGGGAATTGAACTCACAACCCTAGCGCTGCAAGCAGCCATGCTCTACAGACTGAGCTACACTTGTCTCCCCCCCTGGGCTGTAAGCTGTGTTGACAGAAGGAGCTCTTTCGGCTGTGTGAACTCACCAGCTGATCGGGACTGGCATGTCCCGACAAACACACACACACACACACAAAAAAGCCTATTTATTACTAGTGTGGGGGGGTTGCTATTGCAAGAGGGAAATAGGCCTATATGATGTACAAATGTATGTAAGTGTGTGTGTGTGTTTTTAATGTATTACTTGTCAATTCAGTGTGCAGTGTTTCCCCTATATTTATTTAGCTGCAGTGGCCCACCGCTGGTTGTTCTGATACACAACTTTAACATTCACTGCCCTTGACATACTCACATCTTGCAGAAATGTTGTCAGCGCTTTTAAATGTAACCTGCTAAATAGTTGGATTTGAAAATGTTGAGTACTCAATTATTTAATTGAATACAAACACAGATTCCAGTCCTGGAGTACTCGCGCACATCCCGAGTGTGTGTGTGTACATGCACGTGTGTGTGCGTGAGTGAGTGCACGCGTGCGAGCGTGTATGTATCAGGCTCTGAGTAGCCTACATATGTAAATTGAGGGGCCCTCTAGAATGCCATTTTACATGCTTCTCAACTTCTCTCTTGTCATAACTAATCCTTCTCCCAATCCACTAGCACCCCAACCCTCCACCCATCACCCGCTCTACTCTTCAAGTTTAATTACATTTCTGTCCACTGTCAAACAGCGTTTTGACCGGCCAATCTTCCCAACCAAATATTTATAAACGTTAAAGCCGACGTGTTGAGAGCTCCCCAGCAGAGAGAGAAGGATGAGGGTGGAGGGGTGGCTGGGGGGGTTAGATTATGGGATCACCCTGCTCTATACAGAGCTACGGTGTCTATCTGCCCTCATCAGCTTGTGTGTGTGTGTGTGTGTGTGTGTGTGTGTGTGTGTGTGTGTGTGTGTGTGTGTGTGTGTGTGTGTGTGTGTGTGTGTGTGTGTGTGTGTGTGTGTGTGTGTGTGTGTGTCTGTGTGTCTGTGTGTGCGCGCGCGCAGCCTCAGCTTCCCTATTTAACATGGTTACAGATCCACTTCATTTCTCCCCACACTCTCTAATCGGGTTAATTCTACAGACTGGAGAGGGATGGAAACACACACACACACACACCACATACCCACACATGCGGTAGAAAGGGAGGATTGTGATGGTTGGGAACCATAATCTGACAAAGTGCTATTTAAGACTGTTCCAGTATTTTATGGGTGTTCTTTATTGGCTAACGTTCAGTACAGTGATTCAGACGTGAGGTATATGTTTTGGTACATTGGGTTAGTTATATGTGACTCAGAGACAAGCCGAGACACCACATCATGTAGAGAGAGTGATCGGGGTAATTTGATCATAATATTGCAATATTACTGTGGGGACCTGCAGTCAGTCACTCTAGATAGATTCCAAATATACTTCATCCGCACACACAAACACTCACACAGGCGCGTGCACGCACACACATGCCTCTCCTCCCCTTCTCTCCCTCCATCCAGCTCCTCCCTCCCCTGCTCTACTCACCTGTCCTGTTGATCTCGATGATCTCCTCCTGGGCCAGAGGGCAGTCCCCTCCCCCCAGGCTGCCTGAGCTCACCATACCCGGCCCGGCAGTGGCCATGGCCAGGGCGTCTGGCTTGCAGTAGTTGGGCGAGCCCGGCATGGTGGGCCGAGGGATGTGCTTGCCCTTCCTCTTGGGCAGCTTCTGCTTGGCCATGGCCAGTGAGTAGTACATGCCAAAGTTGTTGACGATGACAGGCACAGGCATGGCGATGGTCAGCACCCCCGCCAGGGCGCACAGCGCGCCCACCAGCATCCCCGACCACGTCTCGGGGTACATGTCCCCATAGCCTAGAGTGGTCATGGTGACCACAGCCCACCAGAAGCCAATGGGGATGTTCTTGAAGTTTGTGTGTTTGGCGGCCGTAGGGTCGTCAGGGTCGGCACCGATGCGCTCGGCATAGTAGATCATGGTGGCAAAGATGAGCACCCCGAGGGCGAGGAAGATGATGAGGAGGAGGAACTCGTTGGTACTGGCGCGGAGCGTGTGGCCCAGCACCCGCAGACCCACGAAGTGACGAGTCAACTTGAAGATACGCAGGATCCTGACGAAGCGCACCACTCGCAGGAAGCCCAACACGTCTTTGGCGGCTTTGGAATCCAGGCCGCTCAGCGCCACCTCCAGGTAGAAGGGCATGATGGCAATAAAGTCAATGATATTGAGGGTGCTACTGAAGAACTCCTTCTTGCAGGGGCAGAAGATCACGCGCATCATGACCTCAATGGTGAACCAGATGACGCACGTTCCCTCCACATAGGTGAGCCAGCCATCGGTCACCACCTCGTAGACTATCTCCTGACTTGTCACATTGCCCACCGTCACGTTTTCTGTTTTGTTGTAGATGGTGTTGAAGGCCTCGTGCGTCTCCAGGCAGAAGGTGGTGATGGAGATGAGGATGAACAGAAGGGAGAGGAACGCACAGTACTGTAGGAGAGAAGAGAGGGAGAGAGAAGGAGAGAGAAAGATGGTTAGGTTCAAGTTTTTTTTACTTAGTTGCCTGTTACAGGATTATGTTTCTTGGGCTCATTGAATTCTCACCAAAGGATCACATCGATTTACAGATGAATGTCATTCACAAACTGTATCACAGAAAACATGCAGCAACAGAGGTTAACCTAAACTGCAAAAAAAAACAAAAAAAACACCAATGGTTCCCACTTTGCATGAATAGATCTGTTTTACACAGTTTTAGGTCTAAAGCCAACGATTACACAGGCACTCTGATGAACTCACCGTTCAAGTGAACAAACCACATACCCAACCATGCAGTCAGGATTGGGGAGTAACGGATTACAAAAAATTGTGATTGTAATTCGTTATGTTACCAGCAAAATATTGTCATCAGATTACAGAGACTTTTGAAAAACTAGATGATTACTTCTAGGATTACTTTTACATTCAGAAAAGACGTTTGCACAAAAATTATTTGACACCTTTCTGTTTTTTCAATAACATTTTCAGCGCAAATTTAAGTTTGTTCCGCCTGAGCGAGTGACCACAAGTCAGAGACCAATATGATGACACACAAAACTAGCTGAAATCACCCAGTTCTGCCTCAAGGACAAGACTCATAAATGTCAAACTGCTAAATAGGTCATTAGAAGAAGATAAACATCGTCTTCTTCTAATGATTACCAACAACGATGAGACAGGGAGGAGATGAGGGCTCTGGGAATGTGGTGCCAGGAAAATAACCTCTCACTCAACGTCAACAAAGCTAAGGAGATGATCGTGGACTTCAGGAAACAGCAGATGGAGCACCCCCCTATCCTCATCGATGAGACCGAAGTGGAGAAGGTGGAAAGCTTCAAGTTCCTCAACGTACACATCACTGACAAACTGAAATGATCCCCCCACACAGACAATGTGGTGAAGAAGGCGCATCAGCGCCTCTTCAACCTCAAGAGGCTAAAGAAATTTGACTTAACACCTAAAACCCTCACAAACTTTTACAGATGCACAATTGAGAGCATCCTGTTGGGCTGTATCACCGCCTGGTACGGCAACTGCACCGCCCACAACCGCAAAGCTCTCCAGAGGGTGGTGCAGGCTGCCCAACGCATTACTGGGGGCAAACATCCAAAAATATCATCAAGGACATCAACCACCCGAGCCACTGCCTGTTCACCCCGCTTTCATCCAGAAGGCGAGGTCAGTACAGGTGCTCAAAGCTGAGACAGAGAGACTGAAAAACAGCTTCTATCTCAAGGCCATCAGACAACTAAACAGCCATCACTAGCACATCAGAGGCGGCTGCCTATAGACCTAGATTAGGAATCACTGGCCACTGTTAGAAATGGATTACAAGCCACTTTAATAATGTTCCGTATCTTGCATTACTCATCTCATATGTATAAACTGCACTCCACACTATTCCACGGTATCTTAGCCACTTTTAAATTGTGTTTACATATTGCATCACCCGTTTCATATGTACAGTAGAAGTCGGAAGTTTACATACACTTAGGTTGGAGTCATTTAAACTGGTTTTTCAACCACTCCACAAATTTCTTGTTAACAAACTATAGTTTTGGCAAGTTGGTTTGGACATCTACTTTGTGCATGACACAAGTAATTTTTACAACAATTGTTTACAGACAGATTATTTCATTTATAAATAATTGTATCACAATTCCAGTGGGTCAGAAGTTTACATACACTAAGTTGACTGTGCCTTTAAACAGCTTGGAAAACTCCCAAATATGATGTCAGGGCTTTAGAAGCTTCTGATAGGCTAATTGACATCATTTGAGTCAATTGGAGGTGTACCTGTGGATCTATTTCAAGGCCTACCTTCAAACTCAATGCCTCTTTGCTTGACATCATGGGAAAATCAAAAGAAATCAGCCAAGACAAAATAAAATAAAAAGTAGACTTCCACAAGTCAGGTTCATCCTTGGGAGCAATTTCCAAATGCCTGAAGGTACCACGTTCATTTGTACAAACAATAGTACACAAGTATAAACACCATGAACCACACAGCCGTCATACCAATCAGGAAGGAGACGCGTTCTGTCTCCTAGAGATGAACGTACTTTGGTGCGAAAAGTGCAACTCAATCCCAGAACAACAGCAAAGGACCTTGTGAAGATGCTGGAGGAAACAGGTACAAAATATCTATATCCACAGTAAAACGAGTCCTATATCGACATAACCTGAAAGGCCGCTCAGCAAGGAAGAAGCCACTGCTCCGAAACCGCCATAAAAAAGCGAGACTACGGTTTGCACATGGTGACAAAGATTGTACTTTTTGGAGAAATGTCTTCTGGTCGGATGAAACAGAAATAGAACTGTTTGGCCATAATGACCATTGTTATGTTTGGAGGAAAAAGGGGATGCTGCCAATTATTGGGCTAGCTAGCTAGCTAGTAATGTTAGCATATCAAACATGAACGTTCACCCCTCTCATACGAATATAAAAGTACATTTTTATTAATTTAATGTAAGTCAACACCGTTGAGCTTCCCTTTTTCTAAACTAGGGCGACAATTTGAGAATGTAACAAGTTGTTAATGCAATTTCAGATGAAAAATCAATAAAACTAGTTTAAAATATAATGAACATGTCTACATTTCAGCTGTTTCAAAAACATTACTCTGCTAATAGTATTTTTACTGTATGAATGTTGGGCTCAAGGACACAATTCTGTTTACACTCCCCTGCTTAGAGGGGGGGGGCATCTGTCGGACGTGTGTCGTGCGCGACCTCCGGAGGTAGCATTCGAGACGTGAGAAATACGCAAGTTTACATTACAGTAGTTTCTCTCGAGAATAGATACCATTAGAATCTCTCGAAATTCTCCTTAATTCTCGTCAATGAGAATAGACACATAGCTTTGGCCAATCAGCTGACTGTGAATGTAAATAAAATATTTGCTGAATGAATGTTCTCTGATAGGTAGCTATATCCAGTGAAGGGTGCTGTGCTGCGTTTTGTGTCATTGCAGTGGTACTGTAGTGTGCATTCAGACCTGTGCTTCTGATAAAAGATGGAAGATAGGTGGTGCCAGACACCACGAACAACAGACCAAAAATACACACTAGAGAGAGAGGGGGGGATTAGAGAGGAAGAGAGAGAGAGAAAGAGGGATGCAGCTAAAACTGTATGGACATCCTGAATGCTGCAATCTCATTGACGCTGCACTGAGACAGAAAGAGAAATGGTGAGAGAGGGAGAGAGAGAAAGAGCTGGGGGAAAAGAGACGCGGAGGTAGAAAACGGTGAGAGGGGGGTACAAGATGGAGTGCGACTGTACAGTAGAGGCAGAGAGAGGTGGAAAGAGGAAGAGGGAGATGAATAGAGAGCGAGGGAGAGAAAGAGAGAGAGAGAGATGGGGTTTAGTGAGTTCCGACGCTGTGGGCAATGCGCGGCCACCATTATGAAAACAGACATGTCATGTTCGCCTTCACATAGATAAATGTCTATCGATTGAGCCGGCGTGCCTGTTTAAAGCACCAGGCCTTTTCTCCTCTTGGCCCCTCTGGATCAATAGTATCTGATCATCTCAGGCACACGGAACCTCACTCTCTCTCACACAACCGACCTGAACCCAAACTAACTCAACCCAGCTTCAACCCAACCCAACCTCAACCCAGCCTAACCCAACCCAACCTCAACCCAGCTTCAACTCAACATAACCTAACCCAACTTCAGCCCAGCCTCAACCCAACCTAACTCAACCAAGCCTCAACCAAACTTAACCTAAACCAACCTCAATCTAACCCAGCCCCAACCTAAACTAACTCAACCAAGCCTCAACCTAACCAATCCGCAACTCAGCCTCAAACTATGGCTGGGCAATATACTGAATTAATTAGATTCATTCGAATGTATGTTTTAGCACGATATTCCAAATGCCTGTATTTTTTATGGGGGTTTATGTCCACTTGTTCTCGTGTTGTCTTTTTGGTCTCGCTCCTTCTGCTGTGACTGTGCAACTTCCAATTTACACACAAACACCAAAGTCATCCCCCTGCCACTGAGAACAACAAATAGGAAAAATAACTTCTTCCTCTCCGACAACATGCGGTTTTTACTCGCCATTTGCGGTTTGGTCCAACAGAACCGCTCATATGGACGCCGAAACACATTGAGACATTATTTTACAATAATAAACGAAAACTTAAAGATGCACTATGCAGAAATTGCTCCCATATTTCCGGGTTGCTAAAATTCTAATAGTTTGCCTAATTTCAGTTTATGTGAGAAAACAAGCAAGTATAGTGTAGAGAATCATTGTACCGTCTAAACTGCTGTGAAATATATTTTCGATTAACAAAAGATATTGTATTTTTAAGCTTAAACCAAAAGTAAAAGACGCAAAAACGAACACTTAAGAACAAAGTGGACAGGCTAGCATGCTGTTCAAACAGTGGGAGATGGACAGAAGGGTGTGTTCATACCAAATGCAACTGTTCTACCTTGTTAGATAGCAAATAGATCCAAGTTGGCTAAACTTTAAATATAAAGATTAGCTGGCTACTCACTAGCACATGGGATTGTGCTTCAGAGATTGCTTTTGAGACCTGTGTACATTTTCTATAATGGCTGCTACAAGAAGTTGGTCATTATTAGTGATTGTGCATTATGCATGGTTCTGGTAAAATTTGTAACAAAAATGGCATTTTCATAGACAGTTAAACTAATTTGATAAAATAATTGCATTATTGTGGAAGATAGCCAAAGTATAATTTCACAAGCCCTGAATTCATTAAATTATTGTTGACTGTTTCAAATGCAGTGTATTTGACCTTTACTTGTACAACAAAGCTTATTTAGAGAAAACATTTTAAAAAATCAAGATATACACTACCGTTCACAAGTTTGGGGTCACTTAGAAATGTCCTTGTTTTTGAAAGAAAAGCAAATTTTTTGTCCATTAAAATAACATCAAATTGATCAGAAATACGGTGTAGGCATAGTTAATGTTGTAAATGACTATTGTCAGATTTTTTTATGGAATATCTACATAGGCGTACAGAGGCCCATTATCAGCAACCATCCGGGATTCCGGGATGCTGGCCTTCTAGGCAGAGTTGCAAAGAAAAAGCCATATCTCAGACTGGCCAATAAAAGATTAAGATGGGCAAAAGAACAGACACTGGACAGAGGAACTGCCTAGAAGACCAGCATCCCGGAGTCGCCTCTTCACTGTTGACATTGAGACTGGTGTTTTGCAGGTACTATTTAATGAAGCTGCCAGTTGAGGACTTGTGAGGCATCTGTTTCTCAAACTAGACACTAATGTACTTGTCCTCTTGCTCAGTTGTGCACCGGTGCCTCCCACTCCTCTTTCTATTCTGGTTAGAGCCAGTTTGCGCTGTTCTGTGAAGGGAGTAGTACACAGCGTTGTACGAGATCTTCAGTTTCTTGGCAATTTCTCACATGGAATAGCCTTCATTTCTCAGAACAAGTATAGACTGACGAGTTTCAGAAGAAAGTTATTTGTTTCTTGCCATTTTGAGCCTGTGATCAAACCCACAAATGCTGATGCTCCAGATACTCAACTAGTCTAAAGAAGGACAGTTTTATTGCTTATTTAAACAAAACAACAGTTTTTAGCTCTGCTAACATAATTGCAAAAGGGTTTTCTAATGATAAATTAGCCTTTTAAAATTATAAACTTGGATTATCTAACATAGCGTGCCATTGGAACACAGGAGTGATAGTTGCTGATAATGGGCCTCTGTACGCCTATGTAGATATTCCATAAAAAAATCTGCCGTGTCCAGCTACAATAGTCATTTACAACATTAACAATGTCTACACCGTATTTCTGATCAGTTTGATGTTATTTTAATGCACTTTTGTTTGTGCTTTTCTATCAAAAACAAGGACATTTCAAGCGACCCCAAACTTTTGAATGGTAGTGTATATTCTGAATCTCCCATAAATTTGAAGGGAAAAAAAGGCCATATCGCCCAACCTCTCTTTCTCTGCCTCGCCCTCTACCTCGCCCTCTGCCTTTCTCTCTGTCTTTCTCTGCCTCAGTCTCTATATGCCTCTCTTTTTCTGCATCTCTCCGGCTCTCCCTCTGCCCCTCCCTCTGCCTCTGCATCTCTGCCCCTCTGTCTCTGCCCCTCTGTCTCTGCCCCTCTGTCTCTGCCCCTCTGTCTCTGCCCCTCTGTCTTTGTCTCTGCCACCCAATGAATTCCCTTTATGTAACACATCATTACAGTCACTTATATACATGTGTGTGTGTGTGTGTGTGTGTGTGTGGTGTTGCTGCTGTTTCCCCCTCTGCAGCGTTCCCCTCCCCTCCTCTCTGTTCCCTCGCTATCCTCTTCCTCCTCCCCTTTCTTTCACACAGAAATCTCCCTCTCTCTCTCTCTCTCTCTCTCGCTCACTTGCTCGCTCTCTACCTCTAGATCTTTAGCTCTCCCATACCTCCACACTCCTCTGTCTCTCTCTCTCTCTCTCTCTCTCTCTCGCTCTCTCTCCCTCCCCTTCCCTCTCTCTCTGGTCTATGCAGTAAGCTGCCTGAATGTATCGGGGTCCTTCCAGAGCCCTGGCTGCAGAGTAGCAGTCGTCTTGCGAAATGCCTGCTCAGATCTCAGTATAGAGAGAAACACGTACATCTGGATAGGGAGCTTGCATGTCATACTACACAAACATAAAACATACATGCACAAGCACACGCACATACAGGTACACACATACAACAAAATCCCTCTAATTTCCCAAAATATTCAAACCTAAACACACTCAACCGACATTATGAGTATCAAACCAACCCAGCCCAAAATGACAAGTGGCTCCAGTGTATATATACCTTTACTACAGTACATTATATTATAGACGTCTTTGAGGATGTGTCTCAAATGCAGCAGTCGGGGTCAATCTTCTCATGACAGATTAATTTTAAAAAACACAGCCCAAATGAGTGGTCTGGATGCTCCTGGGGGAGCTGCTTGATTCCCCCAGCCTATTAACATGAACTCATTTAACAAGCCTCATCTCATCTCACTGTGGCCTGGAAACGCTGATGATGAGGAGACCCGTTTCCGTGCCGACTAGAGACACCGCCGAGCCCATTGCCTGTGATGTCACCTGCCTCGCCTCGCCATCCTAAAAGCACTCAAGCTCCACTTTTGGGGACACTTTTTTTTGTATGTGTTTGCAAATCTCGTTTCTCTTTCCATTGGATCTTTCTCTTTCTGTTGCTTTATCAAACATTTAACGGTTCCCTCCATTGACATGCATGTTTTATTATAGATGGTGTGAGTATTTGTGTGTGTGTGGAGATGTTTAACTATACTTGTGAGGCAAGAAGTCCCCACAAGATTGGTTAACAAACAAACATTTGACCAACTGAGGACATTTTGCCAGCTCCCACTTGGAAAAAGGCTAATTCTATTTAGTTTTGGGTTAGAATTAGTGTTAGGTTTAGAATTAAAGTTTGGGGTTAAAGGTTAGGTTTAGGAGTTAGGTTTAGGGTTAAGGGTTAGGGTTAGGTTTTGGTGTTAAGGTCAGGATTAAGGTTAGGTTTAGGGTTAGGGGTTAGGGAAAATATGATTTGAGTGTCCACAAGCTAAAACAAGAGGTGTGTGTGTGCATGCATCTGTGCGTGAGTGTGTGCATACGTGTGTGTGTGCATGCATGCATGTGTGTGTGTGTCTGTGTGTAACCTTGGCTGGAGCAAAAGCCTGCCATTCCCCTGGCCATTGCAGTTGCAGGGTGAGATTTTCCCTTTTTCTAGCAGCTCACAGGCCCCTACTATCCTCCTAACCTTTAGTCCATGACTGTGCCTTCAACTCCTTACTTCCTCAGTCCTTGTTTCCTCCATCCTTGTTCCCTTGGAGGAACAGATCAAAGGTCCCTCCCCTCTGACCTCCTCTTCGAAAACGCTTTGAGAGGGAGGCGAAGAATGGAGGAAACAATGATAGAGGAAGCAAGGATTTGACAGCTAGTGATATTTTCAGACACAGGAGGAAAGTGTGCTGAATGAACCCTGTAGGTTCATTGAGCACATCATGTCTTAAAGCTCCCTAGGGAGTTCCTGAGATGATACTGTATGGCTGTGTCCCAAATGGCACCCTATTCTCTAGATAGTGCACTACTGTTGACCAGGACTCATAAGGCTCTGGTCAAAAGTAGTGCACTATGTAGGGGAATAGGGTGCAGGGTCCTGGTCAAAGGTAGTGCACTATATAGGGAAAAGGGTGCCATTTGGGATGCAGTCAGACTAACAACACACCTACTGATGGAGATGGACTGGCAGACGGCCCTTCTGGTAGAGGTCAAGTCAGAGGGATGGCCTAATCTCTACCTCCACCCTTCTCTTGATGTGTATGGGTTTAAAAATGGTGGAAACTCTCCTCCAGCCAATGCTTACACCAATCCAATTATTTTAAATGCAAGCAGGGAAGGGTGGCGAATGGGGATGCATGGGCCCTGGTTAAAAGTTGTGCACTACATAGGGAACAGGGTTCCATTTCAGACACAGCCCTGGTCTACCTGACCCAGATGTAAGAGTGACAGTGACGAGGGTAGTGCTGCGAGGAGAACCCTTAGTAGTGGGTTTTCAGTCACACTGAGACAATGGGGTTGTCTTGAAGGCTATATTGTTCTGAGCTCCGACACACACACACACACACACACACACACACACACACACAAGCAGTGAGTCTGTCAGTCAGTCACACACACACACACACACAGACAGACAGACAGACTAAACACTGCAATGGTCTTAACATCAAACTGAACACTGCAATGGTCTGAGGACATCTTTAAACACTGCACCAATATGAAAACCCTCGACATTGCAGCAGAGTAGAGGAGGAGGGGGGAAGAGAACAGAAATAGGAGAGAGGGAGAGAGATGAGGGGGAGAAAGAGAGAGAAGGGGGAAGGAAGAGAGAGAGAGAGGGGGAGAAAGAAAGAAAGAGAGAGAGAGAGGGGGAGAAAGAAAGAAAGATAGAGAAAGAGAGGGAAATGACTGGACCGATGTCTAAGAGAGAGTAGGAATTAAATTAAAATGTAGGATGAAGGTGGCGCTGATGAATAAATTGTTGTTTTCATAAATAAGTGATTATTGACAGTGGTTACGTCTTATGAATAAACGTGTGATATCAGTAGATCTGTCTGCCTGGAAAAGTGACCAGCAGGAATACTTAAGAATTAGAAATGACATTTGAAAGCTCTTAGGTTTGTCAATGGACATGACGTGGGTGTTTCTAAACAGTTTTTGGGGTATTTTTGGTATGTTATTAGGATCCCCATTAGCTGTTTCAAAAGCAGCAGCTACTCTTCCTGAGGTCCACACAAAACATGTCATAATACAGAACATCAATAGACAAGAACAGCTCAAGGACAGAACTACATAAAAAAAAATGTAAAGGCACACGTAGCCTACATATCAATGCCTACACACAAGCTATCTAGGTCAAATAGGGGCGAGACATTGTGCCGTGAGGTGTTCCTTTACCTGTTTTTTGGAACCAGGTTTGCTGTTTATTTGAGCAATATGAGATGGAAGGAAGTTCCATTCAATATAATACTGTATGCTTTCTTGAATTTGTTCTGGATTTGGGGACTGTGAAAAAAACCCTGCTGGCATGTCTGGTGGGGTAAGTGTGTGTGTCAGAGCTGTGTGTAAGTTGACTATGCAAACAATTTGGGATTTACAACACATTGTTTCTTATAAAAAAGAAGAAGTGATGCAATCAGTCTCTCCTCAACTCTTAGCCAAGAGAGACTGGCATGCATAGTATTTATATCAGCTCTCTGATTACAATGAAGAGCAAAACGTGCTGATCTGTTCTGGGCCAGCGGCATCTTAACTAGGTATTTCCTTGCAGCACTGGACCACACAACTGGACAATAATCAAGATTAGACAAAACTAGAGCCTGCATAACTTGTTTCTTTGGAGTGAGATGTCAAAAAAGCAGAGTATCTCTTTATTATGGACAGACATCTCCCCATCTTTACAACCATTGAATCTATATGTTTTGACCATGACAGTTTACAATTAAAAGGTAACGCCAAGTAATTTAGTCACTTCAACTTGTTCAACAGCCACACCATTCATTACCAGATTCAGCTGAGGTCTGGAACATAGGGAATGATTTGTACCAGATACAATGCTCTTAGTTTTAGAGATGTTCAGGACCAGTTTATTCCTAGCCACCCATTCCAAAACAGACTGCAACTCTTTGTTAAGGGTTTCAGTGACTATATTAGCTGTGGTTGTTGATGCGTATATGGTTGAATCATCAGCATACATGGACACACATGCTTTGTAAAATGCCAGTGGCAGGTCATTGGTAAAAATAGAGAAGAGTAGAGGGCCTAGAGAGCTGCCCTGCGGGACACCACACTTTACATGTTTGACATTAGAGAAGCTTCCATTAAAGAAAACCCTTTAGTTCTATTATATAGATAGATCTGAATCCACGATATGGCAGAGGTTGAAAAGCCATAACATATGTTTTTTCAACAGGTTATGGTCAATAATATCAAAGGCTCCACTGAAATGTAACAGTACAGCTCCCACAATCTTCTTATTATCCATTTCTTCCAACCAATCATCAGTCATTTGTGTCAGTGCAGTACATGTTGAGTGCCCTTCTCTATAAGCATGCTGAAAGTCTGTGTTGTAGCATTGTATTTGGTCAAACACATTTTTTCCCAACAGTTTGCTAAGACCTGGCAGCAAGCTTATAGGTCTGCTGTTAGAACCAGTAAAGGCCACTTTACCACTCTTGGCTAGCGGAATTGCTTTGGCTTCCCTCCAGGCCTGAGGACATGTAAGGCTCAGATTAAAAATATGACAGATAGGAGTGGCTATAGAGTCAGCTACCATCCTCAGTAGCTTTGTCAATGGCAGGTTGTCAATGGCAGGAGGTCTGTCATTATTGATTGATAACAATAATTTTTCTACCTCTCCCACTCGAACTTTACAAAATTCAAACTTGCAATGCTTTTCTTTCATTATTGTTTTTTATGCATGAATACAATTACTCTGTCACGTTCCTGACCTGTTTTCTCTTGTTTTGTATGTGTTTATTGGTCAGGGCGTGAGTTTTGGGTGGGCAGTCTATGTTTTCTGTTTCTATGTTGGTTTTGGGTTGCCTGGTATGGCTCTCAATCAGAGGCAGGTGTTTGACGTTTCCTCTGATTGAGAGTCATATTAAGGTAGGTTGTTCTCACTGTTTGTTTGTGGGTGGTTGTCTCCTGTGTCAGTGTTTGTCGCACCATATGGGACTGTCTCGGTTTTTGTAGTCTGTTCCTGTTCGTGAGTTCTTCGTGTTATATGTAAGTTCGTCGTTCAGGTCTGTCTACATCGTTTGTTGTTTTGTTAGTTATCAAGTATAGTTCGTTTTCGTCTTCGTCTGTTTTTGTTTAATAAAATATCATGTCATTTCAAAACGCTGCGCCTTGGTTCAATCCCTGCTCCTCCTCTTCGGATGAAGAGGAGGAGGAAAACCGTTACATACTCACTGTTCATTGTTGGCATTTCCTGCCTAAGTTTGCCCACTTCGCCAATTAAGTCATCTTTAAAATAATTGGCAACATCAAATGGTTTTGTGATGAATAAGCCATCTGATTCGATGACAGATGGGAGTTGAATTTGTCTTTCTGCCAATAACATCATTTAAAGTACTCCAACGTTTTTTTCCATCATTCTTTATATCATCGATCTTGGCTTCATAATACAGTTTCTTCTTCTTTTTTGTTGAGTTTAGTCACATCATTTCTCAATTTGCAGTAAGCCAGTCAGATGTGCAGCCAGACTTATTTAGCCACTCCTTTTGCCCCATCTCTTTCAACCATACAGTTCTTAATTCCTCATCAATCCATGGAGCCTTCACTGTACTAACAGTCAGTTTCTTAACAGGTGCATGTTTAGCAATAATTGGATACAGCTTTAGAACAAAGTTCTACAGTATTCGTAAATAGTAAAAAATGTGATCGATACATGTGGATGATCTTGTTCCTGTAGAGTTTGTAAACACACTGGTAGGTTGATTAATAACCTGAACCAGATTACAGGCACTGGTTACAGTAAGAAGCTTCCTGTTGAGCGGACAGCTTGATGAAAGCCAGTCAATATTCAGGTCCCCAAGAAAGTAGACCTCTCTGTTTACATCACATAGACTATCAAGCATTTCACACATATTATTTAGATACTGACTGTTAGCACTTGGTGGCCTATAGCAACACCCCAAAAGAAAAGGCTTTAGATCTGCCAAGTGAACCTGCAACCACAACACTTCAATAACACTTGACATACTGTAAGATCTTCTCTAAGCATTACAGGGATACGGCTCTGAATATATACAGCAACACCTCCCCATAAGCATTTCTGTCTCTTCTATAGATGTTATATCCTTTTATTGCTAATGCTGTATCATCAAATGAATTATCTAAGTGAGTCTCAGAAATAGCTAATTTATTAATGTTATCTGATGTTATCAAGTTATTGATTTCATGAACCTTATTTCTAAGGCTACATATATTAATATGGGCTATTTTCACACCTTTCCTGGGTAGCTATTATGTCTAGACATAATACTGAAAAGAGCAAACAAAGCAAGAGAAAAAAATATACATTCAGCAGTCCATTAATAATTTGCTGTGTGTGTGTGTGTGTGTGTGTGTGTGTGTGTGTGTGTGTGTGCGTGCGTGCTGCGGGGTTGAATCTACGAACCCATAGGCTTGGCTCTCTCATCCATTCCAGGCTTCTGGGAGGGAGGGTGAACAATGAGCCTGTCATAGCGGATATAAGCAATGTTCCCACACACTCTGGCAGCTTTCATGACTGGGATCAGTTCTTTCCTCTTCTGGCGCACAGCTTCAGGATAGTTCTTGTTGAGGAAGATATACGTTCATCTCAAGTTCTTGTCTCTTTCCAGAACAGCTACCTTGTCCTTGAACCACAGGAACTTGACCACTATTGTCCTGGGCCTGTCACTTGGGCCGGTGGTGGGTTTTCCAGTTCTGTGGGCGCTCACCACTTCAATATTTCTGTGGTCCATCTTCAATTTCTCAGAGATCATTTCCCTCACTTTGTCCTCAGACTCCATCCCTAACCCCAAACCCAAACCCAAACCCAAACCCTAACCCTAACCACCAACCCCAACCCCAACCCCTAACCTTAACCCTAACCCTAACCCCAAACCCTAACCCCTAACCCTAAACCCTAACCCTAAACCAAACCCTAACCCTAACCCCTAACCCTAACCCTAACCAGACCTTATCAAAAATATATTATCGGTGCTGGATAGGTGAGACAGCTAGGAGTATTTGGAAAGACAATGTGATCCTTTCTAAGACATACCTTCATACCTTCATACCACATGAGGCTACTGAGGAGAAAATGACTCTTAATAAAGTCCGGAACGGAGCAAATGGCATGGCATCTGGAGACCATGTATTTGATGTACTTGATACCATTCCACCATTCTTCCCAATTAAGGGGCCACCAACTTCCTGTGCTTCATACCGACCTGGTACCGTCGCGGGGTATTCGGTTAAACTGGCACTGAACAAGTAATCCGAAGTTTAGCAACGCTAACAAGTACATATAAAATCCCATAGTGAATGCTAGGTAAATGCTAAGGAGCACATTGCAAAACTTTTATACAGTCTCTGACAAAACTATTTGCAGGACAGACATCCCAGCCCATAAAGTTCTACAAATAACAAAAAAATGCTACTCATAGTTTGCTGCACACACAAAACAAATATTAGAGAGCAAGCCTCTTGTTTCAGGTGGGGATTCCCTGCTGTTACCAAGATAAACTTGATTTTGCAAGAAGCTCACAACTTGTCTAGATAATTAGCTACTAAATTAGCAACCCAAATGCACAATTGCAGAGAATTTAGCACATTTTAGACAGTTCACTTAATAGTTATAAGATACTGTATCTAGCTGGCAAACATTTAGTTGTGAATTCCATACTGTAACTAGATCACCTGGCGCTTACTGCACAACAGTGATTGACTCACAAGGCTCCGGTCTCTCGTCTGTGTGCTTGTAAACAAACACCATGTGACTGGGGACTACCGGTAAGCTTCATAATGAAAAATAATGTGACAGCTGAAATGAAGAACACGATGTGCTTTATCTCCCAATGTATTGCACAAGTTGACTGCAGGTATTTACTTAAAAAGTAGCTACAAATATTCAAATGTATTAAAAAAACTTCAAAGAAATAGTTAACGGTTTTGAAAAAACATCCCGTGACTATTTCCAAATACCCCGGGTATATGTTATATACGGTATGCCACCCAAGCCTATCCCGAATGTCTAATTTTACCCACATTCTTACCTAAACTATTTCTAATCTAAATCTGAAACAAGCACAGACTTCATCATCATCATCCCCATAGCTCTCTCTGTTTTGCCCTCCCTCTCTCCGTCTCGCTCTCTCTCTCTACTCCCTCAAAGTTAATCTCTCGCTCTCTTTTCTTTTCTCTCCTTTCCCCTCCAATCTAGCCCTCTCCCTCACTCACCGCTCACTCAAGTCCAAGTGACCTCATTTTCATTAAAGCCTCCCCAATCTCACAGCTCTCCTATAGCTTCCTCTCCTCCTCTTCTCTTCCTCTCATATCGTTCTCTTCCTCTCCTCTCCTTCTCTTCCTCACACTGATTTTCCTTTCTGTTTCGCCATCTCTGGCCCACTTTAATTGAAAAACAACTTTAAGAACCCTTCATAAAACCTTCTAAAATCCTCCATAGATGCTTCACAAATAATTTATAAGAAAAAGTCATGAGCTTCAAAGTTGTTTGTTTAATAGTAGGACGGCCATCTCTTCCTCTCTTCCTGTCTCTTTTATTGTTCTCTCTTCCCTCGTCATGGTAACTCTACCTCTCCTTTTTAATCTCTTAGTGCTTCCACCTTCTTTAACTCCTCTTTCTTTCTTTCTTTCTGTCTTTCTCCTCTCATTCCTCCCTCTCTCCTCTTTAACCCTTCCATTGTCTAGTTTGAATAATACATGTGCTTGGAAACATTCCACAGTCCACTGACATGCACACTGGCCATTAGGCAAACGGGTGTTCCCTCCCCCTAAAAAAGGCATCTTAACAAATTACAAGCCTTTTTGGCTTCTTGAAAGAAACTAAGTGGTCTCAGGATCAAGACGTTCGTACACACACACACACACACACACACACACACACACACACACACACACACACACACACACACACACACACACACACACACACACACACACACACACACACACACACACACACACACACACACACACAGGTCTGCTTGTATATAAAAGAAGACATAAAAGTGGATATTAACAACATTCTCATTAATGGTCTCTCACTTAATAAGAGAGAAAAAGGAAGAGAGAGAAAGAGAGATAGTTAAAGAGATTGGGAGAAAGAAAGAGAGAGGGATTGAGAGAGAGGGAGGGACTGAGACAGAGTGAGTGAACGAGAGAAAGGGGAGAGAGAAAAATAGACAGAGTGAATGAGGGAGAGAGAGAAAGATAGATGAGAGAGAGAGAGAGATACGGGATAAAGGAAACGAGAGGTGGCAGGAAAGGAGGAGTGATGAGAGAAGGGTAGGAGAGGAGGAAAAGAAGAGGTAGTGAGGTGTAAAAGGGAAAGAGAAAGAGAGCTTGGGACAGCAGATCACAACAGACTATTAGCATCAATTAGGCTGTATGGAGACGAGCCCACAAGTCATCACAAGTCATCACAGTCAGATCATACAGCACAGCACAGCACTGATCTAATATCACTGAGGGGGAGGGAAACCGAGAGCGAGACAGAGAGAGAGAGGGGGGAATCAGGTTAGACTAGAGAGAGAAAGTCAAGAGAGGTAGCAAGAGAGATGTGTGCACCCTAACTATGTGAATGCTGGTGATCTAGGGTGCACTGTCATTTAGAAGGGTGTTCCATGAAACTAAACTCATCCCTTACTGAATGTGAACAGCTCATGAGACCACCTAGCTATCTATTTATTCTGGTACTTTAAGATCCCTTTATTTGTCAATTGTACACGAGGTCCAACCGAAATTTGACTTCTGCTTTCTCCCAACCCATCCAAAAGACACATGCATATAGAGGCTGGAGAGGTAAGAGCAGGGGTTGCCACACTGGGCACACATGGAACAGTTGTTAACTGCCTTGCTCAAGGGCACAACAGCAGGCGATGGCATCTAGGATTTGATACCAGCAACTCTCCGGTTGCCAGCTCACTTCCACCAGATCTTTCCCGTCAGATCCGGGATCCAAACTTGGCAATCCTCCGGCTGGTGGCTCGCCTCTCTAACAGCTAGGCTACCTGCTGGCCCTATACATGGACCTACAGTGTCCTTCCACAATATAGTCATGATAGACTAGTCAATAACTCAATGCATGTTGTTACCATAACATGAAATGACAAACAAAAGGTACGTTTCCTGTGGCCTAGATGGTCCAGCGGTCCGTGCCGCCGCCTACAACAGCACACCGATATGCGTTTGAATCAGAGTAGTTGACCCACTGTCTATGTGACACACTCTCTCCTCCTATCCTTTCCACTTTCTCGCTCCTCTCTGTCAAATAACATTTTGGGGTGGGGGGGTTCCAACTACATGTCATTGTATTTGGCCAAAGTGTCCCAAATGACTAGCCACTGACTGGTCACTAACACCCCAGTACAGAGGAGCTGAAAACTTTGCTCTCTATGTAAACAAAGAAAGAACACGAGATTAATATTGCAGTTATATAAATATTGCAGTGCAATACAACAAATGGGCTAGCCCAGAGCCCAAATACAGGGAGAAGATAAGTTATTCTTATAATGGAACAGCAACAGTAAGATACCTACAAACACTGCCCTCTATCTGTGTGTGGCAGAACTAGTCCTCTCCTGTTCCTAGGGTGGTACTGTAGTGCATTGGAGGTATCTTTCTCTCTCTCTCTCTCT
The DNA here is from genome assembly GCF_045679555.1 of Salvelinus alpinus. Taxonomy (NCBI): domain Eukaryota; kingdom Metazoa; phylum Chordata; class Actinopteri; order Salmoniformes; family Salmonidae; genus Salvelinus; species Salvelinus alpinus. The sequence continues at coordinate 48,842,766 of NC_092091.1, forward strand.
CTCCCTCTCTCTCTCTCCCTCTCTCTCTCCCTCTCCCTCTCTCTCTCCCTCTCCCTCTCTCTCTCTCTCAGCACTAGCACTGTGCTATATTCATATCCCAGACATTAGACAGCCCCAGAGCTGTGGAGTGGCTCTCCAGAGTAGTAGCAGTGAGTCGGAGAGAGGAAGAAGGGACGGAGAGAAAGACGGCGAGTGGAGATGGAGAGAGAGACAGACCGAGAGAGAGGAGAGATGAGGAGAGACTAGAGTTGCTACCTAAAACATCCCAGCCGGCTAAACACTAATGCACTGAACCACCTCTTCCTGTCTGAATAGACAACACAACACGCAAGTACAGTTGATGAGCAAGAAGTGGAGGCAGAGTAAAACAAACACACACAAGCACACACACACTAGCACGGGAAGTCTTAACGTGAAGAGACGCAGGACACTCTTCGCCTGTCCCCATAAGAACCCTTGTTGGTTCCAAGTAAAACCCTTTTTGGTTCCAGGTAGAACCATTTTGGGGTTCCATGTAGATCCCTCTGTGGAAAGGGTTCTACATGGAATCCAAAAAGGTTCTACATGGAACCAAAAAGGGTTTTACCTGGAACCAACAAGGGTTTTTCAAAAGGTTTTCCTATGGGGATAGCCAAAGAAAGCTTTTAAGTTCTAGATAGCACCTTTTTTTCCCTAAGAGTGGAGACACAAACCAATCATAATGCACACACACAAATCACACACACCTTGGCCCAACCCAACCCCCGGTGTGCAGTTGAGGCCAAAGCATAAAACATAGATCATAGACTAGAGGACAGAGCATAAAGACTAGAGTATAGAGGACAGCCAGGCCCAGGCAGCATCCAGGCAGGCAGCATCCAGGCAGGACACAGCGTTTATTGACACCTCATGGGGAATAACTGATGCAAATGTAAAGAGAAGCTATTTGTAGTCCGGTCACCTCCATGTCGCTCCAGTCAGCCTCACCCCACTGTAAGAACATGCACACACACACACGCTGGCGTGCACACAGCACTGTAAGGACACACACACACTCTCATCACTGTAAGGACATGGTCATGACGTCAGCTCCGTTTGAGCTGAGGAGGGGACACTGACATACTGTACATTAGACCCACTACAGTTCATATTCTGCTGAATCATTTTAAGCTATACGTGTGATGTAATATACTGTAACCTAAACCTGGTCAATACACTATATACTATTAGCAATATACACTGAGTGTACAAAACATTAGGAACACCTTCCTAATATTTAGTTGCACCCCCTTTTCCCCTCTGGACAGCCTTAATTCTTCTGGGCACAAGGTGTCGAAAGCGTTCCACAGGGATGCTGGCCCATGTTGACGCCAATGCTTCCCACAGTTGTGTCAAGTTGGCTGGATGTCCTTTGGGTGGTGGACCATTTTTGATGCACACAGGAAACTGTTGAGCGTGAAAAACCCAGCAGTGTTGCAGTTCTTCACACAAACCAGTGCGCCTGGCCCCTACTACCACGCCCCGTTCAAAGGCACTTAAGTCTTTTTTCTTGCCCATTCACCCTCTGAATGGCACACATACACAATCCATGTCTCAATTGTCTCAAGGCTTAAAAATCCTTCTTTAACCGGTCTCCTCCCCTTCATCTACACTGATTGAAGTGGATTTATAAAGTGAGATCAATAAGGGATCATAGCATTCAACTGGATTCATCTGGTCAGTCAATATCTCTTGACACAATGATGAAAATAATCATGGCCTCTAAACCTTCAAGCTGCATACTGGATCCTATTCCTACTAAACTGCTGAAGGAGCTGCTTCCTGTGCTTGGCCCTCCTATGTTGAACATAATAAACAGCTCTCTATCCACCGGATGTGTACCAAACTCACTAAAAGTGGCAGTGATAAAGCCTCTCTTGAAAAAGCCAAACCTTGACCCGGAAAATATAAAAAACTATCGGCCTATATCGAATCTTCCATTCCTCTCAAAATTTTTTGAAAAAGCTGTTGCGCAGCAACTCACTGCCTTTCTGAAGACAAACAATGTATACGAAATGCTTCAGTCTGGTTTTAGACCCCATCATAGCACTGAGACTGCACTTGTGAAGGTGGTAAATGACCTTTTAATGGCGTCAGACCGAGGCTCTGCATCTGTCCTCGTGCTACTAGACCTTAGTGCTGCCTTTGACACCATCGATCACCACATTCTTTTGGAGAGACTGGAAACCCAAATTGGTCTACACGGACAAGTTCTGGCCTGGTTTAGATCTTACCTGTCGGAAAGATATCAGTTTGTCTCTGTGAATGGTCTGTCCTCTGACAAATCAACTGTACATTTCGGTGTTCCTCAAGGTTCCGTTTTAGGACCACTATTGTTTTCACTATATATTTTACCTCTTGGGGATGTTATTCGAAAACATAATGTTAACTTTCACTGTTATGCGGATGACACACAGCTGTACATTTCAATGAAACATGGTGAAGCCCCAAAATTGCCCTCGCTAGAAGCCTGTGTTTCAGACATAAGGAAGTGGATGGCTGAAAACTTTCTACTTTTAAACTCGGACAAAACAGAGATGCTTGTTCTAGGTCCCAAGAAACAAAGAGATCTTCTGTTAAATCTGACAATTCATCTTGATGGTTGTAAAGTCGTCTCAAATAAAACTGTGAAGGACCTCGGCGTTACTCTTGACCCTGATCTCTCTTTTGACGAACATATCAAGACTGTTTCAAGGACAGCTTTTTTCCATCTACGTAACATTGCAAAAATCAGAAATTTTCTGTCCAAAAATGATGCAGAAAAATTAATCCATGCATTTGTTACTTCTAGGTTAGACTACTGCAATGCTCTACTTTCCGGCTACCCGGATAAAGCACTAAATAAACTTCAGTTAGTGCTAAATACGGCTGCTAGAATCCTGACTAGAACCAAGAAATTCGATCATATTACTCCAGTGCTAGCTTCCCTACACTGGCTTCCTGTTAAGGCAAGGGCTGATTTCAAGGTTTTACTGTTAACCTATAAAGCGTTACATGGGCTTGCTCCTACCTATCTTTCCGAGTTGGTCCTGCCGTACATACCAATACGTACGCTACGGTCACAAGACGCAGGCCTCCTAATTGTCCCTAGAATTTCTAAGCAAACAGCGGGAGGCAGGGCTTTCTCCTATAGATCTCCATTTTTATGGAACAGTCTGCCTACCCATGTGAGAGACGCAGACTCGGTCTCAACCTTTAAGTCTTTACTGAAGACTTATCTCTTCAGTAGGTCATATGATTGAGTGTAGTCTGGCCCAGGAGTGTGAAGGTGAACGGAAAGGCTCTGGAGCAACGAACCGCCCTTGCTGTCTCTGCCAGGCCGGTTCCCCTCTCTCCACTGGGATTCTCTGCCTCTAACCCTGTTACAGGGGCTGAGTCACTGGCTTGCTGGTGCTCTTTCATGCCGTCCCTAGGAGGGGTGCGTCACTTGAGTGGGTTGAGTTACTGACGTGATCTTCCTGCCTGGGTTGGCGCCCCCCCTTGGTTTGTGCTGTGGTGGAGACCTTTGTGGGCTATACTCGGCCTTGTCTCAGGATTGTAAGTTGGTGGTTGAGGATTTCCCTCTAGTGGTGCGGGGGCTGTGCTTTGGCAAAGTGGGTGGGGTTATATCCTTCCTGTTTGGCCCTGTCCGGGGGTTTCTTCGGATGGGGCCACAGTGTCTCCTGACCGCTCCTGTCTCAGCCTCCAGTATTTATGCTGCAGTAGTTTATGTGTCGGGGGGCTAGGGTCAGTTGGTTACCTGGAGTACTTCTCCTGTCTTATCCAGTGTCCTGTGTGAATTTAAGTATGCTCTCTCTAATTCTCTCGTTCTCTCTTTCTCCCTGAGAACCTGAGCCCTGGGACCATACGTCAGGACTACCGGGCATGATGACACCTTGCTGTCCCCAGTCCGCCTGGCCTTGCTGCTATTCCAGTTTCAACTGTTCTGCCTGCGGTTACGGAACCCCTACCTGTCCCAGACCTGCTGTTTTCAACTCTTAATGATCGGCTATGAAAAGCCAACTGAGATTTATTCCTGATTATTATTTGACCATGCTTGTCATTTATGAACATTTTGAAAATCTTGGCTCTCTCTAATTTTCTCCTTCTCTCTTTCTTTCTCTCGGAGGACCTGAGCCCTAGGACCATACGTCGGGACTACCGCCCGTGGTGACTCCTTGCTGTCCCCAGTCCGCCTGGCCTTGCTGCTATTCCAGTTTCAGCTGTTCTGCCTGCGGTTATGGAACCCCTACCTGTCCCAGACCTGCTGTTTTCAACTCTTAATGATCGGCTATGAAAAGCCAACTGATTTATTCCTGATTATTATTTGACCATGCTTGTCATTTATGAACATTTTGAAAATCTTGGCTCTCTCTAATTTTCTCCTTCTCTCTTTCTTTCTCTCGGAGGACCTGGGCCCTAGGACCATGCGTCGGGACTGCCGCCCGTGGTGACTCCTTGCTGTCCCCAGTCCGCCTGGCCTTGCTGCTATTCCAGTTTCAGCTGTTCTTCCTGCGGTTATGGAACCGCCACCTGTCCCAGACCTGTTGTTTTTCAACTCTTGATGATCGGCTATGAAAAGCCAACTGAAAATTATTCATGATTATTATTTGACCATGCTTGTCACTTATGAACATTTTTGAACATCTTGGCATAGTTCTGTTATAATCTCCACCCGGCACAGCCAGAAGAGGACTGGCCACCCCTCATAGCCTGGTTCCTCTCTAGGTTTCTTCCTAGGTTTTGGCCTTTCTAGGGAGTTTTTCCTAGCCACCGTGCTTCTACACCTGCATTACTAGCTGTTTGGGGTTTTAGGCTGGGTGTCTGTACAGCACTTCGAGATATTAGCTGATGTACGAAGGGCTATATAAAAAAAAAAAAATTGATTGAATGTCATGGAAAGAGTTTTGTACACTCAGTGTATACTACCTGTAACGTCCTGACCAGAGTTCTTATGTGTTTTGCTTGTTTAGTGTTGGTCAGGACGTGAGCTGGGTGGGAATGCTATGTTGTGTGTCTAGTTCGTCTGTTTCTGTGTCCAGCCTAATATGGTTCTCAATCAGAGACAGCTGTCAATCGTTGTCCCTGATTGAGAATCATATATAGGTGGCTTGTTTTGTGTTGGGGATTGTGGGTGGTTGTTTCCTGTCTCTGTGTTTGTGTTCTGCACCAGATAGGACTGTCTCGGCTTTCACGTTTGTTATTTGTTAATGTTCATCGTTTATCGTTTATCGTCTTATTAAACATGTTGAACAATAACCGCGCTGCATTTTGGTCCTCTCCTTCATCCCAGGAAGAAAGCCGTTACACTACCACTATATGCTACTACTACCATTATATACTACCTACCACTGTATTCTACTACCACTATCCTACTACTACATACTACTACCACTATACAGTGCATTCAGAAAGTACTCAGAACCCTTTTCCACATTTTGCCTCATTCTGAAATTGATTGAATAGTTTTTTTCCCCTCATCAATCTACACACAATACCCCATAATAACAAAGCAAAAACATGTTTTTAGCCATTTTTGCAAATGTATTTAAAAAAAGAAATGAAATATCACATTTACATAAGTATTCAGACCCTTTACTCAGTACTTTGTTGAAGCACCTTTGGCAGCGATTACAGCCTCGGGTCTTCTTGGGTATGATGCTACAAGCTTAGCACACCTGTATTTGGGAGGTTTCTCCCATTCTTCTCTGCAGATCCTTTCAAGCTCTTTCAGGTATGATGGGGAGCATTGCTGCATAGCTACTTTCAGGTCTCTCCCAAGATGTTCGATTGGGTTCCAGTCCGGGGTCTGGCTGGGCCACTCAAGGACATTCAGAGACTTGTCCCAAAACCACTTCTGTGTTGTCTTGGCTGTGTGCTTAGGGTCATTATTCTGTTGGAAGGGGTCCTGAGGTCCTGAGTGCTGAGTGCTCTGGAGTAGGTTTCCATCAAGGATCTCTCTACTTTGCTCCGTTCATCTTTCCCTCAATCCTGACTAGTCTCCCAGTCCCTGCCTTTTGGCAAACTCAAAGTGTGCTGTCATGTGCCTTTTACTGAGGAGTGGCTTCTGTCTGGCAACTCTACCGTAAAGGCCTGATTGGAGGGGTGCTGCAGGGAATGTTTGTCCTTCTGGAAGGTTCTCCCATCGCCGCAGTGGAACTCTGGAGCTCTATTAGAGTGACCATCGGGTTCTTGGTCACCTCTCTGACCAAGGCCCTTCTCCCCCGATTGCTCAGTTCTTCTAGGAAGAGTCTTGGTGGTTACAAACTTCTTCCATTTAAGAATTATGGAGAACACTGTGTTCTTGGGGACCTTCAATGCTGCAGAAATGTTTTGGTATACAATCCGGTCTCGGAGCTCTACGGACAATTCCTTCGATCTCATAGCTTAGTTTTTGCTCTGACATGCATTGTCAACTGAGGGACCTTATATAGACAGGTGTGTGCCTTTCCAAATCATGTCCAATCAATTGAATTTACCACAGGTGTACTCCAATCAAGTTGTAGAAACATCTCAAGGATGATCAGTGGAAACAGGACGCACCTGAGCTCAATTTCCAGTCTCATAGCAAAGGGTCTGAACACTTATGTAAATAAGGTATTTCTGTTTTCCATTTTTAATACATTTGCAAAAATTTCGAAAAACCTGTTTTCACTTTGTCATTATGGGTTACAGTGTGTAGATTAATGAGGGAAAAAAATATTTAGTATATTTTAGAGTAAGGCTGTAACATAACAAAATGTGGAAAAGGTAAAGGGGTCTGAATACTTTCCAAATGCATTGTATCTACAATCCAAATGGCCTCAGTCATTTTTACAGACATCAAAAGTCATACAATTCAATTCCTGTCTGTGTGTTGTTCTTGTTTCTTATTTTGTATTATGTTGTGTTTATTTATTAAAACACTCACTCCCTGAACTTGCTTCCCGACTCTCTGCGCACATCGTTTCAGTCTGGGCAGATTTGAATTTCTGAATTGTATTTGTTAGAAAGCATTAAGCATGATGGTGGCCCAGTGTAGTCAAAATTCTGTTCTTTCCTGTGTTTCGTATCACATTGCATATTGCAACAGCTGATGAAACGAACACTGTAAAAGTGTGAAGAAATTTGATCAGTGTTATTTCCTGATAGTTGATGATTGAAAATACAATCTACACAGGACCTTCTAATCAGCAGGTTGGCATGGGTGGGAGTTTCAGCTTCAATGGTGACATCACCATGTGGTAAATTGGTTAATAGACCAATAACAAAGAATTCCAAACCTATCTGCCAATAACAGCTAGTTATCAGTTTTCCCTTCCCTACTCAGACCACTCCCAGACAGTCCTAGCACAATTATTGCTTGAGAAATACTTAAGAGCCTTTTAATGGAAATCTATTACGATAAAGTACTTAATTGTTACACAGAAATTATTTGATAGAAAAACGACTCTATTGGACCTTTACCTGACAGAGAGGCTTCTGACAGGGTGAAGTTTACACCTGGTATAGAACAGATATCCAAACGTTTCCACTGAGCTCTGAGCTCATGAATGACAGCTCAATATGAGGGAAAACTGCCATAACGCCTATGGTCAAATGGAGGCTGGTGAGGGGAGGATGGCTCATAGTAATGGCTCGAATGGAATGAATGGAAGGGTATCAAACACATGGAATCCAGACATTATATGAGCCCATCCTACGATTTAAAGTGCCACCAGCCACCACTGACGCGGTCTATACTTCCACAATCACACCGGTCAAATGACAAGGGTACCCACCCAACAGCGCAAAATCTGAAAAAAAAAGATCTCTGTTAGCTCCTTCAAAACCTCAGATGGACAAATAAGTATTAAAGCAGAAGAAAGACCTACAACCACTACTAGCACCACTACTAGCACCACTACTAGCACTCACATTTGAATTGCTTTGGGCCATAAGCAGCGTGTAAGCACTGAATCGCCACGTCAGAAATCAATAGGATCATAGGATCAAAGCATCCTATTCCATAGACCATAGAAGACAAAAACAGAAAACACAGGGTTTATTGGGGTAAAAGTAATATTTTCTGCTCATTTAATCTGCTAAGCAAGCGTGTATGTATCTCTAAAAGATTGTGAGGGAAGGAGGGGACCAGGGACAGAAGGAGGAGGAGCACACCAGCTTCACGCTAATGTATTGCCTTGAGCGCTTTGCCTCTCTCTCTCTCTCTCTCTCTCTCCTGCACCATAATGACACGGACCAATGGATACCCAAGGTGGAACTGGGAGGGAGGTGAGGCAGGAGAGAGAAATGAGAGCGAGAGAGAGATGGACGCAGCGGTCTAAGACACTGCATCTCAGTGCAAGTGGCGTCACTACAGTCCCTGGTTTGAATCCATGATTGGGAGTCCCATAGGGCTGCGCACAATTGGCCCAGCGTCGTCCGGGTTTGGCCGGGGTAGGCCGTCATTGTAAATAAGAATTTGTTCTTAACTGACCTGCCTAGTTAAATAAAGGTTACGCACACACACACACACACACACACACACACACACACACACACACACACACACACACACACACACACACACACACACACACACACACACACACACACACACACACACACACACACACACACAACTGACCAAAGAGTTATTTTGTTGGCTTTTACGTGTATGTCCCCATTACCAGTAAAACATAATCAAAACCTATTTCTTTCACTTCCTTGTTGTGCTGTTTCGTTGTTCATTTGTTCAGTAGTTTCATTCTCAACCCGGATTTCTCATACTATGGAACGGCGTTTGGGTCTTTGCGTGTCAAATAACAATATCACATACGCTTCTTGACCAATCAGGACCTGAATATGACTGCACATCACATAATAATTTAACGCGTTCATACATTTTTTACGTAATTATTACACATTGATTACACTATCACTCGTATTTCATATGTCACAACGATTCATCGATACGTATGCTATGATGCTGGTAAAGTTGTCTCGCGCACCTTCAGTCCTGGTCATAAAAAAAGCTAGCTAGCTCATGGATGCAAACAATGTTCTTCCCCAAAAACATAGAAAAATTACATAATCTGTTATAGTTAGCTAGCTAACTGTATAGCTAGGTGTCATCATCTAAAATAACCCTAATTTATAAGACAGTTCTTATTGGATTAATGGTGGTTGGAACCATCTATGTGAAGCTAGCCACAATAAGGATTAGCCACAATAGTGGACTTTGCAGTTAGCCTTCAAAATAAAAGTATGTCATTGACAGTGACGCAAATTAATACAAATAGTAGAATTATGCCATAATTGAATAGATCATGTTAATTGAGGTTGGAAGGTTGTTATATAAAATCAACAAAAGACAATAATTTGTTAATTTGACAAAAATCTGTTGAAATCACACTGGGTGTATTATACTTATTGCTTTGGGGGCATACTTATTTCACTGTACAGCCTTACCTATGGATTGTGGATCAATGACATGTGGTATCAGTCTACTCGGTGACACCCAGAGAACATTAGCATCGTAGCTCTTGTTGCGGGACTCTGAAACAACTGTGAATTGAGCCACATTTATTGTCAACCCATGTGTATTGAACACTATTCCAGAGGAAAAACAATACTACATGGGTGTTTTGGAGTCTGATAACTCTGAGGAGGACGTTGGGAAAAAATATATTGGGTATTGAGTAGACTGATACCCCATTTCATTGATCCCCAATCCTTAGGTAAAGCTGTACAGTGCAATATGAATGTCAATACACACAATAGGCTGACTGGGGAGGTGATTTCACACAGTCACAGTCCCGCGATAAGAGCTAAAATGCTAATATTTGTGTAAACTTTTCACAGTTGTGTTCTGTGGGTGTCACCGAGTAGACTGATACCCAATTTCATTGCTTCACATTCCAAACTTGTTTAACATTATCTAGTCTAAATATGGCATGATTGTAACATTCTGCATCCCTTTCAAAGAGGTACTTTTATTTTGAAGGCAAACCACAAATTCCACTATTGTGCCCAATCCTTATTGTGGCTAGCTTCACAACACATAACCCGGTCTGGTCGAGCCTCACTAGCCAAATGAATCTAGCTGGCTGCTTATAACGTTAGCTTTGGGCAACAGGGTTAAGTAGCTGGCTAGATATTTATTTTCATGAACTGTTCAATTTCAATAGGCTAACAACAAGTGGCTACCTAGCTAATACTTACTCACAAGGATTCCTAAATCATTGCAGTTTCTACTGGTCATTGTTTTCAGGCTGGTTGCATTGGTGCTAGCTAGGTACCAAGCTAAAGCTAGCTACCCCAGAAGTTGTGGTCAAACAAATAATGCTTTATTACGAACAGTGTATTGTAAACACATCGTTTGTGGCCGGTGTTTGCAGACTTTTTGTACAGCTTTGACAGTGCTACTGATAGTAGTGGTGGTGCTTGGCTTGCACGTGCAAATTCAGAACACACAACATTCTATATTAGAACTGTGTTATTTGACGTGTCAAATTAAACGCTTATTTAACGCGTCAAATAGTGTTATTTGACGTGTATCTTTTTTGACACGCAAAGACCCAAACGGTGTTCCATAGTATGTCGTGAAGCTAGTAGCAGTGACGCTATTACTGTGTAACTCCGGTAGGGCAACATCTGAAAAATGGCACACTTGGTAATGTTAGTGTGTACCGGTGCTCGACCAGTCACAAAAGTCAACATCACCCACGACAGGGAACGGTTGATTGTCAACGGCAATGAATTCCATTATCTTCGCGTTAATGTATTTCGCCTTTGAGATGTCTCGATTACATTTTCTTACTCTTTCAAATGACTGCTCGACTTGTTGACTGCTCGACCCACACAGCAGACATTGTGGGCTAGGTTAGGAATGTTGTGTTGCACGTGTAGCGCAGCATTTTACATGGCGTCATTACGTCATGTACCTACGTTACATATAGATATGCACGTCAGCTTTGACATTGATTTTGCACATCGACCGATACCGATGTTGACATTTTTAGCTAATATTGTCCGATTCCGATATGTTCACCGATATATCGTGCATCCCTAGTCATAGGGCTATAGCACAAAGAGCTTCCATCCGCACAGTAGCTACAGTACATAGAAGTGCAAACAATCCCAAGCCAGAGGTGCAAACCCGCATAACGAGTGTGAACGTGAGAATGTGTGCATGTGTGTGTTGTGTCTGAGGATATTGATAGCGGCTAACAAAAGGTACATTATGAGCAGAGCAATTATGCTAAAACAGAGGAAGCGGGGGAGAAGAAAAGGAAAGAAGGAGATGAAAGGAGAAGAGAGGAGGATGGGGATCGGAGAAGAGGAGGCAAAAAGGAAGAGAGAGAGAGAGAGAGAGAGAGAGAGAGAGAGAGAGAGAGAGAGAGAGCGAGAGAGAGAAAATGAAAATGTGCTCACTCCAGCTCTGCTAGTGGATAGAGATTGGTGCAATGCTATGTGCAAGGCAGAGGTTGGCCTAATACAATGACTACTGCTCTGTTCTGAACGGCATGAACAGGCAGCTGCCAAATCCTGCTCCGGGCTCCTACACAACACAGCCATAACCGAAAGGAGGCCCTGCCAGAAAGAGATCGCTAAAGGTCTTTAGAGCTGCATGAATGGAGAATACCATAGGGAGCAGTATCAGTCACGACTCTAATAAATAATGCCCCATGTACTGAGAGAGAGAGAGGGGGGGGGGGGGGGGGGGTGTAAACCATACATTGTGGGTTGGGCTGTAGTCCACTGTGACATCATCTGCTTCAGCCACTCTGACATCATCTGTTCTGCTTCAACCACTGTGACATCATCTGTTCTGCCTCAACCACTGTGACATCATCTGCTTCAACCAGTATGAAATCAATTGCTTTATTTTTCCCATCTTAATACGAAAGCAACACAGCTCTGTGTCCAGTATGTGTAGAGGGATATCCATGTGGTAGTAGTTTTAAAACAATATATTTTGGACAGTATTGGATTCTAAGTTAATCTAACAAAAAAGCACAGATCTAGGATCAGATTTCTAAAGAGATGTCAGAATATCTGACTCTAGGTAATTTCCACCTACTGTGAGGTATAGCCTATGTGGTGGGAGGGGCTGTGTTAGTGTGCGATGTGACCGGTGAGCAGGTACTGAGATGATTGCCAGCAAGGCTCCGCCCACCTGCCTCTTACTGACCCTTTAATGTGCATGAGGTCATCAACCCATTCTCTATTGATCAGCAATCAGGCTGTGTGTGTGTGTGTGTGTGTGTGTGTGTGTGTGTGTGTGTGTGTGTGTGTGTGTGTGTGTGTGTGTGTGTGTGTGTGTGTGTGTGTGTGTGTGTGTGTGTGTGTGTGTGTGTGTGTGTGTGTGTGTGTGTTTGAGTGTGTGTGTTTACGTTAGAGAGAATCCCACTAAAGCATAGAGATGGTGTGTGAAATACAAAAACCCTGCAGTAGGGGGGAGGAACGAGAGCCAGACTGTGTAAAAGAAAGAGGAGAGGGGGGGGGGGGCATCAGCATGTGAGAGGAATAGAGAGAGAGAGAACTGCGATGGGTAGTGTGTGAGAAGGAGAGGATGAGAGAGGTGGAACTTTTGTGAGTGTTCACTTTTTATTGTTTTTTATATTTCACTTACTTTGGCAATGTACACATATGTTTCCCATGCCAATAAAGCCCTTTGAATTTGAATTTGAGAGAAAGAGACCGAGAGCAAAAGAGAGAAAGCAGGATAAGAAGGAGAGAGAGAGAGAGAGAGAAAGAGAGAGAGAGAGAGAGAGAGAGAGAGAGAGAGAGAGAGAGAGAGAGAGAGAGAGAGAGAGAGAGAGAGAGAGAGAGAGATGAAGCGGTAGACGCAGGGACCAATCACACCATCATCAGTAGCAGCATCAGAGCCATCTGGGGGAGGGAGGAGGTTAGGACAGGACATACTGTGCACCATACCAGCCAGCTCTCCCTCCCTCTCTGTCTCTCTATTTCCCTCTCCCTCTGACTATATATTTATCTCTCTTGCTTTCTTTCTCTCTGTGTGTCTCTCTCTCTCTGTCTCATTCCCTCTCTAATTCTCCCATTTGACTCTCTCAGCTTCTTGCTACTTCCGTTTCCCTTCTGATTTGAATAGTGCCAATAAAAGCTAGTTAAATAAAATATATATACAGTATATCGCTCTCTCATTCTGTCTCTCTATTTCACTCTTTCCATGCTTCCCTCATTCTCTCTTGCTAATATCTCTCGCTAATATCTCTCTCCATCTCCACAGTCTGCTCTCCTCTTTCTCTCTCTTTCCCCCCCTCCGAATCTGTCTCCATCTCTCTCTTTCTCTCTCCATCCCTGGCAGCAAACCAAAGGGAGGGAGAACTGGCCAGAGCAACAGAGCCACAGAGTGGTTGAGCCACAGGGGCCAGGGGCCTGGAGAACCCCAGCAGCCCAGCAGCTGGTCCCTATCCGGGGCCAGAGAGAGAGTGGAGGGGGGGATGGATGGGTGTATGGATCAAATGAGGCTAAGGCCAGGGAAAATTCTGAGCCCGGACAGTTATAGCCAGTTATATCTCTTCTGACCATGTGACCGGACCAGGAAAAATATACAGGAGTTGATATAAAAACATTACTTAGTGGCAAATTGTAGCTGAATAGTCTTATTAGTTTGAGCCTCGGTGATAACCTATCTCTACCCTATTCCACAATGGGTGCCATTTGGGAATAGGGTGCCAATGGGGTGCCTATTCCCTTAATTGTGCACACATTTTGACCAGGGCCCATAGGGCTCCGATCAAAAGTAGTACACTAAATATTGAATAGGTGCCATTCTAGAGAACCACAGGGTGTACATCCATCCAGCAGCATCCATAAGCCAGCAGCATACCACCCTGCATACCACTGTTGGCTTGCTTCTGAAGCTAAGCAGGGTCGGTCCTGGTCAGTCCCTGGATGGGAGACCAGATGCTGCTGGAAGTGGTGTTGGAGGGCCAGTAGGAGGCACTATTTCCTCTGGTCTGAAAAATATCCCAATGCCCCAGGACAGTGATTGGGGACACTGCCCTGTGTAGGGTGCCGTCTTTCGGATGGGATGTTAAACGGGTGTCCTGACTCTCTGAGGTCATTAAAGATCCCATGGCACTTATCGTAAGAGTAGGGGTGTTAACCCCGGTGTCCTGGCTAAATTCCCAATCTGGCCCTCAAACCATCATGGTCACCTAATAATCCCCAGTTTATAATTGGCTCATTCATCCCCCTCCTCTCCCCTGTAACTATTCCCCAGGTCGTTTCTGCAAATGAGAACGTGTTCTCAGTCAACTTACCTGGTAAAATAAATAAATCCAGCTCAGTCAGATTCAGCATATAAGATGTTATTTATTATTTTGAAATTTTACCCCCTTTTCTCCCCAATTTCCGTGGTATCCAATTGCTAGTAATTACTATCTTGTCTCATCGCTACAACTCCCGTACGGGCTCGGGAGAGACGAAGGTCGAAAGCCATGCGTCCTCCGAAACACAACCCAACCAAGCCGCACTGCTCCTTAACATAGCGCGCCTCCAACCCGGAAGCCAGCCGCACCAATGTGTCGGAGGAAACACCGTGCACCTGGCTCCCTTGGTTAGCGCGCACTGCGCCCGGCCCGCCACAGGAGTCGCTGGTGCGCGATGAGACAAGGATATCCCTCCCGGCCAAACCTTCCCTAACCCGGACGACGCTAGGCCAATTGTGCGTCGCCCCACGGACCTCCCGGTCGCGGCCGGCTGCGACAGAGCCTGGGTGCGAAGCCAGAGTCTCTGGTGGCACAGCTAGCGCTGCGATGCAGTGCCCTAGACCACCCGGGAGGCCCCCATATAAGATGTTTTTGAACACTTCTACAACCATTCTGATGTTACAGAGGATAAACCAACCACTCCCCTGTTTTTGGTGCTGTTGAAAGGTTAGCATCTCATTGGTCTACGATACACCACTTTCCATTACACACTACACACTATGCAATATGTATTATGCACTACACACTATGCCCTACACACATCAACATTGCATGGATCATTACAGTGTCTAAACTTATGACTAATAGTATTGTGTGTGTGTGTGTGTGTGTGTGTGTGTGTGTGTGTGTGTGTGTGTGTGTGTGTGTGTGTGTGTGTGTGTGTGTGTGTGTGTGTGTGTGTGTGTGTGTGTGTGTGTGTGTGTGTGTGTGCATGTACAATATGTAATTGTGTAAAGGTACAGTATGCATGTTTTGCTAGAAGTGTGTGCATATGTGTCCATGTCTCTGAGAGAGGGGGGTAGGTAAGGAAGAAATAGGGAGAGAGTAAGTGGGCTGGAGCGGGGAGAGAGAGAGAAGAGAATGTGTGTCATAGTTGTGTGTTGAGTGTTGAACAGTACTTGTGAATGGTTAGATCACCTCTCATTGATAAAAACATTTTCCATAGGAGCTGAGCCTCCATTCTCCTCAAAAAACTTGAGAGCCTTCTAACGCAATCTCTCCATCTCCCCACTCTCGTGTGTATATATATATATATATTCCTCTCCCTCCTCTCTTTGTATATTTCTCTTTTCCTCTCTCTTTCTCGCTCTTCCTCTCTTTATCTCTTTCCATCAAAAGCAAATATGGATAAGCTTGAATTTACTAAGCGAATGTCAAATGCATAATGTAGAAGACAATAGTTTGACAACAGCAGCGGCATACAGTGAATTCTATATGTGAACAGCAAGTTGCAAGGAGTAAGGGAAGTGTACGTTATTTATAAAATGGGTGACCTGGAGAAAATCAAGCCTCTCTGAAATGAAAATGGATGGCCTCTTTTCAGCAAAATACATTTGAACTAAACCCTCCCCTGAACGCTTTTAAAAAAAAACAAGTGACTCTCTCCTACACCCAAAATAATAATTAATATAGCAGAGAACATGCTTACCGTTTACCCTCTAGGACGGACCAGAGACTTAGATATGCAGTTTTAGAAACTGCTATTCGTCCTGTAAGCATTACATGGCAATGCAGGAATTCTGATATCACAGAGCTGCGGGCCAGAATGTTGTGGGTTCGCAAACCACCGTGGAAATAGAGTAGGGTGGGAATAACTACTTTATAATAAAAGCATTGCATGAATCGATCTTCGTATTTGCAGGTCTGAGAAGAATAAGCCTTTTATAAACATTTCAAGCAATTCTACGTCATTTTACATGACAGGAGACCGTAGCAGTTTTTTTAATACCACACAAATTACCAAAAATATAAGCGAAGAATGGACAGAGAGATAGGCCTATGTGTTCATCATATTTCTCCAATGCCAAATCATTGTGACTTGTTTGCAACGAAACTGTCCCTGTTTGCAACTGAATAAATCTGAGACTTCACTATGAATCCGAGCATGGTACTTTCAAAAGTTAGGCCTACCTTTCCACCCCAGACAGAGTAGGCTTACCGACGCAGAAAAATGTAACCATTAACTGCTGGCTACTTTTCTTCCAAGGCTTAAACCAACGAAAGGTCACAAGTGTTTCCCTAAAAGCTGTCTGGGTGTTAAACCAAATCAAATCAAAGTTTATTTGTCCCGTGCCCCAAATACAACAGGTGTAGAAGACCTTACAGTGAAATGCTTACTTACAGGCTCTAACCAATGGTGCGAGAGAGAAAAAAGGTATGTGCGTGTGTAGGTAAGTAAAGAAATAAAACAATAGTAAAAAGACATTTGGAAAAAAGAGTAGCGAGGCTATATACAGACACCTGTTAGTCCGGCTTATTGAGGTAGTATGTACATGTAGGTATCGTTAAAGTGACGTCTTCTATTGTACAGATAGTGAATAGCTTAATCATTTGATAGCGACAGAATTAGACGACTTCCCAAGCAAAGTCGATTTTTTTGTCTCCTCGCCTTTAGAAAGTTGTAGCTCAGCCAATGAATGTCACAGGAACTAAACGAAGATGTCCGCATACGCATTCAAAGTCCCATCTTTCCCAGGATTTTTACATCCTGTTTTTGGCATAAAGCATAAAAGCACATTGTATTAGTCACGTGCGCCGAATACAACAGGTGTAGACCTTACAGCGAAATGCTACTTACAAGCCCCTAACCAACAACGCAGTTAAAAGAAATATGAATAAGAAATAAAAGTAGCAAGTAGTTAAAGAGCAGCAGTAAAATAAAAATAGCGAGACTATATACAGAGGGACCGGTACAGTCAATGTGCGGGGTCACAGGTTAGTCAAGGTAATTGAGGTAATATGTACATGTAGGTAGAGTTATTAAAGTGACTATGCATAGATAATAACAGAGAGTAGCAGCAGTGTCAAAGGGGGGGGGGGGGGCAAAGCAAATAATCTGGGTAGCCATTTGATTAGCTGTTCAGGATTCTTATGGCTTGGGGGTGGAAGCTGTTTAGAAGCCTCTTGGGCCTAGACTTGGCGCTCCGGTACCACTTGCCGTGCGGTAGCAGAGAGAACAGTCTCTCTGTATGACTGGGGTGTCTGGAGTCTTTGACAATTTTCAGGGCCTTCCTCAGCTGTAGAACCTTTTGAGGATTTGAGGACCCATGCCAAATCTTTTCAGTCACCTGAGGGGGAAAAGGTTTTGTTGTGCCCTCTTCACGACTGTCTTGGTGTGCTTGGACCATGTTAGTTTGTTGGTGATGTGGACATCAAGGAACTTGTCAACCTGCTCCACTACAGCCCCGTCGATGAGAATGGGGGCGTGCTGGGTCCTCCTTGTCCTGTAGTCCACAATCTTCTCCTTTGTCTTAATCATGTTGAGGGAGAGGTTGCTGTCTTGGCACCACACGGCCAGGTCTCTGATCTCCTCCCTATAGGCCGTCTCGTTATTGTCAGTGATCAGACCTACCACTGTTGTGTCAACGGCAAACTTAATGATGTTGTTGGAGTCGTGCATGGCCGTGAAGTCATGAGTTAACAGGGAGTACAGGAGGGGACTGAGCATGCACCCCTGAGGAGCTGTGTTGAGGATCAGCGTGGTGGATGTGTTGTTACCTACCCTTACCACCTGGGGGCAGACCGTCAGGAAGTCCAGGATCCAGTTGCAGAGGGAGGTGTTTAGTTCCAGGATCCTTAGCTTAGTGATGAGTTTTGAGGGCACTATGGTTATGAACGCTGAGCTGTAGTCAATGAATAGCAATCTCACATAGGTGTTTCTTTTGTCCAGGTGGGAAAGGGCAGTAATAGAGATTACATCGTCTGTGGATCTCTTAGGGCGGTATGCAAATTGGAGTGGGTCTAGGGTTTGTAGGGTGATGGTGTTGATGTGAGCCATCACCAGCCTTTCAAGGCACTTCATGGCTACAGATGTGAGTGCTACGGATTGGTAGTCATGTAGGCAGGTTATCTTAGTGTTCTTGGGCACAGGGACTATGGTGGTCTGCTTAAAACATGTTGATATTACAGACTCAGACAGGGAGAGGTTGAAAATGTCAGTGAAGACACTTGCCAGTTGGTCAGCGCATGCTCGCAGTACACGTCCTGGTACTGCGGTCCAATGAATGTTGACCTGTTTAAAGGTCTTACTCACATCAGCTGTGGAGAGCGTAATCACACAGTCGTCCAGAACAGCTAGTGCTCTCATGCATGTTTAAGTGTTATTTGCCTCGAAGCGAGCATAGAAGTAGTTTAGCTTGTCTACTCTAGGACCAAAGCGCTGTTATAGATCACTTTATATAATCCGATCAGTTTTATTTTCTTCAAAATCTTAAAATGGATACTTCGGGATTTTGAAGCATCCTTTTAACAGTTTAATGGCGTGTACGATAGTGTGTTCCAGTTCCAGTCAATATCCAGCAACTTCGCACAGCCATTGAAGAGGTGTGGGACAACATTCCATAGGCCACAATCAACAGCCTGATCAACTCGATGCGAAGGAGATGCTGCATGAGGCAAATGGTGGTCACACCAGATACTGACTGGTTGTCTGATCCACGCCCTTAGGTTTATTTTTTTGCATCTGTGACTAACAGATGCATATCTATATTCCCAGTCATGTGAAATCCATATATTAGGGCCTAATACATTTATTTAAATTCACTGATTTCCTTACATGAACTGTAACTCAGTAAAATCTTTGAAATTGTTGCTTGGTGCGTTTATATTTGTGTTCAGTATAGTTCCATCATGGGCTAGAAACATATTGTTTATATTAAAATCAATTATAGTAGTAACAACCTATCAAAGTTGACTTCCGGTCCTCCTTGTCATCTTCTCGCTTTCCCGCTCAAACTGAATAGAATAGGCTAGTCCGGACGCACGACATAGACTTTTGGGGGAATATAAATAGATAAAGATTTCGG
The DNA here is from genome assembly GCF_045679555.1 of Salvelinus alpinus. Taxonomy (NCBI): domain Eukaryota; kingdom Metazoa; phylum Chordata; class Actinopteri; order Salmoniformes; family Salmonidae; genus Salvelinus; species Salvelinus alpinus. The sequence continues at coordinate 48,861,994 of NC_092091.1, forward strand.
AGGAAGCATTTGACTCTCCTCCTGAACTGCCATCTTAGAGCTACACAGCAGAGTCACTGGTTAAGCAGCATTTTAAAAAAATGTATCAGAAAGAACATGGCAGCCTAGTTGTATTTACACCATCCCAGTAGCGCAAAAGAAGGAAGTACATTTCCTTAGAAATATAACTTTGCTCTGTGCTTCTGTAGCCTAGCCGATAGCCTATGGAGCATTTGATTGAGACCACACAAAATAGCCTATAGGTGCACTTGATATTGCGCTCCCAGCAGAGAATCAGCGATGAGGGGCGGCATCAGGCACACATCAATAATAGCCTAGAAAGCAACTAATTCTAGAACACTGAGAAATATTGAAATGTCATCAATTACAAATTACATGACCCTCTGGATTAGATTTAAAAAATACTAATCCCACCCCATGACTGAAATTGAAAAAGCATGACCTTCTCCCATTTTCCTCCTGCTCCCCATTCTGTAAATTTTGAACCATCCCTAATGACAAGCAAACCCTCTTTCCACACTCTCTCTCTTCTAGCTCTCTCTTGTATCCCCCTCTCTCTTTTCTACCTCTCTCTCTTCTCTCCCCCCTCTCTTCTCTCCACATTCTCCTTCTCCCTCCCCTCCCTCTGATCCATATACTGTATTTTGCCCATGCCCATTGAGACATATAGATGTTGAGACAGTACCACGCATCCAGGCCATTTATATAACCAGCTCATTCAACAGTAATGACACTACTGCTCAGTCCTCACTAACCAGGGACTAAAGTGTACCCTACATAGGGAGGGAACGTCCCCATGCCCTTAGGAGTGTGCATTGATGCTACCAAAGAGTGGAATAAACTCTCACATATCCCATTGGGTCTGTGTGTCCCTGTGTCCTAAACGGACCTCATTCCTGAAGAGAAGTCAGTGGAGACATCTTAGCACCCGAGTGGACATTACTTCCTATCTTCCCTAAGGAGGGAACATTAAGAGCCCTTAGAAGTGGACACACGTTTCCGCTGGGAGAGAGAGTCTGAGTGGCAGATAGAGAGATGAAGATAGACAGACAGAAAGAAAAGAGACAATAAGAAGAAAAGGCAGGAGGACGACAAGGAAGCAAAGAAGAAGAAGAAGAAGAAGACGAGCTGACAAGTGAAGAGAAAGAGAGAGAAGGACAGAAAGAGAAGGACAGAAAGAGGAGGGAGATGCTCCCATGTGGGACTGGGAACAGAAAAAGCCCAGCAGCCTTGGGAATATTCATGGAAATTAGGACATCTTAAAGATGGAGGTTTGGAAGGATGGAAACACCATAGGAATTATATTTAAGGGAAAGTGGAACAGTAAAGTAATGTTAGCTTCAGTAGGTAGAGCACTAACTCTTGAAGAACAGTGAAGTATAGAGGGTAATGTTAGCTTCAGGTAAATAGAGCACTAACCCCTAACTCTTGGAGAGTGCGTATGGTGTACATTGTATTCCGGTTCATTAGACTGTGGAAAGTACAGTAAGTGCAATAGGAAGCAATAAACATGCAGAATTACACACACAGATACACACACACACACACACACACACACACACACACACACACACACACACACACACACACACGTTAGAACACACACACATTAGAACACACACGTCAACTGGTCCTTACTCTCGCACACACACATGCAGACGGACACAGACACCCACACACACACACACACTCCCTCTCTCTCTGGCCAGGACACACACACACCCTGTCCATTGAGGTGCAACCAGAAAAAGAGAAGGCATTGCATTTTTTCTGCTTAGTATTCAACCCTGATCACTGCAGTGCACTATGCATGTTTGTCCTTGCAAATGTTCCTCTCGTGTCCTCCTCTCCCTCCCTCCTTCTTTCCCTCTGTCAGTCTCTCTTCTCTCTCTGTGCCCTCATATCACTCACCATTTTAACATGTTCTCCCTCATTGCACCTCTCTCTCTCCCTCGCTCTCTCCTTCTCTTTCGCTTTCTCTCCATCTCTCCCTTCCCGTGTTTATCTCCAGCACTTTATCAACCACTCCACACACATACGTTCTGTAGTAAAGTACCCACACTGCATGGGGAAAAAGCATTCTTGTCCTAGAGAATAAACACACACAGGCACACACACACAGGCTCTGGGCACTGAGTCATTGCGTCTGTATTTGTACAGGAACAGTCAGCAGAGAGCGGAGCAGCCACGATTCCACAAAGACACACTGGAATCTTCTCCACACACGGGCCAACTGTGTCCAAACCGTCAGAGACAGGGCCACCCGTAGATTGACTGGGTTGGCTGGTAAATGTACCCACGCTTCACAGATTTTGTGTGAGAGAGAGAGATTTTATTAAAATGCAGAACTTTGCTATCTATCTCTTTCTATCCCTCTTTACAAATCTCTCTCTTTTCTTTCTCTCTTATTTCTCGCTCTCTACTTCTTTCTGTCCTGTCTTGCATTCCTGTCTGTCCAATCGCCTTTATTCTGCACGTGTATGTTTTTTCCCCAGCAGTCCGTTGCCTGAGGTGCTTTGATACTGCTAAGCCCAGGATCGTCCCTCCATCACTGCTCTCTCCTTCCTTTCTCTCTCAAATCATCCCTCTTTCATTCCCAGGCAGCGTCCGCCCCTCATCTCCTTCTCCTCTTCCTTCTTGCTCCGCCGCATCTCTCTCTCTCTTCCTCCTTCCTACCAGCCTCTCTCCACTCTCATCCCCCTCTCTCTCTCTCTCATTCTCCCTCCCCTATACAGAGCTCTGCAGCATTACCGTCATCATTTCAAGAGTCCCCCTCCTCTCACAGGCCTGTTCTCTGCAGTGCGCACGCGCACACACACATTCTCACACATTCTCACACGCACACATATACATGCACACATACCGATACACTCGGTCTTTGCCTGTAAAGTTCCACGAGGGATTTCAACATCGTGAACACACTGAGAGGGTTTACGGAAATCATCATATTATCGAAGTGGTGCACAGAGATTGAAGGAGAGGTTTATAATGTGTGCGTGTGTGTGTGTGTGTGTGTGTACGTGCGTGCGTGTGTGTGTGTGTAATGTATTACTTGTCAATTCATTGCCCCTTAGGCAATGTTCGATTCGACTTGGTGGGCCTCACACCTAAATGGCTTGGCTACAATAACTATTCTCTACTCCTGTGTCATTTCTTCACTGGTAATCCGAATGCCATTCACTTATCTCCACTGATCCATAAATACTAATCAAGGATCCAAGAAATGGGGAACTGAGTGGTAGAGGGGAAGACTGGATTGGAAGAGGGGAGAGAAAGAGAGGGGTGGAAGGGAAGTGGAGGAGGGGAGGGGAGAGAAAGAGCAAAGTGGAAGAGGAGAAGGGAAAGAGGGTGTTTAGGTGTTGTTGTTTTTTTGCCCCCAGTCCTGTGCCAAATTAGCCATTTTTACACAAGGGGAAAGAGTGTTCCCTCAGAGCCAAGAGGAAAAGCACCATCCCAACCCTACCTCTACCCCTACCCCTTCCCCCAGAGGATGTAGACTAGCGGGACAGAAGCCCTATGTCACATGAACACCGGCCCTTATTGCTACCTCTCCTTACGATAATAATAATACGTTGAATTTATAATGTGCTTTTCATTGAAAAACAATCTCTATAATGGTTCCTATGAATAGAATTAAAGGCAGTATAAAGGAACAAAAACAAAAAAATTGCACACACTAAAAACTCCCAAACTACCTTTTATATGACAAATGTTTCGGTCCGAGGTTTTGTTTTATCAGGTCAAACATTACAACATATCCATATCATCTCACATTGCAGTGTACTGGATCAAGTTAATTCAGAGGTTGCTTGAGTGTCTCGCTGACAAGATGTAACCCTAGTACTATACCTTAGCTAGCCTGTATGACTGGCTTGACCCTTGGACTGATATCCGTCCGTAACAACTTCTTGTGGCTATCTTTGACGTTTCACATTATACCTCAACTGATCCCAGGCCTATTTTAATATTTTTTGCTCTAACTGGTGCTGGTTAGCAGTGAGATAAATAGATCTGATCAGAAATCAGCTGTTAGAGGCATAAAGGGACCAGAGCCAACCCACTGGGCACACACTGGTTGAATCAACACTGTTTCAAAGTAGTTTGTCAACGTATTGTGACATCGAATCAACATGGAAAATACATTGGATTTGAAAAACTAATCAACCAGTACTGTTTTCATCTCATTTCAACCAGTGATGTAAACATTGAAATTAGGGTAAAACTTCAACTTAAATACATTGACTTGTATTTAATTGATGGTGTCCTTTGGGCAAATCAGATGTTAATGTAGCCTACATAAACCCAGCCTCACTTCAAATGTTACTTTCACACACAGCTTGTGTAAGAAAAGTTAGAGGAGTTACTTTCAACGGGTCAACGTTATTTAGGTAGTCTACGCAAATGAGTATGGAAGCTGATCAGTGTCTAAATGTGTTGAACATGATAGCTCAGCTGAATCAAACACAGCTTGTTTCCAAAGCTACGTCGTCTACATAGAGGTAGGCAACTGGATGGTAGACTTGTTCTCACTGATGTGCATTATCTCTCATGCACCAGTAGGAGTCATTGATCAGCCAGGAGTCGTTGGACTGTGACTTCACATTATATTTCAATATACCTCTTTATTTTGGTTGATGGCGTGACGTTGAAACAATGACATTGATTCAAACATACTATTTTACTATCAACATTGAAACAAGGTCAAATAACATATGTCTTCTCAAATATCAAATTCAATACTTCAACCACCCAATATACTGTATATTAAATGTATTTCTATGTGGAATTTTCAATGCAATTTCATCGTGTACATAGTTGTAATGACTATGTTGAAATTAGATTGATGTAACAACCTGTTAGTCAGGTTAAGTCAATCTATTTAAGTTTAAGTTTTACCCTAATTTCAACGTTTACAACGGCGGTTGAAATGAGATGAAAACAGTGCTGGTTGATTCGTTTTTTCAAATCCAATGTATTTTCCACGTAATTCCACGGCACAATACGTTGACAAATTACGTTGAAACAACGTTGATTCATCCAGTGTGTGCCCAGTGGGAAGATCCATCTGCACTGCAGCACCCCGTGGCACTCTGCTCTCCTCTGTCTGTCCCCTATCAGCCTAATGGAGAGGTGGTGCTTTGCCAAACTAAACTCACGTGACACAAGTCACCTTGCCTGGGACTTGGAGATTTGTGTTCGCTCCCAGAGGCAAATGCCAAGTCTTTAGCACAGTAGGCTAGCACGGCTATCATGACATTGACTCCAGGGCACACACAGGGCACGGTTCGAATACTTTCAGACTGCATCCTTCCTTTCAGCTGTTTCTCAAGGTTATTACTGATATGTATGATTGGATGACAGAAGGCTGCATGTTTAAAGTATAAGAATGGGGCCAGTCGCTGACTAACTGAAGGAAGGAAGGAAGGAAGGAAGGAAGGAAGGAAGGAAGGAAGGAAGGAAGGAAGGAAGGAAGGAAGGAAGGAAGGAAGGAAGGAAGGAAGGAAGGAAGGAAGGAAGGAAGGAAGGAAGGAAGTTTTGAGCATTTGAATGGGGCCAGTTACTGACTTACTGAAGGAAGGACGGATGGAAGGATGCATATTTAAATATTTGAACAGGACCAGTCCCTGACTAACTGAAGGAAGGATGGAATTATGCATGTTTAAAGTATTTGAATGGGGACAGTCCCTTATGAACTAAAAGGACACTGTAGAACAGCATGTGTGGGTGGTACATAAGGGGTGATTAGATGAAGAAGGGAATTAGAGAAAATTAGATGATGCAGGGATTGACAGAGAGAGAGAAAGTGTGTGTGTGTGTGTGTGTGTGTGTGTGTGTGTGTGTGTGTGTGTGTGTGTGTGTGTGTGTGTGTGTGTGTGTGTGTGTGTGTGTGTGTGTGTGTGTGTGTGTGTGTGTGTGTGTGTGTGTGTGTGTGTGACAGAAAGGCTATAGAAGGTGGTCCCTGCTGCTACTCAATTCAGGAAGAGGAAAATAAAAAGTTTTGTGGTGCAGGCCATAGCATACTATTGACTGTTCTCTACAACATAATCTTGTTATGGGAAACACAGGGCCTAAACCCTATATGATTCATACCTCTAAACATAAACCTACATACAGTCCATGGTCTGCATTCTGCCTGTAAATAAATGACATTGATTGAATTCATTAGATCGTTCAAAAACAGGCTACACATAGTCACATGTAGGTAGATTACCTCTCACACATGTTACAAAAAACGGTTAAATTAAATTAACACAAATAACGAAGCTTTTTATTTCTGTTTTTGACTTCATTCAAAAGCCCCCTTGACTGGGCCCCATGTGCGAACACCGGCGCTGAAAGCGTTCAGTTCCCCCGACGTTTGTCGCATCTCTCCCAGCAGAGGGGCCCTGCTGCGGCCGCAGTGGATGCAATTCACACGAAACACTCCGAGCTGGTACAATCGACGACTACAAGAGCGAAAACGATTTGGCTCGGGTACACGCTGCAAACCAGCCAGCGCTGTGTAAGGGAAGCCAAGTAACCGGCTGCTGGGGGCGGGCCACGGGTAGGAATCACGCACATCGGTAAAAGAAAAGAGAAAGGGGAGAGAACCACGGGCGGTTTTGATGCACACGGTGGCCGGTTGCTTCTGAAAAGCACTCGGCTGCATGGGAATGTGCAACGGAGGTGCAGTAACGTCCAGGGGAAACCACCGGGGGGAGGTGTGCGTGTCAGTATGGTGAAGAGGAGGAGAGATGCAGCCCATCTCCCCTTTTTCGTTCTATATTTAGAGGTAGAATGGAAGAGAGGGAGGAAGGGGGACGGCAGAGGGGTAGAATCACAAATAGGATCAAGCTAAACAGAAACCGTAGCAGAAAAACGGCAAGGTGGTGTAAAATGAGTGGAGTGCAACGTTTGTATACACAGGGAGATTTGAGACCGTGTTTTCACGCAATGTCAACAACACTCCAAGTAAGCTACTCTGTCACATGCGTTTCCCATTACATTTACTAAAGAACAACACAGAAATGCCAATCCGCAGCAGCAGCATTTACATCGGCCACATACAGACCAATACGGCCTGGAAATGAAGGGTTTCCCAGTGGTCAATCCCTCCACAGAGGACCCACTACAAATACAGGTTGGTGATAAATAAAACTGCCGACGGTGAAAGACGAGATCCCTGCCGGCTCGAGCATGCGCGCGAGTAAGTCTGTCAGTGCGCACGACACACTTTTGAAGTATACAGTACAAATTTATCTAGTTCGAGTTCACACACTCGACATGCACCGGTTTATTTTCGGAACCCGTGTCCCCTATTCACAGATTGTTTACAAAACACCTGAGGAGAGAAAGAGACAGCGGATAACTTACACACCGAAACAAGGGCGACTTAGCCCCATTTAAAAAGTGGAACACACAACATCAAAGTCATCAAAAACGTTTTTTTTGCTCTTTATCTCTACAGCCACGTCACAAATGAGTTGATTCCTATGTGAATAGTATTGTTCATGTGCCATGCAGTAGGCTAGCTTATTTTTACGCTATGGATAGAAATAAAGTAAAGATTTCGTAAGCTATGCCGTTTCCAGGGTGTGTGCACATTAACGTTAGGAAAATTGATGCCCCTAAACTTATGATAGGCTATACTGTTTATTTGAGGCCTATAGTTTGTTGGGGGGTACTCGAGGACTGGAGTTGGATAACATAAAGTGACCAATATGGTTCGAGAATAAACTTTGTTGAGTTGTTCCCTTGACGCTCAGTGACGTATCTTACGGAGCCAATGAGACCTGAGAGAGTTGAGTCAGTCAGAGAAGTTCGAACACTTTAGAGACCAGCAGGACGAACTGAATGATGTAACTCAGTGACATAACGCGTCCTCGACAATCAACACATTGAGTAGGCCTAGGCTATAAGTAATACCAACTTGCCTGGTCGCATTGTTGTAAACATAATAGTTTGCTGCAAAGTAAGATTGCAAGAGCAGCCATTATAGTCAGACACTTTCGTTCACATTGAAAAGGCGAGTAAAGTAGTAAAGGGAGAGGCCTAGGCGCTGTCCAGTGCTGAAATAGGCCTACAGACTGCTGCTGTCCAGCGCTGAAATACAGAATGTGTGGGTGGAGCTGCCCGGTTCTAGAGCAGGGATGGGAAAGCCAGGACGCAGGGGTCGGAGTTGTGCTAAACCTAAACCTTTCCCCATCCCAATCAGCCACAGCTGATTAACGCAATTGCATTCCAAACTGCAAATCATGATTTCTTGATTATTGGAGTCAGGTGTGATAGCTGTGGCTGGGGCAAAATTGTGACACCAAGCAGGCCCCAGAGGACTGGAGTTGCCCATCCCTGTTCTAGGGGACTGCATTTCAGCGGACAGCTCAGCCTAGGCATGCTAGTCTCCATTGTTTCTCGCCTCTACTACTGTACCTACTCACCTTTCTACCTGTTCATTTAGACTCAAATGACGGACTCTACTCACATCGTTTGACCAAAATAGCCATAGCATTCCATGTAGCCTACCTAATATACACAACGGGATAAATCATGAGCAATATGTCAGTTAAAAAAGCGAACCAATGTGAGACAATGAGTACTAATAACCTATAAGCACCATAGGCCTAGAAATGTGGCCACTATTACATCTGGGGGAAGACTGTAGGCATACTACTAAGGGCTTTGTGTGAAAAATTGGGACTAGAATGAGTTTTATTTAATAATTAGCCTATTACCTTCATTTACATGAAGTCCATTAAACACTTGCTCGTCCATACCAAATGGGAGAATGAATAGGCTAACTGTTCACCTGCAGGATGTTGTTGGTGTTGTGTGTACATGTGCCTATAGGAAATATGGTGCCGGGGTCAAATAACTACATGCCGGTAGGTCTATACGCAGATCAGCTGTATATTTGGTCTAGTCCTAAAGAGAGTAATTTGCTATTTTTTTGTGATGCCATTTATTCTTCCTCACAAGCGCAGGTCTATCTGGGAGGGGAACACAGCTATGAACGACCGACCGTGTCATCAGCCAAGACGCGTAAGGAGGCGGGTGACATGGACAGAGCTGAATCACACAAAGGTTAAACAGATATTTTCATGACATGTCATCAAATATCACGCGCTCCCTCTGATATCTAGGGTAACTTCTGTAGCAAAAGCACAATGTGTGTGTGTGTGTGTGTGTGTGTGTGTCGTAATTGTAACACGAGTGAAACTGGACCAGGGTCATTCGTGAAGTTTACAAGGTGGACGAGGGTTCATTTCACTCTAGAGGTGTGATATTGAGCGCCCGTCAGTCTGCGCGCGCACACACACACACACACACACACACACACACACACACACACACACACACACACACACACACACACACACACACACACACACACACACACACACACACACACACACACACACACACACACACACACACACACATTTGGCAGAATAATTCAAACTGTCCAAACAGCGCAAGCGTAGTACGCGAAAGGAGGTCAGAAATGACAAAAAACACAACCTTTACGGGCATGATGTGAAAAAGAAGACTAGTCAGCCATTCTAGAGCTTGACAGGCAGTGCCACTAACAGCGGGCACTCGGCTATCGCCTACCTGCATTACCGCCCTCCCCTCTCTGTGTCTGTGTGTGTGTGTGGGGGGGGGGGGCTTCGGGGGGGGCTTCGTTCTACAAGACAGCCACGTGAATGGTGCAGACGGAGACATATGGATTAATCAATAAGCGGATACGCATATCCAAGCTTGCAAGGCTAAGCAAAACAAAAAATACGCGAAAGGGGAGAAAAGTGACCACGTCCAATAGTTTTAGTGCTTTTATTCTCGATCGAAGTCTTAAAAGGGCTAGCACAAACAGCCCCCGATCTCTCCACCTCCCCCTCTCCTCTTCTCCCTTTCCCGTTCTCTCTCCTTTTAGACAGCTGCTTCGTGTGTTGCGCTGCAGCAGAAATCGGCGCGCAGTCAGCTACTATCAGCACCGCAGTGCTACGCTATAGCACAACGAGAGCGATAGTACGAGAGAGGGAGAGAGGGGGGGGGGGGGGGCGAGGAGGGGCTCGGGGGTCTAGAAGGTGATAATAAGCAATCCAGCGCACACCCCTGCATCAGTGATAATACAACAAGTAGTGTGTTGTATATGATAAAGAGTTGAGGGATACACTGTCGGCGCCGCAGAGCGATGACGACATTCAACCACCGTACAAGGAATAAGCCACCACCAACCGAGATGCTGTAGTCAGTTATGTAGCCTAACCAATGCTATGTTATAGTCCTTTTGTCCTCTCCGTTCTACACCATTTGCCATTATTTCATTCATTTTTCAGAACGTATAATAATATATTACAGATGCTTTTATCCAAAGCGATTTACAGTCACGTGTGCACACATTTTACGCATGGGTAGCGCCGGGTTTTGAAACTCCAATCCTAGCGTTGCAAGCGTCATGCTCAAACCAACTCAGCCATACAGGACCACAGCATGTATTATGTTGCAAACAGGTCAGGGGCCTCATTTATCAACCAATTTGCATGTGCAACAAATTATTGGGATTTATCAAACATACAGTGCATTAGGAAAGTATTCAGACCCCTTGACTTTTTCCACATTTTGTTACGTTACAGCCTTATTCTAAAATGTATTCCATTGTTTTTTTCCCTCATCAATCTACACACAATATCCCATAATGACAAAGCAAAAATAGGTTTTTAGAATAATAAAAAATCATCACATTTACATAAGTATTCAGACCCTTTACTCAGTACTTTGTTGAAGCACCTCATGTCCAATTAATTGAATTTACCACAGGTGGACTCCAATCAAGTTGTAGAAACATCTCAAGGATGATCAATGGAAACAGGATGCACCTGAGCTCAATTTCGAGTCTCATAGCAAAGGGTCTGAATACTTATGTAAATAAGGTATCTCTTTTTTATTTTTTATACATTTGCTAACATTTTTAAAACCCTGTTTTCGCTTTGTCATTATGGTGTATTGTGTGTAGATTACTGCGGATTTTTAAACAGGTTATTATGTCGCGCTCCTATCGCACAATACTACTGTAGCCTACTAATACTGTCATAGGCTCCAGGTCTATTTACTAATATTGATGGATAAATAGTAGATTCATATTTGTTGTGTAGCGGGAATAAACCAGTCATGTCAGAAAGAGAGAGACATGCCCTGAAATATGATTATGAATTAGGAATATATAATACAAGTAAAATAAATATATTAGGTGACTTGCCGCTATGCAAGCTTATCAACAGCAAATGCATTTGTTTTATCATTAGGCCTAGGTTTGAATGCTTTTATGAGCCTACCATTATTATAATTCCCCTGCATCAAACACCTCCATTTCCCCCAAAATAATGTTTTTTGCTTGCAATACAGTTGATCAACCACTAGGTGTGCATACCCATGGTCTGAGATTTAGTATGATACAGTATGCAGACTTTCCCATCAAGTTTTTTAAAAAATTATAAAAACCAACCCTTGCAGGAAAACTGACACACGCAAGGTTTAGAGTAGTTTTTGTGCACAAGCACTTTTGATAAATGAGGCACCTGGTATCTTACTATTCTCCAAACCTTTAGGAACCTGGCAGGCAAGGTCACTTGTGCCCTAACTAACTTATAGGCAAACCCTGCCATTCAGCTAGATTTCACTCCACTTGAAACCAAGGACTCACCATGCTTTCATTCCTCAGTAATTCATTCCTGGCTCTGTTAACATCTCTGTTACAAAGGAAGCCTGCAAGAGACAGCAACACAAGCATCTACAACATCCAGTCTCTTCATACAGGCCAAACCAGGGACCAGGCATGCAGGCGCAGCCCGGTCAATACGCTGTCTTGATGTGCCCAGTTGACAGAAAATACTATTTTAACACACAATAATCTGGGTCATGGCACAGCTTTGTCTCCATAAATGGATATGGATTTTTAGAGACAATTAAGCATGAGGAGGGGGAGCAAGAGAGAGAAGGAGAGAACAGGTTTATTGTGGTAGCGACCCTGCTATAGTTACATTTAGTACAGCCACTACCGGGTGGATTAATCATATTGGCACAGGTGAGGGTGTGCTCCCGCTTCCCTCCAAAGTGTGTGGTGGTGTAAAGTCACGTCCCACTTGGGCTAACCCTCTTTATTCTCTTCACAATGTCTTGCAATATGAAGTTCAAAATGTGACCATCCCAAACAACACAAACTCATCTGTGATTGGTTTACTTCTGTTGTGTTATAAACAGTGGTGGAAAAAGTACTATATTGTCATACTTGAGTAAAAGTAAAGATACCTTCATAGAAAATGTCTCAAGTAAATGTAAAAGTCTTCCAGTAAAATATTACTTGAGTAAAAGTCTAAAAGTATCTGGTTTTAAATGTACTTAAGTACTGTGGTGGAAAAAGTACTCGATTGTCATACTTGAGTAAAAGTAAAAAGTACAAGTGCGGACAGCCAGGGGCACACTCCAACCCTCAGACATCATTTACAAACAGTATTTGTGTTTAGTTAGTCCACCAGATCAGAGGCAGTAGGGATGACAATGCATTATATTGATAGGTGCGTGAATTTGACCATATTGTTGATCTGCCTGAGCATTCGAAATGTAAGTACTTTTGGATGTCAGGGAAAATGTATGGGAGAAAAAATATATATATTCTTTAGGAATGTAATGGAGTAAAAGTTAAAGTTGTCACAAATATAAATAGTAAAGTACAGATACTTCAAAGTATTTTTTGCTTAGTTACTTTACACCACTGGTTATAAAGCAAAACAACTTACCCTTGTTTTACACTATGTTACTAATCAACCCTGCAATGCAAAGAAAAAGTCCATTCAGAAGCATCAGCTTGTTTTGGATCAGCCCACAGTTGGCCTATTGCATTGTAGCCTACAGGAAAAGACCATGCAAGCTCAATCATGGAGTGGTTATTTCAGCTTACCAGGAATTTTCTCCATGCACATCACACTGTAAACTCCCTCATCTGTGAAAGTAGTAGTACTAGCCCCAATACTGTACATACTTCTATGAGTAGCCCCCCAATAGTTTTTTAGATGATAGAGCAGAGGGGCACTGATCAGCAATAAGTCTATCCAGTGTTTACCCTCTCCTGTCTGCCATGACAAAAACCAAACAAATTTTAAGTGATTATAAAAGTAATTTGACATTAGGCCTACTTACATCGATTACATGTATTAATTTCATTCAAGCATTTGAAAATTCAGCTTTATAGTCTGAGGGGATAAACGACAAATATGTAAAATTCAACACCAAAACCAGGAGGGTTATCTTGGCAACACTACCTGCTGAGTAAGCCTGGCAAGAGACCTAGCTGTAATTTCTCTCTGGGGTATGGTGACATTAGCCCTAGACACTGATCTAAGGTTAGATTTCCATTCCCTCCTCCTATTGGGTAAGGCTAGGATTGGAGGAGAGTAAACTGATCCTAGATCTGTTTCTGAGGGCAACTTCTATACCTGGACTGCCACACTGTCTTCGTCCCAAATGGCACCCTTTTCCCTATAGTGCACTACTTTTGACCAGGGCCAATACGATCCTGGTCAAAATAAGTGCACTCTTATAGGGAATAGGGTGCCTTTTAGGACAAAGACAGTGTGGCAGTCCAGGTATAGAAGTTGCCCTCAGAAACAGATCTAGACTCTGAATCTAAGCTCGTTGTGCCCTCTAACACAAACCCCTGGGAAACAAAAGCCTGCAGTATTGTGTTCCCATGGAGACAGCATCCTTGGAGGTCAGGTAGAGGGCCACCACACCAGAAAGAGAACATCAGGTGAGTTAATCTCATAGAGCTAGACTTAGTAGAACAGATACACAACTCTAAAAACCCACCGCATTGCATCGATAGAATGTCCATTCTACCAAGGACTTGCGTTTAGAAGGACAAGGAGCTATAGCCGCCCGCAGGACAACTTTTGATATAAATTACGCCTGTTGTGTGACGGAGAATATTCTAGTGTCACTCCATGTACGAAGATCTCAGGCTTAAACTGACGCAATCAGCCCTATACAGACCATTGATGATTAAGCCATTTTTAATCAAGAGTGGAATTCCTTAGTTGCCTTCTATTGACACCTTTCTTTAAACCTTAAATAGGTCTGTGTGTTCTCTATAGAACGCATTGGTTCTACTAATTATATTTCTATGTCAAGCCGATACCTGTAATAGCCTATTGTAGCCTGGGCCAGAATAAAGCACAGCATATATCCTGTTGCCAGGGAACCACATGTGTTCAGTGTCACCCGCATGAAGGTGTTAATTTGTGTTTGGGTGCAGGTGTCCACAAGTAAGCCGTTGTAATAGGTAAGGTTACAGGCTTGGCCTGGCCTGCATATCCTCTAGTCAACACATTTCAGTCAACAGTTCCTGAATACTCATACAGATGTGTCTTTGTTAATTTGTCACAGGTGCAGGCCTGTTGATGTCAATGTTTTCACACACAGATAGCCTATCACCTCGAAGGAAAACAGTGAAGACAGTGAAAACAGTGAAGACAGTGAAAACAGTGCACACTGAAGATAAAGGGCTATATGGTTTGTCATGTTGAAGGGATGAATGTTTATGGAAGGGGAATAACCAACTGCTGGGGCGTTATACCTACAGGGTCACATGTGACATAGGGCTACTGTATGTCACCCTCATAGCTGGCATGCCAACTGCACTGACTAGGCCTACACTGTAAAGGGCTTACCGTGAATTTGTCAGTAGCTTACAGGCAGCTCAGTGGCAAGTCAAATTCTGTATTTCACATTACAGTACACAGTATCAAACCACTGTGCAATTACACACAGTACAATACCGTAAAATTAATAAATGAATGACTAAACTAAGGGGTTTGTATTTCACAGTATTTTACTGTAATTACAAGGGATTGGTTCAAGCAGTTTGGCTGCTAGGTAGTGTGTTTCCAAACATTACAGCATATTAATGAATATTTTGTGTTTTATATCACTTGCACTTCTAGAGTCCTTAACAAAGGCTTCCAAACTGTCAGCGACCACAGGGCAAAACAGACCAAAAGGATATGGCAAAATGCTTAACCATTAAGGTTTAAGGCTTGCTGCCATTCCCCTTTACATGTTAAGTTGATGGGGCACTATAACTACATTCATTATTCTCACTCGCTGGTGCAAAAAATATAGCCTCAACAAATATTGTAATTACAGTACCATTTGAAATAGAGCAATTTTTTCCATCTCACAACAATTTTCCACAATGACCTTAACTTACAGTATGCTGCAGTAAAACATTTATAAAGTATTTTACTGTTGATAATACACAAAATCACTGTATCATTTACAGTTTTCCATTAGTGTATGTCACCACTAGCAAAGTGAGAACAATTGATAGGCAACTGTAGACAATTGGTCAATCAACATATAGAGAGACAAGCAAAGCACTCATTCAAACTGTTGGTTGGCAACAAAACCCTAAACTAACTAAGCCTAAAATAACCCTTCACTTGTATAAATTGAGACTGCGGGAGACGAGATGGAGACGTTGATTGGCGGGAAGGACAGGTGCAATGGTGACAGGTAGGTTGGTGACAGGTAGGTTGGTCAAACAGCAGGTCAAAGGATTAGGTCGAGATTAGCATGAAAAATGGTGAGTTAATGAAGTATTTCTGTGGAGGGCAAAAACATGACAAAGGTTCCATTCATTAACGATTAAAAAAATGGTTTTGACCTTATTTGAGTTAGGTAAGTGGACACTCGACTAGTTTACAATACTAGCTGCTTAAAATGCGCCAAAATCACGGCCAGGGTGTGCAAAACGCGGGTAGCCTATAGACTGGAGAGGGACGCAGCACGAGAAGGCTTGTTAAAACGAAAAAGTTATTGATGTGAAGAGATACATGGAGAGGAGGTAAAGAGAGGGGTGAAAGTGGGATGGAGAGAGTGAAAGGCAAGGAGACATAGAGAGATGCGCAACGGGGGAGTGAACAGTGTGGAAGACGAGAGAGTGAGCGAGGAGAGATAATGCGCTAATCGAGATTGAGTGATGCGCTCGATGACAACGACGAAGTCGGGCGCTAGAGGTCCACAAAGAACGACAATTTAATCAAGCGTAGGAACATGTGTGTTTATGTGTGTGGGGGGTGGGGGAGGGGGGGGTATGCGGTACGAGGTACGCTCGAGACGCAGTGGTAACGGGGAGACGGTGCGTAAAAATGGAGGAGAGAGGGACGAGGAGAGAAGCGTATAGGAATAGAGGACCGACCAAGTGACTGCGTGAGAGGGAACAAGGTACATGGGAGAGGGTCTCCCCACACAACTTTAATGGTGTACTGTGGTGCTAAATTAAATGATTTGTGAAAATAGAGAAAATAACACACCATAGGCCACAAAAGTCAAATTCCAACCGGCAACAACTAATAGGCACACCAGCACTGGTCTGAGTTGGTTGCTTGTTGGAAATTCCTAACGATGTTTATGACATTCACAGTTTTTTTTCTTCCAACTAATTTTCCTTGACTATCAAAGCGAAGAACACCATCATTCTGACAAGAACACAACGAACTCCATTCCAACACACCCTCCCTCATCATCGTAATAACTTTGGACATAGCAGCCAACTTTCATAGACTGCAGTCTGTACACATGACGTCCATTATAAAATAGGTCAAGGATATTCAATATATAGCCCAAATAAGCGGTAGGCTATGCGGGATCTCCCTCTTCTAAATCCAGTTTAACATTCCAGTGCACCTGCAATAGACTTTTGTGGGACGGCAAAACATTTAAGAGGAAATGTCATAACGAGAGAGAGAGAGAGAGCACGCGCGCAATACAGGCATCGCAACAGAATGTAGCCTATGTATAATGCTCGAGGGAGGACTCACCTTGGCATTCTTGGAAGAATACGGATCCTCAAAAAGATTCCAGAAATAGGGTTGCCACACACTCCACCAGCTCCTCTTGCGCCCGTCTTCGTGCAGGCACAGCCTCTTGAGCTCTCCGTCCGCAGTCAGCTCCAGGTCGTCTTCCGGCTCCTCTGGCTCGGGCTGCTCGAAGCTGTCCAGCGCCTCTTCGGCATCCCTGTGTTGACGGTAGTTCATCCAGCAGCACGCCTCCACGTCCGTCTCGTCGATGCCCCAGAAGGCGAGCTCCTCCTCGAACAGTGGGCCGCACACATCGTTGGGACAGTGAAGCTTGCCTGTGCGGTAGTAGTTGAGGATGAATGTGAATGTGCCGGGGTGGCGGTCGAAGAAGAACTCGTCGATTTTGGGGTCATAGTCGAAGTTGCTAAACGCGTCCGGATCGGTAAGCCAAGATAAGCGGGTACCGGGCAACGTCTTGAGGGTGCTGCGGTAAGTCTCGTGTCGCACCCCTCCGCAGTTTATTACGATTTTCTCGCTGTCTGACGGACAAGTCATGTCTGCACTGTAACATGCTTTGTTGGGCGACTTGTTCCCACCCTTGCGTCCTTTGAAAGAGGAGACACAAACCGATCTGAGCATAGGGGAAAGGAGGAGGGAGAGGAAAAGAGATAGAACACAAGGGGGAGGGGGGAAGGAGGAGTCTGTGGAGAAGGAAAGAGAGAGGGGTAGAATATTTAGTGGAAAAGGATGGAGTATGGAATATATTTTTTAACATGAGGGTCAAATCTACAGGTGAGGGTCAAATCTTTGAAATATAAATAGACCATTGCTTAACATGTGTGCACCATACATACAGTACCAGTCAAAAGTTTGGACACACCTACTCATTCAAGGGTTTCTTTATTTTTACAATTTTCTACATTATAGAATAATGGTGAATAGATCAAAACTATTAAATAACACATATGAAATCATGTCGTAACCAAAAAAGTGTTAAACAAATCAAAATATATTTTATATTTCAGATTCTTCAAAGTAGCCACCATTTGCATTGATGACAGCTTTGCACACTCTGGACATTATCTCAACCAGCTTCACCTGGAATGCGTTTCCAACAGTCTTGAGTTTCCACATATGCTGAGCACTTGTTGGCTGCTTTTCCTTCACTCTGCGGTCCAAGTCATCCCAAACCATCTCAAATGGGTTGAGGTCGGGTGATTGTGAAGGCCAGGTAATTTGATGCAGCACTCCATCACTTTCCTTCTTGGTCAAATAGTCATTACAGAGCCTGGAGGTGTGTTGGGTCATTGTCCTGTTGAAAAACGAATCCTACTCCCACTAAGCGCAAACCAGATGGGATGGCGTATCGCTGCAGAATGCTGTGGTAGCCATGCTGGTTAAGTGTGCCTTGAATTCTAAATAAATCACAGACAGTGTCAACAGCAAAGCACCCCCACACCATTACACCTCCTCCCCCATGCTTCACGGTGGGAACCACACACACCGAGATCATCCGTTCACCTACTCTGTGTCTCACAAAGACATGGCGGTTGGAACCAAAAATGTCACATTTGGACTCATCAGACCAAAAGACCAAAATACTAAAAATAAAGAAAAACCTTTGAATGAGTAGTTGTGTCCAAACTTTTGACTGGTCCTGTATATACACCTAAACCTACAGGCTAGTTAGAGAAACAATTCACCCAATAGTGACTGGAACTACAGCTAATTAACAGGCCAATTCATCAGTTCTATAGGCTAGTTAACAACAGCATATGAACCTGGGACAGATGAGGGGAGGTTAGGAGGTGAGGCAGGGAGGTGTTTCCTTTTCAATAGAGGTCCAGGTTACTATAGTGACAGCAGGTGAACATACACTGATGAGATGGAGCATGAAATAAGGGGCACTGCATGAGAAACCTTGTGTTATCGTTGGTGCTTGGTCCGTAGTGGACAAGGTGAGTAATAGTGAACAAACACGCGTGCACACACACATACACACGTACTCACAGACACACCTGTAGGGTGTTGAATTGTGGAGAGGTAATGTTTTAATGTGATATTACATAACGAATGGGTCTCTCTCTTCTCTCTACCCCCCCCCCCCCCTCTCTCTCTCTCCCTGCATGGCCCCACTCTTCCCGTCCTCCTGTCTTTCATTTCACTAAAACACTTTTTTCAATTAGAGAGGAGTGAGATGAATATGACTGTTTTTCACGCCCCCTCACTCCCTCACTCCGTCTCTCCGTCTCTCTCTATTCCTCCTTCTCTCGCCCTCTCCAAGTTTCAGGCTTATCCAATGGGAGAGAGGCGAGAGTAGAGTGGGAACGAGAGAGAGTGTGAGGAGGGGGAGAGGAGAGCTATAGGCAGAACGATTATTTGCTGAGCTGCACAAAATGGGGAGAAAAGACTGCAGACGATTAATGCACCCTGTTCTCTCTACCTCTCTCGCGCTCTCCTCTCTCTCGCGCTCTCACTCTTCCCCTCTCTCACCCATCTCTCTTCCTCTTCACTCTCCCCCCCCCCCCTCTCTCTCTCTGTTCTTCTCTCCATCTCTCGTTCTCAGTGCAAAGCTAATGTGCCGTGTAGTCGATTGAGTACATTCTGATTATACTGTATTAACCCTTACTGCGGTGATGCAATGTCATTGATTACACTGGATTAACTTAGCATGTGGCTACATTCCTCCTTTGGTGCAGTCGTTGGAGTGTGTGTGTGTCGCTATACAGCACCTTCACATACAAGCACAGGGTCTCTTCACTGCAAAGTCTTAATATAGTTGATACACTGCTGGTGTAGTATGTAAGCAGAGCCCTATTCATATCATCGGTGTGTTTGCAGAGTCAGTATGTGTGTGTGTGTGTGTGTGTGTGTGTGTGTGTGTGTGTGTGTGTGTGTGTGTGTGTGTGTGTGTGTGTGTGTGTGTGTGTGTGTGTGTGTGTGTGTGTGTGTGTGTGTGTGTGTGTGTGTGTATTGTAGTAGGCTATGCAGTGCCCTTGTACAACGAGGGCTGCATCTCAATAGTCTCCCTTCCTTCGTTTGCACTGATCTGTAACGAGAGGATGAAGGGAAGCACACTAGTAAAGCCTACAGGGGGACTGGATTTCACTATTCCTGCACTTACAGATCAGAGGGGATGAAGGAAAGAAGATGAAGAAAGGAGACGAGCGAAGGAGATGAGAAAAGGAGACGAGCGAAGGAGACGACGAAAGAAAACGAGAGAATGAAGCAAATTACTTTGAGTTGCAGAAATTCGTCTAGGCATTATCCCACCATATGTGCCCTTTATTGAACGGAGCTACAGAGCGTATGGAGTGATATTAGTCTGGATTGAGAGAGAGATTCAGAGGAGGGAGTTAATAACACACATGGAGGGTTAACACACAACTACGTGGATCTGTATCCGCACACACACACTCTCTCTCACACGCACGCACACACAGTCGTAGAGCTGCACTGCGAGCGGGGACCGGGTCCATGCTGGAAAAGTGAATGATCTTTTGCTGCAGTGAAAACAAGAATGAGGCTCCCTCTCTCTCTCTCTCTCGCTCTCTCTCACTATATCCCTCTCTCCAATCTGTCTCTCTCTCTTTCTGAATGGCCCAGTCAATCTACCATAGTCACATTTTGTCCTTTACCTACGCAAAGTAATCCATCCACTTCAGCTCTGCTCTCTTCTCTCCTACTCTTCTTCCCCTCTCGCTCTTTCTCTCTTCCTTCCATCCCTCCCCTGGCTCACTCGTGTTCCGCATAAAATAATCGGATTTCACCGGGCGAATCAGAACCTGTCCTCTTAACCGTCCTCTGCTTTCCTTCCTTCCCTCGCTTTCTACTCTTACCATTCCTTTATGTTCCTGCCCTTCCCATGCTCTCTCTCTCTCTCATCCTCCCTCCCTCCCTCTCTATCGTTTCATTTCTGTTTCCGCTATCTCAGTAAAGGTACTGCACTCAACAAATGTACTACCTCCCTCCATCCCTCTCTTTCACACACCCCTATCTCTCCTTTCCTCCTCTCCCCTCTGTATGTCCTTCTCCTTCATCCCTGCCTCTCTCTCTCTCTGTTCTTTTGGCTTTTGGCTATTCACGTCCGCAGGACCATTACTTTGCTGCCGGTGCTATTTCAAACCCCCCTCCTCTCCTCTCTCCATCTCTGAGTTGAATGCCCCCCCGAAAGGAAGGAGGGAACCACAGTCAGAGAGAAAGAGAGAGACAGAGGGAGAAAGAGGGGAGCGGGGCTACAAACCTCCAAGTCAAATTAGTAAATTAAAATTGTATGGGGCAGACATATTTTGTATTGGGGAAGGGGTTTTCATATCTGCCACAATAAAATTAAAATGTAGGAATTTGAAGGAAACATGATATGGAGAGATTGATTTATTTTAAACGATGACATTTCATTTGCTGTATAAAACACGTCACCAATGGTCAGCACTCATACTCTCTGCATAAATAACTGCATAGTAGGATTATTGGAGAGGGAGAAGGGGATTGAAATGTGACCTGAATTGTCCTATAGTCCTGCACGGGAATGCTGGAGCTGCCGTGGTTGTCTGTTTTATCACAATGGACAGCGGGCATACCGCGCGTCAGTGAAAACATGTGACACCTTCGGCTATTTCCGGACAGGGCCGAAGAAAAAAAGTAGCGCGAGTAAAGGAAGCCCGAGGGCGAGATTTGCATTGATTTCTGTTTCTGCTGGGACTTTACTGAAATGACGGAGTACTTTCCAGATAATATACCATGCCCTTAATGTGTCTGTTGTTGCAATGTCTCCAAAAACCAGTAGGCTAGTAATACAAACACATGGAAATACGAAAAAGGTCAAACCTAATAGCTAATTACTACACCAGAAAGCGTTTATCAATGTAAACACTAATGTTATGGATCATGGGTCTCCGACAAGTGGATCGCGAGCTACCAGTAGTTTGCAGCCCACCTATGAGTAGCTCACCAAACAATTCTGAAAGTACCTGGAATTTTCACGTTACACTGCAAGAGCCCATTGTTAGGATTTATGTTTAAGCATAATAGCCTGGTAGCATATAGGTTGAAAATGAATGTTGTTTTGTTACACACATACACAAACTATACAGAGGGGTGTAGGTGAAAGGACTGACCAACACAGGCCATAAAAGTTGTGGACAGTCTGGAGAGGGGAGGGGTGCAGCTCTCTAGACCAACCAAGAGTTTAGAATACTGGACAATACCATATTAGGAACTGTTTTAGTGTAGAATCGACAGACCCAAGACGGAGCTAATCTACCCAACAACCAGATGTGGACAAAGGAACGCGCCAAGGAGCTTGGACAAAGGGCCAGCAAAAGGGGGGCAAAGTCTAAACCACGCCCAGCCTCTACTGTGATAGGCCAACTGGACACGTTGAGAATAAAATTGTCATAGTATAAAAACTACTATTTGAGTACATTCCACAGTTCTCTGTTCATCCTGCGCGGTGAAACAGTGAACCCGTATATACGAAAATTGCATTTACCATTTATAAGTTTGAGTTTAATTAAAAATACTTAAAATATATTCGGGGACTCTGAATCACATTTTGTCCTGATGCCAGATATGAACAGACGCAAATCTCTTTCACCAGCTACTATTTAATCAACGCAACATTGACATTATCGCACCGTGGTTAGCCACTATTAGCTTAAAAAGCCAAACCTAACACAATATCTGACTATTAATTTCCAGCAATATTGCTCATCTGTCTGTGTGGTGCGCACGTTGGTCTATCACTACGTGTGTAGACAATTGATGTGATAACCATCTTGTGGGTTGACAGACATACTTTCCCCAAAACCTTCTCAATTAAATATTAACACCAAAGTATGCTTACCTGGCAGAAGTATATCATGAGTAAGTATATAATTTGTATCTATTATTATTTGCAAACTTTGCCATGAAATTGGCAGCAGCATTACATAACCATTAGTAGACTGACACATTAGACAACGCATTCCTCACTCGCTAGATGTGCAATTAAAGGGCCAGATGCGCAATTAAATGGGAATTACACTCAAACATCTAGATGCGTTAGTTTTCTTCCAGACCCCCCTAAAAAGGTATTCTGATGTGATTTAACCATTGACATTGACTCAGAACATCACATTTCATTGTTTCTCAATGAACAATTGTAATTTTGAGAGTGAAAAACAAATCTAAAACCAGGAAAAATACAACTGATAAAATATAATTTGGAAATATATAAAACATAATTTTGACGAAAAAAACTGATTTTACAGGGCCCCCCTTAGAGTTGTTTATTAACTATTATTTTACCAGGTATAGTGACAGAAAACAGTGCAGTGCACTACTTTCTTTTGTACACCAAGGACCCGGGGAAGATTTGCAGGGGAGAGGAGAAGTGAAGAATGTGCCTATTTGAAAGCTAGAAAAAAAGTGTAGCTTGTGACATGTTTCATTCAAGTAGCTCTCATGCTGGAAAAGATTGGAGACCCCTGTTATACAGTGCATTCCGAAAGTATTCAGACACCTTGACTTTTTCCACATTTTGATACATTACAAGCTTATTCTAAAAATTAGTAAATTACTTTTTCCTCATCAATCTACACATAATACCTCATAATGACAAAGCAAACAGTTTTTTATACATTTTGACAAATGTATATATTTAAAAAAAATGGAAATATCACATCTACATAGGTATTCAGACCCTTTACTCAGTACTTTGTTGAAGTACCTTTGGCAGCGATTACAACCTAGAGTCTTGTTGGGTATGACGCTACAAGGTTGGCACGCCTGTATTTGGGGAGTTTCTCCCATTCTTCTCTGCAAGTCATCTCTAGCTCAGTCAGGTTGGATGGGTAGCTTCGCTTCCCAGCTATTTTCAGGTCTCTCCAGAGATGTTCGATCGGGTTCAAGTCCGGGCTCTGGCTGGGCCACTCAAGGACATTCAGAGACTTGTCCCGAAGTCACTCCGGCATTGTCTTGGCTGTGTGCTTAGGGTCGTTGTCCTGTTGGAAGGTGAACCTTCACCCCAGTCTAAGGTCCTGAGCGCTCTGGAGCAGGTTTTCATCAAGGATCTCTACCATAAAAGCCTGATTGGTGGAGTGTTGCAGAGATGGTTGTTCTTCTGGAAGGTTCTCCCATCTCCACAGCGGAACTCTAGAGCTCTGTCAGAGTGACCATCGGGTTCTTGGTCACCTCCCTGACCAAGGCCCTTCTCCCCCGATTGCTCAGTTTGGCCAGGCGGCCAGCTCTAGTAAGAGTCTTGGTGGTTCCAAATTTCTTCCATTTAAGAATGATGGAGGCCACTGTGTTCTTTGGGGCCCTTCAATGCTGCAGACACAATCCGGTCTCGGAGCTCTACGGGCAATTCCTTCGACCTCAAGGCTTGGTTTTTGCTCTGACATGCACTTTCGCCTGAGGGACCTTATATACACGTGTCCAATCAATTGAATTTACCACAGGTGGACTCCAATCAAGTTGTAGAAACATCTCAAGGATGATCAATGGAAACAGGACGTACCTGAGCTCAATTTCGAGTCTCATACCAAAGGGTCTGAATACTTATGTAAATAAGGTATTTCTGTTTTTGCTTTGTCATTATGGGATATTGTGTGTAGATCAAATTCATTTAATAAATTTTAGAATAAGGCTGTAATGTAACAAAATGTGGAAAAAGTAAAGTGGTCTGAATACTTTCCGAATGCACTGTAAATGATATCAACGAATGAATAAACTCAACAAATAAGCTTGACCAAATACTTCATCATGGCCTTGTCACCATTGTGTTTGAAAAGTAAACTCCAGCATACTTCTATGTCTTCTATGATTCTTCTATGTTCCACATTCTAGTAGATCATACAAACCAATACTGCCGTCAACAGACTCTTCTCAGAGTTCACCAACATGCAGTTCACCATATTACCAGCTATGTTACCAACATATATACCATTTTCTCTCTTGAAACAAATCCATAATCTATATACCCTCATCATGTTGCCATGATTATTTAAATTATAACATGTTAATAATAAAGGGGCAATCTGCAGTTCGACAAAGAACAACATGCCAATGTTTCGGTAAACAGCCGAAGGATGGTTCTAACCATGTTTTGAGGCTATACAGTGTTTTTTTACAATTAAAATTTACAAACAAAGGAGTAAAACAAGCTAATATTTTGGGTTCTGATGGACTAGGACAGTTGAACTAAGCTTATGAGGAATTTATAAGTTATATTCTTCAAGAATCAATGGGTATATAATTAATTCAAAATATGAATGTAGCAACTGTAGATTGCCCCTTTAAATAGATTTAAAAAACAATGTTGTGGTCAATAGACCCTTCTCAGAGCATGCCATGTTACAGCCAACAAACATGTCACCATAACAACTTAAATCATAACATGTTCATATCAACGTGAATATTGAGATTATGATCATATCAAGAGGCAAATATGCCATTAACTAATTGTAGATGTGGGACATGGTTTCAGCACCACGGACAGCACCCATCTTCAAAATTACAAAAAGGTTATAGGTCTACATCACAACCATTCAGATACCTATGGTAGTATACTCATTCACACACACTCACACACACGCGCACGCGCACACGCCGACACAATATTAATTAAGTTAACATGCTGAGTAAGGACGTGCATAGGCCTGCACTGTATGAGAGTGATAGAGGGGAGCAGGCAGGGATAACACACACACACACACACACACACACACACACACACACACACACACACACACACACACACACACACACACACACACACACACACACACACACACACACACACACACACACACACACACACACACACACACACACACACACACACAGTAGCCCACATTTTGGAGAGGTTAATACAATGACTGAACAAACAACCCAGAGACTAGGATCAGTACTGACACTACACCGAGAGAGAGAGGTGGTGGAAGGAGGGAGGAGGTGGAGGGATGAAGAGAGTGTGGAAGGGAAAGAGAGTGTGAGCAAGAAGAGAGAGATTAGTAGAGGAATAAATGATTGTGAAGTAAAAAATAAATAAACACAAATGGCTTCGAGAGAGAGGGGGGGTTAAAGGGAGGGATGGAGGGAGAGAGAGAGAGAGAGATAGGGGAGGTAGAGAGAGGGAAAGATAGGAAGGAGAGAGAGAGAGAGAGGGAAGGAGGGAGGCTTGCTGACTGAACAAAAAAAAGGCTTCTACTGGAAAACAGGAAAATCCTTGCTGTGTGTGTGAGTGTGTAAGATGGTGGGATGCGACAACATCAGAATAGAGCCAGAGATAGAAGCGAGCCGAGATAAATGAGAGTATAAGAAGCAAGCGAAAAAAGGGAGAACAGAGGGATAGGGGCGGGATGGTGTGATTGTAGTAGGAGAGAGAGAGGGAGAGAAAAGTACACTGGTTCTGAGAGGGGGGGCGATTACCAGAGAGAAAGAGAGAGTGAGGGAAGGGAAGGGAAGAGAGAGAATGTGTGTGAGACAGTAAAATAAGAGGTGGAATACAGCAAAGACAGAGAGAAGGAAATAAGAAAGAGAGGAGAAGAAGAGGAGGAGGATTCAAAGGGGAAGTACGCAGATATGGAATACCACATATAAATATGAGTACCTCTGGGGAGACACAGTGAACACAGTGAATAGAGAGAGAGAGAGAGAGCTGGAGGGAGAGAGAGAGCTGGAGGTAGAGAGAGAGCTGGAGGGAGAGAGAGATCTACCCAACCGTCTCAGTATGTGGCTGGCTTTTATGCACTGTAGTGTATCTGCATCTCTCTCTTTCTATACAGTGCAGTGCCTCTCTCCTTATCTCTGCCTGCATCTCCCTCACTGTGGTACACAAGAGACATCTAGAGGACACACTGGGGTATTGCGGACTGACAAAATGCTGCAGTCTCCCCCTCCCTTTCTCCCCCCATCTCCTTCTCTTTCTCTCCCTCTCTCTTGGTGCAGTGTGCTGCTGGTTTACGATATCCATCTGTTTCTGGCTTTCACTCTATTATATTCCCCTATTTTTAACTGCCATGTTGGGAAGCTTTTAAATCTACCCCCTTCTCTCTCTCTCTCTCTCTCTCTCTCTCTCTCTCTCTCTCTCTCTCTCTCTCTCTCTCTCTCTCTCTCTCTCTTTCTCAAATATAAGGTTGTCATTGTCCTTTGATGACCTGTTAACCTGTACTGCATGAAGAATTCTACTATGCACCCTACCTCGTATGTATGTGTGTTTCTGTGTGTGTGTGTGTCAGCAGGGCCCAGTTATAATGAATGAACAGCCGAGACCAGTGGGAGATCGGGAGGGGTGGGGGAGAGAGGAAAGGGTGGAGAGAGACAGGTAGGGAGGAATGATAAACAGAGGGAGAGAATAGAGAGCGAGACGAATAGAGACACACACACAAACGAGCACTACAGGAGCTCACACCGGCTCCTCGACAGTAGGCATGAATCACCTTAAGACTAGGGGTACTGCTGTGGTGGAGAAAAAAGACTCTCACACAGCAAATTGGCCAGTGTTGATTTTTCAGTGTGACATTTCTAGTGTTGATTCAGGAGTTAAATTCACTCTTTAAGAGTGAAATTAACACTCAGTGGTGTAAAATAACCCCCAGTGTTGGTGTTAATAACCAGAATTATTGTTTTACACTTTGAAGAGTAAAACAGTCCCATCCAAACCACAACCATCATTATCATCATATTTTCCAGCATGCTATACTGGAAGCAGATCTTTAATGATTGTTTTCAATATCTGTGTTTTGCGTGTACATTGATTGATTGATACATTGATCTTATGCCACACAAAGATAGATAACATTTATTAGTTAGGTAGTCTTCTTATCAATTTTCCTAACCCTGACTGTTATTCTGAATGCAGGTTGCGGGTGAATAAAAATGGCAACTGTTGAATATACTAACTCATGCTGGATTCCAATAGGAATTACACATTACACATGATTTGCAGGCCAGGAGACAAAGGGCTGGGAGACATGGGTTTGATCCTAGACACATGAAAAGTGGGATGTATATGTGGGATGTATATGGAGCATACGGGGCAACAGAAGACGGACAGCAGAGGGGCTAATGATCTTGGAGATGGGGAAAGGGCTGATAAACTGAGGGGGAAAGTTTGCGGTACTCCACCCGGAGGGGCAGATCTCGGGTGGACAACCATACCCTCTGCCCGAGATGATACCGGACAAACATGTGGGCCGAGGGTATGCCGACATCTTCCTCTTGTTTAGGGAAGAACGGGGGCTGATAACCCAGGGAACACTCAAAAGGCGAGAGACCCGTGGTAGAGCAAGGAAGGGTGTTGCGGGCGTATTCGACCCACGCTAGTTGCTGGCTCCGGGTCTTGGTTGGCTTGCTCCGACTGGCCGTTGGACTGGGGGTGGAACCCGGAGCACAGGCTGGCTGACGACCCAATGAGTGTGCAGAACGCCTTCCAGGACTGGGACGAGAACTGAGTACCCCGGTCGGAGACCATGTCCACTGGAAGTCCATGGATCCGGAAGATGTGCTGCATCATGAGCTGGGCCGTGTCTTTGGCAGAGGGTAGCTTGGGGAGAGGAATGAAGTGTGCGGCTTTGCAAAACAGGTGCACTACTGTCAGGATGGCGGTGTTGCCATCTGATGGGGGAAGACCCGTGACAAAGTCTAGGGATATGTGAGACCAGGGACTGTGAGGAAGGTTGAAGGAGACCAGCCGGAGCTGGGAGCCAGGAGTGTTGTTCTGCGCACAGATCGTGCATGCAGCAACGAACATGGAGACGTCAGGAACCATGGTAGGCCACCAAAAGCATTGTCGCACACAGGCCAGTTCCGATGGGAGCCCGGTTGGCAGGCAAGCTTATATATACAGTGGGGAGAACAAGTATTTGATACACTGCCAATTTTGCAGGTTTTCCTACTTACAAAGCATGTAGAGGTCTGTAATTTTTATCATAGGTACACTTTAACTGTGAGAGACGGAATCTAAAACAAAAATCCAGAAAATCACATTGTATGATTTTTAAGTAATTAATTTGCATTTTATTGCATGACATAAGTATTTGATCACCTACCAACCAGTAAGAATTCCGGCTCTCACAGACCTGTTAGTTTTTCTTTAAGAAGCCCTCCTGTTCTCCACTCATTACCTGTATTAACTGCACCTGTTTGAACTCGTTACCTGTATAAAAGACACCTGTCCACACACTCAATCAAACAGACTCCAACCTCTCCACAATGGCCAAGACCAGAGAGCTGTGTAAGGACATCAGGGATAAAATTGTAGACCTGCACAAGGCTGGGATGGGCTACAGGACAATAGGCAAGCAGCTTGGTGAGAAGGCAACAACTGTTGGCGCAATTATTAGAAAATAGAAGAAAATAGAAGAAGTTCAAGATGATGGTCAATCACCCTCGGTCTGGGGCTCCATGCAAGATCTCACCTCGTGGGGCATCAATGATCATGAGGAAGGTGAGGGATCAGCCCAGAACTACACGGCAGGACCTGGTCAATGACCTGAAGAGAGCTGGGACCACAGTCTCAAAGAAAACCATTAGTAACACACTACGCCGTCATGGATTAAAATCCTGCAGCGCACACAAGGTCCCCCTGCTCAAGCAGGCGCATGTCCAGGCCCGTCTGAAGTTTGCCAATGACCATCTGGATGATCCAGAGGAGGAATGGGAGAAGGTCATGTGGTCTGATGATTCAAAAATAGAGCTTTTTGGTCTAAACTCCACTCGCCGTGTTTGGAGGAAGAAGAAGGATGAGTACAACCCCAAGAACACCATCCCAACCGTGAAGCGTGGAGGTGGAAACATCATTCTTTGGGGATGCTTTTCTGCAAAGGGGACAGGACGACTGCACCGTATTGAGGGGAGGATGGATGGGGCCATGTATTGCGAGATCTTAGCCAACAACCTCCTTCCCTCAGTAAGAGCATTGATGATGGGTCGTGGCTGGGTCTTCCAGCATGACAACGACCCGAAACACACAGCCAGGGCAACTAAGGAGTGGCTCCGTAAGAAGTATCTCAAGGTCCTGGAGTGGCCTAGCCAGTCTCCAGACCTGAACCCAATAGAAAATCTTTGGAGGGAGCTGAAAGTCCGTATTGCCCAGCGACAGCCCCGAAACCTGAAGGATCTGGAGAAGGTCTGTATGGAGGAGTGGGCCAAAATCCCTGCTGCAGTGTGTGCAAACCTGGTCAAGAACTACAGGAAACGTATGATCTCTGTAATTGCAAACAAAGAATTCTGTACCAAATATTAAGTTCTGCTTTTCTGATGTATCAAATACTTATGTCATGCAATAAAATGCTAATTAATTACTTAAAAATCATACAATGTGATTTTCGGGATTTTTGTTTTAGATTCCGTCTCTCACAGTTGAAGTGTACCTATGATAAAAATTACAGACCTCTACATGCTTTGTAAGTAGGAAAATCTGCAAAATCGGCAGTGTATCAAATACTTGTTCTCCCCACTGTATATATATGTATATACATTTCAGTCAAAAGTTTGGACACACCTACGCATTCAAGTTTTTTATTTATTTTTTTACTATTTTCTACATTATAGAATAATAGTGAAGACATCCAAACTATGAAATAACATATGGAATCATGTAGTAACCCAAAAAGTGTTAAACAAATCTAAATATATTTTATATTTGAGATTCTTCAAAGTAGCCACCCTTTACCTTGATGACAGCTTTGCACACTCTTGGTATTCTCTCAAACTTTACCTGGAATGCTTTCCCAACAGAGTTCCATTTACATTTACATTTACATTTAAGTCATTTAGCAGACGCTCTTATCCAGAGCGACTTACAAATTGGTGCATTCACCTTATGATATCCAGTGGAACAACCACTTTACAATAGTGCATCTAACTCTTTTAAGGGGGGGGGGGTTAGAGGGATTACTTTATCCTATCCTAGGTATTCCTTAAAGAGGTGTGGTTTCAGGTGTCTCCGGAAGGTGGTGATTGACTCCGCTGACCTGGCGTCGTGAGGGAGTTTGTTCCACCATTGGGGTGCCAGAGCAGCGAACAGTTTTGACTGGGCTGAGCGGGAACTGTACTTCCTCAGAGGTAGGGAGGCGAGCAGGCCAGAGGTGGATGAACGCCTTATAGGTGGAGTTCCCACATATACTGAACACTTATTGGCTGCTTTTCCTTCACTCTGCGGTCCAACTCATCCCAAACCATCTCATTTGGGTTGTGTTCGGGTGATTGTGGAGGCCAGGTAATCTGATGAAGCACTCCATCACTCTCCTTCTTGGTTAAATAGCCCTTAAACAGCCTGGAGGTGTGTTGAGTCATTGTCCTGTTGAAAAACAAATGATAGTCCCACTAAGCGCAAATCAGGTCCTAACTGAACTAAGACAGGGAATTTTTACTAGGATTAAATGTTAGGAATTGTGAAAAACTGAGTTTAAATGTATTTGGCTAAGGTGTATGTAAACTTCCGACTTCAACTGTACCTGCGCTGTTACTTACTCTATTTCCTTTATTAGTCTAATCTCTTCTGACCTAAACTGCTTTTGTTTTCATTATGAGTATTGTATTGAATGGCCTCTAAAAGTACATTTGAAAATGTCCCATACAATAAAGGGATCTGCTGTACCTATGTTATGCAAAAAAAAAACAGTCAATTCTGAGTTATTTTGTCTTTGTTAAGAACAAATTGTCTAACAATAGGCTTTGATTAAATTTCCAATATCCCCGACTATGTGGAAATTCTGTAAGAGTTATATGGAGGCCAATTAGATGGCAGTCCTATCGCATTCGGTCTCCTTCTTTTTAATTCTCATTCATTCTCATTCTTTTTGCACCAAAGTACGTTCATCTCTAGGAGACAGAATGCGTCTCCTTCCTGAGCGGTATGACGGCTGCGTGGTCCCATGGTGTTTATACTTGCGTACTATTGTTTGTACAGATGAACGTGGTACCTTCAGGCGTTTGGAAATTGCTACAAAGGATGAACCAGACTTGTAGAGGTCTACAATTGTTTTTCTGAGGTCTTGGCTGATTTCTTTTGAGTTTCCCATGATGTCAAGCAAAGAGACACTGAGTTTGAAGGTAGACCTTGAAATATATTCACAGGTACACCTCCAATTGACTCAAATGATGTCTGTTTAAAGGCACAGTCATCTTAGTGAATGTATACTTCTGACCCACTGGAATTGTGATACAGTGAATTATATGTGAAATAATCTGTCTGTAAACAATTGTTGGAAAAATTACTTGTGTCATGCACAAAGTAGATTGCCAAAACTATAGTTTGTTAACAAGACATTTGTGGAGTGGTTGAAAAATGAGTTTTAATGACTCCAACTTAAGTGTACGTAAACTTCCGACTTCAACTGTAGATGGTAATGGAAACTGCTATAGAGGCACAAAATAGGTTAGAGGAAAAACAAAAAGAAATGAGGGTACTTATTCAAGAACGTTCAAGTGTAATGTAATACAGAAATGAAGCAAATTAGATGGAAAATGGTCAAATGCACAACATTTTTCTTGAATCTTCAACATAGAAATTCTACCAAAAAGAATTTACAGAAACTCCTTACAAATGATGGAGTTATCCATAATTCACCAAATTATATTTTGAAAGAGGAAGCAAAATATTTGAAGCATCTGTTTTCTTTTCAGTCTCCTCCATTTCCACTGAATTATGTTAACTGTAAGGATCTCTTTCCTAATAATAATAATGTTAAATTAACAAATTTACTGAAAGACCTGTGTGAAGGCCAATTTACAGAAGAGGAACAATAAAAACGTTTCAGTCTGCAAAAACACCAGGGCTTAATGGCATACCAGTAGAGGTATATCAGGCATTTTTTGAATTACTCAAAGATCCATTATTAGCATGTTTTAATTACTCTTATACAAATGGTAGACTTTCAGATTTCATTACTACTTAAACAGGACACAGGTGGTAAGTATAAAGATCCAGTCCATTTAATAAACTGGAGGCCTCTAACAGTTCAATGTTGGGATGCGAAAATCCTGGCGAAATGCATTGAAAATAGAATAAAAAAGTTTTTACCAGATATTGTTCATCCTGATCAGACCCATTTTTTACATGGACGATATATTGGAGATAATATACGACAATTACTTGAAACAATTGAACATTATGAAACATCGAAGATACCAGGCCTGGTCTTCATAGCAGATTTTGAAAAAGCGTTTGATAAAGTATGACTAGAATTTATATATAAATGCCAGTGTAACGGATATGAAATGGCTAGCTAGTTAGCGGTGGTGCGCGCTAATAGCGTTTCAATCGGTTACGTCACTCGCTTTGAGACCTTGAAGTAGTGGTTCCCCTTGCTCTGCAAGGGCCGCGGCTTTTGTGGAGCGATGGGTAACGATGCTTCGTGGGTGTCAGTTGTTGATGTGTGCAGAGGGTCCCTGAGTCGGGGCGAGGGGAGGGACGTAAAGTTAAACTGTTACACCTGGATTACTTAAATTTAGTTGAATCTCTTATACAATGGGTTAAAGTTATGTACAGCAACCCCAGATGTAAAATAGTAAATAATGGTTACTTCTCAGAAAGTATTGAGCTTTTAAGAGGAGTAAAACAAGGCTGTCCGTTGTCTCCATATCTATTTATTATGGCCATTGAAATGCTAGCTATTAAAATTAGATCCAACAAGAACATTAAGGGGTTAGAAACCCTGGGGATAAAAACAAAAGTTTCAATGTATGCCGATGACTCTAATTTTTCAGTAAGTCCGCAATCTGGATCCCTGCACAGTATCATTGAAGAGAGCCTCTCCGGATTAAAACCTAATTATGACAAGTGTCCACTTAAAATGGGCAGATGGTGAAGTAGACATATTTGGTATTCAAATCTCAAACAATATAAATTAACTTACCACAATTAATTTCAATAGAAAGTTAGCAAAAATAGATAAGATTCTGCAACCATGAAGAGGTAAATACTTGTATATTTATGGAAAAATCACATTGATTAACTCTTTGGTCCTATCACAGTTTACTTACTTACTAATGGCACTGCCTACTCCAGATGACTCGTTTTTTAAATATGAGCAAAAAATATTTTATTTTATTTTTAAATAGTGCCTATTTATATAATGAATATGAGTTTGGGAGGCTAAAATGATTAAATATTAAAGATTTAAACCTCTCACTAAAAGCTTCACTCATACATAAATTATACTTAAACCCAAAATGGTTCTCCAGTAGATTATTAAGAAAGGCTCATCCTTCATACAGATTACAGCTTCTCCTTTCCGACTAATTGAAAAAAAAATGTTGTTTAAAATATCGCCCTTACTTAAACAAGCCATACAAAGCTGGTTACAATTTCAGTTCTATCCTCCAGAAAAGATAGAATAAATATTACAACAAATGTTATGGTTAAACTCAAATATACTGATTAATAAAATAACATTACAATTTTTTTTATTATGTTTGTTAATGATATTATGAATATAAACAGAGTTATGTCACATATGCAGTTAATGAAAATATATGGGAATATCTGCTCAATCCAAATTTACAACCAACTAATTGCAGCATTACCACAAAAATTGAGGAGGCAAGTGGAAAAGGGAGAAGGTAGGGAACTTGTTTGCCTGCCATATATTAAAGATACAAATTGGTTGAAAGGAACTGGCATAAATAGAAAAATATACCAGTTTCATTTGAGGACAAAAATGTTGACAGCTGCATCATACAGGTTGCAAAATAAATGGGAAGAGATTTTTGATGTACCAATTCCATGGCACATGGTTTATGAACTGGTACAAAAAACGACACTTGATTCAACACTTAGAGTTTTTCAATTTAAATTATTACATAAAATTCTTGCCACCAACAGAATGCTATATGTATGGGACATACAACAATCTCAGCTCTGTAGATTTTGCTGCGAGGAAACAGAATCAATACATCATTTGTTCTGGTATTGCTTCCGATTTAGCTTGTTTCTAGTCACAATAGCAGTGTTGGGCGATTTGGAAAGCCAATAGTCAGTCAATAAATAATATAATAATACTCATAGGAAACATTTTCATCTTTAGCTCACAATCTGTGGATACTATACGATTAGAAAGGTAAAAAAATTCTGTAAAACATCACAGCACAATTGAAAAATATATGGCACATGGAAACCAAACGAGGGTGGTCCATGGTGGGATGGGCTGAGAGTGGCTGAGGGTTGGGATTAAAGAGCTTATGTTTGGTAAAGTATTATTGTTATGTGACAGCTTTGTATAAAAGTACCATATACTGTATGTAAAATGTGTATGCAAAAGGTGCATGAAAATGTGTATGCAAAATGTATGTATATGTAGCAAAAAAGCTGTTCTCCGAGGGGGGGTGGTGGAGGGGTTAATAATCAAAAAACAAATAATACATTTTTTAAAAACACTACAGCTGTTAATTTCTTACTCTGAGAAAGTGTAACAGTGTCAGCACTAATGGAAGTGAGTCCGGTTTACTCTAAATCAAGTGTTTTGTTTTTCCCTGTAGGTGTTGTATATTACTGTACAGTAGAGCTATGCAAACACCACAATCAAGTCAATTTGGATATGGAATTCCGATTAAATGTGTCCATCGTGTCCACATTGTGTCCACAGGATACCCTTTTCCCACGCTATATTCAAATGCCAGCATGTGTTCTGGCAAAATATGATAATAACACAACAACAACTTGATTATTGTAGCTAGCTTGTAGCTAACTAGCAAGCTAGCTAGCAAAGGTAAAGGGATTGCTAAAGGTTAGCATAACTCCAGCAAAACAAACGTTTTGTTTTTCTAAATATTAACTAGCTGGCTAGTATTTATGAGACCAGTAAATACTTCCTCACACGCTAGGGATGTATTTCCTACAAAGTTATAATGAAAAGGTGCCTCTCGCTCCCAAAACACATGTTTTCTGAAGACTGGTGGGTGGAGTAGCATAATTGCTTCCAGACTGAGGAGCAATCCGCACACAATGCGTCCCTAGCCAACCCCTGAATTGGTCAGCCAGATCTGAACACAACCAGACCACAATGCAACTTTTGTGCATCTAGACCTGTCTTTTAAATGCGATCATCGTATTCGGGTTTCAGAAGTCGCATGTAAGTGTCAAGTGTGGACATGCCCGTACAAGTGTTGAAAGATCTGGACGGTGAACCCATTTATAAAATAATTTTCCTGTCCTCTAAAATAATTGACAGGTGTGCAGCCTTATGGCATCAAGAATTTAAATAAATATTATTTTGAAAGAATATCTGTGAAATAATTTGCATACTGGGAGTGACCAGGAAATGGTCACAAAATGTGGACACAGTGGACGGATAAGAGACACATTTTAATACCATGTGTAGACATGCGTCTGAAAATGTGGGGAAAATACAAAAGTGGACAAGATCTGGACACAGGATCAGGCACCAGGTTAGCACCAGGTATAAACGAGGCGAGAGAGAGAGAGAGGCAGAGACACCTAGAAAGCGAGAGATAGAGAATGAAAGAAGAAAAGAGAAAATAATATAGAACTGTATCAAACCCAGAGAACAAAGGTGAGAGAATCAAATGAACATACCCTAGGAGAAGAAAAATAGAAAGATTAAAAGAACGAGAGAGGTGAAGCGATTCCTGACAGAAACGATTCCATTCCGCCTATTCTCATATCTAGAGCTAACAATATCCTTAAGATAGCTTTAACCCCTCTCCTCCTCCCCCTTCTCTCCTCTCTTCACTCATCTCTCGTTAAAAGCTAATTAATAAAACTGCCCTTCGCGGTTAATTACCTCCTCTTTATAGGCCCACGTAAAGCACTCAGGGAATCCAGCGAGAAAGAGAGAAGGAGTAATGGGAGAGAAGGAGGGATATAATTGTGTTTAGACAAATCACATATGAACTTGATGGAACCTATTCTTATCCCACGGAGTCGGGGATGGAGGAGGAGAGAGGATACTGTGTGTGTGTGTGTCTTTTTTTAATATATATTTTTTAAACATTTATTTAATTAGGCACAAATTAAGAACAAATTCTTATTTACAATGATGGCCGACCCCGACCAAGACGCTGGACCAATTGTGCGCCGCCCTAAGGGACTCCCAATCCCGGCCCGGGTGTGATACAGCCTGGATTCAAACCAGGGACTGTAGTGACACCTCTTGCACTGAGATGCAGTACCTTAGACCGCTGCGCCACTCGGGAGCCCCAGTCTGAGATGAAAGGTTGGGCCTTGTAGCCTTGTGGCCTTGTGCGGTCAGTAGAGGGCAATAGGTTGAACGGGAATAGAAAGAAACAGAAAGATCTGGAGGGAGAGTGATTTCTAGCAGAGGAGGATAGATGGAAGAAAAGGACAAGTGTGTAGGAGAAAGAGAGTGGTATAGGGAGATGAATATCTGAAAAGATTAGATAGGGATCCTCAGCAGACATGAATTGAATGGCCACTCTGTAGCATAATGCCATAGCTAGTCATAACCAGACCTATATATTCATACTGTGTATAATGCATATCTATACATATCAACTTAATCTACTTTATATCTACACTCACAGGACAGTTTATTATGTACACCCTGTTCACAAAAATTGATCATTTCTACAGACAGTGAGTCACTTGGACATGGCTTGCAGTCAGCGGGAGTCCTGTAGGCGAAAACAGCTTGTTGATGAGAGAGGTAGAAGGAGAATAGTTAACAGCCGGGCCAAAAACAGACAAATAATGGCGCAGAACAACATCTCGGAACACACAACTCGTCGAACCTTGTCACGGATGGGCTATTGCAGCAGACGACCACACCGGGTTCCACTCCTATCAGATAAAAACAAGAAGAAGTGGCTCCAGTGGGCACGCAATCACCAACACTAGACAATTGAGTAGTGATAAAACATCGCCTGGAACATGACAACGAGTTCAGTTTACTTGAGTGGCCTGCGCAGTCCCCAAACCTCAACCCAATAGATCATCTTCGGGATGAGATGGAACGGGCTGTTCGCAGCATGAATGTACCTCCGTCCAATCTGCAACAACTGCGTGATGCCATCGCATCAGCATGGATGAACATCCCTGTGCAACGCTTCTGACACCTTGTAGAATTCCCTGAATAATTCAAGCTGTTCTGGAGGCAAAGGGGTGTCCGACTCGGTACTAGATGGGTGTACCTAATAAACTGACCAGCGAGTGTATATCTGTACATATGTACTGTACCTACTGTATAGCTACACTATATATTCAAAAGTATGTGGACACCCCTTCTAATTAGTGGATTCGGCTATTTCAGCCACACCCGTTGCTGACAGGTGTATAACTTCAAGCACACAGCCATGAAATCGCCATAGACAAACATTGGCATTAGAATCACCTTACTGAAGAGCTCAGTGACTTTCAACGTGGCACCATCATATGATGCCACTTTTCCAACAAGTCAGTTTGTAAAATTTCTGCCATGGGCAGAAGCTGCCCAGGTCAACTGTAAGTGCTGTTATTGTGAAGTGGAAACGTCTAGGAGCGACAGCGGCTCAGCCGCGAAGTGGTAGGCCACTCAAGCTCACAGAATGGGACCACTGAGTGCTGAAGCATTTAACATGTAAAAACCATCTGTCCTCGGTTGCAACACTCACTACCCTGTTCCAAACTGCCTCTGGAAGCAACGTCAGCACAACAACTGTTTGGGAGCTTCATGAAATTGGTTTCCATGGCTGAGCAGCCGCACACAAGCCTACGATCAACATGAGCAATGCCAAGCAATGCCAAGCATCGGCTGGAGTGGTGTAAAGCTCGCCGTCATTCATCTCGCTGCCATTCGAAACGAATTCTCTGGAGTGATGAGTCACGTTTCACCATCTGGAGGTCCAGCGGACAAATCTGGGTTTGGCGGATGCCAGGACACAGTACCTGCCCGAATGCATAGTGCCAACTGTAAAGTTTAGTGGAGCAGGAATAATGGTCTAGGGGTGTGGTCATGACTGTCCATGAGAATCCAAATAGGTCAGATCAGGTTTGCAATTAATAACTTCAATCAGACCCCCTCTCACTCGTAGATGGGGAAGGAAAGAACTTGTGGGGATTAACAAATCACGTCTTGTTGTAAATCAAGGGAGAAGATCCATGCCAGTGCTCTCAAAATTCACCCAATGAATGTGCTTTGTCTCAACAGACCTTTTTCCCACTGAAACGCGAACACTTTCAAAAACGAATACTGGAACAATATTTCGAACATAGAACGTGGGGAATGGTCTGAGGCGATCTATAAAACACTAATATAATTTTGTTTGTTATTTTGTGATGTCATTAAAAATGTTATAAAGGAAATACTGTAACTTGGAATGTACACACACTACATAGCTGAAGTTCCCATACTATGGGTTGTGCATGTAATATGATAAATTATAAGTGTTTTTGTTAAGAGAGGGATGTGATTTGAGAAGCTATAAGAGATCATGGTTTTCCATAACTTTGCACAGTGAGTAGTCACCACCCCGAAGTGAGGTCAGAGAGCGTGTCAGCCTGCCTGAAACGCCCCTTTCGAGCAAAAGGTACAAATGATGGGTTAAGAAAAAAACACATTGAACCATAAAAAGCGAGAAGCGGAAGCTTTTTAAAAAAAAATGGTTTGAACTTTGAATCTCAACACAAGGTGGAGAAGATAAACTCACCTCCCGGACAACCACTGGTACGGCTGATTAGCTGTCCGAAGTAAAGTATCTTTGAAAGCGAATTTAAGTAAGACCATCTCGTTACTCTGCTCAAACTATAATTTTATGCTACTCTCATCACCCCATTGGGGAACCATCGATACAGCTGGCTAAGCCTATTTTCAAAGAAGCATCTTCAAGAGCAAATGGAAGGAAAATCCACTCTGTAGTTCTTTTCAGGACTGCATGACAAGTCACCAGATACCAGACAACTACGAAGAAGAACAAGAGTTGGAACCATTTCGGACAATCAGAGCCTTACAAGCGTGCCGCGAAAAGGCCCAACATCCTTTCCAAGGCTGCCCCGTTCACCGAGAGACCCCCGGCGAACCCAGGCATTGTCACGTTCTGACCTTAGTTCCTTTGTCATGTCTTTATTTTAGTTTGGTCAGGGCGTGAGTTGGGTTGGGCATTCTATGTTGTTTTTTCTATGTTTTGTTCTATTGTTCTATTTCTATGTGTTTGGCCTAGTATGGTTCTCAATCAGAGGCAGGTGTCAGTCGTTGTCTCTGATTGGGAGCCATATTTAGGTAGCCTGTTTCTCATTGTGTGTTGTGGGTGATTATTTTCTGTTTGCTGTTTCTCCGTACAGGAGTGTTCGTTTGTCGTTATATTGTTTTTGTTCAGTGTTCAGTATTTCGTATTAAAACAATATGGACACTTACCACGCTGCGCATTGGTCCTCCTCTTCTTCCAACCACGACAAGCGTTACAGGCATTTCATGTATGTCACGCACTGATCTGTTTCACCTGTGATTGTCCCCAGCGCCTCCAGGTGTCGCTTATTTTCCCCAGTGTATTTATCCCTGTGTTTCCTGTCTCTCTGTACCAGTTTTTCTTGTATATCAAGTCAAGTCAACCAGCGTGTTTTGACCATACTCCTTTTCTATTCTCTTCTAACAGACCTCCCTGTTCTGACCCCTGCCTGACTCTGGACTACTTTCCTGCCTGCCTGATCATCATGCCTACCCTGACCTTGATTCTGCCTGCCCTTCGGTACCTATTGGACTTGATTTGGTTTTGACCTTTTTGCCCGTCCACGACCATTCTCTTGCCTACCCCTTTGGATTAATAAACATTGTAAGACTCCAACCATCTGCCTCCTGTGTCTGCATCTGGGTCTCGCCTTGTGCATTAATAATGTAAATACATTAATGAATTCTTTCTCAAAGTGTGCGGCGGTTCGTGTGCAAAGTATGTGGTTACTTGAGATGAGAGTAGTTTCTGAATGTGGCAATGTTATTAAGTGTCTCTGTCCCTCTCTCTCCCTCTCCATCTCTTCTTTAACAAGCATCCATGTTGTTGTCATTTCGCTAGGGACCTGTTTTCAGCGTATTCCGTCTCCCATCAATAACCGGTGCAGAGTGTGTGTGTTTATCCTGTGTTCCCATTTAATTAGCTAGTAAATAAATAATTAAACCAATTTGTGTAGTACAGAATCATAAGTAAGGCTTGGGTTTATGCAGATGCAAGGAGGTTACGACTGTTCAGAATGATGATATGATACGAGGTCATGATTAATAAGTTGACTGTTTATAGATGTAATAGGTAAAAACCTTTTAGAGTTTAATTCTGTGACATGGTGAGGTTGTACCCAGGTGCAGAGAAGAGACCAGACGAGGAATCAGTGGTTAAGGATAAACATAATACTTCACTGAGAAATGGTAATAAAAGGATCACAGTAACACATGGAACAACAAACTCATGAGACAAACGCACACAGCAAATAATTCAAGCTTCAGCAAAGGACAACAGAAAGCACACCTCTCATAATGAGTAAATAGGACACACCTGAGTGTCGTTAATGTCTCTAGGATGGTTTCTGCCATCCTCTGGTGACAGGTGGAACCATGACAAATTCAGGAGATGGTAACTCTTTAAAGAATCGCTCTCGTAGTGTCCCAGGTCCTAATGAGTTAAATGTAACATGATTCATTTAATTGGGTAACAATTAAACATAGTTAATTAGATAAATAACAGTCTTCAGATACATGTTAAAGTCAAGTCATGACACTGTTTTTCATGGTTTAGTTTAGGCCCCTTAGTTCCAATGTTCTCTGGAGATTGCATGGCTGTGCGCTCGATTTTATACACCTGTCGGACATGGGTGTGGCTGAACTAGCCGAATCCACCAATTTGAAGGGGTGTCCACATATGTTTGTATATACACAGTGCCATCGGAAAGTATTCAGACCCTTTGACTTTTTCCTCATTTTGTTAAGTTACAGCCTTATTTTAAAATATATATTTTTTTTTATTAAATCCCTCATCAATTTACACACAATACCCCATAATGACAAAGCAAAAACAGTATTTTATACATTTTTGCAAATTTATTTAAAAAAATGTAAACTGAAATATCACATTAACATAAGTATTCAGACCCTTTACTCAGTACTTTGTTGAAGTACCTTTGGCAGCGATTACAGCCTAGAGTCTTCTTGGGGATGACGCTACAAGCTTGGCACACCTTTATTTGGGGTGTTTCTCCCATTCTTCTCTGCAGATCCTCTCAAGCTCTGTCAGGTTGGATGGGGAGCGTTGCTGCACAGCTATTTTCAGGTCTCTC
Organism: Salvelinus alpinus; assembly: GCF_045679555.1. NCBI lineage: Eukaryota > Metazoa > Chordata > Actinopteri > Salmoniformes > Salmonidae > Salvelinus > Salvelinus alpinus. The sequence goes on from NC_092091.1 coordinate 48,904,024, forward strand.
CAGAGATGTTCGATCGGGTTCAAGTCCGGGCTCTAGCTGGGCCATTCAAGGACATTCAGAGACTTGTCCTGAAACCACTCCTGCATTGTGTTGGCTGTGTGCTTAGGTTCATTGTCCTGTTGGAAGGTGAACCATCGCCCAGTCAGAGGTTCTGAGCTCTCTGGCGCAGGTTTTCATCAAGGATCTCTCTGTACTTTGCTCCATTCATCTTTGCCTCGAATCCTGACTAGTCTCCCAGTCCCTGCCGCTCCATTCGTCTGTGTTTCAGTATGATATGTTGGATAAAGGAATAAAGACAGACACCAATGTCAAGTTCAATAGCTTTGTTCATGCATTGTACAAATCCCTACACGCGGAGTCCGGGGAACAGTCCGGCTAGTCGATTACCTATCAACTAGACTCCGTAACATCACCCTTTTCAATAGAAAGTGCAAACATAATGGCATAACATTAAGTTCTTAACAGTTCTTAACAGTTCATAACAATTGAAAAAGCATAACATTTTCTTTTTACTTCAGTTGTCATCTTCCTTTTTTTATAAACAGAGGACAAGTTAACACAGTCTCTTGCTTACAGAGTAAGCCTGTCCGGTGGCTTGCACAGCCGACCCACCCGTGAGTAAGTATTGGCTCTGACAGGGGTAGCATTAGGGCCACGAGCTGGAGAGCTTGGTGGGGTAGAAGCCTCATGTCTCAATTCTGCGCCCCTTACCCTTAGGCCTGGACTGTGATCCAGCTCATCTAGGTGAGTGTATGGCGTGTTCTGGTTTGTCTGCTCTGCTACACGCAGATCCACCCGATTGTGACGACAGAGGGAGCCAGCAACATCCACCAGGTAAGAACGTGGTGCAACTCTCTGTAGGCACGTGCCCAGCCTCCAAAGTCCTGTGTGGTCTCCCGGCAGCGGTTTCATCCTTATCGCTTCACCCACCTCCAGCTCTGGTAGGTCTCGAGCAGTCCGGTCGTAGAAACACTTAGCGAGCTGCTTTCTGTGACGCAGTTTGTCCGTGACGCCAACCATGACGCAGGGCTCAAGTAGCTTGTTAGCTACGGGGATGGTAGTCTTCAGACGTCTGGACAGAAGGTGTTGTGCTGGGCTGCTGTCCATGTTTTTGGTGGGTGTGTTCCTCCACTGTAAGATCGCTTTCCATGGGTCGTTGCTGTCGCGCAAGGCCCTGCCTAACATTTTTTTGCAATCTTGACAGATGATTCTGCCTTGCCATTTGCTTTTGGTTGTCTTGGAGAGGAGGTCACGTGGTCACGAGGCGAAACGCTTGAACTGTGAAGTGAATTGTGGGCCATTGTCTGTGATTTCCTTGTCAGACTGACCTTGCCTTGCAAACTGCGCCTTGCAGTGCTTTATGACCGTCTCTGCAGACAAGTCAGGGAGCAGTTCAATTTCCCAAAAGTCAGAGTAGTGATCAACGATGAGAAGATAGTCCTTTTGTCTGTGACTGAATAAGTCCATGCTGACGATTTGCCAGGCCCTTGTGGGCAGTTCGTGTGACATCATGGTTTCCTTTTGCTGTTCATGAGCGTACTCGTTGCATGTGGTACAGTTGCTGACAAAGTCTTTAATTTCTGCTTGCATGTTTGGCCAGTATAATGTTTCACGAGCCTGGCGGTAGCATGCGTCACCTCCAACATGACTGGAGTGTATGCGGGTAAGCATCTCTGGACGTAGTGATTTGGGAATAATGACCTTCTGACCTCTGAACAAGATGCCATTTTGCACGCTGATCTCATCTCGAAAGGTCCAGTATTCTCTCACTGTGAAAGGTGTCTCCTCTTTCAGGTATGGCCAACCTGCGAGAGCCATGGACTTCAGTGTTCGTCCTTGTCAGTGTGTTGCCTGATCTGGGCTAGACGGTGATCTGTGACATTTAAGTAGTCTGCCTTATTGATCTGTTGAACATCTTGTTGTTCCTGCTGTAGTGAACAGATGGCCTGCCGCTGATAGGCAGTGCCTCTGCCTGTACATTGTGCTGTTGCCCTGCTCAGTGTGTCGCTGATGTACATCTCTGGTCCTGGCTTGTAAATCACCTTCAGGCTGTAGTTTTGCAGAGTCAGGAGCATGCTTTGAAGCCTCTTGAGCGTGTTGAGGAGAGGTTTACTGAATATAGCAATGAGTGGTTTGTGGTCTGTTTCAGCGGTGACCAACTCTCGACCATATAAGTAGTGATGGAATCGCTGGCAGGTTTGTTGTGGTGCCTGTTAAGGCAAAGGCTGATTTTAAGGTTTTACTGCTAACCTACAAAGCATTACATGGGCTTGCTCCTATCTATCTTTCCGATTTGGTCTTGCCGTACATACCTACACGTATGCTACGGTCATAAGATGCAGGCCTCCTTATTGTCCCTAGAATTTCTAAGCAAACAGCTGGAGGCAGGGCTTTCTCCTATAGAGCTCCATTTTATGGAATGGTCTGCCTATCCATATGAGAGATGCAAACTCGGTCTCGACCTTTAAGTCCTTATTGAAGACTCATCTCTTCAGTAGGTCCTATGATTGAGTGTAATCTGGCCCAGGGGTGTGAAGGTGAATGGAAAGGCACTGGAGCGACGAACCGCCCTTGCGGTCTCTGCCTGGCCGGTTTTCCTCTCTCCACTGGGATTCTCTGCCTCTAACCCTATTACGGGGGCTGAGTCACTGGCTTACTGGTGCTCTTCCATGCTGTCGCTAGGAGGGGTGCGTCACTTGAGTGGGTTGAGTCACTGACGTGAACTTCCTGTCCGGGTTTGAGGCCGCCCTTAGGTTCATGCCATGGGGCAGATCTTCGTGGGCTGTACTAGGCCTTGTCTCAGGGTAGTAAGTTGGTGGTTTGAAGATATCCCTCTAGTGGTGTGGGGTCTGTGCTTTGGCAAAGTGGGTGGGGTTATATCCTGCCTGGTTGGCCCTGTCCGGGGGTATAGTCGGACGGGGCCACAGTGTCTCCCAACCCCTCCTGTCTCAGCCTCCAGTATTTATGCTGCAGAGGGGATCTTCGACAGAGGGGATCAAGCTTATTCTATAACAATTTACATGAAGGAAGGCTTGCCACAAGAAGTGGCTAGAGCGCGATGAGCCAAGTAAAGTCCCCCCAGCCAAACCCTCCCCTAACCTGGACGACGCTGGGCCAATTGTGCGCCACCCTATTGGACTCCCGATCAAATCAAATCAAATCAAATTTTATTAGTCACATACACATGGTTAGCAGATGTTAATGCGAGTGTAGCGAAATGCTTGTGCTTCTAGTTCCGACAATGCAGTAATAACCAACAAGTAATCTAACCTAACAATTCCACAACTACTACCTTATACACACACAAGTGTAAAGGGATAAAGAATATGTACATAAAGATATATGAATGAGTGGTGGTACAGAACGGCATAGGCAAGATGCAGTAGATGGTATAGAGTACGGTATATACATATGAGATGAGTACTGTAGGGTATGTAAACATAAAGTGGCATAGTTTAAAGTGGCTAGTGGTACATGTATTACATAAAGATGGCAAGATGCAGTAGATGATATAGAGTACAGTATATACATATGAGATGGGTAATGTAGGGTATGTAAACATTATATTAAGTGGCATTGTTTAAAGTGGCTAGTGGTACATTTTTACATAATTTCCATCAATTCCCATTTTTAAAGTGGCTGGAGTTGAGTCAGTATGTTGGCAGCGGCCGCTAAATGTTAGTGGTGGCTGTTTAACAGTCTGATGGCCTTGAGATAGAAGCTGTTTTTCAGTCTCTCGGTCCCTGCTTTGATGCACCTGTACTGACCTCGCCTTCTGGATGATAGCGGGGTGAACAGGCAGTGGCTTGGGTGGTTGTTGTCCTTGATGATCTTTATGGCCTTCCTGTGACATCGGGTGGTGTAGGTGTCCTGGAGGGCAGGTAGTTTGCCCCCGGTGATGCGTTCTGCAGACCTCACTACCCTCTGGAGAGCCTTACGGTTGTGGGCGGAGCAGTTGCCGTACCAGGCGGTGATACAGCCCGACAGGATGCTCTCGATTGTGCATCTGTAGAAGTTTGTGAGTGCTTTTGGTGACAAGCCGAATTTCTTCAGCCTCCTGAGGTTGAAGAGGCGCTGCTGCGCCTTCTTCACGACGCTGTCTGTGTGGGTGGACCAATTCAGTTTGTCCGTGATGTGTACACCGAGGAACTTAAAACTTTCCACCTTCTCCACTACTGACCCGTCGATGTGGATAGGGGGGTGCTCCCTCTGCTGTTTCCTGAAGTCCACAATCATCTCCTTTGTTTTGTTGACGTTGAGTGTGAGGTTATTTTCCTGACACCACACTCCGAGGGCCCTCACCTCCTCCCTGTAGGCCGTCTCGTCGTTGTTGGTAATCAAGCCTACCACTGTAGTGTCATCCGCAAACTTGATGATTGAGTTGGAGGCGTGCATGGCCACGCAGTCGTGGGTGAACAGGGAGTACAGGAGAGGGCTCAGAACGCACCCTTGTGGGGCCCCAGTGTTGAGGATCAGCGGGGTGGAGATCTTGTTACCTACCCTCACCACCTGGGGGCGGCCCGTCAGGAAGTCCAGGACCCAGTTGCACAGGGCGGGGTCGAGACCCAGGGTCTCGAGCTTGATGACGAGTTTGGAGGGTACTATGGTGTTAAATGCTGAGCTGTAATCGATGAACAGCATTCTCACATGGGTATTCCTCTTGTCCAGATGGGTTAGGGCAGTGTGCAGTGTGGTTGCGATTGCGTCGTCTGTGGACCTATTGGGTCGGTAAGCAAATTGGAGTGGGTCTAGGGTGTCCGGTAGGGTGGAGGTGATATGGTCCTTGACTAGTCTCTCAAAGCACTTCATGATGACGGAAGTGAGTGCTACGGGGCGGTAGTCGTTTAGCTCAGTTACCTTAGCTTTCTTGGGAACAGGAACAATGGTGGCCCTCTTGAAGCATGTGGGAACAGCAGACTGGGATAAGGATTGATTGAATATGTCCGTAAACACACCAGCCAGCTGGTCTGCGCATGCTCTGAGGACGCGGCTGGGAATGCCGTCTGGGCCTGCAGCCTTGCGAGGGTTAACACGTTTAAATGTTTTACTCACCTCGGCTGCAGTGAAGGAGAGCCCGCAGGTTTTGGTAGGGGGCCGTGTCAGTGGCACTGTATTGTCCTCAAAGCGGGCAAAAAAGTTGTTTAGCCTGTCTGGGAGCAAGACATCCTGGTCCGCGACGGGGCTGGTTTTCTTTTTGTAATCCGTGATTGACTGTAGACCCTGCCACATACCTCTTGTGTCTGAGCTGTTGAATTGCGACTCGATTTTGTCTCTGTACTGGGACTTAGCCTGATTGATTGCCTTGCGGAGAGAATAGCTACACTGTTTGTATTCGGTCATGCTTCCGGTCACCTTGCCCTGGTTAAAAGCAGTGGTTCGCGCTTTCAGTTTCACGCGAATGCTGCCGTCAATCCACGGTTTCTGGTTTGGGAATGTTTTAATCGTTGCTGTGGGTACGACATCGTCAATGCACTTCCTAATGAACTCGCTCACCGAATCAGCATATTCGTCCATATTGTTGTTGGACGCAATGCGGAACATATTCCAATCCGCGTGATCGAAGCAGTCTTGAAGAGTGGAATCAGATTGGTCGGACCAGCGTTGAACAGACCTGAGCGCGGGAGCTTGTTGTTTTAGTTTCTGTTTGTAGGCTGGAATCAACAAAATGGAGTCGTGGTCAGCTTTTCCGAAAGGGGGGCGGGGGAGGGCCTTATATGCGTCGCGGAAATTAGTATAACAATGATCTAGGGTTTTTCCAGCCCTGGTAGCACAATCGATATGCTGATAGAATTTAGGGAGATTTGTTTTTAGATTAGCCTTGTTAAAATCCCCAGCTACGATGAATGCAGCCTCAGGGTGTGTGGTTTCCAGTTTACAAAGAGTCAGATAAAGTTCGTTCAGGGCCATCGATGTGTCTGCTTGGGGGGGAATATATACGGCTGTGATTATGATTGAAGAGAATTCCCTTGGTAGATAATGCGGTCGACATTTTATTGTGAGGAGTTCTAGATCAGGTGAACAGAATGACTTGAGTTCCTGTGTGTTGTTATGATGATCACACCACGTCTCGTTAATCATAAGGCATACCCCCCCGCCCCTCTTCTTACCAGAAAGATGTTTGTTTCTGTCGGCGCGATGCATGAAGAAACCAGCTGGCTGCACCGACTCCGTTAGCGTCTCTTGAGTTAGCCATGTTTCCGTGAAGCAGAGCACGTTGCAATCCCTGATGTCTCTCTGGAATGCTACCCGTGCTCGGATTTCATCAACCTTATTGTCAAGAGACTGGACATTGGCAAGTAGTATGCTAGGGAGTGGAGCGCGATGTGCCCGTCTCCGAAGCCTGGCCAGGAGACCGCCTCGTTTGCCCCTTTTACGGCGTCGCACAGGGTCGCCGGCTGGGATCAGATCCATTGTATTGGGTGGAAGGCAAAACACTGGATCCGTTTCGGGAAAGTCATATTCCTGGTAGGAACGATGATGAGTTGACGTTAATCGTATATTCAGTAGTTCCTCCCGACTGTATGTAATGAAACCTAAGATTACCTGGGGTACCGATGTAAGAAATAACACATAAAAAAATAAAATACTGCATATTTTCCAAGGAACGCGAAGCGAGGCGGCCATCTCGTTTCGGCGCCGGATGTTACAAGTGGTCCAAGGGATCGAACCCGGGTCTGTAGTGACACTTCTAGCACTGCGATGAAGTGCCTTAGACCGCTGCGCCACTCGGAGGCCCACAAATGGCATTTTAACCAAATAGGAGAATGGTTAAATTTGCATTTAGAGCATTTAGGGGGCGCTCATGTCTCATGAGTTGGAGTATCTGTCCATAGGACCACTTTAAGCTGTACACTCCACAGAGCTGGGCTTTACGGAAGAGTGGCCAGAAGAAAGCCATTGCTTAAAGAAAAAAATAAGCAAACACATTTGGTATTCGCCAAAATGCATGTGGGAGACTCACCAAACATATGGAAGAAGGTACTCTGGTCAGATGAGACTAAAATTTTGCTTTATGGCCATCAAGGAAAACGCTATGTCTGAAGCAAACCCAACACCTCTCATCACCCCAAGAATACCATCCCCACAGTGAAGCATGGTGGTGGCAGCATCATGCTGTGGGGATGTGTTTCATCGGCAGGGACTGGGAAACTGGTCAGAATTGAAGGAATGATGGATGGCACTAAATACAGGGAAATTCTTGAGGGGAACCTGTTTCAGTCTTCCAGAGATTTGAGACTGGGATGGAGGTTCACCTTCCAGCAGGACAATGACCCTAAGCATACTGCTAAAGCAACACTCAAGTGGTTTAAGGGGAAACATTTACATGTCTTGGAATGGCCTAGTCAACGCCCAGACCTCAATCCAATTGAGAATCTGTGGTATGACTTAAAGATTGCTGTACACCAGCGGAACCCATCCAACTTGAAGGAGCTGGAGCAGTTTTATCTTGAAGAATGGGCAAAAATCCCAGTGGCTAGATGTGCCTAGCTTATAGAGACATACCCCAAGAGACTTGCAGCTGTAATTGCTGCAAAAGGTGGCTCTACAAAGTATTGACTTGGGGGGGGGGGGGGGCGAATAGTTATGCACGCTCAAGTTTTCAGTTGTTTAGTCTTGCATCTTGTTTGTTTCACAATAAATAATATTTTGCATCTTCAAAGTGGTAGGCATGTTGTGTAAATCAAATGATACAAACCCCGAAAAAATCTATATTACTTCCAGGTTGTAAGGAAACAAAATAGGAAAAATGCCAAGGGGATGAATACTTTCACAAGCTGTCTTGCTGCTTTTTGTTCTATGTTGCTCTGTCTGTATGCTATGTCTTGCTTGTCCTATGTTGCTCTGCGTGTGCTCACTGCTCAATGATTGTCTATATTGTAATTGTTTTTAATAACCTGCCCAGGGACTACGGTTGAAAATTAGCCGGCTGGCTAAAACCGGCACTTTTACAGAAATGTTGATTAATGTGCACTGTCCCTGTGAAAATAAAATAAACTCAACTCAAGCCACTGTATATCCTTGATGCAGTTTCAATGTTTGAGTTGCTTTGTGTATCACCAAATTTGCTAGAGACGATTTTACTGCGACACTGATCACGGCATCGAAGTTGCTTGACAAGAGCTGTCAGTCAAGGTGAGCTAATGAATATAATAAGCTCCCCGCCCACTCAGCCTGTCTTTTCAAACTTCCTGGTAGTTAGCCATGAGAGAAATGTACTTTTCAGAATGGCTGTTCAGGACCTATAAAGTTTCAAAAGAATCAGAGTTCAACCTAAACATGTGATATCAACGCAAGAGAACAGATAGACCGGAATTACATTTAGTCTCACGGGTGGCCAAAAATATCTGAACGCCAGCATTTATTTGAGTGTAGGGCAAATAACACTTGCATCAATAAATCAATTGACAGTTTCCCCACAGTCAAATTAAATCATCCTACAAACCTCTTCATTTTAAGATGAATTAGCCAATGATAGATGGAGGCCTGGTCTTATACATTGTAGAAGAAAATATAACGACTCTTCTTTCCTATGAAGAATTTAATGGGCATCTCCATGAAAAAATTCATTCATTATTTCCTCCATTGATTATTTATTCATCCATTCACTCATTCATTGCTTAATTAATAATTCACTAATCCGTTATTCATTCATATTTGACTATGTGTCCCCTCCCCCGCAGATGTGGCAAACCTGGTCGATGATTCACCTGGTGTCTTCAGTTTGGAGTGGCAGAGCATCATTTCACCTTTAAATACAGTGACATGGATCATGCAGTCAGTGACTCTAAGGCAATCAAGGTTGTGAAACGGTTATCGAACTCATTCTCATGCAGCTATTAAATACCCCAATTAAGGATCGCTACATTGGCACCTGTCGGAAGACAATGGTCCGGAGTGGGAAAACACAATAAAAGTTGAATAATTTATTGATATTAATAAATAAAGATGATACCAATTGGGAAATCGTAGGAACATGATTGAATTATATTTTATAGAGCTGCCAAAAACCTTTAATTAATGCACAGCCTGATATTCAAATACACATTTCATATTCAGATAAATGATTGGATCTGGGCAAGTCACATGCAACACAAATACAGGTAGCTACTGTATATTAGTGTAACTATTAAATACGTTTTTATTTTTATTGTCTGTGTCTTGATTGACACTTAGGCCTGTAAATAAATTATGTTCTGTCAGCTTAGTCTGTAAATCTCTGACTTGCTTATCTGAATGATCTCTCTCTTTCTTTCTCTCTCTCTGCTACCTCTCTCTCTGAATGTGATGCTGAGCGCACATCATTCCTAATGTATTTCTTACTTCTATGTATTACAGTTTTCCTCAATTGCTGAAACACAATTTCTGAAACCTTGCTCCATTTCCTGAAAACATTAAGCACAAAACCTAATCTTCAAGCACTATTTACATAACCTCTGACTCCTCTCGCAAAATGAAACATTCGCCTCAAAACAGTTTTACCTGTGTTCAAAATCAAACATTGCTCTCAAATCATAAACAAAGTGTTCAAAAGGATATATACTCTCGAGCAGTCAGTAAACAATACACCGAAAAATAGAAAACACATTGTTCAAAACATACAAATCTCAGGGAGAAGTACATTTTTAATCTAAAACAATATTCATATTTTTCCATCATTGTCTTTTGATGAACGAAAACATGTTCTATCATAGTAGCTCAAAATTTATCAGAAATTACTACTCTGCTTTGCTCTTTGAAATTTTGTTTTTTGTTCTTCCTCCTCCTTGTACCCATATTTTTACAGTACTGTACCCTGCATCTCACAAACTTGTCCTTTGTCTCTGTGATACTGTAATTCTTGTTCTTTGTTGATATGAACCTGCAACCAGTCAAAATCTATTGAGCAGTCAGTACTGTTAATAAATGGAAAGCACAATGTTCAGGGCCATACAATTTGTCCATTGTACAGTATACAGCCTACAATGCACTGTACTACAGTATACAATACTAAAAGGGACAAAAATCAAAGGAGTAAACATGTGATCAATGTGCTTCTTCTTGTCTTTGGGCTGGGTCAGGCCAGAGCACTTCGTCAACATCACAAGCAATATTGTCCCTCCTGAGGCAACGGGGGAAGAAGCCTCTTTTGTGCTGTATCCAGCCCTGACATGATTCCTCACCTATATCACCACAGGCTAAATCCATGGCTTGCAGCAGATTTACTCTGGTGTAGGGTTGTCTATCATACACTTTCCATCTCCAAGAGGAGAAAAACTCCTCAATCGGATTCAGGAAAGGCGAGTATGGAGGGAGGTACAAGTTCATAAACTGCCCATTGATGTTAAACCATTCCCTTACCTGAGCAGCTCGGTGGAAACTGACAATGTCCCACACTATCACATAGGTGGGAATGGGATTCTCATTTAGCTCTTGACCCTGCTGCTCTTGAACCTGCTGCTCAAATAAAATATATCTTAGATTGGCAAAAAATCTTAGAAGGTGCTGGGTGTTATATGGCCCGAGTATAACATGGTGATGTAGAACACCATGGTTGCTGATAGCAGCACAGATTGTGACATTGCCACCTCGTTGACCAGGGACTTCAACAATGGCCCGCTGTCCAATCATGTTTCGGCCTCTCCTTCTCCTCATTGTTAGATTGAAGCCTGCTTCATCGACAAAGATGAACTCATGGGGTCTGTCCAAGGATTCCAAGTCAAATATTGTCTGTGTAGAAATACAATATACTGTATGTAGGATTTTGTAAGTCGTACAGAGACAGTGCTATACTGTAGAGTACAATTAGGCTTCTGATTCACATACATTGTATGTACTGAAGAGTAATGTCATTCACATAGTATGTGTTAGTACTGTAGACAATCTGGATTACAGTAAATGTTTCTGAATGTACACTTACTTGCACATACTGAGCTCGCAGTTCTTTCACCCTTGGTGAGTTGCGCTCAAAAGGTACTCTGTATACAGTACTTGTTTCATTCGCATCCTGTTACAATGGAGGACACGGTCAATTGTGGAAATGCTCACACTGTCGATTCCCTGGAAGTGTGTTGTCTTGTATCACTCGTTCCTGGATTTCTCTGAGTCGTATTGCATTATCTTGAAGGACCATGCCAACTATAACGACCTCTTGCTCCCGAGTGAATATAGCTGTCCTTCCACCTGCATGTGGCAGCCTTGCAATTCTACAAAAAGTAGTTGTGCAGTTACAAAACATATTCATGCAGTACAATACATACAGTGATTAACTTTACAAATGTCTATTGAAACAGCTACATATATTGCAATTACAAAAATACAGTAGTATACTGTACCTGTTCTCTTCTCTGAATGTCCTTACTATGATGGACACAGAAAATCGTCTCAAATTGGGTTGCACTCTAAGTCCTGCTTCTCTCATTGTCAGTCCATGGACAAGAACATGGTCTATAACTGTTGCTCGAATTTCATCAGATATTTCCACTCTTTGTCTTCCTCTTCCTCTTCGTCCTCCTCTTCTGCTTTCTTGCCCTCCTCCTCCTCCTCGTCGCCCACCTCGCATACGCATACGCACTCGTCCTTGTACATTGTTTCTTCTATCCATTCTCAGGCGTTCTCCTTCCCACCTTCAACAACCTGTTTGCTCTCTGAACTGGCTTATATTGGTTGTGTCGCATCATTTGAAACAGGTTAAATCAATTTTGAGTGGTTGTGTTCAATCAATGACATGTGTTCTCTATTTGTATTTGATTGTTGCCACTTGTGTTTACCAGTATGGATGACATGTGCATTAGAGTGCAGAATGTGTTTTGAGAATGAGAATGTGTTTAGAGTTTTGCTGAAAAGTCTAAGTGAGATCTGCAAATTGTGTTTTACCATGTGAAATGGAGATTGTTCATCTAACCCTCTCTCCTCTTGTTTACCCTCCCATCTCTTCTCTTCTCTTCCCTCTCTCTCCCTTTCTCTCTCCCTCCATCTCTCTCTGTCTCTCTTCTTCCGCCTGGCATGTTGCCGGAGGGAGGAATGAGGGGGAGGAGAGTGAAAGAGCGAGAGAGCAGGTGGGTGGAAGAGAAAAAGGCAGAAAGGAGGGAGGGACTCCAGTGGATTCTGAGGGTAATTTGTGAGATGATGCCAAAATAACCTCTAACCTACTCAGCATTTATCTCTCCCTGACACACACACACATACATACAGTCAGTATTTACAGTATATTGCTTTTTTTCTCATAATTCCCTCCCTGCCACTGTCCAGCCCTGATCTGTCTCTCTCTAGCTCCAGACTGAAGGTGCCCCGAAACACAAATATTGGACCAGCTTAGCCTGCTCCCATTATAACATGAACAATGAGAAACACAAATGCCCAAACTGATCTCAGCTCAGCCTTCACAGCCTTTTCCCTACAACTCCCAGAAATATGTTGTGTCTCTTGGGACCCAGTGGTCATGCATCACTGGTGGTGATCGATAAATCAGTCAGTCCACTACAGTCCTCTTCAAACCCTGCATGCCTGTTTATTGGGCCTTTGATAAATAGTTACAAAAACGCTGGGACGGTTGACTCCAAAGTGGGGTCATGGTCCTTGTATAAATTAGATCGCACTTGGTGACATCTGGGAAAAACACACATGTAGTTGTCTTTCTGAAACACACACACACACACACACACACACACACACACACACACACACACACACACACACACACACACACACACACACACACACACACACACACACACACACACACACACACACACACACACACACACACATACCAGCACGGTTTTAGACCAGCATGGTCCGCTTTCCCCAGTAGACCTGGTTCTCTGTCAGGTACATTTTGGGGACCTCCACAATGTCCTTGAGTAGCCCTCTCTTAGCTCCTCCAGCCCCAGTCCCTGCCCCAGCTTCAGTCCCGGCTTGTCCCCAGTCTGGGATGGCAGCAGGTGAGGGCCCAGAGGGAGCAGGGTGAGGGGCGGGCATACTGAAGCTGTCCCTGTACAAGCTGTTTCCCTCCATAGGGTAAGAGCACGGAGGGGCGGGGCAGCCGAGGGTGGCAGGGCATGGTGGGAGGGGCTTTGTGGCCCGGCAGGTGGTTGCAGGTGGAGCTCTTTTTCAAGAGGAGGGAGAGGCTTCCAGACCAGAGGAAGGGGCAATCTCTGACCTGAGGAGAGAGAGGTGAGAGGTAGGGGGGAGATGGATAGGACACACACACTACCCTCTAGTGGTGAAATAAAGGAAACACACACGTAAACTGACCTTGTGGTGAAGCCACAAACACACACACACCCACATTCACGAGCCCACACACCAGAGGAGGCTGATGGGAGGAGCCGTAGGAGGACGGGCTCATTGTAATGGCTGGAATGGAATCAATGGAACGGAGTCAAAATGTGATTTCTATATGTTTGATACCGATCCATGTATTCCATTCCAGCCATTACAATGAGGCTGTCCTCCTGTAGCTCCTCCCACCAGCCTCCACTGCCACACACACACACACACACACACACACACACACACACACACACACACACACACACACACACACACACACACACACACACACACACACACACACACACACACACACACACACACACACTCCTCTGGTGTAGGGGTACCTGCTAAAGCACCTGTAGTTTGCATGAGCTGTGCTGACACAAGGATCTGCAGTCGGGGCCTGGATCAAGCTGTCCATAAAGTGCTTGAGAGAAGATATACAGATCTGTTGGAATACAGGTTGGTTACATCTTTCCACTCACACATTCAACTGGCTCCATTGTTTACTTTTGAGAGAAAGATGTATTCACAATTTCCATTTCACAAATACACTATTCAGACTTGAGAGAAGTTAACATTGTTTGAAGTCCATTTTAAGTTAACTTATATCCATGTTTATTGACTTAAGCTTAAGTCCATGCTAAGTCTACTTATCTGAATGGGGCCCTATGTCAGCATGTCAGAACATGAAATAATGCCCATTATTATTGTCAGTTTGTCTGTCAGTTTGTTTGATTTACCAGCAGGGTACTGTAGTGGTCCACCAGGGGGCCCTGTGGAACAGCCTGGCCCCTGTAGCTGTTCTGCTAACATTGAATGAAAACACACACACACACAAAGGGTTGTGGAAAGTATGGGGAGAGTATGGGGACAGTTATAGGGTCACAAATCTGGGTTGGACCCGAAACTGATCTCGACAGAGGTGCAACATAGGGGGGCAGAGAAATTCCCAATTCAGGGTAACGTTAAGCAGTTAATTTCTATTACTGTTACTGTTAGATAACTGGAAGGATTAATGTATAACCCTTTAACAACCATTTTTCATCTAGCTAACGTTAGTTGGTCATCTACATGTCGCTAGCTATACGTTTAGTTATACAGTTGAAGTCAGAAGTTTACATACACTTAGGTTGGAGTCATTAAAACTCATTTTTCAACCACTCCACAAATTTCTTGTTAACAAACTATAGTTTTGGCAAGTCGGTTAGGACATCTACTTTGTGCATGACACAAGTGATTTTTCCAAAAATTGTTTACAGACAGATAATTTCACTTATAATTCACTGTATCACAATTCCAGTGGGTCACAAGTTTACATACACTAAGTTGACTGTGCCTTTAAACAGCTTGAAAAATTCCAAAAAAGGATGTCATGGCTTTAGAAGCTTCTGATAGACTAATTGACATCATTTGAGTCAATTGGAGGTGTACCTCTGGATGTATTTCAAGGCCTACCTTCAAACTCAGTGCCTCTTTGCTTGACATCATGGGAAAATCAAAAGAAATCACTCAAGACCTCAGAAAGAAAATTGTAGACCTCCACAAGTCTGGTTCATCCTTGGGAGCAATTTCCAAACATCTGAAGGTACCACGTTCATCTGTACAAACAATAGTATGCAAGTATAAACACCATGGGACCACGCAGCCGTCATACCGCTCAGGAAGGAGACGCGTTCTTTCTCCTAGAGATGAACGTACTTTGGTGTGAAAAGTGCAAATCAATCCCTGAACAACAGCAAAGGACCTTGTGAAAATGCTGGAGGAAACAGGTACAAAGTATCTATATCCACAGTAAAAAGTCTATGGTTTGCAACTGCACATGGGGACAAAGATCGTACTTTTTGGAGAAATGTCCTCTGGTCTAATGAAACAAAAATAGAACTGTTTGGCCATAATGACCATCGTTATGTTTGGAGGAAAAAGGGGGATGCTTGCAAGCCGAAGAAGACCATCCCAACCGTGAAGCACAGGGGTGGCAGCATCATGTTGTGGGGGTGGTTTGCTGCAGGAGGGACTGGTGCACTTCACAAAATAGATGGCATCATGAGGATGGACAATTATGTGGATATATTGAAGCAACATCTCAAGACATCAGTCAGGAAGTTAAGCTTGGTCGCAAATGGGTCTTCCAAATGGACAATGAGCCCAAGCATACTTCCAAAGTTGTGGCAAAATGGCTTAAGGACAACAAAGTCAAGGTATTGGAGTGGCCATCACAAAGCCCTGACCTCAATCCTATAGAAAATGTGTGGGCAGAACTGAAAAAGCATGTGCGAGCAAGGAGGCCTACAAACCTGACTCAGTTACATCAGCTCTGTCAGGAGGAATGGGCCAAAATTCACCCAAATAATTGTGGGACGCTTGTGGAAGGCTACCTGAAACATTTGACCCAAGTTAAACAATTTAAAGGCAATGCTACCAAATACTAATTTAGTGTATGTAAACTTCTGATCCACTGGGAATGTGATCAAATAAATAAAAGCTGAAATAAATCATTCTCTCTACTATTATTCTGACATTTCACATTCTTAAAATAGTGGTGATCCTAACTGACCTAAGACAGGGAATGTTTATGAGGATTAAATGACAGGAATTGTGAAAAACTGAGTTTAAATGTATTTGGCTAAGGTGTATGTAAACTTCCAACTTCAACTGTGTGTCTTTCACATTGAGGTATCTAGCTATACGTTAACCCTGATCAATCAAGTGGATAGGTGTAAACAATTATTATAGCTGGGGTCATCATCCGTTAAGGTAAGTATAAAAAATCTCAGATAATAACTATTTGAATTTGCACACAAAATAACCTGAAGCTAGTATTAGTTTTCCTAACACTGAGATGTTTGTCTTTATGTCTTCATAAGGGTTACCTCGGTGGAAGCCAACAATCTTCTGCAGTTGGAGCAGTTGGATGGTCGACCACTGAAAGCCCTGATGCCATACACTTCTGTGAAGCCCGTGAGACAAGTATGTTAAGCTATGGTTGACATTTGAGAAAGCAAGAAATGGTAGTTATGCTGAGCTCATAAAAAATGTACTTCTTCAATTTACCTCTCCTAATGACTTTAGGACCGTCAACTGTCCGGCCCACCCAGGAGGTATCCCATCCACCAGAGCCATTGAGTTCGGAACAGTCTGATTCTCTGTGCCCTGAGTCGGTAGGGGACCAGCTTGAGGTAGGCTATACTTTCAAAAACTGTTGAAAAGTACATATCTCCCATTCTAACACTGCAATAATCCATCAAATGTTCTCACAGGTGGCTTGCGCCGGACTGGAGGAACAGGGGAAGGTAAGTCCAGTCACTGGACTTGAAGACACTAGTGAGGTTCTTATCACTAGTGTCCAACAGGGACAGGTATGGCCATCTGCTCTCTGTGGCCGGATGGAGGACCTTCGGGGGGGGTCATTTTTCCGTCACACTCCCGGTTTAGACAATTTTACAATCGATCATGCTCATGCTATTCTGCAGGTGCAGCATCCAGAAGTAGGAGGCCTCCTCGCGGTGGGCGGCATCGCCATGCTGTCAGCAGTACGAACACTGGCCCAGGGGTTTGTCCAGATAGTCAATCTCAAAGCTAACCACTGGGTCACAGTAAGTAACCTTCATTGCCAGGTAGGTACTGTTAAGGTGTATGACTCCAGTGGTCATGACACCACCCGAGTTTCTCTCACAACTCACAACTCACCTCTCTCTAATCTTTTCCAGGGACCTCTGTGATTGTGGAGTGGCTGGCAGACAAACAGCAGAAAGGGGGCACAGATTGTGGGCTGTTTGCTATTGCAAACAGTCTTACTCTCTGTAGAGATGAGGAACCCTTCATGGCACAATACCATCAGAAATCCATGAGAAAACATTCTCTTGCTTTCAGGCTGGGCACCTGACACCATTTCCCAGTCACAATTCCAGTCCCCGTCCTGGGTCCAGGCCTCCCAAGGTGTCCACATCCTACACAACAGAGGTTAGCGTCCACTGCTTCTGTCGGAAATACGTGAGAGAAGGTACTGTAAGGATGTGGCCCGGTGTAGGAGATGCGGAAAGCATTTTCATGTGTCTTGTTTGTGTTATGTCGTCAATGTGCGTGAATTTGTCTGTCCATCGTGTCCGTCGTCTGTTATCTGTTTTGTCTGATGTTTTCCCCTCCCTTGTTTTCACTGCTTGGCCGGCTCCCCACCTCAAGATGGTCGGTGTTTTACTACATTGCATGTTATTGTAAATAACCTGTTGGAATATTGTTTTACATTTCTTGCAGACATTGGCTGTGAAGTTGGTAAGTTGTTTGTTAAGTATTAGGCTATCTGTCTTGTATTCAAAGTATAATGACACAATGTGAGACCCAGATGCAGACAAAGGAGGCAGATGGTTAGAGTCTCTGATATTTATTGAACAACGGGGGACAGGCAGGAGGCAGGTCAAGGACCTGCAAGAGTTCATAACCAGGTCAGAGTCCAAACGGTACAGGGGGCAGGCAGGCTCGAGGTCAGAGGCAGGCAGAATGGTCAGGCAGGCGGGCTCAGTGTCAGGGCAGTCAAAAGGTCAGAACCGGGAGGACTAGAAAAGAGAGACTAGGAAAAACAGCTGCTTGGAAAAATGCTGGTTGACTTGGCAAGATAAGACGAACTGGCAACAAACAAACAGAGAACACAGGTATAAATACACTGAGGGTAATAGGGAAGATGGGTGAGACCAAGTGAAACAGATCAGGGTGTGACAGGACCCCCCCCCCCGCCTCTAGGGACACCACCTGGCATCCAACCTGTTCGCGTACCTGGTTGACTGGGGTGCCAGCGATGAGAGCCGGGTCTAGGATGTCCTTAGCGGGGACCCAGCACCTCTCCAACGGGCCATAGCCCTCCCAGTCAACCAGGTACTGGAAACCCCTGACCCGTGATCGAACACCCAGGAGGCATCTCACCGTGTACGTCGAATGGCCATTGATGACACAGAGGGGGGGGGGGGGGACTCTAGAGGACTCTAGAGATTGGGAAGGGACCAATGAAATGGGGGGGAAAGTTTGCGGGAGTCCACGCGGAGGGGCAGGTCCTGTGTTGATAGCCTTACCCACTTCCCAAGACGATAGCGGGGATCCGGAGTCCGGCGGCTGTCCGCTTGTCGACAATACCTGGAATTGGTCTTGAGACTGCACCATGAGCTGGGCCGTCTCTTTGGCAGAGGGTAGTTTGAGGAGAGGAATGAAATGGGCGGCTTTGGAAAACCAATCCACTACCGTCAGGATGACGGTGTTGCCATCAGACGGAGGAAGCCCAGTGACAAAATCCAAGGAAATATGGGACTAGATGCGATGAGGAACGGGCAGTGGCTGAAGGAGTCCCGCCGGAGCTTGCCGCGGAGTCTTATACTGGGCACATACCGTGCATGTGGTGACGAAGGCAGGGGCGTCATGAAACATAGTGGGCCACCAGAAGCGTTGTCGGAGGAAGGCCAGGGTTCGACGGGAGCCAGGATGACAGATAAGCCTGGAGGAATGAGCCCATTCCAGGACCTGGGCCCTGGCCGAATCAGGGACGATCATCCGGGTCCCCTCCAGGGTCCGGCTGGGACCGTGTGCCTTGCAGACCAGGGTCTCAATACCCCAGACTGAAGAAGGCAGATGGTTAGAGACTGAAGCCGCAGGGCATGGGGATGGGAGGATGGTCTCAGAGTCAGAGGGTGTGGCAGCGGAACCTGGTGAATAACAGAGCCCAATGGGCCTGCCTAGAGTTAAGACGATTGGCTGTGCGAAGATATTCTAAATTCTTATGGTCGGTCCAAATCAAAAATGGATGTTCCGCTCCTTCCAGCCAGCGCCTCCACTCCTCCAGCACCAGCTTGACCGCCAGAAGTTCCCGGTTACCGATGTCGTAGTTTCTCTCAGCAGAGTTGAGACGATGGGACAGGAAGGCACAGGGATGGAGCTTTTGGTCCTGGGCAGATCGCCCCCACGCCAACGTCAGTAGCATCGACCTCAACCACAATATGACGGGACAGGTCCGGATGGACGAGGGCAGTAGTGAACTGATGCTTAAGATCCACAAAAGCCCTGTCAACAGCTGGGGACCATGTGAACGGTACCTTGGGAGAAGTGAGTGCAGAGTGGGGAGCCTCCAGGGTGCTGTAGCCCCAGATGAAGCGGCGGTAGAATTGAGCAAACCCCGGGAAACATTGAACTCTGGACGTGGGTTGGGGCCAATCCACCACCACTCTCACTTTTTCAGGATCCATCTGGACATTTCCTTCAACGGTGATGTATCCCAGAAAGGAGATAGTAGAGCAATGAAACTTGCACTTCTCAGCTTTCACAAACAGCTGGTTCTCCAGGTGGCGCTGAAGGACTTGTCGGACACGGAGGACGTGTTCTTGGACAGACCGGGAGAAGACAAGGATGTCATTGAGGTAGACAAACACAAAATTATTCAGCATGTCACGGAGCACATAGTTGACCAGGGCCTGGAAAACAGCGGGCGCGTTGGTGAGCCCAAACGGCATGACCAGATACTCAGTGTCCACTGGTCGTGTTGAAAGCCGTCTTCCACTCGTCCCCCTCGCGTATCCGAACAAGATGGTAGGCATTCTGAAGGTCCAACTTGGAAAAGATGGTAGCCCCCTGGAGAGGTTCGAAAGCAGAGGAGAGGAGTGGCAGGGGGTAACAATTCTTAATCGTGATGTCATTGAGCCCCCAGTAGTCGATGCATGGACGCAGGGTCTTGTCCTTCTTTTCCACAAAGAAAAACCCTGCGCCGGCAGGGGATGCAGAAGGATGAATGCTCCCAGCAGCCAGAGAGTCCTCAATGTACTCCTCCATGGCCTTGGTCTCGAGGCCAGATAGGGAATATAGCCGACCTCGAGGCGGTGTGGTGCCCGGGAGGTCAGTGGCACAAACGTAGGGATGATGCGGAGGAAGAGAGGTAACACGAGCCTTGTTGAATACCTCCAGGAGATCATGGTACTCTGCGGGAACAGTAGAGAAATCCGAAGCTTTTCTTAAACCCTGAGTAGGACGTCTCGGGGGCGGCTGCACCGCTTTAAGGCAGTGGGAGTGACAGAACGGGCTCCAACCCAGGATTGAACCCGTGGTCCAGTCAATAACGGGATTGTGCTTTTAGAGCCAAGAAAATCCCAAGACAACAGGGACGTGAGGGGATTCAATGAGGATAAGCTGTATAGACTCACTGTGATTTCCAGATACCCGCAGATTAATGGGAACTGTGCTGTGCGTGACTCTTCCAATGGAGCGGCCGTCCAGTGCCCTAGCGTCCATGGGAACGGAGAGGATTTGAGTGGGGATGCCTAGTTCTGATACCAGGGTAGCGTCCATTAAACGAATCTGCCCCAGAGTGAATGAGCACCCGGAGAGACTTAGACTGGTTTCCCCACAGCAGGATCTCAAAAAAAGGAGTACGGGTAATGTATTTACTGCAAGTAAAATTTTCAATTGACTGAAATTGACTGTTCAGTTGCCCAGTTCCTTACTGGTCCTAAACCCCTTCTCCCTATCCATTAATCTTTTGTGTCCAATTCCAAATCAAATTTTAGGCCAGGGTTGGTATGGAATTGGACATTGGTTTCTAGTTAGTGTTTGCATATCTGGAGGTTCTAGACTTGTGAATGTAATATGGCAGAAGTCTCTCGGAGTCCATTACACAGCAGGGTTGAGTCATCACCATATTGCTACACCTATCCAAGCCCCATCAGGTCAAACACTACAAAGATAGAGTATGGAGTTAAATGCCTTCATTAAACATTATTTAATTCCTTCTCTCGGCCTTTACCTTGACGTGGTGAGAGTGCTTCCAACTAAACCAGGCCCATGTTATTGAACCCCTGGCTGAGACTGGCTGCCTGTTGAGAACAAATGACAGGAAGAACTAGCCGCAGCACCTGATTAAGCATCTCTTGATTCTGCCTCTTTCCTCTCCTCATCCTTTAACTCTTTCTCTCTCCTCTCCCTCCAGACAAAATTCTGCCCAACAATCTGCCCACTCATCCCATCCCCCGCTCCATCTCATTACATCACCTAAAGCTACTGTTGTTGTCATTATCTGCTAATAAAGTTTGCTAGCCGTATCATACTGGGCATATAATATGTGAGATACACAGATTAACTAAAAACACTAGCACTGAAAACACTCAGAGCAAAGAGAGCAGCAGTGCCTGGACTTCGCAGTCTCCCTCATCAAGTCCCCCTTCCGAGACTGCCTGTTGAAAACAAGTGACAGGCAGAACCTCCTAACCGCACAGCACCCACCTCTTTATTCCACACACCAGAATTAAATATTTCAGTCTGATTGCCATGTGTACAAAAAATGATCTGTGAAAATAAATTAATGACACAACTGTACCAAAAAATGCACAACGTTTTTGTATTAAAATCTTAAATATTGGCAGGTTGGTTTTCACAGCTGTTTCATAAGGTATTCATTATTGTAAATTGTAAGGTATCCTTTGATGGTATTTATTTGTTCCAGATTATTTATTGTTGTGTCCTAGAACCTACTACTAATAATAATAGATGCATATATATTCAACCACAAGGGTGTACCAATGAGCTATGCGAGATAGAATGAATGAATCCTCATAGAGGACTACTGGATTTATATTATTTCAGTGTAGACAAGGGAATGGCAGGTTAAAATTAAAAGATGACAGCCAGACAAGCCAGTGTATGAATCACACGGATTTGCGTATGAATGGAGTGAAATTAACAGACTTCGTGATCTGTAAGGTAAGTAACTTTAATGTGTCAAGCAGATTACGCGTTTTCTTTGCCATTCCCGAAACGTAGCAACGTGGATTTCATGTTGTAATTTTAACAAGGTACCAAAAAGTAGTTAGAATTCATTTTTTCATTGTATTAGCTAAACAAAACTTGTTTAAACAGCGAAATTGTTGAGGAAATCCGTCTTGTTTGCATAGCGATGATGAAAATAATGTAATTTAGGCTGTAATGATATGCAAAATTCTAATCTTTAGGTCATCACAACGTTGATATAGCAACGGACGCCAATAGTTTATCGAATTCTAGAGGGGGACACTATTATTTGGCATGACAGGCCCACGTTCTGAATTCTGTCGCTGTGCATTTCAAAAGTGCTGAGCAGATAGTTATATTGACTATGTCTGTTGTAGCTTGCTCATTAATGTCTAAATCGAAATTACGGATTGCCTCTTATCTGCTCATCGTTCCCTTATGCCATAGTTTGTACATCTCAATTGTCAGTGGAAACCACATTTGTTTAAGCAAGTCAGCCATATCAGCTATGTTTTTCAGAAATGCATTAAATGAGGCTGAATGAACTGTTTTGCTGCCAGACATTGACCGCTGATAGCCAGGTGTAGTGGTGGTAAAGATTCACTCCATGGTGCTGAAAAAAAAGCTCTGCCGTTGGCCCTAACAGTTTGTGGGCAGAAGTTGTCACCATTATAGTGCAATTAATGTATTATTTAGTGTTGTGTAATGGCTTTGCTGGCATGCTTCTAAAAAATGCTTTTGGAGTTTGCCCCACCAAGATTTACATGGGTATTGTCTCTGTTTCACTGCAGCTTAAGCCTGTTGGATGAGCTAAATTGAAACTACTTGGGAAGAGCTAACTTCCACCTTCATCAATATAGCTAGCTTATGGTTTTAGAAAATAAACAAAATACTGTATTTACTAGATATATTTTAAATACTTTCTACTGACTATTAATTAAACACTTTTTGCCAAACAAGTTTGTTCCCCTGACTGTTTATTGATGAATTGGTAACTGAAAAAGTAGCAAATAGCCTGTTTTGGTGCAATTTGGCTAATAAAGAATAGGAATGTACAGTATATGTACACATTAGTTAGCTAAGTTCATGTTTTTGTTGTTATTGCATTTCAGGTGGAGAGGGAGTAATATCATTAGAAAGGAGCATGCTGACAGACCAGGAAGAAAGCTGTTGTTGCACAGCAGAGGTTTTACAGTCAATGCATATGAACTGAAGTGTGTGTAAATTTCCCATTTACAGTTGAAGTTGGAAGTTTACATACACCTTAGCCAAATACATTTAAACTCAGTTTTTCACAATTCCTGACATTTAATCCTAGTAAACATTCCCTGTCTTAGGTCAGTTAGGATCACCACTTTATTTTAAGAATTTGAAATGTCAGAATAATTGTAGAGAGAATGATTTATTTCAGCTTTTATTTATTTATTCACATTCCCAATGGGTCAGAAGTTTACATACACTAAATTAGTATTTGGTAGCATTGCCTTTAAATTGTATTAAATTGTAACTTGGGTCAAATGTTTCGGGTAACCTTCCACAAGCTTCCCACAATAAGTTGGGTGAATTTTGGCCCATTCCTCCTGACAGAGCTGGTGTAACTGAGTCAGGTTTGTAGGCCTCCTTGCTCACACATGCTTTTTCAGTTCTGCCCACACATTTTCTATAGGATTGAGGTTAGGGCTTTATGATGGCCACTCCAATACCTTGACTTTGTTGTCCTTAAGCCATTTTGCCACAACTTTGTAAGTATGCTTGGGGTCATTGTCCATTTGGAAGACCCATTTGCGACCAAGCTTAACTTCCTGACTGATGTCTTGAGATGTTGCTTCAATATATCCACATAATTGTCCATCCTCATGATGCCATCTATTTTGTGAAGTGCACCAGTCCCTCCTGCAGCAAAGCACCCACACATGATGCTGCAACCCCTGTGCTTCACGGTTGGGATGGTGTTCTTCGGCTTGCAAGCCTCCCCCTTTTTCCTCCAAACATAACGATGGTCATTATGGCCAAACAGTTCTATTTTTGTTTCATTAGACCAGAGGACACTTCCCCAAAAAGTACGATCTTTGTCCCCATGTGCAGTTGCAAACCATAGACTCGCTTTTTTATGGCGGTTTTGGAGCAGTGGCTTCTTCCTTGCTGAGCAGCCTTTCAGGTTATGTCGATATAGGACACGTTTTACTGTGGATATAGATACTTTGTACCTGTTTCCTCCAGCATTTTCACAAGGTCCTTTGCTGTTGTCTGGGATTGATTTGCACTTTTCACACCAAAGTACGTTCATCTCTAAGAGACAGAACGCGTCTCCTTCCTAAGCGGTATGACGGCTGCGTGGTCCCATGGTGTTTATACTTGCAGAAGCTTGTAAAGCCATGATATCATTTTCTGGAATTTTCCAAGCTGTTTAAAGGCACAGTCAACTTAGTATTTGTAAACTTCTGACCCACTGGAATTGTGATACAGTTAATTATAAGTGAAATAATCTGTCTGTAAAACATTGTTGGAAAAATGACTTGTGTCATGCACAAAGTAGATGTCCTTACCGACTTGCCAAAACTATAGTTTGTTAACAAGAAATTTGAGAAGCCAGGGCAATTGAGTCTGCCGATAAGAATGCGGTGATTGACAGAGTCGAAAGCCTTGGCCAGGTTGATGAAGACGGCTGCACAGTACTGTCTTTTATCGATGGCGGTTATGATATTGTTTAGGAACTTGAGCGTGGCTGAGGTGCACCCATTACCAGCTCGGAAACCAGATTGCATAGTGGAGAAGGTACGGTGTGATTCAAAATGGTCGGTGATCTGTTTGTTAACTTGTCTTTCAAAGATTTTAGAAAGGCAGGGCAGGATGGATATAGGTCTATAACAGTTTGGGTCTAGAGTGTCTCCCCCTTTGAAGAGGGGGATGACTGCGGCAGCTTTCCAATCTTTGGGGATCTCAGACGATACGAAAGGGAAGTTGAATAGGCTAGTAATAGGGGTTGCAACAATTTCTGCAGTGGGTGCTGAGATGTTGGCCAGGGTAGGGGTAGGCAGGTGGAAAGCATGGCCAGCTGTGGAAAAATTATTATCGTAGATGTGTCAGTGGTGACAGTGTTTCCTATCCTTAGTGCAGTGGGCAGCTCGGAGGAGGTGCTCTTATTCTCCATGGACTTTACAGTGTCCCAAAACGTTTTGGAATTGGTGCTACAGGAAGCAAATTTCTGTTTGAAAAAGCTAGCCTTAGCTTTCCTAACTGACTGAGTATATTGGTTCCTGACTTCCCTGAAAAGTTGCATATCACAGGGCTATTCGATGCTAATGCAGAATGCCACAGGATGTTTTTGTGCTGGTCAAGGGCCGTCAAGTCTGGAGTGAACCAAGGGCTATATCTGTTCTTAGTTCTACATTTTTTGAATGGGGCATGCTTATTTAAGATGGAGAGGAAAGCACTTTTGAAGAGTAACCAGGCATCCTATACTGATGGGATGAGGCCAATATCCTTCCAGGATACCCGGGCCAGGTCGATTAGAAAGGCCTGCTCGCTGAAGTGTTTTAGGGAGTGTTTGACAGTGATAAGGGGTGGCCGTTTGACCGCGGACCCAGTACACAGGCAGGCAATGAGGCAGTGATCGCTGAGATCCTGGTTGAAGACAGCAGAGGTGTATTTAGAGGGCAGGTTAATCAGGATGATATCTAAGAGGGTGCCAATGGTTACGGATTTAGGGTTGTACCTGGTAGGTTCCTTGATGATTTGTGTGAGATTGAGGGCATCTAGCTTAGATTGTAGGATGGCCGGGGTGTTAAGCATGTCCCAGTTTAGGTCACCTAACAGTACGAACTCTGAAGGTAGATGGGGGTGGGGGGGGCGATCAATTCACATATGGTGTCCTGGGCACAACTGGGGGCCGAGGGGGGTCTATAACGAACGGCAACGGTAAGAGACTTGTTTCTGGAAAGGTGGATTTTTAAAAGTAGAAGCTCGAATTGTTTGGGCACAGACCTGGATAGTATGACAGAACTTTGCAGGCTATCTCTGCAGTAGATTGCAACTCCGCCCCCTTTGGCAGTTCTATCTTGCCGGAAAATGTTGTAGTTGGGGATGGAAATTTCAGGATTTTTGGTGGCCTTCCTAAGCCAGGATTCAGACACGGCTAGGACATCCGGGTTTGCGGAGTGTGCTAAAGCAGTGAATAAAACAAATTTAGGGAGGAGGCTTCTAATGTTAACATGCATGAAACCAATGCTTTTACGGTTACAGAAGTCACCAAATGAGAGCACCTGGGGAATGGCAGTGATGCTGCAGGGCCTGGGTTAACTTCTCTGCGCTACGGATCCCTTTTACGGGATCATTTTCCTAAACAACCGCTAGAATTGCAGGGCACCAAATGCAAAAATCTAACTAAAAATATTTATAATCATGCAATCATAAGTGAAATATACCAAAACACAGCTTAGCTTGTTGTTAATCCACCTATCGTATCAGATTTAGAAAATATACTTTACAGAGAAAGAAATCCAAGCTTTTGTGAGTGTAGCAATCAATGCTATAACAGCTAGCCCCAAATTAGCATGGTCACGAAAGTCAGAAAAGCAATAAAATGAATCGCTTACCTTAGATAATCTTCGAATGTTTGCACTCACGAGACTCCCAGTTACACAATAAATGTTCTTTTTGTTCAATAAATATTACTTTTATAACAAAAAAAAGGCCATTTGGGTTGCGCGTTATGTTCAGAAAACCAAAGCCTTGTTCCGTTCGACAAATTCCAAAAAGTATCCGTAATGGTCGTAGAAACATGTCAAATGTTTTTTATAATCAATCCTCAGGTTGTTTTTAACAAACATAATCAATAATATTTCAACCGGACCATAACCTATTCAATAAGAGAGAAAAGCAAAATGGAGAGCTCCCCTCTGGCGCGCAGGCACTATTCAGAGGACACCTGACTACTTTTGAAAGATCTCGTTCATTTTTCAAAATAAAAGCCTGAAACTATGTCTAAAGCCTGGTCACAGCCTGAGGAAGCCATTGGAAAGGGAATCTGGTTGAGACCCCTTTAAATGGAAGAAAGACTGGCCAGGAAACACAGAATAAAATAAAAAAAGATCACTTCCGGGTTATATTTTCTCAGGTTTTCGCCTGCAGAATCAGTTTTGTTATACTCACAGACAATATTTTGACAGTTTTGGAAACTTTGGAGTGTTTTCTATCCTAATCTGTAAATTATATGCGTATTCTACGATCTGGACCTGAGAAATAGTCCATTTACCTTGGGAACGTTCTTTAAAAAATAATAATAATATGACCCCTAGCGTCAAGAGGTTAACCTCTACATCACCAGAGGAAAAAAGGAGGAGTAGGACAAGAGTACGGCTAAAGGCTAAAAGAACTGGTCTTCTAGTGCGTTCAGAACAGAGAGTAAAAGGAGCAGGTTTCTGGGCGAGGAAGAATAGATTCAAGGCAAAATGTACAGACAAGGGTATGGTAGGATGTGAGTACAGTGGAGGTAATCCTAGGCATTGAGTGAGGATAAGAGAGGTTTTGTCTCTAGAGGCACCATTTAAGCCAGGTGCAGTCACCGCATGTGTGGGGGGTGGAACATAAGGGCTAGCTAAGGCATATTGAGCAGGGCTGGAGGCTCTACAGTGAAATAAGAAATGACAAACCAAAACAGCAATAGACAAGGCATATTGACATTAGGGAGAGGCATGTGTAGTCGAGTGATCATAGGGTCCAGTGAGTAGCTAGGTGAGCTGGAGGCACGGCGATTCAGACCGCTAGCAGGCCGGGGCTAGCAGATGGGCCTCAGGGGGACGTCGCAATGGGAGACTCTGTTAAACCCCCTCGGACGATTACGTCGGCAGACCAGTCGTGATGGATTGGCGGGGCTCCATGTCGGCAGCAAAGGGTCCAGGCCAATTGGCAGAAGAGGTGTAGAAACCCAGGAAATTATCTGATGGACATCTTTGGCTAGCCGAGAGAAGGGACTAGCTCCAGGCTAGCTCCAGGCTAACTGGTGCTTGCTTTGGGACAGAAACCCCCTCGGACGGTTACTTCTCGTTCCATCCGCACCAGTAAAGACTCCCAGCTGGGGCAAATTCCTTTCGATCGCACTCAACAAGTCATTGTGGATTATAGAAACTTTTTTGCCTTAACACTCACCGCTCACATCTGAACAATGAGTCACTAGTGTCCCCCCACTGGCTCTTACTACAAAAACCATTGAAAACCTGAACTTTTGTGAATAGACATGATTGGCCTTTATTGATACCAGACAACGTTACTTGAGCCACTATCGCCTGCCTCCATTTATGTTGGTTTAAATGAATGCAGGGCCAGACAGATTACCAGGATTTGTACTCACAGCACGCGCAGACCAACTGGCAAGTGTCTTCACTGACATGCTCAACCTCTTCCTGACCAAGTCTGTAATACCCACATGTTTCAAGCAGACCACCATAGTCCCATTTGCTGAAGAATGCCAAGGTAACCTGCCTAAATGACTAACGCCTCGTAGCACTCTCATCTGTAGCCATGAAGTGCTTTGAAAGGATGGTCATGGCTCACATCAACACCATTATCCCGGAAACCCTAGAACCACTCCAATTTGCATACCGCCCCAACAGATCCACATAATCTCAATTGCACTCCACACTGCCCTTTCCTGGACAAAAGGAACAACTATGTGAGAATACTGTTAATTGACTACAGCTCAGTGTTCAAAACCATAATGTCCACAAAGCTCATCACTTATCTAAGGACTCTGGGACTAAACACCTCCCTCTGCAACTGGATCCTAGACTTCCTGACGGTCCCCACCAGGTGGTAAGGATAGGAAACAACACATCTGCCACACTGATCCTCAACTCGGGGCCCCTCAGAGGGGTGTGCTTAGTCCCCTCCTGTACTCCCTTTTCACTCACGACTGCATGGCCAAGAACGACTCTAACACCATCATTAAGTTTGCTGACGACACTGCTCGGCATCCAACCGTAAGGCGCTACAGAGGGTAGTGCGTATGGCCCAGTACATCATTGGGAACAATCTTCCTGCCATCCATGACCTCTATACAAGGCGCCAAGTCTAGGTCCAAAAGACTCCTTAACAGCTTCTACCCCCAAGCCATAAGACTGCTGAGCAATTAATCAAATGGCTACCATGACTATTTGCATTGACACCCCCCTCCCCCCTTCTTTTTTTACATTGCTGCTACTCGCTGTTTATTATCTATAACTTTACCCCTACCTACATGTACAGTGCCTTCAGAAAGTATTCAGACCCATTGACTCTCCACATTTTGTTATGTTACAGCCTTGTTCTAAAATTGATTACATTTAAAACAATGCTCAGCAATCTACACACAATAACCCATAATGACAAAGCAAAAACAGGTTTTAATAAATTTTTGCTCATTTTATAAAAATGTAAACTATTCAGACCCTTTGCTATTAGATTCAAAAATGAGCTTAGGTGCATCCTGTTTCCATTGATCGTCCTTGATGTGGTAAATTCAATTGATTGGACAGGATTTGGAAATGCACACACGTCTATATAAGGTCCCACAGTTGACAGTGCATGTCAGAGCAAAAACCAAGCCATAGGTCGAAGGAATTGTTCTGAGAGCTCCTAGACAGGATTGTGTCATGGCACTGATCTGGGGAAGGTTACCAAAACATTTCTGCAGCATTGAAGGTACCCAATAACACAGTGGCCTCCATCATTATTAAATGGAAGAAGTTTGGAACCACCAAGACTCTTCCTAGAGCTGGCTGCCCGGCCAAACTGAGCAATTGGGTGAGAAGGGCCTTGGTCACGGAGGTGACCAAGAACCCAATGGTCACTCTGACAGAGCTCTAGAGATCCTCTGTGGAGATGGGATAACCTTCCAGAAGGACAACCATCTCTGCAGTACTCCACCATCAGGCATTTATAGTAGAGTGGTGTCGTGGTTATTTCCTGTATTACTAAATGGAAAGAGTTTACAAACCACACACAAGTCAGAGTTATATTTTAAACTCCATCTTTATTTATATGAGCTTCACCATAGCCCTTTGACTCTCAGGTCAATTCAGTGTCTATAAATGAATTCTCTGAGTGCTTAGAAAACAATTCTTAGTATCTTTTATAGCCAAGATACACCCCTCTCAACTCACATGACGAACCACAGATCTTAGGAACTTCACAAAGAGCCTTTTACTTGAAAGAGGAGTATCCCATAGCCAGATAGCATTAGCTATAAATTATCGTTCAGTTTGGTCTCTTAGACGAGGTTCTACTTCTCGTTCTTGGTACTTCATATTACCAAAACATTACCTCATCCAATGGCATATATCAATTGTCAATTCGAGATACTCCCATCTCAAATACAACCCACCCCTGGACAAGCTCCCTGAGGGGAGTGAGCCTCTAGGTCATATACTATGAAAGATAAGTTCACATCAGAGGGGTGGTATAATGGTTCCAGACACTGCCATACTCCTCCCCCCAATGGGAAAAGGAGGGTATGACTGGAGTACAGACATAGTGGAGCCCTTCACATGGTTTCACAGATATATTCACATATGCAAGACAATGTTCAAACGTGACTTCTCCCTTTCTGATATTCTGCATATTACCAGACATGTAAAAGACAAGCCTGACCTCTCCCCTCTCTGGGCCCCAAGTGACTTTTCCCTAGAGGAGATAGGAAAATGCAACTGCCAACAGTATAGTCCAAAAGAAGACATTCTAATGACAAGTATAAAGTAAGCATAGTATGAAAATAAATAAAACATCTTATTTATCTATGTTACCTAACTAATTCTGATTCAGCTACGACCAGTGGCCAGATGGAAGCCACTCCTCAGTAAAAGGCACATGACAGCCCGCTTGGAGTTTGCCAAAAGGATCCTAAAGGACTATCAGGTAGGAAACAACATCTCCACGTCGCTGACCCTCAACACTGGGGCCCCATAAGGGTGCCTCCTGTACTCCCTGTTCACCCATGACTGCGTGGCCATACACGCCCCCAACGCAATCATCAAGTTTGCAGACGACACAACAGTAATGGGCTTGATTACCAACAACAACGAGACAGCCTACAGGGAGGAGGTGAGGGCACTCGGAGTGAGGTGTAAGGAAAACAACCTCTCACTCAACGTCAACAAAACAAAGGAGGAGATCGTGGACTTCAGGAAACAGCAGTCCCTCTGCACCCCCCTATCCACATCAAAGGGACAGTAGTGGAGAAGGTGGAAAGTTTTAAGTTCCTCTGTGTACACATCACAAACAAATTTAAATGGTCCACCCACACAGACAGTGTGGTGAAGAAGGCGCAACAGCGCCTCTTCAACCTCAGGAGGTTGAAGGAATTTGTCTTGTCACTTAAAACTGACTTTTACAGATGCACAATTGAGAGCATCCTGTCGGGCTGTATTATCACTTGGTACGGCAACTGCACCGCCCTCAAAACGCAAGGCTCTCCAGAGGGTGGTGCGGTACACCCAACGCATCACCGAGGGCAAACTACCTGCCCTCCAGGACACCTACAGCCCCCGATGTCACAGGAAGGCCAAAAAGATCATCAAGGACAACAACCACCTGAGCCACTGCCTGTTCACCCCACTACCATCCAGAAGGCGAGGTCAGTACAGGTGCATCAAAACTGGGACCAAGAGACTGAAAAACAGCTTCTATCTCAAGGCCATCAGACTGCTAAACAGCCATCAGTAACTCAGAGAGGCTGCTGCCTACATAGAGAATCACTAGTCACTTTAAACAATGCCACTTTAATAATGTTTACATATCTTACATTACTCATCTCATATGTATTTACTGTATCTTATACCATCTATTGCATCTCATCCCATCTACTGCACCTTGCCTACACCGCTCGGCCAACGCTCAAAACAGGACTGATTTGATAGCACAGACTGGAATATGTTCCGAGATTCCTCCAATGGCATTGAGGAGAACACTACATCTGTCATTGGCTTCATCAATAAGTGCATCGATGACGTCGTCCCCACAGTGACTGTACGTAAATACCCAACCATAAACCATGGATTACAGGCAGCATCCGCACTGAGCTAAAGGCTAGAGCTGCCGCTTTCAAGGGGGGGGGACTCTAACCCGGAAGCTTATAAGAAATCCCGCTATGCCCTCCGACGAACTATCAAATAGGCAAAGCTTCAGTACAGGACTAAGATCGAGTCGTACTACACCGGCTCTGACGCTCGTCGGATGTGGCAGGGCCTGCAAACCATTACAGACTACAAAGGGAAGCACAGCCGAGAGCTGCCCAGTGACACGAGCCTACCGGACAAGCTAAACTACTTCCATGCTCGCTTCGAGGCAAATAACACTGAAACATGTATGAGAGCACCAGCTGTACCGGAAGACTGTGTGATCACGCTCTCCACAGCCGATGTGAGTAAGACCTTTTAGACAGGTCAACATACACAAGGCAGCAGGGCCAGACGGATTACCAGGACGTGTACTGTGAGCATGCGCTGACCAACTAGCAAGTGTCTTCACTGACATTTTCAACCTCTCCCTGTCCGAGTCTGTAATACCAACATGTTTTAAGCAGACCACCATTGTGCCTGTGCCCAAGAACACTAAGGTAACCTGCCTAAATGACTACTGACCCGTAGCACTCACGTCTGTAGCCATGAAGTGCTTTGAAAGGCTGGTCATGGCTCACATCAACACCATCATCCCAGAAACCCTAGACCCACTCCAATTTGCATATCGCCTCAAAAGATCCACAGATGATGCCGTCTCTATTGCATTTCACACTACCCTTTCCCACCTGGACAAAGGGAACACCTATGTGAGAATGCTATTCATTGACTACAGCTCAGCGTTCAACACCATAGTGCCTTCAAAGCTCATCACTAAGCTAAGGACCCTGGGACTAAACACCTCCCTCTGCAACTGGATCCTGAACTTCCTGACGGGCCGCCCCCAGGTGGTAAGGGTAGGTAACAACACATCCGCCATGCTGATCCTCAACACAGGGGCCCCTCAGGGGTGCGTGCTCAGCCCCCTCCAGTACTCCCTGTTCACTCATGACTGCACAGCCAGGCACGACTCCAACACCATCATTCAATTTGCCGATGACACAACAGTGTGTTCACCGACAACAACGAGACGGCCTATAGGGAGTAGGTCAGAAACCTGGCCGTCTGGTGCCAGGATAATAACCTCTCCCTCAACGTGATCAAGACAAAGGAGATGATTGTGGACTACAGGAAAAAGAGGACTGAGCACGCCCCCATTCTCATCGACGGGGCTGCACTGGAGCAGGTTGAGAGCTTCAAGTTCCTTGGTGTCCACATCACCAACAAACGAACATTGTCCAAGCACACCATGACAGTCATGAAGCGGGCACGACAAAACCTATTCCCCCTCAGGAGACTGAAAAAGATTTGGCATGGGTCCTCAGATCCTCAAAAGGTTCTACAGCTGCACCATCAAGAGCATCCTGACTAGTTGCATCACTGCCTGGTATGGAAACTGCTCGGCCTCCGACCGCAAAGCACTACAGAGGGTAGTGCGAATGGCCCAGTACATCACTGGCCCAGGGCAAGCTTCCTGCCCTCCAGGACCTCTATTTCAGGCGGTGTCAGAGGAAGGTCCTGAAAATTGTCAAAGACTCTAGCCACCCAAGTCATAGACTGTTCTCTCTGCTACCACACGGCAAGCGGTACCGGAGCACCAAGTCTAGGTCCAAGAGGCTTCTACCCCCAAGCCATAAGACTCCTGAACATCTAGTCAAATGGCTACCCAGACTATTCACATTGCCCCCCCTCCCTTCTCCACACCACTGCCGCTCTCTGTTGTCATCTATGCATAGTCACTTTAATTTACTCTACCTACATGTACATACTACCTCAACTAACCGGCACCCCCCTGTATATATTGTTATTTTTTACTGTTCCTCTTATTCTTAACTGTATTTTTTTTAAACTGCGCTGTCGGTTAGGGTCTCGTAAGTAAGCATTTCACTGTAAGGTTGTTGTAATACCTGTTGTATTCGGTGCATGTGACTAATACAATTTGATTTGATTAGAAGCACAAGCATTTCGCCACACACATTAACATCTGCTAACCATGTGTATGTGACCAATAACATTTGATTTCACAGGGTTTGGGATGCATGTTCCCCAGTTTCAGATACACCAGTGGAGGCGGCTGTCTGACGGGGCGTCATTCTTCTCTGCTGAAATACAAGCAGTAGAGTGGTCATTGGGATGGGTGGAAGAAGTGGGGCCTAAAAGGGTCATTTGTGTTCAAACTCTGCTGCTAATCTGGTTGCGCTGAGAGAAGGGAAGTCAAATGCACGCCCAGACCTGATAATATAGCTGTTGATGGCTCTTAATAAGGTGGGGCAGAAAGGGTGTAAGGTAGGTTTTCTGTGGGTCCCAGCTCATGGTGACGAAGGCTGCTTTGAAGAGTGAGGAGGTAGATGTGATGGTCCCGTTAAGGGGGATGGAATGTAGGAGCATCATAGCAGAGGGGTTGACCCAGGAGTGGCAATGTGAGTGGAAGAGAGACGAGGGGGGTAGGCAGTTTTTCTCAATCCAGAATTATGTGAGGCAGTACGTATCTTGGGAGGGAAATGAAGAATGGGCTTCTTTAGACAAGGCTGAGGTTGGGGCATTGTGGATTGCTAGTAAGGAAAAATCCAGATGGAAAGTGTAAGGAATGTAGGGAGGTAGAGACTGTGAAGCATGTTGTGTTATATTGCAGACAGTATGCTGAGGATAGGAGGATATTTTTCGGTGAGCTGACTGAGTTGGGTGTAATGTGTAATGTTAGTAAAACGTTTATTGGAGACAGGAGAACAAGTGGAGACATAGGACGAGGTGGATAATTTTATAATAAGGCCGTTTTATTCAAGTGTAAAGATATCAGGCAAAAGCGTGCACGGCTCCTTTCTGTCTGATTCTTATGAAATCGTCGGAGAAGAGGCCCCTCTAAGCAGTACATACAGATTATATAGGCAACAAGCAAAGTAGGTTGATCTTGTCGTCTGGCCTTCCGATTGGTCGATCTGGGTCGTCCTGTTCGGCCTGATGTCGACGTTCCATTGGTTCTTCCCACAGTCCTTTGTCCTAGTCACATCCAAAGGCATCCTGCATGTGCGTTTGTTTTCACAGGCCCTATTCATGGGGGAGGGGATGTGTGTGTGGGTCTGACAAAGTAGAGGGGATGGGTGCATGTTGTGCCAAGAATAGCTTATGTTGAGAAGTGGTTAAAACAAGTTACCAGTATCTTATACAATTTCTTACAGTAACCACATTTTTCCTTGTAGCTATTTTGGGCACAAATGACAGGCAGGGCGAAATAGCAAGTTGTTGTTGTTTCTTTAGTCCACCTGCCTGCACCTACAGGTGTATATTTCACTCTCCAGCCTGAGAAAGGCAGCAATTCGCATTACAGCGTCTAGTGCACCGGAAACGGACACGAATAAGAAGAAGCCACCCACACAGATAGAACAATGAGATTTAGTTATACAAATATTTGACAACCATGCGCCTTACTTCCGGTTTCCGCTCCCGCCCCACTCACAGCCATCTTGGCTTTTTTTCTGAACAAAAAAAGGGGGTGAGACAGAAAAACACTGACGGGGAGAAGCATATTAGAAATTGTAGAGACTTGACGGAAAGACGGATGTAGTGATACAATACGATATGAAAGGAAAGGGAGCAGGTGAGGTGGAAGAAGACCAGCCGCACCCCGTATACAGCTAACGTTAGCTAGTAGTTAGCCAGCTAAGCTAACTGGCTAGTGGCTAACCAGTTCGGGACGGATTAAGTAGCTAGTCAGTTAGACAGCTAGCTAAGCGAGATAGCTTATGCTCATCCCTACCGATAGCCAGCCTAGGACATTGAGAACAAATCAAATTCATCGTCGGATGTATGTGAGAAGGAAATCGATGACAATGCATCGTACGTCGATTTGAGGCGCTCCGTTGAAGAGACCACCACTAACGTTACTAGTATTGGAGAATTCATATTTTTCGTAGCTAGAGCGGGATCATAACAAGCCGTGGTAAGTGTTGCAATTTATTGTCAACAATGATGGCTAGCTAGTTAGCCGTACATGTTAGCGCTATTTAGCCAGTTTGCGATTCTGGCCTTAGCGTGTATTTAGCATCAGAATAGGTTACTTATGAATTGACTAGCCAGCTAGCTAGCTAACCAGCTAACGTTAACTACCGTTGCTGGCAAGGCACAGCTAACTAGCTAGCTAAACTAACGACTGTATGGTGTTTGCAGACATCCATGGATAGCTAATTAGCCAACATGCTAAACTTAAGAGCAGCTGACAGTGACATGCTTGAGCCCAAAAAAATAATGTATTGTAACGACCCTGGGTTTATAAGCGCGGATATCGACCCTGCCGCTTGAGCATGCTTTTGGGGCACAGTCGATAGCGCGCTGGACTTCGGGCTAGAAGGACGAGGGTTCGAGACCTGCACCCTGCCTGTTTCTTTACAGTATCATCCTAACTATGACATTGTCTAATATGGATAACTAGCTAGATAGTTATCTAAATGACCACACTTATTTGAGCATACACTGACTTGTACACGTGTAGTTTAACAAAGTTGAAAGTGAGTGAGACTCATTGTATTTTAGAATTTATTCTTAACTGACTTGCCTAGTTAAATAAAAATACAAATTAAATGCATTGCGAGGCAAGGCCAAGCCTGGGTCCTAGTTGAAAATATATCCCATCCTCAACCTAGGGCGAGACCCGGGTTTGAACCCTGTCTGTCACTCAAGACTAATTATATGCCATGACACCAAGTGAATGACACATTATGGTTTTATTGTAGCCAAGCATTCCATGACCCAATTCCTTTCTTCCAGAATTAGTTTGTCTAGCTACATGGCTAGAGCAGATTTGAATGCACAGTCCCCCACGTTCATTTACCCACAGTTTAGTTACTAGCTACCTACTTTACTATGATTCACATCACGCTGTAAAAAGGGTGAATACATACTAGAACAAAATGGGGAAAAATAGGGAATGGAAATTAGTGTAACGTTGGAGAATTGGATCAATTTCAATCCAAAACTATAGGCCATGAATTCACAACAGCTCAATATCTCCCTAGTGTTTATTACTTGACATCACCTATCGGTGATATGCTCCGTGCAGCCACTGATGACATCGCAGTTAACTAGATCAAGATGTAGGTCTTCTGTGCTAACATAAGTCTCGAATTGAGCACCAATAGACTGTTATTGTGTAACAGCGTAGCATATTGAATATTTTACTCTAAAGCGGTGTGTTTGGTTCACTGGATTTCTATAAAGACCATACAGTCCATATAATGTACAGACATGGCATGTCCTTTCCACACACACCCCACTCCTCTACACACTCTTGCAATCTCACTAACACTTGTCTCACACACATTAGTTTAAAGGTTTGCTTTAAAGAGAGCATCCCAAGCACAGTGGGGGCCCTGGGGCGATGTCTTGATGCATTCACTCCAGACTGAATCACTGGAGCTGGTTACGTTAGCTCTGCTCTTTTCTCTCCAGCGGTCACACTCAAAACCAACCAAGACTTATGCATCCTTACTTTCTTTATTCTTTGAAATAGGCTAATCACTGATCTCACATGTCATGAAGGTGGAAGGCCATGCTCGCACCTATACAACCATGTGAGATCAATTATTATTTTGAGGGAGGAAGGAGGAGGCATTTGAAGAGTGTTTGAATAGGGACTTGGCTGTTTAACGGGATAGTTCATCATCAAAATTTGAATTTGTCCGGTGGTTAGTCTACATGTCATGATATTCCACACCAATCTATTAGATATCTGCAGGTCAGAAATCAATCTTGAATAAATGGGAAATATAGGTGCTGGGTAAATCCATTTGAATTCAATCACTTTTTGACAGCATCCCTTTTGATTCAAACTTAACTTTCTATACATGTTTGCCTGTGGAAGATTTGGTCAGAAAGTTACTTTTTGGACCTGAATGCCAAAACATTCAGGAGATAAAGGTGCTCAAAGTCTACCCATTTTGCATACTCCACCATACCATGAGACATCCATGTCTTCATCACTGGACAAGATGAACAGTTGAGTTTTCTGTCATTTAAAAGCTTACAAACATGGTTGTACAACTATTGTAATATTTGTTTAAAAAATATACAGTATCAGTCAAGTTTACACCTCATTCAAGGATTTTAATTTTTACTGTGTTCTACATTGTATAATATTAGTGAAGACATCAAAACTATGAAATAACACATGGAATCATGTAGTAACCAAAAAAGTGTTAAACAAATCAAAATATATTTTAGATTCTTCAATGTAGTCAACCTTTGCCTTGATGACAGCTTCATACACTCTTGGCATTCTCTCAACCAGCTTCACCTGGAATGCTCTTCCAACAGTCTTGAAGGAGTTCCCACATATACTGAGCACTTGTTGGCTGCTTTTCTTTCACTCTGCGGTCCAACTCAACCCAGACCATCTCAATTGGGTGGAGGCCGGGTGATCTGATGCATCACTCTCCTTGGTCAAATAGCCCTTATACAGCTTGGAGGTGTGTTGGGTCATTGTCCTGTCGAGAAACAAATGATAGTCGCACTAAGCGCAAACCAGAAGGGATGGCGTATCGCTGCAGATTTCTAAGTAAATCACTGTCACCAGCAAAGCACCATCACACCACCTCCTCCATGCTTCACAGTGGGAACCATACATGTGGAGATCATCCGTTCACCTACTCTGCGTCTCACAAAGACACAGCGGTTGGAACCAAAAATCTCTTTTCAACACCGATACCAATTATTGGAGGACCAAAAAAAGCTGATGCTGATTTTTATATATATATATATATATATATATACACTGCTCAAAAAAATAAAGGGAACACTTAAACAACACAATGTAACTCCAAGTCAATCCCACTTCTGTGAAATCAAACTGTCCACTTAGGAAGCAACACTGATTGACAATAAATTTCACATGCTGTTGTGCAAATGGAATAGACAAAAGGTGGAAATTATAGGCAATTAGCAAGACACCCCCAAAAAAGGAGTGATTCTGCAGGTGGTGACCACAGACAACTTCTCAGTTCCTATGCTTCCTGGCTGATGTTTTGGTCACTTTTGAATGCTGGCGGTGCTCTCACTCTAGTGGTAGCATGAGACGGAGTCTACAACCCACACAAGTGGCTCAGGTAGTGCAGTTCATCCAGGATGGCACATCAATGCGAGCTGTGGCAAAAAGGTTTGCTGTGTCTGTCAGCGTAGTGTCCAGAGCATGGAGGCGCTACCAGGAGACAGGCCAGTACATCAGGAGACGTGGAGGAGGCCGTAGGAGGGCAACAACCCAGCAGCAGGACCGCTACCTCCGCCTTTGTGCAAGGAGGTGCACTGCCAGAGCCCTGCAAAATGACCTCCAGCAGGCCACAAATTTGCATGTGTCTGCTCAAACGGTCAGAAACAGACTCCATGAGGGTGGTATGAGGGCCCGACGTCCACAGGTGGGGGTTGTGCTTACAGCCCAGCACCGTGCAGGACGTTTGGCATTTGCCAGAGAACACCAAGATTGGCAAATTCGCCACTGGCGCCCTGTGCTCTTCACAGATGAAAGCAGGTTCACACTGAGCACATGAGCACATGTGACAGACGTGACAGAGTCTGGAGACGCCGTGGAGAACGTTCTGCTGCCTGCAACAGCCTCCAGCATGACCGGTTTGGCGGTGGGTCAGTCATGGTGTGGAGTGGCATTTCTTTGTGGGGCCGCACAGCCCTCCATGTGCTCGCCAGAGGTAGCCTGACTGCCATTAGGTACCGAGATGAGATCCTCAGACCCCTTGTGAGACCATATGCTGACACATGCACATTTGTGGCCTGCTGGAGGTCATTTTGCAGGGCTCTGGCAGTGCACCTCCTTGCACAAAGGCGGAGGTAGCGGTCCTGCTGCTGGGTTGTTGCCCTCCTACGGCCTCCTCCACATCTCCTGATGTACTGGCCTGTCTCCTGGTAGCGCCTCCATGCTCTGGACACTACGCTGACAGACACAGCAAACCTTTTTGCCACAGCTCGCATTGATGTGCCATCCTGGATGAACTGCACTACCTGAGCCACTTGTGTGGGTTGTAGACTCCGTCTCATGCTACCACTGGAGTGAGAGCACCGCCAGCATTCAAAAGTGACCAAAACATCAGCCAGGAAGCATAGGAACTGAGAAGTGGTCTGTGGTCACCACCTGCAGAATCACTCCTTTTTTGGGGGTGTCTTGCTATTTGCCTATAATTTCCACCTTTTGTCTATTCCATTTGCACAACAGCATGTGAAATTTATTGTCAATCAGTGTTGCTTCCTAAGTGGACAGTTTGATTTCATAGAAGTGTGATTGACTTGGAGTTACATTGTGTTGTTTAAGTGTTCCCTTTATTTTTTTGAGCAGTGTATATTATAATGACAATTACAACAATACTGAATGAACACTTATTTTAACTTAATATTATACATCAAATCTATTTAGTCTCAAATAAATAATGA
Organism: Salvelinus alpinus; assembly: GCF_045679555.1. NCBI lineage: Eukaryota > Metazoa > Chordata > Actinopteri > Salmoniformes > Salmonidae > Salvelinus > Salvelinus alpinus. Next base: position 48,944,541 of record NC_092091.1, read on the forward strand.
CACCTTTTCAATTTGGTTTAAATAATGCAAAAACCCAGTGTTGGAGAAGAAAGTAAAAGTGCAATATGTGCCATGTAAAAAAGCTAACGTTTAAGTTCCTTGCTCAGAACATGAGAACATATGAAAGCTGGTGGTTCATTATTCCCAGTTCTTCAATATTCCCAGTTAAGGAGTTTTAGGTTGTAGTTATTATAGGTAAAATGACGCGTCGACTATTTCTCTCTCTACCATTTGTATTGTTATATACCTTTGCCTATTGGATGTTCTTATAGGCACTTTAGTATTGACAGCCTAATCTCGGGAGATGATAGGGTTGAAGTCATAAACAGCGCTGTTTAATATTGCCTGCTAACATGAATTTCTGTAAAATGCAAATTAATTACTTAAATCATACAATGGGATTTTCTGGATTTTTGTTTTAGAGTCCGTCTCTCACAGTTGAAGTGTACCTATGATAAAAATTACAGACCTCTACATGCTTTGTAAGTAGGAAAACCTGCAAAATCGGCAGTGTATCAAATACTTGTTCTCCCCACTGTAACAAAACGCAGATGATTTAAAATATGGTCTAAGCTACAACATACGAATAAGAATCTGAGTTTACACATTTTTAGATAATTGAAGATTTAACACGGGCGGGGGGAATATCATTTTTATAAAATAAAAATTAAGAAATTATAAAATATACCGAACAATTTAAACGCAACAAACAACAATTTCAAAGATTTTACAGTTACAGTTCATAGAAGAACGTCCGTCTATTTAAAATAAATTAGGCCCTCATCTATGGATTTCACGTGACTGGGCAGTGGTGCAGCCATGGGGGGGCCTGGAAGGGTATAGGCCCACCCACTTGGGAGCCAGGCCCAGCCAATCAGATTGAGTTTTCCCCACAAGGGCTTTATTACAGACAGAAATATTCCTCAGTTTCATAAGCTGTCCAGGTTCCTGACCTCAGATGAGACCGCAGGGGAAGAAGCCGAATGTGGAGGTCCTGGGCTGGTGGGGTTACACCTGGTCTGCGGTTGTGAGGCCGGTTGGACGTAGGGCTGTTACAGTTACCGTATTACCGCCTCACCGGCGGTCATGAAGGCAGTCAAATACCATGTGACCGTTTAGTCACGGTAATTAGGCTTCTACAAACTCTGATTCTGCGGCTGGTCATTAGTAGCCTACCAAACTTGCTAACTGCCTGTCACTCAGCACTCTATTGTCCCTCTAATCACTCTGACGTCAATGCAACTGTATTCAGAAATCTAATCAAACATTTCATGAGAGCCCATGAACTCATGTTGCTCAACATTTCTATAGGCTATGCAATTGCGTGAGAAAAGAGTGATGGTCTCGCTTAAAAAGAGGATCCCATCAGCTTTCTATAGGCTAGGCATACTATATTTGTTTCTGAACTTTCCTAATATTAAGCACATTGCTTATCTTTACAACAAGAGTCTAGCCTACCTGGCTGGCATGAAAATGGATCACCACTTTATTTTAAGAATTTGAAATGTCAGAATAATTGTAGAGTGATTTATTTCAGCTTTTATTTCTTTCATCACATTCCCAGTGGGTCAGAAGTTTACATACACTCAATTAGTATTTGGTAGCATTGCCTTTAAATTGTTTAACTTGGGTCAAACATTTTGGGTAGCCTTCCACAAGCTTCCCACAATAAGTTGGGTGAATTTTGGCCCATTCCTCCTGACAGAGCTGGTGTAACTGAGTCAGGTTTGTAAGGCCTCCTTGCTCGCACACGCTTTTTCAGTTCCACCCACAAATGTTCTATAGGATTGAGGTCAGGGCTTTGTGATGGCCACTCCAATACCTTGACTTTGTTGTCCTTAAGCCATTTTGCCACAACTTTGGAAGTATGCTTGGGGTCATTGTCCATTTGGAAGACCCATTTGTGACCATGCTTTAACCTCCTGACTGATGTCTTGAGATGTTGCTTCAATATATCCACATAATTGTCCATCCTCATGATGCCATCTATTTTGTGAATGATGCCATCTATTTTGTGAAGTGCACCAGTCCCTCCTGCAGCAAAGCACCCACACATGATGCTGCAACCCCTGTGCTTCACGGTTGGGATGGTGTTCTTCGGCTTGCAAGCCTCCCCCTTTTTCCTCCAAACATAACGATGGTCATTATGGTCAAACAGTTCTATTTTTGTTTCATCGGACCAGAGGACATTTCTCCAAAAAGTACGATCTTTGTCCCCATGTGCAGTTGCAAACTGTAGTCTGGCTTTTTTTATGGCGGTTTTGGAGCAGTGGCTTCTTCCTTGCTCAGCGGCCTTTCAGGTTATGTTGATATAGGACTTGTTTTACTCCAGCATCTTCACAGGGTCCTTTTGCTGCTGTTCTGGGATTGATTTGCGATTTTCGCACCAAAATACGTTCATCTCTAGGAGACAGTCTCCTTCCTGAGCGGTATGACGGCTGCGTGGTCCCATGGTGTTTATACTTGCTTACTTTTGTTTGTACAGATGAACGTGGTACCTTCAGGCGTTTGGAAATTGCTCCCAAGGATGAACCGCACTTGTGGAGGTCCACAATTGTTTTCTGAGGTCTTGGTTGGTTTCTTTTGATTTTCCCATGATGTCAAGCAAAGAGGCACTGAGTTTGAAGGTAGGCCTTGAAATACATCCACAGGTACACCTCCAATTGACTCAAATTATGTCAATTAGCCTATCAGAAGCTTCTAAAGCATGACATTTTCTGGATTTTTCCAAGCTGGTTAACGGCACGGTCAATTTAGTATATGTAAACTTGTGACCCACTGGAATTGTGATACAGTGAAATAATCTGACTGTAAACAATTGTTGGAAAAATTACTTGTCATGCACAAAGTAGATGTCCTAACCGACTTGCCAAAACTATAGTTTGTTAAGAAGAAATTTGTGGAGTGGTTGAAAAACGAGTTTTAATGACTCCAACCTAAGTGTATGTAAACTTCTGACTGCAACTATTTATTTTAATGTTATTATTATTTAGTATATGTGAAGACGAGATTAAATCATCAATAGTCTGATGGGTGACAATATTAGTCTGTCACTTTTAAATTATATATCAATTCCTTTTTTGTGTGACTTTTTCGAATCATAGTCGCACCCATAGACCTATGTTTTGATAAGGTTTGTGTCACAACCGAAGGGGCCAATAACTTCTTTAAATTAAACACATGAATCTCCTTTACAAGGGGTGTAGAGCCTAACTGGCATAAGCAGCGTGTGAGTATCAAGTTTGGGGTAGATCTTTTTCACCTTAATGCATTTTTTATAATAAAAGCAGGTCACTTTTGATTATGGGGTGTTCCAGCTAATAGAACATTTGTGCTTATAGCCTACTCCCATGTGTGCATTGCTGCGATTATAATGTGAAGAAATAAACTATTAGGCTATCAACATTTTAAGCTAAAAGTTCTGATCTGTTGCGTCAGCCACATTGCGTAAAGGTTTTTGATGCTAGTGGTTAGGGTTGCACATTTTGGGGAATATTCAGAATGGGATGTGTTACAGCCTGGTTTCAAACCATGGACTGTAGTAACGCCTCTTGCACTGAGATGCAGTGCCTTATACCGCTGCGTCCATGTGTGTGCGTTAACTATTTAACTGTACTAGAATGCTTAAAAGGCCGCAAAAATTTTAAATATCGCTATCGTTTTTTTGGCAAGGAAAATATTGGATATCGGTATCGGCCAAAAATGTCATATCGGTGCGTCACTACTATAAAATGCCACTTTAAGCAAATCTTGAGCTAGTGTAGCCCACAGCAATTTGGCATAGCCAGATCAGGACCTAACGTAAGGACAACTCCGAGTATGCTTTTCTGTTCTTCTGAAATAGACTACATTTTTTTCATATCATGTTTCTTTAGACATGTCTAAAATAAATAATTGATTTATTGTGCAGGTGTAGGCTATATTACATGGATTTATTTGACTTTCTAAACTGTAGATGTTCCAAAAGTCTACATCGGTGGCTTGTAGGGTATGTGTGAAAGCCAGGAGTTGCTAAATGTGTTTGTTATTAACGGTCAATTCCCCTGAGACCAACAGTTATTTGCTTGACAATCATCGGCTGACTAAATTTCGTGACCGCCACAGTACTGGACGTACTGTTATTTCTCTAAAATGACGTTGGAGTAATTGGAGCGGCTTGTGGTAGAGAAATTAATGTTAAATTCTCTGACAACAGCTCTGTTGGACATCCCTACCGGCCAAACCCTCCCTAACCCGGACGACGCTATGCCAATTGTGCGTCGCCCCACGGATCTCCCGGTTGCGGCCGGCTGCGACAGAGCCTGGGCGCGAACCCAGCCCAGCCTGGGCGCGAACCCAGCCCAGCCTGGGCGCGAACCCAGAGACTCTGGTGGCGCAGCTAGCACTGCGATGCAGTGCCCTAGACCACTGCGCCACCCGGGAGATATAAGTCACCATGCCAATTGCACACTCCCTCAAATTGAGACATCTGTGGCATTGTTGTTTGACACAACTGCACATTTTATAGTGGCCTTTTATTCTCCCCAGCACCTGTAATGATCATGTTGTTTAATCAGCTTCATGATATGCCACACCTGTCAGGTGGAAGTTCAACTGAAAAGGATCAGTCCGTGTTGATAGGTAGCAAACAGGATCTTTATTGTAATTCCAGAATTTCCATAATATATCTGCAGTAATTGTGTAACGTTTCACAGTATTACTTACCTGTCAGTGTTGTGATTGGCTGTGATAATCGCCTAATGATTTCTCACTCCTTGGCGGCATCTGTTCTGAATTTGTGGCTGTGTTTTCTGGGCTTGAGCCTTTTACTTTCGGTGTTGGTCCACCAGCTTCAAACAGCTGTAAAACAATATCTGCTATTGGAAATATGTTTCTAGCGATTTAGATGGTACAATGATTCCCTACACTATTCATTGCTTGTTTTCTCACCGAAATTGAGCAAGCAGTGTATAATTTTAGCAACAAGCAAATGAGAGCGATTTCCACTAGATAACACAGCCACAAAGTCAAAACAGCTTTCCCAGTTTAACAGTGGGAGAAATCAATAGGCGAGTATCCCAGCCAATCACAACACTGGCGTGTAAGTAATACTGTGAAACACTATCATTCCACAATCACTGCAGATATATTATGGCCATTTTATGAAATTATAATGCAAAAATAAAAATACAATCCTATGTGTAGCGCCTTAAGTTATGAGTAAACCATGTCTCTGCTCTCACAGCACTTTGATTTACAGTTAGAGGGACTGTTAAGTGTGTGTGCGCACATGCCATGCGAGCTGTAGTGAAAGTTTGTGTATCCATCACCATAATATGTACGCTAGCACTCTCTGCCGAGGTTGAGACGCGTTTTATACATTTTTAATATGGGTTTGTTATTAAGTGCACTTTGTGAGAACTAACCTCCCCCTCTTTCGGGTTTCTCTCTCTCCGCACTTGTTCTCTGCCTTTCTATCTCTATACCCTTCTTTACTCCTCTTTCTCTCTCTACCTCTTCCTCTATTCCCCTACCCTTCTTCTCTCTCTACCATGTCTCGTGCATTTTCTCTTCCACTCTCTGTTCTGTCCTTCTCACTTTCTTTTCCCACCATATCCACCTTTCTCCCCCTTCACCCCCCGTAAATTTTTTTTTCCCCCCCTCCTAATTTTCTCTTTCTGTCCACCAGGCCCTGGCTATGCCCTCGAGTGTGCGGGCGGGCAATCTAAAGGACCCGGATGTGGCTGAGCTCTTCTACAGAGATGACCCCGAGAAGCTTTTCGCTGACCTCCGAGAGATCGGCCATGGCAGTTTCGGGGCCGTCTACTTCGTAAGGGGACCTTATATTAGGGGGAGGGGCGAGTTTTGATAAAGAAAGTGTGTGTGTTTGCTCTCCTTATCAAAGTGTGTAACAAGGTGTTTTGAGAGTTTGTATGAAGTGTGTCTGTCCTTCTCGATGCTGTGTCCGACAGGCCCGAGATGTGCGCAACAACGAGGTGGTGGCCATCAAGAAGATGTCCTACACCGGCAAGCAGTCCAACGAGGTGAGCCAACGCGCGCGCACACTTAAGTTGATGAATAGAAACGGATGTGTTAGTGCTTGGCTGGAACAAAAGCCTGCACACTCAGGACCCTCAGGCTTTTCAAGAATGGATTAGAATTGTCCCTAAATCTACTTTTTTGTCTATTTTCCATGATTCCCTGTGGCCTGATGTTTGGTATTAACCCCTGCTCCCTCGTTCTCCTCAGAAATGGCAGGATATCATCAAGGAGGTGAAGTTCCTCCAGAAGCTCCGTCATCCCAACACCATCGAGTACAGAGGATGCTACCTCAGAGAACACACAGCATGGGTCAGTATTAGCAGTGTGTGTGCCCCCAGTACACTATTTGAGTGTCTACTAATAATCTGTCCCCTCTCTCTCTCTCAGCTGGTGATGGAGTACTGTTTAGGCTCAGCCTCCGATCTTCTAGAAGGTTAGTACACCAGAGAACAACTGCAGGGATTATTTTGAGTCATGTTTAAGGGCGTTTAGCATGTTTTTGAAGTTTTGTTTATAACTAGACTCTCTCTCTCTGTGTGTCTCTGTCTTTCTGTGTGTCTCTGTCTTTCTGTGTGTCTCTGTCTTTCTGTGTGTCTCTGTCTTTCTGTGTGTCTCTGTCTTTCTGTGTCTGTGTAGTTCACAAGAAGCCACTACAGGAGGTGGAAATAGCTGCTATTACCCATGGTGCACTACTGGGCTTGGCCTATCTTCACTCCCACAACATGATCCATAGGTAATATTATAAAAATATATGCCATTTTAGCAGATGCTTTTATCCAAAGCAACTTAGTCAAACAACTACTATGACCTCTTGGTCCATGCTACTGTGTTGTCCATATGCTGTCACTGTGCAGTGTCTTAGAGCAATTCTGGCTGTTCAATTCCTGTTCCGTTTTCAATGCTATGTCTTTCAGTCTAGTCTGTCATCATTGGTTCTACAATATCTCAGTAACGTCTCAGGGATTTTACTCAGTGCCGTTTCAGTAATCATTCCGTCGTTGTATAATCATTCCATTGTGGCCTTAATAGCCTGGGCTCATTTTCCCAATAGCGATGGAACTTCGGCTTACAAGTGTTTTTAACAATGGATCTTTCCTACAACGGCCGAAGACGTAACATGAGTTTTCCAAAACACCACTACAAGTGCGTCGGTGGTGCATGTGTCGTCACGAATAGGATCGAAGGAAAAGGAGCGCTGCTCTCGGAACAGCTTTCTCCATTCAAATATTTCCTTAACATTTGAGTTATTTCACAATACTGACGCAGAGAAAGAGATTACCACCTACGGCTGCAAATATTGAGGCAGTTTACTCTAATGCTTACCCAATAAAAATGCAAAAAGTCACAGATTTGGCACATTACGCACATAATATATTGAGACGGTAGCCTACACGTAGCAAAATAAAACTCGATTGATTGAACATGAAATGTATTTTGATATAATTGAAATAGGCCTATAAGCTTACTGTTTATATTTTTGTGCATTCAACTCTGTTTTCGTTCTAAGCATATTTTTATATGTGGCTTGTTTGTATCAATTGCAAAGACATTGGCAACGTATTTGTAGTCAACTTTGTTCTGTAGTTTTTCGCAGGCACAGAGAGGTGGATAAACCATGTGATTCTGTTTTAGCTGAGATCTGTGTATAAAGTGATTCGGGAGGGCAAAAAAAGCATGTAATGACACAATTAGCTGTTCTACAAGTGGTCTGAGGTAGGCGTTAGATTACGAGCATTTTCATGTACAACGTTAATAACAATTGCTTGGCGATTTAACGATTCCCCTATGAAGGTTCTAACGAGGAACTTAACCTTACGATGCTTTTGGGAAACCGGGCCCTGGTCTCTTCTATACCATATATGCTATATAGGGTATGTCACTATTGCAAGGCCGCTCTTGAGTGTCTACAATTGTATAGAAAGTATGCAGAAATTATAATGGACCTATATACTGTGGACTATATATACATATTTTTTTTTCTTCAAATAACTGCCCTTTTTCTGTCCCGCAAATTAATTTTGACAAACAAATCGGTCCCTTTTTAAAATCTCTGTGGCCCCCGAGCCAAAACGTTTGCCCACCCCTGGTTTAAGTGAATATGTTCAACGTTGTTGTCTCTGCGCTGTTAACGTTGTGTTACCGTTTTGTCGACATGGTTTTTGTCACGTTGTGTTAACATGGCTCCTCTCCTCTCAGGGATGTGAAGGCGGGGAACATCCTCCTGACAGAGCCTGGCCAGGTGAAGCTGGGAGACTTTGGCTCTGCCTCCATTGTTGCCCCCGCCAACTCCTTTGTAGGAACCCCCTACTGGTGAGGAGCTAGAACTGCAAACTGTGGACTATTCAATTCCTTGTGGGCCAAAGTACTGCTGGTTTTCTCCTGTGAATCTCCAAATCCTCCCCCACCCCCTGCCCTACACACGAGGGATGGTCCACTCTTTTTAACCAGTGGCTGATTATAAAGGAGATGGTTCACTCTTTTTCCAGGATGGCTCCGGAGGTGATCCTAGCGATGGACGAGGGTCAGTACGACGGCAAGGTGGACGTCTGGTCTCTGGGCATCACCTGTATAGAGCTGGGTAGGCATCGCCATGGCAAGAAACCACTCTCTAGGATCTTCATGGCAACAAACTATTCACAATCTCTATGGTACTTTAGAGAGGGAATGCCGCCCTTGGACACCACATCAAGAAAGAGATCTAACAATGTAGTATAATATAGGAAATATGAAGGTGTCTTGGCAAATGGCTCCACAGTGAACTTTGACCCCAGGCCCTCAGTGTGACCCCTGTCTGAGTGGTCTGACCAAATCCCTAACCCCTGGGAGTTGGTAATAGTCTATGTTGTGTATGTTTGTCCTGGCATTGTTACTGGGATTTAAGAGACTCAGCACTAAGCTGCTTTGGCTGTTAGCTAACATGTCCTCTCTCTCCCTTCTCTCTCTATCACTTGGTCACTTTCTCTCTCTCTCCCATTCCTTCTCTCGATTGATCTCTCTTCTTTCTATACCCTTTCTCTCTCTCTCTCTCATCTCCCTTTAGCGGAGAGGAAGCCTCCTCTGTTCAATATGAATGCTATGAGTGCCTTATACCACATCGCCCAGAATGAGAGCCCAATCCTAGCGTCCAATCACTGGTGAGCGTCCCTCTTCCTCATGTACATTTCTCCACTCCCTTATCCGTTTGTCATTCACCTAACCTCCTCTCTTGCTTAACTCTTGAACTCCTTTTTTCTTTTTCTTGATCTCTCCTTTACATCACTGTCTCGTTGTCACTTAACGCTCTTTCGCTCACTCACCAGCTCTCTCTCACTCATCAGCTCTCTTTCTGTCTTCTCTCTGACTGAACTCTCTTCTCTCTCGTGCCGTAGGTCTGATTATTTCCGTAACTTTGTGGACTCCTGTCTACAGAAGATTCCACAAGACAGGCCTATCTCTGACGTGTTGCTGAATGTAAGAGTGCAGCGCACACACCTTTTTCTTGTTCTTTCTCCTCTTCCTCAGTTTCTCTCTCTAACTCTTTGCACCCCCCCCCCTTTTCCCCTCCTTCCCCTGTCTGTAGCACCGGTTTCTGTGTCGTGAGCGTCCCCTAACGGCGGTGATGGACCTCATAGCGAGGACCAAGGACGCAGTGCGGGAGCTGGACAACCTCCAGTACAGGAAGATGAAGAAGATCCTCTTCCACGAAGCCCACAACGGACCCACCCCAGAGGGAGGCGAGGAGGAGGAGGTAGGGGCACACTTGTTAGGGTAGATCTGGGTCAATCACTTACAGTGCCTTCAGAAAGTATTCATACCACTTGACTTATTCACGTTTTGTTGTTACAACCTTTTTTCCCCCCACTATCTACACACAATACCCCATAATGACAAAGTGAAAACATGTTTTTATAAATGTTAGCTGATTTATTGAAAATAAAATACAGAGATCTAATTTACATAAGTATTCACACCCCTGAGTTGATTCATGTTAGAATCACCTTTGGCAGCGATTACAGCTGTGAGTCTTTCTGGGTAAGTCTCTTAAGAGATTTGCACACCTGGATCACTTATTTGCACATTTATTATTTAAACAAATAATTTAAGCTCTGTCAAGTTGGTTGTTGATCATTTCTAGACAGCCATTTTCAAGTCTTGCCATAGATTTTCAAGCCTATTTACGTCAACTAACTAGGCCGCTCAGGAACATTCAATGTTGTCTTGGTAAGCATGTCCAGTGTATATTTGGCCCTGTTTGAAGTTATTGTCCTGCTGAAAGGTGAATTTGTCTCCCAGTGTCTGTTGGAATAGAGACTGAACAAGGTGTTCCTCTAGGATTGTGCCTGTGCTTAGCTCTTTTCCGTTTCTTTGTATCCTAAAAAACTCCCTAGTCTTTGCCAATGACGAGCATACCATAACACGATGCAGCCACCACCATGCTTGAAAATATGAAGTGATGTTGGATTTGCCCCAAACATAACTTGGTCCTGAATACAAAGTGTTATGTTTCTTTGCCACATTTTTTGCAGTTTTACTTTAGTGCCTTATTGCAAACAGGATGTATGTCTTTGAATATTTTATTCTGTACAGGCTTCCTTCTTTTCACTCTGTAGTTAATCCACAACACTAACCTAAATGACAATGTTGATCCATCCTCAGTTTTCTCCTGTCACAGCCATGTAACTCTGTTTTAATGTTACCATTGGCCTCATGGTGAAATCCCTGGGCGGTTTTCTTCCTCTCCGGCAACTGAGTTAGGAAAGACGCCTGTATCTTTGTAGTGACTGGGTGTATTGATACATCCAAAGTGTAATTAATAACTTCAGCATGCTCAAAGGGATATTCAATGTCTGCTTTTTTATTTTTGCCCATCTACCAATAGGTTCCCTCCTTTGCAAAGCATTGGAAAACCTCCTTAGTCTTTGTGCTTGAACCTGTGTTTGAAATTCACTGCTTAGCTGAGGGGCCTTCAGTAATTGTATGTGTGTACAGTGATGAAGTAGTCATTCAAAAATAATGTGAAACACTGTTATCGCACACAGTGAATCCATGCAACGTATGACCTGTTAAGCACATTTGTTCTCCTGAACTTATTTAGGCTTGATGTAAGAGGTTGAATACTTATTGACTCAAGACATTTCATCGTTTCATTTTTAATTTGTAAAAATGTCTAAACAAATACACTTTGACACTATGGGGTATTGTGTGTAGGCCAGTGAGACAATCTCAACGTAATCCATTTTAAATGCAGGCTGTAACACAACATTTGGGATAAGTCTAGGGGTGTGAATATTTTCTGAAGGCACTGTATCTTATGTTAACTTTCTGCCTGCCTGTGTCTCTCTGCCTGTTTCTGACTGTCCTTATCTGCCTGCCTGTCTGTGTATAATGTCTCTATTTTTCTTCTCTCCTTCCCCCTCCCTCTCACCCAGGAGGTGGAGCAGTACCTGCTGCGTACGGGCACTGTGGGCAGCATGGAGAGTTCCCAGTCTGTGCCCAGTATGTCCATCTCCGCCAGCTCCCAGAGCTCCTCGGTCAACAGCCTGGCGGACGGCTCCGACGACAGCAACGAGATGGCCATGATGACCGAGGGAGAGCACACAGTCACCTCCAACTCCTCCATTATACACCGCCCTACCGTAAGTCTGAGAGAGGTGTGTGTGTGTGAATGGGGTTTGGGTGCGGTGGGGATGTGTATGCGGTGGGGGGAAATGGCTATGATGACTGAGGGAGAGAAGTCTCCTCCATTATACACCGCCCTGCTGTAAGTCTGAGAGAGGTTGTGTGTGGTGTGTGTGCTAGAGGGAGAGAATATGGTGGTGTGTGTATGTGGTAAATATGTCAGGTGTGTGCAATTGTTTGTGGACATTAATTAAACTTCCCTCCTGAATTCTCTTTCTCTCTCCTTGTCCCCCAGGGTCAGGATAATATCTATGATGACCCATACCAGCCAGAGATAGACCAGCAGCAGCCCTCGTCAGCCGCCCGCCGCAGGGCCTACTACCGCAACCGGGACCACTTCGCCACCATCCGCACGGCCTCCCTGGTGAGCACATCCCCAAACCCCTCTCTCTGACCCAACCACTAACCACTCACTCTGACATGACCGCAAACGCTAACCCCTAAACCTCTCTTTCTCTGATACGACTGCTAACACAACCCCCTAACCCCTCTCTCATACTACTATGAACGCGTGTTTGTTTTCTTACAGCTACTTTGCCTAAGCTTGATTGAGTTTGCCTGCGATCCAATGGAACAGTCCCACAACTGGAAACCCCGCCCACCTCTCTCTCTCCAGGCAGGCTCAATCGAAAACTCAAAGATGTCAGATACTATTGAAACACATTCCCTCTCCTCCCCTTTCTCTCTCTCCTCCCCTTTCTCTCTCTCCTCCCCTTTCTCTCTCTTTTCCATCTCCCCACTCTCTCTACCCCCCCCCCCCTTCCATCTCTCCAGGTCACTCGTCAGATCCAGGAGCACGAGCAGGGCTCAGCGCTGAGGGAGCAGATGTCCGGCTATAAGAGGATGAGGAGGCAGCACCAGAAACAGTTGATGGGCCTGGAGAACAAGCTGAAGGCTGAAATGGATGAGCACCAGCTGAGACTAGACAAAGAGTTGGAGAACCAGAGGAACAGCTTCGGAGGAGAGGGGGACAAACTGGGCAAGAAACACCAGGCCATCCTGGAGAAGGAGGTGAGGGATGGCAGGACTGGAGGAAAGTTGGGGTTTAGGAGAGGGGGTCAAACCGGGCAAGAAACAGATGACCAGAATGTAGTATTTTTCTCCCTTCATCCCAATATTGGGGCTATATCCAGGAAGGCCAAAGTTCCAGAAGCTGGGCCTAAAATAGTGTATTAGAGATCATACAAAAGATTTTGCTGTGAGACTTGTGAGCATGAAAAAAATCATATTTGTTGGTCTTATGTGATTAATAAGGAGCATCCAGACACTGCACTTGATACATTTATGAAATTGCTTCTTCCAATTTATTGATAAACATGCACCTGTTAAGAAACTGACTGTTAGAACAGTTTTTTTATACCCCTTTTTCTTTCTCCACAATTTCGTGGTATCCAATTGGTAGTAGTTACAGTCTTGTCTCATCGCTGCAACTCCCGTACGGACTCGGGAGCAGCGAAGGTTGAGAGCCATGCGTCCTCTGAAACACAACCCAACCTAGCCGCACTGCTTCTTGACACAACGCACATCCAACCCGGAAGCACCAATGTGTCGGAGGAGTCGCTAGTGCGCGATGAGACAGGGATATCCCTGCCGGCCAAATGCCCCCCTAACCCGGACGACGCTGGGCCAATTCTGCGTCGCCCCATGGACCTCCCGGTCGCAGCCGGCTGTGAGCCTGGGCTCGAACCCAGAATCTCTGGTGGCACAGCGATGCAGTGCCTTAGACCACTGCGCCACCCGGGAGGCCTGTTAGAACTGTTAAGGCTCCATGTTAAGGCTTTATTGAATTAGATGGCTTTTTCATCACAAAACCATTTGATGTTGCCAATTATTTTAATGAGTACTTTATTGGCAAAGTAGGAAAACTTAGAACAGGAAATGCAAACAACGAACAGTGAGCTGTCGTATTCAGGTATAAAAATACAAATAATGAAAGAAAAGCATTGCAAGTTAGAATTTTGTAAAGTTAGTGTGACATTTACTCCTGAGGTGCTGACCTGTTGCAACTTCTACAACCACTGTGATTATTATTTGACCCTGCTGGTCATCTATGAACATTTGAACATCTTGGCCATTTTCTGTTATGATCTCCACCCGGCACAGCCAGAAGAGGACTGGCCACCCCTCATAGCCTGGTTCCTCTCTAGGTTTCTTCCTAGGTTCCGGCCTTTCTAGGGAGTTTTTCCTAGCTACTGTGCTTCTACACCTGCGTTGCTTGCTGTTTGGGGTTTTAGGCTGGGTTTCTGTACAGCACTTTGTGACATCGGCTGATTTAAGAAGGGCTTTATAAATACATTTGACAGCCTTGAGTACTTTTGCAAGTTTTAACCCCACGGTCTGTGTTGGCAGTTTTGTTGAGCAGGCGTTTCAATACCATGACAGAGGGTATCACGTCTGCTACAGACGCAGTTGATAAGCTTATTTCTCGAGTCAGTAGTTTGAGTGGAGCTAGGAGTGTGTTCATGTTCACAAATGCCATTGAAATGGCAGCAGCGCTATGAGATCCAGCACATTCTTAAGCATGCAATACGGCTTTCCTCAGTACGACATCCTCGTCAACCCACTGTGCTGTCAGACTCAGCATGCTCATGGGGCTGACATCGCTGGTCCAAATGTCAGTCGTGAAGCTTATAGCAGTGACGCCCATAGCAAGTAGCTCATGGATGTGCGTTTCAACATTACTGTGTAATTCCAGTAGGGCAACATCTGAAATATAGCACCTACTTGGTAGTGTGTACCGGGGCTCAAGGTGCTCAACCAGTCGGCAAAAACCAACATCATCCACGACAGAGAACGGTTGATTATCAAGGGCAATGAATTCCATTATCTTGTCGTTAATGGATGTCTCGATGATATTTTCTTACTCTTTCAAATGACTGTTCGACTTGAACTTATTTAGTTGTTGAAAGTGTGCGCTTAGTTGCATATTACTTTTTTGTTATCTTCCTTTGAAACTTCTAAATAGATCCACACGGCAGACATTGTGGGCTAGGTTAGGAATGCTGTGTAGCGCTGCATTTATTTGAGGCGTCATCTACCTACGTTATATAGGTATGCACGTCAGCTTTGACATCGTTATTGCACATCGGCGTTAAACTAGACATCGAGCCGATGTTGGCATCTTTAGCTAATATCGTCCGATTCCGATATGCTTACCGATATATCGTGCATCCCTAGTCAAAACATATAGATTCAATGGTTGTAATGATGAGGAGCGGTCTGTCCGTAATAAAGAGATGCTCTGCTTTTTTGACACCACTTTCCAAAAAGCAAGTCCTCCAGCCTCTGGTTTAGTCTTATATTGATTATTGTCCAGTCTTGTGGTGAAGTGCTGCAAGGAAAGACCTAGTTAAGCTGCAGCTGGCTCAGAACAGAGCGGAACGTCTTGCTCTTCATTGTAATCAGAGGGCAGATATAAGTACTATGCATGCCAGTCTCTTGGCTAAGAGTTGAGGAGAGACTGATTGCATCACTTCTTTTTAAAAGAAACGTGTTAAATCAATTGTTTGCGTAGGCCACTTACAAACAGCTCTGACCTCACCAGGGGTCTTTTCATTCCCCAAATCCAGAACAAAATCAAGAAAGCGTACTGTATTATATAGAGACAATTTTGCAAGGAACTACGGGTAAAGCAACGCCTCTTCCCTATTTGACCTAGATAGTTTGTGTATGTATTGATATGTAAGCTTTAAAAAAAGCTATTTTGTTTTGTGAGGACCCCGGGAAGAGTAGCTGCTGCTTTTGCAACAGTTAATGGGGATCCTAATATAATACCAAATGCCTCCCTCTCTCTCTCCCCAGACCAAGGCAGCCCTAGCTGAGGAGAAGAAGTTCCAGCAGCATATCCTGAGCCAGCAGAAGAAAGAGCTGACCAGTCTACTGGAGTCTCAGAAACGCCAGTACCGTCAGCGCAAGGACCAGCTCAAAGAGGTACAACCTTATTCCATCCACATGTTCCAACCACACGACTACCTTATTCCAACCACACGACTACCTTATTACAACCATACAGGACAACAGTACAATTGTAGTCACATGGGGCTGACCCAGGAGTGGCTGGTGTCACCCTCTAACCCAGGAGTGGCTGGTGTCACCCTCTAACCCAGGAGTGGCTGGTGTCACCCTCTAACCCAGGAGTGGCTGGTGTCACCCTCTAACCCTTCCCCATGTGTTGTTTTGATTGGCTGGTGTCACATTCTAACCCAGGGTTCCCCAACTGGTGGCGCACAGGCCAAATTTTATTTGGGTCCTCAAATTTTTCTGAGCAAAATATAAAACAAATGTATTTTTTCTTGTTTCACATAAGACTGTAAAAACACCAGGAAATCAGCTCCAGGTTCTACATTTTTTGATTTAGAAATCTGTTCCCAAGTATTCCAACGCATAATAGAGAAACAAGTCATCATATACAAATGTAAGCAAGATTCAAAATTATTACGTTTTAATCAAACATTGTATCTGTTTGGGCTTCTTGCGGTTAATTTGCAGTCTACAAATTATTTGTAATTATGTTCCGGTCCCCCCGACCATCCGTTCAAGAAAAGATCAGGACGTGGCTGAATCTAGTTGATGATCTCTACTCTAACCCTTCCCCATGTGTTATTTCTACTAGGAACTGAATGAGAACCAGTCGACCCTTAAGAGGGAGAAGCAAGAGTGGCTGGTGTCAGCCTTTAACTAGGGGTGTGAACGTCTAAATGAAATTGGGATCCTTAAAGTTAAGAAAAAAATCCTAAGGGGAAAAAACAATGTTTTTTTTCGCCACAAATGTTTAATCACGGTGCAGCTGGCTCGTCTGCTCTTTGTCTTCGCTAATGATGCAAATGTGTGTTCGGTCTGTTCCCCTAGCCTATTCATTGATAGGCCCTGCTCTACTGAAGTTGATTTAGTGCAAAAAATTGCGAGATACAGCTTTTGATTGCCCGATAGATAGAACCGTGCACTAGGCCTGACTCCGTCTGTCTGGTGGCCGACCTGCCTATACTGTACCCCTCCCCTCTCCCTCCGTTCCTTGCTAGCTTGCTATGGAAGATGCAGGCAGCTTGAGATAATTTGATTGACAGTTCTGATCACCAAGTGATGGACGTTAGTTCCGCTTCAATAGCGGCATTCCTTTACAGACAAGTAAAATGCCTGTTCAGTGGCACCTCGAAACGATCTCCAGAGAAGGTTTTATGTCTGCATTTTAAAAAGCCTTAGTGTACCCTTACAGACAAACAAACATGCAATAGCCGTGGCACTTTCATGGGTATATGACTGGGGTACATGTAACTTAATTGCCCGGCCCTAGTGTTCATACATGCGTATTAGGACCATTACTCTGCATTGTGAATTGACGTGGAATTTTGAGCCATTTGTCACGTCCCTACCCTTTTAACCCTTCCCCCTGTGTTGTAATGAGTCGATGGTGTCACCCTCTAACCCTTCCCCCTGTGTTTCTACTAGGAACTGAATGAGAACCAGTCGACCCCTAAGAGGGAGAAGCAGGAATGGCTGGTGCGTCAGAAGGAGTGTCTGCAGCAGCTGCAGGCAGAGGAGGAGGCGGGGCTGCTGAGGAGACAGAGGCAGTACTACGAGCTGCAGTGTCGCCAGTACAAGAGGAAGATGCTGCTGGCCCGACACAACCTGGAACAAGACCTACTCAGAGAGGTATAGCAGGCCTATTGTAGTACCTATAGTATAGGTATATTACTGGGGGAGATTGACCTGCTCAGAGGTCTTGTCCACCAGCCGGCTCTCTCTCTCTGTCAAACCATTAGGGTTTCACAGCGCCTCAGATCTGAACTTAAATCAAGTTGAATGGAAGCTTATGGCAGGAGCGGCGAAAACAGCCGCCGGTTTTAATTGGCAGATCTGTCCATCACCATATAGCATATCCCTTAGAATCTCCCCCCAACATTATCAACTTCAAGCATAAGTTATTTAAACATAGTGATTTCGGGAAAATCGGAAAGTTGGCATCTTAAAAATGTTTTTTACATAAACTTTATATGCCTCAAATCAGAATCAATTGGGCTTCCCAAAACTAATATGATAAAACATTTATTTTGATAGGCAATTTTGCCATTTTTCAAAGTCACATCTAATTCAACTGTTGCCTCGATTTAGTTGTGTGATTCGCTCAGAATTTGAATAGATTAGCATTAGGTTTGGGCGCTGTCCATATTTTCATTTTGTCATTCCATCCTTCTCTCATCCCAGGATTTACGGTATTACTGCCTTAGTACACAAGGGGGTGCCAAAAAACACAAAGCCCATTGGGTGTCTATTACTAGAATGCTAACAAAATTTGTACAAGTAATAGCACATTTCCATAGAGGCTGCTTGCTAAATATGCTAACGAGCGCAAACGAAAATAAATGAATTTCAAAGACCAGGTCATAAAGTTATACATGAATAGGTATGAGCTACCGAATGCCATTTTTGGTGAGGTTGGACATTTTACAAGTGAATATGAATGATAAACATTAGAAATAGGATGGCAATGCATTGTTTTTGCAAAAAATAACTTTTTAATTTTAAGCTCATTTACTAATATGGCTACTACTGATGACAATTAAGCTATTTTCTGCTGAATGTGTTGCACTAATGTATTTTCTCTAAAGGAAAACTATAGTTGAATTTGAGACATTTGTGGCGTTGTGTGACAACCACATTTTGGTGGCCTTTTATTGTCCCCAGCACAAGGTACACCTGTGTAATGATCACTGTTTAACCAGCTTCTTGATATGCCACACCTGTCAGGCGGATAGATTATCTTGGCAAAGGAGTAACGCTCCTTTGTGCACAAAATTGTAGAGAAATAAGCTTTTTGTGCATCTGGAAAATTTCTGGGATCTTTTATTTCATCATGAAACATGGGACCAACACTTTACATGTTGCGTTCATATTTTTGTTCAGTGTAGCTACAAATATAAAAATGTTTTGAAATAGTTAAGTTTTGACAGCCACAAGATGGTTTTTCCAATACTCTCATCAAATACCCCGATATACGGTATACCGCCCAAGCCTAATTAGCATGTCATTCAGTAAATCCACACCCCCTGAATTCCAAACAGTCCCACACTGTTACCAGGCTTTATGCGGCATCAATTTGAGCCTGGGGACGAGGTTAAGCCTCGCCCAATCCCAATCCACCCTTACGCCCGAGACACTTATGTTCTATTTCCTTTTTATATATGTGTGTGTGTGTGTGTGTGCTCACATACATACATACATACATACATACATACATACATACATACATACATACATACATACATACATACATACATACATACATACATACATACATACATACAGTGCCTTTGGAAAGTATTCAGACCCGTTGACTTTTTCCACATTTTGTTATTCAAAAATGTATTAAATTGTTTGAGGAAAAACAATACCCCATAATGACAAGGCAAAAACATTTTTTTTTGTTTTTTGCTAAAAACTGAAATATCATATTTGCATAATTATTCAGACTCTTTACTCAGTACTTTGTTGAAGAACCTTTGGCAGTGATTACAGCCTTGAGTCTTGTTAGGTATGACACTACAAGCTTGGCACACCTGTATTTGGGGAGTTTCTCCCATTATCCTGTGCAGATCCTCTCGAGCTCAGTCAGGTTGTATGGGGAGAGTCACAGCTATTTTCAGGTCTCCAAAGATGTTCGATTGGGTTCGGACTCTGGCTGGGCCTCCGGACTCTGGCTGGGCCTCTCAAGGACATTGAGACTTGTCCCGAAGCCACTCCTGCGTTGTTTTGGCTGTGTGCTTAGGGTTTTTGTCCTGTTAGAAGGTGAACCTTCACCCCCGACTGAGGTCCTGAGCACTCTGGAGCAGGTTTTCATCAAGGATCTCTCTGTACTTTGCTTTGTTCATCTTTGCCTCAATCCTGACTCGTCTCCTAGTCCCTGCCGCTGAAAACCATCCCCACAGCATGATGCGGCCACCACCATGCTTCACTGTAGGGATGGTGCCAGGTTTCCTCCAGACATCACACTTGGCATTCAGGCCAGAGAGCTCAATCTTGGTTTTATCAGACCAGATAATCTTGTTTCTCATGGTCTAAGTCTTTAGGTGCCTTTTGGCAAACTCCAAGCGGGCTGTCATGTGCCTTTTTATTGAGGAGTAGCTTCCGTCTGGCCACTCTACCATAAAGGCCTGCTTGGTGGAGTGCTGCAGAGATGGTTGTCCTTCTGGAAGGTTCTCCCATCTCCACAGAGGAACATTAGGCCTCTTCCATTTTAAGAATGATGGAGGCCGCTGTGTTTTGGGTGATTTTCAATGCTGCAGAAATGTTTTGGTACACTTCCCCAGATCTGTGCCTCAACACAATCCTGTCTCAGAGCTCTACGGACAATTCCTTTGAGCTCCTGGCTTGGTTTTTGCTCTGACATGCACTGTCAATTGTGGGACCTTTATATATTTGTGCCTTTCCAAATCATGTCCAGTCAATTGAATTTACCACAGGTGGACTCCAATCAAGTTGTAGAAACATCTCAAGGATGATCAATGGAAACAGGATGCACCTCAGCTAAATTGAGTCTCATAGCAAAGGGTCTGAATATTTATATAAATAAGGTATTTCTGTTTTTGTTTTTTAACATTTTGAAACCTGTATTCACTTTGCCATTATGGGGTATTGTGTGTAGATTGCTGAGGAAATAGTTTTATTTCATCCATTTTAGAATAAAGCTGTAACATAACAAAATGTGGAAAAAGTCAAGGGGTCTGAATACTTTCCGAAGGCAACAGTATGAAATATATTTTCAATAACTACAAATATATTTTCACCTGTTTGAAACGAGTGTACAAAATCGAAAGTAAAAGATGCAAAAACAAAACTTAATAACGGAAGCATAGAAATGGCACACAGAACAGATCTACCGCTTCTAGAACTTACTTTCAATTAGAATGACAGAACAATAACTCACATTTCCATGTGAATTTGGTCAGGCACCCAAGAAGTTACATATTTTAACTTTAAATAAAAACAGAGAGAGGCAAACTTTAGGGTGCTAGGGTTATTCAATGTCTGCTTTTTTTACCCTCTACTAATAGGTGCCCTTCTTTGCGAGGCATTGGAAAAACTCTGGTTGAATCTGTGTTTGAAATTCACTGCTCGACTGACGGACCTTACAGATATTTGTTTGTGTGGGGTACAGAGATGAGGTAGTCATTCAAAAATCATGTTAAATAAACACTATTATTGCACACAGTGAGTGCATGCGACTTATTTTTTACCCCTGAGCTTGTTTAGGCTTGCCATAAAAGGGGTTAAATACTAAAAGCGTATTCAGTGTTCTAACCCCTCCCCCGCAGTACTTAGAGGTAACTTCATTGCTCCAGAGCAAGAGGGAGTTAGAGCACTGATTATGCTTTTGGGTCCTCTGACAGTGAATGGGCGCCATAAACCTAAATAGAAACGGATAATTGTGCACGACTTCAGTATTACTAAAAGTGTTGTTAGACTAAGGTTTTTATTTTATTTTGTTAGGATTATTTTTCTCTTACTGTAGTAGTGTAGCCCACTCCCGACCAGTCACGTTGTACAGCGTTTGAGTGGCGCAACGGTTAAGACACTGCATTGCAGTGTAAGCTGTGTTACAGATGGTGGTTCAATACCTGTGCCGGTCTCGACTGGGAGACCCGTGAGATGACTGTAGGTTTTTGGTTTCTTCCCCTCTAAAAACAGAAATAAATCATTCTAATTAACAAACTGGCTTTATTTACAATTTAGTAAATAAGTCATCTCCAAAATATATATTTTTTTAAACAAAGCAATTATTATTCATTAAGAATTTATATAAAATCCCCTTGGATATTCTCACAGATCTATTATTAACCCTGTTATTAGCAGGACAATATATATTGGTCATGGCTACCGAGTGGCACACCTTGGGATTGCCTTGCAGTTCTGCAAGGCAATGTATCTACTGAAAGTGCGTGAGGTTCAAGGCACGAAGGCAGGGGATGGGCCGCAGAGCCATGCACAGAAGACGGACCTAGCCCATGGGGGAGGGGGGGTGGACCGCCACACTGGGTAGCACAGAGCAACACTTTAAGGGGCATTGCACTAATAATGGCGCTGACTAGGGAAACGTTCCCGCTGTTCTTAGTGCCAGTCTGCATTTTCAAACTAAAACAATGTAACTAATAATGGCATCTTTATGTTTTCGTTAATAAAATAATAACAATAGTCTTCAAAATGCAGATGTTGATTTAGTTATGGATCCGTAATTAATTACTAGGGGAATATTATCACTGAATTACAGAAATATTGTAACAAAGTTGTCTAATGAAGGTAAACAAATTGTAGTTTACTGGAAAATACTCTTTCAAACACACACGGTCATGTTGTACAGCGCCATTATGGCTATTAGCAGGTAGCTGGACAATAGACTTGCCTAGAAGGTGTGTAGGGGGAGAAATCTATTGTCAAATTAATTTCTTAGTTAGGTTGGCTGTATCACAACCGGCCATGATTGGTTGGAATTTCAGTTTAAATTTCAGTTTAATCGACCAGAAAAGACAAAACAAGTAATACAACAAAAAGTATTATTATTATTTATCACATCCGACCGTGATTGGGAGTCCCATAGGGCGGCACACAATTGGCCCAGCGTTTCTCTCCCTCTAAAAACAGAAATAAATGTTTTGACCTTTACAAATATTATTTCGGCCTTTTATTCTGATTACAATCGCTACTTTCGTTTTTTGAAAACGAAATAACCTCAAATATCGTTATATTATCAAGTTGATGGCACAGTCATATAGTGGCACCTACATAAAGCTGAGTGACTCACTCATTCATAGCTTTGGATCAAAAGTACCAACATTCTTTCTGTCTTTAATAAAGAAATGTTTTGGTTATGCTGACCTGGACACCATGTACAGTATTATAATAGCCCATTATGGGCTATTAGCAGGACAATATACCTTTACCAACGCTTCTCTGAATTTTGATACTTTGTGGATGGGGCCTCCCCAGTGGCGCAGCTGTCTGTAAAATGCAAAATGCATTGCTACAGATACCCGTGCCGGCCGCCACCGGGAGACCCATGAGACGGCTTTTGGTTTTTATTTAGAATTCTCCAATCCTCTATACAGTTGAAGTCGGAAGTTTACATAAACTAGTTTTAATGACTCCAACATAAGTGTTTCAACCACTCCACAAATTTCTTGTTAACAAACTATAGTTTTGGCAAGTTGTTTAGGACATCTACTTTGTGCATGACACAAGTAATTTTTCCAACAATTGTTTACAGACAGATAATTTCACTTATAATTCACTGTATCACAATTCCAGTGGGTTAGAAGTTTACATACACTAAGTTGACTGTGCCTTTAAACAGCTTGGAAAATTTGATGAAGCTTCTGATGCGCTAATTTACATAATTTGAGTCAATTGGAGGTGTACCTGTGGATGTATTTCAAGGCCCACCTTCAAACTCAGTGCCTCTTTGCTTGACATAATGGGAAAATCAAAGAAATCAGCCAAGACCCAAGGGAAAAAAATGGTAGATCTCCACAAGTCTGGTTCATCCTTGGGAGCAATTTCCAAATGCCTGAAGGTATCACGTTGATCTGTATAAACAATGGTACGTAAGTATAAACACCATGGGACCACGCAGCCATCATACCGCTCAGGAAGGAGACGAATTCTGTCTTCTATAGAGGAATGTACTTTGGTGTGAAAAGTGCAAATCAATCCCAGTAAAACAGCAAAGGGCCCTGTGAAGATGCTGGAGGAAACGGGTACAAAAGCATCTATATCCACAGTAAAACAAGTCGTATATCGACATAACCTGAAAGCCTACTCCTTCCTCCCCGTCGGGAAATTGAGCCCCGGTCTCCCACGTGCTCGCACGACACAGGGATTCTTTAGCTAAATAGCCAGGTACTGTAGTCGACTGTCACGTTGTACAGCGCCATATTTTCCGTTCCATCCTAACGTAACCGAGGTTATTTTTTTTATAGAAACACCATAATATTAATCAAATGAATTAAGCAAGATTTATTGAAATCAGTCCCATATACTATGTTCTTACAAAAGACATTTTAAATTGTCTTGTACAGCCATTATTGAAGACTATAAAATCAATCAATCAAACGTATTTATAAAGCCCTTCTTAAATCAGCCGATGTCACAAAGAGCTGTACAGAAACCCAGCCTAAAACCCCAAACAGCAAGCAATGCAGGCGTAGAAGCACAGTGGCTAGGACAAACTCCCTAGAAAGGCCAGAACCTAGGAAGAAACCTAGAGAGGAACCAGGCTATGAGGGGTGGCCAGTCCTCTTCTGGCTGTGCCGGGTGGAGATTATAACACAACATGACCAAGATGTTCAAATGTTCATAGATGATCAACAGGGTCAAATAATAATAAATGACAGTGGTTGTAGAGGGTGCAACAGGTCAGCACCTCAGGAGTAAATTTCAGTTGGCTTTTCATAGCCGATCATTCAGAGTATCTCTACCGCTCCTGCTGTCTCTAGAGAGTTGAAAACAGCAGGTCTGGGACAGGTAGCACGTCTGGTGAACAGGTCAGGGTTCCATAGCCGCAAGCTGAACAGTTGAAACTGGAGCAGCAGCACGACCAGGTGGGCTGGGTACCGCAAGGAGTCATCAGGCCAGGTAGTCCTGAGGCATGGTCCTAGGGCTCAGGTCCTCCGAGAGAGAATTAAAGATGCCCTCTGGTGGTAAAACTAGCACTAATAGTACCAGTGGTTGCCATAGAATTCTGCGGCACCGCGCAAGCTGTGCTGCAGTACGCTGCAACTTTTAAAGGATGAACCACTGTACACAATCTATGTCTCAAGGCAATTGTCTAAATACGTATGTACTTCCATGCATACATGCACACCACACACACACTACCGTTCAAAAGTTTGGGGTCATTTAGAAATGTGTTTGTTTTTGAAAGAAAAGCAAAAAAAAGTATCAATTTTAAAATAACATCAAATTGATCATAAATACAGTGTAGACATTGTTAATGTTGTAAATGACTATTATAGCTGGAAACGGCAGTTTTTTTTATGGAATGTCTACATAGGCATACAGAGGCCCATTATCAGCAACCATCACTCCTGTGTTCCAATGGCACATTGTGTTAGCTAATCCAAGTTTATTATTTTAAAAGGCTAATTGATCATTAGAAAACCCTTTTGCAATTTAAATAAGCAATAAAACTGGCCCTCTTTAGACTAGTTGAGTGACTGGATTTTTCAGCATTCTTGGGTTTGATTACAGGCTCAAAATGGCCAGAAACAAGTAACTTCTGAAACTGGTCAGTCTATTCTTGTTCTGAGAAATGAAGACACTTCCATGCTAGAAATTGCCAAGAAACTGAAGATCTCGTACAACGCTGTGTACAACTCCTTTCACAGAACTGCGCAAACTGTCTCTAACCAGAATAGAAAGAGTGGGAGACCCCGGTGCACAACTGAGCAAGAGGACAAGTACATTCAAGTGTATAGTTTGAGAAACCGATGCCTCACAAGTCCTCAACTGGCAGCTTCATTAAATAGTACCCGCAGAACACCAGTCTCAACGTCAACCGTGAAGAGGAGACTCCGGGATGCTGGCCTTCTAGGCAGAGTTGCAAAGAAAAAGCCATAGCTCAGACTGGCCAATAAATAGAAAAGATTAAGATGGGCAGAAGAACAGACACTGGACAGAGGAACTGCCTAGAAGACCAGCATCCCGGAGTCGCCTCTTCACTGTTGCTGTCGAAGACTGGTGTCATTGGAACACAGGAGTGATGGTTGCTGATAATGAAATTAATTTGTGGAATTCCTTTCCTTAATGCGTTTCAGCCCATCCCTATTTGGTAAAATACCAAGTCCATATTATGCAAGAACAGCTTAAATAAGCAAGGACAAACTACAGTCCATCATTACTTTAAGACATGAAGGTCAATCAATCCAGAAAATGTCAAGAACTTTGAAAGTTTCTTCAAGTGCAGTCGCAAAAACCATCAAGCGCTATGATGAAACCAGCTCTCATGAGGGCCACCACAGGAAAGGAAGACCCAGAGTTACCTCTGCTGCAGAGGATAAGTTAATTAGTGTTACCAGCCTCAGAAATTGCAGCCCAAATAAATGCTTCAGAGTTCAAGTAACAGATCCATCTCAACATCAACTGTTCAGAGGAGACTGCGTGAATCAGGCCTTCATGGTCGAATTGCTGCAAAGAAACCACTACAAGGACACCAATAAGAAAATACTTGCTTTTGCCAAGAAACACGAGCAATGGATATTAGACCGGTGGAAATCTCTCCTTTTGGTCTGATGAGTCTGATTTTTGGTTCCAAACGCCATGTCTTTGTGAGACGCAAAGTAGGTGAACAGATCTCCGCAATTGTGGTTCCCACCGTGAAGCATGGATAAGGAGATTATGGTGTGGGTGTGCTTTGCTGGTGACAGTCAGTGATTTATTTAGAATTCAAGACGCACTTAACCAGCATGGCTACCACAGCATTATGCAGCAATACGCCATCCCATCTGGTTTTGGCTTAGTCCCACTATCATTTGTTTCTCAACAGGACAATGAACCAACACACCTCCAGGCTGTGTAAGTCCCATCTGACCAAGAAGGAGAGTGATGGAGTGCTGCATCAGATGACCTGGCCTCCACAATCACCCAACCTCAACCCAATTGAGATGGTTTGGGATGAGTTGGACCTCAGAGTAAAGGAAAAGCAGCCAACAAGTGCTCAACTTATGTGTGAACTCCTTCAAGATTGTTGGGAAGCCATTCCAGGTGAAGCTGGTTGAGAGTGCCAAGTGTGCTAAAACATTTTTTTGGTCACTACATGATTCCATGTGTGCATAATTATGTCTTCACCATTATTCTACAATGTAGAAAATAGTAAAAATGAAGAAAATAACTTGAATGAGTAGGTGTCAACTTTTTTGACGTCTGTGTTACACAGACAAGCTACTTAATTGTATTGTGATCACTTATTTGACACGTTTCCTACCTTCTCTCATTCCCTCTCCCTCTCTCCATCTTTCTTCCTATACCTGTTTTTATTTTTCTCCTCCCCCCCAGGACCTGAACAAGAAGCAGACCCAGAGGGACCTGGAGTGTGCCATGCTGCTGAGGCACCACGAGTCCACCCAGGAGCTGGAGTTCCGTCAGCTGGGGGCGGTGCAGCGTACGCGGGCTGACCTGATCCGCACGCAGCACCAGACGGAGCTCACCAACCAGATGGAGTACAACAAGAGGAGGGAGCAGGAGCTCCGGCAGAAACACACCGTGGAGGTCCGCCAGCAGCCCAAGAGCCTCAAGGTAAGGCTCCTCCTCCCTCACTCCCCCCTCTCTCCTTTCTTCCCTCACGTCCGCCCCTCCTTTCTATCCTCACGTCCGCCCCTCCTTTCTTCCCTCACGTCCGCCCCTCCTTTCTTCCCTCACGTCCGCCCCTCCTTTCTTCCCTCACGTCCGCCCCTCCTTTCTTCCCTCACGTCCGCCCCTCCTTTCTTCCCTCACGTCCGCCCCTCCTTTCTTCCCTCACGTCCGCCCCTCCTTTCTTCCCTCACGTCCGCCCCTCCTTTCTTCCCTCACGTCCGCCCCTCCTTTCCCCTCTTCCCTCACTCCTCTCACTTCTTCCCAGTCCAAGGAGCTCCAGATCAAGCGTCAGTTCCAGGACACTTGTAAGATCCAGACACGTCAGTACAAGGCCCTGAGGAACCACCTGTTGGAGAGCACTCCCAAGGCCGACCACAAGGCGGTGCTCAAGAGGCTGAAGGAGGAGCAGACCAGGAAACTGGCCATCCTGGCAGAGCAGTATGACCACTCCATCAACGACATGCTGTCCACACAGGCTGTGAGTAAGGCAAGGACCCTACCGTGCACCTCTTCTACACCTGACAACTACAAAGACATTATACTACAGAACAACTACACACACACACGCTGAGAGACAACCCACACAAAGACACGCACACACTGCAGATCACATCAACTGCACAACTACATATTAAACCAGCTACACCAAAAATGTATACCAACATATTTCAGTTCATCAAACACCTAGAACGTCCATGCTAAGCTCTAGAACTACTAAAATTACAAATTAGGACTACAAATACCACATTTTGAGTGGTAGACTTCCCCAAACTGTCCATTTAGACCAGGGTGTGCTCTACTGACGTCCAGCCCTTCCCCTCTTCCTCCTTTAGTTGCGATTGGACGAGACCCAGGAAGCAGAATACCAGGTGCTGCGAATGCAGCTGCAGCAGGAGTTGGAGCTGCTGAACGCTTACCAGAGCAAGATCAAGATCCACACAGACTCCCAGCATGAGAGAGAGGCCAATGACCTGGAGCAAAGGGTGTCCATCCGCAGGGCCCTGCTGGAACAGCGGGTGAGAGATGGGTGGAGGGGTGTCTGAAGGGGGGGGTGGTTGCGTGTGCGCAAGAGAATATGTACAATATACATGACACCAAAAAGGATAGGCCACTTAAAAAATTATTGGGACACAACCAGTTTGACGTCTTATTGCTCTCTTGCTCCCTCTCTTAGATTGAGGAAGAGATGCTGTCTCTGCAGAACGAGCGTTCAGAGCGTATCCGTACTCTACTGGAGCGCCAGGCTCGGGAGATCGAGGCTTTTGACTCGGAGAGCATGCGTCTTGGCTTCAGCAACATGGCGCTGACTGGCATCCCCGCCGAGGCCTTCAACCAGGGCTACCCCAGCCCCTCCTCTGGCCCCGGGGGCTGGCCCTCCCGCCCTGTCCCTCGCTCCGGGAGCCACTGGAGCCATGGTGTGCAGAACTCGGTGGTGCCCCCTTCGTGGCGTAGCCAGAACAGCTGCAGCGGTGGAGGGTTCAGCCGTGCCGAGTCGATCACTTCGTCTCACGGCCTGGGGAGGGATAGTGAGATGAACATGAGTGGTAGAGGCCACTCCTCCAACTCCTCATCTTCCTCCTCATCCTCCCACCATCATCACCATCACCAGCAGCAGCAACAACACTACCTCCCCCAGCACCACCACCACCAGAGCACGCCACACCTGTACCGAGAGAGCCGCGAGCGCGAGGACCGTGAGAGGGACAGGGAGAGAGAGTGGGGAGGTGGGGGGGGAGGAGGACACCACCACCACCACCACCACCATGGAGGAGGAGTTCATCACCACCACCTCTCCCAACACGCCTCAGCCCAGTCCCTCGCTCTCCTGCCACCTCCGCCTCCCCCACCACCCATCTCCCTCTACTCTTCCTCCCCGCCCTCCTCCTCCTCCTCCTCGTCTTCCCAGGGAGGGGGATACGGGGGTTTGGTGGCCAGGGGCCCCAGCCTGATGGCCCTGAGGAACAGCCCCCAGCCCCTGAGGAGGACGGCCTCAGGGGGGCCCGGCGGGGCAGGGGGGGGCGAGGGGGGTCTGAGCCGGAGCACCTCGGTCACCTCGCACATCTCCAATGGATCCCACCTCTCCTACTCTTAAAGGGGAAGGGTAACGATAGGCTCCACCCCTCAGTCTTAAAGGGGACTGGTAGTAAGAGAACAAACCAAGCCTGCCCCTTCTCTGAGGCTGCGTCTGAAACGACACCCTAACCCTCGTATTGGGAATAGGGTGTAGTTTGAGATATGCCATGCAGTGAGTAGTGTGTGTGTGTGGGCGGGCGGGGGGGTTGAATGTCCCTGCTCTCTCTTCTGCAAGAGTGTTTGTTCATGGAGGGGGTGGTGCTAACAGGTTTACCACCACAAAGGGTGGAGCCAAAGCAAGTCCACGGTTCCTATTGTTCAAGGGGATTATTTTTATTGGAAGAGGTCATCTCTCACAAATTCAGGGGAGGGGTTTAGATGAGGGAGGGGGTGGGGCTATTAACAATATGGTCCGACTGGCCTGGCCACCAGTAGAGGTCAGTTGAGCAGACTAGCTGCTTAGAGTAGACAGACACCATAGAGTATTATGTCTGCACAGACAGATGGAAGGGATACAAGTGGGAGGAAAGGGGAGTTTTAACAGCAATTTCTCTGCTGACATCAAACTGAGAGAAATGAATGGATGTGGCGATACTGCTCTATTTGAAAGAGGGTGCTATAAAATACAATGTAAACTATGTAAATAACGCAGAAACTAACACGTGAAGCATACTAGTTAATGATGGGTCATATACTGTCCATTTGTGGTGAAGCAAGGAGCTGAACCTCGGGAGGCAACTACAGAAAGTTGGGTTTTTTTGGTAATAGGATTTTCAAATTGATGACAAATGTAACACTGCCATCCGGTGGCTCGGCTGACCCAAGACAACTCTGCCACTGCCGAGCAATAATTTCCCTGTGAACATTCTGAAAGTGGGTGTGTGTGTACAGCGCTGAATGCTCGCTTAGTTTTTTCACGCTTGACCCATTCCTGGACACACAGCCTGGTAGGTGTGTGTAATGTACATGTGCATAAAGCAGTTATTACAGTTCAATGCATGAAAGTGATGTACAGAAAGCATTTGTATTCATACATGTTTATAGAAATGCATATAAGTATATAATACCTGTCAGAAGTTTGACAGTAAAATTGGAGATTGTTCACTGTTCAACATCTTTGTCCTACATTGTACTTAGTGTACATAAAAGCACTAACTCTGAAACGCTGGTAGAGTAATAATAATGATACTTTTGCCATGTGAATAGAAATTGGAAAATAGTTTTGAGGGAAAATAGATATGTTTGCTATTATTATTGTTATTATTACTACTAGAGCAGTTGTAATGTTTGTTGTACACACTAATTTTGTTTAAAGAAAACATTTTTTTAAATGTTTTAATTGCCAATTTTGACCACTAGGTGGGGAGTAAGAGCAATGTTACTGTTATGGAGCGCTATGGGGGGGAAATTCATTGTTTTTATTATTTTTTAAAGAGAAGAAAAAACACTACCTTTCCCCAAGCATTCCCTCTGGTCTCAGGGTCGGAGTCTACTGGGCAGTGCATTACCACAAAAGGTTGTAGTGTTATAGAACCAGTATTAAATGTGGACGGGGCCGTTCATGTTTTTAGCTGTATGTGTCAATATATTGAATTCTAGATCTACCATACAGTGTCTCCTAAAGTCAGCCTCTGTAATCCAGCACGTTTTGTGCCATATTGTACCTCTCTTCTTGTGGTTCATGTTGATACGGACCAGCCAAGCTTGTTGATTGTACACTACATTACTTATCCTATACACTACTACACCCCACCAAAAATACTGAATTTGTTGGTTTAATTTATTTGGTCTTTAAAAAATATATAAACAGCCAAAAACAAGGAAGTGCATACATTATAAATAACTTAGAATATGAATATTACATTGTCGTTTCCTAACTTCCAGAAAGGAAGGCGGGAGTTATTTCTGGATAGAATTGGATTGAAGCTAAGTGTCGCCACTTATGCTTTCACCTTACCACTCATCAGTAGTCAAGTAAAAGAAAGGAATGAGCCATTTTTAAAGTATTCTAACCGAGCCCATGTGTAGAAGAATCATCTACCATTGGCTCCTAAACTCACACTGCCAACTCTGAACAGCACCAACATTACAACAAAATGGTGGGGTGGGAAACATTGGTTCTCCAGTGGTGCATTTCGATACTCTAACCTCTAAGTTACCTCGACACGTCTGGGGTCGTTTACTTCAGTTTACACGTTGTTCACGACGGAACATGCTGGATTCGTTTTCAGAGGCTGTGATTTTTAGACTAGGGCATGAAGACCGAGCTGATGGGACAGAATGTGATGTCGCTGTCCATATGCTGATATACGCTTAGGGGTGGGTCTCAATAGTCAAAAGTAGTTCATTTTCCTTGTTTCATCCCCTTTACCGGGCATATATGAAACACAGCACAGGTGAAAGGACTTTGGTGGAAATTCACTTTAACCTGTCCTTTCACATCGTTGCAAACGGAGAGATGAGGGAGGGACTCATAAGACTATTGAGATACAACTCAGTTGGTGGGGCGGGGATGAGCGAGAATCTGATAGAAAGAGGAGTGGATGTGTGTGGTGGGATATAGAACTGTTGTACAGGGAGGCCAAGTTACGTTCAGGTTCAATACAAAGTGGAGCGGCGGTCTGCTACAGAATTTGTTGTACAGAAACACAAGTCATTTTGAAAAATAAAAAAAGGAAAAGTGACTTCCTGATGCTGTCTTCATTTGTACCTACTTGGTTGGATTGTGTGTCAGTTCAAAGGAATGCCCACAAACTACATTAGTTGGTGTAACTAACCATGAAAGATGTAAGGTAAAGATGACATTTTGTGCATCCTTTTTAAAAGGAAATTTACTTGGGGAAAACCACTCCAGGGCCCGTAGAGGTGCTGATCTAGAATCAAGTCCTCCCTGTCCATGTAATCTTATTTGTTATGATCTAAGCGGTGTAACTGATCCTAGATCAGCACTCCTATAAGATATTTGAGAGTTGATAGTGGAGTTTGTTTGCAGGGATTGATGTTTGTACTCATTTGTGTGCCTTTGCGTGCTAGGCTAATTACACTGAACAAAAATACAAACGCAACATGTAAAGTGTTGGTTTCATGAGCTGAAATAAACAATCCCAGAAATGTTCCAGACGCACAAAAAAAGCTTCTCTCATTTTATGCACACATTAGTTCACATCTCTATTAGTGAGCATTTCTCCTTTGCCAAGATAATCCATCCACCTGACAGATGTGGGATTTCAAGGTGGTTAAACAGCATGATCATTACACAGGTGCACCTTGTGCTGTGGACAATAAAAGGCCACTTTAAAATGTGCAGTTTTGACATACACCACAATGCCACAGATGTCTCAAGTTTTGAGGGAGCGTGCAATTGGCATGCTGACTGAAGGAATGTCCACCAGAGCTGTTGCCAGACAATTCAATGTTCATTTCTCTACCATAAAGTATTCAGGCCTCCTGACTTTTTCCACATTTTGTTAAATTACAGCTTTATTCTACAATGGATAAAATAAAAATCCTCATCAATCTACACATAAAAGCCCATAATGACAAAGTGAAAACAGGTTAAAAAAAATAATTATACTACCGTTCAAAAGTTTGGGGTCTCTTAGAAATTCACATTTTTTGTCCGTTTAAAATTACATAAAATTGATCAGAAATGCAGTGTAAACATTGACAATGTTGAAAATGACTACTGTAGCTGGGAACGGCAGATTTTTCTTTATGGAATATCTACATAGGCGTACAGAGGCCCATTATCAGCAACCATCACTCCTGTGTTCCAATGGCACATTGTGTTAGCTAATCCATGTTTATTATTTTAAAAGGCTAATTGATCATTAGAAAACCCTTTTGCAATTATGTTAGCACAGCTGAAAACTGTTCTGATTAAAGAAGCAATAAAACTGGCCTTCTTTAGACTAGTTGAGTATCTGGAGCATTAGCATTTTGGGGTTTGATTACAGGCTCAAAATGGCCAGAAACAAAGACTTTCTTCTGAAACTTGTCAGACTATTCTTGTTTTGAGAAATGAAGGCTATTCAATGTGAGAAATTGGCTAGAAACTGAAGATCTCGTACAACGCTGTGTACTACTCCCTTCACAGAACAGCGCAAACTGTCTCTAACCAGAATAGAAAGATTGGGAGGTCCCGGTGCACAACTGTGCAAGAGGACAAGTACATTAGTGTCTAGTTTGAGAAACAGACGCCTCACAAGGCCTCAACTGGCAGCTTCATTAAATAGTACCCGCAAAACACCAGTCTCAACGTCAACAGCAAAGAGGCGACTCCAGGATGCTGGCTTTCTAGGCAGAGTTCCTGTCCAGTGTCTGTGTTCTTTTTCCCATCTTAATCTTTTTTTTTATAGGCCAGTCTAAGATATGGCTTTTTCTTTGCAACTCTGCTTAGAAGGCCATCATCCCGGAGTCACCTCTTCACTGTTGACGATGAGACTGGTGTCAACTCCCCAAATGCAGGTGTGCCAAGCTTGTAGCTTCATACCCAAGAAGAATCTAGGCTGTAATCGCTGCTAATTGTGTTTCAACAAAGTACTGAGTAAAGGGTCTGAATACTTACGTAAATGTGATTTTTCTGTTTTTTATTTTTAATACACTTGCAAACATTTCTAAAAATCTGTTTTTGCTTTGTTATTGTGTGTAGATTAATGAGGGGGAAAATAAAGCTGTAACAACAAAATGTGAAAAAAGTCAAGGTCTGAATACTTTCCAAATGCACTGTAAGCTGTCTCCAATGTCATTTTAGAGAATTTGGTAGTACATCCAACCAGCCTCGCAACCGCAGACCACGTGTAACCACACCAGCCCAGGACCTCCACCTCCTCCTTATTGGCTGGGCCTGGCTGCCAAGTGGGTGGGCAAATGCCCTCCAAGGCCCACCCATGGCTGCACCCCTGCCCAGTCATGTGAAATCCATACATTAGGGCCTAATGGATTTATTTAAATTGACTGATATCCTTATATGAATTAACTCAGTAAAATCTTTGAAATGGTTGCATGTTGTGTTTATTATTTTGTTCAGTAGATCTGACATCGAAAACTTTAACGTAGCCAAGGAGTGTTGAATATAAAATTCCATTTCAAGTTTGGTCCCTATTCAGTTTGAAATGTCAAGCAGGCAAAATGTTTTACTAAACTAAACGAACTTCACCGAAATGTTGGTATCCAGCAGTGGAGACTTGAGGGGAGGAATGCTCATAATAATGGCCGGAATGGAATGGTATCAACAAACAAAAGAATGGGGGGGTACTGGGGTTCATGTGTTTGATATCATTCCATTCACTCTATTCCCGCCATTACACTCCATTTCAGCCATTATGAGCTGTCCTCCTCTCAGCAGCCTCCACTGGTATCCAGTTTAATGTATTGATCACTTCAACTAGGCTGGATGTGTTTATTCATAAAGTATTATCACAAGTTATAACAATAATTCCAGTAAATGCATTATAATTGTGTAATATAGCTTTATAATTTCATCTTTGGTCTCTGTCTAGACATGGCTTCCTGCAGCAGTCTGCTGTCTGAAGAGCAGTTCCAGTGCTCTATCTATGGACGTGTTCACTGAGCCAGTCACCACAACTTCTGCAAGACCTGCATCAGAAAGTACTGGGATAGCAATTACATATGCCAGTGTCCACTGTGTAAAATTACTTTTGATAGGAGACCAGGTCTGTGTTGATACTTTTATTTCAGGAAATCAGTTTAAGGGAAAGCTACCAGCAGCCCAGGCCAGCACCCTATTAAGTCTGGAGAAGTGGCCTGTGATGTCTGCACTGGGACAAAGCGCAAGGCACTTCTTTCTTTCCTGGTGTGTCTAACCTCTTTCTGTGAGACTCACCTCTGCAGCCTCAGCCCTGAAGAGACACATGCTGATCGACCCCATTGAGAGCCTGGATGACAGGATGTGTAAGAAGCATGACAGACTCCTGGAGATGTTCTGTAGGCATATGTGAGTCAGTTCTGCACTGAGACACACTACAGGGCTCAACACACCGTCCCTCTAGGAAATGTATGGAGAAAGGAGGGCTCAGCTGGAAGCACAGGTGCAGAAGATGATCCAGGAGCGACAGCTGAAGGTTGAGGAGCTCAAACACTCTGTAGAGCTCAGCAACAGAGACACAGAACTATAATGGCGCCGGAGAGGATGGCTGCCATTTTATTGGCTTTTAACAACCGTGCTATTTTGTTAGTTTTTTCGCATTGTTTGTAACTTATTTTGTACATAATGTTGCTGCTACCGTCTCTTGACCGAAAAGAGCTTCTGGATATCAGAACAGCGATTACTCACCTTGAATTGGACTAAGAATTTTTCTTTAACGAGTCGAGAGGGATTTATTCCAAACACCTGAACAGGCCCTCATCCCCGTCATTCGCAGGAGAACGAGACGGCGATTTCGCAGAAGGAGATCGGGGTGCCTTGTGAGGATCAGGCGATGAGTGGCTAATCTGCCTTTGCCATCCGTGCTATTAGCCAACATACAATCGCTGGAAAATAAATTGGATGAACTAAAAGCAAGTATATCCTACCAACGGGACATTTAAAAACTGTAATATCTTATGTTTCACAGAGTCGTGGCTGAACGATGACATGAATAACATACAGCTGGCGGGTTACACACTATCGGAAGGATAGAACAGCAGCCTCTGGTAATACAAGGGGTGGCGGCTATGTATATTTGTCAACAACAGCTGGTGCACGATATCTAAGCAAGTCTCGAGGTTTTGCTCGCCTGAGGTAGTCTCACGAAAAGCTGTAGACCACAGTATCTACCTAGAGAGTTTTCATCTGTATTTTTCGTAGCTGTCTACATACCACCACAGACCGATGCTGGCACTAAGACCGCACTCAATGAGCTGTATACCGCCATAAGAAAACAGGAAAACGCTCATCCAGAGGAGGAGCTCCTAGTGGCCGGGGACTTTAATGCAGGGAAACTTAAATCCATTTGACCTCATGTTAAATGTGCAACCAAAGGGAAAAAAACTCTAGGCCACCTTTACTCCACACGCAGACACATACAAAGCTCTCCTCTGCCCTCCATTTGGCAAATCTGACCATAATTTTATCCTCCTGATTCCTGCTTACAAGCAAAAATTAAAGCAGGAAGCACCAGTGACTCGGTCAATAAAAAAGTGATCAGATGAAGTAAATGCTAAAACTACAGGACTGTTTTGCTAGCACAGACTGGAATATGTTCCGGTATTCTTTGGATGGCATTGAGGAGTGTACCACATCAGTCACTGGCTTCATCAATAAGTGCATAGATGTCGTCGTCCCCTCAGTGACTGTACGTACATACCCCAACCAGAAGCCATGGATTACAGGCAACATCCGCACTGAGCTAAAGGGTAGAGCTGCCGCTTTCAAGGAGGGGGACTCTAACCCGGAAGCTTATAAGAAATCCCGCTATGCCCTCCGACAAACCATCAAACAAGCAAAGAGTCAATACAGGCATAAGATCAAATCGTACCACACCGGCTCCGACGCTCGTTGGATGTGGTAGGGCTTGCAAACTATTATAGACTACAAAGGGAAGCACAGCCGAGAGCTGCCCAGTGACACGAGCCTACCAGACGAGCTAAATAACTTCTATGCTCACTTTGAGGCAAGTAACACTGAAACATGCATGAGAGCATCAGCTGTTCCAGACTGTGTGATCACACTCGCTGCAGCCGATGTGAGCAAGACCTTTAAACAGGTCAACATTCACAAGGCCTCAGAGCCAGACGGATTACCAGGTCGGGTACTCTGAGCATGTGCTGACCAACTGGCAAGTGTCTTCACTGACATTTTCAACCTTTGCCTGTCTGAGACTGTAATACCAACATGTTTCAAGCAGACCATCAAAGTCCCTGTGCCCAAGAACACTAAGGTAACCTGCCTAAATGACTACCGACCCGTAGCACTCACATCTGTAGCCATGAAGTGCTTTGAAAGGCTGGTCATGGCTCACATCAACACCATTATCCCAGTAACCCTAGACCCACTCCAATTTGCATACCACCCCAACAGATTCACAGATGATGCAATCTCTATTGCACTCCACACCTGGACAAAGGGAACACCTATGTGAGAATGCTATTCATTGACTACAGCTTAGCGTTCAACACCATAGTGCCCTCAAAGCTCATCACTAAGCTAAGGACCCTGGGACTAAACACCTCCCTCTGCAACTGGATCCTGGACTTCTTGACGTGCTCGCCCCCTTGTTCACTCATGACTGCACGGCCAGGCACGACTCCAACATCATTATTGTTTGCCGATGACACAACAATGGTAGGCCTGATCAACGCCAAGACAGCCTATAGGGAGGAGGTCAGAGATCTGACCGTGTGGTGCAAGGACAACAACCTCTCCCTCAACGTGACAAAGGAGATGATTGTGGACTACAGGAAAAGGAGAACCGAGCACGCCCCCATTCTCATCGACGGGCTGTAGTGGAGCAGGTTGAAAGCTTCAAGCTCCTTGGTGTCCACATCACCAACAAACTAACATAGTCCAAGCACACCAACACAGTCGTGAAGAGGGCATGACACAACCTATTCCTCCTCAGGAGACTGGAAAGATTTGGCATGGGTCCTCAGATCCTCAAAAGGTTCTACAGCTGCACCATCAAGAGCATCCTGACGGGTTGCATCACTGCCTGGTATGGCAAATGCTCGGCCTCCGACCGCAAGGCACTACAGAGGGTAGTGCGTACGGCCCAGTACATCACCGGGGCCAAGCTTCCTGCCATCCAGGACCTTTATACCAGGCAGTGTCAGAGGAAGGCCCTAAACATTGGCAGACTCCAGACACGCTAGTCATAGACTGTTCTCTCTGCTACCACTTGGCAAGCGGTACCGGAGCGCCAAGTCTAGGTCCAAGATGCTTCTAAATAGCTTCTACCCCCAAGCCATAAGACTCCTGAACATCCAATCAAATGACTACCCAGACTATTTACATTGCCCCCCCCCCCCCCCCCCTTCTACGCTGCTGCTACTCTCTGTTATTATCTATAC
Organism: Salvelinus alpinus; assembly: GCF_045679555.1. NCBI lineage: Eukaryota > Metazoa > Chordata > Actinopteri > Salmoniformes > Salmonidae > Salvelinus > Salvelinus alpinus. The sequence continues at coordinate 48,982,638 of NC_092091.1, forward strand.
ATAGTCACTTGAATAATTCTACCTACATGTACATATTTCCTCGGCTAACCGGTGCCCCTGCACATTGACTCTGTACCGGTACCCCCTGTATATTGCCTCGCAATTGTTATTTTCTTACTTTTTGGGGGGGATTTTCTTAACTGCATTGTTGGTTAAGGGCTTGTAAGTAAGCATACACCTGTTTTGGGGAAATGTAATAAATAAAATTTGATAGCAGATGGCGTGCAGGTCTTAACTGCTCTCGTGTGCTCCATTGAGAGAAGCCAGGCTAACTACATTTATAAAAGAGAACAAGAAAAGTGCAGAGAGGTAGACTAGAGTGTGTATCGAAGAGCTGAAGCAGGAAATCACTGAGCTACAGAGGAGACGTGCTGAGCTGTAACAGTTCACACTGGGGACCACCTCCCACAGAACGTGCCATCCCTGCGCCCTCCCCCACACTCACCCAGGTCCAGGACTGGTCTGAGATCACCTGGCAGGTGTGGAATATCAAGAAGCTGGTTAAACAGCATGATCATTACACAGGTGACCAGATGTCTCAAATTGAGGGAGCGTGCAATTGGCATGCCAACTGCAGGAATGTCCACCTGAGCTGTTGCCAGAGAAATGCAATGTTAATTTCTCTCTCCAATGTTGTTTTAGAGAATTTGGCAGTACGTCCAACTGGCCTCATAACCGCAGAACACATGTATGGCGTTGTGTACAGAGTGCCCCATAGTGGCGGCGGGGTTATGGTATGGAGACGTTTAAACTATGGAAAAAGAACACAATTACAATTTAACTGCACAGAGATACCGTGACGAGATCCTGAGATCCATTGTCATGCCATTCATCCACCGCCATCAGTTCATGTTTCAGCATGATAATGCACGGCCCCATGTCGCAAGGATCTGTACACAATTCCTGGAATCTGAAATCGTCTCAGTGCTTTCACGGCCTGCATACTCACCAGACATGTTACCAATTGAGCATGTTTGGGATGCTCTGGGTCGACGTGCACGACAGCATGTTCCAGTTCCCGCCAATATCCAGCAAATTCGCACAGCAGAACAGCCTCAATTCGTCGGGGCATGGACTCTACAAAGTGATGAAAGCGTTCCACAGGGCTGCTGGTCCATGTTGACTCCAATGCTTCCCACTGTTGTGTCAAGTTGGCTGGATGTCCTTCAGATGGTGGACCCTTTATTCACACGGAAAACTGTTGAGTGTGAAAAACCTAGCAGAGTTGCAGGTTTTGACACAAACCGGTGCACCTGGCACCTACTACCATACCCCGTTCAAAGGAACTTAAATATTTTCTCTTGCCCATTATTCACCCTCTGAATGGCACACATACACAATCCATGTCTCAATTGTCTCAAGGCTTAAAAATCCTTATATAACCTCTCCTGCCCTTCCTCTACACTGATTGAACTGGATTTAACAAGTGACATTTATAAGGTATCATAGCTTTCACCTGGTCAGTCTATGTCATGGAAAGAACAGTGTTCATGTTGTTTTGTACACTCAGTGTACTTATCACAGAACCACCAAGAAATGAAGAGCGACACCAAGGCTGTCTTTTGGGGCTTTTATGTAGCTCTGCAATGATATGAAAAGACAGGACAGGAGCACATCAGTCTCCAATGCACAAGTTGTTCTTTCTCGCTCAGTGTTTTCAGGGACTGAGAAGAAAGGGGGCTACGAAATACATTCAATGAAATAAAAACAGAAGATGGTATCTTCCAGCTACTGTAGCAGCCTCCTAAACATCAATAGGCAGTACTAGTAGCGCAACAAATGAAAATATAAACCGAAAGTTAAGTTCCTGGAGATCATAGCGATCTGATTCCACCTTCTGTCTGAACTGGGCTTGGGCCACTGACCATTAACCTGGATGTGTTCTGTTCTGCCTTGTGTACTGTTCCAGTAATTTAAAGTTTAATGGAATAACCATTGTAACTCTCCTACAATAGTCAAGTTCGCAGCAGCATTCTTTTACAGACAGAGATGCAGATAGATTTTACTCCTATCTCTGGAGCATTAGCCAACCTCAATGTGGTGCATTCTAGCCTTAACAATCTATTGAAAACAAAAACATTTTTGTTATTTTGATGTACAGTTGAAGTTGGAAGTTTACATACACTTAGGTTGGAGTCATTAACTAGTTTTTCAACCACTCCACAAATTTCTTGTTAACAAACTATAGTTTTGGCAAGTCGGTTAGGACATCTGTGTGCATGACAAGTAATTTTTCCAAAAATAGTTTACAGACAGATAATTTCACTTATAATTCACTGTATCACAATTCCAGTGGGTCAGAGGTTTACATACACTAAGTTGACTGTGCCTTTAAACAGCTTAGAAAATTCCAGAAAATGATGTAATGGCTTTAGAAGCTTCTGATACGCTAATCATTTGAGTCAATTGGAGGTGTACCTGTGGATGTATTTCAAGGCCTACCTTCAAACTCAGTGCCTCTTAGCTTGACATCATGGGAAAATCAAATGAAATCAGCCAAGACCTCAGAAAAAGAATTGTAGACCTCGACAAGTCTGGTTCATCCTTGGGAGCAATTTCCAAACGCCTGAAGGTACCACGTTCATCTGTACAAAAAATTGTATGCAAGTATAAACACCATGGGACCACGTAGCCATCATACCGCTCAGGAAGGAGACGCGTTCTGTCTCCTAGAGATTAATGTATTTTGGTGTGAAAAGTGCAAATCAATCCCAGAACAACAGCAAAGGACCTTGTGAAGATGCTGGAGGAAACGGGTACAAAATTATCTATATCCACAGTAAAACGAGTCCTATATCGACATAACCTGGAAAGCCGCTCAGCAAGGAAGAAGCCACTGCTCCAAAACCACCATAAAAAAGCCAGACTACGGTTTGCAGCTGCACATGGGGACAAAGATCGTACTTTTTGGAGAAATGTCATCTAGTCTGATGAAACAAAAATAATTTTGCCATAATGACCATCGTTATGTTTGGAGGAAAAAGGGGAAGGCTTGCAAGCCGAAGAACACCATCCCAACCATGAAGCACAGGGGTGGCAGCACCATGTTGTGGGGGTGCTTTGCTGCAGGAGGGACTGGTGCACTTCACAAAATAGATGGCATGAGGTAGGAAAATTATGTGGATATATTGAAGCAACATCTCAAGACATCAGTCAGGAAGTTAAAGCTTGGTCGCAAATGGGTCTTCCAAATTGACAATGACCCCAAGTATACTTCCAAAGTTGTGGCAAAATGGCTTAAGGACAACAAAGTCAAGGTATTGGAGTGGCCATCACAAAGCCCTGACCTTAATCCTATAGAAAATGTATGGGCAGAACTGAAAAAGTGTGTGCGAGCATGGAGGCCTACAAACCTGACTCAGTTACACCAGCTCTATCAGGAGGAATGGACCAAAATTCACCCAATTTAATGTAGGACACTTGTGGAAGGCTAACGTTTGAAACGTTTGACTCAAGTTAAACAATTTAAAGACAATGCTACCAAATACTAATTGAGTGTATGTAAACTTCTGACCCACTGGGAATGTGATGAAAGAAAGAAATAAAAGTTGAAATAAATCATTCTCTCTACTATTATTCTGACATTTTACATTCTTAAAATACAGTGGTGATCCTAACTGACCTAAGATGGGGAATTTTTACTAGGATTAAATGTCAGGAATTGTGAAACTGAGTTTAAATGTATTTGGCTAAGGTGTATGTAAACTTCCGACTTCAAATGTATATATTCCTATTGCTATGAAGCTGTTGCACCTGCAGCGTGTATATTTACCTTTAAGATGCGTGTGATCTTGTTTTATTGCTCTCATACGTTTCTCTTGATGTCAGGTAGTTGGGTATTCTCAATATTATCTCACTATAAGGATGTTGTGATATGTAAGTTTGGAGTTGGGCAATTCTATTGCATTACTAGCTGTTGATAAAATAGTTATTTCTGTCGGCCGAACTGACAGAGGCAAGAAGGCGGATGCACGGGTCTATTGAAAACAGCGCACGCCACGGAGAGACAAGAACCGAGAGGAGGGTGCATAGGCTACACAAAATACTTCCCCTTTAAACAGGGGACGCGGCGGCGGGGGATAGATAGAGAGGGGAGAGGGAAGAGATTTAAAAAAATAAATAAAAGGAAGACAGACAGCGAGGGTGGGAGGGAGAGAGAAATAGAAAAAAAGAAAGATGTCATCCTCTCGTTTGAAAAGCCGAGGCGAAGCTTGGATTGCGGCCGATCAGGGACTGTCTAGCTAGGGACACGATTTTACGCAACACCGAGGCTTTGGAATCCACCACCGCTTTGGCCTCTCGGAGCTATCGAAATAAATGACCCTTCCTCCACGCATTTACAAACAACTGCGGACTTATTATTACTTTTGATATATTTTTCCTTATTTTCAATAACCAAATTTATGCATCGATTTGTGAATATAATTTTTCCTTGGGCTATAATATAAATATACAATGTAAATGCATAATTAAAAGCATGCATCAACCATTTTGTCGCATTTTAGTCATGTTGCATCCTTTCGTCCCACACCATATAACAACATTTTAGTCTAACATCATTACTGTCATATAATATTGTCATATAGCTGACAGCCTTTCAAAATTGATCATTCATCTTCAATAATTTATTTTATTGAATGCACCGCGATTTAAACTTTCACACAGAAATATTCACCTTTTGATATTTGAAACTGCAGAGAGGAACTAGGTAGGCTATTACAGCGGGTGGAGTGATTCATCAGTTGGCCCCAGCCTATGGTTGGTTGGCCCCAAGTCTCAGGGGGATATATAGTTCTAGTTTTGACACCTGGAATAAAAGTATCTGACATCATCGTGCTTCAAAATGGATTCTTCTTGGAGTAATTTTCTGTTTCAGGTAAGTTTGTGTGTGTGTGTCAGAGAAATAAAGATACACATTCTGTTTAGTGTCTCACTCATCAGGGTGCTATGGCTGCAGAAGTGAATGCACTTGGGATCCTGGGATCATACACATGCTTATTATGTTTATGATGTCAAATAAGTCTTAAACTGACAGCTTGTGAACTGTGCCCCTTACAGATTTGTTGTAGTACTGCTTATGAGGGCAAGAGTAAGAGCTTGTGTGTGTGGTGACTGGGGTCAAAGGTGGCATGATCCCCCATTGATGTGTATTTCAGGTAGCCTAGTGGTTAGCGCATTGGGCCAGTAACCGAAAGGTTGCTGGATCGAATCCCCGAGCTGACCAGGTAAAAATCTGTTGTTCTGCCCCTGAGCAAGGCACTGTTCCCCGGGCGTGGAAGATGTGGATGTTGATTCAGAGGGGTTAAATGCAGAAGACACATTCAGTTGAATGCATTCAGTTGTACAACTGACTAGGTATCCCACTTTCAAGTCCTCAGCAGCTAATTATTGCTCTCATTTCCCCAGACTCCTCTCTCACAGACTCAGTCTGAGACAGCCCTCCAATCAGAGCTGCTTCCGGACATGACTGGCTCTGCACAGAGCCCCCCTACAGAGCACATAGCCCCTCCCCCATCCACAGTGGACACAGCCGCCCTGAATGAAGAGCCTTTACCTGGTGAGAATGCAGGTCTTGTGTACCAAAAGGCACCCTATTCCTTATATAGTACACTACCAAAGTGGTGCACTGTGTATGGAATAGGGTGGGGGGTGCCATTTGAGACACAGGATCAGGTATAATTTACTCAATTGATCAATTCTACACAGTCTACAATAATATTAGAATAATAATATATGCCATTTATGAGACACTTTTAACCAAAGCGACACACATACAATTTTGTATGCGTGGTCCCAGTGGAAATCGAATCCTGGCATTCCAAGCTACATGCTCTACTGACTGAGCCACAGAAGACCACTATGTTTATTCAATATTATTCCAATTCAATAAACACATATGCAATCCCCAATAAACAACTAGATAGGAGGGGGTATGGAGGGGCAGAGGTTTTCTTGTTGTCAAGAGTCACAGCTGCTGCAGACTCAGCAGATGCACCTTGATGTCCTCTCTTTACATATCAAAGCTGAAAACACACACGCACAATCCGATATCTCTTCAGCCCCACCCTGAACCATGGGATTTCTTACCTCAGGAAACAATGTCCTTTTCACACTCCCTGTGTCTGTTGCATATGTTTGACTGACAGAGAGGGAGAGAGGGGTGGAGAAAGAGAAGGAACTTGACAATTTTCTTGGTATTTCATTACTTTAACCAGGGGCACAACTTTGGTTTTAGAAGTGGGGGGGGGGGGGGCATAACCTGGTGGGTGGTCTGGGGGTCCTCCCCCATTTTTTTCGGGGGCATCTAAAGCTAATTTCCTGCATTTCTACACAATCCAATATGACCCATTCATTATTGGTTTTGGGTGTGTTATGCCAAGGCCAGAGTGACAACCCACTGGACGGTCGACCCCCAGGGCCAGGACTGAGCTGTCCAGCAGCTAAAAATTGTCCAAATAGGTATCTCCCCTGACGTGGGCATGTTTTCAATACAGTCTCATTTTGTCATACTGTATTCCATATACGGCATGCAGACCTTATGAAAGTTGCCCAGTATACCATTAATATTGGAATAAATCTAGTGATACATAACTTGACATTTCTGCCATGCATTGTGACATCGTGGATAACCAACCTTCCAATGACTAGCAATGACATGCAGGTGTTTGTACACATGCATATGAACACACTCTCATTCAAATGCACACATGGACACACACACATGTAAATAGATTATTTAATAAATAGTGCCATACATGCACTCAAATATATTCAGTTGGCTTTGCTGTTATGATTTTTGTGGTCCTTGATTTATTTTGTTTCTTGCATTGTTATTTTCTGTTTTCCTTTCTCTTTCTCTTTTGTTCATTTTGTTGGTTGTAAGGGGGGGGGGGTTATTATTATAATACATTTTTTTCTCGGGGGACTGTTGGGGGGGTCTCGGATGGTTGAGGGGCAGCTCTTGGGAAACTGAGGGGGGGGGATCTTGGAGGGCTGGTGGCCTGGCGGTTGGGAGCTTTGGCCGGTTGCAGATGGATCACTGGTTCGGGTTCCCGTTTTTGACCTTGTGGGAGATCTGTCGACGTGCCCTTGAGCAGGGTGTTGACCCTGGTTGCTTCTGTGTGTCGCTCTGGATGGGAGTCTGTTAGATGACTAATGTGATGTAGTTGTTGAGCGGCTTCACTGCATGTTTTAAGTATTCAGTAAAGATTTTTTTATATATTTGTATTAATGGCAATGCATTTCTTAGATGCTTAGTTACACAGTTTCATTTGATAACAGTCTCCAGTATCAACATTTACAAGCAAACAAAAACAGAGAGAAGGGAGAATCTGTAGACATGCTGAGATAAAATACATACTCTGCCAGAATTCAGCCAGCCTTCACAAGACCATAACATATGCAAATATGTCCCCTTTTGTGTTTTACACATCCAGCAGAGGAATGACATTTCTGAGTGCATGTTATTCAGTTACACTGGCATCTAGTATGTTTTATGGATGGTCTTAAACTGCAATAATTTATGTCTAAGATTATATGAACATGACTGGGCATTCAAACATATCTGTATCCATTCATCATCATCAATATCTTCTACCAGGTCTTCCTCACTTTTTTCTTTTACATGCTTTGTGTCATCAGGAAAAGCCTCAGTTTGGAAATCAACTTTGGAGGTTTGTCAGACTGCCTTAAAATAGTTTCAATCTTTGAAGTATCTGGCTTGTCCAGTGTTTGCTGCACAGAGAGAATAAAGTGTTGTATATGCTCAAATTCACCTCAGCTCTGTCACGGACTGGTCTTCCCTGGCTGCCTGACCCTGCTGAGACCCGTCACCATCTGATCCTCCTAAGATGAGGCATGACAAAGAATTACCTTGGTGTACATTTATACATTGATTCTCTTCTTGGATAATATAATGGTTCAATAATTGAAATGACCATTATTCCCAGATCCCAGAATGTAACCTTAATCTTAAACTGCTGTCCTGTAGCTACTGTAGGTCTACCCATCAACTCAAGATGGAACTTTGAATCATTCACTGATGTTAATATATTGCAAAATTCACCTGAGCTCTGGAGACTGGTCTTTCCTGGCGGTCTGACCCTACTGGGACAGCTATCACCATCTGATCCTGCTAAGACATGATGATCATAGTGTTGTGTACTGACGGTGCACCATGACAGTGAAGCCTGGAGAGCTGTTTATTACTGTGTCCGTTTTAAAAGTAGGGAATTAGCTAGGGAAACTGACAAATCAATAACATTACATTGCTATACTGACTCTAATAAAAACTCCCGTTCCACAAAGAAAACAGAATTATCAGTCTTCAATCATTTGGCCGCTGGTTTCATAGTTTGACTCGGGTCTAATGTGAATGAGGCAAAAATAATACCTATTTTTGGCCACCTCTCTCTCTGATGGTACAGCAACTGGCGAAAGCTAGCTAAGTTCATTTAATTCTGTTGAAATGGGACAAAAAGGCTACAAAACATTTCAAATCAATTTTTATTTGTCACATGCGCCAAATACAGTGAAATGCTTACTTACAAGCCCTTAACCAACAATGCAGTTTTAAGTAAAATACCTAAAAAAAAGAAATAAAAGTAACAAATATTTAAAGAGCAGCGGTAAAAAACAATAGCGAGGCTATATAAAGGGGGTACCGGTACAGAGTTAATGTGCGGGGGCACCGCGTCAGTCGAGGTAATTGAGGTAATATGTACATGTAGGTAGAGTTATTAAAGTGACTATGCATAGATAATAACAGAGAGTAGCAGCAGCGTAAAAGAGGGGGGGGGGGGGGGCAATGCAAATAGTCTGGGTAGCCATTAGATGTTCAGGAGTCTTATGGCTTGGGGGTAGAAGTTGTTTAGAAGCCTCTTGGACCTAGCTTACTTATTCAGTATGTGGGGCCCATGTAGAAATCCAACCCACAAACTCTACCCTTAGTTCCCTTTCAGGAGTTACCTTCTCTCACACTTCTGTTTTCCCTCTTTCCCTTTCACCTCTCTCTTTCTCTCTCTCTTTCTCCCTCTCTCCTTTAGAGAAGGCCGTCTCCAAGCCTGGCCGGCCGACACACATCTGCAACACATGTAACAAGCAGTTTAAAAACAACTACAACCTCCGGCGCCATCAGTCGGTGCACACTGGCATCAAAATGAAGGACAGAGCAGCCAGAGAGAGGGAGGATGGGAGCAAGGGAAGAGGAGAACGGCAAACAATCCCTCTCTCCCTCCTCCACCTTTCTCTGCCCTCTCATCCTCCTCCCGCAGAATCCCTCCCCCAACCCTCCCCACTTGGAAACCAGGGGGGCCAACCTGTTGCGGTGTCCATCGCCCCAGCTACCGTCACCATGGCTGCGCCCCAGGTGCTCCAAGCTGCAGTTGTGGTTGCCGGGACAATGGTACAGGTTGGTTGGTGCCTGTTTTGTCATAATTATTGAAGAATAATTTGTAGCTCCCTTTGCCTTTCTCTCTTTCCTCGTCTACTTTATTGTGCAATGTAACCAGAGTAGCTACACTGACCCCACAGCCAGCACTAGCCAACTGTCCCTTTCTTCTCTCAAACCTAGAACCAGAACCTGGGGCCTCAACCCAACCCCAACCAGGTGAGGAAGAACCATGCGTGTGAGGCCTGTGGGAAGGCCTTCCGAGACGTGTACCACCTGAACCGCCACCGGCTTTCCCACTCGGACGAAAAGCCCTACCACTGCCCTATCTGCCAGCAGCGCTTCAAGAGGAAAGACCGCATGAGCTACCATGTACGCTCACACCAAGGAGGGGTGGAGAAACCTTATGTCTGCCCCCACTGCGCCAAGGGATTCTCACGGTGAGAAGGGGTATGACTGGGTGGTGCGGGGGGGGGGGGGGGGGTTCAATTGTGAGACAAGTATACACACATGCACATACAGTACCAGTCAAAAGTTTGGACACACCTACTCATTCCAGGGTTTTTCTTTATTTTTACTATTTTCTACATTGTAGAATAATAGTGAAGACATCAAAACTATGAAATAACACATATGAAATCATGTAGTAACCAAAAAAGTATTAAACAAATCAAAATATATTTTATATTTGAGATTCTTCAAAGTAGCACCCCTTGCATTGTTGACAGCTTTGCACACTTGGCATTCTCTCAACCAGATTCCTGAGGTAGTCACCTGGAATGCATCTCAATTAACAAGTGTGCCTTGTTAAAAGTTAATTTGTGGAATTTCTTTCCTCAATGTGTTTGAGCCAGTCAATTGTTTTGTTACAAGGTAGGGGTGTATAACAGAAGATGGCACTATTTGGTAAAAGACAAAGTCCATATTATGGCAAGAAATGACAATCCATAATTACTTTAAGACATGAAGGTCAGCCAATATGGAACATTTCAAGAACTTTGAAAGTTTCTTCAAGTGCAGTCACAAAAACCATCAAGCGCTATGATGAAACTGGCTCTCATGAAGACCGCCACAGGAAAGGAAGACCCAGAGTTACCTCTGCTGCAGAGGATAAGTTCATTAGAGTTACCAGCCTCGGAAATTGCAGCCCAAATAAATGCTTCACAGAGTTCAAGTAACAGACACATCTCAACATCAACTGTTCAGAGGAGACTGCGTGAATCAGGCTTTCGTGGTCAATTTGCTGCAAAGAAACCACTACTAAAGGACACCAATAAGAAGAAGAGACTTGCTTGGGCCAAGAAACACGAGCAATGGACATTAGACCAGTGGAAATCTGTCCTTTGATCTGATGAGTCCAAATTTTTGATTTTTGGTTCCAACCGCCGTGTCTTTGTGAGACGCAGAGTATGTGAATGGGTGATCTCCGCAATGTGTGGTTCCCACCGTGAAGCATGGAGGAGGAGGTGTGATGGTGTGGGGATGCTTTGCTGGTGACACTGTCTGGGATTTATTTGAATTAAAGGCAGACTTAACCAGCATGGCTACCACAGCATTCTGCAGTGATACGCCATCCCATCTGGTTTGTGCTTAGTGGCACTATCATTTGTTTTTCAACAGGACAATGACCCAACACACAAGACTGTTGGAAAGGCTTTCCAGGTGAAGCTGGTTGAGAGAATGCCAAGAGTGTACAAAGCTGTCATCAAGGCAAAGGGTGGCTACTTTGAAGAATCTAAAATCTAAAATATACATATACATAAAATATACATTGAACACTTTTTTTGGTTACTACATGACTCCATATGTGTTCATAGTTTGATGCCTTCACTATTATTCTACAATGTAGAAAACAGTAAAAATAAAGAAAAACCCTTGAATTAGTAGGTGTGTCCAAACTTTTGACTGGTACTGTATATGTACATGCTAATTTTTGTGAAATTAGTCTGGAGTTCTAATAGAATTCAGTTCTAACTGACGTCTGTAGTGTAAAGGTAGCTCTATCGACGAGAAATTACTGATAAGACACAGATAAGACACACGTGGGGTCTTAAAATCCCTTCTCCTGTCTGTTCCAGACCCGACCACCTCAACAGTCACGTCAGACAGGTGCACTCCACTGAGAGACCCTTCAAGTGCCCGGTAATCCTCTTTTTTCTAACTCACTTTAACTCTTTCACTCTCTCTTTTTCTACTCTCTGCATGTATTTTTGACCCCCACGATTAATCTTTCTCGGTCCATTTGTCTGTTAGTAAGTCACACGCGATATCTCAGATGGGTCTTGCCATAAAAAGATCAGTAATTTACAAAATTACACTGAATGGCCAGATGGTGGCGGTATAACCAGTGATTCAAACGCTAACTTTGAAAGGTCACGCCCCTCAACCCGTGTGACCTAAAGTCATGAAATTTGGTACATAGGTCCCTCCTCACAAGGAACAAATTTTACTCAGGGACCCATTTTACACTATTTTGGATTTTGTGAAAAACACTTAACTCTGGCACCGAATGACCTATCTGCGCGAAACAGCATAATCCGTGGGGGACGACATTTTAACTCTTGCCTTGTTCTTTCTCCCTATTTTCAACCCTGTTTCCTGTCGTATGTCCCTTGATTCTCTGTATACACTGTATGAATTGTTTTATAGGCAATTTAATGACATTGACCTGCCTAGCTTCTAAAATATAATGGCAAAGAAACATTTCCAAATGTCCAAGATACACCAATGGTTTTGTGTGTGTGTGTGCGGGCGCGCGCACGCGCGCTACACAGACCTGCACGTCTGCCTTCGCCACGAGGGACCGTCTCCGTGCCCACCTGATTCGCCATGAGGAGAAGGTGCCGTGCCACATCTGTGGCAAGCTCCTCTCTGCCGCCTACATCACCGATCACATGAGGGTCCACAACCAATCACAGCACCATGCCTGCCACCTGTGCAACCGCAGTGAGTGGACTTCCATGTTATTTTTTAAATGTGTGAAAGGAGAGGAGAATACCTGTGTAACAGAGGTGGTTACACAGTTATCCCTCTCTCATTCTTCATGTCCTTATCTTTTGTTCCTCACCTTTTCTTATTTCTCAATGCTCTCCCTCCCGCTCTCTTCCTCCCTCTCGTCTCCCTCCAGGCTTCACCACCCTCACCTACCTGCGCGTCCACGCTCAGAAACACCACGGCCAGGAGTGGAAGGAGAGCGGCGGGACACGGGGCATGTTCGGCGGGGCCGGTGCCGGCGGGGTGCTGCTGTGCCAACTGTGTGGGGTGCAGTGCAAGACACCCACCCAGCTCCAGGGCCACATGGGCACCCACGCCGTCACCCAGGTCCAGGGCGCCCCCAGCAGTAGCCTCGCGGGGACCGGTACCATGGATGTGGCCGTGTCTCTGTCAGGCAGTTCAACCGTGAGCCTGCTGGTCACTGACTGCTCCAGCATCGCCCCCCAGCCTCTCAGCTAGCAGCCAGGCCCATTGGAGGGAAGGGGGAGAGGGGGTGGAGGTAGAGGGGTTTCGTGGAGACTGCAGTCAGGAGAGAGGAGTGGATGTGGCTCTGGGGTGAAGTTTCCCCTAAGTACAGATGTAGGATCAGCTTCCCCTCCCCCAATCCTAACCTTAACCATTAGTGGGGAAACTGAAAAACTGACCCAGGATCAGCATATAGGGGCATTTACCCTACAGTGGATGTTTGTGGATGCACCCTACAGTATGTTATGAAGGCCAAAGTATGCTGCAAACCAGGTCCCCTTTGTATTTGATCCTATTTTAAATGTTGCTGTTGTTTACGCAACAGTCACTTTCTCAACTGCCATTGGTGGACATGAGAGAGGGGGGAGGAAAGGAGAGACCATGGAATCCCCGTTTTTTCTTCAATTAAATCCTACTGAACGAAATATAAAGTTTTCCGGTCCAATATGCCACTTTTCCATTCACACAGAACACAAACTCCCATAACAATGTTTGGGATTTTACAAATACATCGCCATTTCTTTTCCTTGGAAATATTGATTATACAGTATATGATCACCCAGACGCAGTATGAGCTGTGGTCCTACATTGGCTTTTAGCTTTTTCAAATGAACTGTCTCCAAGAAAGGACGGTTGCCTTTTCATCAGAAATATGTCATCACCATGTAACTTTACCCTATGACTGATAGACAGGTGGCATCAAATGGGTATTTATTTGTATATTTGTCCACTGAATGCTCGTCTTTCTTTGCTTTCTATGATCTTGTTATTATTCTGGATGCTCAGATTTTTTATTCTCTCAAAGTTGCATTGGTCTGAAAAGTATTTGTACTTTTGTGACACGTTTTTGTGAGACTGTATTCTTGACTGTTCATCTGTTGGTGTAGAATCTCCTCTGTTAACGTCACTGTATTAAAGCCGTAGTATGTATAACCTATATGCACTTTATCTGTGAACATGTACAGCATCTGATATCAGAGATGCAGTAGAATGGAAAATTAGTATTTCTCTGAATGGAGAAAAATGTAATTATTATTGAACTATTAATATTTATTTTTTATCTCTATAAAATATAGTTATGATAATCTGAATAGTGATTATATGAGCCGTTGATCAATTGTCCATGGCATTGTTTACACCAGTGGTCTAACCCTCCCCCACATGTTCTCCTCCTTTGCTATCCATCCCCCAACTCACTCACTATCCCACTCTTTCAGACAGCTGATTTCCAAGAAAGAAAGGGATAATTCGGAAGACATGTTTAGCAGATGATATAGAGAAGAGCGATGGAATATATCACATAGCAGCTGGTTAAATCTCTCTTTGCACTTTTCATTTTTAGCATTGGGTATGATATGGCTAGCTTGTTAGCAATTTAGCTAGCTGACAACCCTGGCTAACGCAGCTAGCGATGCAAACCTGACTTTCGTTGTGTAAAATCAAATAGGATTTCCTCGCGCTGCGAACAACGTTTGCTGGTTTGTTTTTCGTTCATTTTCCTGGAATCGTTTCGTCTACTGAAAGTGTTTTTGCTCAAAACAAATATATAGGTCACGATAGTCTACTAGCTAAATACCGGCTATCTATAAAGGGCATGGAACAGCTGGTTAGCAATCGGGCTGATGCCAGCTAGCTAACGTTCTACGAATCTTAATTTCATTGACCGACATCTGAAGTGGATGAAATGGGCGTTTGCTACCTCTATTTAGCTACCTCTGCAACACAGTGCAACTGGTTAACTATAATAAGCTAGTGTAATTACTCAGCTAACTATATGCAAACACAGGTGTGTCTACATTAAGGTTTAGCTAGCTAGTTCGTTAACTTCAACCAGACAAAGGTAGCTACAGTAGCTAGCTGAGCCCAGGCAATAAACTAATGTAGCGCGAGCTGGTAGCCAGGTAATGTAACATAGCATTGTTAGCTAAGGGGAGACTTCTTTCTCGTCGTAAAATTAGGCCACAAAACAAAGTACAATGTATTGACAGTGACAGGCATTGTTTTCTCCAACCAGACTTGCATTGATTATGTGATCACTGGCCAATTAGATCGTGTTTGTGTCTATATAACGTTAGCTCAGGAACACGCACTGCTAATTATACTTGAGTTTTTTTGTCGTGACCTACCTACCTCACTGAAGCCAATACTGGTGATTCCACGACGAGTCTAATAGCAAGCTAAACAGCACTGCTCCTGTTATTATATAGCTGGCAAGATAGCTGCCAACCATATCAGACATTGTTTACATTCTCCGTTGCATGTTCTACAAGCAAGAAACAGTCACAATCATGCCTGCATAGAACATTGAAGCTCTGGATCATGTATATGTAATGTATGCAACGCTCAAAGTGAGTACAGTATTAGACATAGCTCCCAAATGAATTCTGATAGGGGTTTGAAATAGAATGGCATTCCATGGTACAGGCCGGCAGCAGACAGTATGTGGTAACATGTTCCCCGGATCTGAGTTAGGCCATAAGTATTTTTGCGTCAACACCTCAACTGGAGCCACTTCCACGGGCCTCAGTGCAACACCGAGTCTAACTGGACCCACTGCCCCGGCGGGGACGCCACGACATCCAACATCTCTTGGGGGAAGCACCGGCGGCGGGGCCGCTGTACCACAGCCTCATAGTAGTCCTGCCAGTGAAGTACCAAGCCCTGCTGAGATGGAGCCTGATCGACCTATCGGTTATGGCGCATTTGGTGTGGTCTGGTAAGTTGTGCAATTTCAAATAAGAATTAAGACTGATTTCCATGTGAGTTTTTGCATGGTGTTGTTCCTTTCCAAAAAAAAGGGTGTGTATCTGACAAGGGAATGAGATAGACATACTGTGCAAGTGCCCTCCCCATTGGTGACCAGTGCTAACAGATGCCTCTTCATATTGCTCCTGCAGGTCAGTGACAGACCCTCGTGACGGGCGTAAGGTAGCCCTGAAGAAGATGCCCAATGTCTTCCAGAACCTAGTCTCCTGTAAGAGGGTCTTCAGAGAGCTGAGGATGCTCTGCTTCTTCAAACACGACAACGTAAGAATGGATAGCAATACATCTATACACAGGACTGCACAACACGCATAGGCTGCATCCTAAAGTGCACCCTATTTCCTATACTCTGGTAAAAAAAAATGTGTACTTACTATAGGAAAAAGGTGCCATTTGAGACATTTTCATACAGTATTGCATCCATAACATAAGACATAGCGATGCATCTTCACACTGCTCATTGATATGTTTCCATACAAAGGCTATCATTACAAATATCACTGTGAAGTTAGAGGTTTGTTATAGTTTAGACACTTAAGGACAAGAAGTGCCATAACAAACGTTGGCTGTGAACGGGTAGATCACTTGCTGAGTGTTCATGAATGGTGGCGATGTACAATCGTCAGAAAATTAACACGAAATGATGGCCAATGTTCTGTGGTCAGAGGCGATAGGATGGCCACTCACTGCTTTTAACCGTTCGTCTGTCTGTTTTGTCCTTTAGATCGCTAATCATTAAAACAACGAGAAGGGTGATGATGATGATGTGTGTTTACAGGTGTTGTCAGCGCTGGATATTCTGCAGCCTCCACAGATCGACTGCTTCGAGGAAATGTATCCTTCACACGCACATTCATGTCCACACACACACTTTCACACATGACTGTTATGTGTCAGCCATTGTTCACTCCTGCACTTTCTCTCTCTATTATCATGTCCTCCTTTCAAAACAGTCTGAATCTACATAGTACAATCTAAATCAAGATAAACCTCAACAGAGATGATACCATTAGTGATAGTCTTGTGTTATGATAGATAGATACATTTAACTTTAATATAGATAGATGGAGTATTACGCTTTCTTCTATGTGGTCCATCCACATCCTATAGGCGTCTGTTTCCTTGACCGTGGGCCATGCCTGACTGTAGCTACGTGATCACTGAGCTGATGCAGAGTGACCTCCACAAAGTCATCGTGTCTCCCCAGCCCCTCACCACCGACCACATCAAGGTGTTCCTCTACCAGATTCTCAGAGGTGAGTGGGACGGGGGGAGGAGTAGGGAAAGGGGCAAAGTTGAAGGTTGAAATGGAGTTGGAAGTCAAAGTTAAAGGCTGACTCCTGAGCCCAAAAACAACCCATTTGTGAGTTTGCCTTTCTGGGTTTGCAGGTTTAAAGGAGCCAGCTTGTTTCATGTGATGGAGCCATATTGATGGATTCATGTTGTCATTGACTGCAAACATTGAAGGGGAATTGGCTCGGGGCTGTATTTGAACCGTTATGAGTAACAGGGATTCTCCTTCTCTCAGGGCTGAAGTACCTGCATTCTGCTGGCATCCTGCACAGGGACATCAAACCTGGGAACCTGTTAGTCAACAGCAACTGCCTGCTCAAGGTAACTGTGTGTGTGTAGACGTTTGTTTTGGCGTGTGTCCGCATGTATGAATGTGTGAATCTGTGTGTGAACTTCCTCAAAAGACATGACAAGAAAGCATTATGCTGGCCAAGAAAAAAATAACTTAGTAGAGGTCAATATGGGCTGAAGAATTTCATCTATACACCTTTTGACAAACATACACGTGTATTATGCTGTAATTACACTGGTCAACCTACACTGATTATACCAAACATTACAAACACCTTCCTAATATTGAGTTGCACCTTTTGCCCCCAGAATAGCCTCAATTCGTTGGGGCATGGAATCTACAAGGTGTCGAAAGCGTTCCACAGGGATGCTTGACCATGTTGACTCCAGTGCTTCCCACAGTTGTTTCAAGTTGGCTGGATGTCCTTTGGGTGGTCGACCATTCTTGATACACATGGGAAACTGTTGTTAGGTTCTAAATGAACCTATTAAAACTCATGGACGATTAGTAAAGCTTAGACCAAGTTTATTCACCCATTGGGTCATACAGCTGCATAAGACAAAAACATATTTCCACCAGTGGTAGTATATATACCCTAATTTGGATGGAGTCTCCTCCTCTCTAAACATTACATCTTTATTGCTAGGCAGGAAGTTAAGTGATACGGGCAATAAACTGTTCCTTCTCCCTTAATGTGACCTGACCTCGACCCCCTTCCTCACTAATCCACAGCTGTCCACCCAGTCTTTCCTCCACTCAGTACATTCCAAGCTTAATTGCATCCACCATATACATTCCTCCTACAGATAACCATTAACTTATAGTGTAGACCCTAGACTATGGCACCCCTCATGTCTCTAGTATAACTGATGATTAACAATCTTTAAAGTTTAGAAATCCGAACCCATCACTGTTGAGCGTGAAAAACCCAGCATCGTTGCAGTTCTTGACACAGTGAAACTGGTGCACCTGGCCCCTACTACCATACTCTGTTCAAAGGCACTTTACTTTTGTAATGCCCATTTTTCAGCCTCTGAATGGCACACATACACAATCCATGTCACAACTGTCTCAAGGCTTAAAAATGCCCTCCATCTACACTGATTGAAGTGGATTTAACAAGTGACATCAAAAAGGTAGCTTTCACCTGGTCAGTCTGTCATGGAAAGAGCAGGTGTTAATGTTTTGTATACTCAGTGTTATTATCATGTAACTAAATTCCCCCTCTTCCACTCACCTCTTTTTCTTTCTCTTCCCTCTCCTCTCTCTCTCAGATCTGTGACTTTGGGCTCGCACGTGTGGAGGAGCCGGACCCGTCTCGTCACATGACCCAGGAGGTGGTGACTCAGTACTACCGGGCTCCTGAGGTGCTGATGGGCAGCCGCCATTACGGCTCTGCCATAGACGTCTGGTCGGTGGGCTGCATCTTCGCTGAACTACTGGGTCGACGCATCCTGTTCCAGGCCCAGAGCCCCATACAACAGGTAGAGGGTAGGGCTGTTGCGGTGACCGTATTACCGTCACACCGGCGGTCACAAGTCATGAAGGCAGTCAAATTCCAAGGTTACGGTAATTAGGCTTTTCCATGCTCTGATGCTGCTGATGGTCATTAGTAGCCTACCAAACTTGCTAACTGCCTGGTACTCAATTGTCCATCTAATCACTCTGACATCAATGCAAATGTAATCAAAAATCGAATTAAACATTTCATGAGAGCCCATGAGCTCATGTTGCGTAACATTTCTATAGGCTATGCAATTGCGCAATAAAACAGGGTGATGGTCTCTATTAAAAAGAGGAGGATCCCATCAGCTTTCTATAGGCTAGGCCTACTATATTTATTTCTCAACTTCTCTAATATTAAGCACATTGGTTATCTTTGCAACAGGAATATATACTGGCTGGCATGAAAATGAACCACGGGAAAAGCGTCCTCCATTTGCTATTTAAGTGCATAGATGACATGTATTTTTTCCCCTGCCCCTGTTTCGATACAGGTGCATGATAACGGTCCATCCTAAATCAAAACAAATTTCACACATACCGTACCAGTCAACAGGTTGCACACACCTACTGTGATAGAACATTTTCATATTCACCTGATTTGTTTGATATTAATAGTTAATGATTATATACATAACTAATAGTAAGACATTTCTCTCTCTTCATTCTGAGTGAACTGAGAGGAGTCTTTTGAAGCTTGGGCTGGCAACTGATTAAGTGATGGCTAGGTAAAAACCTACAGCTGGTATTCCATAGATAAGATGTGGTGGGTGTAACAGAGATAAAGAGAGCCTGGAGGAATAGAACAAAACCCTTGTTGTCTCATCATCCTGGCATCTGGGAAACTTAGCCCGGAGGGTTATAACAACAACCCCCATGCAGATGACCACAGGATGAACCCAAAGTAGCTTATGGTGCCCCCACTCTGCATGGGAGGGGTTGGAACCAGCCTGACTAAGCATTTTTTAGCTCCGATATAAGATCTGTTTTTTTCATTATTAGTTAAGCACTCGGCACACACTTCGGAGTGTGGGGTCGTCGGTTTCATTATTGCAATAATTAATTGATATTAAATAAAGATGGTTTTTTTGAGAAATGACCAAGTCTCTCAGTACTGAATTTCCATTACATTTTTGGCGACGACAACGATGGGATCTGCAACTTCACTTGTTGACCGCTCCTACTCATTCAAGGTTTTTTTTAAATAGTATTTTTACTATTTTCTACATTGTAGAATAATAGTGAAGACATCAACTATGAAATAACACACATGGAATCATGTAGTATCCCAAAAAGTGTTAAACAAATCAAAATAGATTTTCTATTTTAGATTCTTCAAAGTAGCCACCCTTTGCATTGATGACAGCTTTGTACACTCTTGGCATTCTCTCAACCAGCTTCATGAGGAATGCTTTTCCAACAGTCTTGAAGGAGTTTCCACGTATGCTGAGCACTTGTTGGCTGCTTTTACTTCACTCTGCGGTCCAACTCATCCCAAACCATCTCAATTCGGTTGAGATCAGGTGATTGTGGAGGCCAGGTCATCTGATGCAGCATCATCACTCTTCTTGGTCAAATAGCCCTTACACAGCCTGCAGGTGTGTTTTGGGTCATTGTCCTGTTGAAAAACAAATGATAGTCACACTAAGCGCAAACCAGATGGGATGGGGCGTATTGCTGCAGAATGCTGTGGTAGCCTTGCTGGTTAAGTGTGCCTTGAATTCTAAATAAATAAATCACTAACTACAGGTAGAAAGTGCCGTTTTGTCTCACCAGTGATAAGCTCTGAGAACAGAGTTGCAAGAAAGATAGCATTGTCAATTCCATCCGCAAGAGCAAGGGTTTCTCCAGCAATTGTGCTTCGGACAACCCTTCTGATCCTTTTTGACTGCCAACAGATAGGTGAGAATCTTCCTCCTTCACCCATTAACACGATTAGATGTCCACCTTGTGTGACTCCATCTGTAAGGTTCCCTAGCGAAGCATCACTGAAGACAACTAGTTTCAAAGAGTCATCTTTTCCAACATGCTGAAACTTTAAAGTCACTTGTTGTGATTTCAGTTTACGAACAACTTTGTTCGCCTCATGAATGGTTTGTACAGTAGCATGTTTTGTGTTAGATGCCAAGTTGCAACCATCAAACATTACATCAGGTCTACTCTGTCTAGCAACCCATAAAAGTTGTCCTATCTTTGACCTCAATTGATCAGCTTCAATTCCACATAGAGGGGAATTCCTTTGTACGGCTCTTGAAGAATCCAGGTGAAAGGGTTGAAGATTCTTGATATTGCTCTCCTGTTGCATCAGTATTTTTCCATCAACTAATAAACTCTATGCCAACATAACAAAAATTATCATGCTCCTCACGGCTGACCTAGAAAACAGCTTTGAGGTGTGGAATCACAGTTGAAGCAAAGGTCTGTGAGCCACCCCAGATAAAGTCATCAACATGACAGGCAAGTACTCCAGTCACATTGCAGTCTTGATCAAGCCAATAGAAGACTGCAGGATCCACTTGTGACATTTTTCCACCTGTATTCAGCATTGTTGCCTTGACTTTGTTGTACCAGTAGAGTGATGCATCTGCCAGTCCATACACACACTTTTTTGGTTTCCACAGTGTTCCTTCGCTTTTAGCTTCAGGCGGAGGTTGGATGTGAATGTCCCTTGACAGCTCTGTTCCCTGCAAAAATGCAGATTTGATGTCTATGGAATTAAGTTTCCATTTTTTTCTGGCAGATCACTGACATCAGCAATCTGAGTGACTGAGGCGCATGTCGGTTGGGAGTTCTTTAGCAGCCAGCTCCTCAAAACCTCTAGCCACTAGACGTGCTTTAGGCACTATTCCAGTTAAGGGTTCTTTAAGGGTACACACCCACCTTGTTGAGACGCATTTTTGGCCAATGTCTTTGACTTCCTCAAATACTAAATTTTTCCTCCAATTACTGAGCTCATCTAGCTTAGCTGAGTCAAATGACACATCCTTTGTTTCAAGTACATCATCATTTTGAATGTCATTCTGTTTTTCTCAATTTTCCATTGGTTCAATTCTAATATTATCTACAAGTGACAGGTCAGCTCAACCTGTTGTACCAGAAAGTGTAGCTGGTTCAGAGTACTGCAAGTTGTACCAGATCTGGTGTTTTCCTTTGGCTTTTCCTGCTCGTCCAATGACGGTTGCTGTATGTGGAATACCACTTTCTCTGTCCATGTATTTAACAGTTTGTCCAGTTTTCAGATTGGAACAACCATGTTCTCTTAACACATGTGGCTGTTGTTGAAGCAACATTTCAGGCAATCTGGCCGGCGCCATCTTGGAGAGGCACCTAATCTAATCAATAAATAATCATAAACTTGACTAAAAAATACAGGTTGGACAGCAAATGAAAGATATATTAGTTCTTAATGCAACCGCTGTGTTAGATTTTTAAATGAACGTTACTGCGACATACAGGGTGCGTTATAGCGAGACCCCACCGAAATGAATGGAGGAATAATCTTTTTAAATTTTTCCACAGAACAACGAATTAACATCATAAATAGTTCTTACTTTTTGATGAACTTCCATCAGAATCTTGGGCAAGTTGTCCTTTGTCCAAAAGAATCGTTGCTCGGTTGTAGATTGTCGCCTTCAACTTTGAAATTAGCTGTAAACATTAGCCATGTGGCGAAGACGTGCCCAACTCACTATTGCGCAGCACAAAGAACATTTTCGAAATTCGCAATATACTCACATAAACTGAAATAACTCTGTTTAAAATAACTACGTTATGATGTTTCTAACACCTATATCGAATAAAATCAGAGCCGGATATATCTAAGGGCTATAACGGGAGCTTTCTAGAACGCCATCCTGAGGTCTGCCTTGCGTCATGGCGAACGAAGGAAAGAGAGGACATCACGTTCCGAGCCTATTTATAAGGCTTCAGATCTGCCTAGCAACTCCATTCCAATTCTCACTATTTGCTGACATCCAGGGGAAGGCGTATGCAGTGCATCTCAACCAATAGAAGACAGGCAAATTAATAAACCGACCTCAGAACAGCCTGCATGATTTCAGACTTCTCACTTCCTCACAGGAAAATTGCTCCAACTCGAGTTCTGTTTAACTCACAGATATAATTCAAACGGTTTTAGAAACTAGAGAGTGTTTTCTATCCAATAGTAATAATAATATGCATATTGTACGAGCAAGAATTGAGTACGAGGCAGTTTAATTTGGGGACGATATTTTACAAAGTTGAAACAGCACCCCCTGTAGTGACAAGAATGACTACTCCCGGTCCTTTCCACTCTTGACAGTCAACTCGTTTGTAGTACACTTTGTTTCCAGTTTCGTATTTCTCATCATCATTATTCCCTGAACTGCTGAGTAACTTCTGAAGTCTGTCAACTGTAGCATGTCCAAACTGTTTGTGAAGCTTTAACAATACTTTGTGTTTTTCTTTTGTGTTCATGTTCTCTGTGACTGTCAGAATCTCCATGTGCTCTGTGTCAGTCAGAATCTCATTTTTGCATGGACTCTGTGATGTCTTTGTCTAAAATGTTTACACAATAGTGGCCTGAGGTAGTAAGTTCAAGAGTCACTGGTTGTTTAAACATCACTGCCTTGTCATTTTTTTATGTCTAGTACAGCCTCTGCCTTCTTGAGGGAAGCTTTGCTTAAGGGGATATCTGTAGGGACCACCTCTGTTTCAATGTGACACTTTGTCTGACCAATTTTTGCTGGTATCTTAACTCTCTTGGTAGAATGGACAATTCTCCAATCTCCAAATTTGAAAGATCTGTTGCTTGGTGTGTCAATCATATTTTGTACTATTTTCATACTTAGTTCACTGACATAGCTATCAAGCCATTTTGCACCACACACTGTCCGTGTACATGCAGTATCAATCACAGCAGACCCTAAGGATTCAACTATAAAAATCTCAGTATCAGAAGCCGATTAATTTGAAAACAGTGTAATGTTACACTGCTCTATCTCTGTGTTTACATTTTCCTCTGTTAGTTTAACTTGTTCATTTTTATGACCCAATGGTAAGTGCTTTGACAAATAGCACATTTTGATCTCCTTCCATATTTGTCCAGTGGATTTGTGCTGGGAAATGGCGCCCTCTTCTGGTTGTCTTGAGAACGTGACTTGTTGGCGCCTTTTCTCTGCTGCTCAGTGTAATATGCTGCGTCACTCACTTGCAGTCCATCTGTTATTGGCGCGACAGACGTCTTTTCACCAAAGATTATTTTTAGTGCCGACTTCATTGACGCAAAAGTCAGCACAGTACAAGCAGTCAAAGCCAACTGTTTCTAGACAGGCAGTATCTAGCAACTAGAAAGCTAACACTGCATCCGGAAGAACCATGTCGTGGTTCTGTTCGAAATCAATGATGTAGTCCGTCATTGCAACCGAAATATCTCTCGTAACACTGTCAAAGTTTGAATATACCTCGTAGGCACGTTTTTTCTCTTCTTTAAGAAATAAGGAATCCAGTGCTCTGATCAAATTCACCATACCGTCATCCTTGTTCAAATCCTCAACGGATATTTCCAGTGCTGTATCTCTCGCTCTTCCCTCGAGCGATAATACCACCGCAAGTGCTTGCTTTTTCACGTCCAGATTAGTAACCCGTATCCAGATTCCAAGTTCATTTTTACAACTTTCGTACGACCTCTTCTCGTCGAAGCGAGGTGGCACATTGTAGTTATTAACCATCCTCTGCTACCAATGTTAACTCGAAATGACACAACGACAAGGTTCCAGTTTAACAAAGTTTACTATACTATATGAACACACTACAAGGTAGCCATTCCCCTCCAGGCTAGGTCCATCAACTACAAGACTCCCTGCGCAGGCGCACTCTTGACTGAGTGATAGCCCCGTAATAACAGAAATATAGGGATACTTAAAACATGAACTTAACAAAGGACTTGCGCAGTTGCGTCCCCAATGTGTCTGTCTTCACTTGTAGCCTGTGATGGAGAGCCAGAAGGGCACAACGCAGCACTCTGGGCCAAGGGCACATCGGCAACTGGCCACAAAAGGCATGGATTTTTTTAGGGTGCATTACGACCACACAAAGGGGATGCCGCTATGAAATTCGAGGCATTATTAAGTGCTTGTAAAATTGTGAATGAGAGACTGATGAAGTGTTTATAGCCTGCGCAAAAAAAGCAGAGCTCATTCCTTTCAAGTTACTTAAAAAAAAATCAACATTAGTCGCATCATGCAACCTTATAATGTATTAAAAATCAAAATATATAGCCCAACGTTTGTAGAACAACTAAAGTTACATTAATAACTCTAATTAAACATATAGGAGTACTTATTTCTTTGTTAATTAACCATTCAACACAGAACAGCCGCATGTGTCACTCCCTCAAATCGTTTGGAGAAAATATACTTTCTATTTTATTCAGCTATGTTCAGTTGTATTCTTCATAATATAAAATAATGCCATGAAATTCTGAGTAAATCTTGTCTGCTAAATGAGCTAGTGTAGCCCACAGCCATTTGGCATAGCCAGATCAGGACACAACGTAAGGACAACTCAGAGTATGCTATTCTGTTCTTCTGAAATAGACTACATTTTCTTCATATCATGCTTCTTTAGACCTGTCTAAAATAAATAATTGATTTATTGTCAAGGTGTAGGCTATATTACATGGATTTACTATACTTTTTAAAATCTAGATGTTCCAAAGGTCTGCATCAGTGGCTTGTAGGCTATGTGTGGAAGCCAGGAGATGCTAAATGTGTTTGTTAATTAACGGTCAATTACCGTGAGAACGACAGTTATTTGCGTGACAATCACCGGCTGACGAAATGTTGTGCCCGCCACAGCTCTAGTAGAGGGGTGGGAGGCACAGAACCCTATTCAATGGGTTGGGAGGGAGGAAAGAGGGAAAGCCATCTGAAGGTGTAATCTGTCTGGGCAATGATTTTAACTTTTATCTAACGATTAATAATCAAATGTATCGAATTTTTGGCACTTGTGGATGGTCGTTTTTTATTTATTTAGGTTTGTTGTCAAATTAAATCTCCTCTGTCTCTCCCACCCTCACACTCTATATTCTCACTCTCTCTCTCTCTCTCTCTCTCTCTCTCTCTCTCTCTCTCTCTCTCTCTCTCTCTCTCCCTCTACCCCATAGTTGGATCTGATCACTGATCTGCTGGGTACCCCTCCTCTCTCTGCCATGGCATCTGCCTGTGAGGGGGCCAGAGCTCACATCCTGAGAGGACCTCACAAACCGGTACTTCCTCCTCACTGAACCTATGAACTACTCACTAACTGATCTGACCTTCCTTTGTATTACTATGAGACACATGTGGTCAAATATTGTCCCCCTTGCACTTTACAAACGTAAATACCTTACTTCAAACTAGGGTTGTTACAGTGACCGTTTTACCACCACACCTGCGGTCACGAGTCATGACCGCAATCAAATTCCATGTGACCGTTTAGTCACGGTAACTAGGCTTCTCCAAAACTGCGCTCTGATGCCACTGATGGTCATTAGTATCCTACCAAACTTGCTAACTGACCGTCACTAATGGCCTGGTACTTATTGTCCCTCTAATCACTCTGACATCAATGCAAATGTAATCGAAAATCAAATTGAACACTTCATGAGAGCCCATGAACATTTCTATAGGCTATGCATTTGTGAGAAAATAGAGTTTTGGTCTCTATTAAAACGAGGAGGGAGGATCCCATCCGATTTCTGTAGCCTAGGCCTACTATTTATTTCTCAACTTTCCTAATATTAAGCACATTGCTTCACTTTACAACAGGAGTAGCCTACCTGGCTGGTATGAAAAAGAACCGTAGGAAAAGTGTCCTCCATTTGCTATTTGTGTATATGATGACATGTATTATTGATTTTTTTCTGCCCCTGTTCCGACAGATGCATGATAATCATAGTCGCACACCATGTAGCCTAGTCCATAGGCCTATATTTTTTGATAAGGTTTGTATCACAATTAATGTGGCCAAATCATTCCAAACGTATCCTATAGCCTAGGCATAGGACCCCTGGAACATAGTTGGAGAGCACATAGTTTACAGAGCCCAGTGAAATGTGTTCTTATAAGCCCAGCCATTGCTCCATCGTGTGTGTAAACAGAGTTTTGAATGGCCACTATTTAAAAAAGGATCCCAGCTTTCTTGTGCTGCTATATTTCTTATTCACTTCTTAAAATTAAGCACATTAATCCGCTTTACAAGTAGTGTAGCCTACCAGGCATACATCGACAGTGCGTGAGTTAAGTTTGTGGAAGATCATTTTCCCCTTAAAAATGCACCTTTATAATAAAAACATTACATGCATAATCACATTTGCTGACTTATGTAAGAGCCTACTTTTTGTAGTGTGATAAATAGGTTGGATAGTCATAATATAACTCAATCAGTGTTAGCAAAAAATAACGTTCAATGCATGGCTGAGTGCGTATAACCTAGAGTAGGTCTAGTCTATAAGCTATATCAGATATGTTTCTACTGTCTTTGCCTTTTTTCCCCGCGATTGTAATTTTAAATTGCGATATGCCTGGCTTGGTCTCCGCACTTTTCACAGGCCGTCGCAACTCAACAATGAATCTGCCCAAATTGCGCACGCTGCCTTTCCTTCCGACTGTAGGCAATGTGATTTTATAACTATCCACAACTTATTTTTTTTAACAAAGCTAATGATCTTCCGTGGCCAAATCATGCTTTAGTATTCTATTTTGAATTATTTTATTTATTTCTCTATATCATTTTGGCAATTTAATTAAATTTACTTTCGGAAAGCTTCCCCTAGCCTAATGGACGCGCCGTATATGCTTGCATATTAAAAAAACGTAACCTCCATTTGCTATTCGAGTGCAGACTACGTATTACATGTTTGTTTTTTTGTGGGCCATTCTAAATAAAAATATTTCCACACATACACTATATATGCAAAAATATGTAGACACCCTTTCAAATGAGTGTATTTGGCTATTTCAGCCACCTGTTGCTGATTGGTGTCTAAAATCAAGCACACAGCCATGCAATCTCCATAGGTAAACATTGGCAATAGAAGGCCTTACTGAAGTGTTCAGTGACTTTCAACCTGGCACCTTCAGGATGCCACCTTTCCAACTAGTCAGTTCGTAAAATGTCTGCCCTATTAGAGCTGCCTCAGTCAACTGTAAATGCTGTTATTGTAAAGTGGAAATGTCTAGGAGCAACAACAGCTCAGCCGCGAAGTGGTTGGCTACACAAGCTCACAGAAGGGGACTGCCTAGTGCTGAAGCGCGTAAAAATCATCTGTCCTCGGTTGCAACACTCACTACCAAGTTCCAAACTCTGGAAGCAACGTCAACACAAGAACTGTTCTTCGGGAGCTTAATGAAATGGGTTTCCATGGCCAAGCAGCCGCACACAAGCCTAAAATCACCAATGCCAACCATCGGCTGGAGTGACTGCCATTGGACTCTGGAACAGTGGAAATGCGTACTCTGGAGTGATGAATCATGCTTCACTATCTGGCAGTCGGACGGACGAATCTAACGCTACAGCATACAATGACATTCTTGACGATTCTGTGCTTCCAACTTTGTGGCAACAGTTTGGGGAAGGCCCTTTCCTGTTTCAGCATGACAATGCCCCCATGCACAAAACAAGGTCCATACAGAAATGGTTTGTCGATATCAGTGTGGAAGAACTTCAACCCCATCGAACACCTTTGGGATGAATTGGAACGCTGACTGCGAGCCAGGCCTAATCATCCAACATCCGTGCCCGACCTCACTAATGCTCTTGTGGCTGAATGGAAGCAAGTCCCCCTAGCAATGTTACAACATCTAGTGGAATGCCTTCCCAGAAGAGTTGAGGGTGTTATAGCAACAAAGGGGGGACCAACTCAATATTAATGCCCATGGTTTTGGAATGAGATGTTCGACGAACAGGTGTCCACATACTTTTGGTCTTGTAGTGTATATTGCCATATGTAAAGACCAGATTTAAATTAAGAATAGTCTGATGGGTCAGAATATTACTTCCGGCGCCGACAGAGATAGCCGCCTCGCTTCGCGTTCCTAGGAAACTATGCAGTATTTTTGTTTTTTTATGTGTTATTTCTTACATTGTTACCCCAGGAAATCTTAGGTTTTATTACATACAGTCGGGAGTAACTATTGGATATAAGAGCAACGTCAACTCACCAACATTACGACCAGGAATACGACTTTCCCGAAGCGGATCCTCTGTTTGGTCCACCAACCAGGACAATGGATCGGATCCCAGCCGGCGACCCAAAACCGCAGCGCCGCAGAAGGGGCAGACGGAGCGGTCTTCTGGTCAGGCTCCGTAGACGGGCACATTGCGCACCGCTCCCGAGCATACTACTCGCCAATGTCCAGTCTCTTGACAACAAGGTAGACGAAATCCGAGCAAGAGTTGCCTTCCAGAGAGACATCAGAGATTGTAACGTTCTTTGTTTCACGGAAACATAGCTCACTCTGGATACGTCATCGGAGCCGGTACAGCCACCTGGCATCTTCACGCATCGCGCCGACAGAAACAAACATCTCTCTGGTAAGAAGAAGGGCGGGGGTGTATGCCTTATGATTATATGACGTGGTGTGATCAATACAACATACAGGAACTCAAGTCCTTTTGTTCACCTGACCTAGAATTCCTTACAATCAAATGCCGGACGCATTATCTACCAAGAGAATTCTCTTCGATCATAATCACAGTCGTGTATATCCCAAGCAGACACATCGACGGCCCTGAAAGAACTTCATTTGACTCTATGTAAACTGGAAACCACATATCCTAAGGCTGCATTTATTGTAGCTGGGAATCCGACCAATCGGATTCCACGCTTCAAGATTGCTTCGATCACGTGGATTGGGATATGTTACGCATAGCGTCGGATAATAACATTGATGAATACGCTGATTTGGTGAGTGAGTTTATTAGCAAGTGCATCGGTGATGTTGTACCCACAGCGTCTATTAAAACATTCCCCAACCAGAAACTGTGGATTGATGGCAGCATTCGCTCAAAACTGAAAGCGCGAACCACTGCTTTTAATCAGGGCAAGGTGACCGGAAACATGACCGAATACAAACAGTGTAGCTATTCCCTCCGCAAGGCAATCAAACAAGCTAAGCGTCAGTATAGAGACAAAGAGTCGCAATTCAACGGCTCAGACACGAGAGGTATGTGGCAGGGTCTACAGTCAATCACGGATTACAAAAAGAAAACCAGCCCTGTCGCGGACCAGGATGTTTTGCTCCCAGACAAACTAAACAACTTCTTTGCTTGCTTTGAGGACAATACAGTGCCACTGACACGGCCCGCTACCAAAACCTGCGGACTCTCCTTCACTGCAGCCGACGTGAGTAAAACATTTAAACGTGTTAACCCTCGCAAGGCTGCCGGCCCAGACGACATCCCCAGCCGTGTCCTCAGAGCATGCATAGACCAGCTGGCTGGTGTGTTTACGGACATATTCAATCAGTCCTTATCCCAGTCTGCTGTTCCCACATGCTTCAAGAGGGCCACCATTGTTCCTGTTCCCAAGAAAGCGAAGGTAACTGAGCTAAATGACTATCGCCCCGTAGGACTCACTTCCGTCATCATGAAGTGCTTTGAGAGACTAGTCAAGGACCATATCACCTTCACCCTACCTGACACCCTAGACCCACTCCAACTTGCTTACCGCCCCAATAGGTCCACAGACGTTGCAATAACACTGCACACTGCCCTAACCCATCTGGATAAGAGGAATACCTATGTAAGAATGCTGTTCATTGACTACAGCTCAGCATTTAACACCATAGTACCCTCCAAGCTCATCATTAAGCTCGAGACCCTGGGTCTCAACCCCGCCCTGTGCAACTGGGTCCTGGACTTCCTGACGGGCCGCCCCCAGGTGGTGAGGGTAGGTAACATCTCCACCCCGCTGATCCTCAACACTGGGGCCCCACAAGGGTGCGTTCTCAGCTCTCTCCTGTACTCCCTGTTCACCCATGACTGCGTGGCCATGCACGCCTCCAACTCAATCATCAAGTTTGCAGACGACACTACAGTGGTAGGCTTGATTACCAACAACGACGAGACGGCCTACAGGGAGGAGGTGAGGGTCCTCGGAGTGTGATGTCAGGAAAATAACCTCACACTCAATGTCAACAAAACAAAGGAGATGATCGTGGACTTCAGAAAACAGCAGAGGGAGTAGCCCCCTATCCACATCGACGGGATAGTAGTGGAGAAGGTGGAAAGTTTTAAGTTCCTCGGCGTACACATCACGGACAAACTGAAATGGTCCACCCACACAGACAGCGTGGTGAAGAAGGCGCAGCAGCGCCTCTTCAACCTCAGGAGGCTGAAGAAATTTGGCTTGTCACCAAAAACATTCACAAACTTTTGCAGATGCACAATCGAGAGCATCCTGTCGGGCTGTATCACTGCCTGGTACGGCAACTGCTCCGCCCACAACCGTAAGGCTCTCCAGAGGGTAGTGAGGTCTGCACAACGCATCACCGGGGGCAAACTACCTGCCCTCCAAGACACCTACACCACCCAATGTCACAGGAAGGCCAAAAAGATCATCAAGGACAACAACCACCTGAGCCACTGCCTGTTCACCCCGCTATCATCCAGAAGGCGAGGTCAGTACAGGTGCATCAAAGCGGGGACCAAGAGACTGAAAAACAGCTTCTATCTCAAGGCTATCAGACTGTTAAACAGCCATCACTAACATTGAGTGGCTGCTGCCAACATACTGACTCATCTCTAGCCACTTTAATAATTAAAAATGTATGTAATAAATGTATCACTAGCCACTTTATATAATGTTTACATACCCTACATTACTCATCTCATATGTATATACTGTACTCTATACCATCTACTGCATCTTGCCTATGCCGTTCGGCCATCGCTCATTCATATATTTTTATGTACATATTCTTATTCATTCCTTTACGCTTGTGTGTATAAGGTAGTTGTTGTGAAATTGTTAGGTTAGATTACTTGTTAGATATTGCTGCATGGTCGGAACTAGAAGCACAAGCATTTCGCTACACTCGCATTAACATCTGCTAACCATGTGTAAGTGACAAATACAATTTGATTTCATTTGCTTGTCAAATTGTGAATGAGAGAATGATGAAGTATGTGGAGCCTGCACAAGGAGAAGAGCTCATGTCTTTCATGTGACTTTTTTCAAATCATTTGTCGCATCATGCAGTCTTAGGCTATATGTTTTGATTTTTAATACATTCTAAGTTTGTATCACAACTAACGTTGCATAAATAACTCCAAATTAAACATATTGGAGCCCCTGTTTCTTTGTTAAATGCTCAACACTGAATAGCTGCATGTGTCACTCCTTCGGAAATCGTTTGGTGGAAAATATGCTTTCTATTTTATTCAGCTATGTTCAATTGTATTCTTCATACTATAAAAGAATGCCACGGAATTCTAAGCAAATCGTGTTTGCTAAATGAATTAGTGTAGCCCACAGCCATATGGCATAGCAAGATCAGGGCCTAACATAAGGACAACTGAAAATATGCTATTCTGTTTTTCCAATATAGGCTACATTTTCTTCATGTTTCTTTAGACCTGTCTAAAATAAATAATGGATTTATTGTGATGGTGTATGCTATATAAAATTAATTTGTTATACTTTTTATACTTGGATTGTAGGCTATGCATGGAAGATGGACACAGTATTTTGGCACCCTTGCACAATTCTCTATTTCTTAAAAAAAAAAACGAATTGGGGTGTATTAACATAAACACAAACAAACACTTTTGGCATCTCCTGCTCTCCTCTCCTGTTTATGTTAAAACCCCCCCAAAAAATATTTTTGGAGAAATAGGGTGCCAAAATATTACTGCTCATGGCCCAGTTTCCCAAAAGCGTCTTGGAAGACTAAGTTAATTGGTGAACTTAGCCTTAAGATGCTTTTGGGAAACAGGGCCCAGATATTATCTAATCTATACCCTACCCACAATCCTTATCTAAAACCAGGTGCAGCAGTTCATGATGTAAAATCTCTCTCCCCCCCTTCCCCCTCAGCCGTCGCTCTCTGTGTTATATATGCTGTCGGACGGGGCGACTCACGAGGCCGTGCACCTGTTGTGTCGTATGCTGGTGTTTGATCCGGTGAGTAGAGACAGAAGTCTATTGTCACACAATTGGCTACCTCTTTTATAGGGAAGTTTAAGCAACAAGAGCTGAAAATGTAGCTAGCTACCTCTGAGAAGGAAAACGCATAGCTAGCTACAGTAAGGGAGAAAATACAAGATTAGCGAGGGACCAACTTTCTCTCCATGTGTGTGACTCAGGCCAAACGGATCTCGGGCAGCGACGCCCTCTCCCACCCCTACCTGGACGAGGGCCGTCTGCGCTACCACACGTGCATGTGTCAGTGCTGCTACTCGGTGCCCAGCGGGCGTGTGTACACGCGTGACTTTGAACCGCCCGCCGACCGGAACTTCAGTCACAGCTATGATAACAGCCTGCTCTCTGTCTGGCAGGGCAAAGGTAGGAGCTATCTGGTGCTTTTCCCTCTACTCTTTCTCTTCAATTCTCTTCTCTTTGAATTTTGGCCTGTTGCGACCTCGTTCTCGCAATCTCTCCCCTCTCTCTCTCGCTCTATCAGAGCTCATCCATCGCTTCATAACAGAGCACCAGCAGGGGAAACGAGTGCCGCTGTGCATCAACCCCCAGAGTGCCGCCTTCAAGACCTTCATCAGGTGAGGAACACCAAGGGAGGGATGAACACAACTAATATACATGCAGCTTAAAATACTATTTTGCCTTGCACTATCTACATCTCTCTCTTTCTTTGTCTATCTTTCTTGATAACTCAGGTCTACCGCGTGGCATTCCTCCAAAGTCTCCAGGAAGGAGGAGAGATGAAGGGGAGTATCGTTCATGTACAAGAAGAATCATGGGAAATTCAGTTTGATAAAATGAACAAGACTTGCTTTGGTCAATATAATAGAGATAGGTTTGGGTTTCTCTGGATGGAGGGGAGGTGTGAATGAAACAGTACGCCAGCCTCTCAGAGAGAAGAACAGTGTCTGTCAGAGGAAATGCTCACTTGTACTGAAGACTACATTTCCCTTCAATGACAACTACAGTTCCCAACTATGAAAACTACTATTGACACTGGTGAAGACTTGACTACACCAACGCTATAGGCATTTCCCCAATGCTGAAAACTAAAATGTGCTGCTGAATTTTAAAAAAGGAATAAAGAAGAAAAGTGGTAGAAGAGGGAAATTATTGGAAACATTTATTACTAGAAGAGTTGAAGTTTTGTTGTGTTATGTTGTGCTCCAATGTGGTTGAAGGTGGAGACAAAGGAATAGCTGTTTAATTAATTTATGTTGAATAATTGTTCTACTCTGTTAATTTTGAAGTCATTCCAGCCTCGTGCAATATGATGAAAAGTGTCTAAGCAACGTGCTCCTGGCGATACCATACTCTTACCTGTGCTCTCAGTGACTTAGTCATGTTAATGTCACATTGATGACCCTACCTTTATCATTGATTCCATTGATTTGGTTTGATAGTTTCATTGGGCCCATTCTCAATATCTTCGGTAAACTGGTGCTACAATGCAACCTCTGGCCTTGAGGTTCATTCCGTGCTACTTGTGAATCTTCCCTCCCAATCTGCCCTTGTCCATAAGATCAAAACATTTCCAAGACAACAACTTGACCTGGTTCTATGATTGGGTGGGGCCATGACTTCTGAGGCAGATGGAGCCTCGCCCATGTTTTTAAAATCATATTATTTTATATTTTAATTTGTGTTTTTTTTAGCTTCTCTGTGAGTGGCGGTTCGAGCTTGAGCACATGTACTGAGTAGTCAGCCCTTTCAGTGTGTGTGTGTGTGTGTGTGTGTGTGTGTAGAGTTTAAGGGAAAGTGCAGTTTTCTGCTTCAATGATTTCATTACCTCAAAAACAGTTGGAGTCAAAAAGGGAACCCAGAGAGAGTCTACTGGGTAAAGTGTACATAGACCCAACTCAACTACTACGCACTGTAACGTGATGTCATTCCTTTGTACTAAATCACTGTCCTGACAGGAAGAACAGCTTGTTGAAATGTATTGGTGAAATGCTGCTGTATTTTGTTTTTCCTTTATTGGTTGTTGGTTTATTTCCAGTTGAGTTCACGGCTCAGGTGTTCCATTGCAAAGACTGTGGACCCGACCACACAAATACACACAGATATTATTCACCAATAACAGTGTGCCTCAACTTTTTTTTTTCTCCACAAAGAGGAACCGCAAATCTCTGTGCGCTGAAGCTCTGACTGGAGCTAGTACTAACTAAAATGAGGCTCCTGAAGAAGCTGCACTGTGCTAGTTGGCATTGCCGTCATGGCAGTGGTCAGGCCCTTGTCCCGCCACCTGATGGTGCTTTTGGAAGTGTAGGCTAAGGGGTTGATGGGGATTGCCAGAATGTTTCACTTAAACCTGCATGTCTGTATTTATGATATAAAAAAAAAAAGGAAGAGGCTTTTGGATTTGAAGGCTGTGCAATGGGAGTTGTCGCCATGGACATGCCTTCCTTGTGGTGATGTTAATTAATTCGATTTTAGGAAATATGATTCATATTTTTATCTTTTGTGATGTGATGTGATACATTTAAAAAGTTATTTTTTGGTTTCACAACTTTGCTATTGTCTTTAGTAGAGAGCCCAAGCAGGCTGAGTTTTAGAAGAGCTCACCAGGGTCCGTCTCTTTCCCTCACACCCTCCTTTCTTCTCTCTATCCCCCTCACACTGTCCTCTCGTCTCTGTTCGCCTTTTATAGCAGGGTCATATTCATTAGGCACCAAAAAAATAAAACAGACTAAAACTGGGAGGGACTACTTGAACTTGTCCAAATAAGCCACTTGTTGATAAATGTTTTTCTACAGTGTGCACTAAGGAGTATGACCCAGCTATGCTTAATGTAGAAGCCAATAAGGACATCCCGTTCCTCACTGGAGGAGCCGCCTCTGGCAGTTCAATAGCTTAAAGCAGCTTCTTAACCTCCCCTTCTTTCCTTCATCGGCGCTGATAGGAGAAGAGAAGACTGGTTAGAGCAATGTAGTAGAGAGAAGCACCGTTAGGGATTTGCTTTCAGATGTCCAGTTCTCTTCAGATCTATGATCCATCCCAAATGACACCCTATTCCCTTTGTAGTGCACTATTGAGGGTCTGGTCAAAAGTAGTGCAGTATATAGGGAATAGGGTGCCATTTGGGACGCATCTACGGAAGGAAAAGGAAGCAAGTCTATATCCTTTGTTCATGAGCTCAATAGGCACTGGAGAGAAGACTACACCTGGGAATGTTGATGTTAAATGTTTCTGGTGATAAGAAAGGAAAAAAAGTGATACTTGTGTTTTTTGATTATTCTGAATATGAAACCGATGTTGAATACTGCTGTTTTGAAAATGTTAAAATTCTGTTGGTTGGTTTGTTTTTTTGTCATGTTTTAGGAAACGTTTTGGACTTGTGCTCCCAACAAATACTTGAATTTCTTAAGAAAACGACTAGAGTAAAGTAGTGAATGAATAAATGCATAGTCACTGGATAATATTCCTGTGTGGTGTCTGTCCGCTTATCAATGGGGAGGGGGCTCAAAGGGCAAAGTTACATTGTACTGTATCAGGTTGTTGACTTAAGGGCTGCTGCCTCAAATTACAAGTAATTTTTTGCACCATACAATGTTTTATGTTTTGGTTGTATACTTTTTCTTGTGTTCAGAAAGTTTTATGTTCTCTTTCTATATGGCAATATTTCAACATGTCTGATAACTATGGTTATTATGCCTATTGCATTATATCCTATATATGTTACTGAGATATAATCAGTTTATACATTTGACAAGTGTCTATCTTTCAGTAAAGTGTTACCCAATTTATCACACATTGTACAGGTTATCAGGTTGACCTGCAGAGGTTGTGGACATTAGATTGCTTCTATATGTTCTATCCATGTGCTAAACATCTTAATTTACAAGATCAAAAATGTTTAGAGAGCTGTAGGCCTATAGACCTAATTAACCACTGTAGGCTGGGTAGTTTAGCGGACCCCACTGTTTGTGGAACTTTTACAGTCTTATCTGACTTTGAGCATAGATACGTTCATTCTCAAAATAGTCAAATTAATAATTCAACCAACGGTTTGTCAGCTTGCAGTTTAATGTCTTGTAAAACTAAGGAGTTTTTCCTAGCCAGCTTTATCTGAAAATGACTTCTGGTAGGCTATTAAAGTCCGTTGCCCTTGAAAATAAAAATACTTTATCCAGGGACAGCAGTGGGCTAGTCCTAGGAGTCATAGCCTATGGGGCTACCTCATAGCCTACCATACCCGGGAGCAAGGGGGAGGAGATAGAGGTGACAGCGAACTGGCTATGTAGCCGGCTTAATGGCTACACTTTATCCACAGCGGGACTGTATCATGCATACACTAGGATTTTTTTTCTAGACTAATGTTTGCTGAAATTTGTTCTACGCCAACGGATCCAGTGCGACAGGTCATAAAATAATATGCAGCTGAAGACTTCACAGTGAATGTATCCGGCAAGCAATAAGGTCGGTCGATATGGCTTAACTGTTCAGATATCAGTAGACTAGTACGGCGGCCAAACGCGAGAAGAGCTGTGCCCTCGCAATATAAATCAAAACACTCGAGAGAGCCATCGACTTCAAAAGCATTTTGCCGCTCAGAAATAAAATTACTGAAGCAACGATCCGAAGGCAGTACGTCGGGGAGGGAGTCATATTCTGATTCGGACCAAGACAGGACCCACACATCAATTTGTCTTGCTTGACGCACGTTCTGATTTCTTGCAGATATCCAGAACACGGAATAAGGCAACAAAACACAATAATAATGTGGAACAATTCTCGACGTGTAGGCTACAACCAGGACCCAACACACTGATTTCCCCTTGTTCCGACCGACCGGGCCGCAGAACGGGACGCCGCACCACCCAAATGTAAATTTAGCCTATCCATCCCTTTTTTTGTACTCTCCCTTTATTACCCCAACACCTAACTCTTCTTCGTTCTCACCATCCTGCTCCGAGGTTAGGCAAGAAACTCAATATGTCTGTAATAAATGTTGTCTGTCGCAAACAGTCACGCTTTAGTTTATACAGGCCTGAATAATCTGTCACCCTTAGCAAGCATGCATTGTCTGTAAAAACTGATAACAGGCTAGACAATGTATCCCTTGCGTGTGTGTTCATACTAGGCAAACCGCGTGCCACACTACCTGTTACAAGCTTCAATCACTCTTGTGCATGAAACGACTCCAGGTAAAAATTTATTGAATGAAAATATAGCGAGCTCAGTCACACTCAAATAGTTACATTGATTTGTCCAGCTTGTAGTCTACACTGGACTACATTAGGCAACAGTAGCTAGCAATCAAACATATTACAATGGTTAGCCTATGCAGATTTGGAGCCGTTCCAAGACGTGCACAAGTCTGCCATTTTCAGAATAATGTGTTGTTGAGTTGACTTAATGGGTCGTGATAACTGCTATTTAGTGCAACACAGACTTGTCCCGTTTATTTTTTAATAGAGGAGGACCGTGTTTACTTAGGTTACTTACTCGCATTGCGTATTTTGATAATTGAGTCTGAGCCACGTTGTTGCACGGGCTTGCCAACTAGGTTATGAGTGAAATGAGCCTGTGTTTTCTACCAAGTTAGCGATATAGCAACGTCAAGATATGCTTGGCATCATAGGGGACGGGGTTATGGAGGGGACTAGTTTTTAAAAAATGATCCCACCCTGTAAATTGCCTATGTACTGCTGTGCTGACCCCAAAAAATTCAGCTAGCCAAGATATATCTGAAAGTATTTATATTATGTCCAGATAGGCCTTTATCCCTTCAATCAAAACCACGTGCAGGTGCATGTGTTTGTTGGTTATGGGATGAACCTGTTGTTGTATTGTGATGGTGCATCACCTAACCGCTATTGTCCAACAGCCTAGGATGGAACAATTAGGCCCCGCCCCAACAACATCCTCCTCCACCCCACCCCTCATACCCTTCATCATATCCCATATGTACTGTAGGTACTCCCCTTTGTCAACTGTCACCCCATCTCCCCCTCTCTCTGTCTCACTAATTCCCTCTCTCCCAGCTGTACTCTGTCTAAATCTCCTGCTTTTCTAATCCCTTTCTAAATCTATTTTCAGCCACCTTTCTCTCTCCACCTATTCATCCTGTCTCTCCAGTCCCACTGAGTACATACATTTACCTAGAGAGCAATGACAGTGGAAAACCTAAATTAATTCATTCCCCACCGGAGTCAAGTAGCACAACTGGTACAGCCAGCGATACATGACGCCTACAGTGTAGTCAATGGATTTGTCAGCATTTGTGAGATTAGAGTGTGGTGTAGGGCTGTCTACACACAAGGTAATTACTTGAGTGGATACGATTTTGATCATGTTTTAAAAGGCTGCACGATGACACTGAATAAATGTGACATTCGTAGAAACTATATGCCGACAGCTGAACAGTTTTATGTGCATATAACTCATTTATTGTACATTTTACTGAACTCTTAATCAAGGTGTGTGAAATAGATTTGATTGATATTTTTTTCCCTCTCTTTGTCGTCGTCCCCCCCCCCCCCATCTTCTGTTTGTTCTCTCTCTTGTCTCCCTGTCTGTCTTTGTGTGTGTGTAGACCCAGAAGCCACCAGGCCTCTGCTGGTTATGAGCAGGGGGTTGGGAGGGAGGTGTGGGGAGTTAACAAACACACCACCCACAGCTTTATCGTAGCCCTCTCTTTCCTGATGTATCTATTTTATTAACATTGACCGTAACCACTAGCAAGTCCATTTTCATTCCCCATA
Organism: Salvelinus alpinus; assembly: GCF_045679555.1. Lineage (NCBI taxonomy): Eukaryota > Metazoa > Chordata > Actinopteri > Salmoniformes > Salmonidae > Salvelinus > Salvelinus alpinus. The sequence continues at coordinate 49,022,207 of NC_092091.1, forward strand.
TATCCCCAAAACTAGCCTACTAATAACAAATACAGCATTTGACTACATACTGCATTAGCGTAACACTAGTATAACATTACTACTAGCATAACATAACTAGGATAGCATTACTAAAATTCTGTACGGGTGTTCTATTGACAGTACTTACACGCTGTCACGCATTCTAATGATATACCTATCAATGCCTTCAAACATCTAGCAGCAAATGATCATTGGAAACTGCTACCATAGCTTTGAGAGTACCCTGCATAGATCAGTCATTCAACCTTTCCCACTTGTCAAGTGGTTTGAGGGCAGTGGTGAGGTACCTGTTGAGACACACACACTCAGGGACCATGCTGAGCATCCTGGCTGCTGGCTCCATCTTCTTCCCGGGCCTGTTCCTGCTGTCTAAGAGATGCCTGAAACACACCCCAGGCCTGGCCTTGAGCGAGGGAGACGCCACCATAGTGTCTGCCAGGTACACACACACTTACAAGTCAGATACACACACACACACACAAGTCAGATGAGTCAATGTGAGGACTATGCAGACCTATCGTACCTTTATCTTATGCTATTATGCTTTGCTTGACATTTTATACTATTCTGCTATGGTTTACATTGTTGAATGTCAATACTTTTTTTCTATGGAGTTATGGGTATAAATATGTAAATTGAAACCCCATTCTCTGCCCTCTCTCTCCCCACTAGGCTGGTGTCATCCATCCAAGCCATCATGGCTTCCTCAGCTGGCTACATCATCGCATCCTCCTGTGAGGACATCATCGAGGATCAGTAATTACAAAATATTGATAATGCAGTAGTAGTTGCTGTAAAGTTTTGTGTTCCAGGTGTGTGTGTGTGTGTGTGTGTGTGTGTGTGTATGTTTGCAGGCACCTGCACAGATAGGCTCTATCTGTACAGAGCACATGCCTCTTTGCCCTTCCAGTCTCTAAAGTGCCCTTTGTTTTGGGTATACAGTTTTTGTCATTGTAGTTCTGAACCCAGTTCCTGCTATCATGTCACCAGAATAAGACCCACAATATTTATTGGAAAGGAGCATCAAAATCACCATGCACTTACACCACCATGTGAAGTTAATCGTAATTTATTTAATCTGAAGCTTAATTAACTGCATGGTTTCCCAAGTCATAGTGGGAGTACCGCACACCATATCATCTTGTGACTCCAAGTTTACTTTGATATGATGGTTATTATATAAATATTTGCGCATAAAGGCGTTTCCACCACTATTTCTCACGTAATTAATTTTACCAACACAAAAAAATCACACCATGTCCAACGAACAAATGATCTGTTGGCATTTATAAAATTGTACCTAAACTACATATTTCCATCACAGCTATCGTGATTTCTTATTTTATACGGTATGACTTAACTCGCCAAAAACAACTAATTGAAAGCCACACCCCAGTGCGTCTTGCTTTTTCGAGTAAATTGTAGAGTCACCACCCATGACTGTATTTGTTGGTGACAGAGACATGGTTGTTGAATTCGTTCATTTTCAGCCCTGTGGACTTCACCAAATTACTTCCTACTGTAGGCAAATGTTATCATTAAAATTAAGCTCTTTAGGGCAATACATTTAATATATCATAAGGCCTTAGTTTGATGGCCAAGTTTTACCCTACCACAGTGGTGTTAAGAAACCTCCTAGTTTACGGGCCACATCAGGCCCGCAAGTCACATTCTGCTGGCTTGCAAAGTGATGTATGATTCCTATTGGAATTCAGCCAGTTAGGACATCCAACAGTTGGAATTTTTATTCACCCGCATCTGCATTCAGAATGACTGTTAGGGTTAGTAACATTTGTGAGGAGACTACCTAAAGCAGGGGTTCCCAAACGTTTTTGGTCCGTGACCCCATTTTGATATAAAAAATGTTTCGTAACCCCACCAAGTAAAAAAGTGACGTAATCAACAAAGAATGTTTTAATTGGCGCTATGACAGCCTGTCAAACATTGTTTTAGACTGATTTGTAATAGTATTTTAGTCAGAAGTATGGTTTGAAATACATCAGAACGGATTTGGGAAGTTCAGGATTTAGGAAAACAACAGGCAATAATTGTGTATGTTTTTCTGTGTAGAAAAGAACCACAATTGATCATGTTATTTTTTCGCCCGTCTGATTTACTGCCTGGTCCTGTCCACTCTGTTCTGAGGGAAACAGAAGACACGTGTGTTTCTGAAAGTCTTATGTTTTCAGGGGTCATAATATTTTGTGGCTTCTAATGTTTAAAAGTTAGAGCAACATTTCTTGGAAGAAAACGGAAACTTACAACCGCATTTAGTGGCTACCGGAGGTCACTCACGTAACCTCGGTTCTATGAACCAAGCGCAATTTTTACCCCAGAGTTTCTTTCTCGGCCTAAACCATTTTGAACTGGAACAACCATTTCGGTAAGTGGTGCAATAAATCTGATTGGATTAGTTTAGAAGAATGTATGTTATTTATCTTTGTGTAGCATGAGATTAATCAGTCAACGTACATGCAAAAATACAGATATTAAAAACAATCCTAAGAAGGTTTACCTGGTAGTAGAGCATGCTGGGAAATCTGATAATGATGGGCGTGGTTTTGATGGGAATGTTTTACTCTCCACAGAGTAAAACTGACACAATCACACTCTCACACGCAACACTTGTTATTAACCCCCACATTGGGGTTATTTTACACCACTGAGTGTTAATTTCACTCCTGAATCAACACTAGAAATGTGACATTGAAAAATCAACACAAGTTAACACTGGCCAATTTGCTGTGTATGTTTAACTTTCGATCCAAATAAAGTATTCAAGTATGTGTGCGTAATAATCTGTCATTCTCTCCCTGCTCACCTTGTCCCTGTTAACCTCTCTAGGGTATGTGGGACTGTAGCGTCTCACCTCGTCAACAGCCAGTGAAACTGCAGGGCGCCAAATTCAAAACAACAGAAATCCCATAATTTAAATTCCTCAAACATACAAGTATTTTACACCATTTGAAAGATACACTTGTTGTAAATCCAGCCAAAGTGTCAGATTTCAAAACGGTTTTACGACGAAAGCACACCAAACGATTGTTAGGTGTGAGCCAAGTCACAGAAAGAGAGCCATTTTTCCAGCTAAAGAGAGGAGTAACAAAAAGCAGAAATAGAGATAAAATGAATCACTAACCTTTGATGATCTTCATCAGATGACACTCATAGCACTTCATGTTACACAATACATGTATGTTTTGTTCGGTAAAGTTCATATTTATATCCAAAAATCTGAGTTTAGGCGGGACGCTACTGTCTCACTTGGCAAAAAGCCAGAGAAAATGCAGGGCGCCAAATTCAAATTAATTACTATGAAAATTAATATAAAAATCAAACTTTCATTAAATCACACATGAAAGATACCAAATTAAAGCTACACTGGTTGTGAATTCAGCCAACATGTCAGAATTCAAATAGGCTTTTCGGCGAAAGCAAACGATGCTATTATCTGAGGATAGCACAATAGTAAACAAGGACAGAGAAGCATATTTCAACCCTGCAGGCGCGACACAAAACGCAGAAATAAAAATATAATTCATGCCTTACCTTTGATGAGCTTCTGTTGTTGGCACTCCAATATGTCCCATAAACATCACAAATGGTCCTTTTGTTCGATTAATTTCCGTCGATATATATCCAAAATGTCAATTTATTTGGCGCGTTTGATCCAGAAAAACACCGGTTCCAACTTGCTCAAACGTGACTACAAAATATCTCAAAGGTTACCTGTAAACTTTGCCAAAACATTTCAAACTACTTTTGTAATACAACTTTAGGTATTTTTTAACGTTAATAATCGATAAAATTGAGGACGGGATGATCTGTGTTCAATACAGGATTAAAACCAACTATAGCTAATTCAAGTGAATTCAAGTGACAATTCAAGTGACTCTCGTTCAAGATGGCCGTACTTCTTAATTACACAAAGGAATAACCTCAACCAATTTCTCAAGACTGTTGACATCCAGTGGAAGCGGTAGGAACTGCAAGCAGGTCCCTTAGAAATCTGGTTTCCCAATGAAAACACATTGAAAAGAGAGTGACCTCAAGAGACAAAAAAATCTGAATGGTTTGTCCTCGGGGTTTCGCCTGCTAAATAAGTTATGTTATGCTCACAGACATGATTCAAACAGTTTTAGAAACTTCAGAGTGTTTTCTATCCAAATCTACTAATAATATGCATATCTTATCTTCTGGGGATGAGTAGCTGGAAGTTTAATTTGGGCATGCGTTTCATCCAAAATTCCGAATGCTGCCCCCTACCCTAGAGAAATTAACCTAATTAGTATTTCAACCCAATTAACCTCTATTTGTCCCAAAGCCAGCAGCACTATTTTAGTATCTGTAATGCAGTCACACAGAAGCCATAAACCTAGACTGCAGCATGCTGCTATGGAACTGTAGTAGTAACTACTCAAACATGTCTCCACTGGTTTTACAACTGCATCTTTGTTAACAGTGGACTACATAAAACTATATGAAATGCACACTTAAAGTGGGAGGTTTGTTTTGGGTTGAAGGAAGAGAGGAGGAGAGGAAGAATGGAAGATACTTTACACTAGTGAGACGCTGTGAGTCAGACACTGTTGTCCTAAGATAACTCGCAATGTGACACAGCTGCACCTCTTCCCCCTCGTCTTTCCATCAATTAGGAGGCGGGGGGAGAAAAAGGGAGAGGAAAAAAGGAGAGGGGGGAGAGATAATGCCAGTCACCGACTCCCTCCCTCCCTCTTGCCCTCTGTGTTGTCTGTTCACACTGCTATGCTTTATCTTGGCCAGGTCGCAGTTGCAAATGAGAACTTGTTCTCAACTAGCCTACCTGGTTAAATAAAGGTGAAATAAAAAAAATAAAAAAAAATAAAAAATTTGCCAGTCAAAGTCGGGAGGCGCTCGTGTGAGTGCCGGCTCATTTGAATACCAAATCACGCACGTGCCATAGAGCAGTGCATCCTGGCCAGTCACTAAACTCCCTGACGTCTAGGCTAGAGCCTCACATACAGGATGCATCGCACTGAAATAGGCAATAGCGTATTTACATGGTAGTCACATAGGCAGCTACAATGTACATGTCGGCACACATTGTTACATAGAACTTCAACTATTACACCTTCTCTCTCTCACTCTCTCCTTTCTCACTTTCTGTCTCTCCCCCCCCCCCCTTCTTGCACCACACCTCTCCAGACACTGGCTTACCAGTACCTACATCCTGTTTGCGGTGTCCTACTTTGCGTACGACATCTACGCCATGTTCCTGTGCTACTGGCACAAGCTGCAGGTTAAAGGGCACGAGGAGGAGGGCGGCAGGCCAAAGCCAATGGGCTCGGCAGTGGCCAGCTACCTGCGCAGAGAGTTCCTCATGGTGCTGCACCACGTCGTCATGGTGACCATCTGCTTCCCCGTCTCCGTGGTAACTATCGCTGTAACTAGGGTGGCTCTAGCGGACTATTTTATTAGTCTACCGTGCCACGGTCTGTCTTATGTCTAAAGGGCGGGGGGGGGGGGCTAATGATGAATGATTAACATGTACACACACTAACCCTTTAAGTCTTGACAGAAAGAGATGATCTGATGGTGATTTGGTTTCTGATCGCTAAAATTGTCCCTAACCGGCTGCCATCTGCAGACTAGACTCTCCTGCTCCAATCCCCATCTGCCTCCTGTTGCTACTGGCAGCCAATGTTAACATCCCTTCTATGGACATGTGCTTTTAAGGGGAGATAAGGTGTGCGTGTTTGAGCTTTTCTTTCAATGGTCTGTCTATATACTTTATCAGCCATATCATGGCCCTCCATCTCTTCTCTCTCTCTCAGTTCTGGAGGCAGGGAAAGGGGGATTACTTCCAGGGTGTCATGTTTATGGCTGAACTCAGCACTCCGTCCGTCTGCCTGGGGAAAATCCTCATCCAGGTAATACTCACTCACTCCTCTCCTCCTCCTCCTCTCTTTTAACCCCTCTTCTCCCTCTTTCTTTTGTCCTTTTGCTCTCTCGTTCTCGATCTTTCTTTCCCTTTCCTCCTGCTTTCTCTCTCTACACCTCTTCTACCTTTCTTCCTCAGTCTCTTACTCCCCTTGCAGCAGTCTAAGAACGTTAGTCTTTCTGATTCTGAAGTGCTCACTTACTAGCTTTCATGTTAACATTCTTGTCTCCTGTGATTTTGGGTTAACATTTACCCAAGCTCTCTTTCTCGGTCCTTCACCCTGCTCTCGTTTTTCCCCTCCCTTGCTCCTGCCCTCTCTCTCTCTTTGTCCCCTTCAGTACAAGAAGCAGCACACTCTTCTTCATAAAGTGAATGGCGCTCTCATGCTGGTCACTTTCTTCATCTGTCGAGTTCTGCTCTTCCCCTACCTCTACTACGCCTACAGCAGGTAACATACTGAACACTGTCTGCCTGTCTATATGTCTGTCTCTCTTTCTGCCTGTCTGTCTGTCTGTGTGCTTGTCTGTTTGTCCCCAACTTCATCTATGCATTTTTTTTTATCTCACGTTCTTAAGATCTACGATGGTAGGTTACAAGTTTAAGTTTGTAGGCTTCTGGCCTAGCTATTTAGCTAGCAGATGAAATCATTCAAAAATAAACAATATGCTTTCTCGTTGTTTGATTGAAAATATCTTGCTTGCTTGTATGTAGCTACTCAGCACCATGTCACCATTTTTTTGTTGTTATCTAGTTCTAGTTATCAACCCTGATTTCACATGTGGAAAATCACACGTGAAATCATGTAAGAACATGTGTTTTTGGAACATGGGTCGTTATGTTTCACACAGTACTTTTAACATAGTGTTTTCAACTTACATATTTGACACTTTGACATACTCTGACTGTACAAAACATTAGGAACACCTTCCTAATATTAAGTTGCCCCCCCTTTTGTCCTCAGAACAGACTAAATTTGTTGAGGCATGGACTCTACAAGGTGTCAAGCGTTCTACAGGGATGCTGGTCCATGTTGACTCCAATGCTTCCCACAGTTGTCAAGTTGGCTGGATGTCCTTTGGGTGGTGGACCATTCTTGATACACACGGAAAAATGTTATGCATCAAAAATCCAGCAGCATTGCAGTTCGTGACACACTCAAACCGGTGTGCTTGGTACCTAATATCATACCCCGTTCAAAGGCACTTAAATATTTATTCTTGCCCATTCACCCTCTGAATGGCACACACTGGTTGTGGCGGCATCGGATGGGCCAGTTCTATGTCTCAAGGCTTAAAAATCCTTCTTTAACCTGTCTCCTCCCCTTCATCTACAGTAAGTGAAGTGGATTGAACAAGTGACATCAATAAGAGATCATAGCTTTCACCTGGATTCCCCTGGTCAGTCTGTCATGGAAAGAGCAGGTGTTCCTACTGTTTTGTACACCCGGTGTACAGGACTACATTGTGTGTGTTTATTGATACAGTAATTATTATTCAACGTGTCTTAACCTGGGATTTGAACTCGCAACCTCTTGGTTCACAGCACTCCGATCTTTCTGCTACGTCATTACGTCGGTGTCAATAACTGATTTCACTGTATTTCTACACTTTGGACATCAAAGTGAATCTCAGCTTTGTTAAAAATGCACTCAAGAAAAACTATATGTATCATAGTTATTCAGGAATAACATTAAAACTGAATAATATGCCCCACCAACATTAGACAACTATACAGAAAATCCTCAAATTACTGATATAAGTAAATTAAATCAATGATGAGAGAATAGCCAGATTAAATGATAACTAAAATAGCAGTGCAGATGGCACTCTAGCTAAGTGCAGAGATGTTGACATGAAGGATCGGGAGACAAACGCAGGAATGCGTAATAGTTTTTTAAATGAATCACAAATTACGACGCAACGATCACAGGAACGCAGTGCGGGTCGATCAGGACCCAATGCAGCTGCCGAAGTTGTGTCGTCGTCAGACGGGCCTTTTGCCGCTGCCGAAGTTGCGGTGGCGTCGGACCAGTAGCAGTGGCGTCGGACGGACTGGTTGCGGCGGCACCGGACGGACCAGTCGCAGCGTCGTCGGACGGGCCATTCCCGCTGTCTCCCTTAATGGTAGATTATTCTGTCACGTTGGTATGAAAAGATTCGGGAGACAGGCGCAGGATTGCGTAATAAGGGTTTTTATTAAGCCCAAATTACGGCATGCTGTGTAAAGGCACAGGGACGAAGACCAAACAAACACGTAACAAACGTAACAAAACACAGGGTAGAAACCCAAAACAAAAGAGCGAGGAGTACCTAGAATAAATTACACACTCGCACAATGATTAACACACTGGACGAGACCCGTAATCATCTGCGCAAATCCCAAAACACACTTCACAAGTACTCTCACGCACCAATGGACATTGTAACAATAATCGAGTGCCCAATGGAACCAAAGGGCACATATATACAAATACAATCAGTGGGAATAGGGGCCAGGTGTGCGTAATGAAAGTTCCGGAGGGATCCGTGACAGATGTACTTTATTATAGGTAATTAATGGGTAGAGAAGTGCAGACTGGCACAGCAGATAAATCAGCGTACCTCAACTCCAGAGGTTGTGAGTTTAAGTCCTAGGTGGGGTCATATTTTAGCTGAACAGCGTACCACTTACTTTAAAACCACTAGGGCTGTCCCCGACTAAAAGAATCTTGGTCGACCAAGAGTTGCCTGTTCTTTCGACCAAGCGATTGGTCTAAATTTTAAATTGTGTGTTCTTCCATATATAGATGCATTCTATGTGTTTTAATCAAATCAACTATATTCACTGAGCTTGTCTGATGCTTTAAGCACACTATTTGATGAATCATTTTGTTATTAATTATTTGGAGCGAGTCCGACCAGCAATTGATTTGATTTTGCCGGGCTCAGACTTGCTGTGCTGTGTTTAAAAATAAATAAATAAAAAGACAGCGAGTGACTGTGACTAGCACCCGTTGTCTCTCTCCTCCCTGATGCAGAGACCACCACAGTGTTTATCACGTTGTCCGTGTTGCTGAAGCTGCAACATAATTACAGCCATTTCTGACTGAAAGGTTCTGTTACCGAATTCCATAATTTGATTAGGAAAAACATTCCCTATTACCTCAAACCTTGCTCTCTTTACGTGACACATGTATGCACGTGACCAATAGGGCCTGACCTATAGCATACCATAATCACATCAATAAATTGGTTATAGCAAACTCCAAACATAATTAAGTTGGGGTTTCCTCACTTTTCATAGACAATTAAGGCAAGGTTTGTTTTCTGCTACTGCTTCCACCGCATTGTTCTCAACGGGGCGGCAGGTAGCCTAGTGGTTAGAGTGTTGGACTAGTAATCGAAAGGTTGCAAGATCGAATCCACGAGCTGACAAGGTAAACATCTGTCGTTCTGCCCCTGAACAATGACGGCCTAGGAACCCACTGTTCCTAGGCCGTCATTGAAAATAAGAAAAAATAAGAATTAGTTCTTAACTGACTTGCCTAGTTAAATATAGGTGAAATAAAATAAATAAATAAAAAATTGTTCTCAACACCAATATGCTGGTTAACTTTGCTATTATGCACATATCAAGATGGTCTAGGAAAAGACGCCAATTCAACAGCGCACTGATGTGTTTCAGAACCGCGGACAGCGACCACTATCCAACGCGGGAGGAAGCGCATTTGTTATAAAATAATATCATTTTTATTAGAGTTGCACCATTTGTTCTTATGTAATATAACCATATACAATTTCAGTAGCACATGTCAGAGTGATGGACTCGAAGGCCTCCACAATGGATTAGTCCACTCAGACAGGCGCGAATCAGACAGGTGTCTTGTACACCATGATATAAATATATTTTTTTGCTACTGCTCGACTAAAGAGATCTTGGTAGACCAACAGCCTATCGACCAAACAATCGACCAGTCGACTAAATGGGGTCAGCCCTAAAAACCACCATACCATTTCATTACTTTACTTATAATGGTTTGGGACAATCTGGGACCATCACGTGACGTCCTGACGACTGGTAAAACAAATGCCTTATAAACACCTTAACATGGTTCCTTACGGAAAAACAACTTGAATTTCACGTGATCTTATGTAAAGTTAATGTGACAACTGTAACGGTTTTCTTCCATTGGTGAAAGAGAGGACCAAAATGCAGCGCGGCTAGTGTTCAACATATTTAATAAACAAAGAGACGAATACGTGAACACTACAAAATACAAAATAACAAATGTGAAAACCGAGACAGACCTATCTGGTGCAGAACACAAACACAGAGACAGGAAACAATCACCCACAAAATCCCAACACAAAACAAGCCTCCTATATATGATTCTCAATCAGGGACAACGATTGACAGCTGCCTCTGATTGAGAACCATATTAGGCTGGACACAGAAACAGACAAACTAGACACACAACATAGAATTCCCATCCAGCTCACGTCCTGACCAACACTAACCAAGCAAAACACATAAGAACTCTGGTCAGGACGTTACAACAACATGTAAAGGAACATGTGATAACATGAAACTACGTATTTTACAACATGTGAAAACATGATCTTGTGAAACATAGGGATAGAAATATGAAACTACATGTGACAACATGTCAGCACATGTGAAATCATGATTTCATGTGAAGTTTTCCAAAAACATGTTTGCAAATGATTTCACATGTGAATTGATCCAAAAACACGTTTTCACATGTTGCTTCACATGTTATCACATCAACTTAACATAAAAGGACGTGATCACAATGTGAAATTCTTGTTTTTTCCATAAGGGAAGCATTCTTCCTTGATTATTTGTATTAAATCAGATTGTTCAGTTTAAAGTCATTAGCCATAAACCAAAATCCTTGACAATAGCTAGCTTGAGACAAGGTGTCTTGTTTTAGAAGTTTGCGCTAAGTAAGTTTAAAAAATCTGGGTAAGCTTGTTAGCTAGCAACATTAAGCAAACATTAACCCTCATTTCCCCCCTACGCCTCACATCCTCCTCGTGTTGCAGGTATGCCTCCATCCCCCTCTACACAGTGCCCCTTGTGGCTCCCTGGCAGTGCAACGTGGGGGCCTTCTGCCTCATGGCCCCACAGGTCTACTGGTTCACCCTCATCTGCAGGGGCGCCTTCCGCCTCTTCACCGGGGCCTCGCACTCCCGGCCCCCGGCCACCCTCAACAAGCCTGATGGGGGCTGCTGCCCCGGCCAGGGAGCCCCTTTACCTCCCCCGGCCAACGGCTACAGTGCCGTCCCCCACCAGGCAGACAGAGAGACTGACACACACTGAGAAAGAGAAGAAAGAGGGAGGGAGAGATGGAGAGGAAGAGGGATCACTGTGGGGACGGGGCCAGCCAGACCAGGCCGGGAAGACTGAGGTCTGTCAAGGGAATCTATTGTACTGTATTGCAATGACATTGTAACCTAGGAGAGAGAAGAGAGGGAGAGAGAAATTGTTTCTCATCCTCTACCACTCTCCCCCTCCCTCTAGTGCCCCTTCAGAGTTACATGGACCTCTGGAAGAAGAGAGAGACAGACTGAAAGAGGAGAGGGTAAAGAAAGAAAGAAATGAATAAGGGAGAGAGATAGAAGCATAGACAGGAGAAAGACTTGTGAAATGGCAAGTATTTCAATATTACGTGTCTGTACACACTGATTTCAAACTGAATGGGGACAAATGAATGGATTGAAAAGCAAAAGGATGATAGGGTGAGAACACATTGAAGATCAATAGTGATAGAGGGAGGCAGAGAAGAATAGACTAATTAAGCATGAGCGATAGAGCTCATTTGACTGAGTTAAAGGGATAGATAAAAGTATTCTTCTCTTGAAAGAGAAATGCAACTGCTGTTCTACATTAGGGAAGGATACAAAATGAATATATCATAATGTATAGAAATATGTAGTAAATTATTATTTGGTGATCATTTCATTTTGGTGACTGCAAAAAGGGGGATGAAGACAATACCACTATTTCAACTTGTGATCCTGGTACTGTATTATTTGTCCATCAAGATGATCCACTCAGGATCGATTGAGTGGGTCTTGTCTTGGGAAAGGACAGAGGAACACGCACCGGCGCCTCTGGTATTGCTTCGTTCTGCCTTCTCTCCACTCTGAAATTCTCTCTCGCTCCCTTTTCTCCTGTTAGAAAACTAATGTGGGAGGAGAGGAAGGGGGTTTACCCCAAAATGTGACAAGTTTATAATAGTAGATGAGTAAATGTCATTTTAGGTTTTTATATTGCTCTCATTCAAAGCATTTATTTATTTATTAATGTTGATGGACTTCTTAGTATTGGTAGACATTTTTATTCCTCCCGCCCTCTTGTACTCACTCCCCACTTCAATCAAAAGAGGAGAGAACGAGAGATGGAATGTTGGAGAGATTAATAGAGGGAGAGAGAGAAGGGGGGGGAGTAGTAGACTCAAATGGGACAATGATGCAGCTGTGCTGTCCCAGTCACCCACCCAAGTTGAGTAATGCTGGCAGGCAGTCTTCAGTACACGACTGGGTGGGTCTGTGCAGCTTACCAGATCTTTACAATGCTTGGAGAGGTGTTTAATGTCTCAGAAACCCCATCAACATAATATAATGATCAGGAACACTGCTATCATCACCATGGTAATGTTAGGGAAGGCTGTTGTGGAATTAGGTCTCCTGCAGGCTAAACAGGGTAACCACATTTTAGAATCTACAGGCGTTCTACAGGCGTTTTACAGGCGTTCTACAGGTGTTCTAGAGTCTGCTAATGTAAGGGATTCCTAGATGATCTAGGAAGGATTTTGACAGAGTAAGTTGTTGCAGTGTGTTCAACCATAAGGGGGGAATTTAAAATAGATTGTACTGGCAACTGTTGTACTCTCTTTATGCATTGAGGAATTTGTGCGATAGTGCCCGAAGAAGAAACATATTGACAATGCACTGAGAGAAGGGACTGATGAGGTTGGATTGGGTGGTGGTGGGCCACCCAATTTCAACCACTATTTAGTTTTAGTTTTTTGTGTGTTTGTTTTACTTGTGATTTTAATTATGTTTTTGGTGTCGTTTACTCATGTTGACACAGTGTGCAATCGCACTAATGTAGCTATCTACTGTATCTAAGGTTGCGTCATAAATGCCATTTGGGACGAAGCCTAAGTCAAGAGGGTTGAAATGTGGTCCTTGAAACTCAATCCCACCTTGAACACTTGACCACTGCCTTGGGTTGTAACTTGGAGCCTTTGGTTGTGACTCTACTAGCCTGGTCTCCGATCTCTAGCGGTTCATAGAAGAAAAGAGAACACATAGAGGGACTACTTTATAATATGCTGGACTATACTTATTGCATCAAGTGAACACAGAGGGACTACTTTATAATATGCTGGACTATACTTATTGCATCAGGCTGTCTTCTGCTGAATAGCTGCATGATAGGAATGAGAGAATGGCTTTTTGACCATTGGCCGATATTAACTTGGGAACACTGTAACACTTAACTTAGTTACTATTTACAATGGTCAGTTATGGTACTATTTCAAATGGCTTATTGAGGATTTGTTAATCCCCGCACCCAGAACCGAATCATCTGCTCGATTTTTTGTTTTGTTTTGTTATGATAGATTTTTCTTTTCATTCTTGCTTTATAACTGATTTAAAGGCACTGATTAAAGGTACATTGATTGGGAAATTGTATGATCAACATTATTTTCCATGCCAAAAAGTAGACCTAAGCGTCCGACAAGGGATATCAACTGTAGAGTTGATCGTACAAATCAAATGTCATTCCTAAAAAATGAATTATGTTCACAAATGTCAGTTCACATGCGCCCAATACATCAGGTATTACAGTGAAATGCTTACTTACAAGCCCTTAAACAACAATGCCGTTTTAATAAAAATAAGAAATAAAAGTAACTTCATTAAAGAGCAGCAGTAAAATAACAATAGCGAGGCTATATACAGTGGATACCTGTACAGTATCAATGTGCGGGGGCACCGGTTAGTCGAGGTAATTGAGGTAATATATACATCTAGGTAGATGTAAGATTAGGGGGTCTATTCAATCTGCATCACGAAAGTTCAGCTTTTCAGTGTGATTGAAATTTAAAAGGCAATGTTCCCGCTTTATCAGAGACTGCATTGACGGTAAACGCTGCATGTCGACTCAATCTGAAATTGCCTACACATTTCTATAGCGGAATCTGTAACGCTTCAGCTTTACAGATTGAATAGAGCCCTATGATTTATTTTTATGCGTATTCAACACCAGAGCAATTTTTTTCTATTCCGCATCTGTCAGAGGTCACTGAAACTGCCACTAAATATAATTTGTACTCGATTACAAAGTTTAGTTCGAGGAGATACGCTTTGAGTGAGTGAGAGAGGTGTTGGGAGTTAAGACAAGTTGATGATGATTTAAGCCAAAAATGTGATAGCTTCTTCTAGTGTTTACTTTTGCAACTGGCCCCCTCTAGTCCATTATAAATGATGCCTTCATGTTAAACCCTATGAGCAAAAAAATATGTCTTTGACCAATTTTGCTCACTAGGTAGTGTTACCTCCCAAAAGAAAACATCATCCATTTGACCAGTTCCTACAGTTCGGTATGTCCTCTGACATGGAAAGTATTACAAAAAAATCGACTGCATCTTCCATATTGTTTGTTTTATACATTTATTTTAATGTGTCTCTGTTATTTATTGAAATGGTTTGAATGTACATACGAATACATATATAAATGATATATTTCTTGTACATATGGGCTTGTGTTCTGTCTGTTGACTGCTGCCTGACTAACCGTGGGCTCTGTATCTGAAATGGCACCCTGTTCCCTACATAGTGCACTACTTTTGACCAGGGTCTGGTTAAAGTAGTACACTACAGTATGTAGGGAACACTGGGGTGCCGTTTCGGACGCAGACCTGTTCTGTTGGCTGACATACTCTGCTCACGTCTTCTGCTCTGACGACCAACATGACATCATGATTCTACTGTTCTAGCACCACTGCACTGCTTTTCAAAATAAGCACCAAGAACTTTGAGTGAACTTTTGCTTTACATGCAACAGATTGACCAATAAAATCCTCCCCTTTGTTTGTGCATAAAGAAGATTCCTGGTTGAGTCCATTTATTTCATTCAAGAATCACTATACTTTGAACAATGATGTCACTTTAAATGGTGTTCATTGATCAATTCTCTCAAGACTGCTATTGTCATGTCTGTACCTCAATTTCATTTTTAAACTTGAGTGGGATTCTATAAATGAAAAACATATATACTGTATTATATTTATAATATATATTTTAGTTGACATAGGCTAATTCCTTTTAGCTATGATAACATATTAGTTTGTAGAGAATTGTGTACGGTGCCAATAGAAAGTCTACACCCCCTTGAACTTTTCACATTTTGCTGCCTTAAAATCCAATCGAAAAGGGATTCAATTATATTTTCTTCTACAAATCTACACAACCTACATATTTTCAAAGGGAAAGAAAGTTAGACATTTTCCAAATTAAGAAAAAAATATATAATTGGATAAGTCTCCATCCCCCTGAGTTAATACTTGGCGGAAGCACCTTTGGCAGCCATTACAGCTGTGAATCATTTTCATTAAGATTTTACCAACTTTGTACAACTCTTAGGGCATTATATATCGATCGTTTTTGTCAAATTTGCTCAGGCTCAGTAAATTTGGTTGGGGATCATTGATGGACAGTGATATTTAAACCTCGCTGATTTTTTAAAGCAGGACTGAGACTAGACCACTCAGGAACACTTAACACCCCTTGGAAAGCAATTCTCGTGTCTTTGGCATTGCATTTTGTGTAATTGTCTCGCTGAAAGATAAACCTCTTATCCCAGGGTTAGGTTTTTAGAAGACTGAGGCAGTTTTCCTCTAATGTTTTACCTGGGCTTTGCTCCTTTCATATTTATTTTGATCCTGACAGTTATAAGTAACAGCAAACTTTCCAGGACATAGATATGTCTTATATGGGCAGAAACGTAAATTTGTGTTAATATAACTGCACTGTCCACTTTACAGTAGCTATTACAGTAAAACAAAATGCCATGCTATTGTTTGAGAGTGCACAACAACATCACAGAAACTGGTTTGATACATTCACCTCTGAACGTAAATAATGTACTTACTTTATCTTGCTCTGATTTGTCATCCTGAGGGTCCCAGAGATAAAATGTAGCATAGTTTTGTTTGATGAAATCCATTTTTATATTCAAATGTAGGAACTGGGTTCTACAGTTTGAACCCCTGCTGTCTCTGGCTCCACACCCACCCCGCCCGGCCATCTAGATGTGTGAAAGTTAGTGTATAAGCTAATGATCCATCATGTATGACATTCCTGGGAGTGTGTAAACTTACAAAAATGATATGGTAATACAAAATGTATGTTCTCTATAGTTATGTACTTGAAAATGTATCAATTGACCAGTTCGGCACATTTGGGCACACTTGATACAAAATATTGTCCAGTATTGCAAGACATCACTGGATTAATCTGAAACTTTGCACACACACTGCTGCCATCTAGTGGCCAAAATCAAAATTATGCTTAAACTGTAATATATTATGGCCTTCCTCTTGCATTTCAAAGATGATGAAAAAAATAGAAAACGCAGTTTTTTTTGTTTGTATTATCTTTTACCAGATTTAATGTGTTATTCTCTTACATTAATTTCACATTTCCACAAATTTCAAAGTGTTTCCTTTCAAATGGTATCAAGAATATGCATATCCTTGCTTCAGGTCCTGAGCTAGAGGCATTTAGATTTGGGTATGTCATTTTAGGCAAAAAAAAAATTAAAAGGTACGATCCTCAAGTGATAATGCCCTCGAAGCCGGTGTTTGTTGGATATATTGGCACGGGTGTTGTTAGGCCCCAGAAGAAGTCGAGGGCCGGCAAACCGTGCCAATATATCCAACAAACACCGGTTTCAAGGGTATTATTCCTTTTATACAACAGCTTACCAACATATTCAAATAATGATCGACATATTTTAATTAAAAGTAAAAGTCACCCAGTAAAATTCTACTTGAGTAAGTCTAAAAATATTTGGTTAAAAATATACTGAAGTATCAAAGTAAATGTATAAAATCAATTCAAATTCCTTATATTAAGCAAACCAGATGGCACCCTACACCCGCCAAACCCAGACGACACTGGGCCAATTTTGGACCGCCCTATGGGACTCCCAATCACAGGAGTCCCATAGCCTAAATTCGAACCAGGGTGTCTGTAGTGACGCCTCTAGCACTGAGATGCAGTGCCTTAGACCGGTGCGCCACTCGAGAGCCCCAAAGAAAGCCACGGGCACACTCCAACATTCAGACATAATTTACAAACGAAACATGTGCATTTAGTGAGTCTACCAGATCAGAGGCAGTAGGGATGACCAGGGATGTTCGGTTGATAAGTGTGTGAATTGGACAATTTTCCTGTCCTGCTAAGCATTCATAATGTAACGAGTACTTTTGGGTGTCAAGGAAAATGTATGGAGTAAGAAATACAATATTTTCTTAAGGAATGTGGTGAAGTAAAAGTAGTCAAACATATGTATAGTAAAGTACAGATACTCCAAAAAACTACTTAAGTGGTACTTTAAAGTATTTTTACTTAAATACTTTACACCACTGCTGGAAAGACTGCAAACTAAACTCAGCAAAAGAAGAAACGTCCTCTCACTGTCAACTGCGTTTATTTTCAGCAAACTTTTAACGTGTAAATATTTGTATGAGCTTAACAAGATTCAACAACTGAGACATAAACTGAACAAGTTCCACAGACATGTGACTAACAGAAATGGAATGTGTCCCTGAACAAAGGGGGGGTCAAAATCAAAAGTAACAGTCAGTATCTGGTGTGGCCACCAGCTGCATTAAGTACTGCAGTGCATCTCCTCATAGACTGCACCAGATTTGCCAGTTCTTGTTGTGAGATGTTACCCCACTCTTCCACCAAGGCACCTGCAAGTTCCCAGACATTTCTCGGGGGAATGGCCCTAGCCCTCACACTCTGATCCAACAGGTCCCAGACGTGCTCAATGGGATTGAGATCCGGGCTCTTCGTTGGCCATGGCAGAACACTGACATTCCTGTCTTGCAGGAAATCACGCACAGAACGAGCAGTATGGCTGGTGGCATTGTCATTCTCGAGGGTCATGTCAGGATGAGCCTGCAGAAAGGGTACCACATGAGGGAGAAGGATGTCTTCCCTGTAACGCATAGCGTTGAGATTGCCTGCAATGACAACAAGCTCAGTCCGATGATGACACATCGACCCAGACCATGACGGACCCTCCACCTCCAAATCGATCCCGCTCCAGAGTACAGGCCTCGGTGTAACGCTCATTCCTTTTACGATAAACGCAAATCCGACCATCACCCTGGTGAGACAAAACCGCAACTCGTCAGTGAAGAGCACTTTTTGCCAGTCCTGTCTGGTCCAGCGACGGTGGGTTTGTGCACATAGGCACAAACCCACTGTTGCCGGTGACCCACTGTTGCCGGTGATGTCTGGTAAGGTCCTGCCTTACAACAGGCTTACAAGCCCTCAGTCCAGCCTCTCTCAGCCTATTGCGGACAGTCTGAGCACTGATGGAGGGATTGTGCGTTCCTGGTGTAACTCGGGCAGTTGTAGTTGCCATCCTGTACCTGTCCTGCAGGTGTGATGTTCGGATGTACCGATCCTGTGCAGGTGTTGTTACACGTGGTCTGCCACTGCGAGGACGATCAGCTGTCCGTCCTGTGTCCCTGTAGAGCTGTCTTAGGCGTCTCACAGTACGGACATTGCAATTTATTGCCCTGGCCACATCTGCAGTTCTTATGGCTCCTTGTAGCATGCCTAAGGCACGTTCACACAGATGAGCAGGGATCCTGGGCATCTTTCTTTTGGTGTTTTTCAGAGTCAGTAGAAAGGCCTCTTTAGGGTCCTAAGTTTTCATAACTGTGACGTTAATTGTCTACTGTCTGTAAGCTGTTAGTGTCTTAACGACCGTTCCACAGGTGCATGTTAATTGTTTATGGTTCATTTGAACAAGCATGGAAAACAGTGCATAAACCCTTTACAATGAAGATCTGTGAAGTTATTTGGATTTTTACAAATTATCTTTTAAAGACAGGGTCCTGAAAAAGGGACGTTTCTTTTTTTGCTGAGTTTAGCTGCACTTCGTTTCACCTTTTTTCAATTGACATTTGTATATATCCATAAAAAGTATGCCAGCTGATTCGTGATTTCGACTGGCTGAGAAACGCTGCCCGCCTCTCCCTCTCGTCCCGACTCCCACACGTCCATTACTATGGGACAGTTGGAAATCGAATATTGAAACAAATTAGTCTAAAATAAATGTGAGATAATGTCTAGATGCTTTTTATGATGGAGATCAAATGTATAACTTCCCTGCCTGGGCTGATGAGGCAGTTAGATGGAAAAGAGTAAATAGGACATTTTAATGTCATAGATTTAGCAGGTGGTAATTTGTGGAATAGACACCATCATCACACAATTATATCCAGTGCTGTGAAAAAGCATTTTCCCCCTTCCTAATTTCAGATTTTTTTGCACATTTGTCACACTTAAATGTTTCAGATCAAACAAATGTAAATATTACACAAAGATAACCCAAGTAAACACAAAATGCAGTTAAGTGAAGATTTTATTTATTAAGGGGAAAAAAGCTATCCGAACCTTCATTGCCCTATGTGAAAAAGTAATTGCCCCCTAAACCTAATAAATTGTTGTGGCACCCTCAGCAGCAACAACTGCAATCAAGTGTTTGCGATAAATGGCAATGAGTCTTTCACATCGCTGTGGAGGAATTTGGTCCACTCTTCTTTGCAGAATTGTTTTAATTCAGCCACATTGGAGGGTTTTCGAGCATGAACCGCCTTTTTAAGGTCATGCCACAGCATCTCAATCAGATTCAAGTCCGGACTTTGACTAGGCCACTCCAAAACCTTCATTTTATTTATTTTTTTAAGTCATTCAGAGGTGGACTTGCTGGTGTGTTTTGGATTATTGTCCTGCTGCCGAACCCAAGTGCACTTTCAGCTTGAGGTCACGAACTGATGGCCGGACATTCTCCTTCAGGATTTTTTGGTAGAGAGCAGAATTCATGGTTCCATCAATCACAGCAAGTCATCCAAGTCCTGAAGCAGCCCCAGACCATCACACTACCACCACCATATTTGACTGTTCAAATCAAGTTTATTTTATATAGCCCTTCGTACATCAGCTAATATCTCGAAGTGCTGTACAGACACCCAGCCTAAAACCCCAAACAGCAAGCAATGCAGGTGTAGAAGCACGGTGGCTAGGAAAAACTCCCTAGAAAGGCCAAAACCTAGGAAGAAACCTAGAGAGGAACCAGGCTATGAGGGGTGGCCAGTCCTCTTCTGGCTGTGCTGGGTGGAGATTATAACAGAACTATGCCAAGATGTTCAAAATGTTCATAAGTGACAAGCATGGTCAAATAATAATCATGAATAATTTTCAGTTGGCTTTTCATAGCCGATCATCAAGAGTTGAAAATAGCAGGTCCGGGACAGGTGGCGGTTCCATAACCGCAGGCAGAACAGCTGAAACTGGAATAGCAGCAAGGCCAGGTGGACTGGGGACAGCAAGGAGCCATCACGCCCGGCAGCCCCGACGCACGGTCCCAGGGCTCAGGTCCTCCGAGAGAGAGAAAGAGAGCCAAGATTTTCAAAATGTTCATAAATGACAAGCATGGTCAAATAATAATCAGGAATAAAAGTCAGTTGGCTTTTCATAGCTGATCATTAAGAGTTGAACAGGTAGGGGTTCCATAACAGCAGGCAGAACAGTTGAAACTGGAACAGCAGCAAGGCCAGGTGGACTGGGGACAGCAAGGAGTCATCATGCCCGGTTTGCCGTGACGTATTACATTTTACATTTAAGTCATTTAGCAGACGCTCTTATCCAGAGCGACTTACAAATTGGTGCATTCACCTTATGATATCCAGTGGAACAACCACTTTACAATAGTGCATCTAACTCTTTTAAGGGGGGGGGGGGGGGTTAGAAGGATTACTTTATCCTATCCTAGGTATTCCTTAAAGAGGTGGGGTTTCAGGTGTCTCCGGAAGGTGGTGATTGACTCCGCTGACCTGGCGTCGTGAGGGAGTTTGTTCCACCATTGGGGTGCCAGAGCAGCGAACAGTTTTGACTGGGCTGAGCGGGAACTGTACTTCCTCAGAGGTAGGGAGGCGAGCAGGCCAGAGGTGGATGAACGCAGTGCCCTTGTTTGGGTGTAGGGCCTGATCAGAGCCTGAAGGTACGGAGGTGCCGTTCCCCTCACAGCTCCGTAGGCAAGCACCATGGTCTTGTAGCGGATGCGAGCTTCAACTGGAAGCCAGTGGAGAGAGCGGAGGAGCGGGGTGACGTGAGAGAACTTGGGAAAGTTGAACACCAGACGGGCTGCGGCGCTCTGGATGAGTTGTAGGGGTTTAATGGCACAGGCAGGGAGCCCAGCCAACAGCGAGTTGCAGTAATCCAGACGGGAGATGACAAGTGCCTGGATTAGGACCTGCGCCGCTTCCTGCGTGAGGCAGTGTCGTACTCTGCGAATGTTGTAGAGCATGAACCTACAGGAACGGGTCACCGCCTTGATGTTAGTTGAGAACGACAGGGTGTTGTCCAGGATCACGCCAAGGTTCTTAGCACTCTGGGAGGAGGACACAATGGAGTTGTCAACCGTGATGGCGAGATCTTGGAACGGGCAGTCCTTCCCCGGGAGGAAGAGCAGCTCCGTCTTGCCGAGGTTCAGCTTGAGGTGGTGATCCGTCATCCACACTGATATGTCTGCCAGACATGCAGAGATGCGATTCACCACCTGGTTATCAGAGGGGGGAAAGGAGAAGATTAATTGTGTGTCGTCTGCATAGCAATGATAGGAGAGACCATGTGAGGATATGACAGAGCCAAGTGACTTGGTGTATAGCGAGAATAGGAGAGGGCCTAGAACAGAGCCCTGGGGGACACCAGTGGTGAGAGCACGTGGTGCGGAGACAGATTCTCGCCACGCCACCTGGTAGGAGCGACCTGTCAGGTAGGACGCAATCCAAGCGTGGGCCGCGCCGGAGATGCCCAGCTCGGAGAGGGTGGAGAGGAGGATCTGATGGTTCACAGTATCAAAGGCAGCCGATAGGTCTAGAAGGATGAGAGCAGAGGAGAGAGAGTTAGCTTTAGCAGTGCGGAGCGCCTCCGTGACACAGAGAAGAGCAGTCTCAGTTGAATGACTAGTCTTGAAACCTGACTGATTTGGATCAAGAAGGTCATTCTGAGAGAGATAGCAGGAGAGCTGGCCAAGGACGGCACGTTCAAGAGTTTTGGAGAGAAAAGAAAGGGATACTGGTCTGTAGTTGTTGACATCGGAGGGATCGAGTGTAGGTTTTTTCAGAAGGGGTGCAACTCTCGCTCTCTTGAAGACGGAAGGGACGTAGCCAGCGGTCAAGGATGAGTTGATGAGCGAGGTGAGGTAAGGGAGAAGGTCTCCGGAAATGGTCTGGAGAAGAGAGGAGGGGATAGGGTCAAGCGGGCAGGTTGTTGGGCGGCCGGCCGTCACAAGACGCGAGATTTCATCTGGAGAGAGAGGGGAGAAAGAGGTGTCCTAGTATGGTCCTAGGGCTCAGGTTCTCCGAGAGAGAGAAAGAACGAGAGAACGAGAGAATTAGAGAGCATACTTAAATTCACACAGGACACTGGATAAGATAGGAGAAGTACTCCAGGTATAACCAACTGACCCTAGCCCCCCGACACATAAACTACTGCAGCATAAATACTGGCTGTTGGTATGATGTTCTTTTTCTGAAATGTTGTGTTACCTTTACACCAGATGTAACGGGACGCACCCCTTCCAAAAAGTTCAACTTTTGTCTCGTCAGTCCACAGAATAATTTCCCAAAAGTCTTGGGGATCATCAAGATGTTTTTTGCCAAAAGTGAGACAAGCCTTTATGTTCTTTTTGGTCAGCAGGGGTTTTCGCCTTGGAACTCTGCCATGGATGCCATTTTTGCCCAGTCTCTTTCTTATGGTTGAGTCATGAACATGAACACTGACCTTAACTGAGGGAAGTGAGGCCTGCAGTTCTTTAGATGTTGTTCTTTTGTGACCTCTTGGATGAGTCGTCGCTGCGCTCTTGGGGTCATTTTGGTAGGCCGGCCACTCCTGGGAGGATCCACCACTGTTCCAAATGTTCTCCATTTGTGGATAATGGCTCTCACGGTGATTTGCTGGAGTCCCAAAGCTTTAGAAATGGCTTTGTAACCCTTTCCAGACTGATGTCAATTACTTTGTTTCTCATCTGTTCCTGAATTTCTTTGGATCGCATCATGATGTCTTGCTTTTTGAGATCTTTTGGCCTACTTCACTTTGTCAGACAGTTTCTATTTAAGTGATTTCTTGATTCAACAGGTCTGGCAGTAATCAGGCCTGGGTGTGGCTAGTGAAATTGAACTCATTTCTTTTGATTAACCACACTAAATTCATGATTTAACAAGGGTGGGCAATTACTTTGTCACATAGGGCCATAAAGGTTCGGATAGCTTTTTCCCCTTAATAAATAAAAGTATCACTTAAAAACTGCATTTTGTTTCCTTGGGTTATCTTTGTGTAATATTAAAATTTGTTTGATGATCTGAAACATTTAAGTGTGACAAATGTGCAAAAAAATAAGAAACCAGGAAGGGGCAAATACTTTTTCACAGCACTGTAGTTGCCATGGCGCCCTAGTAGCAGCCTAAGCAGAGAGCTCCTGTAAATGTGTAGCTACAAATGTAGTTATTTTTTAGGTGATTTCAATTATTGTTTTTTAAGCAGCTCTTCTATTTTTGATAGCATTTAGATTGTATTGCATATATCTGATGTTTATAAGCCACAGATTTGCAGATTGACTGAAAAGTTAAGACGTTTTGAGAAATAGAAAAAAACGAATAGCCTAAATCAAACAAAACAAACCATTTCGACATTGCAGCAAATTGTTGACTGTGATGCATTTTAAACTGTGAGTCATGGGTGGCGCATTAGAGGAAATCCCTCACGGATGACGTAACATGCTGACCAGACCGGACACGTCGCATGCGCTAGCTTCGCAAAATACATTTAGAAATCCATGTTATTCAATTATTGCACCCACACTGCTCGCGCCGCCAACGAGCGTCTGTGATGCCAAGGGCTAAAATATAACTAATTTCTATTTCTGACGCAGATCGCGCTGAAAGTCCTGCCTCTCCAATCTCCTCATTGGTTTATAGAAGCAGGTACTCACTTGCCATCTCCTCATTGGTTATACCCACGTGGTTGATTGAAAGACGAACTGTTTTGCCGTAGTCGTGGTAATACTATGAAAGTTTAGATGCCAATCACCATATAAATTCAAAGATGAAAAAGCCTGGAAGGAGGAGAGATGACTAGAAACGATTCGGTTGACCGTTTTTCGTGTGGATTATTTGGGGGAGTAGAGGAGCTTGTGCATTTCAGGTAAAATAACAACTCAATGTTTATATCCCAGGACAAATTAGCTAGCAACAGCAAGCTAGCTAAATAGGACAAATTAGCTAGCAAGTGCAAGCTAACTAGCTAAATTACCATACATGTTTAATGCTTTTTGACCTGTCCCCAAATTAATGTCATTGGTTGAGTTTGTTTTGATATTTTAACCTGCGTTTGGTGTAGGGGGACAAAATACATTTATGCACGATGGCGCACGCGCGCAGCCGGTTTGGGTTCAGTGTTAAGAAACAGTGCAGTAGTACCACAGGCTTATGCCGCGTTCATGTGCCAGTCGGAATTTAGAAACTCGGATATTTCAGATTTGTTAACTGTTTGTAGTTATACACGTGCCGCGACATTTCTGAGTTTCCTGGTTCCGACTAGCACTTGAACGCGGTATTTATAAAAAAAAATATTTGGCAGTATTGCGTCAATAGGATCCTAGAGCAAAGGAACTAGACACTACAATGGTCAAGTGTATCTAGTACATGTATGAATGGGCGGCAGGTAGCCTAGTGGTTAGAGCGTTGGGCCAAAAAACGGAAAGGTTGCTGGATCGAATCCCCGAGCTGACAAGGTAAAAATCTGTCCACATAACCCACTGTTCCCCGGTAGATCGTCGTTGTAATTAAGATTTTTTTCTTAACTGACTTGCCTAGTTAAATAAAGATCAAATAACAGCTGTCGTCCAGTAAACCACGTCACTTGTAATCGTTCTTCCGGGATTACTTCCGCATGGTTTCCACTAGATAGCCCAGACACAAAGTCAAAATGTCTATATCATTAAAAAAATATTTTTGGCTTGCCTACGGCATAACCGTATGAACTTGAAGGTTGGTGTTTAGGCAGTTAGGTTATAATCACATTTTAATGAAGAGAAATTGTAGAAATAGGCGGGGTTTATGACTTTGTGGCTGTGGTAACTAATGACAGCACGCCCACCAACCAACTGAAAACACACAGAAGCGTAATAAAAGCAAAATAAAAGAGAAGCGCATTGATCCATTTGACTCTGCCAAGCTAGGAGAAGAATCTGTCCAATTATTCATCAAAGGTAAGAAATTCTCTGGGCTACCAACTCTAGATTGGTTGGTTGCCATTCTCAAATGCATTGAATAGTGGCAATAAAGTAGACCTAATAAATGTAGATTGCCTTAAAGCTCTGGTAGTGGATAAGTAAACTTCTACTTTAAAAAAATGACAGCGTTTATTTGTATGACGGTTAGTTGTGAAAAAGGTTGTTCACAGATTGCTCTTTCAACTTAAAAAAAATAAAATTTACACCTCAACTTGGTCGATGGTTTACATTTACATCTGCTCAGAAGACATTTAAAAAGTTGCTAATAAAACGCCTAGAACGGAACTACTCTTCCAAATGACTAAGGCTATTATGTTGATCGATAAATTTAGCCTTAAGATGATTTTGGGAAACCGGGCCCAGATCAGTGAGGACTGAATAATGTACTGTTAAAGTATTGGAACTAGCCCTTACTAGAATGTTTTGTGTTCTATTTCCTAATTCTATAAGGGAAACACCCATATCACCTGGTACTGAACTCACTGCAAAACGGTTGCACTTTGCCCCCTCAAAGAAACTTTATTATGTCCATATCTCCTACACCACTGATAGTAAATGCTATATCTATTTGGTTCCTCCCTCCCCCCAAGCAACAGAGATGAACGTTATGCTCTGTGACTCTTTCTGGAACCTTATATTTTCCACTGTGTTGTTCAATGTAGGACAGGGCAGGCTAACTTTTCTGTGGTCTGGAAGTTGACTGTCTGGCTTAGATTTTACCTAAGTTTAAAAGGGAGATTTATTTTGTAGACACGCACACTTACATCTGTATTTCTGCCTCTCAAACACAGGGCATTATCAATGCCAAACATGTTGCTGTGGAGACAGCAAACTTCACATGGCAGATGAGTTTTGGAGCATAAGCGGTAATTGCAATTTGTGTCACACCTTTTCTAGAATTCTTTTGTTGTTAAAGCCACTTCAACAGAAAGCACTACCTCTTACACTCAAGAATGCACAAACAAATCTTAACCTCAATTTAACCACACCCCCCTATAGTCCAATAACTAGGACACATTTATTTGACCATTTTTTATTTAACTAGACAAGTCAGTTAAGAACACATTCTGGCCAAAATAGCAGCACACAAAGTTTCACACACCGTACTGCAGTATGTGTGCACAAGCTTGCGTGTGGGCCTAATCATAGAGTTACATATAGAATCCCGATTTGTTCAATAGGATCTCTGTGGGCCTAGTCGTAAAGATTTGTCATTTAACTTTTAAAATGTATTACCTTTTTACTGTGACATAAACACAACCAGTCAATATGTTGTCATCTGATTGTCAAACAATCACTTCAATGAGCTCCTTTAATACACGCACACATTCATCCACTCAACATATTTCCAGCCTCCAAATAGTGGTGAATGGAAAGAGACAACAAAAAGTGTAATGACATTTAGCCATTGTCATTAGGCCAGAATTTATGCTTCCGCTAACTTTCCTGAACCAACACTTACACTTGATAGTTCTTGAGTGGGTGGAGGCACTGGAATGTATAGTGAAATAGCAATAGTATTGGGCGTGCCAGTTTGTGAAAGGTGTGCCTGTATGACCGATTTATCATGTTTGGCTCAGATTTGTGTACATGGTGGGAGTGTCCATAGTTTTGTCATATAAAAAGAGACATGTAGTACTTAAGTTTTGTTCTCTCAAGCCCCCCTGTGTACCTAGTACCTGGTCCAGCCAGTTTGTGTCAGTCATTATGTAGTGTCGTTGTCAGGTGTATTTGCTCTCACCATTCAGGAGCGCTCCCACAAATGTCTGAGTATGTCAAAGGACACTGTCTAATGGGAATCTTTTCTCTTTAGTTATAGCATACACTCTAGTACAGTATAAATAATAGTTCTCTGAATGCAGACAGCGGTGGAAAAAGTACCCAATTGTCATACTTGAGTAAATATATAGATCCCTTCATAGAAATTACTCAAGCAAAAGTGAAAGTTACCCAGTAAAATTATTTGGTTTTAAATATACTTAAGTATCAAAAGTAAATGTAATTGCTCAAGTATTCTTAAGTGTAAATTATTTCAAATTTGGTATATTAAGCAAACCAGGTGGCACCATTTTATTTTTTGTGTAGCCAGGGGCACACTCCAACACTCAGACATCATTTACAAACGAAGCATGTGTGTTCAGTGAGTCCGCCAGATCAGAGGCAGTAGGGATGACCAGGGATGTGTGAATTGGACAATGTTCCTCATGCTAAGCATTCAAAATGTACTTTTGGGTGACAGGGAAAAGGTATGGCATAAGAAGTACATTCTTTTCTATAGGAATGTAAGTTAAGTAAAAGTATTGTAAAAATACTTTAAAAGTACTACTTAAGTAGTTTACACCACAGGTGACTGTAAGCCTTGTCCTGGTCTGAAAGGCACTTCTCTATTGGACATCTTTTTAGTCCAGAAGTAGGCTTGAAGCCAATCGAATTCTTGGCACATGTTCTTACACAAGTGTTTCAAAATGGCAGAGAGAAGCTACTTGAGAGAAGAGCTAGATAATGGATTCTTAATGGGGGATCAGCTTTCACCTGGTCAACTCC
The DNA here is from genome assembly GCF_045679555.1 of Salvelinus alpinus. Lineage (NCBI taxonomy): Eukaryota > Metazoa > Chordata > Actinopteri > Salmoniformes > Salmonidae > Salvelinus > Salvelinus alpinus. The sequence continues at coordinate 49,050,309 of NC_092091.1, forward strand.
TTCAGATCAGAACCACCGAAAGAAAAGAGGCAAGAAGGGGAGAAACATTTTAAATGCCCAAAATGTAACAGACTCATCCAGAGGGACTTGCAGTCAGTGCATTCCACTTGCGGTAAGATGGCTACAGTCTGAGGAGGAGATTGAGATCCACCCAATGGGGCAGGAGGTCAGTGGGCGTTTTCGAAATTGCAGTCGACTTTAAAGGTGGGTCGAAAACGGATTGATATACAAATAACCTTGCATCATAATTAACTGCTCAATATTATTTGTAGGTCAGTCTGTCACAATTGACCTATGATACATCACGGTTTTGATGCTCTCGAACATGACCAGTGTCGCCTTTAGGCAGTAGGGCAGGCTACTTCAGGGGCCTGTTCTGGAGGACATAACATTACAGAACCTTTCAGATAATCATATCTGTTCTACACTACTTGTCGATCTGTCAGATAGAATAGGAAATCGTGCCAGCTCAATTATATTTCGGAATGTTTCACATCACTGAATAGACCCGTTAACCCTTTCCACTCCGGCCATTCCAGATGACGTCCATGAATGGCGGGAGCTCAGGCGGGATGAAATTTGAGGGCCTGGTAGATGCATCAATCATCCGTGTCCCGCCCCACCACTTCATCCATGTCCTGGACCAAAACACCAATATCGCCCGTGTGGAGATTGGACCGCTCACCTACATCAGACAGGACAATGAGAGGTGAGGAGTGTGTGTGTGCGTTTATCTGTCATTTATCTGTTAGTCTGCGTGTAATTACCTAATTACAAGTGCGGTTGGTTGTTGGTTTCTTCTAAGCCTAATGACACCAATCAAGCTGTTATCGCTGTGGTTACAGCGTCACACAATGTGTGACAGCACACTTTGAGCGTTGCTAAATATCACGTTTTTAATGGCATCTTTTACCCAGATTAAATCAGCATGTGCTCCTCTGTGGCTGGTTTAACCATATGATTACTCACTCACACATGCATACACATGAACAGGTGCGTAGAGGTTGATTACATTGCTAGAGTGGAAGTAGATGGTTCATTCTGGGTGTTTCTTTACAAGTTTAGGTTAGTCAACATATGCCATGTACAAACACGTTTACACTCAGTATGTACAGTATCTGTGTAGACTAGTATTTCAGTCAGTAGGTGACTATTGTGCCCTACTTCCCAGAGTGCTGTTCTCCCCCGTGCGAATGACCATGGTCCCTCCTCGCCACTACTGCGTGGTTCTCAACCCCGTTGCTCGCGATGACCACGGACAGGTGCTCTTCGACCAATCAGGACAGGCCAAGCTGCGCCATGCCGACCTGGAGATCCGGCTCACCCAGGACCCCTTCCCCCTCTACCCTGGAGAGGAGATCCAGCAGGTACGGTCTGTTTGTTAGACGTCAGCGCTAAAGCCTAGGTGTTAGAAGTGCAGGGAGCTAATGCAAGTCTTCAGGTCTCAGTGCAGAGATTGCTCAGCACACAAGTGTGGTTCACTGAACCACCTCCATTACAATCACGTTGAGCTAAAGCCTAGGCATTCACTTGGAAAGATAATATAACTGTCTGGGACCTGGGTGCTAACCTGGTTCTTCTGCATGCTACAACTGTGTTAGCTTGCAGAGTTAAAGCCTAGGCATTAGAAGTTTGGAGAGTTGAAGCAATTCCTATTACATGTGTGTTAATCTCTTTTTTTTTTATATATACAATTGAAGTCGGAAGTTTATATACACCTTAGCTGAATACATTTAAACTCAGTTTTTCACAATTCCTGACATTTAATCCTAGTAAAAATCCTAGGTCAGTTGTTGGAAAAATTACTTGTGTCATGCACGAAGTAGATGTCCTAACCGACTTGCCAAAACTATAGTTTGTTAACAAGAAATTTGTGGAGTGGTTGAAAAACTAATTAATGACTCCAACCTAAGTGTATGTAAACTTCTGACTTCAATATATATATTACACTCTCCCCACCCCCTCCCAGCACGTGACAGCGCTGCAGATCGTCTACCCAGACACCGCCCTGCGCCTTCAGGCTCTGCTGGACTTTGAGGAGGTGGGAGGAGAGAAGAGGGTGGGTGGAGATGAGTGGCTGTTCGAAGGGCCAGGTGAGTTCTCTGGGTACAACTCCTAACACATCCATTACAATTTCCTTCGGTCCTTACACATTCATCAATATGACTCCTGTATATTTTCTTCCACCAAATCAGAGCATTGTTTTAACAAGATAAATAGTGCTCTTTCAATTTGTTTCTAATTTGACTTGTTGAAGTCAAATCCAATTTGATTCATCACGTACACAGTTTATAGCAGGTATAAAAGGTGCAGTGAACGACTTTCTTGCATTCTCCCTCAACAATGCAGTACAAATATTAATAAAATAACAAGTAGTAGAAGAAAGTAGTATGCAAGAAACGTAGTATGTTCCACCCTAGTCATAGACTGTTCTCTCTGCTACCGCATGGCAAGTGGTACCGGCGCACCAAGTCTAGGTCCAAGAGGCTTCTAAACAGCTTTTACCCCCAAGCCATAAGACTCCTGAACATCCAATCAAATGGCTACCCAGACTATTTGCGTTGCTGGTGCTACTCTCTGTTATTATCTATGCATAGTCACTTTAATAACGCTACTTACATGTACATATTACCTCAATTACCTCGACTAGCCGGTGCCCCCGCACATTGACTCTGTACCGGTACCCCCTGTATATACTGCTGTTCTTTAATTATTTGTTACTTTTATTTCTTTTTTTTAGGTATTTTTTCATAACTGCATTGTTGGTTAAGGGCATTTCACCTGTTGTATTCGGCGCATGTGACAAATAGTATTTTTATTTTTTTTTACATTCCAAACAATATGTAGTACCCGATTCCAAACACAGCCTGATTGCCTAATAATGCTTCTCTAACCTCTGCCCCCCCATAGGGACGTACATCCCCAGGAAGGAGGTGGCAGTGCTGGAGACCATCAAGGCCACGGTGATCAAAGAGAACCAGGCCATCCGCCTCCGAGCACGCAAGGAAGGAGTGGACAGGAGCGGAGTCCGCAGGGTCACTGGTGAGACACATATACTGTATTTTATATTTTTATTGTGCATATAATGCATGTACACAAAAGTAGCAGATGTTGTATCGCTATCATACACAGATCTGCGCACACACACACACACACCTACCTAGCTGAGTGATTCCCTGTGTGTGTTTGTCCAGGTGAGGAGTGGCAGGTGAGAAAGGTGGGGGCGTATCTACCAGGGGCTCATGAGGAGGTCCTCGACATCGTCAACGCTTTCATCCTAACTGACAAGGTAACACCGCCCTCCTCTCTCACCCTCACTTCATCTAGCACCCCCTCCTTCTCTCCATCCCTTGCTTTACCTATAACTCCCCCCCTCCTCGCTCCTTCACTTTATCTATCGCTCCCCTCTCTCCTTCACTCTCCCTCTTTACCAATCACTCCTCATTCCTCCTTCTCTCTCTCTTCACCATTTACTCCCCCTCCCTCCTTTCTCTCCCTCTCTTTGACCTATCACTCACCTTCCTTCTCTCGCCTCTCTCTTCACCATTTATTCCCCCTCCCTCCTCTTTCCCCCTCTCTTTACTTTTCCCTCCTCTCTCCTGCCCCTTTAAAAAAATATATTCATTCACCATCTCCTGTTCTCCCCCTCCCTCCTCTTGATTGGTGGTCTCCAATAGTTTAACTGTTGGATTATTTTGCTCTTCACTCGCAGTTGCTTAGTAGCCTAAGCCTATTCCTGACCAAAAGCCTGTTATTTCACTGACTGATAATCAATCAATGTGATTTTGTTTCACTGAATTTCCATCTGTATAGGCTTTTTGTTTAATTGGTTTCTGGCTGGGCAAACAAGTGGAGGTGGTATGTCTCATATATTCGCTGATCCAATCTTTTTGCGTGCAATGTGGCCTAAATCAAGAGTATTATTATTTTGCTTGCGTATTAGCAACTCCAAAAACCCGCGGAGGTTGGGAAATACGAATATGAGACTCGCATGTTTTTGAAAATAGGATTGGATATTATTTTCTATCAGTATCATGATAAGATCCTACGCCTGCTCCTAACGAGGTGGAGTGAGGGTAGGAAAGGGATGAAACGTGGATAAAAAAATGCATGTTTCAAAATCTAACTTTTTTAAATTTGATAGCGGTTCCACACATCCCCGTGGGAAAAATATTATTTTGTATTTTATTCTGTTATATTTGTATATTCTGACTGTGATCAGATAGGTGTGTCTTGTCTGTTTTAATAAACAAAGTAACGAACTATTGATTTTATTTGAATGGCGCAGGCAGGGCTGCACTGACCCGTAACATAGGCCTAATTAAACTCCATATGCTCTTCTATTTTTTTGTTGTTGAAAATACATGTTATTAGTCTTGTGATGTTTCTTAGGACCTCCCTAAACAAATTCATGTTTTTTTTTCACTCTCAGAAAGCACTGCACGTGCGAGCAATACGGCCATTCCGTGACGCCGGGGGGCGGGACCGGCGCACTGGGGAAGAGTGGCTTGTTACCATGGCGGAGCGGGAGGCACACATCCCGTCTGTTGCCGAGGAAGTGGTGGGAGTGGTCAACGTGACCACGCTGAGCAGCCGTCAGTACTGTGTGATCCTGGACCCGGTGGGACCAGACGGTAAACCACAGCTGGGTCAGAAGAGGGTGTGCAAGGTGAGACTGAAAGAGAGCGCTGTCTTTCACTCCTGTGTTTGGTCAAATGTTTGTTTAGTCACTCATTGCTGTTTTACACACTGGTGAGGAAGTTCAGTGACTTCATTTGTTTGTTCATTAATTTGCCTTTTGTAGCTTTTAGTCACTTCCCCAATTTAGCTTTAACACTGCTCTCTCTCCTCCTCCTCCCAGGGTGAGCGTTCGTTCTTCCTGCAGCCAGGGGAGCATTTAGAGGAGGGCATCCAGGACGTTTATATTCTCTCTGAGGAGGAGGGCCTGGTGCTGAGGGCCATAGAGGCCTTCAAAGATACACAGGAGGTGAGGAAAGAGGCGGGAGGGAATGGTGGAAGAATTTAAATGCAGATGGGAGGGGAAACAAATGGACCATAGTCAAATACAACAACGATCCTTAACAGGACTGACTGGTTTGGCCGGTACACAATCCATTCAATGTACACTCTCTTTCTTTCTCTCTCATTTTCCTCCCTCTCCTTCTCTCTCCCCTTCACTCTCTCCCTCATTCTCTCTCTCCCTCCTCCTCTCCTCTCTGCCAGCAGGAGGAGGAGGAAGAGGAGGAGGAGGAGAGGGCCAAGCTCTCCCGGAGGGGTGGACTCCAACGTCGCCCCGGTGACCGCTGGATGCTACGTGGACCAATCGAGTACGTCCCCCCGGCTGCCGTGGAGGTGATGCTACGGCGACAGGCCATTCCATTGGACGAGAACGAAGGGATCTATGTCCGTGACATCAAGACAGGAAAGGTGAATTTTTACCCAGCTGAATGTTTGAAGACTGGATACGTCCCAAATGGCAACTCGACCGTTAAGTTTAGGCAGTCGTTTTGACTGATAAGGTTTGGGCTAGGTTAAACAGAACTTGAGAGTACATTTTTGGCATTCATTTTGACTTGTTAAAAAGGTTTGAGATGGGCTGTTAAAACAGAAAAAAATGAAACAAGTGCCAAGCACTGGGATTGAACCCACTATCTTAAGAGCCCTAGCTCACGGTTTAACTAGATGGTAATAGGCGCTCACATTCCTCTTAGTGGACAGTATGTCTCCACGTCTTGGGGACCAGGGGCCTCCATTTATAAACTGTGCTTATGTACAAAATATACCCCGACATGTGCGTGCTCCAGTTTTCACACAAAAGTTGGCATTTATATTAAAACCAATTTTGATGTGAGAATGTGCTCACCTCTCTGCTAACTTTAGACCATGTGTATGCACATCTGCTAGTGGTTGAAATATTATATTGAAAGCTGGCAAGTAAGTAGGCTATTTTGTGAAAATGGGGGAAATTATGAAAATTAAATGCAGGAAAGCATAAGCAAGAATTCAGCCATTTGCTGTTAGTGAGAAGAGCAAAAATCTTTTAAACATGTTTTAATACAAAAATAATTAACTAATAGGAATCTTTTTCCTATTTATTTTATTTTCATAACCATTGCAGAATAAATTCCTCACCTTTCCTGGCTTGTGATGAGTTCATATTCCTGAAGTAGCCATACAACACATTACCATGTGCATCGCTCACTTAATTAGACCTAGTAAATAGATATAGGCTTTATATCAAGTTTTGCAATCCCATAGGCGCTGCGGTTTATAATATACAGTCAAATTTAACAGGTAAACAGTTTATCTTTTGCATTGAAGTAGGCCTACTGTACGCTTCTGTAATTGCATTAAAAAAAATTGTAGGCAGCCATAGACAATGTTTCAGAATTCGCGGGCAGTCCATGTTTAGGTTGGGGAAAAGTCAATGCAAAACATTGTTGAATTCAAATGTTCTGCTGACAGGTCCGCAACCATTTTGACACAGTCCTTTGTCAGATACAGCATAAATTACGCAGGTTGACATTTTTGTAATGAGTCTGGCCCTGGAAGCAGAACTGAGTGGTTTCCGCTAGATGGGTCAGCTGCATAGTCAAAATTGACTATATCGATCAAATTCATTAGAACAAAAATTTGCTTTTTAGTCTTAATTTAAGGTATTGGGGTTAGCAGTGTGGTTAAGGTTAGAGTTAGGTTTAAAATCTGATTTTATGACTTTGTGGCTTTGCCAGCTATTGACCATTCTGCAGAGCTGCTTCCAATACATGAGCCATCTCAATAAATGCCAACCAAAATAAATTACTGCAAAAGATTTGAACATTCTGCCAACACAGTAAATATACCGGTAACTTATGTAAAATATTTGACAGTAGGCCTATGGATAGGCTATTGCTGTGCGATTGGAGCACAGCATCATTGCCTATTAATCTCAGAGCCTATACAGGACATAGAAACATAATTTATTGATAAATGAAATATTGAACAATTCTTCTTTTGCATTTAGCCTACTTTTAAGTTGTTTCGAATATACTATCAATCTTGCTGAATGCACGGACAGGCACTCGCTATAGACGGCATGCATTTTTAGTTTGAAAAAGTCTCTGCAAAATATCAAAACATTCTGCTCACACCTGCAGAAATGTGATCAAAATTGCCATGGCTCTTTTAGAAACTGCTGTGGCTTAATTCCAATAGTTCCAATTTATACAGTAAATAAAGGGTGTTATTTTCAACATCCAAATGTTGAATGGGGGCGTTTTCCAGGCAGTTTTAATGCTTGTTCACGCACACACAGTTTTACGACCGGTCTGATTTATAAGGAGAAACGTGCATACTACCTGCCCCAATGCATAGTGCCAACTAAAGTTTGGTGGAGGAGGAATAATGGTCTGGGGCTGTTTTTCATGGTTCGGAGTAGGCCCCTTAGTTCCAGTGAATGTTTTTATATATTTTTTGTTTTGTTGTTGTATTTTACCCCCTTTCTCCCCAATTTCAATCTTGTCTCATCGCTGCAACTCCCCAACGGGCTTGGGAGGTGAAGGTCGAGTTATGAGTACTCTGAAACATGACCCGCCAAGCCGCGCTTCTTAACACTCACCTGCTTAACCTGGAAGCCAGCCGGACTGGCTTCCGGGTTAAAACCGCAAAGCGGCTACGGTCCGCTCGCATATGGGGCTCAGTCAGGACTGTTACTTTTGTAACTGAATGAAAACATTTTAACCGATTTTTAATGTTGGGAAAATATATGATGCAAATGCAGAATGGTGTTAAATGCCTCTAAACAGCTTGGGGAGAAATTCATTCACAGATTTAATCATGTAATATTAGGCCTACTGATTATTTCTCCGAATCTTCTTGTGAACTACTCATTGCGAGCCACCGGACATGCAGTTTTCTGCAAAGGTGAAATATTTTCTAGGCTGATGGAAGGCTACTTGGAGTCAGTGGGAGAATCTCAATTGCATACTCCTTGCGTCCTCTCTCCTTCTCAAATCCGATTGGGTGAGAAAGCCAGATGTCCAGCAAAGCCTAATCAGACATGCCCGTGCTCACCATGGTTCATACTGGCAAAGTGAAATGGTGCACACCTCTCAAAAGATATGTAACAACAAACACCCTGAGTGCATCGGACATGAAACAATGATACAAATGTAACGGCACAACGAAATAGATACATTTTATTAATTTTAAACACCAGTGGTGCAACTAGTGCTTTCTAACGGCGCTGAACCAAAACAGTGGCATGCGAGAGGGAAGCAAAACTTTCCCGTGGGCAAAACATTCATCTTGAGGCGACGGGGGAGGGTGTGCAAAATGCAATATGTAGAAATCGCTCCACCGTTTCCTGGTTGCTAAAAGTCTAATAGTTTGCCTAATTTTTGTTTGTGACAAAATAAGCATTATTGTACCATCTAAACCACTGTGAAATATATTTTCAGTAACCAAAAATATAATTTTTCTGTTTGAAGCTGTCAGACTCAAAAACAAAACTTAACAGGAAGTGTAGAAGTAGCGCACATGGAACAGATCTACCCCTTCTTAGATCTGTCTATCTCACTGAAAGCAAGTCTATCTGTAACTCCCACTTCTATGTGAATTTGGTCGGCTCGCCCAGAAAGTTACATATTGCAGCTTTATTTATTATATAACATCGACATATGTATTTTAATATAGACTAGCTCAAAACATTACTAATCATTGAAAATTGACATTACCCATTGATACTTTTCTGGTTAAAAAAGTGGGATTGCACCTACTCCATTGCTCGGGTTCCTATGATATAGTGCACTATTGACCAGGGCCCACAGGACTCTGGTCAAAACTAGTGCACCATGTACTGTAGGGGGGCCATTTGGGACGTACACTAAAACACCTGATTCGAATGATCCAGGGAATCCATTCACCTGTTATTTATCAGCCTTAAATCCCCACCCACCTTTCCCCATCCCTCTCCCCCATTGGCTGCCTGGTTCTAGGTCCGTGCTGTGATTGGCCACACCTACATGCTGACGCAAGACGAGGAGCTGTGGGCCAAGAATCTGCCTCAGAATGTTGAGACCCTCCTGGCCTCCACAAAGGACCCCCTGGCTGACCGCTCTGACCGCAGCAAGGAAGTGGAGATGAAGGACCGGGACAAGACCAAGGTGGTGTCCTACAGGGTGCCCCACAACGCTGCCGTGCAGGTCTACGACTACAGGGAGAAGAAGGCCAGGTAAACATGGTTGACAGACAGACGGATGTGGAGGAACAATGACACTGGCCCTGTCCAGAAAAAACCCATATACTAGCCCAGGGTTGCATTCCAAATGGCACCCTATTCCCTATATAGTGCACTACTTTTGACCAGAGCAACATTGGGCCCCTAGTGTTAACTTTTCGCCCTCACTTTCTCTTCCCACCCCCTCTCCTGTCTTGTCCTCCCTCCTTTTCTCCCTCCCCTCTTTCAGGGTGGTGTTTGGGCCAGAGATGGTAATGTTGGGTCCTGATGAGCAGTTCACCGTGCTTTCCCTGTCAGGGGACAAGCCCAAGAGGGCCAACGTCATCAAGGCTGTGTGTCTGCTGCTGGGGCCGGACTTCTTCACTGACATCATCACCATAGAGACGGCCGACCACGCACGCCTGCAGCTGCAGCTCAGCTACAACTGGTAGGGTTTGTGGGTGTGGGAGCACGACGACGACGACGTGTGTGTTTGAGGATCCTCTGCGATTTGGCGTCCTTAGTCTAGTCTGTAGGCCAGCTGATGTATTTAATATCTCTCCCTCTCCTCTCTTTCTCAGGCACTTTGACCTGAAGTCTCCTGCGGACCCGTCCCAGGCTGCCGCTCTGTTCTCGGTGCCTGACTTTGTGGGGGATGCCTGTAAAGCCATCGCCTCCCGCGTCAGAGGAGCCGTCGCCTCCGTGCAGTTTGACGACTTTCACAAGGTCCGTCCACACTTCAATCATCTAAATCTGCACTTTTCTGGCTTTTTAATACACTTTTTAATTCTACATGGCCTCCAGCCCTTAGCTATCGTAGTTAGGTAGGCCTATACGCCGCTTTGGAAAACGTATGCCAATTGATTCAAAGACAACAATAACACCCCACGCTTTAACCTCTTCTTTAACCCCCTCCACTCTATAGAACTCCAACCGGATCATCTGCTCCTCTGTGTTTGGCTTTGATGACAAGCTGTCTGTGCGTCCCAGCCTGCGCTTCCACCAGAACAGTCTGGTCATCAGCAGTGTGGACATCCAGTCAGTGGAGCCGGTAGACCAGAGGACCAGAGACGCCCTGCAGAAGAGTGTCCAGCTGGCCATCGAGATCACCACCAACTCCCAGGAGGCTGCCGCACGGTAGGACACATGACACGCACGCACACATGGGGAGAACGAATGCCACCTCTGAAGCCATCGATGTTCAAGGCCAACCGTGGTATTGCAGGCATTGTAAGCATAAGACAGGATCCCCCCCCATTCTAGTGAATGGAAAAATGTCAATCTTCCTAAATTTGTTTTTAATCATTTGAAGACGATCATGGTACCAATAATTGCTTCTAATACCAGATATATTTCCTTGAACCGATCCTTTTAAAATCTCATTACAGAAGAAGTTATGAGAATTATTGATTTGCTAATGGCAGCCTGCAGTACCACTGTCTGCCTTCAACTTGAGTTATTTCATGAGATTGGGCAGCACTGAGCTAGCCTGAAACTCACTTCCTGGAGTAGCTCAAGCTGCACATGAGACGCCATCTTAAGACTTAATTTGGCTTCAATGCGCTATTGAGTCTTCACATAGGAATGAATGGTGTCACGTGATCGATGACTTTGTCCATTCATATATACATGCATGCACACTTACAGGAGCAATTGGGGTTAAGTGCTTTGCTCGTGCACATTGACAGATTTTTCACCTAGTTCGGCTCGGGGATTCAAACTTGCGACCTTTCAGATACTGGCCCAACACTCAATTACTAGGCTATCTACCACCAGACAGACACACACAGGGTTGTTTTTACCTGTTTGGTAAGAGTTAACTTCTCTCCTGTCCCTCTTTGTATTTCTCTCTCCCCTCCTTCCCTTCCTGCAGCCATGAGGCAGAGCGTCTCGAGCAGGAGGCGCGTGGTCGTCTGGAGAGGCAGAGGATCACAGACCAGGCGGAGGCAGAGAGGACCAGGAAAGAGCTGTTGGAGCTGGAGGCCCTCAGGTGACCATTGATGCTATGCTGTTAAAACAACGCATGTTAGCATCGCTTTTGGGAAATATAATGGCAGAGGGATATCATTAGCATAATGCTAACACATTAGCTTCACTGATGGAAAGATTATGGCAAGGAGCTAGAATTAGCATGGCTAGCGTTAGCGTCATGCTGTTCTTAGTAGTGTGAATGCGAAGCTGTACCGAGTAACATTTAGATCAGAGATCCTAACATAATGTAGCTATGCTATTGTGAGTTGTGTGAATGCGGAGGTTAGATCTGTGGTGCTGGGGTGAAGTTTCCCCTAGGTACAGATCTAGGATCAGTTTTCCCTCCCCCAGAATGTGTTTTATTTAAATACTGGTGGATTCAACTAATAAAAGAATGGATGACCTGACCAGAGAGGTCCAGGACCTGAAGAATATTTTGCCGTTTTCCCAGGGTCAACTCGATGAGTTGAAACAGGAGAACGGCAAGATGACAGCAATCTGTAAGTCATTGAGAGAGGACATCAGTTCTGTGTGAATCCATGATAACAATGACTGATAAGGGAGGGACAATCAAGGCGAAATAACATGGTTCGGGACAGAATTGCAGAATCTCCACATGAGACCTGGACAGAGTCTGAGGACAAAGTGAGGGAAATGATCTCTGAGAAATTGAAGATCGACCACAGGAAGATTAGGGTGGAGCGCGGCCACAGGACTGGACAACCCACCACCGGCCCAGGTGACAGGCCCAGGCTGATAGTGGTCAAGTTTCTGAGGGTCAAGGACAAGGTAGCTGTTCTGGAAAGAGCCAAGAACTTGAGAGGAATCTACATCTTCCTCAACGAGGACTATCCTGAAGCTGTGGGGACATTGCTTACATCTGTTATGACAGGCTCATTGTCCACCCTCCCTCCCAGAAGCCTGGAAGGGATGAGAGAGCCAAGCCTATGGGTTTGTAGTTTCAACCTCGCAGCACGCACACCAATTGATTAATGGACTGCTGAATGTATATTTTTTTCCTCTTGCCTTGTTTGCTCTTTTCCATATTATGTCTTATCTCTGATAAGCTACCCAGGAAAGGGCTGAAAATAGTCCATATTAATATATGTAGCCTTAGAAATAAGGTTCATGAAATCAATAACTTCTTATGGCTGGGGGCAGTATTGAGTAGCTTGGATGAATAAGGTGCCCAGAGTAAACTGCCTGCTACTCAGTCCCAGTTGATAATATATGCATATTATTATTATTATTATTATTGGATAGAAAACACTCTGAAGTTTCTAAAACTGTTTGAATGATGTCTGTGAGTATAACAGAACTCATATGGCAGGCAAAAAATCCAACCAGGAAGTGGGAAATCTGAGGTTGGTCTCTGTCCCATATTAGCATCTGGGACAGAGTAGGAGGCAGTTCACTCTGGGCACGCTATTCATCCAAAGTGAAAATGCTGCCCCCTATCCCTAAAAAGTTAAATAATTAATTTGATGATACACCAGTAGCAATACAAGGATATAACATCTATAGAAGAGACAAATGCTTATGGGGGAGATGTTGCTGTATATATTCAGAGCCATAATCCCTGTAATGCTTAGAGAATATATTGTAGCAGGCTCAAGGGTGTGGGGTTTCCACGTCACCAAGTTCAATAACAAAACACGCACAACTAGAATGCAAATGGGGAGTTTATTGGGGAGCTTTGCACACTGGGGAAAGGGGGGGGGGAATTCACCAACTATTTCACAGTCCACAATCCGTTCTCGTTGTCCGTTCCGTTCTCCAGGGGTAATCCTAAAACTCAGGTCCTCAGCCAATCTGGTACATGGATCACAGTCCATGTCACAACGGGTAATCGCACAGACATTGCGCTCTATTCTCACACTTTGCATAACACACACTTCACTCTCTGTTCTCTGCCCCTTTAGTGCAGACCGCTCCCTCTTTTATCCCCCAGTACTCCCTGGCTTAATGAACCACAGCCTCGCCTCGTTGGGGCAGGAAGTCCATATAAGGCTTGGGGTGGAGCCAGCGGGCTGCAAGATATCTCCCTTCAATAACCACATAACCACTCTCCTCACCTCTCCCTGCCGTCTGCAACCCCCCCCCCCCCCCCCTTCCTCAGGAGGGAGGGGTGGTCCAGCTCCCTAGAGCAGTGGTTCTCAATCCTGGTTCTGGGGACCCAAAGGAGTGCACATTTTTGTTTTTGCCCTAACACTACACAGCTGATTCAAATGATCAACTCATTAAAAGGCTTTGTAGTGCTAGGGCAGAAACAAAAATGTGCACTCCTTTGGGTCCCCAGAACCAGGATTGCGAACCACTGCCCATGAGCATCCCTCCTGGAGAGGGTATCGATATTTCCATGGGTTGCACCTGATCTGTGGACGACAGAGAACGCAAAGGGCTGTAAGGATAGGAACCAGCGGGTGACCAGGGAGTTACTGTCCTTATTTTGTGGTCCATTACGAGGGTGAAGTGTCGTCCCAAAGTAATACTTCAGCGTCTCCAGTGCCCACTTGATCGCTAGACATTCTTTCTCAGTGGAATGTCTTTGTTCCCGCGGCAACAGCTTCCGGCTAATGTACATGACTGTGTGTTCCTCACCTTTTTGTAGCTGTGATAGGATGGCACCCACACCTGTTTCGGACACATCAGTCTGTACCACCAGTGGTTTGGAGAAGTTCGGGGTCACCAGCACGGGTCCAGAACACAGTGCTCCCTTTAGGTTCTGGAAGGCTTTCTCCGTCTCCTCTGTCCACGTCATCTGGGCGGGCAGACTGCTCCTGGTCAGATCTGTCAGGGGGCTGGTCAACCCCACAAACATGCGTACTTGCTTCTTGGTGAGGGGGCGGGGCCAGTCTCGAATCGCCTCCAGTTTCTTCACCTGGGGTTTGACACATCCCCTCCCGGTCGTGTACCCCAGGTACTCAGCCTCCAGCAGGCCGAGCCAAAATTTCTTTGGGTTTGCTGTTAGCCCCGCCTCCCGTAAGGCCTGCAGTACCGCACTCACCTGGTTTAGATGCGTCTCCCACTCGCTCCCATGGATCACAATATCGTCGATGTAGGCCACCGCGTACTCACGATGGGGGATGGAGAATCCGGTCACCAACCTCTGGAAGGTGGCCGGAGCCCCGTGCAACCCAAAGGGCAGCTTCTTGTAATGGAACAGCCCGTCAGGGGTGGCCAAAGCAGTTTTCTCCCATGCCTCGGGAGCTAAGGGCACATACCAATAACCCTTTGTCAGGTCGAGCGTGCTGATAAATCGGGCGGTCCTGAGCTGTTCTAATTAATTCATCAGTTCGGGGCATGTGGTAGGCGGCGAACTTCGAGATTTCATTTACCTGTCTAAAATCCTTACAGAAGCGAATGGTGCCGTCTGATTTTTGGCACCAACGCTATGGGGCTTAACCACTCACTATTCGACTCTTTGATTATATCAGCTTTCAACATCGTTTTTACCTCCGTCCTGACAGCTACTCTCCTTGCTTCCGGTATGCGGTAGGGACTCAACTTCACCTTTTTCCCAGGTTCGGTGATGATGCTGTGCTGTACCAGATCGGTGTGTCCTGGTTCACTGGAACACTTCCTGGTTCCGGCCGACCAACTCCCTCAGCTCCTGCTTCTGTGCTTGGCTCAGCTGCTCCCCCAGTGACCCCTCCGCCGGGTTGGTCTCTGTGGTAGCCTTCTTCGGGGAAATAGAGTAGAGTACATCACTTGTGTTCCATTTCTTTAGAAAATTCACATGGTAAATCTTGGTCAGATGCTTACGTCCCGGCTGTCTGACCCTATAGTTAACTTCAGCCACTTTCTCAAGGACTTCGTATGGCCCATTCCATCGGGCCAAAAACGTACATTCTGAGGTGGGGACCAACACCAACACACATGTGAGAGAACGTAGAAATTGATCTATGACCACTTTCTCGATGGCCGTCAGTGGTTCAGCAGGCTGGCCAAGAGTTGGCTAATTAGATCATGCATTTACGATCGGGGTGGACGCTGTAGGATCATACGCCCAATCATGGAATCTTTGTGCCCTGCTAATCAGGGTGTAACCATACCAGCGCAGGATTGACTTTTTCAGCCCCTCGTAATGCGACTGGTCAGCCGTCAGATCCTGATAGCGCTTCTGTGCCGCGCCTGACAGGAAGGGTGCTAGCAGACTGGCCCATTTCTCATGGGGCCTTTCCTCCCTAGCCGCCGTCCTCTCGAAGGCTTGGAGGTAAGCCTCGATGTCGTCAGCCTCTGTCAACTTCAGTATAAACCTACTGGGTTTGGGACGAGAGACTGCTGCACCTGCCGCTATGCCGGCCTGGGCGGCTGACAGCTGGCTGAGTTCAGATCGCAGGAGAGCGGTCTGCTGACGCTGTTCCTCCAGCAGTTCCCGATGCATAGCCTGCGGTGCTATGTTCGCCTCCACCAGCTGTTTCACCAATGCTTCCATTGTGCTCTGTGTCTGTTTAGTTGTTGAGCTTGGTTTGGCGTGCCTGCATTCTCCACCATATGTAGCAGGCTCAAGGGTGTGGGGTTTCCACATCACCAAGTTCAATAACAAAACACACACAAGTAGCATAATTATGAATGCAAATGGGGAGTTTATTAGGGAGTTTTGCACACTGGGGGGAATTCACCAACTATTTCACAGTCCACAATCTGTTCTCGTTGTCCGTTCCGTTCTCCAGGGGTAATCCTAAAACTCAGGTCCTCAGCCAATCCGGTTCGGTACATTGGGGGGGGTAAATATCCTCACACTCTCCATAACACACACTTCACTCTCCTTTCTCTGCCCCTTTGTGCAGGTCGCTCCCTCTTTTATCCCCCAGTACTCCCTGGCTTAATGATCCACTCGTTGGGGCAAGAAGTCCATATAAGGCTCTGGGCTGGAGCCAGCAGGCTGCAAGATATCTCCCTTCAATAACCACTCCCCTCACCTCTTCCTGCCGTCTGCCACAATATATATAAATATACACACACACACACACACACACACACACACACACACAGTTAAAGTCGGAAGTTTACATACACCTTAGCCAAATACATTCCAGATACATAGCCAGATACATTTCACAACTCCTGACATTTAATCCTAGTATAAATCCCCTGTCTTAGGTCAGTTAGGATCACCACTTTATTTTAAGAATATGAAATGTCAGAATAATAGTAGAGTGATTTATTTCAGCTTTCATTTGTTTCATCACATTCCCAGTGGGTCAGAAGTTTGCATACACTCAATTAGTATTTGGTAGCATTGCCTTTAAATTGTGTAACTTGGGTCAAACGTTTCGGGTAGACTTCCACAAGCTTCCCACAATAAGTTGGGTGAATTTTGGCCCGTTCCTCCTGACAGAGCTGGTGTAACTGAGTCTGGTTTGTAGGCCTCCTTGCTCGCACACGCTTTTTCAGTTCTGCCCACAAATGTTCAATAGGATTGAGGTCAGGGCTTTGTGATGGCCACACTTTGTGATAGTCAAGGTACCTTGACTTTGTTGTCCTTAAGCCATTTTGCCACAACTTTGGAAGTATACTTGGGGTCATTGTTGGTCATTTTTTTATGGCGGTTTTGGAGCAGTGGCTTCTTCCTTGCTGAGCGACTTTTCAGGTTATGTTGATATAGGACTTGTTTTACTGTGGATATAGATACTTTTGTACCTGTTTCCTCCAGCATCTTCACAAGGTCCTTTTCTGTTGTTCTGGGATTGATTTGCACTTTTCGCACCAAAGTACGTTCATCTCTGGGAGACAGAATGCGTCTCCTTCCTGAGCGGTATGACGGCTGCGTGGTCCCATGGTGTTTATACTTGCGTACCTGGTTTTAAAAAAACAGATAAAGCAACACCTTACGGCACAACGCCTCTCCCCTATATGACCTAGTTTGTGTGTATTGATATGTAGGCTATGTGTGCCTTTTTGTAATACTTTATTTTTTATTTTTTATGTAGTTCTGTCCTTGAGCTGTTGTCTATTAATGCTCTGTATTGTGTCATGTTTTGTGTGGACCCTAGGAAGAGTAGCTGCTGCTTATGCAACAGCTAATGGGGATCCTGACAAAATACCAAATCTAAAGGTGTGTAGTTGTGTTGCAGTGCGGCGGTGGAGAGTACAGGGGCAGCCAAGGCAGAGGCCCAGTCCAGAGCAGAGGCAGCCCGTATCCAGGGAGAGGCGGCAGTCAACGAGGCAAAACTGAAGGCTGAGGCCCAGCGGATTGAGGCTGTACGTATCCTCTCACTATGCTGCGTGTGTATGGTCGAAAGTGTTGTACATTGTGTAATTCTGAAAGGTACACACCCAGTAGTTCACGTGTGTGTGTGTGGTCTGTGTTTGATAAATGTTTGAAGGTGTTCTACATTGTGTAATGCTGAAAGGATCACATACTATGTGTAGCTGACCTGTAATTCTGTGTGCAGGAGGGCGAGCTGGACCGTCTGTCCAAGGCGAGGGAGCAGGAGCTAAACTATAAGTCAGCAATGGATCGTTTGGAAGTGGAGAAACAGCAGAAGCTGGCTGAGATAGAGAGCAACCGCTTTAAAAAGCTGGTGGACAGTATCGGCGCCGACACCCTGAAGGAGATGGCCAGAGCCGGCCCCGAGCTACAGGTACAGAATTCCTTACATACCATAATACCGTCATATTTGTGCTACACAATACATTTGTCTGAATAAAAATGGCACCTGGAGAATCCTTAAGCTCAGGTCAGAATCAATCTGTAATGTTTTACTTTACTGTAACGTTTCACTGAGCAGGTCTGCCTTTCTCCCACCCAATCTCAATTTAATTAAATGAGCTATATTGGTGTGACAAGACATTATAAAATACAGTTTAGGATATTGGAACTGGAACACAGGATCTTTTTCAATCAGTTAAAACGTAAAGCAGAAATGATCATATTAAATTAATAATATCTCTGTTTCTGTCCCTCACTCCCCTCTTTTCCCCACTCCCTCACTTTCTCCCCCACCCTCTCCCAGGTCAAGCTGCTCCAGTCTCTGGGTTTGAAGTCAACCCTGATCACAGACGGCTCTTCTCCAATCAACCTCTTCAGCACGGCCAACGGCCTTCTGGGAGCTCTTTCTCAGAGCCAGGGCCAGTGAGAGGGGGAAGAGAAAAGGAGAACGTTCACAATAAGAGAATAATGTCCAGTCTGATCCCCTACATCCCCTACAGATGTAGGATTTCTGGTTGTTTTTTGTCTGATGTAGTAACTGACAATTAGGCATATGATATGTATGACTGTACGGTGGCGATTATTCTGATGTGTGTGTGTGTGCACATAGATGTGTGTCTGACTAAAGACGTCCAAGTGAACATTCCCCTTGGTTTACATGGCTTTTTTGCTCATCTGTTTGGTGCCGTCGATGCCCTATAAAGTGCTGTCCACTCCATGTGTTGCGTATCTATACTAACCATAATCCTGGATAGTAAGGAATCTTTCCTTGTTTTGCTTTTGAAGTTTATGCAAATGTATTTAATTCATTTGTTGATCCATTTATCAAAAAAATTCAAGCATGGCTTTTCCCCGACACCTTAAATGTCAATGCTTCAGTTTGTATCCATGGTCTGTCTGTACACACACACACACACTGGATGAAGTGTCTCAATCCATTTGAACGAACCATATTTTTGCAATGACCACCATGTATCAAACTCTTCATCTACCTCTTCTGTCTGTAACTCATGCAGTAGTGACTAATAAAAACAACATTAAGCTACATGCTCTGGCCTGACTTATTACACAATCTTCTATTGGCTTCTCAGCCAAATGGCTGCCATAAAGCTGAGGGATGGCCAGAGCTTGAGAAATGTATCAACTCACAAATTGTATCATATCAATGTATATCATAAATTGAAATGAGCATTACAAATATTACTGATTGCACCTTTAATCAATGAGTTTATACTGATTACATTTTTATTAGAAGACCACTGGGTATTTTGGCACAGATTGTTACTCCATTTGGTCTATTCCCGACCATCCCAATGCATATTTGGCCATGTAAAATACATAGAACAAATGCGGTTTAATTGCAGGTAGCTGATAACTTGATCAAATGTTTTGTTTGTCCAAAGAGCAACCAGACTCACTATAACTTGGCCTACATACAGGAGGAAGGTAATTTGTGTAATTTTACTCTATTTTCTATGTTTGTGTTGTGTGTGTACAATTTCTGTCCACAGGACGTCGCTAGCGTGCAACACTTCGTTAAAGTATCCCTCATGGCTCGGCCTGACTGGTACTGTATAACTCCACTTCAGGTGCGATGAGCAAAGTTGGGCCAGAAATGACCAAATAATAGCCAAGCATGCACTGTATTTTCAACTGCTGGTGAATACTGTCAACAATATTGACCACATGATGGTTGGTTCACATGACCCCTAGGAATAAACATAGACCTACATAAATCGGTCAGTGAACCAGCGACAAAGGAATGCTTGAGGCAGTATGCTTAGCTAAATTGGTATGTGGACGGCGCAAGTTTGTCTACTATTTCCCCATCAGCAAAATAGACCCTGGGAGAAAAAAAAGTAAGGGTAAGCGGGGTGAGAGAGAAAAGCGAGCAAAAGCATCCTATTGCATGTGCTGCGCCGATTTCTCCCTCTCTCCCCTCCTTTCTACCCGCCTCCGGGCATAGGAGTTTCCTGTCTCCCCCTCCCTCTCCTCAATCTTGCAGCGCGGTTGAACAAAAGAGAGAGAGAGCGAGAGATGATGAGGTAGCAACATAGCAAGCACAAGAGCGCAATTTGACATCCCCCGGCGTGGTCTGTAGCCTAATTTGACCGTTACCGTTTACCATAGCCTGTATCAAAAGAAAAAGACAATTCGACGAATTCTGGGTGGAGATTTTAATCGTAGCCTACTGAACTTGTGTCATATTTTCAATTTTTTACTACACGTTGCATTTACAGTAATATTTGGAATTGTGATCAAGAAAAGCAAAATGTTAAGGATAATGTTTCATGTCACTCAATAAGATCAGGTAGGCCTATGTGATTTAGTTCATATTTTGCTATCTGTGGTGTACAGTAGCCTATCTGTAGTGTACAGTATGCACTGCATGTGTGGTTTGAAGTGGGTGTGTCATCATTGTGTGTGCATGCAGACAATGGCGCGCGCATGTGTCTGTGTGAGAGAAAGAGAATGAGAATGCACCAGTAATTTGTTCATTCTGTATTTTACTCCTGTACATGAGAGAAAGACCAAGCGAGGGCAGGGAGAGGGTGCATGTGTATTTATTCCTCTCTCTGTGTGTGTGTGTGTGTGTGTGTGTGTGTGTGTGTGTGTGTGTGTGTGTGTGTGTGTGTGTGTGTGTGTGTGTGTGTGTGTGTGTGTGCGTGCGTGCGTGCGTGCGTGCGTGTGTAAGTGTAAGGCAGCCATGCATGTATGTCTGTAGGCATCTTTATTATGCATTCAGTGGTTTTCCAAACAGATCTATGTTAGTCTGCATAAGTCACGTAGCATTCTAATACATATTTTATCGTCTTTACATAGAATTTGCTGGAATTTACAGTGTTCCTGCTTTTTTTGTTGAATTACATGTGAAATTCACCGCAAGTCCTTCTCCATATTACACTCCATCCCTCCCTCCCACACACACACACACACACACACACACACACACACACACACACACACACACACACACACACACACACACACACACACACACACACACACACACAGAGGTCTAGGTGTGCCAAGATCACCTTTTCCGTGATGTGCTCATCCCCCTTTCCTCCCGTTCCTTCTCTCCTCCATCCCCTCTTCATTCTAACCACATCTCCTCTACTATCTCCTCTACATCTCCTCTACTCCTCTACTATCTCCTCTACTCCCTGCATGAATGGCAGATCATTATACTTAAATGTCATCATATTGTACAATATTTATTATAATACCCATTACATTTCCCATAGAAGTTCATATTTTCACAACATTCATCTTTGTAAAGTGGGTTGGGTGGTACTTAGATTCGATTTTATGACTCAACAACTCCTTTTAGCGAGGCCGAACCCTTTTTATAAATGACATGTACATCCTTAATTAGTGTCTCAGCCAAACTGCAGACCAGCCATTTGGTTTTTCGATAAAGCTGAGGGATGGGAGCTGGAGAAATGTAACCGCTCTCAGATTCATAGATGGAGCTATGTTGAGTCCAAATGGATACACACAGTATACTCTAACAACCAGTGGCGGTTCTAGCTTGTATGGCTTCCTGGGCAAACCCCCACTTCAGCCCCCCCCCCAAAAGCGCCATTCTACACTAACTGTAATTTTTTTTCAGACATTTGGAACAACACAAATAAATAATTATAACATTTAAAACTATAAAAAAATATATACAAAAATAAGACTCAAATATCAAAATAAGTAACCAAAGACAAATAGAAACAAAATTGACCCATCCCCCAACACTGTCAACAAAGAGTCAAGACTAAACCAATTCACATTGGTGGTGTGCAGACTAGTTTTATATTATTCTTAACGATTTCGCACAAACCAGAAAAAAATGTAACAATATGTCTGTGAAACTATATATTCGCAGTATTATGAATGAATTGTGGCTTATTTGGTATGATTTCGTAGTGTGACTGATTTTACTAATTGCATTAGTACTGTACAAAGTTAGAGGTGGGCTATTTGATAGATTCCCCGCTCCCCCTACATTGGGCTTCCAGTGGGGAGACCTGAGGTCAACATACCCCCGCCCCATCTCGTATTTCTGAGTGGGAGACTTTCCCAGCCAGTAGCCTGCCTAGCTCACAAACAAGAATCAGGGCGCCCACTCCGACAAGGTTAATTGACTCACAGTCCAACACGGTGACATGATATCATTGACGTGACGTGCAAACGAGCGATAGAAAACCGGCAAGATGACGCCCTGGGCGGCTGCCCATGTGGCCTATACCTAAATCTGCCACTGCTAACAACCCTGTAAATGGAATGAAAGTATTTACAAAACAATTAATTTTCAGATGTCAAGGTGTAGAAGTACGGCCGGGAGTCAGTCAAAGGTACCTTGTCGGCAAGCGCATTGCACTTAACTTTTAAAGATAATTGACGCTAGATAGCTGCATTCCCCTTTTGTTGGGTTTGCGAGATCAAGTGCGCCTAATATGTGTTGTCTCAATTAAATAGACTGTAGGCTATATGCATGAGCGGATAAGCCCGGGCAGTTGTCTTTTCAGGGAAATTAACTTCCGAAGTATGACAGGCTATAGTTAGGCTCCTACTTTGTCTAGATATTAAGTATTGGTAACACATTTATTTGTCTCTGCCTGCTAAAGGTTATGCAAAACGTAGTTTAAGTGAAGTGCAAGTGTCCAGCCTCCTATTCTATTTCACCCCAACTCTGTCTCTCTTTCAAACGACGTCTAGCCTATTGGCTGATATAGCCCAATAATACTGGTAGCCTAAACCTAATATAATGGACCACGTCACGCAGTGCCGAGAGCAATTAACCGAAATTTCGTTTTTTTTCTCAGATTATTAAACAACTAATTGACCAACGTCGGTTCAATTACATAGTTCCTTTTTTTGTGAGCTCAACGCGCCGTTTGTCTAGAGAGAAATCCTATCAAGCACGAGAGATATCAAATCAAAAACGCAGCAGGGAATTTAGTTTTCAATAGGCAAATATTAAACCTAGTTCAGCGCAGAAAATGTGGTAATTAACTTCAATGACCAGAATCCATTGCGCATATTCTTCCTGGCAGACCCACACAGACCGCATGGGAGAGGAATGTAGTCAACACAGCAATGAGAGGGATAGAGAAAGTTCTGGCAGCATAGTTATACTACCCGATTGATAGTTGTAGCAGTCTTGAAAGTATGCCATACCTACTTCGATGAACTACTAAAATAGTGATTTTATCAGCTATGCAGCATGGGCAGATGTGCAACCAAATTATCACGGGGAACTTGGCTTGTTGGGGAGCACAGAGACAATGTTAACTGCGCTCAAACTGCGCGTGCCCAAATATATTTTGTTCCCCCACCAAACGTGATCACTGCACGCAGGTTGAACTATCTAAAATTCATTAGGCCCTTATCTATGGATTTCATATGACTGGGCAGGTGGCACAGCCATGGATGGGTCTGGGAGGGCATGAAACATGGGACCAACACTTTACATTTATATTTTTGTTTGATGATTGACTATGACTTTTCAAATCACCCAGCAATGCTATCTAAAGAGTTAGCTCCAAGTAAATGTTGCAATTCTTCAGCCATTCCTGAACCTGCGACCATCAACCAAAACGAGTGATCCAATGATTCTGTCTCTGGCGGGTTTGAATGAATCCCATCCTTTGTCTGTTCGATATGGACTAATCCTTATTACGTCTAATCCTCACTCTAACTCTTATTCAAAACAATAAGAGGGTTGACAGAATTGTCTTAATGTCAGATTTGGTCAGTCAAGTGACTGTGATATGTGGTTGTCTAACTTAGGTTGTGTAACTTGTGTAAGGGAATGGGGCTACGTAGGTGTGATGTAACCTGTCGGAAGACTTTGGTCGCATCCCAGGCTGACTACATTGCAGAAGTTGCGTTTCACCAACTAATGCCTGCGTGCCACATCATCGACTGGGGATTCAGGCATCAGATTGTTCTATTATATGATGTGGTTAGCAGATATTTAAAACACCTATCAAGGCATTGTGTAGTCAGCCTGGAACCAAAGGCTGAGAGAGGTATGCAGATAGGAGGGGTGTGGCATAAAGGTTAGAGGGGTGGGGCTTGGTGGGTTTGGCTTATCTTAAGGAGGAGTCAGATACTTCATGACATCCTACAAGGGAACTGATATTTTTACATTTCCTGTCATGGTCAACAGTTAGATATTGTGGCATTATAACCAGGGGTTGGAACCACATAGATCGGATTTTCTTTTTACCCTGTTTTTTCAACCCGTCCAGTTGGCAGAGGCAATACACCTTTTGGGGTTGTAGTCTGCCATTTATAGCTGGCAGGCACAAACTGGAATATGTTTCTAAGTGACAGAGTGAGGGCTTTGCATAGGCAGTTTGTTGCGATTTATGTGGGACTGGGGGGAAAATCCCGGATCTTAATAGAACGTTATTAACCGTTTACCATGCATTTAAAAATAATGGTTCTGTTTCGGAACAGTATAGACCACTTTCATTTTTGGTTTGGGTTCTGTTCCTCAAATAATTTCCTTCTTTTTCGGTTTTCTTTCTTTTCCCTGAACCGGTTCCAACCCTTGATTATAACACAGACTAGTTATAAGAGAAGTGCCTTTTCTTCTGCCATTTACTCTGTATAACATTGCAGGTCTTCAGTCATAGCCTACTCCTTGCTGTGTTATTGCTTTATTGTATTGCATAGTTGTAACAAACATGTTCTCTTCAAAAAAAATCCTCTCTTTAAAGAACATCTATCACATTCCCAGAGGCTGTCATACCTATGTGGAAAGATATTCTCATTGGTCAGTCAGTTGGTTGCTACCGGCAACAGTGTATTATTAACAGAGCAGGTACAATGTTTATTGGCCGCAGTCTCTATGGACATACTGGTTTCATCCCAAATGGTACCCTATTCCCTACAGTATATGCCTTCACAAAGTATTCATACCCCTTGACTTATTACACATTTTGTTGTGTTACAGCCTGAATTCAAAATGGATTAAATAAATAAAAATCTCAGCCATCTACACACAACAACCAATAATGACAAAGTGAAAACATGTTTTTAAGAAATGTTTGCTAATTTAAGTATTCACACCCCTGACTCAATACTTTGTAGAAGCACCTTTGGCAGCGATTACAGCTGTGAGTCTTTCTGGGTAAGTCTCTAAGAGCTTTCCACACCTGGATTTTGCAGCATTTGCCCATAATTGTTTTCTGAATTCTTCAAGCTCTGGTTGTTCATCATTGCTAGACCACTATTTTCAGGACTTGCCATAGATTTAAGTATATTTAAGTCAAAACTGTAATTCAGCCACTCAGGAACATTCACTGTCTTCTTGGTAAGCAACTCCAGTGTATATTTGCCTTGTGTTTTAGGTTATTGTCCTGCTGACATGTGAATCTCCCAGTGTCTGGTGGAAGGCAGACTGAACCAGGTTTTCCTCTAGGATTTTGCCTGTGCTTAGCTCCATTCCGTACATTTTTTAATACTGAAAAAATCCCCAGTCCTTAACAATTACAAGTATACCCATAACATGATGCAGCCACCACTGTGCTTGAAAATATGGAGAGTGGTACTCAGCAATGTGTTATAAGGACGGATTTGCCCCAAACATAACACTTTGTCTTCAGTACAAAAGGTGAATTGCTTTGCCAAATTTTTGTAGTATTACTTTAGTGTCTTGTTGCAAACAGGAGGTATTTCTTTTAGTATTTGTATTCTTTACAGGCTTCTGACTTTTCACACTGTCAATTAGGTTAGTATTGTGGAGTAACTACAATGTTGATGCAGCCTCAGTTTTCCCTTATCACAGACAATAAACTCTGTAACTGTTTTAAAGTCACCATTGGCCTCATGGAGAAATCCCGGAGCAGTTTCCTTCCTATATGGTCCCTAGATGTTGCTGACCCGCCCCTCAGATGGTTAGCTGACTACGGTTTGGTAAAATGTCAAGTTTAATCTAAGCAGTCCCCCAATGAAGAAAGCCATAGCTTCCTGGCTGGTTCCTGGTATAACTGTATAAAATGTTTATAAACAATAGACTATAGTATACCGTATGGTTGATCAGAACATTGCAGGAGCTGTAAGACTTCCATGCTAACAAACTGGTAATTCGATAACACCACAATGCAAGTAACTGTAAAATGTATTATGTTCCCTATTTCCCCCGTTCATTTCAGTTGAAGAAGATCAAAAGTCCAATCAAGACCAATCATCAAAAAGGCCCAAACTACCAGTGAAACAACATTGTCCGCATTCCGCCATGGCTTCCAACACCAGTGCTGCCCCCAGTGGAGCGGAGGGAGAACAGCAGCCGGAGCAGACCATCACCTCCCAGCCAACCAGCGCTGAGCACCAAGAGACAGCCCCTGACTCCAGCCAGTCGGAATCCAAAGACCACTTGGCAGTAATCAGCGAGAAGATGGAGACAAGTAAATAAATATTTGACAACCTCCCCCATATCGTCCTCCACCCTCCGCCCTCCCACCCTCTCCTTCTTCTCAACCCTATCCATCCCAACTTACAATTAACACCCCTCTCAACACTTTGAGCTCATCTCTGTTGTTGTGTTCTACGACTCTACGAATGTTTCTGTTCTAGAGCTGTCCCCTCACTTCCCCTTCTCATTTCCCTGAGTGTCTGGCCCTGTCTGTCCAGGAATCACTTAAGACAGATGCATGATTTACAGATAGCTGCCTTCTCTTCAGCACCCTTTATTTTTTCAATGACTCAATCCCCACCTTCCTTCTCTAGTCTTGCAATTACACTCTCTCCCAAACTAAAAGTCAATTTAGGTTATTGGCTTGACCAGACAATACGTCAATCCCTTGTGCCCTTAAAAAAAAAGTGCCATAACTGCAATCAACTGTGGTACTTTGGACGCAGTATTTGCAATTATACTGCACTCTGACTGCAATATTTTTTTGTAAGGGGTTTCAGAGCCTTTTGAGAATTGTACAAATATATTGATTAATTACTGTTGTTGTCAGGTTGTGCAGCATAATTCAACAAGTGTGTCAATAACAGGATTCCTTCAGATTAAAAATGAACACGCTCTAGAACAGTTTTGAACTAATTAATTTCTTCCAAAATGAAGGAGAAGCAAGAGAGAGAGAGAGCTCTAGATTACACCTATCTATACATCAATGGTGGTCAGTGTCATCATGAGCATGGCCTTATTTCTATTACATTCTATTGTCATTCATATTCCATTCACCCAGTTCAATGTAACAGCGATAGGTTTAGGCTACTACATGATACTCAAATTTTTCCTATACCCATCATGAGGTTGCTACAACCTAGCCTGTGAATGAAAGTTCACAATGTAGGTGCACACAGGCTGAGAGAAACATTTGAGGAGACAGACAGTATCACATGGACAGACAGTGAGTGACACATTCAATAGCGCCATGCACACTCTTGCCTGCATCTAGCTGATATAGGGTGTAATCATTAGTCCAACAGTTGCAAACCAGAGTATGTTTATCCCCATTTTGTTCCGTTTAAGAAACGTTTTTTAACAGAATTTGCAGAATGAATACACCCCTGATCACGCGTAAACACAGTTCACTTTCATAACAGCCACGGATTATTCCTTCTCGCATCTATTCGCTCTCCTCCTCTGACCTTTTCCCTTCGCGTATGGACTTCAATGCACAACACATCAGCTGTATGTGACCAGGCGAAAAAACCTTTCCAAGCCAAACCATACTATAAACGCTACACACAGCCCACATCATTGTCAAAATATTAGCTAAAGTAACATCATAGTAAACATAGCTAATATAACTAACGCGTTAGTAAACCAGCTACAATTATGCAGTAACGTTACAGTGTAGTCAGTAGTAAAATGAAAGCAATCAATCCAGCGAGATTTAAGTGACAAGTAGATTTTGCACCACTCAAAACACAGGAAATAGATGCCTGAAAAAGACAGATCCTCAGGTGGGCGGGGCATGCACGTTGCTAATGGCAGCTTCTTGGCACTGTTGCTAGTTATCTGACCGTTCAGAATCATAACAACACACACCTTCCAGCCAACCCATCTATAAATGTTGAATCATGTCAGGATTCTCGATTTTGGTGACGAAACAATGAGGACATTCTCTCGTTCCTTCTTCCTCCCTCCTTCCTTCTCCTTGCCTCCCTCTACCCACCCTACTGCAGGTAATGGAATGTGTGCTGCCAACTCCTCGCCCACATCTTCCATCTCGTCCCCAAAGCGACTGCAACACGCCAAACCAACCAACGGCCGGGCACGGAAAGGAAGCCGCTCTGGGTCCCTGCTGGGTCATGGGGCAGGGTCTCCCAGGCCTTCCATCAGCCGTCAGCCCAGCACCGTGACAGAGGAGGACGACGGCAAGCCCCCTAGAGACTACCTAATATTGGCCATACTGTCCTGCTTCTGCCCCTTGTGGCCGATCAACATCGTGGCTCTCGTCTTCTCTGTTATGGCGAGTGGAACTTTTATGTACACTGCTCAAAAAAATAAAGGGAACACTTAAACAACACAATGTAACT
The DNA here is from genome assembly GCF_045679555.1 of Salvelinus alpinus. Classification (NCBI taxonomy): domain Eukaryota; kingdom Metazoa; phylum Chordata; class Actinopteri; order Salmoniformes; family Salmonidae; genus Salvelinus; species Salvelinus alpinus. The sequence goes on from NC_092091.1 coordinate 49,078,634, forward strand.
CCAAGTCAATCACACTTCTGTGAAATCAAACTGTCCACTTAGGAAGCAACACTGATTGACAATAAATTTCACATGCTGTTGTGCAAATGGAATAGACAAAAGGTGGAAATTATAGGCAATTAGCAAGACACCCCCAATAAAGGAGTGGTTCTGCAGGTGGTGACCACAGACCACTTCTCAGTTCCTATGCTTCCTGGCTGATGTTTTGGTCACTTTTGAATGCTGGCGGTGCTTTCACTCTAGTGGTAGCATGAGACGGAGTCTACAACCCACACAAGTGGCTCAGGTAGTGCAGCTCATCCAGGATGGCACATCAATGCGAGCTGTGGCAAGAAGGTTTGCTGTGTCTGTCAGCGTAGTGTCCAGAGCATGGAGGCTGACACATGCACATTTGTGGCCTGCTGGAGGTCATTTTGCAGGGCTCTGGAAGTGCTCCTCCTTGCACAAAGGCGGAGGTAGCGGTCCTGCTGCTGGGTTGTTGCCCTCCTACGGCCTCCTCCACGTCTCCTGACGTACTGGCCTGTCTCCTGGTAGCGCCTCCATGCTCTGGACACTACGCTGACAGACACAGCAAACCTTCTTGCCTCAGCTCGCATTGACGTGCCATCCTGGATGAGCTGCACTACCTGAGCCACTTGTGTGGGTTGTAGACTCCGTCTCATGCTACCACTAGAGTGAAAGCACCGCCAGCATTCAAAAGTGACCAAAACATCAGCCAGGAAGCATAGGAACTGAGAAGTGGTCTGTGGTCACCACCTGCAGAACCACTCCTTTATTGGGGGTGTCTTGCTAATTGCCTATAATTTCCACCTTTTGTCTATTCCATTTGCACAACAGCATGTGAAATTTATTGTCAATCAGTGTTGCTTCCTAAGTGGACAGTTTGATTTCACAGAAGTGTTGGAGTTGGAGTTACATTGTGTTGTTTAAGTGTTCCCTTTATTCTTTTGAGCAGTGTATTTGACATGTGGTTTGTAAGTGTTATCTGTGAAGGAATGTGTGCATGCGTGCGTGTGATATCTAAGAAACACCACAAAGAAGAACAGCTAAAAGCAGTGGGAGGCCGCGATGTGTTAGTGATCACCTGCTGGGAAATGAACAGAAAATGATGGCCAATGTTCTGGTCAGAAGAGATGGGACTGCCACCCACTTCTTTTAACCTTTTGTCTTCACAGTGTGTTTTGCCTATGTGTCTGTCTCTCCGTCTGTCTGTCTACCTGCCTGCATGGGTCTATTTGTGTATGTATGTTGAAGCAGGGGTATGTGAATGAATTACTGTGTGTATGTATTTACATGTCATGTCTGTGTTCTTCATGCAGTTGTCCCTTTATATACACCAACTAGGGTCCCAAAGATGTTCTGCTTATTCCCTCCAGATTCCAGGAGTCTTCCAACCAGGATTTCTGGACAACCTGGGAATTTAGGGAAACTTAACCAGCATTTTGTAACCTAATTAATAACATTTCACCCTATTCTCCAGTCGAGGAACAGCCTGCAGCTGGGGAACGTAGACGGGGCGCGGCGTCTGGGCCGGAACGCAATGGTGCTGTCCATCGTTTCGCTAGTTGGCGGGGTCATCATCATCATCGCAGCCATCGTCTTAAACTGGGGAAGTGAGTGGCCAAAGTGGCTGAGCTCTCAAGTTCTTGTTGCGGTGCCGTTTTGTGTCTGTCGTTATGTGCAGCTTTTGTCTGTTTGTTTGTGTGTGTTCTATCTTGCTTTTGGTCATGTTTGTGCTTGATTTTTGGTGGTTGGTTAGGTTAGTGCCCTTTGTTGTACCTTTGTTTTGGGTTTTCTTTTCCCCATCTTGGCCGTGATTCAATCTGATTGCGTCAACAATACTCCATTTAAAGGTAATTTCCTATTGAGTTGACATATGCCGAGTTTACCGTTAATGCGATTGATGGATCATTGCCTTTAAAAGCTGCATTGTCTACAAACGCGATCGGATTCAATCCCATATTTTATTTTTGTGCAGGTTGAAATTTATTGGCAGGAATCTTGTCCCGGAGGCAGAGCTGAGCGGTTTTCGCTAGATGGGCCAGCTGCAAAGTCAAAATTGGCTATATCGTAAAAAAGCTAGGGGAAAAAATGTAAGGTTAGTCTTAGGCATGAGGTTAAGGTTAAGGTTAGGGCAGTGCCAGTTTACAGAACGGGAACACAGGGCACGTGCCCCTGGGCCCCCGACCTCCAAGGGGCCCCTAACCAAATTATTATTATTTCTTATTTTATTTTGGGTTTGGGTTCCCAAAAGATAAATGGGAGCGGTGGGGGGCCCCTGGAGGTCGGTGCCTGGGTGTGGGTTTAAAATCTGAGTTTATGACTTTGTGGCTTGGCCAGCTAGTGACCACCCTGCAGAGCTGGCTCCAGGACAAGATTCATGCCAACCTGCGTTTGATGTGTCTGGTTCTTCATTTGCGTCCATCTGTGGCTGGTTTGAGTTAGACCGTTTTCAGTGTTTGTATTATATAACATTATTGATGACATCTTTGCAAACACCCTTGTGCTTTCTCTTTATTATTAGGTATAATCAAATCCTGAGGGTCACCATGGAAACCAGGAGCAAGATCGCAAGACAGCACACCAACAACCATCCCAACCAGACTTTTCCCCTTTCCTACGATCAAAACACTATTCTACAAAAGCGCCTGCAACCTACAGCATACCCATTTGACCCCTTGTTTTGCTGCACGATCATGTATGGCCTGTAATATGTTCTCTGAAACAGCTAAGACAAGTCCGTCACCTCTACCTCCTACACCTCGGACCCCAACGCTGCCACCAGTGGTGTAGTGCAGGGTAAACGTACGTAAACGTCGTTTACACACATTTTGCTCCAGTGTTTATCCACCTTTTGCAGACAAATGCATTGAAAGTATAGAGGGCGTTACTTTATTGACCGTCAACAGTGATCAGGAGTTACCCACCTATTTTTTTGACCACTCGTCACTGGCTGCCACCATCACTCAGAAGGTCGAAGGCGTCATGTAGAACAACACTGAGGTAGGATAGACAAGTGACAAACAGACTGGTTCCTCTGAATGAGAGAGATGCGTCTAACGAGTCTAACTCTGGTCAACGATGCCATGATCTTCTGCAATGGTTGCCTGAGTCTCAGAATGTATTTAAAGTCTCTGCATGATTTTCCGGGACCAGGCTGCTCCCAGGCTGTTCCAATGTGACAAAACACAAAGTGTCTCTATTGTCGCCGGAAAGGACATTTGGTTTTCTCTGTAATGTTATTATTTCCTTCCACTGAATCATTCATCTCCAGTCAGTCCACACCTCAGTAACACAACCAAGGAATCCTTTTAACTGTGACGCCAAAACCAGCCCACCCTATAGGATAACGTTAAAGATGGCAAAGGAAGAGTTAGGAAGAGGTGACTGGGATTGGAATTGATCTTTGATAAATGTGAGGATGTTGATGGGGCTTTTTAGTTCTGAATTTGTTCCAGATTGTTATATTCTGTGAAGGTAAGGAGGAGTTAGAGACAGATGGGACCATCTGTACTTTAATTTAGGGACACCCCTGGGGTCTCCATCTCTTTGCTTCATCGTCTTTGTTTAAAAATAACTGGAATCTGGGGAGAATGAGCCACTCTGGGTTTGGGATTGAGGCTGGGCTGGTAACTCATATGCTCTTTCAAACACACTATCTTACACCCCCACGCACATGCACAACCACACGGACACATACACACAAACATCCATACACATAGAGTGTCAGAATGACTGATTCTCATTGGCTGAGAGAACGAGGGAGATAAAGAACAGGAGAGGAGAAGAGGGAGAGAGGGAGGGGGGGATTGGCGATAGCTGCATGGGTTGCAGTCCTTTGTTTGGCACAGATGGAGGCAAAGAGAGAGAGTGTGTGTGTGTGAGAGAGATGCTATGGTGCTTGTTACTGATGCTGGATAAAAAGTCTGAGTATACTAGACTAGAAAAATTAAATGAGCAGAGCTGGTTATAGAATAAACACAAAAGACAGGCGGTAATTTTAATTCTGTTGCTTACTCTTCATTTCCCCCTCCAGTATCCAGTATCTACCACCATATTATCTATCATTTATTGGTAACGTTATTTATTAATTTTACCCTTATTTTAACAGGGTGTCCTATTGAGACCAAGGTCTCTTTTGCAAGGGAGCCGTGCTTCTTACAATTACACAACAACAATGTTATGACAGTCTGCTTGACAGTATTTACACAATTCTCAACATAGTCTACCATCTCTGGTCTCCCTTCAGTATTGCAAATTTATTGCCCACTTTACCTTCCACCTCTCTAATATGTAGTCATTATCTTTGATGGTTGCCTCTTTTGTTAAAATTCTATGCAAATACCTCGCTGGGGTATTTGGTCAGTTGGTACTCCTTCTCCAACGTGGTCAGTATCAGCTCCTATGTGCTTAGTGTTTGCCCTTGCCTGGTTGTTATTCACAAAGCAGAATGACCTCTTCTCCCTTTGGGAGTCAGTCAGTGTGTCACTGTGTGCCAAAGCCTGGAATGTGAGCCAAGCCACGTACAGTAGGGGCCAGGCAGTCTTTGGCTTGACTCCAGCTAAGTGTGCGTGTGCGTGTGCGTGTGTGTAAGATAGTCTTTAAGAGTGTGTGTGTGTGTCTGCCCCTGGATGCTGTTTTTAGGGAGAAGCAGGTGAGTCAGTCCCCTCCCACTCAGTTTAAAGGTATCATGTTCTACTTGGCACCCACACTCCCTTCACTTCCCAAGCCCAGTCCCCTGTGCATGTTTACAGTATCGTTTACAGTGTGTTTATACTTAAGAGTTTTTAATGGAGAATGGGTTAACTCTAATGCTTTTACACCAAGGACATCTTTATGTAGCTGAGAGGCTCGTTGACTTGTGCAGCGCATTGTAAATAAATAATATGCATATTTATTTGCCGTGATGACACATGATGTTCACGTCCAAAGTTGACTTTTTCACTTAGGCTTGTTTGAGTAGTCCAGAATAATCAAAGCCAATTTGTTATTTTGAGACTCTGCACCACCCGACCGTTTTGAAGCACTTCCTCCGAACCACCCTTGAAGGCTAGACTAGCTACCATAGAAAGGCAACAATAAGGTTGAAAACCAAAAGAAGGTTTCCCATTGGGAATGACGAGTGAGGATGTTCCACTCTGACAGTGCCAGGGTTTGGAGGGTTAGTGAGGGGGTGTGTCCCAATAGTATTGCCTTTCTACTGAAGTGTACACTCGTTCACTACTTCCCAAAAATCTAAAAGCATTGGATTAGTGGAGGCATGCAGGGTGAGAAATAACATTTTTGGTCCACCAGCCACAGAAAACGCGCACTCACTCACACACACACACACACACAAACAAAGTTTTGTACAGCTAACCTTGTGGGGACACACAATTCAGTCCCATTCAAAATCCTATTTTCCCTAACCCCTAACCTGTACTCTTACCCTAGCCCTAGCTCCTAACCCTAAAACTAACCCTAGCTCCTAACCCTAACCTTAACATTAAACCCCCTAGAAATAGGATTTGACCTCATTGGGACTAACAAAATGTCCCCAGTTTTTGTTTGTTTACTATTCTTGTGGGGACTTCTGGTAAAATAGATAAACAAACACACAATTAAAAAAATGTAAAACAAAACTTCTCCCAAATGCTCTGTGTGATCACCCACCAATGTGGCTGGTAATAATAGACATTCTACCAGCCAATGCCAAAATCTGCCAACATTTGGCTGGTGGCTGGTTTTTATTTCCCATCCTGAAGGCATTGGCTAGACGCAGTTTCTACAGTATTTATCGTACCAGTTATTTCTTTTCAAATCAGTGAAGGGAAGTTAACAAGTGCACACTTTGGGAGGAAGGAGAGGACATTGTCGAAGTCTCCTGTAACCCCATTCACGCCAAAGTGTAGCATGTCTGTTTGTACTAACCACATATGCAAAAATGTTCTCAGCTGAAAGTGAATGCTGAATTTTGGCTTTTATTTCCATTTCTCAATGGTTGTGCACAACTATGGATATTTAACCTGCTTGCACTATATTGTAGATGTATGTATATATTTATTTATATACCTGATTATGCCTTTGGTTTGATATTGACTGTTATTGAGCTATTAGTGCTATTATTTGTATTATTCCATTATTATCATCACTAGTATTACTATTGTCATTATTATGGTTACTATTTCTATTTTCACTGTTATTTCTACTAGCGTTGTTGTTCTCTTTATGACATTACAATAGAACAGCAGAAAACAATATTCTATAATGGCCTTCGCTGTTATCCAACTGGTTGATTGTGAGCTTCCTCGACGACAAGAAAACTGCTCTAAAGAAAGCATGTTTACAGTTAGTTAGTTACACAATTCATATGCTTCGAAGGTAGATACCTTGTGTGATTACAACGATCACGACCAACCAGTTCACGAGATAATTTATACACAAACATAAATGTCTTTCAAGCCACCAGGTGAGTAATCTCCATCTTTTCTTCATGTCTTCTTAGTAATTTCACATTAATCTCTCAGGTCTTTCTTTCTCCTACTAATTCATTAAGAACAGAATTATTCCCAACCAATTAATGTTCTTCTTCACCTTCTATTTTCTATATTATTATATTGTCATATACTATTTAGCAGACGCTTTTATCCAAAGCGACTTACAGTCATGCGTGCATACATTTCTATATATGGTTGGGAATCGAACCCACATTCCTGGCATTGCAAGCGTCATGCTCTACCAACTGAGCCATACAGGATCACTTTACAATTATCTATTTGCTACCGTTTTCTGTTTGTTATACGCTACTTCCTGTCCAATATAATCTATATCCTGTTTGATATGTTATCTCTTTGGAGGAGGGATCTTGGGTGACTCCCAAATGACACCCTACTCCCAGGGCTCTAGTCAAAAGTAGTGCACTATATAGGGAATATGGTGCCATTTCGGAGGTATCCACAGACTGCAGCACCGGTGGTTCCAGACCATTGGCCCACTTAGTTAATCAGTGTTGTTCTTCTTATTGTCGTTGGTTACGGATCTATACTATAATCCTGAATCAGACATCTGTGCCGACTTGCCTGACTGTGCATGCCTTAATTGACTGCTTTATAAACATACAGTATGAGTATGTATGTACACTACTATGTTAATCCAAGATATTGATAAAGAACTCTGTATTGATCTTGATCCTATTCTGATTTTGTATGATTAATGATGAAGTTTGAAAGGAACCTTGTGAATCAATCAATCAAATGTATTTATAAAGCCCTTTTTACATCAGCCGATGTCACAAAGTGCTATACAGAAACCCAGCCTAAAACCCCAAACAGCAAGCAATGCAGGTGTAGAAGCACGGTGGCTAGGAAAAACTCCCTAGAAAGGCAGGAACCTAGGAAGAAACCTAGAGAGAAACCAGGCTCTGAGGGGTGGCCAGTCCTCTTCTGGCTGTGCCGGGTGGAGATTATAACAGTACATGGCCAAGATGTTCAAACGTTCATAGATGACCAGCAGGGTCAAATAATAATAAATGACAGTGGTTGTAGAGGGTGCAACAGGTCAGCACCTCAGGAGTAAATGTCAGTTGGCTTTTCATAGCCGATCATTCAGAGTTAGAGACAGCAGGTGCCGCAGAGAGAGAGAGTCGAAACAGCAGGTCCGGGACAAGGTAGCACGTCTGGTGGACAGGTCAGGGTTCCATAGCCGCAGGCAGGACAGTTGAAACTGGAGCAGCAGCACGACCAGGTGGACTGGGGACAGCAAGGAGTCATCAGGCCAGGTAGTCCTGAGGCATGGTCCTACAGCCTCCAAGAGAAGAGAAAGAGAGAGAGAATTAGAGGGAGCATACTTAAATTCACACAGGACACTGGATAAGACAGATATAGATATAACAGACTGACCCTAGCCCCCAACACAGACTATTGCAGCATAATTACTGGAGGCTGAGACAGGAGGGGTCGGGAGACACTTTGGCCCCGTCCGACTATACCCCCAGACAGGGCCAACCAGGCAGGATATAACCCCACCCACTTTGCCAAAGCACAGCCCCCACACCACTAGAGGGATATCTTCAACCACCAACTTACTACCCTGAGACGAGGCCGAATATAGCCCACAAAGATCTCCCCCACGGCACGAACCCGAGGGGGGCGCCAACCCAGACAGGAAGATCACATCAGAGACTCAATCCACTCAAGTGACGCACCCCTCCTAGGGACTGCATAGAAGAGCACCAGTAAGCCAGTGACTCAGCCCCCGTAATAGGGTTAGAGGCAGAGAATCCCAGTGGAGAGAGAGGAACCGGCCAGGCAGAGACAGCAAGGGTGGTTTGTTGCTCCAGTGCCTTTCTGTTCACCTTCACACCTTGGGGCGGCGGGTCTTGGGGTGGCAGGTAGCCTAGTGGTTAGAGCGTTGGATTAGTAACCGCAAGGTTGCAAGATCGAATCGCCGAGCTGACGAGGTAAAAATCTGCCGTCCTGCCCCTAAACAAGGCAGTTAACCCACTGTTCTTAGGCTGTCATTGAAAATAAGAATTTGTTCTTAACTGACTTGCCTAATTAAATAAAGGTAAAATAAAAATAAATAAAACACCCCTGGGCCAGACTACACTCAAACATAGGACCTACTGAAGAGATGAGTATTCAATAAAGACTTAAAGGTTGAGACCAAGTCTGCATCTCTCACATGGATAGGCAGACCATTGCATAAAAATTTTGCTCTACAGGAGAAAGCTCTGCCTCCAGCTGTTTGCTTAGAAATTCTAGGGACAATAAGGAGGCCTGCATCTTGTGACCGTAGCGTACGTGTAGGTATGTACGGCAGGACCAAATCGGAAAGATAGATACTGGAGTAATATGATCACACTGGAGTAATATGGTCACATTTTTGGGTTCTAGCCAAGATTCTAGCAGCCGTGTTTAGCACTAACTGAAGTGTATTTAGTGCTTTATCCGGGTAGCTGGAGAGTAGAGCATTGCAGTAGTCTAATCTAGAAATGACAAAAGCATAAATTAATTTTTCTGCATAATTTTGGGACAGAAAGTTTCAGATTTTTGTTACGTAGATGGAAAAAAACTGTCCTTGAAACAGTCTTGATATGTTCGGCAAAATATAGATCAGGGTCCAGAGTAACGCCGAGGTCCTTTACAGTTTTATTTGAGACGACTGTACAACCATCAAGATTAATTGTCAGATCCAACAGAAGATCTTTGTTTCTTGGGACCTAGAACTAGCATCTCTGTTTTGTCTGAGCTTAAAAGTAAAACATTTTCCGCCATCCACTTCCTTATGTCTGAAACACAGGCTTCCAGGGAAGGCAAATTTGTGGCTTCACCATGTTTCATCGAAATGTACAGCTGCGTATCATCCGCTTAGCAGTGAAAGTTAACATTATGTTTCTGAATGACATCACCAAGAGGTAAAATATATAGTGAAAACAATAGAGGTCCTGTAACAGAACCTTGAGGAACACCAAAATGTACAGTTTATTTGTCAAAGGACAAACCATCCACAGAGACAAACTGATATCTTTCCGAAGATAAGATCTAAACCAGGCCAAAACTTGTAGACCAATTTGGGTTTCCAATCTCTCCAAAAGAATGTGGTGATCGATGGTATCAAAAGCAGCACTAAGGTCTAGGAGCACGAGGACAGATGCAGAGCCTTGGTCTGACGCAATTAAAAGGTAATTTACCACCATCAAGAGTGCAGTCTCAGTGCTATGATGGGGTCTAAAACCAGACTGAAGTGTTTCGTATACATTGTTAGTCTTCAGGAAGGCAGTGAGTTGATTTAGGCCGATAGTTTTTTTTATATTTTCTGGGTCAAGGTTTGGCTTTTTCAAAAGAGGCTTTATTACTGCCACTTTTAGTGAGTTTGGTACACATCCGGTGGATAGGGAGCCATTTATTATGTTCAACATAGGAGGGCCAAGCACAGGAAGCAGCTCTTTCAGTAGTTTAGTTGGAATAGGGTCCAGTATGCAGCTTGAAGGTTTAGAGGCCATGACTATTTCCATCAATCTGTCAAGAGATATAGTATTAAAAAACTTGAGTGTCTCCCTTGATCCTAGGTCCTGGCAGTGTTGTGCAGACTCAGGACAACTGAGCTTTGGAGAAATACGCAGATTTAAAGAGGAGTCCGTAACTTGCTTTCTAATGATCATGATCTTTTTGTCAAAGAAGTTCATGAATTTATCACTGCTGAAGTGAAAGCCATCTTCTCTTGGGGAATGCTGCTTTTTAGTTAGCTTTGCGAAAGTATAAAAAATTAATTATCCACAATTAAGTTGAAAAAATAGGATGATCGAGCAGCAGTGAGGGCTCTTCCGATACTGCATGGTACTGTCTTTCTAAGCTAATCGGAAGACTTCCAGTTTGGTGTGGCGCCATTTCCATTCCAATTTTCTGGAAGCTTGCTTCAGGGCTCGGGTATTTTCTGTATAACAGGGAGCTAATTTCTTATGACAAATGTTTTTTGTTTTTAGGGGTGCGACTGCATCTAGGGTATTACGCAAGGTTAAATTAAGTTCCTCAGTTAGGTGGTTAACCAATTGTTGTACTCTGACGTCCTTGGGTAGGTGGAGGGAGTCCAGAAGGGCATCTAGGAATCTTTGGGTTGTCCGAGAATTTTTAGCACAGCTTTTGATAATCCTTGGTTGGGGTCTGAGCAGATTATTTGTTGCGATTGCAAACGTAATAAAATAGTGGTCCGATAGTTCAGGATTATGAGGAAAAACATAAAGATCCACAATATTTATTCCACGGGACAAAACTAGGTCCCGAGTATGACTGCGGCAGTGAGAAGGTCCGGAGACATATTGGACAAAACCCGCTGAGTCGATGATGGCTCTGAAAGCCTTTTGGAGTGGGTCTGTGGACTTTTCCATGTGAATATTTAAGTCACCAACAATTACAATATTATCTGCCATGACCACAAGATCCGATAGGAATTCTGTATGCGGGCCAGGAGGCCTGTAAACAGTAGCTATAGCAAGTGATTGAGTAGGCTGCATAGATTTCATGACTAGAAGCTCAATAGACTAAAACGCAGTCACTTTTTTTTGTAAATTAAAATTGGTATCGTAAATGATAGCAACATGGAGTTGAGGAGAAGCCTCATTTAACACAGTAAATTCATCAGGTTTAAGCCATATTTCAGTCAGGCCAATCACATCAAGATTATGATCAGTGATTAGTTCATTGACTATAACTGCCTTGGAAGTGAGGGATCTAACATTAAGTAGTCCTGTTTTGAGATGTGAGATATCACAAACTCTTTCAATAATGACAGGAATGGAGGAGGTCTTTATTCCAGTGAGATTGCTAAGGCGTACACCGTCTTGTTTAGTTTTGCCCAACCTAGATCAAGGCACAGACACGGTCTCAATGGGGATAGCTGAGCTGACTACACTGACTGTGCTAGTGGCAGACTCCACTAACCTTAGCAGGCTGGCTAAAAGCCTGCTGCCTGTCCTGCACCCTCTCATTGTGGAGCTAGAGGAGTTAGAGCCCTGTCTATGTTCATAGGTAAGATGAGAGCACCCTTCCAGCTAGGATGGAGTCCGTCACTCCTCAGCAGGCCAGGCTTGGTTCTGTTTGTGGGTGAGTCCCAGAAAGAGGGTCAATTATCGACAAATTCTATCTTTTGGAAGGGGCAGAAAACAGTTTTCAACCAGCGATTGAGTTGTGAGATTCCCCTAACTGGGAGGGGGCCAGAGACAATTACTCGATGCCGACACATCTTTCTAGCTGATTTACACGCTGAGGCTATGTTGCGCTTGGTGACCTCCGACTGTTTTATCCTAACATCGTTGGTGCCGACGTGGATAATAATATTCCTATATACGCCAGTTTTAGCCTTAGCCAGCACCATCTTCAGATTAGCCTTAACGTCGGTAGCCCTGCCCCCTGGTAAACAGTGTATGATCGCTGAATGATTCTTTTTAAGCCTAATACTGCGGGTAATGGAGTCGCCAATGACAAGGGTTTGCAATTTGTCAGAGCTCATGGCGGGAGGCTTCGGCGTCTCAGACCCCGTAATGGGTGGAGGAGAGACCAGAGAAGGCACGGCCTCTTGACTCCGACTCGTTGCTTAATGGGGAGAACCGGTTGAAAGTTTCTGTCGGCTGAAAGAGCGACACCGGTTGAGCATTCCTACAGCATTTCCTTCCAGAATTCATGAGAAAACTGTCCGGCTGCGGGGACTGTGTGAGGGGATTTATACTACTATCTGTACTTATTTGTGGCACAGACGCTGTTTCATCTTTTACTACACTTAAATTACCTTTGCCTAACGATAGCCGTGCGGCAAACCCAGCTTCAGACGCAATCCTCACCATAAGGCGATCGTTCCCCTGTATATTATGAGTACAGCGACTGCAATTAGAAGGCATAATGTTAATGTTACTACTTAGCTTCGGCTGGTGGAGGTCCTGTAGAACCATGTCCAGATATAGCATCCGGGGTAAAAAAGTTGAGTGAAGGAAAAAAGAAAACTATAACACGGTAATTAAAAAGTAAAAACCGTAAAGTTGGCAGGTAGCAAAGTAACGCTAGCAACAAAATGCAAAGCAGCACGTAAACAACAATAAACCCTAGTTGAGTACGAGCTCTGTTTCACATGGTACATTGCTACACCGAACAAAAATGTAAACGCAAGAATTTCTAAGATTTTACAGTTCATATAAGGAAATCAGTCAATTTAAATAAATTCATTAGGCCCTAATCTATGGACTTCACATGAAGTCACATAAATCCAAACCTTAAAAAAAGGCAGGTCATGGATCAGAAAACCTGTCATGCAGCGCAACACATCTCCTTCACATAGAGTTGACCTTGCGACACGGGCCGTGTATTATCCTGCTGAAACATGAGGATGATGGCAGCGGATGAATGGCACGACAATGGGCCTCATGATCTCGTCCCAGTAACACAATTGTTTTCGCTGTCTGTAGCTTATGCCTGCCCATACCATAACCCCACCGCCACCATGGGGCATTCTGTTTTCAACGTTGACAGCAGCAAACTGCTCGCCCACACGACGCCATACACGCTGTCTGCCATCTGCCCGGGTTAGTTGAAACTGGGATTCATCTGTGAAGAGCACCCTTCTCCAGTGTGCCAGTGGCCATCGAAGGTGAGCATTTGCCCACTGAAGTTGGTTACGATGCCGAACTGCAGTCAGGTAAAAACCCTGGTGAGGACAACGAGCATGCAGATAAGCTTCCCTGAGACGGTTTCTGACAGTTTGTGCAGAAATTCTTTGGTTGTGCAAACCCACAGTTTCATCAGCTGTCCGGGTGGCTGGTCTCAGACAATCCCCAGGTGAAGAAACCGGATGTGGAGGTCTAGGCTGGCGTGGTTACACGTGGTCTACGGTTGTGAGGCCGGTTGGACGTACTGCCAAATTCTCTAAAACAACATTGGAGGCGGATTATGGTAGAGAAAGGAACATTCAATTCTTTGGCAACAGCTCTGGTGGACATTCCTGCAGTCAGCATGCCAATTGCACGCTCCCTCAACTTGAGACATCTGTAGCATTGTCTTGTGTAACAAACCAGTACATTTTAGAGTGTCCTTTTATTGTTCCCAGCACAAGGTGCACCTGTGTAATGATCATGCTGTTTAATCAGCTTCTTCATATGCCACACCTGTCAGGTGCATGGATTATCTTGGCAAAGGCAAAATGCTCACTAACTGGTAAACAAATGTGTGCACAGAATTTGAGAGAAATAAGTTATTTGTGTGTATAGAATATTTCTGGGACCTTTTATTTCATCTCATGAAACATGGGACCAACACTTTACATGTTGCGTTTATATTTATGTTCAGTAATACATCTCGCTACATGTTTTTCCTGAACTGCGTCAGACTCGCTCTCCTTCCATTGTTTTCCCTACCTCAAGAATGTGCTTGAGATAGGGTATCTCTCTTGTCTTGTGTGTGTGAATTTCTGTTATGTGTTTCTAGGATGTTGCGGTTGTCAAGGCAACGGTTGGCAGGGAGGGAGAGCAACCGGAGAAGCGGGGATAGAGCAGGTGGGAGTGAGGTCTGACTTCTCAGTATTACTAAAATTTACATTTTAAATCCATATGAATTATTAAAAGCTTCTGCCACTGTGGCTGAAAAATAGGAGAGAAAAAATGACGTGGTGAAAGAGAGGGGGCTGCAGAGAAAGAGGGATAGGGTGGATAGAGAAAGAGCGGTGTAAGGAGTAGAGAGAAAAAAGGAAGGGAGAGAGGGGTAGAGGGGGGAGCACGACGGGTTGGGGAGGATGGCTACTGGAGATAGCAGTAGAAAGGAAGAAAAGGTGATGGAGGTAAACAAAAATAAACGGGGTAGCTACAAATCCCAGACAAGTGGAAAAAAACATGGCATACCAGACAGATAATGAGATGGATAGACTTGTTCTGTTTGTAAGGAGTGGTGGGGGTGGGGAGGCAGAGAGCAGAGTGGGAGTACAGATGGCGAGAGAGAGAAAGAGGGAGATTTTTTTTTTAAACACATAGAACGACACAAAAGCAGAAAAGAAAGGAACTAGAGAGACAAATAGAGGTAAAGATAAAGGTAGACATATCGAGCAAGGGAGAGAAAGAAGAAAAAATCTTCCAGACTATCACAATGCAGTCGAATGCAGAGAGGAAGGGGGGAGAGGGAGGGGTCTGAATCAAAGGTAAAAAGGAGAGCTGTAATAGAGGGAGGGAACGAGCGACACAAAACGATAAATAGTGTATTGTATGTGCTGTGCTTTTGATGTTCTGAACCAAGAGCCACGAAACAAATACACACACACACGTCTTAGTAGAGTTCAAAGGAGGGTGTGTGTGTATGTAGGGCAAAGGATCCGAGCGGCAGTAAGAAGGGATTGGTGTGTCTACAGACTTAACTCTGTGAGAAGATGCATTCTGACTTGCCGGTTTCAGCAGACTGGGAGAAAGAATGCAGTGTGCTGCAGAGGACAGGGGAAAGGAAGGGAGAGGAGATCTCTTGGGAGATAGCATTTAGCATTTGGGACTTAAAGTGAGGGAGGGAATGACACCGACTGCTACACTCCATATTCTGTAAGAGTATTTTTTCCCATTGAATACAACGCTTTATCGAAAGCCTCCCCCCTTGAATGTAACACAGACCATCCCTGTACAGCAGACCCAGGCTTCCATCCCACGTCAACAACACTGTGCTCCAGAAGCTAGCGTGCTAACCTCACAATGTACATTGTTAAATGATTCAAATTCAAATTATTCCAGCTAAATAACTATTTCAAAATTGTTCTGAAATGGCTGATTCAAAGCATCTTTCAGTTCAGGCTGATGATGCAGTATGTAGCCTTTTAACCTCCTAGCAGAATCAGTATTCAATTAATTGCAGATTGTGGCCTTCCACATAGTCAGATTTTTCTGGTATTGTTTTTTACTACCCAAAAACAATTTCAGACTTTTTCTACTGATCACGATCCTTACATTAACATGCTTGTGCATTATTGCTTACAAATACAATGAAAAGACAATAAACATTTAGCATCTTTCTTATTTCACAGTTTCCTACTTGGTGGGGGGGTGGTGGTGGGGGGGTGACACAGTGGCTATACACGATACCACACTGGCCCCAGAAACTAAACAGTCAAGACAGTCGAAAACCTTCAACTCAGGCCAAAATCATATCATTCAATAGTTCTCAACTCTACAGCTAAACATTTAATAACTCACCTGCAAACATTCTAACTCAACCTTTAACCATAAGATTTATTCTGTACGAGATGCAGTAATATATTTTTTACCCCTTTTCCAACAATAAGAGAAAGAAACAGAGAGGAAGTGAGAGAGACTATGGGAATATCTCAATTGCATACTCCTCACGTCTTCTCTCCTTGTCTCCTTCTCCAAACCAATTGGATGAGAAAGCAAAAGGTCCCGCCTCTCTGACCTTCTCCTCCAATGCGGTTTGAGAAGGAGACGAGGAGAGAGGACATGAGGAGTATGTCATTGAGATCTTCCAAGAGAGAAGGAGCGAAAGAGAGGGAGAGAGTGACAGAGAGAGAGAGAGGGAGAGAGATAAAGAAAGGAGACATTTAGAGAGGGTTACAGTTAACCTTCAGGGATTTCATTTTCTTCTCTGACTGAATTATCTCATCATTAAATCTGACTGAATTATCTCATCAATAAATCAGATTCAGGGACTGCAGCCTCTCCCACACAATCTGCATCTCCTCTCCTGCATGGAGGACGGCAGTGGGCAGTCCAGTCCAGAGGGTCACGCACCTCTTCGTCTCCCGATAAAGCCCTGATGTTGATACCACAGGAAGATAAGAGGCAGACCTGGGATGTGTCCCAAATGGCACCCTATTCCCTATATAGTGCCATTGAGCCCTGGTCAAAAGCAGTGAATATGGAATAGGGTGCGATTTGGGATGTACTGTAAACCCAGATGACCAATCACAGCCCCAAGGGATTTGTTTGGCGGAGGACCTAGGCTGGCAGTGGCTCACTCTGTCCAGTTACCAGATTCGGAATTCTCTTGGGTTATTTTTCTTAAAATGTAGCTACTGTTATTAACCTTTCTTAGACACTCAGGTGACACGAGACACTTTCTTTTGCACTTACCTGCATTTTCCCAGGAGAGCCACCGCCTGCAATGACCCGGGGGAGAGTTGCAGAGGAGTAGAGAGTTGATGTTAATATAGCCCCCTCCTACGTGGCAAAGATAGAGTTATACTTGAAGAAAGGAAAAACCCACACTCACTGAAATATTCTTCACATTTAAATGTCTTATATTTTAGCAGCAGTGATCAAAACAAACGGATGCTTTTCTTTCTTCCAGTGTATGCCCTTTGAACCCAGCACCCAAATCATTTTTTAGACGACAAAACGTTTGAGCTGAGCACGCCAATTTCTCTTTAAAGACAAAGAGAACCCATCTTTAATCGCCTTGACCTGTGATTCAATTGAGTTTCATTAAATATGCATACTACACTTGTGTAATGAGTAACCTTGCCTGAGACCTGAAGACTTGCCTTACTTACAAGCCCTTAACCGACAATGCAGTTTTAAGAAAATAGAGTTAGTAAAATATTCACTAAATAAACTAAAGTAAAAAATGTAAACAAAAGTAACACAATAACAATAACGAGGCTATATACAGGGGGTACTGGTACCGAGTCAATGTGCAGGGGTAGAGGTTAGTCAAGGTAATTTGTACATGTAGGTAGAGTAGGGGTAAATGTAGGTAGGGGTAAAGTGACTATGCATAGATAATAAACAGCGAGTAGCAGCAGTGTAAAAACAAAGGGGGGGGGGGGGGGGGGGGTAATGCAAATAGTCCAGGTGGCAGTTTGATTAATTGTTCAGCAGTCTTTTGGCTTAGGGGTAGAAGCTGTTTGGACCTAGACTTGGCGCTCCGGTACCATTTGCCGTGCGGAGGCAGAGAGAACAGTCTATGACTTGGTTGACTGGAGTCTTTGACAATTTTTTGCGCCTTCCTCTGACACGCCTGGTATATAGGTCCTGGATGGCAGGAAGCTTGGCCCCAGTGATGTGCGGGGCAGTAAGCACTACCCTCTGTAGTGCCTTACGGCCGGATGCCGAGCAGTTGCCATACCAGGCGGTGATGCAACCGGTCAGGATGCTCTCGATGGTGCAGTTGTAGAACTTTTTGAGGATCTGGGGACTCATGCCAAATCTTTTCAGTCTCCTGAGGGGAAAAAGGCGTTGTCGTGCCCTCTTCACGACTGTCTTGGTGTGTTTTGACCATAATAGTTTGTTGGTGATGTGGACACCAAGGAACTACAGCCCAGTCGATGTGAATGGGGGAGATTGCATCATCTTCGGATCTGTTGAGGTGGTATGCAAATTGGAGTGGGTCTAGGGTTTCCGGGATGATGGTGTTGATGTGAGCCATGATCAGCCTTTCAAAGAACTGCATGGCTACTGACGTGAGTGCTACAGGGTGGTAGTCATTTAGGCAGGTTACCTTCGCTTTCTTGGGCACAGGGACTATGGTGGTCTGCTTGAAACATGTAGGTATTACAGACTCGGTCAGGGAGAGGTTGAAGATGTCAGTGAAGACACTTACCAGTTGCTGCGCACATGCTCTGAGTACACGCCCTGCTAATCCGTCTGGCCCTACGGACTTGTGAATGTTGACCTGTTTAAAGGTCTTGCTCAAATCGGCTACGGAGAGAGTGATCACACAGTTGTCCGGAACAGCTGGTGCTCTCATGCATACCTCATGCTTGCTTCCCTCGAAGCGAGCATAAAAGGCATTTAGCCCGTCTGGTAGGCTAAAGTCACTGGGCAGCTCGCAGCTGTGTTTCCCTTTGTAGTCCGTAATAGTTTGCAAGCCCTGCCACATCCGACGAGCGTCAGAGCCAGTGTAGTAGGATTCAATCTTAGTCCTGTATTGACGCTTTACCTGTTTGATGGTTAGTGCGGATTAGTGTCCTGCTCCTTGAAAGTGGCAGCTCTAGCCTTTAGCTCGGTGCGGATGTTGCCTGTAATCCATGGCTCCTGGTTGGGATATGTACGTACGATCACTGTGGGGATGACGTTGTTGATGGACTCATTGATGAAGCCGGTGACTGAGGTGGTATACTCCTCAATGCCATTGGATGAATCCCAGAACATATTCCAGTCTGTGCTAACAAAATAGTCCTGTAGCGTATCTGCTGACTTCACTAGGTCTGTCTGTTTAGTCTTATTTGTGTTTGGTCTTCTGTTCATAGGCCTACCCCTTTGATTAAGGGCTGAATGATAAATTAGTTGAGTAGTTGAATCAGATGTTGTTGGGATGGACCAGGCTTGAGGGCTCATGTTATAAAACTACTGATGCAGAGGAAATTATACAGGGTTGCACTGCCCCCTTGTGGCTCAACATAAACAAGACAGCCATTTCACTTCCCAAACAGCAGGTGGCGATAAAACAACATACACACTTCCTATTAACCCAACTACCAACAAACGAAGAGTAAAATCACAACATCAGCTGAGAGAGAGACGAGACATTATCCTGCAGTATTTTATGTCTTTAAAATGACCAAACTGCAGCTGTTGAATGCTTACCTGACAGAACGTTTAACGGTAGTGGTGCGGGAGATTCTGGACGTAGTCGGGGACACAGTGGCCGAGTACCGAGAAGAGACGGCTAGGACGAAGAGAGAGAATGAAAGCGCTAAGAGAGAAAATGAAAGCCTTCGGCGACAGCTCCGGGACATCTTACTCTTGGCGGAGACAGACTGGCGTAAGAACATTTTGTCGGATTTGTTGGATCATGCTAACTTAATGATCATGCAGAAATGAGTTGGCAAACTGTCAACGAGCTAGCTACATTGGGTGACGTCTGTCTGTTGACGATTGACAGCAACGTTACGTTGGCTCGCGAGAAGTGCCCGAATTCCGAATATCCCTCGCAGCAAACATGAACAACTAATAGTAGTACATGAATAATTACAATGTCATACATATTTACTCAATTTCTTACATATTTAGTGACAGCACTTTGTCTTTACACCCTCTTTCTAAGCAGGTTCCACCAGCCTTTCTCTCTCTGGGCAGCAGCAGCTTTGTGAGCAAGAGTGGAGCTCCAGGCAGGAACAGGACCCAGAGCCCCTGCAGCAGAGCCAGGTCAACAGACGAGGGCTACAGACACAGAGCCAGGTAGCGTTGGGTAAGGATGGGGGTCTCACAGGACCAAACCAGGGACACACTGAAACGGTCCGAATAGAAGAGAAGCCCAGTCCAGGGCAGGCAATCACAAAGACAGAGCACAACTCAGACCCAGAACCCAAGGGTTTTGGAAACACCTCGTCCTTGGCCCCATCTCCGTTCTCCTCCAATGCCCACTGTGCCACAACAACTCGAGCAGCCAACGCTGAATTGCCCGTCCTTAGGACAGAGAGAAAGAGGTCCTCTCCCATCGACCCAATCCAGGGACGGATCAAAATGGAACCCAAGGAATGCGACGTCACAGTGAACCTCACCAACCATGAACCTCAATCGAGTTCAGGCTACACAGGTCTTCCTATAACACTACTACCCCACAACCATGAACTCTCAGGCGACGCTGGCTTCAAAGACCTTCCAGATATGGACATCTCAGAGCTCCATAACACACCCGTACATGACCAGCAAACATATGAAACAGAGCCTGGGTCCAAGGACCGGGTGTTGCCATACAACGAGAGTAACAACTTCACCCCCACCGACCACCAGGAGGGGCGCCCACACCGCTGCACCCGATGTGGGGAGAGTTTCAGCCAGGCGGCCAGCCTCCACCTCCACCTTCAGTATAAGAAGGCCTACGCCTGTGACTGGTGCTGTAAGTCCTTTGCACAGTCGGCTGACCTGCGGCGCCACCACCGTATCCACACGGGGGAGAGGCCCCACCGCTGCTCCTGGTGCTCCAAAAGCTTTACCCAGAGAGGCAACCTGAGACGACACCTGAGGTTGGCATACATTATTATATTGTATTATTATGCAGTGAGCTCCAAAAGTATTGGGACAGTGACACATTTTGTTATTTTGGCTCTGTGCTGCAGCACTTTGGATTTGAAGTAATACGACAACTTTAATTGATGTGTATTTTCATTCATATTGTGTGAACTATTTAGAAATTACAGCACTTTTTGTGTATAGCCTCCATTTTAGGGGACCAAAAGCATTGGGACAAATTCACTTATGTGTATTAAAGTAGTCAAAAGTTTAGTATTTGGTCCCATATTCCTAGCACGGAATGATTACATCAAGCTTGTTGGATGCATTTGCTGTTTTCATTTTTGTTTCAGATTATTTTGTCCCCAATAGAATTGAATGGTAAATAATGCATTGTGTCATTTTGGAGTCATTTTGAATGCATTTTTTGGTCAATAAGAATAGAATATATTTCTAAACATCCATCTATCTTCACATAAAAGCTAAGTACTGACTCTGTGGCTGGGGCCTGGGCATTGGGCAGGTATGGCAGCATGGGATATATAGGTTGTTGGCCTATGACAACTTGTCCTCCATTGAATGTTGATTACCTGGTTCATCCCTATCACCAGGGCTGGCTCCAGGCATAAGCACCGCAGTTGCGGTCTCAACTTACTATTAAGAGTCAGAATAGTAGAATACACAAGGTGCAAGTTTGAAATTTGGTTATGCATCAGCAATTTTTCTCTTGTTTTGTCATCACTGACAGTCACTCAATTAGCCATGTCAGATAACCATTTTTAGAATGGTAAGTTAGTCTAGCAAGCTATCTAAACTTGTAGTAATCATGGCCAACTACCGACCGTGCACACAGGGCACATGCCCAGGGGCCCTGAACTCCAGGTGGCCCCCATTGATTTTGTTAGTCACTCTCACTCAGATATCATTAACATTGCATAAGTCATGAGAAATTGTGTATAATTGCAGGAAATTTAAAACAATTGAAACAATTATCTGCATCACATGGCAAAAGGGGTAGAATTGAAGAAAATTTGCTGTAAAACTGGAAACATTTTTGCCTTTGTCCCATGGCAAAAGGAGTAGAATTAATGTGGATGCTACCATGATTACGAATAGTCCTGAATGAATCGTGAATGATGATGAGTGAGAAAGTTAGACGCACAAATATTATACCCCCGCAAAATGCTAACCTCCCCTGTTATTGTGATGGTGAGAGGTTAGCATGTGTTGGGGGTATGATATTTGTGCGTCTAACTTTATTATTCACAATTAATTCAGGACTATCTGTAATCATGGTAGCATCCACATGAATGTAGAAGTGTTTAGAAACATATTCTTATTTACAATAAAAGTGACTCCAAAACGACAATACATTACCATTAATTTCTATTCGGCACAAAATAATCTGAAACACAACCAAAACAAACAGCAAATGCATCCAACAAGTTTGTGGAGTCACAAACTTGCTGTAATCATTCCGTGCTAGGAATATGGGACCAAATACTAAACTTTTGACTACTTTAATACACATATAAGTGAATTTGTCCCAATACTTTTGGTCCCCTAAAATAGGGGGACTATGTACAAAAAGTGCTGTAATTTCTGAACGGTTCACCCGATATGGATGAAAATACCCTCTAATTAAAAGCTGACAGTCTACACTTTAACCTCAGTCATTGTATCATTTCAAATCCCAAGTGCTAGAGTACAGAGCCAAAACAACAAAAAATGTGTCACTGTCCTAATAGTTTGGTAGCTCGCTGTATATTGTAGGGAATGTAGGCACTAGCCCTGACCAGTGACTGTCAATCCAACACCTTCACTGTTACACCCAAAAATCCAAACCTCTTGACAAGGCTGCTAGGTGTTGGGTTAAAGTCTCTCCACTCCATTTATATATTATTATTATTATAATATACACTACCATTCAAAAGTTTGGGGTCACTTAGAAATGTCCTTGTTTTCCATGAAAACATACATGAAATGAGTTGCAAAATGAATAGGAAATATAGTCAAGATGTTGACAAGGTTATAAATAATGATTTTTAATTGAAATAAAAATGGTGTCCTTCAAACTTTGCTTTCGTCAAAGAATCCTCCATTTGCAGCAATTACAGCCTTGTAGACCTTTGGCATTCTAAACTCAGCAAAAAAAGAAACGTCCCTTTTTCAGGACCCTGTCTTTCAAAGATAATTCGTAAAATTCCAAATAACTTCACAGATCTTCATTGTAAAGGGTTTAAACACTGTTTCCCATGCTTGTTCAATGAACCATAAACACCTGTAGAACGGTTGTTATGACACTAACAGCTTACAGACGGTAGGCAATTAAGGTCACAGTTATGAAAACGTAGGACACTAAACAGGCCTTTCTACTGACTCTGAAAAACACAGAAAGAAAGATGCCCAGGGTCCCTGCTCATCTGTGTGAACTTGCCTTAGGCATGCTGCTAGGAGGCATGAGGACTGCAGATGTGGCCAGGGCAATAAATTGCAATGTCCGTACTGTGAGACTCATAAGACAGCTCTACAGGGAGACAGGATGGACAGCTGATCGTCCTCGCAGTGGCGGACCACGTGTAACAACACCTGCACAGGATCGGTACATCTGAACATCACACCTGCGGGACAGGTACAGGATGGCAACTACAACTGCCCGAGTTACACCAGGAACGCACAATCCCTCCAT
This sequence comes from Salvelinus alpinus, assembly GCF_045679555.1. Classification (NCBI taxonomy): domain Eukaryota; kingdom Metazoa; phylum Chordata; class Actinopteri; order Salmoniformes; family Salmonidae; genus Salvelinus; species Salvelinus alpinus. Next base: position 49,101,721 of record NC_092091.1, read on the forward strand.
CAGTGCTCAGACTGTCCGCAATAGGCTGAGAGAGGCTGGACTGAGGGCTTGTAAGCCTGTTGTAAGGCAGGTCCTTACCAGACATCACCGGCAACAACGTCGCCTATGGGCACAAACCCACCGTCGCTGGACCAGACAGGACTGGCAAAAAGTGCTCTTCACTGACGAGTCGCGGTTTTGTCTCAGCAGGGGTGATGGTCGGATTCGCGTTTATCATTGAAGGAATGAGCGTTACACCGAGGCCTGTACTCTGGAGTGGGATCGATTTGGAGGTGGAGGGTCCGTCGTGGTCTGGGGCGGTGTATCACAGCATCATCGGACTGAGCTTGTTATCATTGCAGGCAATGTCAACGCTGTGTGTTACAGGGAAGACATCCTCCTCCCTCGTGGTACCCTTCCTGCAGGCTCATCCTGACATGACCCTCCAGCATGACAATGCCACCAGCCATACTGCTCGTTCTGTGCGTGATTTCTTGCAAGACAGGAATGTCAGTGTTCTGCCATGGCCAGCGAAGAGCCCGGATCTCAATCCCATTGAGCACGTCTGGGACCTGTTGGATCGGAGGGTGAGGGCTAGGGCCATTCCCCCCCCCGAACTTGCAGGTGCCTTGGTGGAAGAGTGAAGTAACATCTCACAGCAAGAACTGGCAAATCTGGTGCAGTCCATGAGGAGGAGATGCACTGCAGTACTTAATGCAGCTGGTGGCCACACCAGATACTGACTGTTACTTTTGATTTTGACCCCCCTTTGTTCAGGGACACATTAATCCATTTATGTTAGTCACATGTCTGTGGAACTTCTTAAGTTTGTCTGTTGTTGAATCTTGTTATGTTCATACAAATATTTACACATGATAAGTTTGCTGAAAATAAACACAGTTGACAGTGAGAGGACGTTTCTTTTTTTGCTGAGTGTAGTTAGTCAATTTGTTGAGGTAATCTGAAGAGATTTCACCCCATGCTTCCTGAAGCACCTCCCACAAGTTGCATTGGCTTGATGGGCACCTCTCAGCTCAATAGGGTTGAGATTCGGTGACTGTGCTGGCCACTCCATTATAGACAGAATACCAGCTGACTGCTTCTTCCCTAAATAGTTCTTGCATAGCTTGGAGCTGTGCTTTGAGTCATTGTCCTGTTGTAGGAGGAAAATGTCTCCAATCAAGTGCTGTCCACGGGGTTTCTATTTATTTTAATTTTATTTAACCTTTGTTTAACTAGGCAAGTCAGTTATGAACAAATTCTTATTTACAATGATGGCCTACCAAAGGACGGGGGCCTGGGATAAAATATATATATATTTTTAAATACAATAATTATAGGACAAAACACACATCACAACAAGAGAGACAACACTACATAAAGAGAGACCTAAGACAACAACATAGCAAGGCAGCAACACGACATAACATGGAAACAGCACAAAACATGGTACAAACATTATTGGGCACAGACAACAGCACAAAGGGCAAGAGGGGAGAGACAACAATACATCACACAAAGCAGCCACAACTGCCAGTAAGAGTGTCCATGATTGAGTCTTTGAATGAAGAGATAGAGATAAAACTGTCCAGTTTGAGTGTTTGTTGCAGCTCGTTCCAGTCGCTAGCTGCAGTGAACTGAAAAGAGGAGCGACCCAGGGATGTGTGTGCTTTGGGGACCTTTAACAGAATGTGACTGACAGAACAGGTGTTGTATGTAGAGGATGAGGGCTGCAGTAAATATCTCAGATAGGGGGGGGAGTGAGGCCTAAGAGGGTTTTATAAATAAGCATCAACCAGTGGCTCTTGCGACGGGTATACAGAGATGACCAGTTTACAGGCGTATAGAGTGAGGTGATGTGTCCTATAAGGAGCATTGGTGGCAAATCTGATGGCCGAATGGTAAAGAACATCTAGCCGCTCGAGAGCACCTTTACCTGCCGATCTATAAATTACGTCTCCGTAATCTAGCATGGGTAGGATGGTCATCTGAATCAGGGTTAGTTTGGCAGCTGGGGTGAAAGAGGAGCGATTACGATAGAGGAAACAAAGTCTAGATTTAACTTTAGACCGCAGCTTTGATATGTGCTGAGAGAAGGACAGTGCACCGTCTAGCCATACTCCCAAGTACTTGTATGAGGTGACTACCTCGAGCTCTAAATCCTCAGAGATAGTAATAACACCTGTGGGAGGAGGGGCATTCTTCTTACCAAACCACATGACCTTTGTTTTGGAGGTGTTCAGCACAAGGTTAAGGGTAGAGAAAGCTTGTTGCACACTAAGAAAACATTGTAGAGCATTTAACATAAATTCCGGGGAGGGGCCAGCTGAGTATAAGACTATCATCTGCATATAAATGGATGTGAGCGCTTCCTACTGCCTGAGCTATGTTGTTGATGTAAATTTGAGAAGAGCATGGGGCCTAGGATCGAGCCTTAGGGTACTCCCTTGGTGACAGGCAGTGGCTGAGACAGATTTTCTGACTTTATACACTGCACTCTTTGAGAGTGGTAGTTAGCAAACCAGGCCAAAGACCCCTCAGAGACACCAATACTACTTAGTCGGCCCACAAGAATGGAATGGTCTACCGTATCAAAAGCTTTGGCCAAGTCAATAAAAATAGCAGCACAACATTGTTTAGAATCAAGGGCAATGGTGACATCATTGAGAACCTTTAAGGTTGCAGTGACACATCCATAACCTGAGCGGAAACCAGCTTGCATACCCGGGAGAATACTATAGACATCAAGAAAGCCAGTCAGTTGATTATTGACAAGTTTTTCCAACACTTTTGAAGAAAAGGGCAAATAGAAATAGGCCTATAACAGTTAGGATCAGCTTGAGCTCCCCCTTTAAATAAAGGACGAACCGTGGCTGCCTTCCAAGCAATGGAAACCTCCCCAGAAAGGAGAGACAGGCTTGGCGATGATAGGGGCAGCAACCTTAAAGAAGAAAGGGTCTAAACCATCTGACCCAGATGTTTTTTGGGGGTCAAGTTTAAGGAGCTCCTTTAGCACCTCAGACTCAGTGACTGCCTGCATGAAGAAACTTTGTAATGGGGCAGGGGAAAAAGAGGCAGAAGCATCGGGGATAGTCGCGTTAGAAGGGGTGGGAGATGAGAACATTTTTGACAGGCAAGGAGGCATGGCTGAGTCAAATAGGAATCCTGACTTAATAAAGTGGTGATTTAAAGAGCTCAGCCATGTGCTTCTTGTCAGTAACAACCACATCATCAACTTTAAGGGACATGGGCAGCTGTGAGGAGGAGGGTTTATTCTCCAGGTCTTTAACCGTTTTCCAGAACTTCTTGGTGTTAGACCCAAAGAGCGAGAACGGCTCCTTAAAGTAATTAACTTTGGCCTTCCGGATAGCCTGAGTGCACTTATTTCTCATTTGCCTGAACGATAGCCAGTTAGCCTGAGTATGCATGTGCTGAGCCTTTCGCCAAATGCAATTCTTGAGGTGGAGTAACTCTGCAAGATCACGGGCTGAACCTGTTTTTAATTCTCATTTTCTTTATGGGGGCATGTTTGTTAACAATATCACTGAAAAGATCCAAAAATAATGTCCAAGCGTCTTCGACAGAGGGGATCAAGCTGATTATATACCATTTTACAGAGGCCAGTTCACAAGGGTCTATGACAAATCAGGACAGGTCGTTTCACTGAGCAGCCATTACGAACACAGGCGGTAAAACAGCGATCACTAAGGTCATTACAGAAAACACCAGACTGATACCTATCAGGATTATTTGTGAGGATTACATTGAGGAGAGTAGCCTTTTCTGGGTGTTTGGAGTCATACTTTATGGGATTGGTAATAATCTGAGAAAGATTTAGGGAGTATGGCATGGCGTTGCAAAATGGAGTGATAGCCTTCCTTCTTCAAGATCCCTTTTACCCTGTACAAATCTCCCACTTTACCACCAAAGCACCCCCAGACCATCACATTGCCTCCACCATGCTTGACAGATGCCGTCAAGCACTCCTCCAGCATCTTTTCACTTTTTCTGCGTCTCACGAATGTTCTTCTTTGTGATCCGAACACCTCAAACTTAGATTCGTCTGTCCATAACACTTTTTTTCCAATCTTCCTCTGTCCAGTGTCTGTGTTCTTTTGCCCATCTTAATCTTTTCTTTTTATTGGCCAGTCTGAGATATGGCTTTTTCTTTGCAACTCTGCCTAGAAGGACAGCATCCCGGAGTCACCTCTTCACTGTTGACGTTGAGACTGGTGTTTTGCTGGTACTATTTAATGAAGCTGCCAGTTGAGGACTTGTGGTGTCTGTTTCTCAAACTAGACACTAATGTACTTGTCCTCTTTCTCAGTTGTGCACCCACTCTTTCTATTCTGGTTAGAGCCAGTTTGCGCTGTTCTGTGAAGGGAGTAGTACACAACGTTGTACGAGATCTTCAGTTTCTTGCCAATTTCTCGCATGGAATAGCCTTAATTTCTCAGAACAAGAATAGACTGACGAGTTTCAGAAGAAAGGTCTTTGTTTCTGGCCATTTGGAGCCTGTAATCGAACCTACAAATGCTGATGCTCCAGATACTCAACTAGTCTAAAGAAGGCCAGTTTTATTGCTTCTTTAATTAGAACAACAGTTTTCAGCTGTGCTAACATAATTGCAAAAGGGTTTTCTAATGATCAATTAGCCTTTTAAAATGATGAACTTGGATTAGCTAACACAACGTGCCATTGGAACACAGGAGTGATGGTTGCTGATAATGGGCCTCTACGCCAATGTAAATATTCCATAAAGAAATCTGCTGTTTCCAGCTACAATAGTCATTTACAACAATAACAATATCTACACTGTATTTCTGACCAATTTGATGTTATTTTAATGGACAAAAAATTTGCTTTTCTTTCAAAAACAAGGACATTTCTAAGTGACCCCAAACTTTTGAACGGTAGTGGAGATATATTTATTTTATTTATTCTTATTATATATTATAGGATCCACACCGGTGAGAGACCCTACAGCTGCCCCTACTGCCACAGGACTTTCAGCGATGGAGACACCATGAAAAAGCACAAACGGACTCACTCTGGGGAGAAACCCTATCGCTGTGTCCAGTGTCCCAAGAGCTTCACTGTGGCCAGCGGTCTGAGGGTACACCTGAACACACACCTGACTGATGCAGGGCAGCTCATCACATGAGGTCAATGCGCTAGCTAATGAGCTACTGCTGAATCAGCTACACCTTTTCAAACACCGGAGGACATGAAAGGATTGTGAAACGTTGAAGTGTTTTAGCCATAGGAATATTTCCTAAATATATTTATTGGAATTAATAAAAACAGTGCAGTAGAAAACAAATGGATAATGTCATCTTAGCTGATGTTTCCAGCTTGATTGAAGAGTGTGTGTTTGTGAACATTAATTAAATCAGTCCGTCATTTAAATATTAAAATCACATGTCTGATTCTGTATTTATTTTGTATTAACATTGAACCATCTTCCAGGTTGTTTATTTCCAAAAGGAAGATGCCAGATGCTTGACTCACATCACCGTCACTCAAGATATGTATTAATATACTAGGTAATAAGGGTGCAAACCTAACAGTAGATTTTAAGTAGAAAATCCCTTTAAAAAGCTTGCCTCCCCTTTTTCATGAATTACGGTAGCGTTTTTATCACATGACCATGGAGAGTTAAAGAACCAGGAAGTGAATGCTTTCGCCGAGGTGTTTACAAAACAATCTAGCTTGGGTCGTTACTAGGAGGCTTTCAGTGGATTTTAACAAATATTTGGGAGAGGCTAATTTCTAGAAAATGGCAAAACTACAGCTTTTGAATGCTTACCTCACCGAGCGGTTAATGGTGGCTGTAGATGAGATACTGGAGGTTGTTGGGGGGACAGTGTCAGAATTCGAGGAGGAGACTGCCCGGACGAAGAGAGAGAATGAACTCCTAAAACGAAGGCTACGAGAAGTTGGACTCGACACGGGAACGGAGTGTTCAGCAGGTGATGATGCAAATGGCTCATTGTCTATTGTCAAAAAAATCGGACCTCTCCTCATCTCCTTTATTTGCACTCATCTGAGAAAAAAAAGACATCTGCTGCCCATACTGTTTTCACCTGTCAATTCTTTCACTGAGTGTATATAAAGGGGAGGTGATGCAGGTTTTTCTAGAAGATTATGATATGGGGCATTTGGACAGTCTCAAGCCTTGTAGATCACCACATTACACAAACAAGCTCATCCTACAGAATGCTTGAGAACTCGTGTCTGGGTCGTTGCTTCTGTAGTTGTTTAAACTTAATCAATCTGATTTGTTTCTCTTTTCTGTCTGTTTGTCGGTATGTCCGTCTGTCCATCCAGTCTCGACCAGGCCTGTTTCTATCTCTGTGTCTGGGCAGCACCAGTGGAGCGCCGACCAGGGTCCAGACCCTGAGTCTACACACACCCAGAACCACATGGTAATGAGCCAGGATGAGATGCCTGCCACACATAGCCAGCTACCCACAGACTGGAAGAGTCTGTGTAACTCTCCATGTACCCTGTCCTCACAACAGACCGATACGTCGGCTACCACCCCAGTAGTAGCTCCATTGACTTCAGCGTCCGTGAAAAGGGACTTGGACGAAGAAGACGACCAGCATCTCCTTCCCTCTGCAAATCCCTTCAGCAGCACATCATGCCCCGTGGACAGAGTGGTTTTACGCTATAACTCTGAGGGCATCAAAACAGAGCCTAGTGATACTAGCCCTACTGACTTGGGGTCAGTATCTGCTCAGATGGGGTATGGTGAACTAAACCCCAGTTCGGACCCTGGACCAGCCACTGTTGAAACCAGGTACACTGTCTCAGACCTGAGCGCTGACCTGGAGTCAGTGGTTGCAGAGAGCAGCAGGTATGGTGCCTCCACTGCCTCGGGCGTCCCCACTGACCTGGTATCAGCTAGTGCTGACATGATCCCAGACGGCTTTTTCCGTCAGATTGGCAGCGATGGTTGTGTAACAACAGGGCCAGAACAAGACTTTGGGGACGCCACCACCACCAGTAGCGTAGGTCCCTTGACCTCCCAGTTCTACCCGGGTCAAACCAGACAAACAAATAGATCAACAAATAGGTGTCATCAACAAATAAACAGGTCCACAAACAACAGGGGTCAACAACAAACTAACAACAGGGGGGATCAGAGGTCCCACCCGTGCCCTCAGTGTGGTAAGATATTCAGTCACGTGTCACGCCTCAAGATCCACCTCCGCATTCACACAGGGGAGAAGCCGTACGTTTGTGCACTGTGTGGCAAGCGATTCAACAACGATGGCACACTGAGGAACCACCGGCGTGTTCACACGGAGCTGCGTCTGTACGGCTGCCCTGTCTGTGGCATGAGCTTCAAGGACGCCTACACGTGTAGGAAGCACCAGCGTGTTCATAATGGATTGCGGCCTGCCGGAGGCTGGGCCCACACCTGCAGCTTGTGTGGCAAGGCTTTCAGTGAGGCGGCTAAGCTGACCAAACACATCAGGACTCATGTGTCAGTCATTGGATGAGGGCAGTACGACCTATAAAGGCTTTTTATAGCAATCATAAAGGATTTATAAGCACTGTATAAATGCTTCACATATAATCTATAAGCGAATGTTATACACTATAAATGGTGTATAAAGGGTGACATAACAATTCCCACTAGGGTTTATTGCCAAATGTAAGTTAATAGACCATTTCTAGATTATGACTTACACTTATGATTTGTAAAGCCTTTAAGTAGTGCTATATAAAGCCTTTATTGTACTTTGCAACGGAGCTCCCAAGTGGCGCGTTGTGCTCAGGCACTTCACCCGAAGTGCAGAGGGGCGTCACTACAGCCAGCCATGACCGGGAGTTCCACGGGCGGTGCACAATTGGCCTAGCACTGTCCGGGTTAGGGGAGGGTAGGGTTGGCAGGGAATTCCTTGTCTTAACTTGCTCTAGCGTCATCTTATGGCGGACTGGGCGCCTGCATGCTGACTAGGGTCATCAATCGAACAGTGTCCCGTCCAACACGTTGGTCCGGCTGACTTCCGGGTGTGTATAAGAAGCAGCGTGTTTGTCCAATCCTCACTTCTCCCGAGCCCGTTGGGGAGTTGCCGCAATGAAACACAATTGGATACCACAAAAATGCTTTCATTTCTAAACGGTAAATAGATATGTATGAAAATCTCAAATCCAAAATGCTGGAGTATAGAGACAAATATGATTTTTTAGCTTCACTGTCCAAATACATATGGAGGGGAGTGTAGGACCATGGCTGCACCAGCTTCAACGGGACATGCCTCTGTGTGCTCTGTCTGTGGCAGATAGTGAGCATCCCGCATCTGATTATACAGTCATCAGCGAACCCACAAGCAGTAGTTGAAGTCATCATCAGATGTGATGGACTACCTTAAGCAAGCATCAAGTGTGTGTGTAGACTTTTTAAAATTTGTACTGTGCGTGTGTTTTATTGTACTGTATGCGCGCAGTGCATGTTTGTTTGTGCACCGGCCCGTCCAAAGGGCAGCGGGGCTCAGTCTGTTACAGGGAGGTTATTGACTTTTGCTGTGTTGTAGTATTGATCCACTTCCTGCTTGTGACTCTGGGGGTGGAGCCTGCTGACCTTAGAGACTGCAGAGGATGAACCATGGGTTGAAGACATTGGTGTCAAACACAATTCCTGGAGAGCCGCAGTCAGTCTTTTTTAAAGACAGAAAACAAGCAATGTTTTTAGGGTCTGATCTAAACCTGCAAGAAAAGCCGGGGTCATGTTCACTTGAAACCATTTGAACTTGTCCAATAAGAGTCACTGATTCATTAAGTAAAAGGGAGGAACCCACAGACACTGCAGTGGACGGAAGGACTGGAGTTTTACTCATGTGGTTTAGGAGTCCAAAAATACATTCCTTACCCCAGGATATGTCACAAGGTGACTACACAGGAACATTTAAGGAAAAGGAGCACCCCGTGTCTGCACTGATCTGAGAATTTTATTTTGGAAAACAAACCAGCTTAGGATGCCTTCATTAGAGTCTCACCATGGTCTCTGATAGCAAGTGCTCAGACTTCAAGACTTATTGTGGCGCTGATAGTTCAGAGTCTAATGTACAGTAAATGTAATTATTTTTAAATGTGTGTTGTTGTAGTCATGTTTCCAGTTGCCTTTCATTTAAAAGTTTGTCACATAAAAAACAGCAGCGTCTTATTGTTGCTTGATACTTGTTCTGGGCAGTTGAAAATTGGTTAATGCTATCCGGAATCCTTGGGACGTCCCTAACTTTACCCTTACCTAATCGTAACCATTTTAAATTTCAACTTCAATGAGTTAATGTTAGAGTTGGGATATCTGAAGGATGCAGGATAGCAAGGACCGTTGAACATGGTCAGAGGGTTTGCTAAATTACTCAAATGTGAAATTGAACCACCAGGGGGTAGGAGTGAGCTATTTTACTGTTCAGTAGTACTGAGTGAGTACTGGATTTCCCTCAGCCAAGCCATTTCACAAAATAGAAACCAAGTCAGACTTATACAGTAGTGCATTCCACATGTATTTTCATATTGTACACAAAACACCTGATATAAATGTAAGAACCTTTGGTTCCAATGTAACCAATTCTTCCTTTGGCCGCCTCTCCTTCCAGTTCTCTGCTGCCAATGACTGGAACGAACTACAAAAATCTCTGAAACTGGAAACACATCTCCCTCACTACCTTTAGCTTTAAGCACCAGCTGTCAGAGCAGCTCATAGATTACTGCACCTGTACATAGCCCATCTAGAATTTAGCCCAAACAACTACCTCTTTACCTACTGTATTTATTTATTTATTTTGCTCCTTTGCACCCCATTATTTCTGTCTCTACTTTGCGCTTTCTTCCACTGCAAACCAACCATTCCAGTGTTTTTAGTTTTTATTTTACTTGCTGTGTTGTATTTACTTCGCCACCATGGCCTTTTTATATTTTTATTTATTTATACATATATTTGTTTGCCTTCACCTCCCTTATCTCACCTCACTTGCTCACATTGTATATAGACTTATATATTTTTTTCACTGTATCATTGACTATATGTTTGTTTTACTCCATGTGTAACTATGTGTTGTTGTATGTGCCGAACTGCTTTGCTTTATCTTGGCCAGGTCGCAATTGTAAATGAGAACGTGTTCTCAATTTGCCTACCTGGGGCCTGTTGCACAAAAGTAGAATTAAGACATCCGGGATAAATGACTCAGCCGAGCTCAATGAAGCCAAAACATGTGCGTCCAGGCTTAATTGGTTGCACAAAGACCAAGCCAGGATGAGCAGACACGGATTCATTAAGCCAGGTGAAACCAATCCTGGATAGGTGCGCGCTCACGGCTCACTCAAATAGACCCCGCCACAGATCACAGATTAACTGATTTACCATGGCAACTAGAGCCGCGTACTTTTCCCCGTCGGAAGCACAAATCCTCATGGAGGCATACGAGGAGGTAAAAGATATAATTAAGAAGAAAGGCAACACCGCCACAGTGATAAAGCAAAGAGAAAAAGCGTGGCAAAGTATTGCAGACCGCCTGAATGCGTAAGTAGTGCACAATTACACACTCACCGCTCCGCTGAAACATCACAATTACAATTCAAATATTTAATTCACATCTCCAAAAATGCAGTTGTACTGTAATTATGAAACGGTTAAATTTTTAATTGAAATGCACTGCAGATATGAGTGAAATTGTGTAAAGTAACTCCATCACACTGTATAAAGCTATGATACATTTTTTGATATTTTTACTGAAAACAAGACAAAAATACCAAGTAATTTTTTGCAGTGTGACTCCATTAAATGTGTGTGTGTGTGTGTGTGTGTGTGTGTGTGTGTGTGTGTGTGTAGATTAAACATGAACGGGCCAAAACGGACATGGCAGCAGGTCAAAATCAAATACAAGAACATTCTGCAGAATGGTATGGTCCCTGACTAATATTTAACAAAGCACAAGCATATATTGTACCCAGAAGGTGCCTGCTCACACATTGTCTGTACTGTTTTAGCAGTGAAAAAGAATACCCACAGACAAGGCACGGGTGGTGGGTCACCAAAGGCTGACCTTACCCCAGCAGAGGACATGGCCTTGGAGCTAAATAAAGGCAGGCCCGTCTTAGAGGGGATCCCTGGGGGGAAAGAGACGAGCATAGGTTCCTCCCAAGATGCCACCCGCTTCATTCAAGGTATGTCCTTCCATCTCTACATGGGATACAACCACATTCATATTGAATCAATTTGGACTGTCTGACTTTGGTTTACCTATTGCCTTGCAGTGTCTGGCAGCACTGTGTTCCTGTTAGAGCCACCAGCACAAGCACCAGACGATGCTGATCCAGTGAGTACTCCATCAAAGGCATACTGTAGGCCTGGCATGTCTTGTCTACTAGCTTCAATATGAATCCGATTAAATGTGATAGGGTGAAGGCCCCAGTGCAGCAGCAACAGCACATGATGGAGACGATGATGAGGAGGAGACCATCTCTCTGGATTCCAGAAGGCATGAGGTATCATGTTAAGACTGTGAAAGTACTATTTACTCTACAATGGTGAGGAGTCCTCATCAAAATCAAAAAATCTAATTTCTTTTACAGGACCCAGATGCTATACAGTGGGAAAACCAGCCTGGCAACAGTGCGTATTAATAAAAGGACACCACATCCTGCCAAATTCCAGCTGCGCTAATTGTATTGTGTTCACAGAGCTCACAAGCTATCAGAAAGTTGTATGGCAACCACCTCCGGCGCCAAATAGAACTGGCAGACATAGACATTCAGTACAAGAAGAAAAAGATGGAAAATCTTGCACTGGAGTCCGAAATAAAAAAGAGGACAATTAGGAAACTGGACCTTGAAATAAAAAAACTTGAGAGGGAGGTGAGATATGCCTTCAATGTACACTGTATGCTAACTGTAACACAAATGTATTAATCATTATTTTTCTTTCCTCCCCCAGCTCCAAGAAGATGACACAGCTCAAAATAAAAATTAGGTATATTCTCGTAAAGTCAAGTGAGCCATGACATATGAGCTCTTATTGTGAGCACACAGGACGGTGGCATCTTTCTAAGGTTTTTTTTATTTTCCCAGCAATCAGTACAACCAAGTCATCGTTATAAGGCATCGCCCTCTTTTGCCCACCCCCCCAGCACCAGGTGTGGCCACTAGCCTATATGAAGGCCCAAAATTGTGTGTTCCTTTCTGCTCTGACAATGGCATGCCCATTCGTGCGAGATGTGGTGGATGAAGAAGCACTTGTGCTGAGGAGAGCCTTCAGGCGAGAAAGGGTCTTCAGGGACCGGTTGGACCCACTGGCCTTCCCTGATGACCATCTATATGAAAGATACAGGTTTTCTGCAGATGGCATCAGGTATCTATGCAGACTACTGGGTCCCAGGATTAAGCACCGCACTGCACGGAGCCATGCACTGAGTGTGGAGCAAATGGTTTGTGTGGCCTTGCGCTTTTTTGCTAGTGGAGCCTTCCTGTACTCAGTGGGGGATGCAGAACAGCTGAACAAGGCCACAATTTGCCGCACAATAAGGAGTGTGTGTCTGGCTATCAAAGCATTAGCAGATGTCTTCATCTCCTTCCCTGGCCACAGAAGACTCTGTGACATCAAAGAGGAGTTCTATAGGATTGCAGGTAAGAGGATCTACAAATTACAGGACAACTGTTAACACATAGTAGGATACTCATTACTTTGTGTGACAGGTTTCCCCAATGTCATTGGTGCAGTGGACTGCACACACATAAGGATAAAAGCCCCCTCAGGTGCCCATGAGGCCGATTTTGTGAATAGGAAATCCTTTCACAGCATTAATGTTCAGGTGAACATAACTTTTTGATATTGTCCATTGACGAACACTCTGCATTGCCAGTGATGTGCATTGATTGGTGTAATATTCCTCATCTTATGATTTCAGATGGTCTGCAATGCTGACTGTGTGATCAGCAATGTTGTGGCAAAATGGCCTGGCTCAGTCCATGACTCCAGAATCTTTCGGGCCTCTGAAATCTATCAGTGCCTATCACAAGGTAAGCCACACAACCCCTATTTATAACCATCATGGCTGTGTCAAGAATATCACTGTGTTTATGAGGTAGTAATGATGAGATTTTGTGTTGACAGGTGAATTCTCTGGTGTGTTGCTGGGAGACAGGGGGTATGGCTGCCAGCCTTTTCTCCTGACACCTTTCACAGACCCCCAGGAAGCACAGCAGGCCTACAACCATGCCCATGCCAGGACCAGGGCCAGAGTTGAAATGACCTTTGGCCTCCTGAAGGCACGCTTTCACTGCCTTCACAAATTAAGGGTCAGCCCTGTTAGGGCATGTGATATTACTGTGGCTTGTGCTGTCCTCCACAATGTGGCCTGCCTGAGGAAGGAGAGGGCCCCCAGAGTGCCACCAGCCATGGACTGGGACAATCCGGCAATCTTCCCTGATGACGACAGTGGTCGGCTGCTGAGGGACCAATATGTGTTGAATTATTTTAGTTAGTATGTGTGCTTTCAATTTTGGTTAAATATGTCCTGCGGTGGCAGAGGAATTTGGTTTTTTTTGGGTTCATTCTTTGACGAATTTGGCCTCTTATGATGTTTGTGCGGTATACTGTGTGTAATACAAGGCTGCAGGGAGGCTACTGCATCCATTCATTTGTCTGTTCAGTTGATGTGTATGGATTTGTCCTGCATTTATTTTAGTGTGCAGACATGCAGGGTGTGTTATATACAGACCTTTGAATGTGTATGTATCATTTTGTATAATATGCTTGGATTCTGTGCTTTCCATCTTGTAGAGTCACTGTGACTTCAGTTTCGAAAGGAGCTGATGGTTTACCTGCTTTGTTTTGTCCTTATTCAATAAAGGAACATAATGTTACACATTGTGTTTTTATATTCATATGGAATGTGTATTTGTTTATATGACAGAGTACTAGGGCCACACTGAAGAAAAAGGATAAAGTCATACATTTATGAGGCTGGTTCTTTCTGCAGAAAAGCTACATATTGTTTTTACAGTTTTGATACTTATGACAATGTGATACTTAATATTCTGGCACATCAGCATGTCTTTGTTTATGAAACCATACTGAAGTACAATTTCACGAAATGCCCCACATCTGTCATTTTAACAACTGTCCTCCTTTAAAACAACTGGTTACAATATTATGACTTGTGTTTTTTTCCCCTCTGTGGCCCTAATATTTTATCATTTTATATATAGCCTTATAGTCTATGGGAAACTGTAAATTATCTAATGATAGCAACATCATCTAAAAATCATTTTTTATCCAAAATCATTGAAATTAATGATCACAAACGTTTAAATAATAACAGTGGGTCTAGTTATATGTGATAACAATGTATAGTGAGCAGTGAAATAACTATTGGTTTCCATTTGTGGTGATTGCTGACTGACATTAGGGATGAGATTAAATAGATCCTGGAATTTAGCCTGGTCTGGAGCAGGCTAGCTCCACAGAATAAATCTCCATGGTAATTTATACCATAACATATCCTCCTGCCCCCTATCCATCTTTAGTGCAACCGGATTACGGATCAATTGAGCCAGGATCACCAAGATATCCTGGCTTAATCCCTTATCCTAGTTTTGTGCAACAGGCCCCCGGTTAAATAAAGGTTAAATAAATAAATAAAAAAAGAACAACAATTGTTAAAAGCAGAACAAGATAATCGAATACAGCCATTGAAAGGTCAGTAAAAACCAACATTCACACATTCAGTTGTGCATTAAGAGACAATATAAGAAGCATTACATAAAATAACAATACAGGGAAAACACCTCAATAATAAAGTAATAATCATTTTTTTATCAAATACTTTTTTGAGGCAGGGGATAGTTATATAAGGGAGGGGACAATTTTTGGGGGTAAATTCTGTGTTGCATCATGCAAACACATGGAAGAATTTATGTATTCATAATATTATCAGTGTATGTCATGTTTGGGATGCAGTGAATGTTTTTGTCCCAAATGGCCCCCTATTCCCTATGTAGTGCACTACTTTTGACCAAGGCCCATAGGGCTTTGGTCAAAAGTAGTGCATAATGTAAGGAATAGGGTTCCATTTGGGTTAAAATGTCAACAATACAAACAGGATATCTGATGTTAGATATTTGTGTGCCGGTATTTGTGTAGAATAGGCATATTATTACCAACATAGATATCAATTTGTTATTAAAATAACCATGAAATATATGGAGTTCAATCAAATCAGCTGAACAAGAGAAGTAAAAAAGCCCGTGGACTAAAACGTGCAGATGAAATCATAAAAAAATTGGAAGTATGATGTTGAGTTGTGAATGTCAACATTAGTGACAAGAGGCCGTAAAGCAACATAAACCGCATTCCCCATCCCACTGACCAACATCTCCATCTAACTCAGCGTTTCACAAACTCGGTCCTTGGGACCGAGTTTGTCTACCCCGACTCAACAACCGATTCAAATAATCAAAGAAACTCTAATCTAACTTGAAGGGATCATCTACACCACCACTAGTCTATTCCATAGCATCCAGGCCTTGTATTGTGTATGACTTTTATTCAGCATGTATAATTTCCATGGTGTGTTACTGTGTGTAGGTTTGAATCACCTTTATAGACATAGAAACATACGGGTAGTGCATCCCATCCTGTGGCAAGTCATCCCCATTTATACCTGCTGCTAACATGTGTCCTTTGTCCTGATCCTGTCCACATTTGGATTGTGCCCACATTTTTAGACGGGTGTAGACGATTAAAAGACGCATTGCTATCTGATTGTGGAATAGGTCTAGACAGACAAGATAAGGAAAATATCAGGAAGATGGACGCACGTTAGAACCAGGTATCAACAGGGCTCTAGAGAGCGCTTATAAATGCTTCAACTTCGCTGAGTTCCAAATCGACCCATAACCCCTACCACTTAGGCACTACAGTAGATCTGAAAGGTTTCAATAGGATCCAGATCAATATGGTCATGGCTTCCCCCTTGCGTTATGATAAGCTAGGTGGAATTTCCCCCATATTTTTGGTCTATCCAATCCTCTCAGATCTATAGGAATTCCTAGGTGGTAGGGGGCTAGAGGGATGATTTGATCTGTGTCAAATTCTCCACACTTGCCTTGAAGGAGTTTCCACCGTTGATATATCCATGACTGGAAGTGTGCAACTTTGGGAGAAGGGTGAAGAATTGGGACTCAGCCTTGTGTCTCAGTAGATGTGTGGCCTTATTCATGACTTACGGATCTTGGGAGCTCATTGGTCAGTATGTGCCAGCGCTCCACTGGCGGAGGGGGTCTCCCTGTGAGTGACAGCTCAGGCACACTCCACCTGTAAACATGACAAGCAGTGTCACCATGGGAACCTTTCAGGAGTTCAAAGTCCCAATGGAATATCTGCACAAAAGTTTGGCTTCTGTGGGTATAGGGATGTGTCAAGATGGGATTTGACTCTCTCGCTCCTGCTCTCTAGCCATCTCTCGCTCCGTGTGTGTGTGTGTGTGTGTGTGTGTGTGTATGTGTGCGTGCGTGCGTGCGTGCATGTGTGCAAAGTGAAGAGTCTCACCTATGAAGTCATTGGATCGTCCCAAGTCGTAGTCCCAGACAGTGACCTCCAGAGAGTCTTATTGGACAGCTCTGACATGGAGATCTCATAAAATAATTCCTATAGGGTGTGAGGGAACCACAGGAGAGCCCATTCAGTAGGAGTAGGAGGAGGTTGCTACTGGACACTGATCTATGGTCAGCTTTAGTGTTTCCCCCCTAATTACTAAAGTTAGGATTTGTGAGGGGTAAACTCAACCCAGATCAGTGTCTAAGAGCAACATCTACTTGTAGCTGTGACATTACTTACAGAAGTACTGTAAACACAATGGGAAAAAACTAAGCCATACACACACAAAAGAAAAGGGCCCCGCATTCACAAAGCGTCTCAGAGTAGCAGTGCCAAAGCTACGAACGGACGGAATTTGATCCTAGATCATCACTCCTAATCCAAGCACCTATACTCCAAGCAGCTTTATGAATACGGACCCTGATGTCACTTGTTATGCAAAATGCTTTCCACTGTTGATCCAACTACTCCTTGGCCACATGACAGGGAGATGTATGGGAGGTCATTGAGAAATAGGAGACATGTCACAACCATAGTTTTAGAAATAAGTGATCTGGAGACATACAGTACAGTATATCCCATCTATTAATTAACAACCAGATATGAGCAGGAACACTATCATCAGATGGGCCTGTAACTGAGCCTTATATTGTCTCCACTTGGAGTTGAATTTAGGCAGTTCTAGGTTTCAGACTAGCCACATCGCTGCAATTATATCAAGGCCCCGTAATAGTGTACACTACTTCTGAGGGAATAGAAATAAATGGCTTGGCGTTATTACTTCGCAATGCCCACGCTGTAGGATGAGCGGGGGAGAGAGGGAAGGGTGACATAAATATAGAGATGAGAGAGCCAACCGAAGGACCTTACTGGCATGCTTACTGTAAGTCCTTGTCAACACATTGATGTGTCAGTGGTAAAAGTGTTCAGGCGATTGCAAATTATTATCGATTGTTAGAATTCAATTCGGAGGAAAGGGATGTAGAGAATGAGGGAGAGAGAGAGAATTTCCTATGAAAAGAAGAGAGGGTAGAAGATGTGATGAATAACTATACTAGAAGTGAGAGAGAGAGAGAGGATGACAGATGAGGAGAGTGTGGGATATTGGACTGGACATCTCATTAGCATTGACATTAAGATTGACCCTCAGAGAGAGCATTGCTAGAGCACATGCTACAACACACTGCATGCCTAGCACAGAAGGTGCCAGTCTCCCCTGGAGACCCAGCAGGGATATACCTCATTGAATTCAGGGTTACGGGTCTTTTTAATCACAGACGTCTTGCGTTTGGATTTCTTCCGTGTGTCGGGCTTCAGATATCTGAAAGAGTGAAAGATAGAGGGGAGGGGAGAGAGGGAGGGAGGGGAGTGAGAGGTTTAGGAAAGTGAGAGAGGGGAAAAAGAGGGTAGGAGGAACAGTATCATAGATTGACGCACAAACACTCAATCCCTCAAATTTATCCACGTGTGTGTGTGTGACAGAGCCTGTGGCAGTGTGTGCGCGGGGGCAGGCGATAGTGAACTAAGCTCTTGCCTGTTCCTGTGCCATTTTGCCTAGGGAGGAATACATGCTTTGGAATATTTTTCTGAAACAGGTGACACAAGGAAAACATTTAAGAGGAACATGGATGATGGAAAAAACAGACGTGCTCTATTCCTTTCTCTTTATCACACGGATGCTCTCTTGCCACCCAGACCAGTTGAAGTGAGTGACGGTCTTCTTGGGGCCCCATTCAGTTTCAGTCTCAAATCAAATCAAACTTTATTTGTCACATGTGCCGAATACAACAAGTATAGACTTTACCGTGAAATGCTTATTTACAAGCCCTTAACCAACAGTGCAGTTCAAGAAAGAGTTAAGAAAATATTTACCAAATAAACTAAAGTAAAAAATGTAAAGTAACACAATAAAATAACAATAGCGAGGCTATATACAATTTATAATTTGTACATGTAGGTAGAGGTGAAGTGACTATGCATAGATAATAAACAGCGAGTAGCAGCAGTGGGGGGGGGGGGGGGGGTTAATGTAAATAGTCTGGTGGCCATTTGATTAATTGTTCAGCAGTCTTATGGCTTGGGGGTAGAAGCTGTTAAGGAGCCTTTTGGTTCTAGACTTGGCACTCCGGTAACGCTTGCCGTGCGGTAGCAGTGGAAACAGTCTATGTGGTGCAGCTGTAGAACTTTTTGAGGATCTGGGGACCCATGCCAAATCGTTTCAGTCTCCTGAGGGGGAAAAGGTGCTGTCATGCCCTCTTCGCGACTGTCTTGGTGTGTTTGGACCATGATAGTTTGTTGGTGATGTGGACACCAAGGAACTTGAAACTCTCAACCCGCTCCACTACATTTCCGTCGATGTTAATGTGGGCCTGTTCGGCCCGCCTTTTCCTGTAGTCCACGATCATCTCCTTTGTCTTGCTCATATTGAGGGAGAGGTTGTTGTCCTGGCACCACACTGTGAGGTCTCTGACCTCCTCCCTCTAGGCTGTCTCATCGTTGTCGGTGATCAGGCCTACCATTGTTTTGTCGTCAGCAAACTTAATTATGGTGTTGGAGTCGTGTTTGGCAACGCAGTCGTGGGTGAACAGGGAGTACAGGAGGGGACTAAGTACACACCCCTGAGGGGCCCCAGTATTGAGGATCAGCATTCCAGACGTGTTGTTGCCTACCCTTACCACCAGGGGGCAGCCCGTCAGGAAGTCCAGGACCCAGTTGCAGAGGGAGGTGTTTAGTCCCAGGGTCCTTAGCTTAGTGATGAGCTTCGTGGGCACTATGGTGTTGAACGCTGAGCTGTAGTCAATGAACACCATTCTCACATAGGTGGTCCTTTTGTCCAGGTGGGAAAGAGCAGTGTGGAGTGCGATTGAGATTGCATCATCTGTGGATCTGTTGGGGCGGTATGCAAATTGGAGTGGGTCTAAGGTATCCGGGAGGTTGCTGTTGATGGGAGCCATGGGAGCCACCATCTCCCCTGGTGCTTCCAAATCTGATAGAACTGGATAGTGGATTGGTCTAGATTCAAGTAGCATGGTGATGCTGCCAGCTAGCCTTCCAACAGGACAATAAAAGCTTCCACTGTATTGATTTCCCGATCGACCAATGCCAAAAAGGAATGAGTTAGGAGAAGGTGAAAGAATCCTAATGGAACTAGGCCCAGGTCATCTCTCCTACCCATATTCACTCCTCTCTCTTCACTCTTTAACCTATTCCAACTCTCCTCTCCTTTCATCTGAAAACCCACTACCCCCCCTTCTTTCTCTGTCTCGTTCTCTCTCTATTTTTGATTTTCAATGCTGCCAGCCACACGGTTTGAACACTTTACTCCAACCAATCAAAGTATTTGCAGTATGAAATGACATGTTGTCCATCCAATCATAGAATTAGGATCAGAGAATGAACCTATTGAGTTGTATTGGGATTGTGCCACAGAGTGTTCTATGTGTTGAGAAGCTTGGTGACATTGTTGGATAGAGATTAAGAGTGAAAAGTGAAAGTTGAGCATTTTTGGGATATTGTTCAATTCAAATTCGTTTTTTCGAATTACAGGAGACTGAGGAGGTATATTATAAATAGTTTTCTAGTTAGTGCAATTTATAAAAATTTGCCTCGCTATCTACTGTACCAGCGTGAGGGTGCAGTTTTCTGCGCCAGAATGGTAGAATAGCCAACACTGCCGAAAATGTTGTGGACTTTTTTGTTGAAGAAACCCTTTCATGCCTCATACCCTCATTCAATCACCACTGTGATCCCTTTCCAACACAGTGTAAGTAGCCCTCTCATTCCCATTCCCCATAATATGGTAATATAAATGTCTTTATTAAATGCTTTAGGTTAAAATAATTAGTCTTTGACGATGGTTTAAACACACTTTGTCGTCTCCGTCTCAAGTCACCAACCTCCATTGATACACAATGTAGTCAAAGTGTGTCAAGTATGTAAGTCAAAAGCACTGTGAGTATCATAATGACTCATTATTGTTTTCACATGTGAAATGTCACATGTGAAGTGTTCCAAAAACATGTTTTCACATGACTTCAAGTGTAATATCACATGTGAAATCATGTGTTTTTTATCTTAGGGTCAAGCCAGGCCCTATGCTCTCCTCTACAAATAGATTCGGTGTAATCGGTCCCTGTGACATTAAGAAAACATCAATCCAACCCAGAAAGGATGCGGAGGCTAGCTGTCAGTTTAACCAGAGATCTCTGTTTAGTTGAACGGCTCCAACCGTTATAGAAAACAACTCCAGGACTTCCCTCCCTTCACTTGTCACCTGCTTACTTCTGAAGTTCTGAGCATAACAAGATTTCTGACAGGGATGTTTCTGTCTTTGCTGCTGTGCAGTAGCTGTCTTGAGGCCGCGCACCTGGAACAGATCAGCTGTTTGCTGACATTTGCTTGTCAGGATGGGAGTGGACTCTTTGAAAGTGGTTTTAGGACACAAGGTGTTAGCCAGACGGGCGCAGGCTTTTTAATTTCAGCCAAGAGATTGATTTTGCAAATGTGGGAGTTGGAGATAATGGTGGCCGACATTTTAAGTATTTGTCAAGGGACCTACTTGGAGGTGCGTCGGCCAAGAAGGTTGTGTATTTCAGTAGATGGTGGGTGGACTTTGAAAGAAATAGTAGATGAAACTCCACATAAAAAAATTGAATTTCCTGGTGGAGAATTCAGTATCTCTCTCTCAACAGAGCGAGCCAGCCAATGAGCACACGCTGAGTCAAAAACTGCCACAACGGCCATCAACAATAACAAAATGCCAGAGCGACCTGAGACAAGACAGAGAGACACAAGGTCACTATAACTCAACACTGACCTTGAAGGCTTAACATTAAAGTAAATGAAACGCAAGCAAGGTACTACTAATATTTTTTCTCTAATGCAATCAGTTTCTTCATCCTTCCGGTCTTTGTCAGGAGATTGCGCGCAATTAATACAGCACAGAACACTATTCAATGCTATCTGATTTGTTTGACATTGTTCAGCCACAGTATGACGATTTGAACGAAGGTTCACATGCGACATATAGTGCCTTCAGAAAGTATTGATACCCCTTGACTTATTCCACATTTTGTTGTGTTACAGCCTGAATTCAAAATGGATTAAATTGATTTTATTCCACACCCATGTCCACACAATACAAACATTTTAGCAAATGTATTGAAAATGAAATACAGAAATATCTATATAACTTACATAAGTATTCACACCCCTGAGCCGATTACAGCTTTGAGTCGTCTTGGGTGTGTCTATATCAGCTTTGCACATCCGGATTTGGGGATTTTCTCAAGCTCTGTTAAGTTAGATGGGGAGTGGCGGTGAACAGCAATCTTCAAGTCTTTCCACCGATGGGATTGGGATTCAAGTCTGGGCTCTGGCTGGGCCACTCAAGGACTTTCCCATTCTTGTTCTGAAGCCATTCCAGCCTTGTTTAGCTGTTTGCTTGGGGTCGTTGTCCTGTTGGATTGGAAATATTCGTCATATTCTTAAGGTCGTTTGCACTCTGAAGCAAGTTCTAATCAAGGATTGCCTGTATTTTGCTCCATTCATTGTTCCCTCTCTCCTCACCAGTCTCCCAGTCCCTGCTGCTGAAAAGCATCCTCATAGCATGATGCTGCCACCACCATGCTTCATGGATTTCTCCAGACATAGGACTTTGCATTCAGGCCAAATAGTTACATTTTTGTCTCATCAATCTATAGAGTATTTTTGTCTGATGCTTTCAGTCTTTCTTGTGCCTTTTTGCAAACTCTAGGCATGCTGGCATGTGCCTTTGTCTCAGGAGTGGCTTCCGTCTGGTCACTCTCCCATAAAGCCCAGATTGGCAAAGTGCTGTAGAGTCTCTTGTCCTTCTGGCAGGTTCTCCCATCTCAGCCAAGGAACTTCTTTCCCGGTTGCTCAGTTTGGTTGGAAGGACAGCTCTAGGCTGGGTAATTAAATTTTTTGATGGAGACCACTGTGCTCTTGGAAACTTGTTTTATACCCTTCCCCAGGTATATCGGAGATATCTCAGAGAACTACGGACAGTTCTTTGGAATTCATGGTATTCATGCTCTGACATACACTGTCAACTGTGGAACCTTTTATAGACAGTTGTGTTTTCTTCTTAATAATGTTCAAACAATTTAATTGGCCACAGGTGGACTCCAATCAAGTTGTAGTGACATCTCAAGTAAGATCAAACGAAATTGGATGCACCTGAGCTCAATTTAGAGCATCATTGCAAAGGGGTGTGAATACTTACAGTACCAGTCAAAAGTTTGGACACACCTACTCATTCCAGGATTTTTCTTTATTTTTACTATTATTCTACAATGTAGAAAATAGTACAAATAAAGAAAAACCCTGGAATGAGTAGATGTGTCCAAACTTTTGACTGGTACTGTATGTAAATGAGATATTTCTGTATTTCATTTCCAATAAATTTGAAAACATTTCACTTTGTCATGGGATATTGTGTGTAGATGGGAGAGAGAACAAATATATTTAATCCACTTTGAATTCAGGCTGTGACACAACAAAATGTTGAATAAGTCAAAGGAGTACGTATACTTAAGAAGGCGCTGTATGTGTGCTTGGCGTTCGCTGACAGCTAGTTTGGGAGGAGAGGTCTCAGCAAAAACATTCAAAACGTCACCCGGTGTCTGGCATTGTGCATGACTAAAACGTTTCAAATGGGAGCACACACACACACACACTCTTGCCCGCTCTCTCTCTCTCACACACACACACACACACACACACACACACACACACACACACACACACACACACACACACACACACACACACACACACACACACACACACACACACACACACACACACACACACACACACACACACACACACACACACACACACACACACACCTCCTCGAATGAGCAGGTAAACACACAGATCGGTCAGGTGGGCTGGACAGGAATGCAAATGGCTGTCTGTCTGAGGCACTGTACTAGCTAGCTTGCATATACAGATGTATCTGATTAAACCACAGATGGCCATCCATCACGGCCACACACACACACACAAGCGCACACACACAGATGTACACACACACACACGGAAGTGCACGCACGCAAGAACGCACGCACACCCACACGACTGGCCTCCATCCAAGCCTTAACTCCCCTCAGGGAGTTGTCTGTCTGACACCATCTCTTATTCACCTACTTCATTCACATGCATTTAGACAGCTATTTAGTCTCCTGCCGACTATGTGCTGCAGGTGTACCGCTGATGCAATGTATTGACTTAGGCATCAATAACTGTGATGCCCTAGCTAGCACATTTGGTTCCTTGGAAGTTGTGGGAATGTATTTATTTGGTTTCACATTGGTTGTGTGAACGAAACCATACATTTCCTGGCTGGTAAGACTGAACGTTTTTTCATAGAACAGAACAGAGAAAACAGAACTGACCATTTTGCCTTTTCTGGGAACGTTTATTTTTAGGTTACAGGGAGGTTCTGAGAATGTTTTACACTGATTCCTTAAAAGTTTTCCTGGGGGGCCTCCCGGGTGGCGCAGTGGTCTAGAGCACTGCATCGCAGTGCTAGCTGCGCCACCAGAGTCTCTGGGTTCGCGCCCAGGCTCTGTCGCAGCCGGCCGCGACCGGGAGGTCCGTGGGGCGACGCACAATTGGCTTAGCGTCGTCCGGGTTAGGGAGGGTTTGGCCGGTAGGGATTTCCTTGTCTCATCGCGCTCCAGCGACTCCTGTGGCGGGCCGGGCGCAGTGCGCGCTAACCGAGGGGGGCGGGTGCACGGTGTTTCCTCCGACACATTGGTGCGACTGGCTTCCGGGTTGGAGGCGCGCTGTGTTAAAAGAAGCAGTGCGGCTTGGTTGGGTTGTGCTTCGGAGGACGCATGGCTTTCGACTTTCGTCTCTCCCGAGCCCGTACGGGAGTTGTAGCGATGAGACAAGATAGTAATTACTAGCGATTGGATACCACGAAAATTGGGGAGAAAAGGGGATAAAAAAAATAAATTAAAAAATAAAAATAATAATAGTTAAAAATATAAAATAAAATAAAAAAATTCCTGGGAGGTTTTATTAACGCTCTGAGAACGAAAAGGGTAGGTTATTTGGAGGATTTTGAATAACTTCCTTAAAAATTTCACTAACACTGCTAGCTTATTTTGGGTTAACTTTTGTTTTACGCCAAGGACAGATAGCATACATGGAAATGCATTTCCTTAAGCATGCAAACACATTTTTATTGTGAAATGACATCAGTGAGATTCAAACCTATAATTTAATGTTTTCTACCCATGGAATTAGTCCACTGTGCCACCAGGATGGAGTTAGCATACCATGTGTTTTTCCGCATACAAAGCTGTTCATTTTAGTCTATTCAAACAGACCCCATTTCAAAGGAAACAAGCACTCATTAAGATCAGGTGTAGCCAAATAGTGGGTGCAGACAACACACTTAAGATAGAGGATAGAAAGAGTTTTGTTGATGATGAGAACAGAATGTACATGTTTTTAAATAACAGTCTTAGAACATTCTCTGAACATTACTGAAGTTTGCCTGTGGTTTTTATGGAATATGTTCTTCACGTTCTTGGAACAATTTGAGAACATTACTTTAAATAGAACCATGAGGAAACGTTATGCTGAAGCACTGAAATTCCCACAGAAGATCGTTGTTTCTTAATGCTCTCTGAACTATCTGAAAACATTCCCAATGTCAAACCAGTTGGAGAACATTCCTAAAACATTACCAAATTGAAATGAAATGTAACCGTGTTTGAACTTTCAGGAAACATTCTGCTAAAGTAATGAAACACTAAGAAAATAAAACATTTTTGTCAAGTACCTTAAATGTGCTGAGAATGTTGCAAAGCCAAACAACTATCCTGCAACATTCCCAGAAAGCTGTGGGAAGGTTGTATGCAGAATAACCATAGAACAACTACGCTCTCACCAACCTCTAAGAAACATATGGTTCTCAGAATGTTATGTGCTAGCTGGGGCATATCTTTTTGCAAAAGCTTCAACATGTGATGCTTATAAACTGATACCAGGCTGAGTTGTTTGCCCTTTCCTATGTATCACTGCCTTTGTTTTGGATACATTTAGCGTTTAAAAAAACTACCAGAATTGATCATATTCATACTCTGTTCTGTTCTCCATTATCTCTCCCATCTTTAAAAGCTGATTTATTTCCCCCTCTCATATTCCCCACATCTCATTGAAGTATCTAAGTAACTAAGGAAGAAAATAAGGTCGATAATGACTTATAATCAGTCTGCACAAAATTTTGCTAATGAATAACGTGGAAACATTACAGAGAGAAAAAAAATGAATAAACAGAAGCCAGTTACTTTATTGAGGTGCTCAAATCTTCACATCAGATGTGCTCTTTAATTTAGAATGTTAAAGCTTTGCTAATTGGCCCTGGTTAGGGGTAAGGGAGAGAAACGGAGAGAGAGAGAGAGAGAGAGAGAGAGAGAGAGAGAGAGAGAGAAAGAAAGAAAGAGGGCAGGAGAAAGGCTGACAGAAAGAGAGAGCAAGAAGGAGGGAGGAACAAGAAGGAGGGAGGAAGGAAAGGGGAAAGCACCTCTCTTAAGTAGCAGGAGATTCCTCAGCTGTCCCTATGGTGGTTGGAGAGGGTAGCTGGGGAAAGAGAGAGGGAAGACAGAGGAAAAAAGTGAGCTTATTTATTCTTTGTGCATCTCTGCCCAAAGAAGCTATAACTCAAAGGATTGCAGTTGAAAGAAGTGTGTGTGCGCGCACGCGTGCGTGTGTGTGAGTGCGTGTGTGCGTGTCGGGTCTCGTACTGGGGGTGAGTGTTCCAGACAGGTGTGGAAGTGTTTGGTCTGGTCTGGCTTGATACGCTTCAGGGGAACTCGAGACTCCCCGAGGAACTCATGAGTCAACTTATCCTCATCACACACTGACAACCTGCGACAGGGAGAAACAGAGCGAGAGAGAGTTTTTTAAATGTACCTTTATTGGCCCAATAGTTACATAATTAAAAGCACAAGCTTTACTTAATTTGAATGGACCTAGATCGTTAGAACGAAGCCCCACTCCTCGTCCACTGTACATAGAACCCCCTGATGCCCCACACCCCTACCTAGTCCTCTAGACGGTTCACCCCCTTTCGCCTTGCAAAAGTATTCACCCCCTTGGCATTTTTCCTATTTTGTTGCATTACAACCTGTAATTAAAATAGATTTTGGGGGGTTTGTATCATTTGACTTACACAACATGCCTACCACTTTGAAGATGCAAAATATTTTTTCTTGTGAAATTAACAATAAATAAGACAAAAACACAGAAAACTTGAGCGTACATAACTATTCACCCCCCCCAAGTCAATACTTTGTAGAGCCACCTTTTTCAGCAATTACAGCTGCAAGTCTCTTACAGCTTGCCCGTTCTTCAAGGCAAAACTGCTCCAGCTCTTTCAAGTTGGATGGGTTCCGCTGGTGTACAGCAATTTAAGTCATACCACAGACTCAATTGAATTGAGGTCTGGCCTTTGACTAGACCATTCCAAAACATTTAAATGTTTCCCCTTAAACCACTCAAGTGTTGCTTTAGCAGTATGCTTAGGGTCATTGTCCTGCTGGAAGGTGAACCTCCGTCCCAATCTCAAATCTATGGAAGACAAACAGGTTTCCTCAAGAAATTCCATGTATTTAGCGCCATCCACCATTCCTTCAATTCTGACCAGTACTTGCCGATAAAAAACATGATGGTGTTCTTGGGGTGATGGGAGGCGTTGGGTTTGTGCCAGACATAGCGTTTTCCTTGATGGCCAAAAAGCTAAATTTTAGTCTCATCTGACTAGAGTACCTTCTTCCGTATGTTTGGGGAGTCTCCCACATGCCTTTTGACGAACACCAAATGTGTTTGCTTACTTTTTTCTTCAAGCAATGGCTTTTTTCTGGCAACTCTTCCGTAAAGCCCAGCTCTGTGGAGTGTGCAGCTTAAAGTGTTCCTATGGACAGATACTCCAATTTCTGCTGTGGAGCTTTGCAGCTCCTTCAGGGTTATCTTTAGTCTCTTTGTTGCCTCTCTGATTAGAGTGGAGTGTGACTGTTTGAGGTTGTGGACAGGTGTCTTTTATACTGATAACAAGTTCAAACAGGTGCCATTAATACAGGTAACGAGTGGAGGACAGAGGAGCCTCTTAAAGAAGAAGTTACAGGTCTGTGAGAGCCAGAAATCTTGCTTGTTTGTAGGTGCAAATAATTTGCAAATAAATTCATTAAAAATCCTACAATGTGATTTTCTGGATTTTTTCCCCCTCATTTTGTCTGTCATAGTTGAAGTGTACCTATGATGAAAATTACAGGCCTCTCTCATCTTTTTAAGTGGGAGAACTTGCACAATTGGTGGCTGACTAAATACTTTTTTGCCCCACTGTATATACTGAGATCATGTGACAGATCATCTGACACTTAGATTGCACACAGGTGGACTTTATTTAACTAACTAATACCAATCCTCGACTTCGGTGATGTCATTTACAAAATAGCCTCCAAAACCCTACTCAATAAATTGGATGCAGTCTATCACAGTGCCATCCGTTTTGTCACCAAAGCCCCATATACTACCCACCACTGCGACCTGTACACTCTCGTTGGCTGGCCCTCGCTTCATACTCGTCGCCAAACCCACTGGTTCCAGGTCATCTACAAGACCCTGCTAGGTAAAGTCCCCCCTTATCTCTGCTCGCTGGTCACCATAGCAGCACCTATCTGTAGCACGCGCTCCAGCAGGTATATCTCTCTAGTCACCCCCAAAACCAATTCTTCCTTTGGACGCCTCTCCTTCCAGTTCTCTGCTGCCAATGACTGGAACGAACTACAAAAATCTCTGAAATTGGAAACACCTATCTCCCTCACTAGCTTTAAGCACCAGCTGTCAGAGCAGCTCATAGATTACTGCACCTGTACATAACCCATCTACAATTTAGCCCAAACAACTACCTCTTTACCTACTGTATTTATTTTATTAATTTATTTTGCTCCTTTGCACCCCATTATTTTCTGTCTCTACTTTGCACTTTCTTCCGCTGCAAACCAACCATTCCAGGGTTTTTTTTTAGTTTTATTTTACTTGCTGTGTTGTATTCACTTCACCTCCATGGCCTTTTATATTTTTATTTATTTATTTTATTTATTTATACATATATTTGTTTGCCTTCACCTCCCTTATCTCACCTCACTTGCTCACATTGTATATAGACTTTTTTCACTGTATTATTGACTATATGTTTGTTTTACTCCATGTGTAACTATGTGTTGTTGTATGTGTCGAACTGCTTTGCTTTATCTTGGCCAGGTCGCAATTGTAAATGAGAACGTGTTCTCAATTTGCCTACCTGGTTAAATAAAGGTTAAATAAAAAAAAAATAAAAATAATTATGTGACTTCTGAAGGTAATTGTTTGCACCAGATCTTATATATTTTTTTCATTTCAGTTCAACAATTTGGACTATTTTGTGTATGTCCATGACATGAAATCCAAATAAAAATCAATTTACATTACAGGTTGTGAAAGAGATTTGCGTCAGTTCAAATCTGGTATCAGGACAAAATGTGATTCAGAGTCACCGAATATATTTTAAGTATTTTAATTAAACTCAAGCGATAAATGGTAAATGCAATTTTCGTATATACGGGTTCGCTGTATCACCGCGCAGGGTAAAACAGGGAACTGTGGAATGTACTCAAATAGCAGTTCTTATACCATGACAGCTTTAGTTCCAACTCGTCTGTTGGCCTATCATAGTAGAGGCTGAGCGCGGTTTAAACTTTGGTCCGCCTTTGCTGGCACTCGGACTTGTCCAAGTCCCTTAGTGCTCTCCTCTGTCCACATCTGGTTGTTGGGTAGATTAGATCCGTCTTGTGTCTCCCCCGATTCTACACTCAAACAGTCCCTTATGTGGTATTGATCAGTGCTCTAACCTCCCTGGTTGGCCTAGAGATATGCACCCCTCCCCTCTCCAGATTGACCACAGCTTTTATGGCCTGTCACTCAATGTTGGTCAGTCTTTACACACATACATCTGTATTGTTTGTGTGTGTGTAACAAAACAATATTCATCTTCATACAATATGGTAGCAGGCTATAGTGCATAAACATAAATCCTAACAGTTGTAATGCAACAAATTAGGAAAAACGCCAAGGGGGATGAATACTTTTGCAAGGCACTGTATATACAGTTGAAGTCGGAAGTTTAAATACACCTTAGCCAAATACATTTAAACTCAGTTTTTCACAATTCCTGACATTTAATCATAGTAAAAATTAGGATCACCGCTTTATTTTAAGAATGTGACATGTCAGAATAAGAGTAGAGAGAATGATTATTTCAGCTTTTATTTCTTTCATCACATTCCCAGTGGGTCAGAAGTTTACAAACACTCAATTAGTATTTGGTAGCATTACCTTTAAATTGTTTAACTTGGGTATAATGTTTTGGGTAGCCTTCCACAAACTTCCCACAATAAGTTGGGTGAATTCTGGTCCATTCCTCCTGACAGAGCTGGTGTAACTGAGTCAAGTTTGTAGGCCTCCTTGCTTGCACATGCTTTTTCAGTTCTGCCCACCAATTTTCTATGGGATTGAGGTCAGGGCTTTGTGATGGCCACTCCAATACCTTGACTTTGTTGTCCTTAAGCCATTTTGCCACAACTTTGGAAGTATGCTTGGGGTCATTGTCCATTTGGAAGACCCATTTGCGACCAAGCTTTAACTTCCTGACTGATGTCTTGAGATGTTGCTTCAATATATCCACTTAATTTTCCATCCTCATGATGCCATCTATTTTGTGAAGTGCACCAGTCCCTCCTGCAGCAAAGCACCCCCACAACATGATGCTGCCACCCCCGTGCTTCACGGTTGGGATGTTGTTCTTCGGCTTGCAAGCCTCCCCCTTTTCCTCCAAACATAACAATGGTCATTATGGCCAAATAGTTATATTTTTGTTTCATCAGACCAGAGGGCATTTCTCCAAAAAGTATGATCTTTGTCCACATGTGCAGTTGCAAACCATAGTCTGGCTTTTTTATGGCAGTTTTGGAGCAGTGGCTTCTTCCTTACTGAGTGGTCTTTCAGGTTATGTCGATATAGGACTCGTTTTACTGTGGATATAGATACTTTTGTACCTGTTTCCTCCAGCATCTTCACAAGGTCCTTTTGCTGTTGATCTGGGATTGATTTGCACTTTTCGCACCAAAGTACGTTCATCTCTGGGAGACAGAAGGCGTCTCCTTCGTGAGGAGTATGACATCTGCGTGGTCCCATGGTGTTAATACTTGCAAACCTTTGTTTGTACAGATGAACGTGGTACCTTCAGGCGTTTGGAAATTGCTCCCAAGGATGAACCAGACTGGTGGTCTACAATTTATTTTCTGAGTTCTTGGCTGATTTATTTAGATTTTCCCATGATGTCAAGCAAAGAGGCACTGAGTTTGAAGGTAGGCCTTGAAATACATCCACAGGTACACCTTCAATTGACTCAAATTATGTCAATTAGCCTATCAGAAGCTTCTAAAGCCATGACATCATTTTCTGGAATTTTCCAAGCCGTTAAGCTGTTTAAAGGCACAGTCAATTTAGTGTATGTAAACTTCTGACTGACTGGAATTGTGATACAGTGAATTATAAGTGAAATAATCTGTCTGTAAACAATTGTTGGACAAATTACGTGTGTCATGCACAAAGTAGATGTCCTAACCGACTTTCCAAAACTATAGTTTGTTAACAAGACATTTGTGGAGTGGTTGAAAAACAAGTTTTAAATGACTCCATCCAAAGTGTATCTAAACTTCCGACTTCAACTGTATATACCGTAGATAGAATGATTCAGACTGTAGTCGTGACAAAGAAACACACGACTGTCTGTATCTGTGAGAACGATGAGGAAGGACCCTTCTCTCACATAAATCTACTCATGTTCAGACTCCGTTGTATAAATTACAGGCCTTGAACCAGGAGATATGAGTAAAACTTCTCAAAGTAGCCTCTTCTCCTAAAGCCTGCATTGAATATTCCACAAACCATTCCTTTTGGATATGACTTAATTGTTTTTGAGCAAGGAAGGTTTGACACAGGCGTACTGAAGCAGGGAGAGAATTCTTGGCATATTTTACTTCCCTCGCTGCCTCCATAAACAGTCATAAACATTACTGTACTGGCCATAAACCGGGGCGACATATTTAAGCGTCACTCTCTCTTTAACCCATTCTCTCTTCTTTATCTATCTCTCTTTCACTCCCACTATTCATATTTCTTACATGTGCTTATTTCCTTTCAACGGCAGTCTCTCAGTTGTCTATCAACAGTCCTGTTTTTTCTTTCACTGTTTTTCTCCTTCTCCCCTTACTCTTTCTGTGACTCCTCCTTCCACGCTTTCTTGGCATCTCTCAGTCATGTGGGCACTCTGTTCAATAAATATTTGCTGAAATATGAGCTTACCATATGAGCTGTGACTAAGCCTGCTCTCAAGAAACACACAAAGACTCACACACACAATTATAAACAGCACCCCAGACAGTTTTGAAGCATGGCAGATAAGCCAACACTTATCTGTGTCTGTTTATGGTCCATTTTATGACCTTATTTTCTCCATGTCTTGGTTGAATATTAACTTTTCAGTATCTCCACCTCACCACCCCTTGTGCCTCCCTCCACACACACCCAACTAGTAATATCAAATAGGTATAATATATTGCTTTACATTAGGGCTCGGTCTACCTAGCTTTACATTCATATTAGTTCTCTATTGAGTTTTGTTCTTAGTGATTGTTATGCTGTTTATGTGGCTGTTTTCTTCATCATAGTGTTTACAGATGGTGTTTGTTTCCAGAGGCCAAACCTCCCTCCGCTCCCTCGCAGAATTCTACTGACGGCACATTTTACACAAACATTACAGTGCAATTTAATGTGTTTACAAGATAATGCCTGAAAGGAATTGTCTGTATGTTTCAATATGTAAATATTGAGGAGAGATGTTTGGAAGATGTAATTTACTTCACCACTTACATTCCATGGGTTGTAAACATTAGCTAAACGAATTCAAACAACAATTATATTTACGTGTGATTATTATTATTATTTTTTAAACATTAGAACACCCATATGGTAGAGATATGCCTTATTTCTTATACAGTCTATGGCCGAGATGCAATATTGAAAGACCCGTAAGACAAACGTTTGGGTTAGTACTGTTTGTCCTCGCTGCCAGTCCGTAGTAGGCCTTGACACGAATGAAAGCTCACAAACTACCAAAGGTAGGGAGATAGTCTGAATGTATAGTTCTAAACATTTTGTATAACAATTTTCGACTACTTACCAAAATGTAACTTTACTCCACAAAATAAACTGCGTTTGGTTGTTGATAAAAGGAAAGGTCACGTTTAAGGCGTCATAGAAGCTAGCTAGCTATTTAGCCAGCTAAGCTAGCTTGCGAACGTTAGTTGGCTTGCTAAATTTTCTAAATTTAGCTGGCTAGTTTCCTCCAATATGTTCGTTCTGACCACGTTAGCTAACTCTTGCAGACAACTTGTCAGTACAAAGTAAATGTGACATAAGTTGCGAACAATACAGCTAACCTTACTGTTAGCCAGAAGATTCTAACGTTGCGCTTGTTTACATTGAGCTGCACTGGGGTC
The DNA here is from genome assembly GCF_045679555.1 of Salvelinus alpinus. NCBI lineage: Eukaryota > Metazoa > Chordata > Actinopteri > Salmoniformes > Salmonidae > Salvelinus > Salvelinus alpinus. Next base: position 49,134,952 of record NC_092091.1, read on the forward strand.
AGAACGCAATCATGGTTAGATTAAAGGCCCATTGCAGTCAACGTTTTGTATATATATATACCCACACTATGTAGTTGTAATAATATTGTGAAAAGGATAATGCCTTTGGTGTAAGAGCTCTTTGAAAAGATCCAGGCTGTATTGGGAGTCCCAAAGGGCGACACACAATTAGCCCAGCGTCGTCCGGGTTTGGCCGGTGTAGGCCGTAATTGTAAATAAGAATTTGTTCTCAACTGACTTGCCGAGTTAAAGATTACATTTTAAAAAGGACACCTGAAATTTCAGCCTGTTTTGGTGGGATGGAGTTTTGGCCTGCCTGGTGACATCAAATTGTATTAGTCAGATGTGCCAAATGAAATGCTTATTTACGAGGCCCTAACCAACAGTGCAGTTTCCCCAAAAAATATGGATGAGAATAAGAGATATTTACAGAACAGCAGTAAAAAATAACAATATATACAGGGGGGTGCCGGTTAGTTGAGGTAGTATGTACATGTAGGTAGAGTTATTAAAGTGACTATGCATAGATGACAACAGAGAGGGGCAGTGGTGTTTGGGGGGGCAATGCAAATAGTCTGGGTAGCCATTTGATTAGATGTTCAGGAGTCTTATGGCTTGGGGTAGAAGCTGTTTAGAAGCCTCTTGGACCTAGACTTGGCGCTCTGGTACCGCTTGCTGAGCGGTAGCAGAGAGAACAGTCTATGACTAGGGTGGCTGGAGTCTTTGACAATTTTTAGGGCCTTCCTCTGACACTGCCTAGTATAGAGGTCCTGAATGGCAGGAAACTTGGCCACAGTGATGTACTGGGCCGTTTGCGCTACCCTCTGAGTGCCTTGCGGTCAGAGGCCGAGCAGTTGCCATACCAGGCAGTGATGCAACCAGTCAGGATGCTCTCGATGGTGCAGCTGTAGAACCATTTGAGGATCTGAGGGACCCATGCCAAATGACTGGCTTGGTGTGCTTGGACCATGTTAGTTTGTTGGTGACGTGGACACCAAGGAACTTAAAGCTCTCAACCTGCTCCACTGCAGCCCCGTCGATGAAAATGGGGGCGTGCTCGGTCCTCTTTTTCCTATAGTCCACAATCATCTCCTTTGTCTTGATCACGTTGAAGGAGAGGTTGTTGTCCTGGCACCACACGGCCAAGTCAATGACCTACTCCATGTAGGCCATCTCGTTGTTGTCGGTGATCAGGCCTACCACTGTTGTGTCATCTGCAAATGTAATGATGGTGTTGGAGTCGTGCCTAGCCGTGCAGTCATGAGTGAACAGGGAGTACAGGAGGGGGCTGAGCACGCACCCCTGAGATGCCCCTGTGTTGAGGATCAGCGTGGCGGATGTGTTGTTAGCTACCCGTCAGGAAGTCCAGGATCCAGTTGCAGAGGGAGGTGTTTAGTCCCAGGGTCCTTAGCTTATTGATGAGCTTTGAGGGCACTATGGTGTTGAATGCTGAGCTGTAGTCAATGAATAGCAATCTCACATAGGTGTTCCTTTTGTCCAGGTGTGAAAGGGCAGTGTGGAGTGCAATAGAGATTGCATCATCTGTGGATCTGTTGGGGCGGTATGCAAATTGGAGTGGGTCTAGAGTTTCTGGGATGATGGTGTTGATGTGAGCCATGACCAGCCTTTCAAAGCACTTCATGGCTACAGACGTGAGTGCTACGAGTCAGTAACCATTTAGGCAGGTTACCTTAATGTTCTTGTGCACAGGCACTATGGTGGTCTGCTTAAAACATGTTGGTATTACAGACTCGGACAGGGAGAGGTTGAAAATGTCAGTGAAGACACTTGCTAGTTGGTCAGAGCATGCTCGGGGTACACATCCTGGTAATCTGTCTGGCCCTGCGGCCTTGTGAATGTTGACCTGTCTAAAGGTCTTACTCACATCAGCTGCGGAGAGCGTGATCACACAGTCTTCCGGTACAGCTGGTGCTCTCATGCATGTTTCAGTGTTATTTTCCTCGAAGCGAGCATAGAAGTAGTTTAGCTCGTCTGGTAGGCTCGTGTCACTGGGCAGCTCTCGGTTGTGCTTCCCTTTATAGTCTGTAATGGTTTGCAAGCCCTGCCACATTCAACGAGCATCAAAGCTGGTGTAGTATGACTCGATCTTTGTCCTGTATTGACGCTTTGTCTGTTTGATGAATCGTCGGAGGGCATAGCGGGATTTCTTATAAGTCTCTGGGTTAGAGTCCCACTCCTTGAAAGCTGCAGCTCTAGCTTTTAGCTCAGTGCAGATGCTGCCTGTAATCCATGGCTTCTGGTTGGTGTATGTACGTAAGGTCACTGTGGGGATGACGTCATCGATGCACTTATTGATGAAGCCAATGACAGATGTGGTGTACTCCTCAATGCCATTGGATGAATCCCGGAACATATTCCAGTCTGTGCTAGCAAAACAGTCCTGTAGCTTAGCATCTGCTTCATCTGACCACTTTTTTTTATTCATCTAGTCACTGGTGCTTCCTGCTTTAATTTTTGCTTGTAAGCAGGAATCAGGAGGATGGAATTATGGTCAGATTTGCCAAATGGAGGGCGAGGGAGAGCTTTGTATGCATCTCTGTGTGTGGAGTATAGGTGGTCCCGAGTTCTTTTCCCTCTGGTTGCACATTTAACATGCTGATAGAAATTTGGTAAAACTGATTTAAGTTTCCCTGCAATAAAGTACCCAGCTACTAGGAGCGCCGCCTCAGTGTGAGGGTTTTCTTGTTTGCTTATGTAGAAATACAGCTCATTCTATGCTATCTTAGTGCCAACCTCTGACTGAGGTGGTATGTAAACAGCTACGAAGAATACAGATGAGAACTCTCTCGGGTAGGTAGTGTGGTCTACAGCTTATCATGATATACTCATTCTCAGGTGAGCAATAGCTCGATACTTCTTTCGATATAGTGCACCAGCTGTTATTTACAAAAATACATTGTCCGCCTGCCCTTGTCTTACCAGACGCCGCTGTTCTATCCTGCCGGTACATCGTATAACCAGCCAGCTGTATGTTGATTTTGTCGTTGTTCAGCCACGACTCTGTGAAGCATAAGATGTTACAGTTTTGTTTGTCCCGTTGGTAGTTTAATCTTCCCTGTGACTCGTCGATTTTATTGTCCAAAGATTGCATGTTTGCTAGCAGAATTGAGGGAAGTGGGGGTTTATTCGATCGCCTCCGACTTCTCAGAAGGCAGCCCGCTCTCCGGCCTCTCTTTCTCCGCCTCCTCTTCATGCAGATCACGGGGGTCGGGGCCTGTTCCCGAGGGAGCCGTATATCCTCCGTCTCGGGCTCGTCAGAGTCGTGAAAGAAGAAACAGGATTCTGCTAGTCCGTGGTGAGTAATCACAGTTCTGATGTCTAGAAGTTATTTTCGATCGTATGAGACGGTAGCGGCAACATTATGTACAAAATGAGTAAAAAAAATAAGTTACAAACAACGCAGATAAATAAACACAATCGGTTGGGGGCATGTAAAACGTCTGCCTTCTGCTCCGGCTCCATCTTACATTCACCAGGTGGTAAATTAGTTAATAGACGAATGGGCGGTATTAGATTATGCTGAGCTGTAGGGCACTGGTCTATGGCCCGTGATGTGAATGGGAAAAGCGGTGAGGGAGGAGCACCTTTCTCAAATTGAACAGTAATCTACACCGCGCGGTCGTGTTGTCAACAAGGCAGCATGGTACATCATCCAGTAACATACAACCTCTCGCGTTTTTATCAAAAGCAATCACTTTTGAATGTGATCACAGAATCCTACTCATTACTCCACGTGCTTTAAATACGTCACTTTTGTTTTGAGCCAACTTCCCAGTGGGCTTTGAATGGGGCACATGGCTCACGCACGGGAGGCAGCACGGTTCCAAAATGAATGCAATCAACTTTCCCCCGTTGCAAAACATGCCTATCTGGGCGCCAGGCCAGATTAATCGATTCCCTTCAGTAAGCAAGTGAGTTTCAAACCTCTCTGCCAATAACAGAAAGTTTCCCATTTTCCCCGCCCCACATAGACCACTCCCAGACAGTCCTAACAAAATTCTTGCTTGAGAAATTGCTATTTGCTAAGTAGCTATTTTTGTTTCTTGTTGACCATTTTAATTGAAAACAGTCACAGTAAGGTACTTAATGGTTACCCAGAAGTTATTTGATATTGAGAGAAAAATGTCAGCATTGGACCTTTAAGACACCGTGGAGGCAACGCAAGATATGGATCGGAAAACCTACTTCAATGCAGGGATGGGATGTTACACTTTACTCTAAATTTGACCTACAGTTGAAGTTGGAAGTTAACATACACTTAGGTTGGAGTCATTAAAACTAATTTTTCAACCACTCCACAAATTTCTTGTTAACAAACTATAGTTTTGTCAAGACGGTTAGGACTTCTACTTTGTGCAAGACACAAGTCATTTTTTCAACAATTGTTACAGACCAATTATTTCACTGTATCACAATTCCAGTGGGTCAGAAGTTTACATACACTAAGTTGACTGTGCCTTTAAACAGCTTGGAAAATTCCAGAAAATTATGTCATGGCTTTAGAAGCTTCTGATAGGCTAATTGACATAATTTTAGTCAATTGGAGGTGTACCTGTGGATGTATTTCAAGGTCTACCTTCAAACTCAATGCCTCTTTGCTTGACATCATGGGAAAATCAAAAGAAATCAGCCAAGACCTCAGAAAAAATTGTAGACCTCCACAAGTCTGGTTCATCCTTGGGAGCAATTTCCAAACGCCTGAAGGTATCACGTTCATCTGTGCAAACAATAGTACGCAAGTATAAACACCATGGGACCACACGCGTTCTGTCTCCTAGAGATGAACATACTTTGGTGCTAAAAGTGCAAATCAATCCCAGAACAGCAGCAAAGGATCTTGTGAAGATGCTGGAGGAAACAGGTACAAAAGTATCTATATCCACAGTAAAACGAGTCCTATATCAACATAACCTGAAAGACCGCTCAGCAAGGAAGAAGCCACTGCGCCAAAACTGCCATAAAAAAGCCAGACTACGGTTTGCAACTGCACATGGGGACAAATAGCGTACGTTTTGGAGAAATGTCCTCTGGTCTGATGAAACAAAAATAGAACTGTTTGGCCATAATGACCATCGTTATATTTGGAGGAAAAAGGGGAAGGCTTGCAGGCCGAAGAACACCATCTCAACCGTGAAGCACGGGGGTGGCAGCATCATGTTGTGGGGGTGCTTTGCTGCAGGAGGGACTGGTGCACATCACAAGAAAGATGGCATCATGAGGACGGAAGATTAAGTGGATATATTGAAGCAACATCTCAAGACATCAGTCAGGAAGTCAAAGCTTGGGTCTTCCAAATGGACAATGACCCCAAGCATACTTCCAAAGTTGTGGCAAAATGGCTTAAGGACAACAAAGTCAAAGTATTGGAGTGGCCATCACAAAGCCCTGAGCTCAATCCCATAGAAAATTGGTGGGCAGAACTGAAAAAGCATGTGCGAGCAAGGCCTAAAAACCTGACTCAGTTACACCAGCTCTGTCAGGAGGACTGGGCCAAAATTCACCCAACTTATTGTGGGAAGCTTGCGGAAGGCTACCTGAAACTTTTGATCCAAGTTAAACAATTTAAAGGCAATGCTACCAAATACGAATTGAGTGTATGTAAACTTCTGACCCACTGGGAATGTGATGAAAGAAATAAAAGCTGAAATAAATAATTCTCTCTACTATTCTTCTGACATGTCACATTCTTAAAATAAAGTGGTGATCCTAACTGACCTAAGACAGGGAATTCTTACTATGATTAAATGTCAGGAATTGTGAAAAACTGAGTTTAAATGTATTTGGCTAAGATGTATGTAATCTTCCGACTTCAACTGTATATCCAAACTGATAAATCGAGAAGATTGAAATACTGCTAGTTTTCCGGAAAACTACCCTTTTTGTCCTCATGCTAGCTAGCAGTAGCCACTGCCACCGTTTTGGAATAGCAGTGGCAGCCAATCAGCTCATTTGTTGTTTTACGCAACATGTCATTCTATAATGGCTGCTGTGGCTCCTGCTGGATAGCATGAGGACGAAAAGGGCAGCTTTGAAAATAAGCAGTCGTTCAATCTTCCCGGTGTAACAGTTGGGATAATGGGACAATTCGGAGCACAACACAATTTCTCATCCCCAGAGTGTTATTCTGACCATGATGACGTTCCGACCCCAGTGCAACTCATTGTAAACAATCATAACGGTAGGGTCGGAATCTGCTGGCTAGCTATCATGTGTGCAAGGCATGTCTATCATGTTGCTGCTTAAACTCAAGTGAAACTAATTTGATGAATGCATTTTGGACATCTCGTTACCACAGGCAACATCATGTCAGCGGACACCAAAATCGCAGAGCTTTTAACAGAGCTCCATCAACTCATAAAGCAGACGCAGGTAAGTCTCAACCAATGGTTTCTACACCCAAGTGCTGTTGTCATCAGGAGCACTGACCAGTAATTCAGGTACCACAGTGGAGGACGGTAATTTGATGAATAAATAGCTACCAAGCTAGTTATATTCAAATGTGACTCCAATGATTCATATTTTTACATCATGCCATCATAGGGATTGAAGTCACATTTGGGAGTAATGTAATACCTAGCAATACAGAATAGGAATGATATTCAGAGATCAAATTAAATCTCATTGCCAAACATCAATCACTGTAATACATTTACATTTTGTGTGCACATTGCATGTTATTCTTGCTGATATATTGCATCATTTTGCACCTTTGCAACAACCACATTGTAATATTAATCCCTTTCATTCTCTTTTTCAGGAGGAGCGGTCGCGCAGTGAACACAACCTGCTCAACATCCAGAAAACACATGAGAGGATGCAGACTGAGAACAAGAGTGAGCCTCTACCTCACCTCCCCACATTCCCCTTTTTCCATCAACACTGCAACACTATTTTATAACTCTTCATATTACTGTTACACACCGTTTCTAGTTATGTATCGTCTGGCTAAGCCAGACACACACACGTCATGTTCTTCTATCCTCGTGGGGACCTAAAATTAATTTCCATTCAAAATCCTATTTTCCCTAACCCCTAAACCTAACCCTTACTTGTAACCCTAAACCTTACCACTAACCTCTTATCCTAATTGTAACCCTAACCCCTAAGATTAAAATAGCCTTTGTCCTCATGGACGTGGGAAATGTTACGATCCTTGTGGGGACATTGGGGCTTTTAGATCCCCATTGGGGCTTTTAGATCCCCCCCCCCACACACACACACACAGTGTAATAAGGTGTTATTCTTGTCCCCATCTCCCCAGCCTCCCCTTACTACCGGACTAAGCTGAGGGGACTCTACACCACAGCCAGAGCAGACGCTGAGGCAGAGTGCAGGTCGGTAGCCTACACTTGAAAAAGAAAAGGAGAGCCGCACACTCTAGGAGCTCAGATGCAATAATTGAATAACCTAATAACCAACGTTTCGACAGACAAGCTGTCTTCATCAGGGTAGCCTACACTGATATCCCTATGCCCCTTGCCCTATGCCCCTTGAAGTGTCCACTGATCTGATATGGTAGGTTTGGTGTAAGCCATTTAATGTTTCCTTTCACCTATCCAACTGTGGTAGTTCAGTGTTTGGATGTGTTTTTGTCTTGCGTTCAGAAATCATCACCACCATGTGGAGTAAGTAAGTACAGCTCCATTCCAAAGAAATAAGTCGGGCGCCACTCTTTCTCTCCCACAGTATTCTTCGTCATGCTCTCGACAAAATTGCAGAGATCAAATCCTTATTGGAGGAGAGGCGAATAGGTAAGAATGGCTGTGACTGAATTCTCATAACAGCCTACATCCTATTTAGGAAGGAGAGGAGACGAGAATAAGCCACTGTTAACTATTGAGATGCAGCCCATGCCTCACTCTTTCCTCTCTCTCCTCTCCCCCAGCGGCTAAGATGGCAGGGGTGAACAGCGACAATGACCCCCCCAGGAAGACCATGCGGAGGGGGGTGCTGATGACGCTGCTCCAACAGTCAGCCATGACGCTCCCGCTGTGGATTGGCAAGCCAGGAGACAGGTAGGGTCTGATGATTCAGTCTCTCCTGAGCTCAGTATAGTAGTGCACAACATTTTACAATGGGAAACAAAAATCTGTGTTCTTTTTTTTTGTTATATTTTTCACCCTAATTTCGTGGTATCCAATTGGTAGTAGTTACAGTCTTGTCTCATCGCTGCAACTCCCGTATGGACTCGGGAGGCGAAGGTCGAGAGCCATGCGTCCTCCGAAACAACCCAACCAAGCTGCACTGCTTCTTGACACACTGCCCATCCAACCTGGAAGCCAGCCGCACCAATGTGTCGGAGGAAACACCGTACACCTGGCTACCGTGTCGGCGTGCACTGCGCCCGGCCCGCCATAGGAGTCGCTAGTGGGCGATGAGACAAGGATATCCCTGCCGGCCAAACCCAACCTTAAACAGGACGACGCTGGGCCAATTGTGCGCCGCCCCATGGGCCCCCCGGTCGCGGCCGGCTGCGACAGAGCCTGGACTCGAACCCAGACTCTCTAGTGGCACAGCTAGGACTGCGATGCAGTGCCTTAAACCACTGCGCCACTCGGGAGGCCAAAATCTGTGTTCTTGTTGTGTACATTTCAAGTTCAGTACCCCCCCCCCCCCATTTCTTTTCCACCTGCCCCTTTTTTCTGTCCTCCATTACTATATTACTCCCTAACACCCTCCATCCTTCCCTGTATCCCCCTCTCCTCCAGTCCTCCTCCCCTGTGTGGGGCGATGCCAGCCAACAGTGACTATGTGGCCAAGCAAGGGGACAAGGTGGCAGCGCGGGTCAAGGCCGTGGACGGAGACGAACAGTGGATCCTGGCCGAGGTGGTCAGTTACAGCCACTCCACCAACAAGTAACTATCAGCAAATCAGCTCCAGCCACTGTTAGCCAATCAAGTACAGCCATGTACCACTGTTACCAATCAACTACAGCCTTTAACACTTTTAGCCAATCAGCTACAACACAGACTGTCTTGAGTTGTATTTTTTTGCTCTATCCTTCAGGTACGAAGTGGATGACATTGATGAGGAAGGAAAAGAGTAAGTCAATGTCTTCATTTTCTATATTTCTCTTCCTACTATTTTGTCTTGTAGTACATTATATTTTATTATGAAAATCTCACCTCGGATATAATGACAATTATCTACTCTGCTTCTTATCTCCCACCCTCCCATCCTCCTCCTCCAGGAGACACACCCTGAGCAGGCGGCGTATCATCCCCCTACCCCAGTGGAAGGCCAACCCAGAGACGGACCCGGAGGCCCTGTTCAGTAAAGACCAGCTGGTACTGGCCCTCTACCCTCAGACCACCTGCTTCTACAGAGCCCTCATCCACACACACCCACACCGGGTGAGACAAGGAAAGGGAGAGGAGAGGAGCGGGGGGGTGGGCTGATTGGCGTAATTTGAATACATTTTATTTGATGACGAAACTACATAAAGCTGGTTCAGAGATAATGTTACTGTACACCAAACCCTGCATCCAGGCAGGCCCCTCGCTTGGCAGCTTCCCCTCCAGCAATCCTAACCTTAACCATTATTGGGGAAAATGCTAAACTGACCCCAAATCAGTGAACTCTGTTCTCTCCACTAACCACCATGCTCTCTGCTCTCTCAGCCCCAGGACGACTACTCAGTGCTGTTTGAGGACACGTCGTACGCAGACGGCTACTCCCCGCCCCTCAACGTAGCTCAGAGATACGTGGTGGCCTGCAAAGAGAACAAAAAGAAGTAAAGAAGAGACTGATGAAGAGGAGAAGAAAGAGAGGAGTCAGGAGAAATCAAGGGGACTGTGACTGAAGATACTGTATTTTGTCAGACTTGACAAGTGTTCCTAGACAAGTGTTTCCAACCACCCCCCTCCCCAGAATAACAATGGATTCCATACCTTAGCCACACGTATGGACACACTGAGGGCGGGTTTTAAATAAAATAACATCAAATCAAACTTTACTTTTCACATGCGCCGAATACAAGTGTAGACCTTGTAAGATGCTTACTTACAAGCCCTTAACCAAAGGTGCAGTTCAAGGAGAATTATTAAAATATTTACCAAATAAAGTAAAAAGTAACACAATAACATAACAATAACGTGGCTATATACAGGGGGTACCGATACCGAGTCAGTGTGCGGGGGTACAGTTTAGAGGTAATTTGTACATGTAGGTAGGGGTGAAGTGACTATGCATAGATAATAAACAGCGAGTAGCAGCAGTGTACAAAACAAATGGAGGGGGGTAATAGTCCGGTGGCCATTTGATTAATTGCTCAGCAGTCTTATGGCTTGGGGGTAGAAGCTGTTAAGGAGCCTTTTGGTCCTAGACTTGGCGCTCAGGTACCGCTTGCCGTGCGGTAGCAGAGAAAATAGTCTATGACTTGGGTGACTGGAGTCTCTGACGATTTTATGGGCTTTCCTCTGACACCGCCTCTTATATAGGTCCTGGATTGCAGGAAGCTTGGCCCCAGTGATGTACTAGGTCGTACGCACTACCCTCTGTATCGCCTTACGGTCAGATGCTGAGCAGTTGCCATACCAGGCGGTGATGCGACCGGATCATTGGTCATTGGTGATGTGGACACCAAGGAACTTGAAGCTCTCAACCTGCTCCACTGCAGCCCCGTCAATGAAAATGGGGGCGTGCTTGGTCCTCTTTGCTCGGTGATCAGGCCTACCACTGTTGTCATCAGCAAACTTAATGATGATGTTGGAGTCTTGTTTGGCCACGCAGCCGTGGGTAAACAGGGAGTGCAGGAGGGGACTAAGTACACACCCCTGAAGGGCTCCAGTGTTGAGGATCAGCGTGGCAGACGTGTTGTTGCCTACCCTTACCACCTGGGGGCGGCCCGTCAGGAAGTCCAGGATCCAGTTGCAGAGGGAGGTGTTTAGTCCCAGGGTCCTTAGCTTAGTGATGAGCTTTGAGGTCACTATGGTGATGAAAGCTGAGCTGTAGTCAAATGAACACCATTCTCACATAGGTGTTCCTTTTGTCCAGGTGTGAAAGGGCAGTGTGGAGTGCGATTGAGATTGCGTCATCTGTGGATCTGTTGGAGCGCTATGTGAATTGGAGTGGGTCTAGGGTATCCGGGAGGATGCTGTTGATGTGAGCCATGACCAGCCGAGGCTACCGACGTGAGTGCTACGTGGCGGTAATCATTTAGACAGGTTACCTTCGCTTCCTTGGGCACAGAGACTATGGTGGTCTGCTTGAAACATGTAGGTATTACAGACTCAGTCAGAGAGAGGTTGAATATGTCAGTGAAGACAATTGCCAGTTGGTCCGCGCATGCTTTGAGTACACGTCCTGGTAATCCATCTGGCCCCGTGGCTTTGTGAATGTTGACCTGTTTAAAGGTCTTGCCCACATCGGCTACCGAGAGCGTTACCACACAGTCATCCAGACCATCTGGTGCTCTCAGGCATGCTTCAGTGTTGCTTGCCTCGAAGCGAGCATAAAAGGCATTTAGCTCGTCTGGTAGGCTTGCGTCACTGAGCAGCTCGTGTCTGGGTTTTCCTTTGTAGTCCGTAATAGTTTAAGCCCAGCCACATCCGACGAGTGTCAGTCGGTGTAGTAGGGTTCAATCTTAATCCTGTATTGACACTTTGCTTGTTTGATGGTTCGTCTGAGGGCATAGCGGGATTTCTCATAGGCGTCCGCGTTTTGTGTCCCGCTCCTTGAAAGCGGCAGCTCTAGCTTTTAGCTCGATGCGGATGTTGTCTGTAAATCATGGCTTCTGGTTGGGATATGTACGTACGGTCACTGTGGGGACGACGTCGTCGATGCACTTATTGATGAAGCAGATGACTGAGGTGGTATACTCCTCAATGCCATTGGATGAATCCCGGAACATATTCCAGTCTGTGCTAGAAAAACAGTCCTGTAGCGTAGCATCCGCATCATCTGACCACTTCTGTATTGAGCGAGTCACTGGTACTTCCTGCTTTAGTTTTTTTGCTTGTAAGCAGGAATCAGGAGGATAGAATTATGGTCAGATTTGCCAAATGGAGGGCAGGGAGAGCTTTTTATGGATCTCTGTGTGTGGAGTAAAGGTGGTCTAGAGTTTTTTTTTTTTCTCGTTGCACATGTGGCATGTTAGTAAGAATTTGTTTTGGGACGCTATCTGTGAGGCTCAGTCAATGTAGGGAGTTGTATTGATATCCAACGGTGTGTTATGGCTCATCTGTTTTGTCATTGTGAGACGTGCAGGATGTTCTGTCTGTATTTGCCTGGTAGTGACATGACTATGCTTCTTGTGGAATGAGCTATGCTGCATGTGTTTTAATATTTTTTTTAAATATATTTTGTAGCAGGCTCAAGGGTGTGGGGTTGCCACATCACCAAGTTCAATAACAAAACATGCATTAGTAGCACAAATAGAATGCAAATGGGAAGTTTATTAGGGGTTTTGGTACACTGGGGAAGAGAGGGGAATTCACCAATCACCACAATCCAAAAGCCGTTTTCCAGGGGTAATTCTCACACTCGGGTCCTCAGCCAATCCGGTCCGGTACACAAGGGGGGTAGTGCAACAGTCCAGGTCACAACGGGTAATCTCACAGATAGTGTTCTCTCTTTTCCCACTCTTTATAACGCTCTTGATTCTCTCCTACTCTGCCCCTTTGTGCAGGCTGCTTCCTCCTCAAAAAGCACGCTGCTTTATCCCCAAGCACTCCCTGGCTTAACGAAACACAGCCTTTCCTTGTTGGGGCAGGAAGTCCATATAAGGCCCGGGGGTGGAGCCAACGGGCTGCCATATATCTCCCCTCAATAACAACGCCCCTCACCTCTCCCTGCCATCTGCTGCAATGTTAACAAAAACCAATGTTTTTCATTTGTATGTTGACTAAGGACACTGACTGAGTAATAATAAACCGTTTTTATATTCAGTACCAGTCAAAGGTTTGGACACACTGTGGTGGTTATTTCTGTATTATCAAATGAGAAGAGACCAACTTATCACACAAGTCAGAGTTATACTTAATCAAAAATCTTTATTCACTCAATAAGGGAGCAAGGTCACTACATGCACACAGAGTGAATGCAGTGAGAGCTCAAATAATACAGACGCAAGGGGTTTATATAGAAACCCAAGAACTGCTTAGTCATGGTTGGTTCCACCCCTCCCCAGCAGATCAAGGCAATATAAGCTACCTTGTTTGCTTCTTGTGGCCAGGTGTATCGGGTCATAGCGCACCAACAAGTGATAACGTTAGTTCTGTTACTCCTTTCTCTACCAAGCCAGCCTCCGTTCTCTTCCATCTCCCCACAGCTGTCCCCTTGGAAGATAGTAAAAGAACGGGATTGGCTGAAGAACTGTGGTCACTTCTCAGAGGCTCTTTGTCTTATGCCGTGTGATCAGGTTACTCAGAAGCAAATAGAAATTGAAACAATACAGGTCTATCTGTTCCTCAAGTATATCTCTATCCCATGTCCTTGACTACACACCTAGACCAACTGGTTGGAGTTAATGTGGAAGAGATTAACCATACTTTCTCAGAAGCACAGCATTGGCACTAAAGAAATGTCTTTACTGTCGTTAAGCATATTAATTGTTAACTATTAATATTAAACAAAAAAGGTAAATACATTATTTTTCTCTCACAACACCTACTCATTCAAGGGTTTTTCTTTATTTTTACTATTTTCTACATTGTAGAATAATAGGGAAGACACCAAAACTATGAAATAACACATGGAATGTTTAACCAAAAAAGTGTTAAACAAATATATTTTATATTTGAGATTCTTCAAAGTACCCACCCTTTGCCTTGATGACAGCTTTGCACACTCTTGTCATTCTCTCAACCAGCTTAATGAGGTAGTCACCTGGAATGCATTTCAATTAACAGGTGTGCCTTGCTAAAAGTTCATTTATGGAATTTCTTTCCTTAATACGTTTGAGCCAATTGTTGTGTTGTGACAAGGTAGGGTTGGTATACAGAAGACTTGGCAAAAGACCAAGTCCATATTATTGCGAGCACAGCTCAAATAAGCAGAGAAACAACAATACATCATTACTTTAAGACATGAAGGTCAGTCAATACGGAAAATTTCAAGGACCATGAAAGTTTCTTCAAGTGCAGTCGCAAAAACCATCAAGCACTATGATGAAACTGGCTCTCATGAGGACCGCCACAGGAAAGGAAGACCCAGAGTTACCTCTGCTGCAGAGGATAAGTTCATTAGAGTTACCAGCCTCAGAAATTGCAGCCCAAATAAATGCTTTACAGAGTTCAAGTAACAGACACATCTCAACATCAACTGTTCAGAGGAGACTGTGTGAATCAAGCTTTCATAGTCAAATTGCTGCAAAGAAACCACTACTAAAGGACACCAATAATAAGAGACTTGCTTGGACCAAGAAACACGAGCAATAGACATTATACCGGTGGAAATCTGTCATTTGGTCTGATGAGTCCAAATGTGAGATTTTTGGTTCCAACCGCTGTGTCTTTGTGAGTCGCAGAGTAGGTGAACGGTGATCTCTGCATGTGTGGTTCCCAGTGTGAAGCATGGTGGAGGAGGAGTGGGGGTGCTTTGCTAGTGAGACTGTGATTTATTTAGAATTCAAGGCACACTTAACCAGCATGGCTACCACAGCATTCTGCAGCGATACGCCATCCTATCTGGTTTGCGCTTAGTGGGACTATCATTTGTTTTTCAACAGGACAATGACCAAACACACCTCCTGGCTGTGTAAGGGCTATTTCACCAAGAATGAGAGTGATGGAGTGCCTTATTAGATGACCTGGCCTCCACAATCACCCAACCTCAACCCAATTGAGATGGTTTGGGATGAGTTGGACCGCAGAATGAAGGAAAAGCAGCCAACAAGTGTGTGTGGGAACTCCTTCAAGACTGTTGGAAAAGCATTCCAGGTGTAGCTGGTTGAGAGAATGCCAAGCGTGTGCAAAGCTGTCATCAAGGCAAAGGGTAGCTACTTTGAAGAATTTAAAATACATTTAAAAAAATGTAACACTTTTTTTGGTTACTTTATGATTCCATATGTGTTATTTCAAAGTTTTAATATCTTCGCTATAATTCCTCAATGTATAGTAAAAATAACAATAGTAAAAATAAAGAAAAACCCTTGAATGAGTAGGTGTGTCCAAACTTTTGACTGGTATTATTATATATATATAATATATACAGTGGGGAGAACAAGTATTTGATACACTGCCGATTTTGCAGGTTTTCCTACTTACAAAGCATGTAGAGGTCTGTCATTTTTATCATAGGTACACTTCAACTGTGAGAGACGGAATCTAAAACAAAAATCCAGAAAATCACATTGTATGATTTTTAAGTAATTAATTTGCATTTTATTGCATGACATAAGTATTTGATCACCTACCAACCAGTAAGAATTCCGTCTCTCACAGACCTGTTAGTTTTTCTTTAAGAAGCCCTCCTGTTCTCCACTCATTACCTGTATTAACTGCACCTGTTTGAACTCGTTACCTGTATAAAAGACACCTGTCCACACACTCAATCAAACAGACTCCAACCTCTCCACAATGGCCAAGACCAGAGAGCTGTGTAAGGACATCAGGGATAAATTGTAGACCTGTACAAGGCTGGGATGGGCTACAGGACAATAGCCAAGCAGCTTGGTGAGAAGGCAACAACTGTTGGCACAATTATTAGAAAATGGAAGAAGTTCAAGATGACGGTCAATCACCCTCGGTCTGGGGCTCCATGCAAGATCTCACCTCGTGGGGCATCAATGATCATGAGGAATGTGAGGGATCAGCCCAGAACTACACGGCAGGACCTGGTCAATGACCTGAAGAGAGCTGGGACCACAGTCTCAAAGAAAACCATTAGTAACACACTACGCCGTCATGGATTAAAATCCTGCAGCGCACGCAAGGTCCCCCTGCTCAAGCCAGCGCATGTCCAGGCCCGTCTGAAGTTTGCCAATGACCATCTGGATGATCCAGAGGAGGAATGGGAGAAGGTCATGTGGTCTGATGAGACAAAAATAGAGCTTTTTGCTCTAAACTCCACTCGCCGTGTTTGGAGGAATAGAAGGATGAGTACAACCCCAAGAACACCATCCCAACCGTGAAGCATGGAGGTGGAAACATCATTCTTTGGGGATGCTTTTCTGCAAAGGGGACAGGACGACTGCACCGTATTGAGGGGAGGATGGATGGGGCCATGTATCGCGAGATCTTGACCAACAACCTCCTTCCCTCAGTAAGAGCATTGAAGATGGGTCGTGGCGTGGTCTTCCAGCATGACAACGACCCGAAACACACAGCCAGGGCAACTAAGGAGTGGCTCCGTAAGAAGCATCTCAAGGTCCTGGAGTGGCCTAGCCAGTCTCCAGACCTGAACCCAATAGAAAATCTTTGGAGGGAGCCGAAAGTCCGTATTGCCCAGCGACAGCCCCGAAACCTGAAGGATCTGGAGAAGGTCTGTATGGAGGAGTGGGCCAAAATCCCTGCTGCAGTGTGTGCAAACCTGGTCAAGAACTACAGGAAACGTATGATCTCTGTAATTGCAAACTAAGGTTTCTGTACCAAATATTCAGTTCTGCTTTTCTGATGTATCAAATACTTATGTCATGCAATAAAATGCAAATTAATTACTTAAAAATCATACAATGTGATTTTCTGGATTTTTGTTTTAGATTCCGTCTCTCACAGTTGAAGTGTACCTATGATAAAAATTACAGACCTCTACATGCTTTTTAAGTAGGAAAACCTGCAAAATTGTCAGTGTATCAAATACTTGTTCTCCCCACTGTATATATATATATATATTTATTTAGGCTCTATTTGAGTACACTTTATTTGCTAGAATATAGAGTAGACTGTTCAATCTCTTCAAGAAATCAAATTTTCATAAATTATTTAAGATGACATATCAGATGACAGTAGTGTTTTTCCTTTGTCCTTGAAAGCAAGGACATAATTTCCCTATGGTTCTAAGATGAAGCATCTTAATTAGGCTAAGTTCATTGTTAGAACCATAGGATGTTCTAACGATTAACTTAACCTTAAAATGTTTTTGGGAAACCAGGTCCAGAACAGAAATAACGACAGTACAGCATAAAGATAGGCTAAAACTGCTTCTCCAATAGAAATCCCGAAGCCCATTTGTAGGCGATGTCATAGCGATGTTGGCTAGCAAAGCTCATGCATAGAAACACATAATCGGGTCTAACGGTTGTCTCTTGCCGAACTGCGCATGTGCAGAGCTTGAAATCAATGGCACTCCTTGGATATAAAGTTGTTTTTGACGAAAATGTCAGTTTATACATTTCACGAGGTTGGAGTAATAACATCCGGTGGTGTAAAGTACTTAAGTAAAAATACTTAAAAGCAAATCACATTTTATTTGTCACATGCGCTGAATGTCTTAGTGTGCTTGGACCATGTTAGTTTGTTGGTGAAGGAACTTGAAGCTCTCAACCTGCTCCACTACAGCCCCGTTGAGAATGGGGGCGTGCTCGGTCCTCCTTTTCCTGTCGTCCACAATCATCTCCTTTGTCTTGATCACGTTGAGGGAGAGGTTGTTGTCCTGGCACCACACGGCCAAGTCAATGACCTACTCCATGTAGGCCATCTCGTTGTTGTCGGTGATCAGGCCTACCACTGTTGTGTCATCTGCAAATGTAATGATGGTGTTGGAGTCGTGCCTAGCCGTGCAGTCATGAGTGAACAGGGAGTACAGGAGGGGGCTGAGCACGCACCCCTGAGATGCCCCTGTGTTGAGGATCAGCGTGGCGGATGTGTTGTTAGCTACCCGTCAGGAAGTCCAGGATCCAGTTGCAGAGGGAGGTGTTTAGTCCCAGGGTCCTTAGCTTATTGATGAGCTTTGAGGGCACTATGGTGTTGAATGCTGAGCTGTAGTCAATGAGTAGCATTCTCGCGTAGGTGTTCCTTTTGTACAGGTGTGACAGGGCAGTGTGGAGTGCAATAAAGATGGCATCATCTGTGGATCTGTTGGGGTGGTATGCAAATTGGTGGGTCTAGGGTTTCTGGGATAATGGAGTTGATGTGAGCCATCACCAGCACTTTCAAAGCACTTCATGGCTACAGACGTGAGTGCTACGGTCTATAGTCATTTAGGCAGGTTACCTTAGTGTTTTTGGCCACAGGGACTATGGTGGTCTGCTTGAAACATGTTGGTATTACAGACTCAGACAGGGAGAGGTTGAAAATGTCAGTGAAGACACTTTCCAGTTGGTCAGCGCATGCTCGGAGTACACGTCCTGGTAATCCGTCTGTGAATGTTGACCTGTTTAAAGGTCTTACTCACATCGGCTACGGAGAGCGTGATCACACAGTCGTCTGGAACAGCTGATGCTCTCATGCACTGCATGTTTCAGTGTTACTTGCCTCGAAGCGAGCATAGAAGTAATTTAGCTCGCCTGGTAGACTCGTGTCACTGGGAAGCTCGCGGCTGTGCTTCCCTTTGTAGTCTGTAATAGTTTGCAAGCCCTGCCACATCCTACGAACGTCGGAGCCGGTGTAGTACGATTCGACCTTAGTCCTATATTGATGCTTTGCCTGTTTGATTGTTCGTTGGAGGGCATAGCGGGATTTCTTATAAGCTTCCGAGTTAGAGTCCCGCTCCTTGAAAGCGGCAGCTCTACCCTTTAGCTCAGTGCGAATGTTGACTGTAATCCATGGCTTCTGGTTGGGGTATGTACGTACAGTCAGTGTGGGGACGACGCGATCAATGCACTTATTTGTGAAGCCAGTGACTGATGTGGTGTACTCCTCAATGCCATCGGCAGAATCCCGGAACATATTCCAGTCTGTGCTAGCAAAACAGTCCTGTAGTTTAGCATCTGCTTCATCTGACCACTTTTTTATTGATCTAGTCACTGGTGCTTCCTGCTTTTAATTTTTGCTTGTAAGCAGGAATCAGGAGGATGGAATAATGGTCGGATTTGGGGGGAGAGGGAGAGCTTTGTACGCGTCTCTGTGTGAAGTAAAGGTGGTCTAGAGTTTTCCCCTCTGGTTGCACATTTAACATGCTGGTAGAAATGAGGTAAAACATATTTAAGTTTCCCTGCATTAAAGCCCCCTGCCACTGGAAGTGCCGCCTCTGGATGAACGTTTTCCTGTTTCCTAATGGCCGTATACAGCTCATTGAGTGAGGTCATAATACCAGCATCGGTTTGTGGTGGTAAATAGACAGCTACGAAGAATATAGATAAAATCTCTCTTGGTAGATAGTGTGGTCTACAGCTAATCATGAGATGCTCTACCTCAGGCGAGCAAAACCTCGAGACTCCCTTAGATATCGTGCACCAGCTGTTGTTTACAAATATACATAGACCGCCACCCCTTATCTTACCAGAAGCTGCTGTTCTATCCTGCCGATACAGTGTGTAACCCGCCAGCTATATGTTATTCATGTCGTCGTTCAGTCACGACTCGGTGAAACATAAGATATTACAGTTTTTAATGTTAACTCGGTAGGATATACGTGCTTGTAGTTCATCCACTTTGTTATCCAGCGATTGTACATTGGCCAATAGTACCGATGGCAAAGGCAGATTAGCCACTCATCGCCGGATCCTTACAAGGCACCCCGATCTCCTTCCGCGATATCTCTGTCTCTTTCTCCTGCGAGTGACAGCGATGAGAGCCTTATCGGGTGTCTCACCTCACATTTTTCTCCTTGTGGTTACCCAGCATTGTTGCTTATTTACCAGGTAAGAATAAGTGAAAACGAAACAAGGACTGAAGCAATAGACTCAACGAGAGCTTTAAATAAATGGTTTGTCTTAGAAAAGCTGGGCCTGGCTGACATGAAAAATACATTAAGGGGAAAGGATCCACAGACAGAGGCTGATTATCTTTCTGCACATCTCTTCATTTACAACCGTGGCCAAAAGTTTTGAGAATGACACAAATATTAATTTTCACAGTCTGCTGCCTCAGTGAAACATAAGTGATATATGATGGACATTTGTGATGGAAATTTGCATATGAAGAGTGATCAGATGAATTGCAATTAATTGCAAAGTCCCTCTTTGCCATGCAAATGAACTGAATCCCCCAAAAACATTTCCACTGCATTTCAGCCCTGCCACAAAAGGACCAGCTGACATCATGTCAGTGATTCTCTCGTTAACACAGGTGTGAGTGTTGACGAGGACAATGCTGGAGATCACTCTGTCATGCTGATTGAGTTTGAATAACAGACTGGAAGCTTCAAAAGGAGGGTGATGCTTGGAATCATTGTTCTTCCTCTGTCAAACATGGTTACCTGCAAGGAAACATGTGCCGTAAGATTATTGCTGCCAGTAAGATTGCGCCAAAATCAACCATTTATCGGATCATCAAGAACTTCAAGGAGAGCGGTTCAGTTGTTGTGAAGAAGGCTTCAGGGCGCCCAAGAAAGTCCAGCAAGCGCCAGGACCGTCTCCTAAAGTTGATTCAGCTGCGGGATCGGGGCACCACCAGTACAGAGCTTGCTCAGGAATGGCAGCAGGCAGGTGTGAGTGCATCTGCACGCACAGTGAGGTGAAGACTTTTGGAGGATGGCCTGGTGTCAAGAAGGGCAGCAAAGAAGCCACTTCTCTCCAGGAAAAACATCAGGGACAGACTGATATTCTGCAAAAGGTACAGGGATTGGACTGCTGAGGACTGGGGTAAAGTCATTTTCTCTGATGAATCCCCTTTCCAATTGTTTGGGGCATCCGGAAAAAAGCTTGTCCGGGGAAGACAAGGTGAGCGCTACCATCAGTCCTGTGTCATGCCAACAGTAAAGCATCCTGAGATCATTCATGTGTGGGGTTGCTTCTCAGCCAATGGAGTGGGCTCACTCACAATTTTGCCTAAGAACACAGACATGAATAAAGAATGGTACCAACACATCCTCCGAGAGCAACTTCTCCCAACCACCCAGGAACAGTTTGGTGATGAACAATGCCTTTTTCAGCATGACGGAGCACCTTGCCATAAGGCAAAAATGATAACTAAGTGGCTCGGGGAACAAAACATTATATTTTGGGTCCATGGCCAGGAAACTCCCCAGACCTTAATCCCATTGAGAACTTGTGGTCAATCCTTAAGAGGCGGGTGGACAAACAAAAACCCACAAATTCTGACAAACTCCAAGCATTGATTATGCAAGAATGTGGTGCCATCAGTCAGGATGTGGCCCAGAAGTTAATTGACAGCATGCCAGGACGGTTTGCAGAGGTCTTGAAAAAGAAGGGTCAACACTGCAAATATTGACTCTTTGCATCAACTTCATGTAATTGTCAATAAAAGCCTTTGACACGTATGAAATGCTTGTAATTATACTTCAGTATTCCATAGTAACATCTGACAAAAATATCTAAAGACACTGAAGCAGCAAACTTTGTGGAAATTAATATTTGTGTCATTCTCAAAACTTTTGGCCACGACTGTACAATGCTGGCTGCCATGGTTAACACAAATGCAAGACATTGAAAGCTACCTGAATTGACTCATTAAAGTAACATAAGTAGGCCTACAGTATCACAGCGAGGTCAAACAGGTTGATTGTGTTTGTGTGTGTGTTAGTCAGATTATCCAGTGTCCACAGCAACACTATTGATTATTCTCTAACCTCAGTGCATGTGGTGCACTATGGTCTTAGCCATGCTCTCACAAACCCTCATTTTTTCTCTCCCCGTCTCCCCTTTCGGAGGGCCTGAGACTCTTGGACCGTGACTGAGGATACCCTGGCCTGACACCTGGACATGCCTGGCCCGCCTCTACCTGCCACCTGCCTGTTGCTGTCTCCACTGGTTCTTTCTCCCCCTCAAGTCCCACACACTCAGAAACTTGGATTCTATTACTTACCATGACGTCTTTATGAAAAGCCATCTGACCGTAGGGTTTTGAATTGTTAAGTCATTTTTCTATAGTCATTATATATATTGTCTGAGCCTGCTTTCTATTTATACTGGTATTGCTCTTTCCTTTTTGAAATGGTGAATAAAGGAATACTTTTATTTTCAATTAATAAGACACAATGAAGACATTGTTAGATTAAATGTATGCTTTTATACGGTCTGTATCTCTATTAAAGCAAGTCAAATAAAGATTTGTGCAAACTGGAAGTGTGACTTCTTTCCCCAATGATTTCCTGAAGCTGAGGTATTTTGTCAGTTATCAGTTATTCCATACCAAGGCTAGATGAGGCTGAATGGCAACTAATTAATCTAATTGGTACATGACTGTTCAGTCTGTTGAATATTTCATAATTGAAAAGATGGATTTCTTGGCTGAATTAAGGTTTTATTAAACCTTCAAAAAAGGGAAATACTGTACAAACACAATAAAGGATGTTTATTACATAAAGTCATTGACAGGAAAAGTAATTTACTACATCAATTATAATCACAGCCTCTCCCCTTCATTTGCTTAACTGGGGGAATGGGATGGCGAAATGGTTTACAATAGGCAGGGTGTCCAAAATGGCACCCTATTTCCTATATATAGTACACTAATTTTCACCAGGGCCCACAGGGCTATGGTCAAAAGTAGTACATTATTCAGGTAAAGTTATAGAGAATAGGGTGCCCTATTTGAGCAAAATACACTATATATAACAAAGTATGTGGACAATTCGTCAATTTTTTAAAATCTTTATTTAACTAGGAAAGTCAGTTAAGAACAAATTCCTATTTTCAATAACGGCCTAGGAACAGCCTTGTTCATTGGCAGAACGACAGATATTTACCTTGTCAGCTCACGGATTCGATCTTACAACCTTTAGGTTACTAGTCCAACGCTCTAACCACTAGGCTACTTGCCTCCCCATACTTCAGACACACCCGTTGCTGACTGGTATATAAAATTTAGCATACAGCCATGCAATCTCCATATTCAAACATTGGTAGTAGAAGGGCCTTACTGAAGAACTCAATGACTTTCAACGTGGCACCGTCATAGGATGCCACCTTTCCAACAAGTCACTTCATCAAATTTCTTCCCTACTAGAACCTCCCCGGTCAACTGTAAGTGCTGTTATTGTGGGGTGGAAACTTCTAGGAGCAACTATAGCTCAGTCGCGAAGTGGTTGGCCGCACAAGCTCACAGAACCGGACCGCCGAGTGCTGAATCACATAAAAATCATCTGTCCTAGGTTGCAACACTCACTACCGAGTTACAAACTGCCTCTGGAAGCAACGTCTGCACAATAACTTATCTCACCACACCAGGGTCGGTTGAAGCCAATGATTTTTAACATAATTGGTTGAGGCTAGGAAAAATTCAACTATGTACTTTGACTATTTGCCAATGAAAGGACTTTGTTTTCCTATCTTTTCAGTATTCAGTCTCTGGTATCAGCAGAAATGGTATCAGTTTCATTGTTGGTCGATTTCCAACGGAGGTGGTGTTGTAATAAGTCATGTGAGTAAGGGGCGGAAGTTGGATACAATTTCAACATGGCTGCGCCGCGATAAGGAAAGAAGAACCTAGCTGCGCCTCACAAAAACATAACGGTTTACCTTCGTCCGACCAGTTTTTCAGAGAGCATCAAGACATGTTGACGCTAGTGTTTAAGCTAATGGCATAAAGTCCAAGAGCAGATCTGACATCAATACAGGACCCGAGACAGATAGAACCTCGCCAATCTCGACTCATCACTGAGTTGACCAGCTACCAGGTAACCACCGTTACTCAATAACAAAAAGTAGCTTTGAGACTCACAGCTATTATGGACATCTGTTTTCAAAGTATACGAGAGTTGGTAAGATTATACTGCTGGGCTGCTAGCTATGGGATACATTTGTTATAGAGTATTAGCAACGTACTGACATTGAATGACCAAATATGTTAGGTAGCTTTAGTTTAGGTAGCCAGCTAACATGGTGATTGGTAATTGTTTACGGTGTCACACTGGTTGCTAGCAACAAGTTAACCAACCAAGGTCCCATAATGATAGGGTAGGATTTGCTAGTTAGCTACATAATTTGGTGTCCAGCAAACCGAGGTAAAGACAGTTTCAGGTTGGATATTCGCCTGTAGTTTTCCTTACATCCACCAACAGCAGTTAGGGACCTTCAACATAGTGACAAATCAAAATGTTCAAATTTCAATTACTCCTAAAACGTTTTAAACTGGTTCTAGTTAACCCGATGCCATAGACACACATTGCACACTTTTTTTTGTCGATTTACATCTCGCACTATTTTCAATTATTTATTTACATTTTTGAATTTCAATAGCTCTTTGGTCATGTGACCTACTGACTTCAAACAAAGTTCAGAATGTACACTCAGTGGGCCTACACATTGCACACCCTTTAGTTAGTCCATTTTCATCTCATGCAATTATACATGAACTTTAAATGTTTTTCAATGTTTCTAATTTCAATAGCTCCTTGATCATGTGACCTACTGACCTCAAACAAGGTTCATAATGTCCACTGACTACACTTCTATATTGCACACCCCTTAGTTTGTCCATTTTCATCTCACACGTTTTTACATTACATTTTTTATTGTTTTAATTTCAATATTGTATTATTGACTGTATGTTTGTTTATTCCATGTGCAACTCTGTTGTTGTTTGTCGCGCTGCTTTGCTTTATCTTGGCTAGGTCGCAGTTGTAAATGAGAACTTGTTCTCGACTAGCCTACCTGGTGAAATAAAAATAAATAAAAAATTGCTCCTTGGTCATGTGACCTACTGACTTCAAACAAGGTTTGGAATGTACAGTCAGTGAGCCTACACATTGCACACCCTTTAGTTTGTCCATTTTCATCTCACATGTTTTTACATTAATTTTTCTAACTTTCAATTATCAATAGCTCCTTGGTCATGTGACCTACTGACTTCAAACAAGGGTCTGAATGTACACTCAGTGGGCCTACACATTGCACACCCTTTAGGTTGGTCCATTTTCAACTCACACGATTTTACATTAATTTGCCTGCTCTGCCCCACTGAAGGGCAGTGTCACTCACACACCTATTCACTTCGGCCTTCTCTCTGGGGCCTTCCTGACCTCCAGGCAGGCCCCCATTGACCTGGTTACTTCTGACTCCTGGCCTCTAGGTCTACACTCCCTGCCCGCCTTCTCCCTGGGCCTGAGAGTGTATAGCTTACTCCCTGGAACTACAGACCTCCAGGCCTCCACACCTACTCGATCAACACCCCTCTCCCTTGGCCTTAGAGTATCGCTTACTCCCTGGATTACTAAAATGTCTATAGTCACGCGGTCAGGAACCACGTTCACCTGGTAATCCGAATAACAGGCTCTGTGCTCCTGGTGACCCGCCTGCTTTTTTCTGCTCACAGACTAAGCTCCCACTCCAACCTCCATGGCCTGAATGCTGCCCCCAGCCCCCGAGCCCGACCACCCCTGCTTGGACTCGGAGTGTCCCCTGCCATGATGGAGGCCTCCTTGTGCACCTGGTAACCTGAAACAAGCTCTGTGCACCTGGTGACCTGCCCGCTTTTATCAGCTAAGAGACTAAGTCCCCAACCTCCACAGACTGAGTGCTGCCCCCAGCCCCTGAGTAACGCCCGGTGGTATCATCAGAGGCTTTTCTGTCTTACAAACTGGACATCAGTTGCCGCTACTAACCTTCTATGGACTTTAACTGTTTTTTTACACCCAATCGACATCAAGTGCCAGTGCAATACTTATAGGCTTGAGAACCAGATACCCCTCGCAGTACCTAGCGGCACCATCAACTGGGTGTCGGAATAAGCAACCTTTGAATTTCATCCATGACATTCAGTGATCTGTGCCTAGTGGGAACCTAGGCTTCTTCTGTCCGTTTTATGGTTCCGCAGCAAATCAATGGCCGTGGATGGTACTACCCACATCAGATGCAGGCCTCCCTCCCCAGACAAGCTTGAGATACCGCTCCCCACTTCATAGGGCATGAGCCAGATCCATGCAATGCCCTATCACTGCGGGGCCAATGGGTTTAGTCTCCGCCTCAAGTCTAGTGAGCGTAGAAGAGACCTCCCCACCTACAATATGTGGGGCCGGCGAGCGCCGTAGCTGGGGAGATCCGCGAAAAGGGCCTGGCGTGTGTCCAGAGTTGCCACCGCCAACCACCGGACCTAACCCCCCCACCCGCCTGCCTGACCGTTCTGACTACCAGCCTGCCTATCCCCTGTACTGTTTGGGGCTCTGATCTAGTTTCTGACCCCTGCCTGGCCTGACCTTCAGACTGCCTATCGCCTGGTACTGTTTGGACGCCTGGTACTGTTTGACCTGTTTTATGAACTCTCGCCTGTCCCCGACCTGCCTTTACCTACTCCCTTTGTTATAATACAAATCGGAGCTCAACCATCTGCCTCCTGTGTCTGCATTTGGGTCACGCCTTGTGCCCTTATACCGTGGACATTCTGACATTTGTTTGAGGTCAGTAGGTCACATTACCAAGGAGCTATTGAAATTTGAAAGTTTGAAAAATGAATGTAAACTCGTGTGAGATGAAATGGACAAACTAAAGGGTGTGCAATATAGAAGCGTAGTCAGTAGACATTCTGAACCTTGTTTGAGTCAAGTAGGTCACATGACCAAGGAGCTTGGTTGAAATTTGAATGTAAAAAAAGTTTGTACTTTGATTACGCTCCCTAACTAATTAAACTAGGAATACAAAATGCTGCTCACATTTCCACATGTTTATTAGCTTTGGAAAGCGAAATAATCTCCAAATCGTGAAAATAAGACCTGTGCAATGTAGTGCGCAATTTTTCCAACATCATGACACTTATTTGGAGTCTGTGGCTCAAGTGGTCTGAAAGCTATTGAGGTTTGAAAGCGTGAATATCCGTTGAATATCCAACTTATAACTGTCTTTACCTCGGTGTCCAGCAATCACGTAACGGTAGCCAGCTAACGGGTAACTACATAATGTCTACTTCTGCAAGCTTACAAAGACGTCAATGGGACCCTGCTCAAACTAGATAACTTGCTAAATTCAAGTATCGATCAGAATCACATTGGTATTTTATGTAGCGATCTGTAAACAGATGAAGCGTTTTAACCCTCTACTCGACAGTTTGGTGGTTAATTATGAACAGTTTAGCTTTTTGTTTGAAGAGGATGTTCGTGTATTCGCCTGCCTGTCAGCACAAATTGACCCTTGTCTGGTGAACACCTAGAGTTAGCCTTTGTGTGACGTTGAAAAACACTTCAGGAAATTGGAAACCATACTCAAGCCCCAACTCGTCGTTCTCTCTATGGTATTTTTCATTACCTGAGTTTCCTCACATACTCTTTCTAAACAGCCTCCGTTCTTGCTGATACAAATGCACACACACACTGTCTTAACACTCTGCACACACGTATTCAGACATGTGCTGTCCATGCTCACATGACAGTAAGCTAGTTTCGTTAGCATACATCACAAGACTGCATTGCTATACTTCCCCTATACTGACCCCTTCTCCCACATTATATCTTGACTGTATTGTTCCCCTGGCTCTAAATTACATTGCTTTCCCTTCAGCTGAATAACACAACCAAACCACTCAAATTTGCTTTGGTTTTACAATGACACACTTTTGAAATGCATTTGGACCTTCGTGTGTCTCTGCCATTCATTTAGGTATTTTGACTTTTGACTTTTTAATTTCCCTCCTTTGTTTCTGCCTGAGAACTCTTTGCACGTGAGTTCAATTTAACTCAAGGTGCCTACTGTGTTGACCCAAAAATGGCCTTCTCATCATTCAGTTTTCTTTCCTTGCAGCTGTGATGTCTCTAGCTGACCCCACCTCTGACACCACGCCCTTCTTCTCTGATGACAGCGAGGCGGAAGGATCAGAAGAGCCTGGTGCGGGGCCTAGCCAGCGCCGGGAAGTGGAAGAGCCAGCCAGCGGCGTGTCCAGCATGAGATCGGTGTTCACTGTTATCGTCCTGTGTTTCATCAACCTGCTCAACTACATGGACAGGTTCACCGTGGCTGGTATGGACGATCTAACGTTACACCAAAATTTACCAAACCCAATGCTCACCTAACATTTCTTTAAAGGGGAACTACATATCATAAGTGTTTAGATATTGATCCTCACCTTTTAAAGGTCCCGAACAGTCATTCTGATTACCATGTAAAATAGCCTTATGCGTGACTTAAACATCACCCATTATATTTTTTCCCGATTTTTAGATTTAAAAAAATTAATAAAATAATGTCAAACTACCAGGAAGTCTGAAAAGATTGATTGGGTGGGGAGCTCACCTTGACTGGCGGTTATTTTGAAAACACCTATGTCAAGCAGTCTTGCAGTGAGATTATCTCAAACAAATTTGCTGATACACAAAGCAACTCAGACAACATTGAAATTGCATACAACATCGAATCCTGTCATACATCATGGATTCAAATTGGATGTAGTCTATCACAGTGCCATCCGTTTTGTCACCAAAGCCCCATATACTACCCACCACTGCATCCTGTATGCTCTCGTTGGCTGGCCCTCGCTACATATTTGTCGCCAAACCCACTGGCTCCAGGTCATCTATAAGTCTTTGCTCGGTAAAGCCCCGCCTTATCTCAGCTCACTGGTCACCATAGCAACACCCACCCGTAGCACGCGCTCCAGCAGGTATATTTCACTGGTCATCCCCAAAGCCAACACCTGCTTTGGCCGCCTTTCCTTCCAGTTCTCTGATGCCAATGACTGGAACGAATTGCAAAAATCACTGAAGCTGGAGACTTATATCTCCCTCACTAACTTTAAGCATCAGCCGTCATACCGCTCAGGAAGGAGATGTATTCTGTCTCCCAGAGATGAACGTACTTTGGTGCAAAAAGTGCAAATCAATCCCAGAACAGCAAAGGACCTTGTGAAGATGCTTTTATCCCTGCTTCCTCAAGCATCTATATCCACAGTAAAACGAGTCCTATGTCGACATAACCTGAAAGGCCGCTCAGCAAGGAAGAAGCCACTGCTCCGAAACCGGCATTTAAAGAAGCCAGACTACGGTTTGCAACTGCATATGGGGACTAAGATCGTACTTTTTGGAGAAATGTCCTCTGGTCTGATGAAACAAAAATAGAACTGTTTAGCCATAATGACTATCGTTATATTTGGAGGAAAAAGGGGGAGGCTTGCAAGCCGTAGAACATCATCCCAACCGTGAAGCACGGGGGTGGCAGCATGGGTGCTTTGCTGCAGGAGGGACTGGTGCACTTTGCTGCAGGAGGGACTGGTGCACAAAATAGATGGCATCATGAGGAAGGAACATTAAGTGGATATATTGAAGCAACATCTCAAGACATCAGCCAGGAAGTTAAAACTTGACAATGACCCCAAGCATACTTCCAAAGTTGTGGCAAAATGGCTTAAGGACAACAAAGTCAAGGTATTGGAGTGGCCATCACAAAGCCCTGACCTCAATCCTGTAGAAAATTTGTGGGCAGAACTGAAAAAGCGTGTGCGAGCAAGGAGGCTTACAAACCTGACTCAGTTACACGGGTTCTGTCAGGAGGAATGGGCCAAAATTCACCCAACTTATTGTGGAAGGCTACCTGAAACGTTTGACCCAAGTTAAACAATTTAAAGGCAATGCTACCACATACTAATTGAGTATATGTAAACTTCTGACCCACTGGGAATGTGATGAAGAAATAAAAGCTGAAATAAATCACTACTATTCTTCTGACTTGTCACATTATTAAAAGAAAGTGGTGATCCTAAGACAGGGAATTTTTACTAGGATTGAATGTCAGGAATTGTGAAAAACTGAGTTTAAATGTATTTGGCTAAGGTGTATGTAATCTTCCGACTTCAACTGTAGCTAGCCAATTCATCTTGGACAATTTCAGTTGAAACTTTACAGGGTGAGGTCTGAATACATTTAATTAAATACATGTATATTGACTATCAAACAATGTTAATATATCATGACTATCAATGATGTCCAGAAATTTGTATGGATCTTCCAATTGGAATGTCTCTCGATATAATGACATGACATTTGTCAGAGTTTTGGGCAGCCCTTCCCCCTCTTTTGTTCCATGCTGGCTGAAGACTTAGCTAGCCTCTAATTATATTTGCTGACACACTGAATTCAAATTTTGGTGCTAGTTTACTTGTACCAATCTAAACCACGCACCTCTGCCAACACGCCTTCTGCGATGACCGTTACAAGGCTGTACGTATTTAAAATGGGTAAGATAATAAGATGTTACCATGGTGTATTGAAATGAGGCTTATGTGATTAACTTTCTGATCAAACTTTATCAATGTAAAAGCAACAGTAATTTTTCATAATTTGGTCACCCTACTTTGTTCTGGTTTCATCCAAATATCATCAAATTTGATGAAAAACATGATTTGGACTGTGCAGGACCTTTTTAAGAGTTATATATTATGATAATTTCACACAAAGAACAATCATCGATCTGTTTGCTACGGAAGAATAGGCAACTCCTAAAAATCATGTTGGATTAGACTATCATAACCCCAATAAGTAATTTTCCATATAACAGGTCTGTCTGTCTCTGTCTTGTTTAGGTGTTCTTCCCGACATTGAGCAGTACTTTGGGATCAATGATGGGAAGTCGGGACTGCTCCAAACAGTCTTCATCTGCAGCTACATGTTCCTGGCTCCTGTCTTTGGTTACCTGGGTGACCGGTACAACAGGAAGGTGATCATGAGTGTGGGCATCGGCTTCTGGTCCGTGGTGACGCTTGCCAGCTCCTACATGCCCAGAGAAGTGAGTGACACTTCCTAACTATCGTTTTCAGCAGGGGTTGGAACCGAAATTATTAGTTCTGAACAGAACTATTCTTTTTTGGGTTCCGATCCACTGTTCTGACCAGCAAAATAAAACCGTTTTGAATCCCCAAAAAGTTACGGTTTATATCGTTCCTTTCTGTTACAATTTTTTTTTGTAGTTAATAAATCCAATGTGAAACGTGATAACTATAGTATCCTTAACTAGTGTTGAAAAGGTTACTCCATTCTTCTATAATTAAAAATCTCTCCCTAATTTCTGACGACTATTGTTTTAGGAACTATAAAGTTGGGAATATGCTCCACATCGAAACAACAAATGTTTTTTTTGTTATTTGTTATAGGCAGTTTTTAAGTGGACTGTGGATAATTTGGCCAATATCGCTTGTTTATTGATGGTGCTGGCAGCGCCCAGTTGGTTTCTTTCTCTCGGATCTTAACGGGTCTCTTGGATCCGAACCAGCACAGGTCTGTTCGAGTCTGCTTACCACAGTACTTTTCAGAATTGGTCCCGCTGACCTTGGAACGGTCTCCGTTTTTTGGAAAATAATTGTGTGCTTGTCGGGTGGGAGAGCCACGGATCCATTTCGGAAAGGATCCAACTTTTTGGACATGTGAAGACCTCTAGGTCCATGCCCTGGTTCTCAGACAGTGTATATGAATTGACAACGGACTGTAAATATGTGTGTGACAACTCCTAAACTTTCTGTGTCTGCCTGCCTGCCTGCTTGTCTGTCTGTCTCCGTGTGTGAAGAGACGTGAGCTGCGGGTCTCCACTGAATTGCGTAAATTCGCCTTCAGTTTTAATGCCGCTCAATTTTTTAAATAACCTGCAGAACTCCCTGCATCTTGATTCCCTGGTGGCAGTTTAGGAGTCTGTGTTGAATTTGTTAAGTCAAAGAGTATTTTTTTGTTTTTTATTATTAACTGTAAAAAGGTGGGCCT
Organism: Salvelinus alpinus; assembly: GCF_045679555.1. Taxonomy (NCBI): domain Eukaryota; kingdom Metazoa; phylum Chordata; class Actinopteri; order Salmoniformes; family Salmonidae; genus Salvelinus; species Salvelinus alpinus. The sequence continues at coordinate 49,166,581 of NC_092091.1, forward strand.
CCCGAGTGGCGCAGCGGTCTAAGACACTGCATTGCAGTGGTTAAGGCGTCACTACAGACCCGGGTTCGATCCCAAGCTGTGTCACAACCGGCCGTGACCGTGAGTCCTGTAGGGCGGAGCACAATTGGCCCAGTGTCCTCCGGGTTGGGGGAGGATTTGGCCTGGGGGAGGATTTGGCCCGGGGGAGGATTTGGCCCGGGGGAGGATTTGGCCCGGGGGAGGATTTGGCCTGGGGGAGGATTTGGCCTGGGGGTGCTTTACTTGGCTCATCACAGTCTAGCTGAAGCTGGTAGTCAGTTGAATGGTGTTTCCTGTGACACATTGGTGCGGCTGGCTTCCGGGTTAAGCGGGTGGGTGTTAAGGAGCGCGGTTTGGCATGTCATGTTTTGGAGGACGCAATACTCGGGAGAGACCTTCGCCTCTCCCGAGCCTGTTGGGGAGTTGCAGCAATGAGACAAGATCGTAATTGGATATCAAGGAATTGGGGAGAAAAGGGGGGTAAAAAGAGTTCAAATTGTATTTTTCTTTTTTATTAACCTGCAGTTTTTCATTATTTAAACAAATATATATATATACTCAGCAAAAAAAGAAACGTCCTCTCACTGTTAACTGCGTGTGTAAATATTTGTATGAACATAACAAGATTCAACAACTGAGACATAAACTGAACAAGTTCCACAGACATGTGACTAACAGAAATGGAATAATGTGTACCTGAACAAAGGGGGGTCAAAATAAGATGCAGTAAGTACTGCAGTGCATCTCCACCTCATGGACTGCACCAGATTTTCCAGTTCTTGCTGTGAGATGTTACCCCACTCTTCCACCAAGGCACATGCAAGTTCCCAGACATTTCTGGGGGGAATGACCCTAGCCCTCACCCTCCGATTCAACAGGTCCCAGACGTGCTCAAGAGGATTGAGATCCGGGCTCTTCGCTGGCCATGGCAGAACACTGACTTTCCTGTCTCTGAACTCACGCACAGAACGAGCAGTATGGCTAGTGGCATTGTCATGCTGGTGGGTCATGTCAGGATGAGCCTGCAGGAAGGGTACCACATGAGGGAGGAGGATGTCTTCCCTGTAATGCACAGTGTTGAGATCGCCTGCAATGACAACAAGCTCAGTCCGATAATGCTGTGAATAAATATATATATATATATTTTAAATGTTTGTGTTGAATTTGTTGTCCTCAGGGCACCATTGAAAATGAGAACCTGGTCTCAATGGGCTCCCCTGATTTTAAATGAAAGTTAAATCTTAACCTGAAGGCATGTTTTTTTTCTTCCCCCTCTCTCCACGCATCTCTCCACCATTCATCCTGTCAGTATTTCTGGCTCCTGTTGTTGACGCGTGGCCTCGTGGGGGTTGGGGAGGCCAGTTATTCCACTATCGCCCCAACCATCATCGCTGACCTGTACGTCAAGGAGAGGAGGACGCAGATGCTCTCTTTATTCTATTTTGCCATTCCAGTGGGCAGGTGGGGTCATAGAACATACACACCTAATAATGTATACATCTGTCCATCTTTGTTATCTGTCTTGGATTATGTGTTAAGAGTAGGAGCCAATTGACCCTGTGGTGAATGTTTGTTCCATTGTCCTTCCTTCCTCAGTGGTCTGGGCTACATCGTGGGGTCAAAGGTTGATGACTTGGCAGGGGACTGGCATTGGGCCCTGCGGGTGAGTTATCAAATCCCCTGAGCTGTTGGATATTATACATACTTCTCAACACACACGTTTCTCAAAATACATGCACTCTCAACCATAAAGGGAATAATACAAAAATGCATTAAAGCATGTCACCCAGCCAGCTGGTCATCTGACTCTGACTTAGAACTAAAACATGGACACATTGAATTTTTATCTGTCCGTATCAGAAACCTCAATTATGCCATTAAAATTGTGTTTTTTCCCCTCAGGTGACTCCTGCGTTAGGACTGGTAGCGGTGGTGTTGCTGCTGTTCGTGGTGAAAGAGCCGAAGAGGGGTGCTATCGAGGCCCGACCGGAGCACAGTCTCCAAAGGACCAGCTGGCTGGGTGACATGAAGGCCCTTTGCAGAAAGTATGTCCACCATCACAAGCCCAGTGTCAAAAAATATCCCTGTGTAGAGCACTACTTTTGACCAGAGTATCATATCACATCCTATTTTCTATATTGTGCACTACTTTTGACTGGAGTTGAGTCTGAAATGACACCCATGTTTCCTATAATAGTCCACTATGTTTTGCCCATATCTCTATAGCTCTGTATTCATTGCACAATTATAATGTATCTTTGGTCCTATAGAAGAGTTATCAAACCAATATCTTTGTTTGTGTCTGTGTGTGCAGCCCCAGCTTTGTGTTGTCTACGTTTGGCTTCACAGCAGTAGCCTTTGTGACTGGCTCCTTGGCACTCTGGGCCCCGGCCTTCCTCTTCAGAGCTGCTGTCTTCAACGGAGAAAGGCCCCCCTGCGTTAAGGGACCCTGTGACACCTCCGACAGGTAACACACAGGCTCACACAGGTAACACACAGGCTCACACCTCAAACTCACACCGACATCCAACAGGTGACACACAAACGTCCGACAGGTAACACACACACAAGAACTAGGTGCTGAACAAAGACACTTTATAATCAGTCAGAATGTTAAGGGATTATCAGCCTCCTCTGTAATCACAGGATAAGATTGAATCATCACAACATTGTTGCCACTACTACACTCGACTCCTGATAACTGCAACGGCTTGGGATGACAGTACGAGTCGGTGAATAGAGAGCAGCAGTAGAGAATAGACATCAAACTTTCGCTATCAAAGGAATCCAGTTTATCAGGAAATAGTCAATTGTCAATCAAAAACCACACAGATGAGTTAGCAAGGGTAAACAAATGTTTCCTATTGAATTAAATGTTATAAACGCTTCTCACTCTCCCTCCCCAGCCTGTACTTTGGCATCATCACAGTTTTTTCGGGGATCCTGGGAGTGGCCAGTGGTGCAGAGGCCAGTAGGAGGCTGAGGTTGAGGACCCCAAAGGCTGACCCCCTGGTGTGTGCTCTAGGACTCCTGCTCTCAGCGCCCTTCCTCTACCTCGCCATCGTCTTCGCTCAGGCCAGCCCCATTGCCACCTACGTAAGCCAACACCCATCTCTCGCTCTGTGTGGCCGTGTCCGAATACTTGCATTCTAAATAGTAGGCATTTTGGGTATGGACAATTCCACGATAATGGAGCTGAACTGAGATTTACATTTTTCACTTAAAATGTATACCAAACAAAAACCATTGATTTCAAAGTTTAACAAACCATACAAATCTATGCACAAGGACTACTTTAAACAATTAACACTGACATTTTTACAAAAACACATTCACTGTAAGAATGGTGCAGAGGCTGAAATCTGCCTCCGTTTTTTTTAACGAATTCACGTTTTCCAAAAACTCTGTTAAATATATGCTCAGAATTAAGATTCAACGATGTCTGCGGAAAGAATGGGGTGTCAGCTATGATATAAATCTATTTTGGTTATTGAACTACAGTAAGTGAAGTGGATTTACACCCAGGAAACGGAATTTCATCATGGTTCCCTGATCTGTACTACAGAAATTCTCTTCGTGGTGATTTATCCTAAATGGGTACACAAAGGTTAAAATATGCAATGTTCTCTCTTGCATATTTGGGTATTATTCTACACACTGGATATTATTTTAATGAGCTCTGCCCCCAAACAAGACCAAATTTGGTTGGTCCAGACCACACCAAATCTGAACCAATCATAGACGTCTATGTTTCACAAGTTTGGAGAGCACAGTAGAGTGCAGATAGTTCAGTACATTATAGTGTACTCAACTTGTGTGCTCTACTGTATACTATACTGAACTCTACAGTACTGAACTATACTCTACTTCTTACTCTCCTGTCCTGTCCAAACTTGTGAACCCAACTGTGGTTTGTGACTACTATGATTTCCCATTGTAGCCAACTCAATTGCAGAAATTCTGTTACCAATTTGGTATAAAAGAAAATAATGTAAAAACACTAAATGTTAGGTCTACCTTTTTACTTGTTACTAATGTGAATGCAGCTAGCTAAGCCTATTCAGAGAGGGATGCTATGTTAGCTGAAGTGTTGTGCACTGAAGTCCACAAGAGAAGGGAGAAGGTGAGAGGATAATAATAGAAATAAGGCCATGCTCATTAAAAAATAATCATCCTCATCTTAAATGGCGCTGACCACCACTGATACACACTGTCTGCCATCTGCCCGGTACAGTTGAAACTGGGATTAATCTGTGAAGAGCACACTAGCAGGGTGCCAGTGGCCATTGAAGGTGAGCATTTGCCCACTGAAGTTTGTTACGACGCCGAACTGCAGTCGGGTTAAGACCTTGGTCAGGACAACGAGCACGCAGATGAGCTTCCCTGAGGCAGTTTCTGATGGTTTGTGAAGAAATTCTTCATTTGTGCAAACCCACAGTTTCATCAGCTGTCCGAGTGGCTGGTCAGATGATCCCGCAGGTGAAGAAGCTGGATGCCGAGGTCCTGGGCTGGCATGGTTACACATGGTCTGTGGTTGTGAGGCCGGTTGGACTTACTGACAAATTCTTTAAAACGATGTTGGAGGCGGCTTATGGTAGAGAAATTAACATTTGAATTCTCTGGCAACACCTCTGGTGGACATTCCTGCAGTCAGCATGTCAATTGCATGCTCCCTCAACTTGAGACATATGTGGCATTGTGTGACAACTGCGCATTTTAGTTGCATTTTATTGTCCCCAGTACAAGGTGCACCTGTGTAATGATCATGCTGTTTATTCAGCATATTCATATGCCACACATGTCAGGTGGATTGATTATCTTGGAAAAGGAGAAATGCTCATTAACAGGTGTGTAAACACAAATTTGAGCGAAATAAGCATTTTGTGTGTATGGAACATTTCTGGGATCTTTCATTTCAGCTTATGAAACATGGGACCAGCACTTTACATGTTGCGTTTATATTTATGTTCAGTGTATATATGCCTTACTTTCTCAGACTAGCTTTCATTTTAACACCCAATTTGATATGCTCCTAGTGACTTCACGTTGGTCCATTTACATGGAAATGATTGTGTGTGAAAGTACGTGAAATTTTGCACAATATTGAGGAAGAGAAATGCTTGTGTTTGACAACAGCTGATACTCAGATATAGTGACACGCTGTACCAAAATAAACAAATGGCAGGAGTCAACGCAATTGCACATTAGATGACTCATTCTCAGTATGGCTGAGTCTAGTATGTTATGTTTTTATTTTATTTAACTAGGCTAGTCGTTTAAGAACAAATTCTTATTTTACAATGACTGCCTACCCCACCAAACCCTCCCCTAACCCGGATGACGCTGGGCCAATTGTGCCCCGCCCTTTGGGACTCCCGATCACGGCTGGTTGTGATACAGCCCAGGATCGAACCAGGGTCTGTAGTGATGCCTCTAGAACTGAGATGCAGTACCTTAGACCACTGTGCCACTCGGGAGCATGTGTTGCTATCTGCATTTGATTTTACTGAACAGTACGTAAATAGTGTGTAGTATGATTAGTATGCAGTTTTAGTAAGTAGTAGGTAAGACCGATCAGCCTCTGTCTTTCACACACACACGCTTTCCTCTCTGTTGGCTTTGTATCCCCAGTGTATGGTAATGGTAGTCTAACCAGTTTTTTTTGTGTGTGTGTGATCAGGTGTTTATATTCCTGGGAGAGACCTTCCTGTCTATGAACTGGGCCATCGTAGCGGACATCCTGCTGGTGGGTTCAGATGCATAACAATCCCCTATCTCGCACTATCAAAAAGCAAGGCGGTTGTGCCCTATTTAATCAATGTCCATATACAGATGTTTCTGGTCAAATTTGCAAACTCACCAGGTGTGCTTGTCCGGGGCTACAACAAAAATGTGTACTAACTGGATAATATGGATTCGGTTTCTGTTGAGGAATTTAGATCATGCCAAGTCAGTGGCATATATGAATAGCCACATTTTAAGTAATGTAACTCTTTAGTGCACATGTTTGACCTTCCAACCTCAAGGTTACTTTTGTATTGTGCTGATTTATAAGATATGGAAAAACCATTTGCTAATTATTTCCTACCTTCCCTCCATCTCTCCCCCCCACTCTCCCTCTGTCTTTCCCAGTACGTGGTGGTCCCCACGCGTCGCGCCACGGCTGAGGCCTTCCAGATCGTTCTCTCTCACCTGCTAGGAGATGCTGGGAGTCCTTATCTCATAGGCGTGGTATGTCTCGTGATTGTTATTATCGTATGTATGTGTATGTATGCATAACTACACATTTGATACACACACCTGTCTAAAGAAAGAGTATGATCCTCATTTACTGTCTGACACCCCCCTCCCCATCAGGTGTCAGACTCTCTGAAACAGACTGACTCGTACCTGTGGCAGTTCCGCTCCCTGCAGCTCTCCCTCCTCATGTGCGCTTTTGTGGCAGTGGGGGGCGGGGCTTTCTTCCTGGCCACCGCCCTCTTCATCGAGAAGGACCGTCAACATGCCGCAAACTACACACCCTCAGGTGAGAGGCTAAACTTGGAGCTACGTTTATGCGCCTGGGCCTCAGATTAGCAACAGGTGAAGCTATGACAGCCCAACTATGAATGCATGTGAAGTGGTGAAATTCAATGAGGAGCCTTTAAAATAAAAAATAAAATCTCATACTTTACCAGGTAAGTTGACTGAGAACACATTTTCATTTCCAGGAATGACCTGGGGAATAGTTATAGGGGATGAATGAACCAATTGGAAGCTGGGGATGATTTGGTGGCAATGATTGTATGAGGGCCAGATTGGGAATTTAGCCAGTATACCAGGGTTTACACCCTTACTCTTACAGTAAGTACCATGGGATCTTACTGACCACAGAGAGTCAGGACACGTATTTAATGTCCCATCCGAAAGACTGCACCCTACACAGGTCAATGTCCCCAATCACTGCCCTGGGGCATTGGGATATATTTTTTTTAGACCAGAGAAAATCTGCAGTCTTGCTTTAGAGGCAAGACTGCAGTGGGATGCAGGGTGCTATGCTGCTGGCCCAACACTTACTCCTGCTAACTACAGTTATGTGAAAGAGAGTGTTGAGAGCAACCACAGATGAGACCGGTAGAGACGAGTTTACAGACCACAGGTGGTGTTAGCAGAGAGAGGCTAGCAACAGTTAGAAGAAACTACCAGGTCACATATTCTGTTCATCTTGATAATCAATATACAATGCTTTAATTGTACTGTCCTGCATTTTCTTTCCTTAACAGATGATGAACCAATTGTTGTACCGAAGAGCGGCAGGTCCACGAGGGTGCCAGTATCCAGCGTTTTGATTTGAGATTAAAGGGACGTTGGAGGCTCCTGTGGAATATGCTGCACCCTGATTGGTCCCTGTTTCAATCGCACAGCAGTTTTTTTTTTTTTTTTTTTTTTTTACAATTAGGGTCTTTGATTGGACAATGCCCTATACAGAGACTTTTATTTATTATTTGTAACGTTTGAGGTGATATGGTTTTTAATACCTTTATCTGCTGAGGAACATTGCAGAGTCAGAGCTGCCAAACCGCTCCACTCATCATTTTCTGGTGTTTTTGTAGTGACCAGTCAGATATTCCACTTCTGATTGGCTTCACGTGTTGGCATGACAACATGAGACATAGTGGCTTATGAGAAATGTATGCAGAGTAGTAAACAGGAAGTCAAAGAGCCACATCAGTGGAAGCCTAACCTCTGTGGCTGGAAGAGGTGACCGGATAGAAGAAAGCACAAGAGAGAATTTCAGAAGAGAGGCAGCTACTTTACCTGAGGGAGAGAAAGAAGCAGAAAGCCTTTTTGCGTTCCGATGTGTGCACCCCTGTTATCTCCTGTTACAGCCAATGTGTCACAGGGTCACAGATAGGGGTGTCACTCTTAGACAGACGCTCATCCGTTACCCCACAGGGAATATATGTCAACGGTAGAGACCTCCGTGGAAAACCGGCAGGATATTTTTCACCCCAGTGCTCTGATTGATTTGTAACCACTACATCCCAACTACTGCTGATGTACTTCTTGCTTAGGTCTGAAACGCAGAGATCTGATTGGCCACGGAATAACTACGACCGGACCATTTTCGAAGCCATTCCAACCAGTGCTGTCGTCCTCCCGTCAACAAACTTAAGACTGTAAATATTATGCTTGTCCGTTCAGTGTAACCACATACTACTTACTACATACAGTATCCAACCGAGAAAAAGGGAGTTGGCAGGCACAGGCCCGTGGGAGCCGCATTGTACTCCAAACCCACCGATCGGTTGTGGGATGTTGCATTTAACAGATTAAGCCTAATCATGCTTGTTGTTTTTTTAGACCTGTTTGGTATATTCTAATAACACTAGATTTGTCCCTCAGCTACCTAGAACGTGGTGGAGGGACAGATGTCTGTTCCAGACAGGTACAGAAGATAATCTATGTTTTTTAAATTTATTTTTATGCAATTACTGGTGTTTTTATGGAATGATCCTGGCGGTCAGGTGTACTTTATCTGAGGTCACAAAATCCAGAGTCACTGATGTCACAACGACCAGGAGATCAAATCAGGTCTATTACAGTTTAATTGTCTAAGGAAAATGTATATCCCTTTTTTAATGAAGGCGATTGTTACATTCTTTAAAAAAAATAAAAAAATGTATTGGTTATTTTGGAAAGTGAAGCCTTAAAATAATTAGTTCTGTTTTTAACTTGAATTTGATTTGATGTAAACTTCCGTTGAAACATTAAACGATGAGAATGGACCGTTGACGAGATGACTCATGGAATGATTTCTCTATGTATCTGCGCATATGTCACTTAGTGCTTTGCAGTTGCAGAGGTGAGAAATGTGTGTCTTTGAAGCTTGGATCCTGTAAGCCCATAGCCACACTTTAATGAAGGGTTGTATACTCTGCTGCACAAATACACCAAGTGCAGCTGTAGCCTCTCTCATTCAGCCTTTCTATACCTTTCCCTATCTCGTCTCCTCTCCTATGACATCTCCCTCTCCTCTGCCCCTCTCTCTATTCAGGAATTCCTCCTCTACCCTTTATTTTTCTTTCAGTTGTCTACACAGTCTCTCTTTGATGGAGAGTGAGAGAGGAGCTCACTGCTTCCTTCCGTTGGTGTGGTTTCCTGTTTGTTGGGGGGGAGGGTGAGCGAGGTAAAGCAGGTCGCTTGTGCAAAGTTCACACTATTCAATCTTAACGCTGCTGCGAGAAGGTGTGTGTGTGTGTGTGTGTGTGTGCGCCCACATGAGTGTGTACGTCCAGAGCAGTTTGACATTTTGTGTTCTTCTGAGAACTAGTGTCTTCTCAGAGGCTCTGGCAGTTAAACCAGGATGGTAACACTAAATGCAACACCGTACCCAACGCTACCACATAGGCACCCGGCAGCCATTTTACATGTGTGGGTGCCATGCCAACCAGCATATTCTGATGGCGGTCTGCTAGAGGAGCATCTATAGTGGTGGAAACATTTCCCCTAAAATGATTGTCTGAAGAGAATAATAATGAGTACACTGATGATGGGAACACACAGCTATAGGAGGCAACATGTCGTGATTTGCCATTCCATGTCTGTCGTATACTTTCGCTACATTTCTGAGTTGACTTTCAGATTCTACATTCTGACTCAAAAATAAAGCATTATTACTGACAGCTCAATTAGCAGTTGACAATAACTGATTATTGACTTGCATGGACCAAATGATAGCCAAGGGTCTGAATGTTGGCCAATTCTTATACTGCCCACTGTTCCCTCTACAACATATACATTGGTTCAAACACAGACCTTTGGGGTACCCCGGCATAGGATTTTGATTTAGAACTATAGGATGGTACATCTTTTGAACCATGAACTGAACAATTGTCATTCCCTGTATTTTAATGTGTGTTTCAGGTCTCTCGGAGAGACAGGTAGCGAGAGAGGAGGCGATGAGATCAGAGGTGGGGAGAGGTGATCTGAAACAACATTGTGAGGATAGAAAAAAGGCACATTGGGGGAGGTTGAGATGACGGCGGGGTAGGAGAGTTGTTGAGAAGAGTGAGGGAGGGAGAAAGGGAAGTAGGAGGCGACTGAACAGGTCATACAGAAAGGTGCATCGAGGAAGACACCTATGTCAAGCTGCAATAGTCAAGGTTCCTTACAGTTAACTGAAAGAGCGGAAAACGCAGAGTGTTAAATAGGGAGAGTTGCATGTGGTATGACAGGGATTTGAGCAACAGAGGTATGGTATACTGTAGATCAGATGCATCCAAAATGACGCATCTCAGTGTAGCTGACGACTGAGCTGGTCTGGGGATTGGATTGGGGTCAACTCGGCCTGAACTCGACCTCCGGTTTAGAACCAGTCTCATTGACCACCTGGCAGATCATCAGCGACCTACGACCTAACGCTCTGTTGGGAATCTACACAACACTTGCCGGTAAGAGAACTCCCTCCACTCCTACTTTATGCCTAGTTTCTTAACCTCTAGGTTAGTAGAGAATAAGCTAGAACTAAAGAAGTAACTTGTTGACGTATTCACCTGAGTTGGGGTCAATCCTATTTCAATTCCGAAAGTAAACCAAATTCCAATTCCACATTTTCCCCAGTGAAAAGCATTGAAGAGTATTGTACAGTGTACTTCCTGAATTGACTAGAATTGACCCCATCCCTGGTACTCACAACAGTGTTGATTAACCCAAGATGAATTCAGTATGGAGACATGTTCACAATGTTAGAAATGACTGACTGTATCTGAATGTTCTTCAACATCATGGCCACCGGTACAGGGCCCAGGTTTTCTGAAGGCCTCAGGTCCAGCAGCTCTACTATTACCACCTAACTTGGTCTAAGCTAACCCTTCAGATCAGCCATCCCTCGCTTTCTCTCTCGCTACCAAATCTAGATCAGTCTGAGTTTGGCCGAAAAGTCACCCTCCTCATGGCTCTCCAGGAGGAGTGTTGTGACACAAAATAGCCACCAATTGTCACAATTATGGGCCCTTTCGAGTTCAACTCACTACCTATTAAAAGGTTTAGAGGGAGCAAGGTTCTGCAAATGAGTAAATACCAGCCTTATGGTACCACACTGTAGTGTCATTGTAGTCGTGTCTGTTATTTTGTGTGTCGTCAGTTTTGCATGGAGTTTGTTTTATGTGCCACAGCACTAGATATTATGTGAAATACAGAAAGGTTGTATGTGTGTGTGTGATTATACATACAGTGTGTGACGAGTGTGCTGGTATTTTCTTTAATTTGAAAATACAGGAAATCCGTTTCCTGGAATTAGAAAGCTGAACTATACCTCTGAAAGTGATAGTTAGCAAGGAAGTTAGAGACAGCATGTGTGAAATGGAGAATCAAAAACCACAAGGTAGGAAAATTACATGAGGATTTAACACCGACAACCACATTTCTATTCAGAGGTGATACAAAAAAATCACTTTCAATTGAGGATCTCCATTTAATTTGCTTCTTAGTCCAAGACTAGTCTTAATCTGGGTCAGAGAAGACAGCATAATGCTTTTAATAGTGTCATGTCAAAAGTGTAACCTGACTGGATGACTTTGTGTATTGTGTTATTCCTGCAGACAGCGATGGAGGTGTCTTTGCAGCTGTATGCGTTGCTGCTGAGTGGAGCGGTCCTCCTGTCACTCATCCTGTTGACTGGCCTGTGTCTTAGCTGCAGAAGACACAACCTGCCTAGTAATACCAAGGCTTCGTTACTGTAATCAATAAAGTTGTTTTGAATTAAATTGGGCTCTATGTAGATGTTGTCGCTGCAAATGAGAATGTTCTTCTCAGTCAGCTTAACTGGTAAAATAAGGGTTAAATGTAAATAATTAGAAATAATAAAACGCTTTTACAGAACATAATTTTCTTACTCCTCAGCGTCCATTCAGCAGCGTTACAGTGAGGATTACACTCAGCAGTAAGCACTTTTTCATAAAACAACTATTCAGTGCCTGTTAATTCAAATGAAACCAAATATTCAAAAGTTTGTGTGGCACTTGTAATATATGTCCGGTGCACTGTGTAAGTGTACCAGACGAGAACACGAGAAGTGGGCTTGAATGTTTGCACAAATCTCCAATTGATATCCGTGCATGTACAAACCTTTACCAACGCTCTGATTTCTTCCCCACTCAGCACCCCAGGATTCGGCTTGGCCCACCCACCATGTGAGTATGTGTGATGACGGAAGTTGTACCCAAATCTTTTCATGATACTTCTTAAGAAAAATGTGTTTATGATTATGATGAACCTTCCTCCTCAGACAACCCCTCTGCTGCCACAAGCTGGGGGGCTCCCCCTTCCAGCCTCCTTTCACCCATGTGAGTTACTGCACACACACACACACACACACACACACACACACAGACAATGACTCATATTACCGTCAAGCGAAATGTACCCGTCTTTCTATCCCACAGTTCACCACAGATCGTTCTGAGACCGAACTCTGTCACCCCAACTGAGAATGGTGAGATGTCTCGCTCTTCCTCTACATCAAATGTCTATTTTCTCCACTTGTTTTCCTCCTTCTATCTCGATAACGTCACAGTTCAGTTCCTTCTTAATAGTTAGCTTTTTCTTGCAGAGAGTAACGACGGCTATGAGAGTCCAGGAGAAGGTAATGCGAGCGTTATATCCTACCATGTTCAATAACACTGATCCCCTCAAACGTGTGTACAGTAACTGCTGAAGAAGTTTAGAAAATTTGCACATTGCTCCTTAGGTGAAAAAAAAGAAGTTTTATTGTCACATACAGCAATTAGGTGCAGTGAAATGTATTATTTTACATGGTCAGCCATATGGCGCCCCTGAAGCCATGGTTAAGTGCCTTGCTCAAGGGCACAACAACACATTTTTCACCTCGTTGGCTTGGGTGTTTGAACCAGCAACACTCTAACTGCTAGGCTACTTCACATTAAACCATTCATGCAGTGCCTTTGGAAAGTATTCGGACCCCTTGACCTTTTCCACATTTTGTTCGTTTACAGCCTTATTCTAAAATTGATTTAAATCGTTTTTTCCCTCATCAGTCTACACACACTACCCCATAATGACAAAGTAAAAAAACTGTTAAATTTTTTGTTGTTGAAATATGACATTTACATAAGTATTCAGACACTTTACTCAGTACTTTGTTGAAGCACCTTTTGCAGCGATTACAGCCTCGAGTCTTCTTGGGTATGACACTACAAGCTTGGCACACCTGTATTTCGGGAGCTTCTCACATTCTTCTCTGCAGATCCTCTAAAGCTTTGTCAGGTTAGATGCACAGCTATTTTCAGGTCTCTCCAGAGATGTTCGATCGTGTTCAAGTCCGGGCTCTGAATGGGCCACTCAAGGACATTCAGAGACTTGTCCCGAAGCCACTCCTGCGTTGTCTTGGCTGTGTGCTTAGGGTCGTTGTCCTGTTGGAAGGTGAACTTTCGCCAGTCTGAGGTTCTGAGCGCTCTGGAGCAGGTTTTCATCAAGGATCTGTCTGTACTTTTCTCCGTTCATCTTTGCCTCGATCCTACTAGTCTCCCAGTCCCTGCCGCTGAAAAACATCCCCACGGCATGATGCTGCCACCCATGCTTCACCGTATGGAATGGTGCCAGGCATCCTCCAGAATTGACGCTTGACATTCAGGCCAAAGAGTTCAATATTGGTTTCATCAGATGGTTCGTCTCATGGTCTGCAATTCTTAGGTGCCTTTTGGCAAACTCCAAGCGGACTGTCATGTGCTTACTGAGGAGTGGCTTCCGTCTGGTCAATCTACCATAAAGGCCTGATTGGTGGAGTGCTGCAGAGATGTTTGTCCTTCTGGAAAGTTCTCCCATCTCCACAGAGGAACTCTGGAGCTCTGCCAGAATGACCATCAGGTTCTTGGTCACCTCCCTGTCCAAGGCCCTTCTTCCCCGATTGCTCAGTTTGGCCGGGTAGTCGGATCTAGGAAGAGTCTTGGTGGTTCCAAACTTCTTCCATTTAGGAATAATGGAGGCCACTGCGTTCTTGGGGACTTTCAATGTTACTGACATGTTTTGTTACCCTTCCCCAGATCTTTCCCTTTACACAATCCTGTCTCGAAGCTCTACGGACAATTCCTTCGACCTCATGGCTTGGTTTTTGCTCTGACATGCACTGTCAACTGTGGGACCTTATATAGACAGGTGTGTGTCTTTCCAAATCATGTCCAGGTAATTGAATTTACCACAGGTGGACTCCAAGACATAAAAACATCTCAAGGTACATCAATGGAAACAGGATGCACTTGAGCTCAATTTCGAGTCTAATAGCAAAGGGACTGAATACTTATGTAAATCAGGTATTTCTGTTTTATATTTTTAATAAATGTGCAAAAATGTCTAAACCTGTCTTCGCTGTGTCTCTCTGGGGTATTGTGTGTAGATTGGTGAGGATTTTTTTTCTATTTAATCTATTTTATAATAAGGCTGTAACGTAACAAAATGTGGAAAAAGTGAAGGGGTCTGAATACTTTCCAAGGCACTGTATTCTGACATGATTGATTGACAGCTGTGTGCGCGCGTGTCTCTGCGGATGTGCTCTCTCTGTTCTATAGAGTATGTCAACGAGGTGATGGATGACTATGAACCAGGATCAGGCTACCTGTGAGTTCATTTAATTTTAACAAAATACACAGAGTATACCAAACATTAGGAACACCTTCATAATATTGAGTTGCACCCCCCCTTTTTCCTTGAGAAGATTCTCAATATGTTGGGGCATGGACTGTACAAGGTGTTGAAAGTGTTCCACAGGGATACTGGCCCATGTTGATTCCAATGCTTCCCACAGATTGTGTCAAGTTTGCTGGATGTCCTTTGGGTAGAGTACCGTTCTTGATACACACGGGAAACTGTTGAGCGTGAAAAACCCAGCAGCGTTGCAGTTCTTGACACAAACAGGTGTGCCTAGCCCCTACTACCATACCCCGTTCAAAGTCACTTAAATCTTTTGTTTTGCCCATTCACCCTTTGAATGGCACACCTACACAATCCATGTCACAATTGTCTCAAGGCTTAAAAATCCTTCTTTAACTGGTCTCCTCTCCTTCATCTACACAGATTTGAATTGGATTTATCAAGTGACATCAATAAGGGATCATAGCATTCACCTGGTCAGTCTGTGTCATGGAAAGAGCAGGTGCTCTTAATGTTTTGTATACTCAGTGTATACTGCATGTCAGTGCCTCACTGTGAATGTTACACTTTGCATTTCTAGGACTTCCTGGGGGAAAAAAGTGCCATTTGTTGCTGTATTGGCTAAATTAACAATGTTACTTCTGTGGCTATCGAGTACTGGGGTCTCTCGGGTTTTGTGTAACCTCTCTCTCGCTCCTCCTTATAGAATAGTGTTACCATCAGACCTTCCTGGGACTGGGTCTCTGCGTCATTCCAACCAATGTCTCATCTCCAAAAGCACAGGTAGGTAACGTAAGGGTGGGAGAGGTGACTGAATATGACTCGTTACTTTAGCCCTTTTCGGATGGGATACATTTGAATGGGGAAGCTCAGGTAATGTAATTATGCGCACGAGCACAAATCACCACATCTGTAATTGTATTCCCGTCCGAATCTGCCATGTCAGTCATTTTTACATTTACATTTACATTTTTACTTGGCAGGAAGGTTATTATCCCAGCCCTAAAAACGTACTGCTTTTCGAGTTTAACAGGTACAAGTACTGCACTCAGTTTGGGTAAGAACATGGGAACAAATTGATGATTAAAACAAAGTGTTATGCACATAGCCTACAGATGAATGAACCGTTTTGTCACATATTTTAAAAGATGAAGTGAACGATATTGTGCCAATGAATTGATAAATTGCCAAATAAGTCTGGTAATTAAATGTCTGCATAGGTTCTTATTAATATGCATTAATATTTAGACTTTCTCCGAACTGAAGGCCATTAAGTCAATATTAGGCTATCCCTAGATGTGAAATCTTCATGTCTAGAAGAGCCTCGACTTTTGTCATAACGGTTCATTTTAAATAAGGAAAAAAAAAGATTTACAGGGGCAGTTTGATTCGTCCACTGGGAAAACATGCTGGGGTAATAGTTATATAACCAGTGGTGTAAAGTACTTAAGTAAAATTACTTGAAAGTACTACTTAAATCGTTTTTTGGGGTATCTGTACTCTACTATTGATATTTTTGACAACTTTTACTTTACTACATTCCTAAAGAAAATTATGTACTTTTTACTCCATACATTTTCCCTGACACCCAAAAGTACTCGTTACATTTTGAATGCTTAGCATGACAGGAAGATTCACACACTTATCAAGAGAACATCCCTGGTCATCCCTACTGCCTCTGATCTGGCGGACTAAATGCTCACATGCTTCGTTTGTAAATTGTCTTGAGTGTTGGAGTGTGACCCTGGCTATCCAAAAACTAAAATAAAACAAAAATGGTGCTGGTTTGCTTATTATAAGGAATTTGGAATCATTTATACTTTTACTTTTGTACTTAAGCATGTTTAAAATCAAATACTTTTAGACTTACTCATGTAGTATTTTACTGGGTGACTTTCACTTTTACTTGAGTAATTTTCTATGAAGGTATATTTACTTTTAACAATTGGGTACTTTTTCCACCACTGTACATAACTGACGTTGTATAGTAATACTAGTCCCGTGCAAATAAATCAAATCACATTTTATTAGTCACATTCGCCGAATACAACAACCTTATGCTTGCTTATTAGCCCCTAACCAACAATGCAGTAAAATACAAATAAGAAATAAAAATAACAAGTAGCAGAGAGAAAAGTCTATGACTAGGGTGACTGGAATCTGACAATTTTTAGGGCCTTCCTCTGACACCGCCTGGTATAGAGGTCCTGGATGGAAGGAAGCTTGGCCTCAGTGTTGTACTGGGCCGTTCGCACTACCCTCTGTAGTGCCTTGCGGGTGGAGGCTGAGCAGCCATACCAGGCAGTGATGCAACCAGTCAGGATGCTCTCGATGGTGCAGCTGTAGAGGCTCTGAGGAACCATGCCAAATCTTTTCAGTTTCTTGAGGGGAAATAGGTTTTTGTCGTGCCCTCTTCACAACTGTCTTGGTGTGCTTGGACCATGTTAGTTTGTTGGTGATGTGGACACCAAGGTACTTGAAGCTCTCAACCTGCTCCACTGCAGCCCCGTCGATGGGGGCGTGCTCGGTCCTCTTTTTCCTGTAGTCCACAATCATCTCATTTGTCTTGATCACGTTCAGGGAGAGGTCTCTGACCTCCTCCCTATAGGCTCTCGTCGTTGTCGGTGATCAGGCTGTTGTCATCGGCAAACTTAATCATGGTGTTGGAGTCGTGCCTGGCCGTGCAGTCATGAGTGAACATGGAGTACAGGAGGGAACTGAGCACGCACCCCTGAGGGGCTCCTGTGTTGAGGATCAGTGTGGCGGATGTGTTGTTACCTACCCTTACCACCTGGGGGTGGCCGGTCAGGAAGTACAGGATCTTGTTGCAGAGGGAGGTGTTGAGTCCCAGGGTCCTTAGCTTATTGATGAGCTTTGAGGGCACTATGGTGTTGAACGCTGAGCTGTAGTCAATTAATAGCTTTCTCACATAGGTGTTCCTTTTGTCCAGGTGGGAAAGGGCAGTGTTGCGTGCAATAGAGATTGCATCATCTGTGGATCTGTTGGGATGGTATGCCAATTGGAGTGGGATAATGGTGTTGATGTGAGCCATGACCAGCCTTTCAAAGCACTTCATAGCTACAGACATGAGTGCTACGGGTCTGTAGTCATTTAGGCAGGTTACCTTAGTGTTCTTGGGCACAGGGACTATGGTGGTCTGCTTAAAACATGTTGGTATTACAGACTCGGACAGGCAGAGGTTGAAAATGTCAGTGAAGACACTTGCCAGTTGGTCAGCGCATGCTCACAGTACACGTCCTGGTCATCCGTCTGGCCCTGTGGTCTTGTGAATGTTGACCTGTTTAAAGGTCTTACTCACATCGGCAGCGGAGAGCGGGATCAGTGTTCCGGAACAGCTGGTGCTCTCATGCATGTTTCAATGTTATTTGCCTTGAAGTGAGCATAGAAATAGTTTAGCTCGTCTGGTAGGCTCGTGTCACTGGGCAGCTTATCGGCTGTGCCTCTCTTTTGTAGTCTGTAATAGTTTGCAAGCCCTGCCACATCCGATGAGCATCAGAGCCGGTGTAGTACGATTCGATTATAGTCCTGAATTGACGCTTTGGCTGTTAGATGGTTCGTCAGAGGATTTCTAATAAGCTTCTGGGTTCGAGTCCTGCTCCTTGAAAGCGGCAGCTCTTGCCTTTAGCTCAGTGCGGCTGTTACCTGTAATCCATGGCTTCTAGTTGGGGTATGTACGTACGGTCACTGTGGAAACGTCATCGATACACTTATTGATGAAGCCAATGACTGATGTGGTGTACTCCTCAATGCCATCGGAGGAATCCCGGAACATATTCCAGTCTGTGCTAGCAAAACAGTCCTGTAGCTTAGCATCTGCTTCACCTGACCACTTTATTTATTGATCTAGTCACTGGTGCTTCCTGCTTTTGTTTGCTTGTAAGCAGGAATCAGGAAGATAGAATAATGGTCAGATTTGCCAAATGGAGGGCGAGGGAAAGCTTTGTATGCATCTCTGTGTGTGGAATAAAGGAGGTCTAGAGTTTATTTATTTATTCCCCCCCCCCTCTGGTTGCACATTTAACATGCTTATTTGAAATGAGGTAAAACAGATTTAAGTTTCCCTGCATTAAAGTCCCTGGCTACTAGGAGCGCCGCCTCTGCGTGTGCGTTTTCTTGTTTGCTTATGGTGGAATATAGCTCATTCAATGCTGTCTTAGTGCCCGCCTCAGTCTGTGGTGGTATGAAAACTCTCTAGGTAGATAGTGTGGCCTACAGCTTATCATGAGATACTCTACCTCAGGCGAGTAATATGTCGAGACTTCTTTAGATATCGTGCACCAGCTGTTATTTACAGAAATACATAGTCTGCCGCCCCTTGTCTTACCAGATGCCGCTGTCCTATCCTGCCGGTACAGCGTATAACCAGCCAGCTGTATGTTGATAGTGTCGTCGTTCAGCCACGACTCCATGAAGCATAAGATATTACAGTTTTGAATGTCCCGTTGGTAGTTTAATCTTCCGCGTAGGTCATCGATTTTATTCTCCAAGGACTGCACGTTTGCTAGCAGAATGGAAGGAAGAGGGGGATTATTCGATTGCCTACGAATTCTCAAAAGGCAGCTCGCCCTCTGGCCCCTTTTTCTATGCATCCTCTTCACGCAAACTCACTGGGATCTGGGCCTGTTCCTGAGAAAGCAGTATATAATTCATGTCGGGCTCATCAGACTTGTTAAAGGAAAAAAAGGATTCTGCCAGTTCGTGGTGAGTAATTGCAGTCCTGATGTCCAGAAGTTATTTTTGGTCATAAGAGACAGTAGCAGCAACATTATGAACAAAATAAGTTACAAACAATGCAAATAAACAAACAAACAAAACAATCGGTTAGGGACACATAAAACGTCAACTTTCTTCTCCGGCGCCATTTGAATAGGGCTTTAAAGACACTTAAATACATGGATATTACACAATGCATACACAATAAAAACATTTAAGTTGAAATCACAAGTGCAATGCATGACAATATGTAGATTTAGGAGACTCAAGAGTTTTGTTGATTTAAGGGCTGTATCCAAACCGTATCACAGAAGTTCAGCTTTATAGCGTGATTGTAATGTGAAGGCTATGCCCCCGCTTTGGCAAAGACTGCATTCAAGGTAAACGCTTCAAGTTACCTTAACATTTCTAGTGCACGGTCTGTAAAGCTTCAGCGATACAGCTTGAATAGTGTGCTAATTTGCATACATATGTTGCCAGCAGCAGATTTATTTCCTTATTCATGTTTTTGTGAAGCACATGTGCAGAACGTTATACGGAGGTTTAGAAAACGCGTCTCGATGGGCCATAAAATATTATTTGATAAAATGCTGTCTGGAGTATTCACATCGTGTTCATATGATATGTCAATGTGGAAGCAGAGGAGGACGAAGAGCAGGGCGAGTGATGCAGTAGAAATCCGTCCTGTAGGTTTATCAGTATAAACATCACAATGGTTTTAGACTGGAGTGTAATATACAGTATATACCTCAATCCTGTGTGTGTTTTTGTGTGTTCACAGAAAACAGTGGCGCGGTTGGCAATATGAAGATCAAAATGAATGTCGACGTGGAAAAGAGTGATGACAGTGATGAAGGCAGCAACGACTATGTCAATACTAAAGGTATGGCACACATTGAATAGAATATTACTTTTTAGGGGTGTTCCTGATTAATCAGGAATCTCTGCTTTTTTGACAGTTGTAATAACCCATGGAACTCTTTACTCTTTAGTAGCTCTTTAAAATGGTTTACTTTATTACTAACCTGGATTGTCATCCAAATCAAATTTTGTTCACATACACATGGTTAGCAGATGTTATTGTGAGTGTAGTGAAATGCTTGTGCTTTTAGTGCCGACAGTGCAGTAATATCTAACAAGTAATATCTAACAATTCCACAACAGATATCTAATACACACAAATCTAAGTAAAGGAATGGAATAAGAATATATAGATATATGGATGAGCAATGACAGAGCGACATAGGCTAAGATGCAATAGATAGTATAGAATACAGTATTATACATATGAAATATGTAAACATTTTTAAAGTGACTAGTGTTCCATTTATTAAAGTGGCCAATGATTTCAAGTCTGTATGTAGGCAGCATCCTTTCTGTGCTAGTGATGGCTGTTTAACAGTCTGATGGCCTTGAGATAAAAGCTGTTTTTCAGTATAATGCAGTTGATTTGCGATGATGACACAAACATTATATTAAGCAGGACAATCATAGGAGCCTTAAAATCCAATTCTAATCCAAAAGTATTGTGAATTGCACTCGTAAGCAACATGTAAATAGAGACATTTTTTGCTGGGGCTCCCAAGTGGCGCAGCGGTCTAAAGCACTGCATCTTAGTGCTAAAGGCGTCACTACAGACCCTGGTTCGATTACAGCCACTCCATTGAAAGCAGGCTAAGTTACTGGTTGCTTTGCAGTTAGTCACTGATTCCTTCCAAATGACTCATTGTTGAATTTGCGATTTCCAACTTGTAATCTCCAACGTGCAATCTTTATGGCCGATGAGCACCGATGAGTTTTATCTATAATTTCTCTTCATTATTTCTCTACATATAAAAAGGACTTGCCAGTAGATTGTCGACTTGATTCATGATGATGACTGCTAGCTAAGACTTTGAAAGTAAGATGTTGACATGATCAGTCCAATCAAAGCTGATGATGGCAATTTGCATATACTCCAGAATGTTATGAAGAGTGATCAGATGAATTGCAATTAATTGCAAAGTCCCTCTTTGCCATGCAAATGAGTTGAATCCCCAAAAAACATTTCCACTGCATTTCAGCCCTGCCACAAAAGGACCAGCTGACATCATGTCAGTGATTCTCTCGTTAACACAGGTGTGAGTGTTGACGAGGACAAGGCTGGAGATCACTCTGTCATGCTGATTGAGTTCGAATAACAGACTGGAAGTTTCAAAAAGAGGGTGGTGCTTGGAATCATTGTTCCTCTGTCAATCATGGTTACCTGCAAGGAAACACGTGCTGTCATCGCTTTTCGTCATCGCATTGCTTTGCACAAAAAGGGCTTCACAGGCAAGGATATTGCTGCCAGTAAGATTGCACCTAAATCAACCATTAATCGGATCATCAAGGAAAGCAGTTCAATTGTTGTGAAGAAGGCTTCAGAGCGCCCAAGAAAGTCCAGCAAGCGCCAGGACCGTCTCCTAAAGTTGATTCAGCTGCGGGATCGGGGCACCGGGATCGGGGCACCACCAGTACAGAGCTTGCTCAGGAATGGCAGCAGGCAGGTGTGAGTGCATCTGCACGCACAGTGAGGTGAAGACTTTTGGAGGATGGCCAAGTGTCAAGAAGGGCAGCAAAGAAGCCACTTCTCTCCAGGAAAAACATCAGGGACAGATTGATATTCTGCAAAAGGTACAGGGATTGGACTGCTGAGGACTGGGGTAAAGTAATTTTCTCTGATGAATCCCCTTTCTGATTGTTTGGGGCATCCGGAAAAAAGCTTGTCCGGAGAAGACAAGGTGAGCGCTACCATCAGTCCTGTGTCATGCCAACAGTAAAGCATCCTGAGACCATTCATGTGTGGGGGTGCTTCTCAGCCAAGGGAGTGGGCACACTCACAATTTTGCCTAAGAACACAGAAATGAATAAAGAATGGTCCCAACACATCCTCCGAGAGCAACTTCTCTCAACCACCCAGAAACAGTTTGGTGACGAACAATGCCTTTTCCAGCATGATGGAGCACCTTGCAATAAGGCAAAAGTGATAACTAAGTGGCTCGGGGAACAAAACATCAATATTTTGGGTCCATGGCCAGGAAACTCCCCAGACCTTAATCACATTGAGAACTTCCTCAAGAAGCGGGTGGACAAACAAAAACCCACAAATTCTGACAAACTCCAAGCATTGATTATGCAAGAATGGGCAGGAATCAGTCAGGATGTGGCCCAGAAATTAATTGACAGCATGCCAGGTCGGATTGCAGAGGTCTTGAAAAAGAAGGGTCAACACTGCAAATATTGACTCTTTGCATCAACTTCATGTAATTGTCAATAAAAACCTTCGACACTTATGAAATGCTTGTAATTATACTTCAGTATTCCATAGTAACATCTGACAAAAATATCTAAAGACACTGAAGCAGCAAACTTTGTGGAAATTAATATTTGTGTCATTCTCAAAACTTTTGGCCACGACTGTATACCTCAATCCTGTGTGTGTTTTGTGTTCACAGAAAACAATAGCGCGGAGGTCAATATCAATGTCGACGTGGGAAAGAGTGATGACAGTGATGAAGGCAGCAACGACTATGTCAATACTAAAGGTATGGCCCACGTTGGCAGTTGTAATAACCCATGTAACTCTTTTATGCCTTGGAAGGAGTGAGGGAGTAGCTCTTTTTAAACTGTTCACTTTATTACTATCCCAGATCGTCATCCCTGTGTTTTGAGGGGATATTAGTTTTAACAGATGCTGCACCTAGTTTGGGTAAGAACATAAATTTAATAATATATTGCCAAATAAGTCTGGTATTTAATTAAAAGTCTGCATAGGTTACAGTTCATGGTTCTTATTAATATGAAAGAATTACAGGGGCAGTCTGTTAAAACTAATCCTCTCCAAATCGTCAACAGGAAACACTGAAATTCTGGGGTAATAATTATATAACTGACGTTCTATAGTAATACCAGTCCCTTGCGAATAGGGCTTTTGTGACATCTTGTGGTTAAAATATTTTGAGTTTTTTTATTGATATTCAAATAACACTTAAATACATGGATATTACAATATAAACAATAAAAAGATAGAAATGCATGATAATACAGTGCCTTCGGAAAGTATTCAGACCCCTTGACTTTTTCCCCATTTTGTTACGATTTTTCCTCAATCTAAACACAATACCCCATAATGACAAAGCAAAAACTTTTTATTTTTTTTAACTGTCGCTTTTTTAAAAGTATTCAGAGGCTGTACTCAGTACTTTTTTGAAGCACCTTTGGCAGCTATTATAGCATCAAGTCTTCATGGGTATGACGCTACAAGCTTGGCACACATGTATTTGGGGACTTTCTCCCATTGTTCTCTACAGATACTCTGCACAGCTATTTTCAGATATCTCCAGAGATGTTAGATCAGGTTGAAGTCCGGGCTCTGGTTGGGCCACTCAAGGACATTCAAAGACTTGTCCCGAAGCCACTCCTGCGTTGTCTTGACTGTGTGCTGAGGGTCGTTGTCCTGTTGGAAGGTAAATCTTCGCCCCAGTCTGAGGTCTTGAGTGCTCTGGAGAAGGTTTTCATCAAGGGTCTCTGTACTTTGCTCCATTCATTTTTCCCTAGATCTTGACCAGTCTCCCTTGGTTTTCAACAGTCGTGATAACCCTTGGAACTCTTTATGCCTTGGGAGAGGACTAAGGTAGTAGCTCATTATAAACTGATATCTCAATCTTTAGGTGCCTTTTGGCAAACTCCAAGCAGGCTGTCGTGCCTTTTACTGAGTAGTGGCTTCCATCTGGCCACTCTACCATAAAGGCCTGATTGGTGGAGTGCTGCAGAGATGGTTGTCCTTCTGGAAGGTTCTCCCATCTCCACAGAGGAACTCTGGAGCTCTGTCAGAATGACCATCAGGTTCTTGGTCACCTCCCTGACCAAGGCCCTTCCCCGATTGCTCAGTTTGGCCGGGAAGCCAGCTCTAGGAAGAGTCTTGGTGGTTCCAAACTTCTTCCATTTTAGGAATGATGAAGGTCACTGTGTTCCTGGGGACCTTCAATGCTGCAGAATTTTTTTGGTACCCTTCCCCAGATCTGTGCCTCGACACAATCCTGTCTCGGAGCTCTACGGACAATTCCTTCGACCTCATAGCTTAGTTTTTGCTCTGACATGCACTGTCAACTGTGGGACATTATATAAACAGGTGTGCCTTTCCAAATCATGTCCAATCAATTGAATGTACCACAGGTGGACTCCAATCAAGTTGTAGAAACATCTCAAGGATGAAAACGGGATGCACCTGACCTCAATTTTGAGTCTCATAGCAAAGGGTTTGAATACTTATGTAAATAAGGTATTTTATTTTTATTTTTTTATATATAAATTTGCAAACATTTCTACAAACCTGTTTTCGCTTTGTCATTATGGGGTATTGTTTAGATTGATGAGGAATTTCTATTTTATTTCATCCATTTCAGAATAAGGCTGTAACGTAACAATGTGAAACAAGGGAAGGGTTCTGAATTCTTCTGAATGCACTGTATATACCTCAAGCCTGTGTTTGCGTGTTCACAGAAAACAGTGGCGCAGAGGGCAATATGAATGCCGATGTGGAAAAGAGTGATGACAGTGATGACGAAGGCAACGACTATGTCAATACTAAAGGTATGGCCCACATTGGCACATTGAATAGAATATAACTTTTCAGGGATGTGATTTTTCCTGATTAATCAGGAATCCCTGCTTTTTCAACAGTCGTGATAACCCTTGGAACTCTTTATGCCTTGGGAGAGGACTAAGGTAGTAGCTCATTATAAACTGATTACTTGATTACTAACCGGGAGCATGGTGTAACAGGCAGGCAGTCGCAGCTGCACTCAACGTGTGTATTGGGGTGCATTCCAATACTCTAATAATGATACCAATAGGTACTCAAGTGCTACACAACCTGGTAATGTGTATGTGTAATCAAGTTAATAATACATTCCTCCCCCCTTAGGATTTAAATATTACATCTTCACAAATAAACCATTTTTTAACGATATCGAACATAAGACATTCCCTAAGCTCTTATTGCTAACGGAATAAAGGCCAGCATCCCGGAGTCACCTCTTCACTGTTGACGTTGAAACTGGTGTTTTGCGGGTACTATTTAATGAAGCTGCCAGTTGGGCACTTGTGAGGCATCTGTTTCTCAAACTAAACACTCTAATGTACTTGTCCTCTTGCTCAGTTGTACACCGGGGCCTCCCACTCTTTCTATTCTGGTTAGAGCCAGAAGGGAGTAGTACACAGCGTTGTACGAGATCTTCAGTTTCTTGCCAATTTCTCGCGTGGAATAGCATTCATTTCTCAGAACAAGACTAGACTGACAAGTTTCAGAAGAAAGTTATTTGTTTCTGGCCATTTTGAGCCTGTAATCGAACCAACAAATGCTGATTCTCCAGATACTCAACTAGTCTAAAGAAGGCCAGTTTTATTGCTTCTTTATTCAGAACAACAGTTTTCAGCTGTGCTAACATAATTGCAAAAGGGTTTTCTAATGATCAATTAGCCTTTTAAAATTATAAACTTGGATTAGCTAATACAACGTGCTATTGGAACACAGTAGTGATGGTTGCTGATAATGGGCCTCGGTACGCCTATGTAGATATTCCATAAAAATCTGCCATTTCCAGCTACAATAGTCATTTACAACATTAGCAATGTTTACACTGCATTTCTGATTAATTTGTTATTTTAATGGACAAAAAATTTGCTTTTCAAAAACAAGGACATTTATAAGTGAGCACAAACTTTTGAACGGTAGTGTATGTACTCTACTTATCTAAACAAGTCTGTCAGTGTAAACAATAAACATGACATTTCACATATTCACAATTTTTTTTCACATGCTTGGGTAACTAAGTATTTAACTCTTCAGTTTATTTCACTGTGAGTCTTTTAGTTGTCTTTTAAAAACAATTCATCACTTTTTTTTTCTTCCCTTATTCAGAGTTCAAAGTCCTTAAAGCAGATTGGAAACTTTGTGTGCCTCTGTGCACAACGTACACTTGGGGTAGTGTCCATTCTCAACGGTGGAAAAGCCACCAGCTGTTTCTGAGCCGGGCTCAGAGTATTTGACTCAAACTGGATTCTCCTCTTGTTGAACTGTTTCCTCTGTTATGGTCTGTGGAATGTGCACCACAGAAACACTTGGATAGCTTGACGAACAGCCTGTTCTCTGCCATCACAACTGGTAACTCACTTGTAGTTCCATCCCGTCTGTCAAGAATCTGATCGACATGTCTGCGAACCAATTTACCATCTGAGTCTATGAATCCAGGAATCCCTTTTCCCATGACTGAAATTTCAGATAAGGACAGGGTCCCACTCTCCAAAATGTCAGCCCTTGGCATGTTTGTCATGGTTCTTTTTCTGTATTCTGTTTGCGTTCAACTTTTCTTTTCAGGTCTGGATAGACTCGGTCCAGTGTGGAGCGTAGTCTACGACCTAATAACATTCCAGCAGGTGAAAGTCCTGTTGTGGATTGAGATGTTATTCTGTAGCTGAACAGAACACTTGACACTTTTGTTGCTATGCTCCCTTCTGCACTTTTCTTAATTTCTTCGAGTGTCTGTACTGCGCGTTCCACCAGTACATTTGAAGACTGATGATATGGAGCAGATGTCACAGGCACAATATTGTTGTTTCTGTACTGGAAACAGGTTGCATTGTCGCTCACCACCATCTCCGGTATCCCTTGGTTACTAAAGCTCTGTTGTAGTCGTGAATGAAGCAGAACTAACCGGATACACATCCATCCATTTTTAATGTGCATCAATGATTATCAGGAATATTTTCCCCATGAATGGCCCTGTGTAATCTATGTGCAATCTTCTCCAATGTTTCTCTGGAAACTCCCAAGGGTGGAGTGGCGCTGGTGCCTTTCTATGTTTCTGACATGTTACATGTCTTGACTAGATTGTCTATCACCTGATCTAGTTTTGGCCACCACAAGTAACTCCTAACCAACGCTTTCATACGTGTGACTCTGATGTAGCTGCTGTAGGATAGCCTGGCTGTGGAAAAAGAACTTGTGCTCCCCACAAAACACAACCATCCTGTACACTCAACTCTGTTTACCTGACACTGTTTGCTGTGAATTCAGTCCCTTCTATTTGTTGTGGCCATCCCCTTACTACATATTCTCTAACTCTAGACAGTACTGTATCTTTACTTGTCCAGGATCTCACTTGCTCTGCAGTCACGAGTGCTGTGTCTACGAAAATCAGCACTGTCCTCTTGAGCTGTTATGGTGGGCGTGTAAGACTGCTCAAGGCATCTGCATTCCCATGGTACTTTCCTAATAAAGCTCAAAAGCAATCACTTTTGCATGTAAAAACACAGAATCCTACGTCAATTTGTTTTGAGCCAACTTCGCCGTGGGACTTGAACGGGGGCACCTGGCTCATGCCGGGAGGCAGCCCGGTTCCAAAACGAATGCAATCAACTGGTGAAAAACACGCCTACACAAGCGCACGGGAGAGATTAATCGAACACCCTCACTGTAGCTAAATCTAACCCTTTTCCTAACCTGCCACGTTAATTATCCTAACCTGTTATGTAAACAAATCATCTGTGTCCAGAAACCATCAGTTTCATAACACCAGAACTGACCAATTGCCGTTTCCTGATATCAGGGAACACCCACATCAAGAGCCAACCCGAGTTGCGGTCTGCAATTACACCATATTCTTTCAAATGCCGCATCTCCTGTGAAGTAGTAATGTCCCTCTTCCACCCCCGTGTGGCGTCACATAGGCCTATAGGTTATGTCCCAATGACACCTTATTCCCTATATAGTGCACTACTTTTGACAAGAGCCCTATGGACACTAGTCAAAAGTAGATAGGGTGCCATTTGGGACACAACCTTATTCTCTGCTCATATTTGATAGAAACTGACCTATCCTCCCCATAGCCATTACTGTATGTTGTCCTGATCACATCCCTACTTTTCTCAGATAGAGTTCAGTGTGTCAAATCGGAGGGCCTGTTGTCCGGACCTCTGGCAGTCTCTATGGGGGTGCCACAGGGTTCAATTCTCGGGCCGACTCTTTTCTCTGTATATATCAATGATGTTGCTCTTGCTGCGGGTGATTCTCTGAACCACTTCTACGCAGACGACACCATTCTGTATACTTCTGGCCCTTCTTTGGACACTGTGTTAACAAACCTCCAGACAAGCTTCAATGCCATACAACACTCCTTCCGTGGCCTCCAACTGCTCTTAAATGCAAGTAAAACTAAATGCATGCTCTTCAACCGATCGCTGCCCGCACCTGCCCGCCCGTCTAGCATCACTACTCTGGGCGGTTCTGACAAAAAATATGTGGACAACTACAAATACCTAGGTGTCTGGTTAGACTGTAAACTCTCCTTGCAGACTCACATTAAGCATCTCCAATTCAAAATGTAAATCTAGAATTGGCTTCCTATTTCGTAACAAAGCATCCTTCACTCATGCTGCCAAACATACCCTCGTAAAACTGACTATCCTACCGCTCCTCGACTTCGGCGATGTCACTTACAAAATAGCCTCCAACACTCTACTCAGCAAATTGGATGTTGTCTATCACAGTGCCATTAGTTTTGTCACCAAAGCCCCATATACTACCCACCACTGCGGCATGTATGCTCTCGTTGGCTGGCCCTCGCTTCATATTCTTCGCCAAACCCACTGGCTTCAGGTCATCTAAGTCTTTGCTCGGCAAAGCCCAGCCTTCTCAGCTCACTGGTCACCATAGCAGCACACACCCGTAGCACGCGCTCCAGCAGGAAAATTTCACTGGTCACCCCCAAAGCCAACACTTCCTTTGGCCGCCTTTCCTTCCAGTTCTCTGCTGCCAATGACTGGAACGAATTGGAAAAATCACTGAAGCTGGAGACTCATATCTCCCTCACTAACTTTAAGCATCGGCTATCAGAGCAGCTTACAGATCATTGCATCTGTAAATAGCCCACCCAACTACCTCATCCCCCATATTGTTACTTATTTATTTTTGCTTCTTTGCATCCCAGTATTTCTACTTGCACATCTATCACTCCAGTGTTTTTAATTGTTAAATTGTAATTATTTCACCACTACGGCCTATTTATTACTTCATTTGCACACACTGTATAATGACTGTACGTTTGTTTATTCCATGTGTAACTCTGTGTTGTTTGTGTCGCACTGCTTTGCTTTATCTTGGCCAGGTCGCAGTTGTAAATGAGAACTTGTTCTCAACTGGCCTACCTGGTTAAATAAAGGTGAAATAAATAAAATACAGTAAGGCATTGTTGGCAGAATAGATGCATCCATCTATTCTTGTCTATCAACAATGACAAGCCACTGGGGTCTGACAACTTGGATGGAAAATTACTGAGGATAATAGGATGTTATTGCCACTCCTATTTGCTTAAATTTTCAATTTAAGCCTATTAGAAAGTGTGTGCCTGGAGGGAAGCAACAGTTATCCCCCTACCTAAGGATAGTAAAGCCCCCTTTACTGGATCAAACAACTGACCCAATCAGCCCGTTACCAACACTTTGTAAACTTTTGGAAAAAATTGTTTGACCAGATACAATGCTATTTCACAGTAAACAAATTGACAACAGACTTTCAGCATGCTTATAGGAAGGACATTCAACAAACACAGCACTTACACAAATGACTGATTGGCTGAGAGAAATTGATGATAAAAAGATTGGGGGCTGTTTTGTTTGGCTTTTGACATTATCGATCATAGTCTGCTGGAAAAACGTGTTATGGCTTTACACAACCCCTGCTATATTGTGGATAAAGAGTTACCTGTCTAACAGAACACAGAGGGTGTTCTTTAATGGAAGCCTCACTAACAAAATCCAGGTAGAATCAGGAATTCCCCAGGGCAGCTGGCTCGACCCCTTTACTAACGGCATGAGTAAAGCCAGTGTGTCTATGTATGAGGAAGACTCAACCGTATACACGTCAGCTACCACAGCGACTTAAATGACTGCAACACTTAACAAAGAGCTGCAGTTAGTTTCAGAATGGGTGGCAAGGAAAAAGGTTGTCCTAAATATTTCAAAAACGAAAAGCATTGTATTTTGTACAAATCATTCACTAAACCTCAACTAAATCTTGTAATGAATGTGGTAATTGAGCAAGTTGAGGAGAATAAACTGCTTGGAGTAACCCTAGATTGTAAACCGTCATGGTCAAAACATATTCATACAACAGTAGCTAGGATGGGGATAAGTCTGTCCATAATAAAGCGCTGCTCTGCATTCTTAACAGCACCAATCAACAAGGCAGGTCCTACAGGCCCTAGTTTTGTCGCATCTGGACTACTGTTCGGTCATGTGGTCAGGTGCCACAAAGAGGGCCTTAGCAAAATTGCAATTGGCTCAGAACAAGGCAGCACAGCTGGCCCTTGGATGTATACAGAGCGAACAAAAAATATGCATATCAATCTCTCCTGGCTCAAGGTGGAGGAGAGATTGACGTCATCAATACTATTTGTGAGAGGTGTTGACATGTAGAATACACTGAGCTGTTTGAACTACTGGCACACAGCTCGGACACCCATGCATACCCCACAAGACATGCCACCAGGTCTTTTCACAGTCCCCAAGTCCAGAACAGACTATGGGAGGCGCACAGTACTACATGGAACTCTATTCCACAGTAAAATGACATTTTAAAAAACGGATACAAATACACCTTTTGGAACAGCAGGGCCTGTGAAGCAACAAACAGACACACAAATACATGAATAATATTCACCAATACATTTCTTGGTAGTCCAAAATATATTGCTATCAGGTTGTAAATCACAGCTGGCCAGGTACATTGTTTGCTGCCTCCACCCATTCCGGATTCATCTTCAATTACTAAATATTTGGAACAAAAACGGACAACTGTAACTAAGGCTTGGAATGTTAATACAATCAAGCTAGCAATGATCACAAGTCAGTCATAATGTGGTTAATAGGTTTGCGCACGTGTCAAACACATGGGCCCGCAGACCGAATAGGACTCACAAGCAAGTATAAATGAGTCAACGATTGTCATTTACTTCATGAAATTACAGCTTGATGCACTCACAACAGATCAACTTCAATTGCGCTGCTTTCATGTGCCCTGTTTACAGCGCACAGTGGAGGGAGTGTACAGACACATGCCACAAGCCAGGCTACTAAAATGTTGCAGTCTGGCTTCGGTATTTAAAGCTTTATGGTTAACTAAAAAACAAAACCTGCAATAAATGATTATATGTATCCACACGTCACTTATGTTGAGAAATACAATTATTTGTTTTCATGTGACATTTGACTTATATACAGTATGTGTAATACGTATGCTCATATGTGACCAGTAGTATTCATGTTACCTTAAATGCTCATTTGTGACACACAGTATTCACATTTTTATTACATATGTTCCGTCACAATACATGTTATGGGAGCATTATTCAGTGATACTTGTCATGGTAATAAAACAGAACGAACAAACACAAAACACTAAACTTAATCCTATTAATCGCTTATGTGTTTTGTTTTTTTTGCTTATCAATTCAGCCATTTTACCGTTAATTCGTTTCACGCGGGAAGTGCTTCATGATAGCAACATAAGATAAAGAGCACATGGGGGTTGGGGTCATTAAATTACATAAAAAATAAACTTTGTATAAAGCTTTTCAGATTCAGTTTAAGAAATCCTTGACCAATAATGCCCAATTTGCAATGATACAAGCATTTCGCTACATCTGCATGCAACCACCAACATTTGAATGGTGCTGCCCATGCGTACACATACCATAATGAGACGGACAACGCTGCGATCTCTATACGATAACGAGACAGAGAATGAGGATATTCTCTTTTTTTAAATGAATATCAAATTAAAACCATTTTTAAAATTGAGTATACTACAATACATTGAGTGCAACATGCTGCATTCAACCGCACTGGTGATCCATGCAGTTTTTAAAGAATGGAATTTTGACGTTAAATACTTTTTCATTAGGGTCGCAGCGTATTATGCACATCTGCAAGCATAGCAGCAAAGGCTGGACACATATTTCCCTGTTTTTAATAGGATGCGTATAGCATTTTAACATGTGTACGTAAGTGGGCATTATAAACGGCCCATTCAGTTGTCAAAACGTGGGTTTGGCCAAGCAGCCTACTATTCCCCATCGTTCATCAGTACGATTTTGACGGCCAACTATCTGAAAAAGTTTGAGGGTTTATCTGTTCTTTCGTTAGGATTTTGGCTAATCTCACTATGGCTAGCATTAGCTGTTAAAGTGCATAGGCAACTGAGGGAGAGAGCCTACCTTTTCATGGTTGTTTCATCAATAGGACTGTGAAGTTCCCAAATGTAAGAGGACTCCCGTAGTATTTGCAAAAATCCATTCAGGGGGCTTTTGGCAAATGCGTTCTAATTATCTAAAGGCACACTGTTGCTATGGCCTGTAGTCACACAGTCGTTTAAAGAGAATGATGGCAGGTCTGTGTGGCAAATTAATTATTTGCATATAGGCCTACTGTAGCTCTGATTGGCTTTGGTGCACCGGTCTGCATAGACTCTGGTCCTGGACAGGACAGCTGTTTAATTAAATTGTCCAAACAAGGCCGCTTTCCCACTCTATATTGCTTTACAATTTTCACAAATGCCTTACTATCATTCAAACATTCTATGAATTTGTGAAAATGACAAGTGCTCAGAATTTTCCCAACAAAAATCAAATACAGATTTTAATAAGATTTCGTTTCGCTAAAACAGTGTTCCATTTAACTGCTAAACCATCTAATAACCTAGCAGGTGGGTGATATTCTGAAACTCAGCTCTACATCAAAGTTGGTACTAACTTGTATTTTCTTCTCTTAGATATGTGAAGCCTCCCCATCATGTAGCAGATTCTGACGGGGAGGGAATTGAGTCGATCGACTACTGGATTTATCATGTGTGCAACCAAGTTTCAAAGGGAAGACTACACAGCGTAACTAACATCTACATAGGGGTTCTGCAATATGAACAAGAGCACTGTGCAACTCACTGCTGTGGCTGATGAAACATTTCAAAAGACCTTAACCTCATCCACCAGCCACCTCCGAACTATGCAGTAATAATTAAGGCCTAGGGAGTTTTATTGTATGGTGAAGGGCAAATGTCTTCGAACACATCTCTTGGTGCCCCAGCTGCTTGAGTGTGAGCTACCAGCTATAACCATAAATATTTTTAAGCTCTTTCCTGACTATTGAAGAGAAAGGATGACAGTGGGGAAAGAGGTGGTGTCGAAGGGCAGTAGGCCACGGCATTGTTTTCAATGTATGGATTTTCTGACGACTCCTGAGAATGTTCGTTCTAGTTTACTCATTTTCTCTTAGCTGTATTTCTTTTTACTGTGGATTCAAATCTGTTTTGAAAAAATAAAAGTTGTCACAATATAGGAAATGCTTTGCCATAATCTATAGCCCTATTTGGACAGGATGCGTTTTACTGGGGGAGCTCAGTTAATGTGCACAAGCACAAATCACCACATCCGTAATTTGTCCCGTCCAAATCTGCCATTTAGTCTTTTTTTTTAAATTATCCCATCCAAGGTTTTTTGGCAAACTCTCAGGTCCTCTGATAACTTATCCTGTCATCCCTGTGTTGAGGGATATTAGAGTAACAGGTGCTGCACCCAGTTTGGGAAAGAACATTAACAAATCGATGCTTAAAAATATGCTTTGATGAATGAACTTTTGTCACATCAACTTAGTGCCATAGTTCTTTTAAAATATGAAGTGGACAATATTTTGCCAATATGTTTGTTAATTGCCTTTCTATAAACTGAAAGCCATTAAGTCAATATTAGGCTATCCCGAGACGTGAAATATCTTCATGCCTAGAAAAGCCTCCAGGCTTCCATCATATTTGAATTAACAAGAAAAAATAATTAGGGGCAGTTTGGAAAAACGGACAAGCTGGAGTAATAATTACATAGCCGATGTTCTATAGTAATACTAGTCCTGTGCGAATAGAGCTTATGAACCATTGTGTGATGTTTTCTGAATGAATTGAAGCCGATATGGGTGGCATATAGTTTACTATTAAAGATTAGTGGTTCAAAATCAGTATAATGATCATTCACAAATGCTCGTTTGTTATATATATACACAATCTAAATTAACAAGATTCCTTCTCAATAATTTCGCCCTTGCACAGAAAATAAGAGTTCTGGCGGCATTTGAGGTTGAGTAAACTTTATTTTTATGATTTTTTTCATTTTTTGTATTTTAAGTTTATTTATTAATGGTTACCTGTAAAAGGAGAAAGGGAAGTAGGTTGGGGTTAAAAGTTAGCAAGTTTCATTGTGATAAGTCCTGTGAGACGATGCTTTCGCCATGTCAATCCTCTCAACTTAAAAATGGAACCAGCTAGTGAGGACAACTCAGTCTTTCTAGGCTTTCATAAAAACAAAACCTATTTTTTCTCTCTGTCCTTAACCAAGAAGCAGAATGGGAGCCTTTGACAAGCCCTCTTCTCTCTCGCTCTCTTTGACTAAGAACTCTGGCTTAAAAAACAGGAGGGGAAAAAAGTTGCTTATTTTGTGGGCGAGAGGAGAGTGAAGTGTGGCGGCAGTGGTTCCAGAGGGGGGGCTTCAGTTCTCAGACTAGTTTAGCCAATCAGCGAACAACTTGATTGTGTTCCTCAATGGGATTGCGTCAGTCATAAGACTCAGGGAGGGACTGGGGGCATCAGCTCCCTGTCCTCAGCTCCCCTCTTCTATCCTCTGTCTCCTGCTTCTTCTGTGGTCCTCTAGGTGTAGGTAGGGGTGTCAGTTTCCAGGGGGGTGGAAGGAGAGCTGCTGGGTGGGGTGAGCCTGCACTTGTACAGCTAGAACACAGAACAACAGTCACTGAAGAAGATCTGGAAATGTAAAGCTAATTTCTATTGGAGATGTTTAGCTCTATGACTTGAAGTTACTTACCCTGTGGATGTTGGATGTAGTAGTGTTGGTGTGCCCCCTGCTGGGGGGGAGGGCCGTGCTGCTGGGCTGAGCCTGGGCCTTGCTGTGGGGGTGGGGCATAGTGCAGCATCATCTGGGGCGGGCCGTGGCCTCCTGGGTGGTGGGGGCCAGACATACCTTGGGCAACATGGGCCTGGAGCGAGAGGGGGCAAGATGGTGTCATCCCTTTCTAACAACCATATTTAACAACAACAAGACTAGTGGTCTACAGACTTACGTCGATGGAAAGATTCAGAGCGCAAAATGGGTGGCTCTTTGTAGAACGTAGTCCTACCTTCGTTACTAGGGACTTTTTGGCGCAGCTCAATCGTACTACAAAGAGTTCATTGTGGGGGCAGTGTTAAGAGCTCTGCTAACTGAAAGGCCTGACTAAGATCATGACATGTCAGAAGTGCTTCAACATCAAATATAAGAAAGAATTTCACAGAATATAATTTTCTTTGAGCTGTCAGTTTAGAGGTGTTGTGTAGGCAATGACGCTGTTGCTTGGTTCCTTGATAAAACATTTTATTTAACTAGGCAAGTCAGTTAATAACAAAATCTTATTTACAATGACTGTTCCTTGATCTGATCTACATAGGCTATGCAAAGTAGTGTTTTGCATTGATAACCAACTAATCTCAGCGACTGTTTAAACAAAACATTGTTGCCTTATTAGAATCCCCACAAAAGAGTATTTTGTTGAGAAGTAATAACTGATTCCAGGCCATTTTGAAACCGTAAAAACAGCTAGTAGCCATGTGCCTTTTCTCCTGATATGGGAGAAAATACATTAAAGCAGCATATCAAATTGAGATGTTGTAGGTTACTGGCAAGTATAACAATATTTACCAGGGCATACTATATTTAAATATGATTATTTCACAAGGAGATGTGGTAAGCTAAAAGGCTAGCTAGTTTGCTATGTTTTTAGCCAGGTTAAAGCCAGCTAGTTACGACTAGCAAGGGAAGATTAACGTAACTCTTTTCACCACAAATGAGAAGACTTGTGAATCGGAGTGTAGGAAACACGGACTGGCGAGGGCATAATGTTACCAGCTGGTGTCCACTGCTGCTGGTAATCTACCCACGCATGTAGATCAACAGCGTGAAACTTGTATTGGCCTTACGCAATTGAAACAAAAATACCGACTTGTGCTACATCCTGATATTGTCACATTGTTTGACTTAGTATCGCTGTTTGCTTAGATCTGTTACTCTCTCCTCTCTCTGGAGAGTTGAATGTATGTGGGCTGTGGGTCTTGAGTAGTCTGGTGTTTACCTGTGTGAGCTGTCCCAGGCCGGGGTAGTGTTGGGCCATGGGCTGGTGGGTGGGCAGGCTGTAGCCCTGCATGGGGTAAGAGGCCTGGGGAGAGCTGTGGCCAGGGGGCATGTTAGGGGGTGTGGGCGCTGGCAGGGGCCCAGAGTGGTACATGGACTGGGGCTGGGGGCCTCCCTGGCCCGACTGAAGAGAGGAAGGGAAGTATGTTAGGGAATTACTCTCGTGATACACAACAATGAGACAAACACTATATTCACACACACATTATCGTAAATGAATTAAAAGGTCAAATCAGTGTTTCGTAATCCTGGTCCTGTGGACCCAAAGGGGTACACATTTTTGCCCTAGCACAAGACCGCTGATTCAAATTATCGACTAATCGCCATCTTTTAATTAATACTTTTAGCTGATCCCTTACTAAGGTCAATACATTTCTGAATATTATTGAATTCTGTTTTAATGCCTGGATTCTATGAGAGCCCTAATTATATTTGGACCAGAATGAGGCTCTCCACTACCTATTGCTGCAGCGAAGATTCACCATCTTCATCTAATGTTTTCATAATGTATCTGCAGATAATCGCCGAAGATCCTAGGCCTACCAGTAGCCCATGCAAATTAAGGAGCCAAATGAACCGATGCGATAGTATACACTGACTGACGAGTCAGTCACTGTCGGGCAATCCTCGACATCCTACGAAATATTTTGTTTTACTTGTCCAGATGCGATACCATGTACATATAACCATGTTGCATGATTTATGAATGGCAAAGGGATAAATATCGACTTTAGTCAGTTCGACACCTTTTATAAACTAGTCAACACTTGCTGGTCAGTTGTCAATCAAAGCACAGTAACGTTATGCTAAATAGCCCATGCAACGCGACGCTGCGTGGCTGGCTATGTGAAACGCTAACGAAAATAAATTAAATGTGCAAGAAAACAATTAGTCTAAGTGGATTTCGACTCATCGTTACAACTTACATTACATGGGACGAGCAAATCCACATTCATCTGGCGCTCTCCCTCCTCCGTGTAAAGACATTTAAATGCAACCAACCCCAGGTGGGACAGACCGCAGACGGTTTACCCATCAGCGCTCGCTTTGATTGACAGGCGCCTATCCTATCAGAGGGTTCGACGGACTAGCGAATTGAAACTTTCACATGACAAGTAGCCTAGTTAATTAATGAAGTGGAAAAAGTAGAGGGTTGAAAATGAGTCGGACCGACTGATTAGCCGGTGCTAATGGTAAAACACTGAATTAGGGGCTTCAAGATGGTAAAACGGCTTCCAGTGATTTAAAATAATAAATATTCCAAGTATAAATACAGTAAAGTACACACATATATATATTGAGCAAAATAGTGTTTTTTAAATGGCAAACTTCAAGGAGTTGGTCTGATAGGAATTTGTGATGTCATCGGCCTCCCACATTGCTTGTGGAGCAATAGAGAACAAAAGCAGAAAGCACACCCTGCCACTTTGGGCCATGTCATGAGCTGGATCACCTATTGAGATGTGCCTTGTGTTAAGTAAATCAGATGTTAAGAGGTGAAAAGGAGTGTTTGTTACTTGAAAAGTAATAAATTACATATCCATTGCATTTAACACAAGTGACACGTTACTTTACAATATTACTGTGTGGAAAGCCACATTACTTTTCATGAAAACAAATTATCAGCATTTGTTTGACTGAGGGAGCAAGGCGCTTTCTACCAAAAATATAAGCAACTAATTAATTTCAATAATAACATTTTCTCAAAATAATTGTCACGTGTTTAATCTAAAAGTTACAATTCAAATAATGCAAGAGCACCAGCCTCTGCCATATGGACACAGACAGATACACTGTGATCCATTGGCGGCTAAAGAATTAATATAAGCAACTAATTAATTTCAATAATAACATTTTCTCAAAATAATTGTCACGTGTTTAATCTAAAAGTTACAATTCAAATAATGCAAGAGCACCAGCCTCTGCCATATGGACACAGACAGATACACTGTGATCCATTGGCGGCTAAAGAATTAAAGGAATTCAGGTTGGCCTGTAGACTATAACGTTCATCTGCAACTAAGTAAAATACATAGGCCTAAAGCCGACAAATAAAAACAAGATAGACCGCACGTACATGACCCATAAAGATTTATAAAGGG
The DNA here is from genome assembly GCF_045679555.1 of Salvelinus alpinus. NCBI lineage: Eukaryota > Metazoa > Chordata > Actinopteri > Salmoniformes > Salmonidae > Salvelinus > Salvelinus alpinus. The sequence continues at coordinate 49,205,378 of NC_092091.1, forward strand.
CACACGTTCCACTAGATGGGAAACCCCTCTTTGGGCTTTGCTATCACAGAAGCGATCAATAGCAAAGATCAGAGGTGCGCCCTCTACACATTTCTGTGGACAGCAGCAGTCATGACATTTTTCTAAAACAGCCTTTCTCTGCTCGCTCAAGAACTAAATGAGGGAACAAGTCAAGATCGGATCATGGACACGTGCCCGATTCTGCAAGTAACACTTTTTATTATTTTTACAAATTAACTTCAATAATATTACCTAATTTGAAAAAGTAACGTAAACAGACTACTCATAAAAGCCATCTGATTATATAACAAGTTACTTTAAACGCACAACTCCCAACAATGCTGGAGTGCCACTTATTACAGGCTCCTCACATAAAACATGCAAAATCACTACACCAGTACGTGAATCACTCCCTCACACACACAGCCTGGCGGTTACAGCGTTGGGCCAGTAAGCGAAAGATTGCTGGTTTGAATACCGGAGCCGACGAAGTGAGCAAAGAAGCCGTACTACGTACTACTGAACCAGTAAAATTTTTTTTTACTGCACCTGTTTTTTTTTTTACTGCACCTGTCCAGTGTTTGTGACAAAACAAACATGCATGCACACACACACACACACAGTTGGGCTGGTTGGTTTACCTGTCCGTGCCCAGGGCTGGGGGCAGTGTGCTGGGGAGGGGGCTGGCTCCCAGTAGGGGTGCTGGAGGGCTGGGGAGGGTGCATGGAGCTAGAATGGTGGGAGAACTGCTGGGAGGCTAAGAGACAGATGGAAGACTAACTTGAACCTCAAGTATGTGGATTCAAACATCATTTACAAACCAAAGAACCATGAACAATGGCAATCTTAGAAGAAATTAAATGTATTAATGCGACTGTCTAAGCAGGACCATGTCCTGCACACAACTAAAATGAAGTCTTGCCGAGTGTACTTTTAAACTGAAACGGTGCGTTATCTTACCATACATGGCCTGTTGTGGTCCCGGGGGACCCTCTGTCTGTCCAGGGTACTGAGGGCCCAGAGCCTGGGGGTGGCCCGCCTGAGTCAGCATCCTGGCCCCACCCTGCAGCATGGAGTACACCGGCTAGCACGGGGGGGAAGAGAGCAAGCAAGAAAGAGAACGAGCAAATAAAGAACGAAAGGGGAGGAAGAACGAAAGAGAAGAGGAAGAAAAAGAGTGAGAAAAGGGAATATAAGAACATCTAATGACATGAACAAAATAAACAATTTTTTCCCTGTGCAAGTCAGGCTTCTATTGAAACAAAACCTCCATCCACAACACACATTGTGGACTGGTTAGCATTAGCAACATCAGCGTGGTAGTTAACTACCTGTCCGGGGTAGTGGGGCATGCCCTGGATGACCTGACTGTACTGCAGGTAGGCCTGGGGGTAGGGGGAGGCCACCAGGGGAGGGCCTGCTGCAGACGCTGCAGCCTGGAGCATCTGGGGCTGAGAAGAGCCGTGGTGGTCCGGACGAGGTCCTACCACCTGGCCTGGGGGGGGGAGAGGGTTATTAACATACTGATCATAACTTTAGTCTATAGTTCTTTACTTCTTGATTTCAAATGTTCCAGAGTTGCTAAATTAAAAAGAGCATTACATTGAATAGAGATAGAAAGGTTATGACAGTGTTGCGACCAACCCATTGATTAGGCAACAGAATGGTGCGAGTACCTTTAGATCTGGGATACTTCCCCTGCTGGACTGTAGACATGGTGTACTGATACATCTGAGGAGCCTGGGAAACAAATGACAGTTAGACCCCGAACCTCAAATGTATACACACCATTTGTTTTTCAACACCCCAGACACACTAATGCTTATTTTTCACAGAGTCACACGCACAGCCTCAGTCCTAGTCATACCTGCACAGAGTGTCCCTGTATCTGTACGGGGGAGAGGTAGGACAGGTAGGGGGTGCTGTAGATGGCCTGTTGTCCCGGGGGGGGCTGGAGCACCACGGAGGGGCTGGGAGGAGTGGGCCGCGGGGGGGTGGGGGCGGGGGACGGCTTCACCTGGGGAGGAGAGAACTCGCACAGTTTAGGTTGGTTTGTGAGATAATGTAAGTAAGCGTGTGTTTAGCTGAACAAATCACACAGTTACATTTGGTGTATGTGTCTGAACATATCATTTGGACCACCACCCAGGACAATGGATCTAATCCCAGAAGCTGACCCAAAACAACGGCGCCGCAGAAGGGGCAGACGGAGCGGCCTCCTGGTCAGACTCCATAGACGTGCACATCGTCCACCGCTCCAGAGCATACTACTCGCCAATGTCCAGTCTCTTGATAACAAAGGTAGACGAAATTCGAGGAAGGGTTGCCTTCCAGAGAGACAGAGAATGTTACATTCTCTGTTTCACGGAAACATGGCTCTCTCGGGCGGGATATGTTGTCGGAATCGGTCCAGCCACTGGGCTTCTCCATGCATCGAGCCTACAGAGAAACACCCCACTGTGAAGAGCGGGGGTGTATGCTTCATGATTAATAACGTCATACAGGAACTCAAGTCCTTCTGCTCACCCGACCTAGAATTCCTCAATCAATCAAATGCTGGCCATATTACTTTCCAAGAGCATTCTCATCAGTTATCGTCACAGCTGTTTCCCCTCAAGCAGACACCAATATGGCCCCCAAGGAACTTCACTGGACTCTATGTAAACTGGAAACCAGATATCCTGATGCTGCATTTATTGTAGCTGGGGATTTTAACAAAGCAAATTTGAGAACAAGGCTACCTAAAATTCTATCAGCATATTGATTGCACTACGCGCGCGGGGGGGGGGGGGGGGGGGTAATACACTAGACCACTGCTACTTTAACTTCCGCGATGCATACTCCCTCTCACGTCAAATCTGACAACGATGCCATCTTGCTCCTACCGTCTTATAGGCAGAAACCCAAACAGGACGTACCAGTGACTAGAACCATTCAACGCTGGTCTGACCAATCGGAATCCACGCTTCAAGATTGTTTTGATCACATGGACTGGGATATGTTCCGGTCAGCCTCAGAACAACATCGATCTATACGCTGACTCGGTGAGTGAGTTTATAAAGAAGTGCATTGGAGATGTACCCACTGACTATTTAAACGTACCCTAACCAGAAATTTTGGATGGATGGCGGCATTTGTGCAAAACTGAAAGCAATAACCACCGCATTTAACCATGGAAAGAGGTCTGGGAATATGGCTGAATATAAACAGTGTAGTTATTCCCTCCGCAAGGCAATCAAACAAGCGAAATGCCAGAACAGGGACAAAGTGGAGTCGCAATTCAACAGCTCAGACACGAGACGAATGTGGCAGGGTCTACAGGAAATCACAGAACACAAAAAGAAAACCAGCCACATCACGGACACCGACGTCACGCTTCCAGACAAACTAAACACCTTCTTTGCCCGCTTTGAGGATAATACAGTGCCACCGTCGCGGCCCGCTAACAAGAACTGCGCCCCCCCACCTCCCTCTCCGTGGCTGACGTGAGTCAAACATTTAAAACGTGTTAACGCTCACAAGGCTGGTGGCACCAGACGGCATCCCTAGCCGCGTCCTCAGAACATGCGCAGACCAGATGGCTGGTGTGTTTACGGACATATTCAATCGCTCCCTATACCGGTCTGATGGCCACCCTTGTTCCTGTACCCAAGAAGGGAAAGACAACTGAAATAAATGACTACCGCCCCGTAGCACTCACTTCTGTCTTCATGAGGTGCTTTGAGAGACTATTCAAGGATCATATCACCTCCAACTTACCGGCCACCCTAGACCCACTTCAGTATGCATACTGCCCAAACAGGCCCACAGACGATGCAATCGCCATCACACTGCCCTATCCCATCTGGACAAGAGGAATACCTATGTAAGAATGCTGTTCATTGACTACAGCTCAGCATTCAACACCATAGTACCCTCCAAGCTCATCATCAAGCTGGAGGCCCTGAGCCTCAACCCCGCCCTGTGCAGTTGGGTCCTGGACTTTGACGGCCCCATGTGGTGAAGGTAGGAAACAACATCTCCACTTTGCTGACCCTCAACACTGGGGCCCCACAAGGGTGCGTGCTCAGCCCTCTCCTGTACTCCTTGCTCAGCCACGCACTCCAACTCAATCATCAAATTTGCAGACGACAACAGTAGTGGGCTTGATTACCAACACCGACGAGAGCCTACAGGGAGGTGGTGAGGGCACTCGGAGTGTGGTGTCAGGAAAAAAACCTCACTCAATGTCAACAAAACAAAGGAGATGATCGTGGACTTCAGGAAACAGCAGAGGGAGCACCCCCCTATCCACATCGAAGGGACAGCAGTGGAGAAGGTGGAAAGTTAAGTTCCTCGGTGTACACATCACTGACAAACTGAAATGGTCCACCCACACAGACAGTGTGGTAAAGAAGGCACAACAGCACCTCTTCAATCTCGAGGACGAAGAAAATGTTGCTTGTCGCCCAAAACCCTGACTAACTTTTACAGATCCACAATCGAGAGCATCCTATCGGGCTGTATCACAGCCTGGTACGGCAACTGCTCCGCCCACAACCACGAGGTTGGTGCGGTCTGCACAACGCATCACCGGGGGCAAACTACCTGCCCTCCATGACACCTATAGCACCCGATGTCAAAGGAAGGACAAAAAGATCAAGGACAACAACCACTGCCTGTTCACACCACTACCATCCAGAAGGCGAGGTCAGTACAGGTGCATCAAAACTGTGACCGAGAGACTGAAGAACTGCTTCAATCTCAAGGCCATCAGACTGCTAAACAGCAATCACTAACTCAGAGGCTGCTGCCTACATTGAGACCCAATCACTGGCCACTAACAAATGGATCACTAGTCACTTTAAAAATAATGTTTACATTACTCATATCATATTTATATACTGTATTTTATACCATCTATTTCACCATGTGTCACTCAGCCATCGCTCATCCATATATTTATATGTACATATTCTCATTCACCCCTTTAGATATGTGTATTAAGTAATTGTTAGATATTACTGCACTGTCAGAACCAGAAGCACAAGCAATTGACTACACTCGCATTAACATCTGCTAACCATGTGTATGTGACCAATAAAATTTGATTTGAACTCCTGGCCAAACAGGTTGTTGTGAGAGAGAACTTGTTCTCTGTGTGTGTGTGTGTGTGTGTGTGTGTGTGTGTGTGTGTGTGTGTGTGTGTGTGTGTGTGTGTGACAGACCAGGGTCATGGGTGCCTTGAAGACGAACTCTTTGGCGTTGGGGTTCAGCGTAGACTTCTTCACCTGACTAAAAAAAAAAACACACAGAAGGAGAGCGAGATGAGATGAATTCTTTCAAATCCCTTTTCCATACATCCATCCTCAACATGGCAACTACCTTGCCCACCTGAGCATGGGGCTCACTTAACTTAGCACTGCATCAACATATTGTTATATACGGTATTGTAAAAATCCATACCGGTATTCATGATATATCACCCAGACCTAGCATAATACCTACAGATGTGCCAACACATCTTATTAATACTAGGGTTGTAACAGTACACTACCTCGGTTTGATCTGCACTGTGAACCTGTATGGATACACTGGGTTGTAGCCTATGCCTCGAGTAAATCTGACCTGAAAAAACATTGTAGGCTATTCCGTTAAAACTAGCACCAATGCGCACGTTGTAATCAAAATTTGTATCTAAAATTGACCCATTTCAAACTTTCCTTTTGTTAAACAGCCTAGTATTGGCATATATATTACTCTTACAGAATTTCCACATGGGAGAGGATATTTGAAATTTAATCCAAGCCTACTGGATGATAACTTGTTAATTAACTAGGACAGAAGAATTTCTAACGGACTTTTTCCTGACAGAACATGGGTACAGCAGATCCCCTTATTGTATGGGACACTTTTAATAGTGCCTTTAGAGGCCATGCAATTCAGTAATCACCTATAAAACGAAAGCAATTTAGGTCAAAAGAGTCCATATTAAACAAAGGAAATTGCCTGAGGTAGAGTACCATATGACAAGCTGTAGACCACACTATCTACCAAGAGAGTTCTCATCTATATTATTCGTAGCCATCTATTTACCACCACAGAACGAAGCTGGCACTAAGACAGCTCTCAACCAACTCTATAAGTAAAGAAGAAAATGCTCACCCAGAAGCGGCGCTCCTAGTGGCCGGGGACTTTAATGCTGACAAACTTAAATCAGTTTTACCAAATTTGTCACGTGCAACCAGAGAAAAAAAAAAAAAAAAAAAAGGAAAGAAGAACTCTAGACCACCCTTACTCCACACACAGAGATGCATACAAAGCTCTCCCCTGACCACCTCCTGGAAAATCTGACCATAATTCATCCTCCTGACTGCTGCTTACAAGCAAAAACTAAAGCAGGAAGTACCAGTGACTCGCTCAATACGGAAGCGGTCAGATGACGCAGATGCTACAACACAGGACTGTTTTGCTAGCACAGACTGGAATATGTTCCAGGATTCATCCAATGGCGCTGAGGAGTATACCACCTCAATCAATCTGCTTCATCAATAAGTGCATCGACGACGACGACGTCGTCCCCGCAGTGACTGTACGTACAGATCCCAACCAGAAACCACGGATTACAGGCAACGTCCGCATTGAGCTAAAGGCTAGAGCTGCCGCTTTCAAGGAGCGGGAGACTAATCCGGACGGTTATAAGAAATCCCACTATGCCCTCAGACGAACCATCAAACACGCGTCAATAGAGGATTAATATTGAATCCTACTACACCGGATCTGATGCTCGTCGGCAGGGCTTGAAAACTATTACGGACTACAAAGGGAAACCCAGACGCGAGCTGCCCAGTGCCGTGAGCTGCCCAGTGACAAGAGCCTACCGGATGACCTAAATACCTTATGCTTGCGTCGAGGCAAGCAACACAGAAGCATGCACGAGAGCACCACCAGTTAAGAATGACTGTGCGATAACGCTCTTGGTAGCCGATGTGAACAAAACCTTTAAAACAGGTCAACATTCACAAAGCCGCGGGGCCAGACAGATTACCAGGACGTGTACTCAAAGCATGCTCTGACCAACTGTCAAGTGTCTTCACTGATATTTTCAACCTCTCTCTGACCAAGTCTGTAATACCTACATGTTTCAAGCAGGCCACCATCCTGTGCCCAAGGAAGCGAAGGTAACCTGCCTAAATGATTACCGCCCCATGGCACTCATGTCTGTAGCCATGAAGTGCTTTGAAAGGCTGATCATGGCTCACATCAACAGCATCCTCCCGGACACCCTAGACCCACTCCAATTCACATACGCCCCAACAGATCCACAGATGATGCAATCGCTATTGCACTCCACACTGCCCTTTCCCACCTGGACAAAAGTAACACCTATGTGAGAATGCTGTTCAATGACTACAGCTCAGAGTTCAACACCATAGTGCCCACGAAGCTCATCACTAAGCTAAGGACCCTGGGACTAGACGGGCTGCCCCCAGGTGGTAAGGGTAGGCAACAACACGTCTGCCACACTGATCCTCAACACTGGGGCCCCTCAGGGGTGTGTACTTAGTCCCTTCCAGTATTCCCTGTTCACCCACGACCGCGTGGCCAAACACCACTCCAACATTAAGTTTGCTGACGACACAATAGTGTCCGACAATCACCGACAACGATGAGACAGCCTATAGGGAGTAGGTCAAAACTGGCAGGGTGGTGACAGGACAACAACCTCTCCCTCAATGTGAGCAAGACAAAGGAGCTGATCGCAGACTACAGGAAAAAGGCAGGCCGAACAGGCCCCCATTAAGATCGATGGGGCTGTAGTGGAGCGGGTCGAGAGTTAAGTTCCTTGGTGTCCACATCACCAACGAACTGTCATTGTCCAAACATACCAAGACAATCATGAAGAGGGCACGACAACCCCCCCCCCCCCCCCAGGAGACTGAAAATATTTTGCAAGCTTCCTGCCATCCAGGACTTATATAATAGGCGGTGTTTCCACACGGCACAAGTCTAGGACCAAAAGGCTGCTCCACAGCTTCTACCCCCAAGCCATAATACTGCTGAACAATTAACAATTAATAAAATTGTTTCCAGACAATTTACCTTGACTGACCCTCCTCCCTTTTGTGCACTGCTGCTACTCGCTGTTTATTATCTATTGCATAGTCACTTCACCCCCACCTACATGTACAAATTACCTGTACCCCCACATGCGATCAGCTCCTTTGTCTTGCTCAGTACCGGTGCCCCCTGTATATAGCCTCGTTATTGTTATTATGTTACTTTTTATTTTAGCCTACTTGGAAAATATTTTCTTAACTCTTCTTGAACTGCACTGTTGGTTAAGGGCTTGTAAGTAACCATTTCACGGTAAAGTCTATACTTGTATTTGGCGCATGTGACGAATAAAGTTTGATTTGATATTTTTAAAGAGGAAGCAAAGTACTTTATGAATGTTTTAGTTTGTCTCCTCCATCTCCACTGACCGAAGCTAATTGTATGGATTTCTTTCCTATTAATAAGGTAACATTTTAATCTGTACATAAAGACCCATGTGAAGGCCAAATTACAGACGAACTTCTTGATGCAATTAAAGCCTTTAAGTCCAGGAAAACTCCAGGGCTGGATGACATACCAGTGGAAGTATACCAAACTTTTTTAATATACTCAGAGGACCATTATTAGGATGTTTTAACCACTCCTATATAAACGGTTGATTATCGGACACACAAGGTCTGATTCCATTATTACTGAAACAGGATCCAAGTGGTATATATAAAGATCCAGTCCATAAAAAAAAAAAATGGAGGCCTCTTACACTTCAGTGTTGTGACGCAAAATGCTTGGCGCATAGAATTAATAAGGTTCTGTCAGATATTATTCATCCTAATCAGACAGTTTATTTTTTACATGGACGATACATTGGAGATATAAGTACTATATATCTATATATAAATGGAATATTTCCATTTTGGAGAATCTCTTATAAAAACGGGTTAAAGATATGTATAGTAACACTAGGTGTAAAATAGTAAATAATGGCTTTTTCCCTTTATTCAGATAACTGCTCACTTTCGGTTATTTGAAAATGAAATCTCCAAAATATCGCAATTTTTTAAACAAGCCTTAGAAAGTGGGATGTAATTTCAGTTTAATCCACCTGAAAGAACAGAACAAATACTACAAAAAATATTGTGGTTAAACTCAAATATACTAATTGATTAACCTTAAAAAAAAAACTTGATTCTTCAAAAATGATATCATAAATAGGACTGGTTGAGTTGTCACACACATGCAGCTAACGCAGACATATGGAAATGTCTGTTCTACCGAAAATTACAACCAACTAATTGCAGCATTACCACAAAAATGGAAGAGGTGTTTCTCCAGAAGTCTGTAGAAAGGACTCTTTAGTGTTCTACGTTTTCATAACTGTGACCTTAAGACACTAACAGCTTACAGACGGTAGACAATTAACGACCGTTCCACAGGTGCATGTTCATTAAACAAGCATGGGAAACAGTGTTTAAACCCTTTACAATAAAGATCAGTGAAGTTATTTGGATTTTTACAAATTATCTTTGAAAGACAGAGTCCTAAAAAGGTTAGTTGGGTAGAGATTTGACGTACCGATTCCAGGGCACATGAATTGACACGCAAAACGACGCCGGATTCAAAACTTCTAATTTTTCATTTTAAATTATACAAAATTCTTGAAACCAATAGAATGTTATATACAGTTGAAGTCAGAAGTTTACATACACTTAGGTTGGAGTCATTAAAACTCGTTTTTCAACTACTCCAAATGTCTTGTAAGCAAACTATAGTTGTAGCAAGTTGGTTAGGACATCTACTCTGTACATAAGTAATTTTCCCAACAATTGTTTACAGACAGATTATTTCACTTATAATTCACTGTGTCACAATTCCAGTGGGTCAGAAGTTTACATACACTAAGTTGACTGTACCGTTAAACAGCTTGGAAAATTCCAGAAAATGATGTAATGGCTTTAGAAGCTTCTGATAGGCTAATTGACATCATTTGAGTCAATTGGAGGTGTACCTGTGGATGTATTTCAAGGCCTACCTTCAAACTCAGTGCCTCTTTGCTTGACATCATGGGAAAATCAAAAGAAGTCAGCCAAGACCTCAGAAAATAAATTGTGTACCTCCACAAGTCTTGTTCATCCTTGGAAGCAAAAAATAGAACTGTTTAGCCATAATGACCATCGTTATGTTTGGAGGAAAAAGGGGGAGGCTTGCAAGCCGAAGAACACCATCCCAACCGTGAAGCACGGGGGTGGCAGCGTCATGTTGTGCTTAGCTGCAGGAGGAACTTGTGCACTTCACAAAATAGATGGCTTCATGAGGAATGAAAATTATGTGGATATATTGAAGCAACATCTCAAGACATCAGTCAGGAAGTTAAAGCTTGGTCGCAAATGGGTCTTCCAAATGGACAATGACCCCAAGCATACTTCCAAAGTTGTGGCAAAATGGCTTATGGACAACAAAGTCAAGGTATTGGTGTGGCCATCACAAAGCCCTGACCTCAAGCCTATAGATCATTTGTGGGCAGAACTGAAAAAGCATGTGTGAGCAAGGAGGCCTACCAACCTGACTCAGTTACACTAGCTCTGTCAGGAGGAATGGGCCAAAATTCACCCAACTTATTGTGGGAAGCTTGTGGAAGGCTTCCTGAAACGTTTGACCCAAGTTAAACAATTTAAAGGCAATGCTACCAAATACTAATTGAGTGTATGTAAACTTCGGACCCACTGGGAATGTGACGAAATAAATAAAAGCTGAAATAAATCATTCTCTCTACTATTATTCTGACATTTCACATTCTTAAAATAAAGTGGTGATCCTAACTGACCTAAGACAGGGAATTTTTACTAGGATTAAATGTCAGAAATTGTGAAAAACTGAGTTTAAATGTATTTGGCTAAGGTGTCTGTCTGCATATATGCAGACAGACACCTTAGCCAAATACATTTAAACTCAGTTTTTAATATATATATATATATATATATATACACACACACACTGAAATATACAGTATGGAACTAGTTCTGTATGATGGCGAGTTGTGGGGTCAATAAACCAGAATTGGAGAATCCTCAATTATCATTTAAAATCTCAAATTTCCCAACATTTTGGCTTCACAGTAGACTACAACGGCAATGGACAGAGAGATGTGGATAAAACGCTAACAGTATGTCGCCACTGCTCAATGAGAATACCCTAACAAATATATTGACACATTTACAACATCACAGAATACCGGAACAAGAAAGAAAAACAGCAACACATCGTCTCCCCTATGCATTCAAACACCTGAATATGACCAGGCCAAAGAGATTACAAGAGCAATAGGTAGGCTATGTTAATATGTTTTACAGTCTGGGTTATAGCTGCAGATATGCGCCCATTCTCAGTGGTTGAGAGAAGGGGGTTTCAGTAGAGGTTTAAGCACCTCGTAAAAGTGCTCGAGCCAGGTTACCACTTCCCTCTTGCACCCATTTCAGCAAACAGGTTACTTGCCCTATATACGCAAACCAAAGCAGAAGTTTACAGTGATTTGCCCTATGCACCATGTGTTGCGCTTACTTAACAGTGAGCCTATCACATTACCCCGGACTAGGAGATGTACCTTGGTACAGACGCTTATCTGGCACTGAGGGAGGCAGTGTCATAGCGCGTTTGTAACCAAGAGGGAAGTGGGTATTTACCATATTCGACTAGGAAAAACTCACTTGAACGGCCCTCAAGCTGGTAATTACTAGTGGGAAACATGTCTATCATCCTGAGCACCCACTTCTCCCACGTTGCCCTCTGACATCACCTATTAAGGAAATGGCCTCAAACTGCATTTCCGGCAGTTAAATGCAACAGAACATTATTTATAAAAAGCACTATAATTTCTTTACAAGCACGAAGGCTGTACTTTCGGTCGACACAGCTTGTTGGCCATTAGCCAACTGGCATTTTGCAACGAGTTCAAATCACATGAATGCATCCAACTAGTATTTATGACTTCACAAATGGTAAATTCCCACCTCCCACATGGTTACAAACACAGCATTGGAGTGGAAACTTGAGGCCCAACCTAACAATCCGGTCACAACAGACAATGCAAGGAACATTGTGAATGACATTACATCTTTCCTGTGACCCCACAACCGTAGTACGTACCGAACCATAGGTTTGGTGAACCGTTACACCCCCTAATCAACACTACTACATATAACAGATTAACTGTAGGAATTAGGTTGATTTAGGAGTAGACTATTGCACTACACTGTGGAATAATGTACTGTATTGCACTGTTCTCGGGTCACACTTACTCAGCCACACCCTCTGCTCGCTCGCTGCCCTCCTCCTCGCTGCCAGGGGACCTGGCTGGCTGGGGTGTCCCTGTAGCCTGTCTGTCTGGACCTGATGACTGAGAGGAGGTGTTGGGGGATGGAGAGGGAGTAGGGGTGGTGGGGGTCAGGGTGAAGGAGGACCCCTCTCCAGTCTGGGGGTCCTGGGAGGGGGTGTGGCCAGGGGCGGGTACGGACTCGGCTGTGGTGGCGGAGTCTGATGGGGAGGGCTGGGCGGATTCTGAGGTGGGGCCAGCAGAAGGGGAGGGGCTGGGCTGGAGCTTTGGAAGAGAGCGAGAGTGTCAGAATCAGATAAGATACATGGGTCACACACAGGCATGCATGGGCACGAGACACACTTACCCGGAACTCTTTGCCAAATTTCCGTAGCTCCTCCAACTGTGTTCTCTGCAGGACTGAGGGAACTGAGAGGGAGAGACAAAATATTTTTTTTCAAAAGACCTAAGATAACAGAAAGGACAGGGACCAGTCAAATGGAGAGAGGAAGGGAGAGCGCTAACCTTTGCCGCTCTTGCTGTCTTGAGGGCTGGCTGGGCCTTCTGTCCTCTCCTTAGCCGCTGAGCTTAGGATCTCATTCACTGAAAGAGAGAGAAAAAGAAAGCAAGAGACAAGATGGAGAGATTAAGAGGTAGAGAAAGGAACATAAATCATAAATTAACTTCTTATGGCTGCAGGGGCAGTATTGAGTAGCTTGGATGAAAGGTGCCCGGAGTAAACTGCCTGCTCCTCAGTCCCAGTTGCTAATATATGCATATTATTATTCGTATTGGATAGAAGACACTCTGAAGTTTCTAAAACTGTTTGAGTTATGTCTGTGAGTATAACATAACTCATATGGCAGGCAAAAACCCGAGAAAAAATCCAAACGGGAAGTGGGAATTCTGAGGCTGGTCGATTTTCAACCAAGATCCTATTGAAATCACAGCGAGATATGGATGAGTTCGCACTTCCTACGGCTTCCACTAGATGTCAACAGTCTGTAGAACCTTGTCTGATGCCTCTATTGTGAAGGGGGGCAAATGAGAGGGGAATTAGTCAGGTCTGCCATGACCTGACCATGCGCGTTCACATGAGAGGGAGCTCTGTTCCATCGCTCATCTGAAGTCAATGTAATTCTAAAGATTGATTCAATACATCGTTTGACATGTTTCTACTGACTGTTACGGAACTTTTGGACATTGTCAGCTTTTAGTGAACCCGCTTCCTGACGTTGGATTTGTTTACCAAACACGCTAACGAAAATAGCTATTTGGACATTACCGAACCAAACGAACATTTCTTGTGGAAGTGGGAGGCCTGGGAGTGCATTCCGACGAAGATCAGCAAAGGTAAGTGAAGATTTATAATGCTTTTTATGAGTTTTGTTAACTGCACAATTTGGCGGGTAACTGTATGGCTTGCTTTTGTGGCTGAACGCTGTTTTCAGATTATTGAATATTGTGTTTTGCCGTAAAGCTTTTTGAAATCTCACACAGCGGTTGCATTATGAACAAGTGTATCTTTAATTCTATGTAAAACATACATATTTCAAAGTTTATGATGAGTATTTCTGTTATTTGACGTGGCTCTCTGCAATTTCTCCAGATATTTTGGAGGCATTTCTGAACATGGCGCCAATTTAAACTGAGGTTTATGGATATAAATATGAATTTAATCGAACAAGGTTAGTGATTAATTTCATCTCTATTTGTGCTTTTTGTGACTCCTCTCTTTGGCTGGAAAAATGGCTGAATTTCTGTGAGTTGGTGGTGACCTAACATAATCGTTTGTGGTGCTTTCGCTGAAAAGCCTATTTGAAATCGGACACTTTGGTGGGATTAACAACAAGATTACCTTTAAAATGGTATAAAATAGATGTATGTTTGAGGAATTTTGATTATGAGATTTGTTGTTTGAATTTGGCGCCCTCCACCTTCACTGGCTGTTGTCATATCATCCCGTTAACGGGATTGCAGCCCCAAGAAGTTAAACAAAAAGAACTTCAATAAATGACAATTCTGTAAAAAGAAAATTGTGTAGTAATCATCCTCCTCACCATCCACAGTGAACAGAGGGGTGGGGCCAGAGGACTTAGGTGTTGCCGAGGCGATCGAGGAGGAGGAAGTGTCCAGGTAGGAAGGGCCAGCCAGAGCGGGGTCGTCTGGTTTTGGAGAGCGTGAGACTGTGGGGAGAGACAAAGAGAAAGGGAGAAAGAAGAAGAGAGAAGGGAAAAGGAAAGGTGAGGGATGTGAATAGTCTAGAATTTGAGTGGCGGAAATGTGCGGTTGTGTGCACTTACAGATGAGATGTGTGTGTGTGTGTGTGTGTGTGTGTACCTGCAGGTGAGGACTGGGAGCTTGGGTTGCGCAGAGTTCGATTGGTCTGTACGGATCTCTGGGCTTTGGGGGAGGTTCTGGACGACACTGATCCATAGAAAGAGCCCAATTAACACTCAATATACCCCAAAACTCCCACACACTTCCTCCCTCAATATACCAAAACAGACAGAGGCCTTACCTCCGTTGACAGAAGAGCGCGAGGCATCGGCCAGAGCTTGTGGGTGAGAGATGGAGTGAGGGATCGGGTGAGAGGTAGAAGAGGGGGTAGGGCTACTGGGCTGGCCCGGGGGGCTGGCTTGGGACTGGTGGGGAGAGTAGGCGCCCCTGATGGACAGCGGGCTGCACCTATCAGAACCCTGGGATGGTCTAGAGGAGCCGGGGACTCCTGTTCGATTGGGTATTGGACCAGAGGCTCCGCCCCTCAGGCTGCTGGGGGGAACACCCATCTCCCTGGCCCTCTGGGGAAGAGGAATGTATTTACCCTCCCTAGAGAGAGAGATAAACTGAACATAAGTATAAACGCAACATGCAGCAATTTCTAAGATTTTACTGAATAACAGTTCATGTAAGGAAATCAGTCAATTTAAATCAATTCATTAGGCCCAAATCTATGGATTTTACATGACTGGGAATAGAGACATGCATCTGTTGGCCACAGATACCATAAATAAAAAGGTAGGGGAATGCAGCGCTACATATCCTTCGCAGAGTTGATCAGGCTGTTGATTGTGGCCTGTGGAATGTTATCCCACTCCTCTTCAATGGCTGTGCGAAGTTGCTGGATATAGGCGGGAACACGCTGTCGTACACGTCGATCCAGAGCATCACAAACATGCTCAACGGGTGACATGTCTGGTGAGTATGCAGGCCGAGAAAGAACTGGGACATTTTCAACTTCCAGGAATTGTGTTCAGATCCTTGCCGCATGGGGCCTTGCATTATCATGTAGAAACATGAGGTGATGGCACGACAATGGGCCTCAGGATCTCATTACGGCATCTCTGTGCATTCAAATTGCCATCAATAAAATGCAATTGTGTTCATTGTCCATAGCTTATACCTGCCAATACCATAACCCCACCACTGGGCACTGTTGAAATCAGCACACCCACACAAAGCCATACATGCAGTCTGCCATCTGCCCAGTTTTGCTGAAGCCGGGAATCATCGGTGAAGAACACACTTCTCCAGCGTTCCAGTGGCCAACAGCTCTGGTGGACATTCCTGCAAGCCCTCAACTTGAGACATCTGTGGCATTGTGTTGTGTGACAAAACTGCACATTTTAGAGTGACCTTTTATTGTCCCCAGCACATTGTGCATCTGTATAATTATCATGCTACTTAACCAGCTTCTGGTGACATGGGTAAAAAAGCTCATGAAACATGGGACCAACACTTTACATGCTGCAATTATATTTTTGTTCAGTGCATGTTAGAGTGTTGTTATGTCTGTCTATACAGCTGATTGAGTAGCCTACATCCTTGCACAGATGCAGTTTTGTCCACTGTGTTTATGCCTCCATGTATCGAGTTAAGAACTAAGCGTGTGTATGTCTGCGATTCCCCTACGGATTCACCTGCTCCCGGCACTGCTCTGGAATCCAGGGCTGCCCCTCTCCCTCCCCTCGTCTCTCTCTCGGACCACTGCGCTGTACTTGTCCTCCTCACTCTTATCGTCGTTCTCCAGGTTGGTGCGGTGACGGTACTGGGGGCTGCCCTCAATCTCATTCGCTAGGCGGGCCGCACGTGCCTCCCGCTGTCGGAAGCCATCCGAGCTGCCCCTTTCCAGGGGAACACTGAAGGGGGAGAAAGAGAGATAAGACTTCCAAGGTCATTCAGTAACATGTGTGAGAAAGGGAGATGCGAGTGAATAAGGCTGTGTTCACACAGGCAGCCCAATTCTGATGTTTTTTTCTTCTCACTAATTGGTCTTTTGACCGAGCAGACCTGAAAAAGATCTGTGATAGGTCAAAATACCAATTAGTGGGAAAAAAATAACAGAATGATACAGAGCTAAACTCTGTACGTCCCTTTTTCAGGACCCTGTCTTTCAAAGATAACTCATAAAAATCCAAATAACTTCACCAATCTTCATTGTAAAGGGTTTAAACACTGTTTCCCATGCTTGTTCAATGAAACATAAACCATTAATGAACATGCACCTGTGGAACGGTCATTAAGACACTAACAGCTTACAGACGGTAGGCAATTAAGGTCACAGTTATGAAATCGTAGAACACTAAAGAGGCCTTTCTACTGACTCTGGAGAAACACCAAAAGAAAGATGCCCAGGCTCATCTGCGTGAACGTGCCTTAGACATGCTGCAAGGAGGCATGAGGACTGCAGACGTGGCCAGGGCAATAAATTGCATTATCCGTACTGTGAGACGCCTAAGACAGCGCTACAGGGAGAAAGGACGGACAGCTGATCATCCTTGCAGTGGCAGACCACGTGTAACAACACCTGCACAGGATCGGTACATCCGAACATCACACCTGCGGGACAGGTACAGGATGGCAACAACTGCCCGAGTTACACCAGGAACGCACAATCCCTCTATCAGTGCTCAGACTGAGGCTTGTAGGCCTGTTGTAAGGCAGGTCCTCACCAGACATCACCGGCAACAACGTCGCCTATGGGCACAAACCCACCGTCGCTGGACCAGACACTAATGGCAAAAAGTGCTCTTCACTGACGAGTTGCGGTTTTGTCTCAGCAGGGGTGATGGTCAGATCCGCGTTTATCGTCGAAGGAATGAGCGTTACACCGAGGCCTGTACTCTGGAGTTTGATTTGGAGGTGGAGGGTCCGTCATGGTCTGGGGTGGTGTGTCACAGCATCATCGGAATGAGCTTGTTGTCATTGCAGGCAATCTCAACGCTGTGCGTTACAAGGAAAACATCCGCCCTCATGTGGCACCCTTCCTGCAGGCTCATCCTGACATGGCCCTTCAGCATGACAATGCCACCAGCCATACTGCTCGGTCTGTGCGTGATTTCCTGCAAGACAGGAATGTCAGTGTTCTGCCATGGCCAGCGAAGACCCCGGATCTCTGTCCCATTGAGCACGTCTGGAACCTGTTGGATCGGAGGGCGAGGGCCGTTCCCCCCAGAAATGTCCGGGAACTTGCAGGTACCTTGGTGGAAGAGTGGGGTAACATCTCACAGCAAGAACTGGCAAATCTGGTACAGTCCATGAGGAGGAGATGCACTGCAGTACTTCATGCAGCTGGTGGCCACACCAGATACTGTTATTTTGACCCCGTTTGTTCAGGGACACATACCATTTCTGTTAGTCACATGTCTGTGGAACTTGTTCAGGTCATGTCTCAGTTGTTGAATCTTATTATGTCCATACAAATATTTACACATGTTAAGTTTGCTGAAAATAAACGCAGTTGACAGTGAGAGGACGCTTCTTTTTTTGCGTAGTTTATATAGACAGATCGACCTGAGCATATTCCAATCAGAATAAGGAGCTGATGGGAGAATACTCACGTGTACATGGAGAGGCTGGAATCGTAGGTGGACGTGACGCCATACGTCTCCTCGTTAAACTTGAACATTTCGCTAGCATCCCAGCCATTAGACTAACAGAGACAGAAGAACCGTATAGTAAGTGTGTGCTTGTGTCTCACCAAGTGTGTACGTGTCAGTAACCAGGTTTCCATCCAACCATTTCATGCAGATGAATTACTTGACACATCAAAAAACTCAACAGGCCGGATAGAAACAGCAAATTTGTAGTCAAAATATCCTATTGTCAGCAACACCATTTTTTTGGTCTGTGAAATAGATTATACATAATTGCGGAGGAAACGCTGTTATGTGCAACTAGTGATATAATAACCATGTCGAAATATACTTGGAGTCACGCACTGATATGTTACATTGTTGTAACCTACTACCATCACAACGTGTGAAAGCATAAAGAGTTTATAGGCAGATAAGTTATGAACGTCACATTGTGGTTAAGTGCACGCTGAATTTCATGCAAATTCCCAATGAATATTGAGGGTGTTTTTTGAATGCTGGCGACATGATGATTGGTGCTTGGCTGCAATTATCAAATAAAAATGATCTTGCTCTTATCCATGTCAACTTGATCAGCAAACTTGTCTAGACAGCATGCACCAAAAACAGATTGGGCAAGCTTGCTATTTATCACAAAAGTTTGTGACAAAACCAACAGTAGAGTAAAAAATGTGATTGAAACACACTGAACTTCTGTTTTTTATTTGGTACTTTGTAATTGAAACGCAAATATTTTTTATGTGCACTAGGTTATCACGCAGTTTTTTTTTTACATCAGTAACAAGTCAGTTTCATAGAACCCCACCTGCGGCAGGAACATTCAAAAAATGTTTATGCAGATTTTAGAAACTGCAAATTGGATGGAAACCTAGCTACTGTATCAACTCATCTCACTGTGTGAGCGCCTCACCGTGTCCGTCTCCAGGTCGAAGCCTTCTCCGTTGCTGTCCCCTCCGTCCCACCTCTGCAGCACCTTCTCCCGGTATTCCCCGTTCACCCGCGATGAGCCGATTGCTGTATCTGTGAAAGCATCTACACACACAAAGCCTAAATTTGAAGGTATGCGTCATCTACTTGGGGTACATAATGATGCACACACACACTTGGTTCACCCTCCCATCTGTCTCATTCAGTTCGACTGCTTACTTAAACACACATCCTTTTCTTGAATCAGTTTCAGTCACACTGACAACGCACTCTCACACTTACCTCTGATGGCGTAGTTGAGGTCCACATCTCGGCAAGTCATTGTGACCAGGTCGCCGGGGCTGAAAATCATGGTGTCTGTGATCTCCTCTATCCTGGGCAGGGAGGGGGGCAAGCCTCCCCCTCCGCCTCCATCCGCCTCTCCTCCTTCGCTCCGCTTGTGGACAGCATCAACCACCAGCTCACACTGGAGTAAAAACACATTAGGACCACGGATAAACCACAGAGGTTAACTGAAGAGCGACTGCAGGCAGTGGTCAATGTGACCTGGGGGGTGTATTCATTACGCTGATTCCATTGCAAAACATTTTGAAACGGAAACCATTTACTCCAAACGTAGAACGTTTTGCAACAAAAACAAGTTTCTATTGGACAATTTTAGGTAGGTCCCTCCTGGTGTTGCATGGTATACCGAAACTTCGGTAGTTTTTCGATACTAGAAGATGAAAAACTGTTGGGAACTAGATTTTTTGTTACTTTCGGTACTTCTGTCAAATGTGTTCAACAGATCAAGCACATCTATCAGCACAGCCTACCTCTATTATAGTGCGCACTGTGCCTGCTCCAATTACTCACTGCTAGCCTGCACTGGGAGTCTGGGATGCATCATGTTAGCTCCCCACTCATGCTGCGCACAACTTAATAATGCGACACGACGGAATGTAGAAATGTTGAAACTAGGCTAGAACACTTTACAATGCAAGATGACACCGGTAGCTTCCAGCTATTGTAGGTAAACTTTCCTTGCTAGTTGACAGCTAACATCAATTCACCACCCTAGTACTTTGTGAACTATAACGCAAACCATAATGCAAAAGACGCTGATTTCAATGTTGATAGCCACAAAAAACGTTATTCATTCTCTTATTTCGGTCTCTCTCACAAAGATGATCTATTGCCTCAGCAAACTGACTGTGCTCCTACGGGCCGCCCCCCCTCTTGCCTCGTGAATGATGTCATTCCTGGTAGACAGCGCACATTTTTATAAAATAAGCTACTTCAATGCAAATGTTGAGTACAATAAAATAAGTCACAAAATGTAAGAGAGAAGGGAAACAGATTTTCATGGGGCTACAGATGACATCAGCCAAAAGAAGCTCAATAACTCAATGCATGCACACACACCTACTGCTCCTGGGGCGCCAATGACGTGAACGTTGATTAAGGCAACCCCCCGCACCTCTCTGATTCAGAGAGGTTGGGTTAAATGCAGAAGACACATTTCAGTTGAATGCATTCAGATGTGCAAAGGACTAGGTTTTGTAACAGAATCCGACTAATGAATACACCCCAGATTAAGTCGAACATCTGACCACAACCATGTTTCTACGAGGGGTCTATAATGTGTCGGTATGCAGAACACCCATGTATGGTCTAATACAAGGTAGTATAAAA
Source organism: Salvelinus alpinus (assembly GCF_045679555.1). NCBI lineage: Eukaryota > Metazoa > Chordata > Actinopteri > Salmoniformes > Salmonidae > Salvelinus > Salvelinus alpinus. The sequence continues at coordinate 49,226,198 of NC_092091.1, forward strand.
TTACCCTTGAGCTGAGGGTTTTGAAGATGCCCTCATACACATTTCCACTCTTCACTCGGACGTCACAGGTGGAGCCCTTGAAGGATAATAATAATATGGTTATTGGTCATTTCATTAAGATATACATTAGTAGACAGTTGTCAAGAACTAAAAATAGTGGAAATAGTGCATCTGTTGCATCAAAGGCACCATGGTGGACATAGGCCTAATTGACCAAATGAACACTCACCACTACAGCTGTGAGATAGTGAAGCATCCTGGTGTTGTTGTAAACACCTTCAAATACCTGTGAGTTGTAAACAAACATGTCTGACTTCAGTATGGCAGGGACCTCTATTTTAAAGTCCCAAAAAATGTGACCTTACTCTACTCGCAATGTCCTTTCAACATTTAGAGTTTACACATTGTACAATAGTGCACTAGTATGGAAGCAAACAAAGCGAAAGACAACCTACATTATGTCATTAAAAGGGTACTAGGCTATGCACTAGGCTACGAGTAAAACGTCTGTAGTACATGCTGGATAGCCTACATTTCATGATATGTGACTTACGGGAGAGGACTGAGATGGCGGCTTCATTGTATTTCTTGTCCTGAATGTGAGGAGAGAACATTAGCAACAGACAAGACAAATGGGTGTAGGTGGCTCATGGGAAAAAATCTGCAACGCAAGAAATAGGCCGGCAGCTGCATCACTTTCAATGTAGCTAACTAATATGCAAACTTGCAAAGAACTATGGGCATGGGACATAGCGTTTTTCAAATGCGGACTTTTGAGCCTGGTGGTCCTCGACCTGTCATTTGAATGCATGATGCTAGCTAGATGATCTATTCTAGAAGATATGTCTATGCAGCCGTAGAGCAAAAGACTGATCACGGTCACCGATGCGTGCCGGACGCCGGTGGTCTACGTTAGCTAGCTAAGACATAGGTGGGGGGAGGTGAAAACAAGCTAGCCCCGTAGCGGATATGTTCTGTTCTCTAGTGTCGTTTGACATTGTTTGCGAGGCTTAACGAAAACAATTGTGTTGACAAGTTGGCTAACTAGGGTTAGCCAAAACAGAAGGTAACGTTATAGCGATGTGGCTAACAATTTAGCTAACGTTCCCTAGGGGTAGCCTGCTAACGTGCAACTATTTTAGCCAAATTACTCTGGTAACAATTTGGAGTAACTAGGCGAAATTGTGAAATTATCAAAAATCGCTATGTGTTGTCTAGCTAACGTTAGCTAGCAAGCTAAACAAGACAGCTAGTATAATTTCTAGATATCGAGAGACACGTTGAATACAATAAATAATAAAATAGTATTAATACTTTTTAGTCATGTGCATCCCTGTTACTCCGCAGTCTTGCTGATTCTGTTTAAAGTCGCACGATGACAGGCCAAACAAAATCTAAAACAAACGTTTAATAAAAAGGGAAAAAAGAAAACACGGATAATCCCATCCCCGCAGAAAGTGAATGGGTATATTGGCGTCAATCAAATGTATCGTCTATCCCATTGGTTCGGACACCAGTCAATCATACCAATGTCGATTTAGCGGACCCTCTTTGCCGATTGGCCGTAACCTACATCTATTATATTTACTTTGTTCCAATTGGCTTAAAATAGCGAGTTATAGCCTCAATTTGACATGGGCACGCCCACTGTAATCCTCGCATTGACCGGTAAACCTCTATGGATATGTGGCAGATCCCCGGACTTGCTTGACGACTGTGGCCGAACATGTGCTTACCTTCCAGGCACAGCTCTGTTGGTATTGTTCCCGCTGATATGAGAGGGCAAAGCGGCAGGCCCTGCCGTTCCATTGGAGGTTTTTCGTCCGCCTGAACCGGGTTGTTGCTGGTGTGACACGTGCCAATAATTACACCTCAAGTAACAGTTATACGGATTCAATTTGCCTTTAGTCTACTAAATAGTATTTGACTTTACCAGACTGGTTACCACGTAAGTCAATGAGGACACCATCGATAAAGCTCACGTTAGCTAGCCAACTTATAGCTAGTTGCTAACAAATATTGCACAAGCTAGCTAGAATTCATACACACAGAAAACAATACATGTAGCAGCAAGCTACTCTTAGGAACTTGATACAACTACAACTCACGTTCTGTCGACGAAAAGACATTGCCTCTTCGAAAGTTAATCGATAGTTAAGCTGGCTACTGTAGTACAGCCTTGCACGTTATAGCTAGCTCGATGGCTAGCTAGACGAGCAAGCAGTAATGTCCCTTCTGTAGCTAAAACTTTTAGCACGTCGTCTTTCGTTTCCTTTCCGTAGATTTACTCGTGCGTGTGGCTTACTCCGATTGCATGTCATTTGTAACTTGAACAAATTGTAAAACTCGGGGGAAACAAATTCGCCGGTTTGGCACCACAAAAATGTTGTCGTCTGCGCGTGGCTGACTGACTGGGTTGGTGGGGGCGTGTATGTGCGCATTCACAATTTAACGTGCACGCGCTAAACAGTTTAGACCCCAAAACCGCGGTCGTCACTAATTTCAAGCCAAACTCCGCCTATTTCTAAAATGTATCTTCTTAAAATCTGATTTTAACCTTAACCACAATGCTAACCTTATGCCTAACCTTAAATTATGACCAAAACGCGAATTTTTGTTTTGATGAATTTTTATGACATAGCCATTTGACTTTGTGGCAACTAGCGACAACCCAAAGCTGCAAGAATTACTGTAACATTCCTTTACATCCTTCCCCTTTATTCAGTAAGAAACAATAACAGTGAACCAAAGCAACAACACACTAGGCCATAATGTTTCAGTATAATTATATTATATCATATCATCAAATTCAATGTAGTACCTGAAACTAACCACACAGGTTGGGACAAAACCCTGCCCACCGTCAACACAAGGTCCCAGCAAAAGAGAGCGCGAGAGACAGACAGAGACAGAAAGGCACAAATAGAGTTCAAAATTTGAAAAGGATGAACAGGGGCATGGGGTAAGATGTGTAAAAGATGATTACAAGGATCTGAGTAGAGGACAAACAAGAAGTAAAGGTATAAACAAAGAGAGGAAGGAGGGAGATACAAAGATAATGAAAGATAGAGGCACTGAACTGAATGGCAAACAGACGGACATGGCTACACAACCAAGGCACAGGTTGAAGGAGTATGACAGAGGTGATAACACAAAAAGGCACGAGTAGAAAAATGCCCCTCCCCCCCCCCCCCTTATGTTTTTCTTATATTCTATTTCTGCACATTAAAATGAAATTAGGATGAGGTCCAGGAGGAGAGGACTGTATGAGCGTGAGGGAAAGACTGAGTATGAGGCTTAGCAATATAAAAAAAGGCACAAACAAATTTCAACTGAAATAATCGGATGGGGGCAGGAACAAGTGTTACGCATTACATGGAGTTAACAACATACAATAAAAGGCATTTTAAAAACAAAATAAAATTAATACTATTAATTCCGACCATCATTATTTCCATTATCATTATTGTTAATCGTATCATTATTATTATCAATAATAAAGTATTTATCTGAATATATATTCGCTCTCTCTCTACCTCTGGCCACTTCTCTACCATTAAAGAAAACCAGAAAATGAGGAGAGAAAAAGAGAGTGAGGTTGAAAAAGTGACTGAGGTATATGTATCCTGCTTGCCAGTTCTAGCCTAGTCTCTTTGCCACCTAGTAAGTATATGGTTGTCCTCCATCTCCACCTCTGTGAAAGTGTACTGTTGGCCAGTAGAAAGTCTGCAGGATATTGAGGTATGGTACTACTGGGTTCAGAGGATCTCTCTCTCTCACTACCTACATCCATGAATTGATTCAAAAGTCTACAAAAAGCGTACCAAGAGTTGTACCGGCAAAAAAGCTTATCTCGCTAAACATTAGTGTACCTATATTTAGTGTTGTAAGGTGCTCCCATCCCTCTCTCTTCTCTTTCACCCATTTTCTCTTTCTCTCCATCTTGCCGAATCTCCCAGAATGCTTGTGTTTTAATAGTGTTAGTACGTCCTTCTAACCCCCTCCCCTCACAGTCCCGTAATAAAATACAAATACTGGTTATGAATGGCTATGACTCCCACCTCCTCCACTCTCCCTTTCGCACAAACACCCCCCCTCCCTCCTCAGAAGAAGGAGTACTGGTTGTCAATGGCTCTTGTCCTCCCTCCTTCCCGCTCTTCGCCCTCCACCCCCTCCAGTTGGCGGAGAGGAGCTTCTCTCTCCTCCCAGTCCTCCACTCATTCTCCTGCACCTCCTCCTGTAGTTGCTGCAGTTCCTCCTCCACCTCCCAGCTCTGTCTCATTCCCTCGTTCCTGGGGTGGGGTTGGGAGTGGCGGCCGGCCGGGGGGCAGGGGTGGTGGAGGAGGAGGCTGGGGAGGGCTACGGGGTTTGCTGGTCAAGTCTGTTGGGAGGAAAGAACAGCCAAGAGAGAAAAGCAGAGAAAGAAAGAGTGGAAAAAGGTGTAAATAAAGGAGGGGTGGGCAGGGTGGGGGACAAGATGAAGGTGAAATTTCCAGAGAGTGAGCGGTGAGAAGAGGAGGAAGAGGGGGAGAGACAGAGTGAGAGTCATGGCCGCAACGTCTGTGTGACAGGTCCATGTGAGTCATGGAATCAGTCGAGACAAACACACTGTGCATGCACATACACACACACCTTGTTCACATCTATTAAATACATATCATATAAAGCACAAAACAACGCATCGTCTGAAAATGTTCTATGAAGATTCTACATGACCCTAAACTTTTTAGCAGATACAACATTCTATAGCAGAGGTGGTCTCTCAAGTCATTGCTCCAGGAGTGAGCTGTGTTCTCAAAAATACTCTATGGTGGGTCCAGTTCAAGATAAGGTTAGTGCAGACTAGGTCTCTCGCTCTATGTCTCTCTCTCTGGCTCTAGGTCTCTCTCTATCCCGCTCCACTACGTCTCCCTCTCTCTCTCGCTCTCCACTTCGTTTCCCTATCGCGCTCCACTACGGCTCCCTCTCTCTCGCTCTACTACGTCTCCCTCTCTCTCGCTCTAATACGTCTCCCTCTCTCTCGCGCTCTACTACGTCTCCCTCGCGCTCTACTACGTCTCCCTCTCACTCGCGCTCTACTACGTCTCCCTCTCACTCGCGCTCCACTACGTCTCCCCCTCTCTCCACTACGTCTCCCACTCTCTCTCTCTCTCCACTACGTCTACCTCTCTCTCTCTCTCTCCACTACGTCTCCCTCTCTTTCTCTCACGCTCCACTACGTCTCCCTCTCCCTCTCTCGCGCTCCACCACGTCTCTCTCTCACTCGCGCTCTACTACGTCTCCCTCTCCCGCTGTAATACGTCTCCCTCTCTCGCTCCACTACGTCTCCCTCTCTCTCGCTCCACTACGTCTCCCTCTCTCTCGCTCCACTACGTCTCCCTCTCTCTCGCTCCACTACGTCTCCCTCTCTCTCGCTCCACTACGTCTCCCTCTCTCTCGCTCCACTACGTCTCCCTCTCTCTCTCTCGCTCCACTACGTCTCCCTCTCTCTCGCTCCACTACGTCTCCCTCTCTCTCGCTCCACTACGTCTCCCTCTCTCTCGCTCCACTACGTCTCCCTCTCTCTCGCGCCACTACGTCTCCCCCTCTCGCGCTCTACAACGTCTCCCCCTCTCGCGCTCTACAACGTCTCCCCCTCTCGCGCTCTACAACGTCTCCCCCTCTCGCGCTCTACAACGTCTCCCCCTCTCGCGCTCTACAACGTCTCCCCCTCTCGCGCTCTACAACGTCTCCCCCTCTCGCGCTCTACAACGTCTCCCCCTCTCGCGCTCCGCCACGTCTCCCCCTCTCTCTCTCCCGCGCTCTGCCACGTCTCTCTCTCTCGTGCTGAACCACGTCTCCCCCTCTCTCGCGCTCCGCCACGTCTCCCCCTCTCTCGCGCTTGCCACGTCTCCCTCTCTCTCTCTCCCACTCCGCCACGTCTCCCTCTCTCTCTTTCCTAAGCTCTGCCACGTCTCCCTCTCTCTCTCACGCGCTCTGCCACATCTCCCAAGCTCTCTTTCGCTCTCCGCCACGTCTCTCTCGCTCTAAGCCACGTCTCCCTCTCTCTCTACCACGACTCCCTCTCTCTCGCGCTCTACCACGTCTCTAACGAACCGCCACGTCTCTCTCTCTCTCTAGCGCTCCGCCACGTCTCCCACACTCGCGCTCCGCCACGTCTCCCACACTCGCGCTCCGCCACGTCTCCCACACTCTCGCACCGCCACGTCTCCCACACTCGCGCTCCGCCACGTCTCCCACACTCGCGCTCCGCCACGTCTCCCCCTCCTGCGCTCCACCACGTATCCCCATCCCGCGCTCCGCCACGTCTTCCTCTCTCTCTCCGCCACGTCTCCCTCTCTCTCTCTCGCGCTCGCTCCACCACGTCTCCCTCTCTCTCGCTCCACCACGTCTCCCTCTATCTCTCTCTCCACCACGTCTTCCTCGATCTCTCGCTCCACTACGTCTCCCTCTCTCTCGCTCCACTTCGTCTCCCTCTCTCTCGCTCCACTACGTCTCCCTCTCTCTCGCTCCACTACGTCTCCTTCTCTCTCGCTCCACTACGTCTCCCTCTCTCTCGCTCCACTACGTCTCCCTCTCTCTCGCGCCACTACGTCTCCCTCTCTCTCGCGCCACTACGTCTCCCTCTCTCTCGCGCCACTACGTCTCCCTCTCTCTCGCGCCACTACGTCTCCCTCTCTCTCTTGCGCTCTAATACGTCTCCCACTCGGGCTCCTCTACGTCTCCCACTCACGCTCTACCACATCTCCCTCCCTCTCCCTCTCTCTCTCGCGCTCCGCCACGTCTCCCTCTCGCTCCGCCACGTCACCCTCTCTCTCGCTCCACTACGTCTCCCTCTCTCTCGCTCCACTACGTCTCCCTCTCTCTCGCTCCACTACGTCTCCCTCTCTCTCGCTCCACTACGTCCCCCTCTCTCGCGCTCCGCCACGTCTCCCACACTCGCGCACCGCCACGTCTCCCACACTCGCGCACCGCCACGTCTCCCACACTCGCGCACCGCCACGTCTCCCACACTCGCGCTCCGGCACGTCTCCCACACTCGCGCTCCGCCACGTCTCCCACACTCGCGCTCCGCCACGTCTCCCCCTCCTGCGCTCCACCACGTATCCCCCTCCCGCGCTCCGCCACGTCTTCCTCTCTCTCTCCGCCACATCTCCCTCTCTCTCTCTCGCGCTCGCTCCACCACGTCTCCCTCTCTCTCGCTCCACCACGTCTCCCTCTATCTCTCTCTCCACCACGTCTTCCTCGATCTCTCGCTCCACTACGTCTCCCTCTCTCTCGCTCCACTACGTCTCCCTCTCTCTCGCTCCACTACGTCTCCCTCTCTCTCGCTCCACTACGTCTCCCTCTCTCTCGCTCCACTACGTCTCCCTCTCTCTCGCTCCACTACGTCTCCCTCTCTCTCGCTCCACTTAGTCTCCCTCTCTCTCGCTCCACTACGTCTCCCTCTCTCTCGCTCCACTACGTCTCCCTCTCTCTCGCTCCACTACGTCTCCCTCTCTCTCGCTCCACTACGTCTCCCTCTCTCTCGCTCCACTACGTCTCCCTCTCTCTCGCTCCACTAGGTCTCCCTCTCTCTCGCGCCACTACGTCTCCCTCTCTCTCGCGCCACTACGTCTCCCTCTCTCTCGCGCCACTACGTCTCCCTCTCTCTCGCGCCACTACGTCTCCCTCTCTCTCTTGCGCTCTAATACGTCTCCCACTCGGGCTCCTCTACGTCTCCCACTCGCGCTCTACCACATCTCCCTCCCTCTCCCTCTCCGTCTCCCTCTCTCTCTCTCTCTCGCGCTCCGCCACGTCTCCCTCTCGCTCCGCCACGTCACCCTCTCTCTCGCTCCACTACGTCTCCCTCTCTCTCGCTCCACTACGTCTCCCTCTCTCTCGCTCCACTACGTCTCCCTCTCTCTCGCTCCACTACGTCTCCCTCTCTCTCGCTCCACTACGTCCCCCTCTCTCGCGCTCCGCCACGTCTCCCACACTCGCGCACCGCCACGTCTCCCACACTCGCGCACCGCCACGTCTCCCACACTCGCGCACCGCCACGTCTCCCACACTCGCACCGCCACGTCTCCCACACTCGCGCTCCGCCACGTCTCCCACACTCGCGCTCCGCCACGTCTCCCACACTCGCGCTCCGCCACGTCTCCCCCTCCCGCGCTCCGCCACGTCTTCCTCTCCCTCTCTCTCTCTCGCGCTCGCTCCACCACGTCTCCCTCTCTCTCGCTCCACCACGTCTCCCTCTATCTCTCTCTCCACCACGTCTTCCTTGATCTCTCGCTCCACTACGTCTCCCTCTCTCTCGCTCCACTACGTCTCCCTCTCTCTCGCTCCACTACGTCTCCCTCTCTCTCGCTCCACTACGTCTCCCTCTCTCTCGCTCCACTACGTCTCCCTCTCTCTCGCTCCACTACGTCTCCCTCTCTCTCGCTCCACTACGTCTCCCTCTCTCTCGCTCCACTACGTCTCCCTCTCTCTCGCTCCACTACGTCTCCCTCTCTCTCGCTCCACTACGTCTCCCTCTCTCTCGCTCCACTACGTCTCCCTCTCTCTCGCGCCACTACGTCTCCCTCTCTCTCGCGCCACTACGTCTCCCTCTCTCTCGCGCCACTACGTCTCCCTCTCTCTCGCGCCACTACGTCTCCCTCTCTCTCTTGCGCTCTAATACGTCTCCCACTCGGGCTCCTCTACGTCTCCCACTCGCGCTCTACCACATCTCCCTCCCTCTCACGCTCCGCTACGTCTCCCTCTCTCGCTCTCTCTCGCGCTCCGCCACGTCTCCCTCTCTCTCTCGCTCCGCCACCCTCTCTCTCGCTCCACTACGTCTCCCTCTCTCTCGCTCCACTACGTCTCCCTCTCTCTCGCTCCACTACGTCCCCCTCTCTCGCGCTCCGCCACGTCTCCCCCTCTCTCGCGCTTGCCACGTCTCCCCCTCTCTCGCGCTTGCCACGTCTCCCTCTCTCTCTCTCCCACTCCGCCACGTCTCCCTCTCTCTCTTTCCTAAGCTCTGCCACGTCTCCCTCTCTCTCTCACGCGCTCTGCCACATCTCCCAAGCTCTCTTTCGCTCTCCGCCACGTCTCTCTCGCTCTAAGCCACGTCTCCCTCTCTCTCTACCACGACTCCCTCTCTCTCGCGCTCTACCACGTCTCTAACGAACCGCCACGTCTCTCTCTCTCTCTAGCGCTCCGCCACGTCTCCCACACTCGCGCTCCGCCACGTCTCCCACACTCGCGCTCCGCCACGTCTCCCACACTCGCGCACCGCCACGTCTCCCACACTCGCGCACCGCCACGTCTCCCACACTCGCGCACCGCCACGTCTCCCACACTCGCGCTCCGCCACGTCTCCCACACTCGCGCTCCGCCACGTCTCCCCCTCCTGCGCTCCACCACGTATCCCCATCCCGCGCTCCGCCACGTCTTCCTCTCTCTCTCCGCCACGTCTCCCTCTCTCTCTCTCGCGCTCGCTCCACCACGTCTCCCTCTCTCTCGCTCCACCACGTCTCCCTCTATCTCTCTCTCCACCACGTCTTCCTCGATCTCTCGCTCCACTACGTCTCCCTCTCTCTCGCTCCACTTCGTCTCCCTCTCTCTCGCTCCACTACGTCTCCCTCTCTCTCGCTCCACTACGTCTCCCTCTCTCTCGCTCCACTACGTCTCCCTCTCTCTCGCTCCACTACGTCTCCCTCTCTCTCGCGCCACTACGTCTCCCTCTCTCTCGCGCCACTACGTCTCCCTCTCTCTCGCGCCACTACGTCTCCCTCTCTCTCGCGCCACTACGTCTCCCTCTCTCTCTTGCGCTCTAATACGTCTCCCACTCGGGCTCCTCTACGTCTCCCACTCACGCTCTACCACATCTCCCTCCCTCTCCCTCTCCGTCTCCCTCTCTCTCTCGCGCTCCGCCACGTCTCCCTCTCGCTCCGCCACGTCACCCTCTCTCTCGCTCCACTACGTCTCCCTCTCTCTCGCTCCACTACGTCTCCCTCTCTCTCGCTCCACTACGTCTCCCTCTCTCTCGCTCCACTACGTCCCCCTCTCTCGCGCTCCGCCACGTCTCCCACACTCGCGCACCGCCACGTCTCCCACACTCGCGCACCGCCACGTCTCCCACACTCGCGCACCGCCACGTCTCCCACACTCGCGCACCGCCACGTCTCCCACACTCGCGCTCCGCCACGTCTCCCACACTCGCGCTCCGCCACGTCTCCCACACTCGCGCTCCGCCACGTCTTCCTCTCTCTCTCCGCCACGTCTCCCTCTCTCTCTCTCGCGCTCGCTCCACCACGTCTCCCTCTCTCTCGCTCCACCACGTCTCCCTCTATCTCTCTCTCCACCACGTCTTCCTCGATCTCTCGCTCCACTACGTCTCCCTCTCTCTCGCTCCACTACGTCTCCCTCTCTCTCGCGCCACTACGTCTCCCTCTCTCTCGCGCCACTACGTCTCCCTCTCTCTCGCGCCACTACGTCTCCCTCTCTCTCGCGCCACTACGTCTCCCTCTCTCTCTTGCGCTCTAATACGTCTCCCACTCGGGCTCCTCTACGTCTCCCACTCACGCTCTACCACATCTCCCTCCCTCTCCCTCTCTCTCTCGCGCTCCGCCACGTCTCCCTCTCGCTCCGCCACGTCACCCTCTCTCTCGCTCCACTACGTCTCCCTCTCTCTCGCTCCACTACGTCTCCCTCTCTCTCGCTCCACTACGTCTCCCTCTCTCTCGCTCCACTACGTCCCCCTCTCTCGCGCTCCGCCACGTCTCCCACACTCGCGCACCGCCACGTCTCCCACACTCGCGCACCGCCACGTCTCCCACACTCGCGCACCGCCACGTCTCCCACACTCGCGCTCCGGCACGTCTCCCACACTCGCGCTCCGCCACGTCTCCCACACTCGCGCTCCGCCACGTCTCCCCCTCCTGCGCTCCACCACGTATCCCCCTCCCGCGCTCCGCCACGTCTTCCTCTCTCTCTCCGCCACATCTCCCTCTCTCTCTCTCGCGCTCGCTCCACCACGTCTCCCTCTCTCTCGCTCCACCACGTCTCCCTCTATCTCTCTCTCCACCACGTCTTCCTCGATCTCTCGCTCCACTACGTCTCCCTCTCTCTCGCTCCACTACGTCTCCCTCTCTCTCGCTCCACTACGTCTCCCTCTCTCTCGCTCCACTACGTCTCCCTCTCTCTCGCTCCACTACGTCTCCCTCTCTCTCGCTCCACTTAGTCTCCCTCTCTCTCGCTCCACTACGTCTCCCTCTCTCTCGCTCCACTACGTCTCCCTCTCTCTCGCTCCACTACGTCTCCCTCTCTCTCGCTCCACTACGTCTCCCTCTCTCTCGCTCCACTACGTCTCCCTCTCTCTCGCTCCACTACGTCTCCCTCTCTCTCGCGCCACTACGTCTCCCTCTCTCTCGCGCCACTACGTCTCCCTCTCTCTCGCGCCACTACGTCTCCCTCTCTCTCGCGCCACTACGTCTCCCTCTCTCTCTTGCGCTCTAATACGTCTCCCACTCGGGCTCCTCTACGTCTCCCACTCGCGCTCTACCACATCTCCCTCCCTCTCACGCTCCGCTACGTCTCCCTCTCTCGCTCTCTCTCGCGCTCCGCCACGTCTCCCTCTCTCTCTCGCTCCGCCACGTCACCCTCTCTCTCGCTCCACTACGTCTCCCTCTCTCTCGCTCCACTACGTCTCCCTCTCTCTCGCTCCACTACGTCTCCCTCTCTCTCGCTCCACTACGTCTCCCTCTCTCTCGCTCCACTACGTCTCCCTCTCTCTCGCTCCACTACGTCTCCCTCTCTCTCGCTCCACTACGTCCCCCTCTCTCGCGCTCCGCCACGTCTCCCCCTCTCTCGCGCTTGCCACGTCTCCCCCTCTCTAGCGCTTGCCACGTCTCCCTCTCTCTCTCTCCCACTCCGCCACGTCTCCCTCTCTCTCTTTCCTAAGCTCTGCCACGTCTCCCTCTCTCTCTCACGCGCTCTGCCACATCTCCCAAGCTCTCTTTCGCTCTCCGCCACGTCTCTCTCGCTCTAAGCCACGTCTCCCTCTCTCTCTACCACGACTCCCTCTCTCTCGCGCTCTACCACGTCTCTAACGAACCGCCACGTCTCTCTCTCTCTAGCGCTCCGCCACGTCTCCCACTCGCGCTCCGCCACGTCTCCCACACTCGCGCTCCGCCACGTCTCCCACACTCGCGCTCCGCCACGTCTCCCACACTCGCGCACCGCCACGTCTCCCACACTCGCGCACCGCCACGTCTCCCACACTCGCGCTCCGCCACGTCTCCCACACTCGCGCTCCGCCACGTCTCCCCCTCCTGCGCTCCGCCACGTATCCCCATCCCGCGCTCCGCCACGTCTTCCTCTCTCTCTCCGCCACGTCTCCCTCTCTCTCTCTCGCGCTCGCTCCACCACGTCTCCCTCTCTCTCGCTCCACCACGTCTCCCTCTATCTCTCTCTCCACCACGTCTTCCTTGATCTCTCGCTCCACTACGTCTCCCTCTCTCTCGCTCCACTACGTCTCCCTCTCTCTCGCGCCACTACGTCTCCCTCTCTCTCGCGCCACTACGTCTCCCTCTCTCTCGCGCCACTACGTCTCCCTCTCTCTCGCGCCACTACGTCTCCCTCTCTCTCTTGCGCTCTAATACGTCTCCCACTCGGGCTCCTCTACGTCTCCCACTCACGCTCTACCACATCTCCCTCCCTCTCCCTCTCCGTCTCCCTCTCTCTCTCTCTCTCGCGCTCCGCCACGTCTCCCTCTCGCTCCGCCACGTCACCCTCTCTCTCGCTCCACTACGTCTCCCTCTCTCTCGCTCCACTACGTCTCCCTCTCTCTCGCTCCACTACGTCTCCCTCTCTCTCGCTCCACTACGTCTCCCTCTCTCTCGCTCCACTACGTCCCCCTCTCTCGCGCTCCGCCACGTCTCCCACACTCGCGCACCGCCACGTCTCCCACACTCGCGCACCGCCACGTCTCCCACACTCGCGCACCGCCACGTCTCCCACACTCGCACCGCCACGTCTCCCACACTCGCGCTCCGCCACGTCTCCCACACTCGCGCTCCGCCACGTCTCCCACACTCGCGCTCCGCCACGTCTCCCCCTCCCGCGCTCCGCCACGTCTTCCTCTCCCTCTCTCTCTCTCGCGCTCGCTCCACCACGTCTCCCTCTCTCTCGCTCCACCACGTCTCCCTCTATCTCTCTCTCCACCACGTCTTCCTTGATCTCTCGCTCCACTACGTCTCCCTCTCTCTCGCTCCACTACGTCTCCCTCTCTCTCGCTCCACTACGTCTCCCTCTCTCTCGCTCCACTACGTCTCCCTCTCTCTCGCTCCACTACGTCTCCCTCTCTCTCGCTCCACTACGTCTCCCTCTCTCTCGCTCCACTACGTCTCCCTCTCTCTCGCTCCACTACGTCTCCCTCTCTCTCGCTCCACTACGTCTCCCTCTCTCTCGCTCCACTACGTCTCCCTCTCTCTCGCTCCACTACGTCTCCCTCTCTCTCGCGCCACTACGTCTCCCTCTCTCTCGCGCCACTACGTCTCCCTCTCTCTCGCGCCACTACGTCTCCCTCTCTCTCGCGCCACTACGTCTCCCTCTCTCTCTTGCGCTCTAATACGTCTCCCACTCGGGCTCCTCTACGTCTCCCACTCGCGCTCTACCACATCTCCCTCCCTCTCACGCTCCGCTACGTCTCCCTCTCTCGCTCTCTCTCGCGCTCCGCCACGTCTCCCTCTCTCTCTCGCTCCGCCACCCTCTCTCTCGCTCCACTACGTCTCCCTCTCTCTCGCTCCACTACGTCTCCCTCTCTCTCGCTCCACTACGTCCCCCTCTCTCGCGCTCCGCCACGTCTCCCCCTCTCTCGCGCTTGCCACGTCTCCCCCTCTCTCGCGCTTGCCACGTCTCCCTCTCTCTCTCTCCCACTCCGCCACGTCTCCCTCTCTCTCTTTCCTAAGCTCTGCCACGTCTCCCTCTCTCTCTCACGCGCTCTGCCACATCTCCCAAGCTCTCTTTCGCTCTCCGCCACGTCTCTCTCGCTCTAAGCCACGTCTCCCTCTCTCTCTACCACGACTCCCTCTCTCTCGCGCTCTACCACGTCTCTAACGAACCGCCACGTCTCTCTCTCTCTCTAGCGCTCCGCCACGTCTCCCACACTCGCGCTCCGCCACGTCTCCCACACTCGCGCTCCGCCACGTCTCCCACACTCGCGCACCGCCACGTCTCCCACACTCGCGCACCGCCACGTCTCCCACACTCGCGCACCGCCACGTCTCCCACACTCGCGCTCCGCCACGTCTCCCACACTCGCGCTCCGCCACGTCTCCCCCTCCTGCGCTCCACCACGTATCCCCATCCCGCGCTCCGCCACGTCTTCCTCTCTCTCTCCGCCACGTCTCCCTCTCTCTCTCTCGCGCTCGCTCCACCACGTCTCCCTCTCTCTCGCTCCACCACGTCTCCCTCTATCTCTCTCTCCACCACGTCTTCCTCGATCTCTCGCTCCACTACGTCTCCCTCTCTCTCGCTCCACTTCGTCTCCCTCTCTCTCGCTCCACTACGTCTCCCTCTCTCTCGCTCCACTACGTCTCCCTCTCTCTCGCTCCACTACGTCTCCCTCTCTCTCGCTCCACTACGTCTCCCTCTCTCTCGCGCCACTACGTCTCCCTCTCTCTCGCGCCACTACGTCTCCCTCTCTCTCGCGCCACTACGTCTCCCTCTCTCTCGCGCCACTACGTCTCCCTCTCTCTCTTGCGCTCTAATACGTCTCCCACTCGGGCTCCTCTACGTCTCCCACTCACGCTCTACCACATCTCCCTCCCTCTCCCTCTCCGTCTCCCTCTCTCTCTCGCGCTCCGCCACGTCTCCCTCTCGCTCCGCCACGTCACCCTCTCTCTCGCTCCACTACGTCTCCCTCTCTCTCGCTCCACTACGTCTCCCTCTCTCTCGCTCCACTACGTCTCCCTCTCTCTCGCTCCACTACGTCCCCCTCTCTCGCGCTCCGCCACGTCTCCCACACTCGCGCACCGCCACGTCTCCCACACTCGCGCACCGCCACGTCTCCCACACTCGCGCACCGCCACGTCTCCCACACTCGCGCACCGCCACGTCTCCCACACTCGCGCTCCGCCACGTCTCCCACACTCGCGCTCCGCCACGTCTCCCACACTCGCGCTCCGCCACGTCTCCCCCTCCTGCGCTCCACCACGTATCCCCCTCCCGCGCTCCGCCACGTCTTCCTCTCTCTCTCCGCCACGTCTCCCTCTCTCTCTCTCGCGCTCGCTCCACCACGTCTCCCTCTCTCTCGCTCCACCACGTCTCCCTCTATCTCTCTCTCCACCACGTCTTCCTCGATCTCTCGCTCCACTACGTCTCCCTCTCTCTCGCTCCACTACATCTCCCTCTCTCTCGCTCCACTACGTCTCCCTCTCTCTCGCTCCACTACGTCTCCCTCTCTCTCGCTCCACTACGTCTCCCTCTCTCTCGCTCCACTACGTCTCCCTCTCTCTCGCTCCACTACGTCTCCCTCTCTCTCGCTCCACTTAGTCTCCCTCTCTCTCGCTCCACTACGTCTCCCTCTCTCTCGCTCCACTACGTCTCCCTCTCTCTCGCTCCACTACGTCTCCCTCTCTCTCGCTCCACTACGTCTCCCTCTCTCTCGCTCCACTACGTCTCCCTCTCTCTCGCTCCACTACGTCTCCCTCTCTCTCGCTCCACTACGTCTCCCTCTCTCTCGCGCCACTACGTCTCCCTCTCTCTCGCGCCACTACGTCTCCCTCTCTCTCGCGCCACTACGTCTCCCTCTCTCTCGCGCCACTACGTCTCCCTCTCTCTCTTGCGCTCTAATACGTCTCCCACTCGGGCTCCTCTACGTCTCCCACTCGCGCTCTACCACATCTCCCTCCCTCTCACGCTCCGCTACGTCTCCCTCTCTCGCTCTCTCTCGCGCTCCGCCACGTCTCCCTCTATCTCTCGCTCCGCCACGTCACCCTCTCTCTCGCTCCACTACGTCTCCCTCTCTCTCGCTCCACTACGTCTCCCTCTCTCTCGCTCCACTACGTCTCCCTCTCTCTCGCTCCACTACGTCTCCCTCTCTCTCGCTCCACTACGTCTCCCTCTCTCTCGCTCCACTACGTCCCCCTCTCTCGCGCTCCGCCACGTCTCCCCCTCTCTCGCGCTTGCCACGTCTCCCCCTCTCTCGCGCTTGCCACGTCTCCCTCTCTCTCTCTCCCACTCCGCCACGTCTCCCTCTCTCTCTCTCCCACTCCGCCACGTCTCCCTCTCTCTCTTTCCTAAGCTCTGCCACGTCTCCCTCTCTCTCTCACGCGCTCTGCCACATCTCCCAAGCTCTCTTTCGCTCTCCGCCACGTCTCTCTCGCTCTAAGCCACGTCTCCCTCTCTCTCTACCACGACTCCCTCTCTCTCGCGCTCTACCACGTCTCTAACGAACCGCCACGTCTCTCTCTCTCTAGCGCTCCGCCACGTCTCCCACTCGCGCTCCGCCACGTCTCCCACACTCGCGCTCCGCCACGTCTCCCACACTCGCGCTCCGCCACGTCTCCCACACTCGCGCACCGCCACGTCTCCCACACTCGCGCACCGCCACGTCTCCCACACTCGCGCACCGCCACGTCTCCCACACTCGCGCTCCGCCACGTCTCCCACACTCGCGCTCCGCCACGTCTCCCCCTCCTGCGCTCCACCACGTATCCCCATCCCGCGCTCCGCCACGTCTTCCTCTCTCTCTCCGCCACGTCTCCCTCTCTCTCTCTCGCGCTCGCTCCACCACGTCTCCCTCTCTCTCGCTCCACCACGTCTCCCTCTATCTCTCTCTCCACCACGTCTTCCTTGATCTCTCGCTCCACTACGTCCCCCTCTCTCGCGCTCCGCCACGTCTCCCACACTCGCGCACCGCCACGTCTCCCACACTCGCGCACCGCCACGTCTCCCACACTCGCGCACCGCCACGTCTCCCACACTCGCGCTCCGCCACGTCTCCCACACTCGCGCTCCGCCACGTCTCCCACACTCGCGCTCCGCCACGTCTCCCCCTCCTGCGCTCCACCACGTATCCCCCTCCCGCGCTCCGCCACGTCTTCCTCTCTCTCTCCGCCACGTCTCCCTCTCTCTCTCTCGCGCTCGCTCCACCACGTCTCCCTCTCTCTCGCTCCACCACGTCTCCCTCTATCTCTCTCTCCACCACGTCTTCCTCGATCTCTCGCTCCACTACGTCTCCCTCTCTCTCGCTCCACTACGTCTCCCTCTCTCTCGCTCCACTACGTCTCCCTCTCTCTCGCTCCACTACGTCTCCCTCTCTCTCGCTCCACTACGTCTCCCTCTCTCTCGCTCCACTACGTCTCCCTCTCTCTCGCTCCACTTAGTCTCCCTCTCTCTCGCTCCACTACGTCTCCCTCTCTCTCGCTCCACTACGTCTCCCTCTCTCTCGCGCCACTACGTCTCCCTCTCTCTCGCGCCACTACGTCTCCCTCTCTCTCGCGCCACTACGTCTCCCTCTCTCTCGCGCCACTACGTCTCCCTCTCTCTCTTGCGCTCTAATACGTCTCCCACTCGGGCTCCTCTACGTCTCCCACTCACGCTCTACCACATCTCCCTCCCTCTCCCTCTCCGTCTCCCTCTCTCTCTCTCTCTCTCGCTCCACTACGTCTCCCTCTCTCTCGCTCCACTACGTCTCCCTCTCTCTCGCTCCACTACGTCTCCCTCTCTCTCGCTCCACTACGTCTCCCTCTCTCTCGCTCCACTACGTCTCCCTCTCTCTCGCTCCACTACGTCTCCCTCTCTCTCGCTCCACTACGTCTCCCTCTCTCTCGCTCCACTACGTCCCCCTCTCTCGCGCTCCGCCACGTCTCCCCCTCTCTCGCGCTTGCCACGTCTCCCCCTCTCTCGCGCTTGCCACGTCTCCCTCTCTCTCTCTCCCACTCCGCCACGTCTCCCTCTCTCTCTCTCCCACTCCGCCACGTCTCCCTCTCTCTCTTTCCTAAGCTCTGCCACGTCTCCCTCTCTCTCTCACGCGCTCTGCCACATCTCCCAAGCTCTCTTTCGCTCTCCGCCACGTCTCTCTCGCTCTAAGCCACGTCTCCCTCTCTCTCTACCACGACTCCCTCTCTCTCGCGCTCTACCACGTCTCTAACGAACCGCCACGTCTCTCTCTCTCTAGCGCTCCGCCACGTCTCCCACTCGCGCTCCGCCACGTCTCCCACACTCGCGCTCCGCCACGTCTCCCACACTCGCGCTCCGCCACGTCTCCCACACTCGCGCACCGCCACGTCTCCCACACTCGCGCACCGCCACGTCTCCCACACTCGCGCACCGCCACGTCTCCCACACTCGCGCTCCGCCACGTCTCCCACACTCGCGCTCCGCCACGTCTCCCCCTCCTGCGCTCCACCACGTATCCCCATCCCGCGCTCCGCCACGTCTTCCTCTCTCTCTCCGCCACGTCTCCCTCTCTCTCTCTCGCGCTCGCTCCACCACGTCTCCCTCTCTCTCGCTCCACCACGTCTCCCTCTATCTCTCTCTCCACCACGTCTTCCTTGATCTCTCGCTCCACTACGTCCCCCTCTCTCGCGCTCCGCCACGTCTCCCACACTCGCGCACCGCCACGTCTCCCACACTCGCGCACCGCCACGTCTCCCACACTCGCGCACCGCCACGTCTCCCACACTCGCGCTCCGCCACGTCTCCCACACTCGCGCTCCGCCACGTCTCCCACACTCGCGCTCCGCCACGTCTCCCCCTCCTGCGCTCCACCACGTATCCCCCTCCCGCGCTCCGCCACGTCTTCCTCTCTCTCTCCGCCACGTCTCCCTCTCTCTCTCTCGCGCTCGCTCCACCACGTCTCCCTCTCTCTCGCTCCACCACGTCTCCCTCTATCTCTCTCTCCACCACGTCTTCCTCGATCTCTCGCTCCACTACGTCTCCCTCTCTCTCGCTCCACTACGTCTCCCTCTCTCTCGCTCCACTACGTCTCCCTCTCTCTCGCTCCACTACGTCTCCCTCTCTCTCGCTCCACTACGTCTCCCTCTCTCTCGCTCCACTTAGTCTCCCTCTCTCTCGCTCCACTACGTCTCCCTCTCTCTCGCTCCACTACGTCTCCCTCTCTCTCGCTCCACTACGTCTCCCTCTCTCTCGCGCCACTACGTCTCCCTCTCTCTCGCGCCACTACGTCTCCCTCTCTCTCGCGCCACTACGTCTCCCTCTCTCTCGCGCCACTACGTCTCCCTCTCTCTCTTGCGCTCTAATACGTCTCCCACTCGGGCTCCTCTACGTCTCCCACTCACGCTCTACCACATCTCCCTCCCTCTCCCTCTCCGTCTCCCTCTCTCTCTCTCTCTCGCGCTCCGCCACGTCTCCCTCTCGCTCCGCCACGTCACCCTCTCTCTCGCTCCACTACGTCTCCCTCTCTCTCGCTCCACTACGTCTCCCTCTCTCTCGCTCCACTACGTCTCCCTCTCTCTCGCTCCACTACGTCTCCCTCTCTCTCGCTCCACTACGTCCCCCTCTCTCGCGCTCCGCCACGTCTCCCACACTCGCGCACCGCCACGTCTCCCACACTCGCGCACCGCCACGTCTCCCACACTCGCGCACCGCCACGTCTCCCACACTCGCGCTCCGCCACGTCTCCCACACTCGCGCTCCGCCACGTCTCCCACACTCGCGCTCCGCCACGTCTCCCACACTCGCGCTCCGCCACGTCTCCCCCTCCCGCGCTCCGCCACGTCTTCCTCTCTCTCTCCGCCACGTCTCCCTCTCTCTCTCTCGCGCTCGCTCCACCACGTCTCCCTCTCTCTCGCTCCACCACGTCTCCCTCTATCTCTCTCTCCACCACGTCTTCCTTGATCTCTCGCTCCACTACGTCTCCCTCTCTCTCGCTCCACTACGTCTCCCTCTCTCTCGCTCCACTACGTCTCCCTCTCTCTCGCTCCACTACGTCTCCCTCTCTCTCGCTCCACTACGTCTCCCTCTCTCTCGCTCCACTACGTCTCCCTCTCTCTCGCTCCACTACGTCTCCCTCTCTCTCGCTCCACTACGTCTCCCTCTCTCTCGCTCCACTACGTCTCCCTCTCTCTCGCTCCACTACGTCTCCCTCTCTCTCGCTCCACTACGTCTCCCTCTCTCTCGCGCCACTACGTCTCCCTCTCTCTCGCGCCACTACGTCTCCCTCTCTCTCTTGCGCTCTAATACGTCTCCCACTCGGGCTCCTCTACGTCTCCCACTCGCGCTCTACCACATCTCCCTCCCTCTCACGCTCCGCTACGTCTCCCTCTCTCGCTCTCTCTCGCGCTCCGCCACGTCTCCCTCTCTCTCTCGCTCCGCCACGTCACCCCCTCTCTCGCGCTCCGCCACGTCTCCCCCTCTCTCGCGCTTGCCACGTCTCCCCCTCTCTCGCGCTTGCCACGTCTCCCTCTCTCTCTCTCCCACTCCGCCACGTCTCCCTCTCTCTCTTTCCTAAGCTCTGCCACGTCTCCCTCTCTCTCTCACGCGCTCTGCCACATCTCCCAAGCTCTCTTTCGCTCTCCGCCACGTCTCTCTCGCTCTAAGCCACGTCTCCCTCTCTCTCTACCACGACTCCCTCTCTCTCGCGCTCTACCACGTCTCTAACGAACCGCCACGTCTCTCTCTCTCTCTAGCGCTCCGCCACGTCTCCCACACTCGCGCTCCGCCACGTCTCCCACACTCGCGCTCCGCCACGTCTCCCACACTCGCGCACCGCCACGTCTCCCACACTCGCGCACCGCCACGTCTCCCACACTCGCGCACCGCCACGTCTCCCACACTCGCGCTCCGCCACGTCTCCCACACTCGCGCTCCGCCACGTCTCCCCCTCCTGCGCTCCACCACGTATCCCCATCCCGCGCTCCGCCACGTCTTCCTCTCTCTCTCCGCCACGTCTCCCTCTCTCTCTCTCGCGCTCGCTCCACCACGTCTCCCTCTCTCTCGCTCCACCACGTCTCCCTCTATCTCTCTCTCCACCACGTCTTCCTCGATCTCTCGCTCCACTACGTCTCCCTCTCTCTCGCTCCACTTCGTCTCCCTCTCTCTCGCTCCACTACGTCTCCCTCTCTCTCGCTCCACTACGTCTCCCTCTCTCTCGCTCCACTACGTCTCCCTCTCTCTCGCTCCACTACGTCTCCCTCTCTCTCGCGCCACTACGTCTCCCTCTCTCTCGCGCCACTACGTCTCCCTCTCTCTCGCGCCACTACGTCTCCCTCTCTCTCGCGCCACTACGTCTCCCTCTCTCTCGCGCCACTACGTCTCCCTCTCTCTCTTGCGCTCTAATACGTCTCCCACTCGGGCTCCTCTACGTCTCCCACTCACGCTCTACCACATCTCCCTCCCTCTCCCTCTCCGTCTCCCTCTCTCTCTCGCGCTCCGCCACGTCTCCCTCTCGCTCCGCCACGTCACCCTCTCTCTCGCTCCACTACGTCTCCCTCTCTCTCGCTCCACTACGTCTCCCTCTCTCTCGCTCCACTACGTCTCCCTCTCTCTCGCTCCACTACGTCCCCCTCTCTCGCGCTCCGCCACGTCTCCCACACTCGCGCACCGCCACGTCTCCCACACTCGCGCACCGCCACGTCTCCCACACTCGCGCACCGCCACGTCTCCCACACTCGCGCTCCGCCACGTCTCCCACACTCGCGCTCCGCCACGTCTCCCACACTCGCGCTCCGCCACGTCTCCCCCTCCTGCGCTCCACCACGTATCCCCCTCCCGCGCTCCGCCACGTCTTCCTCTCTCTCTCCGCCACGTCTCCCTCTCTCTCTCTCGCGCTCGCTCCACCACGTCTCCCTCTCTCTCGCTCCACCACGTCTCCCTCTATCTCTCTCTCCACCACGTCTTCCTCGATCTCTCGCTCCACTACGTCTCCCTCTCTCTCGCTCCACTACGTCTCCCTCTCTCTCGCTCCACTACGTCTCCCTCTCTCTCGCTCCACTACGTCTCCCTCTCTCTCGCTCCACTACGTCTCCCTCTCTCTCGCTCCACTACGTCTCCCTCTCTCTCGCTCCACTTAGTCTCCCTCTCTCTCGCTCCACTACGTCTCCCTCTCTCTCGCTCCACTACGTCTCCCTCTCTCTCGCTCCACTACGTCTCCCTCTCTCTCGCTCCACTACGTCTCCCTCTCTCTCGCTCCACTACGTCTCCCTCTCTCTCGCTCCACTACGTCTCCCTCTCTCTCGCGCCACTACGTCTCCCTCTCTCTCGCGCCACTACGTCTCCCTCTCTCTCGCGCCACTACGTCTCCCTCTCTCTCTTGCGCTCTAATACGTCTCCCACTCGGGCTCCTCTACGTCTCCCACTCGCGCTCTACCACATCTCCCTCCCTCTCACGCTCCGCTACGTCTCCCTCTCTCGCTCTCTCTCGCGCTCCGCCACGTCTCCCTCTCTCTCTCGCTCCGCCACGTCACCCTCTCTCTCGCTCCACTACGTCTCCCTCTCTCTCGCTCCACTACGTCTCCCTCTCTCTCGCTCCACTACGTCTCCCTCTCTCTCGCTCCACTACGTCTCCCTCTCTCTCGCTCCACTACGTCTCCCTCTCTCTCGCTCCACTACGTCCCCCTCTCTCGCGCTCCGCCACGTCTCCCCCTCTCTCGCGCTTGCCACGTCTCCCCCTCTCTCGCGCTTGCCACGTCTCCCTCTCTCTCTCACGCGCTCTGCCACATCTCCCAAGCTCTCTTTCGCTCTCCGCCACGTCTCTCTCGCTCTAAGCCACGTCTCCCTCTCTCTCTACCACGACTCCCTCTCTCTCGCGCTCTACCACGTCTCTAACGAACCGCCACGTCTCTCTCTCTCTCTAGCGCTCCGCCACGTCTCCCACACTCGCGCTCCGCCACGTCTCCCACACTCGCGCTCCGCCACGTCTCCCACACTCGCGCTCCGCCACGTCTCCCACACTCGCGCACCGCCACGTCTCCCACACTCGCGCACCGCCACGTCTCCCACACTCGCGCACCGCCACGTCTCCCACACTCGCGCTCCGCCACGTCTCCCACACTCGCGCTCCGCCACGTCTCCCCCTCCTGCGCTCCACCACGTATCCCCATCCCGCGCTCCGCCACGTCTTCCTCTCTCTCTCCGCCACGTCTCCCTCTCTCTCTCTCGCGCTCGCTCCACTACGTCTCCCTCTCTCTCGCTCCACTACGTCTCCCTCTCTCTCGCTCCACTACGTCTCCCTCTCTCTCGCGCCACTACGTCTCCCTCTCTCTCGCGCCACTACGTCTCCCTCTCTCTCGCGCCACTACGTCTCCCTCTCTCTCTTGCGCTCTAATACGTCTCCCACTCGGGCTCCTCTACGTCTCCCACTCGCGCTCTACCACATCTCCCTCCCTCTCACGCTCCGCTACGTCTCCCTCTCTCGCTCTCTCTCGCGCTCCGCCACGTCTCCCTCTCTCTCTCGCTCCGCCACGTCACCCTCTCTCTCGCTCCACTACGTCTCCCTCTCTCTCGCTCCACTACGTCTCCCTCTCTCTCGCTCCACTACGTCTCCCTCTCTCTCGCTCCACTACGTCTCCCTCTCTCTCGCTCCACTACGTCTCCCTCTCTCTCGCTCCACTACGTCTCCCTCTCTCTCGCTCCACTACGTCTCCCTCTCTCTCGCGCCACTACGTCTCCCTCTCTCTCGCGCCACTACGTCTCCCTCTCTCTCGCGCCACTACGTCTCCCTCTCTCTCGCGCCACTACGTCTCCCTCTCTCTCTTGCGCTCTAATACGTCTCCCACTCGGGCTCCTCTACGTCTCCCACTCGCGCTCTACCACATCTCCCTCCCTCTCACGCTCCGCTACGTCTCCCTCTCTCGCTCTCTCTCGCGCTCCGCCACGTCTCCCTCTCTCTCTCGCTCCGCCACGTCACCCTCTCTCTCGCTCCACTACGTCTCCCTCTCTCTCGCTCCACTACGTCTCCCTCTCTCTCGCTCCACTACGTCTCCCTCTCTCTCGCTCCACTACGTCTCCCTCTCTCTCGCTCCACTACGTCTCCCTCTCTCTCGCTCCACTACGTCCCCCTCTCTCGCGCTCCGCCACGTCTCCCCCTCTCTCGCGCTTGCCACGTCTCCCCCTCTCTCGCGCTTGCCACGTCTCCCTCTCTCTCTCTCCCACTCCGCCACGTCTCCCTCTCTCTCTTTCCTAAGCTCTGCCACGTCTCCCTCTCTCTCTCACGCGCTCTGCCACATCTCCCAAGCTCTCTTTCGCTCTCCGCCACGTCTCTCTCGCTCTAAGCCACGTCTCCCTCTCTCTCTACCACGACTCCCTCTCTCTCGCGCTCTACCACGTCTCTAACGAACCGCCACGTCTCTCTCTCTCTCTAGCGCTCCGCCACGTCTCCCACACTCGCGCTCCGCCACGTCTCCCACACTCGCGCTCCGCCACGTCTCCCACACTCGCGCTCCGCCACGTCTCCCACACTCGCGCACCGCCACGTCTCCCACACTCGCGCACCGCCACGTCTCCCACACTCGCGCACCGCCACGTCTCCCACACTCGCGCTCCGCCACGTCTCCCACACTCGCGCTCCGCCACGTCTCCCCCTCCTGCGCTCCACCACGTATCCCCATCCCGCGCTCCGCCACGTCTTCCTCTCTCTCTCCGCCACGTCTCCCTCTCTCTCTCTCGCGCTCGCTCCACCACGTCTCCCTCTCTCTCGCTCCACCACGTCTCCCTCTATCTCTCTCTCCACCACGTCTTCCTTGATCTCTCGCTCCACTACGTCTCCCTCTCTCTCGCTCCACTACGTCTCCCTCTCTCTCGCGCCACTACGTCTCCCTCTCTCTCGCGCCACTACGTCTCCCTCTCTCTCGCGCCACTACGTCTCCCTCTCTCTCGCGCCACTACGTCTCCCTCTCTCTCTTGCGCTCTAATACGTCTCCCACTCGGGCTCCTCTACGTCTCCCACTCACGCTCTACCACATCTCCCTCCCTCTCCCTCTCCGTCTCCCTCTCTCTCTCGCGCTCCGCCACGTCTCCCTCTCGCTCCGCCACGTCACCCTCTCTCTCGCTCCACTACGTCTCCCTCTCTCTCGCTCCACTACGTCTCCCTCTCTCTCGCTCCACTACGTCTCCCTCTCTCTCACTCCACTACGTCTCCCTCTCTCTCGCTCCACTACGTCTCCCTCTCTCTCGCTCCACTACGTCCCCCTCTCTCGCGCTCCGCCACGTCTCCCACACTCGCGCACCGCCACGTCTCCCACACTCGCGCACCGCCACGTCTCCCACACTCGCGCACCGCCACGTCTCCCACACTCGCACCGCCACGTCTCCCACACTCGCGCTCCGCCACGTCTCCCACACTCGCGCTCCGCCACGTCTCCCACACTCGCGCTCCGCCACGTCTCCCCCTCCTGCGCTCCACCACGTATCCCCATCCCGCGCTCCGCCACGTCTTCCTCTCTCTCTCCGCCACGTCTCCCTCTCTCTCTCTCGCGCTCGCTCCACCACGTCTCCCTCTCTCTCGCTCCACCACGTCTCCCTCTATCTCTCTCTCCACCACGTCTTCCTCGATCTCTCGCTCCACTACGTCTCCCTCTCTCTCGCTCCACTTCGTCTCCCTCTCTCTCGCTCCACTACGTCTCCCTCTCTCTCGCTCCACTACGTCTCCCTCTCTCTCGCTCCACTACGTCTCCCTCTCTCTCGCTCCACTACGTCTCCCTCTCTCTCGCGCCACTACGTCTCCCTCTCTCTCGCGCCACTACGTCTCCCTCTCTCTCGCGCCACTACGTCTCCCTCTCTCTCGCGCCACTACGTCTCCCTCTCTCTCGCGCCACTACGTCTCCCTCTCTCTCGCGCCACTACGTCTCCCTCTCTCTCTTGCGCTCTAATACGTCTCCCACTCGGGCTCCTCTACGTCTCCCACTCACGCTCTACCACATCTCCCTCCCTCTCCCTCTCCGTCTCCCTCTCTCTCTCGCGCTCCGCCACGTCTCCCTCTCGCTCCGCCACGTCACCCTCTCTCTCGCTCCACTACGTCTCCCTCTCTCTCGCTCCACTACGTCCCCCTCTCTCGCGCTCCGCCACGTCTCCCACACTCGCGCACCGCCACGTCTCCCACACTCGCGCACCGCCACGTCTCCCACACTCGCGCACCGCCACGTCTCCCACACTCGCGCTCCGCCACGTCTCCCACACTCGCGCTCCGCCACGTCTCCCACACTCGCGCTCCGCCACGTCTCCCCCTCCTGCGCTCCACCACGTATCCCCCTCCCGCGCTCCGCCACGTCTTCCTCTCTCTCTCCGCCACGTCTCCCTCTCTCTCGCGCTCGCTCCACCACGTCTCCCTCTCTCTCGCTCCACCACGTCTCCCTCTATCTCTCGCTCCACTACGTCTCCCTCTCTCTCGCTCCACTACGTCTCCCTCTCTCTCGCTCCACTACGTCTCCCTCTCTCTCGCTCCACTACGTCTCCCTCTCTCTCGCTCCACTACGTCTCCCTCTCTCTCGCTCCACTACGTCTCCCTCTCTCTCGCTCCACTACGTCTCCCTCTCTCTCGCTCCACTTAGTCTCCCTCTCTCTCGCTCCACTACGTCTCCCTCTCTCTCGCTCCACTACGTCTCCCTCTCTCTCGCTCCACTACGTCTCCCTCTCTCTCGCTCCACTACGTCTCCCTCTCTCTCGCTCCACTACGTCTCCCTCTCTCTCGCGCCACTACGTCTCCCTCTCTCTCGCGCCACTACGTCTCCCTCTCTCTCGCGCCACTACGTCTCCCTCTCTCTCGCGCCACTACGTCTCCCTTTCTCTCTTGCGCTCTAATACGTCTCCCACTCGGGCTCCTCTACGTCTCCCACTCGCGCTCTACCACATCTCCCTCCCTCTCACGCTCCGCTACGTCTCCCTCTCTCGCTCTCTCTCGCGCTCCGCCACGTCTCCCTCTCTCTCTCGCTCCGCCACGTCACCCTCTCTCTCGCTCCACTACGTCTCCCTCTCTCTCGCTCCACTACGTCTCCCTCTCTCTCGCTCCACTACGTCTCCCTCTCTCTCGCTCCACTACGTCTCCCTCTCTCTCGCTCCACTACGTCTCCCTCTCTCTCGCTCCACTACGTCCCCCTCTCTCGCGCTCCGCCACGTCTCCCCCTCTCTCGCGCTTGCCACGTCTCCCCCTCTCTCGCGCTTGCCACGTCTCCCTCTCTCTCTCTCCCACTCCGCCACGTCTCCCTCTCTCTCTTTCCTAAGCTCTGCCACGTCTCCCTCTCTCTCTCACGCGCTCTGCCACATCTCCCAAGCTCTCTTTCGCTCTCCGCCACGTCTCTCTCGCTCTAAGCCACGTCTCCCTCTCTCTCTACCACGACTCCCTCTCTCGCGCGCTCTACCACGTCTCTAACGAACCGCCACGTCTCTCTCTCTCTCTAGCGCTCCGCCACGTCTCCCACACTCGCGCTCCGCCACGTCTCCCACACTCGCGCTCCGCCACGTCTCCCACACTCGCGCTCCGCCACGTCTCCCACACTCGCGCACCGCCACGTCTCCCACACTCGCGCACCGCCACGTCTCCCACACTCGCGCACCGCCACGTCTCCCACACTCGCGCTCCGCCACGTCTCCCACACTCGCGCTCCGCCACGTCTCCCCCTCCTGCGCTCCACCACGTATCCCCCTCCCGCGCTCCGCCACGTCTTCCTCTCTCTCTCCGCCACGTCTCCCTCTCTCTCTCTCGCGCTCGCTCCACCACGTCTCCCTCTCTCTCGCTCCACCACGTCTCCCTCTATCTCTCTCTCCACCACGTCTTCCTTGATCTCTCGCTCCACTACGTCTCCCTCTCTCTCGCTCCACTACGTCTCCCTCTCTCTCGCGCCACTACGTCTCCCTCTCTCTCGCGCCACTACGTCTCCCTCTCTCTCGCGCCACTACGTCTCCCTCTCTCTCGCGCCACTACGTCTCCCTCTCTCTCTTGCGCTCTAATACGTCTCCCACTCGGGCTCCTCTACGTCTCCCACTCACGCTCTACCACATCTCCCTCCCTCTCCCTCTCCGTCTCCCTCTCTCTCTCTCTCTCGCGCTCCGCCACGTCTCCCTCTCGCTCCGCCACGTCACCCTCTCTCTCGCTCCACTACGTCTCCCTCTCTCTCGCTCCACTACGTCTCCCTCTCTCTCGCTCCACTACGTCTCCCTCTCTCTCGCTCCACTACGTCTCCCTCTCTCTCGCTCCACTACGTCCCCCTCTCTCGCGCTCCGCCACGTCTCCCACACTCGCGCACCGCCACGTCTCCCACACTCGCGCACCGCCACGTCTCCCACACTCGCGCACCGCCACGTCTCCCACACTCGCACCGCCACGTCTCCCACACTCGCGCTCCGCCACGTCTCCCACACTCGCGCTCCGCCACGTCTCCCCCTCCCGCGCTCCGCCACGTCTTCCTCTCTCTCTCCGCCACGTCTCCCTCTCTCTCTCTCGCTCCACCACGTCTCCCTCTCTCTCGCTCCACCACGTCTCCCTCTATCTCTCTCTCCACCACGTCTTCCTTGATCTCTCGCTCCACTACGTCTCCCTCTCTCTCGCTCCACTACGTCTCCCTCTCTCTCGCTCCACTACGTCTCCCTCTCTCTCGCTCCACTACGTCTCCCTCTCTCTCGCTCCACTACGTCTCCCTCTCTCTCGCTCCACTACGTCTCCCTCTCTCTCGCTCCACTACGTCTCCCTCTCTCTCGCTCCACTACGTCTCCCTCTCTCTCGCTCCACTACGTCTCCCTCTCTCTCGCGCCACTACGTCTCCCTCTCTCTCGCGCCACTACGTCTCCCTCTCTCTCGCGCCACTACGTCTCCCTCTCTCTCGCGCCACTACGTCTCCCTCTCTCTCTTGCGCTCTAATACGTCTCCCACTCGGGCTCCTCTACGTCTCCCACTCGCGCTCTACCACATCTCCCTCCCTCTCACGCTCCGCTACGTCTCCCTCTCTCGCTCTCTCTCGCGCTCCGCCACGTCTCCCTCTCTCTCTCGCTCCGCCACGTCACCCTCTCTCTCGCTCCACTACGTCTCCCTCTCTCTCGCTCCACTACGTCTCCCTCTCTCTCGCTCCACTACGTCTCCCTCTTTCTCGCTCCACTACGTCTCCCTCTCTCTCGCTCCACTACGTCCCCCTCTCTCGCGCTCCGCCACGTCTCCCCCTCTCTCGCGCTTGCCACGTCTCCCCCTCTCTCGCGCTTGCCACGTCTCCCTCTCTCTCTCTCCCACTCCGCCACGTCTCCCTCTCTCTCTTTCCTAAGCTCTGCCACGTCTCCCTCTCTCTCTCACGCGCTCTGCCACATCTCCCAAGCTCTCTTTCGCTCTCCGCCACGTCTCTCTCGCTCTAAGCCACGTCTCCCTCTCTCTCTACCACGACTCCCTCTCTCTCGCGCTCTACCACGTCTCTAACGAACCGCCACGTCTCTCTCTCTCTAGCGCTCCGCCACGTCTCCCACACTCGCGCTCCGCCACGTCTCCCACACTCGCGCTCCGCCACGTCTCCCACACTCGCGCTCCGCCACGTCTCCCACACTCGCGCACCGCCACGTCTCCCACACTCGCGCTCCGCCACGTCTCCCACACTCGCGCTCCGCCACGTCTCCCCCTCCCGCGCTCCGCCACGTCTTCCTCTCTCTCTCCGCCACGTCTCCCTCTCTCTCTCTCGCGCTCGCTCCACCACGTCTCCCTCTCTCTCGCTCCACCACGTCTCCCTCTATCTCTCTCTCCACCACGTCTTCCTTGATCTCTCTCTCCACCACGTCTTCCTTGATCTCTCGCTCCACTACGTCTCCCTCTCTCTCGCTCCACTACGTCTCCCTCTCTCTCGCTCCACTACGTCTCCCTCTCTCTCGCTCCACTACGTCTCCCTCTCTCTCGCTCCACTACGTCTCCCTCTCTCTCGCTCCACTACGTCTCCCTCTCTCTCGCTCCACTACGTCTCCCTCTCTCTCGCTCCACTACGTCTCCCTCTCTCTCGCTCCACTACGTCTCCCTCTCTCTCGCTCCACTACGTCTCCCTCTCTCTCGCTCCACTACGTCTCCCTCTCTCTCGCTCCACTACGTCTCCCTCTCTCTCGCGCCACTACGTCTCCCTCTCTCTCGCGCCACTACGTCTCCCTCTCTCTCGCGCCACTACGTCTCCCTCTCTCTCTTGCGCTCTAATACGTCTCCCACTCGGGCTCCTCTACGTCTCCCACTCGCGCTCTACCACATCTCCCTCCCTCTCACGCTCCGCTACGTCTCCCTCTCTCGCGCTCCGCCACGTCTCCCTCTCTCTCTCGCTCCGCCACGTCACCCTCTCTCTCGCTCCACTACGTCTCCCTCTCTCTCGCTCCACTACGTCTCCCTCTCTCTCGCTCCACTACGTCTCCCTCTCTCTCGCTCCACTACGTCTCCCTCTCTCTCGCTCCACTACGTCTCCCTCTCTCTCGCTCCACTACGTCCCCCTCTCTCGCGCTCCGCCACGTCTCCCCCTCTCTCGCGCTTGCCACGTCTCCCCCTCTCTCGCGCTTGCCACGTCTCCCTCTCTCTCTCTCCCACTCCGCCACGTCTCCCTCTCTCTCTTTCCTAAGCTCTGCCACGTCTCCCTCTCTCTCTCACGCGCTCTGCCACATCTCCCAAGCTCTCTTTCGCTCTCCGCCACGTCTCTCTCGCTCTAAGCCACGTCTCCCTCTCTCTCTACCACGACTCCCTCTCTCTCGCGCTCTACCACGTCTCTAACGAACCGCCATGTCTCTCTCTCTCTAGCGCTCCGCCACGTCTCCCACACTCGCGCTCCGCCACGTCTCCCACACTCGCGCTCCGCCACGTCTCCCACACTCGCGCTCCGCCACGTCTCCCACACTCGCGCACCGCCACGTCTCCCACACTCGCGCACCGCCACGTCTCCCTCTCTCTCGCGCCACTACGTCTCCCTCTCTCTCTTGCGCTCTAATACGTCTCCCACTCAGGCTCCTCTACGTCTCCCACTCACGCTCTACCACATCTCCCTCCCTCTCCCTCTCCCTCTCTCTCTCGCGCTCCACTACGTCTCCCTCTCTCTCGCTCCACTACGTCTCCCTCTCTCTCGCTCCACTACGTCTCCCTCTCTCTCGCTCCACTACGTCCCCCTCTCTCGCGCTCCTCCGCGTCTCCCACACTCGCGCACCGCCACGTCTCCCACACTCGCGCACCGCCACGTCTCCCACACTCGCGCACCGCCACGTCTCCCACACTCGCGCTCCGCCACGTCTCCCACACTCGCGCTCCGCCACGTATCCCCCTCCCGCGCTCCGCCACGTCTTCCTCTCTCTCTCCGCCACGTCTCCCTCTCTCTCTCTCGCGCTCGCTCCACCACGTCTCCCTCTCTCTCGCTCCACCACGTCTCCCTCTCTCTCGCTCCACCACGTCTCCCTCTATCTCTCGCTCCACTACGTCTCCCTCTCTCTCGCTCCACTACGTCTCCCTCTCTCTCGCTCCACTACGTCTCCCTCTCTCTCGCTCCACTACGTCTCCCTCTCTCTCGCTCCACTACGTCTCCCTCTCTCTCGCTCCACTACGTCTCCCTCTCTCTCGCTCCACTACGTCTCCCTCTCTCTCGCTCCACTACGTCTCCCTCTCTCTCGCTCCACTACGTCTCCCTCTCTCTCGCTCCACTACGTCTCCCTCTCTCTCGCGCCACTACGTCTCCCTCTCTCTCGCGCCACTACGTCTCCCTCTCTCTCTTGCGCTCTAATACGTCTCCCACTCGGGCTCCTCTACGTCTCCCACTCGCGCTCTACCACATCTCCCTCCCTCTCACGCTCCGCTACGTCTCCCTCTCTCGCTCTCTCTCGCGCTCCGCCACGTCTCCCTCTCTCTCTCGCTCCGCCACGTCTCCCTCTCTCTCGCTCCACTACGTCTCCCTCTCTCTCGCTCCACTACGTCTCCCTCTCTCTCGCTCCACTACGTCTCCCTCTCTCTCGCTCCACTACGTCTCCCTCTCTCTCGCTCCACTACGTCTCCCTCTCTCTCGCTCCACTACGTCTCCCTCTCTCTCGCTCCACTACGTCCCCCTCTCTCGCGCTCCGCCACGTCTCCCCCTCTCTCGCGCTTGCCACGTCTCCCCCTCTCTCGCGCTTGCCACGTCTCCCTCTCTCTCTCTCCCACTCCGCCACGTCTCCCTCTCTCTCTTTCCTAAGCTCTGCCACGTCTCCCTCTCTCTCTCACGCGCTCTGCCACATCTCCCAAGCTCTCTTTCGCTCTCCGCCACGTCTCTCTCGCTCTAAGCCACGTCTCCCTCTCTCTCTACCACGACTCCCTCTCTCTCGCGCTCTACCACGTCTCTAACGAACCGCCACGTCTCTCTCTCTCTAGCGCTCCGCCACGTCTCCTCTCTCTCTCTCGCGCTCGCTCCACCACGTCTCCCTCTCTCTCGCTCCACCACGTCTCCCTCTATCTCTCTCTCCACCACGTCTTCCTTGATCTCTCTCTCCACCACGTCTTCCTTGATCTCTCGCTCCACTACGTCTCCCTCTCTCTCGCTCCACTACGTCTCCCTCTCTCTCGCTCCACTACGTCTCCCTCTCTCTCGCTCCACTACGTCTCCCTCTCTCTCGCTCCACTACGTCTCCCTCTCTCTCGCTCCACTACGTCTCCCTCTCTCTCGCTCCACTACGTCTCCCTCTCTCTCGCTCCACTACGTCTCCCTCTCTCTCGCTCCACTACGTCTCCCTCTCTCTCGCTCCACTACGTCTCCCTCTCTCTCGCGCCACTACGTCTCCCTCTCTCTCGCGCCACTACGTCTCCCTCTCTCTCGCGCCACTACGTCTCCCTCTCTCTCTTGCGCTCTAATACGTCTCCCACTCGGGCTCCTCTACGTCTCCCACTCGCGCTCTACCACATCTCCCTCCCTCTCACGCTCCGCTACGTCTCCCTCTCTCGCGCTCCGCCACGTCTCCCTCTCTCTCTCGCTCCGCCACGTCACCCTCTCTCTCGCTCCACTACGTCTCCCTCTCTCTCGCTCCACTACGTCTCCCTCTCTCTCGCTCCACTACGTCTCCCTCTCTCTCGCTCCACTACGTCTCCCTCTCTCTCGCTCCACTACGTCTCCCTCTCTCTCGCTCCACTACGTCCCCCTCTCTCGCGCTCCGCCACGTCTCCCCCTCTCTCGCGCTTGCCACGTCTCCCCCTCTCTCGCGCTTGCCACGTCTCCCTCTCTCTCTCTCCCACTCCGCCACGTCTCCCTCTCTCTCTTTCCTAAGCTCTGCCACGTCTCCCTCTCTCTCTCACGCGCTCTGCCACATCTCCCAAGCTCTCTTTCGCTCTCCGCCACGTCTCTCTCGCTCTAAGCCACGTCTCCCTCTCTCTCTACCACGACTCCCTCTCTCTCGCGCTCTACCACGTCTCTAACGAACCGCCATGTCTCTCTCTCTCTAGCGCTCCGCCACGTCTCCCACACTCGCGCTCCGCCACGTCTCCCACACTCGCGCTCCGCCACGTCTCCCACACTCGCGCTCCGCCACGTCTCCCACACTCGCGCACCGCCACGTCTCCCACACTCGCGCACCGCCACGTCTCCCTCTCTCTCGCGCCACTACGTCTCCCTCTCTCTCTTGCGCTCTAATACGTCTCCCACTCAGGCTCCTCTACGTCTCCCACTCACGCTCTACCACATCTCCCTCCCTCTCCCTCTCCCTCTCTCTCTCGCGCTCCGCCACGTCTCCCTCTCGCTCCGCCACGTCACCCTCTCTCTCGCTCCACTACGTCTCCCTCTCTCTCGCTCCACTACGTCTCCCTCTCTCTCGCTCCACTACGTCTCCCTCTCTCTCGCTCCACTACGTCTCCCTCTCTCTCGCTCCACTACGTCCCCCTCTCTCGCGCTCCTCCGCGTCTCCCACACTCGCGCACCGCCACGTCTCCCACACTCGCGCACCGCCACGTCTCCCACACTCGCGCACCGCCACGTCTCCCACACTCGCGCTCCGCCACGTCTCCCACACTCGCGCTCCGCCACGTATCCCCCTCCCGCGCTCCGCCACGTCTTCCTCTCTCTCTCCGCCACGTCTCCCTCTCTCTCTCTCGCGCTCGCTCCACCACGTCTCCCTCTCTCTCGCTCCACCACGTCTCCCTCTCTCTCGCTCCACCACGTCTCCCTCTATCTCTCGCTCCACTACGTCTCCCTCTCTCTCGCTCCACTACGTCTCCCTCTCTCTCGCTCCACTACGTCTCCCTCTCTCTCGCTCCACTACGTCTCCCTCTCTCTCGCTCCACTACGTCTCCCTCTCTCTCGCTCCACTACGTCTCCCTCTCTCTCGCTCCACTACGTCTCCCTCTCTCTCGCTCCACTACGTCTCCCTCTCTCTCGCTCCACTACGTCTCCCTCTCTCTCGCTCCACTACGTCTCCCTCTCTCTCGCTCCACTACGTCTCCCTCTCTCTCGCGCCACTACGTCTCCCTCTCTCTCGCGCCACTACGTCTCCCTCTCTCTCTTGCGCTCTAATACGTCTCCCACTCGGGCTCCTCTACGTCTCCCACTCGCGCTCTACCACATCTCCCTCCCTCTCACGCTCCGCTACGTCTCCCTCTCTCGCTCTCTCTCGCGCTCCGCCACGTCTCCCTCTCTCTCTCGCTCCGCCACGTCTCCCTCTCTCTCGCTCCACTACGTCTCCCTCTCTCTCGCTCCACTACGTCTCCCTCTCTCTCGCTCCACTACGTCTCCCTCTCTCTCGCTCCACTACGTCTCCCTCTCTCTCGCTCCACTACGTCTCCCTCTCTCTCGCTCCACTACGTCTCCCTCTCTCTCGCTCCACTACGTCCCCCTCTCTCGCGCTCCGCCACGTCTCCCCCTCTCTCGCGCTTGCCACGTCTCCCCCTCTCTCGCGCTTGCCACGTCTCCCTCTCTCTCTCTCCCACTCCGCCACGTCTCCCTCTCTCTCTTTCCTAAGCTCTGCCACGTCTCCCTCTCTCTCTCACGCGCTCTGCCACATCTCCCAAGCTCTCTTTCGCTCTCCGCCACGTCTCTCTCGCTCTAAGCCACGTCTCCCTCTCTCTCTACCACGACTCCCTCTCTCTCGCGCTCTACCACGTCTCTAACGAACCGCCACGTCTCTCTCTCTCTAGCGCTCCGCCACGTCTCCCTCTCTCTCTCTCGCGCTCGCTCCACCACGTCTCCCTCTCTCTCGCTCCACCACGTCTCCCTCTATCTCTCTCTCCACCACGTCTTCCTTGATCTCTCTCTCCACCACGTCTTCCTTGATCTCTCGCTCCACTACGTCTCCCTCTCTCTCGCTCCACTACGTCTCCCTCTCTCTCGCTCCACTACGTCTCCCTCTCTCTCGCTCCACTACGTCTCCCTCTCTCTCGCTCCACTACGTCTCCCTCTCTCTCGCTCCACTACGTCTCCCTCTCTCTCGCTCCACTACGTCTCCCTCTCTCTCGCTCCACTACGTCTCCCTCTCTCTCGCTCCACTACGTCTCCCTCTCTCTCGCTCCACTACGTCTCCCTCTCTCTCGCTCCACTACGTCTCCCTCTCTCTCGCGCCACTACGTCTCCCTCTCTCTCGCGCCACTACGTCTCCCTCTCTCTCGCGCCACTACGTCTCCCTCTCTCTCTTGCGCTCTAATACGTCTCCCACTCGGGCTCCTCTACGTCTCCCACTCGCGCTCTACCACATCTCCCTCCCTCTCACGCTCCGCTACGTCTCCCTCTCTCGCGCTCCGCCACGTCTCCCTCTCTCTCTCGCTCCGCCACGTCACCCTCTCTCTCGCTCCACTACGTCTCCCTCTCTCTCGCTCCACTACGTCTCCCTCTCTCTCGCTCCACTACGTCTCCCTCTCTCTCGCTCCACTACGTCTCCCTCTCTCTCGCTCCACTACGTCTCCCTCTCTCTCGCTCCACTACGTCCCCCTCTCTCGCGCTCCGCCACGTCTCCCCCTCTCTCGCGCTTGCCACGTCTCCCCCTCTCTCGCGCTTGCCACGTCTCCCTCTCTCTCTCTCCCACTCCGCCACGTCTCCCTCTCTCTCTTTCCTAAGCTCTGCCACGTCTCCCTCTCTCTCTCACGCGCTCTGCCACATCTCCCAAGCTCTCTTTCGCTCTCCGCCACGTCTCTCTCGCTCTAAGCCACGTCTCCCTCTCTCTCTACCACGACTCCCTCTCTCTCGCGCTCTACCACGTCTCTAACGAACCGCCATGTCTCTCTCTCTCTAGCGCTCCGCCACGTCTCCCACACTCGCGCTCCGCCACGTCTCCCACACTCGCGCTCCGCCACGTCTCCCACACTCGCGCTCCGCCACGTCTCCCACACTCGCGCACCGCCACGTCTCCCACACTCGCGCACCGCCACGTCTCCCTCTCTCTCGCGCCACTACGTCTCCCTCTCTCTCTTGCGCTCTAATACGTCTCCCACTCAGGCTCCTCTACGTCTCCCACTCACGCTCTACCACATCTCCCTCCCTCTCCCTCTCCCTCTCTCTCTCGCGCTCCGCCACGTCTCCCTCTCGCTCCGCCACGTCACCCTCTCTCTCGCTCCACTACGTCTCCCTCTCTCTCGCTCCACTACGTCTCCCTCTCTCTCGCTCCACTACGTCTCCCTCTCTCTCGCTCCACTACGTCTCCCTCTCTCTCGCTCCACTACGTCCCCCTCTCTCGCGCTCCTCCGCGTCTCCCACACTCGCGCACCGCCACGTCTCCCACACTCGCGCACCGCCACGTCTCCCACACTCGCGCACCGCCACGTCTCCCA
The DNA here is from genome assembly GCF_045679555.1 of Salvelinus alpinus. NCBI lineage: Eukaryota > Metazoa > Chordata > Actinopteri > Salmoniformes > Salmonidae > Salvelinus > Salvelinus alpinus. The sequence goes on from NC_092091.1 coordinate 49,262,817, forward strand.
CACTCGCGCTCCGCCACGTCTCCCACACTCGCGCTCCGCCACGTATCCCCCTCCCGCGCTCCGCCACGTCTTCCTCTCTCTCTCCGCCACGTCTCCCTCTCCCTCTCTCTCTCGCGCTCGCTCCACCACGTCTCCCTCTCTCTCGCTCCACCACGTCTCCCTCTCTCTCGCTCCACCACGTCTCCCTCTATCTCTCGCTCCACTACGTCTCCCTCTCTCTCGCTCCACTACGTCTCCCTCTCTCTCGCTCCACTACGTCTCCCTCTCTCTCGCTCCACTACGTCTCCCTCTCTCTCGCTCCACTACGTCTCCCTCTCTCTCGCTCCACTACGTCTCCCTCTCTCTCGCTCCACTACGTCTCCCTCTCTCTCGCTCCACTACGTCTCCCTCTCTCTCGCTCCACTACGTCTCCCTCTCTCTCGCTCCACTACGTCTCCCTCTCTCTCGCTCCACTACGTCTCCCTCTCTCTCGCTCCACTACGTCTCCCTCTCTCTCGCGCCACTACGTCTCCCTCTCTCTCGCGCCACTACGTCTCCCTCTCTCTCTTGCGCTCTAATACGTCTCCCACTCGGGCTCCTCTACGTCTCCCACTCGCGCTCTACCACATCTCCCTCCCTCTCACGCTCCGCTACGTCTCCCTCTCTCGCTCTCTCTCGCGCTCCGCCACGTCTCCCTCTCTCTCTCGCTCCGCCACGTCTCCCTCTCTCTCGCTCCACTACGTCTCCCTCTCTCTCGCTCCACTACGTCTCCCTCTCTCTCGCTCCACTACGTCTCCCTCTCTCTCGCTCCACTACGTCTCCCTCTCTCTCGCTCCACTACGTCTCCCTCTCTCTCGCTCCACTACGTCTCCCTCTCTCTCGCTCCACTACGTCCCCCTCTCTCGCGCTCCGCCACGTCTCCCCCTCTCTCGCGCTTGCCACGTCTCCCCCTCTCTCGCGCTTGCCACGTCTCCCCCTCTCTCGCGCTTGCCACGTCTCCCTCTCTCTCTCTCCCACTCCGCCACGTCTCCCTCTCTCTCTTTCCTAAGCTCTGCCACGTCTCCCTCTCTCTCTCACGCGCTCTGCCACATCTCCCAAGCTCTCTTTCGCTCTCCGCCACGTCTCTCTCGCTCTAAGCCACGTCTCCCTCTCTCTCTACCACGACTCCCTCTCTCTCGCGCTCTACCACGTCTCTAACGAACCGCCACGTCTCTCTCTCTCTAGCGCTCCGCCACGTCTCCCACACTCGCGCTCCGCCACGTCTCCCACACTCGCGCTCCGCCACGTCTCCCACACTCGCGCTCCGCCACGTCTCCCACACTCGCGCACCGCCACGTCTCCCACACTCGCGCACCGCCACGTCTCCCACACTCGCGCACCGCCACGTCTCCCACACTCGCGCTCCGCCACGTCTCCCACACTCGCGCTCCGCCACGTCTCCCCCTCCTGCGCTCCACCACGTATCCCCATCCCGCGCTCCGCCACGTCTTCCTCTCTCTCTCCGCCACGTCTCCCTCTCTCTCTCTCGCGCTCGCTCCACCACGTCTCCCTCTCTCTCGCTCCACCAAGTCTCCCTCTATCTCTCTCTCCACCACGTCTTCCTTGATCTCTCGCTCCACTACGTCTCCCTCTCTCTCGCTCCACAACGTCTCCCTCTCTCTCGCTCCACTACGTCTCCCTCTCTCTCGCGCCACTATGTCTCCCTCTCTCTCTTGCGCTCTAATACGTCTCCCACTCGGGCTCCTCTACGTCTCCCACTCGCGCTCTACCACATCTCCCTCCCTCTCCCTCTCACGCTCCGCTACGTCTCCCTCTCTCTCTCTCTCTCGCGCTCCGCCACGTCTCCCTCTCTCTCTCGCTCCGCCACGTCACCCTCTCTCTCGCTCCACTACGTCTCCCTCTCTCTCGCTCCACTACGTCTCCCTCTCTCTCGCTCCACTACGTCTCCCTCTCTCTCGCTCCACTACGTCTCCCTCTCTCTCGCTCCGCTACGTCTCCCTCTCTCTCGCTCCGCTACGTCTCCCTCTCTCTCGCTCCGCTACGTCTCCCTCCCTCTCACGCTCCGCTACGTCTCCCTCTCTCTCTCTCGCGCTCCGCCACGTCTCCCTCTCTCTCTCTCGCGCTCCGCCACGTCACCCTTTCTCTCTCTCTCAGCCACGTCTCCCCCTCTCGCGCTCTACAACGTCTCCCCCTCTCGCGCTCTACAACGTCTCCCCCTCTCGCGCTCTACAACGTCTCCCCCTCTCGCGCTCTACAACGTCTCCCCCTCTCGCGCTCTACAACGTCTCCCCCTCTCGCGCTCTACAACGTCTCCCCCTCTCGCGCTCTACAACGTCTCCCCCTCTCGCGCTCTACAACGTCTCCCCCTCTCGCGCTCTACAACGTCTCCCCCTCTCGCGCTCTACAACGTCTCCCCCTCTCGCGCTCTACAACGTCTCCCCCTCTCGCGCTCCGCCACGTCTCCCCCTCTCTCTCTCTCTCCCGCGCTCTGCCACGTCTCTCTCTCTCGTGCTGAACCACGTCTCCCCCTCTCTCGCGCTCCGCCACGTCTCCCCCTCTCTCGCGCTCCGCCACGTCTCCCTCTCTCTCTCTCGCGCTCCGCCACGTCACCCTTTCTCTCTCTCTCAGCCACGTCTCCCCCTCTCGCGCTCTACAACGTCTCCCCCTCTCGCGCTCTACAACGTCTCCCCCTCTCGCGCTCTACAACGTCTCCCCCTCTCGCGCTCTACAACGTCTCCCCCTCTCGCGCTCTACAACGTCTCCCCCTCTCTCTCTCTCTCCCGCGCTCTGCCACGTCTCTCTCTCTCGTGCTGAACCACGTCTCCCCCTCTCTCGCGCTCCGCCACGTCTCCCTCTCTCTCTCGCTCCGCCACGTCACCCTCTCTCTCGCTCCACTACGTCTCCCTCTCTCTCGCTCCACTACGTCTCCCTCTCTCTCGCTCCACTACGTCTCCCTCTCTCTCGCTCCACTACGTCTCCCTCTCTCTCGCTCCACTACGTCTCCCTCTCTCTCGCTCCACTACGTCTCCCTCTCTCTCGCTCCACTACGTCTCCCTCTCTCTCGCTCCACCACGTCTCCCTCTATCTCTCTCTCCACCACGTCTCCCTCTATCTCTCTCTCCACCACGTCTCCCTCTCTCTCGCTCCACTACGTCTCCCTCTCTCTCGCTCCACTACGTCTCCCTCTCTCTCGCTCCACTACGTCTCCCTCTCTCTCGCTCCACTACGTCTCCCTCTCTCTCGCTCCACTACGTCTCCCTCTCTCTCGCTCCACTACGTCTCCCTCTCTCTCGCGCCACTACGTCTCCCTCTCTCTCGCTCCACTACGTCTCCCTCTCTCTCGCTCCACTACGTCCCCCTCTCTCGCGCTCCGCCACGTCTCCCCCTCTCTCGCGCTTGCCACGTCTCCCCTCTCTCGCGCTTGCCACGTCTCCCTCTCTCTCTCTCCCACTCCGCCACGTCTCCCTCTCTCTCTTTCCTAAGCTCTGCCACGTCTCCCTCTCTCTCTCACGCGCTCTGCCACATCTCCCAAGCTCTCTTTCGCTCTCCGCCACGTCTCTCTCGCTCTAAGCCACGTCTCCCTCTCTCTCTACCACGACTCCCTCTCTCTCGCGCTCTACCACGTCTCTAACGAACCGCCACGTCTCTCTCTCTCTAGCGCTCCGCCACGTCTCCCACACTCGCGCTCCGCCACGTCTCCCACACTCGCGCTCCGCCACGTCTCCCACACTCGCGCACCGCCACGTCTCCCACACTCGCGCACCGCCACGTCTCCCACACTCGCGCTCCGCCACGTCTCCCACACTCGCGCTCCGCCACGTCTCCCCCTCCTGCGCTCCACCACGTATCCCCATCCCGCGCTCCGCCACGTCTTCCTCTCTCTCTCGCGCTCGCTCCACCACGTCTCCCTCTCTCTCTCTCCACCACATCTTCCTTGATCTCTCGCTCCACTACGTCTCCCTCTCTCTCGCTCCACTACGTCTCCCTCTCTCTCGCTCCACTACGTCTCCCTCTCTCTCGCTCCACTACGTCTCCCTCTCTCTCGCGCCACTACGTCTCCCTCTCTCTCGCGCCACTACGTCTCCCTCTCTCTCTTGCGCTCTAATACGTCTCCCACTCGGGCTCCTCTACGTCTCCCACTCGCGCTCTACCACATCTCCCTCCCTCTCCCTCTCACGCTCCGCTACGTCTCCCTCTCTCTCTCTCTCTCGCGCTCCGCCACGTCTCCCTCTCTCTCTCGCTCCGCCACGTCACCCTCTCTCTCGCACCACTACGTCTCCCTCTCTCTCGCTCCACTACGTCTCCCTCTCTCTCGCTCCACTACGTCTCCCTCTCTCTCGCTCCACTACGTCTCCCTCTCTCTCGCTCCACTACGTCTCCCTCTCTCTCGCTCCACTACGTCTCCCTCTCTCTCGCTCCACTACGTCTCCCTCTCTCTCGCTCCACTACGTCTCCCTCTCTCTCTTGCGCTCTAATACGTCTCCCACTCGGGCTCCACTACGTCTCCCTCTCTCTCGCTCCACTACGTCTCCCTCTCTCTCGCTCCACTACGTCTCCCTCTCTCTCGCTCCACTACGTCTCCCTCTCTCTCGCGCCACTACGTCTCCCTCTCTCTCGCGCCACTACGTCTCCCTCTCTCTCTTGCGCTCTAATACGTCTCCCACTCGGGCTCCTCTACGTCTCCCACTCACGCTCTACCACATCTCCCTCCCTCTCCCTCTCCGTCTCCCTCTCTCTCTCGCGCTCCGCCACGTCTCCCTCTCTCTCTCGCTCCGCCACGTCACCCTCTCTCTCGCTCCACTACGTCTCCCTCTCTCTCGCTCCACTACGTCTCCCTCTCTCTCGCTCCACTACGTCTCCCTCTCTCTCGCTCCACTACGTCTCCCTCTCTCTCGCTCCACTACGTCTCCCTCTCTCTCGCTCCACTACGTCTCCCTCTCTCTCGCTCCACTACGTCTCCCTCTCTCTCTTGCGCTCTAATACGTCTCCCACTCGGGCTCCTCTACGTCTCCCACTCGCGCTCTACCACATCTCCCTCCCTCTCCCTCTCACGCTCCGCTATGTCTCCCTCTCTCTCTCTCTCTCTCTCGCGCTCCGCCACGTCTCCCTCTCTCTCTCGCTCCGCCACGTCACCCTCTCTCTCGCTCCACTACGTCTCCCTCTCTCTCGCTCCACTACGTCTCCCTCTCTCTCGCTCCACCACGTCTTCCTTGATCTCTCGCTCCACTACGTCTCCCTCTCTCTCGCTCCACTACGTCTCCCTCTCTCTCGCTCCACTACGTCTCCCTCTCTCTCGCTCCACTACGTCTCCCTCTCTCTCGCTCCACTACGTCTCCCTCTCTCTCGCTCCACTACGTCTCCCTCTCTCTCGCTCCACTACGTCTCCCTCTCTCTCGCTCCACTACGTCTCCCTCTCTCTCGCTCCACTACGTCTCCCTCTCTCTCGCTCCACTACGTCTCCCTCTCTCTCGCTCCACTACGTCTCCCTCTCTCTCGCTCCACTACGTCCCCCTCTCTCGCGCTCCGCCACGTCTCCCCCTCTCTCGCGCTTGCCACGTCTCCCCCTCTCTCGCGCTTGCCACGTCTCCCCCTCTCTCGCGCTTGCCACGTCTCCCTCTCTCTCTCTCCCACTCCGCCACGTCTCCCTCTCTCTCTTTCCTAAGCTCTGCCACGTCTCCCTCTCTCTCTCACGCGCTCTGCCACATCTCCCAAGCTCTCTTTCGCTCTCTGCCACGTCTCTCTCGCTCTAAGCCACGTCTCCCTCTCTCTCTACCACGACTCCCTCTCTCTCGCGCTCTACCACGTCTCTAACGAACCGCCACGTCTCTCTCTCTCTAGCGCTCCGCCACGTCTCCCACACTCGCGCTCCGCCACGTCTCCCACACTCGCGCTCCGCCACGTCTCCCACACTCGCGCACCGCCACGTCTCCCACACTCGCGCACCGCCACGTCTCCCACACTCGCGCACCGCCACGTCTCCCACACTCGCGCTCCGCCACGTCTCCCACACTCGCGCTCCGCCACGTCTCCCCCTCCTGCGCTCCACCACGTATCCCCATCCCGCGCTCCGCCACGTCTTCCTCTCTCTCTCCGCCACGTCTCCCTCTCTCTCTCTCGCGCTCGCTCCACCACGTCTCCCTCTCTCTCTCTCCACCACATCTTCCTTGATCTCTCGCTCCACTACGTCTCCCTCTCTCTCGCTCCACTACGTCTCCCTCTCTCTCGCTCTACTACGTCTCCCTCTCTCTCGCTCCACTACGTCTCCCTCTCTCTCGCGCCACTACGTCTCCCTCTCTCTCGCGCCACTACGTCTCCCTCTCTCTCGCGCCACTACGTCTCCCTCTCTCTCTTGCGCTCTAATACGTCTCCCACTCGGGCTCCTCTACGTCTCCCACTCGCGCTCTACCACATCTCCCTCCCTCTCCCTCTCACGCTCCGCTACGTCTCCCTCTCTCTCGCGCTCCGCCACGTCTCCCTCTCTCTCTCGCTCCGCCACGTCACCCTCTCTCTCGCACCACTACGTCTCCCTCTCTCTCGCTCCACTACGTCTCCCTCTCTCTCGCTCCACTACGTCTCCCTCTCTCTCGCTCCACTACGTCTCCCTCTCTCTCGCTCCACTACGTCTCCCTCTCTCTCGCTCCACTACGTCTCCCTCTCTCTCGCTCCACTACGTCTCCCTCTCTCTCGCTCCACTACGTCTCCCTCTCTCTCTTGCGCTCTAATACGTCTCCCACTCGGGCTCCACTACGTCTCCCTCTCTCTCGCTCCACTACGTCTCCCTCTCTCTCGCTCCACTACGTCTCCCTCTCTCTCGCGCCACTACGTCTCCCTCTCTCTCGCGCCACTACGTCTCCCTCTCTCTCTTGCGCTCTAATACGTCTCCCACTCGGGCTCCTCTACGTCTCCCACTCGCGCTCTACCACATCTCCCTCCCTCTCCCTCTCACGCTCCGCTACGTCTCCCTCTCTCTCTCTCTCTCTCTCTCCGCCACGTCTCCCTCTCTCTCTCGCTCCGCCACGTCACCCTCTCTCTCGCACCACTACGTCTCCCTCTCTCTCGCTCCACTACGTCTCTCTCTCTCGCGCTCCGCCACGTCTCCCTCTCTCTCTCGCTCCGCCACGTCACCCTCTCTCTCGCACCACTACGTCTCCCTCTCTCTCGCTCCACTACGTCTCCCTCTCTCTCGCTCCACTACGTCTCCCTCTCTCTCGCTCCACTACGTCTCCCTCTCTCTCGCTCCACTACGTCTCCCTCTCTCTCGCTCCACTACGTCTCCCTCTCTCTCGCTCCACTACGTCTCCCTCTCTCTCGCTCCACTACGTCTCCCTCTCTCTCTTGCGCTCTAATACGTCTCCCACTCGGGCTCCTCTACGTCTCCCACTCGCGCTCTACCACATCTCCCTCCCTCTCCCTCTCCGCTATGTCTCCCTCTCTCTCTCTCTCTCGCGCTCCGCCACGTCTCCCTCTCTCTCTCGCTCCGCCACGTCACCCTCTCTCTCGCTCCACTACGTCTCCCTCTCTCTCGCTCCACTACGTCTCCCTCTCTCTCGCTCCACCACGTCTCCCTCTCTCTCGCTCCACTACGTCTCCCTCTCTCTCGCTCCACTACGTCTCCCTCTCTCTCGCTCCACTACGTCTCCCTCTCTCTCGCTCCACTACGTCTCCCTCTCTCTCGCTCCACTACGTCTCCCTCTCTCTCGCTCCACTACGTCTCCCTCTCTCTCGCTCCACTACGTCTCCCTCTCTCTCTTGCGCTCTAATACGTCTCCCACTCGGGCTCCTCTACGTCTCCCACTCGCGCTCTACCACATCTCCCTCCCTCTCCCTCTCACGCTCCGCTATGTCTCCCTCTCTCTCTCTCTCTCTCTCGCGCTCCGCCACGTCTCCCTCTCTCTCTCGCTCCGCCACGTCTCCCTCTCTCTCGCTCCACTACGTCTCCCTCTCTCTCGCTCCACTACGTTTCCCTCTCTCTCGCTCCACCACGTCTTCCTTGATCTCTCGCTCCACTACGTCTCCCTCTCTCTCGCTCCACTACGTCTCCCTCTCTCTCGCTCCACTACGTCTCCCTCTCTCTCGCTCCACTACGTCTCCCTCTCTCTCGCTCCACTACGTCTCCCTCTCTCTCGCTCCACTACGTCTCCCTCTCTCTCGCGCCACTACGTCTCCCTCTCTCTCGCTCCACTACGTCTCCCTCTCTCTCGCTCCACTACGTCTCCCTCTCTCTCGCTCCACTACGTCCCCCTCTCTCGCGCTCCGCCACGTCTCCCCCTCTCTCGCGCTTGCCACGTCTCCCCCTCTCTCGCGCTTGCCACGTCTCCCTCTCTCTCTCTCCCACTCCGCCACGTCTCCCTCTCTCTCTTTCCTAAGCTCTGCCACGTCTCCCTCTCTCTCTCACGCGCTCTGCCACATCTCCCAAGCTCTCTTTCGCTCTCCGCCACGTCTCTCTCGCTCTAAGCCACGTCTCCCTCTCTCTCTACCACGACTCCCTCTCTCTCGCGCTCTACCACGTCTCTAACGAACCGCCACGTCTCTCTCTCTCTAGCGCTCCGCCACGTCTCCCACACTCGCGCTCCGCCACGTCTCCCACACTCGCGCTCCGCCACGTCTCCCACACTCGCGCACCGCCACGTCTCCCACACTCGCGCACCGCCACGTCTCCCACACTCGCGCACCGCCACGTCTCCCACACTCGCGCTCCGCCACGTCTCCCACACTCGCGCTCCGCCACGTCTCCCACACTCGCGCTCCGCCACGTCTCCCACACTCGCGCACCGCCACGTCTCCCACACTCGCGCACCGCCACGTCTCCCACACTCGCGCACCGCCACGTCTCCCACACTCGCGCTCCGCCACGTCTCCCACACTCGCGCTCCGCCACGTCTCCCTCTCTCTCTCTCGCGCTCGCTCCACCACGTCTCCCTCTCTCTCTCTCCACCACATCTTCCTTGATCTCTCGCTCCACTACGTCTCCCTCTCTCTCGCTCCACTACGTCTCCCTCTCTCTCGCTCCACTACGTCTCCCTCTCTCTCGCTCCACTACGTCTCCCTCTCTCTCGCGCCACTACGTCTCCCTCTCTCTCGCGCCACTACGTCTCCCTCTCTCTCGCGCCACTACGTCTCCCTCTCTCTCTTGCGCTCTAATACGTCTCCCACTCGGGCTCCTCTACGTCTCCCACTCGCGCTCTACCACATCTCCCTCCCTCTCCCTCTCACGCTCCGCTACGTCTCCCTCTCTCTCGCGCTCCGCCACGTCTCCCTCTCTCTCTCGCTCCGCCACGTCACCCTCTCTCTCGCACCACTACGTCTCCCTCTCTCTCGCTCCACTACGTCTCCCTCTCTCTCGCTCCACTACGTCTCCCTCTCTCTCGCTCCACTACGTCTCCCTCTCTCTCGCTCCACTACGTCTCCCTCTCTCTCGCTCCACTACGTCTCCCTCTCTCTCGCTCCACTACGTCTCCCTCTCTCTCGCTCCACTACGTCTCCCTCTCTCTCGCTCCACTACGTCTCCCTCTCTCTCTTGCGCTCTAATACGTCTCCCACTCGGGCTCCACTACGTCTCCCTCTCTCTCGCTCCACTACGTCTCCCTCTCTCTCGCTCCACTACGTCTCCCTCTCTCTCGCGCCACTACGTCTCCCTCTCTCTTGCGCTCTAATACGTCTCCCACTCGGGCTCCTCTACGTCTCCCACTCGCGCTCTACCACATCTCCCTCCCTCTCCCTCTCACGCTCCGCTACGTCTCCCTCTCTCTCTCTCTCTCCGCCACGTCTCCCTCTCTCTCTCGCTCCGCCACGTCACCCTCTCTCTCGCACCACTACGTCTCCCTCTCTCTCGCTCCACTACGTCTCCCTCTCTCTCGCTCCACTACGTCTCCCTCTCTCTCGCTCCACTACGTCTCCCTCTCTCTCGCTCCACTACGTCTCCCTCTCTCTCGCTCCACTACGTCTCCCTCTCTCTCGCTCCACTACGTCTCCCTCTCTCTCGCTCCACTACGTCTCCCTCTCTCTCTTGCGCTCTAATACGTCTCCCACTCGGGCTCCTCTACGTCTCCCACTCGCGCTCTACCACATCTCCCTCCCTCTCCCTCTCACGCTCCGCTATGTCTCCCTCTCTCTCTCTCTCGCGCGCTCCGCCACGTCTCCCTCTCTCTCTCGCTCCGCCACGTCACCCTCTCTCTCGCTCCACTACGTCTCCCTCTCTCTCGCTCCACTACGTCTCCCTCTCTCTCGCTCCACCACGTCTTCCTTGATCTCTCGCTCCACTACGTCTCCCTCTCTCTCGCTCCACTACGTCTCCCTCTCTCTCGCTCCACTACGTCTCCCTCTCTCTCGCTCCACTACGTCTCCCTCTCTCTCGCTCCACTACGTCTCCCTCTCTCTCGCTCCACTACGTCTCCCTCTCTCTCTTGCGCTCTAATACGTCTCCCACTCGGGCTCCACTACGTCTCCCTCTCTCTCGCTCCACTACGTCTCCCTCTCTCTCGCTCCACTACGTCTCCCTCTCTCTCGCTCCACTACGTCTCCCTCTCTCTCGCGCCACTACGTCTCCCTCTCTCTCGCGCCACTACGTCTCCCTCTCTCTCTTGCGCTCTAATACGTCTCCCACTCGGGCTCCTCTACGTCTCCCACTCGCGCTCTACCACATCTCCCTCCCTCTCCCTCTCACGCTCCGCTACGTCTCCCTCTCTCTCTCTCTCTCGCGCTCCGCCACGTCTCCCTCTCTCTCTCGCTCCGCCACGTCACCCTCTCTCTCGCACCACTACGTCTCCCTCTCTCTCGCTCCACTACGTCTCCCTCTCTCTCGCTCCACTACGTCTCCCTCTCTCTCGCTCCACTACGTCTCCCTCTCTCTCGCTCCACTACGTCTCCCTCTCTCTCGCTCCACTACGTCTCCCTCTCTCTCGCTCCACTACGTCTCCCTCTCTCTCGCTCCACTACGTCTCCCTCTCTCTCGCTCCACTACGTCTCCCTCTCTCTCGCTCCACTACGTCTCCCTCTCTCTCGCTCCACTACGTCTCCCTCTCTCTCGCTCCACTACGTCTCCCTCTCTCTCGCTCCACTACGTCTCCCTCTCTCTCGCTCCACTACGTCTCCCTCTCTCTCGCGCCACTACGTCTCCCTCTCTCTCGCGCCACTACGTCTCCCTCTCTCTCGCTCCACTACGTCTCCCTCTCTCTCGCTCCACTACGTCTCCCTCTCTCTCGCTCCACTACGTCCCCCTCTCTCGCGCTCCGCCACGTCTCCCCCTCTCTCGCGCTTGCCACGTCTCCCCCTCTCTCGCGCTTGCCACGTCTCCCTCTCTCTCTCTCCCACTCCGCCACGTCTCCCTCTCTCTCTTTCCTAAGCTCTGCCACGTCTCCCTCTCTCTCTCACGCGCTCTGCCACATCTCCCAAGCTCTCTTTCGCTCTCCGCCACGTCTCTCTCGCTCTAAGCCACGTCTCCCTCTCTCTCTACCACGACTCCCTCTCTCTCGCGCTCTACCACGTCTCTAACGAACCGCCACGTCTCTCTCTCTCTAGCGCTCCGCCACGTCTCCCACACTCGCGCTCCGCCACGTCTCCCACACTCGCGCTCCGCCACGTCTCCCACACTCGCGCACCGCCACGTCTCCCACACTCGCGCACCGCCACGTCTCCCACACTCGCGCTCCGCCACGTCTCCCACACTCGCGCTCCGCCACGTCTCCCCCTCCTGCGCTCCGCCACGTATCCCCATCCCGCGCTCCGCCACGTCTTCCTCTCTCTCTCCGCCACGTCTCCCTCTCTCTCTCTCGCGCTCGCTCCACCACGTCTCCCTCTCTCTCGCTCCACCACGTCTCCCTCTATCTCTCTCTCCACCACGTCTTCCTTGATCTCTCGCTCCACTACGTCTCCCTCTCTCTCGCTCCACTACGTCTCCCTCTCTCTCGCTCCACTACGTCTCCCTCTCTCTCGCTCCACTACGTCTCCCTCTCTCTCGCTCCACTACGTCTCCCTCTCTCTCGCTCCACTACGTCTCCCTCTCTCTCGCGCCACTACGTCTCCCTCTCTCTCTTGCGCTCTAATACGTCTCCCACTCGGGCTCCTCTACGTCTCCCACTCGCGCTCTACCACATCTCCCTCCCTCTCCCTCTCACGCTCCGCTACGTCTCCCTCTCTCTCTCTCTCTCGCGCTCCGCCACATCTCCCTCTCTCTCTCGCTCCGCCACGTCACCCTCTCTCTCGCTCCACTACGTCTCCCTCTCTCTCGCTCCACTACGTCTCCCTCTCTCTCGCTCCACTACGTCTCCCTCTCTCTCGCTCCACTACGTCTCCCTCTCTCTCGCTCCACTACGTCTCCCTCTCTCTCGCTCCACCACGTCTCCCTCTATCTCTCTCTCCACCACGTCTTCCTTGATCTCTCGCTCCACTACGTCTCCCTCTCTCTCGCTCCACTACGTCTCCCTCTCTCTCGCTCCACTACGTCTCCCTCTCTCTCGCTCCACTACGTCTCCCTCTCTCTCGCTCCACTACGTCTCCCTCTCTCTCGCTCCACTACGTCTCCCTCTCTCTCGCGCCACTACGTCTCCCTCTCTCTCTTGCGCTCTAATACGTCTCCCACTCGGGCTCCTCTACGTCTCCCACTCGCGCTCTACCACATCTCCCTCCCTCTCCCTCTCACGCTCCGCTACGTCTCCCTCTCTCTCTCTCTCTCGCGCTCCGCCACGTCTCCCTCTCTCTCTCACTCCGCCACGTCACCCTCTCTCTCGCTCCACTACGTCTCCCTCTCTCTCGCTCCACTACGTCTCCCTCTCTCTCGCTCCACTACGTCTCCCTCTCTCTCGCTCCACTACGTCTCCCTCTCTCTCGCTCCACTACGTCTCCCTCTCTCTCGCTCCACTACGTCTCCCTCTCTCTCGCTCCACTACGTCTCCCTCTCTCTCGCTCCACTACGTCTCCCTCTCTCTCTTGCGCTCTAATACGTCTCCCACTCGGGCTCCTCTACGTCTCCCACTCGCGCTCTACCACATCTCCCTCCCTCTCACGCTCCGCCACGTCTCCCTCTCTCTCTCTCGCGCTCCGCCACGTCACCCTTTCTCTCTCTCTCAGCCACGTCTCCCCCTCTCGCGCTCTACAACGTCTCCCCCTCTCGCGCTCTACAACGTCTCCCCCTCTCGCGCTCTACAACGTCTCCCCCTCTCGCGCTCTACAACGTCTCCCCCTCTCGCGCTCTACAACGTCTCCCCCTCTCGCGCTCTACAACGTCTCCCCCTCTCGCGCTCTACAACGTCTCCCCCTCTCGCGCTCTACAACGTCTCCCCCTCTCGCGCTCTACAACGTCTCCCCCTCTCGCGCTCTACAACGTCTCCCCCTCTCGCGCTCTACAACGTCTCCCCCTCTCGCGCTCCGCCACGTCTCCCCCTCTCTCTCTCTCTCTCCCGCGCTCTGCCACGTCTCTCTCTCTCGTGCTGAACCACGTCTCCCCCTCTCTCGCGCTCCGCCACGTCTCCCCCTCTCTCGCGCTCCGCCACGTTTCCCCCTCTCTCGCTCTCCGCCACGTCTCCCTCTCTCTCTCTCGCGCTCCGCCACGTCACCCTTTCTCTCTCTCTCAGCCACGTCTCCCCCTCTCGCGCTCTACAACGTCTCCCCCTCTCGCGCTCTACAACGTCTCCCCCTCTCGCGCTCTACAACGTCTCCCCCTCTCGCGCTCTACAACGTCTCCCCCTCTCGCGCTCTACAACGTCTCCCCCTCTCGCGCTCTACAACGTCTCCCCCTCTCGCGCTCTACAACGTCTCCCCCTCTCGCGCTCTACAACGTCTCCCCCTCTCGCGCTCTACAACGTCTCCCCCTCTCGCGCTCTACAACGTCTCCCCCTCTCGCGCTCTACAACGTCTCCCCCTCTCTCTCTCTCTCCCGCGCTCTGCCACGTCTCTCTCTCTCGTGCTGAACCACGTCTCCCCCTCTCTCGCGCTCCGCCACGTCTCCCCCTCTCTCGCGCTCCGCCACGTCTCCCCCTCTCTCGCGCTCCGCCACGTCTCCCCCTCTCTCGCGCTTGCCACGTCTCCCCCTCTCTCGCGCTTGCCACGTCTCCCCCTCTCTCGCGCTTGCCACGTCTCCCTCTCTCTCTCTCCCACTCCGCCACGTCTCCCTCTCTCTCTTTCCTAAGCGCTTGCCACGTCTCCCCCTCTCTCGCGCTTGCCACGTCTCCCTCTCTCTCTCTCTCCCACTCCGCCACGTCTCCCCCTCTCTCTCTCTCTCCCGCGCTCTGCCACGTCTCTCTCTCTCGTGCTGAACCACGTCTCCCCCTCTCTCGCGCTCCGCCACGTCTCCCCCTCTCTCGCGCTCCGCCACGTCTCCCTCTCTCTCTCTCGCGCTCCGCCACGTCACCCTTTCTCTCTCTCTCAGCCACGTCTCCCCCTCTCTCGCTCTACAACGTCTCCCCCTCTCGCGCTCTACAACGTCTCCCCCTCTCGCGCTCTACAACGTCTCCCCCTCTCGCGCTCTACAACGTCTCCCCCTCTCGCGCTCTACAACGTCTCCCCCTCTCTCTCTCGCGCTTGCCACGTCTCCCCCTCTCTCGCGCTTGCCACGTCTCCCTCTCTCTCTCTCCCACTCCGCCACGTCTCCCTCTCTCTCTTTCCTAAGCGCTTGCCACGTCTCCCCCTCTCTCGCGCTTGCCACGTCTCCCTCTCTCTCTCTCCCACTCCGCCACGTCTCCCTCTCTCTCTTTCCTAAGCTCTGCCACGTCTCCCTCTCTCTCTCACGCGCTCTGCCACATCTCCCAAGCTCTCTTTCGCTCTCCGCCACGTCTCTCTCGCTCTAAGCCACGTCTCCCTCTCTCTCTACCACGACTCCCTCTCTCTCGCGCTCTACCACGTCTCTAACGAACCGCCACGTCTCTCTCTCTCTAGCGCTCCGCCACGTCTCCCACACTCGCGCTCCGCCACGTCTCCCACACTCGCGCTCCGCCACGTCTCCCACACTCGCGCTCCGCCACGTCTCCCACACTCGCGCACCGCCACGTCTCCCACACTCGCGCACCGCCACGTCTCCCAAACTCGCGCACCGCCACGTCTCCCACACTCGCGCTCCGCCACGTCTCCCCCTCCTGCGCTCCGCCACGTATCCCCATCCCGCGCTCCGCCACGTCTTCCTCTCTCTCTCCGCCACGTCTCCCTCTCTCTCTCTCGCGCTCGCTCCACCACGTCTCCCTCTCTCTCGCTCCACCACGTCTCCCTCTCTCTCGCTCCACCACGTCTCCCTCTATCTCTCTCTCCACCACGTCTTCCTTGATCTCTCGCTCCACTACGTCTCCCTCTCTCTCGCTCCACTACGTCTCCCTCTCTCTCGCTCCACTACGTCTCCCTCTCTCTCGCTCCACTACGTCTCCCTCTCTCTCGCGCCACTACGTCTCCCTCTCTCTCGCGCCACTACGTCTCCCTCTCTCTCTTGCGCTCTAATACGTCTCCCACTCGGGCTCCTCTACGTCTCCCACTCGCGCTCTACCACATCTCCCTCCCTCTCCCTCTCACGCTCCGCTACGTCTCCCTCTCTCTCTCTCTCTCGCGCTCCGCCACGTCTCCCTCTCTCTCTCGCTCCGCCACGTCACCCTCTCTCTCGCTCCACCACGTCTCCCTCTCTCTCGCTCCACTACGTCTCCCTCTCTCTCGCTCCACTACGTCTCCCTCTCTCTCGCTCCACTACGTCTCCCTCTCTCTCGCTCCACTACATCTCCCTCTCTCTCGCTCCACTACGTCTCCCTCTCTCTCGCTCCACTACGTCTCCCTCTCTCTCGCGCCGCTACGTCTCCCTCTCTCTCGCGCCGCTACGTCTCCCTCTCTCTCTCGCTCCGCCACGTCACCCTCTCTCTCGCTCCACTACGTCTCCCTCTCTCTCGCTCCACTACGTCTCCCTCTCTCTCGCTCCACTACGTCTCCCTCTCTCTCGCTCCACTACGTCTCCCTCTCTCTCGCTCCACTACGTCTCCCTCTCTCTCTTGCGCTCTAATACGTCTCCCACTCGGGCTCCTCTACGTCTCCCACTCGCGCTCTACCACATCTCCCTCCCTCTCTCTCGCGCTCCGCCACGTCACCCTTTCTCTCTCTCTCAGCCACGTCTCCCCCTCTCGCGCTCTACAACGTCTCCCCCTCTCGCGCTCTACAACGTCTCCCCCTCTCGCGCTCTACAACGTCTCCCCCTCTCGCGCTCTACAACGTCTCCCCCTCTCGCGCTCCGCCACGTCTCCCCCTCTCTCTCTCTCTCCCGCGCTCTGCCACGTCTCTCTCTCTCGTGCTGAACCACGTCTCCCCCTCTCTCGCGCTCCGCCACGTCTCCCCCTCTCTCGCGCTCCGCCACGTCTCCCTCTCTCTCGCTCCGCCACGTCACCCTTTCTCTCTCTCTCAGCCACGTCTCCCCCTCTCGCGCTCTACAACGTCTCCCCCTCTCGCGCTCTACAACGTCTCCCCCTCTCGCGCTCTACAACGTCTCCCCCTCTCGCGCTCTACAACGTCTCCCCCTCTCGCGCTCTACAACGTCTCCCCCTCTCGCGCTCTACAACGTCTCCCCCTCTCGCGCTCTACAACGTCTCCCCCTCTCGCGCTCTACAACGTCTCCCCCTCTCGCGCTCTACAACGTCTCCCCCTCTCGCGCTCTACAACGTCTCCCCCTCTCGCGCTCTACAACGTCTCCCCCTCTCGCGCTCTACAACGTCTCCCCCTCTCGCGCTCTACAACGTCTCCCCCTCTCGCGCTCTACAACGTCTCCCCCTCTCGCGCTCTACAACGTCTCCCCCTCTCGCGCTCTACAACGTCTCCCCCTCTCGCGCTCTACAACGTCTCCCTCTCTCTCTCTCTCCCGCGCTCTGCCACGTCTCTCTCTCTCGTGCTGAACCACGTCTCCCCCTCTCTCGCGCTCCGCCACGTCTCCCCCTCTCTCGCGCTCCGCCACGTCTCCCCCTCTCTCGCGCTCCGCCACGTCTCCCCCTCTCTCGCGCTTGCCACGTCTCCCCCTCTCTCGCGCTTGCCACGTCTCCCCCTCTCTCGCGCTTGCCACGTCTCCCTCTCTCTCTCTCCCACTCCGCCACGTCTCCCTCTCTCTCTTTCCTAAGCTCTGCCACGTCTCCCTCTCTCTCTCACGCGCTCTGCCACATCTCCCAAGCTCTCTTTCGCTCTCCGCCACGTCTCTCTCGCTCTAAGCCACGTCTCCCTCTCTCTCTACCACGACTCCCTCTCTCTCGCGCTCTACCACGTCTCTAACGAACCGCCACGTCTCTCTCTCTCTAGCGCTCCGCCACGTCTCCCACACTCGCGCTCCGCCACGTCTCCCACACTCGCGCTCCGCCACGTCTCCCACACTCGCGCTCCGCCACGTCTCCCACACTCGAGCACCGCCACGTCTCCCACACTCGCGCACCGCCACGTCTCCCAAACTCGCGCACCGCCACGTCTCCCACACTCGCGCTCCGCCACGTCTCCCACACTCGCGCTCCGCCACGTCTCCCCCTCCTGCGCTCCACCACGTATCCCCATCCCGCGCTCCGCCACGTCTTCCTCTCTCTCGCCGCCACGTCTCCCTCTCTCTCTCTCGCGCTCGCTCCACCACGTCTCCCTCTCTCTCGCTCCACCACGTCTCCCTCTATCTCTCTCTCCACCACGTCTTCCTTGATCTCTCGCTCCACTACGTCTCCCTCTCTCTCGCTCCACTACGTCTCCCTCTCTCTCGCTCCACTACGTCTCCCTCTCTCTCGCTCCACTACGTCTCCCTCTCTCTCGCTCCACTACGTCTCCCTCTCTCTCGCGCCACTACGTCTCCCTCTCTCTCGCGCCACTACGTCTCCCTCTCTCTCTTGCGCTCTAATACGTCTCCCACTCGGGCTCCTCTACGTCTCCCACTCGCGCTCTACCACATCTCCCTCCCTCTCCCTCTCACGCTCCGCTACGTCTCCCTCTCTCTCTCTCTCTCTCTCGCGCTCCGCCACGTCTCCCTCTCTCTCTCGCTCCGCCACGTCACCCTCTCTCTCGCTCCACTACGTCTCCCTCTCTCTCGCTCCACTACGTCTCCCTCTCTCTCGCTCCACTACGTCTCCCTCTCTCTCGCTCCACTACGTCTCCCTCTCTCTCGCTCCACTACGTCTCCCTCTCTCTCGCTCCACTACGTCTCCCTCTCTCTCGCTCCACTACGTCTCCCTCTCTCTCGCTCCACTACGTCTCCCTCTCTCTCTTGCGCTCTAATACGTCTCCCACTCGGGCTCCTCTACGTCTCCCACTCGCGCTCTACCACATCTCCCTCCCTCTCACGCTCCGCTACGTCTCCCTCTCTCTCTCTCGCGCTCCGCCACGTCTCCCTCTCTCTCTCTCGCGCTCCGCCACGTCACCCTTTCTCTCTCTCTCAGCCACGTCTCCCCCTCTCGCGCTCTACAACGTCTCCCCCTCTCGCGCTCTACAACGTCTCCCCCTCTCGCGCTCTACAACGTCTCCCCCTCTCGCGCTCTACAACGTCTCCCCCTCTCGCGCTCTACAACGTCTCCCCCTCTCGCGCTCCGCCACGTCTCCCTCTCTCTCTCACGCGCTCTGCCACATCTCCCAAGCTCTCTTTCGCTCTCCGCCACGTCTCTCTCGCTCTAAGCCACGTCTCCCTCTCTCTCTACCACGACTCCCTCTCTCTCGCGCTCTACCACGTCTCTAACGAACCGCCACGTCTCTCTCTCTCTAGCGCTCCGCCACGTCTCCCACACTCGCGCTCCGCCACGTCTCCCACCCTCGCGCTCCGCCACGTCTCCCACACTCGCGCTCCGCCACGTCTCCCACACTCGCGCACCGCCACGTCTCCCACACTCGCGCACCGCCACGTCTCCCAAACTCGCGCACCGCCACGTCTCCCACACTCGCGCTCCGCCACGTCTCCCCCTCTCGCGCTCTACAACGTCTCCCCCTCTCGCGCTCTACAACGTCTCCCCCTCTCGCGCTCTACAACGTCTCCCCCTCTCGCACTCTACAACGTCTCGCCTTCTCGCGCTCTACAACGTCTCCCCCTCTCTCTCTCTCCCGCGCTCTGCCACGTCTCTCTCTCTCGTGCTGAACCACGTCTCCCCCTCTCTCGCGCTCCGCCACGTCTCCCCCTCTCTCGCGCTCCGCCACGTCTCCCCCTCTCTCGCGCTTGCCACGTCTCCCCCTCTCTCGCGCTTGCCACGTCTCCCCCTCTCTCGCGCTTGCCACGTCTCCCTCTCTCTCTCTCCCACTCCGCCACGTCTCCCTCTCTCTCTTTCCTAACCTCTGCCACGTCTCCCTCTCTCTCTCACGCGCTCTGCCACATCTCCCAAGCTCTCTTTCGCTCTCCGCCACGTCTCTCTCGCTCTAAGCCACGTCTCCCTCTCTCTCTACCACGACTCCCTCTCTCTCGCGCTCTACCACGTCTCTAACGAACCGCCACGTCTCTCTCTCTCTAGCGCTCCGCCACGTCTCCCACACTCGCGCTCCGCCACGTCTCCCACACTCGAGCTCCGCCACGTCTCCCACACTCGCGCTCCGCCACGTCTCCCACACTCGCGCTCCGCCACGTCTCCCACACTCGCGCACCGCCACGTCTCCCTCTCTCTCTCGCTCCGCCACGTCACTCTCTCTCTCGCTCCACTACGTCTCCCTCTCTCTCGCTCCACTACGTCTCCCTCTCTCTCGCTCCACTACGTCTCCCTCTCTCTCGCTCCACTACGTCTCCCTCTCTCTCGCTCCACTACGTCTCCCTCTCTCTCGCTCCACTACGTCCCCCTCTCTCGCGCTCCGCCACGTCTCCCTCTCTCTCGCGCTTGCCACGTCTCCCCCTCTCTCGCGCTTGCCACGTCTCCCTCTCTCTCTCTCCCACTCCGCCACGTCTCCCTCTCTCTCTTTCCTAAGCTCTGCCACGTCTCCCTCTCTCTCTCACGCGCTCTGCCACATCTCCCAAGCTCTCTTTCGCTCTCCGCCACGTCTCTCTCGCTCTAAGCCACGTCTCCCTCTCTCTCTACCACGACTCCCTCTATCTCGCGCTCTACCACGTCTCTAACGAACCGCCACGTCTCTCTCTCTCTAGCGCTCCGCCACGTCTCCCACACTCGCGCTCCGCCACGTCTCCCACACTCGCGCACCGCCACGTCTCCCACACTCGCGTACCGCCACGTCTCCCACACTCGCGCACCGCCACGTCTCCCACACTCGCGCTCCGCCACGTCTCCCACACTCGCGCTCCGCCACGTCTCCCCCTCCTGCGCTCCACCACGTATCCCCATCCCGCGCTCCGCCACGTCTTCCTCTCTCTCGCTCCACTACGTCTCCCTCTCTCTCTCTCTCTCGCTCCACTACGTCTCCCTCTCTCTCGCTCCACTATGTCTCCCTCTCTCTCGCTCCACTACGTCTCCCTCTCTCTCGCTCCACTACGTCTCCCTCTCTCTCGCTCCACTACGTCTCCCTCTCTCTCGCTCCACTACGTCTCCCTCTCTCTCGCTCCACTACGTCTCCCTCTCTCTCGCTCCACTACGTCTCCCTCTCTCTCGCTCCACTACGTCTCCCTCTCTCTCGCTCCACTACGTCTCCCTCTCTCTCTTGCGCTCTAATACGTCTCCCACTCGGGCTCCTCTACGTCTCCCACTCGCGCTCTACCACATCTCCCTCCCTCTCCCTCTCACACTCCGCTACGTCTCCCTCTCTCTCTCTCGCGCTCCGCCACGTCTCCCTCTCTCTCTCGCTCCGCCACGTCACCCTTTCTCTCTCTCTCAGCCACGTCTCCCCCTCTCGCGCTCTACAACGTCTCCCCCTCTCGCGCTCTACAACGTCTCCCCCTCTCGCGCTCTACAACGTCTCCCCCTCTCGCGCTCTACAACGTCTCCCCCTCTCACGCTCCGCCACGTCTCCCTCTCTCTCGCGCTCCGCCACGTCTCCCCCTCTCTCGCGCTTGCCACGTCTCCCCCTCTCTCGCGCTTGCCACGTCTCCCCCTCTCTCGCGCTTGCCACGTCTCCCTCTCTCTCTCTCTCCCGCGCTCTGCCACGTCTCTCTCTCTCGTGCTGAACCACGTCTCCCCCTCTCTCGCGCTCCGCCACGTCTCCCCCTCTCTCGCGCTCCGCCACGTCTCCCCCTCTCTCGCGCTCCGCCACGTCTCCCCCTCTCTCGCGCTTGCCACGTCTCCCCCTCTCTCGCGCTTGCCACGTCTCCCCCTCTCTCGCGCTTGCCACGTCTCCCTCTCTCTCTCTCCCACTCCGCCACGTCTCCCTCTCTCGTGCTGAACCACGTCTCCCCCTCTCTCGCGCTCCGCCACGTCTCCCCCTCCTGCGCTCCGCCACGTATCCCCATCCCGCGCTCCGCCACGTCTTCCTCTCTCTCTCCGCCACGTCTCCCTCTCTCTCTCTCGCGCTCGCTCCACCACGCCTCCCTCTCTCTCGCTCCACCACGTCTCCCTCTATCTCTCTCTCCACCACGTCTCCCTCTATCTCTCTCTCCACCACGTCTCCCTTGATCTCTCGCTCCACCAAGTCTCCCTCTCTCTCGAGCTCCGCCACGTCTCCCCCTCACGCGCTCCGCCACGTCTCCCCCTCACGCGCTCCGCCACGTCTCCCCCTCACGCGCTCCGCCACGTCTCCCCCTCACGCGCTCCGCCACGTCTCCCCCTCACGCGCTCCGCCACGTCTCCCCCTCACGCGCTCCGCCACGTCTCCCCCTCACGCGCTCCGCCACGTCTCCCCCTCACGAGCTCCGCCACGTCTCCCCCTCACGAGCTCCGCCACGTCTCCCCCTCACGAGCTCCGCCACGTCTCCCCCTCACGCGCTCCGCCACGTCTCCCCCTCACGCGCTCCGCCACGTCTCCCCCTCACGCGCTCCGCCACGTCTCCCCCTCACGCGCTCCGCCACGTCTCCCCCTCACGCGCTCCGCCACGTCTCCCCCTCACGCGCTCCGCCACGTCTCCCCCTCACGCGCTCCGCCACGTCTCCCCCTCACGCGCTCCGCCACGTCTCCCCCTCACGCGCTCCGCCACGTCTCCCACACTCGCGCTCCGCCACGTCTCCCCCTCTCGCGCTCTACAACGTCTCCCCCTCTCGCGCTCTACAACGTCTCCCCCTCTCGCGCTCTACAACGTCTCCCCCTCTCGCGCTCTACAACGTCTCCCCCTCTCGCGCTCTACAACGTCTCCCCCTCTCTCTCTCTCCCGCGCTCTGCCACGTCTCTCTCTCTCGTGCTGAACCACGTCTCCCCCTCTCTCGCGCTCCGCCACGTCTCCCCCTCTCTCGCGCTCCGCCACGTCTCCCCCTCTCTCGCGCTTGCCACGTCTCCCCCTCTCTCGCGCTTGCCACGTCTCCCCCTCTCTCGCGCTTGCCACGTCTCCCTCTCTCTCTCTCCCACTCCGCCACGTCTCCCTCTCTCTCTTTCCTAACCTCTGCCACGTCTCCCTCTCTCTCTCACGCGCTCTGCCACATCTCCCAAGCTCTCTTTCGCTCTCCGCCACGTCTCTCTCGCTCTAAGCCACGTCTCCCTCTCTCTCTACCACGACTCCCTCTCTCTCGCGCTCTACCACGTCTCTAACGAACCGCCACGTCTCTCTCTCTCTAGCGCTCCGCCACGTCTCCCACACTCGCGCTCCGCCACGTCTCCCACACTCGAGCTCCGCCACGTCTCCCACACTCGCGCTCCGCCACGTCTCCCACACTCGCGCACCGCCACGTCTCCCTCTCTCTCTCGCTCCGCCACGTCACTCTCTCTCTCGCTCCACTACGTCTCCCTCTCTCTCGCTCCACTACGTCTCCCTCTCTCTCGCTCCACTACGTCTCCCTCTCTCTCGCTCCACTACGTCTCCCTCTCTCTCGCTCCACTACGTCTCCCTCTCTCTCGCTCCACTACGTCCCCCTCTCTCGCGCTCCGCCACGTCTCCCTCTCTCTCGCGCTT
Organism: Salvelinus alpinus; assembly: GCF_045679555.1. NCBI lineage: Eukaryota > Metazoa > Chordata > Actinopteri > Salmoniformes > Salmonidae > Salvelinus > Salvelinus alpinus. The sequence goes on from NC_092091.1 coordinate 49,285,657, forward strand.
GCCACGTCTCCCCCTCTCTCGCGCTTGCCACGTCTCCCTCTCTCTCTCTCCCACTCCGCCACGTCTCCCTCTCTCTCTTTCCTAAGCTCTGCCACGTCTCCCTCTCTCTCTCACGCGCTCTGCCACATCTCCCAAGCTCTCTTTCGCTCTCCGCCACGTCTCTCTCGCTCTAAGCCACGTCTCCCTCTCTCTCTACCACGACTCCCTCTATCTCGCGCTCTACCACGTCTCTAACGAACCGCCACGTCTCTCTCTCTCTAGCGCTCCGCCACGTCTCCCACACTCGCGCTCCGCCACGTCTCCCACACTCGCGCACCGCCACGTCTCCCACACTCGCGTACCGCCACGTCTCCCACACTCGCGCACCGCCACGTCTCCCACACTCGCGCTCCGCCACGTCTCCCACACTCGCGCTCCGCCACGTCTCCCCCTCCTGCGCTCCACCACGTATCCCCATCCCGCGCTCCGCCACGTCTTCCTCTCTCTCGCTCCACTACGTCTCCCTCTCTCTCTCTCTCTCGCTCCACTACGTCTCCCTCTCTCTCGCTCCACTATGTCTCCCTCTCTCTCGCTCCACTACGTCTCCCTCTCTCTCGCTCCACTACGTCTCCCTCTCTCTCGCTCCACTACGTCTCCCTCTCTCTCGCTCCACTACGTCTCCCTCTCTCTCGCTCCACTACGTCTCCCTCTCTCTCGCTCCACTACGTCTCCCTCTCTCTCGCTCCACTACGTCTCCCTCTCTCTCGCTCCACTACGTCTCCCTCTCTCTCGCTCCACTACGTCTCCCTCTCTCTCGCTCCACTACGTCTCCCCCTCTCTCGCGCTTGCCACGTCTCCCTCTCTCTCTCTCCCACTCCGCCACGTCTCCCTCTCTCGTGCTGAACCACGTCTCCCCCTCTCTCGCGCTCCGCCACGTCTCCCCCTCCTGCGCTCCGCCACGTATCCCCATCCCGCGCTCCGCCACGTCTTCCTCTCTCTCTCCGCCACGTCTCCCTCTCTCTCTCTCGCGCTCGCTCCACCACGCCTCCCTCTCTCTCGCTCCACCACGTCTCCCTCTATCTCTCTCTCCACCACGTCTCCCTCTATCTCTCTCTCCACCACGTCTCCCTTGATCTCTCGCTCCACCAAGTCTCCCTCTCTCTCGAGCTCCGCCACGTCTCCCCCTCACGCGCTCCGCCACGTCTCCCCCTCACGCGCTCCGCCACGTCTCCCCCTCACGCGCTCCGCCACGTCTCCCCCTCACGCGCTCCGCCACGTCTCCCCCTCACGCGCTCCGCCACGTCTCCCCCTCACGCGCTCCGCCACGTCTCCCCCTCACGCGCTCCGCCACGTCTCCCCCTCACGAGCTCCGCCACGTCTCCCCCTCACGAGCTCCGCCACGTCTCCCCCTCACGAGCTCCGCCACGTCTCCCCCTCACGCGCTCCGCCACGTCTCCCCCTCACGCGCTCCGCCACGTCTCCCCCTCACGCGCTCCGCCACGTCTCCCCCTCACGCGCTCCGCCACGTCTCCCCCTCACGCGCTCCGCCACGTCTCCCCCTCACGCGCTCCGCCACGTCTCCCCCTCACGCGCTCCGCCACGTCTCCCCCTCACGCGCTCCGCCACGTCTCCCCCTCACGCGCTCCGCCACGTCTCCCACACTCGCGCTCCGCCACGTCTCCCCCTCTCGCGCTCTACAACGTCTCCCCCTCTCGCGCTCTACAACGTCTCCCCCTCTCGCGCTCTACAACGTCTCCCCCTCTCGCGCTCTACAACGTCTCCCCCTCTCGCGCTCTACAACGTCTCCCCCTCTCTCTCTCTCCCGCGCTCTGCCACGTCTCTCTCTCTCGTGCTGAACCACGTCTCCCCCTCTCTCGCGCTCCGCCACGTCTCCCCCTCTCTCGCGCTCCGCCACGTCTCCCCCTCTCTCGCGCTTGCCACGTCTCCCCCTCTCTCGCGCTTGCCACGTCTCCCCCTCTCTCGCGCTTGCCACGTCTCCCTCTCTCTCTCTCCCACTCCGCCACGTCTCCCTCTCTCTCTTTCCTAACCTCTGCCACGTCTCCCTCTCTCTCTCACGCGCTCTGCCACATCTCCCAAGCTCTCTTTCGCTCTCCGCCACGTCTCTCTCGCTCTAAGCCACGTCTCCCTCTCTCTCTACCACGACTCCCTCTCTCTCGCGCTCTACCACGTCTCTAACGAACCGCCACGTCTCTCTCTCTCTAGCGCTCCGCCACGTCTCCCACACTCGCGCTCCGCCACGTCTCCCACACTCGAGCTCCGCCACGTCTCCCACACTCGCGCTCCGCCACGTCTCCCACACTCGCGCACCGCCACGTCTCCCTCTCTCTCTCGCTCCGCCACGTCACTCTCTCTCTCGCTCCACTACGTCTCCCTCTCTCTCGCTCCACTACGTCTCCCTCTCTCTCGCTCCACTACGTCTCCCTCTCTCTCGCTCCACTACGTCTCCCTCTCTCTCGCTCCACTACGTCTCCCTCTCTCTCGCTCCACTACGTCCCCCTCTCTCGCGCTCCGCCACGTCTCCCTCTCTCTCGCGCTTGCCACGTCTCCCCCTCTCTCGCGCTTGCCACGTCTCCCTCTCTCTCTCTCCCACTCCGCCACGTCTCCCTCTCTCTCTTTCCTAAGCTCTGCCACGTCTCCCTCTCTCTCTCACGCGCTCTGCCACATCTCCCAAGCTCTCTTTCGCTCTCCGCCACGTCTCTCTCGCTCTAAGCCACGTCTCCCTCTCTCTCTACCACGACTCCCTCTATCTCGCGCTCTACCACGTCTCTAACGAACCGCCACGTCTCTCTCTCTCTAGCGCTCCGCCACGTCTCCCACACTCGCGCTCCGCCACGTCTCCCACACTCGCGCACCGCCACGTCTCCCACACTCGCGTACCGCCACGTCTCCCACACTCGCGCACCGCCACGTCTCCCACACTCGCGCTCCGCCACGTCTCCCACACTCGCGCTCCGCCACGTCTCCCCCTCCTGCGCTCCACCACGTATCCCCATCCCGCGCTCCGCCACGTCTTCCTCTCTCTCGCTCCACTACGTCTCCCTCTCTCTCTCTCTCTCGCTCCACTACGTCTCCCTCTCTCTCGCTCCACTATGTCTCCCTCTCTCTCGCTCCACTACGTCTCCCTCTCTCTCGCTCCACTACGTCTCCCTCTCTCTCGCTCCACTACGTCTCCCTCTCTCTCGCTCCACTACGTCTCCCTCTCTCTCGCTCCACTACGTCTCCCTCTCTCTCGCTCCACTACGTCTCCCTCTCTCTCGCTCCACTACGTCTCCCTCTCTCTCGCTCCACTACGTCTCCCTCTCTCTCTTGCGCTCTAATACGTCTCCCACTCGGGCTCCTCTACGTCTCCCACTCGCGCTCTACCACATCTCCCTCCCTCTCCCTCTCACACTCCGCTACGTCTCCCTCTCTCTCTCTCGCGCTCCGCCACGTCTCCCTCTCTCTCTCGCTCCGCCACGTCACCCTTTCTCTCTCTCTCAGCCACGTCTCCCCCTCTCGCGCTCTACAACGTCTCCCCCTCTCGCGCTCTACAACGTCTCCCCCTCTCGCGCTCTACAACGTCTCCCCCTCTCGCGCTCTACAACGTCTCCCCCTCTCGCGCTCTACAACGTCTCCCCCTCTCGCGCTCTACAACGTCTCCCCCTCTCACGCTCCGCCACGTCTCCCTCTCTCTCGCGCTCCGCCACGTCTCCCCCTCTCTCGCGCTTGCCACGTCTCCCCCTCTCTCGCGCTTGCCACGTCTCCCCCTCTCTCGCGCTTGCCACGTCTCCCTCTCTCTCTCTCTCCCGCGCTCTGCCACGTCTCTCTCTCTCGTGCTGAACCACGTCTCCCCCTCTCTCGCGCTCCGCCACGTCTCCCTCTCTCTCGCGCTCCGCCACGTCTCCCCCTCTCTCGCGCTCCGCCACGTCTCCCCCTCTCTCGCGCTTGCCACGTCTCCCCCTCTCTCGCGCTTGCCACGTCTCCCCCTCTCTCGCGCTTGCCACGTCTCCCTCTCTCTCTCTCCCACTCCGCCACGTCTCCCTCTCTCGTGCTGAACCACGTCTCCCCCTCTCTCGCGCTCCGCCACGTCTCCCCCTCCTGCGCTCCGCCACGTATCCCCATCCCGCGCTCCGCCACGTCTTCCTCTCTCTCTCCGCCACGTCTCCCTCTCTCTCTCTCGCGCTCGCTCCACCACGCCTCCCTCTCTCTCGCTCCACCACGTCTCCCTCTATCTCTCGCTCCACCACGTCTCCCTCTATCTCTCTCTCCACCACGTCTCCCTTGATCTCTCGCTCCACCAAGTCTCCCTCTCTCTCGAGCTCCGCCACGTCTCCCCATCACGCGCTCCGCCACGTCTCCCCCTCACGCGCTCCGCCACGTCTCCCCCTCACGCGCTCCGCCACGTCTCCCCCTCACGCGCTCCGCCACGTCTCCCCCTCACGCGCTCCGCCACGTCTCCCCCTCACGCGCTCCGCCACGTCTCCCCCTCACGCGCTCCGCCACGTCTCCCCCTCACGCGCTCCGCCACGTCTCCCCCTCACGCGCTCCGCCACGTCTCCCCCTCACGCGCTCCGCCACGTCTCCCCCTCACGCGCTCCGCCACGTCTCCCCCTCACGCGCTCCGCCACGTCTCCCCCTCACGCGCTCCGCCACGTCTCCCCCTCACGCGCTCCGCCACGTCTCCCCCTCACGCGCTCCGCCACGTCTCCCCCTCACGCGCTCCGCCACGTCTCCCCCTCACGCGCTCCGCCACGTCTCCCCCTCACGCGCTCCGCCACGTCTCCCCCTCACGCGCTCCGCCACGTCTCCCCCTCACGCGCTCCGCCACGTCTCCCCCTCACGAGCTCCGCCACGTCTCCCCCTCACGAGCTCCGCCACGTCTCCCCCTCACGAGCTCCGCCACGTCTCCCCCTCACGAGCTCCGCCACGTCTCCCCCTCACGAGCTCCGCCACGTCTCCCCCTCACGCGCTCCGCCAAGACTCCCCCTCACGCGCTTCGCTACGTCTCCCCCTCACGAGCTCCGCCACGTCTCCCCCTCACGAGCTCCGCCACGTCTCCCCCTCACGAGCTCCGCCACGTCTCCCCCTCACGCGCTCCGCCAAGACTCCCCCTCACGCGCTCCGCCAAGACTCCCCCTCACGCGCTTCGCTACGTCTCCCTCTCACACTCCGACACGTATCCCTGTCTCTCGCGCGCCTGCTCCACCACATCTCCCTCTCTCTCCCGTGCTCCGCCATGTCTCCCTCTCTCTCTCCCTCCGTCTTTCTCTCTCGAGCTCCGCCACGTCTCCCACACTCGCGCTCCGCCACGTCTCCCACACTCGCGCTCCGCCACGTCTCCCACACTCGCGCTCCGCCACGTCTCCCACACTCGCGCTCCGCCACGTCTCCCACACTCGCGCTCCGCCACGTCTCCCACACTCGCGCACCGCCACGTCTCCCACACTCGCGCACCGCCACGTCTCCCACACTCGCCCTCCGCCACGTCTCCCACACTCGCGCTCCGCCACGTCTCCCACACTCGCGCACCGCCACGTCTCCCACACTCGCGCACCGCCACGTCTCCCACACTCGCGCACCGCCACGTCTCCCACACTCGCGCACCGCCCGTCTCCCACACTCGCGCTCCGCCACGTCTCCCCCTCCTGCGCTCCCCCACGTATCCCCATCCCGCGCTCCGCCACGTCTCCCCCTCACGCGCTCCACCCCGTCTCCCCCTCACGCGCTCCACCACGTCTCCCCCTCACGAGCTCCACCACGTCTCCCCCTCACGCGCTCCACCACGTCTCCCCCTCACGCGCTCCACCACGTCTCCCCCTCACGCGCTCCACCACGTCTCCCCCTCACGCGCTCCACCACGTCTCCCCCTCACGCGCTCCACCACGTCTCCCCCTCACGCGCTCCACCACGTCTCCCCCTCACGCGCTCCACCACGTCTTCCCCTCACGCGCTCCACCACGTCTCCCCCTCACGCGCTCCACCACGTCTCCCCCTCACGAGCTCCACCACGTCTCCCCCTCACGAGCTCCACCACGTCTCCCCCTCACGAGCTCCTCCACATCTCCCCCTCACGCGCTTCGCTAAGTCTCCCTCTCACACTCCGACACGTATCCCTGTCTCTCGCGCGCCTGCTCCACCACATCTCCCTCTCTCTCCCGTGCTCCGCCAAGTCTCCCTCTATCTCTCTCTCTTGCGCTCCGCCACGTTTCCCCCTCTCTCCCTCTCCACACCACGTCTCCCTCTCTCGCGCTCCGCCACGTCTCCCACTCTCTCTCTCGCGCTCCGCCACCCTCTCCGCCACGTCTCCCTCTCCGCCACGTCTCCCTCTCTCTCGCGCTCCGCCACGTCTCGCCCTCTCTCTCTGTCGGCAACATCTCCCTCTCCCTCGCTCCGCCACGTCTCTCTCTCTCTCGCGCTCCGCCACGTCTCTCTCTCTCTCGCGCTCCGCCACATCTCCCACTCTCTCTTGCCCTCCGCCACCTCTCTCTTGCGCTCAGCAACAGCTCCCTCTCTCGCGCTCAGCCACGTCTCCCCCTCTCTCCCTCCACCACGTCTCCCCTTCACGCGCTCCGCAACGTCTCCCTCTCACACTCCGCCACGTCTCCCTCTCACACTCCGCCACGTCTCCCTCTCTCTCTCTTGCGCCCGTTCCACCACGTCTCCCTCTCTCTCATTCTCCGCCACGTCTCCCTCTCTCTCTCTCCCTCTTTCTCTCTCGAGCTCCGCCAAGTCTCCCTCTCTCTCTCTCTCTTGCGCTCCGCCACGTTTCCCCCCTCTCTCCCTCTCCACGCCACGTCTCGCGCTCCGCCACGTCTCCCACTCTCTCTCTCGCGCTCCGCCATGTCTCCCACTCTCTCTCCGCCATGTCTCCCACTCTCTCTCGCGCTCCGCCATGTCTCCCACTCTCTCTCGCGCTCCGCCATGTCTCCCACTCTCTCTCGCGCTCCGCCATGTCTCCCACTCTCTCCCGCGCTCCGCCCCGTCTCTCTCTCTCTCTGTCACACACACTCGGTCTCTCTCTCACACTCGGTCTCTCTCTCTCTCACACACTTGGTCTCTCTCTCTCTCTCACACTCGGTCTCTTGCTCACGCTCACACTCGGCCTCTCTCTCGCCGTTTCTCGCCGTTTCTCTCTCTCTCACACACACGGCGTCTCTCTCACACCCGGCGTCTCTCAAACCCGGCGTCTCTCTCACACCCGGCGTCTCTCTCTCACACCCGGCGTCTCGCTCACACCCGGCGTCTCGCTCTCTCTCACACCCGGCGCCTCGCTCTTTCTTACCCGGCGTCTCTCTCTCTATCACCCTCGGTGTCTCCCTCTCTCACCCTCGGTGTCTCTCTTTGTCGCTCACCAGCTGTCTCTCTCACACTCAGTCTCTTGCTCACGCTCAGTCTCTTGCTCACGCTCAGTCTCTTGCTCACGCTCTGTCTCTCTCTCTCACGCTCTGTCTCTCTCTCTCACGCTCTGTCTCTCTCTCTCACGCTCTGTCTCTCTCTCTCACGCTCTGTCTCTCTCTCTCACGCTCTGTCTCTCTCTCTCACGCTCTGTCTCTCTCTCTCACGCTCTGTCTCTCTCTCACACGCTCTGTCTCTCTCTCACACGCTCTGTCTCTCTCTCTCACGCTCTGTCTCTCTCTCTCACGCTCTGTCTCTCTCTCTCACGCTCTGTCTCTCTCTCTCACGCTCTGTCTCTCTCTCTCACGCTCTGTCTCCCTCTCTCACGCTCTGTCTCTCTCTCTCACGCTCTCTCTCTCTCTCTCTCACGCTCTCTCTCTCTCTCTCACGCTCTCTCTCTCTCTCTCACGCTCTCTCTCTCTCACGCTCTTTCTCTCTCTCACGCTCTGTCTCTCTCTCTCACGCTCTGTCTCTCTCTCTCACGCTCTGTCTCTCTCTCACGCTCTGTCTCTCTCTCACGCTCTGTCTCTCTCTCACGCTCTGTCTCTCTCTCTCACGCTCTGTCTCTCTCTCTCTCACGCTCTGTCTCTCACACACTCGGTCTCTCACACACACTGTCTCTCTCTCTCTCACACTGTGTCTCTCTCTCTCTCTCTCTCTCACACACACTGTCTCTCTCTCTCTCACACTCTGTCTCTCTCTCTCTCACACTGTCTCTCTCTCTCTCTCACACTGTCTCTCTCTCTATCTCTCACACTGTATCTCTCTCTCTCACACACTCGGTGTCTCTCTCTCTCACACACTCGGTGTCTCTCTCTCTCACACACTCGGTGTCTCTCTCTCACACACTCGGTGTCTCACACACACTGTCTCTCTCTCTCTCACACTCTGTCTCTCTCTCTCTCACACACTGTCTCTCTCTCTCTCTCACACACTGTCTCTCTCTCTCACACTGTCTCTCTCTCTCTCACACACTCGGTGTCTCTCTCTCTCACACACTCGGTGTCTCTCTCTCTCACACACTCGGTGTCTCTCTCTCACACACTCGGTGTCTCTCTCTCACACACTCGGTCTCTTTCTATCCCACACTCTCGGTCTCTCTCTCTCACACTCTCGGTCTCTCTCTCTCACACTCTCTCACACTCTCGGGCTCTCTCTCATCTCACACTCGGGCTCTCTCTCATCTCACACTCGGTCTCTCTCTCTCTCTCTCTCTCTCTCGGTCTCTCTCTCTCTCTCTCACACTCGGGCTCTCTCTCATCTCACACACTCGGTCTCTCTCACACACTCGGTCTCTCTCTCACACTCGGTCTCTCTCTCACACTCGGTCTCTCTCTCACACTCGGTCTCTCTCTCACACTCGGTCTCTCTCTCACTCTCCCTCTCCCTCTCTCACTCTCTCACACACACACACACACTCGGTCTCTCTCTCTCTCTCTCTCTCACACTCGCTCTCTCTCTCTCACACACTCGCTCTCTCACACTCGGTCACTTTCTGTGGAGTCTGGTCTCACTTACACACAGTCAGAGATGGGGGTTGATGGAGAGTCAAGGTGGCGCGTGGGGATGACATCACAGACTGTGGGCCGGCTGCTTGCCCTGTCCCGGCCTGCGAAGAATGACCCAACGAAAACAAAATAACAGAGACAGCCAATCAGAGCTCTGGAAGACACAGGAGAGGGGGGGGGAGGACAGAAAGAATGGTGTAGAAGGAGAGGAGGTAGAGTGCTAGGGGCAAGGGGAGGGTAGTAGGGGCAAGGGGTTGATTTGGAATTGTGTGTGAAGGGAAAGGGGGGGGGGGGGGCAGTTGTGTTGTAATGAGCAGGGGTGTATGGGTGGGAGCATCAGTGCAAATTGATGGGACCAAGCCATGCGGAGCCACTCCAGTGTGTGCGTGTGTGTGCGCGCGCATGTAAGCACGCATGCTGTAGTGCAGGGACGTCGCTAGGCAACCGTTTCATCGCATCTTAAACTTCTTACCGGGCGGGCACTAGGACCTGGGGGAGGCTGCTGCTGGCGCTAGTGACTGTTAGGCCTACTTGTAGCTAACATTTTGGTTAACGTTAGCTACTTCTGTGGCTTGAGACTGCTAGCTAACAGTAAACAGACAGGAAAAGGCTCTGACAGGACGGATTCATGCAGATAGGCTACGATGTGAATTTGTGGTAAGTTAGAGAGAGAGTATTCACTACTATAGACTTTGGTCATAATCAAAGCTTTGATAACCAATACGTGTTTATGTGAGGCTGCCTGTAAGTTACAGTGTAACAGACGTTACGAGTTAGCTAACGGTAAAATTAACGGTGTCTTTTAAAATCGACATAAGTTATGTGGCGATGATATCTAATTAACGTTGCATTTAATATCGTTTTGCTATCTGTGCCAGGCTATAAATGAGACAGATGACGTAACATCATGCACATATATTTTCATAATCAATTGCTTTCATTCAGTAGGCCATTGCAAAACAATTATCAGTGGGTCATGCGTAGAAAAGGTGACATAGTGTTGATCACAATGTCATTGTATTATCCTCAATTTCTCAACTGTAGGCTAGCTAACGACTAACGTTAGATGGATATACGGAAATTATTCAAGAGGGGCAGTGCCAGCAGCTCCGCCGAAGGCCAATCCGGTGAGAAATGAAGATGTTACCAGTTCAAACAAAAATAGAAGGTACACTTTGATGCGTCCATCCACAAAATATGGCATCAAAAGAGAAGCAGTTCTGTAATATAGGTTGTAATATTTGTTTGGGATCTTACTTTTTTTTTTTTATCAGATTTTATTCCAAATGATTTTCCAGTTATTCTTTATTTTGTTTAGCTCATTAGTTGAATTTAGTTTTGTTCCATTGTGGACGATACTGTTTAAGATGTTCCGTGTGTCTGAATTATTGGGTTAATTTTGAGAAACAATTAACAAAAGGGTGACATGTAAATAAAGGTTTTTTTCTAATGGTATAATATGACCTGCATGTCTTCTCAGTTCTCTCTCTCTCAAAATAAAATCCAAAACGTATTGTGGCTACATAGTACAGCCATTTTTGCACCTTTTGTTGGTGTTGGATGGATGGGGACAGAGTGGTTAGAATTTAAGTTAGTCATATTAGATCAGTGTCTAACACAAACTTAGCCAACCTTGACCAAAAATAACCTTCTTTTGATAGATTTTGCACCCATTATTACTCTAAAAAGACATGATGAAAATACGTTTTGGGGGCTTTAAAAAAAATCCTGGGGGGGTATGCACAGACCCCCTACAAACGGCTTAGCCCCCCTATACATGAATCTCTAGTGACGTCCCTGCTGTAGTGGACACAGGATGAGGATGCAAAGCAGCTAGTCTTATGTTATAATGACATTGGCAGAAACATCATGCAGTGGCCATGTTTTAGCACACACAACATTACTTATGGCCTGTACACACACACACACACACACACACACACACACACACACACACACACACACCTGATCTTCAATGGGATGACACACACGCACACTGTATTGATTCACTGGCGTAATAGCATAGTGTAAGCCAATCATAATTCATAAAACACATACACCAGACATACAAGGTACATACAACACCCAAGACTTGCCTTTAGAGGCCAGTGTAAACCCAGTGCAGTTGCATCCTAGTGGAACATCCTGTGACCTTCCACCCCTGACCTGTTACCTGGCTGCCGGACGGCGGTGGCTCCCACAAAGCTGATGAGGGTGACGTCCGAGGCACCCCCAGACTCCAGGGGGATTGGGTGAACCCGGAAGTGCTCCAGCATGTCGAATATGGACTGGAACCACAGGTGCTGCACCCGGCACTGGCCGTCCTCGTTCAGAGATAGACGCAGGTGCTGCAGCGGACAGAGAGAAGGGAGAGAGAGGGAGGGAAGAGAAGTATGCAGAGAGAGAGAGAAAGTGGAAAAGGGAGGTATGGGGGGAGAGAGAGAATGAGAAGGGGGATAGAGGGAAGGAGAAGGGGGAGAGACGAAAGAAGGGAGAAGAGAGGGGGATATGGGTAAGCCTTGGATGCTACTTAGCAGGTGTGATCTCGCGCTCTGTGGCCGATGTGAGCAAAACGTTTCAACAGGTTAACAATCACAAGGCCGATGGGCCAGATGGAATACCACTGCGCGTTCTCAAAGACTGCGCAGACCTCGTCCCAGTCTGTAATCCCAACATGTTTCAAGCTGACCACCATTTTCACAGTTCCAAAGAGCTCCAAAGTAACCTGCCTAAATGACTATCACCCTGTAGCACACGCATCTGTAACTATTAAGTGCTTTGAAAGGCTGGTCGTGACACACATCAACATCATCATCCCAGACACCCTAAACCCACTCCAATACACAGATGATGAAATCTCAATTGCACTTCACACTGCCCCCTCCTACCTGGACAAGAGGGGAAATAACTTTGTGAGAATGGGCTACAGCTCAACGTTCAACACCATAGTCCCCTCCAAGCTCATCACCAAGCTTAAGACCCTGGGACTGAACCCCTCCCTCTGCAACTGGATCCTGGACTTACTGACGGACCGGCCCCAGATGGTGAGGTTAGGCAACAACACCTCTACCACGCTGACCCTCAACATGGGGGCCCCTCAGGGGTGTGTACTTAGTCCCCTTCTGTACTCCCTGTTCAACCACGACTGGTTGTGCCCGAGGAAGGCCGGAAAAATGCCCGAGGAAGGCCGGAAAAATTGCTAAAGACTCCAGCCACCAAAGTCATAGACTGTTCTCTCTGCTAACCGTCCAGCAAACAGTATCAGAGCATTGGCTCTCGGATGAACAGGCTCAGAGACTGCTAAATTGCCAGACTGCAAAAAATAGTCAATTAATGATACACAAACTAACTGCAATGCCTGTATCATGCACTGACCCTACGCACACTCACTATAAATACACACTTAGCCAAATACATCTAAACTCAGTTTTTCACAATTCCTGACATTTAATCCTAGTCAAAATTCCCTGTCTTAGGTCAGTTAGCAACATCACTTTATTTTAAGAATGTGAAATGTCAGAATAATAGTAGAGAGAATGATTTATTTCAGCTTTTATTTCTTTCATCACATTTCCAGTGGGTCAGAAGTTTACATACACTCAATTAGTATATGGACGCATTGCCTTTAAATTGTTTAACTTGGGTCAAACGTTTCGGGTAGCCTTCCACAAGCTTCTCACAATAAGTTGGGTGAATTTTGGCCCAGACAGAGCAGGTGTAACTGAGTCAGGTTGGTATGCCTCCTTGCTCGCACACGCTTTCTCAGTTCTGCCCACAAATTTTCTATAGGATTGAGGTCAGGGATTTGTGATGGCCACTCCAATACCTTGACATTGTTGTCTTTAAGCCATTTTGCCACAACTTTGGAAGTATGCTTGGGGTCATTGTCCATTTGGAAGACCAATATTTAACTTGCTGACTGATGTCTTGAGATGTTGCTTCAATATATCCACATAATTGTCCATCCTCATGATGCCATCTATTTTGTGAAGTGCACCAGTCCCTCCTGCAGCAAAGCACCCCCACAACATGATGCTGCCACCCCGTGCTCCACGGTTGGGACAGTGTTCTTCGGCTTGCAAGCATCCCCCTTTTCCCTCCAAACACAACGATGGTCATTATGGCCAAACAGTTCTATTTTTGTTTCATCAGACCAAAGGACATTTATCCAAAACATACGATCTTTGTCCCCATGTGCAGTTGCAAACCGTAGTCTGGCTTTTGTATTGCGGTTTTGGAGCAGTGGCTTCTTCCTTGCTGAGCGGCCTTTCAGGTTATGTCGATATAGGACTCGTTTTACTGTGGATATAGATACCTTGTACCTGTTTCCTCCAGCATCTTCACAGGGTCCTTTGCTGTTGTTCTGGGATTGATTTGCACTTTTCACACCAAAGTACGTTCATCTCTAGAAGACAGAAAGCGTCTCCTTCCTGAGCAGTATGATGGCTGCGTGGTCCCATGGTGTTTATACTTGCGTACAATTGTTTGTACAGATGAACGTGGTACCTTAAGGCATTTGGAAATTGCTACCAAGGATGAACTAGACTTGTGGAGGTCTACAATTTTCTTTGAGGTCTTGGCTGATTTCTTTTGATTTTCCCATGACGTCAAGCAGAGGCACTGATTTTGAAGGTCTTAAAATATATCCACAGGTACACCTCCAATTGACTCAAATTATGTCAATTAGCCTATCAGAAGCTTCTAAAGCCATGACATCATTTTCTGGAATTTTCCAAGCTGTTTAAAGGCACAGTCAACTTAGTGTATGCAAACTTCTGACCCAATGGAATTGTGATACAGTGAATTAATCTGTCTGTAAACAATTGTTGGAAAAATGACCTGTGTCATGCACAAATTAGATGTCCTAACCGACTTGCCTGAACTATAGTATGTTGACAAGAAATGTGTGGAATGGTTGAAAAACTAGTTTTAATGACTTCAACCGAAGTGTATGTAAACTTCCGACTTAAACTGTATATATTAACTAAGCAAAAAAAGAAACGTCCTCTCACTGTCAACTTAACATGCGTAAATATTTGTATGGAAAAAAGATTCAACAACTGAGACCTAAACTGAACAAGTTCCACAGAGATGTGACTAACAGAAATTGAATAATGTGTCCCTGAACAAAGGGGGATCAAAATCAAAAATAACAGTCAGTATCTGGTGTGGCCACCAGCTGCATTAAGTACTGCAGTGCATCTGCTCCTCATGGACTACACCAGATTTGCCAGTTCTTGCTGTGAGATGTTACCCAACTCTTCCACCAAGGCACCTGCAAGTTTCCAGACATTTCTGGTGGGGAATGGCCCTAGACCTCACCCTCCGATCCAACAGGTCCCAGACGTGCTCAATGGGATTGAGACCCGGGCTCTTCGCTGACCATGGCAGAACACTGACATTCCTGTCTTGCAGGAAATCAAGCACAGAACAAGCAGTATGGCTGGTGGCATTGTCATGTCAGGATGAGCCTGCAGAAAGGGTACCACATGAGGGAGGAGGATGTCTTCCCTGTAACACACAGCGTTGAGATCACCTGCAATGACAACAAGCTCAGTCCGATAATGCTGTAACACACCGCCCCAGACCATGACGGACCCTCCACCTCCAAATCAATCCCACTCCAGAGTACAGGCCTCGGTGTAACGCTCATTCCTTCGACGATAAATGCGAATCCGACCATCACCCCTGATGAGACAAAACCGCAACTCGTCAGTGAAGAGCACTTTTTGCCAGTCATGTCTGGTCCAGCGATGGTGGGTTTATGCCCATAGGCGACGTTGTTGCCGGTGATGTCTGGTGAGGACCTGCCTTACAACAGGCCTACAAGCCCTCAGTCCAGCCTCTCTCAGCCTATTGCGGACAGTCTGAGCACTGATGGAGGGATTGTGCGTTCCTGGTGTAACTCGGGCAGTTATTGTTGCCATCCTGTACCGGTACCGCAGATGTTCGGATGTACCGATCCTGTGCAGGTGTTGTTCCACATGGTCTGCCACTGCGAGGATGATCAGCTGTCCGTCCTGTATATATATATACACACACACACACACACACACTACATTGACACTCCCACACAAAACCAAAACACACACACATTCACTACATACGCACACACACAGAACACCTACACGCAGACGGACAACACAAACACGTAACTTGCTGCGGCTGCTCTGTTCTTTATTTTACTCTAATTATTACTCTTATTATCTATCCTGATGCCTAGTCACTTTACCCTGCCTTCATGTACATGTCTACCTCAAACACCTCGTACCTCTGATCTGGTACTGGTACTCCCTGTATTTAGCTCCATTCTTGAGTATTTTATTGTATTCCTCTTTTTACCATTTCATTTTTTATTTTAAAAACGCTGTATTGTTGGGAAGGGCTCGTAAGCAAGCATTTCACGGTAAAGTCCACACCAGCTGTATTTGGCGCATGTGACAAATAAAATCCGATTTCATTTGACACACACTCTCCCTCTCCTGTCTCTTGTACCTTGGCCTTGCCCTGGAAGTTGAAGGTGAGGACGTACTCCCCGCGGCGTGTCTCGCTCTGGCGCACAAGGAAGACACCGTGGCTGGCCATACCCCCCGCCAGCACCAGCTGGGCCGCCTTGAGGCGCGACAACGTCCCGTGGAACCACTGGCACTCGCTCAGAGGGTGCTCCACCGCCTCCACCACGTCTGAGAACAGGAAGGAGCCTGGGAGGTGAGGAGGGATGAGGGGAATGATGGATGAGGGGAGGAGGGATTTGGGGAGTGATGAAAAGATTAGACAAAAAAAAGGTGTCACCAGACTTGCACTGTACATTCACACAGGTATGTGTGTTTGTGCAAGCGTTTGCGTGTGTGTGCTAACTGTGTAAGTAGCAGCCTTCACCTGTGGCATCTGGCGTCTCCGCAAATGGTGTGCCCAGGCCGGCTCCGCCCCCGCGTCCGTCTGATTCGTCCAGAGGGGCGCGGGGCGGTAACTCTGGGGGGCGTGGGTCCATCAGCGGGGAGGAGCCGCCCACACCTCCATAACACACTGCAACAACAGGACAGGAGCAAAAACATCAGTCTTATTATTTAAGCAGACATAAACCTTATTCTTGTACTTTCAAATACCAACGGAACGTTGGACACATAGTTAAAACAACATTTGTCGTCTCGCTTTCTGTATCTGGTGTTAAGCGCTCTAACTGTATATTTGTAAAGCTGCAAAAAAATTGTGAAACACAGGGAAATCGTCACACAACAATCCCAAATGGGCTCCTAGATCCTATTCCCGTGCAGTCATATTTGAAAAGATTGGATAGGTAAGGAATATGGTAGTAGCTCCTCCTTACCTTATGCTACATGTCTGCTGTTTGTAGATTCTTACAGATTAAGTGTCTAAGGCAGTGGTCACCAACCTTTTCTGAGCCAAGTTCACTTTCAAAATGCAAGCCGAGATCTACAGCTCAGAACTGTTTCTAAAAATATATATATTTTTAAATGTAAGCCTATGCAACATTTACTAAATAAAAACAGTTCTGTATGAATGAGGTTTATTGCAGTCGGCCTGTAACGGAGGCCACTCTAGCGGTGGAAGTTTCAGTAAGGAGGCGATACGGGGCAAACTCAGAATGAGGTTGTTAATTTACAGCGGTGAGGTGAAGCCACCGGAAAACTGTACACTATGTACAAACAAAAATAACAAACATAACAAAAACTGGACCATAAACTGTAAAATGTATCAAATAATAAGTTGAGCTCCAAAGAAACCAAGCTTCAATCAATAGTTGAAAATATAGCGTTCAACCAGCATGGCAACCTTACCCTTGTCCTGTCTGCCCAACAATGAAATGGCAGGGTTTCAAGTACAATTCCCATCAGGTCTCACCTTGGACTGTACCATTTTAGACCAATCACAAATCAATGGTAACAGTTATCTTACATAAAGGCCTGAACAGCACAATAAACATATACTGAACAAAAAAATAAACGCAACATGTAAAGTGTGAAAAAAAAGATCCCATGTTCAAGAAAAAGCTTATTTCTCTAAAATGTTTTGCACAATTAGTACCCTGTCAGTGAGAATTTCTCCTTTGCCAAGATAATCCATCCACCTGACAGGTGTGGCATATCAAAAAGCTGATTAAACAGCATGATCATTACACAGGTGAGCCTTGTGCTGGGGACAATAAATTGCCACTCTAAAATGTGCAGTTTTGTCACAACACAATGCCACAGATGTCTCAAGCTGAGGGAGCATGCAAATGGCTTGCTGACTGCAGGAATGTCCACCAGAGCTGTTGACAGAGAATTTTATGTTCATTTCTCTACCATAAGCCGCCTCCAACACCTCTACATCCGGCTTCTTCATCTGCGGGATCATCTGAAACCAACCACACGGACAACTGATGAAACTGTGGGTTAGCACAACCAAAGAATTTCTGCACAAACTGTCAGAACCCGTCTAAGGGAAGCTCATCTGCATGCTCGTTGTCCTCACCAGGGTCTTGATCCGACTGCAATGGGCAAATGCTCACCTTCGATGGCCACTGGAGAGGTGTGCTCTTCACGGATGAAACCCAGTTTTAACTGTACCGGGCAGATGGCAAACAGCGTGTATGGCGTCGTATGGGCGAGCGGTTTGCTGAACGTTGTGAACAGAGTGCTCCATGGTGGCGGTGGGGTTATGGTATTGGCAGGGTAAGCTACAAACAATGAAGACAATTGCATTTTATTGATGGCAATTTGAATGCACAGATATACTGTGACGAGATCCTAAGACGAGATCCTGAGGCCCATTGTCGTGCCATTCATCCGCCGCCATCACCTCATGTTTCAGCATGATAATGCAAGGCCCCATGTCGCAAGGATCTGTACACAATTCCTGGAAGATGAAAATATCCCCTTTCTTCCATGGCCTGCATACTAACCAGACATGTCACCCACTGAACATATTTGGGATGCTCTGGATTGATGTGTACGACAGCGTGTTCCAGTTCCCTCCAATATCCAGCAACTTCGCACAGCCATTGAAGAGGAGTGGGACACAATTCCACAGGCCACAATCAACAGTCTGATCAACTCTGCAAAGGAGATGTGTCTCGCTGCATGTGGCAAATGGTGGTCACACCAGATACTGACTGGTTTTCTGATCTGTGACCAACAGATGCATATCTGTATTCCCAGTCATGTGAAATCCATAAATGATGGCCTAATGAATTCATTTCAATTGACTGATTGCCTTATATGAACTGTCAAATCTTTGAAATTGTTGCATTCATATTTTTGTTCAGTCTATTTAGGCAATGAATCAAACATTCCTAAATACAAATACATTTGGAACCCTGGATAATTAGAGCTCCTGAACACAGTTCTGTTTGACAATCTAATACTGTAACACCAATCAATGAAGTGGAAGAGGACAGAATATCCCGAAAATGTGATCGTGATAGCAGCAGGGGCTGCTTGATGGTGATGAGATGAGACACGCGGGTAAGATGGCAGACAAAAAAGTGGACTATCTCCTGAGTGAATATGGAATGGAGGATCTCACAGAATGTTTGGAAGAGCTTGAAGAGGAAATTGAACGTGACAAGCGTGAGGATGAATTAACTGTGGTGGCAGGTGCAGTGATGACTGCTGAGAAGAAGTTGAGTATAGAGGGAAGCAGTGTGGTGAGGAAGGTCGGCGTCAAGTCCATCAGATATGGAACCTGGCGAGAGTGAGGATGAAATACCTGCAGTGAGGACCGCTGAATTCGGACCTTGTCCCGAGGATGATAAGGATGATTCTGGCCCAGTGGGAGTGAGATTTGTAGAGCGAATGGATCCTTGTATTTTCTCTGATCCATATGTGGTGTCAGGTTGGGGACTGTTTAGTTGTTGAAGGTAACTCGGAGTGGTCTCGTGATGATTTATTGTGTTTCCTCCGCCCAGAGGGAGTGGGCGCTCCGGATTAGCATTAAGTGTTGAGGAGGAGCAGTTGAAATTGAAGATTCCCGGTGTCTAATGCCTGCCGTTTGGTGAGTTGTAGATCCAGTGGAGAGTGTGGGGAAACGGAGAAGACATTGTCTGTCATGCTGAGTTTTGATGCAGAGTCTTTGCCAGATAAGGTCATGGAAGGAAGTGTCAATTACCCCATGAGAGCTTTTGTTCCGAAAATAAAACAGTGTTTAAGGTGTCAAGTTTATGGGCATGTTGCAGCAGTGTGTCGGAGGGAGATGCCTAGATGTGAGAAGTGTACAGGAGGGCATGAGACGAAGGAATGTGTGGTATCGGTGGAGAAAGTAATGTGTGTTAGTTGTGGGGGTGCCATGGGGCTGGAGATCGGAGGTGTCCGGTGAGAGAAAGGGAGATTGAGGTTGCCAGGGTTAGAGTAGTACAGAAAGTGTCATATGCCGAAGCAGTAACATAAGAAAAGGCAGATAAGAAACATTAAATGCGTTGCAACAAACAAATGATTGCTGCCAAAACCAAATGAATTGCCGGCGGAACTCACAGCCTGCGTTTCTCTCTACATGCTACATCGGCAGCACCAAAAGGACAAGGCATCATACACATATTATATTCAATAAAGGAATGTGCATTTCATAAACCCACAAACCGTTTCCATGTTTGGTTGTACCTGCATCTGATGGTCAGTCTCAGCGGATGGAGGGAGAGAGTGAGCAGCAGAGGGTCCGCCTCTCACGGTCCCCGATCTCTCATTTTTCTCCAGTGAGACTGACCAGAGAGAGGGGACACAGTCTGATGACCAACCCCGAGTCACACAGCATTATTTCTGCCTCATGCACAAATTCATGTTGTTCCTATGACCAGAGAAAGTGAAATATTAGTCTACATTAAAATAGACACGACGAGCCGTTAATAATAAAAACGCAGGCCTATCGATACACTTTGCTACTCATTCACTGCAGCTGCAGTGCTGGTTGTAGTGCGAGTGTAAGTAGGAAGAAGTGCGTTTTATGTTTTGTAAAAGTGTTGAATCATAAAAACAGCAGCTATTTGCTGTATTCTTTGACAGTCTCTCTGGTCAGGATTTTAAAAGTTATTAAATCTCATTTAGGGTAGTATCAAACTTTGCTGTGGGGTAGTGGAAGCTGCTGATTTGAGCTATCCGATTGGCCAGCACAGTAGGCACACTTGATTTAGCTCTACAGGTCTGCCGGGTAGGCAGAGTTTGTTCCTTCAGACAAACTAAATGGTTCAAAATGGGAACACTTTGCCTACCCAGCGCACAGGGCAGCTGAATCAAATGCATTTACCACCAACAGCCAAAGGCAAAAAAAATATTGACTGGTTGGTATATACTGGTCTAAGAGTAGTGGCTTGGGGAGGTGTCTAGGGGTCGATTTGGGATTTGGGATGCCCCACTCACCTTGAGAGAGGCGGTCACTGAATTCTGGCGTTCCACTGATGTCCATGGGTCCCCCACACACAGCTTCTATGTCCTCCTGTTCACTGTAGAGTCAAGATACACAAAACTTGTTCTAGGTGGGACGTCACTTCTACTTCTGTTGACCTCATCAATAGTTGACAGACAGTGAATACAAGCATATACATGGTCCCTCTTAACTCTCACTCACTGCCCCCCCCTCCCTAATCACTGACTTGAAAGAAAACTCATGTGTTACATGTATTACTTAACACACAATTTGCTTACCTGATACATATACCGTTCCTGATGTCACTCAACCAGGCTCTCATCTGCACAGCGTCTCGCGTCTCAATCACATACTGCACCTGTCCCTCCAACTGACAGAGAGAAAGATAGGGTTAGCGAGAGAGTGAGAATGGGGGCAACAGAGAGAGGGGGTGAGAGAGAGGGAGGGGGGGTGAGAAAAAGAGAGAGGGAGGGGGGTGAGAAAAAGAGAGGGTGAGAGAGGGCGAGAGAAAGAGAGGGGGGGTGAGAGAGTGAGAGAGGGGGTGAGAGAGAGGTGAAGTGCGAGAGAGAGGGGGTGAGAGAAAGCGAGCAAGCCAAATACAAGTCAGTCTACAGATGCAAGCTGAACAGGAGCTGACTACCTGAATTAAATGAACTGAGAGAACAAGAGGAATTGAAAAAATTAAGGAAATGAAAGGATGGACAAATCAGAGTGTACCTGCAGGAGGAAGGTGTTCTCCTTGTCAGGCACCTCCAGGGCTGTGGTGCTCCTCACATCCACAATAGAGCAGCATGGGATAGTCAGCCTGGGCTTGGAGGACTGAGAGACAGTGGGACAGAGAAGAACATTGAATAAATAAGACACCATCTGTGCGCTCAGAGAAATTGTGCAATTTTCACATTATGCCTGCCAATGACATATCATTAATTTCCAAGCATTACAAAGGAGCATGTTGACAGGTTGTCATGCCTTTCAGTGTTATATCAAGGATACACAATCTACCCTGATGCCTCCAACCCCCCACCCACTGGTGAGCCAGGCCCAGCCAATCAGAATGAGATTTTCCCCCCAAAAAGGGCTTTATTATAGACAGATATACTCCTCAGCATCACCTCCTGCGGTTGTGAGGCCGGTTGGACGTACTGCCAAATTCTCTAAAACGACGTTGAAGGCGACTTATGGTAGTGAAATTAACATTAAATTCTCTGGCAACAGCTCTGGTGGACATTCCTGCAGTCAGCACGCCAATTGCACACACCCTTCAAAACTTGAGACATCTGTGGCCTTTTTGTCCCCAGCACAAGGTTCACCTGTGTAATGATCATGCTGTTTAATCAGCTTCTTGATATGCCACACCTGTCAGGTTGATGGATTATCTTGGCAAAGGAGAAATGCTCACTAACAGGGATACAAACAAATGTGTGCACAAAATTTGAGAGAAATAATTTTTTTGTGCTTATGGAACATTTCTGGTATTTTTTATGTACATGTTGAGTTTATATTTTTGTTATGTTTTGCCACAATATATTGAAAAACTGTTTTAATGACTCAATTACTAATCTACTCCCTTCGCTGAAAATCCCACCCCCAGTAATTCCTTAACAGGTCTGAAACCCCTACAAATCCTGTGACTCTCTCAAATATCCAGTTCCTCCCCTGACAATCCCACCCACAGTGATTGATTGACAGGCTAAACTGTTAAGAATGTGGCCAGGATTTCAAATGACAATGAGGAAATTAAATCGAAAAAAATGGGAGGAATAATATAGTTTTACCCAATAAGGATTTTAAATAAAATGTTGTACTTTGTATGTTAAGAATAAGCATTGTTAAATTCCACATTAGGTTTTCATATTTTTGTCACAAATAATGCGTTCACAATAATGTAGTACAATTACAAAGGCGAACTTTATCCTCCAAAAAAAATGGTTCTCAATATGGCAGTGTTATCTGGTAGGGCATTAAACAAAAACTGTCAACTTAAAAACACCAAAACTGGAGTTTTGCATTTAAATTTCATCACTGATTATGTTCGCGTAAAAATAATATAGCAAGCGTATTATTAATGTATCATTATCAAATATGATTTTTTGGGGGCGGGCAGCTATATACACCGAGTATATCAAACATTAAGAACACCTTCCTAATATTGAGTTGCACAGGGCAGGTCTCACACTCACTTTAGGCGGGATGAAGAACTCCAGATAGTACTCCTCGCCCCGCTCGCCCTCCTTGTCCCTCTCCCTCAGGACCAGTCGGCACTTGTGCCAACGACCGCCCCTCCAGCCGACAGTGCCCCCAGGGACGAGAGGCTGCACTGCGGCTGTTTGAGCAGCATTAGCGGTGGACGAGGTGTTGTTTAAGCCGGTGCCAGCGTTGTTGTGTTCTTGTGTGCCGTGGTGCAGCAGGCCAAAGGAAAAGCCAGGGAAACCACCGTGGCTCCCGGCAAACTCATCTGGCATGGAGGAGCTGACGCTGACTCCTCCCTCCCTCACCAGCCGGCCCGTCTTCCTCAGGGTGGCACTGCTGCTGCTGCTGCTGGGGGGCAGGCCGGAGGAAGGCGACACCACGGCCGAAGTGGGCGCCGAGGAGAGAACGGGGGGCGGGGAGCGAGACAGACGCAACTTCTCCAGCCGGTGGCTCCACTTCTCCTTTTCTCCCCCCTCGCCATTGCTCCGCCGGCGGTCCCGCGCTTCCGACAGCGAGAGGGAGGTGGCACTGCTGGAAGAAGACGGGGGCAGGGAGGAGGAGGAGTGGGGAAGGGAGAGGGGCAGGGAGAGGGAAACTGGCATGGAGGAGGTGGGTGTAGGGGGCTGAGTGCCAGAGTTCCTCTTGGAGGAAGAGCCGGTGGCAGCGTCCTGGACCCCCATTGTGTAGCTGTAGCTGGAGGGCAGCTGGGAGGAGCTCTGGGGGGAGTCGCTGGACGAGCTGCGCCAGTGCAGGATGCCCCGGACACTACCCCGCACGCTGCGCCCAACACTCCGCAGAGAGAAGCGCTTCTTCAGTTTGGTTTTGGACTGGCTTCCTGTCGAGGCCGGCGTGCCGTTACCCTTGGAGCGGGGAGGGGGTGTGTCGGAGCAAGGGGAGGCAGGCGTTTGGGGCATGTGGGAGGGGTCTTCATTGTCTAAGCAAACTTCCAGATCCGCCTCCCCCTCATCTGGCTCTACCTCCTCCTCCATGACTGTTACGCCCGCCCAGCTATCCTCCTCTTCCTCGGCCGTTGTTTCTCCGTTGCCCGGGCCGACGCCAGGGAAGTGTTTAACAGTAACTGGGGCACCCCTATCTTCCCGCCCGCCGTTGTTTCCTCCTCCCACCGAGGAGGAGCAGGAGGAGGAGGAGGATGGGGGGAGGACCGTTGTGACAGCATAGGAATCTTGAAATTGGTCCCCACTTCGGGTTTCCAACACCAGCCGTGTGGAGGCAGGCTTGGGCAGGGCTCGCACCGGGTTGGCTGGGGCACAGGCGTGGTAGCAGGCTCCCTCGGTGACGGGAGGGAGAGAGACCGCCTCCTCTTCCAGGGAGGTGGTGTCTGATTGGGGAGCCCAGCTCCCCGCCTCCATCCCGGGGGCTGTACCCGGCGCCCCTGCCACCCCCTCCAGTTCGCTCTGGAAATGTCGGACAAAGCGGTCAGTGAAGCGGCGACAGAAGGCGGCAGCAGAGTCGGGGGAGTAGTGTGGGTTCTCCAGGAGGAACGCCCGGAAGTGGCGGGCAAAGTCCCCGGCCGCCATGCGGGCATGCAGCTCACAGAACTCCGTCCAGCTCAGGCAGGGGGAGGGCGTGGGGGTGTCCGACAGCGAGGAGGGGTGAGGCTGGGCCAAGGGAGGTGGCCGAGGGAACAGTGGCAACAGGGAGGGGGATGGAGGGGACGGGGAGGGTGACGGGGGCAGGGTAGAGGAGTTGGCTGCCCGCAGGCTAGGTGGGGTTAAAAGAGAGCCGTTCATTCTACCAGGAGGGAGTGGAGGGGGGGCTGATTGGCCAATTAGCTGGCTGCTGATTGGTTTATCACTTAAAGTTGATTAATGAAATCTGCACAGCTCATCAGGGCTAATTTACAAATGGGTGGGAATTCAAGTACCGTACTACACCAGGCATAGAGTAGATTCACCCCCATTTAAAACCTTCAGCTAAAAGACTACCGTAACACACTGATGAGCACAGACGGAGAAGAGGTAGAAATATAGGGGGTCTGTCTCTGTGCAACATGCTTTCATACATTTAAAAAGGTCTATGATAAAAGACGAGGAAAAGGGAGGAGTCAGGGAGGAGGTATAGGACAATGGGGCAAGGTAAATAGGTGAGGTTCACAAGTGGCCGCCCTGCTTACGGTCCACCACACATCCACAAGAACACAACTGCAGCCTGTGAAAACAATACAAGCATAATCAAATGGTGACATCACATTACCTGTTACATATATTCTCCAGATCCATAACAAACTCTAATATGATCTACAATATCTAATCAACTGTGTAACTAATACAAATACCCCTAGCACCGGTTGCCACCTGTAGTTGTTGTCTGTTAGACTAGTGGTCATAACAGTTGTGTCAAGTGTCACTGATTTAAATTGAGTCTGCTTTACAACCACAAAAACAACAAATTAATAAGCAACCCGTTTGACTGACAACCCATTCAATTGGCTAGCTAGAGATCTTCACATAACGGTACTTAGGTAGCTAGATATGGTGAAGATCCACCAACTGATTTGTCAGTGTTCAGATAAGTAGCCGCGTAATCACTTTGACATACTGTAGCAAATCCAAAGATAGTGTGGCATAACTAACTAACTACCTTGATGGCGGAAAAAAAAACACCTTGCTGGCTAGATTATTGTAGTTAGCTAGCTAACTAACAACACTACCCGGCTAGTTTGCAAACTGACGCTGGATGTAAACAATCCACAGAGCCTGGTTAGTACTAACGTTACTGGCTAACACAGTTAGCTGGAATTCACAAACCATTGTCGGCCTCGTCAGAAACTCGAGGCCAGTGCTTGATTGCTAAAATAACACAAAGGAGACAGTTCACTAACTAGACAGCTAATATTACAGAGTAATGATAGTGCGTGGGCATGGCAAAACTACAGACAGTGTGGTCATGTTAGCTTAGCTAACGTTAACTAGCAACAAGAGCCAGCACATCGCGTGATAAACAATCTAGTAAGCGTTACTGCGCTAGCTAGCTAACGTTCGCTAACTAGCGAGGCACCACAGCTAGCTAGTAACGCCGTCCATCTTCTGAACAGAACCATGTTAGCTAACTAAATAAAAAGCACCAGCTTGAAGCAGTTAGCTAACTAGCCATAATTCAACAATGAAGCTAAAATGTAAGCCTAGCTAGCTGTTTTAATTCAATAACAGCGGTTTAGCCAGCTAATAGTAGCTAGCTAGGCTATGGCTATTACCATTGAATAAGGGGTGCTAGCTAATTGAAGTAATGTTATGTTTACCCACTTGTACACGCGTGTCTTCAAAATTGTGACTTTACAGTTAGCTAGTTAATAGTAACTTGTACCTCCCAGATGTGCTACTACAGCCGACAGGCGAATCGCTAGCTACCGTTAATATATTGCTAGCTATTATTATTAGCTAGCCAGCTATTAATAAAATAACTAATTTAGCAATCTTGCGTTTGCTTACATTACAATTCGTTCATATATCCGCGATATAAATATAATTTTATAACAGTTGTTGCTAACATATGAATATTTCTGCGCTCCCTATCTCTCGCGATATAGTGGGAGAGAGAGGATGGGCAGGGGGAGGTGAAAGTAGACTAGCCAGGAGGAGTTGCATAGTCTGTTTGCATTCAGAGTACTTGGATGGTGGGAAAATGGAGGGGTACTAAAAACATTTTGAAATTCATTAAATAGTATTTGTCTCATACTGAACTACTACGCTATCAAAAAATTGTATTCATAATTTGCATGAATGTTTACAAAATGTTTACAACAAGCCTATATAATTGCATATAATTTTTAATGTTTTTGTACTACTTGCATCGTACTACTTGCATTGCCCCCCCCTTTATGCTGCTGCTACTCTCTGTTATTATCTATTTATCTATGCATAAGTTTAATAACTCTACCCACATGTACATATTACCTCGACTAACCAGTGCCCCCGCACATTGACGCTGTACCGGTACCCACTGTATATAACCTCGCTATTGTTATTTTACTGCTGCTCTTTAATTATTTGTTACTTTTATTTCTTCATTTTTTCTTAAAAACGCATTGTTGGTTAAGGGCTTGTAAGTAAGCATTTCACTGTAAGGTATACTGCACCTGTTGTATTCGGTGCATGTGACAAATACAATTTGATTTGAATTAAAATATATTCTTATAGAGATTGGTAAATTATTTATTTCAAACTAGCTGAATAGATCCATCATTACTGTAAACTATAGTAGGCCTACATGCAGCATTTCAGTGTCAGTGGCCACATGGGCACATAGGCCTACTGCTGTGTTTGGTGTTGGTGTTGTCTTTATAGCTTGCTTTCAGTATTGTGTTGTTTATACACAGTGTGTACTTACTTACTGTCAATTCACATTCCACCTTCCTCTTCATCCGCTATGGTATTTCTCATTCACTTCACCAGCATGTGTTTAAAGGTCCAATGCAGATGTCTTTTTTTTAAATCTCAATATTAAATCCTTTCTGCGTAACAATTAAGTTCCTTACTGTGATTGTTTCCTAATAAAGTTTTCTAAAATAGAGGAATGCACTACAATAGAATAGCATTAAATAGACTAAAATAGAATAGAGAAGGATTAGCAGGTGTGTTCATAATTTGTCTTTCATTAAAAAAAATGTATACTGGAAATCTTAAATACTCTGGCTTTGATTGATTGTGATGATTGATTTGATGATTGTGGACTACAGGAAAAGGAGGACCGAGCACGCCCCCATTCTCAATCGACGGGGTTGTAGTGGAGCAGGTTGAGAGCTTCAAGTTCCTTGGTGTCCACATCACCAACAAACTATCATGGTCCAAACACACCAAGACAGTCGTGAAGAGGGCACGACAACGCCTTTTCCCCCTCAGGAGACTGAAAAGATATGCCATGGGTCCTCAGATCCTCAAAAAGTTATACAGCTGCACCATCAAGAGCATCCTGACTGGTTGTATCACTGCCTGGTATGACAACTGATCGGCCTCCGACCGCAAGGCACTAGTAGTGCGTACGGCCCAGTACATCACTGGGGCCAAGACTCCTGCCATCCAGGACCTCTATACCAGGCAGTGTCAGAGGAAGGCCCTAAAAATTGTCAAAGACTCCAGCCACAAATGGCTACCCAGACTATTTGCATTGTCCTCCCACCCCCTCGTTATGCTCCTGCTACTCTCTGTTTATTATCTATGCATAGTCACTTAACTCTATGTAACAGGGTTGGTTATGTTTCCACTTGCCTCTAAAGAAATGTGTATTTAATGTTCAAGCATTATTATTGATTGGTTCAATTCCGATGACAATAAGGCATGTTGTTATTGGCCCCGCTTGCAGATAGGGGGAGATCGCTAATGTCAGGTCTCCCCAGTATGAACATGTGATGCAAGGGGTAGGTCACGTTCTGAAAACTGTATTCTATTTTTATATTTTACAATGTGTACAAGTTTGCTGTACATTGCTGATTTATACATGTGTGGGTATATAGTACCTGTTAGGGATTGAAGGGCTTTCTGGGGTGTGCTTTGGTATTTGATTGCTGTATATAAGTGCGTTAGCTAGCGTGCACCGATGTAATGGTCACATAAGCCCACTGCTAACACAGTTGATTTAATGCTACAGATTTTACAATTGACAACCATCAACATCATTAAGCCCTACACAACTAACGTGCTGCTTCCTATTTAACTGCAGATAATAATTAACGTTCAACTGGGACCACTGGCTGGGGTGATTTCTTTGAACAAAACACAATGCAAGGAGAGTATGATTAACATCTGTTACACTGGTGCCGTGACCCGGATTCTTGTCTTTGCTGGAAGTCACGTGGAGAAGTAAGGTGGTTGCTGATGAACACCAGAGGCCTAACATATGGAACACCGTTTGGGTCATAAACCAATCTTTTTAATCCTACGTGTGTAAAGTAAGCAGGTGCTAAATTAACACGTTCACGTATTAAGTTAACGTCTTCATGCACTAAGTTAACGCCTACATGCATCAAATAAGCCTGCTTGCAGGCAGTCCAACGTGCTAAATAAGTGGTCCTGCACACATCAAATTAATGCCGACAGCTGCTAACTACACCTACACACACTAACTTAACGCGTTCTTTAATATGCACATTTTACCAGCCAATTTCCCTAGCTCCTCCTTTCAATCAGATTTCATTAATCGGTGTACAGTCAGTGTGATGCAACAACACATGTCACGTTCGCTGTCTTCAAACTCCCTATCATAAATGAGCCAAGGCGCAGCGTGCATGTAATTCCACATCTTTAATCGACGTGAAACCTTTCACAAAAAAAAACAGGTAAACAGAATCAGAACGTGACGCAACCAAACACTCACCGAAAATAAATAATTACCCACAAACACAGGTGGGAAAAGGCTGCCTAAGTATGATTCCCAATCAGAGACAACGATAGACAGCTGCCTCTGATTGGGAACCATACCCGGCCAACAAAGAAATAGAAAACTAGAATGCCCACCCAAATCACACCCTGACCTAACCAAAGAGAGAAATAAAAAGGCTCTCTAAGGTCAGGGCGTGACAACACCACAATTGAAGATGACGAGAAGAACCTTCCTTATCCGCTGCAAACAGACTCTAAATGACTGCACTCGGCTTCTGCTCTCCGAAAATCCTGGATTTGATGCCCTTCAGTCCACGTTAACAAGGTTGATTAGTTTTAAATACTATTATTACTTAATCATAAAGTTGATCAGCTAGCTAACACAGAGGACAGATATGTGTATGGCTACACAGCTATGTTGGAGGCTCAGACACTGCGACAGCAGTGCAAGTAACTTAGGCCTATGTGTCGCTAATATTGTAAGTCTGATTAGGCCAAGGGAGTATTTTATATGTAGCTAATTTATGTAGTATATATATATATTTTGTTTTAATGAATACTGGTGTTTAAATGGCTAAATTAGTTACTAGTTAGCTTGCTAACGTTCCTTAGCCGCACACTCTGGCCATAGCCGCAGTGAACGGCGCCGTCTTGTAATATTTTTACAGCCCTGCTACCTACATAAAAGTGACTTATTGTCGAGGAGTACGGACGTCAAACATGATTTTATATTTTTAGGCAAAACAACAACTGAAGGTCTAAAACTTCAGGCAGGCTGGCTGGCTAGCTATAATTTCAATGCTACCTACCCTTAGCTGCGCTAGCTCGCAATCAGCATGAAAACATATACAAAGCACATTTGACCTAGGACAACACAGTAAAAACTTTGCTAATATCTACAACATATCAGCTTTCCTACAGCACAGATAATACTTTTGAATACCCTTTGAAATATTAATACTTCATCTAAGCCTAATTAACAACTTCAGACATAAACCAGGAACGTTAACGTCAGTACTATGGCACTGTTTGAACAGGAATCGCAGTCCCATCCATGGTCTCTATTTTCACAAAACTGTCGTCTTGCAGAATGGAAACCATGCAGAAGAGCCTTTAGTGGGCTAGGGGGAGGCTGATAAATGTTGATTCAGCAGATGACCTAGTTGATCAAGTATCTCAGTTCATTCAGGAGATTCGTACCTCTGGCTGGCATGCACAACAAGCATTGTAGTGGGTGTGGTTGGGCTTACTGTTTTTTTTTCACTCTTTAGTCTCCTGCTGCCCATTCTATTCGTTCTTGGTCAACATTTCTATTTATGTCTTGGCTTTAAAATCCAATATTATAAAAACGGTACTTGGCCACAATTTGTGACAGTTACTTTAATTTAAAAGAGTTTTTGGAATGAGGAGGGTGGGCTGTTTCACAATACATTAAGTAGCCTAAACACAGTGTTGTATTATTGTTACAGCCAGTTCTGGTTACCGGGCTCCTCGGACTTGGAGAGGAGCTAGAGGTGCACCTTGTTATGCCATCACTCAAGAGCAACTGAGGTTTCTGATGTCCTGTGCTTTCAGTATGTCTCAGATGGCAGATACTCTACATGTGTCCCGATCGACAGTCAAATGTCATCTAAGGTCAGTTGTGCTTGGGAGTAATGCTATAAGCTACAAAGACCTTAGATGCATGGTTTCCAGTTTCTTACCAATCAAACCATTTAGAAGGACTACAATCAAGACAGGACTTTAAAATGACTATGATGATATACATTACCTCATCCCTGGCCATTGTTACTCTTTTTTTCCCCAGACACTTCAATCTGTCACATGCACCGTTATATTCTGACATGTCAGACTTGGCTCTGGATGAAAATATTTAGGATTTGGTGGCTGGGAACGACAAACTTGGACCGGAGGCTGTTCGAGCACAATTAAGGGCTCCGGGTTGTCGTGGTAATTTCCTATATTACTACCCTGATGAGAGAGCAAACCACACACAAGTCAGAGTTATAAAGTCCATCTTTAATTATATATGAGCTTCACCATAGCCCTTTTTGACTCTCAGATCAATTCAGTGTCTATAAATGAATTCTCTGAGAGTCCTTACAAAACAATTCTTAGTATCTTTTATAGTCAAGATACACCCCTCTAACCTCCCATGACAAACAACAGATCATAGGAACATTACAAAGAACCTTTTACTTGAAAGAGGAGTATCCCATCCAGATAGCATTAGCTATAAATTATTGTTCAGTTTGGTCTCTTTAGACAAGGTTCTAATCTCGTGCTCGGTACTACTTAGTACGAAAACATTACCTCATCCAATGGCATATATCAATTGTCAATTCTAGATATTCCCATCTCAAATACACCCCCTTCTGGACAAGCTCAGAAAGGGGAGTGATTCTCTAGGTCATATACCAGGTCAAGATTCATACAACATCAGAGGGGTAATACAATGATTCCAGACACTGCCATATTCCTCCCCCCAATGGGAAAAGAAGGGAGTGACTAGCGTACAGACATAGTGGAGCCCTTCTCCCTTTCTGATATTCTGCATATTATGAAAGTAAATAAAACATCTTATTTATCTATGTTACCTAACTAATTCTGAGTCAGCTACGACAGGGTGCAGGGACGCAGAGAGGGACAGCATGCTTCGTGTTAACCCGAGGGCATCTGCCCTCAGAGCCATGTCGCAGAGGCTGCATAGAAGGTCATACCGTGTTGCTGGACCAATCTCGTTATGGCACCTTGATGGAAACCACAAATTGATAAGGTAGATGTATCTTTGTGATATACACAATTATCTATATCACTGGTGAGAAGTTGTACATTGTAACATCGCAAATTGTTCATCAACAACTTGTTCATCAACAACTAACAGTTCAGTCTAGCAAGCAATGGCCCTTGATACCATATGTCACTCATGTGAATAATAATAGTTTTATTGTGTTTCTGCTACTTCTGTGATTGATAGAGTATCTGCATCATGAAATTAACAAACATGCTTATATTGAGGACATACGAAGGCATATAAACGAGGCTACACTTGTGGCAGCACCTATTCCTGTGCACCCCCATCTTCTGCATCACTTCCTGTGGCCGCTCCTCCACCTATACCACTTCCTGTGGCCTCCCCTCCACCATTCCCTGAGACTTATCGTCCACCTTCACCACACTCGTCTGTTGATGTTGGTGATGATGACAATGAGTAAGTCATCCCTGTAAATAATTCAATGTCTTGTTATTACAGATGAACTGTGGGAAGTATCTGAGCTTTGTTATTCTGAATGTCTCTTTTTTAGTGTTGACCTGCAAACACTGCTGAAGTTAATGAGCAGCAAGGTTGACTCTGCTTTTGCCCCTGATGCCAACCAAATTAACGTGATCAGGGACAACGTTTATGATTGTGCAATGAGAGGATTTAAGAGAACCCGCTTTAATCCGGAGGCAAAAATAGACATGGTTTTTATGGATTCTGACGGAAAAGAGGCAGCTGATGAGAGTGGTCCCTCGAGAATTTCTCCGGGTGCTAATGTGTGCCATCCATTCCTCTGCAATATTTGAGGGAGCTGATTGGCAAAAATGC
Organism: Salvelinus alpinus; assembly: GCF_045679555.1. Classification (NCBI taxonomy): domain Eukaryota; kingdom Metazoa; phylum Chordata; class Actinopteri; order Salmoniformes; family Salmonidae; genus Salvelinus; species Salvelinus alpinus. The sequence goes on from NC_092091.1 coordinate 49,318,011, forward strand.
CTTTCTTGCAACTCTCAAGGTGAGTTACACTTTTACACCAACAAAGACACGTTTGTTTATGGCAATATGTGTGACATTTGATTTTTGTATGTTATGTAATGTCCTTTATTTACTGTTTGCCTTCTGTGTGACAGCATTCTATAATGGCGTATACAAGCAGGTGGGCCGCATGATTGCTGTCTGTCTGGTACATGGGGGTGTAGAGCCACAATTTTTTTCAGAGAGGCTATACAGGCAAGTGTGTGGCCTACAACAACCGGAATATGACTTCAGAGAGAAGTTAAGTCATTTTATACTGTGATGGATGTTATGTTTGTCAGCGTGTGCGCAACTGGTCGAAAGAAGTCAGGTGCAGGAGAGCAGAGATGAGTGAACAGGCACACTTTAATCAGGCATAGGAAAACAGCCGGACGAAACTGCGTCACAACACTCCGGCCCAAAGGAAAGAAATGAATGCTCACAAATACACAAACTGGTACAAAATACAAAACCCCGGGTTACAATAATACCCGCCGCAAAACCACGTAACGACCGAACAATACCACACACAGACATGGGGGGAACAGAGGATAATATACACGTAGAGTAATGAGGGGATGTAAACCCGGTGTGCGGGAAAACATGACAAAACAAATGGAAAATGAAAGGTGGAGCGGCGATGGCTAGAAGACCGGTGACATCGACCGCCGAATGCCGCCCGAACAAGGAGAGGGACCGACTTAGACGGGAGTCGTGACAACGTTACTGTTAATTTGCACTAAGTTTGAAAAAATACTAGGGTTGTAGTTGCTTATGAATACTTTTCCATATGGATTTGGTTTCCTTTTGTTGGCACTCAATCTTTTTTAAGAGTAGTGATAATCAGTATATTGTTTTGCTAATTTGTCCCAAAACACTGTTATTGAACTATCTAAGATCCAGTTAGCACAAACTGTTGATGAGGCACAGGAAGAGGTCATGGAGGCCTCCGAACAACTGGTCATGTTGGGTCAGTGCGATACGTTCGTACATTGGAGGAGAGGGATGCCCTGGTGGAGTCAGCCACAAAGTTCTACTTAGAAAGCAGGCTACGGGATGCTCTTGAGCAGTGAGTTTCCATATATCTAAGGAATCTCATAAGTTTAGTTAAATTCTTTAGGGCAAATTCATTATGTGACTTTTTTTAAACTTTATAGATTCAAATAGGGTATGGAGTGTCTAGGTCTCCTGCCTTACATGAAACCTCTTCAGAGAGTTTTTCATCTACGCTGAGAAGCCTCTTTTGGCCAAAGACAGCTTCTCTCGTCAAAGCAGAGCGATCCCCACCTGGTACCAATCAAAGAGCAATAGAGAGCAGAGTCATATGTTTCTGGAGCGACTGGCCGCTGGAGGTGGAAGGTTAGATGTAAAACCATGATTATTGAAGTAACACGGTCCACATCAGTAAAATATGTCAGCTAATCACTCTCACAACTGTGGGACAGGATTTCATAGCCTTATTCTTTCATGGGCCCCCTAAGAATGTATTAGATAAATTAAATCCCAAACTACTTTCACTTAAGAGTATCGTGTTCTCCAATAAGTGTTACTTACGGACTTTAATGTCCCCCCCTTCCCTTTTTTCAGGGGGGAACACATACCCTTTAACCCTGGAGAAGGTTTTCATTTTCACTTCGGGGGCTTCAGCATTCCTAGGCTGGGATTGCCAGTGGAGCCACAGCTACAGTTCTCTCTGCTACAGCACGGCAAGCGGTACCGGAGCGCCAAGTCTAGGTCCAAGAGGCTTCTAAACAGATTTTAACCCAAGCCATAAGACTACTGAACATCTAATCAAATGGCTACCCATACTTATTTGCTGCTACTCTGTTATTATCTGTGCATAGTCACTTTAATATCTCTACCTACATGTATATATTACCTCGACTAACCAGTGCCCTTGCACATTGACTCTATACCAGTACCCCCTGTATATAGCCTCGCTATTGTTATTTTACTGCTGTTCTTTAATTATTTGTTACTTTAGGTATTTTTTTTTAACTGCATTGTTGGTTAAGGGCTTGTAAATAAGCATTTCACTGTAAGGTATACTGCACCTGTTGTATTCGGTGCATGTGACAAATACAATTTGATTTGATTTAAAGGGAATTCATTAAAGGGGAATTATCCTAAATGTTTATTGCATGACTACCTAGTAAGTTCGGAATACTGCAGCCAATGTTAATTGGTGATGTGTCCCAAAAGGATTGTTATAATGAAAGTTCCCGACAGGATTGTCCATCAGCAACAAAAACAGTTGTGTCGTGAAAGTTTTCGAAAACGTTACAACCAACCAGAGTCAATTTGACACAGTAATACATAATGCAGCTTTAATATTTCAATAAATGTATGATTTCTTAGTGGGTAAACTGAGCATTATGAACAGCAGTTAAGTCATGTATGTCAAGGGACTATGTTACAATATGTGCAATGTTACCATAAATATTACAGTAAATATGGCCATTCCATTTACACGTGTTATGGCAATAAAAACAGACTCTGTAGTTGGTACATAGGTCGTGGTGCAGCAAGTTGACGAGGAAAGTGGAGAAGCACTGGTGAGACTTTGAGTGAAGTGACTGAGGGCAGAAAAGGATGTCAGGGTGCCCAGGAACTTGAAGCTGCTGATCAACTCCATGTCAATGTACAGTAGATGGGAGAATGGTCATTAAGTCTCACCATCTACTTTGTTTTGCTTACGCTGAGGCTGTTGTCCTATCACCATCGTGTCAGGTCCCACAGCTCCTTCATGTACTCATGATCACTGGTGATCAGGTGTATCATGGTAGTGTTGTCAGCATGTTTAGGTGTTGGGTCCATTCTGGGGATACACATTCTTGTGATAATGTAAAAAATCTAATTTGTTATTACAGGGTTTACACCCAGAGGCCTGAGTCTGCAAACCAGTTTGTGAGTCAAGATGATGTTGAAAGCAGAGTTATAAATGAAAACACATTCTGACTTATGTAAAATGTATAATTGACATTTGTTGGGAGAATAGGCAAACTGGAGTTGGTCCAGTGAATTTTTGCTACCATGTGCTACATGATATCTATTTGTTACAGTTTTTTAAATCGATATCGACTGGGCTGCAGTGGAGATGGTAAGAAGCTTCGATATCATGGGGACCTAACTTCTAACGTCCTTTCCTGGTACACCCACACAGACACTGCAGTCAAAAACCAGCTGCTCTCCATCCTACGGTGGCTGAAGACGTTTTTCCTGACGTCAAACATTAACAAGTGTCGGATTGAAAAATGTAAACAGAAACATGAGCAGATTACTTTTGTCATCTTTACTGGCACAGTGGTTTTAAAATAATGTATAATTGTAGTCACTTTCAATTGACTCATTGACTCCAAGAACCATAGATTGTTTGTAGTTCATAACATTAACACACAACTGACATTAAATGTTGCTTGACCGTAGATTGGGATACACGTTTGAATAACATTGGATATTTGATTGGGCTTAATGCTGCATACCTTGCCGTGTTGTGCATGCCAACCAAGTGCGAATCACCAGAATTAGCTATGATACTTGATGAATCAGGTCTTCTCTGCTGCGTTATCAGCCTCTCCCTTGCCCACTCCAAGCTCCTCTTCATGGTTCCCTTCTGCAAGACACAATTGTGTGAAAATAAAGCGAAAGGAATGGGGACCCTATTCCTTTGAAGCAGTAATATATAGTACTGGGTATATGCCTGAAGTTATTTTACCCTAATAGGCTTTGATGGAATGTAAATATTCCAAAAACGAAGTGAACGTGCACATTAAAGTCTACTCTGTTCGAAAGCTGTTGTAGATGTTAGCAAAGGTTTTACAAGGTTGTCACTAGCCAAACTTGCTTTATGTGAGCTTTCAGTGTCTTCATGCTAATCGCGAGCTAGCGTGGCTCACGCTAGCATTGAAATGACAGCCAGTCAGGCTGAAGAAGCTGCCTACCTTCAGCTGTTATGCTTAAATATAAGGCTTTTGGCTAAAAACCTAACTCAAAAACATGTCCTGCGTCAGTACTAGCCAATAAGTTACATTTAGGTAGCTTGTCTTCCTTTAGTCACTGACAAAAAGAAAAGTAAAGACAATAGCCCAAAAATTGAGAACTACCAGGATTTTGAGCAGGATGTTTTTGGCAGTATTTCCATTGTCTAATCTATATATTCCTGGCCCTGCATTCACACACCAATCTTGCTTGGGCACAAGGCGAGACCCAGATGCAGACACAGGAGGCAGATGGTTGGAGTGTTTATTAATCCAAAAAGGGGTAGGCAAGAGAATGGTTGTGTACAGGCAAAAGGTCAAAACCAGTAGGTACCGAAGGGCAGGCAGGCAGAATGGTCAGGCAGGCGGGAATGGAATCCATTAAACAGGCAAGGGTCAGAACCCGGGAGGACTAGCGAAGAGAAGCGAAGCGAAAAAGGAGTACTGGAAAAAAACACGTTGGTTGACTTGACAAACATACAAGACAAACTGGTGTAACGGATGTGACATGGCTAGCTAGTTAGCGGGTACGCGCTAATAGCATTTCAATCGGTTACGTCACTTGCTCTGAGACCTGAAGTAGGGTTTCCCCTTGCTCTGCAAGGGCCGCGGCTTTTGTGGAGCGATGGGTAACGACGCTTCGTGGGTGTCAGTTGTTGATGTGTGCAGAAGGTCCCTGGTTCGCGCCCGTGTCGGGGCGAGGGGACGTACTAAAGTTATACTGTTACACTGGCACAGAGAGACAGGAAACACAGGGATAATTACACTGGGGAAAATAAGCGACACCTGGAGGGGGTGGAGACAATCACAAGGACAGGTGAAACAGATCAGGGTGTGACACTTGCTAGTATGTAATTGATAAGAGAATTTTGTTCTCAAGGTACATAACCCAATTTAATTATATTCCTCAGTCTGCAAACCAGAATTTGTAAGATCTTGGTCGAAAGAAACAGACAGAGGCCCAGCTAAAATAGTCAAAAAGGTTTATTCACAGGAACGTTCTAAAGTCAAGAATACAAAACAATACATTTTATACTGACTTCTCACGCCCACACAACCATACGCACACACGTCCTGTTACCCAGCCGACAGAGATTAGTGACCTTGTCCTTGAGACGCACTTCCCGTTCTCTCCCAAATCTCTAGTCAGGTCGGCACCAAGCTCAGACAGTCTGTGTTTAAAATACCATAAAGACATATTGTCTTTACCCTAATTCTGACTAGGACTACACATTTATTGATTATGATTTTATACATTCTAATCAATTCCATACAATTATATGTTACCTTGATAGTATTAACATGGTCCAATGTGTTTCCGTGGCTGTTAAAGTCAATCAATCAATCAATCAAATGTATTTACAAATTTACATCAGCCGATGTCACAAAGTGCTATACAGAAACCCAGCCCAAAACCCTAAACAGCAAGCAATGCAGATGTAGAAGCACATGTTGACAGGTTTTTTCAGCATGGCATTTTAATAAAACACAAGACACCGCCGTTCACTGCGAGTAGCAGTATGTCCGGGCAGAGTTTGATGCTAACTATATGATATAATATGGCCGGGGTTCGAGGCTACCGACGTTGGCTAAATTAGCTAGCCAGTATCTGACTTAGCTTATGCTAAACACTGCTGATCCTGGTGATAGATTAATGTTAGCTGAATTTTATAGCCAGTGATGAGAAACAGATCCAAACTAGCTGATAAACTTTATGATTCAGTAACAACAATTTTCAAAGACAAAATCGTTACCTTGTAAAGGTTCATACTCTGCCTGCAGTGGAAAAGGAAGTTCCTTCAAACTGAAATCTCTTTGAAAGGAGATCGGGAAATTGGCTAGTAAAATTAGCGTATTAAGGAACGCCTGTGTTAGCGTGTGCAGGTGTATATTTAGCAGCTGTAGGTGTTAATTTGACTGTGCAGGACCGCTTGCAGCTGTTTATTTAGCAAGTTGGACTGCCTGCAAGCACATTTGCACGTGCTTATTTGACTTGTATAGGCGTTAACTTAATGCGTGAAGACGTTAACTTAACGTGTGAACACGTTAATTTGGCGCCTGCACCTGCTTACTTTACACGACCACGTGTTTCATGACCCAATCTGTGTTCCATACTATGGTGTGCATATGAACTGTGGCATTCTGCATGAGTGGAATTCTCAGGAAGCTATGGAAGGCCAAAAGGTTCAAATCGTGTTACCCGTAACACGTCTTAAAACTTGTGATTATCGTTTTTCACTTGCTTTTTTCAAGTGTCAAATGTCATTTTTTTGTACACGTTATTTTTTTGCCTGTCTAGTGTGTGTTTACAGATGATTTGAGCACTTGTTATGATCATTTTTCACTTGCTTTTTTGAAGTGTCCAATGTCATTTTTTGGAAACGCTTGTTATGGTCATTTTTACACGCGTTCATCACACCTGTCCAGTGTGCATTTACAGGTGATGTTAATGCTCTAACTCAGAGACTCTGTCTAGAGTCTCACTCCAGAGACTGGGTGGACCGACCTCCGGGCACGGGGGCCAATCCAGCCAGCTCCCTTACCCAGGGATATGGGGGGGGGGAGGGCCGGAGAGGGGTCAGGCTGACTCAGGGAGGCCACCAGGGGACGACAATACATCCACCCAACTCCCTTCCCCAGAGATATGGGGGGAGAGGGCCAGAGATCTGAGGCAGACCCAGGGAGGGGGGCCGACCCCCGCCCAGGGCCACCAGGGGCCCCACTACATCCACCTAGCTCCCTACAGAGGGCCTAAGAGGGATGGGGCCAACTTAGGGAGAGGGGGGCCAACACCCGGAGAGGGGTGCTGACCCCCACCAACGGCCAAAAGGGGGTGCCATTACATCCAGCCAGCTTCCTGCACCAGGGAGATGGGGAAGGGCCAGAGAGGGCTGGGGCCGTCCCAGGGAGAGGTGGGCCGACCCCCTGCCCGTGGCCACCAGGGGGTGCAACTAAATTCACCCAGAGAGGGATGGAGCCGACCTAGGGACTCAGAGCCGACCCCAGGACAGGGGGTCTGACCCCCGCCCGTAGCCACTTCATCCAGCCAGCTCCCTGCCCCAAGGAGAAGTGGGGAGAGGGCCCAGTGAGGTCCACCAGGGGGCTCCACTACATTCAGCCAGCTCCCTGTTCCAGCTATAGAGAGAAATAGTAATGGCGTATTTTTGTAGGCACTAACACCGCCATAGTTCGTTCGACGGCCTATTGGGTAATAAATGGCGTTTTTGTATTTTTTTATTGTTATCGCCGAAAATTACTTATTTGGTAAGTACAGGCTTAGGAAATGTTATACGTTTTGTGATTTTTTAAAAAGGGTTTATGCACATAAAGGCTTCATAATTGATTAAGGTCATGTTAAATGACTAATACTATCTCATAGAAGAAAACGTATACGATCTCCTAAGCCCGTCTTAACCTGACCTTATTTTTGGTCATTTTGTCATATTTCTACCATTATTACGTTTATATTTGAGCAATTTAGCAGACGCTCTGGTAATAATTTTACTAAATACATATACTGGGACGTCTTTTAGCATTTTCCTCACAGTAACACACACTTTCAGTCTTTAGTCTTATTACACCAATTATTTACAGGATCGGTGGGTCCCCGGCAGGTCGGTTGAGCTAACGTAGGCTATTGTGATTAGCATGAGGTTGTAAGTAACAAGAAAATTTCCCAGGACATAGACATATCTGATATGGGCAGAAAGCTTAAATTCTTGTTAATCTAACTGCACTGTCCAATTTACAGTAGCTATTACAGTAAGAGAATAGCATGCTATTGTTTGAGGAGAGTGCACAGTTATGAACTAGAAAATGTATTAATAAACCAATTAGGCACATTTGGGCAGTCTGATACAACATTTTGAACAGAAATACAATGGTTCATTGAATCAGTCTAAAACGTTGCACATATACTGCTACCATCTAGTGGCCAAAACCTATATTGCACCTAAACTCCTAAGTGATATAATGGCCTTAGTCTTGCATTTCAAAGATGATGGAGGGGGGGGGGGGGGGGGGATCTTTGTATTATCTTTTACCAGATCTAATGTATTATATTCTCCTACATTAATTTCACATTTCCACAAACTTACACACCCAAATCTATCTTGAAAATAGGCTGTTGTGACGGATTTGATATTAAATCTTATGATGACTATGAAACTTTTCCAATGGGTCTCCTCGTTCTGTGTGAAGTTTGGTGTAGTTATCATTTATGGTACTATGTGATAATAAAGCACATCCCAATGCTGCCCATTCTGTCTCATCAATATACCCCAAAATACATACAGGTATGACCTTTGACCCCCCCCCAAGGTGGCCCCATGGAGATGTCATTAACATACCAAAACATAACCCACAGACATGAACCTTAATGAAAAATGTCATTAGACTTTGTCACACCAAAGTGGGAAAATTTGGGAAATTTGGCACTCTGGGCCATTTGGGATGCATTCTGTGTCTTCAATCATTGTGTAATCCATATTTGGATCTTATTGTGTTTTTTAATGTTTTTGAAAGTTAATTCAGAATGTATATATATTTGTTTTTACTGTGAGCAATAAAACCAAATTATGTTGTCATTGATATCAGAAAAGGGTCAAACTGACAGACTGCACTACACAGACTCACTGTGATGACAAACAAATGTCATTCTGGAGCTCAATTTCACAAATACAGTTGATATTTTTTAATTTCTATACATCAACAAGTTTGCCTCTGAAGTAACAAGCTATAAGTCCATGTGAAAATTAATTTCATTTATTCATTATTTTATAGTAACAATATGATCCTCCAGCCTTCGTCTTGAATAGTGATTTCCTACTCATTCTAATGACACTATACATCCACCAGATGGGGGTGTTTTGACTAAAGTACCCACTTTTCCAAAACCACATCTGTTTGATTATTAGATTAATGTATTTAGTCACTACCCTTTCCAAGCCACAAAGCCTGGAGGAAAGGACCTGGCTGCAGTGGAGGAAGGACCTGGGTCATTCATTCCAAAGGCCATTTATTCTGGAACAGAATAATAAATCAAATCAAGCTTTATTTATATAGCACATTTCAGACATGAATGCAACACAATGCACTTCACAGGAAAAAACTATGAATATAAAAACTGAAATATTTACACAAGAAACAAAAGAATAACAATTTGAAACTAAAACACTAAAAAGCACCCTAAGGAAAGCTAAAAAACATGTGTTTTAAGACATCCAATAAATATGTCCACAGTTTCAGGCCCCCTCAGGTTCTCTGGCAGGCTATTCCCGAGGCTGGTGGCATAATAACTAAAGGTTGCTTCTCCATGCCTCTTGGTCCTAGGCTTCAGGATAGTTAAAAGGCCAGTGCCAGAGGACCTGAGGGACCTACTGGGTACATACAGTTGAAGTCGGAAGTTTACATACACTTCAGCCAAATACATTTAAACTCAGTTTTCCACAATTCTTGACATTTAATCCTCAGAAAAATTCCCTGTTTTAGGTCAGTTATGATCCCAACTTTATTTTAAGAATGGGAAATAATAGTAGAGAGAATGATTTACTTCAGCTTTTATTTCTTTCATCACATTCCCAGTGGGTCAGAAGTTTACATACACTCAATTAGTATTTGGTAACATTGCCTTTAAATTGCTTAACTTGGGTCAAACGTTTCAGGAAGCCTTCCACAAGCTTCCCACAATAAGTTGGGTGAATTTTGGCCCATTCCTCCTGACAGAGCTGGTCAGGTTTGCAGGCCTCCTTGCTCGCACACTCTTTTTCAGTTCTGCCAACCAATTTTCTACAGGATTGAGATCAGGGCTTTGTGATGGCCACTCCAATACCTTGACTCTGTTGTCCTTAAGCCATTTTGCCACAACTTTGGAAGTATGCTTGGGGTCATTGTCCATTTGGAAGACCCATTTGCGACCAAGCTTTAACTTCGTCATTGATGTCTTGAGATGTTGTTTCAATGTATCCCAATAATTTTCATACCTCATGATGCCATCTATTTTGTGAAGTGCACCAGTTCCTCCTGCAGCAAAGCACCCCCACAACATGATGCTGCCACCCCCGTGCTTCACGGTTGGGATGTATTCTTCGGCTTGCAAGCATCCCCCTTTTCCCTCCAAACATAACAATGGTCATTGTGGCCAAACAGTTCTATTTTTGTTTCATCAGACCAGAGGACATTTCTCCAAAAAGTATGATCTTTGTCCCCATGTGCAGTTGCAAACCGTAAGTCTTTTTATGGCGGTTTTGGAGAAGTGGCTTCTTCCTTGCTGAGCGGCCTTTCAGGTTATGTCGAAATAGGACTCGTTTTACTGTGGATATAGATACTTGTGTACCTCTTTCCTCCAGCATCTTCACAAGGTCCTTTGCTGTTGTTCTGGGATTGATTTGCACTTTTCGTACCAAAGTACGTTCATCTCTAGGAGACAGAACGCGTCTCCTTCTGAGCGGTATGACGGCTGCGTGGTCCCATGGTGTTTATACTTGCGTACTATTCCTCCCAAGGATGAACCGTGGAGGTCTACAATTTCTTTATGAGGTCTTGGCTGATTTCTTTTGATTTTCCCATGATGTCAAGCAAAGAGGCACTGAGTTTGAAGGTAGTCCTTGAAATACATCCACAGGTACACCTCCAATTGACTCAAATTATGTCAATTAGCCTATCAGAAGCTTCTAAAGCCATGACATAATTTTCTGGAATTTTCCAAGCTGTTTAAAGGAAAAGTCAACTTAGTGTATGCAAACTTCTGACCCACTGGAATTGTGACACAGTGAATTTTAAGTGAAATAATCTGTCTGTAAACAATTGTTGGAAAAATTACTTGTGTCATGCACAAAGTAGATGTCCTAAACGACTTTCCAAAACTATAGTTTGTTTACAAGAAATTTGTGGAGTGGTTGAAAAACGAGTTTTAATGACTCCAACCTAAGTGTATGTAAACTTCCGACTTCAACTGTACTTGCGGCGGTGGAAACGTGTTGTCGGAATGCAGCTGTATTGACCCTCTTGGTACAATAAAGTTTGTTAAGCTTTCATAAATGTCTGTTGAGTTTTTTACTCTAAGAATTAGAACCTAACAGTATTCTGTTCCCACTCACGGTATCTCTCTTCGGTTACGCATGCACGGAATAGCAAAACAGCATAGCGGTCTGGACGGCCCCTGCTGCGGTTGGTGAGCAGTTTGTCATATTCTGGTGTCTGACGAGGATTGGAAATGTCAGGGTGAACCTTCGAGCGGTATACATTTGAGCGTTTCGGGTATAGAGTGCCCTGCTGCTGGGCGTGTGCATACTCCTCACCCTTCCTCTTTTGGCACCATGCAGTGGACCGGGGCACAGCTGGGCAGTGGGAAGGTGGTGGGGAAAGAGTGAGGTTCAGGGACTGGCTTGCTGTGACCTGGCCTGTGGTAGCAACCGGGGCCTCGATCCGGCAACAGATACGCAGAATCAGAATACCTATAAGAATTCTACTTCAATCTATTCATATACCTTCTCACTGATGGCAATAAATACTCTTCAAGTTACTTTCTTGGGATTCCCTTTCGTTTTACAGACCTGCTGCCATTTCATTGCTCCATTTTCCCTAATGTGAATCTTCTGATGCTTTATGACAGTACTCTTTACCTTACAACAATCACCATATACCTGGCACTGGAAATATTTCTCATAATGAGTCTCCATGTGCAGGTTCAGATTATATTTGCTAGATAAATATTTGCAAAAAATCCTACATTTCCATTGAATCAAATGTGTGTCAACGTTAGTTTCAAGATGATCTATTACACTTTGTTTTGACTTAAAGCGTTCTACACACACACACACCACAGACAGGTTCTCTCTCACTAGTATGCACTCTAATCATAACAGAAAACAGGGTGTGAAAGGAATCCCCACAACTTGCTCCAATGAAGACCAGCAGTACCAATTTGACTGACCCGTGCACTCTTTGATTCCGGTGGCATTGAACCTGATAGAAGCTCTACTCGCCACACGATCTACAATGAGGATCACACTGTTTTCACACCGAACACTAGAATAGTGATTAAATGCAGAGAGGGGCTGAGGTTCACTGGTTGGTTCTAGGGACATGGAACCCTCTCCATCAGGTTCTGTTTTGATCTGTTCCATTGAAGTGCATGGTAGAAAGGCTCCCTGTCCATATTCCTCACTTTCAGTTTGGTAAATATGTGAAGGCTCAGTTGAGTCCTGATTCTGACACAAGCAATAGGGAATATAACATTAGGGTCTTTGGACTCCAGAGCATGAAGCTGCTCTCTACCCATAACTGGTCCTGAGCTCCTGTTCATAAATCTGTGTGGGCTCTAGGTCCTCCTGCCCCAGACTGGGTCTCCACTCATGCTCACAGAGACAGGGAGAGTGAGCTGCTGTAGGTCTGGAGGAAGGATGAAACAGATGACTAAGTGAATTCAGCTGACAACAATAATAAACCAAGACAACATAATTGCGATTTACTTAAAGGGTGTATATGAAACAAGTGGTCATGGAGAAAGAAACCCTTCACCAGGCACCACAGTATTGTTTTTCTGTCTATTGATTAAAATGATATCCCTAAAAATGAATCAATATGAATTTTGAAACAACGGTTTGCAAAATACTCTTGAATGTTCGGGACGTTTGGCATTCTGAAAAAATTTACTTTGACGTCACTAGAGGAACCAGTCAATCAACTACAGCATATTAACCAGAAAATGTATAATAATCACAGTAGAAAAACTCATCATGAACTAATTTAGGCCTACTGGAACATGACAGGGAGCCAAAGGTAGGCTACCTCTTTTTATTGTGTCGTGTCTTTGCTATGGATTAAGTGATATGACATGCTATTTTATGAAATCATTTCTTGTAAATGTAATTAACTAGGAAGTCGGGGCACCACGGAAGAATGTTCATAGAGTTGTTGTCTTCCGAACAAACTCTTAAAGACCTGGTCATATTTTATATTAATAGCAGTCAAATATTAATCGTCACCTTATTCAGTCTCATCTGAACGTTGTAAAGTTCTTGATTATCTTCACGAACCCTGGCTAACAAGTTGAATCAGCAATACAAAATTTGGTTTAATTATTTGTTTACTAAATACCTAAATAATCACACAGAATTACATATACACAGGATGGATCATACATTGATTACTAATTATGTCTTACAAGAAAATGTCCCTAGCGGACGGAAACGATATGACGGCTGGTTACACAAAGAAAGGGGGTTGGGTTTGAATGAAAGCACGGGAAGACTGAGGAACAAAAGGATTGGGTCTCTATCGGACCTTATGAAGCTATGCTATCGTAAATACAGAATCTTATGCATTCTAAATAACCGGCCATTTGGAAAAGGAAAATGCAAGAAATATTTACTCTGAGCTGCGCTTCGATAGATTGGTCAAAGATGGAAGGCTGGGCTGCCCAGCAGATATCTCCCTTGTCCTTTGAAGAATATATATTTTGGTAGAATGGATACATTGTAGTACCCTGTCTCCCTGAAGAGATTGTCCGTCCTTTCCTAGCCCATGTTTACAGCTGCTAACTCGACGTCTAGGATGTATCACTTCTTTAGTGAATAAGAGTTCAAAGTTCAAACCAAGTTGCCATAATAATAATATAAGCTCATGCTATATTTTGGCTGATATAGTCAAAATTCATCCTTCCAGCGTGTCGATCGTCACCAGACGTTGAAATTCACCCTTCTAAACATATGGACATCAGTCCTCACGTCACTGGGAACACAATGTTAATTTCGTTAGGATGTAGTTCACAGGTGTCAAACTCATTCCACGGGGGGCCGAGTGTCTGCGGGTTTTCGCTCCTCCCTTGTACTTGATTGATGAATTAACATCACTAATTAGTTAGGAACTCCCCACACCTGGTTGTCTAGGGCTTTATTGAAAGGAAAAACCAAAAACCTGCAGACACTAGGCCCTCCGTGGAATGAGTTTGACACCCCTGATGTAGTTGTTCAACCATTCGCAACCAGAGCTTACACTGAGGTTGGCTTAGTTCTGTAGTTGATATTAGCCCTTTTAAACGTATGGACAGCAGTCCTCACGTCATTGGGAACACAAGGTTGACTTTCGTCAATGGGCTTTTGTAGTGGTGGAGAGAAGGGCGTGTTTCATAGTTCACAACCAATGCCTGTTCATTTGGGCGGGGCCACTGAGTGAGCATAATTCACTTATGAAAACAATTGTCTCATTTAGAAGCTACAATTACACTTAATCTTTTCACAAATAGTTTAATATTTAAACGTTTAAATTGCACAACAATTCCATGTGAATCTGATAACTAGAATGTGTAGACTTTCCAAGAAACAGTTTATGTCGCCCTATCATCAGTAATAATGTCTCAGACGACAACTGATCTGACATCATATTCTTTAAGTACCAACAGATACTTTCAACTGGTTGGATTACCGAAATATGGTTCCGTTCCCAACCTTTTGATGTTACCAGACTCTCTCTATGTTAACAAAGGGCTTTCCAAGAGTCAAATCCGTAGAGTAGAGAGAGAAAAGGGGGAAAGGTATTTATGGAGGTCATAAACTTAGGTGAAATTAGATTGCTATTGGTTTTGAATAGGCTACTGGGTGGATGGGTGGTTGGTTGTTGAGTTATTTTCTAACAGTTGTTTGCCCTGCTAAAATGTTTCATATACACACACTTTAATCAATTAACGTTACTAACCTGCTCTATGCAACTTTATATCTGGTTTAGAACGATATCAAGCAGCCTCCGTAGCTTCTCGTTCTCTTCCTTTGAACGATAGATTTCTTCCTGGTACTCTGCCACCGTTTTATTTAACAGCCCCAAATATCTCATCAGCAGCTGCTGTTAATCGTTCATTGAGAAGCACTCGCAGCAATGATATTTTAGCCATTTTCGCATTATGATAGTCGTTGTTCTGTCCTGTCCGAACAAAATTCCACACGTACTCTCTTGTTACGGAACAGCACAAAATAATGAAGCGCGCATGCTCGGTTGCTCGTTTATCCACTGAGTGGCGTGACAAAAGTTTCATTACCGACACCTGCAGTAGAGTCTGTGCAATGGGTTATCTGATTCAATCGTGGTGTCCATAAAGCGACTAGTTGCAAATATTTGAAATTAATTGATCTATGAGTAATAATAATAATTGCCTTTAGATGTTATTCAACGTTGGATACTTAAGCAATAAGGCCCGAGGGGGTGTGGTATATTGCCAATATACGATGGCTATTGGCTGTTCATAAGCACGACTCAACACAGAGTGCCTGGATACAGCCCTAACCGTGGTATATTGGCAATCTACCACAAACCCCGAGGTGCGTTATTGCTATTATAAACTGGTTACCAATGTAATTAGGTATACGGCCTGATAGACCATGGCTTTCAGCCAATCAGCATTCAGGGCTCGAACCACCCAGTTTATAATAATAAATGATTGATTTGTCAAAGTTCATGGCACAAATATTCTTCCACAAGTAATTCTGGACAGGTCTCCGTGCTTCTGTAACCGAAAGACCCCCGCACAGGAAGCTGTGCACTTATTGGTCAGTATAGTAGAGCCCTGCTTTGCATGAATTTGAAGCCCGAACCCTACCCATGCCCGCAACGTTCAAGCCTTATTCTATCCAGGCCCGATTGCTTCTGCCAAATTTAAGGCCCGGCCCGGCCCTGCCCGAAACCCAAAATCAGAAATAACTTCCTCCATTAGTAAATCCATTAGCTGCTCCTCTCTGTCTCACTCGCTCTCTGCACACTGCTTACTGTGCATACGCTCTGCTTATGGCAGCTCTGGGTCTGTGAGTATCCATGGCAGCGTCGGCTCTGCTTGAGCTGCTCTGCTCAATAACGAGATGAGAGAGTAGTTAGCTGAGCTACTTTTCATCACTCTAAACTCCGACATAACTCAAGGAACATTACTATTTTCGGTTAAATAATTTATCCTGTTGTTTATTTGAAGAGATTGAGGCACTTATGACACCATGTTATGATCTTAGTCAGATATGACTGTACTGCACTGTACGGGGTCGGGTCGGGTAGCAGAGCTCTACAGTGTAGTCAGAGAGTTGAGAAATGTCGAGAAATCAAAAAGGATGATCTAAATTGGTGAAGTTTGTTCAGTTTCAAACATTGACTCAATGAGAACACTAAAGAGAGAAGAAAGCAAGTAAAGAGAAGAGCGGCCTTAGGCTGCTGCCCTATACCTTTCAACGAGACCTCTACGTTCACAAACTGTAAGTAACTTTCATTATTTTCATAAATGGCTGTAACAATTATAGGCTATAGGCTTTATAGAAATATAAAATTATGCAATGTTGATTGTGTAGACAAAGCCTTAGCTAAAACATTATAGTTTGTTAGAATATTTGGTTTGAGCTATCTGGAATCCCCCCTGCCCCACGAGGAATCCCTCAGCTTGAGGTGACCTTTGACATTGACACCAACGGCATTCTGAACATATCAGCGGTGGACAAGAGCAAGGGCAAAGAGAACAAAATCACCATCACCAACGACAAGGGCTCAGCAAAGAGGACATTGAGAGGATGTTGCAGGATGCCAACAAATACAAAGCTGAGGACAATGCACAGAGGGAGAAAATTGCAGCCAAGAACTCCCTGGAGTCGTACACCTTCAATATGAAGAGCAGCGTTGAGGACGACAACATAAAAGGCAAGATCAGCGAGGAGGACAAGAAGAAAGTGGTGGGCAGGTGCAACCAGGCCATTTTCTGGTTGGAGAACGACAAAGAGGAGCACGAGCTTCATTCATCATTACCAAGCTGTACCAGCAAGGAGGGATGACCACCGACACGGTCTAGCTCTGGTGCCAGCTCCCGAGGCTCAACCATTGAAGAGGTTGACTAAAGTGAGGGACTTGTATAATGGGCTTTTCCAGATGCATTAGTACAGTATCACTGAATATGTTTTGCTATTCAGGAAATACTCATTTCTACTGCTTGACATTATAATGCCCTTTTATGGCTCAGAGCTATTCGGGAAGTGTTTATTTGTATTGGTTGAACTGTAAAGAGACAGTAGATAACCCTTTTCTCTAAATGGGTGGAGAATAATACTTTTTTACATATTCAAATATGAAATAAAACACACTGTTGATGTTAATATGTCATTTCATACCATATTGCATTGCTGGACATTGAAAATAAAATGTATTGAAATAAGTGTATAGGTCTGCTGGCTGTTTCCTTCTCATCGTAGCAGATTCAGTACTCACATAAAACGTTTTTTTTTTTACACAATACCATGAAATATAGTAAACAAAACTTTGATCGATGGCTAAACCACCAGAGAGAGAAGAGCAGGTGAAGACACCATAATAGCCACTGTTTATCAACTCTATTCTGTGATACAATCATTATGGTCCTTCTTGGAAAAAGAGGCACATTTCTGGTTATCCCAAAAGTAAAATTGTCACATTTATGGAACATATTATACCTATAAAAAAAACAAATATAGGTCACATTTTTCTTACTTTATTCTTAACGGTGTCAAGCTCAGAGAACCAAATATGATTGATTTGTAATATTTAATATTCCTTCGGTCACTGAAGGAAAGTACCAGATGAAAACTATTATTTTATTCTAATGTACAGTACCAGTCAAAATTCTGGACACACCTACTCATTTCAGGGTTTTTCTGTATTTTTACTATTTTCTACATTGTAGAAAAATAGTGAAGACATCAAAACTATGAAATAACACATGGAATCATGTAGTAACAAAAAAAGTGTTAAACAAATATTTGAGATTCTTCAAAGTAGCCACCCTTTCCCTTGATGACAGCTTTGTGCCTTGTTAACAGGTGTGCCTTGTTAAAAGTTCATTTGTGGAATTTCTTTCCTTCTTAATGCGTTTGAGCCAATCAGTTGTGTTGTGACAAGGTAGGGTTGGTATACAGAAGATATCCTTATTTGGTAAAAGACCAAGTCCATATTATGGCAAGAACAGCTCAAGTAAGCAAAGATAATAAAATTTTATTTCACCTCTATTTAACCAAGTAGGCCAGTTGAGAACAAGTTCTCATTTACAACTGTGACCTGGCCAAGATAAAGCTAAGCAGTGCGACAAAAAAACAACAACACAGAGTAGTTACACATGGGATAAACAAAAGTACAGTCAATAACACAACAGAAAAATCTATATACAGTGACAGTCCATCATTACTTCAAGACATGAAGGTCAGTCAATACGGGAAAATTTCAAGAACTTTGAAAGTTTCTTTAAGTGTGTGATTTATTTATAATTTAAGGCACACTTATAACACAACATTCTGCAGCGATACGCCATCCCATCTGGTTTGCGCTTAGTTGGACTAGCATTTGTTTTTCAACAGGCCAATGACCCAACACACCAGGCTGTGTAAGGGCTATTTGACCAAGAAGGAGAGTGATGGAGTGCTGCATCAGATGACCTGGCCTCCACAATCACCTGAACTCAACCCAATTGAGATGGTTTGGGATGAGTTGGACCGCAGAATGAAGGAAAAACAGCCAAAAAGTGCTCAGCATATGTGGGAAACTGGTGAAGCTGTTTGAGAGAATGCCAAGAGTGTGCAAAGGCAAAGTGTGGCTACTTTGAAGAATCTCAAATATAAAATATATTTATTTAACACTGTTTTGATTACATGATTCCATATGTGTTATTTCATAGTTTTGATGTCTTCACTATTATTCCACAATGTAGAAAATAGTAAAAATAAAGAAAAACCCTGGAATGAGTAGGTGTGTCCAAACTTTTGACTGGAACTATATATATTTTCTAAGGATCTGGTCTGTCGTAGGAGTGAGGGTAAAAGGTAGGAATGTTCTCTGGTATCCAATTTATGTTTTAATTATTCTTTGGGGTATAGGGGAGGGTCACTTTTTTAAAAGTGTTTTCGGGTATGGTCAGGTGAAAATATATTTTACTGAAGGGAGGGCCGCCATTTTCATTTTAGAGATCCGATTTTCTCCAGGTATCCCTCATAAAGAACGTACAGTCGTACACAGCTACGCAAAATTCGTGGCAGGAACAGACATACGGAAACTAGACAGCACTTATTAACTGTATTCAAAATACAGATTCTCTCCCTTTAAAATGGTTGGCATTTTAATAACCTACATATTATGATTCGCTCATCCCATGACAATACGGTAGTTTAACTGGGAAGAATAACAGAAAATTCAATGCAGTCGTCGGCATTTAGGAAGGATGTTACGGAATATCCGTGGGCTTAAACCGGGGAAAGTTATTTCCTGAAGTTGACCAGGGGTGAATAAGTCCTGCTTTGAGCTCTCACACCAACCCAACCAGTAGATGATTTTCACGACTAAGACAGTTGGTGCCATTATAGAACAGCTCGGACACAAATGATAATGGAACCGTCGGGGAACTCTCAGAAGGATGACACTGGTAAGAATGTCACCAAGTTAGCCATCAACAAGTGCTTTAGCTACGCTAGCTTGATTGCTAGCTAACTAACCCTTTGTGATAGCCAAATCTCACAAATGCGTGCGAATTTCGGAATTTAGCTACAGACCACTGAACATGTACAAAATGTTGCTATTGCTGGAGCTGTCACTTGCTGAGTGAACTCTTTTGACCTTCCTGTTACTACCACAAAGTCAAAATTGTATCGTAAAAATATCGTAAAAATGTATATACTAAAATGTAGCTTTTGGTCTTAATTTAAGATTAGTTAGGCACAAGGTTAGCAGTGTGGTTAGGTTTAAAATCAGATTTTAAGAAGAGGAATTGTAGGGAATAGGCGGGGATTTAGCCATAGTAAGTATGATTTTGTGGAGACGTCAGCCAGCCTAATTAGAAGCTGTGGCAGGTGTGTGCCAAGGATCGCCATGTCTCCACTGAGAGACAGCCAAAACAATATTATCTGTCAGTTCGATTGTCAACAGGTGTATTATTACATTCATGAATTGCTTTGCATGGGGTGTTTTGTAATGTTATTGACATAGGAAGGAATAGCCTGTGTAGTAGGCCTAAATGCAATTGCTTGCATGATCATGTTTTATGCAGCTCATAAGATATCTTGAAGTCAGTCTCTCTGGGACTGTTGAACCCCATTCACAACCTTGTATTGTCTTGCGTTCACCATAAACAGATTATGTTATATCTAAATGTTTCTTCTTGTCAGGTGCAATGGAGAGCTTGCAGGCCCAGCTAGCAGATTGCCGAGCGCAGCTGGAGCACTGGCAGGGCGTGGCGACAATCTGCGAACTGAGCAAACAGGAGGAGCTGGGAGAGCTGCAGAGACAGTGTGACCAGGAGATGCAGTCTCTTCAGGAGGCCCTCAGAGGTCAGAGAGAGAGCAACACACACACACACACACAGTGTGACCAGGAGATGCAGTCAGAGGTGGAAGACATATTTTCTACATACCAGTGTTTCCCTACCATTGTATAGATGGGGCGGGTCCCCTCTCTTCCGAGGAAAGTTGCTCCATGCCTTCTATTCATCATCCGTTCCCAATGGGTGCTATGGTCAATTTTTGCACTAGATAGAGAATAGGGTGCCATTTGGAATGCAGACAATGTGTAGGACCCACCTAGATGGCCTGTTATTGTCTGTCATCTCGTTTCTCTCTTCTATTCTCAGAGACGGCTTCTCAGTATGAGGCTAGAATATCTACTCTGCAATCTGAGCGTGCCCAGTGGAGGAGAGCCAGTGTGCAGTCTCAGGTGTGTGCATGTGTTCACCTCAATGTTACTAAACCCATTTCCTTGTCTCTGACCTCTCGCTCTCGCTCTCACTCAGGGCAGTGTAAAGAAGGACGGAGTGGAGGCAGGAGCTATGCAGTCCGAGGGCCAGTCGACAGACTCTCCCACCAATAGCCTCAGAGAGCCAAGAACGGACGGATGGGATAGCCAACCAGGGGAGGCTGAGGGGCTGGGGGAGGGACCAGGGGAGGGTGAAGGGGCAGGGCTGGAGGGCTATTTCTCCCAGAACTGTGACTTCGCCTCTTTCTCCTCCTTCTCCTTGGACACGCCCTCACTGCCCCGCCGCCAACCCCCCCAGGAAGACACCGCCTCCCTGGTCTCCACGGGAACCCTGGTGCCTGAGGCCATCTACCTGCCCCCGCCTGGCCACCGTCTGGTCACACACACCGAATGGTACTCGCTTAACACACAGGTGAACACACACACTTTGACATCAATTCACTAAGCAAGCAAGTGAGCACCAGCACCAGCCACACAAACACACTCCAACTAGGACTTATACCGAAAAAAATATATAAATGCAACATGTAAGGTGTTGGTTTCATGAGGTGAAATAAAAGATCTAAGAAATGTTCCATAAACACAAAAAGCTTATTTCTCTCAAATTTGTGCACAAATTTGTTTACATCCCTGTTAGTGAGCATTTCTCCTTTGCCAAGAGAATCCATCCACCTGACAGGTGTTGCATATCAAGAAGCTGATTAAACATTATGATCATTACACAAGTGCCGGGGACAATAAAAGGCCACTCTAAAATGTGCAGTTGTCACACAACACAATGCCACAGATGTTTTGAGGGAGCGTGCAAATTGGCATGCTGACTGAATGTCGACCAGAGCTGTTGCCAGAGAATTGAATGTTCATTTCTCTACAATAAGCTGCCTCCAACGTCATTTTAGAGAATTTGGCAGTACGTTCAACCGGCCTCACAGCTGCAGACCACATGTAACCACGCCAGGACCTCCACATCTAACTTCTTCATCTGTGGGATTGTCTGAGAGCAGCCACCCGGAGAGCTGATGAAACCATGGGATTGCACAAACGATGTATTTCTGCACAAACTGTCTGAAACCGTCTTCGGGAAGCTCATCTGCATGCTCATCGTCCTCACCAAGGTCTTGGCCTGAATGCAGTTCGGCGTCGTAACTTACTTCAGTGGGAAAATGCTCACCTTCAATGGCCGCTGGAGAAGTGTGCTTTTCACGGTAGAATCCCGATTTCAACTGTACCGTGCAGATGGCAGACAGCGTGTATGGTGTCGTGTGGGCGAGCGGTTTGCTGATGTCAACGTTGTGAACAGTGCCCCATGGTGGGTTTATGGTATGGCCAGGCATAAGCTATGGACAATGAACACAATTGCATTTTATCGATGGCAATTTGAATGCACAGAGATACCGGGATGAGATCCTGAGGCCCATTGTTGTGCCATTCATCCGCCGATATATACGACGGCGTGTTCCAGCTCCCGCCAATATCCAGCAACTTTGCACAGCCATTGAAGAGGAGTGGGACAACATTCCACAGGCCACAATCAACAGCCTGATCAACTCCTTCCCAAGGAGATGTCGTGCTGCATGAGGCAATTGGTGGTCACACCAGATACTGACTTTTTCTGATCCATGCCTCTACCTTTTTTGGGGGGGTATCTCTGACCAACAGATGCATATCTATATTCCCAGTCATGTACAATCCATAGTTCAGGGCCTAATGAATTTATTTCAATTGATTTCGTTATATGAACTATAACTCAGTAAAATGTTTTTGAAATTGCATTTATTTTTAAGTGTACTTAGAGCCTGTTAAAATAGTCTAACACCAATGTTGGCTATCAAACAGGTGAGCAGAACTGTACAGGTCTGGAATGGACTCATGACGTCTTATGTGGTGTGGTGTCTCGTGACGTCTGACGTGGTGTGGTCTGATGTGCAGGTTGTGGAGCTGGAGGGAGAGCTGAGTCGACTGAGGGAAGAGAGGACAGAGCTGGAGAGCGAGCTGGACACACAGACTACTGAGACACACAAACACGTACGCACACCTTTACACACATGGCATATACTGTATATTGAGAAATGTCAGTTATCCACGGAATTGAATGTTACTGTGTGTGTGTGCGTCAGGTCTCAGTTCTCCAGTCTCAGGTTCAGACCTCGGAGGCCCTCCTACAGGAGCTGCAGAAGTCTTTCAACCAATCACAGAATGCCATCCATAGCAGGCTGGTGAGTGACAGGCACTTGGTCCAACCAGGAAGGAGGGGGATGAGGTCCATGTAGTGTGTGTTTGAGGTGTTGGTGTGTGTGCTTGTTCCCAGGCAGAGCTGTCTCTCTCTCAGAGGAGGGTGTGTAACGAGCTGTCCAGGCTAAAAGGAGAGGAGATCGAGGAGACGTTTGGGGCAGGGGACGCCAACACACACCGTGGTCCTACACTACAGGTACAGTATGTGTGTATATGCGTGCACGTTTGTGTGTTCATACAGTCAAGAATCATTGAAATACAAAGGAAATATACTATTACTGTATGCACTGCTGTACTCCCATCTGTAGGGGGCACACAGTGAGGAGAGGCTGCGTATTGAGATCGTCAATCTGAAGGAACAACTGGAGACCCGCGTGGAGGAGAGCGGTCTGTTCATCTGCCTTTCCTTTGCTCTTTCTTTGTGTTGATAAGTGTAATAGAACTTGCCAGCTGGTTCAAAACCAACATACATTCTCTCTTTCTCCTATGGTTCTGCCTCAACAGAAGTTTTACAAGGTGAGTGGGCATTATTATTATATGTGTGTGTGTGTGAGAGATAATTTCTAAGTGTGTGGTATAGAAGGCCATAGGAATTAATCAGTAATGCATCACACACAGGCAGTTGATAACAAGCGTTGACCGTAGTAAACTCATCGGTTACGTTAGATTAGTCAGGCTAACGAAGCCGACTGTAGACGAAAGTCAGGGAGGTGCATCTGCCACAGCCAAAAGTCATACACTAGTGGTTTTCCAACAGCAAGACTCAGATCAACATGGCATAGTCAACATAGCTGCTAAGGTTTTCTTTATAAAGGTCTAAATAAACTTTTCTTTAACCCCAGATCACACACAAACTGAAAACAACGTACTTTCTGAAGTGCCTTCAGAAAGTATTCACACCCCTTGACTTTTTCCACATATTGTTAGACTAAATTAAATTAAATAAAAATATTAAATTGAGATTTATTGTCACTGGCCTACACACAATACCCTGTAATGTCAAAGTGGAATTGTTTTTTGAAATATGTACAAATTAATAAAAAATGTAAAGCTGAAAGTGACCTACCACCTAGATTTTGTCCTATGGAGCAACATTTGAAACGGTGTTATTCATATCGGATAAAAGTACAGATTCAGATCTAGAAAATGGTGTATATATAAGTTCACATGTTCCAGAAGGCATTTCGGCCAAAAACGCTTTTTGATAATACATTTTTTTTTCATTAAAATGACTGAAGTAATGACGTGCGACTTATGCCCAGCTTGTTGAAACGGGTCACAAATGTCTTGAGTCAATAAGCATTCAACCCCTTTGTTATAGCAAGCCTAAAATAAGTTCAGGAGTTAAAATTAGCTGACCAAAAATAAGTTGCATGGACTCACTGTGTGCTATAATAGTGTTTAATAACCCCCTAAAGTCGATGTCCGCGCCTCTGCGAAAATCTAGTTAGATTTGAATGGGGATTTAATCTTTTTTTTTTTTTGCTAAGTTAGAGAACTGTTGTTTTTGCATGGGCTGCATCTCAATCCACCGCATTTGCCAATGGCAGCCTTCTGCATCTGAGGTGGAAGGTGGCCGAGCTACAGTGGTGTTTTTCAGACCATGAGACATCCTGAAAACCGGTCTTCTCATGGAAACATCTGTAGCGTCCGAATGGTTTGGCCTACATGACTCTTACGAACACGATGGTGTTCGACGTTTAGCTCTACTACCCCCACAAGCGCCGCTTATGAAGTCGGTACCGCCGATCTGCCAACTTATGTCTGTAGCGTCCAATCAGTTTGGTCTACACTGTAATATGACCCCTCTATGCATATTTTTCTTTTTTTGTATGCAAAGGTGAGACTCTTGCGAACACGTACATGTCAGTTGTTTTGACGCTAACAAGGCTCGTCTGAAGGTAGCCCAGTACCAGTTAAAAATATTAATGGAACTATATATGGAAGTAGTGAGGTGCCAATTTAATTTTTTTAATATGGGTCTCACATTTTTTTTTAATAATTTCCTTATCGTTCTTATGTCTCTCTGATATAGGACAGACACTTTGTTTCAAACTTCAATTAGATTAATTTTTTTATGTTTTTCCATGTATCAATCTGTTATTCAATACGTTTCTATGGGCTGATGGCAGTAAGTCCAAATTTAATGTTTTATCAAATGATTTATTTTTATATCTAAAGGGGTCCTAAAATTCCAAATCAAATAACTAAATGATCCTTCGTATGACCATCTTAAAACAATTCCATATGTTATCTAATTGACAGAGTGAAAATAAGGAAGTGTACAGAATAAAAAAATATTCCTTAAATATTCCTCAAGGCACTAAAGTAATACTGCAAAACAAATGTGGCAAAGCAATTGACTTTTTGGCCTGAATACAAAGTCTTATGTTCAGGGCAAATACAACACATTACTGAGTATCACTCTCAATATTTTCAAGCACAGTTGTGGCTGCATCATGTTATGGGTTTGCTTGTAATCGTTAAGGTCTGGGGAATTTTTCTGGATTAAAAAAAATGGAATGGCGCTAAGCACAGGCAAAATCCTAGAGGAAAACCTGTTTGTCTGCTTTCCATCAGACACGGGGTGTAAATTCACCTTTCAGCGGGACAATAACCTAAAACAAAAGGCCAAATCTACACTGGAGTTGCTTACCAAGAAGACAGTGAATGTTCCTGAGTGGCCGAGTTACAGTTTTGACTTAAATCAGGGTGAATATCTATGGCAAGACTTAAATGGATTTCTAACAATGAACAACAACCAATTTGATAGAGCTTAAGGAATAATTGGCAAATATTGTACAATCCAGGTGTGCAAAGTGCTTAGAGCAGGGGTGTCAAACTCATTCCATGGAGGGCCTAGTGTATGCTGGTTTTTGTTTTATCCTTTCAATTAAGACCTAGACAACCAGGTGAGTGGAGTTCCTTACTAATTAGTGACCTTAATTCATCAATCAAGTACAAGGGAGGAGCGGAAACACTGCCCCCCCCCCCCCCCGTGGATTGAGTTTGACACGTTTCTTAAAGACTTACTCACAGCTGTTATCGCTGCCAACGGAGATTCTAACATGTGTGAATACTTATGTAAATGAGATATTTCTGTATTTAATCTATTTGTTAACATATAAAAAAAACATGTTTTCACTTTGTCATTATGGGGTATTGTGTAAATGGGTGAGCAGAAGAAAAAAAATCTATTTCATCCATTTTGAATTGAGGCTGTAACACAACAATGTGGAATAAGTGAAGGGGTATGAATACTTCCTGAAGGCAGTGCTTAAAGCATTTGTTAGAGGTCTCAAATACCATTGATTGGTTGACAAGTAGTGCCTCCCAGTAGCCAGGCAATGGCTGCATGGTGCCGTCGGTGAAAAGCAACTGCAGCAATTGAAGGAGACTTCATCAGAAACCGCATGATCTTTGATCACATGGTTGTTTTTGTGACGTTCATGCCGTTATCCACACAATGCAATACACTTTGAAAGGCGGTGACTTGACAAAACGTATCTGCTCAAACACGCCCGTTGTCTTTCCCTTGTGAAACCGGTCTTCTGACCTCGATGGGACTTCCTTGTTCAATAAAACCTTTGCCCTCTGCAGTGCAGCTGTCCAGTCTGAAGACAGAGATGGAGCGGGTCCAGTGTCAGAAGGAGACACTGCAGTTGGAGCTACAGAACGGTCGCACCGAGCTACAAGGTCTCAGCGTGGCGCTCTCACACCTACAAGGAGACAGCAAGACTCTCAGCCATGACAAGGTACTGTACAGGGGGACCAGGGATAGATTTGTGTCCGTCCGTGTTGTACCTTTTTGTGTACTTAGTGTTCCCAAAGTAGGAAAGATAACATGTTACTGTAGTTCTTTCCCTCTCTCACCATTCTCACTCCCTTTCTATCTCCCTCCTAGGCATCCCTCCAGCAACGGTGTTTGGAGCTGCGTAGCCAGATTATCAGTATGCGTTCTCAGGTGGACACCAGCCAGATGGTGCAGAGGGACTTTGTCCAGCTTTCACAGTCACTGCAGGTACATTACACTGTTTCAGGACCAGCCCACTCGGGGTGTATTCACATTGGGTTGGTTTATGTTATTTTACAGCACTGATCTAGGTCAAGTCCAGCTGGATTCCATATTTTTTGTTCCATAGTCAAATGACCATGAGGCTTCTTACTCCACCCTCTCGCTTTCCCTTTCTGTCTGTCTCTCCGTCCTTCATCGCTTTCTTCTAGGTGAAGCTGGAGTTGATCCGTCAGGCTGAAACTCTGGACCAGGTCAGGGACATCTTGGAGGAGGGGCTTCCTGAAGAGGGTGCCCCGCCCACTGATGCCACGTGAGTCTATCAGAGCAGCACAACAGAGCCAAAGCGACGGGAGAAACAGGAAGTATTCCAAGGGTGACCAATAAGAACAAGGCTGGACATGAAGTGCAACCATGGAGAAAGACTTGACCACTATCCCCGCTTTGAAAAGGAGTGGGCTTAGCAAGGCACTGTGAATAACCACTGATAGACAAGTCACCTTTCATTCCAGACAACTCATAATGAGTCAGATCTGTGCTGGCCTTGTTCAGGCCAATCCTCTCCAACATTGGGAATCACCACCTCAGCTTGTAATGTGACTTGGAATATTTGTACTTTAGAGCTGTTCAATGATGATATGATATTTTTGGTTGCACCTCGACTTGTTGCTTGAGCGCCCTCCACATCTTTCCATATTTGGGAGTAATTTTATTTTATTTTCTCATGTTCAATGACCAAACACTCATTCTAAGACTGAACTTAACCTCCTTTTTTAACTGGACTCATTAAGAACTTGAATATTTGTATTGAAGTTCCTGACTCGACATTCCCGCCAGTCGGATGTGATGAGAAACACTCCATTACTGCTTTAGTGGAAGTCACTAAAATGCAATATGTTACCAGTAAAATAGGCCAGTATCTACTGTAAGTAATACCGTATTATGATACTTCTGACACATGGAAATTACACACGCACACACTCACCCACCTCTCAGGACCAGTGGGCACTTTGCTTGACTTCCAATCATTGATCTAAAAGCACTGCCCTTGTTGATACCAGTGAGTAACACTAAAAACTCTATAACCAACCACTCGAGTGACACAATTACCTTTATACCTTTTTAGACTTTACCACTTTTTTAAAATGAAGAATAAGAGATAAGAAACCTGTGAATGAATTTTGCATTCTCTCTTGTTGATACTAATTGCCTTAATATATAAATATACATTGAAAGACTACTCATTGCAGGATCGTGTTTTTCTTGTGTAATTGTTTGCGGAGAGAGGTGTGTCCACCCTGTTATACAGCTGTGAAGCATGGATCCCTTAGTCGGCACATGAAAACCCTGGAGACCTTCCAAATAAAGTGCCTTCAAGAAGATCCTCTGTGTTACCTGGCTGGATGCAGTACACCACACGGAGGTACTGAAATGGGCTGGCAGTGGTAGCATGCAGTCCACCTTAAACAATCACCAACTAAGATGGCTTGGTCATGTCATCTGCGTGCTAGAGGGCCGACATCCGCCGAAAGTGCTCAACGGCCACTTGAAGGCAAACGCTCTGCTGGTGGCCAGAAGAAGTGGATGCAGGACCGAATTAAAACCACTCTGAAGAGGTGCAAGATCAATCCATCCAGTATAGAGGACCTAGCCACCTGAGGCATGCTCACAGGGCTATTCCAACCCTCCAACCAAGCCTTCACATGCGCTGTCTGCAGCTGTATATCCATGATTGATCTCCACAGACACCAAAGGACTCATAAGTGAAGGAGAAGATGCTTCTCATCAACCATAAGTAAGTATGTGAAATACTGGGAATCAAACCAAAACCAATAACAATTAACCAGACACTTGTATTCTCTTTTAATAGTTTTATTTTTTAAGAAGTCAGAATAATTTGAATATATTGTTCATGACATAACACTTTCTTATATATTAACTTAATTTCAATACATACACAAATATTTTAATATTTTTTTTTAATTTTCTGGTGGCTTTTGTTTCATTCTTTGATCTTGTTAGATTTTTTTCTCTCTCACTTCTAGTGACGGTCTGCGCTCTCATTTCTGGGAAGTGCTTCCACCGTTCCTCTTCTCATTCTTTTATCTCCTTTATACTCCTGGTGTTCTTTTAGTCCCACTTCTTGCTTACTAGATTGTCATCAGCAACTGCATGGGAAAGAGAAGGGTATTGGCAACCGGATAAGGTAGGGCTAGACTTAAGTCCCAAATTGAGCACTAGTCCCTAGGGATCAATTTGGAGGATAGGTATAAGCAATATACATTGGAACATTCCAATCCAGCCTAAAATTACCATATTAGAAATACAGTCCTTTTAGATCTACATGAAGTACTATTGATTGATGTGGAGTTGGGCATGCATCTATTCTGGCCATTTAGTTACATTTTAGTTCTGCTCAATTGACGTTATCCAACACTTATATACTCAACAGCAAATATTGGTGGTTCTGTGTAGCTCAGTTGGTACAGCATGGCGCTTCCAATGCCAGGATTGTGGGTTCAATTCCCAGAGGCCACCCACTTATAAAATGTATGCACACATGACCAAGTTTTGTATAAAAGCGTCTGCTAAATGATACCAACATTTTTACTATGTTCATAAAAAACCCAGACTTTTCCGTACAATAATAGGCTACTACTGTATGTTGACTGCAGTTAAATGTTAATGTTGGAAAATTGTAATATTAACAAGTTAAAACTGCAAAGGCTAACCTTGTCCTACCACTACCTACATGCACAAATTACCTCAAGTAACCTGTACTCCCGCACACTGACTCGGTACCGGTACCCCCATATATAGCCTTGTTATGTTATTGTGTTTTTATTATTTTTGACTTTTAGTTGGTAAATATTTTCTTAACCAACAGTGCAGTTCAAGAAGAGTTAAGGGATTTGTAAGTAAGCATTTCACGGTAAGGTCTAAACTTGTATTCGGCGCATGTGACAGTTTGATTTGATTTGTCCCCAAGCTAGATCTTGCTGGTGGAAGAGTACAAAGGCAATTACTACCTAAATGTGACATTATAACCATAAAATTAGACACAATTTTATTAAGCAATATGGGGATACATAGAAACCTGTATGAAGACGCTCACACAGACTTTAGTGAATACATATACAGTGGGGCAAAAAAGTATTTAGTCAGTCACCAATTGTGCAACTTCTCCCACTTTAAAAGATGAGAGAGGCCTGTAATTTTCATCATAAGTACACTTCAACTATAAAAGACAAAATGAGAAAAAAAAATCCAGAAAATCACATTGTAGGATTTTTTATGAATTTGTTTGCAAATTATGGTGGAAAATAAGTATTTGGTCAATAACAAAAGTTTATCTCAATACTTTGTTATATACCCTTTGTTGGCAATGACAGAGGTCAAACGTTTTCTGTAAGTCTTCACAAGGTTTTCACACACTGTTGCTGGTATTTTGGCCCATTCCTCCATGCAGATCTCCTCTAGAGCAGTGATGTTTTGGGGCTGTTGCTGGGCAACACGGACTTTCAACTCCCTCCAAAGATTTTCTATGGGGTTGAGATCTGGAGACTGGCTAGGCCACTCCAGGACCTTGAAATGCTTCTTACGAAGCCACTCCTTCGTTGCCCGGGAGGTGTGTTTGGGATCATTGTCATCCTGAAAGACCCAGCCACGTTTCATCTTCAATGCCCTTGCTGATGGAAGGAGGTTTTCACTCAAAATCTCACGATACATGGCCCCATTCATTCTTTCCTTTACACGGATCAGTCGTCCTGGTCCCTTTGCAGAAAAACAGCCCCAAAGCATGATGTTTCCACCCCCATGCTTCACAGTAGGTATGGTGTTCTTTGGATGCAACTCAGCATTCTTTGTCCTCCAAACACGACGAGTTGAGTTTTTACCAAAAAGTTCTATTTTGGTTTCATCTGACCATATGACATTCTCCCAATCTTCTTCTGGATCATCCAAATGCTCTCTAGCAAACTTCAGACGGGCCTGGACATGTACTGGCTTAAGCAGGGGGACACGTCTGGCACTGCAGGATTTGAGTCCCTGGCGGCGTAGTGTGTTACTGATGGTAGGCTTTGTTACTTTGGTCCCAGCTCTCTGCAGGTCATTCACTAGGTCCCCCCGTGTGGTTCTGGGATTTTTGCTCACCGTTCTTGTGATCATTTTGACCCCACGGGGTGAGATCTTGCGTGGAGCCCCAGATCGAGGGAGATTATCAGTGGTCTTGTATGTCTTCCATTTCCTAATAATTGCTCCCACAGTTGATTTCTTCAAACCAAGCTGCTTACCTATTGCAGATTCAGTCTTCCCAGCCTGGTGCAGGTCTACAATTTTGTTTCTGGTGTCCTTTGACAGCTCTTTGGTCTTGGCCATAGTGGAGTTTGGAGTGTGACTGTTTGAGGTTGTGGACAGGTGTCTTTTATACTGATAACAAGTTCAAACAGGTGCCATCAATACCTGGTAACGAGTGGTGGACAGAGGAGCCTCTTAAAGAAAAAGTTACAGGTCTGTGAGAGCCAGAAATCTTGCTTGTTTGTAGGTGACCAAATACTTATTTTCCACCATAATTTGCAAATAAATTCATAAAAAATCCTACAATGTGATTTTCTGGATATTTTTTTCTCATTTTGTCTGTCATAGTTGAAGTGTACCTATGATGAAAATTACAGGCCTCTCTCATCTTTTAAGTGTTAGAACATGCACAATTGGTGGCTGACTAAATACTTTTTTGCCCCACTGTAAAGGTGGATATTATATGTATTATATATTATCAGTGTAAATTTAGTGTTGACACCATCTGGACACAAAATACAAAACCATTGAATCATAAACAAAGTGAAAACAGGATGGATGGGGGGAGTAGCAGGGGCAGGTATAGGAAAAGTGGGGGAGAGGGCAATGAAGGCACCTGATAGGAAGATATATCATATTAATCTATTAAATGTTTTGCAATTAAATAGGTCATATTTAGAATGGATGATAGTCTTAGAAAGCCATTGAAGCAGGTATGAAAGTCTGTGGATCAATGTTCACTCTAAGCTGTTTGCGTGCACAGACACGCACCACCTCCAGGACTACCATGCAGATGTCAGCCCGCGCAGAGTTGCAAGAGATTGAACTTAACTGAGTTTGCTCTATGTAGATCAATGTTTCTCTGATTTAATCAACACTATCAGCCTCTTTTCAGTGCAACAAAACAAATCTAAGATTGAGTCTGTGATTTTGTTGTAGTTAGAGCCACAGCTAGCCTAGGCAGCCGATAGTGGGCTCAAGATATTTTCCTCAACTACAGTGGTGGAAAAAGTACCCAATTTGTCATACTTGAGTAAAAGTAAAGATACCTTCATAGAAAATGACTCAAGTAAAAGGGAAAGTCATCCAGTAAAATCCTACTTGAGTAAAAGTAAAAAAAGATTTGGTTTTAAATATAGTTAAGAATTAAAAAGTATAAATAATGTCAAATTCCTTAAGCAAACCAGACAGCACCATTTTCTTGTTTTTCTTCAAATTACCCATAGCCAGGGGCACGCTCCAACCCTCAGACATAATTTACAAACGAAGCATGTGTTTAGTGAGTCTGCCAGATCAGAGGCAGTAGGGATGACAATGCGTTATATTAATAGGTGTGTGAATTAGACCATTTTCCTGTCCAGCTAAGCATTCAAAATGTAACGAGTATATTTGGGTGTCCGGGAACATGTATGGAGTAAAAAGTACATTTTCTTTAGGAATGTATTGAAGTAAAAGCATAAAGTTGTCAAAAATATGAAGTGAAGTACAGATACCAAAAAAAACTACTTAAGTAGTACTTTCACGTATTTTTTACTTAAGTTCTTTACATCACTGCTACAGTACACACTTTTCTATTTTTTCTTTTTTCGGACAGCCCGCCATTTAAAGCTGGTTAATAAGGAAAATGATGCTTTTGCAGCATGAATGGAGGATGCTTTATGTACGAGCCGGCCCACTGGTGACACGAATGTTTTACCTGCAGGGCACATCAATCCTAAAAAATAGTACTGATCAAACGCCCACTATCGGCTGTCTAGGCTAAGCCAAAGCGCATCGGAGTATAATTCTATTGACTGGTAGTACACGAGTGGTCTTTCAATCACCAGCCAGTGGATCTGCTTTTCAGACCAGAGCTGTGCGTGTGCACATTTGTTGATATTCTTTGCTCGCTAGCAAGTTATTAGCCCAGTTATATGTAAGTATTGGTGTTACAAAGGCTCATGGCAGCAACCAGGTTTTCCTTCTCTGGCCCCTCCCTGGCTAATTACCACACCTGTTCCCAGTGAACTAATTGACATTCCTGCACTATTTAAGCTGCAGTTTTCCCCCTAGTTGTGCTGGTGATTCAATCCGGTGGCCATCTTGCCTTTTGTTCTTTCTTTGTTGTGTGTGACTGACTAAAAACCACAATTCCATAACCTCCAAACAACCCAGTGTGCTCTGTGTATGCAATAAAATCAAGTATTAGATACCTGGCCATCTCCTCATTCCTCTGACATACTACCGCTATTGTACATCGGTCAGGAACAGTCCTAAACCTAATTTACAGTCCACCCTAGCCCTAATGCCTTTTCTTCAATTGGTCAGCGATGGGGCGTTACTGCTTCCTACAAGAGCATAATGGAAAAATGTTTTTAAAAGACTGCATTGAACACCCCATATAGGCTATATCATAGAAATCAAAATTGTGAAAATGTTATGGGACTTGCATTACTGGTTTTGTTGGTAGGCCACTCTGATAGGTCTACATTATGCTCAAATAGCCACAATATCCTATTGGCTACTGTCTAAAACTGTGAAGTTACACAGAATTCTCCCAACATTCCAGTTTTCACTCGCAAGACCTGAAATTTGCTCAGTGCCCAAAATAATTAGAGGGAACATTTTCTGTGGATATTACAGGATATTATTACAAGGAATGTTAGATTTACTCGATAACAGATTGTGTGTGTGTGTATCCTTACCCTCCAGGTAATTACGGGCCACAAACTTGAGGACCTCGTCAATGAGGATGACAGGGAAGGAGAGCTTGAGCACCACCATCCATTTTTCCACGTTCAAGTGGGTCAATTTAAAGATCATCTGCAGAAGAGAGGACAGGCACATTTCAGACATATCACATACTACTACTTAGTTATCACATACTCTTAAGGCTAGTTTCAATCCGATCGGGCTATGCACCTTTTTAAAAGTAATGTTTCCGCGTTTGCGTAGACCACTCACTGTAAACGGTGCATATGTCGTCTCAATCGGAAATTACCTTTAAATGTAAATCTCACTATAACGGTCCAGATTGAATATAGGCCTTACTCAATTGTCAAATACTCTTACTCAAGTATCACTCTTACTTAGGGCTCTATTCAATCTGTATCGCTGAAGCGTTACCGATTATGCGATAGAAATGTTCACGTAATTTCCGATTGAGCCAATATATGTAGCGTTTACCGCGAATGCAGTCTCCGCGGGAACATTGCTTTTAAAATTTAAATCGCGCTCTAACGCTATTTTAACGCAATACGAATTGAATAGCCCTTCGTGTCAGGGAACACAGTAAAGGGGACTGTATTATAACAATGTTTGGCTGGGAGAGAGAGAGAATCAGACAGAAGGAGATTGAGAGAGTAGGACAAAAAGGAGGCAGGGAGAGATGGATGTAGGATCAAAACTAGTGGTCCTTGGAGCCGGACAGGACAAGTATGTGAGGGTTGTGGTGCGAGGTAAGGCAGACTCACAGGCATGGGGTCCACGTAAATGATCACGAAGTGGAGTGACATGGAGAGGGACATGGCTCCAACCAGCCATAGGTTGCTCCAGGGGGGCATGCGCAACAGGGACTGGTTCTCAGACAAACTGGGGGTACAGAGGGGTTACGTAAGGCACGCTGGCTAAACACTGTGTGCGCTGAGATGTTTGGATCCTTTTTTAAATGTACATTTGATTTGTGAATCCAAATAAAGTATTTAAAATGTGTGTTGATGCAGGTGTGTGCCAAGAGGTGTGCAGAAGCGTGTCATCTGAGATTACATGGTGAGGGATGGAGGATAATGTTTGTTCTGCAGGTTTAATCTAAAATTACTCTTCCAATTTCTTTGGGGTTACACTACACTTTCAATGTCATAGCTACTTCTGGGATTAGGTTTTCATATCATACTCTTGATACTCTGTGTTTTAGAAACACACTGTTATAGAAGTGCTATAATTTATTAACATAAGTGTTTTATATAACTTTACTGTTCTACCTCTAAATTGATATACTGTGTATCAAGAATTACAGTGCTAACAAACTACCAATGTTGCAAATTTTGAGGACCCAGATTAAGCCTACTCCTGTCCTGCATGTCAAATGGATAATCTCCATTGAAAGTGCTTTTCTTTTTGTCAAGGATTAGGCTTAATCTGGGATTCGGGCCCTTAATGTTATGCATAATTGAATCTTGCATTTCTAACATGAATCTTCAATCATTCCTTTATATTGAACCAGGCAGGAACCAATGTTTCTTCTAGTTGCAGTCTGACCTGTTGAGGGCATTGCACATCTCGATGGTGACCAACACAGACAGGGCCATGGTCATGGGCGGAGCGGCCTCAAACACCTCACAGTGGACGCCGACAAAGTCCTCGTTTTCGTCGTGGCACTGCATGAAGTGGGACTGAAGAGAGAAATCAAGAGAATTAGGATGGAACCATTTACTGGATTATCACAGAATCATTCACTACGTTTTTGCTCAGTAAGAAGTTTAAATTTAGATCCTAGGTAGCCCCTACCAATAACATTAAATATCCCCAAAATTGATGATCATGATGAAGGTCTTTGACTATAGGTGTATTTTAAATGAGGATCTCTTGATGATGATTATGGTTTTAGACCAACGACGCAACATATATGAATTTGGCACTGCAGTGGCACTTTTGTACGGTTTATTTCATTATCTGGGATGGCGTTTCATGTCTGTTTTTATCTGGTGAAGCCAAAGACAAATTTCTACATTTGTGTTGATAAAGTTGATCTAATTCTAAAAAGCAGTACTTTTAACCAGGGCCCTATATAGGGAACAGGGTGGGACGCAACCTCTGTTCTACACACCAGACTGCACATTTTTGCTCAATAAAGAATTTAAATGTAAGTCCTAGGTAGCCCCTGCCCCCAGGATTGTATAGGGGAAAAATTAATTCAGAGCTACATTGAGAGCCAGACTAGGGTTCGATTTGGGATTGGGATTGTCTGCTTCTATTTTATTTTATTTAACCTTTATTTAACTAGGCAAGTCAGTTAATAACAAATTCTTAATTACAATGACAGCCTGGCAATTGGTGGCAAATCTGATGGCCGAATGGTAAAGAACATCTAGCCGCTCGAGAGCAACATTACCTGCCGATCTATAAATGATGTCTCCGTAATCTAGCATGGGTAGGATGGTCATCTGATTCAGGGTTAGTTTGGCAGCTGGGGTGAAAGAGGAGCAATTACGATAGAGGAAACCAAGTCTAGATTTAACTTCAGCCTGCAGCTTTGATATGTGCTGAGAGAAGGACAGTACACTGTCTAGCCATACTCCCAAGTACTTGTATGAGGTGACTACCTCAAGCTCTAAATCCTCAGAGGTAGTAATAACACCTGTGGGAGGAGGGGCATTCTTCTTATCAAACCACATAACCTTGTTCTGAACACCTCCAAAACAAAGGTCAAGGGTAGAGAAAGCTTGTTGGACACTAAGGAAGCTTTGATGTAGAACATTTAACACAAAATCTGGGGAGGGGCCAGCTGACTATAAGAATGTATCATCTGCATATAAATGGATGAGAGAGCTTCCTACTGCCTGAGCTATGTTGTTGATGTAAATTGAGAAGTGTGTGAGGCCTAGGATTGAGCCTTGGGGTACTCCCTTGGTGACAGGCAGTGGCTGAGACTGCAGATTTTCTGACTTTATACACTGGGCTCTTTGAGAGAGGTAGTTAGCAAATCAGCCCAAAGACCCTTTAGAGACACCAATACTCCTTAGCCGGCCCACAAGAATGGAATGGTCTACTGTATCAAAAGCTTTGCCAAGTCAATAAAAATAGCAGCACAGTATTGCTAAGACTCAAGGGAAATGGTGACATCATTGAGGACCTTTAAGGTTGCAGTGACACATCCATAACCTGAGCGGAAACCAGATTGCATACCCGAGAGAATACTATCGACATCAAGAAAGCCAGTAAGTTGATTATTGACAAGTTTTTCCAACACTTTTGATAAACATGGCAAATAGAAAGAGGCCTATAACAGTTAGGATCAGCTTGATCTACCCCTTTAAATAAAGGACTAACCGTGGTTGCCTTCCAAGCAATGGGAACCTCCCCAGAAAGGAGAGACAGGCTTGGCGATGATAGGGACAGCAACCTTAAAGAAGAAAGGGTCTAAAACATCTGACTCAGATGTTTTTTTGGGATCAAGTTTAAGGAGCTCCTTTAGCACCTCAGACTCAGTGACTGCCTGCAGGAAGAAACTTTGTAGCGAGGCAGGGGGAAAATAGGGAGAAGCATCGGGGATAGGTGCATTAGAAGGGGTGGGATATGAGGAAATGTTGGATGGGCAAAGAGGCATGGCTGAGTCAAATAGAAATCCTGACTGAATGAAGTGGTGATTAATTAAAGAGCTCAGCCATATGCTTCTTGTCAGTAACAACCACATCATCAACATTAAGGGACATGGGCAGCTGTGAGGAGGAGGGTTTATTCTCCAGGTCTTTAACTGTTTTCCAGAACTTCTTGGGGTTAGACACAGAGAGAGAGAGAACTGCTCCTTGAAGTAACTAACTTTGACCTTCTGGATAGCCTGAGTGCACTTATTTCTCATTTGCCTGAACGATAGCCAGCCAGCCTGAGTATGCGTGTACCGAGCCTTTCGCCGAATGCAATTCTTGAGGTGGAGTAACTCTGCAAGATCACGGTCGAACCAGGGACTGAACCTGTTTTTAATTCTAATTTTCTTTATGGGGGCGTGTTTGTTAACAATATCACTGAAAATATAAAAAAAGAATGTCCAAGCGTCTTCGACTGAGGGGATCAAGCTGATTCTATAACATTTTACAAAGTCCAGTTCATGAAGGAAGGCTTGCTCATTAAAGTTTTTTGAGCAAGCGTCTATGAAAAATCAGGACAGGTTGTTTCACTGAGAAGCAATTATGAACACAGGCTGTAAAACAATGATCACTAAGGTCATTACAGAAAACACCAGACTGATACTGTACCTATCAGAATTATTTGTGAGGATAACATCGAGGACAGTAGTGTTTTCTGGGTGTTTGGAGTCATACCTTGTGGGATTGGTAATAATCTGAGACAGATTTAGGGAGTCCCATTGCTTTAGGATTTGGTCAGACTTGGTCAGGACTTGCTTAAGGGGGTGCTCCTCCCATAGACACCAATGTGATAGCAGTCTGCTTAGTTCATTGACTTCCATTGAAATAAAAATTAGGGAGTGGGAGGTCTTGCTTCCTCTTCCATATCTAATGCTACTACTCACCAGCTGGTAGAAAGACACGCCAGGGCCGTCCTCACTGTAGAGGAACCACCAGGCGGCAGCAGCAACGGTGGCAGCACCGACGTAGCCTGGAACACAGACCACAGGAAGTCAGGTAACATTGATCTAAATTGTAATTTGTCAATTGTCCAATTGATTTGATTACCTTTTCCCGTTGAAGTATCGAGATGAGATGATGGCATACTTTGTTGTTGTTTGCTTGTGTAGAATTTAATTACTTTTAATTAAATGTGTATTTTTTATCTACCGTGTTCCTTTATCCCTAGGATGTACAGAAACGGTGTAACATTAATTTGATTATTGCTTTGGCTGCAGTTTGTGTCCCACCACCATGCCAATAAAGCACTGCTCAATTTAAATGTGGTGTGGTAGAGGGGGGCAGGGTGTCTAGGCTGAAAGCCAGTGGAGGCTCCTCAGAAGAGGACGGGGTGGTTTTTGTTGTTGTGAAACAAAAGAAGTTATCATTTTTAGGTAAAACTTTCCTAAACATATTCACGGCACCAAATAATTGATTAAAGGTCTACAGTAGCCTCAACAGCACTCTGTAGGGTTGCACCATGGTGCAGCTGGAGGACAGCTAGTTTCCGTTCTCCTCTGACATGTTGTCCACCCAATAAAAGGACCAGAGAATGAATCTAGTACTGAAAGTATAAGCTACAGCTAGCTAGCATTGCGGTGCATAGAATGTGGTGAGTAGACTCAGAAAGAGAGAAAGAATAGTTGAACAGTTTTGAACAAATACATTTCTTCAAAAGTTATGGAGAAGCAAGAGAGAGAGAGAGAGCTAGCTATATTTTGTTGCATCCCCCCCCTCCCCCCACTTACTAAGCTAGCGAATGCAGCTAGCTAGTTTAGCCTATGTTGAATTTCATACATTTTTTAAAGTGAAACATTAAAGTTATCCTCTTTCAATAAAACTATACGAAATACATTCACATCACCAAATAATTGATTAAAACATTGCTTTGCAATGAAGGTCTACAATAGCCTCAACAGCACTCTTTAGGGTAGCACCATGGTGTAGCCGGAGGACAGCTACTTTCCGTCATCTGGCTACATTGACTTCAATACAAAACCTAGGAGGCTCATGGTTCTCACCCCCTTCCATAGACTTACTTACACAGTAATTATGACAACTTCTGGAGAATGTCCTCCAACCTATCAGAGCTCTTGCAGCATGAACTGACATGTTGTCCACCCAATCAAAGCATCAGAGAATGAATCTAGTACTGAAAGCATAAGATACAGCTAGCTAGCACTGCAGTGCATACAGTGTGGTTAGTAGTTGACTCAGAGAGAGAATGACAATAGTTGAACAGTTTTGAACAAATTAATTTATTATATATAGAAAGCTAGCTATTTGTGACCCGATTCAAGACCCGATTCAAGACATTAGGCGTATGTCGCAAGTCACGACATACGTCGTGACTTTTTTATTCTAAATGCGTTTTTTGGGGCAGAAATAGCTTCTCAAACATGTCAACTTTCATGTGCCTTAATATCAAAATTGTATGCTATCTGTAAATATGAATAAAATTGTTAAATTATTAGCATAGTTGGTTTAGCCACAGAAAAAGGGAGCAACCTTCCCACTAGCCATGATTGGCTGAGATAATGAGTGGGCTGGACATGTCGAGAGATGAGTTTGGATTGGTCTGTCATATAGCACGCGTCTGTCTATTGGAGCTGGTCAGTATGTCTAGGTACTCGTGTGAAACGTGGCTTTTTTAATATATCGCGTAGTAAAACTGGAAGAAACCTAATGTCAAGTTAAAGTGTACTGTTAGCTAGCTAACGTTAGCTGGCTGGCTTTTTAGCTAACGTTATGTGTATGCTCTCCACTTTCTGGAGAGCATACACAAGTTTGAAATCAGTGGAATTCGAGTATGATAGCTAAGGAGATGGAGAAAACACCAGTCTGGATTACATCGTCAAGCTAAGAGCAACCATGCATGTCATCAGACAGGAGACGCGTCCAACCATGATGTATACTGGTAAGATAGTCTAGCTAGCTACATTTTCAGATATTTCATTTCAAGTGTACTGTTAGCTAGCTAACGTTAGCTGGCTGGTTCGCTAGCTAACGTTATGTGTATGATCTTATTCTTCGTATCTCAGACACATTTGCTTGACTAGTTATAGCCATAGAACCTGGTTGGTTAGCTACCTGCAGATTCATGCAGGGTAGTAACATGAGTTGTGATTATGGTCTATTGTTTAGCTAGCCAGCTAGCTACATGTCTTAACAAAAGACTCCACTCTAGTTTTTACAAAGTATTTTTATTTCAAGTTAGTGTACTGTTAGCTGGCTGACTTGCTAACTAACATTACGTCATGCGTTGGGATCCATTGTTTACCTAGCTAGCTATCTAGCTACATTTCTTAACAAAAGACTCTCGTCTTAGTGTGCCAGAGCGCAGAATAACTGATGCATTTTTGAAAGCTCAACACCCGTTGAATATGTTTGGTGTCAGTAAACGTCGGCAACAAAGCGTAATTCAATTGTTGCCAGCAGCACTGTTACAGTCACCAACGCTCTGGATAACATGAAAACTGCCTAACCAGCTCTGCTAGGGGGAGTAAAATGGTCAGAGTGGGGTGTTCTCTCATTATGTGTCTGGAAGTAGCTAGCCAATGTTAGCCAGTTAGCTTGGGTGCTTGACTGTTGTTGTGAGGTCAGAGCTTTCGGAACAACCCTACTTATTGGTCAGAGCGTCCAGTGTGCACTCTGAATTTACGAACGAACAATCTGACAGCACAGTTGCAGTCACCAACGCTCTGGATAACATAAATAGCCTAACCAGCTCTGCTAGAGCGAGTAATGTTCAGTGAGCTGTTCTCTCTTTCTTAGATGTCTGGAAGTAGCTGGCAAGTTAGTACAGAACGCACGGATCAACCCTTAAAGAGATGGGTGGGGCTAAGGCTTAAGAGGGTATGAACAATGCTGAATGGGTGTAGATACCAAAATATTGAAAGACGGTTTCTCAAACGTGAGTTTACAAGTTGATCAACTTTCAAGGCAGAATTACTTTCCCATTGTTTCCTCAAATGCAGTGTATGATATCCAATGTAAAAACAGAAATTTAAATGTTGCTACATAAGACCGAATCCAGGTGGTGAGTCACATATTTTGTTGTATTTTTTTCACTTTCACTTACTTAGCTAGTGAATGCAGCTAACTAGTTTAGCCTACTCAAACACCTGGCTCAAACAGAGGGATGCTATGCTAGCTAGCTAGCTATG
The DNA here is from genome assembly GCF_045679555.1 of Salvelinus alpinus. Taxonomy (NCBI): domain Eukaryota; kingdom Metazoa; phylum Chordata; class Actinopteri; order Salmoniformes; family Salmonidae; genus Salvelinus; species Salvelinus alpinus. Next base: position 49,359,754 of record NC_092091.1, read on the forward strand.
GCTATCCAACACTGGAACTCTTCTAAGTCAAGGTAAGTTTTTGTTTTTATAAATATATTGCCACTGGGGCCCGCCGGTGTAACTGCTAAACTGCTTGCTGACTGTACTGCATGATTGTAGCGGGTTTACTAATGTGTTAGTTCTAGTTAGATAATATGGTGACAACGATGTAGGCTGTGTGTAGCGGTTAGCGGTTATGATATGAAGGTTTGGCTTGGAATGTTTTTTTCGCCTGGTCACAGAAAGCTGATGTCTTGTGCACAGATGTCCACAAGCGAAGGAAAATGTGAGAGGAGAAGGTCACGTAGATGCGAGAAGGAATTATACTACAAGAAAAGTGATCATGCTGTTTGTATGTGGCTGCTATGAAAGTGAACTGTGTTTGTGTGTGATCAGGGTTGCATTCATTCCACCAATTCTGTTGAAAAACGTTTCTTAAACGGAAGCGAACGGAACAAAACAGGGATAAATGTACCTGAATTTGTCCAATAGAAACTCATTTGTAACTGTTGGACTAATGATTACACCCTAGATCAGCTAGATGTAGGCAAGAGTGTGCAAGGCGGTATTGAATGTGCCACTGTCTGTCACCTTGATTACTCAAATTTGTCTCTCGACCTGTGCACCTACGTTGTAAGCATTCATTCATAGGTTAGGTTGTAGCAACCTAATGATGGGTAAAGAGAACATTTTAGTATCATGTAGTAGCCTAAACCTAGCGATGTTACATTGAACTGGGTGAATGGAATATGAATGACAGTCATCCAATATGCTGTAATAGAAATAAGGCCATGCTTATTAAAAAAATAATCGTCCTCCCTTATGTTAAACGGCACCGACCGCCACTGCTGTACGCCCATTGTTGGGCAAAGCAGCAGTCGGTGAGGGTTGAGGCTCTAAGTGTTTGACATTGGGTCAGGGTTGCAGTTAGATTTACGACTGAGCCAGGGATAGTTCAGGGTTGGAGTGTCGGACATACATGAGATACATAATAGTGAGCATATGTTGAACCTGGAACATGGTTCTGTTCCAATATCCACGCTAGCATTCTACATAATCCCTGTTTATACAGGGCTTGCAATGCCAATTGCTCTGGATAAGAGCTTTTGCTAAATGACAAAAGAATGTTACATAAAAAATGTGTTCTTTGACCTGATCTTGTTTGTTTACACTTGGAAGATCTGATTTACAATTAGATCACAATGAGTCTTTTAATTGTCTACACCTGTCTAAAAATGTGGGCACAATTAGAATGTGGACAAAGGATGGGGCTTTAGACACAATATCCACCTTAGCATACTACTTAAAAACAACATCCACACTAGCAAACTACTTAGAATGAGGCAGTGTATTGGTCATGCATTCACAATGGTATTCTAGTGACTCCAATGGTTGTTGAAAGAAAAGGAGAGTAGGAGGAAAGCAGAATGGGCAGTGCATTTGTAATTGTATTGTTTTGTATTTGATGTTTTTGACGCGTTCCTGACTTCACCGAATACATTTCCATGAAAATGTACAATAAAAGTGTTGGTATGGTATCTTATCGTATCGTACCTCCAATGGCGAGGTATCTGAAGAACAGCCATCCAGAGATGAGGGGCTCCTTGGGGGAGCGGGGCAGCTTGCCCATGATGTCCAGGTCAGGGGGGTTGAAGCCCAGGGCAGTGGCAGGGAGACCATCAGTCACCAGGTTGACCCACAGCAGCTGGACAGGGATCAGAGCCTCCGGCAGACCCAGGGCAGCGGTCAGGAAGATACTGAGAGAGATGGAGGGATGGATGATGAGCGAGGGAAAAAAGAAGAAGAGTAATTTGTGACTAGAACTGTGCGTGGCCGTCATATTGATGTTCTTGCTCACAGTGGTGTCTTGGTCACACTCATCTATTGGCAGTCAAGTAGTTATGCTGCTACGATAGTGAATCTCTGTCTTCCAACAAGTCCCTCTGGGTTAGCGGTCAACCATGGTTATATCTCAGTTGTTATGTGGTCACTTCACCCCCCCTCCACACCCACCCATCCACCCCGAACACTCACCAGACGACCTCACCAACGTTGGAGGAGATGAGGTAACGGATGAACTGCTTCATGTTATTGTAAATGGCTCTACCCTCCTCGACGGCTGCCACGATGGAAGAGAAGTTGTCGTCGGCCAGGACCATCTCAGAGGCAGACTTGGCAACGGCAGTGCCAGAGCCCATGGCGATGCCAATCTCGGCCTTCTTCAGGGCGGGGGCATCGTTCACTCCATCTCCGGTCTGGTGGAGGGGGAGGAAGAGAGAGAGAAGGAAGAAAAGAGAAGGTAGAGAAGGAAGATGACTGTTAGTGATGTGTTCTGTATGATATAAATCGTATTTCTGCAAATATTCAGTTTTTTGTCATTTGGATGGTTGTACAATAAAGCTTTTGAGTTTTCAATAGATGTCTCCTCTGTTCCTGTTTCCTCCCCTTACCATGGCGGTGATCTCATCGAAGCCTTGCAAGAACTCAACGATCTTGGACTTGTGAGAGGGCTCAACGCGGGCATAGCAACAGGCCTTGCGGACTGCTTTTTTTTGCTCGTGGAGGGACAGGTCGTCAAATTCACGGCCAGTGAAGGCTCGGCCAGTAGTGTCCTCATCCTCGGTGAAGATGCCAATACGACGGCAGATAGCCACGGCTGTTCCCTTGTTGTCACCTGGGAGGGAGCGAGGGAATGAGGGAGGGAGGATAATGAGTTGTAAGATATTGTTTCTCAATATATTTCAGAATGAACTATAATGGAGGAAAGACAACCAACACAGAAGAGGTAGATGGATGGAAACAGTGGGAATGATAAAGACATGGAGACAGAGAGAAAAATGGAGTTAGGGTTGCAAAAATTGGGTAACTTTCCCAAAATCCCAGGTTTTCCAGAAATGCTGGTTGGAGGATTCCGGATTTTCTGTTTATTCTGTCTTTATTCCGGGAACTTCCAACCGGGTTTTCTTGGAAACCAGGGAACTTTAGGAAAAGCACCAGATTTTTACTGTCCAGTATACTGACCAGTGATCATGATGACGCGGATGCCAGCAGCCCTGCACAGCTCAATAGCTCCAATGACCTCCTTACGAGGGGGGTCCAGCATGCCCACGCAGCCCACGAAGGTAAGGTCAGTCTGAGGACCACAGACAGAGAGAGAGAGGAGACGTAGGGCAAGTGCTTTAGAAATTAAATTAGTTGTTGTGCAAATAAAGCTTGAATGCAATGAATTTAGATACAAAAAAATCTGCTGGAATTTCTATTTACCTAGTAATTATTATTATACATTTTCGGCTGTTTTGTTATTATACATTTTCCCTCTAATTGTTAGTTAGGACCTTGTCTCATCGCTGCATCTCCTCAATGGGCTCGGGAGAGGTGAAGGTTGAGACATGCGTCCTCCGAAACTTCTTAACACTGCACACTTAACCCGGAAGTCAGCTGCACCAATGTGTCGGAGGAAACGCCGTTCAAAGCCACAAGGAGTCGCTAGAGCGTGATGAGCCAAAGAAAGACCCCTGCCAATCCCCCCCGGCGCTGGGCCAATTGTGCACTACCCTATGGGGTTCCCGGTCACGCCTCAGCACTGCGATTGCCTTAGACCGCTGAGCCACTCAGGAACCCCTTTATTTACCTAGTAATTAATACAGTAGGTACTTAAATTCCGCTTCCCCCCCTCTCTCCCTGACGCACTCCCCCCCCTTCTCTCCTCTCCTTTCTCACCTCGTAGTCGCCGAACTTGGTGGAGTCTTCGAGGTTCATCTCTTCCATACGGAGGGGTGTGTCGCGGGTGGCCAGTGCCAGACAACGCAGGGTGTCACGGCCAGTACCCCACTCCTTGATCACAGCCATGATCTTATTCTTGACAGGCTCGGACAAGGGCACACGGGTGGTGCCAACGCGCACATATGCACACCTCTCAATAACACCCTCGGGAGCGCCCTAGGGAGAGAGCGATAGAGGGAGAGAGATAACAGTCAGGACTCAAGGAGCATTTTGGAACTTTATAAACAATCACTGCAAGATTGCTATAGAGATTACTGATATGACAACGTCACTGGAGCGTTTACTCTGAGCATTTCCATAGAGACGGTTGCCGGTATTCTCTCACCTTGACGAACATCTTGTTGCCGACAGTGGCCTTAGAGGACTTGGCTGGTGAGCAGAACACTGACATGGACTTCCTGTCTCTGGAGAACTCCAGGGTGAACTCCTTCTTCATCAGCTGCTTGATCACCTGAGAGAGAGACGGAGAGGACATGGGTCGGCTGGAGAGGGAGGAATGAGAGGGGTGGAATGGGGGAGTAGGTTGGAGAGGGGAGCCAGAAGGAAAAGAGGGAGGTGAGAGAGGGTGGACTGGAGAGAGGGAGGAAATGAGGGATAGAGGAAAGGTGAAGGGAGGGAGGAAGGAAGACTTACAGAGCAACAGGCGTTGGCTCTGTCGGGCTTGGACAGGCCGCGCACTTCAGTGTTGAACACATTCATCTTCTCAACCAGGCAGCACAGAGCGGTCTCAGTGGCCTCGCCCACCTTCTCATAGATGCCCTTAGACTGCAGGAGAGAGGGGAAAGACACTATCAGATCTGGGCTAGACTAATACACATATCAGATCTGGGCTAGACTAATACACATATCAGATACATAAAATAACAGCTACACATATACAGATACTGAGTGCTGACTCAGTACCACGCACACACGCATGCACACACACGCACGCAAACTCACAAACACTCACTTACATCGTTGTAGTCCATAGAGGAGTCATTGCACAGAGCACAGATGGTGGACAGCTCCACCAAGCCATCATACTGGCCACACTTCACTAATGCACCGTTCTTAGTACTGAGAGAGATGGAGAAGACAGTAAGTCAGGTGTGTGTGTGTGTGTTTGTGTGTGTGTGTGTGTGTGTGTGTGTGTGTGTGTGTGTGTGTGTGTGTGTGTGTGTGTGTGTGTGTGTGTGTGTGTGTGTGTGTGTGTGTTTCCAGGCTATACTCACACTTCTCCCTCGGGAGTGTACTTGGAACCGGAGATGTCGAAAGAACCCAGAGAAACGCTATCTCCGTCCACTTTGTCAATAATGAACATCTGGAACCACATCACAAAGACAACACACACACACTACTTAACTATGCATTTTAAAAAGCCAACTGAACCTATTTCTTAATCACCGTTATTTTGTGAGTTGGGTGGACTTTAGAAGGACAATAAATTGATCTAATGTATGTGTGAGTACATTTTTAAAAGGCAACAATCTATGTTGGGTCTGCTACGGTATACCCCCAAATGTTGAGCATACTCACAATCCTATTGCAGTTGGCTGCCTTACAATTGTACTTTGAATCAACAAACTCTGCTCGAGTTGAGTTGAATTTGAACAAGCTTGATGAGTAAAATTACAAAATGTATGTTTGCTCAAAACCACTGAAAACCAGAGCCATCATTATCTTATTTCCCAGCACGCTTTATTGCAGTTTGAGTTTTTCAATACCTGTACTTTTGTATTCATACCCCTTGACTTATTCCACGTTTTGTTGTAACAGCCTGAATTCAAAATTGATACATTTTCTAACCCATCTACACAGAATACCCCATAATGACAAAGTGAAAACATGTTTTTAGACATTTTTGTTTTTGTCAATTTCGCACTAGCATTTTCCAGCCCAAATGCCAGGTTCGGCAATTTACCAGTCTAACATCAGCTCTCTTGCTTTATAGTGGGAGGGGTGGCAATATTTGAGATGTGTCCTTAAAAACACATGCAAAAATGACAATTTCATGCAGTGCTAATGGGAAGTTTTAAGACTCATAAAAAGCAGGTCTTAGCAGTAATGCAGTTGATACTTACATGGATTTTGAAAGCGAAAGTGCAGCCTATCCAGCCATGATGCACAGTGAGTACCCATGGAAGAGATATGTGATTTTACGCTGCTGAATCTAGTATTTAGAAACATAAACTATTGGTTTCCCCCCAATTTAGTTTAATTTGATTAAGAACCAAGCATAGTCTATCCTTCCCTTAATTAAGGCTGATTTAGCACCATCACATATGTGTATATTTTTAGCCTGGCCATTAGTCAAATAGCCAATGAGTAAGTTAGTTTTAAATGGTATACTGAGCGTGCTTTGAAATATTTTTTAGGTTTTTGCCCTCATGCTTTTTCATTAGGTATTCAAAATTTACATACCTGCATACTTCATTTCGCTTGTTTGAGTAGGCTATCCATCTCCATTTTCAAAGAGCGCCCCTCACCCAATTAACGTTACCAAAGACAACCGCGCTCCTCCAAACTATTCAATCCTCCTATAATGCCATATCAATGCTGTATTTTTTTCAGAATCTCCCTAGGACATAGGCAACGATACAATTGACAGGAGTCTAGTTTGTATATAAACATGTGAATGTTATGCATAAAGACATTTAGGCTTGCCCTGTGCACACATGCTAATGAATGAGATACGCGATTTATGATATCAAGCTTCTGACCCAATCCTTATTAGAAATGTTGTTGTTGGTGTTGCAAGATTATGTTATAAATACTGTTATTGCATCAAATGGTTATTTTATGCAACAGAATAGGGGGTTCATAGAACACTCATCTGTGTGTATTTTACTGAGAATGGGCCTCTGGGAGATTTAATGCTGACAGAATATTTACAATGTCTTTGGGTGATAAAACTAACAAGACTGTTTCTGTACTGAGGTGCCAGGGTGGAGATGTCTCCAGTATGGAGTTGGGGGCCAGACCCTAGTTTCTACACAATGAGAGCAGTCTTTACAGCAGATACTGTTTGCTGTGAATTATTAGTATCATATGAATCTTAACCTTGTGACCCATTCCATACATCTGTTGTTTGTCATGAACATCCAGGGGGATGAACTTTGCTATAAAATGCTGTGGCTCAAATCCGTTTGTTGGGCTCTCAACTAATCACCTACGGGAGGGTCGTTGACAAGCTCCATTACTGCAGTAATTAAATCATAAAGTTAACTTGTTTTAAAGACATTAAAAGTCTCTCCTTTTGATTAGAATAATTCCACGACATTGGTTTAAAAAACAGATTGTTTTTCATTTAATTTGATTGAAAACCAAACTTATTAGAAATATTCATATCCATGGGTTTATGGTGATGAAGTAAGCTGCTACATGGTTCAAATGCAATGCAATTTTCATCTGCTATTTCTGTAGTGCAGATATTATCTGTAAGATGGTTCCATAATGTTTATAAAACATTACATTTGCCAGTAGTATAATGTTGTGGACATTTCCCCTTTCTCTTTATATTGGATCTTTATCCAGCATCTGTGAAAGGTTTGGATGAGCATAAAACCCTTCATAGTCTAAGATGCCTTGTCTGTATTATATGCCCACAGGGAGCAATTATGATTCCTGTATCTGTATTTAGACATAGCCTATTTAAATATCACTTCGTTTTTATTAAAATTTGATTACAATTATACACTGTCTTTTTAGGCCTCAATAGCCTAGTGAATTTAATCTTGCTTATTGACTACGTTTGGCATGTCCAGACTGCAATTTACAGTAGGCTTAGGAGCCCCTATATCAGTGCAAATGCTATAGCCTATTTAACAATGTATTTCCATACTGAAGCAATGCAATGCTTATATAAACAGGTCGACTGCAAACATGTTCAACATATGTTGCAAATATGGGGCAGGCTATTTAACAAACTAGGCTATAATGGAGTAACATTCGAATTGGAGTTGATAACAATGCAATACACAAAAGACTGTAAATACACAACTTGAAGCAACCACCTATTTAGCCATGGAGCACGTTCTGATTGGCCAGTGAGGGGCAAGCCTCGACACACCCACAACTGGTTTATTTATCAAAACCCAGCCCTTTCGCACCACAACCAGCAACTGTGCCTATAATTGTTGTGGTGAAAATAGCAAAAATATTTCTGACATACCCCTGAACCTATAGTGCTACCGCCAGTGCTTAGATTTACCACTGCGTTAGATTTGTTGAAATAGAGCCCAAAATCTCAATTTAATGTATTTTAAATTCAGGCTGTAACAACAAAATGTGGGAAAAAATCAAGGGGTATGAATACTCTCTTAAGGCACGGATTAGTTGATTACATTGGTTGATTGGCTGATTACACAAAAATAAATAATGTACACTGAGTGTACAAAACATTAGAAACACCTTCCTAATATTCACCACCTTTTGCCCTCAGAACAGCCTCAGTTTATCGGGGCATGGACTACAAGGTGTCGAAAGCATTCAATAGGGATGCTGGCCCATGTTGACTCCATTGCTTCCCACAGTTGTGTCAAGTTGGCTGTGCAGTATGTCCATTGGGTGGTGGATCAGGCTTGACACACAGGGAGACTGTTGAGCGTGAAAAAAAACAGCAGCGTTGCAGTTCTTGGCACACTCAAACCGGTGCACCTGGCACCTACTACCATACCCCGTTCAAAGGCACTTCAATCTTTTGTCTTGCCCATTCACCCTCTGAATGGTGCACATACACAATCCATGTCTCAATTGTCTTAAAAATCCTTATTTAAACTGTCTCATCCCCTTCATCTACACTGGTTAAAGTGGATTTAGCAGGTGACATCAATAAGGGATCTTAGCTTTCATACTGGATTCACCTGGTCAGTGTTCCTAATGTTTTGTACACTCAGTGTACATTTTTTGAAACTAATCTAATGTGTTAGTAGTTGGACGTTTTGCACCCGTTACTGAGATGTCTGTTCCAGTGTATATGATTTAGGTAGTCTCAATAATCAATCTTCCTTACCCCGGCAGTCATTCTCAATGCAGGTTGCGGGTGAATAAAAGTTACAATTGCTGGATATCCTCGCTCTAGATTCCAATAGGAATTAAACATCACTTTGCAAACCAGCATTGAGGTTTAAATCAACGTACAATTGTAAGGGAATCAACTGCAATAGGATTGTGAGTGTTCTGCAATAGGATTGTAGTTAAATAAAGGTTAAATAAATACATTAAAAAATATTAAATAATAATGGCATTGAGGTTGATTCAACGTACAATTGTAAGGCACGCAGCTGCAATAGGATTGTGATAGGACTCCTATTGCAGCTGGTTGCCTTACAATTGTATGTTGAATCCACACCTTTTTCACAGTGTGGTGGATCTCTGGTGCGTTTGTGTGTGTGTGTGTTTGAAAGCACAGCGCACGTGTGCATGTGTGTGTTTGTGCGACGTGCGACGTGTGTGTGCGTGCGTACGTGCGTGCGTGTGTGCGTGTGTGTGTACCCACCTTGGTGACACACATCTGGTTGGTGGTGAGGGTGCCTGTCTTGTCGGAACAGATGACGGAGGTGCAGCCCAGGGTCTCCACAGAGGGCAGGGAGCGGACGATGGCATTCTTCTTGGCCATACGGCGGGTACCAAGAGCCAGGCAGGTGGTGATCACAGCAGGCAGACCTGGGGGGGAGAGAGAGGTGGGAGAAGGGGGACAGATGGTAGAGAGAGAGAGGGGGAAAGAGTGTTATTAGTTAGGCAGTGAACCATGTTCATGTTCTTGTGATGAGAAACCTTGCTTGAGACCTGAAGATTTGCATTAGTTTTGCTACATAGGCTTTAGCTCAGCAGGTTAACAGAGTCTCAAGGGTGATTGGTTGATTGACTTTTGTACACTTTATTTTGACCAATCTAGACTTTTTAGATTAGATTAGTGCTAGTCCAGTATCAGTTGCTTACCCTCAGGAATGGCAGCCACAGCCAGGGCCACAGCGATCTTGAAGTAGTAGACGGCCCCGCGAATCCAGGAGCCTCCATGAACGGGGTCGTTGAAGTGGCCAATGTTGATCATCCACACGGCAACACAGATCAGGGAGATTACCTGTTATGGAATAGACAACAAAAGGTTGTCAGATAAAGCCTGGTTTAAAAATATATATAATAGAATTGTCATCATTACACTATTTGGTTTCCTTACATTGTAAGTCTATGGACAAGGTATGAGTTGGTTTTATTTCCCTGACACTGTTTCTAAATGCTTACATTTGACCATTTGTGGCTCAAATCCCACTGTCATTTTGTAATTTGGGTGAAATATCCCTTTAAGTTGTATCAAATCAAAACTGCCAAGAATTGGCTACTAGACCATTTTAAGGCAGCGGGGAAACTAATCTTGTCAAGTTGCAACAACTACGGTAGTGTAGTAGTAGTAGCAGTAGTAGTAGTGTAGTAGTAGCTGTCTGTCTCACCTTGGAGAGCTGCTCTCCGAACTCGTCCAGTTTGGCCTGCAGGGGGGTCTTCTCCTGCTCTGTCGCAGCCATCTGGTCGCGGATCTTCCCGATCTCTGTAGAGACACCAGTTGCCACGGCTATGCCGATAGCCTTGCCTGAAGCGATGTTGGTGCCCTTGAGGGACCGACAGAGGGAGGGAGAGAGGGAGCGAGGGAAAGGGAGGGAGAGAGAGGGGGAGAAGGAGATAGTGGAAAGAGTGAGAGAGAGAGAGAGAGAGAGAGGGGAAAAGAGGGAGCGGTCAATTAATTGCTGTAAGGGTGGAGGAGATGGAGAGTAGAAGAGGCTCATATAGAGAAGGGCAGGAGTGTGGAAAACAACAGTTAGATTGATGGAGATTCTGAGATGGAGGAATAGAAAAATAGATAGATGGATAAATATATAGGAGAGTTCCTCACAGAGAAAAGCATGTTCTTCTTGTCCTGGTTGACAGCTCTCATGTCTGGGACGGCATCGGTGTGCTTGATCACACTGACAGACTCACCTGAGCGAGGAGAGAGACAGAGAAGCAGATAGAGTGTCAGATAGTGATTTTTACAACAAAATAGTTTTACATGTATTTATATTAGGGCTGTCAAAAGATTAAATACATTTAATAAAGTTAACTCAGGATTTTATTGCAAATTCTGAATGTAATTTTAGATTTTTCATACAAAAAACATTTCAAGAATATTGACGTCTTGATTTTGTCTAAAATAATGGTTAGTCAAATAGAATTATTTTATTTTGGCCAAATTGAGAAAGCACACTTTATTTAACCTCAATGTCAACTTGTTTTTACATGGCATTGTAGATTTTAGCTGTATAGATTAAATATGTTGGATGTTTTCAGTGTTTTCAGATTCAACGCTTTCAGACAATGCGATTAATCTCGAGAGAGAAAAAAGTGCACTGAAATTACAAAAAGTTTAACTTGAGTTAACTGATTAACTCTGACAGACCTAATTTATTTCCATTGTAGTCTTGTAAAGAGGGTTAAGACAGAGTTGATAATATCACTCACCAGTGAGGATGGACTGGTCAACACGCAGAGTAGTAGAGTTTATTTTGACAAGTCTGATGTCAGCGGGGACTTTGTCACCAACTGGGGAAAAAAGAACAAACATACACTGTGAGAATGGCACCGGAGGGAATGGCTGCCATTTTACGGGCTCCTAACCAACTGTGTTATTTTGTTCGTTTTTTTTGTGTAGTTTGTAATACATTTCTTTACTTATTTTGTACATAATGTTGCTGCTACCGTCTTTTATGACCGAAAATAACTTCTGGACATCAGAACAGCGATTACTCTTTAACGAGTCCTTCGCGTGAAGGATATACTGCTTTCTCGGGAACAGGCCAAAATCCCTGTCATTTGCATGAAGAAAAGACGGCGAAAAAGAGGGCGGAGGTCGGTGTCACGTTCCTGACCTTATTTTCCTTTGTTCAGTCTTGTTTAGTTGGTCAGGACGTGAGCTGGGTGGGCATTCTATGTTATGTGTTTCTATGTTTGGTTTAGGGTTGTCAACTAGCCTGATATGGTTCTCAATCAGGGGCAGGTGTTTTACGTTTCCTCTGATTGGGAACCATATTAAGGTAGGCTGTTCTCACTGTTTGTTTGTGGATGATAGTTCCTGTTCATTGCGTTCTTCGTTGTCTGTATGTTCACATGTTCAGGTCTGTAGCGTCGTTAGTTTCATTTTCTGTTTATTGTTTTGTTCGTGTTGTTAAGTGTTTCCAATAAATATGGAAACATACCACGCTGCGCTTTGGTCCTCCTCTCTTCCACCTAACAACGAGCGTTACAGTCGGGCTGCCTTTGGAGAATTCGTAGGCGAGTGAGTAATCCTCCACTACCATCTGATCTATTGGCCAAAACGCAATCATTGGAAAACAAAAAGGATGATATACGATCAAGACTATCCTACCAACAGGACATTAAAAACTTTAATATCTTATGTTTCACCGAGTCGTGGATGAACGACGACACGGATAATATAGAGCTGGCAGGATTTTTCATGCATCGGCAGGACAGAGAAACTACGTCTGGTAAGACGAGGGGTGAGAATGTGTGTCTATTTGTCAATAACAACTGGTGCGCGATGTCTAATATTAAAGAAGTCTTGAGGTATTGCTCACCTGCTCTCCTGTACTCCCTGTTGACCCACAACTGCGTAGCCAAACACGACTCCAACACCATCATTAAGTTTGCTGACGACACAACAGTGGTAGGCCTGATTACCGACAACAATGAGACAACCTATAGGGAGGAGGTCAGAGACCTGGCAGTGCGGTGCCAGGACAACAACTTTTCCCTCAATGTGAGCAAGACCAAGGAGCTGATCGTGGACTACAGGAAATGGCGGGCCAAACACAGGCCCCCATTAACATCGACGGGGCTGTAGTGGAACGGGTCGAGAGTTTCAAGTTCCTTGGTGTCCACATCACCAACGAACTATCATGGTCCAAACACACCAAGACAGTTGTGAAGAGGGCACGACAAAGCCTATTCCCCCTCAGGAGACTGAAAAGGTTTGGCATGGGTCCCCAGATCCTCAAAAAGTTATACAGCTGCACCATCGAGAGCATCCTGACCAATTGCATCACCGTATAGCAACTGCTCTGCATCTGACTGTAAGGCGCTACAGAGGGTAGTGCGTACAGCGCAGTACATCACTGGGGCCAAGTTTCCTGCCATCCAGGACCTATATGCTATGCGGTGTCAAAGGAAAAACCCCAAAATTGTCAAAGGCTCCAGTCACCCAAGTCATAGACTGTTCTCTCTACCGCCGCACAGCAAGCGGTACTGGTGCGCCAAGTCTAGGACCAAAAGCCTCCTTAACAGCTACAGCTTGGGGTACCAAGCCATAAGACTGCTAAACTATTAATCAAATGCCCCCCCCCCCCATTTGTTGTTACACTGCTGCTACTCGCTGTTTATTATCTATGCATAGTCACTTTACTCCTGCCTACATGTACAAATTACCTCGACTAACCTGTACCCCCACACATTGACTTGGTACCGGTACCCCCTGTATATAGCCTCGTTATTGTTATTTTATTGTGTAACTTTAAAAAAAATTTTTTTAAGTACTTTAGTTAATTTGGTAAATATTTTCTTAACTCTTTCTTGAACGGCATTGTTTGTTAAGGGCTTGTAAGTAAGCATTTCACATGTATTCGGCGCATATGACAAATAAAGTTTGATTTGATTTTTAGTTCAAGGTAGCTGTCTCAACTTTATGCATATGCACACAAACTCCACTCCACTTCAGAGTTCATTTAACATATGTTCAAACATAATTACTACATTTTAATTCACAGTCTTTATCAAAATCAAGGTTTACCCTGGTTAACATTGTGCTTATTCGGAATTTTTACAGTGTATTCTGACAATACACTGCTTTTTTACACTCTCAAAATATCACCATTTGACATTTTGACTCTTCAGTATGGCAAAATAGAGAGAGAGAGGGTGTGAAAGAGAGAGGGAGAGAGAAAGAAGGAGAGAGAGAGAGAGTTGATAATAGAGAAAAGTCCCCTCATCCAACTAATATTGACTCTTGAGACTAAGTTTATTAACCACTACCAACCCAACAAAGCCTCAGGACAGCACTCAGACAGTCTGGTCCAACCACAGTATAACCAAACAAAAATAAAAATATATTACCTATTCGGGAAAACATTTGTACTATTTACACATTGTAACAACACTGTACATAGTTAATAATATAACATTTCAAACGGCTTTCTCTTTTGAAACTTTTGTGTGCTTCATTTTAACTGTTAATTTGTGATTGTTTATTTTACATGCTTTGGCAATGTAAATATTGTTTCCCATGCCAATAAAGCCCATTTGAATTGAATGTACATGCCAATAAAGCCCATTTGAATTGAGAGAGAGAGAGAGAGAGAGAGAGAGAGAGAGAGAGAGAGAGAGAGAGAGAGAGAGAGAGAGAGAGAGAGAGAGAGAGAGAGAGAGAGAGAGAGAGAGAGAGAGAGAGAGAGAGAGAGAGAGAGAGAGAGAGAGAGAGAGAGAGAGAGAGAGAGAGAGAGAGAGAGAGAGAGAGAGATCCTGACATGACTGACTAGTTTTAACACTGTGGACGAATAGTGACACTGAAAGCTGACCCCACAGACGTACAGAAAGAGAGGGAGAGAAAGACAGAGGGGGCGAGACCTTGGGGACACAGTGACATGGAGAGAACAGGTGTATGGGAAAAAGTGAGAGAGAGAGCGAGAGAGAGAGAGAAAGAGCAAGAGAGTGCGTGCGCGAGAGAGAGAGAGAGACAGGTGTTAGAGAGATAACGTGTATGCTTATTACTATATCTCTCTCAAATTCAAATTCAAAATCAAATTCAAATTGCTTTATTGGCATGAAATACAATTTGTAGCTTTCAGTCCAATGCAATGAGGATAATGAAATATAGTTCATTTCAGTGGTAATAATAACAGTACATCTAATCATGTATACAGGTACAACACTACTGCTGTTGTATTGTGGAATCTTCGGTCGATCAATTTTATTAAAGAAAAATAACATTATATAAAAAAGGAAAAGAATGGCTAATAAATAAACAACAAAATGGATGATGGTTCCACTATGTATTACTGTCAGTTATATACAATCTCTTTCTTGTTTTCTCTATCATTCTCTCTATACCTCCCTCTCTCTTACCCTCTGATTGCCTTAAAATTACCCATTGTCTCAAGGACACAAGGACAGCTTCCCTCCCTCCCTCCCTCCCTCCCTCCCTCCCTCCCTCCCTCCCTCCCTCCCTCCCTCCCTCCCTCCCTCCCTCCCTCCCTCCCTCCCTCCCTCCCTCCCTCCCTCCCTCCCTCACACAATGACACTTAGTCATTGTCATACACTCTCTATCCCTCTCTCTCTTTCTTACCCTCTCATATACACACGGACACACACACACTCGTTCACATGTCCAAGCCACACATCTAGTACATTGGTGCAGGTCTTGTGTGGCTCTGTTGGTAGAGCATGGCACTTGCAACACCAAGGTTGTGGGTTCGAAGGAAAACATGTATGCACACATGTACGCACTCACTACTGTAAGACACTTTGGATAAGAGCATCTGCTAAATGAGTCAAATGTCAAATGTAAATGTAATGCATTGATTATAGTGTTTGTTCTTAGTAGATCACCTGCTAAATTTGGAAATTGTGCCTGCAAATGAATAACACGCATTAAACAGTAAAATGCGCCCTTATTAGTAAAATCTGTAATCTATACTAGGATCAGATTAGCCAACCCTAAACCTAACCTTAAACGTTAGAGGGATAAACCAATCTGACCCAGGACCATTCCAAATGGCACTCTATATCCTGCGTCAGTGGTTCACAATATTTTTCAGTTACAGTACAGAATTTTACTCTGCCCTGAGTACCCCTGAAGTACCCCCTCATGTGCATTTTACCAGTAGCCCTACGGTGTCATGAGTCTTCTCAAGTACACTCTGTGGATAGGCCAAGTACCCTCAGGGATTCTAGGGCCTACAGTACATAGTGCACTATTTTTGACCAGAGCCCTATGGCTATAAAGTGAATAGAGTGCCCTTTGGGATGTGTCTGTCAACCAGTAGACTTGCTATGGGTATTAGGCCTTGTTTTTTGGGGGGGAGGGGTGGTATAATATATTAGCAAACCCTAAAGACGTGATGTCCATCTGAGAGGATTTGACAGATTCAAGCACTTTGTGACAAATTTGGTGACAAATTGTACACTTTGTAATAAAAATTGTTGTAAAAAGGGCTATATGCTTTAATCTCTATACCTTCATCTCTGATAGGCAAGGTCGATTTCTTTTCACTTACATCAGATCTACATTTATTTTAGTGGCTTGTGGGTATTGGGGCTAATGGTCGACTTGGAACTGGGCCTACAACTCTTGTGCCTATAGGGGTAGAAGTTGCCCTTTTGCACAGATCTAGGATCAGGTTACCCCAAAATCTGAGCCCTTTAGTCATTATGTGAGAGAAAAAAAACTGAACCCAGATCAGTGTTTAGGGAGTTATACAGTTATTACGTAAATCTGAATCTGAATCTTACCGGACACCTCCACCACATCTCCAGGGACGATCTCCCTGGCCTTGATCATCTGGACGTTCTTCCTGTCCGACCGGTAAACCTTCCCCATCTCAGGCTCATACTCCTTCAGAGCCTCGATGGCGCTCTCTGCATTGCGCTCCTACAGGGCAACAATAACCCCACAGAACATCAGTTCCTCCCGTCCAGAAGTGTAAAGCCTGACTTATGCCAATATGCCCACCCCCTACACCCGTCACATCCACCCCCTCCCCGCTCCCTTGTCCCATAACCCCCTATGTGTGAATCCTTGTGCATAGTTTCCAAATGACCACCACAAGGCCAATATGGACCCGCTGCTTGTGGCTTGCGGTAACCCGATCGTCCCTCTGTATTTTTACTGTGGGTTTGGGGGATGATGTATTTTCCCCTATAACACCCATACCCCACCCCCGCGGGTAACACATTCTGACCCTGTACGGGTAAACTAACGCATGTGATGTATTATGTGTGTGTGTGTGTGTGTGTGTGTGTGTGTGTGTGTGTGTGTGTGTGTGTGTGTGTGTGTGTGTGTGTGTGTGTGTGTGTGTGTGTGTGTGTGTGTGCGCGTGCACGTGCACGTGCGTGTGTATGTGTTTCCACTAACTGACCTGCCAGACTCCAACGATGGCATTAGCAATGAGAATGAGGAGGATGACTAAGGGTTCCACAAAGGCTGTGACTGTTTCCTCACCTTCCTCAAACAAGGCCAGCACCTGAAAGCAAGAGATAGAGGGAGGGAGGGAGGGAGATAATTTATGTTTATGGATAATGGAATGGATTGCACTTTTATGACACTTGACAATATGCGCCCATAACAGAAAAACATATTTTTCCACTCTATGACACTTGACAATATGTGCCCATATCAGAAACACTTTTTTTCCACTCTATGCCAGCCTTTTTTGTCTTTGTGTCCGTGCACGTGCATGTGTGATAGAGGGAGTTTTGTGTGTGTGTGTGTGTGTTCCTTCACGTGTGTATGCGCGTCCTAGTACGTGAGTGTAACGAGTTGTTGTCACTGGTCTGTTTAGGAAAGGGGCTGTGTTGACATGGACACAGATCAGTTCTGGTCCACTGAAGCAGAGTAAGAAGCAATCTAACTCACAGAGAAAGAGAGATATCCCTCCATCCCTCCATTATTGTATACATCCATCCATTATCCTTTATTCCCTATTCCTTTGCCCAAACCATCCTCTTTTACCATCTTCCGTCTCTCCCTTCTCTACTCTGTTGTTCCTTAGTGCAAAGATTTCATTCTTCCATCCTCTTTTCCATTTCTTTCTTTCTTTTTCTTACTTTCTTTCTTTCTTTCTCTCTCTCGCTTTCTTTCTTTCTTTTTTGGTTGTTTGTTTCTTTATTTTCTTCTCTATCCATTTATTCTCTTATTCCCTCTCTTTTAAGATCTCTATATCATATGTCTTCTCTATTCTAAAATACACTGCATTGAAATCCATTGTAGCCTACTCACACGTACCATACTACCATAGAACCGTACCATTCCAATAAAACCTCATTTGAAAGTACATGAAAAACATTACACTGATATTGCCAATGCATTTATATATTTATACAGTATATTAACTATATATTATGCATTTATTAATGACATATTACTATCATTACAGTGTCTTCCTCAACCATATACTGTATGTACCTATCATCTGTTTGTTTGTCTTTGCAACAAACAATGCCATTGTGCAATACTATCTCTCTCTCGCCGGCAATCCTTCGTTCCTTTCATCCCTGACCTTTGTGGAAGGATACATTTTCTCGGCCTGGCTTGAGACTCTCTTAAAATAACACGCTCTCTCTCCCCTCGCGCCCTCGCACACACACACACACCACGCACACACACAGTACATCGCACACACACACACACCATTCTTTCTAAGGCCATAATGACAGCTGGTCAGGGACAGAGTGTAAAGGGTTGGGGGTGGGGGGGTTAAAACATTATGTCACCCCCCTACTCCAAAACAGATTTGAAAAGAGAGAGCGAGACAGGAGGGCAGATGGGAGACAACAGTGAAATGAAATAGTGAGAGAGAGAGGGAGGGGGGAGGGAGGGAGGGATTCCTAGAGTGAGTGAGCGAGTGTGTGTGTGAGTGAGTGAGTAAGCGAGGGAGTGAGGGAAGGAGAGAGGGAGGACATCAATCCATATGAAATATAACCTGACCGATCACAGCATGTGTCCTGTGTGTGCGTGTACGCAAAGCATAACTGACCTGTCTGTGTACAGTATGTGTCTTTCATAGTGCAGGTATGTAACCTTGTGTGCATGCATGTGTATGTGTGTGTGTGTGTGTGCGCGTGTGTGTGTGTTAGCTGTCAGTGTCATCTCAGGGCCTCTGCCACCATGCACACCTGCTACGCTGAAACATTTACCCATCCTGCACTGGGGTAAGGAGAGGATGTGGAAGGAGGAAATTGACAGGAAGTGACTTCACAATGATCTTACAGGTGCTAACACCAACAAACACATAAATACACCCAAACCTATCGACCTGTATAGACCCTACCCTCTATGCACTTGTGGAGATCTGAGAGGACTCAGTAGGTATTATCAATACATTAATATCTTCCCCTTGCTCTCATTACACCAATTATTGAGGAGCAGACCAGATAACATCACTTAACCCTGTCTTGTGTCATTACTCTGCAATATTTTCCCTGTAACCCATAGCAATATCTATACTCCATAGTCGGTCAAAATCAGTGACAACATTTTGTCTACTTACAAAAGAGATGCAGGCAGCCAGCAGCAGGATTCTGACCAACAGATCCTCAAACTGCTCTACGACCAACTCCCAGATGGTCTTACCTGAGAGAGAGAGAGAGAGAGAGAGAGAGAGAGAGAGAGAGAGAGAGAGAGAGAGAGAGAGAGAGAGAGAGAGAGAGAGAGAGAGAGAGAGAGAGAGAGAGAGAGAGAGAGAGAGAGAGAGAGAGAGAGAGAGAGAGAGAGAGAGAGAGAGAGAGAGAGAGAATGTCATTGGATGCTGTAGCCACCCATTGCCTTGATGACAGCTTTGCACACTCTTGGCAAAGCTGTCATCAAGCCTAAGATCACCATGCCAATGCCAAGCATCGGCTGGAGTTGTGTAAAGCTCGCCGCCATTGGACTGGAACAGTAGAAAAGCATTCTCTGGAGTGATAAATCAAGCTTTACCATCTGGCAGTCCAACAGACGAATCTGGCTTTGACGGATACCAGGAGAATGCTACCTGCCCAAATGTATAGTGCCAACTGTAAAGTTTGGTTTAGGTGGAATAATGGTCTGGGGCTGTTTTTCATGGTTCGGGTTACGCCCCTTAGTTCCAATGAAGGGAATTCTTAATGTTACAGCATTCAATGACATTCTAGACGATTCTGTGCTTCCAACTTTGTGGCAACAGTTTGGGGAAGGCCCTTTCCTGTTTCAGCCTGATAATGCCCCTGTGCACAAAGCGAGTTCCATAAAGAAATGGTTTGTCGAGATCGGTGTGGAAGAACTTGACTGGCCTGCACAGAGCCCTGACCTCAACCCCATCTATCTAAACTGGAACACTCACTGCGAGCCAGGCCTAATCGCCCAACATCACTGCCCGACCTTACTCTTGTGGCTGAATGGAAGCAAGTCCCCGCAGCAATGTTCCAACATCTAGTGGAAAGTCTTCCCAGAAGAGTGGAGGCTGTTATAGCAGCAAAGGGGGAACCAACTCCATATTAATGCCCCTGATTTTGGCATGAGATGTTCAACGAGCAGGTGTCCACATACTTCTGATCATGTAGCGCATGTCTGATCTCGCAAACAATGTAAAGTACCTCTAATCTTTAGCCAAGCGTGTTGATTTTTAATCCGAGGGTATCCTGCTATTGACACACTTGTTGAATTATGCAAAATAAAGTGACAACAACAGTAATTAATGAGGCAGTCTAGACAGCGCAGGTGAGTGCAAATAGGGTAGTGATAGTGTTTGGTTGCTGCAGCCTTGTTTCTCCCCTTTATGTTAATGTTCTAATATATGCAAATACACCCAGTGTATTTATGCAAATGAGGCACATATACTTTCCATTATTGTAACACACAAAAAAATACCTGATATAATAAGAACATGTATATATATATATATATATATATTAGTGCATAAAAAATATTTTTGTTGTTGAAATTTACAATAAATTGAACACCTAAATTCCCATCTAAATCCCTGGACTCCATTCAATATTTGTCCGTGTCAGTAAAATGTTTTATGTGCTATAATTCAGTCAATATCTGATGGATTATAAAAATTCTAAAAATTTGGAGTATCTTCATCCATTGTCCAACTGTTGCATTTTATTAGAATTGTTTTTTAAAACCTTTTAACAATTTTGATGACCATTGCTAATGTCTCTATTGCATCATGATGATTTAGTACGGTCAGATGTGAGAATCATAACCGTTACAGGGAGGAATAGTCAGTGTGATAATAAACTCTCATGGGTAGACACACGCAACACAACTGGAAGGTTCCCACTAGATAACAGCCACATAGTCAAAATTGTGTGTTTCATAAAAAATGTATCAAAGCAAAAATGACCTTTTTGGTCTTAATTCAATGTTAGGGTTAGGCATAAAGAGAATTGTGGTTAAGCGTAATGTTAAGGTTAGGGTTAGGTTTAAAACACCGGAGGTTGCTGAGGGGAGGAAGGCTCATAATAATGTCTGGAATGAAGTGGTATCAAAAACATGGAAACTGTGTGCTTGATGTGTTCAATACCATTCCATATATTCTGTTCCAGCCATTACTATGAGGCGGTCTTCCCCAATTGAGGTGCCACCGGCTGCCTGTGGTTCCAAATCAGATTTTAAGAAGAAAAATTGTGGAAATAGGTGTGGTTTATGACTTTGTGACTGTGTAAACTAGTGATCACCCAACTGAAGCATCTGACGCAATCATGCAAGTTTTTACTTCTGGGTTTTCAAGGTTTTGTGTGACAGTAAGTGAGGACACAGATATGTGCATAGGAATATCCTCTTCTTTCAGGGTTATGACAAGTTTGACAACAAGAGCAATCCCATTCACATCCTCCTCTTCCTTCTCTCTGAAGTGTGTAGCCACTCCCTGTCAAGCATCGGATTGGATAAGAAATATGGCTACCCTACACCAACCAATCCAAATGGGCGAATCAGAATGTCTGGAGGGTGTGTGATGACAGATGTCACGATGACACGACTGACAGGAAGTCCATCATCCCAGGCAGGATGCAGAACAACAGGTGTGTGAGTATATGTGTGTGTATGCGTGTGTGGCAAGAAATAAAGAGGTAGTGTGACTGATGGGATGTGTAACCTCCCGGACACTGGGACGGAAATAGGAGTGTGTGTGTGCAGACCGACCACAGACAGGTGTGTGAGGGGCAAAGATAAACGTTGGGAACTCACCAATCTCAGCTGGGAGCTCTGTAAAAGGGGAAAGTGAAGAGAGGAGATTATTAGCATAGCAGAAAGGCAAATTATACACTGTGATTAAATGTAAAGGACTAGATTTACAAAGCCTTTGTTTCCACCTGTTTAACGGTCAGATCAGGTCTTTGAAAATACAGGTGCAAACATTTGCACTTGATACAAATGACTATAGTTAATTAGCTAAAAACCTTAACTTTGCTCATGTCATGACTGATACAACAGATATGCAGGTAGAAGTTGTCAGGAACTTCTGGAAACCAACCAACCAACCAACCAACCAACCAACCAACCAACCAACCACAATAGGGAGCCTGTACTGGACTGATCACGAACTACACTACCCAAGCATCCCTTGGTGCCGCTGACCTTCAAATGGTATCTGCCACACCATCACAAGGTCACGTGAACCATTTTGGTTGCCAATGTGTCAGTCAGCCAGCCAGCAGCCAATCACAAAGAGTCAACATCTGACCTTCCCCTCGTCATAACCAAAACAAAGACTAGCTGTTGTCCAAGCCAGTGGAACACCTGTTGCTGTCTGTGTGTCCCTCCATCACATTCATCCTTTCCACAGCATTTAGCACCAATGAACCCCATTTTGGTTCCGAACCTCTACACCCAACCACATCCTCCTCCTTTTTCTCCTTCTCTTCCTCGCCATCATCTTTCCAACGAGCCCTATCCCTCCTCTTATCCACCTCCATGTCTCTCTGTCCATCCCTTGGTTTCTCTATGCTTTTCCATCAATCCATCCATCCATCACAGTCTCTCTTTCTCACCATTGTGACCATATCTGGCCAGGTTCTTCTTGAACTGTTCTGGTGTGAGGCCGGTGGTCTGGTCGACACCAAAGTATGACACGACCTCTTCCGACTCTTTTGCGTGTGCATTCTCCATCCTCACCAAACAGGAGACTCTTCAGAAGAAGAGAACAAAACAAAGACACGTTTAGGACACGTCTATCCGGTAATGCGTGGCTTGGTGCAGTAGGTAGATAGTTGTCCAGTTATGAGGTTTCACAACCAGAGAAATTAATTGTTACCCACCACTTTATAGAAGTGTGGGATTGGGATAGAAACTGTCAACCCCCTTCGTTCTCTCTCTCCCCTCTCTCACTCACTGCTCTTTCTCTCTCACCTCTCCGGCAAAACTAGAGCCCTGGACTGACAGAAAGTGCAACCTGGCACAAGCTCCTGAAAAGTTTTATAGGGACACAAACGTGAGGCGATTGGTGCTCTCTCACCATGCGCTTGCGCCTCATTGGCTGAGGGGAGCAAAGGTGGGTGGGCCGTGAGGGTCCAATGGGGGGGGGGGGGGGGGGGGGGTTAAGCGTGGAAGAATTGGGCACCAACTGCAGAGGGGGTCTGCTGTGTGCCGTCAAACTGAAAATAAGATGTGTTTTTGGATCGAGCATGGTCAGTAGAACAGGGAGGGGGAGATGGGGGCAGCGGTGCTTTGAATGAGAGGTAGGGGGCATTGAATGATGGGTCCAGTGTGCTACAGTATGTATGGCAGATAGGACAGAAGGGGGGTAAAGATAGAGAGGCAGATAGAGATTTATAGAGAGAGGGGGTACAGAGAGAGAGGCAGATAGAGATAAAGAGAGAGAGGGGGTACAGAGAGAGAGGCAGATAGAGAGAGAGGGGGGACAGAGAGAGAGGCAGAGATAAAGAGAGATGGGGAGGACGGAGAAAGGGGCAGATAGAGAGTACAGAGACAGAGAGAGTTTTAAACTTCCTTAATAAGCACAATGTCTTGAGTAAAAAACAAATTGGATTTATACCAAAACATCGCACGACCGATCATATTTCCACCCTAAACATCCTGATAGATAAACATGTCCACCACAATAAGACCAAAGTGTATGCTCACTTTATTGACTTCCAAAAAGTGTTTAATTCTATTTGGCATACAGTACTGTTCTATAAAGTTATTGAAAGCGGTGTAGGGGGTAAAAGTATGACATAATTAAATCAAATGGCATAACAGATATGACTATTTAGGGGGGGAAACAGGTGCAGCATCAAAATTGGCAAGAGAAGAACAGAATTCAATATTTATATCAATGAATTGGACACTATTCTAGAAAAATCCTCAGTCCTTGGTGTTAGTCTTCACAATTAAGAGGTTAAATGCCTGCTCTTCGCAGATGACTTGTGCTTCCTGTCACCCACAGCACATGGCCTCTAGCAGAGCCTGGACCTGCTGGACCTGCTAGAGCAGTACTGCTAGACCTGGGCCCTGGCAGTAAATCCCCAAAAGATACAAATAATGATCAGGGAATTAGACCAAAGTTCTCAATTGGCAGAAAATATATAGAGTACTGCACACACTACAATTACTCAGGTTTAAAATAAGCTCAATTGGACACCTAAATGAGGCAGAGAATGAACTGAGAGGGAAAGCACGCAGGTCATTCTACACCATTAAAAAATGAATTCAAATTAAAAATACCTATTCAAATTTGGCTAAAACTAATTGAATGTGGTATTGAACCAATTTTTTTATAATTATAGTGGTCTGGAAATATTCCAAGATCATGTTGTGGGTTGTCTATAATAATTCATAATTCCTTTAATATTTTTTTAATATTCAGAAAAAAATCCCAGAATGCATTAAATCAAACATTGTATGGAAGGGGACATCTCGTGACAAAGAATTATACTGTTTGACATCTTTAAATTATAATCAAAGTTCAAACTAATATTAGAAATGTGTATTTTCTGCATTAATAGGTGGCATATCCTTTTGATAAAAGATTTGTCAAATGAATGATACTTTCATGTCTCAGTTGAATTGGTTTTAATTAGTTTTAATTAAATTCAACTTCCTTCAATTCAAATTTAATTCAAATCCTGCTTCTTGTAGGTGTGGTCAATTCAAATTGAATTCAAATTCATTTACACAGCAGGAATATGGTGTGGTTCGGACAAAAGTTGGATTCAGACGTTTATTTGATAGCGAGAGACACATTTCACTTTATGTCTGGTAAGTAGAGTTCCTAGAGATTATACATATGCCTTTGATGATGGGGAAACTTTATTTTTCTGGTGAAGCCGGCTATATCGGAGTATATTTTCTTTCTGTCTCCACTTCTCTATCTTCTCGCAACCAAGTATGTCTCCCAGACAATTCTGGGTTACATCGCAGCTAAGGGAGGACTATGCACCACCTGTGGCTCAACCTTGATGAGACTGAGTCTGATGTTATCTTTGGACCACCCTTTTTATGCACACAGAGCTCCAGAACACTTTAGGATGTGATAGCAATCCCTGTAATCTTGGCCATGCGTCAGCTTCTGCCAATTAACCAAAATATATGGATCTATCAAAACTTTTACTAAAAGTACATTTAAACATTGAAGTGTTGGCTATTTCACAGCAGTTTTAATTTCATTAACAAAATAGTTAAACAAATAATTGTCAAACACCTATTTTTCAGTGGCAATTGACGAGACTATAACTGACTAAATAGACCCAGAAAAAACTATAACTAAACTAAAATTATTTTTCATTTCAGTTGACTAAAACGAGAAGAGACACATTTATATCTGTGACTAAAATCGGATTACTCGGTGGACTGGACAAGAGTTTCTGGAGAGATTGAGAGCTTTTTAGTGAAAAGCACAATTAATATTAGCAGCACAGATGTGCAGCGCAGTTCGGTTCAGCAGTGGGAAGGACCCGGCACACAGCCTACATCAGCTGGTGAGCTGAGGAGGAGCAAGCAATGAGTGTGACAGGCAGACAGGCTCCGCCTCCAATTATACACATTTTGCAGGTGACTCTCTTGCTTCCCCGGAGCTAACCAGTTACCACCAGCCTTTTAGTTAGCTGCCCTTTGCCTGGTTAAAAAACACAAGCTGCTTTACGAAATCAAAAGCAATAGCAGCAATAGTAAAACAAAAGTCTAGCTATGTTTTTCTCTTCCTTGAGTATTGAAAAAAGTAAAGTAGTAGCTGTCTTTGAATTTGCTGTCTTTGAATTTGTAATCTTGCTCAACCCTTCCACTTTCCCACTGCATTTCATAGCCAGGTTCTGTAGCCAATGTAGCCAAGTCTCCCTCTTTTCTGCAGATAAAACATCTTGATTCTAGCCCTTACTGGTGAAAAGATATGACCCATAATTCATAATACTCTCTCTTTCTCTCTCTCTCTCTCCATGTGCAATATTTAGTTGACTAAAATTGTCCACTGTTTATAAAATTTTGACAATAACTAGACTTTTTTGTTTCGTTTTTTTAGTCTAGTTATTATTATTTTTTTTTTACAAAAATATTATTAAGTTATATTTTTGTCAAAATGACTGACTAAACTAAATCTGAATAAGTGTCAAAATGATCACTGCTTGACAGTAAAACACAACAACAAAATATTAGAAAATAAAATACATTCAAAACAAGAATTTAAATAAGAGATAGAAATAAATAACTGATAATGAATATGATGAGCAAATATTAACAATTAATAAATAAATGAATGTGGCTATTCATTTTGGATCTCCTTATTGTTTGGATGCTCCATCGATTTGGATATAAAGACTGTAAAAACACCAGGAAATCAGCTCCAATAGATTTTATGTTTGGAAATCTGTTCCCAAGTCTTCCTACGCATAATAGACACGTGATTGTATACAAATGTAAGCAATATTTTAAATTATTATGTTTTAGTCAAATATTATATCTGTATGGGCTTCTTGCGGTCAATTTGTAGTCTACAAATTATTATGTTCCAGCACCCCGACCATCCGCTGAAGAAAATATTGTCCTGCGGCTAAATCTAGTTGATGATCCCTGCAATAGAAAGTCGCAAAGTCGCAAAACTGCAAACCCTCCCATCTGGAACTCCAGGCAGGCTAAAGCAAATGCTAAAAATATTTGAAAACATTCAAATAGTGTGTTGTATTATTAGGAGAGTGCAAAGTTTGAGGTAACCGTAGCTACAGTAGCAGTTGTACTGCCTCAGTATAAACAACCATCTGTGATGCAGTCACACAGGGATACAGCGAGATTCACACATTTCTGTGTTATTCCGGTGTGGTGGGGGAATGTGTTAACCTCGATAATGCAACATACAGTTGAAGTCGGAAGTTTACATACACCTTAGCCAAATACATTTAAACTCAGTTTTTCACAATTCCTGACATTTAATCCTCGTAAAAATTCCCTGTCTTAGGTTAGTTAGAATCACCACTTTATTTTAAGAATGTGAAATGTCAGAATAATAGTAGAGAGAATGATTTATTTCAGCTTTTATTTCTTTCATCACATTCCCAGTGGGTCAGAAGTTTACATACACTCAATTAGTATTTGGTAGCATTGCCTTTAAATTGTTTCATTTGGGTCAAACGTTTTGGGTAGCCTTCCAACAAGCTTTCCACAATAAGTTGGGTGAATTTTGGCCCATTCCTGTCAGAGCTGGTGTAACTGAGTCAGGTTGGTAGGCCTCCTTGCTCGCACACGCTTTTTCAGTTCTGCCCACAAATGTTATATGGGATTGAGGTCAGGGCTTTGTGATGGCCACTCCAATACCTTCACTTTGTTGCCTTAAGCCATTTTGCCACAACTTTGGAAGTATGCTTGGGGTCATTGTCCATTTGGAAGACCCATTTGCAACCAAGCTTTAACTTCCTGATTGATGTCTTGAGATGTTGCTTCAATATACAGTGGGGAGAACAAGTATTTGATACACTGCCGATTTTGCAGGTTTTCCTACTTACAAAGCATGTAGAGGTCTGTAATTTTTATCATAGGTACACTTCAACTGTAAGAGACGGAATCTAAAACAAAAATCCAGAAAATCACATTGTATGATTTTTAAGTAATTAATTTGCAATTTATTGCATGACATAAGTATTTGATCACCTACCAACCAGTAAGAATTCCGGCTCTCACAGACCTGTTAGTTTTTCTTTAAGAAGCCCTCCTGTTCTTCACTCATTACCTGTATTAACTGCACCTGTTTGAACTCGTTACCTGTATAAAAGACACCTGTCCACACACTCAATCAAACAGACTCCAACCTCTCCACAATGGCCAAGACCAGAGAGCTGTGTAAGGACATCAGGGATACAATTGTAGACCTGCACAAGGCTGGGATGGGCTACAGGACAATAGGCAAGCAGCTTGGTGAGAAGGCAACAACTGTTGGCGCAATTATTAGAAAATGGAAGAAGTTCAAGATGACGGTCAATCACCCTCGGTCTGGGGCTCCATGCAAGATCTCACCTCGTGGGGCATCAATGATCATGAGGAAGGTGAGAGATCAGCCCAGAACTACACGGCAGGACCTGGTCAATAACCTGAAGAGAGCTGGGACCACAGTCTCAAAGAAAACCATTAGTAACACACCATGCCGTCATGGATTAAAATCCTGCAGCGCACGCAAGATCCCCCTGCTCAAGCCAGCGCATGTCCAGGCCCGTCTGAAGTTTGCCAATGACCATCTGGATGATCCAGAGGAGGAATGGGAGAAGGTCATGTGGTCTGATGAGACAAAAATAGAGCTTTTTGGTCTAAACTCCACTCGCCGTGTTTGGAGGAAGAAGAAGGATGAGTACAACCCCAAGAACACCATCCCAACCGTGAAGCATTGAGGTGGAAACATCATTCTTTGGGGATGCTTTTCTGCAAAGGGGACAGGACGACTGCACCGTATTGAGGGGAGGATGGATGGGGCCATGTATCGCGAGATCTTGGCCAACAACCTCCTTCCCTCAGTAAGAGCATTGAAGATGGGTCGTGGCTGGTTCTTCCAGCATGACAACGACCCGAAACACACAGCCAGGGCAACTAAGGAGTGGCTCCGTAAGAAGCATCTCAAGGTCCTGGAGTGGCCTAGCCAGTCTCCAGACCTGAACCCAATAGAAAATCTTTGGAGGGAGCTGAAAGTCCGTATTGCCCAGCGACAGCCCCGAAACCTGAAGGATCTGGAGAAGGTCTGTATGGAGGAGTGGGCCAAAATCCCTGCTGCAGTGTGTGCAAACCTGGTCAAGAACTACAGGAAACGTATGATCTCTGTAATTGCACACAAAGGTTTCTGTACCAAATATTAAGTTCTGCTTTTCTGATGTATCAAATACTTATGTCATGCAATAAAATGCAAATTATTTACCTAAAAATCATACAATGTGATATTCTGGATTTTTGTTTTAGATTCCGTCTCTCACAGTTGAAGTGTACCTATGATAAAAATTACAGACCTCTACATGCTTTGTAAGTAGGAAAACTTGCAAAATCGGCAGTGTATCAAATACTTGTTCTCCCCACTGTATCCACACAATTTCCCTTCCTCATGATGCCATCTATTTTGTGAAGTGTACCAGTCCCTCCTGCAGCAAAGCAACCCCACAACATGATGCTGCCACCCCCGTGCTTCACGGTTGGGATGATGTTCTTCGACTTGCAAGCCTTCCCCTTTTCCCTCCAAACATAACGATGGTCATTATAGCCAAACAGTTCTATTTTTGTTTCATCAGACCAGAGGACATTTCTCCAAAAAGTACGATCTTTGTCCCCATGTGCAGCTGCAAACCGTAGTCTGGCTTTTTTATGGTGTTTTTGGAGCAGTGGCTTTTTCCTTGCTGAGCGGCCTTTCAGGTTATGTCGATATAGGACTCGTTTTACTATGGATATATATACTTTTGTACCTGTTTCCTCCAGCATCTTCACAAGGTCCTTTGCTGTTGTTCTGGGATTGATTTGCACTTTTCACACCAAAGTACATTCATCTCTAGGAGACAGAACGCGCCTCCTTCCTGAGCAGTATGATGGCTGCATTGTCCCATGGTGTTTATACTTGCGTACTATTGTTTGTACAGATGAACGTGATACCTTCAGGCATTTGGAAATTGCTCCCAAGGATGATCCAGACCTGCCTACAATTTTCTTTCTGAGGTCTTGGCTGATTTCTTTTGATTTTCCCATGATGTCAAGCAAAGAGGCACTGGGTTTGAAGGTAGGCCTTGAAATACATCCACAAGTACACCTCCAATTGTCTCAAATTATGTCAATCAGCCTATCAGAAGCTTCTAAAGCCATTCCATAATTTTCTGGAATTTTCCAAGCTTTTTATAAAGGCACAGTCAACTTAGTGTATGTAAACTTCTGACCCACTGGAATTGTGACACAGTGAATTTTAAGTGAAATAATCTGTAAACAATTGTTGGAAAAATGACTTGTGTCATGCACAAAGTAGATGTCCTAACCGACTTGCCAAAACTATAGTTTGTTAACAAGAAATTTATGGAGTGGTTGAAAAACGAGTTTTAATGACTCCAACCTAAGTGTATGTAAACTTCCGACTTCAACAGTATGTAGTGGTTGAGCGTTGAAGGTTAGGTTAAGGTTGTTCTTGTTTGTAGTTGTGGTGGGAGGAACGGGTAGAGTGAAGTGAACAGACAGTTCCTTTAAGCAGGCTGACCTGACATCTTGTCATTTTGACAAACTTACATGCTACATGCTTATATGCTTTGTGGCTTACGCTATTCTAATGTATATTATAATATTATTCTCTTAGCCTACCTCATTCCCAACCTCCTTTTCTCTCATTGTGATTTCATGTTTGTTACAGTTTTATCCAGCCAGGGTCATAGTGGTTGGAACTGACTAGTATTATTTCTAAAAAAAGAACTTCTAAAAAAAGAACAATGGAATTGTCACAAACTTCTGTCCCATGTTAAGGTTGTGGGACTTGCCCTACAAGTCGTTTCATGTCATTTCAGCAAGCCCTGACACCCACCATCTCAGATTGTTCTGAAATTGTTAATGTAGTTAGAAACAGGTAAGATTGGCATCCCTGAAACATAATTTTGTTGAAATTAAGTTTTTTCGCTGAGAAATTTGGCTAATTGATTGGCCATTTTCATTTATAGGATTCAGATAATATTCAATTAATCTGGTACCCAACATCCGATTTGGACCCAACATCCGAATTGGACCCAACATCCGAAAGCCACCCGCGGACCACCCACACCCCATGCCAATCCCACCCCAACAACCAGTATACAGTATCAGTTCTCTATGTTTGACAAGTATTATGAAGCTTCATACTATGTAATATATTCCCTGTGAATCTGATGATGGCCCCCCTGCATTATTTACCATAAAGTAGTGTGAAAGTACCAGGTTTTGACCACTAGATGCCACTGTTCCTGCTATACTGCCACACTCTTTTATCCATTTAGCTGGTCTCGTGTTTATTAAATAGCTCACAACATTTTCTTTGCAACTTTGGGTAGAAAACCAATATATTTGGCTCATGATGAAAATGAATTATGTGGTCATTCTCACAATTCAAGTGGCCCCTTTGTGTGTGGTTTATTCCCTTCAAAAAAGGTCTGGATTAGTTACTGTTAGATCGTTCCTGGTGAACAAGCAAACCATTAGGCTACAGCCGTTTTAATGGTAAATATAACTAATCACAATACATATAGAGCTGTTTCCTGATAATTCTATTGAAAAATATGACTGCCATGCAATTAATTATGTTATTAGGGCTGTCACAACATTTTAGTCCCTAGCCCATTTCTCCATCAAAGTTTTGGGCTTGTAGGAAAAGTCTTCATATGAGAATTGCATCGGGATAGCCCTCTCAGAGAACGGCCAATTGTTGGTCTACTCAAGGAGAGTTGGGTTGAAGCATTAGGTTGCTATGAGGAAAAATGTAATTGCTTTCAAGGAGGACTGGCTTGAATTGTGAGGATGACCACACCATTTATTTTTATAATGAGACAAATCTACAGTATCTACTTTCACACTACTTTATGGTAAATAATGCAAGCAATTTAACGACAAAACTTTCTGAACAGGAGAAAAAAAACATTACCAGATTCACATGACATAGTATGGAGAAGCAATACTCTAAGCCACGGCTTCATAGTGGGATTGGCATGGGGTGTGGGGAGTCCGTGGGTGGCTTTTAAAAAAATGGATTCCTCATGTCTTACTCATTGGTAGGAAAAAGTTTGGTTCAAATCGGATGTTGGGTACTATATTTATTGAATATTATCTGAATCCTATAAATTAAAATCGACCAATTTGGGTGCAATCAATTAGCTTAATTCCTCAGAGATCAAATTATATTTCAATAAAATAATGTTTCAGGAATGCTAATCGTATCTGTTAGTAACCATATAAACAATTTCAGAACAATCTGAGATGGTGGGTGTCGAAATCCTCTTTCTTGTGCTTTTTGAGGTGGAACGACCCCCTACTCAACCCCTCCTCATCACCGCCTGCATCCACCACCCTCCTCAGGACCACCTGGTTTCAGGACCCCCTTGTCTCAGGACCCCCTTGTCATTCATTCATCTTCATTTTACCACCAATGACTTTTGACTCTTGACCCGGTACTCTATAACCGCCTCAGTCCTCGATACCCTTAACACTCTGCCTTGTCACTCCCTTAACGGCCCTTACCCTTACCTGGCCCCTACAGACTCACTGTGACTGTGCAAATGACCTAAGCATAGTCTAGCCGTAACAGAACCACGACTCAACTTCTCCGTGGAGGAGTCAGTACTTCTGGCAGCACCTTCGGTCTGCGTATCTATTCTCATTGCTGTGTGTGACATGGGTATAAATCAGCAGGAATCGTTGAACTCAGTTGGCCACTGAGGGTTTGAGGTTAACTCTCATATCCAGAGAGTGACAGTTTTTCTTGGAGACAGACGACCCGTCTCATCTTGCAAGTTTGCTTAGAGAAGCAATTGGAGCCCCCCTGTTTATTTTTCAACACCTCCATTGCCAACCATTTCATCTTCACCTCAGTCTAAAGTCTACATCCAAAGTACACCTCCAAGAGACTGTAAACAAGCGATCCCTCACTTGTAAACAGCCATTTAGTCTATGTCTAAAATGTATATAGGCCCTACTGACCAACAGCTCTATATGTCACATTAGCTGGTACATAACCAGCAATCTAAATGACAACCAAATGTACTTCAAAGGCAATTTAGCTAGTTATGATCCATGCTAACTGGCTTTGCATCAGCAACATGTTATGCTAACTGGCTAGCTCTTAGACCAAGGTTACAGTAACATGCTGTTATGTCATGCTAACTAACTAAACCTAACATGCTATGCTAACTAGCTAGACCTATCATGATATACTATGCAAACTAGCTAAACCTAACATGCTACTATAAATAGCTAGACTTAACATGCTATGCTATGCTAACTAGCTAGACCTAACATGCTATGCTTACTATCTGCTACTAACACTGAATGGGAGGAGGGTTTCTCCACAGGTGACAGCTAGCCTGGGGTGCCACTCACTGTTGACCCAGGGCGCAATTAGCTACGCGAAACAGTGATGATTTGAAGATACTCTTTTGGATAGATGCTTGCCTCTATAGCAATAGAGAAGAACATGGTGGGTGGAGAGTGAGTGACTAGTGACAGACGGTAGGAAATAGGAATGTTTTGGCTATGAATGGATTGAGAACAATTGGGAATATCTGTTGTTGACTGGGGATATTTCACAATGGGAGAGGTTGCTGGGCTACGAAGAGGACAGAGGGGAAAATAGTTAACTGTACAGAAGGTCCCATTTCTCCGGTGACAGATGACAACACTTGCTATTAATAGGTAGGGTTATCCTTGTGTATTTTAGGTAAAAGGAGACAGGTGGGGGTTGCAGTTGTGGATTTCCCAGAGAAGACAGAGGGGATAAGCAAGTGTTACTGTACCCTTCCGGCCGCCTTTAACACTGCATTTATTCTCCCTGTCTCTCTCTCCTATTTCTCTCATTTTTCTTCTTTACTCTTTCTCTCACTTGCTTTCTGAACTGTCACTCCTCAATACTGTCTTCCCCTATTACTCACTTATTTTCTCTGTTCTCAGGCTTTCTCTCAATCTCTATCTTCCCCTCTCTCCTCTGAGTTATATTTAGCTGCAGGGGGTTTGGTGGTAGAGCCGTCAACCCCTCGGCCTCACTGCCACTCCGAGCCTTACAAGGCCTAGGCAGGGACACGGTTGCCTGGTAACCGGCCGTGTTTTCACCTAAGCTGTGAAGGTCCAGTGTTCGACCCCCACCTAGCCTTCGCCGTACTAATTATCACCATCCCTACCACCACCATCATCCTCATCCTCCTCGTCATCCTTCACGGTGTTAATGCGGCCGCTTGATAAACAGATGTCCAGTGGAACGACGGTCTGTCCGCTCGCTCCTCTACGGTGCTTCATTGAGTTTTAGAGAGGAGAATTGTATGTGCTGAAACAATTGGGGAAAAGGTGCTTGAAGACTATCGTCTGAGGTATGGTGGCCTGGGGTATACTAGCCTAGCAGTTACTGAAGCCGCTGCCTACAGAGTACTGGAATGCCGATGTTGGCATGGATTTGAAGAAACTTCTCCTTACTTACTATCTCTTTCTAATAATCTTTCAAAACCTTTTTTAAAAGTTGAAAGTATGAGTTTATTTATTATATTCACTGCTGATTTCTCCTCCTTCACCTTCATCATCACCACCGGCAGCATTACCTTTTTACTCCACCTCCTCCTCTTCCTTCACCTCCTTTTTTAAAATATACATTGTAGACAGTGAAACAGAAGAGAGGAAAATATTCTGCTTCTCTTGGAGGACAATAGAAGTAGATTTCAAAAGTGCTTCTTTATTAATAAAACCAATGTGTTTCAGTGTTGCCTGAAACAACCGCATACAAGAAGTCGTCTTCAAAACATTTGAACTGTTGCAGTACAACACGTGTTACCATTACACACCTCCATTACAAAGATATAAGGAGTGAGAGAGAAAAGGAGTCACAGAAAGAGGAGGGAGAACGTGAGAGAATGAGAGCGAGACACGTGTGATAGCAAAAAGGAGTGAAAGACAGAGTCCATAAGGATAATTAAGGTCAGAAGCATTTTCAGAAACTGCTGGAGAGACTGAGGTCATAGGAGGAGAAAGCAAGGCAGGGGAAGAGATTACAGTATACCGGTCTCCTACTCTATAGCCTGAGTCCCAAATGGAACCTTATTCTCCATATGACTCTGGCCAAAAGTAGTGCACTATATAGGGAATAACCTCTCCCTGAACGTCAGCAAAACAAAGGAGCTGATCGTGGAATACAGGAAATGGAGGGACGAGCACCCCCCATTCACATCGACAGGGCTGTATGAAGCGGGTCGAGAGCTTCAAGTTCCTCAGTGTCCACATCACTAACGATCTATCATGGTCCAAACACAAAAAGATTTGGCATTGGCGCTCAGTTCCTCAAAAAGTTCCTCAAAAAAGCCATCCAGGACGTCTATGCCAGTGTCAGAGGAAAGCCCTAAAAACTCCAGCCACGTCATAGACTGTTCTCTCTGCAACCGCACAACAAGCGATTCCGAGTCTGGAACCAACACTACCCTGAACAGCTTCTACCCCCAAGCCATAAGTCTGCTAAGGAGTTAGTTAAATGGTTAACCAAATAGCTACCCAGACAACTGTTTACTACTGTTTATCCGTCACTTTATTCCTAGTTATATGCTCATATCTACCTCAATTACCTCGTACCCCTGCACATCGACTCAGTACTGGTACCACTTGTACATAGTCAAGTTATCGTCACTCATTGTGTATCTATTATTACTTTATCATTACGTGTTTTACTTTTCTATTATTTCTCTATTTTCTTTCTCTCTGCATTATTGGAAAGGGTTCATAAGTAAGCGTTTCACTGTTAGTCCACAACATGTGACAAATACATTTTTTCTTTGAATAGGGTGCCATTTGGGACACAACCTATATGATTTCATCAGAAGTAAATTGGATGAGGAGTTTCTTTGTCAGGAGTACGATCCCGCTCCCGGGCTGACTGACATTTTAATGGAATTGACCCCAATCCTGATTTACATGCAAAAAGTGCAAAGCCAGATTGTTGTTGTGGCAGCCAGGTTCAGATAACATAACTAGAGAAAATAGGGAGAGAGAGA
Source organism: Salvelinus alpinus (assembly GCF_045679555.1). Lineage (NCBI taxonomy): Eukaryota > Metazoa > Chordata > Actinopteri > Salmoniformes > Salmonidae > Salvelinus > Salvelinus alpinus. Next base: position 49,395,412 of record NC_092091.1, read on the forward strand.
GACACAGTGTGTGTGAGAGTGACAGAAAGACAGAGAGAGAGGAAGAGAAAAGAAAGGAAGATGGGAGGGGAGGGGGAGGGAGAGGAGAAGAAAGACACAGTGTTCTATTACATTTATAATGGTAACACAAGCTGAGGGTGTTGTAACAGGTGTCTATGAAAGAGAGAGACAGAGAGAGAGACAGAGAGAGAGAGATAGTTGGGGGCGTCGGTCCAAGTCATAGACAGAGGACACAGATAAAGGCAGATTGTTGTCGACTGACGAGGAGGAAGCAAGATTGATGGCCAATGACAGTCCACTCCTTATAAGTGCACTTCAGATAAATGCAAACTCTGTTTAGGTGCACTACAGTTTGCCAGTCCTAATTAAATTACTGTACACTGTTCCAAATTGCTCCTGAAACTATATACTCTAATGTATGTATGCTGGGCTGTACCAAAATGGCACCCTATTCCCTATATAGGGCACTACTTTTGACAGGGCCATAGGGCTCTGGTTAAACCTCTCTAGCAGACTGCCCTCTGCAGGCCAGTAGACTGAAGGAGAATGAAATATATTCCATGTCTAAGCTAACCTGTCTGTGTGAGCAATGAGAGGAGATTTGTTAGTGTCCGTATTGAAACCTGATACAGGGTGGATTTGATTTTATTGTGTTTCTGTCCCTGAGGTTACATTTACATTGCACGCACATGCCTGGTTTAACGTCTCTCCCCACCATGCCACCCTAGTCAGAGAGGTAGAGAGAGAGGGAGGGGGTAGAGCGAGAGAGAGGGTGAGCGGGATAGAGACAGAGAGGTACAGTGGCCTAGAGTAAATGAGAGAGAAAAAAAGAGAGAGATGTGTAAAGAAGATGGTTAGAGAGAAATGAAGAATGATAGAGAACGAGGGAGTAGAGGTGCTGAAACACAGAGACTGACAGAGGAGGAGGGAGAAGGGAAAGATTACGAGAATCTACAGTTGAAGTCGGAAGTTTACATACACCTTAGCCAAATACATTTAAACTCAGTTTTTCACAATTCCTGACATTTAATCCTCGTAAAAATTCCCTGTTTTAGGTCAGTTAGGATCACCACTTTATTTTAAGAATGTGAAATGTCAGAATAATAGTAGAGAGAATGATTTATTTCAGCTTTTATTTCTTTCATCACATTCCCAGTGGGTCAGAAGTTTACATACACTCAATTAGTATTTGGTAGCATTGCCTTTAAATTGTTTAACTTGGGTCAAATATTTAAGGTAGCCTTCCACAAGCGTCCCACAATAAGTTGGGTGAATTTTGGCCCATTCCTCCTGACAGAGCTGGTGTAACTGAGTCAGGTTTGTATGCCTCCTTGCTCGCACACGCTTTTTCAGTTCCGCCCACACATTTTCTATAGGATTGAGGTCAGGGCTTTGTGATGGCCACTTCAATACCTTGACTTTGTTGTCCTTAAGCCATTTTGCCACAACTTTGGAAGTATGCTTGGGGTCATTGTCCATTTGGAAGACCCATTGGCAACCAAGCTTTAACTTCCTGACTGATGACTTTAGATGTTGCTTCAATATATCCACATAATTTTGCCATCATCTATTATGTGAAGTGTACCAGTCCATCCTGCAGCAAAGCAACCCCACAACATGATGCTGCCACCCCGTGCTTCACGGTTGGGATGGTGTTCTTCGGCTTGCAAGCCTCCCCCTTTTTCCTCCAAACATAACGATGGTCATTATGGCCAAACAGTTCTATTTTTGTTTCATCAGACCAGAGGACATTTCTCCAAAAAGTATGATCTTTGTCCCCAGGTGCAGTTGCAAACCGTAGTCTGGCTTTTTTATGGCGGTTTTGGAGAAGTGGCTTGTTCCTTGCTGAGCAGCCTTTCAGGTTATGTCGATATAGGACTCGTTTTACTATGGATATATACACTTTTGTACCTGTTCCCTCCAGCATCTTCACAAGGTCCTTTGCTGTTGTTCTGGGATTGATTTGCACTTTTCGCACCAAAGTACGTTCATCTCTAGGAGACAGAACGAGCCTCCTTTCTGAGCAGTATGATGGCTGCGTGGTCCCATGGTGTTTATACTTGTGTACTATAGTTTGTACAGATGAACGTGGTACCTTCAGGCATTTGGAAATTGCTCCCAAGGATGATCCAGACCTGTGGAGATCTACAATTCTTTTCTGAGGTCTTGGCTGATTTCTTTTTATTTTCCCATGATGTCAAGCAAAGAGGCACTGAGTTTGAAGGTAGGCCTTGAAATACATCCACAAATACACCTCCAATTGACTCAAATTATGTAAATTAGCATATCAGAAGCTTCTAAAGCCATGACATAATTTTCTGGAATTTTCCGAGCTGTTTAAAGGCACAGTCAACTTAGTGTATGTAAACTTCTGACCCACTGAAATTGTGATACAGTGAAATAATCTGTCTGTCAACAATTGTTGGAAAAATGACTTGTGTCATGCACAAAGTAGATGTCTTAACCGACTTGCCAAAACTATAGTTTGTTAACAAGAAATTTGTGGAGTGGTTGAAAAACGAGATTTAATGACTCCAACCTAAGTGTATGTAAACTTCCGACTTCAACTGTACTTACCTTTGCAGCCCAACAAATACATACAAACAGCCAATTACTGAAGGTCCTACTCCTAGCACAGCCCAACACGTTAGTATGTGTACTTGCACAATGAATACACTTCTGCCAGAGCCTAGGAGATACTTTTGTATATATAGTGTATGTGGACACCCATTCAAATTAGTGGATTTGGCTATTTCAGCCAGACCCGTTGCTGATAGGTGTATACAATCAAGCACACAGCCATGCAATCTCCATAGACAAACATTGGCAGTAGAATGGCCTTACTGAAGAGCTCAGTGACTTTCAACATGGTAATGTCATAGGATGCCACCTTTCCAACAAGTCAGTTCGTAAAATTTCTGCCATACTAGAGCTACCCCGGTCAAGTTCTGTTATTGTGAAGTGGAAACGTCTCGGAGCAACAACAGCTCAGCCGCAAAGTGGTAGGCCACACAAGCTCACAGTACGAGACCGTGGAGTGCTGAAGCGCATAGCATGTAAAAATCATCGGTCCTCAGTTGCAACACTCACTACCGAGTTCCAAACTGCCTGTGGAAGCAACGTCAGCACAATAACTTTTTGTCGGGAGCTTCATAAAATGGGTTTCCATGGGCCGAGCAGTCGCACACAAGCCGAAGATCACCATGCACAATGCCAAGCGTCGGCTGGAGTGGTGTAAAGCTCGCCGCCACTGGACTCTGGAGCAGTGGAAACATTCTCTGAAATGATGAATCACGCATCACCATCTGGCAGTCCGACGGGGGGATATGGGTTTGGCGAATGCCAGGAGAACGCTACCTGCCCCAATGCATAGTGTCAACTGTAAAGTTTGGTGGAGAAGGAATAATGGTCTGGGGCTGTTTTTATGGTTCGGGCTAGGCCCTTTAGTTCCAGTGAAGGGAACTCTTAACGCTACAGCATACAATGACATTCTAGACGATTCTGTGCTTCCAACTTTGTGGCAACAGTTTGGGAAAGTCCCTTTCCTGTTTCAGCATGACATTGCCCGCATGCACAAAGCGAGGTCCATAAAGAAATGGTTTTTCGAGATCGGTTTGGAAGAACTTTGACCATGCTGGTCATTTATGAACATTTGAACATCTTGGCCATGTTCTGTTATAATCTCCACCCGGCACAGCCAGAAGAGGACTGGCCACTCCTCATAGCTTGGTTCCTCTCTAGGTTTCTTCCTAGGTTTTGGCATTTCTAGGGAGTTTTTCCTAGCCACCGTGCTTCTACACCTGCATTGCTTGCTGTTTGAGGTTTTAGGCTGGGTTTCTGTACAGCACTTTGAGATATCAGCTGATGTAAGAAGGGCTATATAAATGAATTTGATTTGATTTGACTGGCCTGCACAGAGCCCTGACCTCAACCCCATCAAACACCTTTGGGATGAATTGGAACGCTGACTGCGAGCCAGGTCTAATCGCCCAACATCAGTGCCCGACCTCACTAATGCTCTTGTGGCTGAAAGGAAGCAAGTCCCCGCAGAAATGTTCCAACATCTAGTGGAAATCCTTCCCAGAAGAGTGGAGGCTGTTATAGCAGCAAAGGTGGGACCAACTCCATATTAATGCCCATGATTTTGGCATGAGATGTTCAACAAGCAGGTGTCCACATACTTTTGGTCATATAGTGAACTATAATAAAAACACCTAGAAATACAAACACACCACACACAAAAGGAAAATCACAACCCTAAATGTTAACACAATGCCTCATAACAATGCACACTGAAAGAGGTCTTCTAACCGCTTCAAATGTAGCCTACATATTGGCGTAATACTGTATATATCTTCAACGGTCAGTCAAAGTCAAAACAAATCTGCTGCTCAAAGAGGCTCTGATAGGTGTTTTTCTCAATGTCAAACCAATTAACCAAGTGATAATAATGCCATATAATGACTTCCCCTGTTGTTATAATCTGACATTGGATCCTCGACTGGAGATACCCCTGCTTCAGCCGCTCTTTTAACACTCCCTATTAAGAGACCGATTTAGGTTAACAAACAATTTGATTTGTGATACCCGACACAGCCTTGGAACAATCTCTCGTTGGGGGTATATAAAGAGATTTGTTTCCAACACTTTGCACAAGGGGCTATTTATACTCGTGCCACGTGTTTTTGTATGTTTTAAGTGTGGCCTGTCGTTTAACTGCTGCGAAGGGAGGGAGGTGGGGGGTAGGGGAGATGGTACTGTTGGCAGAGAGAGAGAGGGAGGGGGTGGGGAGAGGAGAGAGTGAGAGATAGGTACACATCTGTCCTGGGGCGAAACTGTAGCCTGTGCCAAATATGGAAATTCATGTTTGTTGTTATCCCAAATAAACTAATTCCAAATTGAACCAACCCTAGCAGGAGATCTGAGAGGGTTGAGTAGGTATGTAGTTTGGCCACCCCCTTGTGGATAAATGTTTGTTTTGGTAAAGCTTGAAAAGTTATTATGCCTACACACCAACATAATTGTATGCTTGGGCGTGGAATTTTAAGCAATGCATGTCTCCCTCACAGAAGATCTAGAATATAACTTCCACAATTCCCTGCAGTGCACAATTAGTCGACATTTGGTCAAAAAAGTTTCCTTCATCTTTTCAACAGCCCAGGTAGCATGGAGCAAATTGAGTGGACAAGTCCAATTACCTTGCTTTATTGTGGAAATGCGTTCTTTTTTTAGTTTGAAAGTGAATGAAAAGTCCTTTGGATATCGATATGTTCTTTAGCACCACGTCCGTCCTTGTTTAAGCACATGTACCCTGTAGCACATGTACCCAGTGGATAAGAACCAAATATACCCAAGATCGTTCCACTCTATGATACAAGTATTAAGAAACATTTTAAAGATTGGAGGTAGTCTGGTAAGTACACCACATTACCAAAAGCTACATTAACATCCCATTCCAAAATCATGGGCATTAGGCTTTTCAGTAGATGTTGGAACATTTCTGAGGGGACTTGCTTCCATTCAGTCACAAGAGCATTAGTGAGGTCGGGCATTGATGTTGGGCGACTAGGCCTGGCTCGCAGTCGGCATTACAATTCATCCCAAAGGTGTTCGATGGGGTTGAGGTCAGGGCTCTATGTAGGCCAGAATGTCATTGTATGCTGTAGCATTAAGATTTCCCTTCACTGGAACTAAGGGACCTAGCCCGAACCATGAAGAACAGCCCCAGACCATTATTCCTCCTCCACCAAACTTTACAGTTGGCACTATATATTGGGGGAGGTAGCGTTCTCCTGGTATCCACTGAACCCACATTTTTCCGTCGGACTGCCAGATGGTGAAACATTTCATCACTCCAGGGAACGTGCTTCCACTGCTCCAGAGTCCAATGGCGGCGAGCTTTACACCACTCCAGCTGATGCTTGGCATTGTGCATGGTGATCTTAGGCTTGTGTTTGGCTGCTCAGCCATGGAAACCTATTTCATTAAACTCCCGATGAACAGTTATTGTGCTGACGTTACTTCCAGAGGCAGTTTGGAACTCGGTAGTGAGTGTTGCAACTGAGGACAGACGATTTTTAGACTTACGCGCTTCAGCACTCGGCATTCCTGTTCTGTGAGTTTGAGTGGCCTACCACTTCACGGCTGCACTAATGTTGCTCCTAGACGTTTCCACTTCACAATAACAGCACTTACAGTCGACCGGGGCAGCTCTAGCAGGGCAGAAATTTTACGAACTGACTTGTTGGAAAGATGGCATCCAATGACGGTGCCACATTGAAAGTAACTGAGCTCTTCAGTAAGGCCATTTTTCTGTCAATGTTTGTCTATGGAGATTGCATGGCTGTGTGCTCAATTTTATACACCTTTCAGCAAAGTTGCCCATCCCTAGTCTAGCGGCTACGGGACAAAATTGTGGACATAGAGCCACCAAATTTCACACACAGCTGGGGAATGTCTAAAGAAGTATCATGGCTGTGGTGCCATTACAGATTTTGTCCATTACACCACTGGCGGCCATTTCCAACATCGCCACCAACCAGCTGCATATGATTCACATGGCAATATCTCCCTACATAATTGGTACATACAGCTCAATGATGGCTTAAAATGTTTGAGGGGGTCTGGAAAACACAATAAAAATGTCAAAAAATTCCATATATACTTATCCTTTAAACTTTGGTAGAAAAGTCTTGAAAACGCATGTCAAATGAGTTTTTTGGTAAATGTTTTCATGGCTAGTTCCAATAGTTTACATGTAAACACTATAAAAAGTAATATGGGTGTTCCCTGAATTCTACTGATTGCAATGATATGTAATATGATATTCTGTTTTGTGTCACTTTCAAGAAGAATTACAGGAAATCTGCCCTGTACACGTCACTAGGTGAAATCCCATTGGAATGTATTGTGTCCAGCAAAGAGACAGGTAACCCATTTTAACAAAATCCTTTGATGATGCGCCCTTTCAACCTTTACACAAGTAAGTAAAAGTCTAAATAAAGATGTCTAGCTATAGTGCCATTGCAGATATAACCTATTATACTCAGTAGTGTAGTGCTATTCATTTAGGTGCCGGAGTGCAAAAAAAAGACAATTAAGTCATTATTCAAGCGATAATGCCCGATAAGCCGGTGTTTGGAGGAAATATTGGCACAGGTGTTGTTACTTTTATGCATTGGGTTACCAACATATTCAAACAATGACTGACATATTTTCATTAAAACGTTATTTTGATTAATTTATTCATACTATTTAATCCTTCCACAAGATATAGTCCCGACACAAACCTAGGGTTGCTTTCCAAGCCGGGTGGTTGTTCGTTCTATCGGTTCGGGTGCCAAACAGGCTTGACTACGCGACGCGAGCATTGCAAAATAAATGTAGAAATCTATATTATTCAATTATTGCACCCACGCTGCTCGCGCACGCCAACAAGCGTCTGCGTTGCCAAGGGCTAAAATAGAAGTCAGTTCTATTTGTGACACAGATCATGGTGCAAGTCCTGCCTCTCCCATCTCCTCATTGGTTTATAGAAGCAGGTACCCATGTGCCATCTCCTCATTGGTTATACCCACGTGGGTGACTGAAAGACGAACGAGGTTGGTGGCAGTAATGCATCTAATTTATGAAAGTTGCCAATCGCAATATAAAGTCCAGAGAAGAAAAAGCCTGTAAGGAGGAGAGATGACTAGAAACAATTCGGTTGACCGTTTTATGTGTGGATTAATTGTCGGAGTAGAAGACCTTGTGTATTTCAGGTAAAATAACAACTCAATGTTTATATCCCAGGACAAATTAGCTAGCAACAGCAAGCTAGCTAAATAGGACAAATTAGCTAGCAAGTGCAAGCTAGCTAGCTAAATTGCCATAAACGTTTAATGCTTTTCGACCTGTCCCCAAATTAATGTAATTGGTTAAGAGTTTGCTTTGATATTTTAACCTGCGTGTCGTGATCGCGTTTGGTGTGCGCGCAGCCGGTTTGGGTTCCGTTAGACGAGACCCAGTTCCGAGTTTTAAGTTGTTTTGAATGCGGCAGAAGTCATGCTGGATTGACAGCATGGCCAATGTATTCAACCTTTTCTGACCCATGGCATGTGAATGTTTTTCCTTTTTAAGCTTGGAAAAGAGACCCTTAAAACCAGACTTGGACACACACCCACTCCACTCAATACCAGGCTAGTGTTTGCATTGCAATGCTTGCAGTTAGCCACTGATTCCTTCCAAACCACTCATTGTTGAATTTGAGATTTCCAACTTGTTGTGTAATGTTTATGTCCAATGGCTGATGAGCACTGATATGTTTTATCTATAATTTATCTTCATATGACAAGGATTGAAAAGGATTTGCCAGTTGATTGTCGATGTGATTCATGATGATGACGGCTAGCTAAGATTTTTAAAGTATGATGTTGACATGATCAGTTCAATCAAAGCTATGGTAGGTATAATGTGATTTGACATAATTTTATCTGTGGCAAATGACCTTGAGCTTTCTTGGATGGGCACTTCTAATGTCAAATCAAATTTTATTTGTCACATGCGCCAACTACAACAGGTGTAGTAGACCTTACAGTGAAATGCTTACTTACAAGCCCTTAACCAACAATGAAGTTCAAGAAATAGAGTTGAGAATATATTTAGTTAATAAACTAAAGTAAAAAATAAAATAAAAAGTAACACAATAAAATAAAAATAACAAGGCTATATACAGGGGGTACCAGACCGAGTCAATGTCGAGGGGGTACAGGTTAGTCGAGGTAATTTGTACATGTAGGTAGGGGTTAAGTGACTATGCATCGATAATGAACAATGAGTAGCAGCAGTGTAAAAACAAAGTGCAAAAACCCAAGGGGCTTGAATTTTGGTACATACAGCCCAATGATGGCTAAAAATGTTGAAGGGTGTCTGGAGAACACAACAAAATGGCCCAAGTATGTCATATGTATGTATCCTTTAAATATATTTTTGTAGAAAAGTCTCCAAAAATCTACAAAATGTACTGATTCTTGAACATACTTCCATCCTCATTTTCAGAATTTTACATTTAATTACTTAAAACTGTCAAATGGGTGTTCCCTAAAGTTTACTAATTACAATGGTATGAAATATGATAGTCAGTATTTTGTCAATCTCAATACATTTTCCTGTACTAACTTCCCTGTACTGAAAATGGAACCATGGACATGAAGCCATTCCAATAAAACTCTACCTTTTTGAATAGGATGTATGGGACATGATACTAAGGCTAGCATTACCTATTATGTAAGCACTGTTTTGGGACATTTTAATCCACAGATATCACACAATATTTTGATATCATTTGGAGCATGCCGAAATGTGATGCTCTCAATCGAGAGCCGAAAAGAAAAAAAAAATCTGTGATTTGGACAGCATTTCGGGCACATTTTTGGCCGTATTTTCAAAAACATCTTTAAAAAAACATACATGATCCTTTTGATTATATTTTCTACGCTACCTTGAGCATTAGACTTAATGTACCACTTACTAATGAAGTTATGTCCGATTCAAATTACACCGGCCTTCTAGGCTGCACTGAACTGTCATTACGCACACCTGTTTCCAATTCCTCACTGATTGTGTTTGTTTAAATGTGCCTTTTGTTTTCCCATTGGGCTGTCGATTATTGTTCCCATGTCCATTGGTCGTGTGAGTGCCTATGCATTGTCTCAGCCTGTGCTGCATGTTTTGTGCATTGTGTATTACGGGTCTTGTCCCGTGTCGTTCTACGAGGTTTACCCTCGCATTCCTTTGGTTCCCCTACAGTCACCCATTCCGATTCGAGCCCTGGATAATCGTCCAATAGGGACAGGGCTCATACATCACATTACTGTTCCTGTTTCTTTGCTGACCCAGGACACTCATTCAGAACAGACCACCTTCTTGATTGTAGACACCCCCACGCACCCCATTGTTTTAGGTCTCCCCTGGTTGAGTTTGCATAACCCGGTTATTTCCTGGTCCAAGAGGAGACTGCTGGGTTGGTCGCAGGAGTGTCAGGGGAGGTGTTTCGCGTTGTTTGTCAACACCACTACGGTGGAAAGTCCGGCCCACGCCCCTCAAGTGGATTTACCGGAGGAGTACCAGGATCTGCACCGGGTTTTATCTAAGACCCAGGCTACACGCCTGCCTCCCCATCACCCCTGTGACTGTGCCATTGACCTGTTGTCTGACGCAGCCCTCCCGAGAGGACATGTCTATCCCCTCTCCTATGCGGAGACCGAGGCCATGGAGACCTATGTACAGGAGAGTCTCCAGCAGAGTTTTGTCTGCCCCTCTAAGTCACCATCCTCCTCAAGCTTATTTTGTGTTAAGAAGAAAGATGGGGGACTGCGCCACTGCATTGATTATCGAACACTGAACAAGGCCACCATCAAGTTCAGCTATCCTTTACCCCTCATCCCAACCATCATCGAACAAATGCACGGGGTGCAGTACTTCACAAAGCTGGACTTGAGGAGCGCCTACAATCTGGTGTGCATTCGTGCAGGCGATGAATGGAAGATGGCTTTTTCCACGACGACAGGTCATTACGAGTATCTCGTGATGCCCTTTGGACTGTCTAATGCTCCTTCAGTCTTCCAGGCCTTCATCAACGAAGTGTTTTGGGACATGCTGGGACGGGGCGTAGTGGTCTATATAGACAACATTTTGGTCTATTCTGCTGACCCCGTCCAGCATGTCTTGTTAGTCAGGTCTGTGCTGAGAAGACTGTTGTAGCATGATTTACATGTTAAACAGGAGAAATGTTGGTTTTCCAGTGGTCCGTCTCTTTCTTGGACTATCTCATCTCCACGGAGGGAGTGGAGCTGGAGGAGCAACGCGTCAGTGCAGTCAGGTCATGGCCCATCCCCAATTCCGTGAAAGCAGCCCAGCGATTCCTGGGGTTCGCCAACTATTTTCGGAGGTTCATCCGAGGCTTCAGCACAGTGGTCGCGCCTCTTACCTCCCTGCTGAGAGGAGGTCCCCAGCGGCTTCATTGGACAGCGGAGAGGGCGTTCGAGATGCTGAAGGCACTTTTCACTACTGCTCCCGTGTTGGCACATCCCGACCCCCTCACTCCCCTTCATCGTCGAGGTGGATGCCTCCGAAGTAGGAGCCGGGGCCGTGTTATCTCAGCGCACCGGAACCCCTCCAAAGCTGCGGCCCTACACTTTCTACTCCAAGCAGCTGAGCCCCGCCCAGAGGAACTACGACGTAGGGGACCGGGAACTCTTGGCGGTCAAGAAGGCTCTGAAGGTGTGGAGGCACTGGCTGGAGGGGTCCAAACACCCTTTCCTGGTGTGGACGGACCACCGCAACCTGGAGTACATCAGGGCAGCGACGAGGCTAAACCCGAGACGGGCCAGGTGGGCTCTATTCTTCACCAGGTTCCAATTCACGATTTGCTTTAGGCCAGGCTCGAAGAATGTGAAGGCGGACGCCCTGTCTCGCCTCTATGCTGCAGAGGAGAGGCAGGGGGAAGAGACCCCCATCATCCCTCCATTCCGCATCATCACGCCAGCGGTGTGGGACATGGATGCTGACATACGGCAGGCCCTGCGTACGGAACCTGCACCTGCACAGTGCCCGGAGAACCGCGCCTACATGCCCACAGGTGTGCAGGACCACCACCTTTCCTCCGCCTGTGTCGGATAATTCTGTTATAGGCCGTACCATCGCCTGCCTAATGGAGAAGTACTGGTGGCCCACCTTGGCTAGGGATGTACGGGTTTACGTCTCTTCCTGCTTCATCTGTGCTCAGTCAAAGACACCCAGACACCTCCCTTCTTCCCCTGCCGGTTCCACAACGACCCTGGTCTCACCTCTCGGTGGACTTTGTCACTGACCTTCCCCCCTCCCAGGGGAACACCACCATTCTTGTCATTGTGGCCCGGTTTTCCAAAGCTTGTTGCCTCCTTCCTCTGCCTGGGCTTCCGTCGGCCATGCAAACTGAGGAGGCTATTTTTACGCACGTCTTCCGGCACTACGGGATCCCGGAGGATATTGTGTCAGACCGTGGCCCTCAGTTCACCTCACGTGTATGGAAGGCGTTCCCTCCGCCACTCCTCTACTAACCTCACCCCAACACGCACTGGAAAGGAGTATCAGCTGACCCTGGCACCTTGGCATCCGAGCCAAACCGAGGCCCCTGTGGTGGACAACAGGCCGACCGCCACCGCAGTGAAGCGCCTGTTTTATCCCCAGGTGACCGGGTCTGGCTCTCCACCCTCCACCTGCCGCTCCGCCTGCCCTGCCGGAAGCTGAGCCTGCGGTTTGTGGGGCCGTTTAAAGTCCTGAGGAGGGTTAATGAGGTAACGTACCGTTTACAACTCCCTGTTGATTATCGCATTAACCCGACCTTTCATGTGTCTCTCCGGCGTACTCGGTCCGTGAGTTCCTGGATTCAAGGCATCGGGGTTAATGTGCCTCTCCAGTGCCTCATCGACTGGGAGGGGTACGGCCCACAGGAGCGGTGCTAGGTTCCTGCGGTGGACATCCTGGATGCTTTGCTGACCAGGGATTTTCAGTCAGTGACCGGACCGACCCGCACCGCTCCCTGTGTTCGTCCCCGAGGCCGATGCTGCATGTTTTGTGTACATTGTGTATTACGGGTCTCGCCCTGTATCGTTCTACAAGGTTTACCCTCGCTCTTTTGTTTGGGTACATCCCAGTATTTTGTATACGTGTTTGTTTTGGGTATATTAAAAACCTTTTAAGGATCCACCCCTTTTTTAAATTTTCGCCTAAAATGACATCCCCAATACCAACTGCCTGTAGCTCAGGCCTGAAGCAAGGATATGCATATTCTTGGTACCATTTGAAAGGAAACACTTTGAAGTTTGTGGAAATGTGAAAGTAATGCAGGATAATATAACACAATAGATCTAGTAAAAGATAATACAAAGAAAAAACCAACCGTTCTTTTGTATTTTTTTTGTACCATCTTTGAAATGCAAGATGATTTCTGTTAAATGCAAGAGCATTTCTGTTCAAAATGTTGTATCAAGACCGCCCAAATGTGCCTAATTTGTTTATTAATAAGTTTTCATGTTCAAAAGTGTGCACTCTCCTCAAACAATGGTATTATTTCACTGTAATAGCTACTGTAAATTGGACAGTGCAGTTAGATTAACAAGAATTTAATTTAAGCTTTCTGCCAATATCAGATATGTCTATGTATATACCAACTATTTATGGAGATATGGCCATGTGAATCATGTCTAATACAGCCCCATACATCTGGTTAACGGTTGTACAAAAGCCCTCAGTGGAGCAGCATACTACTGAGATGAACTTGATCAACCAAGCTGATGCCACCTGTTGACTCGTAATGCCTCAAAGCTGTCACTAATTATCAGGACTGCCCTGATAGGCTCATTCACACCTTTAGTTTGTAATTAAATCCTGTCAAGCCATTCCTCAGTTTCATTCCTGGTGTTTTGCGTCCAAGTTAAGAATACGTTTGGGTTCTATTTCCATATATATTTTAGTTAGGTCATAACATTAAGATGTCATGTAATTTACTTATTTAAGATATATTGGTTTAATAGATTCATCCTTATCACCATTACCTTTTTATATTATGCAACCAGCGTGTGTCTCTCCTTTGTTGCAGAGCCACACACAAATCCAACTTCACCATGTCCAACCATAAGTCCTTAATAAATATTTGAACTTTGGCACTGTCTCTGTTGTCTGGGTGCTCTCATAATGGAGCAGAGTACCCCTAGTGACATCTATCCAATGAGTTAACGCTCTTGGGTTTCTTAGCCTGTTTTTCAGCGGCCATATTGGAAATGACCGCCCAGGGGAGTAATGGACAAAATCTGCAATTGCACTATAGCCAAAAATACTTTATTTAGACATTCCCTAGCTGTGGGAAATGTGGTGGCTCTATCACAAAGTCCCAAAAATCTTCACATAGCTGCTGGACTATGGTCAAAATGACCTCTATGTCACCTATTAGGTTTTAATAGTACTTTATGATCAGAATGATTGTCTATATTCTCTATGGGATTTATCTAGTGGGTAAATAACATTACAAAGTCATTTTTGTATTGTTTGGAATGATTTTGCCCTATTGTCTTCTAATGGGGAATTTGAATGGCAGCCATTTTATTAAAATGGCCACGCTGGTTGACTGACAGTCTTCTTAGACTGCTTCCAATCTTTAAAATGTTCCTTTCGGTATCTAGTATTAGTGTAGCAAGTTTGATACTTGTATCAATAAAATTGAAAAATTATTTCACATACCCACTGTTCTAACAATAGCATACTTGTTCAAAACCCACAGAAGAACTCATCTCCAACGTTCTATCTGCTGAGCACAGTAAGAACAGTTGCCTACGTCATGCATGTCTAGCCGTTACGTCACAATTAAACGTTTGAAAGTTTATCAGAAAATGCCATGTCAAACAATCAGTCTGCTCAGTCATTGTCGGCAGACAGCAATGAATTTGATTGTAGTTTTAAACCGGTGCACCGTGTTTTTTCTGGAAAGCAAATGGAGAAGTAACCTAGGCCAGGGTTTCCCAAACTCGATCCTGGGGGGGGGGGGGGGGGGCTGTGTAGTGCTAGGGCAAAAACCAAAACGTGCACCCGGGGGGGTCCAGGACCGAGTTTGGGAAACCCTGGCCTAGACAGCCAATAGTTGCTGCTAGATCTGCATTATTGTCTAGGATAGTACACTTGTGTCCCCCGTGGACCGCCTCGTACATAAAGCCCCTCCATTCAGGCTACAAAGGCATCATTTTCCTCCTTAACTAGCTTTAATGGCAAGCCGCCTGAAAAATATGTGTACTGTCTTAATAAAACAAATCAAATCAAATGTATTTATAAAGCCCTTCTTACATCAGCTGATATCTCAAAGTGCTGTACAGAAACCCAGCCTAAAACCCCAAACAGCAAGCAATGCAGGTGTAGAAGCACGGTGGCTAGGAAAAACTCCCTAGAAAGGCCAGAACCTAGGAAGAAACCTAGAGAGGAACCAGGCTATGAGGGGTGGCCAGTCCTCTTCTGGCTGTGCCGGGTGGAGATTATTATAACAGAACATGGCCAAGATGTTCAAATGTTCATAGATGACCAAAACAACATTTTTCACCACAATTTTTCAGATTGTTGGACAATTTAGGATGTGGTGGAAAATGTTGATCCATTAAGATATTTTTCCCTTCGGGAAATGCAGGAATATTCCAGTAGGCCGGTCTGATCGGACCTGCGTGGGCATGCTCCTCAACTGTACTTTTTCTCTCTTTCTCTTAAATAATTAATTGTCGATCCTTCCTGATGACCCAGATGGAATCACGTGATCGTTCCTCAACCCATTGAAAGTCCTGCCTCCCGCCCAGTTGACTACTTTCACATGGTGGAAGCCCTCAATGGCAATGTCCATGCAAAAATGGGTTTTATCCATCTTGAGCAGGGCTCTCCAACCCTGTTCCTGGAGCGTTACCATCCTGTAGGTTTTCGCTCCAACCCTAATCTAGCGCACCTGATTCTAATAATTAGCTGGTTGATAAACTGAATCAGGTTAGTTACAACTGGGGTTGGATTGAAAACCTACAGGAGAGTAGCTCTCCAGGAACCTGGTTGAAGAGCCCTGATCTAGCTACCTCTATCAAACTATGATTTGTTCCGTCTTCCTCTGTTTTCCAAGTAACTATTCGGAGTAGTCTTGTGGCGTCATAATGAAGAGAAAAAGAAAAGGTGGCATGGAGAAATTGAGAGAAACAGCAAGCATAAGACGTTCCGTAGGCCTACGCTGGCTGCTGCCGATAGAGATAGCAAGGGAGAGTGATGGGGTTATTGGCAGGGTTGCAGAAAAAAGTGCATTGCTGAGCTGCCTGCTGACCATGTAAGGTAGGACCAACAGCCTTCTATGGTTTGAATGAGATTCACTACATGGCCAAATGTATGTGGACACCACTTCAAATTAGTTGATTCGGGCAATTTCAGCCACACCCACACAGGTGTATACAATCAAGCACACAGCCATGCAATCTCCATAGACAAACATTCACAGTAGAATGGCCTTACTGAAGAGCTCAGTGACGTTCAACGTGGCACCGTCATAGGATCCCACCTTTCCAACAAGTCAGTTCATAAAATTTCTGCCCTGCTAGAGTTGCCCCGGTCAACTGTAAGTGCTGTTATTGTGAAGTGGAAACGTCTAGGAGCAACAACGGCTCAGCCACTGAGTGGTAGGCCACACAAGCGCGTAGCACGTAAAAATCGTCTGTCCTCGGTTGCAACACTCCCTACCGAGCAACTGCCTGAATGCATAGTGCCAACTGTAAAGTTTGGTTTAGGAAGAATAGTGGTCTGGGGCTGTTTTTCATGGTTTGGGCTAGCCCCCTTAGTTCCAGTGAAAGGAAATTTTAACGCTACAGCATACAATGACATTCTAGACGATTCTGTGCTTCCAACTTTGTGGCAACAGTGTGGGGAAGGCCCTTTCCTGTTTCAGCATGACAATGCCCCTCTGCACAAAGCGAGGTCCATACAGAAATGGTTTATCGAGATCAGTGTAGAAGAACTTGACTGGCCTGCACAGAGCCCTGACCTCAACACCATCGAACACCTTTGGGGTGAATTGGAACGCCGACTGCGAGCCAGGACTGAACGCCCAACCTCAGTGCCCGACCTGACTATTGCTCTTGTGGCTGAATGAAAGCATGTCCCTGCAGCAATGTTCCAACATCTGGGGGAAAGCCTTCCCAGAAGAGTCAATGCTGTTATAGCAGCAAAGGAGGGACCAACTCCATATTAATGGCCATGATTTTGGAATGAGATGTTCGATGAGCAGGGGTCCACATACTTGTGGCCATGTAGTGTATGACTCAATGCTGACTCAACTGAGGGAATGGTTTCTGACATTGATATATGACAGAACTGAGCCTACCTGTGATTTAGATTTACTGTCTTATTATTAGGCCTACTATTGACCAACCTACAGGATACACTAAGGGAGCACAGCAGCACGCCTTCACGCAGCATTCACCCTCACCCTTTACACTTGAAATTCCCAGGGCTATATCTTGTTCCAGTCCGTCCCTGGTTTCACCTCATGACAAAACGTAGGCTACATCACGTGAAATGTCATTAACATGACCAGTTTTAGGCAGAAGTTAGATGCATCAATGTGTGTTAATTTCTGTTCTCTTATCACAGAACCAGAGTGTTAGGTTCCATCCAATTCCACACCCCAGGAGGACCTGCCCCCTGCTAAGGAGTCCCCAAAACACCCTCTCATGGTCAGGATGTTCCATTCCCTCAACTATTCAGAGGAGCTTCTGAAATACAGTATGCCTGGACTACCCGGGGCACCCAGAAGAGGACTAGCCACCCACGCCTGGTTCCTCTCCAGGTTTCTTCATTCTAGAGTTCTTGCTGGCCACTGTGCTTTTGGTTAGCTTGCTCTTTGGGGTGTAGGCCGGTTGATTTAATGTCTAAACATGTTAAATGGTTTGAAAATGTGATGCTGCCTGCTCAAATCCAATTTGTAGGTACTACACACCACACAATAGGTTAACAAATGTGACAATTTTCTCACTGCCCATATATATATAAAGAGGTTTACATGGCTGATGCCAAACATGGGATCGATATCCTAAAAATGCATGACCCCTGCTGAATAGAACACATTGTACAAACATTTGCATTTATATAATTTTGAATGAAACGTACTAACAATGTAGGAAAAGAAAGTAAAACATCACTGATAATCAACAGATCCTCAGTGTCATGGTTGTGAACTGCTTGTTAACACGCAGCCGTTGTGCTTATTCATTAGTCTTACAGTTAGAAACAATTGACATTCATGGTCAGAAAACGTGTGGAACAGCAAGTAAATAGTATCGCATAAGTCATTTAAATGCTGATTTGCTCAGAGACATTGATTGCTGAGAGTTCACCTTGTACAAAAATACAGGTCCCATGATCCTCATATGTTATTATTGGTTTATATTGCACCATAGGTGTTTGTCTGAGATGTTGAAGCCTGGAGTAGCAAACAGGCACAACTGGATACCAAACATTGTAAAAACGTATATAAAATGCTTTGTTCAATTCATAATGTAGTTTGTAAACAGAATCTAATCTCACACAAAAATGCAGGTCCCATGACGTTAGGTAGATTTTAAAAACAACAATCAGGTAACATGGTAGTGAAAAATATTGGGAAATTAATATTACAGTGATTGCCAGAGTTAGGAGTTGGGTTCTGAATGCTCAAATTATCAGAAATTGAGGCGATCTATGGTTTACAACTACATGAATGAACAGATATTGGACTGACAACACTTGGACAAGGATTACATTTTCCCATGTCACCCTGCGTACTCCGGAGTGACACGTAAATGGTGCGTTCAAGACAACTCGGAAACTCAAGACATTTTTTACTTGGACATTCGTTGTAGAAAGAGGAGGCCAGAGTTCTCCCACTTGGAAAGAATCACAATCAACCAATAGGAAGCTGTACGCCAGGACCGTTCAATTACGGTCCTGGAGGGCCGAAACACTTTTTTGTTTCTACCTGGTAGTTAATTGCACTCACCTGGTGTCCCAGGTCTGAATCAGTCTCTGATTAGAAGGATGAAAACCAGAAGTGCTTTGGCCCTCCATGACTGACATTGAACAGCCCTGCTCTACACAAACAACTTATGTTAATTTTAACTCTGAGTTTCAGAATTGTCATGAATGCACCATAAGGCATGGCCAGGAAGGTAAAGCCTGAACAGTTTAAACCCTACATTACATTTGGTCCTCTACAGTAGGAATGTTAAGTGGTACTTCAGTGGTTTCCTCCATTTTATTTCAGTCCATATCTTGATCACCCACACTCTGGCGAAGGTATTCCTCATAGAGCTTCTTCTACAGGAAGGGAGAGATACACACAGTTAGTGGTCAAGCACACACAGCACTGCATGCTCACACACATACCACTGCATGGTCACACACACTACCTTCTTTGTCTTCACCACCTCCTGCACATAATCCAGCTTTTCCTGTAGCTGCCTCTTCTGTCGGCCAGAGAGAGTGGGCCGAGTCCTGCAGAGGTAGAGAGAGATGCTTTAGGCATAATTAATTGATAACTGGTGGTACTTGAACAAGATGCCGCAGTTTGTGAGTGTGCTCAGCTCTTACCTGAAGGAGAAGCGAGCAAGGATGAGGAGTAGGAAGGAGAGGAAGATGAGTCCGCCACAACTGTAGAGCTGGTACTCCACGGATATGGAGTCAAACACTCTCACTACAGGAGCCTGTGGGGGGGGGGCAGAGAGTCACACAAACACAAAAATTCCCAGACTCGTCTCACACACACACACAACCACGGTCAGACTAACAACACCGTCTCTCTCTTACAAATACACTGACCAGGTAGAGAGAGAGGGCCTCGATGCCGTCATCCCCCAGGGCCATCTTTAGCAGCTCTTTGGAGAAGCTGCCCAGCACCAGGGCTGCCATCAGCATGAAGGGGACACTGAAGCCCAGAAAAGCCAACAAACAGCTTTTACAGCGCGCCCGCCGGTTATCTACACTGGTCTGCCTGAAAGAGAGGGTGGTGGGGGGGGGGGGTTATTGTTGTGTTGGAAAGGAGAGAAGATCCGTGATGTGTGTGTCATCTACAATATCCTCAGTCATACAGTCTTTATCAGCAAGTTGAGAATGAGTGTAGGTGTAAAACACACTGCATGCATGCGTTACCTGTCTTGGCTGAGTGTATCTGCAATGGCCTCAGTGATAAGATCACAGTCCTTCTCTAGTGAGTTGAGTGTGTTCTGGACTGTCTGGTTGATGGTCTTCTCGATGGTGCGACATGCCTCCTCAATCTGGTTCACACAGCGACTGGGCTGGGGTTGGGACAAGCAGGTGGCAGTGAAGTTCAAAACATAGTATACATACATTTTATTTATTTAGCTAGGATAGTCCAAGATTGCCCATGTTGGCACATCCAGTGACTTTACATTTACATTTACATTTAAGTCATTTAGCAGACGCTCTTATCCAGAGCGACTTACAAATTGGTGCATTCACCTTATGATATCCAGTGGAACAACCACTTTACAATAGTGCATCTAACTCTTTTAAGGGGGGGGGGGGGGGGGGTTAGAAGGATTACTTTATCCTATCCTAGGTATTCCTTAAAGAGGTGGGGTTTCAGGTGTCTCCGGAAAGTGGTGATTGACTCCGCTGACCTGGCGTCGTGAGGGAGTTTGTTCCACCATTGGGGTGCCAGAGCAGCGAACAGTTTTGACTGGGCTGAGCGGGAACTGTACTTCCTCAGAGGTAGGGAGGCGAGCAGGCCAGAGGTGGATGAACGCAGTGCCCTTGTTTGGGTGTAGGGCCTGATCAGAGCCTGAAGGTACGGAGGTGCCGTTCCCCTCACAGCTCCGTAGGCAAGCACCATGGTCTTGTAGCGGATGCGAGCTTCAACTGGAAGCCAGTGGAGAGAGCGGAGGAGCGGGGTGACGTGAGAGAACTTGGGAAAGTTGAACACCAGACGGGCTGCGGCGTTCTGGATGAGTTGTAGGGGTTTAATGGCACAGGCAGGGAGCCCAGCCAACAGCGAGTTGCAGTAATCCAGACGGGAGATGACAAGTGCCTGGATTAGGACCTGCGCCGCTTCCTGCGTGAGGCAGGGTCGTACTCTGCGAATGTTGTAGAGCATGAACCTACAGGAACGGGTCACCGCCTTGATGTTAGTTGAGAACGACAGGGTGTTGTCCAGGATCACGCCAAGGTTCTTAGCACTCTGGGAGGAGGACACAATGGAGTTGTCAACCGTGATGGCGAGATCATGGAACGGGCAGTCCTTCCCCGGGAGGAAGAGCAGCTCCGTCTTGCCGAGGTTCAGCTTGAGGTGGTGATCCGTCATCCACACTGATATGTCTGCCAGACATGCAGAGATGCGATTCACCACCTGGTTATCAGAGGGGGGAAAGGAGAAGATTAATTGTGTGTCGTCTGCATAGCAATGATAGGAGAGACCATGTGAGGATATGACAGAGCCAAGTGACTTGGTGTATAGCGAGAATAGGAGAGGGCCTAGAACAGAGCCCTGGGGGACACCAGTGGTGAGAGCACGTGGTGCGGAGACAGATTCTCGCCACGCCACCTGGTAGGAGCGACCTGTCAGGTAGGACGCAATCCAAGCGTGGACCTTGCCGGAGATGCCCAGCTCGGAGAGGGTGGAGAGGAGGATCTGATGGTTCACAGTATCAAAGGCAGCCGATAGGTCTAGAAGGATGAGAGCAGAGGAGAGAGAGTTAGCTTTAGCAGTGCGGAGCGCCTCCGTGACACAGAGAAGAGCAGTCTCAGTTGAATGACTAGTCTTGAAACCTGACTGATTTGGATCAAGAAGGTCATTCTGAGAGAGATAGCAGGAGAGCTGGCCAAGGACGGCACGTTCAAGAGTTTTGGAGAGAAAAGAAAGAAGGGATACTGGTCTGTAGTTGTTGACATCGGAGGGATCGATTGTAGGTTTTTTCAGAAGGGGTGCAACTCTCGCTCTCTTGAAGACGGAAGGGACGTAGCCAGCGGTCAAGGATGAGTTGATGAGCGAGGTGAGGTAAGGGAGAAGGTCTCCGGAAATGGTCTGGAGAAGAGAGGAGGGGATAGGGTCAAGCGGGCAGGTTGTTGGGCGGCCGGCCGTCACAAGACGCGAGATTTCATCTGGAGAGAGAGGGGAGAAAGAGGTCAAAGCACAGGGTAGGGCAGTGTGAGCAGAACCAGCGGTGTCGTTTGACTTAGCAAACGAGGATCGGATGTCGTCGACCTTCTTTTCAAAATGGTTGACAAAGTCATCAGCAGAGAGGGAGGAGGGGGGAGGAGGATTCAGGAGGGAGGAGAAGGTGGCAAAGAGCTTCCTAGGGTTAGAGGCAGATGCTTGGAATTTAGAGTGGTAGAAATTGGCTTTAGCAGCAGAGACAGAAGAGGAGAATGTAGAGAGGAGGGAGTGAAAGGATGCCAGGTCCGCAGGGAGGCGAGTTTTTCTCCATTTCCGCTCGGCTGCCCGGAGCCCTGTTCTGTGAGCTCGCAATGAGTCGTCGAGCCACGGAGCAGGAGGGGAGGACCGAGCCGGCCTGGAGGATAGGGGACATAGAGAGTCAAAGGATGCAGAAAGGGAGGAGAGGAGGGTTGAGGAGGCAGAATCAGGAGATAGGTTGGAGAAGGTTTGAGCAGAGGGAAGAGATGATAGGATGGAAGAGGAGAGAGTAGCGGGGGAGAGAGAGCGAAGGTTGGGACGGCGCGATACCATCCGAGTAGGGGCAGTGTGGGAAGTGTTGGATGAGAGCGAGAGGGAAAAGGATACAAGGTAGTGGTCGGAGACTTGGAGGGGAGTTGCAATGAGATTAGTGGAAGAACAGCATCTAGTAAAGATGAGGTCAAGCGTATTGCCTGCCTTGTGAGTAGGGGGGGAAGGTGAGAGGGTGAGGTCAAAAGAGGAGAGGAGTGGAAAGAAGGAGGCAGAGAGGAATGAGTCAAAGGTAGACGTGGGGAGGTTAAAGTCACCCAGAACTGTGAGAGGTGAGCCATCCTCAGGAAAGGAACTTATCAGGGCGTCAAGCTCATTGATGAACTCTCCAAGGGAACCTGGAGGGCGATAAATGATAAGGATGTTAAGCTTGAAAGGCCTGGTAACTGTGACAGCATGGAATTCAAAGGAGGCGATAGACAGATGGGTCAGGGGAGAAAGAGAGAATGTCCACTTGGGAGAGATGAGGATCCCAGTGCCACCACACTTTCAGGTGCCGTGTACAAAAAGGTGGGTGCGGTGCGGTAGTTACCTTGCTGGGGTTGGGGACATAGATGGTAGGCATGTCAAAGCCACACTTGTTGAGTCCCGGCCGCTTGCACAGCTCCTGGACTATCTGCATCATCACCCTCTGAAAGAGCCAATCACGACAGGGATACATTTTCTGATTAGCTAATGTTTGAAACTTCAAGCTGTTAGATTATAACAAACTGGCTAACTTCCTCCCAGCCCCTTGTCAACCTTGCTCATAATGTAGATATGTATACGGTGTGTGTAATAGAGAATTTCCAATTTCCCACTACAGTGTGTGTGTACCTGTCTGTCCGACTCTCCCCCAGCCTCGTCGGCCTTGCTGAGGTACAAGCGCAGGCGGTCACCGTGCTTCTCGTTGAGCTTCTCCACGATGTTGAGGGTGCGCTTGCACAGCGCCTGGCCCATGGGGTCAAAGAACACCAGGATGAGGTCACACAGCTCGCCTGGGAGGGAGGGGACAGAGACGAGCCTGTTATGTTCTTCTCAACTAGCCAGATAGATAAACAAAAACAAATCTTTACACACAGATGGTGTGTGTGTGTCATGATGAAACACAGACAGAGATGAATATGAAAGCATGCGATAAAGTCAAAAGTACAGTACCAGTCAAAAGTATTTAACACCTACTCATCTGAGGGTTTTTCTTTATTTTTACTATTTTCTGCATTGTAGAATGATAGTGAAGACATCAAAACTATGAAATAACACATAGAATCATGTATTAACCAAAAAAAAGTGTTAAACAAATCTAAATATATTTTATATTTGAGATTCTTTAAAGTATCCACTTGATGACAGCATTGCACATTCTTGGCATTCTCTCAACCAGCTTCACGAGGAATGCTTTTCCAACAGTCTTAAAAGTAGTTCCCACATATGCTGAGCACTTTTTGGCTGCTTTTCCTTCACTCTTCGTGCAAACCAGATGGGATGGTGTATCGCTGCAGAATGCTGTGGTAGCCATGCTGGTTAAGTGCCCCTTGAATTCTAAATAAATCACAGACAGTGTCACCAGAAAAGTACCCCCACCTCCATGCTTCACGGTGGGAACCACACATGCAGAGATCATCGGTTCACCTAGTCGGTGTCTCACAAAGACCCGGCGGTTGGAACAAAAAATCTAAAATTTGGACTCAAGACCAAAGGACAGATTTCCACTGTCCATTGCTCGTATTTCTTGGCCCAAGCAAGTCTCTTCTTAATATTGGTGTCCTTTAGTAGTGGTTTCTTTGCAGCAATTCAACCATGAAGGCATGATTCACACAGTGTCCTCTGAACAGTTGAGAGGTGTCTGTTACTTGAACTCTGTGAAGCATTTATTTGAGGCTGGTAAATCTAATGAACTTATCCTCTGCAGCAGAGGTAACTCTGGGTCTTCCTTTCCTGTGGCGGTCCTCACGAGAGCCAGTTTCCTCATAGCGCTTGATGGTTATTGCGACTGCACTTGAAGAAACTTTCAAAAGTTCTTGACATTTTTCTGATTGACTGACCTTCATGTCTTAAAGTAATAATGGACTGTCATTTCTCTTTGCTTATTTGAGCTGTTCTTGCTGTAATATGGACTTGGTCTTTTACCAAATAGGGATATCTTCTGTATACTACCCCTACCTTGTCACAACACAACGAATTGGCTCAAACGCATTAAAAAGGAACGAAATTCCAATGACCTTTTAACCTCTCTAGGGTACGTGGGACACCAACGTCCCACCTGACCAACATCCAGTGAAAGTGCAGGGCACCAAATTCAAACAGAAATCTCATAATTAAAATTCCTCAAACATACATGTATTATAAACCATTTTAAAGATACACTCGTTGTAAATCCAGCCAGTGTCCGATTTCAAAAAGGCTTTACGACGAAAGCACACCAAACGATTTATGTTAGGTCAGAGCCAAGTCACAGAAAAACACAGCCATTTTTCCAGCCAAAGAGAGGAGTCACAAAAAGCAGAAATATAGATAAAATTAATCACTAACCTTTGATGATCTTCATCAGATGACACTCATAGGACTTCATGTTACACAATACATGTATGTTTTGTTCGGTAAAGTTCATATTTATATCCAAAAATCTCAGTTTACATTGGCGCGTTATGTTCAGTAGTTCCAAAACATCCGGTGATTTTGCAGAGCGCCACATCAATTTACAGAAATACTCATAATAAACATTGCTAAAAGTGTTATGCATGGAATTTTAGATCCACTTCTACTTAATGCAACCGCTGTGTCAGATTTCAAAAAAACTTTACGGAAAAAGCACCATGCAATAATCTGAGTACGGCGCTCAGACACAAAACCAAGCCATACAGATATCCGCCATGTTGTGTAGTCAACGGAAGTCAGAAATAGCATTATAAATATTCACTTACCTTTGATGATCTTCATCAGAATGCACTCGCAGGAATCACAGTTCCACAATAAATGTTTGTTTTGTTCGATGAAGTCCATAATTTATGTCCAAATACCTCCTTTTTGTTCGCGCGTTTAGCCCAGTAATCCAAATTCATGAGGCGCGATCACTAGGTCCAGATGAAAAGTCAAAAAGCTCCGTTACAGTCCGTAGAAACATGTCAAACGATGTATAGAATCAATCTTTAGGATGTTTTTAACAAATCTTCAATAATGTTCCAACCGGAGAATTCCTTTGTCTTCCGAAATGCAATGGAACTCAAGCTAACTATCACGTGAACGCGCGTAGTCAGTTTATGGCACGCTGGGAGAGACCTTACTCAATCCCCTCTCATTCACCCCCACTTCACAGTAGAAGCCTCAAACAAGGTTCTAAAGACTGACATCTAGTGGAAGCCTTAGGAAGTGCAATATGATCCCATTTCCACTGTATGTTGGATAAGCAAAGAGTTGAAAAATAACAAACCTCAGATTTCCCACTTCCTGGTTGGATTTTTTCTCAGGTTTTTGCCTGCCATATGAGTTCTGTTATACTCACAGACATCATTTAAACAGTTTTAGAAACTTCAGTGTTTTCTATCCAAATCTACTAATAATATGCATATCCTAGCATCTGGGCCTGAGTAGCAGGCAGTTTACTCTGGGCGCGCTTTTCATCCGGACGTGAAAATACTGCCCCCTACCCCAAAGACGTTTTAACAAGGCACACCGGTTAACTGAAATGCATTCCAGGTGACTACCTCATGAAGCTGGTTGAGAGAATGCCAAGAGTGTGCAAAGCTGTCATCAAGGCAAAGGGTGGCTACTTTGAAGAATGTCCAATATAAAATATTTTGATTTGATTAACATTTTTTTGGTTACTACATGATTCCAGATGTGTTATTTCATCTTCACTATTATTCTACAATGTAGAAAATAGTAAAAATAAAGAAAAACTCTTGAATGAGTAGGTGTGTCCAAACGTTTGAATGTTACTGTATATTCACAAAATTACACACCCTACACCAGCATATTGTGGTGACCTACCCAGCCACATGATGGCCTGGTCCACATCAAAGGGGTACTTCATGTCCCCGTCCACCAGGCCAGGAGAGTCCACAAACGTCACTAGGCTGAAGCGTTTCTGCCGCGACGTGCAGATCTCAGTGCCCAGGTACTCAGACACACCTACAGGCAGAGCAAGGGAGCGAGAGCCCTTTAATTGAACGGTATTTTCATGCATTTCACTCAAAGTGCTAACTAATGTTTAGAATGGGCCGTCAGTCATGCTGCCATCACCATTGTATTTCTATCGCATCATATAACACAGGGGAGGGAGGTGTTTCCTGAGTCTTACTATGACGCAGACTAATGAGGTTGAATCAACTCTGAAGTCTTACCCTTGATCTCGTGTAGAGGTTTGAAGTGTGGGTAAAGGTGCAGCGTGGCATTTCCCTGAAATACAGCAAGAAACAAAAGTTTACATTCTGCGAGAAGAACAAATATCCACCGTGTGAGCACTTACTCAGTGAAAAGGTAAAGTACCTCAACCAAAGTGCATGAATTGAGGAGCAAACTGAAGTGTACCAGCAGTACTCACTGTGAGAGACTCTCTCTTGCGCCCACTAGTAACAAAGCTGAAGCCTTGCGTCTCAATGGCCACTCCTGTACGCTGGATGTGCTCCTCCACATACCTGAAACAAAGTTACAGCAGACATTAACAAGCACTCTCTCTGGCTTTCATGTCCACACACACAATGACACACATTAACAAATGGACCATGGGACATAATTACAATGACTGAAGCAAAAGGAAGCATAGGGGACAGGAAGTATCAGTGTACAGAAAAGTCCCAGTCCCTGATGGAATACTTTTCAAAGTGCATCCTTCTCTCTACCTCTTCTGGCATTGTCAATGGTAACCTTGATTTGATTGAACATTACCAGTTGATGAAGGAGCTCTTGCCAGCAGAGTGGTTGCCCATCAACATGACAGTGATCTTTTTCCTGGGTGCCAGCAGAGTCACGCCAACTGACTGGGCCACTGCTACCAGCCCTAGAATAGAGACAGCAGATGAGGGATGTGATCAGGACAATTAGCTAACGTTAGATAAGCGAACATTTACATTTACATTTAAGTCATTTAGCAGACGCTCTTATCCAGAGCGACTTACAAATTGGAAAGTTCATACATATTCATCCTGGTCCCCCCGTGGGGAATGAACCCACAACCCTGGCGTTGCAAGCGCCATGCTCTACCAACTGAGCCACACGGCACCACGGGAACATCGGCTAGCTAGCTATGAGATAAATACTAGCGGTAAACTTGCGCATCGATTTGATGAGTTTCACATAATGCTTATTTATCAACTTTGTTAGCTTACTAGTATTAGCCGCTAAGCTATAGCTAGCTAACTAATCTAGCTACCGCTAGCTATTGCTAACAACTCCTGCTGGTAGTTACGTTAAAGCGGCAATCCTAATTGAAATATTAACAAAGTGTCCTCCCCACCAGTTTCAGTAAAAAGCTGAGGGATGTGGCTGGAGAAATACAACAACTTCAAATCCGTAGACGAAGCTATGTATGCAAGGGTGGTCGTGTAGTGTATCTGATTGGAGTTTAACTTTACAGTAGTACAATTGAATTCAAAACCTTCATTTTTGACCAAACAACTCAGATGCTTATAAAAGGGTCTAAGATTAAATTGTTCATTCTCTTATTTGTTCCTGACCTGCTGTGATGACACTTTATTTCTCTCTCCAACCCATGGCCTTTCAGGCTATGATTTCGCTCTCTCTGACCATGCTTAGAATAACGCCTTGTAACAGTCAGTATCTGGTGTGGCCACCAGCTGCATTAAGTACTGCAGTGCATCTCCTCCTCAGACTGCACCAGATGTTCCAGTTCTTGCTGTGAGATGTTACCCCACTCTTCCACCAAGGCACCTGCAAGTTCCTGGACATTTCTGGGGGGGAATGGCCCGAGCCTTCCGATCCAACAGGTCCCAGACGTGCTCAATGGGATTGAGACCCGGGCTCTTCGCTGGCCATGGCAGAACACTGACATTCCTGTCTTGCACGAAATCACACACAGAACGAGCAGTATGGCTGGTGGCATTGTCATGCTGGAGGGTCATGTCGGGATGAGCCTGCAGGAAGGATACCACGAGGGAGGAGGATGTCTTCCTTGTAACGCACAGTGTTGAGATTGCCTGCAATGATAACAAGTTCAGTCCGACGACGCTGTGACACACCGCCACCTCCAAAATCGATTCCACTCCAGAGTACAGGCCTCGGTGTACCGCTCATTCCTTCGACGATAAACTCGAATCCGACCATCACCCCTGGTGAGACAAAACCACAACTTGTCAGTGAAGAGCACTTTTTGCCAGTCCTGTCTGGTCCAACGAGGGTGGGTTTGTACCCATTGGCGACATTGTTGCCGGTGTTGTCTGGTGAGGACCTGCCTTACAATCAGGCCTACAAGCTCTCAGTCCAGCCTCAGCCTATTGAGGACAGTCTGAGCACTGATGGAGGGATTGTGCGTTCCTCGTGTAACTCGGGCAGTTGTTGCCATCATGTACCTGTCCCGCAGGTGTGACGTTCGGATGTACCGATCCTGTGCAGGTGTTTATTTTTTTATTTTTTAATACACGTGGTCTGCCACTGTGATGACTATCAGCTGTCCGTCCGGTCTCTCTGTAGTGCTGTCTTAGGCGTCTCACAGTACAGACATTGCAATTTATTGCCCTGGCCACATCTGCAGTCCTTATGCCTCCTTGCAGCATGCCTAAGGCATGTTCACGCAGATGAGCAGGGACCATGGGCATCTTTCTTTTGGTGTTTTTCAGAGTCAGTAGAAAGGCCTCTTTAGTGTCCTACGTTCTCATAACTGTGACCTTAATTGCCTACTGTCTGTAAGCTGTTAGTGTCTTAACGACCGTTCCACAGGTGCATGTTCATTTATTGTTTATGGTTCATTGAACAAGCATGGTAAACAGTGTTTAAACCCTTTACAATGAAGATCTGTGAAGTTATTTGGATTTTTACAAATTATCTTTGAAAGACAGGGTCCTGAGAAAGGGACTTTTTTTTGCTGAGTTTATAATATACTGCATATTCACATATTACTGCCCACTACAGTTAATGGTGATCCCGACGTAATATATCTTACGGATCATTTGGAGTTTATTTCATTAGATTCTCCGATATATATATAACGAACACATGCATGGAGGAGAATATGCAAGCAACAGATATGTTTGAGTTACGGCAATCTCAAATTAATGATTTGATCAAGAAAGGCAAGAATGGTCTGACATTTAATTGACTAGGGAAGAAATTCTTCATTACTGGCAATATGTTGGCATGCATTAAAAAAATAAAATAAAAGACATTAATTCTATAGCTTGTGTTTATACTTGGAAAAAGTGAATTGTGACACAAACTAGTGTTGAACATGCTTGATATGACTGAAGTCCCAGAGGACATCAGAGCGCAAAATAGAGCAGTTGCAATCAGAACTTCAAGCATGCGAAAAAGAGCATGATTTGACAAGGTAATTTCTACATGACGCACAGAGAGATTTGTTATAACAGGGCACAAATAATCTCCAAAGTGATTTGTTGGAGTGACGTTGTTGGAACCTAGACTGAGGAAATCCAAACTCGTCATAAAATGCAGAAATCTTGGGATTTAGGTAGAGGCAGACCGTCTCGATTCTTATTGCAACAAAGAAGCTCATAATCTACCCTAAAATTTATGATGTTGATTATTTGACGATGTGTTAATCAATTCTTCCTTTGCAACTCAATTTCTATATCCATATGTGATGGTTATATAGGTTACTTTTGTGAATGTGCTTTCTTTAATGTACACAGATTGCTAGATAAACTAATAGTTCATTTTAATATGGCAAATGTATAGAAGTATGCGCGCTATGAAAAGTCATTGCTTTGTTTGTCACAAAATGGCCTTAGAACTTTCACCATTGATATGCTAATGTTGGGTTCTGTAAAACTAAGATGCTAATACATTTAAAAATTGCTTGTGAAACAACTGAACTTACACTGTAATTCTCACACAGACTAGAATTTGTCAGATTTATTTTTCCATTGCTTGAAAGTTGTGATTTAACTTCAAGAATTGTTCTTGATTATTTAAAAATTCTGCTTATTTTGTTAATTTTCAAAGAGAATCCATTTGCTCTCAAAGGGAGGAGAGTTTCCAAGTTGTGTTTTAAATATCCTGTCTTCATGATAGTGATCTTTGATCATCTTTTATGTCCAGTACTTGTCCAAAGTTTGGACACGCCTACTCATTCAAGGGTTTTTCTTTACTTTTACTATTTTTCTACATTGTAGAATAATAGTGAAGGCATCAAAACTATGAAATAACACATATGGAATCATGTAGTAACCCCCCAAAAAATGAGTTAAATACAAATATATTTGAGATTCTTCAAAGTAGCCACCTTTTGCCTTGATGAAAGCTTTGAACACTCTTGCCACTCTCTCAACCAGCTTCACGAGGAACGCTTTTCCAACAGTCTTGACGGAGTTCCCACATATGCTGAGCACTCGTTGGCTGCTTTTCCTTCACTCTGCGGTCCAACCCATCCCAAACCATCTCAATTGGGTTGAGGTCCGGTTATTGTGGAAGCCAGGTCATTTAATGACGCACTCCATCACTCTCCTTCTTGGTCAAATAGCCCTTACACAGCCTGGAGGTGTATTGGGTCATTGTCCTATGATACTCCCACTAATGATACTCCCACTAATCCCAAACCAGATGGGATGGCGTATCGCTGCAGAATGCTGTGGTAGCCATGCTGTTTAAGTATGCCTTGAATTCTAAATAAATCACGGACAAGAACCAAAAAAAGCTGATACTGATATATCTGACTATTAAAAAAAAATATGTATATATATATATATTTGTAATAATGAGTTACTACAATACTGAATGAACCCTTCTATTTTAACTGAATATAATACATCAATAAAATCAATTTTATTAATGAAACATGTTCAATTTGGTTTAAATAATGCAAAAACAGTGTTGGAGAAGAAAGTAAAAGTGCAATATGTGCCATGTAAAAAAGCTAACATTTAAGTTAAACTCAGAACATGAGAATATATGAAAGCTGGTGGTTCCTTTTAACATGAGTCTTCAATAATCCCAGTTAAGAAGTTATAGGTTGTAGATATTATAGGAATTATAGGACTATTTCTCTCCATTCCATTTGTATTTCATATACCTTTGACTATTGGATGTTCTTATAGGCACTTTAGTATTGCCAGCCTAATCTCGGGATTTGATGGGCTTGAAGTCATAAACAGTGCTGTGCATCAAGCATTGCTAAGAGCTGCTGGCAAACGCAGTAAAGTGCTGTTTGAATGAATGCTTAAGAGCCTGCTGTTGCCTACCACCACTCAAGACTGCTCTATCAAATGATAGACTTAATTATAATAAACGCACAGAAATACAAGCCGTAGGTTCTTAATATGGTCAAATCCGGAAACTATCATTTTGAAAAACAAAACGTTTATTCTTTCAGTGAAATAGGGAAATGTTCCGTATTTTAACAAACGGGTGGAAACCAAGTCTAAATATTGCTGTTAGATTGCACAACCTTCAATGTTATGTCATAATTATGTACAATTCTGGCAAATTAATTATGGTCTTTGTTAGGAATAAGTGGTCTTCACACAGTTTGCAACGAGCCAGGTGGCCCAAACTGCTGCATATACCCTGACTCTGCTTGCACTGAACACAAGAGAAGTGACAATTTCCCTAGTTAATATTGCATGCTAACGATAATTTATTTTAACTAAATATGCAGGTTTAAAAAAATACACTTCTGTGTATTGATTTTAATTAAGGCATTGATGTTTATCGTTAGGTGCATTTGTGCAACGATTGTGCTTTTTTCTCAAATGCGCTTTTGTTAAATCACCACCCGTTTGGCAAAGTTGAAGTAGGATGTGATTCGATGATAAATTAACAGGCACCGCATTGATTATATGCAACGCAGGACAAGCTAGTTAACCTAGTAATATCAACCATGTGTAGTTAACTAGTGATTATGTGAAGATTTCTTATAAAAAAAAAAAACAATAATCAAAGTTTAATGCTAGCAACTTACCTTGACTCCTTGCAGCCACAAGGTCCTTTTGATGCTGCACTCGCGTAACAGGTGGTCAGCCTGCCACACAGTCTTCTCGTGGATTACAATGTAATCGGCATCGAAAAAGACATTATCGATTGTTATGAAAACTTGAACTCGGCCATGCCGATTAATCGGTCGACCTCTAGTATGTACGTACGGTCACTGTGGGGACGACGTCATCAATGCACTTATTGATGAAGCCAGTGACTGATGTGGTGTACTGCTCAATGCCTTCGGAAGAATCCCAGAACATATTCCAGTCTGTGCTATCAAAACAGTCCTGTAGCTTAGCATCTGTGTCATCTGACCACTTCTTTATTGACCAAGTCACTGGTGCTCCTGCCTTCGTTTAAACAGGAATTAGGAGGATAGAATTATGGTCAGATTTGCCAAATGGAGGGTGAGCCTTGTACGCGTCTCTGTGTGGCGTAAAGGTGGTCTAGAGTCCCCCCCCCTCTGGTTGCACATTTAACATGCTGGTAGAAATGAGGTAAAACGGATTTAAATTTCCCTGCAATAAAGTCCCCGGCCACTAGGAGCGCACATTTTGGTTCATGTCAATGCAGAGCTATACGGAGCCCTCCGCATTGCAAAAAACATTTGAGAGGTGCACGGCGATGCGGTACGGAGTTCAATTTGGCCTCTGTGTGCCTCTGGAGGCTACGCAATTGCGTTACACAATCCATACGGCGCCGCCGACCACATTTTCAG
The DNA here is from genome assembly GCF_045679555.1 of Salvelinus alpinus. Taxonomy (NCBI): domain Eukaryota; kingdom Metazoa; phylum Chordata; class Actinopteri; order Salmoniformes; family Salmonidae; genus Salvelinus; species Salvelinus alpinus. The sequence continues at coordinate 49,428,471 of NC_092091.1, forward strand.
ATCAAGCATAAATTGGTTCTTAACCATAAGATAGTTCCCTAAAATTACAAATACACTATCGCTTTAACAAATGTGTGATGAACATGAATATATTTTATGTGATTATTTAACCATTAAATGCATGTACTTCTCTATTGAAATCCTTTTAACATTATGTGCCAGATAGAACCTTATGGCTGAGCACAGATTGAAGAAAAATAATACATACAAAAACATATTTTGGGGGCCAGGGCTAAGCCAGGGTTTCCCAAACCAGTGTTGCCAACATAGCGACTTGGTCGCTATATTTAGCGACTATTCAGACCCCTCTAGTGACACATTTTCAAAAAAATCAACTAGCGACATATCTAGCGACTTTTTCTGGTGTTATTGGAGACTTTGAGACACTGACGTGAAAACACATATTGTTCTTACTCTTCTTAACGAGCAGCGGGTGCTGCCTCCACGTCCAGACTGCAAATCAATCGCGCATGCGGGAAGCCGGCGCTGGCTGATCCCACCCTGGCTTACATTCAGGATGGGATGTAAAATGTTCTTTGTCTAAAATAAATCACTGCACAAAAATCACTGCATTTGACTCACACAGCCTCAGTCATTTATTTACTCACCTTGTCCAATGTGTGTGTGCCTCTGTGACAAACTAAAAATCTAGCTGGCTAGCTCATCATGTCTCAGTCTAAACTGTACACTCAAAAATACAGAAAGGAGTGGGAATCAAACCCTGAACTCAAAGGCTGGTTGAAGCCATTTAATGGAGATGATACACGGGCATACTGCCTATATTGTAAGGCTGATTTCTACACCAAACTTAGTGATGTAAAAAAAAAAACACATGACAACTCTAAAACATACTCAAAAGGCAAAGCCTTATAACAGTTCCACCCAAAACAAACTGCCATTTATGGTTTAAAAAAATTACTCTGCAAAAAAGGCTGAGGCCACCATGGCATTAGCTATCGCTGAACACTGTTCCATGTCTGGTGAGGCTTGCTATGAGCACCAGCTGCCTGATAATGTTTTGCAGCTTTTTGGCACATCAGCTGCTTACTCATTTAAGTCAGCTCCCTCAGTTGCTGAACCTGCCATAGAGAGCCTTGACCAAAATGACAATGACCCACACTTTCTGTGAGCCAGCACAGCCTGTGTGTGTGGAGGGGGGGTCAATTTTTTTTGTTTTTTTTTGTTTTTAATTAACCTGAATTTGGGCCAGACTAATTACCATAATTCTCACATTGCCATTGCCAGTTTTTTTCTATTGTCTCTTTTTGGTCCATTTAGATTGTTAATGTAGATTGTATACAAAAAAAAAGTAAAACAGGTTATGGTTAAAAAAAATTATGTTTTACTGTGAATTGTTGTAGGCTCCTAAGTGGACCATAAGGTTAAAAACCAAACCAAATTATGAAAACTAAACAAAAATAAATAAATAAATAAAAAATTAAATAAAAAACTAAGTAACTCCGCCAGAGTGTCGCTTTTGGGTCACTTTTGCCGGTCCCAATTGTGACATAAAAAAACAAACAAGAATCGACAGAAAAAAGTTCATTTGTAGTTCTAAACATATTTAGGGTGTTTTTTTACTCACTTTGTCTCTCCCACGACGTTATTCCTCTCTCCAACAGCGTCAATCACAATTACATACACATGGCCAATTATGCAAATTAGGTGGCGTCGTCATTTAGCGACTTTTAGGACAGCCAATAGCTACCTTCCTTACTGAGGAGTTGGCAACACTGCCCAAACTCATTCGTTTAACAAATTCGGAAAGCCCTGCCCTAAGCCACTTCTTTTACCTGGAGCCAGCCCTGCTCAGAACTATGCTTTGTTAAGATAGAACCTTATAGTCCCAACGTCTGATGTCTTCGTAAAATGCACGTTATAACATAAAGAAATAAAATGGTATCACTATAGAGTGGATGGACACAAACTAAGCACCTTTTAACGTAATATTACTAGCAAGCTACTAGCTAATGACGCGTTAGTCATAATCAATCGGGTGGGTATAATTTGTTGAACATTCCAACAGGAATCTGTTGCAAAAACGTCGTAAATAACAAAGTTGTATAGCGGGCGAATAAGATACCGGGTAGGGAGTGGGCTATTTCATTATGTTTTTCACTCACCACGTTTATTACGAAAAATGTCTGTCCTCACTCTGGTAGCCTATGGACAAACATTAAGAATAAACTACGTGGTGAGTTGATGCTTATTCGTTAGCTAGGTATATTGATCGTGCTAATTTACTTTATATGCGTTTGTTGGCAACCTTGTACTTTACGAAGTTTTTGTTAGATTCCTGTTTGAACGTGCGACAAATAATACCTACCCGAATCAATGAGTCATACCAAATATAGCTAACTAGAATACAGGCTGAATGACATTCCGACTGCAAATGCCTGTTGAAATTGGTTGATCTCTTCATTTGATCAGACATTAGCTAGCAATCTAACTCACCACTGTCGGCATCGATGTACAACTGATGACAGTCTCGTAAAATGCGCTCATCGCAAGACACACTTCCAGATAACAAGTCGGCATTTGCCGCGATTCGGCTCTTGATTTTTCCAGACATCGCAAAACGTTAATCCAAACGTATGAATGAAAATAATAAATGTTGCTTTAAACGACAAAGTATTAGCTAGCTACTCATTCAATTTCAGACAGATCTAAATTGCCCCTCTTCTTACTCCGTCTAAATTTAAATCACCCCGGTCGGTTGTAGAGGAACGTCGGAGCCACGTAGTCAACCAGTATATGCAAAGCCTTTCGGGTAGTGTAGTTCTTGGTTCTTTTTCTTTGGTATCGTGTCGTTTGCACGTGCCATCAGCTACATTGCAGTAGTGTGTGGTCAGTCATGTTACATTTTGTAATACAAAAAAAAGGACAACATTTCACCACCAACTAACCCTAAACATATATACCAAAGTATAATAATTGATATGTTTTTATATAACACTTGGCATCACCAAAAAAACAGACCAATATAGTTTAAAATGCCTTTTTGATCATGGCAATTTTTGATTTCGGTGTCAGGGAGTAACAAAGAAACAATGAGAGCATGTCTTCTTTTGAGCAAACCATGTTCCCATCAGCCCTGATTACAGAGGGAGTGGTTACAGAGTAGTCATTGGTGGACACCACTTTTTTTGTTACTCCCTGACCAAGGCCATGATGCCAAAACAGTGATTATGCTGCAGGGCCTTGCTCTGGCCAATCCTCTTGAACTTGAGGACAGTGTGTCACCACTTGAGGTCACACTACCTCAAAATTCCATCACTATATTCTACTCAACCTTGCACCAACATCAGTGCGAATCATCTTAGTACTTCGGCCAAACACGGTTTCCTTGGTTACCAGTGAGCATGCCTCTCCTTAGCGACCACCTCCAAGAAATTGGAGTGGCTTGCATAGAGAGATAGGACTGAGTCAAGGTCAATCCAGTGGACTTGCATCATCGCCCGCTTGCATTGGGAGCGCGCTCAAACTGTTACCTAGGTAACCAGAACAAGAATCTACATTTCAGAGAACTGCAATGTATGTACAAATAAAGAGCTGAATGGGGAACAATTATAAGTATAAGGAAACATGTTGCATCATATCCTGCTGTGATAATAGCCAAATCCTTATTGTTTTCATTGAATTTAACATTGTTTCTGCATAGATAAGACTGCCTTAACTTGTTGTTTATCAGTGTCTGTAATATTATAAGAGTAATCATTGATATACCAGTATCATCCTGGAAGTTGACAGCAACTGTTTCCATCCAAGAGTTGTCATTTTTTCTTGGGTTATCTACATAGCCATTATAAGCCTAAGAAGTAGATGAGGGACAGAGAAAGAAGCATGTGTTATGTCAACTAAACAAACACAAAATGAAAAATATAAGTAGTGTCCCTCATAAAATATATGAGGAAATTAAATTCTTTCTAGCCTGCTGACCTCCAGACCCAGCTCGTGGATCTGCTCTCTGTTCAGTTAAGTCAGTTAAGAACAATTTACAATGACAGCGTACCAAATGGCAAAAAGGCCTCCTGCGGGTATGGGGGATTAAAAAAACAACCAAAAATATATAGGACAAAACACACATCACGACAAGAGAGACACCACAACACTACATAAAGAGAGACCCAAGACAACAACATAGCATGGCAGCAACACATGACAACACAGCATGGTAGCAACAAAACATGGCAGCAGCACAAAACATGGTACAAACATTATTGGGCACAGACAACAGCACAAAGGGCAAGAAGGTAGAGACAACAATACATTACTCAAAGCAGCCACAACTGTCAGTTAGAGTTCCCATGATTGAGTCTTTGAATGAAGAGATGAAGATCAAACTGTCCAGTTCCAGTCGCTAGCTGCAGCAAACGGAAAAGACAAGCGACCCAGGGATGTGTGTGCTTTGGGGAACTTTAACAGAATGTGAGTGTTTTAGGTGTTGTATGTGGAGGATGAGGGTTAGACAGAGGAGGGAGGAAGGAAGGAGTTTAAAGAATCCCACTGACCCCTGGGATGGCCCATTCCCCACAGTCTCTCCTCTTGATGGACACAAACTGCAGAACTGGCAGTTTGGACACTGGGTGTGACACTTGCTGTCCAGCTGAGTCTCTCTTCCACCTGTAGGGCGGTGACACATACAGTAGAGACAGGTTAAACTACAGAGACTACAGTACGCAAATCTACCCCTAACTCCATAGGCCAGGGGTATTCAACTCTTACCCTACGAGGTCTGGATCCTGCTGGTTTTTTGTTCTACCTAATAATTGCACACACCTGGTGTTCCTGGTCTAAATCAGTCCCTGATTAGAAGGGAACAATGAACAAATGCAGCGGCACTGGCTTCAAGGTCCAGAGTTGAGTTATGGCGAGGATTCCACATAGCCTTTCAGAGGGCAAGGTCAGGGTGGAGCTACCTGGGTTGGGGGCCATTCCATTTAAGTTCCAGTCAATCCAGGAAGTACACTGAAATTCAAAAAAACTAAAAAAAACATTTCAATTTGGAACATTTATAATTTGGTTTACTTTCTGAATTGACCACAACCCTGGATACTACAATATTGCTTACACAAATTACCTTGCCTAGGGGGTAGGGGTGGCCAAAATTGGGCACAGGAGTTGGTTTGACTTTAAAGAAAATTTGTGGGAAGGTTAGGGTTAAGTTATCTGAAAAGTAGTGCATAGTTTAAGAGTTGATGTAACTTTCCCACTTTATTCCCTGGTAGCAATCGGATCTGCTGCGTGATTGGGTCCTCACCGTCCAGCAAACCTCTCCCAATCAAACCAGTGCGGCCGCGAGGATTTCTAGAGGGGGCCAGGGGTTAGCTTACGTATGATGAATTGTATAGAGAATCAATTATTTAAAATTGATATGAGGTCATATACATGTAGAACTCTGTAGCAAAACACTACTTACCCAGCTAGCAATGAGGAAGCGGCCCTCTTCCGGGGGCCCGGAACTGATTGAGTCGGCCCGGATACGGGTGTCGGACTCGGCCCAGAATCAAAATGAATGACTGCCCAGAATCGGCCCAAGTACATCGGGCCGTTTCCGTCTACAGGAATTCAGCCGACTTTTCCGGCATCTTACCAGAATCCCCCCAGAAGCGGCCCGATGCAAATTCAAATAAATGTATACAAAATTACCCGATTTAGTCATTTTAAATATTACTATTATACATACAAATTATACCCATCCACTAAAAAATAAATGGGTCCGAAGAAAAACCATACACCTGGTGACCGTGCATGTTCCTGGCCCGTCACAGGAGTCGTTACAGCGCGATGGGACAAGGACATCCCGGCCGGCGAAACCCTCCCCTAACTTGGACGATGCTGGGCCAATTGTGAGTCACCTCATGTGTCTCCCGGTCGTGGCCGGCACGGGTCTCGAACCAACATCTGTAGTAACGCAGTTTGCACTGTGATGCAGTGTCTTAGACCGCTGCACCACTCGGGAGGCTCCATCCACAAAGTTAATGCTTATCTATTGCCTTGCACAAAGTATCAAAATTCTAAAATTGTACACAGGACTCTTAAAGAATTTAATTTAAATGTTAATTGTATTTTTTGATCACAGAGACAATGAGAAAATATGGAAAAAAGAATTAATGAAATGTTAATTATATAAAGCAGCCCATGTAATCATCAGCCAGAGTAGCCCCAATCGGCCCGAGCCCCAAGTAATACATTTGGGCCAGATAACTCTCACCGGAATCGGCCCGAGCTCAATCCCCGCATCCTAGCCATAAGTAATACTGCCGAAGGCGGCCCAGACTAAGGCCACATAACGTCGGCTGAGTCTGACTCTCAGCCAAGTGTCCCGACTCAGCCGGAATCGGCCCAGCTCCACTGTGCTAGCTGGGTAGTAACATGCTGCAGAATGCTAGCTTATCATTGGCTAGTCAATGATTGAATAGGGTCACACATTTGCCACAGCTGCTTCGGACAGCTCATGTCAAGTAGGCATTATGTTGGGAGATTTTAAAGATCCAGATACACAAGTGTTGGATTCTGGGTGAAGCTATGAACATTGCTATACTAGAGACATGATAGATCAGAAGTAATACTATAGTATCTGGGGGGTGATAGAGAATGGTTGTTACATCAGAAGTGAATGGTTATCGGTAGGAGACAGATGGTTTTGGAATGTGTAGGGGAAATCTTAGAACATAACAATGTCACTGCGGGAGAGAGGTTAATGTATAACGTTTACATTATGTCAGGATATGTTATTGTTAGCCATCAGGGATCCTCTGGGAGGAGAAGAGACACAGTCTGGTATCAATAACCATGACAGCCTTGAGTTGGGGTAAAAGTCACGTTAGAACAGATATAACTAAGGTTCTGTCTATCAACAGAGATGCATTGGCTGTTCAGATGTGGAGGAGGAGACTCAACCGAGGAGAAAGTGTTAAATATCAGTGCTTCTGTGAAATGTTGTTTGTCTGAATGCAGCTGTATCGACCCTTTGGGAAGAATTTAAATTAGTGAAGCTTTCCTAGTGTCCGTGGAGTCATTTACTCTTAAAATTAGAACCTAACAAGATTACATCAGCATCAACAGTATTAATACCTGCTAAGACTGATTTTCTTGGGGATTTCCACAATTTGAGACAAAAGTGGCATCCTTGGCATATATTTTTATTTTTATTTATTTTTTATAATTTTTTTTTAGGGGTGGCATATCCTTGGCATATTTGAATGCTGTTGATGTTGTCTGTAAGTAGGAAGTTGTGTATTATGATGTAATCTTGCTAAGGGTCACCATTGTAGAACTGTGTTGAATGAAGGCTCACAGTGGCATGACCTGCTCCACTTTCTAGTCTCCCTCGTGACTCCGCCTGTCCACATTGCCATCCAGAGCGTTAAACCGCAGGGAGAAAGACCTGTGAAATAATACAACATTGTAATAATACTTAATAATCATTAATATCAACTAATCAGTTATAACCAAATGTCAGTAAAACAGATGACAATATTAATTTGTAACCCTCTCTCTCTCACCCGATGTCTTGATCGGCCCATACAGGCTTGATGAGCACAGACGTGGCAGTGTAGCTCACTGGGCTGTCGGTCTTCTAGTCCTCTTTGTCATCAGGCACTGGGAACTGCTGTGTCTCTGAGCCGGGGTTTTCTCTATTTTGGTTTGGTCAGGGCGTGAGTTGGGGGGGCATTCTATGTTTTTGTTCTATGTTTTCTATTTCTATGTGTTTGGCCGGGTGTGGTTCTCAATCAGAGGCAGCTGTCTATCGTTGTCTCTGATTGAGAACCATACTTAGGTAGCCTTTTCCCACCTGTGTTTTGTGGGTAGTTGTTTTCTGTTTTGTGTCTGCACCAGACAGAACTGTTTTGCTTTCGTTCTCCTGTTTGTTGTTTTTGTTCATTTTGTTTTTTTTGATTAAATCATGAACACTTTAAACGCTGCACCTTGGTCCACTCTTCCTTCAGCCCACGAGAACCGTTACACTGGTTTTCATAGCTGATTTTGAAAAGGCTTTTGATAAAGTACGACTGGAGTTTATATATAAATGCCTAGAATATTTCAATTTTGGGGAATCTCTTATAAAATGGGTTAAAGTTATGTATAGTAACCCCAGGAGTCAAATAATAAATAATGGCTACATCTCAAAGTTTTAAACTATCTAGAGGAGTAAAACAAGGTTGTCCACTATCGGCATATCTATTTATTATTGCCATCGAAATGTTAGCTGCTAAAATTAGATCCAACAATAATATTAAGGGATTAGACATCCGTGGCTTAAAAACGAAGGTGTCATTGTACGCTGATGAATAATGTTTTCTTTTTAAACCAGAATTAGAATCTCTCCACGGCCTCATATAGGATCTAGATACTTTTGCTATTCACTCTGGATTAAAACCAAATTATGATAAGTGTACAATATTACTTATTGGATCACAAAAAAAATCAAATTTTACATTACCGTGTATTTTACCAATTAAATGGTCTGACGGAGATGTGGACATACTCGTTATACAAATAAATGAAAGGGTCTGTAACGGCTGTCGTCTTCCTCGTCTGAGGAGGAGAAGTTTGAAGGATCGGAGGACCAATGCGCAGCGTGGTAATTGTTCATCTTATTTAATGAAGTGAACAACTCAAACTACAAAAACAACAATGTGAAAACCGAAACAGTTCTATAAAATTGTTGCAACCAATAGAATTTTATGTACATGGGGGATACAATCTTTCCAGCTCTGAAGAGCTTGCTGTGAGGAGGCAGAGTCATTCGATCATTTATTTTGGCATTGTCCATATGTAACTAGTTTTTGCACACAGGTCCAGGAATGGCTGAAGAATTGCAACATTTGCCTCGAACTAACGCTGCAGAAAGCACTACTGGGTGATTTGAAAAGCCATATTCAATATTCAAATATAATAATTATTTTAGCAAAAATCTTTTTTTTTTTTTTTTTTGTGAAGCATCACAGCACAGTTGAAAAATATACGCCAAATAGAAATCCAAAATGGATGGTGTTAAAAACTTCTCTAGGATAGGGGGCAGCATTTTCACGTTTGGATGAAAAGCATACCCAAATTCAACTGCCAGCTACTCATCCCCAGAAGATAAGATCTGCATATCATTAGTATATTTGGATAGAAAACACTCTGAAGTTTCTAAAACTGTTTGAATCATGTCTGTGAGTATAACAGAACCTATTTAGCAGGCAAAGCCCCGAGGACAAACCATTCAGCTTTTTTTTTTTGAGGTCACTTCTCTTTTCAATGGGTTTTCATTGGGAATCCAGATGTCTAATTGACCTTCTTGCAGTTCCTACCTGTCACGATCGTCTTTAGGTGAAAGAGAGGACCAAGGCGCAGCGTGATATAAATACATCTTCTATTTATTTGAAGATGACACGAACACGAACACTAATACAAACTAGACAAAACAACAAACGACCGTGAAGCTAACAAACGAAAATGCAGACACAAGCTACTAACGTCAAACATAGACAAAATAAAGGAAATAAGGTCAGGAACGTGACTCTACCGCTTCCACTGGATGTCAACAGTCTTTAGAAATTGGTTGAGGTTTTTCCTTTGTGTAATGAAGTACGGCCATCCAGAACGAGGGTAACTTGAAGTGTACTGTTAGATAGAGGCGCATGCCCAGAAAGCTAGCTACAGTTTGTTTTCCTCCTGTATTGAACACAGATCATCCCGTCTTCAATTTTATCGATTATTTACGTTAAAAAATACCTAAAGTTGTATTACAAAAGTAGTTTGAAATGTTTTGGCAAAGTTTACAGGTAACTTTTGAGATATTTTGTAGTCATGTTGCACAAGTTGGAACCGGTGTTTTTCTGGATCAAACGCGCCAAATAAATGGACATTTTGGATATATATCGAACAAAAGGACCATTTGTGATGTTTATGGGACATATTGGAGTGCCAACAAAAGAAGCTCGTCAAAGGTAAGGCATGAGTTATATTTTTATTTCTGCGTTTTGTGTCGCGCCTGCAGGGTTGAAATATGCTTCTTTACTATGGTGCTATCCTCAGATAATAGCATCGTTTGCTTTCGCCGAAAAGCCTATTTGACATGTTTGACAAATCTGACATGTTGGCTGGATTCACAACAAGTGTAGCTTTAATTTGGTATCTTGCATGTGTGATTTAAAGAAAGTTTGATTTTTATAGTAATTTATTTGAATTTGGCGCTCTTCATTTTCACTGGCTTTTGGCCAAGTGGGATGGTAGCGTCCCACCTATCCCAGAGAGGTTTTAAGAGATAGATGGGAGGGGTTGAATGGAGCTGAAGGGTGGGACTAATAACAAGATAACCAATGTAAAACATACATTTAAATGTATGTAGGTTCAGAAATTTTGTGAAATAGCAGTTACAAATAGAAATCAAACTGGATGAACATCAGAAATAGAGGAAGGACTAAAAACAAACAAAATATAACTATTGTAAAATAGATTGCGTCTGTAAAATGGGTATAAGATGTATAAACTGAAGGTAGAAACCTAAGTGTTATTGTTTATTAGTTTACTCCAATTGGGGGAAGGGTGGTAGGGTTTGTGGAGAATAATAAAGGTATATTCTAAAAAAAAAAAGTGTGTATATCTATATAGGTATGTGTATGTATATGTGTAACCGGTGCTGTACTGCACCGCTGTAACTCTGCGTTGTGTGTGGTTGATTGTGACTATAGACGTGGACGTTGGAAATCAGGTTGTTTTAATGAATCAGAATTCACTCTCTGGATCCTGCATCCAAAAGAAAAGATTTGTAGAGCACATATGTTCTGCGAATCATCGCCTCTTTCTCTCAGTGCATCAAAATGATTTTAGAATACAAAAATTAGTACAGCCTCTCCTTACTATGCGTCAACACATAACATATATTTTACATAGATAAAACCACATACCTGCATCCAAAAACAAAATAAAACATTTGTAGATAATATATGTTCTGCGAATCGTCGCCTCTTTCTACAACATATGCACAATACACGGGACTGGGATCATTCGAGGTGGTAGCCATCGTTCACAATTACAATAAATAGCCTGCTAATACCTTAGCTAGCTATTAACCACATGTTGAATACAGAATGTTAATATCATCCTAAAAAGTATAATTACAAGTACATCTTAACCATACCATCCACTTATGAGTAACCTCTAAATATACAACATTATTCATGAACAAAACACTGTGTGTATGACTTTGTGCTTAAAAGAATCAAACTTATTCCGAAGACGACAGAAAAAGCTTGCCTTCTCTCATAGCGCATCAAAATGATTTGAGCACGAGCACGCAGGGCAAAAAGTAAGTACGCACTCCCCTACTCCCAGGATGCAGGCATGCATAATAACGAATCAACATGCGATATTAATATATGAACCTGATGAAATTCACAAAGTACTTTAACAACTGTTACATATGTGTATATGTTTATGTACGTGTATGTATATGGATATATATATTGTAACGACCCGGTATTGTGTTCTGTGTTTGTGGGTGTGTTATGGTTCTCATGGCTACTAGCAGGGGTTAAATATGTCAGGACAGATGGAAAGGTTGGGGGGGTATGATGGGTAATCCCGCGGGATTTGGAAATGCATAAATAGGGATTACTGTCTCATCTTTCTCTTCTTTCTGTTCGGGGCCTTGATCTGTTCCTATGAGAGTGACCCTTAACTCGACAGGGTAACATTGTGTACGTTCGGCATTTAGCGGCGTGGGCTGTGGCCGGAACAATAGCCCAGTTTAGGAATAAACCTGTGTTCTGACCTGCACACCTAGAGTCCGTCTCTTTTCCCTTTATGACCCAGCCGGGTCATTACAATATTTACCAAAAAAAGATATGGCGATTGGAAATGATGTAGACAATTACATTGATGGAAGCAACAATCTTTCCGCAATATTAACTAAGAAGAAAAAGAAAAAAAAAGCCTATAGATACACTATCCTACTGATTTACTACTTCTGAAGTACTTGTAGCGCTGAGTGAAAATGGTTTTGAAATCTCACAGTATCAATTTTGCTGTAGCTTTCTTTTATGCCTGCTTCATTACTGCAAACACCGTCATCTGAGCCAGCCGATTGCACTGCTCTAGAAAGTTGAGTGAAATTGAATCTCGTGCTTCTCTCTGGTCTAATATTTATGCGCTGCAGTCCTGTGGGAGCTGCGCAGCAGTCCTGTGGGCAGTACTGTGGGAGCTGCGCAGCAGTCTCCGGACTACTGCGCGCACGCCGAAATTTAGAGGGAACATAGGTTGTTTATCCTATCCACTATATTCATATATTGCTTACACCACCCCTATCTGTGTTAAAATTCGTTTATCAAAACCTTCATGTAATTGTTGTTCATGCTGCATACTTGAGTCATTTTCTATTAAGGTATCTTTACTTTTACTCAAGTATGTCTGGAAAAAATGAACTTACAATGACCGTGATATAGTGGTTTAAAGTACTTAAGTAAAATTTCTTTTTGGGATATCTGTACTTTACTTTACTATTTATATTTTTGACAACTTTTAGTTTTACTTCACTACATTCCCAAAGAAAATAATGTAGTTTTTACTCCAGACATTTAACCTGACACCCAAAAGTACTCGTTACATTTTGAATGCTTAGCAGGACAAGAAAATGGTCCAATTCACACACTTATCAAGACAACAACACATGGTCATCCCTTCAGCCTCTGATCTGGTGGGCTCACCAAACACAAATGCATCTTTTGTAAATGATGTCTGAGTGTTGGAGTGTGCCCCTGGCTATCCATTCATTTTAAAAACAAGAAAAAGGTGCCATCTGCTTTGCTTGAAATAAGGAATTTAAAGTATATTTTAGAAATAACATTTACTTTTGATTCTTAAGTATGTTTAGAACCATATACTTTTAGACTTTTACTCAAGTAGTATTTTACTGGGTGACTTTTACTTGAGTAAGTTTCTATTAAGGTATCTATACTTTTACTCAAGTATGACAATTGGGTACTTTTTCCACCACTGCTGTGATATGTGGTTGTCCACCCAGCTATCTTAAGATTTTTTAATTTTTTATTTAGCATTTATTTAACTAGGCAAGTCAGTTAAGAACAAATTCTTATTTACAACGACTGCCTACCCCGGCCAAACCCTCCCCTAATACGGACGACGCTGGGCCAATTGTGTACCGCCCTATGGGACTCCCGATCAAGAACAGTTGTGATACAGCCGGGATAGAACCAGGGTCTGTAGTGACGTCTCTAGCACTGAGATGCAGTGCCTTAGACTGCTGCACCACTCGGGAGGCCCTAGGTGAATGCAATAACTGTAAGTCGCTCTGGATAAGAACGTCTGCTAAATGACTAACATGTAAATGTAAAATGGGTTGTAAAAATACATGAAACATGTCCTGGGTGTGGGGAAAATGGGGAAATAAAGGTTTTATCACAATCAACATCACATTGGATCACTTTTAAATGCGGAAGACACATTTCAGTTGAATACATTCAGGTGGAACTGACTAGGTATCCCGCTTAACGGAAGACACATTTCAGTTGAATGTGAACAACTGACTAGGTATCCCCCTTTCCCTTTTATTTGGGTTCAGTTTAAATGTTTATATTCAGCCTGCCATCCAGATGGTGGCAGTAACGCATCATTGTTGGGATGTCAACCGCTGCTTAAATTCCAAAGCAAAGAAGAACTAGAAACGAATCCATTTACACACTCTGGAGGGGGGCCTTGAACGACTCGTATTCATCCGTCAACGAAACGAACCAAGGAAATATATTTAACCTTCCTATCAACCTGAAGTCAATTTTAGAGTAGCGCCAGGCCCCCTCCCAAATATTGACTGAAAATAGTAGATTTCTAGACTGAATCATGGCGGATTCGAGCAACAGTGCTGCTTCGACTGGAGCTACAGGCTCGAATACTGGTGCCGCCGGGGCTGTTGAGCCCGAGGGAGCTACTGGAGTTGCGGGGATCAAGCCCGTTTTGGAGGTGGTAAAGGGGCAGAACTTTGACGTTGGCCCCCGCTATGTCAACCTCTCGTACATCGGGGAAGGGGCCTATGGAATGGTTTGGTAAGAGAAAATAAACAATGTTCGCCGTAAAAACGTTGCCTTCAGTATAAAAAAATATAAAAAACAAGCCAGCTAAGCTTCGCCTGAAGGCGTTGGCTAGCTCACTGCCTCATATCGCCTATTAATTGACATAATGACAACTAACGTCATCTGGATGTAAACGCACAATTCTACACATTACCTTGTGTATTCAATTGCATTTAACGTTACCATTGGTAGTGAGAAACTATTTATACGTAGTTAACTGGCTAGCTAGCAACAGATTGACAGCGTTTGGCTCACTTAGCTAACTATAGTAGTTAGGTTTGTTGGTAGCTACTAGCTAGCTACGCTTTGTGGTTTTGGTATGTTTTGATGCCCACCTATTGTATCCAAGTAACGTGCACAATTGCATAAAACGAACAAGCTAGTTTCTACAAGACACAGCATACGTCATTTGTAGTACATTGGGGCAAACAACGCTAGCTATCTAGCTAGTTTGCAAACTAACTAGCTATATTATAACCGCAGCGCAGGCTAACTTGCTAGCTATAAACGTTATCTTACAATTAGCTACCTAGCTAATAGGCGTGGTTATTATGAGGCTGCCAAAATCTTTTTCAATACAGGAAGTGTGATGAAGTGATTGCGCAGGTCTTTGTAATCTTGATACATTAAACAGTCCATCGTTCACACAGCGTGAGTCGTTTTTTGATGGGTCAACTGTTACTAGCAAGTTAGTTACCGGTAGCTAACTAAACAGTTCGTTGGGTGTACCGGTAGCTAACTAAACAGTTCGTTGGTTAGTTAACCAACCTCACTGATCATACCACTAGTTTTCTAATAGAAAATGTCTCGCGAGGCTTTCTGTGCAATGTTGCATAGTGCACAAGGTGGGCGAGAGAATTGTTTAATTAAGCAAGATCAAAGATTGAGTTTAGCACGATTTCAGATGTTTTCATTGGTCCTTTTATGGTAAGGGAAACCAGACTTTACAGCTCCAGCTATATGCAGTATCAACATTTTATCTGCCTCTTGTAGGTGTATGGATGTCAAGTCAGCGAGGCAAGTTTTGACTTGCGAGTCAGGGCATTTCTGGCCTTATTCAATTTATCTAAACAATGACTAGGGAAAGTGTTACACCATTATTTCATACTTGACATTTTTGACCAAATGCAGAACTTCCTAGGGCACGCCATAGCATGCACA
The DNA here is from genome assembly GCF_045679555.1 of Salvelinus alpinus. Classification (NCBI taxonomy): domain Eukaryota; kingdom Metazoa; phylum Chordata; class Actinopteri; order Salmoniformes; family Salmonidae; genus Salvelinus; species Salvelinus alpinus. Next base: position 49,443,710 of record NC_092091.1, read on the forward strand.
CTCTGAATGTAATCAAAACTGTGTATAGACTGAATATTTATTTTTAATGGCTCAAGAACTTTTACATTTCCTTGACAGTTTTATTTACTAAGTTGTCAATTAGAGCCTAACCTTAATAATTCAATATGAGCCCCTCTTCTGCAATGGTTCCTCTTAGTTGGTTGTCTCATTGTGCTCATGCTCAGGTGTCAGTCATCACTGTGTCACTATTATAAAGAACTGCCATGTCATATGCAATGTGCTGGGCTTATTGTGCAGGTTGTAACTGGAGCCCTCTCTTCCCCACATATCTTTCTCTCTCCTTGTCTCTCTCTTACATCCCCTCTCTCTCTCTCTCTCTCTCCTAACTCTCCCCCATATCTCTCCCTCTATCTTCTCTCTCCTCCACCCCACGCAGCTCGGCCAATGACGTCATGACGGATTCTCGCGTGGCCATTAAGAAGATCAGTCCATTTGAGCATCAGACGTACTGTCAGCGCACACTGAGGGAGATCAAGATCCTGCTGCGGTTCCGCCATGAAAACATCATCGGCATCAACGACATCCTGAGGGCCCGCCGCATCGAGTGCATGAGGGACGTGTATTCTTTTACCCGGAAAGGGGGATACCTAGTCAGTTGTACAACTGAATACATTCAACTGAAATGTGTCTTCTGCATTTAACCCAACCTATCTGAATCAGAGACAAATGGGGAAACTGGCTGTCTCTCTCGCTCTCTCTCTCTGTGTGTGTGTGTGTGTGTGCTCGATCTCTGCACATTACTAGTGGTGGGTAGGCTAAATAAATACAACAGAAAAGGCCTAATTAAAATAATAGTGATAAAGGAACCGAAATATGCTGGGCATGCCCAGAGTTCATAGCTGAACAATACCCGGATTGAAATTGGACTGGGAGAGAAGGCCAACGTTCCATTTTTTATTAATTTTTTTACATCCGCTCCACCCACCTGCAAAATTACGCAAGCATGGCTCCTCACTCCACTCAGCTCACATGCTCTGGTGTGGTATTAAAAAAATATTCAGCTGTTCTCCACTCATATAAAATTATGTAGAATTACATGAAATGGTTTTATCAAAGGCTATTTTTTTCTCAGACCAGCAAATACCATGATAGATTTATGCAATGCAGGCTGTATCATAGCATCATAATGATAGATTCATGCAATTCATCCAGGCTGTATCACAACCGGCCGTGATTGGGAGTCCCAATTGTTCCGAACTGACTTGCCTAGTTAAATAAAGGTAAAATAAAATAAAAAATGCTTTTATTATAAAGTAAATAAAATAGTTTCTGAAACTGCATAGCTAAGGCTCTACAGCCTGGATGAATTGCATAAATCTATCATTATGATGCTATGATACAGCCTGCATTGCATAAATCTATCATGGTATTTGCTGGTCTGAGAAAAAAATAGCCTTTGATAAACCCATTTAATGTAATTCTACATCATTTTATATGAGTGGAGAACAGCTGAATATTTTTTTAATACCACACCAGACCATGTGAGCTGAGTGGAGTGAGGAGCCATGCTTGCGTAATTTTGCAGGTGGGTGGAGCGCATGTTTAAAAAAAATAATAATAATTAAAAAATTAAAAAAATGGAACGTTGGCCTTCTCTCCCAGTCCAATTTCAATCCGGGTACTGTTCAGCCATGAGCTCTGGGCATGCTCTTCCCAGCATATTTCGGTTCCTTTATCACTATTATGTTAATTAGGCCTATTCTGTTGTCTAGTCTGTCCAAGGAGTGAGGGTAAATAGTATGACATTTCTCTGCTATCTACTTTGTTTTACTAATTATTTTGGGTATAGTGGAGGGTGAAAAAAACGTACATTTGTGGGAGGGTCTGGTACAAATATATTTTATTGAAGGGAGGGCCATCCATTTTCATTTAAGAGATGTCCGATTTTTCTCCAAGTATCCCTCATTATAAATAACGTACAGTCCCTAAATGTTTTGCATGAGTGCAGTATTTCCTTGTTCCTAGGTTGATGACTGAACCTTTGTTTTCAGTGTTATAATTCCATGCAGAAGCATTGGAAAATAAGCAAATTCATTGGACCTGCGCTGAAGTGAAAATGACTGGAAATTAATGTTAGCAGTACAGGGGGGGACGGGACTATGCAATATTGTTATGGGTGTATAAAGGCCTTTATGTTTAATAAAACTCCACCAAAAATTCACACTTCATACATGGAATTGTTTACGGTCAGGTTCAAATGGATATGTGGTTGTTGACCCGTAGTGCCCGTAACTGTCATATTCCTCCTCATCCTCTGTTGTCTCTTTAAATGGTGCCCCCTGTTGGTTCCCAACTATATAGTGCTGAAACTCATGGAGACAGACCTTTTCAAGCTTAGATCAAACAGAATAACATGGGTTATGGTTTGGTCCCCCTCTGTTCCTTAGGCTCCTTAACCCCTTGTTTCCCAGCTACATAGTGCAGGACCTGATGGAGACAGACCTGTACAAGCTCCTGAAGACCCAGATGTTGAGCAACGACCACACCTGCTACTTCTTGTACCAGATCCTGAGAGGCCTGAAGTACATCCACTCTGCCAACGTGCTGCACCGTGACCTCAAGCCCTCCAACCTGCTCATCAACACCACTTGCGACCTCAAGGTAATAATAACCAGAATACTACTACTAACCCTATATCTACAATACTACTACTGCTAACCCCAAAACTATAACTGCAATACTACTACTACTTACCCCAACTGTAACCTTAAGGCATGGTTAGCTATCCATTGGTCTAAGATCAGGGCTGATATTTATAAAGCGTTTCAGAGTATAAGTGCTGTTCTATGGTCAGTATTGCCTTGTCAATTAATTTTTATTTATTTAACTAGGCAAGTCAGTTAAGAACAAATTCTTATTTTACAATGACGGCCTACCCAGGCCAAACCCTCCCCAAATCAGGACAACGCTGGGCCAGTTGTGCGCCACCCTATGGGACTACAGATCACTGCCGGTTGTGATACAGCGCTGGATCAAACCAGGGTCTGTAGTAACGCCTCTAGCACTGAGATGCAGTGCCTTTGACCGCTGCGCCACTTGGGAGCCTTAACTATTGCCTACCACTGGGCGCGAACTCGTGATACTCAGTGCCGAAGCGTGCTGCTCAGACCACTATGCAACAGCAGTTCACTAATGGACAGGAGGCACCTGATCCTTGATCAGCACTTTTTCTATGAGACACTTATGAATACGCCCATGTTTACACTAGCTATCACCCAATCATAACCATTAGAGAGTGGGGAAATCTAACCTTGGACCAGTGGTTAGGGTCTAACCAATGTGTGAAGAAAAGTATCTACTCTATAACCAGAAGAGGGCGTTGTGAGGATTTGCTGGCATCAACAGGCCTGTATTTATTCCACCGATTCTGTTGCAAATTGTTTCTTAAGTGGAAGCTTTGTGTATGTGTGTCTACATGCTTCTCTGTGTGTTTTAACGAGCCTCCTCCGTCAGATCTGTGACTTTGGGCTGGCACGGATAGCTGACCCAGAGCATGACCACACAGGCTTCCTGACAGAGTATGTGGCTACGCGCTGGTACAGGGCTCCCGAGATCATGCTCAACTCCAAGGTGTGTGTGTGGACTGTGCATTGATTCCATGTCTGTGGACCATGTTTTCTCTGTCAGGGCTACTCCTAGTTCTTTGATAGTGTGTATGTGAATTAATGTGTTTGTACTAACACCGTGTGTTGTTCAGGGCTACTCCAAGTCCATTGATATCTGGTCAGTGGGCTGCATCCTGGCTGAGATGCTGTCCAACAGGCCCATCTTCCCTGGGAAGCACTACCTGGACCAGCTCAACCACATACTGGGTGAGAGAGAGACAGGGTGCGATCCAAATGGCAGCCTAATCCCTATCTAGTGCACTTCTTTTGACCAGCGCCTTATGAGCCCTAGTCAAAAGTAGTACAATATAAAGGGAATAGGGTGTGACACTCCCTCAAACTTTTGCATGACTTGCTGTGTGCTCTTTTCCCGAAATACCCTTTGGCAATATCCTTGACTTTGGCTTCTGTCTGTGAGAAGGGTGGACATGGCTAAACTTACCTGAACTTGCCTTATACACTGAACAAAAATAGATCCTCAGGATCTTGTCACGGTATATCTATGCATTCAAATTGCCATTGGTAAAATGAAATTGTGTTCGTTGTCTGTAGCTTTTGCATGCCCATACCATAACAGCACCGCCACCATGGGGCACTCTGTTGACATCCACAAACCACTCGCCCACACAACGCCATAGACTCTGTCTGCCACCTGCCCGGTACAGTTGAAACCCGGGATTCATTGGTGAAGAGCACACTTCTCCAGCGTGCCAGTGGCCATTGAAGGTGAGCATTTGCCCACTGAACTCGGTTACGACGCAGAACTGCAGTCAGGTCAAGACCCTGGTGAAGACGACGGAGATGAGCTTCCCTGAGAAGGTTTCTGACAGTTTGTGCAGAAATTCTTTGGTTGTGCAAACCCACAGTTTCATCAGTTGTCCGAGTGGCTGTTTTCAGACAATCCTGCAGGTGAGGAAGCCGGATTTGGAGGTCCTGTGCTGGCTTGCTTCCATGTGGTCTGCAGTTGTGAGGCCGGTTGGACATACTGTCAAATTCTCTAAAATGACGCGGTAGAGAAATTTAACATTAAATTCTCTGGCAACAGCTCTGGTGGACATTCCTGCAGTCAGCATGCCAATTGCACGCTCCCTCAACTTGAGACATCTGTGGCATTGTGTTGTGTGACAAAACTGCACATTTTAGAGTGGCAATTTATTGCTCCCAGCGCAAGGTGCACCTGTGTAATGATCATTCTGTTTAATCAGCTTTTTGATATGCCACACCTATCAGATGGATGGATTATCTGGGCAAAGGAGAAATGCTCACTTACAGGGATGTAAACAAATTTGTGCACAAATGGATCTCCTGAAACATGGGACCAACTCTTTACATGTTGTGTTTTATAATTTTCGTTCAGTATAAATTTTATATTTCCAATTTCAACTGTTTACTTCCTTGTCCTGTTGAACAGGACCCAGGTTTAAAGTGTGTGATTGGTTGTGCAGGGATCCTGGGCTCTCCCACTCCGGACGACCTGAACTGCATCATCAACATGAAGGCCAGGAACTACCTGCAGTCTCTGCCTGAGAAACCCAAGATCCCCTGGAACAAGCTGTTCCCCAAGGCGGACAGCAAGGGTAGAACACACATTATTACATTACATTATAGTAATTTATCTTACCCTGAGTGACTTAGTGCATTCATCTTAGGGTCACTAGGTAAGATCGTCATAGTAAGTAAAACTGTTCTTCAATAAAGCAGCAATTAGCGAAGTCAGTGCAATGTTTAGTGCAAGAAAGGCAAGTATAACAGCATTGTTTTATTATTTTTTTCACACATGCTCACATGCATGTGTACCCACCTTCCCATGCTAACACACACAAAATGCATACATTCACAGTTTTCAAATACATTTGCAAGCATTATATGCATATACACACACACTCCCCTTTTCCTAGCTTCACTAGTGGTCCCTGTTCTCCTACTCATGTGTGAGCTTATGGGAATACTGGCTTTTGGTACACCGAGTAGACTTCAACCTAGTTAAAATGGTAACATTAGGTGTCTATCCTTCCCTGTCATGTTGGATTGTGGTATTTATGGATAATCTATTGATTTTGGGAAGAACTATCCGTTTAAAGGTCATGAACAGTAAAAAATCATGTTTTTCATTCAATTTGATGATATTTGGATGAAACAAGATCAAAGTATGTTGACCAAAGTATGAAAATGGCTGTTGCTTCTACATTGATCAAGTTTGATCATAAAGTTAGTGGTCCCCTCCCACATGTCAAACACTTGGATTCAGGAGGTGGGATTAGTAAGGGAATAGGGTGACATCACCCTAACTAATTTTAATACACCAATGGTAACATGATATTCCCTTACCTAATTTAAATAAGTATAGCCTTGTAACCAACATTGGCGAAGGGTGCCAAAATGTGACTGTTGGGTGTCAGCAAATATATATAATACAAATTTTACACTTCATCTATGGCAAAGATATTTGAATGTTTCCCCTTTCATCTGTGTCTGGTGTTAGCTAGTTACTGGCTAGCTAGGTCTTCAGCCAGCATGAAACAAAAAGGGGGTAAGAGTCGTTCAAAGTTGTCAACACATCTGTCAGTGTTGCTGTGAACCGCATCCCAAGAGACATAACATTGATGCAATTTCGATGTGCTTTGAGTTGCTTTGTGTATCACAAAATTAGCTTGAGATGATTTTACTGCAACACGGCCCCACTGCATCCAAGTTGATTTACACACTACTGGTCAAAAGTTTTAGAACACCTACTCATTCAAGGGTTTCTTAATTTGTACTATTTTCTACATTGTAGAATAGCAGTGAAGAGATCAAAACTATGAAATAACACATATGGAATCATGTAGTAACCAAAAAAAAGTGTTAAACAAATCAATATATTTGAGATTCTTCAAAGTAGCCACCCTTTGCCTTGTTGACAGCTTTGCACACTCTTGGCATTCTCTCAACCAGATTCACCTGGAATGCTTTTCCAACAGAGTTCCCACATATGCTGAGCACTTGTTGGCTGCTTTTCCTTCACTCTGCGGTCCGACTCATCCCAAACCATCTCAATTTGGTTGAGGTCGGGGGATTATGGAGGCCAGGTCACCTCCAGCCCCTACACAGCCTGGAGGTGTGTTGGGTCATTGGCCTGTTGAAAAACAAATGATAGTCCCACTAAGCGCAAACCAGATGGGATGGTGTATCGCTGCAGAATGCTGTGGTAGCCATGCTGGTAAAGTGTGCACATGCGGAGATCATCCGTTCACCCACACCGCGTCTCACAAAGACACTGTGGTTAGAACCAAAAATCTCCAATTTGGACTCCAGACCAAAGGACAAATTTCCACTGGTCTTATGTCCATTGCTCGTGTTTCTTGGCCCAAGCAAGTCTCTTCTTATTATTGGTGTCCTTTAGTAGTGGTTTCTTTGCAGCAATTTGACCATGAAGGCCTGATTTCATGCAGTCTCCTCTGAACAGTTGATGTTGAAGTGTCTGTTACTTGAATTCTGAAGCATTTATTTGGGCTGCTATTTGAGGCTGGTAACTCTAATGAACTTATCCTCTGCAGCAGAGGTAACTCTGGGTCTTCCTTTCCTGTGGCGGTCCTCATGAGAACCAGTTTCATCATAGTGCTTGACAGTCTTTACGACTGCACTTGAAGAAACTTTCAAAGTTCTTGACATTTTCTGTGTTGACTGACCATGTCTTAAAGTAATGATGGACTGTCATTTCTCTTTGCTTATTTGAGCTGTTGTTGCTATAATATGGACTAGGTCTTTTACCAAATAGGGCTATCATCTGTATACCACACCTACCTTGTCACAACACAACTGATTGGCTCAAATGCACTAAGAAGGAAAGAAATTCCACAAATTAAATGCATTCCAGGTGACTACCCTATGAAGCTGGTCGAGAGAATGCCAAGAGTGTGCAAAGGGGGGCTACTTTGAAGAATTTTAAATATAAAATATATTTTGATTTAACACTTTTTTTGGTTACATGATTCCAGATGTGTCATTTCATAGTTTTGATGTCTTCACTTTTATTCTACAATGTAGAAAATAGTACAAATGAAGAAACCCTTGAATGAGTTGGTGTTTTGACCGGTAGTGTAGGTGTTTCAAAGAGCTGTCAGTCAAGGCGAGTTCATGAATGTAAACTCCCCCGGCCCGCTCAGTATGTCTTTTCAAACTTCCTGGTAGTTAGCCATGAGAGGGGGGGAAAGCATTTTTCTCCGATGTTGAGCATTTCTATCCAAAACAAATATTATAGCTGATATTTGAGTAACTCAAAAGGCTTTTACATGGTAATCAGAATGCCTGTTAAAGACCTTTTTAACAACACCCGTCTCTCCCTCCTCTCCTCCCTCCAGCTCTGGACCTGCTGGGCCGCATGTTGACCTTTAACCCTATCAAGCGCATCACGGTAGAGGAGGCCCTGGCTCATCCCTATCTGGAGCAGTACTACGACCCCACTGATGAGGTATGACAGCAGCAGGCAGCCCTCACATACACTAGTGCCCTCACATAATGTAGGGCCCTGTCCAGAAACCATCGAAGGCCCTTTTCACATATGAAATTCGTTACTCTGGTACAATTTCCTGAAGCGTTTGAGAATTCTACAAAATATGTTTTCCTTTCACAACACCTAAAAATAGACCACATTTTACATGCTAGCTTTCTTAACGGGCAAAAAGTTCCACGCGGCTCACGCTGTCACGTCACAATACCTGAAACTTTGGTCCTGGATTGTGGTCCCACTACTCCCGCAGGTCCAGGATTTGTTTCAGCCATGGTTCGTTTGCGTTTTACACATGCTTTATAGCGTGGATCAGTAGGGATGCGCATCTTTCCCTTTCAAGACGTATCTAGATTACATGGGCTCTGATACGATACAAGAACAATACATTTTTTGTTTGAAACGATTCGCTGCGATTCAGTTTAGAGGACAAATTGATGTGATACGATTCGATGCACTAACATTTGTTGAATAAACACATTTTCCATTCTAAATAAAAATCTGCTGCTGCTGGTTCTCATGAGCTGGGCATCTCTGAGCTGTATGTATGTATGTATGTATGTATGTATGTATGTATGTATGTATGAATGTAAGCAAGCCCCGTTCAGCAGGTATAGCCAGTAGCTTACTTTTATTCCAGTAAAACACCATTTTCAACAGCGTATAGATAATAATACCCAAGCAAATTATATAGGTTGTCACTCAACTATAGTAATAAAGCCTAATATCGCGCAAGCCATTTTAGCATTTGAATGCTGAAGGACAGGCAGCCTACCTCGCGTTGGTCAGGGTGTCAGGCTGGGCGCAGTTTGATTAGGATACTGATAGGCGTGTAACATTTCAACAAACCCACTGTAGCACTGTACTTCTCATAACCCACTCTGGGCTAATGTGATGGGCTGTAACTGCTAAGTAGCTCTCTGTAGCCCTGGCAGTCCGTCCATACAGTATGTAGAAAGTGCGACACAAGGTGCATTGGATAATTCATTGACGACTTCAGCTTGCTTATATAGAGTGGGTACTACTTGTTGGCTGAAATGGGTACGAGAGAGCGAAGTTCATAATGTGGCGCAAGCACTTTCAAGAGGTGCTGAAAACCCCCTATTCTTCTCAACCACCGAGAATGGGTGCATATCCGTGGCTATAAACATACCTATCCCTCTTGTAGTTTCTTTGGCCTGGTCAGAATCAGCTGCGAAGGGCTGTTTGGATGCACAGGGGAGACAAAGGTTTTTCTTTTTTTAGTTTCTGTCTTGCTCCAGTGGTAGGAATACTGGGGTGATGTCGGCCTGTCAACATGTCAAAATCAGTGTGTAGTGAAATGCTTGTGTTCCTAGCTCCAACGGTGTAGTAATATCTAACAATGTACACATCTAAAAGTAAAATTATGGAATTAAGAAATGTAGCAATATTAGGACGAGCAATGTCAGTCTGGAGTGTATATGTATGTGATGGGATGTATAGACATTATGGGCAGTATGTGGGTAGAATATTTTGTATATTTGTAGAATACATAGGATAGAAGTGTGTGTGTGTGTGCTTGCGCGCACACACAGCAATAGTTAAATAGGATGGCATTGACCAGAATACAGTATATACATATGAAATTAGTAAAACAGTGTGCAAACATTATTAAAGTAACCAGTGATTCCATGTCTATGTACATAGGGCAGCAGCCTCCAAGGTGCAGGGTTGAGTAACCGAGTGGTAGCCGGCTAGTTACAGTGGCTAAGTACCAGGTGGTGATACAGCCCGACAGGATGCATCTGTAAAAGTTTGTTCGGGTCTTAAGAGCCAAGCCAAATTTATTCAGCCTCCTGATGATGATGGAGAATTCTCCTGGTTTATCGACCCTACCACTCGCCATTGTACAGAACTGGATCCCGGCTGCGTATCACAAAAAGACAGTGTGAAATGCGGCAATTGAGATTTTATTTTGGATTAAAATGTTTGCATGGGCACTAGTTGTTTCAACGGAATAGTCTGAAATGTGTTTTTTTCCCCCAGCTCAAATTGACTTGAGGCATACAACGTAACGTAACGTAGGCAAAGCCTATAGGCCCAGTGTTTTTATATATATGTTTTTATTTATTTATTTGGGTTCACAGTGCGGACCGAACCGAGGTCCCTGTGCTGAGCGGTTCGGTACGAATACGTGTACCGTTACACCCCTAACTATTGATATTCCCTAGGGTTGTTACATGCTTTAGTTCACCACTGAAGGAGAGGACGCATCAGTTGTCACAAAATATGAGATTTTCAGAAGGTAGATGTGAAAGCGCCCTAAGGTGTTATGATTTTGTGTACTGTAGCCTATTTGTTGTATACTGTTATTACACTTAAGAAAATATACGGAACAAAAATATAAACGCAACATGCAATAATTTCAATGACTTCATTGAGATACAGTTCATATAAGGAAATCAGCCAAATTAAATCAATTCATTAGGCCCTAATCTATGGATTAAACATGACTGGGTAGGGGTGCAGCTATGGGTGGGCCTGGGAGGCCATAGTCCCTGGGGAACCAGTCTCAGCCAATCAGAATGAGTTTTTCTGCACAAAGGGGCTTTATTACAGACAGAAATACTCCTCAGTTTCATCAGCTGTCGTAGCTTTTACCTGCCTGCCCATACCATAACCCCACCGCCAATATGGGGCACTCTGTTGACATCTGCAAACCACTCGCCCACACAACGCCATAGACTCTGTCTGCCATCTGCCCGGTACAGTTGAAACCGGGATTCATCTGTGAAGAACACACTTCTCCAGTGTGCCAGTGGCCATCGACGGTGAGCATTTGCCCACTGAAATTGGTTACGACAATGAACTGCAGTCAGGTCAAGACGCGGTTGAGGACAATGAAGACACAGATGCGTTTCACTGAGACTGTTCCTTGTGCAAACCCACAGTTTCATCAGCTGTCCGGGTGGCTGGTTTCAGATGATCCCGCTGGTGAAGAAACCGGCTGTGGAGGTCTCAGGCTGGCATGGTTACACGTGATCTGCAATTGTGAGGCCGGTTGGACATACTGCCAAATTCTCTTAAGTGACGGAGGGGGCATGTGCTAGAGAAATTAACATTAAATTCTCTGGCAACAGCTCTGATGGACATTCCTGCAGTGAGCATGCCAATTGCACGCTACCTCAACTTGAGACATCTGTGGCATTGTGTTGTGACACAACTGCACATTTTAGTGGCCTTTTATTGTCCCCAGCACAAGGTGCACCTGTGTAATGATCATGCTGTTTAATCAGCTTCTTGATATGCCACACCTGTCAGGTGGATTAATTATTTTGGCAAATGAGAAATGCTCACTAACAGGGATGTAAACAAATTTGTGCACAACATTTGAAAGATATAAGCTTTTTGTGCGTATGTAAAATTATGGGATCTTTCATTTCAGCTCATGAAACATGGGACCAACTTTACATTTTGCATTTCTATTTTTGTTCAGTGTAGTATTTTCATTGTGTTTGTGTAGCCTGTAGCAGAGGAGCCGTTCACCTTCACCATGGAGCTGGATGACCTGCCTAAGGAGAAGCTGAAGGAGCTCATCTTTGAGGAGACGTTCCGCTTCCAGGCCACCTACCAGGGCTCCTGAGACATAGAGGTACACACATACATACACTTACATCACTCCATAACGATTACTAGAGCTTTGAAAAAGATAGGTGGGCATTCTGCTCACACATGAAGACACTTTTAGCTGTGATTTTTCTTTTGTCGTCTTCATCTCCTGTTCATATGTGTTTCAGCTTTGAAGACGAGTGACAAAGCGAGTCTTGAAACCGTCTTGGAGTCTTGAAACAGGAAGACTCCAAACGACAAGATACAAAAACAACATATATACAGCATACAAAAAAAGGACCAGAAACATTTAACAGTTAGTATTTTCTTATATATATATTTTTATTTCTATCGCAGGGAAGTTGTGTTTTTTTGGTGGGGTGGACTGTTGTCTACTTAAAGGAAAGATTCACCCATTTTGAATGTTATTTTGTTTATGTGCATCTCAGCGACGTTCTATTGATTCCCGGGTTATTTCATGTGTATCCTGAGCTATTGCCAATCAAACAGGCAGAAATTCGGATGGTATGTCGTAGCATTGTGATAAAGCCGCTATCACTACACTGTAAGTTAATAGGAATTTGACTGTTAGATCGCAAAAACATCTATAATACATGTCAGAATACTGGCTGATGTCACACGGGAGGTTGTCTTCTCTCGAATGAGCCATTGATCATATTTTTGTGATTATTCCTACCTCGAAATGTGTAATTAAACAGAGGGTCCACCACATTTCTCCTATTTGTCTGCTCTTTTTAGTTGATGCATTTCATGGTTCCATTGCATATGTCAGACTCAGCTCTACGAGGCACATCGAGCTGCAGGTTAAATATGGTGAGATTGTAGACTCTTAAATTGATAGTGCTGTTTGTTTAGGCAATTTTACAACTAACTATTTTACATGCTGATATTGACTCTGGTGTTATTTTTGTGTAGCTACATTTGCTAGCCAGCTTGCCAGCCAGCCCAGCCCGCCAGCCAGCCCATAAAGAGAGCATTGGATTGTGGGTTTTGTTGTCGAATTGAGCTACAATTGATTTCCATTTTCACATGTTGCTACCAACCTTATTATAACAACAGAATGAAACATTTGTTCACAAAAATATTGTTCTTACATTAGTGTTATTTAACACTGTAAATTATAGGAATGAGTGGTGTTGGGTGGATGTTTTCTTTAAGTACTACTGTGCTCATTTTAACCACCATCAGGATACTCTTCCCTCTTCTTTTACTGCTTTCTGCGAAGTGTGTACTGTTTAAAAAGCAAGAACTTAATCTTATTCTCCCGTCTTACCAACTCCATTTACCACTCTTCCCTGTGAGCCTTTGTTCTTTTTCCCCCTCTGTAAATCTGTGTTCTTTCTTTCCATCTCTTTCTCACTAGTCACAGTATATGTTACTGTATTAACCAACACCTTAACTGTCTGTCTTGCTCCATGGAATTATTGTTTGAGAAAAAAAGAGAAAGAAAATATGGATGGGTGCTGGTTATATGTGTACATACATGGTTTTGTTTGAGTGATCTCGTGGCGGTTTGGTTTGTACACCGTTATTTTAATGTTTATGATCAGTCAGGAGTCATATTTGTATGTTTTGAAGTTTATATTTGAGAATAATTTAACGTTTTTGGGGGGGACCACTGATTTCTAGACATTCTTTACTTGCAAAAACAAACATTCTATGTTTTACTGGCATGTTGAAGTTTTATATTTTGTTGTATTTTCTTTAGAAATGATATGTTGTTCATCTAAATGAACATGCATACATTCTTGAAATGTACAAAAGTGGCAAAGGGAGAGTGGGATGGAGGCATGGAGAGACGAGAAATGGCTTGAATCGTCTTTGTACTGTAACCCACAGCTGGCTTTCTCTATCCACACTTATAAAGAGGACGTCAGAGTTTTCAGATAGAAATACATTACCTAGAACAGGCATGATTACCCCACATCTTAGAAATGCTGACGTGATTCCCCTATTCCCCTGTGCTAGTCTGACTCACTAACACCGATCAGCGACATGCCACAGACCCTCACCGGTCCTTAAATGGAAGGTTAAGAAAAAAAACTCCAATCTTTGTTGGAGAGGGGTACCTATAGTATGTTTCTCTTTGCCCAAAACCAAATTCAATTTGAAATCAGCCTCCATATTAGAAAATGTTAAGTTCTCTGCCTGTTTGCCATTCCTCTCTCTCTCCTCCCTTCATGTGTCTGGTATCGTTTCAGGGAGTACAGTGATCTGTAAATATTGTTCATTTATTTAGTTGTGGAGGGTGGCAGGCAGAATCAGCAGATATACGGCTGACATTTACTTTAAGCTTGTGTTAAACTGATAATGGTTACGGTGTCTATGGTAATTAGTGGCTGATTTGCTCTTTGTTTTATGGTGATTGTTGCTCAGAGCTTAACGCATCGCTGTCAGATCTCCGAGTGTCACATTTTCCACTCTCATCTAACAGTGGACTGTGCCATTTTGGCATAGCACATCCTCTGCCCCTCAGAAGCTATAAGCCTCTTCATTGGTAGAAGTGGCCCTACTTTCAGATCTGGGATCAGTTTAGCCTCTCCTAATCCTTACATTTAGTCAATAGAGGAGGCGGAAAGTAAATCTGAAGCCATGGCTGTGTTCAGTACGTTCTGGAACGTTCAATTGAACGGAAGCAATGCTGTACTGAACGACCAGTTGAAAAACAGGGATGGGTTGGGTAACGCTGTCAGCATGGCTACTGCCCTTTTTTAAAAACGCTGTCAGTTATGAGCAAACACACCTCAGTGTGTTCAAGAATGTTTTTGGGAAACGTGTCGGTCAGTACAAACCGTTCCGCAATGTAGCAAATGTTAAAGCGAACTGAACGCACCTCTGATCGATCAGTGCATATGGGCAGGATCATCCATTCCACACCCCTCAATTACCAGCCATGCTTTACTCAAAGGGCTTTACCCCTCAGGTCGCACCCACCTTACATTTATCTCGCTTCTGATTGGCTGAGACCTCCCAAATCACATCCCAGGTTGCGCTGCCATTCATTTACTCATTTCTTTTTCTCTTATTTTCTCCTGTACATTTTTTATATTTTTTGTTCCTCCTCCCTCGAACTGATTACTCCCCCCCCCCCCATCATGGCTAGAAATTAAAGCAGATCTGGTTTAAAGGGGAGGAGCATTGCTTGAGTGACATCTGTTCGTCATGTTGGGGGAAGAGGGGTTACTTGCGTCAATCATCTCAATCAGCGCACCTGCACTTTGCCACAGTAACCAAACTTTTTCCCCTAATGTTTTTTTCTTTCTTGTTTTAGTCTCATTGGCCTATTCTTTTGCGCTTACTTAAATGTATTTTTCCTCCCTCTAATCTGCTTGTTTTTCTGGGCAGATTTTTCATGGAAGCTCACTGGAGGACGTCACACTTTTTATTGAGTGTGTGCGTGTCAAGTGTCTTAACACACATTTGCAGTGTCCCACCCTGGTCCGCACTGTTTCATTGTGTGTGTGTGTGTATAGTCTGTCGTTGAAACACAGCAGACACTACTCCAATCGGCAGGATGTATGCATGTGTCTCTCTGCGTCTGTGTTTTATCGTTTTGAAACGCACTCCAGAGGCTTTCCCCTTACTTGTATCTGCATGTTTGGATTCTTGTGACTGTCTGTCGTTCTCTGACCAAAAGCTGCTTTACTATCCCCAACCCCTCTTTACCCCTCCCCCTCCCCACCAGTGACACGACCCAACTGACCGCCAGTCTCATCGGAGGACCATGCGAATGAACCAACGGGACCATGTTTGCAATACGCAATCACTCACTTTTTCACAGACACACGCATACACACATCCTTGCACACAACACACCACATATGTACACGCACACAGTACATGAATAAAACATGCATATTCAGGCCGGTTTCTAAATAATGTCCTTTTTTAAATGGCTGTTCTTATTATTGTTATAGTGATGAGTTGTTTTATTTTTTTTAATACTAAGGGAGTTTTTTTTTAAATTAATGTTTTTATTTCTCTTTTTTGTTTCTCTTACGGTTGTGCTATAACTAGTAGTGTTTTCACAGATATGAGCTATTGAGGGTTATCGTCTATGAGTATTATGAATTAAACAATTATATACATATAATAAATACAATTCCTGATACTGGTAAACTGTCTGTTGGTTTTCTTTGTCTTATGGTCTGTCCTTGTTCATGGTACTGAATGGCAGTTTGGACAGCGTTATAGAAATATCTTAGGATACTAGTGAATTTACCAGTAATATTCGCTGTTAACGTGTCACAACCTGCTAAAAAGAGCAATCTCCTCCCTCCTGTTCCAAGCCAAGTTGTCCTGTTAGACAACTCTTCTTTCTCCTTTTCCTCCTCGGCATGTCTCTGCATGGGTTCGGTATTCTCCCACAGGGCTCAACCTCTGTTTACTTCATCAAGGTTTGGGAATACGTAAAGCACGACTTTAGTTTAATAGCTAATGCAGGATTGAGTGACCGACTGCATTTGATATACTGGTTGGTTACAGAAGGCAAAGGGCACTAGAACGTCTTATAATTTACAGTACTTGCTTATACTGGACCTTGGATTGTGTGTGGCCTTGTCAGTTTGGGAAGGAATGCTATACTGGGGAGTGAACAATTTTTTTCCCTCTGGCATACATGCTATGCTTTTGCTTCTCCGATTATCTAGTTTAGTCTCTCGTTTGCTACTTTTCAGCATTTGTATTGATGTAAACAATGCTGTGCTATACAGTATTCTGCTGAAGTTGCATGCCTGCTTGTGAAAGTGCATTTACATAGCTTTTGACACCTATTCTTTGTTAAGTACACTGTCTGTGTGTGTTTAAGCTCGTGTGTGATAAAAATGAGTTTACATACCCATCCTTAGTTAAATAAAAGGTGCCTGACGGCATCGAAACCTGCCATGTATCAACGCTTGCTCACACGCCCTTTACCAGCCTATAGTGTTAGCTCTCTCTCATATCTGTTGCTAGAGGTAGCACCCATAATGTTATCATTACATTCATGTTATTTGAGGTTTGCTTTTAATGTATTTTATAGCCGCACTTCGTGTAGGATAGTTCCATTTACATGATTACTTTATCACACACACAGTGAACGAGACTGAGTTTCTGTGTCACAAAAGGCAGTAAAGCCTGAGACGAACAATATATGCCACAGGGAAGGGAAAGAGAGAGGTGTGGGAGGCCAGCTCCTACTAACGGACTAGTATTTAATTAACTGTGATTTTACGACTTCGTGTGGGTCCCAGTTACACAGGGAGAAAGGGAGAGTGCGACGGAGATAAGGGTTGACTACAAACAGAACCCATGGAGGGAAGGAGAGTAGCGTTAGGTGAGGTTATGAGTAAGAGTTTTGCTAAGCATTCAAGTGCAGGTTATGGGAGTAGGACCTTGTGGCACTTCCTTTGGATGCCTCCTTTGGTTGTACCAGTTTTTCAAGTCCTGTTTTTTTTTTTTTACTGTATAAAAGTTGTTACAACATTGTTCTAGGCTGACAGGTGACCAATGGACTGACGGAGAGAGAAACCGAGTGATCAGAATAAGAGGAGTAGTAAAGTGGAGGATAGAAAGAGAGAAGATAATTGTGTGAAAGAGTCAAGTGAAGTTTATAATATGACCAGGTCAATTGAGTATCTTTAGATGCACTTGAAGAGGATTTGGAGTGGTTTCTACATTGGCTGTTAGTTACCTGTGTTATGAAGCAGCTCATTGGGGGATAGCTGAAAATATTGAAAGTATTTTATTACAACTTGTAGAACAAGGGACTCATATCTGGCAGGTTATTTTCCATCAGTACACAGCCTGACACTTGTAGGTGTTCTATTCATTTATTGTTGGAGTATCTAGGAGGATCCAAGGACCTCTGCCTTTTGATACTGCGCCTAATTGCCTTCGGACACTTTTGAGGACCGTTTGAGGAGAATTGATTATGGCCAGTTTCCTGTACTTTATCCTTCCGGCCCTAGGGGGCTACACCCTGACGTCGCTCTACCTGTTGAAGAACCCTCAGATCCTCCACAAGAAGAAACGGGCTGCCTTCCACTGCACCCACATCTCACACAGAGGAGGTAAGGAAGGAACGGTGGAGGGATGTAGTAGTTACCTTGCTGTTTCACTTTTCATCTATAATCATTGATGTGAATAGACTGGACTAGTGAAAGTGGAATGTTTGGAGCCTGTGGTGTAGCTGCAAGCAGGAATGCTGAGTGACTATTGATTTGACCCAGAGTCACACTATATCTGGATAAATATTTAGCTCTGATTTGAACTATCCTGCTAGTTCAAGTCAGTGGGGATCAAGGAAAAGCAGGCTATAGAGCGAGAGTCTTGGAGCTGGATATGACACTGACGTTCTCTGCTTTTCTGATCTGTGTTGGCAGGAAGCGGCGAGAGGATAGAGAGCACCATGGAGGCTTTCACACAGTAAGTGACCAGCCCTAACCAAACCTGACTTCAGATCAGTTACAGTGCGTATCATAAGTATTCACCCCCATTCGATTTCTTCACATTTTATTGTGTTACAAAATGGATTTAATTGTATTTTTCTTAAACGATCTACCCAAAAATCATTTTTTTAAAGGAGGCAATACATGTTAGAAACACCTTTGGCAGCAATTACAGATGTGATTCTTTTTGGGTAAGTCTCTAAGAGCTTTGCACACCTGGATTGTGAAATATTTGCCCATTATTCTTTAAAAAATACTTCATGCTCTGTCAAATTTGGTTGTTGATCATTGCTAGACACAGACAGTGATTTTCAAGCAGATTTAAGTCAAAACTGTAAGTAGGCCACTCAAGAACATTCACTCATTGGAGGCTGCTGAGGGGAGGACGGCTCATAATTATGTCTGGAATGGAGTCCATGGAGTGGTAACCACATCTTTAATGTGTTTGATATCATTCCATTTACTCCATTCCAGACATTGTTATGAGCCGTCCTCCCATCAAATCAAAGTTTATTTGTAATGTGAAATGCTTACTTACAAGCCCTAACCAACAGTGCAATTTTTAAGTAAAAAATAGGTATTAGGTAAACAAATAAGTAAAGAAATAAAAAACATTAAAATGACAGTGAAAATAACAGTACCGGTACAGAGTCGATGTGCGGGGGCACCGGTGAGTCGGGCTAATTGAGGTAATATCTACATGTAGGTATTGTTAAAGTGACTATACATAGATGATAAACCGAGAGTAGCAGCAGAGTATAAGAGGGGGGGGGGGGGGGGGGGTCTTGAATGGCAGGACACAATGCAAATAGTCCGGGTAGCCATTTGATTACCTGTTCAGGAGACTTATGGCTTGGGGGTAAAAGCTGTTGAGAAGCCTTTTGGTTGTAGACTTGGCGCTCCGGTACCGCTTGCAATGCGGTAGCAGAGAGAACAGTCTGACTGTGGTGGCTGGGGTCTTTGACAATGTTTAGGGCCTTCTTCTGACACTGCCTGGTGTAGAGGTCCTGGATGGCAGGCAGCTTAGCCCCAGTGATGTACTGGGCCGTGCGCACTACCGTCTGTGGTACTTTGAGGTCGGAGGCCGAGCAGTTGCCATACCAGGCAGTCAGGATGCTCTCGATGTTGCAGCTGTAAAACATTTTTTTTATTTTTTTATTTTACCCCCTTTCCTCCCCAATTTTCATGGTATCCAATCGCTAGTAATCACTATCTTGTCTCATCGCTACAACTCCCGTACGGGCTCGGGAGAGACGAAGGTTGAAAGCCATGCGTCCTCCGAAGCACAACCCAACCAAGCCGCACTGCTTCTTAACACAGCGCGCCTCCAACCCGGAAGCCAGCCGCACCAATGTGTCGGAGGAAACACCGTGCACCTGGCCCCCTTGGTTAGCGCGCACTGCGCCCGGCCCGCCACAGGAGTCACTGGAGCGCGATGAGACAAGGATATCCCTACCGGCCAAACCCTCCCTAACTCGGATGACGCTAGGCCAATTGTGCGTCGCCCCACGGACCTCCCGGTCGGGGCCGGCTGCGACAGAGCCTGTGCGCGAACCCAGAGACTCTGGTGGCGCAGCTAGCGCTGCAATGCAGTGCCCTAGACCACTGCGCCACCCGGGAGGCCCAGCTGTAGAACATTTTGAGGATCTGAGGACCCAAGCCAAATATTTTCAGTCTTGGTGTGTTTGGACCATTCTAGTTTGTTGGTGATGTGGATACCAAAGAACTTGAAGCTCTCATCCTGCCACACCACAGCCCCATCAATGAGAATGGGGTGTGCTCGGTCCTCCTTTTCCTGTAGTCCACAATCATCTCCTTTGTCTTGATTACGTTGAGGGATAGGTTATTATTCTGGCACCACACCGCCAGATCTCTGACCTCCCTACCGGCTGTCTCGTAATTGTCGGTGATCAGGCCTACCACTTGTGTCGTCTGCAAACTTAATGATGGTGTTGGAGTCGTGCCTGGCCATGCAGTCGTGGGTGAACAGGGAGTACAGGAGGGGACTGAGTACGCACCCCTGAGGGGCTCCAGTGTTGAGGATCAGCGTGGCAGATGTGTTGCTACCTACCCTCATCACCCGGGGCGGCCCGTCAGGAAGTCCAGCATCCAGTTGCAGAGGGAGGTGTTTAGTCCCAGGATCCTTAGCTTAGTGATGAGCTTTGTGGGCACTATGGTGTTGAACGTTGAGCTGTAGTCAATGAATAGCATTCTCACGTAGGTGTTCCTTTTGTCTTGGTGGAAAAGGGCAGTGTGGAGTGCAAAAGAGATTGCATCATCTGTGGATCTGTTTGAGCGGTATGCAAATTGGAGTGGGGTCTAGAGTTTCTGGGATGATAGTGTTAACATCAATGTGGCTGTAGTGGAGCTGGTCGAGAGTTTCAAGTTCCTTGGTGTCCACATCACCACAAACTATCATGGTCCAAACACACCAAGACAGTCGTGAAGAGGGCACGACACCTTTTCCCCCTCAGGAAACTGAAAAGACTTGGTCCCCAGATCCTAAAAAGTAATTCAGCTGCACCATCGAGAGCATCCTGACCGGTAGCATCTCACCTGATATGGCAACTGCTTGTCATCTGACCGTAAGGCGCCACAGAGAGTAGTGCATAAGGCCTAGTACATCACTGGGGCCAAACTTCCTGCCATTCAGGACCTATACACTAGGTAGTGTCAGAGGAAGGCCCAAAAAATTGTCAAAGACTCCAGTCACCCAAGTCTTAGACTGTTCTCACTGCTAACGCACGGCAAGCGGTACCGGAGCACCAAGTCTAGGTCCAAAAGGCTCCTTAACAGCTTCTACCCCCAAGCCATTAGACTGATGAACAATTAATCAAATGGCCACCGGGATATTTACATTGACCCCCTACTCGCTCTGTTTATTATCTATGCATAGTCACTTTACCCCTACCTACATGCACAAATTACCTTGACTAACCTGTACCCTCTCACATTGACTCATAAACCTTGCTGTCTGTCTCTTCGACATTTCAACATTGTTTCAATATTCAAACTCAATCTCAAGCTGTCCCATAGTTATGAAAGTGTCGGGAGTCAGGATGAGACAGACAGACAGACATTTCTCAGCCAGTCGAAATCATGAATCAGCTGGCATCATTTTCATGGATATTTACAAAGAAATATCAATTGAAAAAATATCAAAATAAATGAAGCCCGGCTAGTTTAAAGTCTATCCAGCTTCAGTTTGAAGTGTTTGTGTTAGCTGTGTTGTTTGCTAGCTCCTCTGAACAACAGTGTCCTGATGAGAGAGCACATTTTCTATGCCAGGCGAAATCGTGCCTCATTAGCTCATTGTTATGGTTGTATCCAACACTAGAAAGCAACTTAAACAAATGCAAATGAAGCTACTCTGCTGTTATTTTGGCTGCACTGTTTGACGTGACTGTAAGTTAGCCGTAATTGGCTAGCTAGAATTCAAGGGATAAAAATGTTGCCAGCCAGTATGGGTATGGAACATTTAGAACGAATGACTAGAACAATTTAGAACAAAAAGACTGAACAACTGGGTCGATTCTCTGGCAAACGAACCGGTTTGGGGTGCAACCTTTGATTTGTGTCGGGACTATATATTGTGGAAGGATGAAATAGTTTTAATAAATTCATCAAAATAAAGTTGAATGAAAATATGTCAATAATTTTTTGAATATGTAGATAACCCGTTGTTCAAAAGAGATAATGCCCTCGAAGCCGGTGTTGGAAGGGTATTGGCACAGTTTGCCGGCCCTCGACAAACACCCGTGCCAATATATCCTCCAAACACAGGCTTCTCGGGCATTATCACTTAACTGAATCAGGGGTGTGAATACAGTACTTATGTAAATTTGATATTTGAAAAAAATGAATGAAAACATCTTTTAACTTTGTTATTATGTGTAGATGGGTGACAAAAATATATTTAATCCATTTTAAATTCAGGCTGTAACACAACAAAATGTGCAATAAGTCAAGGGGTATGAATACTTTCTGAAGGCCCTGTAGGTCCATTATATTTTTGACATACTTTCGATTTGATTTTAGTCATTTTAAAGTATGTTTATTACATTTTTTTGGTATTTTTTCTCAAACCACCGTTAAGCTGGATTGGGCCCCCTCACGGGCCAGATCCGGGCCGTATGTTTGACAACTCTGAGCTAGATTAGATTCAATCAGATCAAGCATTAACATGCGCTAACCGACACCTGCATAGTTGGTGTTTCAAATCGGTGAGCAGCTGCTCGTGTGGTCATTGTCACAAAGCCACACCCGTCTGCAATAAGTATGATGCCCGGGAGCCACTTGTGGGTTGACAGCTCTAATGCAGTTCCACCTACGACACCTTCAAAACAACAGTAATGCGGGTGTCTGCATTTAATCTACCCCCCCCTCAGTGCGGTGGAGCAGGGTACAGGAATGCTGGAGCTGGACTGTCACCTGACCCTGGATGGTCATGTGGTCGTGTCACATGACGATAACCTCCTGAGGCAGACTGGCCATGATGTCACCATCTCCTCCCTAAACCTAGAGGTCAGAGGTCAAATGTATATTAAGACTATAGAAATAGAATGTAAAACTCCCCTTGATTGTTGCTTGAACTCTTTGTTACCATAGCTATTCTGACCTTAATCTGTATGTATTATAATGTGTATACATGTAGGCCCCTTTTATAATCTGTTCCGTAAACTGTTTGCGCTTTTATAAACTGTTCCATACAGAAATGAGACAGTTCATTCATTTTGTAGTATAAAATATGAATTGTGTTTTCTTCTCAGGACTTACCCTTGTATAAGGACAGACTGGAGGTCACGTTTAATGAAGGTATCCACTGTAACACATACACACATACACTACATGGCCAAAATTATGTGGACCCCTGGTCGTCAAACATTTAATTCCAAAATCATAGGCATTAATATGGAGTTGATCCCCCTTTGCTGCTATAACAGCCTCCACTCTTCTGGGAAGGCTTTCCACTAGATGTTGGAACATTGCTGCAGTGACTTGCTTCCAATCAGCCACAAGAGCATTAGTGAGGTTGGGCCTCGCTTTGTGCATGGGGGCATTGTTTTTGATTTTAAACTTTTTAAATTTTTCATTATTAGTAAAAAAAAAAAATGAACCCCTTTTTCTCCCCAGTTTCATAGTTAGTCTTGTCTCATCGCTGCAACTCCCGTACGGACTTAGGGAGAGGTGAAGGTCGAGAGCCGTGTGTCCTCCGAAACACAACCCAACCAAGCTTCTTGACACAATGCCCACTTAACCCGGAAGCCAGACGCACCAATGTGTCGGAGGAAACACCCGACACCTGGCAACTGTGTCAGCGTGCACTGCGCTCGGCCCGCCACAGGAGTCGCTAATGCACGATGGGACAAGGATATCCCTGCAGGGCAAACCCTCCCCTAACCCGGACGACACTGGACCAATTGTGCGCCACACCATGGGTCTCTGAGTTGCCGCCGGCTGCGACCGAGTCTGGACTCGAACCCAGAATCTCTAGTGGCACAGCTAGCACTGCGATGCAGTGCCCTAGACCTCTGTGCCAATCGGGAGGTCCGCACGGGGGCATTGTTATGCTGAAACATGAAAGGGCCTTCCCCAAACTGTTGCCACAAAGTTGGAAAGGGGGAAGCACAGAATCGCCTAGAGAATGTCATTGTATGCGGTAGCATTAAGATTTCCCTTCACTGGAACTAAGGGGCCTAGCCCGAATCATGAAAAACAGCCCCAGGGCATTATTCCTCCTCCACCAAACTTTACAGTTGGCACTATGCATTCGGACAGGTAGCGTTCTCCTGGCATCTGGCAAACCCAGATGTGTCCGTCAGGCTGCCAGATGGTAAATTGTGCTTCATCACTCCAGAGGACGCGTTTCCACTGCTCCAGAGTCCAATGACGGTGAGCTTTACACCACTCCAGCTGACGCTTGGCATTGCGCATGGTGATCTTAGGCTTGTGTGTGTCTTCTCGGCCATGGAAACCCATTTCCAGACGAACAGTTATTGTACTGATGTTGCTTCCAGAGGCAGTTTGAAACTTGGTAGTGAGTGTTGCAACCAAAGACAGACGATTTTTACAGGCTATGCGCTTCAGCACTCTGTTGTCCTGTGAGCTTGTGTACCACTTGGTGGCTATGCCATTGTTGCGCCTAGACGTTTCCACTTCACAATAACAACACTTATAGTTGACTGGGGCAGCTCTAACAGGGCAGAAATTTGACGAACTGACTTGTTGGAAAGGTGCCACATTGAAAGTCACTGAGCTCTTCAGTACGGGCCATTTTACTGCCAATGTTTGTCAACGGAGATTGCATGGCTGTGTGCTTGATTTTATACACCTGTCAGAACAGGTGTGGCAGAAATAGCCAAATCCACTAATTTGAAGGGTGTCCACATATACTTTTGGTGATGTAGTGTGTCTCAATCAGACAGACAGCGTCATTGCATCAATGCTGCGTAATAAATTAAATTTTTTCATGATGTAATCCGAAGTTTTTTGTGGCTGCGTGTGCAGCAAAAGTTCCACATTCACCCTTTGCTACTGTTTCTGTCAAGTCTAAGCATACAATTTTATGCATACGTTGCACCACACAACACACTGCAACTACCTCTGCAACTCAATGCTGCAAGGCGAACGCAGCTTTCCATTGGAAATTCATGTACTTCTGGTGTACCAAAATACAACGACGCTGTCAGCCTAATCCAGGCAATACACACACAGAGACACACACACACACTCATCCACCATACTTCTCTGACAGAAGTGGGTCAATGGCATAGACAAATGCTCCTTGTGAGGTTTCGCACCAATGTGTATGTGCGTATATGCGTGCATGCATGTGTGTATTATCATGACATTCACTACCTCACCCTTCTCCCTCCCATCCCCTCCCTATCTTCCTTCCTTTCCCACACCAGGCCGCTACAGCACCGGAACAGACAGGAAGTTCACCCTGTTGGAGGAAGTGTTCAGGAAGTTCCCTAAAATGCCAGTCAACATCGAAATCAAAGAAGACAACAGCTTGCTGATGGAGAAAGTACAGGACTAAGCAGAAATGAATCAAATCCAACTTTATTTAAACTTTACACTTTACATTGTTTTAAGGTGACCCCATTGAGCTAAATCCAATCAAATTCAACTTTATAAATATAGCAGTGAGCAGCAATGAACGGGGTTCACAGGAGGACAGAAAGGACACAAGATAGTTGGATAACAAAGCAAGCACTATATCATGTAGGAACTATCTTCCTTTGTGCAATCAGTGAAAGCATTACCATGGTTATCGCTCAATACCACAAGGATGAAGACATCTATAGTGCCACCAACTGGTTCAGTGCAGCCATCTAAGGTTGCAGTGACTTTATAGTCACACAGCTTCTAAGGACATATACATTGGTTTACATACCAAATTTCATGGCCCCATTTCTATCGGTTCAGTTCTTATAGCCCTGGTGTTATATGGTGCCATCTAGTTGTGTAACGTGGCCGACTTTGAATGCAGCAACTAATTATTCTCCAATTCATTAGAGGTTAATTCATTGAGTCCATACCAAATCTGGAGTCAATATGATTTATGGTTCGTGAGAAGATTTGTGTTTTTAGCATTAGCATATGTGCTAACGTGCATTTATAGGTACAGTGCAGCCATATTTGAATTTAACAACTAAAACCATTAAAGACTGACGTCATGAGTCTAAATATAAAATCTGGACATAATCTGACATATGGTTCACGAGGAGAAGACGATTGCAGATGTTTATGAGCATAAGCGTTCCATATGCAAAGAAGGAGTTAAGTTCTCTTCTTTTTTGAGTAATCAATACCAATTTCAGTGTGGTTCATCTTACAGACGTCCATGATAGCAGTTTCAAGTTGATAGGCCATTGTGAAGTGGATTTAAATGGACACACAAAATCAGATTTTTGATTTGTCATTAACCAATCACTTAGCTTGGTGTTATTTGGACTTGTTTTTCAAAGATTTTCCAAAATTCTCAAGATGGTTGAAAAAAATATCCTGACAGGCCTTATGGGTCCTCGAGGCAAATTTGTTCAGCATGAGGAAAGACACCTAAGTCAAACGGGGCGGTGGATATGAGGGTTTAAATGAGACCGCTTATAACATTGTCACCTATAAGCCAATCGGTACCATTCTTTTTGACACATTTTACTCATGGTCTTTGTGTGCCAAATTAGGAAAAAAGTTACCAATCTATGCTTGAGTTATTTGACCATGTCAGGAAAAAAGGAATCTAACAATAATAGGTTTCACAGCTTCACTGAATGTTTGAGTCACAGACAACGAATAACTCCCCTCTCCCTTTCTGCCCCGGTCTCTCTTCTATCGCTCTCTCTCTCGCTCCATACCTTCTTCAATCTCTCTCAGGCGTCCAACATGGTGAAACAGTATGATAGAGAGGACCTCACAGTGTGGGCGACTGTAGACTCTACCATTATGAAAAAGTGCCGCAGAACTGTAAGTGTCAACTAGGGGAAGATACAATAAACTGAACCAGGGGTCTAACTCCAACTCCTGTCCTAGGAAGGGATATTTTCTTGCACTCGCTCAACCCACCCTCTCTCTTCCCTGTCCCTCCTGCTCTCTTCTATCCCGTTCCTCCATCTCTCCCTCTCCTCTCACCTCTCTCTCTCTCTCTCTGCTCTCCCTCTCTCCTTGTAGAACTCCACCATGCCCTATAGTTTCAGTATGAGACGAGGGCTGCAGCTGCTCCTCCTTTACTACAGCGGCCTGCTGCCCTTTGTACCGCTGGGAGAGAGCTTCCTGCAGTTCTACCTTCCCCGCATCATTAACAGGTGTGTGTGTGTGCACGTGTGTGTCATGTATGTTTTTTTGCATATGGGTTCCAAAGATAATGTGCTGATATAGTACCCATCTGACTTCACCATCATCTGTTATGTCTGTGCATGGATGTGTGTGGTCACATGTTTATCTTTGAGTATAGGTGCAGACGGATGTGTGGTGACAGAGAGCTTTCTATTGTTCTTTCTCTGGCAACCCTGTGTTTGTGTATGTCGTAAATTGTAACTGTATCATATAATCTCATTCTATTTGTGCAGGACATATATTCCTGAGGAGCGTCTTCTGAAGAACAGAATGGTCATCTATCTGATAGATAAGTGGGTACATTTACTACAGTAAAAAAGCAGTTCCCTTTCCCTACTAAAACCAACAGACTATATACACTGTTCAAAAAAAATAAAGGGAACACTTAAACAACACAATGTAACTCCAAGTCAATCACACTTCTGTGAAATCAAACTGTCCACTTAGGAAGCAACACTGATTGACAATAAATTTCACATGCTGTTGTGCAAATGGAATAGACAACAGGTGGAAATTATAGGCAATTAGCAAGACACCCCCAATAAAGGAGTGGTTCTGCAGGTGGTGACCACAGACCACTTCTCAGTTCCTATGCTTCCTGGCTGATGTTTTGGTCACTTTTGAATGCTGGCGGTGCTTTCACTCTAGTGGTAGCATGAGACGGAGTCTACAACCCACACAAGTGGCTCAGGTAGTGCAGCTCATCCAGGATGGCACATCAATGCGAGCTGTGGCAAGAAGGTTTGCTGTGTCTGTCAGCGTAGTGTCCAGAGCATGGAGGCGCTACCAGGAGACAGGCCAGTACATCAGGAGACGTGGAGGAGGCCGTAGGAGGGCAACAACCCAGCAGCAGGACCGCTACCTCCGCCTTTGTGCAAGGAGGAGCACTGCCAGAGCCCTGCAAAATGACCTCCAGCAGGCCACAAATGTGCATGTGTCTGCTCAAACGGTCAGAAACAGACTCCATGAGGGTGGTATGAGGGCCCGACGTCCACAGGTGGGGGTTGTGCTTACAGCCCAACACCGTGCAGGACGTTTGGCATTTGCCAGAGAACACCAAGATTGGCAAATTCACCACTGGCGCCCTGTGCTCTTCACAGATGAAAGCAGGTTCACACTGAGCACATGTGACAGACGTGACAGAGTTTGGAGACGCCGTGGAGAACGTTCTGCTGCCTGCAACATCCTCCAGCATGACCGGTTTGGCGGTGGGTCAGTCATGGTGTGGGGTGGAATTTCTTTGTGGGGCCACACAGCCCTCCATGTGCTCGCCAGAGGTAGCCTGACTGCCATTAGGTACCGAGATGAGATCCTCAGACCCCTTGTGAGACCATATGCTGACACATGCATATTTGTGGCCTGCTGGAGGTCATTTTGCAGAGCTCTGGCAGTGCTCCTCCTGCTCCTCCTTGCACAAAGGCGGAGGTAGCGGTCCTGCTGCTGGGTTGTTGCCCTCCTACGGCCTCCTCCACGTCTCCTGATGTACTGGCCTGTCTCCTGGTAGCGCCTCCATGCTCTGGACACTACGCTGACAGACACAGCAACCCTTCTTGCCACAGCTCGCATTGATGTGCCATCCTGGATGAGCTGCACTACCTGAGCCACTTGTGTGGGTTGTAGACTCCGTCTCATGCTACCACTAGAGTGAAAGCACCGCCAGCATTCAAAAGTGACCAAAACATCAGCCAGGAAGCATAGGAACTGAGAAGTGGTCTGTGGTCACCACCTGCAGAACCACTCCTTTATTGGGGGTGTCTTGCTAATTGCCTATAATTTCCACCTGTTGTCTATTCCATTTGCACAACAGCATGTGAAATTTATTGTCAATCAGTGTTGCTTCCTAAGTGGACAGTTTGATTTCACAGAAGTGTGATTGACTTGGAGTTATATTGTGTTGTTTAAGTGTTCCCTTTATTTTTTTGAGCAGTGTACAAGCTTTGATAAAAGATTAAACCACCTGCAAAACTCTCATGTTGTTCCAGATTAACGATGAGGAAGAGTCTATTCAAACATCTGGCCAAAAGAGGAATTCAGGTACAGAGCAACCATCATCATTACTATTATCATCATAATTGTTACTGCCATCACTTCCTAGCCCCTTCTGCTAACTTCTACTGCTTCAGTATGTCCTGGCCCGTTAGTAGGCTCAGCAGAGCTCCTGTTACATCCCTCTTTCCCTTATCCAGCCCTTTAAGAACTATAGACACTCTGAGTGTGTAGGGCAAGGAGCAAACATGGGAGTTCCAATCCAGCCTGATTTTAGTGGAATTTCTCTGTTATAGTGATCTATAATGGGCTTTTGGATGATCAGTGGGCAATGGCCGGCCTCCCCCACCCCACGCGGCATCAGCAAAGAGACCTGCTCCAACTCTGTCATCAGTTAGACAGCCAAGATCATGGGTCGTAAAAAACGGAAAGGGTGCCTATAAACTTAGAAAGAACACATTCTACATTGTCACCTCACTCAAAACATCATATTTTTGGGGCGGGCTAAAACTATGATCTGGTCAAACAGTAAAGTGCATTATCCTAATGATTCCTGTAATGAAAGTGGCCTGTGCCCTCGCTGGGGCCTGCTGATGCAATGAGCGAGCCACTCTCCTCTCCCCCCATGCGCTCGAGAGAAAAATGCTTTCTAAGCGTACAACAAGCTTCATCCCCTTGTCCCAGGAGGTTCTCAGCTTTCTGTAGGTATAATTATTTATTTCCCTACTCTCAATATTCAGCTCAATCACAACTATTTTACAACCAAGATATTTTATATGGGTTTGAGATATGGAGCTCTTGGGTAGTAGACTATAACTGCAATGGGTAGTAGCCTACAAATGTGTTTTTTAGCACATAACATTTACTGTTGGATTAATACATGGCTACTAGCAGTGGGTATTATATTTAGAGTTAGAAATGTAATGAATGTGCTTTTTTAGTAGTTTCCACTTCTACGGGTGTTGAACCCTACATTAATTAGCCTATGATATTAGTTACTGCACATTAAGATGTATGTAATTCTTCTCTATACAACAAAAATAAATCAGTAAATCCTGGAGTCCTATTTTGAAAGTAAAATATAGCAACTATAGTTTAATTTTGAACCCCAAAATTCGTGACAATCACTGGATTAGCACATAAAAATATAATGAAAAATGCATTCCTGCTTGGACGTGAATACCTCAGTAGTCTATTTATTATACTTCTTAATAAAGTACTACAAATGACTTTATAAGATGATTACTCGTGATTTGGGTCTGACCAAATCATGGGCTGGTGCCACCAACTGTAAAAGTAAGTGGCACCAGTAGAAAATGATAGTCTGGAGGCCTGTAATAGAAATGAATAGGGTAGTTGTTGATTCAGGGGAACACATATGATAGGCACTCATTTGAAATATAGCTTAAGGTCTAGATTCAATCAGATCAAGAGTTAACCAGCGATAGCTGCATTGCTGATGTTTTGGCGGTGTTGGAGCTGTCAAATCGGTGAGCAGCTGCTCTTGATTATTGTCACAAAGCCACACCCCTCCCACTCGCGTTAGAAGTTCAGAACAAGAAAGTGTAGTCTATATAAAAAATAATGATGCTCATATTGAAAATCATTCAACTAAATAATGAGGATTTCTATCAGCCTAATCGATGTGCAGATTAATATCTCAAACTCCAGTGTTCAAAATGATAAACAAGGCTACATGGGATTTCTCTTAATGCAACTTCGTGCAGCCTATGGCAATGTCCGCTTTAGGTATAATGCCAGGAGCTACTTGTGGATTTGACATTTCTTACACAGTTCCACCGCCAAAACAACTGCTATGTGGGTGTTGGCTAAAGCAGAAGAAGCACAGAGTGACAGCAGAGAAGATGCTGAGACAGATCGACAGCACACATGGAAGGCAAACAAAATAGCTAGAGCAGAGGCACAGTTAAAGTGTTAAGTTGTATCTCCAGTGGTGCTTTTACATATTGTATTTGTTTTAAAAATGAGCTGGTTAAAAAAGATGAGGACCACATCTCGCCAGCCACTGGTACAGAAATTGTTGAGAAATGCTGTACTTAACTGCCAATGTTATGTGTCAACACACTGCTTGTGTCTAAGTTTAACTTAGTGGATGAGAATGTTAGACAGAAGACTCAAGCCTGGTGTAGATGTAGGTCTGTGATAAGGTCTGGGCAGTGGCTGATAGGGTCTGGGGACCACTCCCCATGTGGTGGGGTGGTGAGTTGGCGGCACGAGTAGTGGTGTGGGCTGGTATGGATAAAATGCCAGGGCTGAATTCTTGTCCCAGTTCATCCCTGTGGCCCAGCTCACTAATAATCACCTATATTTTGCACATTTTGACAATTTTTAGTGCAGCGCTCTTGACCTTGTTGAAGACCGAATGCACACCCGGGTCAAAATGAGTTTGAAACTCCTGGTGAAGGGACAGGTGACTGAAATGGAACCAGGGCCATGTTCATTCAAGAACACCATAGCAAAACGTTGCGCAACAAAAAATGTAAATCAGCATTTCACATTCAATGTTCAGATAGTAACTCCCTGTTTCACTTTGTTTTGGACCATTTTCTTCTGTTTTGTACCTAATAAACACAACCCAGCCCTCTCACTCATATCCGCCAACATGGAAATTATTGTAGTGTTTTTGCAGATTTTAGTATACTGTAGTTTTTGCAGAATGTACTTTACTGTAGTATTTACTGTAGTGCTTTTGCAGGCATTACTGTAGTATTTACTATAGTGTTTTTGTTTTATTATCTTTGACATAGAAGTGGAGGCTTTCTCCTTCAGGAAACCTACTGGAGAAATACTAAAAGAGCAAATTTTACATAACCTGTAGGTAGGTAGGACTGGAGTCTGAATGAATAGTTCAGAGCTTCTGCTCTTTTCTATAACCTGTAGGGATCACGATATATGGTCTATACTTAGCATGTAGGTTTCTCACTTACAGTGCATTCAGAAATTATTCAGACCCCTTCACTTTTTCCACATTCTGTTATGTTACAGCCTTATTCTAAAATTTATAAAATAGTTTTTTTCCCCTCATCAATTTACACACAATACGCCATGACGATAAAGCAAAAACAGGTTTTTAGAAACTGAACTATCACATTTACAAAAGTATTCAGACCCTTTGCTATGAGACTCGACATTGAGCTCAGGTGTATCCTGTTTCCATTGATAATCCTTGATGTTTCTACAACTTGATTGGAGTCCACCTGTGGTAAATTCAATTGATTGGATATCTGGAAAGGCACACACCTGTCTATATAAGGTCCCACAGTTGATAGTGCATGTCAGAGCAAAAAACAAAAAGTGAATGGAATACTGTCTGAATGCACTGTATGGGTGGCACAAAATGGGGTGAGGGGAATGGGCAGGCAAATTGAATACTATAGTTCCTCATCACCTCTTTGAAGTCACATAGGTGGTATCCAGAGAGTTAGGTCTCAGCATTGACTCCTTGTCAAAATAAAGGTTAAATAAAAAAAATGGTATTTACTATTGTTAAAAAAGTGTAGTGTTTTTGCGGACATTACTGTAATATTTACTACACTGCTTATTCTTGCAGATAATACTGTACTATTCTACAACATTCTAAAGTACAAGTACTACACATGATCAAGGGATACTACAGTGTGTAGTATACAGTATACAAAAGTTTACTTTTGAATTCTTTAGTACGTACTGTAGTATTTTATAGTAATCTGTAGTATTTTTTCATGTGGATAACTGACGTCTGGCCCTCTCTGTCCTCAGGTGCACCTGTTCGTCTGCAACGAGGATCCTGACATCCAGGCGGCGTTTGAAGCAGGAGCCACAGGCATCATGACAGACTACCCCACCCTCCTGACTGACTACCTACACAGACACAGGAGTCAAGACTGACAGCCCAAACCTCCAATCAAACTACTAATTCACAAACAGGTTCTTAACTGACAGCTCAAGCTACCTGTCAAGAGACCTCCACTTGTACATTGTGTATCACTGAAAGAACCACACTGAAATCGCAATTTTCCTTCACTCCGGTCTCCACCAATGAGCAAAAGGACAGATCTGTGAGGAAGTTGCCCGAAAAGCACAGATCCAAGACCAGCGTAACTTTCCCAAATCCCAACCTTAACCAATAGAGGGAAAAACACATAACCAATCTCTGATCAATGTCTTTAGGCAACTTCATTCCATCTACACAAAAGGATGTCACTTACACTTACTGTCTTTTGGTTAATGGATTGTGGCCATATATTGAGACACTGTTCACCTCTCTCTGCAGCCTTCCCAAACCCTAATGGATCTATCAGTGACTGTCTGGATGTTGTTGGGAGAAGTGATTTCTTTAAGTCTATATCCTTGACGTTCTCTCATGGTATTATGACATTTACATAACGGAACTGACTTTTGGGGTATTTATGACATGCTATACAAATTGTATGTTTATCAATGCAAATATGTTTTAAGCATTCAAGACCAACTTCCATTTGTTTATACCACTGGAAAATAATGGCTTCCAACACACACAGTATTTATGTATTTACTTGCTTCACTCCCTCATTCTCTCAGCCCAGGCCATGGTCAAAGTCCGCTCACAGTTCTTAACAATAATCTACCAGCCAGTCAGGTCCCAGTGGGAAACAAAGGCTGCACTTTCCTGACCTGGTTCTCTGCAGTATAGCAAATAGGTTAAAATAATAAGTAGATAAATTCAAACAACTCTTTAGAGACCTGGTAAGAAATTATAAGACCTTGTCCTTTAGATTTCTGAGAAATAAGCCTTCTGTGACACACACAGCAGCCACAATGAATAAGAGCTGGAAACACAGGGCACTGGACTGGTTCATCTAAATCTAGATAAGAATTTCAGACTTGAGAGTGGAGCACAAGTCAGATCTTTAGCTAATGTAAATTTCTAATCATGTTCATGTATAATGATTTAATTCTGTTTTTAGAACAATAATTTCCCCCAGAGTTGCATTTGCTTCATTGTTTTCATTTTTGTTTGTGGCTTTGATGGTATGCCCATCTAACAGTGGCTATATTAGTAGGCCTACTGCCAATGTTGTGTCAGCACTACTGCCTGTGTCTAAGTTTAACTTAGAGTGGATGCGAATGTCAGAAGACTCAAGCCTGGTGTGGACGTAGTTCTGGGCACCACTCCCCCCGTGGTGGGGGTGAGTTGGCGGCACGAGCAGTGGTGTGGGCTGGTATGGATAAAACGCCAGGGTCGAATTCTTGTCCCAGTCCATCCCTGCGGCCCAGCTCACTAATAATCACCTACTTTTTTTTGACAGCGAGGACATATGACCTTGTTTATCCAGTGGCTTTATTATTAGGCCTACAGTTTAGTTATTGTGTTATGTAGCAAGTAAACTGTAGCTAGTATACTGTATTGAGCTACAGTATCATATCCATAGAATTAGGAATTAGAATAATTGTATAGGATCTCTGATCTTTCTCATGCGTGACCAAGGACAACATGGACAGGATTCAGATGACTTCTACATAGCTTAACCTAACGTAGCATGTGTAGTAGAAATGCCTGAAACTAGTTCCCCTACATACTGGTCTTGACAGAGAAAAAAAACTTGTCGGGGGAGGTTCTCTTCTGCACTGTTCAACCAATCCAGTAAATGTGGAGGAGGAGAACAGATGGAGTGTCGCCCTATCTCAGTGGAGTAGCCTTGTTAAAGTCCAAAAGAGGAAGTTGAGTCACAGGCTCTGTTTCCATTTCCCCTGAAACCCGGAACATCTGGTTGTTGGGGACTCAGCAGAGATACTTAGAAAGTAGAAGATAGGAATCCCAGTGGCCAATGAACGGTGAAACGTATAATGCCCCACAAGCATTTCGCTACACTCGCATTAACATCTGCTAACCATGTGTATGTGACTAATAAAATTTGATTTGATTTAGCAGACTGTTGGCCAATCGCGTTCACGTTGTCATTCTGCGTCATGCGGTTGCTAAACTAATCGTCAAGCAATCCCTTCTAAAAGTCAGGGTATGACGCCACATTCATGTGCAAGTCGGACCTAAGAAACTCGGACATTTCCGACTTGCTAACTGGTTGTAGTTATATACTTACCACGTTCAACGAATCAGCAAGTCGGAAATGTCTGTGTTTCCTAGTTCCGTTTAGCATATGAACAGTACCGCCGTATGAGTCATAATACCCATAAAACCTTGCAGTGAAACAAAGAAATGGTTCTAATCGTTTTTCCACCGTTAATTTTTCCCATAAGTGATTTTAGAAATACTTAAGTAATTTTTTTGTGGTATCTGTACTTTACTATTTCCATTTTTGACAACTTTTACTTAACTACATTCCTAAACAAAATTCTGTACTTTTTACTCTATACATTTTCCCTGACACACACTTTCTTAGGACAGAAGATGGTCCCATTTGCACTCATATCACCAGAACATCCTTGGTCATCCCTATTGCCTCATCTGGCGGACTAACTAAACACAAATGCCATGTTTTTAAATACTGTTGGAGTGTGACCCTGTCTATCCGTAAATAAAAATAAATTAAATTGTCCTGTCTGGTTTGCTT
Organism: Salvelinus alpinus; assembly: GCF_045679555.1. Lineage (NCBI taxonomy): Eukaryota > Metazoa > Chordata > Actinopteri > Salmoniformes > Salmonidae > Salvelinus > Salvelinus alpinus. The sequence continues at coordinate 49,479,216 of NC_092091.1, forward strand.
AATAAGGAATTTAATTATTTGTATATTTAAAACCAAATACTTTTAGACTTTTACTCAAGTTGTATTTTACTAGGTGACTTTCACTAGAGTCATTTTCTATGAAGGTATTAAAGTATGTGAATTGAGTACTTTTCCACCACTGGTATCATGTAGGTTTACCCTGGAGTGATGTTTTGATAATCGTGTCAATCTCTCCCCCCGGGATGGTTGAGCTAACGTAGGCTAATGTGATTAGTATGAGGTTGTGAGTAACAAAACAAAATCCCAGGACATGCACATATCTGATATGGGCAGAAAGTTAAGTTAAGAATGTAAGCTATCTAATGTTAGCTAGCTTCATTTCTTTAAAATTGTCACAATACCTGTTAGCAAAGGTGTCAGCTAGAGATGCCATGCAGGAGCTTGCAGGGATTTGTAGTCTTGCACAATGTCTACTTTGATGCTAATTACTATTTTAGAATCTGAGGGTAAATAGAGACAAATATAAGTCACCTTATCCAGGAGAGATTTACATAGTTATCGAAACATCATGCCAGGGTAAGCCCACACCAAACACAGACCTTATTTTAAAATCACTTATGGGAAAAATGAATGGTGGAAAAAAGATTATAACCATTTCCCTGTTAGACGGCTAGGTTTTATGGGTATTATGACACCTCCACTGTGGGGCTCTATGTCGAGAAACCTGAGTAGGTAATCTCGAAGGTACGTAATGTCACGATTTGAAAGCTATACGACATTACAGAGAGCAAGTTAATCATTTCAGAAAATATTTGTAATGTTGCACTTCTTGTTCTTCACAGGAGCCGCTGGGGGGAGGACGGCTCGGCTGGAATAGCAAACATGGAATGGCATCAAATACATGGAAACCATGTGTTTGATGTATTTGATACCATTCCACTAATTCTGCTCCAGCCATTACCACGAGCTCGTACTCCCCAACTAAGGTGCCACTAACCTGCTATGGTTCACGTAATTCGTGCTAATGTTGAGTTTTTGAGCTAGTGCCCAATTGACTACCATTCGATCTCCTGTCCCAGAATGCACCGACCTGCCCATTGACAAAGCATTTGCAACGTACACAATGTGCGTAAATACGATTCCAATTGAGCTTCCCATCTCCTCAAAAGTATCTCTGGACTCGGCAGAGGCTAATGGTTCAAGACAATTGGAAACTCGGAAATCTCCGACTTCCGACATTAGTAAGTTCAAGAAACCTGGAAACTCGGAAAAAACGAGCTCCGACTGGGGGAAATCGTTTTGAACAGTCAAAACTGTTCGCTGCTCTGGCACCCCAATGGTGGAACAAACTCCCTCACGACGCCAGGTCAGCGGAGTCAATCACCACCTTCCGGAGACACCTGAAACCCCACCTCTTTAAGGAATACCTAGGATAGGATAAAGTAATCCTTCTAACCCCCCCCTCCCCCTTAAAAGAGTTAGATGCACTATTGTAAAGTGGTTGTTCCACTGGATATCATAAGGTGAATGCACCAATTTGTAAGTCGCTCTGGATAAGAGCGTCTGCTAAATGACTTAAATGTAAATGTAAATGTCATCCAACTCGGAATTACAATTCGGAAACTCGGGCATCTTTCGAGAGCTCCGACTTTCCGACCTGAAGATCACTGACGTCATGATTTTTTTTTTTTTTAAGAAAAGGTTTTCTGAGTTCCCAGTTGTCTTGAAAGTACCACATCTCCCGGGTGGCGCAGTGGTCTAGGGCACTGCATCGCAGTGCTAGCTGCGCCACCAGAGTCTCTGGGTTCGCGCCCAGGCTGGGCTGGGTTCGCGCCCAGGCTCTGTCGCAGCCGGCCGCAACCGGGAGATCCGTGGGGCGACGCACAATTGGCATAGCGTCGTCCGGGTTAGGGAGGGTTTGGCCGGTAGGGATATCCTTGTCTCAGCATGTAAAAAAATAATAATAATAATAAATTCATAGAATGTATGCACTCTACTGTAAGTCGCTCTGGATAAGAGCGTCTGCTCTTGGCCGGTAGGGATATCCTTGTCTCAGTATGTAAAAATGTAATAAAATGTATGCACTCTACTGTAAGTTGTTCTGGATAAGAGCGTCTGCTAAATGACTCAAATGTAAATGTACCATAACTATGGCAGAGTTCTATTAAACTGGCCCGGGTTAAATATGCCGTCATGTGACTGGGTGAGAGAGAAGCGCCCTGCTCAAATCGAACAAATCTGCACCGCTTGGTTATGTTGTCAACAAGGCAGCATTATTCATGCTTCAGAAACATGGCTCACAACCATGCCTAGGAATCGAATGTAATAAACTTTCAGCCAGTGCAAAACATGCCTACATTGGCGCCCGGTTGAATCTACTCATAGAAACGAGTAAAAATTCAACCTAAAACTGTTCGACCTACATTCCCCCAGTCAATTTGACTCCCATTGGTCGTTGGGGATTTGTTTTGTAGCTGGTGACGTATTTGGTACCGCCTCCTTAACCAGCGTTGTAAACAAACACTGCATAATATTGCAAGTTTGTCCGTCACCACGAAAATATCCTATCTACAAAAAAACTTATTCGGAGTAGGTATTGTTATTTTAACTACAACATACACGAAACTGTTTCATCTCAGAGAAAAACTACTTGTTCCTGTTGTCAAGTGTGAGAGACCGAGAGAAAATCTGCACCACGATTCTTGTTTGTTTGGATCTATCTGTCCGATGGTTTCTTGCTGTAAAAGTGACCCAACAAGCTATCTCCTAGACGATTTAGCAATTTACTGATGCATCTTAGTTGACCATCTTAGTTGCTGGTCATATCTTCGTTCAAATTAGGTCTTCCACTGAAAATCCGATAACTACTTTAGGTGAGTCCAGAGCTATTTTCTACTGTGCTTGTATTTCCTTCCATGTAGGTTGCTAGCTAAACCTGAAATGGCGGGTTTAACAGTAAACATATTCAGCGTCTTCTCTAAACCCAGATTATGGTTCAGTTGCTAGCTTGCAAGCTAACGTCAAAATGTTAGCTAATCTCTCACGATAGTTGGCTAAAATGGATAGCTAGGTACAGAGGAAGGCGGTCGATGAATAATTCACTGTATGCATCGTTTTGGGGGATTATTGGCTAGCTGCCTATGTAACAGTAACGTTAGTTAGCTAACGTTAGCTGGTTGCTTTGTCAGAATGTGGGGCGAGTCAGCTAACGTTAGCAGGCCAGCAAAATTGCAAGGATCTGAGTGATGTTTTGCTTGTTCTTGTGTATGCCGTGGCATTAATACTGAGGCGTTATTTTGAAATTACTCTAGCTACAATAATGGATTTTCACACAGACATTTAACCGTTTTAAATGACACAAGACTTTTGAGTAAAAAGTAACACATTTTCCCCATCCATCTATGGAGCGCCACTGACTGACCATACATAGTCGGGTTTAGCTTGTAAAGTAGGTCAATGCATGTTGTGTTCTGTCTGGTGCAATGGTCAGAGTTATTGGGATCCTTGCGACGTCCCTACCCAAAACTTAACCCCTAACCGTAAACCCTTACTTAAAACATCAAATGTAAACTTCAATAGGTAGGGACGTTCCAATGATCGTGGATAGCACGGACCCTGCTCCTTCAGATCTGTGAATAGTGAGCCGGGGAAAGGGACTAGTTGACACTAGACTTAGAGATCAGTCTCGTTGCATGTACTGAATGACTTCTCAGTCAGGTTCGCTTAACGGATCACACCACAGGACTGACGATTACTAAATCAAGTGTCCACGCCTTCCTTCTGAGACATGCTGCTGTGAAAAACAAATGCACTTGAAAGCGCAGTGTTTATTTTATCTGCAACAATTGAATTCCAGCCTGCATGTACTGCCAATATTTTGTGAATTTGAGGTGTTTATATTTATATTTTTTCAATAAAGGAGTTGAGTTCTAAAAATAAAATTAAAATAAACATTTTAAAAAGCAAGGACCCTGCTGTAATTTTACCAGGAAGTGTGCTGCGAATTAGACATGCATATGGTTTAAAATAAAGTCACTAATATGAGCCCAGACCTGTTTCCCACTCCGAATAATACAGTTAGTTCATTATTGTGTGATTCCTTCTGACATTTTTTGACACTCAAAGTGTGACCTGTCACGCCTAAATGGGGGAAGTTAACAGTTGAGTGCATGCGTTTTCTACAATGCTGGCATTACTTTTTTGCAGTGTTGGACAGGACAGAGGACAGACAGCCAAAAGACAGTTTCTTTCTCTTGCATTTTCCAGTTTTCAGTTGAAAGCCATGGGAATCATATGTTGCTCTTTGTGTTTACCCAAATTTGCCTAACCCTATTTGGCAAATAAGCTTACAAAATTGCATTTTCTCGTAGTTACTACACTTCACAAATAGTGAAATTTAGGGTTTACTACGATCGCATTTAGGAGTAGCCTAGCGGTATGAGCCCCTGTAATGGCCAATATCCTCTCGGTCTCTCCTGTTTTCCTGTTAATTACTAAGTCTATCTGTTTTCTTGTCTATCTCCTCAGACATGGTGAAGCTGACGAAGGCTAAGACGTTCCAGGCGTACCTAGACTCGTGCCACCGCAGGTACAGCTGTGTTCACTGCCGAGCACACCTGGCCAACCATGATGACCTCATCTCCAAGGTGAGACTACAGGGACCGTTTATGGCCAGTGGGTTAAATTCCATATAATTGAATAATAAGCCTATGTGTTGGCAGTAGGGGTTGGAACCCGGTTCAGGGATCAGAACAGAAAACCAGAAAATAATGTAATTTTTCAATAACAGAAACGGAACTGGGAACGAAAGTGATCCATACTGCTCCATAACAGAACTGTTATTTTAACAGCATGAAAACCGGTTAATAATGTTATTTTACGTTCCAGGCATTTTTTTCTAGTCCCACAAATAAAATGCAACAAAGCGCCTATGCAAAACCCTCTCTATCACTCAGAAACTTATTCCAGTGTCTGTCTGCAAGCTGAAAATCTTAGCCTAAACACGCACAGGCAATCTGCCCCTCCCCACACCGAGGCATAGGCTACTGTACTGATGTTAGAAGCGTAAGAAGACGGGATATACATTTTTAATTAGCTAGAGAATAATGGATTTACTTTTTCAATGTCAGTTAACTATGCTTAGTTATCACATTTCACGTTGGACTTATTTTTTTATTCTGGTGCCGTTCTGCAAACACAAGCGTTAGCTTGCTAGTTCAAAGTTCCTTCATAGAAGCTGCTCCGCCTAGGTATAATTCTGTGGACCTAATTCAGATAATGGATGTCATAGCAAGATGCCTAGCACTTCAAGCCTGCTCCTCAACCCTCTCGCTCTCTCGACCCATAAAATTTCAGTCACATCTTGCGAAATAGGCTACACTTGTCCGTCCATCACTCATGTAAACAACTAGCTTTCCTGCTCTATCCGCACTGATTGGGAAAGTCATTTAATGAGCTAAATGTAGAAACTGTTGATTTCACAGGTAAAAAAATGAACAGAAAGGAACTACATAAACCGGTACTTCTTTTGTTTTTTTGGTTCAAACCGGTTCAGAGTAGATTATGATTATGATTTTTCAACACTGATACCGATTATTGGAGGACCAAAAAAAGCCCATACCGATTAATCAGCCGATTAAAAATAAATAATAATAATAATAATTTTTTAAATAAATAAAAATAATAATAATAATAATAATATATATATTTGTAATAATGACTTTTTTTTAAACCCCCTTTTCTCCCCAATTTCGTGGTATCCAATTGTTAGTAGTTACTATCTTGTCTCATCGCTACAACTCCCGTACGGGCTCGGGAGAGACGAAGGTCGAAAGCCATGCGTCCTCCGAAACACAACCCAACCAAGCCGCACTGCTTCTTAACACAGCGCGCATCCAACCCGGAAGTCAGCCGCACCAATGTGTCGGAGGAAACACCGTGCACCTGGCGACCTGGTTAGCGCGCACCGCGCCCGGCCGCCACAGGAGTCGCTAGTGCGGGATGAGACAAGGATATCCCTACCGGCCTAACCCCGGACGACGCTAGGCCAATTGTGCGTCGCCCCATGGACCTCCCGGTCGGTCGCAGCCGGCTGCGACAGAGCCTGGGCTCGTACCCAGAGTCTCTGGTGACACAGCTAGCACTGCGATGCAGTGCCTTAAGCCACTGCGCCACCCGGGAGGCTAATGAACACTTATTTTAACTTAATATAATACATCAATAAAATCAATTTAGTGTCAAATAAATAATGAAACATGTTCAATTTGGTTTAAATAATGCAAAAACAAAGTGTTGGAAAATAAAGTAAAAGTGCAATATTTGCCATGTAAAAAAGCTAACGTTTAAGTTCCTTGCTCAGAACATGAGAACATATTTAAGCTGGTGGTTCCTTTTAACATGAGTCTTCCATATTCCCAGGTAAGACGTTTTAGGTTGTAGTTATTATTGGACTATTTCTCTTTATACCATTTGTATTTCATATACCTTTGACTATTGGATGTACTTATAGGCGCTATAGTATTGCCAGCCTAATCTCGGGAGTTGATAGGCTTGAAGTCATAAACAGCGCAATGCTTGAAGCACAGCGAAGAGCTGCTGGCAAATGCTGTTTGAATGAATGCTTACAAGCCTGCTGCTGCCTACCACTGCTCAGACTGCTCTATCAAATATCAAATCATAGACTTAATTAAAATATAACACACAGAAATACGAGCCTTAGGTCATTAATATGGTCAAATCCTGAAACGATCATTTCAAAAACAAAACGTTTATTCTTTCAGTGAAATACGGAACCGTTCCGTATTTTATCTAACAGCTGGCATCCATAAGTCTAAATATTGCTGTTACATTGCACAACCTTATGACATAATTATGTACAATTCTGGCAAATTAATCATGGTCTTTGTTAGGAAGAAATGGTCTTCACACAGTTCGCAACGAGCCAGGCAGCCCAAACTTCTGCATATACCCTGACTGCTTGCACAGAATGCATGAGAAGTGACACAATTTCCCTAGTTAAAAGAAATTCATGTTAGCAGGCAATATTAACTAAATATGCAGGTTTAAAAATATATACTTGTGTATTGATTTTAAGAAAGGCATTGATGTTTATGGTTAGGTACACTGGTGCAATGACAGTGATTTTTTTCGCGAATGCGCTTGTTAAATCATCACCTGTTTGGCGAAGTAGGCTGTGATTCGATGATAAATTAACAGGCACCGCATCGATTATATGCAACGCAGGACAAGCTAGATAAACTAGTAATATCATCAACCATGTGTAGTTAACTAGTGATTATGTTAAGATTGATTGTTTTTTATAAAATAAGTTTAATGCTAGCTAGCAACTTACCTTGGCTCCTTGCTGCACTCGCGTAACAGGTAGTCAGCCTGCCACGCAGTCTGCTCGTAGAGTGCAATGTAATCGGCCATAATTGGTGTCCAAAAATGCAGATTGCCGATTGTTCTGAAAACTTGAAATCGGCCCAAATGAATCGGCCATTCCGATTAATCGGTTGACCTCTAGTTCAGAGCTTTATTTTGCTGGTCGGAAAACAAAAAATTTTGGTTTTGTTTAGAACCAAACGATTGGAAAATCATTTTTGTTCCAACCCCTGGTTGGCTGTGTGAAATTATATTACATTTCAATAACATTGGAAAAACAGCCACAGTCCTCTGTTGCATTGTAAGCTGGGAAACGTTACCTCAATGTCCCACTTTCTTTAAAACCACCGATTTTTATTTTATCTATCTTGCATTGTCGCTCTCTCTCTGTCTTCGTGGCACATTTGAGTTCATTCTCTTTTTTTTTCCTGTCGTCCAGTCTTTTCAGGGTAGCCAGGGACGTGCTTACCTCTTCAACTCTGTGTGAGTATCTTTACTTGTCATCCAGTGTATTGGCCATATAGCCTACACAGTGTACCCATAACTAATGAGCAAAATAGTATCCCTTTTAGGTCCCTAAAACACAGTCCTACCTTAGTTACCGCTCAAGCCTCAGTACACTGTCATTATCATGCATCTGCCAGGTTCTCCTTACGCCACTTCAGTGTGTTTACTCTAGTCCTGTAAGCCATACAATGCACCCTGAAGCCAGTTCACTATCCTAAAAGTGGATGTCACGTTCTAGTTGAGTTATATTTACCTTCTGTTTGCTGTAGTTTGAATTTATTTTTTTAACTAGGCAAGTCAGTTAAGAACACATTCTTATTTACAATGATGGCCTAGGAACACTGGGTTAACTGCCTTGTTCAGGGGCAGAATGACAGATTTTTACCTTGTCAGCTCGGGGATTCGATTTAGCAACCTTTTGGTTACTTGCCAAACGCTCTAACCACTAGGCTACCTGCCGCTCTATTTAGTAGTTAGCATGTCATTTCTCAACTCGTGCATAGCAAACACCCTCCGATTTGGGGCTAAATATTAGGTTCTGGATAGAATTATTACATTTCTTGTTAAAATTGAAATTTAATTGAAATATATATGCTTATCTGGTGGGTCACCAGAAAATCTGATAAGCTTAGGTCAGGTCACAAAACAGACATTTGTGGCAGGGTACCATTTCGGTAATTGACCTGTGGTTCTTGTTCCTGGTGTTTTCAGGGTGAATGTGGGCTGTGGTCCTGCCGAGGAGAGGCTGCTACTCACCGGGCTCCACGCTGTGGCAGACATCTACTGTGAGAACTGCCACACCACACTGGGCTGGAAATACGTAAGGACAAACGCACACACATACTATGCTACTCATCTATGTCTACACTGTAAATAACTCAAATAATATCCTCAATCCCCATCCTCAACAAATGTAGATGTCTTTTTAAGCTTGTCTACTATGCACTCCAGCCTCTTATCCCCCCCCCACCATCTCTATCCCTCTCCCTACAGGAGCAGGCCTTTGAGTTGAGTCAGAAGTACAAGGAAGGGAAGTTCATCATTGAGCTGTCCCACATGATAAAGGACAACGGCTGGGACTGAGAGGTGAAGGGAGATGTTTTCATTGATGTTTCATCCCTCATCCATTGTTCTTCCTGGCCTGAATGTGTGTCCCCTCACCCTGCGTAAGGGCCATCGGCTCTGCCACTCCGTCACTTCATACAGCTTTGCCAAGAGTAGCATATGATGTTTATATATATATATATATACACACACACACAGAGTATACCAAACATTAGGAACACCTTCCTAATGAACAGCCTCAATTCGTCTGGGCATGGACTCTACAAGGTGTCGAAAGCGTTCTACAGGAATGCTGGCCCATGTTGACTCCAATGCTTCCCACAGTTGTCAAGTTGGCTGGATGGCGGAACATTCTTGATACACACATGAAACTGTTGAGCATGAAAAATCCAGCAGCGTTGCAGTTCTTGACACAAACTGGTGCGCCTGGCATCTACTACCAAACCCCATTCAAAGGCACTTAAATATTTAGTCTTGCCCATACACCCTCTGAATGGCACACATGCACAATCCATGTCTCAATTGTCTCGAGGCTTAGAAGTCCTTCTTTAACCTGTCTCCTTGCCTTCATCTACACTGATTGAAGTCGATTGAACAATTGACATCAATAAGGGATCATAGATTTCATCTGGATTCACCTGGTCAGTCTGTCATGGAAAGAGCAGGTGTTCTTAATGTTTTTGTATACTCTGTGTGTGTGTGTGTGTGTGATATATATATATCACACACACACACTCGTAGGTTTTACGAGTTTCATATAAAACCTACCCCAGTTACGGGAGCACCTTTGTCAATATCGATATCCCAATGTTTAGTTATATTCTGGTAGAGAATGTGTGAGCGCGAGTTTGTATACACTTGGGCATGTGTGAGTTGTGTGTTTACGAGTGTGTGTGTTGCAGTGCGACCACTTTAGCAATCTCACTAAATCCTACTCGTGTAATCCGTGCGTCTGAGTGGGATTGCAGTCATCAAAAAACGAAATTCTCTCTCATTAAGTGCAATTCACAGGGTTGAGACAATTAGACCGTTATGCAAAAACCTAGCGCCCGAAGGCTGTTCCCTTTTTTGTCGTTTTTAGGTGAATGTGTGAAAAAGCAAATTACCTTGCTTTGTGTGTGTGTGTTTTTAAGACTTCATACTTAATGTTTGGTGGTACAAGCAGAGTTGAAAAAAAGTAATTATGTTTAGTGCTGCTCTGTCATGTTACTGTTGGAGTATGAAGTGCAATACAGTAGGGTGTGTCTGCGTGAGAGCGCGTGGTTAAAGTTCACTTTAAAATGTCAGCAATATAACATTGGTCATGTTTTTTATCCTTTAAATGGCAATCAATGTATTCAGTTGTTCATGATGTCAAGGGCTGCAGCATTACACAGTTTGTAAGTGTTTCTGTGCGATTGGCCCATGTGAGTTTGAATACTGTGTGTGTACATTTTTGGCGTATGTGTATTTTCTCTGTATGCTGCCTGTGGGTATGCATTTTATGGTTTGTGTGTGTTTATACAGTGTGTAAGAAGTGTGAGTGTATAGTGTAAGATTGTATGATCAGATGCAGTACTTTCTAGACAGTTAGAAAATGCTTTAGTTTGGGGGTAAAATCTATTGTTTCTGATGTGTAATTGGATATCCATTTTTACATTATTTCCATTTGAGATCAATCTTGTAAATACAGCTTAACACTGAGCAGCATGTACATAAGCATTTATTTGATCATATTAGAGAGCAGTGTGTAATATCAAACAGGATGAATATATCTATAATTATGTAGCAGATGGTGACTATGTAAGCTTTTCATTAAAGTGTTTTATTTTAACCTGAACTTGCAACATTAAAGTATGTGGTAAATATATCTGCCTGTTGTTTTTATTACAGTAGCTATGTTTCCATCCAATTGGTGAAAGATTTAAAGGAGAATATTCCAAAATCTTGCATAATCAAAATCTGCACATTTTTCCACCAGTGGTCTGTTTCCACCAAATGGACCAGTTGCTAATAAAAAGCAGTGCGTAATGCACATGAAAATGTACTTTTTCGCTTAAATTGTCATGTACCGAATAAAATCCAAAGTTCTCAATGTGTTTTCAACTCCAGCAATAATTGTCACAGCTGTTGCATTAAATAGCAAATGTGCCTACTCCGGCACGTGCGCTCTAGACAACAGCTGGCAGATATAGTGCGGGTAGGTTTGCCTACATTATGAGATTCTAATGGATAAGAGCGACAATATTTTTTATGTCAAACGTCACCCAATCCTCGATTATCATGTCATCAGAATAAACCCTAATTCAAACACCACTCTATCGCCGCACGGAACTAAATACTGTCACTTTCTCTTTGGAAGAGCGGGGATAGATTGCCGTCTGAAACCACGCAGTGCGCCTATTCGGATTTTTGAGGATAGTTATGTAGCCTCTGTCACTCTTTCGGCATGGTGCGGGTGAAGCACGCCTCATTCATGCATCGCGTCAGAGCAGTTCTTCAACTGTCGGGACAAATTGGTTGCAGTCCAAACACTTAAAAGACACACCCTCGTCCACTTACCCTCGTCTTATGCCCTTGGGGGAATCCTCGTCGCCATGTTGGCGGGTGGTCCAAATGATTAGCCAAGCAAGGGAGGTTTGCAACATTAGTCCATCAGCCCTCGTTTTTAGTCGGCTTTGCGAGTGTACAATTATGTTCACTCCGGGACCTGAAACTCCCCATAATCCACTTCTCGACGATTGTACATCCGCTAAGAAAAGTCCGCGAAAACTTAAAAACAACATCAATAGAGGAGTCAACATACAAGTGTAAGTAAAAACGAACGCAAATAAGTTAGAAATGTTGCTACTACGTAAAAAGTAAATATGTTTTTGTTTTATCTTTTGGAAATTGTAGAAATAAAACATTTTCCTTCAGGAGTTCCAGCTAGGCAGGCTAACATTAGCAAATTGGTTTGCTAGCTATCATACAGTAGGTGTAAATTAATAATTATATATTTAATATAAGTATACATGCACTCATAATTGACTGTAGCGCATATAAAGCGCCCACAAGCTACCCGTGGCTGAAAATACAATCATCGCGGGATAAACGAGTGACGTTTATTTCCGGCCAAAGGTGGTCCATTTAAAAATCATTCCTTCCTCCCTTGCCCTGCAAGTGTATATGTAACAGTATAGCTGCCGTCCCTCTCCTCGCCCCTACCTGGGCTTGAACCAGGGACCCTCTGCACACATCTACAACTGCCTCCCACGAACCATCGTTACCCATCGCTCCACAAAAGCTGGGAACAACTACTTTTCAGAGCGAGTGACGCCATCGATTAAAACGCTATTAGTGCGCACCCCGCTAACTAGCTAGCCATTTCACATCGGTTACATATACTCGACAGACGTCATGGTACGTCATCAGAAGTATCCACTTAATTTCTGGGCTGAGGGGATAGGGTGTGTCTTTTAAGTTTTTGAACCGTAGTTATGGTAATGTTTATTCATATGTTAATTGCATGCAAATAAAGGTTGATAAACTACCACACCCACAACGGAAGCGCAATCATGGCCTCGGATTCGAAGGTGTTAGAACAGACCAGGGGAGAACTACTGCCTCTCATTGAAGCCCCAGAGGTTTTAGGCCGACCGCGGTGCTGCAGGTATTGTTAGCAGAAAAAAGGATCCACCATTATAGTGAATGGAAAAATGTCAATCTTTGTGTAAATAAAGATGTATGTCCTTGAACTGATTGTTTTAAAATTGAACACAGGATATAAGGATAATTTAGTGGCTAATGGCAGCCTGCAGTACTCTGGTCAGCCTTTTAAAAATATTTGTATTTATTTACCCTTAATTGAATTAGGCAAGTCAGTTAAAAACGAATTCTTATTTACAATGACGGCCTACCCCGGCCAAACCCGGACGATGCTGGGCCAATTGTGCGCCGCCCTATGGGACTCCCGATCACAGCTGGATGTGATACATCCTGGAATCAAACCAGGGACTGAAGTGACGCCTCTTGCACTGAGATGTAGTGCCTTAGACTGCTGCGCCACTCGGGAGCCCAAAAATGTTGTTCCTCAATGAGATGGTGCAGCACTGAGTTAGCCTGCAACGTCACTTCCTGGAGCAGCGCAGACTGCATGTCTCAATGAGATGCCATCTTAATCTTAACCAACTTAATTTGGCTTCAATGCGCTATTGAGTCTTAGCATAGGAATGAATGGTGTCACATGATCGATGGCTTTGTCCATTCATATACAGTACCAGTCAAACGTTTAGACACGTTTAGACACACCTAGACACCAGCGTTTTTCTTTATTTTTACTATTTTCTACATTGTAGACTAATAGTGAAGACGTCAACACTATGAAATAACACATATGGAATCATGTAGTAACCAAAAAAGTGTTAAACAAATGAAAATACATTTTAAATTTGAGATTCTTCAAAGTAGCCACTTTTTGCCTTGATGAGAGCTTTGCACTCTCTTGGCATTCTCTCAACCAGCTTCATGAGGTCACCTGGAATGCATTTCAATTAACAGGTGTACCTTGTTAAAAGTTCATTTGTGGAATTTCTTTCCTTAATGCGTTTGAGCCAATCGGCTGTGGTGTGACAAGGTAGGGGTGGTATACAGAAGATAGCCCGATTTTGGTAAAAGACCAAGCCCATATTATGGCCAGAACAGCTCACATAAGCAAAGAGAAACGATAGTCCATAATTACTTTAAGACATGAAGGTCAGTCAATTCGGAAAATTTCAAGAACTTTGAAAGTTTCTTCAAGTGCAGTCTCAAAGACAGTCAAGCGCTATGATGAAACTGGTTCTCATGAGGACCGCCACAGGAAAGGAAGACCCAAAGTTACCTCTGCTGCAGAGGGATAACTTCATTAGAGTTACCAGCCTCAGAAATTGAAGCCCAAATAAATGCTTCACAGAGTTCAAGTAACAGACACTTCTCAACATCAACTGTTCAGAGGAGACTGCATGAATCAGGCCTTCATGGTCGAATTGCTGCAAAGAAACCACTACTAAAGGACACCAGTAAGAAGAAGAGACTTGCTTGGGCCAAGAAACACGAGCAATGGACATTAGACCGGTGGAAATCTGTCCTTTGGTCCGATGAGTCCAAATTTGAGATTTTTGGTTCCAACCACCATCTCACACGGAATAGAATAGGTGAACAGATGATCTCTGCATGTGGTTCCCACCGTGAAGCATGGAGGAGGAGGTGTGATTGTGTGGGGATGCTTTGCAGGTGACACTGTCAGTGATTTATTTTGAATTGAAGGTACACTTAACCAGCATGGCTACCACAGCATTCTGCAGCGATACGCCATCCCATCTGGTTTGCGCTTAGTGGAAGTATCATTTATTTATCAACAGGACAATGACTCAACACACCTCCAGGCTGTGTAAGGGATATTTGAACAAGAAGGAGAGTGATGGAGTGCTGCATCAGATGACCTGGCCTCCACAATCACCCAACCTCAACCCAATTGAGATGGTGTGGGATGAGTTGGACCTCAGAGTGAAGGCAAAGCAGCCAACAAGTGCTCAGCATATGTAGGAACGCCTTCAAGACTGTTGTAAAAGCATTACAGGTGATGCTGGTTGAGAGAATACCAAGAGTGTGCAAAGCTGTCATCAAGGCAAAGGGTGGCTACTTTGAAGAATCTAAAATATATTTAGATTTTGTGAAAAAAAATTATGGTTACTGCATGATTCCATATGTGTTATTTCATAGTTTTGATGTCTTCACTATTATTCTACAAATAAGTGGTAGGCCACACAAGCTTACAGAACGGGACCGCCGAGTGCTGAAGTACGTAGCGCGTAAAAATCATCTGTCCTCGGTTGCAACACTCACTACCGAGTTCCAAACTGCCTCTGGAAGTAACGTCAGCACAATAACTGTTTGTCGGGACTTCCTTAAATGGGTTTCCATGGCTGAGCAACCGCAAAAAAGCCTAGGATAACCACGCGCAGTGCCACAATGCCAAGCGTCGGCTGGAGTGGTGTAAAGCTTGCTGTCATTGGACTCTGGAGCAGTGGAAACGCGTTCTCTGGAGTGATGAATCACGCTTCACCATCTGGCAGTCCAACGGACAAATCTGGGTTTGGCTGATACCAGGAGAACACTACCTGCACGAATACGTCGTGCCAACTGTAATGACAATGCCCCCATGCACAAAGCGAGGTCCATACAGAAATGGTTTGTCGAGATCGGTGTTGACTTGACTGGCCTGCAAAGCACAGAGCCCTGACCTCAACCCCATCGAACACCTTTGGGATATATTGGAATATCAATGCCCGACCTCACTAATGCTCTTGTGGCTGAATGGAAGCAAGTCCCCGTTTTCACAAATTGTAATAGCCTTACATTCTCCTGCAAAATGTCTTGATAAACATGGATTTCATTTTTCCGTCAATGATAGCAAGCTGTCCAGCAAAGCAGCCCCAAACCCATGATGTTCCCTCCACCATATTTTACAGTTGGGATGAGGTTTTGATGTTGGTGTGCAGTGACTTTTTTCTCCACACATAGTGTTGTGTGTTCCTTCCTTCCAAACAACACAACTTTATTTTAATCTGTCCACAGAATATTTTGCCAGTAGTGCTGTGCTCTTTTGCGAACTTCAGAAGTGCAGCAATGTTTTTTTTGGACAGAAGTGGCTTCTTCCGTGGTGTACTCCCATGAACACCATTCTTGTTTAGTGTTTTACGTATGGTAGACTCGTCAACAGAGATGTTAGCATGTTCCAGAGATTTCTGTAAGTCTTTAGCTGACACTAGGATTCTTCTTAACCTCATTGAGCATTCTGCACTGTGCTCTTGTAGTCATAGCAGGACGGCCACTCCTAGGGAGAGTAGCAACAGTGCTGAACTTTCTCAATTTATAGACAATTTCTCTTACCGTGGACTGATGAACATCAAGGCTTTTAGAGATACTTTTATAACCCTTTCCAGCTTTATGCAAGTTAACAATTTTTAATAGTAGGTCTTCTGAGATCTCTTTTGTTCGAGGCATGGTTCACATCAGGCAATGCTTCATGTGAATAGCTAACTCAGACTTTGTGAGTGTTTTTTATATTGCAGGGCAGCTCTAACCAACATCTCCAATCTTGTCTCATTGATTGAACTAGGTTAGCTGAGTCCTGACTCCAATTAGCTTTTGGAGAAGTCATTAGCCTAGGGGTTCACATACTTTTTACAACCTACACTGTGAATGTTTAAATTATGTAATCAATATAGAAAAGAAAAATGCAATAATTTGTGTGTTATTTGTTTAAGCACACTGTGTTTGTCTATTGTGTGACTTAGAGGAAGATCAGATCAAATTTTTTGACAAATTTATGTAGAAATCCAGGTAATTCCAAAGGGTTCACATACTTTTTCTTGCAACCGTACATTTAAAAAAAAAAGTACACGTAGCCTACATATCAAACATACACACAAACTATCTCGGTAAAATAGGAGAGAGGCATTGTGCCGTGAGGTGTTGTTTTATCTGTTTTTTTTAAACAAGGTTTGTTGTTAATTTGAGCAATGTGAGATGGGAGTTCCATGCAATAAGGGCTCTATATAATAATGTACGCTTTCTTGAATTTGTTCTAGATTTGGGGATTGTGAAAAGAAACCTGGTGGCATGTCTATCGGGGTAAGTGTGTGTGTCAGAGCTGTGTTTAAGTTGACTATGCAAACAATTTGGAATTTTCAACACATTTCTTAAAAAAAGAAGAATAATGGTGTCCCACAAACTGAAAATATGGTTTTGGCTCAGTGTACACAAATGGGTGTCATGCCTCCTGTGAATATTATATCAACATTTGGCCTGTTTGTGTCATTAAGAAACATCTTGAGGATTTCATAAATGTATCATATGTTGGGCTAATATAGATAGATGTTGTGAGAGAAAAGGTTTTGCTCGCATGAGGTAGAGTATCTCATGATAAGCTGTAGACCACACTATCTACCAAGAGAGTTTTCATCTATATTCTTCATAGCCCTCTATTTACCACTACAAGCCGAGGCTGGCACTAAGACTGCACTCAATGAGCTGTATACGGCCAAAAGCAAACAGGAAAACACTCATCCAGAGGCGGCGCTCCTAGTGGCCGGGGATTTTAATGCAGGGGAACTTAAATCCATTTCTACTAGCATGTAAAATGTGCGACCAGAGGGAAAAAAACTCTAGACCACATTGACTCCACACACATAGATGTGTACAAAGCTCTCCCTCGCCCTCCATTTGGCAAATCTGACCATAATTCTATCCTCCTAATTGCTGCTTACAAGCAAAAACTAAAGCAGGAAGCCGGTCAACCAGTGACTCGGTCAATAAAAAAGTGGTCAGATGAAGCAGATGCTAAGCTACAGGACTGTTTTGCTATCACAGACTGGAATATGTTCCGGGATTCTTCCGATGGCATTGAGGAGTACACCACATCAGTCACTGGCTTCATCAATAAGTGCATCGATGACGTCGTCCCCGCTTTGACTGTACGTACATACCCCAACCAGAAACTATGGATTACAGGCAACATCCGCACTGAGCTAAAGAGTAGAGCTGCTGCTTTCAAGGAGCAGGACTCTAACCTGGAAGCTTATAAGAAATCTCTCTGACCAACCATCAAACAGGCAAAGCAGCAATACAGGACTAAGATCGATTCGTTCTGCACCGGCTCCGACGCTCGTCGGATGTGGCAGGGCTAGCAAACTATTACAGGCTATAAAGGGAAGCACAGCCGCGAGCTGGTCAGTGACACAAGCCTACCAGACGAGCTAAATTAATTCTATGCTCGCTTCAAGGCAAGTAACACTGAAATAGATATGAGAGCATCAGCTGTTCCGGACGACTGTGTGATCACACTCTCCGTAGCCGATGTAAGTAAGACCTTTTTAAATAGGTCAACATTCACAAGGCCGCAGGGCCAAACGGATTACAAGGATGTGTACTCCGAGCATGAGCTGACCAATTGGCAAGTGTCTTCACTGACATTTTCAATCTCTCCCTGTCCGAGTATGCTTTTTCCGTAAAGCTTTTTTGAAATCTGACAAAGCGGTTGCATTAAGGAGAAGTATATCTATAATTATGTGCATAATACTTGTATCTTTTATCAAAGTTTATTATGACTATTTCTGTAAATTGATGTGGCTCTGTGCAAATTCACGAGATGTTTTGGAGGCAAAGCCAAATGTAAACTGAGGTTTTTGGATATAAATATGAACTTGATTGAACAAAACATACATGTATTGTGTAACATGTTGCCCCGGGAGTTTCATCTGATGAAGAATATCAATGGTTAGTGATTAATTTTCTCTATTTCTGCTTTTTGTGACTCCTCTCTTTGGTTGGAAAATGGCTGTATGCTTTCTGTGACTAGGTGCTGACCTAACATAATGATATGTTGTGAAGACCTCGTACAACTCCGTGTACTACTGCCTTCACAGAACAGCGCAAACTGTCTCTAATCAAAATAGAAAGAGTGGGTGGCCCCGGTGCACAAATGAGCAAGAGGACACATACATTATAGTATCTAGTTTGAGAAAAAGACACCTCATCTCAGTGCAAGAGGTGTCACTACAGTCCCTGTTTCGAATCCAGGCTGTATCACATCCGGCCGTTATTGGGAGTCCCATAGGGCGGCGCACAATTTTTATTTGTCCTTAACTGACTTGCCTAGTTAAATAAAGGTGTCACACACCACACTTCCCAAAAATATATTTTATTGGCATTTACGTATGTCCCCACTACCAGTAAAACATAATCAAAACCTATTTCTTTCGTTTACTTGCTGTGCTGTTTCATTTTTCATTTGTTCAGTCGTTTCATTCTCAACCAGGATTTCTATGGAACGCCGTTTGGATGTTTACGTGTCTAAAAAGATACACGTCAAATAACACTATTTTACATGTCAAATAAGCTTGTTGAGCAATCAGGACCTGAATATGACTGCCCGTCACATCATTTAACGCATTCATTAATTGTTTACGTAGTTATTGCACATTGATTACACTATCACTCGTATTTCATATGTCACAACGATTCATCGATACGTATGCTATAATGCTGGTAAAGTTGTCTCGCTCACCTACAGTGCTGGTGATTTTAAAAAATGTTTTAGAAAAGCTAGCTAGCTCGTATGCAAACAATGTTCTTCCTCAAAAACATAGCAAAACGACAATCTGTTTCAGTAGCTATATTTAGCTGGCTAACTATATAGCTAGGTGTCATCTAAAATAATCCTAATTTATAAAACAGTTGTTATTTGATTAATGGTTGTCAGGCCCATATGTGAAGCTAGCCACAATAGTGGACGTTGCGGTTAGCCTTCAAAATAAAAGTATGTCATTAACAGTGATGTAAATGCATACAAATAGTAGAACTATGCCATAATTGAATAGATCATGCTAAACGAGGTTGGAATGTTATATAAAATCAACAAAAGACTATTTGTTTGACAAATCTGTTAATCACACTGGATGTATTATACTTTAGAATTACATTGGGGGCATACTTATTTCACTGTACAGCCTTACCTATTGATTGTGGATCAATGACATGGGATATCAGTTTACTCAGTGACACCCAGAGAACATTAGCATCTTATTGCGGGACTCTGAAACAACTGTGAATTGAGCTACATTTATTATCAACCCATGTGTATTGAACACTATTCAGAGGAAAAACAATACTGCGTGGCTGTTTGAGTCTGATAACTCTGAGGAGGACATTGGGAAAAAATATATTTGGTATTGAGTAGACTGATACCCCATTTCATAGATCCCCAATCCTAAGGTAAAGCTGTACAGTGCAATATGAATGTCAATGCACACAATAGGCTGACTGGGGAGGTGATTTCTCACAGTCCCGTGATGAGAACTACAACGCTAATATTTGTGTAAACTCTTCATTTGTGTTCTGTGGGTGTCACCGAGTAGACTGATACCCCATTTCATTGCTTCACATTCCAACCTTGTTTAACGTTGGCTATGGAGGAGGAGACGTTGGCTATGGAGACATATGTCACGGAATCTCTGGGACAGGGGTACATTCGGCCCTCCACGTCACCCGTCTCCTCGAGTTTCTTTTTTGTGAAGAAAAAGGAGGGAGGACTGCGTCCGTGCATTGATTATCGAGGTCTCAATTCCATCACAGTGGGGTTTAGTTTAGTTGCTAACTCTCATGGCGGTGGAATCATTTCACGGAGCGCGTTTTTTCACGAAACTAAATCGCGCGTATAATCTGGTGCGTATTCGGGAGGGAGACGAGTGGAAAACTGCGTTTAGTACCACATCTGGCCATTATGAGTACCTCGTCATGCCGTATGGGTTAAAGAATTCTCCAGCCGTCTTTCAATCCTTTGTAGACGAGATTCTCAGGGACCTGCACGGGCAGGGCGTGGTTGTATATATCGATGATATCCTGATCTATTCCGCTACGCGCACCGCACATGTGTCTCTGGTGCGCAAGGTGCTTGGTCGACTGCTGGAGCATGACCTATACGTCAAGGCTGAGAAGTGTGTGTTCTCCAAACGAGCCGTCTCCTTCCTGGGTTATCGTATTTCCACCTCGGGGGTGGTGATGGAGTGTGACCGCGTTAAGGCCGTGCGTAATTGGCCGACTCCAACCACGGTAAAGGAGGTGCAGCGGTTTTTAGGGTTTGCCAATTACTACCGGAGGTTTATCCGGGGTTTTGGCCAGGTGGCGGCTCCCATTACCTCACTGCTGAAGGGGGGGCCGGTGCATTTGCAGTGGTCGGCAGAGGCTGACAGAGCCTTCAATCGGTTGAAGGTCTGGAGTATATCCGGGCAGCGAGGAGACTGAATCCGCGTCAGGCAAGGTGGGCCATGTTCTTCACCCGATTTAGGTTAACGATCTCGTATAGACCAGGTTCCCTTAACACGAAGGCCGACGCGCTGTCCCATCTATATGACACGGAGGATCGGCCCATACTCCAGCTACCACAAACTAAACACCCCAGCCATCCTACAATCTAAGCTTGACGCCCTCAATCTCACACAAATTATCAATGAACCTACCAGGTACCACCCCAAAGCCGTAAACACGGGCACCCTCATAGATATCATCCTAACCAACTTGCCCTCTAAATACACCTCTGCTGTTTTCAACCAAGATCTCAGCAATCACTGCCTCATTGCCTGCATCCGTAATGGGTCAGCGGTCAAACGACCTCCACTCATCACTGTCAAACGCTCCCTGAAACACTTCAGCGAGCAGGCCTTTCTAATCGACCTGGCCCGGGTATCCTGGAAGGATATTGACCTCATCCCGTCAGTAGATGCCTGTTTTTTTTTTTAAATGCCTTCCTCACCATCTTAAATAAGCATGCCCTATTCAAGATATTTAAAACCAGGAACAGATATAGCCCTTGTTTCTCTCCAGACCTGACTGCCCTTAACCAACACAAAAACATCCTGTGGCGTTCTGCATTAGCATCGAACAGCCCCCGTGATATGCAACTTTTCAGGGAAGTTAGAAACCAATATACACAGGCAGTTAGAAAAGCCAAGGCTAGCTTTTTCAAGCAGAAATTTGCTTCCTGCAACACAAACTCTAAAAAGTTCTGGGACACTGTAAAGTCCATGGAGAATAAGAGCACCTCCTCCCAGCTGCCCACTGCACTGAGGATAGGAAACTCTGTCACCACCGATAAATCGACTATAATTGAGAATTTCAATAAGCATTTTTCTACGGCTGGCCATGCTTTCCACCTGGCTACCCCTACCCCGGTCAACAGCACTGCACCCCCCACAGCAACTCGCCCAAGCCTTCCCCATTTCTCCTTCTCCCAAATCCAGTCAGCTGATGTTCTGAAAGAGCTGCAAAATCTGGACCCTACAAATCAGCCGGGCTAGACAATCTGGACCCTTTCTTTCTAAAATTATCTGCCGAAATTGTTGGAACCCCTATTACTAGCCTGTTCAACCTCTCTTTCGTGTCGTCTGAGATTCCCAAAGATTGGAAAGCAGCTGCGGTCATCCCCCTCTTCAAAGGGGGGGACACTCTTGACCCAAACTGCTACAGACCTATATCTATCCTACACTGCCTTTCTAAGGTCTTCGAAAGCCAAGTCAACAAACAGATTACCGACCATTTCGAATCCCACCGTACCTTCTCCGCTGTGCAATCCGGTTTCCGAGCCGGTCACGGGTGCACCTCAGCCACGCTCAAGGTACTAAACGATATCTTAACCGCCATCGATAAGAAACAATACTGTGCAGCCGTATTCATTGACCTGGCCAAGGCTTTCGACTCTGTCAATCACCACATCCTCATCGGCAGACTCAATAGCCTTGGTTTCTCAAATGATTGCCTTGCCTGGTTCACCAACTACTTCTCTGATAGAGTTCAGTGTGTCAAATCGGAGGGCCTGTTGTCCGGGCCTCTGGCAGTCTCTATGGGGGTGCCACAGGGTTCAATTATTGGGCCGACTCTCTTCTCTGTATACATCAATGATGTCGCTCTTGCTGCTGGTGAGTCTCTGATCCACCTCTACGCAGACGACACCATTCTGTATACTTCTGGCCCTTCTTTGGACACTGTGTTAACAACCCTCCAGGCGAGCTTCAATGCCATACAACTCTCCTTCCGTGGCCTCCAACTGCTCTTAAATACAAGTAAAACTAAATGCATGCTCTTCAACCGTTCGCTGCCTGCACCTGCCCGCCCGTCCAGCATCACTACTCTGGACGGTTCTGACTTAGAACAACTACAAACTACCTAGGTGTCTGGTTAGACTGTAAACTCTCCTTCCAGACTCACATCAAACATCTCCAATCCAAAGTTAAATCTAGAATTAGCTTCCTATTTCACAACAAAGCATCCTTCACTCATGCTGCCAAACATACCCTCGTAAAACTGACCATCCTACCGATCCTCGACTTCGGCGATGTCATTTACAAAATAGCCTCCAATACCCTACTCAATAAATTGGATGCAGTCTATCACAGTGCCATCCGTTTTGTCACCAAAGCCCCATATACTACCCACCACTACGACCTATACACTCTCATTGGCTGGCCCTCGCTTCGTACTCGTCGCCAAACCCACTGGCTCCAGGTCATCTACAAGACCCTGCTAGGTAAAGTCCCTCCTTATCTCAGCTCGCTGGTCACCATAGCAGCACCCACCTGTAGCACGCGCTTCAGCAGGTATATCTCTCTGGTCACCCCCAAAGCCAATTCCTCCTTTGGCCGCCTCTCCTTCCTGTTCTCTGCTGCCAATGACTGGAACAAACTACAAAAATCTCTGTAACTGGAAACACTTATCTCCATGACTAGCTTTAAGCACCAGCTGTCAGAGCAGCTCACAGATTACTGCACCTGTACATAGCCCATCTATAATTTAGCCCAAACAACTACCCCTTCCCCTACTGTATTTATTATTGAATTTTTCTCCTTTGCACCCCATTATTTCTATTTCTACTTTGCACATTCTTCCACTGCAAATCTACCATTCCAGTGTTTTACTTGCTATATTGTATTTACCTCGCCACCATGGCCTTTTTTGCCTTCACCTCCCTTATCTCACTTAATTTGCTCACATACTGTATATAGATTTATTTTTCTACTGTATTATTGACTGTATGTTTGTTTTACTCCATGTGTAACTCTGTGTTGTTGTATGTGTCGAACTGCTTTGCTTTATCTTGGCCAGGTCGCAATTGTAAATGAGAACTTGTTCTCAACTTGCCTACCTGGTTAAATAAAGGTGGGGAGAAAAAAAATCAGACACAATGTCAAGTAAAATGGCAACCGCTATCTCAGTGGAACAGGACCTATTCAACTGTCCCATCTGTGTAGACATGAAGGATCCGGTGACTATGCCCTGTGGACACAGACACTGTATGGGCTGTATCCAGGGCTTATGGGAGGAGGTCAGATCTGAGGAGGACCTTAGGGGAGGTCAGATCTGCCCCCAGTGCAAAGAAAGCGTTACAAAACCTTGGCCCACTCTGAACCTAAATACTCTTGTGGCGGAAATGGTGGCCAAACTGAATAAGACAGAACTGTAAGCTGCTCCTCTTATGGAAGATATGGTTGCATGTGACTTCTGCTCTAGAGGAGAGAACAAAGCTGTCGTCCTGCCTGGTGTGTCTGGCCTCTTACTGTGAGACCCAGCTAAAGCCCCACTATGAAAACTAGAAGCTGTTTTTCAGTCTCTCGGTCCCAGCTTTGATGCACCTGTACTGACCTCGCCTTCTGGATGGTAGCAGTGTGAACAGGCAGTGGCTCGGGTGGTTGTTGTCTTTGATCTTTGATCTTTGAGCCTTCCTGTGACATTGGGTGCTGTAGGTGTCATGGAGGGCAGGTAGTTTGCCCCCGGTGATGCGTTGTGCAGACCGCACCACCCTCTGGAGAGCCCTGCGGTGCAGTTACCGTACCAGGCGGTGATATAGCTCGACAGAATACTCTCAATTGTGCATCTGTAAAAGTTTGTGAGGGTTTTTAGGTGACAAGCCAAATTTCTTCAGCATCCTGAGGTTGAAGAGGCGCTGTTGCGTCTTCTTTACACTGTCTGTGTGGGTGGACCATTTGAATTTGTCAGTGATATATACGCTGAGGAACTTAAAACTTTCCACCTTCTCCACTGCTGTCCCGTCGATGTGGATAGGGGATTGCTCCCTCTGCTGTTTCCTGAAGTCCACGATCATCTCCTTTGTTTTGTTGCCACACCCCGAGAGCTCTCACCTCCTCCCTGTAGGCTGTCTCGTCGTTGTTGGTAATCAAGCCTACTACTGTTGTGTTGTCTGCATACTTGATGATTGAGTTGGAGGCGTGCATGGCCACGCAGTCATGTGTGAACAGGGAGTACAGTAGGGGGCTGAGCACGCACCATTGTGGGGCCCCAGTGTTGAGGATCAGTGAAGTGGAGATGTTGTTTTCCAACTTCTCCACCTGGGGACGGCCCGTCAGGAAGTGCAAGACCCAATTGCACAGGGCGGGTTTCAGACCCAGGGCCTCGAGCTTAATGATGAGCTTGGAGTGCACTGTATATATACAAAAATACAACCAAGTAATCGACAAATCATTTTTCAAAGAAGAAGCAGGAAGGGTAACAGGAATATATACACATTAGGAATATGTTGAATATTTCAGTGGTAATGCCCTCGAAGCTGGTGTTTGGAGGATATAATTGGCACGGGTGTTGTTAGGCCCGAGACAAAGTGGCCGGCAAACCGTGCCAATATATCCTCCAAACACCGGCTTCGAGGGCATTATAATTTTGAAACAACGGGTAACATAATCAAATATTGATTGACATATTTTCATTAAACGTTCTTTTGAGAAATGTATTAATACTATTTCATCCTTCCACAAGATATAGTCCCGACACATCTAGGGTTGCTACCCAAGCAGGCTGGTTGTTCGTTCTATCGGTTCGGTTGCTAGAGACATGACCCAGTCGTTCAGTCTTTTTCTTCTGTATCTATGGATGCGACCCTGTCATTCGTTCTAAATGTTCCATTGCCATACTGGCTGGCAATGTTCTTATCCCTTGCTTGCTAGCTAGCCAACTATGGCTAACTTACAGTCACGTCAAAAAGTGCAGCCAGAATAACAGCAAAGTAGCTGTGTTTGCATTTGTTTAAGCT
This sequence comes from Salvelinus alpinus, assembly GCF_045679555.1. Classification (NCBI taxonomy): domain Eukaryota; kingdom Metazoa; phylum Chordata; class Actinopteri; order Salmoniformes; family Salmonidae; genus Salvelinus; species Salvelinus alpinus. The sequence continues at coordinate 49,504,729 of NC_092091.1, forward strand.
GTTTTCTAGTGACATTTATTTGGATACATCAATAACAATTAGCTAACGAGGTGCGATTTTGCTTGGCATAGAAAATGTGCTCAACTCGTCAGGACACTGTTGTTCAGAGGAGCTAGCCAACAACACAGCTAACACAATCACTTCAAACTGAAGCTGGAAAGACTGCAAAACATTGACCTTATTCTAATTTACATTTCTTTGTATATATGCATAAAAATTATGCCAGCTGATTCATGTTTTCGACTTGCTGAGAAACGCTGCCTGCCTGTCTGTCTCGTCCTGACTCCCGACACGTTCATTACTATGGGACAGCTGGAAATCGAATTTGAGTATTGAAACAATGTTGCAAATGTCAGAGAGACAGACAGCAAGGTTTATACAAATCTCTGCTGTTGAAAACTAAATGTTAGTCTAAAAGAAATGTGAGATGATGTCTAGATGCTTTTTATAGTAGAGATCAAGTTTATAAATTGCTGGGCTGATGAGACAGTGGATTGCACAGTCAGATGGAACAGAGTAAATAGGCATTTTATCAGATTTAGCCTGTGGTAACTTGTGGAATAGACACCTGCTGGAATGCAGTTTTAACCAATCAGCATTCAGGATTAGCCCCACCCGTTGTATAAACTATGAAATATACTATGACTACTACAGAATATGCTGGGATGTGCAATAAAGTAAATAGTAGCAGCAGTATTGATCGCGTGTGTGTGTCAGTGAGTGTGTCTCTCTCTCTGTGTTGTCTTCCTACCTCCACTGCACTTAACTCTGCTGCAGCAGCTGAGCTGTCGGTGCTACGTCTAGCATCACTGGGACCAGAAGATGAGGAGACCACACTGCCTGTACTGGGCCCAGCAACATCCTAGTTGTGAATGAATAAACACATACAGATTAGACAAAGAAGAAAATCACTGAATAAATGCCTTACAGATCAGTGGTTCTCAAAGTGGGGGTTGCAAGGTTTTGGGGGTTCACACGTGTGAAACTCGGCAGCATTGCAGTTCTTGACACAAACCAGTGTGCCTGGCACCTACTACCATACCTGCTGTACTCTGGTCGAATTGGACCGAATTTACAAGTTTTCTCTCTGAAAAATATAGATAATTTAATCTGATTGTCATAAGGTTCCATGACTTTGTCCACACAGGGCATCTGAACACACAAAATACATTTTGATGATTTTCATACATTTTTGGATGTTTTATTTAACTTTTGTACACCTGTGGTGTTCCTGGTCAAAAACAACCGGTCACTAGAAATGAATGGTTGAGACTACAACTTGTGTATAAAATTGAGTTCAGGCACATGCCCATTCATCAGATGGACACACTTCCTCTCCCAGACCTCCACATGCAGTTGTGTTTGAACACACACACACACCTCACTCCCCTTCTTGGCTTCCATGGCAACCCCCACAGGAACCTTTCCCCGATAGAATCTTTCCCCCACGGGAACCACACCTGTCGGCATTCTCACAAGCAATCGCAACATTGTTTCAATAATATATAGAACTTTTCTTGCAGCTCTGGTATATAAAGCTTTTTTGAGGCCTTGCTCACAATTCATTCTGTGGCAGCACAATGACCAAACGATATACTGTATGTGAGGCTCTTGATCATATCATTGATCATGACACTAGTGAGGAGAGAGGCCAGGAAACTGACAGTGAAGATGCATTAGAGGAGGAAGTGTCCGAAGTTGCAGACAACACAGAATATGATCCAGACCAAGAGACAACCGATATGGAACAATCCAGTAATGAGGAAGAGGGCCCTGCTGAGGTTGTTGTTACATTCTGGTCAAATAATGGGAATTTGTCCTGGTTTTCATCCCCACCTGAGAGGAAAGGTCGGTTGTTGTCTGGAAATGTTATCAGGATGACCCCAGGGCCAACGAGATACCCCATATCCTGGGTTGATGACATAAAATCCTGCCACTTTTTAAGCATTAGAAATGGTTTCAAAACAAACGTCCTTGTTAAACTTTGACACAAAGTAGTCTGTGATAAATAACATATGTTTCATTTGAGTATTTGTTATAGTCAAAATAATCCATACATTATGCTTTTTTTTACTCAAACACGAGTTGTATGAGCTCAATTCAATGAGGCCTACAGGCCATAAATAGCAAATAGAGGTTCAAAACTTGTAATGTTCACAAGTTAAGTTGATACAAAGATCTAACACAACATTAGGTGATAATATATGTATTATTATGGATTTATAATCAGCTATAATGGGGCGGTCATTTTGGATCGGGAACACAGAATTAATTAACATGAAACGAACACAACAGGAGGGTTAAATATTTTGTTTTGCACATTCACCCTCTGAATGGCACACACACAATCCATGTCTCAATTGTCTCAAGGCTTAAAAACCTTCTTTAACCTGTCTCCTCCCCTTCATCTACACTCATTGAAGTGGACATCGATAAGGGATCATAGCTCTCACCTGGATTCACCTGGTCAGTCTACGTCATGGAAAGAGCTGTTTCTAATGTTTTGTACACTCAGTGTTTATCTACTATATACTGTATATACTGCTGTTTTGGAGTTTGACTGACGGGGATGGAGTGCATATATATGTTCAGCTTACAATGAGGAACCCTATTGCGTCTGCCTGAGGGGAGAAGCTGAAGCTCTGGGTGGAGTACATGGGAGGGTTATGGCATTATTTTCTTGGCCAGTCTCATGATTGTTTGTTCATAAGCACAGTCTGCAATGTAGAGCTACCTCACACCTACTGTATCACCTTCATGGCTGTCTGGACCAGGCGATTGATTTGTTATTTTAAGGTAACTGACAAGTTGCCAAACCAGGCTGAAATGCCATAGAACAGAATGCTCTCTATGGCAGCCTGGTAGAATAGGATCATGCCCTTCTGTTTGACTCCACAAACCCTGAACCTACGCAGAAAATAAAGGCGTTGTTGGACACTAGAGCATTTGTAAGAGTGGACCTGAGTATTGTCCACATTATGGACCACCACAGGTGAGTGGTCACCAACAGATTTGGGGTCAAAAAACATTTCCACAGTTTGCTGGACATTTAGGATGAGGTGGTGGTCATCACATCACTACACAAACCTTTGTATCTCTGACATATACACAGTAGTGTCCGTGTCTATAAATTAGACCGAGAATGGCAATATTATCAGAAAACTGGACAATATAGTTATCAGGGTGTCTACTTGTACATTAATTTGTATACTGTGTGAATAGGATGGGTGAACTCTCAGCCTTGGGGGGTACCTCAATGACCTTGGGCTCCTGTTGGTCAGAAATGAGTGATACCATCTGATGGTATAGGGTTTGACTGACATCTGTCTGAGTTTACAGAAGAGTATGTGTGACTGCAAGATGTTAAATGCTGAACTAAAATTCACAAATAGCAGTTCTCCAGATGTTGCAGGACGAGATGCACTATGCTGAAGATTGCTTCATCAGTGCCACGCTTGTGTTTGTAAGAAAACTGATACAGGTCCAACAGTGTGTTTAGTCTGAGTGAAGCTTTCACACCATGATCTTTTCAAGACAATCCATTACAATGGAGGACAGAGCAACAGGTATACAGTCTTTGTTTTCTTTGGGAGAAGGCTTTTGGGAAAGAGGGGTGATGATTGTTTTCTTTCACCGAGGTGGAACCGTGTCGGAATGTACAGACCTCTGAAAGACAGGGACCCAGGCTGGTGTGACTAAGGGAATGGCGCTGGCATGTATAGCGGCTGTTTTACGGGCTCCTGACTAATTATGCTATTTTGTGTTTTTTTTGCATTGATCTCAACTTTTTTTGTACATAATGCTTCTGTCATCATTTCCTATGACCGAAAAGAGCTTCTGGACATCAGAACAATGATCACTAACCTCGGCAGCGAAGGACATACTGCTCAACCGGGACCAGGCCCTAATCCCTGACACTGAGAAGAGGAAAAGACGAGCTCCGTTCGAGATTATTCTATTAATGGGACCTGGATTACCATGACTCATGCGCTGACCAGCTGGCAAGTGTCTTCACTGGCATTTTCAAACTCTCCCTGACCCAATCTATAATACCTACATGTTTCAAGCAGACCACCATAGTCCCTTTGCCCAAGAACGCCAAGGTAACCTGTCTAAATTGCCCCGTGGCACTCACATCTGTAGCCATGAAATGCTTTGAAAGGTGGGTCAACGCTAACATTAACACCATCATTCCAGACACCCTGAACCCACTCCAATTCGTATACCGCCCCCAACAGGATGCAATCTCTATTGCACTCCACACTGCCCTTTCCCACTTGGACAAAAGGAACACCTACATGAGAAAGCTGTTTATTGACCACAGCTCAGTGTTTTACACCATAGTGCCCTCAACTCATCACTAAGCTAAGGTCCCTGGGACTGAACACCTCCCTCTGCAACTGCATCCTGGACTTCCTGACGGGCCACCTGCAGGTGATGAGGGTAGGCAACAACACATCTGCCACGCTGACCCTCAACACGGGGGCCTCTCAGGGGTGTATGTTTAGTCCCCTCCTGTACTCCCTATTCACCCATGACTGTGTGGCCGTGCACGACTCCCAACACCATCATTAAGTTTGCTGACGACGATGAGACAGCCTACAGGGATGAAATCAGAAACCTGGCATTGTGGTGCCAGGACAACAACCTCTCCCTCAATGTCAGTAAGAGAAAGGAGCTGATCGTGGACTACAGGAAATGGAGGGCCGAGCACGCCCCCATTCACATCAATGGGGCTGTAGTGGAGTGAGTAGGGAGTGAGTAGGGAGCTTCAAGTTCCTCTGTGTCCATATCACTAAGGATCTAGCATGGTCAAAACACACCAACACAGTCGTGAAGAGGGCACGGCAACACCTCTTCCCCCTCCAGAAGGCTGAAAAGATTTGTCAATGGCCCTCAGATTCTCAAAAAGTTCTACAGCTGCACCATCGAGAGGATCTTAACTGTCTGCATCACCACTTGGTATGGCAACAATTTGGCATCCGACCGTAAGGCGCTACAGTGGGTAGTGCGTACGGCCCAGTACATTACTGGTGCTGAGCTCCCTGCCATCCAGGACCTCTATACCAGTCGGTGTCAGAGGAAGGCCCCAAAAATTGTCAAACACTCTAGCCACACAAGCTACAGACTGTTTTCTCTGCTACTGCATGGCAAGCAGTACCAGTGCACCAAGTATGGAACCAACAGGACCCTGAACAGCTTCTACCCCCAAGCCACAAAACTTCTAAACAAAACTGCTAAATCAAATGACTACCCGGACTACCTGCATTAACCCTTTTTAGTAATAACTCTCTTGCGCTGACTCTATGCACACATACTGGACCCTACTCACACACTCACACATACTTACACTGACACCCCAACACACACATACACATACACACACTGCATAAGCCCACACACACACACACATGCAAACTGACGCCACACACACACACACTTTCACACTCAGCACATACATGTGTGCTGCTGCTACTGTCTATTGTCTATCCTGTTGCCTCATCACTTTACCCCTACCTATATGTACAGTACATAGCTTACCTCAATTACCTTGCACCCCTGTTCATTGACTCGTTACTGGTACTCGCTGTACAGTATATAGCCATCTTATTTTTACTCATTATTTGTATTCGTTATTCACTGTGTATTTATTCCTCGTGTCACTATTTATGTTTTACATTATCTTTAACTCTGCATTGTTGGAAATTATCCGGTAAGTAAGCATTTCACTGTTTGTCTACACCTGTTGTCTACAAAACATGTGACAAATAACATTTTATTTTATTTGAAAGTTCCTCTGGACAAAGCAGAGACGCCATCGGGGCCTGTTTCCAATTTGCTTAAAGACTCTTGTGGCCTCTCTAGGGTTACATTTTAACTTGGGGTCACAGCCATCAATAACAATGGTGTTGAGCATGTTAACACACTTGGTAGAGAAGTAATGTCAGTCAAACTTTCTGTAGAAGTCATTACGTTAATTTGCCATCGTCTTTTCATCTGTTGTGTACACTGCTTTTCTTGTGGGAGTTATATTATTGATGGATTTTATTGTTAAGCCTTGTCCTTGAATACTGTTCATTCTGGGTTGGTATGCTGCCCAATTCTATAAGAGTAATTATATTGTCTGATGATCGTAAAATAGATGCCATGAGTTATAATAATCAAACATAGATTTATTGTCAGAGTTTACTAGGAGTGGTGGGTTGGAGTCAGGCACAGGGAGCAGAGGGCTCGGTAAATCGTAAGTTATTCTCCGGCACAAAACGGTCACGCCAAAATACAGGGCGCATAAAACAGACCAGCCCAAACACAGGACCAAACAGTCCGGAGAAAACAAACACGAAAACACACCCACAACCAACAGAGTAACAATCCCGCACAAACCTAGGCGGACCTAACAGGCTTAAATAGACATAAATCAAGAAACGAAACAGGGAACAGGTGCAACCAATAAGACAAAACGAAAAAGGGATCGGTGGCGGCTAGTAGACCGGCGACGACGACCGCCGAGCGCCGCCCAAAAAGGCAGGGGAGCCACCTTCGTTGGGAGTCGTGACATTTATTGGTAAATAAATAATCGGGTAGGCTGTTTGCTGCCCAATTATTCAAGAGTAACTATAATTATTATTATTGGTAATAAATGAAAAACTGGTAGACTAATAACTAACCTCAAAATAACAATCTTTGCTATATCACACTTACTCAAGTCCATTTTGTTTGCGCTAGCAGAGTCTAGCCTATTCAAAAGTCAAATTTCCACTGTTGCATTGCTGGAAGCTATTATTACTGTGACTTGTACTGTATATGGACAATATTCTGTAATAGAAATTAAAGGAGGCCGTCTGCTCTCTTCAAACGTTCTTTATATCAAATAGTGATGTTCCAGATGCGTATAACAAAATAAAGAATACTGGACGTCACCGGAACATTAGTAGGTTGTGTCATGGTCGCCGGGATGTCCTTAAGCCATCCACTGTTTGCTTGGATGTTTTATACGTTTCTACTGGATATTTATTGCACTTACAGATGAAAAACCTGTCGACTTTACCATGCTGTCTTTTTCTTTATACCTGAAAGCCAATACATTTAATCCCACCAACAGAGGTAGTGATTATTTCAGTATTTTCTTTAAACCTCCTAAGGATCTCTACAGATCGGTGTCCCACTCTCGGGACGGTTGAGCTAATGTGCACTAATGTGATTAGCATGACGTTGTAAGTAACAAGAACATTTCCCAGGACATTGATATATCTAATATTGTCAGAAAGCTTAAATTCTTGTTAATCTAACTGCACGGTCTAATTTACAGTAGCTATTACAGTGAAAAAATGAAAGAATACCATGCTATTGTTTGAGGAGAGTGCACAGTTATGAACTTGAAAAGTTATTAATAAACCAATTAGGCACATTTAGGCAGTCTTGATACAAAATTTTGAACAGAAATTCAATGGTTCGTTGGATCAGTCTAAAACTTTGCACATACACTGCTGCCATCTAGTGGGCAAAATCTAAATTGCGCCTGTGCTGGAATAATACATTATGGCCTTTCTCTTGCATTTCAAAGATGATGGTACAAGCAAAATACAAAAAAACTGTTGTTTTTTTCTTTGTATTATCTTTTACCAGATCTAATGTGTTATAATCTCCTACATTCATTTCACATTTCCACAACGTGTTTCCTTTCAAATGGTGTCAAGAATATGCATATCCTTGCTTCAGGTCCTGAGCTACAGGCAGTTAGATTTGGGTATGTCATTTTAGGCGAAAATTGGAAAAAAAGGGGTGGATCCCTTAAGAGGTTTTTAATCCTGCCATATACCTCTGTGTAAACCAAGCCCCAAAAAAATTCCAGGCTTTGGGACGATGCTCACTTGTGAGATAATCAGAAAGATTCATATAAATGCTTTTTTTCCATTTATTCTCTCCATTTAAATGAATAGAGTTCTGTCCTTGAGCTGTTCTTGTCTATAGTTGCAGAAATGCCTTTCCGGTTTTGCTACATAGTTGCACACGTGTCGGTTTGGTTGCTAAACAATGCAGGCAAGATATTTATAACAAACGCAAGATAGTTAATCGGTGTTGTTTACAGTGGGAGCAAATTAATTGCATAGTGGGCAGAATTCGCAAGAAGGTGGGCAAAGCCAAGCATGAGCTAGCGAGATCCTATTGGCGCGTTGTAGCATGTATTTGCATATTTCCAATAGGGAACGCCTCCTCTGTGAAGTGCGTGTACACAAACTCAATTCGACCTTGCACTCCTTCTGAACTACGCAATTTTTGAAAACGTTGGAAAGCGTCATGTCTATAAAACTTTGTGCACTGTGCTTGTAACATATTCTAGTTTTGGGAACAGAAAAATGTATTGAGATCAGATGTTTCATCGATGACAAAATTAGATTGTCGGCACAGTTTCAATTATTTCCATCCTCTCTCACTATCCGCAACTGGACTTCCTCTCACTACCATGTTCGGTGGAGAGAAAACCTTTTAAACGGATGCTTCACCTTTATAGCCCCTGTGACGTGTTTGGGTTACCCCTTCTGTCTGTGATGCAGGGGTGTCAAACATACGGCCCGCGGGTCAGATCTTTAGACATTAAAACCAGGCCAAATCCGGCCCGCGAGTGGGTCCAGAGATATTAGCGAAGGAGGAAATAGGAATCCCATTGGGCAATGAATGGAGGAATGTATAATGCCCCGCCCAGCAGACTGTTGACTAATCGCGTTCACGTTGTCATGTACCACACGTTAATACAATTCCAATGGAGTTTCCCATCTCCTCAACGACAACAAAAAATTCAGTATATTATAAAATCACCAAAACCAAATCGAAACTGTGTATAAATGATAATGGACCTATATTCATACAGTTGCTTGACTGTCCAGCTTGCTAATAATCACTAGACAGTCAGAGAGCATCCAAAATTCCAAAAATGATGGATAGAGGACTATTTTGTGCAAATTTTGACTGCAAGGAATATAAACTAGGGACAAAATGAGTTTGACACCCCTGCTCTATAGGCTACAATATCTACTTGAACATTTGTACTGATTAGTCCTATAAGGATAACTTTGCTGCTACTATTAAAAAAAATCTGTTGGCTAGGATATTTGCTAGCAAGCTATCAATGTGCACGATACCTAACAAAGTGGAGTGAGGAGGAAAAAGAGATTAAACGTGGATCAAAAAAGCGCCCTTTTCGGAAAGAGATTATAAGGTTTCTAAAGCACATACAAGCACCTACAAACTCTAAAAAATAAGGCATGGAAAATAAGTCCCATGAAACTCAAGTTGTTAGGGAAAAATATTATTTATATTTTATTCTGTTATATTCCATTATATTCTTACTATAAAATATATGTGTGTTGACTGTTATCAGGGCAGGTAAGTGTGTCTTGTCTGTTAAAGTAACAAAATAAGAAACTATTGATTGTATTTGCATGACACAGCCACGTAGCCTATAGGCTGCACAGACCAGTAACATAATTAAACTCAAAATTACTATTATATTATTTGAAATACATTTTCTCAGTTTCATATTGTTTCTTTCTGCCCAAACAAATACATAATGAGTTTCTTTGTCATGGCGTATATTCAATGGATTCATTAGCACACCCCTACACCCACCCCTCACCGGTGCTGGCTAATCACCTTGATGTATACTGTAAATGGTGAATGCCAACAAGAAAGAGATGAAAAGGGGTCATATAAACATTGCCTGTTTTTTTTTACAGGCAAAATGCTGTGAATTCAGTGTCAATTAGGTATTATATGGATAATCATGTTGATTCATGGACTGTCAGTAATATGCAAATAATTGTCTACTTATGAATTTGACAGCATAGGTGTAATTTCCGCAGCCCCATCATTGGGCTCCTGAGTGGCGCAGCGGTCTAAGGCACTGCATCTCAGTGCTAGAGGTGTCACTACAGACCCTGGTCTGTACAGACCCTGATTCCAGGCTGTATCACAACCGGCCGTGATTGGGAGTCCCATAGGGCGGCGCACAATTGGCCAAAGCGTTGTTAGGGTTTGGCTGGGGTAGGCCGTCAGTGTAAATTTGAATTTGTTCTTAACTGACTTGCTTAGTTCAATAAAGGTTAAAGAAATGTACCTTATTGCAAACAAGGTGGAGGGAATGCTGAAATGACAGATTGTGCCTTTAAATGAACAAGATTACCTGAAAATACAAGGGGGCTGTCATTCATGGCATGGACAATATGTCTTCACATTAGGCTACTCATACAGCAGATAAACTCATACGAAGGGTTGTTGTTACTTGTGACATCAAGTCAACAACGTGAAAAGTTTATACACCAATAGGTGTAGTCGGCCATAAAACTTTGAAGAAGAAGAAAATGATTAATGGGAAACATGGGAAATGTAGTTTAGACGCAGAGTCTGGGGTCGCCATCATCATGCGTGGTTTTCACCCGATGTTCAGCCAGTGACGATATCAGCAGGCATTAGGTGTTTGTTTTACGAATAAGTACTTGAAGTAGATTTCTTTTTGTTTCGGTTGTCGTTTTATTTTGGCTTTTGCCAGTGTATTTGCTTCCCTTCATCGTCTCCGTTCGCGGGGATCTCAGAGGTAACGTTCGCTATCTGGTTAGCATGCTAAATTGGCTTAATAGTTATTGCTAGCTACCATGCGGGGATAAAATATTTCGATATCTAACATTAGCTAGCTGGCAAAAAAGATACAATGACCTGACTGCTGTCCAAATAATGTTAGATAACGTTACCTATATTGTTTTGATACATTCCACAAGTGTACAGCGCACGGTAGCTAGCTTCGCTAGTTGCTAACTAGCCTATATAGAAGGCCGATTTGGGCCAAAGTTTGTCCCGTAAGGCAGGGGGCTCGTTAAGCCTCGGGTTCGATCACCGAGGGGGAGGGCGCGCATAAGAAGTGTGTGTCAACGTCGTCATCTTTATAAGTGCAGTAACAAGCTAGTCAGGTAACGTTAACAATTTAATTTCGACGTAATGCCCGATGACGTTAGTTATTTTGCTAGCCAGCTATTCATTGTAGACCAAACTACCGTAGCCGGTCATTTGTCCCTACTACTAGTTTAGTGCGTAGCTAAAGAAGCTTGCTAGCTATCTCAGTTTCTGACAAATCTCATACTACTAACGTTAGCTAGCTAGGCTTGTTTCTCTTTCCTGCTGCGAAGTGTTGTACGTTATAGTAGCTAGTTAGTTAGTTGGTTACCTAGAGATTGTTGGGTTCAAAGGCAGGTCACTGTTTTTTAAATTAAACGTTAGATAGCTATCGGTGGAAATATTTTGCTCTACTAAGGTACCTGTTTTAACGTTAGCTAGCAATCTGTTTCATTTAGGAAGTAAACATAATTTTAAATCCCAAATGTTTATCATAGATAAGCATTTGGGAGAATTTTCATTGTCGTTTACTTCTGAATTAAAACATTATTGACCCCAACCTTGCCAACTAGTTTTTTATTTATTTATAAGCTGTGGTTATGACAGTGTGGCCTAGTTTGCAATCTCTTCTATATCATCAATATGGTTTATAGGGGAGGGTTATTATAATTACCTATTTGTGCATTGTACCTACCCAATACACTCCCATTTAGTCTTTATTGGCATGCCTAACTCCATAGTGCATGGCTTAAGATACTATGACCAACATTTGTCGTGGTCAATTCAATTAATATTCGCAATTTCAGTTTACTTCCTAAATTGACCCCAACCCTGGTCTGCCAGCCTAACGTGGTTGATTTTTGTGACCTGGTTGTAGGCTATGTCTGTTTTGTTCGGGACTGACTGATAGGCCTACCCTCAACCATTCCAGTTCCAATCATTTTAATACTCACACTTATCTGACCTTTGTCCTTTTCCCTCCCGGTCTGTCCACAGAGGAGCTATGTACAACGGCATTGGCCTCACCACGCCGCGAGGCAGTGGCACTAACGGCTATGTGCAGCGTAACCTGTCGAGCGTGCATGCAAAGCGTCCACGGGACGAGCGCGGTGGCGAGCGGGACGAGAAGGACCGTGAGAGGCTGGAGAGCCAGCTGAACCGTCAGCCCAACGCAGAGATCCTGGAGCACCAGAGAAAGAGGCAGCTGGAGGTCAAGTGTGCAGAGCTGCAGGACATGATGGAAGAGCAGGGGTGAGAGAGAGGGATGGGTGTAAGAGGGAGGGATGGGCAGGCAGGGGGGTGGGGTGGAGAGTAGTAAGGGTGAGAGAAGGGATTTAATTAAGCGGGCCCGTGTTGCACTGGGCTATGGCCCATCACGTGACCGGACGAAGCCGGTGAGGTAGGCGTGCCCTGCCCAAATTGAACGGTAATCTGCACCGCTCTGTCATATTGTCAACAATGCAGCATGTTGAGTTGTTTATAAATATAAGATATATGTTCACATTTTCAAACTAGTTTCCATTGGGAAGGCAGATGAAGTAATCACTTTCGTATGCGAACACAGAATCCTACTCATTACTCCACATGCTTAACCAACGTCACTTTTTTGGGGGGAGGCGATGTTGGCCAGAGCGGGGCCCCTAGTTCAAGCCTGGGAAGCAGCCCGGTTCCAAAACGAATACAATCACTTTTCTCCCAGTGCAAACTCCAGGCAGCCGGGCCATTTTAATCAAATCCCCTCAGAAGGGGATGTGAGGGACAGAGATTTGGAGAGAACGGTTGAAGATATGGGGTGCTGAAGGAGAGAGTTCGGTGTCTTAACTGCTGAGCCGTGTGTGTATGTGTTGATGACAGGTACTCAGCTGAGGAGATTGAAGAGAAGGTGAACAGCTTCCGCATGATGCTGCAGGAGAAGCAGGAGCCGCCTTCAGCCCCTACCGAGAGACCATCGTAAGTACACACCACCACAGGTCACTATAGAGTAGTGTGATCACTACGGACTAGTGACATTTCTACTGCAGACCACCACAAACTACTACAGACCAGCATGGCTGCACAAACTTTTAAATTAACTATAATCAAGCTTTATTTATACAGCACATTTCAGACAAGGAAAAAATCTAAGAAAATCAATGAAAATAAAAACGGAAATATTTACTAAACAAAGTAAAAGGATTACAAAACAAAAGAATAACAAATAAATAAATAACTGAATGACTAAAAGCACCTTAAGGAAAAGTAAAGCGTAACTTTTTTCTTTTTTTGGATCTCTTTTTAAAATGTCAAACGTTTCGCCCGCCTCAGGTTTTCATTCAGGCTATTCTAGTGGCTGGTGGCATAGTAACTAAAGGCTGCCTGGTCATGCCTCTTGGTCCTAGGCTTTGGTATAGTTAAAAGGCAAGTGCCAGAGGACCTGTGGAACCTACTGGGTACCTAACTTAAAAGCATGTCTGACATGTATTGGGGTGCACAGTCGTGGATTGATTAAAAAAATCTTAATCTTAAAATGTGTTTTAAAACTCACAGGCAGTCATTGCAGAGACCTTAAAACCGGTGTAATGTGTGCTCTCCATCTGGTCTTGGTCAGTACATGTGCTGCAGCATTCTGTGTGTTTTGCAGTTGACCAATGGCTTTCTTGGGTAGACCAGACAGGAGAGCATTACAGTTGTCACGCCTGCTTGTAATAAAAGCATGGATGTGTCTCTGTATTAGCCTGAGAGAGAAATGGCCACACCGTAGCAATGTTCCTCAGGTGGTAAAAAGCGATTTTGGTCACATTACTATTGTGTGATTTGAAATTGAGAACAATTGAAAATAACACCAAGGTTTTTTACCTGGTGTATTATCTTTCTTGCCCCTGAATAAAAATGTGCAACCAGATACATTCTGTGTTTTGGCTCCAAAAATATGTACCTCTGTCTTGTCTTGGAGCTAAAATCCTCTGGTGACACAAATGGAAAGTTGTCTAGTCTGCGTAGCAGTGAAAATCAATGCTGTGCTTTCTGATAACGCTGCCAAGGGGTTATAGATAGATAGATGGACCGGACCCAAAATCAAATCTTGTGGAACACTGCCAAGTGATATGTAAACTCAGCAACAAAAAAAACCATCTTCAACAACTGAGACATAAACTGAAAAAGTTCCACAGAAATTGAGTAATGTGTCCCTGAACAAGGGGGGGTCAAAATCAAAAGTAACCATCAGTATCTGGTGTGGCCACCAGCTGCATTAAGTACTGCAGTCCATCTCCTCATGGACTGCACCAGATTTGCCAGTCATTGCTGTGAGATGTTAGCCCACTCTTCCACCAAGTTCCCTGACATTTCTGGGGGGAATGGCCTAGAGGTCGACCGATTATGATTTTTCAACGCTGATACTGATTATTGGAGGACCAAAAAAGCCGATACTGATTAATCGGCCGATATTTTTAATTTTTATAATTTTTTCTATTTTTTCTTTTTTGTAATACATTTAACATTTAAGTCATTTAGCAGACGCTCTTATCCAGAGCGACTTACAAATTGGTGCATTCACCTTATGATATCCAGTGGAACAACCACTTTACAATAGTGCATCTAACTCTTTTAAGGGGGGGGGGGTTAGAAGGATTACTTTATCCTATCCTAGGTATTCCTTAAAGGGGTGGGGTTTCAGGTGTCTCCGGAAGGTGGTGATTGACTCCGCTGACCTGGCGTCGTGAGGGAGTTTGTTCCACCATTGGGGTGCCAGAGCAGCGAACAGTTTTGACTGGGCTGAGCGGGAACTGTACTTCCTCAGAGGTAGGGAGGCGAGCAGGCCAGAGGTGGATGAACGCAGTGCCCTTGTTTGGGTGTAGGGCCTGATCAGAGCCTGAAGGTACGGAGGTGCCGTTCCCCTCACAGCTCCGTAGGCAAGCACCATGGTCTTGTAGCGGATGCGAGCTTCAACTGGAAGCCAGTGGAGAGAGCGGAGGAGCGGGGTGACGTGAGAGAACTTGGGAAAGTTGAACACCAGACGGGCTGCGGCGTTCTGGATGAGTTGTAGGGGTTTAATGGCACAGGCAGGGAGCCCAGCCAACAGCGAGTTGCAGTAATCCAGACGGGAGATGACAAGTGCCTGGATTAGGACCTGCGCCGCTTCCTGCGTGAGGCAGGGTCGTACTCTGCGAATGTTGTAGAGCATGAACCTACAGGAACGGGTCACCGCCTTGATGTTAGTTGAGAACGACAGGGTGTTGTCCAGGATCACGCCAAGGTTCTTAGCACTCTGGGAGGAGGACACAATGGAGTTGTCAACCGTGATGGCGAGATCATGGAACGGGCAGTCCTTCCCCGGGAGGAAGAGCAGCTCCGTCTTGCCGAGGTTCAGCTTGAGGTGGTGATCCGTCATCCACACTGATATGTCTGCCAGACATGCAGAGATGCGATTCACCACCTGGTTATCAGAGGGGGGAAAGGAGAAGATTAATTGTGTGTCGTCTGCATAGCAATGATAGGAGAGACCATGTGAGGATATGACAGAGCCAAGTGACTTGGTGTATAGCGAGAATAGGAGAGGGCCTAGAACAGAGCCCTGGGGGACACCAGTGGTGAGAGCACGTGGTGCGGAGACAGATTCTCGCCACGCCACCTGGTAGGAGCGACCTGTCAGGTAGGACGCAATCCAAGCGTGGGCCGCGCCGGAGATGCCCAGCTCGGAGAGGGTGGAGAGGAGGATCTGATGGTTCACAGTATCAAAGGCAGCCGATAGGTCTAGAAGGATGAGAGCAGAGGAGAGAGAGTTAGCTTTAGCAGTGCGGAGCGCCTCCGTGACACAGAGAAGAGCAGTCTCAGTTGAATGACTAGTCTTGAAACCTGACTGATTTGGATCAAGAAGGTCATTCTGAGAGAGATAGCAGGAGAGCTGGCCAAGGACGGCACGTTCAAGAGTTTTGGAGAGAAAAGAAAGAAGGGATACTGGTCTGTAGTTGTTGACATCGGAGGGATCGAGTGTAGGTTTTTTCAGAAGGGGTGCAACTCTCGCTCTCTTGAAGACGGAAGGGACGTAGCCAGCGGTCAAGGATGAGTTGATGAGCGAGGTGAGGTAAGGGAGAAGGTCTCCGGAAATGGTCTGGAGAAGAGAGGAGGGGATAGGGTCAAGCGGGCAGGTTGTTGGGCGGCCGGCCGTCACAAGACGCGAGATTTCATCTGGAGAGAGAGGGGAGAAAGAGGTCAAAGCACAGGGTAGGGCAGTGTGAGCAGAACCAGCGGTGTCGTTTGACTTAGCAAACGAGGATCGGATGTCGTCGACCTTCTTTTCAAAATGGTTGACAAAGTCATCAGCAGAGAGGGAGGAGGGGGGAGGAGGGGGAGGAGGATTCAGGAGGGAGGAGAAGGTGGCAAAGAGCTTCCTAGGGTTAGAGGCAGATGCTTGGAATTTAGAGTGGTAGAAATTGGCTTTAGCAGCAGAGACAGAAGAGGAGAATGTAGAGAGGAGGGAGTGAAAGGATGCCAGGTCCGCAGGGAGGCGAGTTTTCCTCCATTTCCGCTCGGCTGCCCGGAGCCCTGTTCCCTGTTATAATGACAATTACAACAATACTGAATGAACACTTATTTTAACTTAGTATACTACATCAATAAAATCAATTTAGCCTCAAATAAATAATGAAACATGTTCAATTTGGTTTAAATAATGCAAAAACAAAGTGTTGGAGAAGAAAGTAAAAGTACAATATGTGCCATGTAAGAAAGCTCATGTTTAAGTTCCTTGCTCAGAACATGAGAACATATGAAAGCTGGTGGTTCCATTTAACATGAGTCTTCAATATTCCCAGGTAAGAAGTTTTAGGTTGTAGGAATTATAGGACTATTTCTCTCTATACGATTTGTATTTCATGTACCTTTGACTATTGGATGTTCTTATAGGCACTTTAGTATTGCCAGTGTAACAGTATAGCTTCCATCCCTCTCCTCGCCGCTACCTGTGCTCGAACCAGGAACACATCGACAACAGCCACCCTCGAATCAGCGTTACCCATGCAGAGCAAGTGGAACAACTACTCCCAAGTCTCAGAGCGAGTGACGTTTGAAACGCTATTAGCGCGCACCCCGCTAACTAGCTAGCCATTTCACATCGGTTACACCAGCCTAATCTCGGAAGTTGATAGGCTTGAATTCTTAAACAGCAGAGCTGCTGGCAAAACGCACGAAAGTGCTGTTTGAATGAATGCTTACGAGCCTGCCTGGTGCCTACCATCGCTCAGTCAGACTGCTCTATCAAATCATAGACTTAATTATAACATAACACACAGAAATACGAGCCATAGGTCATTAATATGGTCGAATCCGGAAACTATCATCTCGAAAACAAAACATTTATTCTTTCAGTGAAATACAGAACCGTTCCGTATTTTATCTAACAGGTGGCATCCATCAGTCTAAATATTCCTGTTACATTGCACAACCTTCAATGTTATTTCATAATTACGTAAAGTTCTGGAAAATTAGTTCACAATGAGCCAGGCGGCCCAAACTGTTGCATATACCCTGACTCTGCGTGCAATGAACGCAAGAGAAGTGACACAATTTCACCTGGTTAATATTGCCTGCTAACCTGGATTTCATTTAGCTAAATATGCAGGTTTAAAAAAATATATATACTTCTGTGTATTGATTTTAAGAAAGGCATTGATGTTTATGGTTAGGTACACGTTGGAGCAACGACAGTCTTTTTTTCGCGAATGCGCACTGCATCGATTATATGCAACGCATGACACGCTAGATAAACTAGTAATATCATCAACCATGTGTAGTTATAACTAGTGATTATGATTGACTGACTGTTTTTTATAAGATAAGTTTAATGCTAGCTAGCAACTTACCTTGGCTTCTTACTGCATATGCGTAACAGGCGGGATTGAATCCCTGAGCTGACAAGGTAAAAATCTGTCGTTCTGCCCCTGAACAAGGCAGTTAACCCACCGTTCCTAGGCCGTCATTGAAAATATGAATGGGTTCTTAACTGACTTGCCTAGTGAAATAAAGGTGTAAAAAAAAATCGGCATCCAAAAATACAGATTTCCGATTGTTATGAAAACTTGAAATCGGCCCTAATTAATCGGCCATTCCGATTAATCGGTCAACCTCTAGAGTGGCCCTCACCCTCCGATCCAACAGGTCCCAGATGTGCTCAATGGGATTGAGATCCGGGCTCTTCGCTGGCCATGGTAGAACACTGGCATTCCTGTATTGCAGGAAATCCCGCACAGAACGAGCAGTATGGCTGGTGGCATTGTCGTGCTGGAGGGTCATGTCAGGATGAGCCTGCAGGAAGGGTACCACATGAGGGAGGATGTCTTCCCTGTAACGCACAGTGTTGAGATTGCCTGCAATGATAACAAGCTCAGTCCGATGATACTGTGACACACCACTCCAGACCATGACGGACCCTCCACCTCCAAATCGATCCCGCTCCAGAGTACAGGCCTCGGTGTAACGCTCATTCCTTTGACGATAAATGCGAATCTGACCATCACCCCTGGTGAGACAAAACCGTGAAGAGCACTTTTTGCCAGTCCTGTCTGGTCCAGCGACGGTGGGTTTGTGCCCATAGGTGACGTTGTTGCCGGTGATGTCTGGTTAGGACCTGCCTTACAACAGGTCCTACAAGCCCTCAGTCCAGCCTATTGCGGACAGTCAGCACTGATGGAGGGATTGTGCGTTCCTGGTGTAACTCGGGCAGTTGTTGTTACCATCCTGTACCTGTCCCGCATTTTGGATGTACCGATCCTGTGCAGGTGTTTTTACACGTGGTCTGCCACTGCGAGGATGATCAGCTGTCCGTCCTGTCTCCCTGTAGCGCTGTCTTATGCGTCTCACAGTACGGATGTTGCAATTTATTGCCCTGGCCACATCTGCAGTCCTCATGCCTCCTTGCAGCATGCCTAAGGCACGTTCACGCAGATGAGCAGGGACCCTGGGCATCTTTTTTTGGGTGTTTTTCAGAGTCAGTAGAAAGACCTCTTTAGTGTCCTACGTTTTCATAACTGTGACCTTAATTGCCTACCGTCTGTAAACTGTTAGTGTCTTAACGACCGTTCCACATGTGCATGTTCATTAATTGTTTATGGTTCATTGAACAAGCATATGAAACGGTGTTTAAACCCCTTACAATGAAGATCTGTGAAGTTATTTAGATTTTTACTAATTATCTTTGAAAGACAGGGTCCTGAAAAGGGGACGTTTATTATCAAACTTCTCATCAGGTCTTGCCTGACTGATACCCAGACCTTTACCCAGACTGTTTATCTTATCCCTGAAATATGCCGCAAACTCATCACATTTCGATGTGGAAGAAACTTCATATAGGATTTATCAGGCCTCCTGGTCGAGAAGAGCAGTCTCGAATTTATTCTGATTCAGTGATCAAGTTAGAAAAATTTCCCTGACTGGCATTTCTAATTGCCTTGTTATATATGCCAAGTTGCTCTCTCAGAATATCATAATGGACCTGCAACTTTGACATTCTCCACTTCTGCTCTACCTTTCTGCAAATTCTCTTAAATGTATTAGTTTCCTTAATCATCCAGGGGGCTCTCCAGTTGGATGTGACCTTTTTCAACTTTACTGGAGCTATGGCATCAATGGTTGCCCTTCATTTGCTATTAAAGTTGTCAACTAAATAAATCATCACAAGAGGAAGGCAGAATAGGTGGAGTATTGTTCATACACTCAATAAAATCTTAAAGCGTTTCTTAATAATGCGTTCAGCATTACTCTGTGCTATGGGCAACAAGGTAGTAAGCTGAAGCAACATCAACAATCGAGGATATGTCAATAGAATGCTCCTTGGTAATAATCAGGTCCAGAGTATGGCTACGGTTATCGGTCGGCCCAGTAACATGTTGGATGAAGCCCATAAAGCTCAAAAGATTCAGAAATTCAATGTCCTTGGAGTCAGTCTCTTTGTCAACATGAATATTCAAAAGGCACTCGCACATCTGAGCTATCTTTTTTGCAGGTGCATGGTAACAGTTGAGTAAAATGAGAGAGAAAAGAAGAAACCCGAACACTGCTCTTGATAGTATCACTGCTCTTTAATAAGCTTTACATATCGTCCTCCGTCAGCTTTTTCAACATGAATATTAAAATCACCCAACACAATGATTTTATCATAGTTCTCAAAGGCAATAGTACAGAGAAATCAGTAAAGAAAGTGGGGCAGTGCTTTGGTGGCCTACACAGGGTTATGGCCAGCACTGGTGGCTAAAATTTAAACAGTATAGCATGCTGCTCGAAAGACCCAAAGTCGCCAAATGAAATGTCCTTACAGCTGAGAGCATTAGTGAAAATAGATTTGGTCTCCACACTTTTCCCTTTTCTGATAGAGTATGACAAGCTGTAGTCTGGGGGGGAAGCTTCAATAAGAGCGGCACTACAGTCTGAAGACAGCCATGTTTCAGTGAGTAACATGCAATCAACTTTGCGCTCAGTAATGTAATGAGGTCATTCACGAGAGAGGTTTTACTAGTGATTGCATTTAAGAGTGCCGTATTCAATGTGTGGGCCACTCTTCACCTGGGCCATCTGCCTAGAGGTAACCAATGGAGTAACAACCAAATTAACGTTACAGCCATGTTTTCTGAGTCTCCAACCTATCAGACTGGTAGGAGATGAGTTTGTATAAACTCACTAGAAAGCAGATAAAGGAACATAAATTAGGTTACTCGCAATAACCAAAGTGGCCATTTCTATAGGAGTTGATATGGTTTCCAAGTCCTCTATTGCTTATTCTAACAGGGAGAACTGGAGCACTACCAGACCCTGTCTGTCAGTCTCTAAAACAGTTTGCGATGTTGCTGGAAATTGGAACCCCTGCGCTTAGGGGTAATCATATCTCTTTTAAAAAGTGCTGGTTGCGCCCACAAAAAGACATTCCTGTCATTGCAAAGTTTCTTCAGGTGCTCGTTTAGGGCAAAGAGTCAGCTGAAAAGTTCCAAACCCCTTCGGTAGCTCGGGAGGAGACCAAAGAATGATCTTCCCTGTGCTAGCAAGGGTCGTAAAAAACAAAGAAGCCTAAAATGAAGGTTGTTTAAACCTACGTGAGTGACGATGGTGTCAATATTGGAGTAGTTGACCAGAACTGTGGGCAGGAGAGAGTTGATGTCATGGACACAGGCTCCTGGGTGACAGTGGACCTTAGTCGTAGGCAGGCCAAAATCTCTCACCATCGAGCTGCCCACAATGATTGTGAATTCGATAGGGAAACAACGGTGGTGGTGGTGGTGCATTTAGGGCAGACAAAGCCCTGTCCATTTTCCAGTTCCACCTTATCTTCATCTTGTGATTGTGTGGAAATCATCTCACACCTGAAGCATTTGTGCCCAGCCATGGATGAAAACACTGGTGGGCTAGCACTGCTAACGTTCGCCTGCTCCGTTTTCATGATGGCTAGCAGCTAACTGGAATCCGGGACACACATTTTCGGTCCCAGTCGTAAAAGCTGAACGCGTCGCGGAATCAATAGTAATACAAACTTTAGCTATGATTTCAAAAAATATTTTATAACAACAAACCGAGTGTAGGCAGTACACTGTTCTGTTGTGCGCTCTGATGACGTCTGTTGCGTGATGACGTGGCTCTTCCAACAGTTGCTGGCCATTGAACAAGGTGGTGAAACACCACTGTCCCACTCTTTGGGGAGTAACCAAGCGTGACAATAGGAGTTATTGAACAATGGTCCCCCCCCCCTCAGGGCGACAGAGACTCACGCCCTGGCTGCAGCCAATCAGCAGAAGAACGACCGGCTAAGGGCGGCGTTCGGCATCGCCACGGACTACGTAGACGGCTCCTCCTTCCACCCGGAGCGCAGGGAGCGAGAGAAGGAGAAGAGGGAGCAGGAGAGGCTGGAGAAAGAGAAGCAGCAGCAGCAGAAATACGTGTGAGTCGAGGGGGTGTGTGTGTGTGTGTGGTTCTCCTAGCTAGACTTATTTTTCCTTTGTTTATCCCCTCTGCTACTTACCATCTCTTTCTCTCTCTCCCCCTCTGTCTCTCTCTCCCCCTCTGTCTCTCTCTCCCCCTCTGTCTCTCTCTCCCCCTCCGTCTCTCTCTCTCAGGCTGGTAGAAGAGTCAGAGGACTCGGACTCACCAGCCCGAAAACAGAGCCGTAAGAAGAAAAGGAAGAAAAACAAGAACAGAGACAGGTGAGAGAAGGGAGAAAGTCCTATTTGGTGTGCATGCGTAAAAAATAATGCATAGCTTGTTTGATTGACAGATCACTTTACTCTCTTCTTCAGCTCAGAGAGTCCCTCCCCCTCTCCTACACAGGTGAAAACTAAAAAGAGGAAAAAGAAAAGGTTTCCATTCATTTTTTCCATTTTGCAGACAGTGAATGGATTTCATGTCCAGCATAGTTTCATAACATTGGTATTGTTATTTCAGAACATCTCAATTGTAGTGGATTAGAACCTCTTGTGTAAGGGATGTGCATGCTTACAGCTTGATGATCACATGTGCTAGCGAGGACTCATAGGTCTGACACACCAATAAAATGTGCTGGCCCAGAGTACTTAGCACCTCTGAACGTAATTTGCCTACCGATTTTTACATGTAGAATCACGTGAAAAATGACATCTACAGCGGGCGTTTCCCCCAAAACAAAGTGTGCTGAACGATCGACAGACAAACGCTAGATTCACGTTCGGTGTGATGTGTGCGAGCCGTTGACCTTTTTCAGCTTAATGAACAAAGACTTTGTGTTCTCTGTTCTAGGGACAGGCTGGGAAAAAAGGATGACAAAGACAGGTGGGTCCTACAGAAAGTGGTTCATAGTGTGTGTGTGTGTGTGTACTAAAATACTTTGTTTCCCCTCTCAGCTCATCAGACGAGAAGCAGGCGTCTAAGAAAAAACGCAAGAGAAGTGAAAATGAGACTCCGCCCCAGGGTAAGACACGGCGCCATAGGAGTGGGTCCTCCAGCTCTGCTCACAGGTACTTCCGGGTCACCAGAGGTCATGACTCACAATTTGGGGTTGTAACTTCCCCTAAATTCCCAGGTTTTCCACAAATCCTCGTTGAAGTTCCCGAAAATGTGCAACCCTACTCGCATAGTTACTCAATTCTAGTCATTCAATAACTTAAAAGTCAAGGCAGAGTTTTGAGTTGCACCCCATGCTGTTATTCCATCTCTCATGCCTTATCTCCATTTGATCAGCCAATCCCCTCCCCTGCTGAGAGAGAGGCAGCAGAACCAGCCAGTCAAGAGAGCAGAAGAGGGGAGAAAGGGGCTGTCTCCTGACAGGAGGGGTTGTGGTCGCGAGGACGGGAGTCCACAGCGTCCGGGAGGCAGAGGGGTAAGACCAGCTGTGATTGGTCCGGTGATCAGCTCCCTCTACCATTTCAAAACCTTCTCTCCTGTTTTGTGACAATTCGGCATAATCAATGGCCTTCAGCACTCTCGCTCATTTTCTTCTTTTCACCTCACTCTCCTTACCTCCTTTTTCCCCTCCTTCTCTCCCTCTCAGAGATCTCCCAGGTATCACAGCTCCCCTGAACGCCGACCGTGGGCAGACAAGGAACGGGAGAAGGAGCGACTGAAGGACAAAGAGAAAAAAAGAGAGAAGGAGCGTGAGAAAGTGAAGCCTACAAGAAAGAGACACGACTCCTCGTCCCCCTCTCCTCCTCGACTGGAACGAGAGAAAGCCAGGCGCTCCAGAAGTGGAGAGAGAGAGCGAGAGAAGGATAGAGGAAAGGAGAGAACAATGCTGCAGAGGAGCAGAGACGACTCTTCATCCCACTCTCCACCCCCGAAACAACCGGACACCAGGAAACAGAGGAGCGGAAAGGAGGACAAACCACAAAGACGAGACTCCTCTTTGTCTCCATCTCCAGAAAAAGAGGGAGGAAGGAGTGGAGAGGGGGAGCGAGGAAAGGAAAAAAATGTCCCCCCCCAAGCCCCAGCTGACAGAGAGAGGGGGAGAGGGAATGAGAAAGAAGGATCTCTCCCTAGTCGGAAAAGCGATGGAAGGAGGGGTAGAAACTCATCCCGCGACTCCACATCCCCTGTCCCTCAATCACCTCTCATCAATGGACGACAGAAAGAAAGGGAGCGTGAGGGAAGGACCGAGAACGAGTGGAAACCGGAGGAGAGGGGTAAAGGGAAGGAGAGGAAATTGAACGAAGAGAGGGAGAAGCAAGATGAGCGGAGGAAGCAGGAGCGTGAAAGGGAAAAGGAGAGGGAGCGAGACCGAGATGGAGGGAGAGAGTGCGAGAGATCTGGCAGACTGTCTTCTACTCAACAACATCCATCTATCTGTTTGTCTGAAGACCTCCCCGTGGAGCGAGATGGGGAGAGGGGGGCAGTAGAGAGGGAGCGAAAAAGACAAACTGAGGAAGACAACAGGCGGGAGAACAGAGACCGAAGCCTGCCGGAAAAGGAGCAAGAGAAGGAGAAGCCGAAAGCGAAGGAAAGCAGCAGTAGCAGCGGGAGTGATAGTGACAGTTCTTCCTCATCCTCCTCTGGCTCATCATCATCTTCTTCATCCTCCGACGAGGGAGAGAAGAAAAAGGGAACCATGGCGAAGAGCAGCCCGGCGAAGAAAGCCCTCCCCTCTCTCATCTCTCCTCCCGCCGTAGGTGCCGCCTTCCAGAGGTATCTGGCCAATGATGGCAGAGAGAGCGCTTCGGAGAGTGACGAACAGAGAGCTATAGGGAGAGAGAAGGAACGTGAGAGAACGGGAGGGGACAGGTTCGTGCTCTCTGAAAGGGAAAACCCGCCCCCTGCCGCCCAACGTCCCCCTGCTGCCGAACGCTACCCCTCCACAGACAGAGAGAAGGAGCGAGGGAGGGGACAGGAGAGGTACAGCCCAACGGAGGTAGAGAGCTCCAGCCCTCCACCCTCTCCTCCCAGGAGAGGAGCCCCCCAAGGCAGAGGCGAGAGGTACGCCCCCACTGAAGTGGAAAGAGAGAAGGAGCGGGAGAAGGAGAGAGAGGGAGGGGTGAAGAGCCAGGCCAGGAGGGCAGAGAGGTACAGCCCCTCTGAGCAGGAGTGTGAGAAGAGGAGGGCGCCCTCCCCAAAAGCCCCCGCAGTTGTCCCGAGGCCCTCCCCCCCTCGCCGCACCCCCCCACGGCAGTACCAGGACCCCCCCAATCGCTCCCCCAGCCCTCGACGACAAGCCACCACCCGGAGAGCCTCGCCTCCTACCCGCTCCCCGACTCGCGCCTATGCACCACGGCGGAGCCGCAGCCGGGAGCTAGATCACAACCGAGAGAGGCAGAGAGCGAGGGATAGAGGAGGGAGGGATCGCTCCAGAGACAGAGGAGCCAGGAGGAGCAGGTCGAGGAGCCCCAGAAGACGCAGTCCCCTCTACAGGTAGGACCAGGACCTATTCACAACAAATCAAACGCAACTCAACTATACACACATCAAACATCACACACAGTGGGGCAACTTCCTGCGTACATAAATCAATAATAACTCAATTCAAATCTGCCAAGACCTCAGAATGCCAAACCAGATTCTGAATTGTTTATTTAATTTGTGTATTTATTTTCTCGTCCCTCAGGTCTCGGCGATCCCCCTCTCCCATTCGAGAAAGTAGAAGCAGCCTCTCGCTATCCAGAGAAAGGCGGAGAGACCAGGAGAGAGAGAAGAATAGAGAGCTGGAGAGAGCGAGGGAAAAAGAGCGGCAACGTGAAAAAGAGCAAGAGAGGCGAGAGCGTCAACCTGTTAAAGAGGTCCCCCCACCCCGTCGCTCTTCCTCTTCTGGTTCTTCTTCTTCCTCATCCCCCTCTCCGGCCCGAGAGAGGAAGGAGCTGCCTGTAGAAAAAGTGATGAAACCAACGGTGGAGAAAGACCGAAGAAGTGATAAAGAGGAACGAGAGAAAGGGGGAGACAGAGGAAGGAAGGCTTGTTCCATACCCTCACTGCTCCACTCCAAGGAGACCAGTCCCCTTCCCAGCCAATCAGAAATTAGAGCCCACCCCAAAGAAACACGTCACTCTGACCCACCCCGCTTCAGGTCACCACAGGCCCTCAGCCATTCAGAGACCAGAGTATCTCTACGAGACACCTCGAGGACCAAATCTCCTCTCCCCTCACGCGGAGCTGCCGATCCCTCAGACCGACCAGTCAGGACTAAAAACGGTGTGAGCGAGAAGGGGGCCAAAGAGAAAAAGAAAGGAAAGTTGGGCAGCCCCAGCTCTTCATCTTCTTCTTCTTCCTCCTCCTCATCTTCCTCTTCATCCGACAGTTCTGACTCTGATGCCGAGCAAGGAAAAGCGTAAGGAGGGGTGTTAAATGATTGACATATTTTACATTTGGATCACATAGAAATGCCGTAAATAGAGCTGACATGATTCCTCTCTTTACAATGTCCCCCTCTCTCTCTCCCAGAGGTGACAGGATAACGGCTGCCCATAGCTCCTCCTCCTCCTCCTCGTCTGAAAGTGAGAAGGAAGACAAGAAAAAGTGGTAACCAAAAAGACTAGGACCACCAGAATTGATGTTGACATAATGTTAACTATTTGTTATAGATCTATTATTTCCATTGGTTCTTGACCCAGAACTCATATACTGTAATTGTTCTAGTTATGATGTACATCTAATTGAAGTCATGGAAATTACAATATTATTTATTGTCTAATGTTATTCAAAAAGTCTGGAAAATTTCTGTAACATACAGGAACCAGTTGATATTTGACACCTCTGTCATCTTTTCCAGCCCAGCGCAACCTCAAAGAGTGCCAGCTGATTCGCTGAGAGACTCTCGCTCCCTCAGCTACTCTCCACCCCGACAGAGGCGACCTGCACATTCTCCACCCACCCGCAGGTCAGTAGTCAACTAGCCAATTTGAAGGCAAACATATTTTTCTGTGTTCCTATAGGACAAAACAGACTCATCTTTAAAGTGATCGACTCCAACAGAAGGTACAGGTTTCGAGAAATAAGTACATGTTAATGTTTTGAGGGAAAATGTAATTGCTACAACTGATGTGATACTCACCTTGCCATCTTAAGCTGTATGCACTAATTGTCAGTCGCTCTGTATAAGAAGTCTGCTAAATGACTAAAATGTAAACAAACTATTCTAGCAACTACTGTGTATGTAAATAATTATTGTGGAGTTATCTGTACTGATTTTATTGGGTTATTCTCCCCCTCTTTTCTAGGAGTGGCAGCAGACAGTCCCCAAGCCGATCGCCAAGCAGTAGGAGAAGAAAATGATCCTTCACTCTGAAGTGTAACTGCCACTTTCCCTCCCCCTTCCTCCGTCCAAACACTTCTGGGCTGGTTTGAACTGGACTGTATCATTTGGATATTAAAGGGAGGGGAAGTTAAGGACATTTGATCTGTGAATGACTGAGTGAATTAAGCTTTGTTGTTGATTCTGTGGCATGAGGATAGCACCACAGGAAGAATTTGAAACCCAACAGAGACCAAGAGGTCTGCTTTTAGTCAAGGGTTTTTGTACATTTTGTTTTATGCTGTACTGTAAGGAAGAAATGTAACTAAATGGTAGGTGGAGAGTCCATGATAGGAAAGTTAAGCACAGAAGCTTGCCAGACTCAAAACACAGTGTGTGCACACCCACACAGTCATAATCAATTATCTCTCAACAACAAAGTAACATTCACTAAGCATTTTCTTCCCCCCTGTATTTGTGTTGATCAACATGTAGATATGACCCATCTGTGTTTTGGTTATCGTGGAATGGATTACATGCGGTTTTCCATGTTGATTAGAAACTGCAACTCATGGTTTGTTTCTCTTTGAAAATAATGAATGATAATAAAAAGTTGTATCATTTGTGTTGGCAGTGATTCATTTTCAACCATTCAATTATTTGTAAGTAATCTCTGCAACATTGAATTAAAATGTCATACCATTTTATGTTAAATGCGTCTGTCCACAACGGATTAATTTGTAAGTAAAAACAAGTGCAATCACTAACCAGGTTTCCATCCAACCTTTTTATGCGAGTACATGACAGGCCTGATGGAAACAACATTTGTAAATGTCGACCAAACGAAATGTAGGGGGGACGCTTTTATGCACAAATATCGATATATCTAAGTTAACTTGGAGTCACGAGAACGTGTTGTCGGCTCGCTACGACTAGGCGCAAGCATCTCGAAGGGTGCAATTCAGGGCATGTGCAGGAAACCCTCTATATTTCTGTTGGTCCATTTTTTATCTTAGACAGGCGGGGGCAGTACAGTAGGTGGCGTTAATGCACAATAACGTTGGATGCCAGCCACCGCTAAACTCCATAGAAGGAGTGCACTGTTGGGTGGTGGTGGTCATAAATAATACTCGTGAAGCTACTGATACCTCTCACGAAGTCACCTAACGTCTTCCTAGCACCATAAAATACCGCCATGAATTAACATGGAATGTAAATGGAGACAAGTTTTTTTTCTAAGGCGTCAAACTGCCGACACGTTCACGTCATGTATACGTAGCGTTCACGTCGCGTAACGTCGCACTGACACGTGTCAGTTTGGGTGTACATTTATGGACGATCTTACCGTGAACGCCTTAACGTCAACATGTGTTCTTCGTCACGTGTTAGTTTAGTTTATTATTAAAGATCTCACCATTAACCATGTACATGATTTTGTAAAAAAATATATTAATTGCCAGAGTAATCTAATCAATTTCATTAGCCCTTCATTAGCAATTTCTTCATTAGCAATTATATTATTTTAGCTAAATCAACAATCACCTCAATACAAAAATGATTAGGCTAGTTGATATCACAGCCAGCCACCATTAGTGTGTAGATATGCCTATTTCTTACATCAATACAGACACAAGGGCTCCTTTGTTGGAGGTAGCCCTACTCAGAAACAAGAGGTAGCCTAGGTCTCTAGTGGCGCATTAAAAACAACTTGGAAGTCAGAAATCTCTGACTTTTTGAACGGTCATCCAACTCAGAATTCCAATTCAGAAACTGGCATCTTTCTCTGATTTGACCTCTTTTTCCCCACTTATCGGATTAACAGACACAATCACTGTCACCATGCAATCCTTAGGCTATACATATCTGTGGAGATGTCTTATGGTTAAAAGCAGGGTTCGAATTGAGGGAGTATGTGATACTGTTTATGATATCTGGAAATGTGCATGTACATCTTGGCCCATCTACAGTTGCTAGCCCCAATTCTGACTTGTGCTCTGATATCTGCTTCATTGATTTCTGCTCTCGTGAAAGCCTGGGTTTTCTGCATGTTAACACTAGAAGCTTATTACATAAAATGGATCAATTGAAAGTGTGGGCTCCAATCCAGATGTGTTGGCCATTACTGAGACGTGGTTAAGAAATAGTGTTTTGAATACTGATGTTAACCTTTCTGGTTATAACTTTTTTCATCAAGACAGATCTTCCAAAGGTGGGGGAGTGGCAATCTTTACCAAGGATCACCTTCAGTGGCTTTCAAATAGCTCTTTGTTGACTGTTGCTGGGTGCTATCGTCCTCCATCAGCACCGGCCTGTACCCTAAACTCTCTCCTGGCCCCTTACACTAAGTCTGAATTTGTCCTGCTAGGTGACCTAAACTGGGTCACCACCTGACCAAGTCCTAAAGCGATGGGACTCCTTAAATCTTTCTCAAATTATTACCAATTCCACAAAGTATGACTCCAAACACCCAGAAAAGGCTACTCTTCTTGTTATCCTCACAAATAATCCTGATAGGTATCAGTCTGGGGTTTTCTGTAATGACCTTAGTGATCCCTGTTTTACAGCCTGTGCTCGTAATGGCTTCCCAGTGAAACGACCTGTACTGATTTGTCATAGACGCTTGCTAAAAAACTTTAGTTTTGATATTTTCAGTGGTATTGTTAACAAACGCCCCCATAAAGAAAATGAGAATTAAAAATAGGTTCAGCCCCTGGTTCGACCGTGATCTTGCAGAGTTACTCCACCTCAAGAATTGCATTTGGCGAAAGGCTTGGCACACGCTTACTCAAGCTGACTGGCTGTCATTCATGCAAATGAGAAATAAGTGCACTAAGGCTATCCACAAGGCCAAAGTTAGTTACTTTAAGGAGCAGTTCTCTCTCTGTGGGTCTAACCCCAAGAAGTTCTGGAAAACGGTTAAAACGGTCCCCCAAAATAATGACCCAGATGGTTTAGACCCTTTCTTCTTTAAGGTTGCTGCCCCTATCATCACCAAGCCTATCTCCAACCTTTTTAACCCGTCTCTCCTTTCTTGGGAGGTTCCCATTGCTTGGAAGGCAGCCACAGTTCGTCCTTTATTTAAAGGGGGAGATCAAGCTGATCCTAACTGTTATAGGCCTATTTCTATTTTGCCCTGTTTATCAAAAATGTTGGAAAAACTTCTCAATAATCAACTGACTGGCTTTCTTGATGTCTATAGTATTCTCTCGGGTATGCAATCTGGTTTCCACTCAGGTTATGGATGTGTCACTGCAACCTTAAAGGTCTTCAATGATGTCACCATTGCCCTTGATTCTAAGCAATATTGTGCTGCTATTTTTATTGACTTGGCCAAAGCTTTTGATACGGTAGACCATTCCATTCTTGTGGGCAGGCTAAGGAGTATTGGTGTCCCTGAGGGGTCTTTGGCCTGGTTTGCTAACTACTTTTCTCAAAGAGTACAGAATTTATAAAATCAGAAAATCTGCTGTCTCAGCCACTGCCTGTCACCAAGGGAGTACCCCAAGGCTCAATCCTAGGCCCCACGCTTTTCTCAATTTACATCAAAAACATAGCTCAGGCAAAAGGAAGCTCTCTCATCCATTTATATGCAGATGATACAGTCTTGTACTCAGCTGGGCCCTCCCCGGATTTTGTGTTAAATGCTCGACAACAAAGCTTTCTTAGTGTCCAACAAGCTTTCTCTGCCCTTAACCTTGTTCTGAACATCTCCAAAACAAAGGTCATGTGGTTTGGTAAGAAGAATGCTCCTCTCCCCACAGGTGTGATTGCTACCTCTGAAGGTTTAGAGGCTGAGGTAGTCACCTCATACAAGTACTTGGGAGCATGGCTAGATGGTGCACTGTACTTCTCTCAGCACATATCAAAGCTGCAGGCTAAGGTTAAATCTAGACTTGGTTTCCTCTATCGTAATCGCTCCTCTTTCACCCCAGCTGCCAAACTAACCCTGAGTCAGATGACCATCCTACCCATGCTAGATTACAGAGACATAATTTATAGATCAGCAGGTAAGGGTGCTCTCGAGTGGCTAGATGTTCTTTACCATTCGGCAATCAGATTTGCCACAAATGCTCCGTATAGGACACATCACTGCACTCTATACTCCTCTATAAACTGGTCATCTTTGTGTACCTGTCGCAAGACCCACTGGTTGATGCTTATTTATAAAACCCTCTTAGGCCTCACTCCCCCCTATCTGAGATTTCTACTGCAGCTCTCATCCTCCACATACAACACCCATTCTGCCAGTCACATTCTGTTAAAGGTCCCCAAAGCACACACATCCCTGGGTCGCTCCTCTTTTCAGTTCGCTGCAGCTAACGACTGGAACGAACTGCAAGAAACACTCAAACTGGACAGTTTTATCCCAATCTCTTCATTCAAAGACTCAATCATGGACACTCTTACTGACAGTTGTGGCTGCTTTGTGTGATGTATTGTTGTCTCGACCTTCTTGACCTTTGTGCTGTTGACTGTGCCCAATAACGTTTGTACCATGTTTTGTGCTGCTACCGTGTTGTTATTATGT
Source organism: Salvelinus alpinus (assembly GCF_045679555.1). Taxonomy (NCBI): domain Eukaryota; kingdom Metazoa; phylum Chordata; class Actinopteri; order Salmoniformes; family Salmonidae; genus Salvelinus; species Salvelinus alpinus. The sequence goes on from NC_092091.1 coordinate 49,536,279, forward strand.
TGTATTACTACAATGCTGTGTTGTCATGTGTTGCTGCCTTGCTATCCTGTTGTCTTATGTCTCTCTTTATGTAGTGTTGTGTTGTCTCTTGTTGTGATGTGTTTTGTCATATATTTATATATTTTTTAATCCCAGGCCCCCGTCCCCGCAGGAGGCCTTTTGGTAGGCCGTCATTGTAAATAAGAATTAGTTCTTAACTGACTTTCTTAGTTAAAGGTTAAATACAAAATAAATACAAAATCAAATTTGAGGATATAGGCCTAACCCTTGTTATCGAGATGGGCAAAATGCATATGCTACCACTTGTTTGCTTAGCCATGGGAAAAGCATCAGTCCAGATTATATTAAGTGATCTAGGCTATAACAATGACTAATTCCACGATTATTTCCGCAGTCTACTAGCCTATCGAAGGTCTTGCTCAGCCTCAACATCACAAGAAAATGTGGTTGATTTATTAAATGCTATGCCTACCGCAAAATAACAAAAAGTTAGAATCAGTATTGCTATATGCATAGCCCAAACAGTTTAACAGATAAACATTTATTATTCTGGAGAATCCCATTGAATCAGGCTATTAATATCAGTGCAGTTGTGGTTTTACACATATCCTTTGATCACAGATCATGAAGCCTGAACATGTCAACTGTTTGTTATTGATTTAGCCTACAATCGCCTACAGATTTGATACACATGACCTTTTTTAAATCTGGATTTGACAACCAAAAGCTTGACTAGGATCCTGATTTTCCCCCTCGTCCTATTTGTTACCAATTAGGCTAAATGTATTCCAATTAATTTACATAGGCTAACCATTGCAATTCATGTTATTGACCATCTGCTTTTTATGTATTAACAGGCATCGGGGTAAAAAACGTATACAATTTTAATGACCCCCACACATTGTTACTTACCTTACAGATCACAAAGGCAGCTATTTTCCACTCCATTCATATGCAAATACATTTGAATCATATACTGGCTGGTCTGGCTGGCATGTTTTCATTTTAAACAGGCCATCCCTTATCTACACTGAAATAATATTAGTCCTCTATAATGATTTTTAAAATCAAAGCTCATTAGTACACCCTTGTGGTTGAACATATATATTTTGTATGTCTTACAATACAACAATTAATCATGTTGAACTAACAAATACCATCAAGGGATACCTTACAATTGACAATAATGAACATCCTATGAAACAGCTATAAAAAACAATCTGGCAATTATTATTTTTTTCGGTACATGTGTGTCAATTTACTTTTAGATTTTTTTGTACACTCACATGGCAATCATAGACTGAAATACTGAATTCTGGTGTGTGGAATAGAGAGGTGGGTGTTGTGTGGATGGGAGGTTCTGCCTGTCACTTGTTTTCAACAGGTAGTCAGTCTTGGAAGGTGGACTCAAAGAGGGAGACTGCAGTCCAGGCGCTGCTCCCCTCTTTGTTCTGAGTGTTTGCAGTGCTAGTGTTTTAAGCTAATCTGTGTATCTCACATTATGAGCCCAGTATGATAGTTGTCTTGCTTTTTCTTAGCAGATAATGACGATAACAGTAGCTGATGTAATGAAAAGTTGGAGGGTGGTTGGTAATGGAGGACATCAGGTGGATCCATGTCTGGGTGTTGGGCAGAACCCCTAGGTCCTGGAGAACAGGAGCAGAGTAAAGGGAAAAGGGTAGGAGACACACGTAAACAAGCAAACACACAGGTTAAAGGATTATCAGGCATGTAAAAATACAGTTATTGAATTGTTTAAATGTTTGATTAGACATGCAATAATGTTAATGGCAGACAGAAAAGAATACGTCAATTTTCTTTATGTCAGTGGGGTTGATAACGGAGGTAAGAGATGGTCCCCGAAAAGACAGATGTCATGACCACTGGAGTCATACACCTTAACAGTACCTACCTGGATGTAGTTGAGGACTTTACTTAGCACTATGTGTTCTCTCCCAGGTGCTTGTAAGGGCACAGATGATAAGCCAGTTGAGGTTGTTTAATGATGCTGATTCACAGAGCAAAAACAGCACAGTATGGCTTGACAATTGTGTTAACTAAGAGTTTGTGTGGTTCTGAAAAGGGGGATATTAAATACAATAGTAAATGGCAGGTTATAGGCTTAATACAACCTACAATTACATAAGCTATAAATAATATGGCTACAATTGGTTATCTGCTGCTAACAACATGGCTGTGACTTCACTAATGAATGATCAGAAGAGTGTAACTACACAGCACTACTGATCAGCACCATCATCCTCACACAACTTGAATGTATAATGCATCCACAAGGCTCATTGCTAACAAAATACCCACATAATCAGTAAACAGTATACATCAATATAACCCTGGGCCAGTGTTGGCACTGCTGACAGCATGGCGATGCCGCCCCACCACGAGATGGCAAATGAAAAGTTATCTGAGATTTTTATATTCACCTTAACGGATGGTGACCCCAGCTAGGAGCGAAAGAGCACCAAGCTTTCCCGGGTCTCGTCTTCCTTTCAAGCCAAGTCATTTTCCCAGATGTCGAAGCACTTGGTCCCCTTGATTCTCCTCCGGTGGCTCTCCGTTTTCTCATGCACCCTGTCCATGTTCAGTCTCACCTTGATTGATAGAAATAAATGCAATTATATTTCATATTTTTACAAATATATATCTCATATCTCTTGGAAGGCCAGAAAATAAATGAACAGCGGACAATCATTTTTACCTGGTCAAAAACTTCCACATCCTTCTAAGTCCGTGCCTGAAGGTGGTCTTCGAAGGCATTCTGATCTGGTTCGACAACTTCCACCACATCAGGTGGAGTATCAGTGACCTCAAAGTACTGTAGCGGTCCGACATGTCAATCAACCTGCTATCTGCCAATCACGGGAATGCCTGGAATGTTCTGATGCCGGGCATCCTGGTGGTTGGCGGAGTGGCGTGGAGGGGGGTTGGGCAGGGGGATGGAGCATTGGAAGTTAAGACCAGGTTTAGCCTTTGTTCTCTCTCTCTTACGTCTGGGCTTCACAAGAGAAGGTCACGATTGGCTTGTGGGTTATCTGTCATCTATTTGGCGTGTGCTACGGCCCAAACAGTAGCCTGTGTAAAGTTGGTTTAATAAACCGTCAATTCGCAAACTCAAGCCTCTGTCTGGACAATTGTTCATTTATGATCCAGGCACTTGTCATCTCCCGTCTGGATTACTGCAACTCGCTGTTGGCTGGGCTCCCTGCCTGTGCCATTAAACCCCTACAACTCATCCAGAACGCCGCAGCCCGTCTGGTGTTCAACTTTCCCAAGTTCTCTCACGTCACCCCGCTCCTCCGCTCTCTCCACTGGCTTCCAGTTGAAGCTCGCATCCGCTACAAGACCATGGTGCTTGCCTACGGAGCTGTGAGGGGAACGGCACCTCCGTACCTTCAGGCTCTGATCAGGCCCTACACCCAAACAAGGGCACTGCGTTCATCCACCTCTGGCCTGCTCGCCTCCCTACCTCTGAGGAAGTACAGTTCCCGCTCAGCCCAGTCAAAACTGTTCGCTGCTCTGGCACCCCAATGGTGGAACAAACTCCCTCACGACGCCAGGTCAGCGGAGTCAATCACCACCTTCCGGAGACACCTGAAACCCCACCTCTTTAAGGAATACCTAGGATAGGATAAAGTAATCCTTCTAACCCCCCCCCCCCTTAAAAGAGTTAGATGCACTATTGTAAAGTGGTTGTTCCACTGGATATCATAAGGTGAATGCACCAATTTGTAAGTCGCTCTGGATAAGAGCGTCTGCTAAATGACTTAAATGTAAATGTAATGATCTAGTCAGGTCATTACAGTACGTTATACGAAAACAGCAATAGAAAAACCCGAAGTCAATCACACATTTTTTATACTACAGTATATGCAATAATTTCATATACACGTGCATTGTTTACGTTAGTAAGCTGCTGCGGCTCCCCTCCATACAGCAGGCGATAGGGTGAGTACTCTGGAGGCCTGGACACTGCTGTGTTGTGTGCAAAGATAATTATCTTCAGATTGTCCTTCCACCATTCCTGGTACCCGTCTTTGCACATGGCAGTCTCGTTGGTCCGTTCATCCAAACGTGGAGTCACCATACATCTACACATTCACATTATATATAACTCACATTTTACATATATATATAAATCAGTGGCAATTTCAAAAAGCTCTAAAAAATAAAAAATGTCAACCATTAGCAACCTAGCCTAACTACATTACTTACAATGGGGGAAATACCAACTCGTTTTTCACATATTCCTTGAAACATCATCAAACTCATGAACTATGTAATTAACCATGTTACCTCAATATTTTGAGTTATATTGCAATTTTGCACATTAAGTTACATACCTGAATTTATAGGGTAAATTGATGAGACGGAGAAACGTTAGTTTTCAGAACTAGTCATTCTCCAAGAATGAAGAAGAAATGTCCAAGATCTCACTAATGCACTCCATTGACGTCACAGCTTCCACTAGCGGCAGTAATTTTATAAATAAATTAAATGCAAATACCAGGGAGGCCTAGAAAATGGTGCAAGTTAGAAACATGTTATCTTTTGTTTGCATTTGGGCATGTCTTTTTTGTTGGTCCTGTCAATGTTGAGTGATCACACATGCCTCAGCGCCCATAGAAGGTTGCTCTGCCTGCTTTAAAATGTGTGCTAAAAGTGGGGATGTTTCATAGAATTTCTGAATATATCTTAACTCACCACACCAATTAATTACATTTTTTACAGAAAACCACCACTGCAATATAGGCCTACACTCAGATAAAAAGGTGCTATCTGCAAACTAACAGGATTATTCTGCTGTCCCCATAGGAGAACAATTTTTGGTTCCAGGTAGAACCCCTTCTGTGTCTAGGTAGAACCCTTTTGGGCTCCATTCCACAGAGGGTTCTACATGGAACCAAAAAGCCTTCTACATGGAACCAAAAAGAGTTCTCCTTTGTTAACAGCCAAATAACCCTGTTGGAACCCCTTTCTCAAACAGCGTGCTCAACAAGTTTAGCCTGTTAAGTTTACACCATTTCATTCTGTACTCAAACATCTGCCAAGTTTACACCATTTCATTCTGTACTCAAACATCTGCCTGGTATTCAAGATAACACGCAACATAGCACCACCACCTTCAAAGTTTTTCGTCAACCTCTGCTCAGACTTAAATCACACTGTTCCAAGAACCTCCACCAGGGGTGGCTGTAGTATCCTCAAACGGACAAAAAGGAGACACAAGAGGCACCTAACACTCATTTTAGATCCCAATGAGTCTTTTATTTTCATACTGTATGCTCTCACTCTCATCACTATCTCCTTTGCCATCTTCCCATGTCTTTACTTAGAACTCCATCCATACACACACACACATACACAAACTACACTATAGCATCTTGCTTACATTTCTCACATTTTTGGCATCCAACTGAGGCCTTGGATGGATCATGTTGCACTGAGATGGACACAGGAGTATATGTACAGTCATTTTCAGTGTCGTGGTAAAGTAATTGAACAGGAGAATAGGATGTGGTTACTTGTGGTGGGTTGAGCAGCTGCAGTGAAGCTGATTGGTTGCTCTGGCTCATCACATCTTGACTAAAAGTAAGAGATTTAGAAATTAGTTCGACATTGCCATAGTTCAACAACTGAAAAGCCGTCATTAACATACTCCCAGAGATTGCAATACATTCAGCATTCACTGAATTATGTAGCCTACCCATCCCCATTTACAATTGTATTCATCAACGATATAAATGATACTATAGCACATTCAATTACATTATTATTGTAGACTATAGACTACTCTCGTATCTACCTTGTACAATACTGTAATCATTGAATCAAGTAGCTTACCCATCCACATTTATAATTTAATTTATCAATTAGATATATAATACTGGCACATACAGGTACACTGTTGTAGAATAGGCTACTACTACTGTATCCGCACTATATTAGGATACCATTGTGATTTTGTCAGGCATGATTTTAGGTCTTCAATCGAAGTTGCATGTTGTACCTCGTTTCCCTTCTTTACTGAAAAGTAGTTATGCATCTGTAACAGTTTAACTTTACATCCGTCCCCTCGCGAACCAGGGACCCTCTGCACACATCAACAACAGTCACCCACGAAGCGTCGTTACCCATCGCTCCACAAAAGCCGCGGCCCTTGCAGAGCAAGGGGAACCACTACTTCAAGGTCTCAAAGCGAGTGACGTAACCGATTGAAACGCTATTAGCGCACACCACCGCTAACTAGCTAGCCATTTCACATCCGTTACACTCACTCCCCTTTCGACCTCCTCCTTTTCCGCAGCAACCAGTGATCCCGGTCAACAGCATCAATGTAACAGTTTAACTTTATGGCATCCCCTCGCCCCGACTCGGGCGCGAACCAGGGACCCTCTGCACACATCAACAACTGTCACCCACGAAGCGTCGTTACCCATCGCTCCACAAAAGCAGCGGCTGGTGCAGAGCAAGGGGAACCACTACTTCAAGGTCTCAAAGCGAGTGACGTAACCGATTGAAACGCTATTAGCGCGCACCACCGCTAACTAGCTAACCATTTCACATCCGTTACACATCCCCCATTCAATTCAGTTCGAGTGTGAATGTGTAGGCCTAGTGACAGTGGAAAAATAAGCCAATAGCTCCAGCACACAATAATGGCATGTAGGGATAGTGTATTACAATGTGAAATATGTATGTATCCTATAGCAGCACGTGTGTATATTTTGATTTACAATTTAATTAATCCATTAAATAATACTAGCACATCATGTTACGTTATTGTACACACTAGTTTATTCCGCTATCGACACAGTAAATAACATTGTCTACGTGCTTTCGACAATATGTTAACTCGTTATTAACAACACAAATAATTTTCTAATAAACCAAATGTGCCTTAACACGGTAGGCCTAAATATTTCCTAACAATATCACAACTTAAATATAGCCTACTTACTCCTCAATTGAATCAAGGACATCTAGGTAATTATTTTCATCGTCTCTAAGGAAACTATCTGGGGCAGACACGCGAAAATTGCTTCCGCCACTTGTAAAAAAAATCTTTTTTTAAATGAATGTCTGTGTTGCCGCCTAGCTCTCACTGCATCCGGATTCCTTGGGACGCCCTTACCCTGAACCCTAAACTAACACTAAATTTAATCAATTTACATGTATAATTGATAGGGATAGGGACATCCCAAGGATCCCGAATAACACGGACCCTCTCGGAAAGTCTATGAACTGCTCATTTCGACTGAGGGGTGTTCATGCAGGAACCAATGGGATGCTTGAGGGGGGGCCTTCCTGCAGATGCAGGAATGTCCACATGCAGGAACACCCCGAATTGCAGGCTGCAGTTGCACACTTGGAAAAGCATACAGTTTATTAGGCTTCAGGTTAAATAAAGGATGAACTTCACAGGGTGGTGAAAGTACAAGGTGATGAACTCAAATTATGCTCCTTTCCAATAAATATTGAGGGCCTTCTGGGGATATGATCATCGATGCTTTGCTGTCGTTGGACAAATGTTTTTTTATCTAGCTCTTTTGTCCATAATAATTTCATGTAGTCTGGTTTACCCGCATTTATCTGTGAGCTGTTGGCAAGAGCCCACGTGCCAATACCCGAGTGGGCACACTTAATATATAACGCAACATTTTTTATGAGAAAACCAGTAGAGTTGAAAATGCTATGGAAACCCATTTCACTTGTATTGTTTGTTCGGTACTCGGGAATTTAACCGGAAAAGTGTTTTTATGTGCACTATGTCATCACGCACAGTTTTTAATCTGCATCAAGTCAATTTCATGGAAACATCTCTTCTGAGAAAACGTGCATATTGTTTTTATGTGGATTTTTGAACAATCGCATCATTTTTGAACAATCTGTCACCAATTCGAAGGAAACCTAGCTACTGATGGTAAAAGAGTAAATGCAACTTCTTATAGTATTTCTGGTGCAACCACAGCCTATACAAATATTTTGTTTATCCAAGATAGTGCAGAGCCTGTCGTTTCCACTTGCACTCCTAAATAACGCACTTTAAAAAAAAATATTTACTTTGGCTGAGGGTAAAGTCTACAAAACGCAGTCCACTCTGATACAGATTATAGTTTTGGAAACTGAAAACTGTATGGAGATTAAAATGTTAAATCGATGAGATAATTTGCAGAATGTCGGCCAAAATCCATCTCGCTCCATCTTCTCACACTGCCGGCCACTGGACGGCGGCGGCTGCTGCTGCCAGTTTTGCCAACTCCTCAGTAAGGAAAGTAGCTATTGGCTGTCCTAAAAGTCGCTAGATATCGCTAAATTGCATAATTTGCCATGTATATGTAATTGTGATGGATGCTGTAGGAGAGAGGAATAACATCTTGGGAGAGACAAAAAGTGAGTAAAAAATAAATAAATATATGTTTAGAACTACAAATGAACTTTCTTCTGTCGATTCTTGTTTTTTTTATGTCACAATTCCAACCCTCCTTTATCCTGGCTCGGGACCGGAAAAATTGACCCAAAAGAGACACTCTGGCGGAGTTACTTATTTTTTTATAACATTTTTTTTTGTTTCGTTTTCTAAATTTGGTTTGGTTTTTAACCTTATGGTCCACTTAGGAGCCTACAACAAGTCACAGTAAAACATGAACATTTTTAACCATAACATTTTTTTTTGTTTTTGTATACAATCTACATTAACAATCTAAATGGACCAAAAAGAGACAATAGAAAAAACTGTCAATGGCAATGTGAGAAAATGATGGTAACTACTCTAGCTCTAATTCAGGTAAAAAAATAAAATAAAATGTAAGCCAGGGCGGGATCAGCCAGCGGTGGCTTCCCGCATGCGCGATTCATTTGCAGTCTGGACGCGGAGGGGTGAACATCTTCTGCTCTGACTGCAGCTGGGAGGGACTGCTGCGTGAGGACTGGGCCACCTGTGAGTGCTTTTGGACGGGGATGGGGCCCACGGCAGCACCCGCTTCACGTCAGAGTCAACAAAAGTCTCAAATAACACCAGAAAAAGTCGCTAGATTCGTCGCTAGTCGCATTTTTGAATAATTTGTCGCAACAGGGGTCTGAATACTCGCTAAATATAGCGACAGAGTCGCTAAATTGGCAACACTGGCTGCTGCTTCTTCTATGGGGTTTAACGGTGGTTGGCATCCAATTTGTTGCATTACCGCCACCTACTAGACTGGAGTACAACTCCCTTATACTTTTCCTGAAAAATAAAAAATCTGCTAAATAAATACCCTACCATCTAACACTACACTCACTAATTTCATAATTATATAAAATAAAATTAACACCACCCTACTCCACTAATTAAATGTATTAATTCCTACCTCATGCCGTCATCCTGAAAGGATGGGACATCACCACTTAACACACCCTGTAACTCTTCTGATTTTTGTATTTTTTTTATTTCACCTTTATTTAACCAGGTAGGCTAGTTGAGAACAAGTTCTCATTTGCAACTGCGACCTGGCCAAGATAAAGCATAGCAGTGTGAACAGACAACACAGAGTTACACATGGAGTAAACAATAAACAAGTCAATAACATGGTAGAAAAAAAGAGAATCTATATACAATGTGTGCAAAAGGCATGAGGTAGGCAATAAATCGAATAATTACAATTTATGATGTCAAGTCTCGCAGACCTAATTACCTCTGCAGCTGCCACCACAACCTACATTTTTTGCAACTTCCGTTCCATCCCTGCAGTACAGTTGATAAGCATTGCTATAATTGCTAAAAATCCAATCTTACTAAAACTTACATCACTTTTTGTCCTATCCTTCTGTACTGTTTAATTTTTTTTTTTACTTAACCTTTATTTAACTAGGCAAGTAAGTCAGTTAAGAACAAATTCTTATTAACAATGATGGCCTTGTAAGAAAGTGCTTACACTTTCTTACATTCTACTTTTAACAAACCATCTCCCTTTTTTCCACCATTTTCATCCGACTCAAGCTCACCCTCTTCTTCCCTCTCTCTTAGACCTCCTCTCCCTCTCTGTTTATGACTCACCTGTCACTGGGTCTGAAGCAGAAGGATTTGTCAAATCGGTTCAGCATCCACCAATCGACAGCGAGCCGGATTATCATCTCTTGGGCCAACTTCCTCTACTGTCTGCTTGGATCAGCACGGATATGGATCCCCAAGGAAACCATCAAAGCCCACCTGCCACCTGAGTTCAAGGACTATCCAGACACCCAGGTAGTGATCGACTGCACTGAACTCCGCTGCCAGACACCATCTTCACTATTACTGCAGAGAGGTGTTTTCTTCCTACAAGTCACACTGTACCTTTAAGGGCATGTTGGGAATGTCACCACATGGAGCTGTCACTTTTGTGTCATCGTTGTATGCTGGGTCTGTGAGTGACAAGGAGATCTTCAAGCAGTCTGGAATTATTTCCTTACTCACCTCTGACATGGCCATTATGGTGGATAAAGGCTTTCTCGTAGATTACATTATTCCGTGCAAGGTCTACCGGCCAGCCTTTCTGTCAAGACGCACACAGATGCCAGCGCATGAGGTTAGGGAGACCCAATCCATTGCCAGGCTGAGAGTGCATGTTGAAAGAATGATCCGCAGAGTAAAGGAGCACAAGCTGTTTGACACAGTCACCCCCCTGACCATATCAGGCAGCATCAACCAATTATTTGCTGTGGCGTGCCTGTTGGTCAACGATCAAAACGGACCTTTGGTCAGAGCATGGGCCAAGCCAGTGTAAATGTACATATGTTTATTTGCTAGCAGAAAAATAATAGTGTTTATCTACGACATGCATCAATCATTTGTGTTGTAGTGAATATCAGTTTGTGTGGAGCTTGTATTGGCTTTAATTAGGCAATGAGTAACGGGTGGGGGAAAGAAATCAAGTAAACACAGAATAGCCAGAATGCAAGATTGAATACAATGTTAGAGATGTGTAATTGATTAACTGAACTGTTGAACATTTGCTGAAATACATTTTTTTAAACAAATCTATTCTACTGTAGATTTCTTCACGAACATCAATACTGTCACACCCTGGCCTTAGTTATCTTTGTTTTCTTTATTATTTTAGTTAGGTCAGGGTGTGACATGGGGAATGTTTGTGTTTTGTCTCGTTTCGGGTGGTTATATGGAAAAGGGGGTGTTGGGTTTAGTGTATGGGTTTGTGTTGTGTGAATGTTTCTAGGTATGTCTATGGTTGAGTGAATGTTTCTAGGTATGTCTATGGTTGCCTGAGTGGTTCTCAATCAGAGACAGATGTCGTTCATTTGTCTCTGATTGGGAGCCATATTTTAGGCAGCCATAGGCATCATGTTTTTGTTGGGTCATTGTCTAGGTCTGTGTCTGTGTCTAGGTTGCATGTTTGCATTTTGTTCGGTTATAGCTTCACGGTCGTCTATTTGTTGTTTTGCTTCGTTCGTTCATCTCCTAAATAAAGAGAAGATGTATTTTTTACACGCTGCGCCTTGGTCCTCTCTCTCTCCCTTGGACAATCGTGACAGAATGACCCAACCATTCAGGACCAAGCAGCGTGAAAGGAGGGAACCAGAGCCAGTTGTGCGGATATTGGAGGTGAGCAGCGGGAATGATACAGAGACTGTTAAGGATTTATTGAGGAGTTTGGAGGAGAGTGAAATGAGGGAGCTGCTGTGTTGGTGCGTGAGGCACGACATCCACCCGACAGAGCGTGTGCGGGATGTGATGTTACCTGAGTCAGTTCTCCATGCTCGTCCTGAGTTGCGTGCTAACCGTCTGGGAATGACAGTTCCACAAACTAGGTCTCCTGTGTGCCTTCCTAGTCCTGCTCCTCCTGTAGCACCTTCCCGCTCCAGCCCGGTACCACCAATTCCGGCATCACACACCAGGCTTCCAGTGTGTCTCCAGAGCCCTGTTCTTCCTCCACGTACTCGCCCTATGGTGCGTGTCTCCAGCCCGGTACCACCAGTGCTGGCACCACGCACTAGGCCTAATGTGCGTCTCCAGAGCCCTGTACGCACTGTTGCTTCTCCCCGCACTCGCCCTGAGGTGCGTGCCCTCAGCCCGGTACCACCTGTGCCGGTACCACGCACTAGGCCTATAGTGCGCTTTGAGAGCCCAGTGTGTCCTGTTGCTGCTCCCCGCACTAGCCCTGAGATGCGTGTCCCCAGCCCGGTACCACCAGTTCCAGCACCACGCACTAGGTCTAAGGTGCGTCTCCAGGGTCCAGTATGCCCTGTTCCTTCTCCCCGCACTAGCCTTGAGATGCGTGTATCCAGCCCGGTACCACCAGTGCCGGCACCACGCACTAGGCCTAATGTGCTTATCCAGGGTCCAGTATGCCCTGTTCCTTCTCCCCGCACTAGCCTTGAGATGCGTGTATCCAGCCCGGTACCACCAGTTCCGGCACCACGCACCAGGCCTATAGTGCGTCTCAGCCGGCCAGAGTCTGCCGTCTGCCCAGCGGCGCCAGAGCTGCCAGTCTGCCCCGAGCCGTCAGAGGTGCCAGTCTGCCCCGAGCCGTCAGAGCTGCCAGTCTGCCCCGAGCCGTCAGAGCTGCCAGTCTGCCCCGAGCCGTCAGAGCTGCCAGTCTGCCCCGAGCCGTCAGAGCTGCCAGTCTGCCCCGAGCCGTCAGAGCTGCCAGTCTGCCCCGAGCTGCCCGTCTGTCCCGAGCTGCCCGTCTGTCCCGAGCTGCCCGTCTGTCCCGAGCTGCCCGTCTGCCAAGCACCGTCAGAGCTGCCCGTCTGCCAAGCACCGTCAGAGCGGCCCGTCTGCCAAGCACCGTCAGAGCGGCCCGTCTGCCAAGCACCGTCAGAGCTGCCCGTCTGCCAAGCACCGTCAGAGCTGCCCGTCTGCCAAGCACCGTCAGAGCTGGCCGTCTGCCAAGCGCCGTCAGAGCTGCCCGTCTGCCAAGCGCCGTCAGAGCTGCCAAGCGCCGTCAGAGCTGCCCGTCTGCCAAGCGCCGTCAGAGCTGCCCGTCTGCCAAGCGCCGTCAGAGCTGCCCGTCTGCCAAGCGCCGTCAGAGCTGCCCGTCTGCCCAGTGCCGTCTGAGTCATCCGTCTGCCCAGTGCCGTCTGAGTCATCCGTCTGCCCAGTGCCGTCTGAACTGCCCGTCTGCCCAGTGCCGCCTGAACTGCCCGTCTGCCCTACGCCGTCTGAACTGTCCGTCTGCCATGAGCCTGCAAAGCCGCCCGTCTGCCATGAGCCTGCAAAGCCGCCCGTCTGCCATGAGCCTGCAAAGCCGCCCGTCTGCCATGAGCCTGCAAAGCCGCCCGTCTGCCATGAGCCTGCAAAGCCGCCCGTCTGCCATGAGCCTGCAAAGCCGCCCGTCTGCCATGAGCCTGCAAAGCCGCCCGTCTGCCATCAGCCTGCAGAGTCGTCCGCCAAACAGGAGCCGTTAGAGCCTTCCGCCAGACCGGATCCGCCAGAGCCTTCCGCCAGACCGGATCCGCCAGAGCCTTCCGCCAGACCGGGTCTGCCAGAGCCGCCAACCAGACAGGACCTGCCAGAGCCGCCAACCAGACAGGATCTGCCAGAACCGCCAGTGAGCCATGAGCGTCCAGAACCGTCAGCCAGCCATGAGCGTCCAGAGCCGTCAGCCAGCCATGAGCGTCCAGAGCCGTCAGCCAGCCATGAGCGTCCAGAGCCGTCAGCCAGCCATGAGCGTCCAGAGCCGTCAGCCAGCCATGAGCGTCCAGAGCCGTCAGCCAGCCATGAGCGTCCAGAGCCGTCAGCCAGCCATGAGCGTCCAGAGCCGTTCGCCATCCAGAACTGCCCCTCAGTCCAGAGCTGTCTCTCTGTCCGGAGCTGCCCTTCAGTCCGGAGTTGCCCCTCTATCCTGAGCTACCTCTCTATCCTGAGCTACCTCTCTGTCCTGAGCTACCTTGTCCCGGAGCTGTCCCTTAGCTTAGAGCTGCCATTTATCCAGAACTGCCCCAAAGTCCAGAGCTGTCTCTCTGTCCGGAGCTGCCCTTCAGTCCGGAGTTGCCCCTCTATCCTGAGCTACCTCTCTATCCTGAGCTACCTCTCTATCCTGAGCTATCCCTCTGTCCTGAGCTATCCCTCTGTCCTGAGCTACCTCTTTGTCTTGAGCTACCTTGTCCCGGGGCTGCCCCTTAGTCCGGTGCTGCACCTTAGTCCGGTGCTGCCCCTTAGTCCGGTGCTGCCCCTTAGTCCGGTGCTGCCCCTTAGTCCAGTGCTGCCCCTTAGTCCGGTGCTGCCCTTTAGTCCGGTGCTGCCCCTTAATCCAGTGGGGTTAAGTTGGAGGGTGGTCATTTGGAGGAGGCTACGTAAGCGGGTAGTGACTATGGTGGGGTGGGGACCACGACCTGTGCCGGAGCCGCCGCCGTGGACGGACGGACGCCCACCCAGACCTCCCCTAGACTTTATGCTGGTGCGCCCGGAGTTCGCACCTTAAGGGGGGGGTTATGTCACACCCTGGCCTTAGTTATCTTTGTTTTCTTTATTATTTTAGTTAGGTCAGGGTGTGACATGGGGAATGTTTGTGTTTTGTCTCGTTTCGGGTGGTTATATGGAAAAGGGGGTGTTGGGTTTAGTGTATGGGTTTGTGTTGTGTGAATGTTTCTAGGTATGTCTATGGTTGAGTGAATGTTTCTAGGTATGTCTATGTTGCCTGAGTGGTTCTCAATCAGAGACAGATGTCGTTCATTTGTCTCTGATTGGGAGCCATATTTTAGGCAGCCATAGGCATCATGTTTTTGTTGGGTCATTGTCTAGGTCTGTGTCTGTGTCTAGGTTGCATGTTTGCATTTTGTTCGGTTATAGCTTCACGGTCGTCTATTTGTTGTTTTGCTTCGTTCGTTCATCTCCTAAATAAAGAGAAGATGTATTTTTTACACGCTGCGCCTTGGTCCTCTCTCTCTCCCTTGGACAATCGTGACAAATACTTATTTTTCACGAAATCACTAAACTTGGCACCCATGGAGGGGATCCATTCAGGTGTGAGATAGACACTTCTGCAAGTAGTGGTAAAAATAAAAGTGGTCAACCTTCTCTCTTATAGTTTTTGAAACCTGTAGATCTTTATATATCCTTTCAACTAGGATGTCCTCCTGTGTACAGATGACAAAGTCACACCAGCTACAACCTGTGAGAAGAACTTGACCTTGCACCTGCCAGTAGTAAGCATGACATCTTTTCAACTTCAGCTCTCCATTCTGTATCTTCAGGTAAGGCCAGTCAACATAACTTGGTACATTTGGGCACTTGACCTCTAAGAGTCCAAAGTGTGGTCTCACACTGGGATCAAATATGATGCCATCTGGAGAGGATCCTAACCACGGAGCATCTGGGTGCACTACAAAGCCACACGGAAAGAAGTTAACATTCTTCAGTGTGCAGTAGTCCTGTACAGCCACTGTAGCCATGGCTAGCCCCCTCTTCATCTCCATGGTCTGCATACCAGATCCCTTGAACACCCGCTCAGCTAGGTGGTCAGCTGAGGTCTCTCCCCCTGACATGACAAACCTCTCGGAAACGAGAGGATGTTATCCTCATTTTCTTTAGCTGATGCCATTCCGGGCTGCTGCTCTGCTCCCTTGTAGCAACCTCAACTTTGTGTGACATCGCGTAGGTTGTCTCTAATGCCTTGACGTGGAATTGCTCTTGATGGCTAAGGACGTAAGCACACTGGGAAGACTGAAGCCTGTAGCCATCTAATGGAAGTATTGGTGGAGAAGGTGCATCGGCAATCTTCACAATTTCACGGGTCTTTGGCTGTGGAAGTTGATAGGACAGCACACTGTCAGCTTGCACTGGCCCAAAGGCGGACTCAACCAGGGGCACGTCAGCTGACAAGAGGGGCAGTAAGTGGAGAAAAGTTGGCATACGTTTCTGAGATGCGGAGAAGGTCCATGTCAGGCATGTATCCATTGAGTGCTTTGTAGAGAGAACTTCTGCAAAACATTTTAAAACCTTAACATCAGGTTGGAGAGATTACTATGACAAAGACTAAAGTAACTTCTCCAGAAACAGCAGTTCAAATAAAATGGATGAAAATATTCAGATTTATAGATGATATATTCCCCCCCCCAGTCTTTGTCCCAAACATTTGTCATTACAACGTAAAGACGCAACTGTTTAGGCTTATCATCTGGATCCACACAAGAAAATGTTTTCTAAAATGTTTCCATTCTAGGAACCTCCAACTTACCTTATTCCATCAGCACACGAGTTAGTAGGTTTACGGAACTCTATCCCATCAACCGGACCTGGTTTCACACCCTAATTAACAAGGATTTACTGTTACATAGGCTGAAAAACTTTTCAGGTGCATTTTTTTATGGATATTGATAGACTCACATGTGTTCTTGGCTTGTGCCAACGCTGTTCTGTGTCTGTGCAGCTGTGAACTGGTGGTGCAGCAGGAATGTTTAGTTGAGAGTAGTGCGCTGTCTGGTAAAGAAGGGCCACCAGATGATTGCACTTTTTTTTTCTCCTCACCTTTATTTAACCAGGTAGGCTAGTTGAGAACAAGTGCTCATATACAACTGCGACCTGGCCAAGATAAAGCAAAGCAGCTCGACACACAACACATAGCACTTCCTGCAACACAGGAGCAGTGGCTTTGAACCACTATCACTGGTACGGAGTGCTTTAACACCATCTGTGAAGATACGTGTGATGAAAGACTGAAGTGAGAAACAAGAATGATGCGGCCCATAAATAACAAACATATTAGTGTCTAGTCTTCTTAACTAGGGGCTTATTAAACTATACATGAATACACTGTCTCAGTAACACAATTACAAAGCACTGCATCAACAGATCTTTACCAAATAACCTGTTAAGTGGGCAATTCTAAATTATGATTGGGACCCATCATTAATATCTATCTATTGATAAGATTAAACGTTGACACTGTCTCCAACACATTTTGACCATGATGACAGTGTCTCACAGGAGATGTTTAACAAGGTCCCTAGTAGCTATCTATAACCTTTCCCTACTCATGCTGTGCGGCTTTACACTCTTCCTCATGGACCGGTGACAGGCAGCCCTCACGGTGATCTCCCCTGTCAATGTATCTTTGTTAGATACTGTGTAGAAAAAATGAATAACAATTATTTTTAGCTAGCAAGCATAACCAAGAAAACAAATACACACATTCTCAGGTAGATTCTGTCAACGTTACATCATTTTACAAAGTAACTAGCTAGCTACAGTTAATAGTTAAATTAGCTAGCTAATATGATTGTAGCTAGCTGACGTAATATCTGTCACTGACTTGGTACTCACTAGAGGTCGACCGATTATGATTTTTCAACACCGACACCGATTATTGGAGGACCAAAAAAGCCGATACCGATTAATCGGCCGATTTTTTTTATATACATTTGTAATAATGACAATAACAACAATACTGAAAGAACAATGAACACTAGTATTTTTAACTTAATATAATACATCAATTGTAACGGAAGCCTTCCCTCTCTTCACGAGAAGAGAGGGTGTAACAGGGATCAGACCAACACGCAGCGTAGCCAGTGCTCAACATGTTTAATAAAACGATAAACACGATACAAAATAACAAATGTGGCAAACCGATACAGCCCTATCTGGTGCAGAGAAAACACAAAGACAGGAAACAACCACCCACAAACCCCAACACAAAACAAGCCACCTATATATGATTCCCAATCAGAGACAACACAAAACACCTGCCTCTGATTGAGAACCATATTAGGCCAAACATAGAAACAGACAAACTAGACACACAACATAGAATGCCCACCCAGCTCACGTCCTGACCAACACTAAAACAAGCAAAACACACAAGAACTATGGTCAGAACGTGACATCAATAAAATCTATTTAGTCTCAAATAAATAATGAAACATGTTCAATTCGGTTTAAATAATGCAAAAACAAAGTGTTGGAGAAGAAAGTAAAAGTGCAATATGTGCCATGTAAGAAAGCTAACGTTTAAGTTCCTTGCTCAGAACATGGGAACATATGAAAGCTGGTGGTTCCTTTTAACATGAGTCTTCAATATTCCCAGGTAAGAAGTTTTAGGTTGTAGTTATTATAGGACTATTTCTCTCTATACCATTTGTATTTCATATACCTTTGACTATTGGATGTTCTAATAGGGACTTTAGTATTGCCAGCCTAATCTCGGGAGTTGATAGGCTTGAAGTCATAAACAGTGCAATGCTTGAAGCATTGCGAAGAGCTGCTGGCAAACGCAGTAAAGTGCTGTTTGAATGAATGCTTACGAGCCTGCTGCTGCCTACCACCGCTCAGTCAGACTGCTCTCTCAAATCATAGACTTAATTATAATATAATAACACACAGAAATACGAGCCTTAGGTCATTAATATGGTCAAATCCAGAAACTAGCATTTAAAAAACAAAACGTTTATTCTTTCAGTGAAATAAGGAACCGTTCCGTATTTTATCTAACGGGTGGCATCCATAAGTCTAAATATTGCTGTTACATTGCAAAACCTTCAATGTTATGTCATAATTACGTAAAATTCTGTCAAATTAGTTCGCAACGAGCCAGGCGGCCCAAACTGTTGCATATACCCTGACTCTGCGTGCAAAGAACGCAAGAGAAGTGACACAATTTCCCTAGTTTAACTTCTTATGGCTGCAGGGGCAGTATTGAGTAGCTTGGATGAAAGGTGCACAGAGCTGCCCATATTAAACGGCCCATGCTCCTTAGTCCCAGTTGCTAATATATGCATATTATTATTCATATTGGATAGAAAACACTCTGAAGTTTCTAAAACTGTTTGAATTATGTCTGTGAGTATAACAGAACTCATATGGCAGGCAAAAACCTGAGAAGTTCCACTTCCTGTTTGAATTGTTTCTGAGGTGTCAGATTTTCAACCAAGCTCTCAATTGAAATGACAGCGAGATATAGATGAGTTTTCACTTCCTACGGCTTCCACTAGATGTCAACAGTCAACAGAACTTTGTCTGATGACTCTAATGTGAAGGGGGGCCGAAGGAGACAGGAATGAGTAATCACTTCCACGAGCTGATCACGCATTCACCATGCGCCTTCACATGAGTAGGACGTCCGTTCCATCGCTCTTCTGAAGTCAATCTAATTCTCCGGTTGGAACGTTATTCAAGATGTATGTTAACAACATTCTAAAGATTGATTCAGTACATCGTTTGACATGTTTCTACTGACTGTTACGGAACTTTTGGACATTTTGTCACGTTATAGTGGAGGCGCTTTCTGACTTTGGAATTGTTTACCGAAGGCGCGAACCAAAGTAGCTAATTGGACATAAATAACGGAAATTATCGAACAAATCAAGCATTTATTGTGGACCTGGGATTCCTAGGACTGCATTCTGATGAAGTTCATCAAAGGTAAGGAAACATTTATCATGTATTTTCTGGTTTCTGTTGAGTCCAACATGGGGGCTAATTTGGCTATTGTTCTGAGCTCCGTCTCAGATTATTAAAATCTGACACAGCGGTTGCATTAAGGAGAGGTATATCTATAATTCCATGTGTATATGGAGGGAAGGGGGCAGTAACATATTATCATCTACATTTATGATGAGTATTTCTGTTGAAACAATGTGGCTATGCACTATCACTGGATGTTTTTGGAACTAGTGAATGTAACGCGCCAATGTAAACTCAGATTCTTTGTTATAAATATGAACTTTATCAAACAAAACATGCATGTATTGTGTAACATGAAGTCCTATGAGTGTCATCTGATGAAGATAATCAAAGGTTAGTGATTAATTTTATCTCTATTTCTGCTTTTTCTGACTGCTATCTTTCGCTGGAAAAATGGCTGTGCTTATTGTGGTTTGATGGTGACCTAACATAATCGTTTGTAGTGCTTTCGCTGAAAAGCATATTTGAAATCGGACATTTTGGTGGGATTAACAACAAGAATACCTTTAAAATGATATAAGACACATGTATGTTTGAGGAATTTTAATTATGAGATTTCTGTTTTTTGAATTTGGCGCCCTGCACCTGCATCTGGCTGCTGTCATATCGATCCCGGTAGCGGGATGCAGTGTCACGGCTGTCTTCCTCTTCTTCCTCTGAAGAGGTGTAACAAGGATCGGAGCAATACGCAGCGTGTTAGGTATCCATGTTTTAATATAGAAAACTGAACTATGAACACCAATACAAAACAATAAACGTGAACAAACCGTAACAGTCCCGTGTGGCACAAACACTGACACAGGAAACAATCACCCACAAAATACCCAAAGAACATGGCTGCCTAAATATGGTTCCCAATCAGAGACAACGATAAACACCTGCCTCTAATTGAGAACCAATCTAGGCAACCATAGACTTACATAAACACCTATAATGAACACAACCCCATAACTCTACAAAAAAAACCTAGACAGTACAAACACCCTAGACGAGACAAAAACACACAAACCACCCTCGTCACACCCTGACCTAACCAAAATAATAAAGAGAACAAAGATAACTAAGGCCAGGGCGTGACATGCAGCCATAAGAATTGCCTGCTAACATGAATTTCTTTTAACTAAATATGCAGGTTTAAAAATATATACTTCTGTGTATTGATTTTAAGAAAGGCATTGATGTTTTATGGTTAAGTACATTCGTGCAACTATTGTGCTTTTTTTTCGCAAATGCGCTTTTGTTAATTCATCCCCCGTTTGGCGAAGCTGGCTGTCTTTGATAGGAAGAAATAGTCTTCACACAGTTCGCAACGAGCCAGGCGGCCCAAACTGCTGCATATACCCTGACTCTGTTGCACAGAATGCAAGAAAGTGACACAATTTCCCTAGTTAAAAGAAATTCATGTTAGCAGGCAATATTAACTAAATATGCAGATTAAAAAATATATACTTGTGTATTGATTTTAAGAAAGGCGTTGATGTTTATGGTTAGGTACACATTGGTGCAACGACAGTGCTTTTTTCGCGAATGTGCTTGTTAAATCACCCGTTTGGCGAAGTAGGCTGTGATTCAATGATAAATTAACAGGCACCGCATCGATTATATGCAACGCAGGACAAGCTAGATAAACTAGTAATATAATCAACCATGTGTAGTTAACTAGTGATTATGTTAAGATTGATTGTTTTTTATAAGATACGTTTAATGCTAGCTAGCACCTTACCTTGGCTCCTTGCTGCACTCACATAACAGGTAGTCAGCCTGCCACACTGTCTCCTCGTGGAGTGCAATGTAATCGGCCATGATCGGTGTCCAAAAATGCAGATGACAGATTGTTATGAAAACTTGAATTCGGCCCTAATTAATCGGCCATTCCGATTAATCGGTCGACCTCTAGTACTCACCTTCATAGTTGTCAATGTAGCTACCTATATACATCTTGAACCCCTTTTAATTCTTACTAGCTGGAGTCTCGGAGGCTGATTTAACAACTCAATGTACATCATTAGTAATAATTTGAGGCATAATTTGAGGCAAGTCCTGAAGATACCTAGTAAAAATCTGCGACATAGTGGTAGTAAGACATATCGTCGATAACAACTAGACTGACTTCCGTTCTATAGTATGCGCCACCGGTAGGAAGTGTGTTTAGAACGTTTGATCATGGAATGTGCATACGGGATATTCAAACTCGGGAACTCTGATGAAACAACCACACGTCACCAAGTACGGCCACTGGGCTTCCTCTCATCACCATATTTGGTAGTGAACGGAAACGCCAACCAGATGCTTCACATTAACACATCTGGTGAAATATCTGTCTCATTGTATATTTTGGCGACTTTTTGGTTTAAATTGGAAACACGAAATTCGTAAACAGAAGTTGAGCTCAACAATATTTATATTTTCTGACGCTTAAAACTGTATATTCGTCTTCACAATGGGTCCTGTCGAGGTAACAGTATAAAGTTAAAAATACTAGTGTTCATTGTTCTTTCAGTATTGTTGTTATTGTCATTATTACAAATATATATAAAAAAAATCGTCCGATTAATCGGTATCGGCTTTTTTGGTCCTCCAATAATCGGTGTCGGTGTTGAAAAATCATAATCGGTCGACCTCTAGTGAGTACCAAGTCAGTGACAGATATTACGTCAGCTAGCTACAATCATATTAGCTAGCTATCAGGAATAGTCATGCAATCAACGGCAATCAAGTCGCCTGCTCAGATAACATGATTGCTAGCAATGTAGCTAAGTTAGTTTGCACTAGCTACATGAACGCTTACAGACATGTTATTAGTCATTTAACTAGCAACATTAGTTAGGTAATGTTACTGTAACGTTGAACATCTAGCTAGCAATACTTGTATCATACCCATTCAATATGTTTTAAAATGCTGCTATTGCTTTTATAAATCTGATATCTTAATTACATTAGCTATGTGTCATTGTGTTCTTCGTCCAGCACCTCCACATGTCCGTGTTCTCCCAGAGTTTCTCTCCCTGTGGTCGTTTCCTAGCCGCCGGCAACAACTACGGCGAGATAGCGGTGTTCAGGTGAGACCGAGCTAGGTCGAGGACATACAGTTTACTGGCTGCTTGCAGTTTGAGTAGTGAGAAATTTCATGATATGAACAGAGATTATGTAATCAGACTGTCCCTGCAATACAAATGTATCATTTAAATGTTTGAATGGATAAAGCACATTTTTGAGGTGCCCAAGTCCAATGTATCTTATTTACTTAGTTCTTTACAGTAAAATGCTATTTTTTATCATTTCACCCAGTCTCTCCTCAGCGTTTAGCCCAGATGCTACAGATCTGAGCCAGAAACCCATCCTCACATTTACTGGTCCAGTCTATGACAGTATGTGAAATCGGCCAAGTCTCTGTGTCTCTCTCCCAGAATACCAAGGCTGCTTGGACAAAGAGGCCGAATTACAAGTAAGGCACCAATCAGCCGTAAATTTGTTTTGAGAAAACACAAGAAAGTGTGTCTGTGTGTAGACTGTGTACATTTGTGTTGGTTATTTTATCTCCAGATGTTTCTCTTTGCTGTCTGATGTTTGTAGCCAAAAAGTGTTTGTTCATAAATGCCCCTCTGCAGATCCAGCCTGGAGATCCCAGAGATCAATGCCATGTCTATCAATTCCACTGTGAGTACACAGACACTTGTCAGATTCATTAAGTACCTCACTGTACTGAGACAAGTGTTCTCTCTCTCTCTCTCTCTCTCTCTCTCTCTCTCTCTCTCTCTCTCTGTCTCTCTCTCTCTCTGTCTCTGTCTCTCTGTCTCTCTGTCTCTGTCTCTGTCTCTGTCTCTGTCTCTGTCTCTGTCTCTGTGTGTGTGTTCTCCAGAGAGAGAGTCTAGTGATTGGTAGAGGGGACAATAACATCCACATAATGGATCTGGAAAGTGGCGTCTTTAAGGTTTGAGAAATATTCATTGCTTCGATTCGGTCTCAAGATTCAGCAATCTGATGTTGAACATTGTAAATAAATATTCTTCGTTGAACATTTTAAATAAATATTCTTCGTTGCTACATCTTTTAATATCTTCTCTCTTCATCCTTTCCTCTCTCGCGATCACACACTTAACCTTTGCTCGTTCTCTTTATTGCTCTCTCTCCCTTCCCCAGTCAGTTCTGCAGGGTCATACAGACTATATCCACTGTCTGAGTGTGAGAGAGAGGGAGGGGGAGATCCTCTCTGGGGGTGAGGATGGCGCTGTCAGGATATGGGGTGAGTGACGGATGCATCAACCTATCACTGCTTCAGGTTACGCTATCTGTCATTGACACATCTGGAATCAATGCATGGCTGTATTACATTATACTGTAGTGTTGTCATGTATCTCACTCTCTGAACTCCGCCTCCAGACTACAGGACTGGCCAATCCATGCACTGCATTGAGGTCTACAAATATGAGGTAAGATATTGGGATGGGTGGTTGCCTGCCCCTACCCTCCATATGTACAGAAGTTATAATGTAGCATCTTTCTTACATACAAAAGTATATTTAAGTAATTTTTTGTTTAACCAAAAACATGTTTTATATGTAGGCAGGGCAAACGGTCCCGTGTGGCTCAGTTGGTAGAGCATGGCGCTTGCAACGCCAGGGTTGTGGGTTCATTCCCCACGGGGGGACCAGGATGAATATGTATGAACTTTCCAATTTGTAAGTCGCTCTGGATAAGAGCGTCTGCTAAATGACTTAAATGTAAATGTAAATGTAAACCTGTTTTGTTGATTTCTGGTATATCATCAAAAATAAATAAATCACAGCCTGTTTTTGTATTTATCAAGCAGTTGTTACCTGATTTAAGTACAATACCATTGGAAATTAATGTTGAAAGTTCAATTTATATACAAACACCACGCTTACAAACTAACAATCCCGCACAAAGAAACGGGCGGACCGGCTGACTGATAAAGCACAACAAATTAAGAACAAACACAAAACAGGTGTAACCAATGAACACATAAGGAGGGGGAGAAAAGGATCAGTGGCAGCTAATAGGCCGGTGACGACGACCGCAGAGCGCCACCCGAACGGGAAGGAGAGCCTGCCTCGGTCGGAGTCGTGACACATATGATTACTTTTGTTGCACATGTATGCTCTGTTGAAACTACCACAGCTCAAAAAACATGTAAACTGGATATATAACAGTCGGCTACATTTTGGAATGTTGCAATTTGGTACAGGGTTCACCAAAACAGAAAGACAAACTCATCACTGTTTTGTCAATCACTCCTATCGATTATCACATTGAAATCAATTGTTGCGCGAGAGGGATATGAGGTCTCATGAGGTTGTTGGTAAAGCATGACCCTTGCAACGCCAGGGTTGTGGGTTCAATTCCCACAGGGGACCAGTAAGAAAATGTATCCACTCACTACTGTAAGCCATTCTGGATAAGAGTGTCTGCTAAATGACAAATGTAATGGTAATGTTGTATGTCCTGTTAAAACTAACCCCGCTCAAAAACCACACGGAATCTGAGAATGATGTGTACATCACTGGTTAGAGGACAATTTGTAGAAGACAGCTAGCTACATTTTGAAGTTGTATTTTGATTCAAGTGGGTCGCCAACATGGTAAGTGTAACGCAACACTTTTTGTTAATTCCATTGATCCATCTGAAAATCAATAGAACAGGGGGCAAACATTTGGGTGTCGCGGTGTTTAAACTGACACTATTCAAAGGCCACATGGAAACTTGCAATAACCTATACATTGCTGTTTAGATGAGAATGTGTAGAAGGCTTCTATCTATATTTTGGAATGACCTATAGTATGGGGGGGAGCTTTCTGTTAACTTCAACTAATCACAACCCTCCATAGGATATCAACAGTGACAACTGTTGGCTGCTATTTAAGTGATCGTTTGACTGTCAAGTTTGTGCATTTGTGTATGGCTAGTGTCTTTTATAGGGAACTACCAAATTATCCATGCCATTTCAGAAAGAAAATGGCTGCCTTCTACACTGCAAAAAGTCAGCCCTCAAAAACAAGAAAAAAATGCAATAAAATGAGGGAAATATTACCTAAAATAAGCAAAATTGCACATTTGTGGCCTGCTGGATTCATTTTGCAGGGCTCTGGCAGTGCTCCTCCTTGCAAAAAGGCGGAGGTAGCGGTCCTGCTGCTGGGTTGTTGCCCTCCTACGGCCTCCTCCATGTCTCCTGATGTACTGGCCTGTCTCCTGGTAGCGCCTCCATGCTCTGGACACTACGCTGACAGACACAGCAAACCTTCTTGCCACAGCTCGCATTGATGTGCCATCCTGGATGAGCTGCACTACCTGAGCCACTTGTGTGGGTTGTAGACTCCGTCTCATGCTACCACTAGAGTGAAAGCACCGCCAGCATTCAAAAGTGACCAAAACATCAGCCAGGAAGCATAGGAACTGAGAAGTGGTCTGTGGTCACCACCTGCAGAATCACTCCTTTATTGGGGGTGTCTTGCTAATTGCCTATAATTTCCACCTTTTGTCTATTCCATTTGCACAACAGCATGTGAAATTTATTGTCAATCAGTGTTGCTTCCTAAGTGGACAGTTTGATTTCACAGAAGTGTGATTGACTTGGAGTTACATTGTGTTGTTTAAGTGTTCCCTTTATTTTTTTGAGCAGTGTATATGAAAGCTGCCAAAATGTTGACAGTTCAATGCACCCAATTTTTTCAAATGAAAGGAAGATGGGACCTGTATCAGAGGTTAAAGATCTACAATATTTATGTGGAAAATTGAGGGACTTCTTAGGTTTCAATGAAGTAAACCATGCTGTATCAGTCAAATGGCTTGTACTAAATTCTAATAAATTCATAACTCAGAAGTCCATGATCTTTGCCAAAGTACTGAATGGTAATATGCCAGAATTTGGACTGGTCAAAAACATATTTCTTCTTGATTCTAGGCTTTATTGTTTGGAATATCAACCATTTCAAACTATACGCTTTGTTAGAAACGTCATGGCTTATTGTCACGTCCTGACCATAGTTCTTGTGTGTTTTGCTTGTTTAGTGTTGGTCAGGACGTGAGCTGGGTAGGCATTCTATGTTGTGTGTCTAGTTTGTCTGTTTCTGTGTTCAGCGTAATATGGTTCTCAATCAGAGGCAGCTGTCAATCGTTGTCCCTGATTGAGAATCATATATAGGTGGCTTGTTTTGTGTTGGGGATTGTGGGTGGTTGTCTTCTGTCTTTGTGTTCTGCACCAGATAGGACTGTCTCGGTTTTCACATTTGTTATTTTGTATAGTGTTCACGTTATTGTCTCTTCTTTATTAAATCATGTTGAACACTAGCCGCGCTGCATTTTGGTCCTCTCCTTCATCTCAGGAAGAAAGCCGTTACACTTATCAAGTTGAGGTCCCACACCTTGCACAGGCCACTGAGTTAGTGGATGCTGAAAAGCTGGTTGATTTTACATCTTATTACACAATTAGCAACAAGAGCC
Organism: Salvelinus alpinus; assembly: GCF_045679555.1. Lineage (NCBI taxonomy): Eukaryota > Metazoa > Chordata > Actinopteri > Salmoniformes > Salmonidae > Salvelinus > Salvelinus alpinus. The sequence continues at coordinate 49,563,133 of NC_092091.1, forward strand.
AAACTTATGTACAAGTCAAATACCGTCTTGGGGATGTAATAGAATTGTACAACAGTTCAAATGACTCATAGTGTGTTCCCCAGATATGAAAAGTGTACTGTCTTTGTTCTGTACTGTATTTTGTCTACATGATTGCTATGTAAGATTGACAATAAAACAGTGAATTCCATTTGGTCATTATCTGTTCTTAATGTGTGAAGAGATGAAAACGATAAGATGCTTGAAATAAGAAATTCTGACTTTGACAAAGCAGTTTTGTACTTGTCAGTGTTGATCAAACAGCTTTATTATTCTGGTAATTCTAGTTTGGAGCATTAAGTTACTCAGAACCAGTAATACAATCTCAGTAACAAGTTATATTATCTTATTAAGATAATTAAGGACATAAAAAGCTTTAAATGCTCCAACATATAAACTGTCTGATAAGAAGAAATATCTTGTCAGACAAAAAACAAGCATATATTGCCTTGATTTAAGATATTTATTCTTACTTAGATTTTCATTTTTGCAGTGTAAATCTTGCGAACCTCAGCGCGTATGACAAAATCAACAGTACAAAAGCAAACATATTGATCTGTTTTAAGCAATTCATCTTTTGTCATGGTGTTGACTATAAACTTTTATACTAACATCACCAATCTGAGGTAAAACGATGTGTAATCCCCCCCCCAAACATTAGATTGTGTAGTTGGGTAATATACATTTGAATTAGATAAGGCAAAATAATTTTCTTAATTTAGGATGATAGTAAATCAAGCAAGCTAAATGATTTTTTTCAACTATCACAGATTTCTCACTAGTTTAATCATTTAGTGTTGACAAAACACTCCTTAACATAATTTAACCGGAAAGGTGGTCTACACTAGAACCTGCATAGGGCCTGTGCAGCAGGCTGAATGTTTGACATCCCTGTCAAATCAAATTGTATTAGTCACATGCGCCGAATACAAAAGGTGTAGACCATACAGCTTACTTACGAGCCCCTAACCAACAATGGAGTTTAAAACAAAATACAGATAAGAATAAGAAATAAAAGTAACAAGTAATTAAAGAGCAGCAGTAAAATAACAATAGCGAGACCTATATACAGGGTAGGTACCGGTACAGAGTCAATGTGCAGGGGCACTGGTTAGTTGAGGCAATATGTACATGTAGGTAGAGTTATTAAAGTGACTATGCATAGATGATAACAACAGAGAGTAGCAGCGGTGTAAAAGAGGGGGTGACAATGCAAATAGTCTGGGTAGCCATTTGATTAGATGTTCAGGAGTCTTATGGCTTGGGAGTAGAAGCTGTTTAGAATCCTCTTGGACATAGACTTGGCGCTCCGGTACCGCTTGCCGTGCGGTAGCAGAGAGAACAGTCTATGACTAGGGTGGCTGGAGGCTTTGACAAATTTTTAGGGGCTTTCTCTGACACCGCCTGCTATAGAGGTCGTGGATGGCAGGAAGCTTGGCCCCGGTGATGTACTGGGCCGTTCGCACTACCCTCTGTAGTGCCTTGCGGTCGGAGGCCGAGCAATTGCCATACCAGGCAGTGATGCAACCAGTCAGGATGCTTTCAATGGTGCAGCTGTAGAACCTTTTGAGGATCTGAGGACTCGTGCCAAATCTTTTCAGTCTCCTGAGGGGGAATAGGCTTTGTCGTGCCTTCTTCACAACTGTCTTAGTGTGTTTGGACCATGATAGTTTGTTGTTGATGTGGAGACCAAGGAATTTGAAGCTCTCAACCTGCTCCACTGCAGCCTCGTTGATGAGAATGGGGGCCTGCTCGGTCCTCTTTTTTCTGTAGTCCACAATCCTCTCCTTTGTCTTGATCATTTTGAGGGAGAGGTTGTTGTCCTGGCACCACACGGCCAGGTCTCTGACCTCCTCCCTATAGGCTGTCTCGTCGTTGTCGGTGATCAGGCCTACCACTGTTGTGTCATCGGCAAACTTAACGATGGTGTCGGAGTCGTGCCTGACCGTGCAGTCATGAGTGAACAGGGAGTGCAGGAGGGTACTGAGCACGCACCCCTGAGGGGCCCCTGTGTTGAGGATCAGCGTGGTGGATGTGTTGTTACCTACCCTTACCACCTGGGTGCGGCACGTCTGGAAGTCCAGGATCCAGTTGCAGAGGGAGGTGTTTAGTTCCAGGGTCCTTAGCTTATGTAAGAGCTTTGAGTGCACTCTGGTGTTGAACGCTGAGCTGTAGTCAATGAATAGCATTCTCACATAGGTGTTCCTTTAGGTGGGAAAGGGCAGTGTTGCGTGCAATAGAGATTGCATCATCTGTGGATCTGTTGGGGTGGTATGCAAATTGGATTGGGTCTAGGGTTTCTGGGCTAATGGTGTTGATGTGAGCCATGACCAGCCTTTCAAAGCACTTTATGGCTACAGATGTGAGTGCTACGGGTCGGTAGTTGTTTAGGCAGGGAGAGGTTGAAAATGTCAGTGAAGACACTTGCCAGTTGGTCAGTGTATGCTCGCAGTACACGTCCTGGTAATCCATCTGGCCCTGCAGCCTTGTGAATGCTGACCTGTTTAAAGGTCTAACTCACATCGGCTGCAGAGAGCGTGATCAGTCTTCCAGAACAGCTGGTGCTCTCATGCATGTTTCAATGTTTTTTGCCTCGAAGCGAGCATAGAAGTAGTTTAGGTCGTCTGGTAGGCTCGTGTCACTGGGCAGCTCTCGGCTATGCTTCCGTTTGTAGTCTAATTGTTTGCAAGCCTTGCCACAGCCGACAAGCGTCAGAGCCGGTGTAGTATGATTCGATCTTAGTCCTGTATTGACGCTTTACCTGTTTGATGGTTTGTCGGAGTGCATAGCGGGATTTCGTATAAGCTTCCGGGTTAGATTCCCGCTCCTTGAAGGCGGCAGCTCTAGCCTTTAGCTCAGTGGGGATGTTGCCTGTAATCCATGGCTTCTGGTTGGGTTATGTACGTACGGTCACTGTGGGGACGACGTCATCGATGCACTTATTGATGAAGCCAATGGCTGATGTGGTGTTCTCCTCAATGCCATCGGAGGAATCACGGAACATTTTCCAGTCTGTGCTAGTAAAACAGTCCTGTAGCTTAGCATCTGCTTCATCGGACCACTTCCTTATTGATCTAGTCACTTGTGCTTCCTGCTTTAATTTTTGCTTGTAAGCAGGAATTAGGAGGATAGAATTATGGTCCGATTTGCCAAATGGAGGGCGAGGGAGAGCTTTGTATGCGTCTCTGTGTATGGAGTAAACGTGGTCCATAGTTTTCTTTCCTCTGGTTGCACATTTAACATGCTGATAGAAATTTGGTATAACGGATTTAAGTTGCCCTGCGTTAAATTCCCCGGCTACTAGGAGCGCCGCCTCTGGGTGAGCGTTTTCCTGTTTGCTTATGGCGGAATACAGCTCATTCAATGCTGTCTTAGTGCCAGCCTCTGACTGTGGTGGTATGTAAACAGCTATGAAAAATACAGATGAAAACTCTCTAGGTAGGTAGTGTGGTCTACAGTTTATCATGAGATACTCTACCTCAGGCGAGCAATAGCTCGAGACCTCCTTTGATGTTGTGCACCAGCTGTTATTTATGACAATACATAGTCCACCACCCCTAACTGCAGATTGCGTAACAAAATACACATCATACTACAAACAAAATCCTAATGCTTCTACTCTTTCTCTCTTCTCTCACTCCCTCTCTTTCTAGGAATGTGCCCGCCACCAATATGGCAAGTGGATCAGCTGCCTGACGACCGACTCTGATTGGATGGTGAGGAAAGGGCAGCCCTTGCAATTTAGTTTTTTCCCATAAATCAACAGTTCCTTCCCCCATAGGATGAGCACTCTTTTTCTAGAAATTGTCCTGACTTGTTCAGTACCTCAGTCTGAAATGCGGCACTTATGTTATCAGTGTGGTTGCCGTGGTGATACATTAGAAATGTCGCGAAGGTCGACTCCACCTGTGGAATGTCTGGCGCTGTTATCTTTTAGTCCTTCAGGATGAAAAGTCGAGATGCCTGAAATGTTTTTTGCAATGCAGATACTGTAACATTACTCAGCGTTTCCTCCTACAATTTGATCTCCTTTTAATGTAGTTAAATAATTCTCCCTAACCCCTGTCCCTTTTTTCCCCCCACCAGCTCTGTGGAGGAGGCCCATCCCTTTCCCTATGGCACCTCCGCTCCATGTCACCCACCTCCATCTTCCATCTCTCCGGATGCCAGCGACAAGCCAACTTTTACCAGGACATGGTGAGACGTGTGTGTGTGGGTCAGACTGTGTGTGGGAAGGGAGAAAGAAAGTTTATGTGTTTGTCTTTCTCTAACTGCAGACAGTCCATGTGTGTGTGTGACCTCTCCCCCGCCTGTAGATCTTGTCGGTGGGTGAGGGCCAGTATGTGTCCCACTGTCTCCGCGGGGGAGAGGTATAAAGGCTCAGATCCCCTGCAACCCCCGCTCCCTCAACACGCTGGCACTGAACCTCAACAGCACTGAACACAGGGTGAGAGTCATTAGACAGACCAACTGAACACTCCACATTACTCATCCAACCCCTCAGGTTAAATGTCCTTCTTTGCTCGTCCCGCTTGTTTTCTTCCTGTTCTTGGTCAAAAGTCCTGTGTGGCTCAGTTGGTAGAGCATGTCACTTGCAACACCATGGTTGTAGGTTCAATTCCCACGGGGTACCAGTATGGGGAAAAAAGTAAAGTAATTATGCACTCACTACTGTAAGTCGCTGTGGATAAGAGCATTACTAATGATTACATTTTTGTCCACATCAAAGCTTCAGTAAATTTTTTAAAACATTTTTTCTTAAACCTTTATTTAATTAGTCAAGTCAGTTAAGAACAAATTCTTATTTACAATGACGCCCTACCCTGGCCAAACCCGGACGACGCTGGGCTAATTGTGCGCCGCCCTATGGGACTCCTAATCACGGCCGGATGTAATACAGCCTGGATGATATTATTGATATTCAGTTTTGATATGGTTTCAGTTTTGATATGGTCTCAGTGTTGATATGGTTGAGTTTTGTTGAGCAGGGACTGTGGTGGTTTTTGGTGTATGAAGGAAGTGGTTGTGATGTCTTTGCTTTTCCAGGTGCTGACAGTAGGTGGAGGCAGTCACCAGATTGACGTATTCACCAACCTGTCCTACAGAACCTTCTCGCTGTCTTTCTGAGGACACACACATAACCCGATTTGAGCTCATAATGTGCTATTTCTTGATTAATTGTACTATACTATTGTGTACATAATTCATGCCTCTCTTGTCCAAAGGACTTCCATTCCAGGAATCATCCTGATGTGTTTTATGATAATAAAATATTTTGATCACTTTTCCATACCTGTGCATCAGTCTTGATGATAAATTAACCCCGGCCTTATGCTCTGAAGGAATACATTGTCTGAAAAATCTGTATATCTTGTCTACATAAAGCCTTGGATTATTCCATTTAGATTTCTAGAATATTGGGTTCCCTCCCCAGTGTTTATATTTCATATTTGTAGAGATAGTGTAAGTAACCCAGCCTACTGCTATAATCACATTAAACAAGTATAGTACAAACAGACCTATTTTTTTTGTATGTATTGATGAGACAAGATAAAGCACATTGAGCAAGATGGGAGATGGGGTGAACAGAGAGGAGGGAGAAGCACATGATTTGGATGCGAGTGACTCAACAACACTCATGTGTGGCCTGAAGACGTCGGGCCGTTGACTAGTCTAAGGCTCCGACCTTTCCTGAGTCATCCCCCCGGAACGGTCAACAGATCCTCGCATTTCTCTTTCCGACTGACCTGCACAAATCATCGCTATTGATCATTTTGTAGCACGACGCGTTTGAAATGCGCATAGAAACTTAGCTACGCTCGAGGAATTATTCCTATACCGTTATCTAGCTGAGTTGTGTTTTGCGCTCATTACATTTTTATGACAAAGTAACTTTTAACTTCGTCTGTGGGTGAGCGGCTAGCAAATAGCGATCCCGGATACAAACGAATCTAGCCTCAGCTCAGGCAGTCACTACTGATCCTAGCGGCTGATAATGTTCTCTGGTTACATGGTAGGTAAGTGTGGTAAACCCACATGTCTATGGTTTAAATTAAATCAAACATTGTGGTTTGTCATCAACTGTTTTTGATTAGTTTGCGATTGTAGCTAATTTACTAAGTGTGTTATTGTTGCGACATAGCCAGCTTGTTTTTCCTGAGACAGCTGACGATTGTGGGTTTCGGTAGGGACTAGGGAGGGACAGTTTCCCAGTGTTTTCAGTAATGTTTTCATTGATAATCACGATGAAGAAGCCATAGAAAATATTGTAACTTTGTACGAATGTGCCAGGAATTATTTTCAAGAACTAACTTTCGCCACATGTCATCTTTTTTAATGTGTTTATTATGGGGGGGAAACTGTCCTCAGTTCTTGCCATTCTTTCGCCCTAAATCGGCGACGCGGACAGACATGAGGGATTCTTTTGCTGTCCCTAAAAATACTTTGGTCACTTAGTGAATATCAAAGAAAAATTATGTTTCTGATACACGCTTTCTACTATTTAACACTATAACCTTTCACCCGACATTTTGTTTTAAACCTCTTCCCAATCCATTACGCCTTCAACCATATATGCAGGCTGTTTCATATAGGTGTGGTTCATATAGGTCTATGTTTAATGTGTGTGGAGAGAGGGCAAAAGGTTGGAAACGTTACAGTTAGAGAGACAGCTATGCTAGTGAACAGGGAAGGGAGGTTGCATACAGGGACTGGGTTGGCATGCGTCACGGGGAATTGACAGACTACAGGTTGTCTCCTCACTCTGTCCCTGTATATTGTCATTGATAAATGTGCCATACAGATGTTCTTTTTCAGGGTATGGTCCAAACAAGGGAGCTGAGGAAAGCCTGAAACAAACCAAATACTGTGAAGGCGCCCAACATTTCTCTTCCTATAGCTCAGAGAGGAAGTGAAACCAAGGGATTGAGACCGAAGCAGTTCAATGGATGAAAACGTTGCATGGACTGTAGATTGAAAGAGGACGTACTTCACCCTCTCAGATTTTTGCTTTCGGTCTCTGCTTGTCCTGCCCTTCAGGCCCCTCTGCCTGTTATTTTGTTTCTTGTAAGAGGTGCGTGATAACTTGACGCAGAGATGACAGCAAGACTGTGGGATTTGCAAGAGTGGTAACTGAGAAGAGCAGTGACGTGAATCCTTACATCCATGGGCTACCCACTGGAATCTAAGTATTAGCTAATCAAGCAACAACAATCGATCTACCTTGGACACAGACCAACAACTATGAGCACTTTCAGACGCTCATAGAGGAAGTGACTGACTCTCCCAGACCGCAATTTGATGAGGATAGTCTCTTTGCCCTTGTGTAGAGTTTAAAGTGTCAGAAGTCCTTCGACATCTGTCACTGCAGCCCAACTAAGGGGGAAAAACACATTTCTGCACTGGACTGGTGGAAAGAAAACTTAGGTGAACCTGTGATGAGTTGGAATGTGGTGCTGCAATGAACTAGGAATCCCCTACTGGAGTTAGTGGGAGGAACTGGAACTGAGGTGGAACCAGAACTAACCGAGGCCTTAGCACGACAACGGAATGCTTGATTTAACTGGTAACAGAACTAGTTTGTAATATTGAATAAGAATTCTGGAGTGGACTGGAACTGATCTGGGAAATCAACAGGAAATGAAATTGCAATGGAAGTGTTTTGAGGATGTTTTCTGTACATCTTCCATTCTGAACTGGTAGCATAGGGGGGAGACTGTTTCATCCTGGGATTTGGGAAGACTGGAAACTGTTCCTGTGGAACTGCATTTATTGGGAGAGGATTACTGAAACCAACAGCACTGTCTGCAGAAATGGCGGGCCCGGGAAAGGACTACAACCATCTCTTCAAACTGCTCATCATTGGAGACTCCAGTCAGTGCATCTTAACTTCCATCTTCATACAATGTTCATGTGGTCCCTTAGTGCTTACTCTGTCTGTGTTAAAATAGTAGTGTAATTCAAGTGTAGCTGTGCTGTGACACTGATGTTTAGCAGGCAGGTCATATTTTGTGAGTTGTGATTTAAAGGATTAGGCTAATGTTACTGTTTTAATCTCCTTAGTAACACAGCAAATATCAGTCAATCTGCTTAATCATTGGGTGATTATGATGAACATGCCTCACTTACTCACCAAGCTTACAGCTCTGATGATTGACGAAGTAGACTTATTTGTCGCTAACTCTTCAGACAATATGATAGATTTTAAAACATTTACCCATGATGTAGATATATAGCTTGCTGTATGTTGGCTACTTGTAATAGGACAATAAGTAGCCTGATACTGTGTACTCAGAAGTGAATGAAGAAAGGCCTAATCACCTAACCTCTCATACCTGTCTAACCTCTCTGTTCAAGATGTAGGGAAAAGCAGTCTACTACTACGATTTGCAGATAACTCCTTCTCTGGTGAGTTGCTGTTCTCTATCTGGTCAGTATATACCTTTAAACAATGTGAATGTGTGAGTGGTTAGGAACTGTGTTTTCTATATTTTTTTCAAGATTGTGAATGTGTGCCTAGCATGTGGTGTGTGCGTGTGTGTTTCTAACCTCTCTGCTTTGGCCTGCAGGCAGCTACATCACTACAATTGGTGTGGACTTTAAGATCCGTACGGTGGACATAGACGGGGAGCGAGTCAAACTGCAGATCTGGGACACGGCGGGCCAGGAACGCTTCAGGACCATCACTTCAACGTAATCTATCATCTATATCAATGATCTATCTACACGTATAGAAGCTATACAGTCGTGGCCAAAAGTTTTGAGAATGACACATATTAATTTCCACAAAGTTTGCTGCTTCAGTGTCTTTAGATATTTTTGTCAGATGTTACTATGGAATACTGAAGTATAATTACAAGCATTTCATAAGTGTCAAAGGCTTTTATTGACAATTACATGAAGTTGATGCAAAGAGTCAATATTTGCAGTGTTGACCCTTCTTTTTCAAGACCTCTGCAATCTGCCCTGGCATGCTGTCAATTAACTTCTGGGCCACATCCTGACTGATGGCAGCCCATTCTTGCATAATCAATGCTGGGAGTTTGTCAGAGTTTGTGGGGTTTTGTTTGTCCACCCGCCTCTTGAGGATTGACAACAAGTTTTCAATGGGATTAAGGTCTGGGGAATTTCCTGGCCATGGACTTTACCCCAGTCCTCAGCAGTCCTAACCCTGTAATTTGGCAGAATATCAGTCTGTCCCTGATGTTTTTCCTGGAGAGAAGTGGCTTCTTTGCTGCTCTTCTTGACACCAGGCCATCCTCCAAAATTCTTCTCTACACTGTGCGTGTAGATGTACTCACACCTGCCTGCTGCCATTCCTGAGCAAGCTCTGTACTGGTGGTGCCCCGATCCCGCAGCTGAATTAACTTTAGGAGACGGTCCTGGCGCTTGCTGGACTTTCTTGGGCCCCCTGAAGCCTTCTTCACAACAATTGAACCGCTCTCCTTGAAGTTCTTGATGATCCGATAAATGTTTGATTTAGGTGCAAACTTACTGGCAGCAATATCCTTGCCTGTGAAGTCTTTTATGTGCAAACCAATGATGACAGCACCTGTTTCCTTGCAGGTAACCATGGTTGACAGAGGAATAACAATGATTCCAAGCATCACCCTCCTTTTGAAGCTTCCAGTCTGTCATGCTGATTGAGTTCGAATAACAGAGTGATTTTCAGCTTTGTCCTCGTCAACACTCACACCTGTGTCAACGAAAGAATCACTGACATGTCAGCTGGTCCTTTTGTGGCAGGGCTGAAATGCAGTGGAAAAGTTTTTGGGGGGATTCAGTTAATTTGTATGGCAAAGAGGGACTTTGCAATTAATTGCAATTCATCTGATCACTCTTCATAACATTCTGGAGTATATGCAAATTGTATGATGGCAAACTGAGGCAGCAGACTTTGTGAAAATTAATATTTGTGTCATTCTCAAATTTTGGCCACGACTATAAGTCAATATATCAATACAAACACTGTTTATCACCACAGTTGGTTACTGTAAGATTTAGGCTCAATTTCAGATTTTTTCAGTTTTATAGTCAAATCAATGAGACTTTATTTGTCACATGCGCCGAATACAACAAGTGAAGACCTTACCGTGAAATGCTTACTTACAAGCCCTTATATTTCTCTGGGATAGGGGGGTAGCGTCCCACTTGGCCAAAATCCAGAAAAAATGTAATTTTTGTAAATTCAAATATATTACTATAAAAATCAATCTTTCATGAAATCACACATGAAAGACACCAAATTAAAGCTACACATGTTGTGAATCCAGCCAACATGTCTGATTTCAAAAAGGATTTACGGGGAAAGCACACCAAACAATTATGTTAGCTCAGTACATAGCCACAGAAAAACACAGCCATTTTCCCAGCAAAAGATAGTAGTATCAAAAAGCAGAAATAGAGATAAAATTAATCACTAACCTTTGATGATCTTCATCAGATGACACTCATAGGACATCATGTTACACAATACATTTATGTTTTGTTCGATAATGTGCATATTTATATCCACAAATCTCGGTTTACATTGGCGCCATGTTCAGAAATGCCTCTAAAATATCCAGAGTAATTGCAGAGAGCCACGTCAAATAACAGAAATACTCATCAAAAACTTTGATGAAAGATACATGTTTTACACAGAATTAAAGATACACTTGTTCTTAATGCAACCACTGTGTCAGATTTAAAAAATAAAAAATAAAACTTTACGTAAAAAGCACACCATGCAATAATCTGAGACAGCGCTCAGATTTAACAACCTTTCTCCGCCATGTTGGAGTCAACAGAAATACGAAATTACATCATAAATATTCCCTTTGATTATGTTCTTCAGAATGCACTGCCAGGAATCCTAGTTCCACAATAAATTGTTGTTTTGTTCGATAATGTCCATTACTTATGTCCAATTAGCTACTTTTGCTACTTAGCTACTTTTGCGTGTCCAAATGCTCACGCAGATGCAGGCAAAATTCAGACGAAAACTTCAAAAAGTTATATTACAAGTCGAATAAACTGGTCAAACTTAGTAGAGAATCAATCTTGAGGATGTTGTTATCATATATATCCAATAACGTTCCAATCGGAGCATTTCTTCATGTCTGTATAAGTAATGGAACGCAAGGCGATATCATGAGGAAAGCGCGTGAGCAAGAACTGGCAATCTGCCAGACCAGTGACTGAAACACCTCCCATCCGGCCCCACTTCACACTAGAGCACAGGTGTCAAACTCATTCCACGGGGGGCCGAGTGTCTGCGGGTTTTCGCTCCTCCCTTGTACTTGATTGATGAATTAACATCACTAATTAGTTAGGAACTCCCCACACCTGGTTGTCTAGGGCTTTATTGAAAGGAAAAACCAAAAACCTGCAGACACTAGGCCCTCCGTGGAATGAGTTTGACACCCCTGCACTAGAGGCTTCATTCAGCGTTCTACAGACTGCTGACATCTAGTGGAAGGCGTAGGAAGTGCAAACAGATCCATATATTACAGTGAATTGAATAGGCGATTACTTTAACATCGACCCTTCTCAGAATTCTCACTTCCTGTTTGGATTTTTTCTCAGGTTTTTGCCTGCCATATGAGTTCTGTTATACTCACAGACATCATTCAAACAGTTTTAGAAACTTCAGAGTGTTTTCTATCCAATAGTAATAATAATATGCATATATTAGCATCTGGGACAGAGTAGGAGGCAGTTCACTATGGGCACGCAATTCATCCAAAAGTGAAAATGCTGCCCCCTATATCAAAGAAGTTAACCAACAGTGCAGTTCAAGAAGAGTTAGTTAATTTGGTAAATATTTTCTTAAAGCAAAAAGTAATAATAACGAGGCTATATACAGGGGGTACCGGTACAGAGTCAATGTGGGAGGGTACAGGTTGGTTGAGGTAATTTGTACATGTAGGTAGGGGTGAAGTGACTATGAATAGACAATAAACAGTGAGTAGCAGCAGTGTACAAAACAAATAGGGGGTTCAATGTAAATAGTCTGGTGGCCATTTGATTAATTATTCAGCATTCTTATGGTTTGGGGGTAGAAGCTGTTAAGGAGCTTTTTGGTCCTATATTTGGCTCTCTGGTACCGCTTGCCGTGCAGTAGCAGAGAGAACAGTCCATGACTTGAGTGACTGGAGTCTCTGACAATTTTATGGGCTTTCCTCCACTGGGCCGTACGCACTACACTCTGTAGCGCCTTACTGTCAGATGCCGAGCAGTTGCCATACCAGATGGTTATGCAACCAGTCAGGATGCTCTCGAGGGTGCAGTTGTATAACTTTTTGAGGATCTGGGGACCCATGCCAAATCTTTTCAGTCTCTTGAGGGGGAAAATGTTTTGTTGTGCCCTCTTCATGACTGTCTTGGTGTGTTTGGACCATGATAGTTCTTTGGTGATGTGGACACCAAGGAACTTGAAACTCTCGACCTGCTCTACTACAGCCCAGTTGATGAGAATAGGGGCCTGTTCGGCCCGCCTTTTCCTGTAGTCCACGATGAGCCCCTTTTGTCTTGCTCACATTGAGGGAGAGGAGGTTGTCTTGGCACCCCACTGCCAGTTCTCTGACCTCCCTATAGGCTGTCTCATTGTTGTCGGTGATCAGGCCTACCACTGTTGTCGTCAGAACTTGATGTTGAGTTTGGCCACACAGTCATGGGTGAACAGGGAGTACAGGAGGGGTCTAAGTACACACCCCTGAGGGGCCCCAGAGTTGAGGATCAGCGTGACGAACGTGTTGTTGCCTACCCTTACCGCCTGGGGGCGGCCTGTCAGGAAGTCCAGGATCCAGTTGCAGAGGGAGGTGTTTAGTCCCAGGGTCTTTAGCTTAGTCATTAACTCAGTTAAGTGCTATTAATACTAGAGGTCGACGATTAATCGGCATGGCCGATTAATTAGGGCCGATTTTTCAAGTTTTCATAACAATCTGTAATCGGCATTTTTGTTACGCCGATTATGGCCGATTACATTGCATTCCACGAGGAAACTGTGTGGCAGGATGACCACCTGTTACGCGAGTTTAGCAAGGAACCAAGGTAAGTTGCTAGCTAGCATTAAACCTATCTTATTAAAAAAAATCAATCTTAACATAATCACTACACATGGTTGATATTACTAGGTTAACTAGCTTGTCCTGCGTTGCATTTAGTCAATGCAGTGCCTGTTAATTTATCATCGAATCACAGCCTGCTTCACCAAACGGGTTATGTTTTAACAAAAGTGCATTCACGAAAAAAGCACAATCGTTGCACGAATGTACCTAACCATAAACATCGATGCCTTTCTTAAAATCGATACACAGAAGTATTTTTTTTTTTAAACCTGCATATTTAGTTAAAATAAATTCATGTTGGCAGGCAATATTAACTAGGGAAATTGTGTCACTTCTCTTGCGTTCATTGCACGCAGAGTCAGGGTATATGCAACAGTTTGGGCCACCTGGCTCGTTGCGAACTAATTTGCCAGAATTTTACATAATTATGACATAACATTGAAGGTTGTTTAATGTGACAGCAATATTTAGACTTTGGGTTGCCACCCATTAGATAAAATACGGAACGGTTCCTTATTTCACTGAAAGAATAAACGTTTTGTTTTCGAAATGATCGTTTCCGGATTGGACCATATTAATGACCTAAGGCTCGTATTTCTGTGTGTTATTATATTATAATTAAGTTTATGATTTGAGAGAGCAGTCTGACTGAGCAGTGGTAGGCAGCAGCAGGCTTGTAAGCATTCATTCAAACAGCACTTTACTGTGTTTGCCAGCAGCTCTTCGCAATGCTTCAAGCATTGCGCTGTTTATGACTTCAAGCCTATCGTATTTCTGTGTTTATTATAATTAAGTCTATGATTTGATATTTGATTGAGCGGTGGTAGGCAGCAGCAGGCTCGTAAGCATTCATTCAAACTGTGCTGTGTTTGACAGCAGCTCTTAGCAATGCTTGAAACACAGCGCTGTTTACGACTGCAAGCCTATCAACTCCTGAGATTGGGCTGGCAATACTAAAGTGCCTATTAGAATATCCAATAGTCTTAGGTATATGAAATACAAATGGTATAGAGAGAAATAGTCGACGCGTCATAATTCCTATAATAACTACAACCTAAAACTCCTTAACTGGGAATATTGAACCACCAGCTTTCATATGTTCTGAGCAAGGAACTTAAACTTTAGATTTTTTACATGGCACATATTGCAATTTTACTTTCTTCTCCAACACTGTGTTTTTGCATTATTTAAACCAAATTGAGCATGTTTCATTATTTATTTGAGACTAAATAGATTTTATTTATGTTTTAAGTTAAAATACAAGTGTTCATTGTTCATTCAGTATTGTTGTATATGTCATTATTACATATATAAAAATCGTCCGACTAATCGGTATCAGCTTTTTTGGGGTCCTCCAATAATCGGTATTGGCGTTGAAAAATCATAATCGGTCGACCTCTAATTGATACCAGCCTGGGCAGAGTGCCAACCAACAATAACTATCTCCCGAAAAACAATGTAGCGATTTCCTGTTTTATACAGTACTCTTTACAGTCCTTTGCTATTTTCCCCTTTTACCTACCAGGTATTACAGAAATACCCACGGTGTGATTATTGTTTATGACGTCACCAACCCAGAGTCGTTTGTGAATGTGAAGAGGTGGCTTAATGAGATCACTCAGAACTGTGACAACGTCTGTAAGATCCTAGGTGAGTTTGGTGTGCTGAGATGATGGATGGATGAAGAGTAAAGTAGATGGCAAAATAGAGTAGATTGGACAAATGGATAGAAAATTATTAAGGAGGAAAATCACTGAGGAATGACTTTTGACTTCCAGTCCAGTGTGTTAATGTTATGGCTGATTGTGAACTGATAGACACACACTATATATCCAAAAAGTATGTGGACACCCTTTCAAATTAGTGGATTCGGCTATTTCAGCCACACCCGTTGCTGACAGGTGTATAACATTGAGCACACAGCCATGCAATCTCCATAGACAAACCTTGGCAGTAGAATGGCCTTACTGATGTGCTCAGTGACTTTCAATGTGGCACCATCATAGGATGCCACCTTTCCAACAAGTCAGTTCGTCAAATTTCTGCCCTGCTAGAGCTGCCCCGGTCAACTGTAAGTGCTGTTATTGTGAAGTAGAAACGTCTAGGAGCAACAACGGCTCAGCCGCGAAGTGGTAGGCCACACAAGCTCACAGAATGCGACCACCAAGTTCTGGACCCCGTAAAAATCATCTGTCCTCGGTTGCAACACTCACTACCAAGTTCCAAATTGCCTCTGGAAGCAACGTCAGCAGAATAACTGTTCGTCGGGAGCTTCATGAAATGTGTTTCCATGGCCGTGCAGCCACACACAAGCCTAAGATCACGATGTGCAATGCCAAGTGGTGTAAAGCTCGCCACCATTGGACTGTGGAGCAGTTGAAACTCGTTCTCTGGAGTGCTGAATTACGCTTCATCATCTGGTAGTCCGACAGACGAATCTGGGTTTGGGGGATACCAGGATTACGCTACCTCCCCCAATGCATAGTGCAAACTGTAAAGTTTGGTGGAGGAGGAATAATGGTCTGGGGCTGTTTTTCATGGTTTGGGCTAGGCCCCTTAGTTCCAGTGAAATTAGATTTTAATGCTACAGTGACATTCTAGACGATTCTGTGCTTCCAACTTTGTGGCAACAGTTTGGGGAAGGCCCTTTCCTGTTTCATCATGACAATTCTCCCGTGCACAAAGCTAGGTACATACAGAAATGGTTTGTCGAGATTGGTGTGGAAGAACTTGACTGGCCTGCACAGAGCCCTGACCTCAACCCCATAGAAAACCTTTGGGATGAATTGGAACACCAACTGCGAGCCAGGCCTAATCGCCCAACATCAGTGCCCGACCTCACTAATGCTATTGTGGCTGAATGGAAGCAAGTCCCCGCAGCAATATTCCAACATCTAGTGGAAAGACTTCCCAGAAGAGTGGAGGCTGTTATAGCAGATTTGGCATGATTTTGTAATGAGATATTTGACATGCAGGTGTCCACATACTTTTGGTCATGTAGTGTACTGTGCTGTCCAAAACAACATCTTTCATTCATCCCCACCTCTCTCTCTCGCCCTCCCTCAGTGGGGAACAAGAATGACGACCCCTCAAAGAAGCAGGTGGACTCCCATGATGCAATGCGTTTCGGGGAGTCGGTGGGCGTCCGGGTATTTGAGACGAGTGCCAAAGAAAATATCAACGTGGAAGAGGTGAGCCTAGCAGCCATGTTCTAAACCCAGGGTGTACCTCATTCACTTCGTCCTAGTAATAATAGTAAAATAAAAATAGTCCGCTCCGTCAAAAATAAAACTAAGCCTCAAATATCCCGAATGTCTTTGGGAAAGCTGAGCTTGAGACTTGATATGTCTCTCACAGGGAATTATGAGTTTGGGCTGTGGTGTTATAAGAAGTGTGACTATGGTCATCTCTCATATCTCTAAAACGGTTATCTTATTTCACCTTAGTCATGGTGGCCACTCCTTTTCCAAACAATAGCACTTCTGTGTGTACTGGTACAGTTGAAGTCGGAAGTGTGCATACACCTTAGCCAAATACATTTAAACTCAGTTTTTCACAATTCCTGACATTTAATCCTCGTAAAAATTCCCTGTCTTAGTTCAGTTAGGATCACCACTTTACTTTAAGAATGTGAAATGTCAGAATAATAGTAGAGAGAATTATTTATTTCAGCTTTTATTTATTTCATCACATTCCCAGTGGGTCAGAAGTTTACATACACTCAATTAGTATTTGGTAGCATTGCCTTTTAAATTGTTTAACTCGGTTGAAACGTTTTCGGGTAGCCTTCCACAACCTTCCCACAATAAGTTGGGTGAATTTTGGCCCATTCCTCCTGACAGAGCTGGTGTAACTGAGTCAGGTTTGTAGGCCTCCTTGCTCGCACACGCTTTTTAAGTTCTGCCCACAGATTTTCTATAGGATTGAGGTCAGGGCTTTGTGATGGCCACTCCAATAACTTGCCTTTGTTGTCCTTAAGCCATTTTGCCACAACTTTGGAAGTATGCTTGGGGTCATTGTCCATTTGGAAGACCCATTTGTGACCAAGCTTTAATTTCCTGACTGATGTCTTGAGATGTTGCTTCAATATATCCACATCATTTTCCTTCCTCGTGATGCCATCTATTTTGTGAAGTGCACTAGTCCCTCCTGCAGCAAAGCACCCCCACAACATGATGCTGCCACCCCTGTGCTTCACGGTTGGGATGGTGTTCTTCGGCTTGCAAGCTTCCCCCCTTTTCCTCCAAACATAACGATGGTCATTATGGCCAAACAGTTCTATTTTTGTTTCATCAGACCAGAGGACATTTCTCCAAAAAGTACGATCTTTGTCCCCAGGTGCAGTTGCAAACCGTAGTCTGGCTTTTTTATGGCGGTTTTGGAGCAGTGTCTTCTTCCTTGCTGAGCGGCCTTTCAGGCTATGTCAATATAGGACTCGTTTTACTGTGGATATAGATACTTTTGTACCTGTTTCCTCCAGCATCTTCACAAGGTCCTTTGCTGTTGTTCTGGGATTGATTTGCACTTTTCGCACCAAAGTACGTTCATCTCTAGGAGACAGAACGCGTCTCCTTCCTGAGCGGTATGACGGCTGCGTGGTCCCATGGTGTTTATACTTGCGTACTATTGTTTGTACAGATGAACGTGGTACCTTCAGGCGTTTGGAAATTGCTCCCAAGGATGAACCAGACTTGTGGAGGTCCACAATTTTTTAGCTGAGGTCTTGGATGATTTCTTTTGATTTTCCCATGATGTCAAGCAAAGAGGCACTGAGTTTGAAGGTAGGCCTTAAAACATCCACCTCCAATTGACTCAAATTATGTCAATTAGCCTATTAGATGCTTCTAAAGCCATGACATTATTTTCTGGAATTTTCCACGCTGTTTAAAGGCAGTCAATTTAGTGTATGTAAACTTCTGACCCACTGGAATTGTGATACAGTGAAATAATCTGTCTCTAAACAATTTTTGGAAAAATTACTTGTCATTCACAAAGTAGATGTCCTAACCAACTTGCCAAAACTATAGTTTGTTAACAGGACATTTGTGGAGTGGTTCAAAAACAAGTTTTAATGACTACAACCTAAGTGTATGTAAACTTCCGACTTCAACTGTATGTATCAGGGTGTGTATGTATTTTACAGTCATTACCCTGTCTCGCTCCTTTGCCTTCTACCTCTCCCGCTCCTCCCCTCTATTTCTCCCCCTCTCCCCCTCTATTTCTCCCCCTCTCCTTCCCTCAGATGTTTATGGCTTTCACTCACATGGTCCTTCGGACAAAGAAGCAGAGTCAGAGTCGTGCAGAGAGAGAGCGGGAACGAGAGAAGGAAACGGTTGACATCAACTCTCACAGACACAGAGAGAGGAGGAAGAGGGGGAAGAAGTGTTGCTGAGGGATAACGAGAGGAGATTTTCTAAGAACAGGACAGACCAATGGAGAGTCGAGCATCCAAAGTGTCTGCGCTCATGTGAAAGAGCCAGGACATTACATGTTGACATTGCACTGAGACAAGATTACAAGAGGTTAAGGACAGAGAACCACTGTTACGTGCCAAATTTTTACCCTAGCAGTTATTTTTTATGAATGTATATTAATGTCATTTTATCATTAAAAAGGAAACTGGATCCCCAACGTGTCAAACTGTTATTAAAACCCTTAATTTAGGAAATACACTAATGACTTCAAAAGTGATTAGAGTGTGATGCATATGTCTTATTTGTAATGAAAAAGACTGTCATGTGACAAATATAACGTCTAAATAAAGTGAGCAATAAATTCAATCTGTGTGTGCCTTTTTATATGCAATATAGCATTGCTAAAACCTATTCAGTATTTCAATGCTGAACCCCATTACCCTCTTGTTTACCTTTTTTTTTGTGGTAAATTAACACAAGATTCCAAAGTGTGTATGATACACATTGTCTAGTATATCCATCCCTTAAAGTCCGTTTGTGCCAGTGCTTCAATGTTGACAATTAGGGCACTTACCTACTTACGGGAAAAAATGTAAAAGGCATAAAACCATGTGAAAACAAACTTGGGTTATGTCCAATATCACAACACTTTGAATTTGTTTTTAAAGGGCCCATATATTGAATATTCCATGGGAGAGGCTTAGCTCATGGGAGAGGCTTAGTCAAAATAGGACCAGAATTAACCAGATATATATTTTTTGAATGAAGATGAATTACATACATCTTTATATGGATCTAATATCATAGGCTAATTAATTTGGGGAAGAGGATGTGGAAAACACATTAACTAGATCGTTAACTGTAACTACACTGAACAAAAATATAAACGCAACATGCAACAATTTCAAAGACTTTACTGAGTTACAGTTCATATAAGGAAATAAGTCAATTGAAATAATTGCATTAGGCCCTAATCTATGGATATCACATGACTGGGTGTAACGGCAGCCTTCCTCCTCTTCACGAGAAGAGAAGGTGTAGCAGGGATCGGACCAACACGCAGCGTAGCCAGTGCTCAACATGTTTAATAAAACGAAACTGTGAACACTTACAACAATACAAAATAACAAATGTGGCAAACCGATACAGCCCTATCTGGTGCAGAGAAAACACAAAGACAGGAAACAACCACCCACAAACCCCAACACAAAACAAGCCACCTAAATATGATTCCCAATCAGAGACAACACAAAACACCTGCCTCTGATTGAGAACCATATTAGGCCAAACATAGAAACAGACAAACTAGAAACACAACATAGAATGCCCACCCAGCTCACGTCCTGACCAACACTAAAACAAGCACAACACACAAGAACTATGGTCAGAACGTGACACTGGGAATACAGATATGCATCTGTTGGTCACAGATACCGTTAAAAAAATGTAGAGGCATGGAACAGAATACCAGTCAGTATCTGGTGTGGCCACCATTTACCTCATGCAGCACAACACATCCCCTTCACATAGAGTTTATCAGGCTCTTGATTGTGACCTGTGAAATGTTGTCCCACTCCTCTTCAATGGCTGTGCGAAGTTGCTGAATATTGGCGGGAACTGGAACACGCTGTCGTACACGTTGATCCAGAGCATCCCAAACGTGCTCAATGGGGCTGTTCATTTTCATGCTGAAACATGAGGTGATGGCATCATGGTATCTCTGTGCATTCAAATTGCCATCGATAAAATGCATTTGTGTTTGTTGTCCGTAGCTTATGCCTGCCCATACCATAACCCCACTGCCACAATGGGGCAGCAAACGGCTTGCCCACACAACGTCATGAATCTGCCCGGTACAGTTGAAACTGGAGTTAATCAGTGTAGAGCACACTTCTCCAGCGTGCTAGTGGCCATCGAAGGTGAGCATTTGCCCACAAGTAGTCGGTTACGACGCAGAACTCCAGTCAGGTCAAGACCCTGGTGAGGACAGATGAGCTTCCCTTGAACGGTTTCCTAAAAGTTTGTATAGAAATTCTTCGGTTGTGCAAACCCAGTTTCATCAGCTGTCTGGGTGGCTGGTCTCAAACGATCCCGCACGTGAAGAAGACGGATGTGGAGGTCCTAGGCTGGTGGAGTTACACATGGCCTGTAGTTGTGAGGCCAGTTGGACGTACTGCCAAATTCTGTAAAACGACATTGGAGGCGGGTTATGGCAACAGCTCTGGTGAACATTCCTGCAGTCACCATGCAAGTTGCAGGCTCCCTCAAAACTTGAGACATCTGTGGTGTTCTGTGACAAAACTGCACATTTTAAAGTGGCCTTTTATTGTCCCCAGCACAAGGTGCACCTGTATCTTGGCAAAGGAGCAATGCTCACTAACAAGGATGTAAACAAATTTGTGCACAAAATTCTAGAGGAATAAGCTTTTTGTGCGTATGGAACATTTTATTTCAGCTCATGACACATGGGGACAATACTTTACATTGTTCGTTAATATTTTTTTGCAGTGTATAATACCACCTGCTAGTAGCCATGTCCTGGGCATCAGTAAATGTAATGTCCTAAAAAAAACTTTGCAGTTGTAGGCTACTACTCATGAGACCTACAGTACTGTAGGCTTATGCACTCACAATGCAGGCTATAGCTGCCGGATGAAGTTGGTTTTCTTTTTATATTTTTCTTGAATTTTTTATTTATTTGTGTTATACATGTTTTATTAAACATTAACATGCAAAACACAAAAAATAGAACAGCTAGAGGGATTACACAAATTAAAAAATACAAATGCACATTATATCATATGACTAGTTTCTGAATCAACAGAATGTCCAGATTTCTCAATTTCTTCTCCTGAGGAGTCAGGTGGCTGTTTCTCTCCAGTGTATGAGTGGTCAGTTAGCAACTGCCTTCTTCCTTTGCTGTTTCACACATTTTTTTCTTCCATTTTGCCAAGTTTCAGATCAAGTTAGCAGTCTACTGAGCGTTGTTCTCTGTTGTGTTTACTATAAATCAAGTTTTGTTACATTTGAGAGGGATAAAAGTTAAGGTTATTCGGAGCAAGATAAAATCACATCTGCACTCGCCGCCATCTTCTTGGAACCCCTACACGATGAAGTTGGTGTCACGTCGTTCATAATAATGAAGGTCGGACCAAGGTGCAGCGTATGTTGAGTTCCACATATTTTAATGGAAGTGAAACTTAAGTAAATACAAAAACAAATAAAGAATAAACGAACCGTGACGACAATTCAGTGCGAACATGCAACTAAACATAAACAATATCCCATAACCCACAGGTGGAAAAAATGCAACTTAAGTATGATCCCCAATTAGAGACAACGATTACCAGCTGCCTCTAATTGGGAATCATACACAAACACCAACATAGAAAAATAAACCTAGAACCCCACATATAAATAATAAACTAGACTAAACACCCCTAGTCACGCCCTGACCTACTCTACCATAGAAAATACAGGCTTTCTATGGTCAGGACGTGACAATTGGTGAAGAGCAACTTTAGAAACATACTGCAGCAGAGAGGAAGAGGAAGAGAGAGGCTGAACTCAGCGGAAAATCTGTCTCCCTTTTCATTGTTTCGCCCACCAAGCAATGAGTTTTTGTATGGAGGTCAATGAGAGAGTGTTGAATTTGGTCAACAGAAAAAAAGTATGGCATATTTACTACATGAGGTTTATTTGATCTAATAGAAGTTTTGTAACGCGTAAATTCGTAAAGTTGTTATGAGTGTACTGATATAATTAGGACACGTGTCATCCCGGCAACTTTGAGAAGAAACACTTTATATCGGAGTTGTTTCGAGATGGCTATACATTTTCATGGCATGAGGTTAGTAGCATAGCATCTCTCTCCATTGAATACAGGCGGTTGATGTTACAATCCTCTATCGAAATATTTTTTAAAGTATTACAATAATGAGATGTATCCACCAATCCAAAGAAAGGATAGGCGGGAGCTAGACAGGCCGCCATGCCGCTTTGTGGACAACGACTCCCATTGTTAGGGCGGAAAGGCATGTATCTTGTCAGTACATCTATAATTTGCAGTCAAAACTTGATGACCTTTGATCACATGATATTTGTAAAGATCATGCAGTCAACATGTACTAAGTGGCCTAGCCCGAACCATGGTGGTGGCAGCATCATGCTGTGGTGATGTTTTTCAGCGACAGTGTCTAAGCAGTCCAAGAAGCTGGATATCATTATATCTGCAGCCGAGAAGTTTTTGGGGTTCCAAGACTTTACGGCAGAAGCACTGCAAGGACTATTGTCGCTAGGAAATGTCCCACCCTCACAGGAGTCTTCTGAGCCTGTGTAGGAACCTGATTAGAATTCTTTCTCTTTTTTTAACAGAAAAGCACGTTGGTTTTGTTTAGTTAATTTATTTTTTGATAGTTTGTATGATATTGATATATTTTTTACCCATATTTTTTGGTCTTCATTTTTGGGATCCTTATTATCCACCTGCACAGTAGGTGGTGAAATACAATTGTTGTGAACACCATTATATCATAGAAGAGAGTTGTCCCTCCCATCAAAGGAGTCATCTCAGGGGTGACGACTGATGTTCAGGTTGAATACCTGAAGAGAATTCCTGGTGTGGTTGGTGCCCGGCGTCTGACCCGTTAGGTAATTGGAGAAAAAGAAGAAAGTCTGTAGGTCCTTTTGTTTTTTGACAAAGAGCAAATACCTACGCATGTGAAGCTTGGTTATAAAAGGTATACCGTAAGAGCTTTCGTCCCCAAACCACTGCAGTGTAAGAATTTTAAAGGATTTGGCCATGTTTCAAGTGTGTGCAGATGGACAGAGTATATTGAACGGTGTGTAGAAGGATGACGGTGTTGCAATTGTGGTGGGAATCAGGATCCCGAGTTCCTGGAGTGCCCTGTAAGGGTGAAGGAGATTGAGGTGGCAAAAGTTAGAGCAGTCAATCGAATCTCCTATACAGAGGCGATTAAAATAATTAAGAAAACAAGTGATGCTAGTGAAGATATGGTAGTGGATGCACCACAGCCTGTAACAAATGTTTGCTGCCAGTCAAAAGACACCCCGTGTGTTACAAAAGTGGATTTTGTGGCGTTCATTACCACAGTTATAAACTGTACGGCACAAGTGTCAAAGAAGTCTGAGAAACTGGACATTTTTCTGGCTGCAGCAAAAACGCTTTTGGGACTTAAGGATTTTACATCTGAAGACTTGCAAGGGGTACTGGCGCTGGAAGACCCGCCCTCCCAGGTTTCCCTTGAGCCTGTGTAGTGATCAGATCTGTTTTATTTATTTTGAACAGAAAAGTTGTTTGATTTAGTTTAGTTAAATTATAAATTTTTTGGTCATTTTGTTGTTTTTTGCAGGGGTATTTAGTTCCATTTTTGGTAATCCTGTTTCCATCCCGCATAGTAGTTGGCAGGATGCACATTAAATTGTGCGATCGCCAATATACCATAGACGAAGTAGAACAGGCGTTGTGCTGAAAATCTCCCTCCTGCTAGAATTCTCCTTCCCTTCGCGTTCTTCATTGCTGTGACTTGCTTGCCAGTTGGGATTTCTGCTCTTCACTCAGTTTTCGGTTTGGCTATTTGTTTCAAGTGTATGTGGCGGTTCTAGCTTGTATAGCGCCCGCATCCGATGGCGCCCGGTGCCGCTGCCCATGTCGCCCGTACCTAAATCCGCTACTGATTTGTATTAGTCTATAAATAAATATCTTTGCCAAAATTCGTCATCTCTCCCATGTCTTATTCGACTAGTATTTTTGAAAGTGTAAGGATAATAATTCAGCCATAGTTGTTCTGAAATGTTTATTGCTTACCAACGTTTTACTACCTCTGTTTAATATAACACACATACATGTTGTTCTATAGAAAGTATTTGACTAGCCACAAAATTAAAGAAATTACAAGGTGGGGAGGGGGAGATTTTCGGGCACAACACCGGTCGGTGGAACGAAGATGGCCGCTGAAAGCGAGTGAGTTTGTTGATGAGAGCGTGTAGGTGGAGAAAATGTGTCAAATGCCTGTATAATACGTTAATTCATATTCAATACCATTTACTTAAATGTATCTTCAAATGATATGTACGTTGTAGATTGTGGTTAGCTAGCTATGGGTCGCTAGCTCCAGCAGCTATCTTACTAACGTTAGCTACACCCAAGTTAACCAACAACACAGCTGAGTGCAGGGGATGATGCAGCCAAGCATAATCTTGCAAGCAAGCTGTTTGTTCAACATTGTAACTTACTAAAGATATTACATACAGTGCTAGTTAGCTGACATACATTTAGGAAAATACACGAAGTTTATATCTGATTGAACCAGAATCTGGCTTTAAAGGAGACGTTGAACGTGGCAGGAGTATTTCCATGTTCAACGTCTCCAGATTATGGTTCAATGCTGGGTCGTTCCATGGCATTTCAGCAAACCATGACACCAACCATCTCAGATTGTTCTGAAATAATTTCCGTAGTTAGAAACCTATAACATTAGCATTCTTGACACGTTATTTTGATGAAATGTAATTTGATCTCTGATAAATTAATAAGCTAATTGATTACACCCAAATTGGCCATTTAAATGTATAGAATTCATAATACCCAATAAATATAGTACCTAACACTCTGATTTTGACCAAACTTTTTTCTAACATTGAGTAAGGCATGAAGAATACAAGGAAATTGTAAAACGCCAGCCATGGACCCCTCGCACCAAACCCACCACAAGAAGGAGTGTGACATTACATTTTACATTTACATTTAAGTCATTTAGCAGACGCTCTTATCCAGAGCGACTTACAAATTGGTGCATTCACCTTATGATATCCAGTGGAACAACCACTTTAATATAGTGCATCTAACTCTTTTAAGGGAGGGGGGGGGGTTAGAAGGATTACTTTATCCTATCCTAGGTATTCCTTAAAGAGGTGGGGTTTCAGGTGTCTCCGGAAGGTGGTGATTGACTCCGCTGACCTGGCGTCGTGAGGGAGTTTGTTCCACCATTGGGGTGCCAGAGCAGCGAACAGTTTTGACTGGGCTGAGCGGGAACTGTACTTCCTCAGAGGTAGGGAGGCGAGCAGGCCAGAGGTGGATGAACGCAGTGCCCTTGTTTGGGTGTAGGGCCTGATCAGAGCCTGAAGGTACGGAGGTGCCGTTCCCCTCACAGCTCCGTAGGCAAGCACCATGGTCTTGTAGTGGATGCGAGCTTCAACTGGAAGCCAGTGGAGAGAGCGGAGGAGCGGGGTGACGTGAGAGAACTTGGGAAAGTTGAACACCAGACGGGCTGCGGCGTTCTGGATGAGTTGTAGGGGTTTAATGGCACAGGCAGGGAGCACAGCCAACAGCGAGTTGCAGTAATCCAGACGGGAGATGACAAGTGCCTGGATTAGGACCTGCGCCGCTTCCTGTGTGAGGCAGGGTCGTACTCTGCGAATGTTGTAGAGCATGAACCTACAGGAACGGGTCACCGCCTTGATGTTAGTTGAGAACGACAGGGTGTTGTCCAGGATCACGCCAAGGTTCTTAGCACTCTGGGAGGAGGACACAATGGAGTTGTCAACCGTGATGGCGAGATCATGGAACGGGCAGTTCTTCCCCGGGAGGAAGAGCAGCTCCGTCTTGCCGAGGTTCAGCTTGAGGTGGTGGTCCGTCATCCACACTGATATGTCTGCCAGACATGCAGAGATGCGATTCACCACCTGGTTATCAGAGGGGGGAAAAGAGAAGATTAATTGTGTGTCGTCTGCATAGCAATGATAGGAGAGACCATGTGAGGATATGACAGAGCCAAGTGACTTGGTGTATAGCGAGAATAGGAGAGGGCCTAAAACAGAGCCCTGGGGGACACCAGTGGTGAGAGCACGTGGTGCGGAGACAGATTCTCGCCACGCCACCTGGTAGGAGCGACCTGTCAGGTAGGACGCAATCCAAGCGTGGGCCGCGCCGGAGATGCCCAGCTCGGAGAGGGTGGAGAGGAGGATCTGATGGTTCACAGTATCAAAGGCAGCCGATAGGTCTAGAAGGATGAGAGCAGAGGAGAGAGAGTTAGCTTTAGCAGTGCGGAGCGCCTCCATGACACAGAGAAGAGCAGTCTCAGTTGAATGACTAGTCTTGAAACCTGACTGATTTGGATCAAGAAGGTCATTCTGAGAGAGATAGCAGGAGAGCTGGCCAAGGACGGCACGTTCAAGAGTTTTGGAGAGAAAAGAAAGAAGGGATACTGGTCTGTAGTTGTTGACATCGGAGGGATCGAGTGTAGGTTTTTTCAGAAGGGGTGCAACTCTCGCTCTCTTGAAGACGGAAGGGACGTAGCCAGCGGTCAAGGATGAGTTGATGAGCGAGGTGAGGTAAGGGAGAAGGTCTCCGGAAATGGTCTGGAGAAGAGAGGAGGGGATAGGGTCAAGCGGGCAGGTTGTTGGGCGGCCGGCCGTCACAAGACGCGAGATTTCATCTGGAGAGAGAGGGGAGAAAGAGGTCAAAGCACAGGGTAGGGCAGTGTGAGCAGAACCAGCGGTGTCGTTTGACTTAGCAAACGAGGATCGGATGTCGTCGACCTTCTTTTCAA
Source organism: Salvelinus alpinus (assembly GCF_045679555.1). Classification (NCBI taxonomy): domain Eukaryota; kingdom Metazoa; phylum Chordata; class Actinopteri; order Salmoniformes; family Salmonidae; genus Salvelinus; species Salvelinus alpinus. The sequence continues at coordinate 49,590,184 of NC_092091.1, forward strand.
AATGGTTGACGAAGTCATCAGCAGAGAGGGAGGAGGGGGAGGAGGATTCAGGAGGGAGGAGAAGGTGGCAAAGAGCTTCCTAGGGTTAGAGGCAGATGCTTGGAATTTAGAGTGGTAGAAATTGGCTTTAGCAGCAGAGACAGAAGAGGAGAATGTAGAGAGGAGGGAGTGAAAGGATGCCAGGTCCGCAGGGAGGCGAGTTTTCCTCCATTTCCGCTCGGCTGCCCGGAGCCCTGTTCTGTGAGCTCGCAATGAGTCGTCGAGCCACGGAGCAGGAGGGGAGGACCGAGCCGGCCTGGAGGATAGGGGACATAGAGAGTCAAAGGATGCAGAAAGGGAGGAGAGGAGGGTTGAGGAGGCAGAATCAGGAGATAGGTTGGAGAAGGTTTGAGCAGAGGGAAGAGATGATAGGATGGAAGAGGAGAGAGTAGCGGGGGAGAGAGAGCGAAGGTTGGGACGGCGCGATACCATCCGAGTAGGGGCAGTGTGGGAAGTGTTGGATGAGAGCGAGAGGGAAAAGGATACAAGGTAGTGGTCGGAGACTTGGAGGGGAGTTGCAATGAGATTAGTGGAAGAACAGCATCTAGTAAAGATGAGGTCAAGCGTATTGCCTGCCTTGTGAGTAGGGGGGGAAGGTGAGAGGGTGAGGTCAAAAGAGGAGAGGAGTGGAAAGAAGGAGGCAGAGAGGAATGAGTCAAAGGTAGACGTGGGGAGGTTAAAGTCACCCAGAACTGTGAGAGGTGAGCCATCCTCAGGAAAGGAACTTATCAGGGCGTCAAGCTCATTGATGAACTCTCCAAGGGAACCTGGAGGGCGATAAATGATAAGGATGTTAAGCTTGAAAGGGCTGGTAACTGTGACAGCATGGAATTCAAAGGAGGCGATAGACAGATGGGTCAGGGGAGAAAGAGAGAATGTCCACTTGGGAGAGATGAGGATCCCAGTGCCACCACCCCGCTGACCAGAAGCTCTCGGGGTGTGCGAGAACACGTGGGCAGACGAGGAGAGAGCAGTAGGAGTAGCAGTGTTATCAGTGGTAATCCATGTTTCCGTCAGTGCCAAGAAGTCGAGGGACTGGAGGGAAGCATAGGCTGAGATGAACTCTGCCTTGTTGGCCGCAGATCAACGTTAATTTAAGTGACAAGTAGTATGAAGCTGCGGCTCTGATTATTGTTTCTTTGTCTTATGTAATGGATTCTCATCTAATTTGTTGATTCCCCCCCGTTCAGAGAAATTAGTCATTGAAGTTGTTAGGTTTATGTCCTATCCTACATTCTGAAATTACAAGGTTCTGACCACTAGACAGTGTTGTTCCTGCTAGGAGGTGATCAAAAAAGAACAGCCCCTCAATATTAAAGGGATAGTTAACCAAAATCACGAAATTTGTTTCCTTACCCTGTAAGTGGTTTATGGACAAGATATGACAGCAACCCATGCTTTGGTTTTGTTTACCTGGCCACTGTTTCAAATGCTAACGTTTTAGTATTTGTGACACAAATCCAATGCAAGTCAATGGTACAGTGCTTAATAGAAAGTCTACACCCCCTTTGATTTCTTCATATTTTATTTTGTTACAAAGTAGAATTAAAATGGGTTAATTGTCATACTCTGTCAAAGCGGAAGAAAAGTAATAATATATTTTTTAAAGATGAATGAAAAATAAAACGGGCGGCAGGTAGCCTAGTGGTTAGAGCGTTGGGACAGTAACAGAAAAGTTGCTGTATCGAATCCCTGAGCTGACAAGGTAAAAATATGTTGTTCTACCTACTGTTCCCCAGTAGGCCGTCATTGTAAATAAGAATTTGTTCTTAACTGACTTGCCTAGTTAAATAAAGGTTACATTTTTTAAATATATTTTTTTCCTTGATTAGATAGGTATTCACCACCATGAGTCAATGCAACTTTGGCAGCGATTACAGCTGTGAGTCTTCCTTGGTTAGTCTCATAAGAGCTTTGCACACCTCTTTTGTGCAATATTTGCCCATTATTCTTTTCAAAATTGTTCATGCTCTGTCAAGGTGTTGGATCATGGCTTGACAGCAATTTTCAAGTCTTGCCATAGATTTTCAAGCAACTAATGAATAAGTCAAAACTGTAGCTTGTCCATTCAGGAACATTCATTTGGCTTTGTGTGTAGGGTGTTGTCCCGCTGAAAGGTGAATTCCTGTCCAAGTGTCTGGTGTTAAAGCAGACTGAATCATGTTTACCTCTATGATTTTGCCTTTGCTTAGCTCCATTTCTTTTCATCCTGACAAACTCACCAGTCTCTGCTGATGTTAAGCATACCCTTACCATTATGCAGCCACCACCATGCTTGAAAATAAGGAGGCAATTACTCAGTGATGTTGTGTTGGATTTGCCCCAAACATAAGGCTTTGCATTTAGGCAAAAATATTTTTTTACACTATTATTTTTTTGCCTTGTTGCATACAATGCATGTTTTGGAATATTCTTTGTATTTTTATTATTTTCACTGTCATTTAGGTTATTATTGTGTAGTCTAGAGCTGACCTCATTTAGTCAACTGGTTGATTGTTTGGTTGATAGACTGTTGGTCAACCAAGATTTCTTGGTTCTAGCAATGTTAACCAGTATATTGGTGTTGAGAACATTGCGGCGGAGGTAACAGAGTTGGGAGATTCGAAAACAGACCTTGCCTTAATTGTCTAAGAAAAGTTAGGGGAGAGGAAACCCCAACCTAATTAGGTATTTATTTATTATTATTTATTTTTTTACAAGGCAGGTCAGGGAAGAACAAATTTTTATTTACAATGACGGCCTACACCGGCCAAACCCGGATGATGCTGGGCCAATTGTGCGTCGTAGCGTCTGTAGTGACGCCTCTAGCACTGAGATGCAGTGCCTTAGATCGCTGCGCCACTCGGGAGCCCAATAATCAATAGCCTAACTATTAAATGTGCCTGGCTTTATAAATCAATCATATATCAACAGAAATAAGACAGCTATTGCGTCTGTTGCCTGTTTGGTTGATAGCCTACTGATTCCATGAGCACCAAGTCTCAACAATTTCACAAATTTGGCGGTTTTAATTTTTGCTATGCTGTAATAAAGGCTTTACACTTTTTTTTCATTAGACCAGCATCTGGTATTATTTGTCATTTATTTAGTGTTTACACTGTTCCAAATTGTCAGAAATGATTTAGAATAATAACCCTCCTTTTACCTTAATCTCCTTATTGTTATTGTTATTATCATCATAATAATGAATGTCATTATCATTAGTAGGCTTAGTATAGCCTTGTAAAACCACCATCGAGCTGTAGGCCTAAGAGCGCATCCTGTTTAGTCTTCATACCGTAACTTATTTAGGGCTATATTTCAATACTTATATAGGCTACTGTATCAATCAGTCATTAATTCATTCATGTCATCAGACAACATAGGAGTCATTCATAATGTGAAATGCAATCCAGCATTTTAGTTTAAAAATAAAAAAGCGACCATTGAATAGTTAGCGTAAGCATTAAATAGGCCTAAACCATTTTATTTCGGAAATTGCATTCACGAATGTGACAGTTTTTAGTAGTGATGCATCGATATCCGATATTTTCCTTGCCAAAAAAACCCTGATACCGATAACTGATATTTAACATTTTTGCGGCCTTTTAAGCATTCTAGTACAGTTAAATAGTTAACACACACACAGACGCAGCGGTCTAAGGCATTGCATCTCAGTGCAAGAGGCGTCACTACTGTCCCTTGTTCGAGTCCAGGCTGTATCACATCCGGCCGTGATTAGGAGTTCCATAGGGCGGCGCACAATTGGCCGGGGTAGGCTGTAATTGTAAATAAGAATTTGTTCTTAACTGACTTGCCTAGTTAAATAAAGGTTACACACCACACTGAACAAAAAGTTATTTTGTTGGCATTTACCTATGTCCCCATTACTAGTAAAACATAATCAAAACCTATTTCTTTCACTTACTTGCTGTGCTTTTTCGTTGTTCAGTCGTTTCATTCTCAACCGGGATTTCTATGGAACGCCGTTTGGGTCTTTGCACGTCAAATAACTCTATTTGACATGTCAAATAACACGACAATCTGTTTCAGTAGCTATAGTTAGCTAGGTGTCATCATCTAAAATAACCCTAATTTATAAGACAGTTCTTATTTGATTAATGGTGGTCAGAACCATCTATGTGAAGCTAGGCATAATAAGGATTAGCCACAATAGTGGACTTTGCGGTTAGCCTTCAGAATAAAAGTAGGTCATAATTCTACTATTTGTATGATTTGCATCATTGTCAATTACATACTTTTATTTAGAAGGCAAACTGCAAATTCCACTATTGTGCCTAATCCTTATTGTGGCTAGCTTCACAACCCATAACCTGGTCCGGTTCAGCCTCACTAGACAGATGAAGCTAGCTGGCTGCTAATAACGTTAGCTTTGGGCAACAAAGTTAAGTAGCTGGCTAGCTATTTATTTTCATGAACTGAAGTTCAATTTCAATAGGCGAACAACAAGTGGCTACCTAGCTAATACTCTCTCACAAGGATTCTTGAATCATTGCTAAGAATAATGAAAATAACTGCACTTTCTACTGGTCATTGTTTTCAGGTTGGTTTTATTGGTGCTAGCTAGGTACCAAGCAAAAACTAGCTACCCCCTTAGAAGTTGCGGTCGAACAGATTATGCTTTATTACAAATGCGGTATTGTTAACACATCGTCTGTGGCCAGTTATTGCTTGTTTGCAGACTTTTTTTGTACAGCTTTGACAGTGCTACTGTATTTTTTTTGACACGCAAAGACCTAAACTGTGTTTCATAGTATGTCGTGAAGCTAGTAGCAGTGACACTATTACTATGTAAATCCAGTAGGGCAACATCTGAAAAATAGGGCACTTGGTAGTGTGGACCGGTGCTCGACCAGTCGGCGAAAGCCAACATCACCCACGACAGAGAACGGTCGATTGTCAAGGGCAATGAATTCCATTATCTTGCCGTTAATTTTGAGTTGTCTCGTAAAAATGTTCTTACTCTTTCAAATGACTGCTAGACTTGTTAACTGCTCGATCCACACAGCAGAAAATTGTGTGGGTTAGGAATGCTATGTAGCGCAACATTTTACGTGGCGTCATTACGTTTTATTGGTATGCACGGTAGCTTTGACATCGTTTTTTAACATCGGCGTTAAACTAGATATCGAGCCGATACCGATGTTGGCATTTTTAGCTAATATCGTCTGATTCCAATATGTTCACCATTATATTGTGCATCCCTAGTTTTTAGTCTTTACTGTAATAAAGGCATTACAACAGACTCTCTGGTACGCTTATAATTTATTTGGTGTTTACATTGTCCAAACGGTAAGAAAAATGTATATTGTAATCTGTTTGGTCGGAAGTTTATATACACTTAGGTTGGAGTCATTAAAACTCGTTTTTCAACCAGTCCACAAATTTCTTGTTAACAAATTATAGTTTTGGCAAGTCATTTAGGACATCTACTTTGTAAATGACACAAGTAATTTTTCCAACAATTGTTTACATTATTTCACTTCTATAACAATTCCAGTGGGTCAGAAGTTTACATACACTAAGTTGACTGTGCCTTTAAACAGCTTGTAAAATTCCAGAAAATGATGTCATGGCTTTAGAAGCTTCTGATAGGCTAATTGACATCATTTGAGTCAATTAGGTCTCCCGGGTGGCGCAGTGGTCTAGGGCACTGCATCGCAGTGCTAGCTGCGCCACCAGAGTCTCTGGGTTCGCGCCCAGGCTCTGTCGCAGCCGGCCGCAACCGGGAGATCCGTGGGGCGACGCACAATTGGCATAGCGTCGTCCGGGTTAGGGAGGGTTTGGCCGGTAGGGAGGGTTTGGCCGGTAGGGATATCCTTGTCTCAGTATGTAAAAAATTTAATAAAATGTATGCACTCTACTGTAAGTCGCTCTGGATAAGAGTGTCTGCTCTTGGCCGGTAGGGATATCCTTGTCTCAGTATGTAAAAATGTAATAAAATGTATGCACTCTACTGTAAGTCGCTCTGGATAAGAGCGTCTGCTAAATGACTAAAATGTAAAATGTCAATTGGAGGTGTATCTGTGGATGTACTTCAAGGACTACCTTCAACCTCAGTGCCTCTTTGCTTGACATCATGGGAAAATCAAAAGAAATCAGCCAAGACCTCAGATAAAAACTTGTAGACCTCCACAAGTCTGGTTCATTCTTTGGAGCAATTTCCAAACGCCTGAAGGTACCACGTTCATCTGTACAAACAGTAGCACACAAGTATTTACAACATGAGACCACGCAGCCGTCATACCGCTCAGGAAGGAGACGCGTTCTGTCTCCTAGAGGTGAATGTACTTTGGTCTGAAAAGTGCAAATCAATCCCAGAACAACAGCAAAGGACCTTGTGAAGATGCTGGAGGAAACAGATACAAAAGTATTTATATCCTCAGTAAAACGAGTCATATATCGACATAACCTGAAAGGCCGCTCAGCAAGAAAGAAGACACTGCTCCAAAACCACCATAAAAAAAAAGCCAGACTACGGTTTGCAACTGCACATGGGGACAAAGATCGTACTTTTTGGAGAAATGTCCTCTGGTCTGATGAAACAAAAATAGAACTGTTTGGCCGCAATGACCATTGTTATGTTTGGAGGGAAAAGGGGGATGCTTGCAAGCCGAAGAACACCATCCCAACCGTGAAGCACGTGGGTGGTAGCATCATGTTGTGGGGGTGCTTTGCTGCAGGAGGGACTAGTGCACTTCACAAAATAGATGGCATCATGAGGAATAAAAATTATGTGGATATATTGAAGCAACATCTCAAGACATCAGTCAGGAAGTTAAAGCTTGGTCACAAATGGGTCTTCCAAATGGACAATGACCCCAAGCATACTTCCAAAGTTGTGGCAAAATGGCTTAAGGACAACAAAGTCAAGGTATTGGAGTGGCCATCACAAAGCCCTGACCTCAATACTATAGAAAATCTGTGGGCAGAACTTAAAAAGCGTGTGCGAGCAAGGAGGCCTACAAACCTGACTCAGTTACACCAGCTCTGTCAGGAGGAATCGGCCAAAATTCACCCAACTTACTGTTGGAATCTTGTGGAAGGCTACCTGAAATGTTTGACCCAAGTTAAACAATTTAAAGGCAATACTACCAAATACTAATTGAGTGTATGTAAACTTCTGACCCACTGGGAATGTGATGAAAGAAATAAAAGCTGAAATAAATAATTCTCTCTACTATTATTCTGACATTTCACATTCTTAAAGTAAAGTGGTGATCCTAAAGTAAAGTGGTGATTCCTAGGACAGGACATTTTTACGAGGATTAAATGTCAGGAAATGTGAAACTGAGTTTAAATGCATTTGGCTAAGGTGTATGTAAACTTCCGACTTCAACTGTAGGCCTAAAATGCACGCAGTGCTTGCTCCATACATCATTTTTCTTTATCTACAGTATTTTCCATAACTAGTCAAATTTATTCCACCTATCTGACTTCCTCTTTACCGCCTGTGCAACCAACCATAAACATTCCACCGTTTCGAGTTTATTTGTCATGTCCTCTGCATCCATTTTGCTGTCACGTGTTAAGGTGTTCAGAGTTTGTTATAACCAATTTATTGATGTGATTATGATATGCTATATGTCAGGCCCTATTGTCACCTTCACTTACATGTCACATAAAGAGAGCAAGGGTTGAGGGAATAGGGAATGTTTTTCCTAAACAGATGAGGGATTTTGGTAACAACTTTTCAGTCAAAAATGGTTGTAATTATGTTGCAGCTTCAACAACACGGACAGTGTGGTGGTCGCTGCAGCAGAGAAAACGGGGAGATAACGGGTGCTAGGCACAGTCACTCGCTGTCTTTTTTTTAACACACCGCAGCAAGTCTGAGCCTGGCGGCACAATCAAATCAATTGCGGTCGGACTCCCTCTAGACATTTGTGTGTCTTAATTATTTAATCAAACAGTTCGCTTAAAGCATCAGACAAGCTCAATGAATATAGTTGATTTGAATAAAACACATAGGATGTGTCTATATATGGAAAAATACACGTTTAAACATTTTGACCAATCAATTGGTCGAAAGAACAGGTGACTCTTGATCGGCCAATATTTGTTTTTGTTGGGGACGGCTCTAGTGGAGTCACTACAATGTTGTTGATCCATTCTCAGTTCTCCCATCACGGCCATTGAACTCTGTAGCTGTTTTAAAATCACCAATGGCTTCATGGTGACATCCCTAAGCAGTTTCTTTCCTGACCTGCAGCTCAGTTCAGAAGTACGACTGCATCTTTGTGTCTGGGTGGTTTAATACATCATCCACAACATAATTATTAACTTGACCATGCTTAAGGATATATTCAATGTCTGATGTTATTGTTACCCATCTTCCAATCATTGCCCTTTTTTATGAGGCTTTTGAAAAGTTCCCTGGTCTTTAGTTGAATCTGTGCTTGAAATTCAATACTTGGCTGAGGGAGATGTATGTACAGTGGGGAGAACAAGTATTTGATACACTGCCGATTTTGCAGGTTTTCCTACTTACAAAGCATGTAGAGGTCTGTAATTTTTATCATAGGTACACTTCAACTGTGAGAGACGGAATCTAAAACAAAAATTCAGAAAATCACATTGTATGATTAAGTAATTAATTTGCATTTTATTGCATGACATAAGTATTTGATACATCAGAAAAGCAGAACTTAATATTTGGTACAGAAACCTTTGTTTGCAATTACAGAGATCATACGTGTCCTGTAGTTCTTGACCAGGTTTGTACACACTGCAGCAGGGATTTTGGCCCACTCTTCCATACAGACCTTCTCCAGATCCTTCAGGTTTCGGGGCTATCGCTGGGCAATACGGACTTTCAGCTCCCTCCAAAGATTTTCTATTGGGTTCAGGTCTGGAGACTGGCTAGGCCACTCCAGGACCTTGAGATGCTTTTTACGGAGCCACTCCTTAGTTGCCCTGGCTGTGTGTTTCGGGTCGTTGTCATGCTGGAAGACCCAGCCACGACCCATCTTCAATGCTCTTACTGAGGGAAGGAGGTTGTTGGCCAAGATCTCGCGATACATGGCCCGATCCATCCTCCCCTCAATACGGTGCAGTCGTCCTGTCCCCTTTGCAGAAAAGCATCCCCAAAGAATGATGTTTCCACCTCCATGCTTCACGGTTGGGATGGTGTTCTTGGGGTTGTACTCATCCTTCTTCTTCTTCCAAACACGGCGAGTGGAGTTTAGACCAAAAAGCTCTATTTTTGTCTCATCAGACCACATGACCTTCTCCCATTCCTCCTCTGGATCATCCAGATGGTCATTGGCAAACTTCAGACGGGCCTGGACATGCACTGGCTTGAGCAGGGGGACCTTGCGTGCGCTGCAGGATTTTAATCCATGACGGCGTAGTGTGTTACTAATGGTTTTCTTTGAGACTGTGGTCCCAGCTCTCTTCAGGTCATTGACCAGGTCCTGCCGTGTAGTTCTGGGCTGATCCCTCACCTTCCTCATGATCATTGATGCCCCACGAGGTGAGATCTTGCATGGAGCCCCAGACCGAGGGTGATTGACCGTCATCTTGAACTTCTTCCATTTTCTAATAATTGCGCCAACAGTTGTTGCCTTCTCACCAAGCTGCTTGCCTATTGTCCTGTAGCCCATCCCAGCCTTGTGCAGGTCTACAATTTTATCCCTGATGTCCTTACACAGCTCTCTGGTCTTGGCCATTGTGGAGAGGTTGGAGTCTGTTTGATTGAGTGTGTGGACAGGTGTCTTTTATACAGGTAACGAGTTCAAACAGGTGCAGTTAATACAGGTAATGAGTGGAGAACAGGAGGGCTTCTTAAAGAAAAACTAACAGGTCTGTGAGAGCCGGAATTCTTACTGGTTGGTAGGTGATCAAATACTTATGTCATGCAATAAAATGCAAATTAATTACTTAAAAATCATACAATGTGATTTTCTGGATTTTTGTTTTAGATTCCGTCTCTCACGGTTGAACTGTACCTATGATAAAAATTACAGACCTCTACATGCTTTGTAAGTAGGAAACACTGCCGATTTTGCAGGTTATCAAATACTTGTTCTCCCCACTGTATGTATGTATGGGGGACAGAGGAAGGGGTAGTTATTCAAAAATCATGTCAACCCCTATTATTTCATACACAGTGAGTCCATATAACTTATGTGATTTGTTAAGCAAAATTTAACTTCTGAACTAATTTAGGCTTGTATGAACAATTTGGGTGAATACTTATGCAACAACTATTTGAGTTATTACAATTTTATTAATTTGTAGAATTGTCTTTTCACTTTGACTTCATGGAGTATTTTATGTAGAGCAATGATAAAGTTACAATAAATCTATTTCAATCCCACTTTGTAAAGCAACAAAATGTGAAAAAAGTTCAAGGGGGTTTAGACTTTCTATAGGCACTGTATCTATATGATCATTTTTGCACTTCATATCCAAATAATCTATAAGTAACATCATTGAGTTACACAATCTATTTTTAGATACTTAAGGATGATTTGGACATGAAGCATGAAAATGCAAATATAGGCACCATTGACTTGCATTAGATGCGAAATAAGTTAGTGGACAACAAAACCAAAGCCTGGAACCGCACCATCTAGTGGTCAGAACCTGGTAATATCAGGATGTATGACGGGACATAAACCAAACAACATTAATGACTAATTTCTCTGAACAGGAGTTTGAAAACCATCACCAAATTCACTGGGAATACATTACACAGGATGAAGTACCGCAGCTTGTCAGACATAGAGAACTAATACTATATGCTCATTGTTGGAGTGGGATTGGCATGGGGGGGGGGGTCTGTGGGTGGCTTTTGACAACTTCTTTGGATTCCTCATGTTTAACTCATTGTTGGAAAAAAGTTGGGTCCAAATCAGGTGCTCGGTACTATATTTATTGAATATTATATGAATCCTATTAATGAAAATAGACAATTTGGGTGCAATCAATTAGTTTAGTTTCTCAGAGATCAAATTATATTAAGACAAAATAATTTCTGAATAATCTAAGATGGTGTCAATCCTTTGTGCTTTTTGAGGTTGAACGACCCCGCTGTCATTTATAGCTAGCTTGATAATTTGCCACACATGATTATCTGAGCTATGCAGGCTCTACATTTTACATCTGGTTTAGCTAGCCAATGATCCTGCTCTGCAGTAAGTTAATAAGTTACAGTTCAAGCCATTTCTGCTGTAACATCCAGATTGTTGCATCATTCATTGACATTGGCTACATCTCCTCTCTACAGTGTCCTGTCTGAGATTGAGGTTCTCCAGTCCATCTATCTGGATGAGCTGCAGATTAACAGGAGAGATGCTGGGTGAGCCATTCTATTTGATGATAGTGGTGTTCTGGGGCCTGGGCTAAGACCTCACTTAGGATTTTGCTGACTCATGAATCTATATAAATACCAGCTGTAGCCTGATTTGCAGATCTGTTTGTGCTGGTGTGGCATAGCAACAAATGACAAAACAACTTGGTTCACCTTAAGCACATAGAGTACAGATCTGTGACCAAACTATAATACTATAGGCACACAAACACCACACACACACACACACACCATTGTATCAGAAGTGTAGTGTGCTAGTTAGCTATGTTTTATGTTGCATCACGAGGATGGGCCAAATAGAGGGATATTGCAGGTCTGTTGCATCATACTCAGCTGATTGTTGCGTTCCCTCTGTATTCAACATCCTGTCCTCCCAACTGCTCTTTGAAGAGGACTATTAGCCTTCACACTTAAACAGACATCTCTTTCTGCTCTCTTTTCTTTCCCTGGGTGTTTTGCTATAGCGCATGACTGATTAGCCTCCCCCGGACAATAGATAAGACTAGATGAATAGCTGATAGACTTCGGGCTTTGAAGTGTGTTTAATTGACATTCTCTGTTGCTCTCTCTTATAGGGGATGGGAGGTGAGTCTGGTTCTATATCCCTCCACGGGTGAAGATTCCTTCTCTCAGTTTGTGCGACTCACCCTGACTTTGACTCTCGACTTGCAGGTATGCTCATATTCCCTTCTTCCTTGTCCTTTGCAATCCCCCAAAAATATTCCCCATTCCCTGGCTTAGGGCATGTAAATATACTGGCCTTCCCTGCTCCTGGAGAGCTACCTACAGGGTGTGTACACTTTTGGGTATTGGTGCAGGGATGTAACAAAAGCTTGCTTACCCAGTAGCACTGTAGGACCGGAGTTGAGGGGTCCTATGTGAGTTTTGAGACAACCCTCCATGTAGCAACAACACTTCCTGTAATATTGTTTCTGAATCATGTGAAAGTTTTTCCTATGCTTTCAGAATTTCCTGTCCTTAGGACCCTGCCCTGTCCCTTTCATTCTCAGGACATGCCACTTCCAATGTTTTACACTGATCTCTCTCTCTTCCTAAGTATCCCTGCTCTCCTCCCTCCATTTCCATCCACAACCCTCTGGGTCTTTCTGATGACAAGCTGTGCAGGTAACTAGAGGAAATCTGTTGTCCTCCATCTTAGGTTCATTGTAGTCTTATCCACTGCTCTGATGAAGGGTAGTTAAAAAAATGTTTGTGTCCCCTGTTACTTGTATTGCTCCCAGATTTCTCTCTCTCTCCCAGTGTGCAGAAATGTCTGCAGAAAGAGGCGGTGTCCTGCCTGGGTTCCGCTGTGTTGTACCAGCTCATTGAGGCCAGTTCTCTTTCTCTCCCTTTATTTCCCCCCCTCCCCCTGTTTCCCTCATTTTCTCTTTCTCTCACTCCCTCTGTTCTTATTTGAAATCTCTTAGTTGGAGACCACAGTAATTTAAGTACTGTATTTGTGATATTAAAATTAGAACTGTGGCTCGAGGATGCCCTTTGACCTGATTTTATTTTATTTAGAAATGTATAAATAGAGATGAATATCAAGTACCTGACTCAGTCCCTCTTCTCTGTCTCTCTCAGAAAGCCAAAGAGATCCTGACAGAGAGCAATATTCCCCATGGGAACTGTGTCATCTGCCTTTACGGGTTTAAGGTGAGCTGTTTAATTTGTATTTCCATTAGTCCACACAAGATGAAAGTTTAAACTAGTCTTCCTGTTTGAAACTCTGTAGACGATGTTTACACCAATCCAATGCTTTTGAAATCTATGAGGGGGAGTGAGCAAGTGGACACAAAATGGGACCGCAGCATTGTGTGTGACGTAAAGCTTGTCCTCCCCTGTGTCTTTCTGGTATGTCCCAGGATGGGGAGGCGTTCACCAAGACCAGATGCTACCATTATTTCCACTCCCACTGCCTAGGCCGCTACATCACCCACTCTGAGACTGAGCTCCAGGAGAGGGAGAAGGAGCTGGAGCAGGACAAGACACGGGAGAGGACTGATGAGGTGAGATCAAGTGTCCATATGCAGCGGTGGAATTGAGGGGGAGCGCCTGGGAGTTCCTGAAGTGAAACTGAATTTTTGGGGGAGGGGGGATGTCAATGTTTTTTTTTATTTTTAGCTATATTCCTGGATATTTTACAGTGATGATTCACTTTGTGGTCAGTTTGACTGGTGGTTCTTTCTTTCTCCCTCCCCCTGTAGGAGCTAACGGTTGTGTGTCCCGTGTGTAGAGAACCTCTGACTTACAACGTTGACCAGCTCCTGTCCAATCCCGCCCCTAGCTTTCCAAAGGTAAAGACACAATTGCACACACTGTACTGCTATGTAGCTGTTCTTTTTTCTCTACAGCACATATTTTTTTCATGGCTTGCAATTTTAACTAAACCACTTGAGGGACACACAACCCCTTAAAGTATAGTGGCTACTATTGCAAATACATCCATGCATTTGTGCTGACCTCTACTTCACTCAGCTGGAGGGAGCGGTGATGGGGGTGGAGTTTCGGCAGAAGTGGGCTGAGCTCCAGAACCTTTTGGAGCGTCAGAAAGCAAAAGGCGGGATTATCGACACAGAGGCAGAGTCTAACCGCTTCCTCATACATATTAATGAGGTAAGGAAGCAAGGAGGGGCTTAGAAAAAATATTTGCTGTAGTGTCTGTGTGAGCTGCACTTTCCTGATAATGTATCTTAATTAAATAACGTTGCGACTTGTTTTTCATAGCCACCTCCTGACTCAGACAATGTCAGCGCTGATGGGAATGCCTCTCCCAGCCAATCACTGCCCTCCCTTCCTCCTGCCTCCACCAATCAGATCACAGCACCAAAGCTGCAACACGCTGGCCACTCACATCGCAGGGGAGGGCTAGGTCACCAGTACCGTCACCAAGTGCCGCAGGGCCACTTCAGGGGCCCCAGGAGGGGAGGGAGAGGCAGGCCAGAGGCAGGGCGATGCAGGCCCCACACCCACCCAGGGACACCTGTCCCCCCCACTGACCATCTGGACAAACTCTCTCTGTCCTCAGAGAAACATGACAACCTTTACAGTGCTCCTCCTGCCAACTTTCACAACGCACCAATCAAAGCCAGACTTCAGGAGAACTCTAGCCACCCAGACCTGGGACAAGCACAGTTAAGCCAATTGGAGAAGGAAGAAGGGGAGGGACGTACGGAGCTAGGCCTACAAGAGGCTCCAGTTCCTAAAGACGGTCAGCCAATAAGCAAATCAAGCCTGGACACTTCTAAAATAGACATCCCATCTAGCAACGGCATTGAAATGGAGCCTGGGCGAGGCCATAGGGAGAGAGGAAGGAGGAGGGTCCCTCGCGGTTCAGTGCAACAGCCTGACCAATGGCAAGAGAGGCATTTCAGAGGAACAGACCAATGGGATGCTCGGGGGAGCGGGTACCATCGCTACTGGGACGGGCGAGGTCAGCGAAGCAGGGGAGTTGCCAACTACCCCCGTAGCAGAGAAGGCAGAGCTCACATGGCTGGTGGGAGGGGCTTCCATCAGAGTGTTGTAGAGGGAGATGTGGGGAGAGATGCTGCTGCTCTATGACAAAGGGACAAAGGAGGAACTAAGAACAACTATGTCTGTACCTCCATTTACATTCTCGACACACCTAAAATAAAGCTTTGCACTGTCTGGCACCTAAATGAACCGGTGTGTCCTGCCTTCTTTCCTATTGCTGTTTGAATTGTTGTCAGTGGGCAGTTGTTTAGTTTATGCTGAAGCATTCTTTTTACTGCATAAGATAAAGAAATGACGGGCCACATTTGTCTGAGGGAACATACAGTATATTTATTATTGACAGAAATCAGCTGAAATTGACCTGCCTTGAACATCACACACTTCAACTTATTTTCCCCCACCCTCCCCCTTCCTTTTTTCCTCTTGCTTTCGCTCCACCCCTTATTTCTGCATACCAACCCCTCCCCCTGGGCGTCCAGCCTCACCCATTGACATTTACATTTACATTCACCCCCAGCCCAGTAGTAGTAGTTGTAGGCCGGACAAGAGCCCCCCTGCTGGAAATCTGGCCTCTGCAAACGCGGCCCAGTGGGGACACTGACACCCCGGGGGAAGCGCTGCACTGGCCGGTAGATGTTTCTGTACTTCAGGGTTTTAGGAAACAGCTCCACCTGAGAGTGGGACAGGGGTATGAAAGGATAAGCATTATTTATGAGGGATACCTGGAGAAAATCAGACCTCTGAAATAAAAATGTATGACCCTCCTTTCAGTAAAATATATGTTTTACTTGACCCTCCCTGAACGCTTGAAAAAAGTGAACCTCCCCTATACCCCAAATAATAATGAAAAGGTGCATTATGCAGAAATCGCTCCGCCATTTCCTGGTTGCAAAAATGCTAATAGTCGCCTAATTTCAGTAACGACGCAAGCAATGTAGAGAATGAGTACTGTCTAAACCCCTGTGAAATATACACTACATGACCAAAAGTATGTGGACACCTGCTTGTCAAACATCTCATTCCAAAATCATGGGCATTAATATGGAGTTGGTCCCCCCCCTTTGCTGCTGTAACAGCCTCCACTCTTCTAGGAAGGCTTTCCACTAGATCGATGTTGGAACATTGCCTTTTATAAACGATCTACGTCATTTTACATGACTGGAGACACACATTTTTTTTATCCACAACTGAGCATGACAACGAATGAATGAATGCATGCTGCAGCACCTGAGATGTCTATACAGGCTAAATGTAAAAATAAAAAAAATATAAAAAAAATAGGATAGTCTAAGTTTGGAACAGTGCTAACGTTGTCAACAGTAAAAATGTAGCGGAACAGAACCAGTTACAACTGAAGTATCTGATCATCAATGAATGAGAATTACAATTGTGTTTTAACACAGCAGCCGCATATCATCAGTTAGGCCTATACGCACCTGTAACTTAAAGTTCATTTGGGAAACTATAATTTTCTAATACAATTTTATTCCTTGATATTGTTACAAAATAATTGATAAGGGCATGGGAATATGAGTGTCTGCTAGACTAAATTAACAAACTAGGCATGCATAGCTCACCGAATGATCAGCCCGGTGCCAGGATAAAGTGACTTTGTTTGAGGGGGTTCTTGCATCAGAATTATAATGAATTCTTCTTATATCATGCTATACCACAAACAAAGTTCAAATGCAGAGACTGACACCACTGAGTGCTTTTGCAGTGACAGGTTGGTGCGAAACCTGTAGCCCATCTCCGCTGCGCTGTATCAGCGTAAAATAGGGTCCTATCAGTTGTAAGGACAAAGATTCAGCAGGAGGCAGACAGTGTTGGATTTATTTACACAGCGCGGTTGTTTCAAAGATGACAGTGATATTTACAAATACACTGTATACAAAGTTCTGACTTCAATGACAGCATTCAAAAGAAAAAGCCTCTCATTAGGCAAAACCTGTCTTACCATTAAAGCACAGGTGGGGTCTACCAGCCTCAGATACAGCCTCCCCTTGAGTTACCCAAAAGTGAACTAACTAGAACATCCCCAAACCGGCACTTAAATACATTTGGCCACACCTATACTTGGAGCGCAGGCCAGGTATATCTATGCACGCTAAAGCATGTGCGTTCATGCAAAATAAAACATGACAGAAACCAGACAAAGACAATGAAGAAATTGACAGTAAACTGGTAATTGCAATTAAATAAACCAAAAGTTTTTACCACAACTGTTGTGCAGTTTGAGCTCTCCAAGCAATGTTTCCACTTGAAGAATGATATGAATGTATATTATATTTAATGAATTATCAACATTTCTGTAACCAAACATTTTAAATTAATGAGGGAATATGTTGGGATTAACAGTAACTAAACTGATTAATATATACACTGCTCAAAAAAATAAAGGGAACACTAAAATAACACATCCTAGATCTGAATGAATGAAATATTCTTATTAAATACATTTTTCTTTACATAGTTGAATGTGCTGACAACAAAATCACACAAAAATTATCAATGGAAATCAAATTTATCAACCCATGGAGGTCTGGATTTGGAGTCACACTCAAAATTAAAGTGGAAAACCACACTACAGGCTGATCCAACTTTGATGTAATGTCCTTAAAACAAGTCAAAATGAGGCTCAGTAGTGTGTGTGGCCTCCACGTGCCTGTATGACCTCCCTACAACGCCTGGGCATGCTCCTGATGAGGTGGCGGATGGTCTCCTGAGGGATCTCCTCCCAGACCTGGACTAAAGCATCCGCCAACTCCTGGACAGTCTGTGGTGCAACGTGGCGTTGGTGGATGGAGCGAGACATGTCCCAGATGTGCTCAATTGGATTCAGGTCTGGGGAACGGGCGGGCCAGTCCATAGCATCAATGCCTTCCTCTTGCAGGAACTGCTGACACACTCCAGCCACATGAGGTCTAGCATTGTCTTGCATTAGGAGGAACCCAGGGCCAACCGCACCAGCATATGGTCTCACAAGGGGTCTGAGGATCTCATCTCGGTACCTAATGGCAGTCAGGCTACCTCTGGCGAGCACATGGAGGGCTGTGCGGCCCCCCAAAGAAACTTGTGACTTGTATAGCATGCCTTCCCACCCCTACTAGTTCAATTTCTATGTTCACTCTGTATGATAACCTATAAAGTGAAGTGAGTACTAAATGTGTTGTGCTACTAATGACATATTGTGTTCATCTGTGCAAACACAATGGGACCACGCAGCCGTCATACTGCTCAGGAAGGAGAAGCGTTCTGTCTCCTAAGCGTTCTGTCTACCTCAGATAAAAACTTGTAGACCTGCACAAGTCTGGTTCATTCTTTGGAGCAATTTTCAAACGCCTGAAGGTACCACGTTCATCTGTACAAACAATAGTACACAAGTATAAACACCATGAGACCACGCAGCCGTCATACCGCTCAGGAAGGAGACGCGTTCTGTCTCCTAGAGGTGTAATTTGGTCTGAAAAGTGCAAATCATTCCCAGAACAACAGCAAAGGACCATGTGAAGATGCTGGAGGAAACAGATACAAAAGTATTTATATCCTCAGTAAAACGAGTCCTATATCGACACAACCTGAAAGGCCGCTGTCACGATCGTCAAAGGGAGAGAGAGAGGACCATGGCGCAGCGCGTGAAAAATACATCTTCTTTAATGAAGGAAAAAACAACCACTTACAAAATGAACAAAACAAACGATCGTGAAGCTAAACTGAACTAAGTGCACACATGCAACATAGAACATACATAGACAACTACCAACACAAGCCTACTGCCTATGGCTGCCTTAAATATGGCTCCCAATCAGAGACAATGAATGACAGCTGTCTCTGATTGAGAACCAATCCAGGCAGCCATAGACATAACTAGACAACTATACTCTACTCTGCCCCATACACATACAACATCCCATAGACTAAACAAAACACACAAAAACAACCCACCCCAACTCACGCCCTGACCAACTAAATAAATAAAAGAAAAAGGAACAATAGGTCAGGAACGTGACATAACCCCCCCTTAAGGTGCGAACTCCGGGCGCACCAGCATAAAGTCTAGGGGAGGGTCTGGGTGGGCGTCTGTCCACGGTGGCGGCTCTGGCGCTGGTCGTGGTCCCCACCCCACCATAGTCACTACCCGCTTTCGTAGCCTCCTTCAAATGGCCACCCTCCAAATTAACCCCACTGGACTAAGGGGCAGCACCGGACTAAGTGGCAGCACCGGACTAAGGGGCAGCACCGGACTAAGGGACAGCACCGGACTAAGGGGCAGCACCGGACTAAGGGACAGCACCGGACTAAGGGGCAGCACCAGGATAAGGGGCAGCACCAGGATAAGGGGCAGCTCCGGACTGAGGGAGGGCAGCTCCGGACTGAGGGACAACACCGGACTGCTGGCTGGCGGATCCTGGCTGGCTGGCTCTGGCGGATCCTGGCTGGCTGGCTCTGGCGGATCCTGGCTGGCTGGCTCTGGCGGATCCTGGCTGGCTGGCTCTGGCGGATCCTGGCTGGCTGGCTCTGGCGGATCCTGGCTGGCTGGCTCTGGCGGATCCTGGCTGGCTGGCTCTGGCGGATCCTGGCTGGATGACGGCTCTGGCTGGTCATGGCTGGATGACGGCTCTAGCTGGTCATGGCTGGATGACGGCTCTGGCTGGTCATGGCTCGCTGACGGCTCTGGCTGGTCATGGCTCGCTGACGGCTCTGGCTGGTCATGGCTCGCTGACGGCTCTGGCTGGTCATGGCTCGCTGACGGCTCTGGCTGGTCATGGCTCGCTGACGGCTCTGGCTGATCCGGTCTGGCGGAAGGCTCTGGCTGATCCGGTCTGGCGGAAGGCTCTGGCTGATCCGGTCTGGCGGAAGGCTCTGGCTGATCCGGTCTGGCGGAAGGCTCTGGCTGATCCTGTCTGGCGGAAGGCTCTAGCGGCTCCTGTCTGGCGGAAGGCTCTAGCGGCTCCTGTCTGGCGGACGGCTCTGTAGGCTCATGGCAGACGGGCGGCTTTGCAGGCTCATGGCAGACGGGCGGCTTTGCAGGCTCATGGCAGACGGGCAGTTCATGCGGCACTTGGCAGACGGACAGTTCAGACGGCGTAGGGCAGACGGGCAGTTCAGGCGCCGTTGGGCAGACGTGCAGTTCAGGCGCCGTTGGGCAGACGTGCAGTTCAGGCCGGCTGAGACGCACTGTAGGCCTGGTGCGTGGTGCCGGAACTGGAGGTACCGTGCTAAGGACATGCACCTTCAGGCTAGTGCGGGGAACAACAACAGGGCACACTGGACTCTCAAGGCATACTATAGGCCTGGTGCGTGGTACCGGCACTGGTGGTACCGGGCTGAGGGCACGCACATCAGGGCGAGTACGGGGAGAAGGAACAGTGCGTACAGGGCTCTGGAGACGCACAGGAGGCTTAGTGCGTGGTGCCGGAACTGGTGGTACTGGGCTGGAGACACGCACCATAGGGAGAGTGCGTGGAGGAGGAACAGGGCTCTGGAGATGCACTGGAAGCCTGGTGCGTGGTGTAGGCACTGGTGGTACTGACCTGGAGCGGGGAGGTGGCGCCGGAAATACCGGACCGTGCAGGCGTACTGGCTCCCTTGAGCATTGAGCCTGCCCAACCTTACCTGGTTGAATGCTCCCCGTCGCCCGACCAGTGCGGGGAGGTGGAATAACCCGCACCGGGCTATGCACACGTACAGGAGACACCGTGCGCTCTACTGCGTAACATGGTGTCTGCCCGTACTCCCGCTCTTCACGGTTAGCCTGGGAAGTGGGCGCAGGTCTCCTACCTGCCCTCGGCCCACTACCTCTTAGCCCCCCCCCAATAAATTTTTGGGGTTTACTCACAGGCTTCCTTGCTAGTCGCGTACCCTCATAACTTCGGTTCCTCTCTCCGGTTGCCTCTGCTCTCCTAATCGCCTCCAGCTGTTCCCATGGAAGGCGATCTCTTCCAGCTCGGATCTCCTCCCATGTGTAGCAACCCTTGCCGTCCAATACATCCTCCCATGTCCACGAGTCCTGGTTACTTTGCCGCTGTTGTTGGTTCCGCTCACGCTGCTTGATCCATGGTTGGTGGGTAGTTCTGTCACGATCGTCAAAGGGAGAGAGAGAGGACCAAGGCGCAGCGCGTGAAAAATACATCTTCTTTAATGAAGGAAAAAACAACCACTTACAAAATGAACAAAACAAACGATCGTGAAGCTAAACTGAACTAAGTGCACACATGCAACATAGAACATACATAGACAACTACCCACACAAGCCTACTGCCTATGGCTGCCTTAAATATGGCTCCCAATCAGAGACAATGAATGACAGCTGTCTCTGATTGAGAACCAATCCAGGCAGCCATAGACATAACTAGACAACTATACTCTACTCTGCCCCATACACATACAACATCCCATAGACTAAACAAAACACACAAAAACAACCCACCCCAACACCAACTAAATAAATAAAAGAAAAAGGAACAATAGGTCAGGAACGTGACAGCCGCTCAGCAAGGAAGAAGCCACTGTTCCAAAACCGACATAAAAAAGCCTGACTACGGTTTGCAACTGCACATGGGGACAAAGATCGTACTTTTTGGAGAAATGTCCTCTGGTCTGATGAAACAAAAATAGAACTGTTTGGCCATAATGACCATCGTTATGTTTGGAGGAAAAAGGGGGAGGCTTGCAAGCCGAAGAACACCATCCCAACCGTGAAGCACGGGGGTGGCAGCATCATGTTGTGGGGGTGCTTTGCTGCAGGAGGGACTGGTGCACTTCACAAAATAGATGGCATCATGAGGAATGAAAATGATGTGGATATATTGAAGCAACGTCTCAAGACATCAGTCAGGAAGTTAAAGCTTGGTCGCAAATGGGTCTTCCAAATGGACAATTATCCCAAGCATACTTCCAAAGTTGTGGCAAAATGGCTTAAGGACAACAAAGTCAAGGTATTGGAGTGGCCATCACAAAGCCCTGACCTCAATCCTATAGAAAATTTGTGGGCAGAACTGAAAAAGTGTGTGCGAGCAAGGAGGCCTACAAACCGGACTCAGTTACACCAGCTCTGTCAAGAGGAATGGGCCAAAATTCACCCAACTTATTGTGGGAAGCTTGTGGAAGGCTGTAGTTCAGCATAGTTCAACTGTAGTTCAGCATCGTCGTGGTTCTATGATATGTTAGGCCCACGGGGTACTCTGATGTTACAAGTTCTCCTCCCAGTAGCGATTGTGCTATACCTTATTGTTTTGTGCCTGCCTATTTTGATAACATGTATGAGGGCTGTATTGCTGAAATGGGGTGGGGTTGCTCTGGGCCCTGACAAATCCTGAATGATGCCTCTGCTACAAAGGATGATAGAACAGAGGATGAGGACCCTAATTTGAATGAGTTGCCAAACTATTTATTTCATGGTGAAGGTGATGATGATGAAGAATGCTCACCTGTTTAGAATAATAGTAAACGTGTTTTTATAACTGAAGTAATTTTTTATTAAACTCCATTGTTGCATATACTGCATTATGCATTGAATATTTGCTTTTCACTCTCTATGAAGATATAGGCTTAAATCGTATAAACTGTATGTATCTTTTGTTTTTCTTCATGGTTCATGCAGGTGACTGTATCATAGACAAATTGGTAGAATGCTTATATGTGTTTGAGGTTGAAATGGGAGACAGTGCTAAGGTTTTTTGGGAGGACGTTGAGTCTGTGATATAGCTGTCACATGCAGCAACCAATGCAATGAATTATTGTTTTTATGTTTCTTGTTTTATGAAGAATGTATGCACCACTATGTGGAAGTAAAACCTCAATGAACCAACGAATGGTTATTTACAATGGTAATATACTAGTGCAAGGAAGTTTCTTTTCCTGTAAATTTGAGTTGGAAGCGGGTTTGTTTTATTTGTACTAATCTTTTTTAAAATTGTAATCCTATTTTAAGTTGAGACTAGGTTTCAAGATGGGGGAATGTCGTAGAATCACAACATTATGTTAATCACATGACTTTTATTTTAGAATGTAATCCTATATTAGTACTCACACCATCTGTTTTTGTTAGAGGCAACAGAATAGGATTGTTAGAACTTTCATGTGTCTGTGTGAAGAGAGAGAAGCCTGAGATTTAACGCTGACAAGTAGATTTACAATGGCTTGGTGATAACCTAAAGACTGCTTTGCATTCCAATCCATGATTAGTGTCTGTGTGCATGTCTGTCGTTAACAGGGAGAACCAATCACCAGTTTAGTATTCTAGGTTGCATTAGTATTTTTTGTATAAGCAAGTAGTAAATTAACTAGACAGATATTTGGCGCCATGTAAATCTTGATGTCTGTTGCATGAGAGCACAATGTACCTTTTGTATAATTTCAACATATCTGTTCTTTGTCACAAGGACTCAGGAAGACTATAAAGAGTTGTAACCAAATCCTGTTTATTTGGGCTTTAACTCTACACCATTGGGTGATTGTTAACGTTCCATTACTGCAGTAATTACTAATAAAATTAATTGTTTTGAAGAAATCTACAAGTCTCTCCTTTGATTAGAATAATTCCACGACACACGCAATCATTTGAACTTTTTTGCTATTTTTATATAGGAACTTATATAGGAACTAAAACTGAGGGGGCCAGGTACACTCATGATCCTCAAACCAAATAATTGCCAAACTCGTGTTTCTAAAAGTGAATGCCTGTAACGTATACGCTGGGAGTTGGAAAGCAAGTGCAGGTGGTGAGTTTAATAATAAACGGCACATCGACCAATATAACAAACACGAGTAGCATAGAGACATGAAACACATAAACAATACTGACTGGGGAGAGAACCTAAGGGAGTGCCAGATATAGGGGAGGTAATAAGTGAGGTAATGGAGTCCTGTTGTGTCTGATGATGACGTGCAGGTGCGCGTAATGATTGATGCCAGGACCGGTGGTTAGTATACCAGTAAAGTCGAACGCCGGAGGGGAGTAGATGTGACCATGACTGCGTGATGGAAATGTTATTGTGTGTATGAACGTATGTTTAGCACAATGGTGCTTTTCTAATAACCAACTTGGTTGGGTTCATGCGATGACTGATTGATTGTACGAAGGAGGAATCCACACAATCACTGAATCAATTTGGCAGTATGCCCAGAACATTGCTCTGGGAACTAGGAGTGATGATACAATAGCTCAGTTTCAAGGTAAGAAGCCTGGTGTGGTATCAGTCAGGCTCATGCAGGAACCAACCATGCTTTAATGACTTGTTTGTGTAGCAGTATGAAGTTTCATCAGGCTTGTATTGAGTTTGTGAACCACCTATCACCTTGTCCGTGATAATAAAGATTGCTTCGTTTGCTTTGTATTTGAGTCCTTAGTGGTGAATTTCCATGACAACTGTAGAGCCTAAGGAATTTGTTTCACTTAATTCTAAGTAGCAATTTTAAATTTAACTTTATACAGCCTAAATGCGAAATGTATTGGCATGTGGTTGAAATGTTGAACGCTCATGCCAGCCTGTAGTTGTCACAAACGCTTCACAATTGATTTCTTAAATGGCAACACATATACACATATATATATATATATAATAATAATAAATTTCCTTCTACCTGACTTGCTCCTGAACAATGGTGTTTAATAGCCTGTTGAAATGATAGCCACAGAATCACACAATAGTGTACTTCCCAAGCAAAGTAAAAAATAAGTATCCTCAGCTATAGAAGTTTGTAGTGCAGCCTCTGAACATCATAGACACAAACCAAAGTTATCCTATATGTAGAGTCACGTCTTTCCCCTGCATTGTACAGCTTGTTTCTAGCATAAAGCATTGTGGACTAAAGCGTTGTTAAAGAATCCGGTCCATTTAATTAAAAACATCTTAACCTAACAAGGGGTAGGGCCTATGATTTTACCCATTTATCCTCAAATAATTACCCCCTCAAACCGAGCCCTTCACTGACACTGAGCTATTTAAGGAGTGCATGGTAGCTGAAGGAATTGGCTGACAAAATCTATAGATAGTAGACTATAATTGAATCTGTCAAACAGGTAGGCATACCTCTTTCTTGAATAGAAAGAAATCAGCTCCAACACAAAGCCCCCTTCCTGCTAATAGCCAAGTCAAATTTAAATGAAGACTGCTTAAAATAATTAGGCCTACTTTCAGCACTGACATGCTGTCCATCTCCATGGCTGTTGCTTCATAGTAATGTAAGTTATGTAAATTACTTGAATATGACTTATTGTGAGGTTAATAACTATGATAAATAGCTTAATTATGGGCAATGAAATATTATTTGTATTAATAAATTAGAGCAGTAGCAAGCGTACCTCCGGTCCTCATCTTCGCGCTCTTTCTCTATTGAATTTTTGGGACAAATAGTTTTTTTTGCAGAAGAAGCCTTTCACTAGCTTCCTGAAGTGCCACCGTATACAGCACAGCCATTGGTTAGGCAGTACAAAAGGATTTACATCAGCAAGAGCAGGGCAGGCCAGAGCTCATTGTGGTAGCCTAGTTTTATATACACACTCCCAGTGCATTTCCCCCAGGACCAAGTTTGGGAAACGCTGGCCTAGGTCTATAGCCTATAGTATAGGCTATGGATCACTTGATTGAGACCACACTAGGCGCACTTGATATTGCGTGCCCAGCAGAGAATCAGGGATGAGGGCCAGCATTGGGCACACATTGAGATATAATAAGCAACTAATTCTCAAACGCTGAGCAATATGACATTTAATCTATTACAAATCAGTGTGGCAATCCCACTCAACCAATCGACAAGTCAGCCCACCACCATTCACTCAACCTCAGCGGGGTTATATAAAACTGTAAGCATACGGTTTTCAGGAAGCAGAGGTGAAGACTCAAACCGGATGCTTTCCGTTTCTTCCAGCTCTGCTCAGGCTTTTCTTTTATGCCTGCTATGTTAGGTTACCACTCACTCGATCTCTCCGCATCTTGATTGGCTCTAAGAACATAGTCCATACCATCGCTTCATCGCAGGTGGGGGTGGTCAGAGAACCCTGGTAGCGGTAGAACTTGGTGAGGTGCACACTTCCTAGCAGATCACTGATGGATAGTGGCTGCACTATGTCAACTGATGAACCTGAGACAGGAGAGTAGTATGAAAAATACTAGTAACACCACTATCAAGGGGAGAAGGCTCTCCCTTTGTTAGGGCCCTAAAAGCAGTGGAGTTATCACTTTGCTCTTGCTCTCTCTGTATCTATCTCTGCAAATTCAAATGAGCTACATTGGTATAAAAATACAGAATATAAGTACTTTAAAGCTAGCTGGCACCACTGCTCCTCACCCTTCTCTATTATATTCAGCAGATTTGATGTCAAAGTCCTCCAGGATTCCACATGCCATTGATCCCCTGTCACCTGGAATCCATGGAATGTGTTGATGATAGCATGGATAATAAGTAGTGAAGGCTGGTGGGAGGAGCTATAGGAGGATGGGCTCATTGTAATGGCTGGAACACATCAAACACATGGTAACAACGTGTTTGACTCCGTTCCATTGATTCCATTCCAGCCATTACAATGATCCTGTCCTCCTATAGCTCACCCCACCAGCCTCCTCTGATAACAAGGTATTCTGCCGTAACTCCTATTACTAAGTCAAGAATCATAACTCTGTCATAGTATTGTCATCATCAACGTAGAACTGTTGTGACGTAGAGTTGTACATCTATGATTTTACCCACACACCGCTACTGCACACACACTCTCTCTCTCCTTGTACAGTATCTCACCTCCATGGGGTATCTGACTGAATCCACTGTGTGTTCAGAGCCTGGGTAGCACAGTGAGTCGCCTCCCCAGTGGAAATGTATCATGACGGCCGTGTAGCCATGAGAGAGCCCTCCTCCTCTCACCTCCATCAGGCCCTCCTCTAACACAGAGCTCACTGGGAGGATGAAAATAAGTTGTGGTATTACCGTAGTATAAGTTAATATGGTATTGTGTCTTCACTAACAACTGTTAACGAGAAAATTATACCAATGTCCTTGAGCTACTGAGATTACTTTAAAGAAGACTAGATAACACATGTCCTACAGACACACTATAAGGACAGGACCAAGGAGATTCACCACAAGAGTACCTGTGTGTCCATTGTTGGTGAGAAACTTGATGCTGTGTGGATTAGTGATGTCACTGAAGGTGAGGTTGTGGAGACTGGGGTCAAAGGTCAGCTGGTTAGTATTAATGTTGATCGGCGACCATCTGACCCCCTCCACACTGAGAGTTGGGAAGGGAGGGCCAGAAAGAGGGTCTGTTCTCTTAAAGAGAGAGAAAGAAAAAGAAAGCCTCTGTCAGATTAAACGTTTCCTGTTATGAACTGTGTTTGTGTAGCACAGCACAGCTATGAGATGACTGAAGAGTAATGGACTGAGGTTAAGTCAGAACTAGTGAAGTCTTACCACAACCATTGTGACACCAGGGCTGGTCTAAAAGAAACACATTTGAAAATACATATACTGTATATCATAGAAAATATAAATATTTATTAAACTTAAAAAAATTAAAAAAAGCCTACGTACCTGCTATGGCTAGTGAACAGAGATAGAGGATAATACACACAGATGTCTGAAAAGCAAATATAAATAAAATGTAACACAAAGATGCATGAATCTTTGTTATCTCTATGATTAAAATCCTGTCAAAATGTAGCCATATTAAGATCCCTAAGTGTATGACTTTAAAAAGGATTTCTTACCCACTTTTACAATATCGTTTCATAAGTTGAATTAATAACCACATTAATAATGAAAATACATGTTCTTATATGCCTATCTACAATAGACTGCATTGCCCAACTGCCAAAACAACTTTTCAAGGCTATGTGGAACATTATAACCAAGTATGTAGTGCTGGGGGATCACGAGCCTCACCTGTTTCAATTTGAAAATACATGGACTATTAATTCTGATCAATTCTAAATAAATTACATTTAATTACCACAGAAATTCCATAAATAACAATAATGACAAACCAAATAAATATGTAGGCTAAAGCAGCCTAGAGGTAGGTAAAATGGTGGTTTCTTCCCTGCTTTCTCTCTGGCGGTGGCGAGAATTATGAAAAACTGTAGACTACATGTGGGCCTTGCGGAAGCCCTTTGGAGGCTTTACAACTTTGGCCAATCAGAAGGGAAAACAAAAAACATCTAAATTCACCAGCTCTGCTTTAATGTTCACGACCTCCTCTTGCGCAGTGTAACGGAAAACGATATGTGACCACTTGGTTACGGTGACTTTCTTCCCGAGGACACCCAAACCAGTGGCCACCGCAAAGCCCAAGAGCCTGACCCTCTCTGGAAGTTGCTGTAGCCCTGCTTGGGATATTTAGCCTACAGTATATTGGCTAATGGTTGAGACGCAGGGCCTGTTACATGTAACAGGTATTTGCTGACCACACCGCTCGCGTCACGTGTGCGAGCGTGGCAAAATAAATGTACACATACATGTTATTCAATCATTGCACCCACACAGCTCCCGCGCGTCAGCGAGCGCTAAAATAGAACTAGTTCTATTTGTGAAGCTCAACATGCTGCAAGTCCTGCCTCTCCTATCTCCTCATTGGTTTTTAGGAGCATATACCCACGTTCCATCTCATTTGTTTTTAGGGGCATTTCCCCATGTGGGTGACTGAAAGATGAACTGAGGTCCACACTCAGTTCATCTTTGTGGTAATGCACCATAAAGTTTGTTGCCAACCGCCATATAAAGTCCAAAGAAGAAAAAGAAGCCTGAAGGAAGGAGGAGAGATGACTAGAAACAAATTTGGTTTACCGTTTTATCTGTGGATTAATTGTCCGAGTTGAGGACCTTGTGCATTTCAGGTAAAATAACAACCCAATGTTTATATCCCAGGACAAATTATCTCGCAACATCAAGCTAGCTAGCTAAATTGCCATAAATGTTTAATGCTTTTTGACCTGTCCCCAAATTAATATAATTGGTTCAGAGTTTGTTTTGATATTTCAACCTGCGTGTCCTGATCGCGTGGTGTGGGTGAACAAAATCGTGCGAGTGCTTTTTGGTCAGTATATTATCTTGGTATGTCAGGGTGGAAAATTGGACATTTGAACTGGGCCAAGTTGGAGGTATGCATTTAGGTTATAGTTTATTGAGATGCATTAATACACCACACTAAAAGCTTGATTTTATGGCTGTTTAAAATGAATTTCCTGCAGTTCTAGGCAGTCCAGTAATGATTTATGTCATTGCAAATAAATATGAATTGATAGTTCACCTCTGTTTTATTTATATTCTGTAATAGGGTATATTGCAACCATGTGTTCAAGCTAATCAAATACAAGTTATACGATTCATCAGTATTTTACATAACAGAAGTGAATATAATAGCATAGCATAGAAGACCTATAACGTTACTGTTCAAAACTGTTACGCCAAAACACCTAATTTCTAATGAGATTTTAAGATAGCTGAAACTGAAGAGTAAAAATATATCATCATGTACCAAAACTCAGAGCCACAAGGCAGGATATATGCTTTGATTGAAACAAAATACAAGAAAGGCTAATAGTTTGATAACACCATCTGCTCTAATTCGCTCTTGAAATAGGCTATTCCCATGAAACTGATTGAGATCAATTATTAAATTATTGGCGTGCAGATGCGGTTTCACCGGTAAAACGTGAATAGGCCTAATTATCATTCACGATGGACAGGTATGGCCTATTTAGAAATGAGGTATGCCTAACTTGGTGTTTGAGGGTATTAAAAATATTACATTTTCTTGAGACAATATGTGGGCATAGGCAGACATTGCAATTGGAGTATGCACTTGATGCATATTCTACAACAGGGCTCTCCAACCCTGTTCCTGGAGAGCTAACATCCTGTAGGTTTTCATTCCAACCCTAATCTAGCACACCTGATTCTAATAATTAGCTGGTTTATAAAATTAATCAGGTTAGTTACAACTGGGGTTGGAGTGAACGCCTACAGGAGGGCAGCGCAGCGCTGCGCTGCGCAGCGCGTCAGGTACAGGGTTGGAGAGCCCTGTTACAGAATATGCATCAAGTGCATACAGCCCTTGCGGGCCTGCCATACAGTTATATTACAAGTGCCCTTCCAAGAAGGCTCAAGGTCATTGGCCACAGATAAAATGACGTCAAATCACGTTATATGTACAGTAGCTTTGATTGGACTGATCATGTCAACGTCTTACTTTCAAAGTCTTAGCTAGCAGTCATCATCGTGAATCAAGTCGACAATCTACTGTCAACTCCTTTTTAATCCTTGTCATATGGAGAGAAATAATGAAGATAAATTATAGCTGAAACGTATCGTTGCTCATCGGCCATTGGACATAAAGATTACACAAAAAGTTGGAAATCGCAAATTCAACAATGAGTTGTTTGGAAGAAATCAGTGGCTAACTGCAAGCAGTGCAAAGCAACCAGCCTGCTATTCAATGGAGTGGCTGTGTGTTTTTTTCCCTGAGTTCCCACCATAAATCCAGAGAATGCCAGACTTTGATGACAAAGTTTGATGACAAAACCACCGCGCCACATTCATATTTAAGTGAGCACATTACAAGCCAAGGTGAGTCCAAACATGTATTGTTTGCTGCTGCATAAATGATGTAATATGCAAGGGAGATATGTATACTGTAGCTAAGAAAGTAATACTAAGTGTATGTTGTGTAATAAGCTGTTAGTAGCCCATGTGCCTCACCCCAATAATTTGGTCTATTTTCACCTCTTAATTTCACCTAATATTACTTTTCTGACTCGGTGGTGCTGCACATGTAGCCTATAACCTGTTTTTGAGAAATGTCATCATCTAATATTGTAAGAGGTTTCATTGTCGGTTACTGGCCTAACGCTGTAACCACTATTTATCCTACGGTTCTGAATTGGTGTACAGGGAAAGTACTTAAGAGCCCATGTTCTGCATTCTGTCGCTGTACATTTCAAACGTGCTGAACAAATAGTTACATTGAATACGTCTTTCGTCGCTTGCTCATTAATGTCTTAATTGGAATGCCTCATCCGCTCATCATTCCTTTATGCCATAGTTTGTACACCTCAATTGTCAGTAGAAACCACATTTTGTTTAAGTAAGTCAGCCATATCAGCTATGTTTAAAAATAAAAAAAATATATAAAAAAAAAAGGCCGTAAACGTGGCTGAATTAATTAGCCAGGTGTAGCGGTGGTAAGGATTCACTCCATTGTGCTGAAAAGAAAGCACTGCTGTTGGGACAGCTTTATATAGGCCCTATAACAGTTTGTGGGCACCGCTTGACGTCGTTACAGTGCAATTAATGTTTTGTTTGGTGTTGTGTAGTGTTTTTGCTGGCATAAATCAAAAAAAAATTGTTGTTGAGTTTGCCCCACCAAGATTTAAATGCTAAAATTGCCACTGGTCTAAGCACGGCGAATGGGGGTAGACAGGGTTAGGGAGTATGGGATTACAAAAAAAGGTAACTAATCCGTTACCAACTAAAATATTGTAATCAGATTACAAATACTTTTGAAAAACTAGATTACTTCTAGGATTACTTTTAAAATCAGAAAGGGTGTTTGCGAAAAAAAATCTTTGACACTTCTCTGTTTTCTTAATGACATTCAAATCAGCATTGAAAAAAGGTGCAACTTTAAATTTGTTCCACCTGAACGAGTCTGACCACAAGTCAGACCACTATGATGACACACCAAATGTGTTTGCTGGATTGCATGAAAAGAGCAAGAATAGGCTTTTGGAAGTAAGGATGATAGTAGTGGTGTAGTCTACGGCGATACAGACATCACTGATTATTGATATCTACATAGCGCATTGTGAATCACAGTGCTGCTCTCTTATTTGAGCTATTTGCGCCTTACGGATTGTGGTTGTTGTGGATGGCTGTTCACAAATCTAAATGTGTATTTGAACCCAATAATGGTTGAATTCAAGAAGTTTAAGCTGTCTATCAATCATTGTTTTTCAAACCAGTGGACAGCCAGTGAAAAATGCGCTCTTGCATCAGCTGCATAATGCAGATCCAAGCCTGTGGAATAAAAGTGGGGCTTTTATTGCTCAATCTAATTCATTCTGATAAAATAAATAAATCCATGAGCCTAATGGACACATGCTCAAACTTGCACACTTTTGATAGACTTAAAGGGGCAATCTGTAGTTTCTACATCCATTTTTGGACTTGGATATATATATATATAAATTAGATAGATATATATCTATATCCATTGATTCTTGAAGAATATAACTTATAAATCCCTCATGAGTTTCGTTCAACTGTCACACTCCATGAGAACCCAAAATATACGCTTGTTTTATTCCATGTTTGTAAACATTGTAAATATAAACAAACACTGAATTGCCTCATAACATGGTTAAAACAATAATTGTATATCATGGATGGTCAGTCCTTGCATCCATAGCTCTGTCTATTAGTCTGAGAGTGGTTTCATTTCTCCAGGCCCATCCCTCAGCTTTTTACCAAAACAGAGTCAGGGCGACCGTTTTGTTATTGTTTCATCTGTGGATTTGCCCTTTAAAAAGCTGCATATTATCAAAGTGTCACCAACAAAAAGGTAAACAATAGGCCTACAGCAAATGCAGCATATGGCATAAAAAAAAATCACATGTAAATAGGACTTTTCAGTAGTGCTCAAAGAATTCCATTCCATGAGCGCAGCATTTATTTTTCAACTCGAATCAATGAGCCCAATCAGTCCTCTATGACAACAAAATCATAAATTACTAGGGGTGGCTAATAAATCCTTAGTTTTGGGGTCACGCTCAGGTAAAACAATTTGGCAAATCAATACTTCCATATTTCCAAGTCCTATTCTTGAAGATCAAGGGGTATAACATTTAATGGAATGACTGGAATTCTGATAGACTTTGGTTGTTAAGGTAAAGATATAATTTAATTGCATTATATGTAGTAGAAAGCGATGGGTTAGAAGAAGCCTACATAACCAACTCATGAAGTAAAATTGAACATCCATATATGGCCAGCTGTGTAAACTTTTTAACATTGATTTATCCTGCAATAGATGTCCTTCAATTGGTAACATACATTTTTGTCTTCTAATGCCTCTTATGGGGAAAGTAAGAGGCATTAGTAACGGAATGTAATCAGATTACGTTACTGAATTAGGGTAATCCCAAAATTACGTTACTGATGACAATTTTGGACAGGTAACTAGTAACTGTAACGGATAACATTAAGAAAATAACCTACCCAACCCAGGGGGTATCTAATCTGATCCTAGATCTGTTAGAAGAACAACTTGTTTAGAAGAGTCGAGAACGCCCCCCTCTGCACTGCGCAAACTCACATCGTCCGGGGCAGGCAGTGTTTTGAAATAACACAAGATGTCTGCCGCAACAGCGCTAACGACGAACGAGCGTCATATTCGAGACAATAACTACAACAACAATCTTCCAGAGGACCGAATGGACATTGAACTTGACACGGGACACAACGTAACGGACCGGGAAGACTTGGACACTGGAATACAAGCCACTTGTTCATCTAACGGCAGTGGCGGGGAGGAGGATGAGTCGGAGGCCATTGATCGGGAAAGAGAAGCCGGGGGCTCGATTTCTCAGCGCAACGGGGAAGGAGTGTTGTTGGGCAGGGAGCAAGAGGTGTCAGTCGAAATCGGAGAGACGTATTTATGTCAGCGAGCCGACAAGACATGGCGTAAGTATTTGTTTATAAGCCAAAAATAGTTAGCTACGTTTGAAAGGCTGTGAGGCAGAACACTATTTATCATCAGTGCGTCCCGACTGGTTCTGCATATATCTTCAGATTGATAGTAGGCTGGACACGTGATATTTATAACAACTCTTTTTAAAAACTAAAACTAGTTCATTGCATCCACCTTGGAGCCCAGTTTCTTAATATTACCATCTGTCCAAACTGCTTGGCGTAGTGTTGAATTAATCGCGGAAAAACATTTTAGGGCATTTTTCACCCTGCCAGCTCCTATTAGTTCTATTGAGCACAGTGGCACCAACTCGCTTCCAAACGTTCAATTCCCAGCCTTATTGTTCTAGGTCACAATTCCTGCCTGGCTATTGTTGGCAATAAGACCTGCTCATATTAAACTCGTAGGCTTACCTCAGTAATTTATTATAATTAACAAGGTTGGGGCTACTTGGTGAGCAAACTCGCTGTTCGCCTGGGTAACGTTACACGTTGTTGTGACCCGCAGAGATAACGATGGCTGGCGCATAGCCATCAAACGTTAAACATTTTCTGCTCATGGAGGGTGTAAACCTAAAAAAAAAACGCATGTCCCTGTCATCTTTTTCAAGATGTGGCCGATTTAAACAGCCAGAGGACATTTTTTAATTAAGAAATAACCATGTTAATGTAGATCTGTGGAAATGCTACCTCAGATTATTAGCCTAGAAAGTGTCACGAATTAGTTATTTAGTACCCACAGAAGGCCACAGGGTGGAGCAAGAGAGCTATAAATCCATACTGTTTTTTGCTTAATTTCTAACCGTAGTTATAACCTGTTTTAGCCCTTAACCCTAAACCTTGGGTAGGGTACCCTAGAATACGTTTTAAAACTATTTGTGTTATAATATTGTCAGTAAATACCATTATAGTACTAAATAGCATTTTGATTGTTTTTTATTCAAAACCTATGCAAGCATTTAGCTGTTTTTTGTTGTTGTTCTTTTATGGTATTTATTATTGTAAGGCAGAACTTGATAAACAGGCCACATTTTATTTTTCAAATGTGGTTTTAACTGGGTGTGACCTATATGTGAAAGTCCAACAATTGGATGGGATAGGTGGGGCAGGTTTGAGACTGATCTCAGGAATTAATAAGAAAAATACACTATTTCTCAGCTGCCTCACCAGTGACATTATTTGAATTAATAACTTTAAATTGCTAAATATTTCCAATAGATGGCAGCATAAAACCACAAAGCATCAATTATAGGCTATAGCAGTAATAAGATTGACATAAAATAGCATGCAACCAAAGACTATATGTCCCATGATTTTCTAAAATGGTCACTCATTAATTTACAGGTAGCTATTTATCTCATATTAGGCCTGTGTTGCTTTTGGGAGAGCAAAAAAAATAGTGACTATAGCAGGTATTGAACCCCGGCCAAATAATCACTAATCAGGTGCGCTAACCTCAACCCTAGTAGACATGCATAATAAAAAGCTCTGTTAACGTATATCATATTATGAGTACACAGCCTCGAATAGAAAAGATGACTGCTTCTTCCAGCCCGCCAACAAATTACATCATGCACCCTCACTGTTAGCAAACTTACCTCCAACATGCCCCTCGCTTGCGCGAGAAGGCACAAGTTTTTGGTGGGGCTTGTTGAGTTGGCTACTTTTGCATGAAGGCAGAGCGGGTCGATGACGGTTGACGATTTTGACAATGAATGTACTAGGAAAATAAATTTTTGTCGACCAGAGGTGACTGAATTAATGTTCAGGCTTATTGATAATTGTTATGGTAATGAAGTATAATTTCAAAACATGAGCACATAAACAAGTAATAATAAACATGAATCATCATTATATTTCTTCACAGCAATCTGTTAAATGCCTTTTCAGCCCTTCCACTTGTGTTAGCAGTGTGGAATGGGACAGAAAGTGCGCACATGAGTTTTCCTGTGAGGGTAGTGGTGTATCCAGGGAGAGAACTAATCTTCTGAAATTTAATTTGTGGTCTTATACTGCCATCTATTGGAATTATTTAGCAACTGCAGTAGTACTGAATAAATTGTATATCCTTACTAAAGTAGTAATTATTCAGAATCGCAAAATATACAATTTTCTAGGTAATTTTATCACGTACAACCATAAAATAACTATTTAAATGAAACTGACAAACACCATACATTTAGTTAATAATAAAAAATAAAAAAATGTTTTATTTAGATGGGTGTCATTATCTGCGAAAGGGGGTCTTAACAAAAAACTACCGACACTGGACACAGACACTAAAACAAGCTTTTTAAAATTATAAATCTGGTAGCTCTTTACTTTACTGAGCAGTTCGTTTTCATGTGTGTGCTGCCTGCCATGTCATCAGATGAGTAGATCTGTGAATAATGAAATGTAATACATTTTTGCCACGCTTTCACATTGTGGCCTAGTTTCTAATGATGTAAGTTTTGGCAGACATCAACAAAATTACTCATAGAACTGAGGTCGTCATATTGTTCTTTTTTTCAAGTCGGACACCATTTTAATCAGGATAATCTCCTCTTTCTAATTATATAAGGCTGGGCAGTGTATTCTGCTGTCATTGATCGATAAAGACCAGAAATAGTCACAAGTTGCCATTTTTCCCCCTTCTTCCTCGTTATGCAGACATAAGCACACTTGGCACCATTGAGATGCGGATGTTTACTTTCTACACAAGTTATTTTTCAGTTTTGTCCTAAGAACAGATTGTAGGGGTAAAATAAAAAAGGTATACCTTTTTTGGTGCCATTTAAGGAAAATGGAATTCTAAGGATCATTGCAGTCAGAAGAGGCTCAGCGAAGGTTTGTTCCAATTCATTTGCTATGGCCTCGCCCTAGTGTTCCAGCTCAACCAACCTTCTTTGGATGTTTTTCAGCCTTGGGTGAATTTTGACTCGTTCTATTGTTCAGCTTACTGATAGAGATAGTCACAATGTTTAACTATGCAGGTTTTTTATCGACTTGTTGTTGGTGATCTCAAGATCAAGTTTGCTTCTTGAACATTAGATATGTGAAATTGTGGTTTTGTTTATTGTTTACATTCAAGGCCATCAAGCTCTATTAGCTGTAAGCTATAGCTAGGCTGGACAATAGAACGAGTCAAAATTCACCCAAGGCTGAAAAATGGCAAAGGAGCGTTGGCTAAGCTGGAACACTAGCGCGAGCCCATATCAAATTAATGGAAACGAACGTTCGCAGAGCCTGTTGGGCTGGAGTGACGATTAGAATTCCATTTTGCCAAAATGGCAGCAAAAAATGTATCCCTTTTTATTTTACAACTACAATCTGTTCTTTGGATGAAACTGGAAGAAAAAAAACTTGTGTAGAAAGGAAACATCCGCACCTCGATGGTGCCAGGTGTGCTTATGTCTGTATAACGAGGAAGTAGGGAAACAGTTAGGGATGTACGATATATCGGTGAACATATCGGAATTGGAGAATATTAGCTAAAAATGACATTATCTGTATCGGCCCGATGTCTAGTTTAACGCCGATGTGCAAAACCGATGTCAAAGCTGATGTGCAATACCTACAGTGGCTTGCGAAAGTATTCACCCCCTTGGCATTTTTCCTAACCTGGAATTACAAATAATTTTGGGGGGTTTGTATCATTTGATATACACAACATGCCTACCACTTTGAAGATGCAAAATATTTTTTATTGTGAGAGAAAAAAACAAGAAATAAGACAAAAGAACTGAACTTGAGTGTGCTTAACTAGTCCCCCCCCCCCACCCCCACCCCAAGTCAAAACTTTGTAGAGCCATCTTTTGCAGGAAGTACAGCTGCAAGTCTCTTGGGGTGTGTCTCAAAAGCTTAGCACATCTAGCCACTGTGATTTTTGCTTATTCAAGGAAAACCGGCTCCAGCTCCTTCAAGTTGGATGGGTTCTGCTGGTGAACAGCAATCTTAGTCATACCACAGATTCTCAATTGGATTGAGGTCTGGCTTTGTGACTAGGCCATTCCAAGACATTTAAATGTTTCCCCTTAAACCAGTCGAGTGTTGCTTTAGCAGTATGCTTAGGGTCATTGTCCTGCTGGAAGATGAACCTCCGTCCCAGTCTAAAATCTCTGGAAGACTGAAACAGGTTCCCCTCAAGAATTTCCCTGTATTTAACGCCATCCATCATTCCCACAATTCTGACCAGTTTCCCAGTCCCTGCTGATGGAAAAACATCCCCACAGCATGATTCTGCCACCACCATGCTTAACTATTGGGATGGTGTTCTCGGGGTGATGGGAGGTGTTGGGTTTGCGCCAGACATAGCGATTTCCTTGATGGCCAGAAAGCTCCATTTTTTTCTCATCTGACCAGAGTACCTTTTTCCATATGTTTAGGGAGTCTCCCACATGCCTTTTGGCGAACACCAAATGTGTTTGCTTATTTTTTTCTTTAAGCAATGGCTTTTTTCTGGCCACTCTTCCATAAATCCCAGCTCTGTGGAGTGTACGGTTTAAAGTGGTACTATGGACAGATACTCCCATCTCCGCTGTGGAGCTTTGCAGCTCCTTCAGGGTTATCTTTGGTCTCTTTGTTGCCTTTCTGATTAATGCCCTCCTTGCCTGGTCTGTGAGTTTTGGTGGGCAGCCCTTTCTTGGCAGGTTTGTTGTGGTGCCATATTCTTTCCATTTTTTAAATAATGGATTTAATGGTGCTCTGTGGGATGTTCAAAGTTTCAGATATCTTTTTATAACCTAACCCTGATCTGTACTTCTCCACAACTTTGTCCCTGACCTGTTTGGAGAGCTCCATGGTCTTCATATTGCCGCTTGCTTGGTGGTGTTGCAGACTCTGAGGCCTTTCAGAACAGGTGTGTGTGTGTGTATATACATACGTACATACATACAAACAAACAGTTCAAGTCGGAAGTTTACATACACCTAAGGGTGCTCGAGCGGCTAGATGTTCTTTACCATTCGGCCATCAGATTTTCCACCAATGCTCCTTATAGGACACATCGCTGCACTCTATACTCCTCTGTAAACTGGTCATCTCTGTATACCGGTCGCAAGACCCACTGGTTGATGCTTATTTACAAAACCCTCTTAGGCCTCACCCCCCCTATCTGAGATACAGTTGAAATCAGAAGTTTACATACACCTTACATGCTGACCAGACCGGACACGTTGCGTGCATCGCAAAATAAATTTAGAAATCCATGTTATTCCATTATTGCACCTACACTGCTCGCGCGCGCCAACGAGCGTCTGCGACGCCAAGGGCTAAATAGAACTCATTCCTATTTCTGACGCAGATCGCGCTGCAAGTCCTGCCTCTCCCATCTCCTCATTGGTTTATAGAAGCAGGTACCCACGTGCCATCTCCTCATTGGTTATACCCACGTGAGTGATAGAAAGACAAACTGTTTTGCCGGTAGTCGTGGTAATACAATGAAAGTTTAGATGCGATCACCATATAATTTAAACAATGAAAAAGCCTGGAAGGAGGAGAGATGACTAGAAACGATTCGGTTGGCCGTTTTATGTGTGGATTAATTGTCGGAGTAGAGATCCTTGTCCATTTCAGGTAAAATAACAACTTAATGTTTATATCCCAGGACAGATTAGCTAGCAACAGCAAGCTAGCTAAATGGGACAAATTAACGTTAGCTAGCAAGTGCAAGCTAACTAGCTAAATTACCATACATGTTTAATGCTTTTCGACCTGTCCCCAAATTAATGTAATTGGTTCAGAGTTTGTTTTGATCGCGTGGGGGGGGGGGGGGCAAAATACATTTATGCACGATAGCGCACACGCGCAGCCGGTTTGGGCAAGGTGTTAGCCAAATACATTTAAACTCTGTTTTTCACAATTCCTGACATTTAATCCTAATAAAAATTCCCTGTTTTAGGTCAGTTAGGATCACCACTTTATTTTAAGAATGTGAAATGTCAGAATAATAGTAGAGAATAATTTATTACAGCTTCTATTTGTTTCACATTCCCAGTGGGTCAGAAGTTTACATACACTCAATTAGTATTTGGTAGCATTACCTTTAAATTGTTCAACTTAGGTCAAATGTTTCGGGTAGCCTTCCACAAGCTTCCCACAATAAGTTGGGTGAATTTTGGCCTATTCCTCCTAACAGAGCTGGTGTAACTGAGTCAGGTTTGTAGGCCTCCTTGCTCACACACACTTTTTCATTTCTGCTCACAGATTTTCTATGGGATTGAGGTCAGGGCTTTGTGATGGCCACTCCAATACCTTGACTTTGTTGTCCTTAAGCCATTTTGTCACAACTTTGGAAGTATGCTTGTGGTCATTGTCCATTTGGAAGACCTATTTGCGACCAAGCTTTAACTTCCTGACTGATGTCTTGAGATGTTGCTTCAATATATCCGCATAATTTCCCCTCATGATGCCATCTATTTTGTGTAGTGCACCAGTCCCTCCTGCAGCAAAGCACCCCCACAACATGATGCTACCACCCCCGTGCTTCACGGTTGGGATGGTGTTCTTCGGCTTGCAGCCTCCACCTTTTCCCTCCAAACATAACGATGGTCATTATGGCCAAACAGTTCAGTTTTTGTTTAATCAGACCAGAGGACATTTCTCCAAAAAGTACGATCTTTGTCCCCATGTGCAGTTGCAAACCGTAGTCTGGCTTTTTTATGGCGGTTTTGGAGCAATGGCTTCTATCTTGCTGAGCAGCCTTTCAGGTTATGTCGATATAGGACTTGCTTTACTGTGGATATAGATACTTTTGTACCTGTTTCCTCCAGCATCTTCACAAGGTCCTTTGCTGTTGTTCTGGGATTGATTTGCACTTTTCGCACCAAAGTACGTTCATCTCTAGGAGACAGAACGCTTCTCCTTCCTGAGCGGTATGACGGCTGCGTGGTCCCATGGTGTTTATACTTGCGTACTATTGTTTGTACAGATGAAAGTGGTACCTCCAGGCATTGTGAAATTGCTCCCAAGGATGAACCAGACTTGTGGAGGTCTACAATCTTTATTCTGAGGTCTTGCCTGACTTCTTTTGATTTTCCCATGATGTCAAGCAAAGAGGCACTGAGTTTGAAGGTAGGCCTTGAAATACATCCACAGGTACACCTCCAATTGACTCAAATTATGTCAATTAGCCTTTCAGAAGCTTCTAAAGCCATGACATCATTTTCTGGACTTTTCCATGCTGTTTAAAGGCACAGTCAACTTAGTGTATGTTAACTTCTGACCCACTGGAATTGTGATACAGTGAATTATAAGTGAAATAATCAGTCTGTAAACAATTGTTGGAAAATTTACTTGTCATGCTCAAAGTAGATGTCCTAACCGACTTGCCAAAACTATAGTTTGTTAACAAGAAATGTGTGGACTGGTTGAAAAACGAGTTTTAATGACTCCAACCTAAGTGCATGTAAACTTCCGACTTCAACTGTATATTTCCTTATAGTAAACAATTGGATAACCTCAGAGTTCCATGATACATTTTTTGTTTACATTTTAACTACCAGCAACGTGGGCAGGTCTCATTGCCAACAATAGTAAAGCACAATAAGCTGTGAATAGAACGTTCGGAAAGCGAGTTGGTGCCACGGTGCTCAATAGAACTAATAGGAGCTGGCACGATGAAAAATTCCTTGAAATAAGGCCTGTTTTTTTTTGTGATTACTTCAAAACTACAGCAAACAGCTGGGACATATGGTAATCTTATGAAACTGGGTTCCGCGGCAGATGCAATGTACTAGGTTTTATCAGAAAAAAAGCATTGTTAAAAATGTATAGCTAGCTAGATGTGCTTTTTTACAGAGATGGCTACAGTTAAATCAGTAAAATGCATATTTTTTCATTTTTCCCCCCAGATTCTGCTGAGGTTATCCAGTCCAGGCTGAACGAACAGGAGGGCAGAGAGGAGTTCTACGTACACTATGTTGGATGTGAGTGGGACACACACAGCACTTCTTCTACTTTCCTCCACCTCCCTTTATCATTTCTTCCTTCTCCGCCAACCCTCTCTCTAACTCTCCCATGGTCTTGTAGTTAACAGACGTCTGGATGAGTGGGTGGGCAAGGCTCGTCTGGCACTGACCAAGACGGCGAAGGACGCAGTGACAAAAATCGCTGAGGGTGGTGGAGGGGGCGAGCTGGGGGAGCAGCCCGAGAGGAAGATCACCCGCAACCAGAAACGCAAACATGATGAGATCAACCACGTGCAGAAGGTAGGCTAGTGCAGGAGGTTCTAGACTACATACCCCAACAGCGGTGGATCATATCCCCATTGTCAATTTCTAAACTGTTCTTCTGTCAGTTAGATTCAGATATTAAATGGGCTCCCTCTATTTTTGTTTTCTAA
The DNA here is from genome assembly GCF_045679555.1 of Salvelinus alpinus. NCBI lineage: Eukaryota > Metazoa > Chordata > Actinopteri > Salmoniformes > Salmonidae > Salvelinus > Salvelinus alpinus. Next base: position 49,632,018 of record NC_092091.1, read on the forward strand.
TCGAACTGCTCTTTCCCGCCAGACGTACGCAGAGATGGACCCCACCACAGCTGCCCTGGAAAAGGAGCATGAGGCGGTAAGCGTGTGTAGCTATAATGTCATGCACTTTTTGATATACAGTACCAGTCGAAAGTTTGGACACCTATTCATTCCAGGGTTTTTCTTTATTTGTATTTTTTTCTACATTGTACAATAATAGTGAAGACATCAAAACTATGAAATAACACGCATGGAATCATGTAGTTACCAAAAAAGTGTTAAACAAATGAAAATTTATTTTATATTTGAGATTCTTCAAAGTAGCCACCCTATGCCTTGATGACAGCTTCGCTCCCTCTTGGCATTCTCTCAACCAGCTTCATAAGGTAGTCACCTGGAATGCATTTCAATTAACAGTTGTGCCCTGTTAAAAGTTAATTTTGTGGAATTTCTTTCCTTCTTAATGCGTTTGAGCCAATCAGTTGTGTTGTGACAAGGTAGTGGTGGTATACAGAATATAGCCCTATTTGGTAAAAGACCAAGTCCATATTATGTCAAGAACAGCTCAAATAAGCAAAGAGAAACAACAGTCCATCATTACCTTGACTGACCTTCATGTCTTAATCTGGTCAGGCAATACGCCATCCCATCTGGTTTGTTTTTAGTGGGACATCATTTGTTTTTCAACAGGACAATTGAAAATAATAGTGATGTCTTCACTATTATTCTACAATGTAGAAAATAGTAAAAATAAAGAAAAACCCTTGAATAAGTAGGTGTGCCAAACTTTTGACTCATACTGTATGTAGTTGTAAGACAATACAATTTCTAGAGAAGGGGGGGAAAGTAAAAAATGTGTCCTTGCCTCTCTCCCAGATCACTAAAGTGAAGTACGTGGACAAGATCCAGATTGGAAACTTCGAGATTGACGCCTGGTACTTCTCCCCATTCCCAGAGGACTACGGCAAGCAGCCCAAGCTGTGGATCTGCGAGTACTGCCTCAAGTACATGAAGTACGAGAAGACCTTCAGATACCACCTGGTCAGTGACTGTCAGCTTCATCAGTTTAAAAGCACTGTTAGCTTCAGCATTGCTGTTGTCTTTCATTACCATCTAGCATTTGAGACTAGCACTTCTATTTGACCAATATACAGTTGAAAAGCTTTGGACCACATACTTATGTTTCATCCTTCTCCACCTCTATTTCCTCTCTACCTTTCCTTCTCACTCTATCTGTTCCTCCAGTCCCAATGTCAGTGGAGGCAGCCTCTTGGGAAAGAGATCTACAGGCGGAGCAACATCTCTGTGTACGAAGTGGACGGACGCGACCACAAGGTAAGAACACAGGAGGCAGGACCAAACCACAGAGAATTACCCCAAAATGCCCTGAAAGCAATTTAAACAGGTCTTAGTTAACTGGGAACAAGAACAACCTAGACCTTACAACTTAAGTCTTGGGGGTACCCCTAATTTGCATATGTTTGTTCCAGCACTAACATAACTGACTCCTCTTCATTGAGTATCTGCAAGGTGTATTAAAATGAACAAACCCACTGACGGTAATACTGACCCTCGTCTCTTTCTGTAGATCTACTGCCAGAACCTGTGTCTACTGGCCAAGCTCTTCCTGGACCACAAGACGCTGTACTTTGACGTGGAGCCTTTTGTATTTTACATTCTGACTGAAGTCAACAGGCAGGGAGCACACATAGTGGGATACTTCTCCAAAGTAAGTACTGGTCCCAGTACAGGGATGGGGATATCTGTGGCTGCTTGTCCAAAGTATAAATGTATAAACTCAGCAAAAAAATAAACGGCTCTTTTTCAGGACCCTGTCTTTCAAAGATAATTTGTGAAAATCCAAATAACTTCATAGATCTTCATTGTAAAGGGTTTAAACACTGTTTACCATGCTTGTTCAATTAACCATGGACAATTAATGAACATGCACCTATGGAACGGTCGTTAAGACACTAACAGCTTACAGACGTTAGGCAATTAAGTTCACAGTTATGAAAACTTAGAACACTAAAGAGGCCTTTCTACTGACTCTGAAAAACACCAAAAGAAAGATGCCCAGGGTCCCTGCTCATCTGCGTGAACGTGCCTTAGGCATGCTGCAAGTAGGCATGAGGACTGCAGATGTGGCCAGGGGAATAAATTGCAATGTCCGTACTGTGAGACGCATAAGACAACGCTACAGGGAGACAGGACGGACAGCTGATCTTCCTCGCAGTGGCAGACCACGTGTAACAACACCTGCACAGGATCGGTACATCCGAACATCACACCTGCGGGACAGGTACAGGATGGCGGCAACAACAACTGCCCGAGTTACACCAGGAACGCACAATCCCTCCATCAGTGCTGACTGTCCGCAATAGGCTGAGAGAGGTTGGACTGAGGGCTTATAGGCCTGTTGTAAGGCAGGTCCTCACCAGACATCACCGGCAACAACGGGCACAAACCCACCGTCGCTGGACCAGACAGGACTGTCAAAAAGGGCTCTTCACTGACGAGTCGCGGTTTTGTCTCACCGGGGGTGATGGTCGGATTCGCGTTTATCGTTGAAGGAATGAGCATTACACCGAGGCCTGTACTCTGGAGCGGGATCGATTTGGAGGTGGAGGGTCCATCATGTTCTGGGTCGGTGTGTCACAGCATCATCGGACTGAGCTTGTTGTCATTGCAGTCAATCTCAACGCTGTGCGTTACAGGGAAGACATCCTCCTCCCTCATGTGGTACTCTTCCTGCAGGCTCTTCCGGACATGACCCTCCTGCATGACAATGCCACCAGCCATACTGCTCGTTCTGTATGTGATTTCCTGCAAGACAGGAAAGTCAGTGTTCTGCCATGGCCAGCGAAGTGCCCGGATCTCAATCCCATTGAGCACGTCTGGGACCTGTTGGATCGGAGGGTTAGGACTAGGGCCATTCCCCCCCAGAAATGTCCGGGAACTTGCAGTTGCCTTGGTGGAAGAGTGGGGTAACATCTCACAGCAAGGACCGGCAAATCTGGTGCAGTCCATGAGGTGGAGATGCACTGCAGTACTTAATGTAGCTGGTGGCCACACCAGATACTGACTGTTACTTTTGATTTTGACCCCCCTTTGTTCAGGGACAGATTATTCAATTTCTGTTAGTCACATTTCTGTGGAACTTGTTCAGTTTGTCTCAGTTGTTGAATTATGTTCATACAAATATTTACACATGTAAGTTTGCTGAAAATAAATGCAGTTTATTTACAGTGAGAGGACGTTTCTTTTTTTGCTGAGTTTATCTGTAATGTAGCTGTTTATTCTTTTGGGGGGGTTAGAAACAGATTTCATAAATGGTTGTAATTTAAATCAAATGTTATTTTTCACATGCGCCGAATACAACCGGTGTAGACCTTACAGTGTAATGCTTACTTACAAGCCCTTAACCAACAATGCAGTTTTAAGAAAAAAATACATGCAAAGAAAATATTTATTAAATAAACTGAAGTAAACAATAAAAAAAAACTAATTTGAAAATAGAAAATAACAATTTGAAGAGCAGCAATAAAATAACAGTAACGAGGCTATATACAGGGGGTACCGGTACAGAATCAATGTGCTGAGGGTTAGTCGAGGTAATTGAGGTAATTTGTACATGTAATTCAAATAGTCCGGGTAGCCATTTGGTTATCTGTTCAGAAGTCTTATGGCTTGAGGGTAGAAGCTGTTAAGAATCCTTTTGGACCTAAAAATGTCTCATGTCTTGAGGAAAGTCCCAAATCTGAAGGAAATTGTTCATTGTTTTAGGTGAACGGATAACTGGTATAGTGTAGGCCTATAAAAGCTGATCTTGTTGTGTGTTCCACAGGAGAAAGAGTCTCCAGATGGGAATAACGTGGCGTGTATCCTCACCCTCCCACCCTACCAGCGCAGAGGATACGGAAAGTTCCTCATAGCCTTCAGTGAGTGGGTTACACACACACACACACACACACACACACACACACACTAGAGCTGGGCAATATGGACAAAATATTATGCTAAATTGACAATTATCAGGTCAACGATAAATTGTGCGTTAATTTAATACAATTATTAAGCACCATATATTTTATTATACCCCTTAAACTTCTACTTTGAATGTTACCAATTTTCCCGTTAGCAATAGCTCATATTAGCCGGCTTAGGCCTATTCCATTTCAAACTTCACATTTCTAGTAAAGGCTACTTATCATTATTGTCAATATCAGTAAAATGTTGTTTATAAATGGCCGGTTTGGTTGGTGACAATCATTTTTGGTTTATCGTCCCAGCTCTAACACACACTATCACACATGTTCTCTCTCTTTCTCTCCCCCCCAGGTTATGAGCTGTCTAAATTGGAGAGTACGGTGGGTTCTCCAGAGAAGCCCCTGTCAGACCTGGGCAAGCTGAGCTACAGGAGCTACTGGTCCTGGGTGCTGCTGGAGATCCTCAGGGACTTCAGGGGCACACTCTCCATTAAGGACCTCAGGTACACACAGACAAGTGACTATTTTCACCTCACCATAAATACATTCTCATGTACAGTACCAGTCAAAAGTTTGGACACACCTACTCATTCCAGGGTTTTTTTTATTTTTTTTACTATTTTCTACATTGTAGACTAGCAGTGAAGACATCAAAACTATGAAATAACACATATGTAATCATGTTAAAAGTTATTTTGTGGAATTTCTTTCATTCTTAATGCGTTTGAGCCAATCAGTTGTGTTGTGACAAGGTAGGGATGGTATACAGAAGATAGCCCTATTTGGTAAAAGACCAAGTCCATATTATGACAAGAACGGCTAAAATAAGCAAAGAGAAATGACAGTCCATCATTACTTTAAGACATGAAGTTCAGTCAATTCGGAAAATTTCAAGAAGCCATCAAGCGCTTTGATGAAACTGGCTCTCACGAGGACTGCCGCAGGAAAGGAAGATCCAGAGTTACCTCTGCTGCAGAGGATAAGTTCATGAGAGTTATCCACGTCATAAATTGCAGCCCAAATAAATGCTTCAAAGTTCAAGTAACAGACACATCTCAACATCAACTGTTCAAAGGAGACTGTGTGAATCAGGCCTTCATGGTCGAATTGCTGCAAAGAAACCACTACTAAAGGAGACCAATAGAAAGAAGAGACTTGCTTAGGCCAAGAAACACGAGCAATGGACATTAGACCGGTAGAAATCTGTCCTTTGGTCTGATGAGTCCAAATTTGAGATTTTTGGTTCCAACCACCGTGTCTTTGTGAGACGCAGAGTAGGTGAACCGATGATCTCAACATGTGTGGTTCCCACCGTGAAGCTTGGAGGATGTGTGGGGGTGCTTTGCTGGTGAAACTGTCAGTGATTTATTTTGAATTCAAGGCACACTGAACCTGCATGGCTACAATAGCATTCTGCAGTGATACGCCATCCCATCTGGTTTGCACTTAGTTCCGCTATCATTTGTTTTTCAACAGGAGAATGACCGAAATCACACCTCCAGGCTGAGTAAGGGCTATTTGACCAAGTTAGGAGAGGGATGGAGTGCTGCATCAGATGACCTGGCCTCCACAATCACCCGAACCTCAACTCAATTGAGATGGTTTGGGATGAGTAGGACCGCGTAGTGAAGTAAAAGCAGCCAACAAGTGCTCAGCATACAGTGGTTGCTCCACTAAAAGTTTTGCGATTATGCTGCGGTACTTAGAGGTAATTTGTGGTTTAGTACGGTACCCTACGTCATTGCTCCAGACCAGCGCAAGGGGGAGTTAGAGCACTGATTATGCTTTTGGGTCCTACTGTGTCTGACAATGAATGGGTGACATAAACCTAAATAGAAACTGTTAATTGTGCACGACTTCACACTAAGGTTTTTATTTTGTTAGGATTATTTTGCTCTTACTGTAGTAGTGTATTGGCCTGCAGTTCTTCAGCTATATCCACTGAAAGCGTTCAAGGCACGAGGGCAGGGGCCACGGGATGGGCCGCAGAGCTGCGCACAGAGACGGACCTAGCCCATGGGGAAAGGAGGAGGAGGGAGGGGGGGTAAACCCCCACTCTGCCACACTGGGTAGCACAGAGGAACACTTTAAGGGGCATTGCACTAATAAGGGCGCTGACTAGGGAAACGTTCCCGCTGTTCTTAGTGCCAGTCTGCACGTTCAAACTAAAACAATGTAACTAATAATGACATCTTTATGCTTTCGTTAATAAAATAATTATAAAAATACTCTTTCAAAATGCCAATGTTTATTTAGTTATGGATCCATAACGAATTACTATGGGAATAAATATCACTGAATTACAGAAATATTGGAACAAAGTTGTCTAATGAAATTAAACAAATTGTTGCTTACTGGAAAATACTCTTTCAAAAACACACGGTCACGTTGTACCGCACCATTATGGCTATTAGCAGGTAGCTGGACAATAGACTTGCCTAGAAGGTGGGTAGGGGGAGAAATCTATCGTCAAATCTATTTCTTAGTTAGGTTGGCTGTATCACAACCGGCCGGGATTGGTTGCAATTTCAGTTTAATCTACCAGAAAAGACGAGACAAATAATACAACAAAGTATTATTATTATTATGTATCACATCCGACCGTGATTGGGAGTCCCATAGGGCGGCGCACAATTGGCTCAGTGTTTCTCTCCCTCTTAAAACAGAAATATATATTTTGGCCTTTACAAATATTATTTTGGCCTTTATTCAGATTACAATCGCTCTTTCATAATAAAAAAAACAATTGTTATATATTATCAAGTTGATAGTCATATAGCCGGCACCTACATAAAGCTGAGTGACTCACTCATGGCTTTGGATCAAAATAAATAAATACCAACATTCTTTCTGATAGTCTTCTCATAATTTTTGGGGGGGGGTTATCCTGACCTGGACACCATGTACAGTATTATAACAGCCCATTATGGGCTATTAGCAGGACAATATACCTTTACCAACGCTTCTTGTATTTTGATACTTTGTGGATGGGGCCTCCCCAGTGGCGCAGCTAAGTCACCGCATCACAATGCAAAATGCATTGCTACAGATACCCATGCCGGCCGCCACCGGTAGACCCATGAGGTAGCTTTTGGTTTAAATTTAGAATCCTCCAATCCTCTATATGTAATTATTGGCAGAGAGTCAGGTCATATTTTTCAATATACTGTAGGCCTACCGTAGACGATATGAGTCTCACTAGTGTTGAGTAATGTACTGTTAAAAGTGGTGTAGGTCTTATTTATTTAAAGAGCATATTGAAGTTAGAAGCAATGGGATTCGAAGCAATAGCCTACAACTATTTTAGCACAGTTTCACGCTGCTCTGAGACAAGCATGGGGACTGGTCCGTTTGGGTATTGGTTAGACTACAATTATGGTGTAGAAATGTTATGCTCTCAGTGTAACCTTTTTATTTAACTAGGCAAGTCAGTTAAGAAGAAATTTTTATTTACAAGGACAACCTACTCCTTCCTCCCCGTCGGGGAATTGAGTCCCAGTCTTCCGCGTGCCCGCATGACACGGGATTCTTTAGCTAAATAGCCAAGTACTGTAGTCTACTCCCGACGTCACGTTGTACAGCGCCATATTTTCCGTTCCATCCCAACGGAAACCCAGAGGGTTTTTCTTGGAATAAAAACACCATAATATTAAGCAACATTTCTTAAAATCAGTCCCAAATACTATGGTCTTATAAAAGAAAAAAGTTTTATATTCTCTAGTACAGCCACTACTGAAGGCCATCAAATGCTAGTCAAAGATGCCCTCTTCTGGTCAAACTAGCATTAATGGTACCAGTGGTTGGCACTTAAATAACGTGCTGTGCTGCAGTACGCTGCAACTTTTAAAGGACGAACCACTCTGTGGGAATTCCTTCAAGATTGTTGGAAAAGCATTCCAGGAGACTACCTCGTGAAGCTGGTTGAGAGAATGCCACAGTGTGCAAAGCCGTCAAGGAAAAGGGTGGTCAAGGAAAAGAATCTCAAGTATAAAATATATTTTGATTTGTTTAACACTTTTTTTTGGTTACTACCTGATTCCATATGTGTTATTTCATAGTTTTGATGTCTTTATTCTACAATTCTACAATGTATTTATTCTAAAAATTCTTTTTTTTTTTTTTTTAACTTAAATGAGTATGTGTCCAAACTTTTGACTGGTACTGTATGTGAATATCCATCCACAACATTGGTACACCTGCATTCACTTGTACATATGTCAAGTACTCCCACATCATAACTGTACACATATGACCTCACACACACTCAGCCCCAGATTCTCATTGCTCTCCCCCCTCCACAGTCAGATGACCAGTATTACCCAGGGTGACATCATCAGTACGCTGCAGTCCCTCAACATGGTGAAATACTGGAAAGGCCAGCACGTCATCTGTGTCACGCCCAAACTGGTTGAGGAACACCTCAAGAGCGCCCAGTACAAGAAGCCGCCAATTACAGGTAGACATGTGTCCTATTGACGTCTCATACCCTCCATCCCAAATTACACCTTATTCCCTACACTACTGTTCAAAAGTTTGCGGTCACTTAGAAATGTCCTTGTTTCTGAAAGAAAAGCAAACAAATGTGTCCATTAAAATAACATCAAATTGATCAGAAATACAGTGTAGACATTGTTAATGTTGTAAATGACTATTGTAGCTGGAAACGGCAGATTTTTAATGGAATATATACATAGGTGTACAGATGCCCATTATCAGCAACCATCACTCCTGTGTTCCAATGGCACGTTATGTTAGCTAATCCAAGTTAATCATTTTAAAAGGCTAATTGATCATTAGAAAACCCTTTTGCAATTATGTTAGCACAGCTGAAAACTTGTTCTGATTAAAGAAGCAATAAAACTGGCCTTCTTTAGACTAGTTGAGTATCTGGAACATCAGCATGTGTGGGCTCTTGAGGATATCATAGTGTTACTAATATGTGTGTGTATGAGGGGCTCGTCCATGTGCGTCACATGTATGTTTTCTTTTGTGTGTGTGTGTGTGTGTGTGTGAGACCCTGACCAGAATGTTTCTGTCTCCTCAGTTGACACCGTGTGTCTGAAGTGGGCCCCGCCCAAACATAAGCAAGCCAAGTTCTCCAAGAAGTGAGGGAAGGTGCTAGTGACATCATGCCAGACCACCCAACCCACACACGCATGGTATTTGACCTCCAATTCCCTTCTTCCCTCCACTTGTTCTTTGTCCCCAGTTTATACTATTTGTTGTGAAGAGGAACCAATATGTACATTACTAGCGTCTTTTTTTCTTTTTTTTTAAATAAACAAGAATATTGATATTCACTTGGGTGGTCTTGTTTCTTTCCTTTAACTTTGTGATTTGTACTGACAATTTCTACTTGACTCAATAGCAGTGTTTCTCCTAGATATATTTTTCCCTTGGTGGGGTGCACCTGAAGCAACTACTATGAAGACTGAGTGAAGACTACTCCTATATGCTTTGAAAATACTGGTAATAACAATCAGGGATGCAATAAAAAAACGGTCAGTATTGTTATTGATAAAAAATAAATAAATAACAATGGTATTATATGGCGCACAGTTGTTACTCAATTGTGTAAAGTGATATGACATGAAGTGAGAGAAGGCAGTTGGTATTAGATTTCACATGGCGGCTTTAGGTATTTTCTCAACAAATTTCCATAAGGCTCTTGCCTTGACGACTTTGTCTATATTGTCATGGTGATAATAAGACATTTTAAAGGAATTGAATGGGAAGGCAGGGGTGTACAACTTGTGTTAGAGCAAAAGCTTGCACACCTACCTGAATACCGGTAGACTTACTTTGCCTGGCTACTCATCCATATCGCTCTGGCCAACTGACACTTCTTCTCCACGATGAGTCTGGATTTGCCTCCTTGACGATTTTTAAAAAATGCGACCACATTCTGATTGGTCCCAGAAACCGATGGGTTTGGCCAAAGCCGGCCTACATGATGATGTTTTCAACTTTGATACTCTTATTGGTTAGATTTGTTAGACGATCCAATAGCTGATGAATTTGTTTTGTACACCACCCCTCATTTTGAAGTCCGTTTCAGATTGACTGAATGTATGTAGCGATCTATAGAGCATCAGAATTAAAGTCTGAGTGATTCGTCAGGCAAACACTTACTAGTCAGCTGAGCTGCACTGTTTCAGGACCGTCTTAAAGGAATACTTAGTGATTTTGGCAATGAGGCCCTTTAGCAACTTCCCCAGAGTCAGATGAACTCATGGATACTATTTTTATTTCTCTGTCCAGCATGAAGGAAGTTAAGAGGTAGTTTCGCAGCCAATGCTAACTACATTGCCCTCAATGTATTCATACCCCTTGACTTATTACCGGCCAAATATATATATTTTTTTTACGCATTTACACACTACCCTTTTAATGACAAAGTGAAAACATGATTTTAGAAATGTGTAAATTTATTTAAAAAATGATATCCAGAAATATCTAATTTACTTAAGTATACATACCCCTGAGTCAATACATGTTAGAATCACCATTGGCAATTAGTATTTCTGGGTACGTCTTTAAGAGCTTTGCACACGATATTTTCAAGTCTTGCCATATATTCACGCTGATTTAAGTCGAAACTGTAACTAGACCACTCGAGAACATTCAATGTCATCTTGGTTTGCATCTCAAGGGTATATTTGGCCTTGTGTTTTAGGTTATTGTTCTGCTGAAAGGTGAATTTGTCTCCCAGTGTCTGTTGGAAAGCAGACTACACTAGGTTTTCCTCTAGGATTTTGCCTGTGCTTAGCTCTTCTGTTATTTTTATCCCTAAAAGAAAACTCTGTAGTCCTTGCTGATGACAAGCAAACCCATAACATGATGCAACCACCACCATCCTTGAAAATATGAAGAGTGGTACCAAGTGGTGTTGTGTTGGATTTGCCCCAAACAACGCTTTGTATTCAGGACATAAAGTTAATTTATTTTCCTCATTTTTTTGCAGTTTTACTTTAGTGCCTTATTGCAAACAAGATGCATGTTTTGGATTATTTATATTCTATACAGGCTTCCTTGTTTTCACTCAGTCATTTAAGGTTAGTATTGTGGAGTAACTACAAGGTTGTTGAGACGTTCTCATATCAGAGCCATTAAACTCTAATTGTTTTAATGTCATGGTGAAATCTCTGAGTGGTTTCCTTCCTCTCCGGCAACTTAAGTTAGAAAGGACACCTGTATCTTTTGTAGTGACTGGGTGTATTGATAAAGTGTGATGAATAACTTCACCATGCTCAAATGGATGTCTGCTTTTTTTCCTATCTACCAATAGGTGCTCTTTGCGGGGCATTGGCAAACCTCCCTGACCTTTGTGGTTGAATCCGTGTTTGAAATTCACTGCTCAACTGCAGGACCTTACAATTATCTCTATTGTGTGGGGCACAGAGATTATGTAGTCATTGAAAAATCATGTTAACCCCTATTATTGCACACAGAGTGAGTCCATGTTACTCCTGAACTTTAGGCTTGCCATAAGACAGGGTTGAAGAAATATTGACTCAAGACTTTTTTAGATTTTAATTTTAATTAATTTGACATTATGGAGTATTGTATGTAGGCCAGGGACACAATCTCAATGAATCCATTTTATTTTCAGGCTGTAACAGCAATGTGGGAAAAAAGTTAAGGGGTGTGAATACTTTCTGAAGGCAGTGTTACCCATAGACCAGTCATTGCGCTATCGAAGTATCCCTTTAACCGGGTGTGGCCTGCACACAACTCTCCCAGCCTAAAGGAAAAGCACATAATTTAGAAACCTCTAGCACAGAATCAAAGTGAAGATGACATAGGGAGACTAGTTAAATTTCATGACATGTTTCGTTGTCCTTAGGCCTGTATTTTGGCCAAGTTTTATCGATAACCTCTGCTCTTAGCTAAGAGGAGAGTGAGCAGCACGTTCTGATTGGCTAACTCTGCTCAGTTAGAATATGCAGGTAATTACACATGCTCCCCCCTTATCCCTTCCTTTCCAGCTTCCTGTACTGATTCAACCACATTCTTCTGAGATTCACCCTGAAACGGACTCAACTAGCGGGCACGGATAGTGCTCAGTTATTCTGAAATAATTCACGTTTGTTGGTATCAACGCATTCCCTCAACAGCTCTTCTCAGTCGGTGCCGGTTATGACTGTATTGCATTAGTTATAAGAAGCTAAAACATTTTTTTTATCCCAATATGTTGTTTTTCAGCAGATTTTTCCTTTTTATACACTGGATACTACATTCACCCAGCAAAAGACCAATGCTTCCGTTCCGCTCGCTTTGAAGAACAATGACTTGATGTGAACAACACGGAGTTGGAATTTGAATAGGCTTTTACTCAATTCTATTTTCCTAATGTTTTTTCCTAACAATGTAATGATTTTGAAACGGGATGGTGAATCCAGGCAACCAGTTCTAGATTGTTTTGTCACCCCCCTGTAAGCCTATAATTTGTCACTGCCTTTTAAGCTTGTTGATGCTGATAGGCTATTACAGTAGGCTCATACAGGGGTTCCCAAACTTTTCTTGCCTGTGACCCCATTTTGATATTTAAAAAAAGTGATAAACGCTGGGCTAATACCTTTTGTAACACATTTATTTGATGTGCAATAGCAAGGTTGATCTGCTATATATCTTCTCACCTTCAACTCTAAAACCACATAAAAAATGATCAAAGAAGGTTCTACTTTTTCAATGTCTCTTGGTAAAGAACCCCTTTACTACAGAGGTGATCATCGGGAAACTTTCTTTCACTTCTCTTCCACAGGTTTGAGGACAGGTAAAGCTCAAAGTAAGGTGAACAGGTTACCCTATGCTTAATGCTGTCTGGGCTTTGCTTTGTTATTACTGTTGAATAATGTATGCAGACTGTGCTATGACTGCAACTGGTGTGTTGTGAGGAGTGAAGTACACCCTCAGCCGGCCCTGATCTGTTTGTAAATTATAGGCTCCTCTTAGCATTTGTGTAAACTGTGTTGAAGGAATATTGGTATTTGTGTGTGACAAAAGGGGGGGCAAGCGGGGAGAGGTATGTTACCCCTAATCCCACCCTACCCCTTGTACCAAAGTTCTGTCCCCTTCAGCGTGTGGACAGCCTCCCCTGGGGAATCGCATTGTGGGAGGAAGCACAGCTCGAGAAGGAGCATGGCCATGGCAGGTGGACATTCAGATGGGGGGCCGGTGGACACCTGCTCATCGAACATCTCATTCCAAATTCATGGGCATTAATATGGAGTTGGCCCCCCTTTTGCCGCTATAACAGCCTCTACTTGCTTCGATTCAGCTACGCGCATTAGTGAGGTTGGGCCCGGATGTTGGGCGATTTTAGGTTTTGCTCGCAGTCGGCGTTCCAATTCATCCCAAAGGTGTTCGATAGGGTTGAGGTCAGGGCTCTGCAGGCCAGTCAAGTTCTTCCACACCGATCTCGACAAACCATTTCTGTATGGACCTCGCTTTGTACACGGGGGGCATTGTCATGCTGAAACAGGAAAGGCCTTCCCCAAACAAAGTTGGAAGCACAGAATCATCTAGATTGTCATTGCATGCTGAGCGTTAAGATTTCCATTCACTGGAACTAATGGGCCTAGCCCGAACCATGAAAAACAGCCCCAGACCATCATTATTCCTCCACCAAACTTTACAGTTGGCACTATGCATTGGGGCAGGTAGCGTTCTCCTGGCATTTGACAAACCCAGATTCGTCTGTCGTACTTCCAGATGGTGAAACGTGATTCATCACTCCAGAGAACGCATTTCCACTGCTCCAGAGTCCAATGGTGGCGCGCTTTACACCACTCCATCCGATGCTTGGCATTGCACAGGGTGATCTTAGGCTTGGGTGAGGCTGCTCGGTCCTGGAAACCCATTTCATGAAGCTCCCAACTAACAGTTCTTGTGCTGATGTTGCTTCCGGAGGTAGTTTGGAACTCGGTAGTGAGTGTTGCAACCTAGGAGTGCTTCAGCACTCCCGTTCTGTGAGATTGTGTGGCCTACCACTTTGTGGCTGAGCCGTTGTGGCTCTTACACTTTCCACTTCACAATAACAGCACTTACAGTTCACCCGGGCACTTCTAGCAGGGCAGAAATTTGACGAACTGACTTGTTAGAAAGGTGGCCTCCTATGAAAGTACCATGTTGAAAGTTACTGAGCTCTTCAGGAAGGCCATTCTACTGCCAATGTTTGTCTATGGAGTTTGCATGGCTGTGTCTACGATTTTATACACCTTTCAGCAACGGGTGTGGCTGAAATAGCCAAACACACTAATTTGAAGGGTTGTCCACATACTTTGTGTGTATAGTGTATGAAGAGTTTTTCCAAAAGGCTATATCCCCAAAAAATGAACATTGTGTTTTTTTTATCAGAAATCATTGGTTGTGTGTACTTTGTTTAATATATTACTTATCTCAGATTTTCAATTCATACATTTTAGATATGTTTTTTGTTGTTGTTGCAAAACCTAGCTATCTTAAGATGAATGCTCTCACTGTAAGTCGGTCTGGTTAAGAGCATGTGATTAAATGACAATTTCAGATGTAAATGTTTTACATACAGATCTCATATTACTGTATTGAATACTTTTTACAAATATTTTTTTACATGTTAATTTGTCTGAAATTAAACCATCAAGTGATAGATTTTAAACAAATACATTTCTGTTATTGAACAGGTTACTGTACAGTATTCTTCTCATCCCACACACTAAACTCACACACAGACCTTTCAACTTAACAGTGCAACCTATTGGCTTTGACTCTCTTATACACAGGATAAATTACAGATTAGATAGGTGTAGATATATATCTATAGATAGACGGGAGAAATTATCACAGATTACAGCAATGGAAAACCAATGGCCTTGCCCTTGTGACAACCAAGACATTACTCAGCGGGTCTAGAGTGTTTGACATGGAAAGAGGGAGGAGAGAGAACAGGTGTATCAGGGTGTGGGTTTGTTTCAGTTTGAGGGAGAAATATAGATAAAGGGGAGGAGTGAAGACAAGGTGGAGTAAAAACACTAAACAGGACAGGCTGTTGTGGTGGGCATTAAAATTATGGAAGTCTACAAAGCACTCTGTTTGGTGACTACTAGTTGCCCTCCTTTCAAAAGGTAAGAGATGAGATTCCCATTATTCCACTGCTTTTCTTCTATTGACTGATGAATGGAGTCAAGGAGTTGGTAAGGTTATGGAATGGTGGTGGTGGTGGGCCAAATGGACTATTTATAGAATACAGGCATAGCCAATAAAGACAGTCAAAACATTTAATACAATTCTAACTTGAAACTCTCTCTAAGCACCAGTACATCAAATGTGGTGGTGTATGTGGGTTGTCAGAGCCAGCATGGCTCCAACCTCAACGAGGTGAGCCGTACGGTTACTCAGATCGTCTGCCACCCCAACTACATCAGTAGTACCAGTAACAACGACATCTGTCTGCTGAAGCTCTCCACCCCCGTGACTTTTACCAACTACATCTGGCCAGTCTGCCTAGCTGCACCAGGTTGCTCCTTCTATGCTGGCACTACTAGCTGGGTCACAGGCTGGGGCACCATCAGCAGTGGAGGAAGTGAGTACACAGATATAGCTTGCTTTAAGTACAACAGATGATGGATCAGAATTCTGAGAGATCTTGTCTTGTGTATGTTGAGGAAGACCTTTTTCTTATGGGTTGAATGTCTCCTGAGTGTCCTGAGCTGGGCTATTTATAGACAAAAATGTATACTGCAATAAGTTACCTGAATTGATGCGATAACGATAAATAGAACGATAAGTTTATAACATTCGTATGCAATCAGTTTTTTTTATTACACTTTAAACTACTACTAGTTTGATTTTTGTAGCCATCAATTAATGGGACCATTAACCATCACCCATATTAACAAACTTATTTAACTTCAAACTTTACATTTGTCTAGTACAGGCTACTTATCGTAATGAAGAATACCAGCAATGCCTGTGATAAGTGATTGGTATGGTCAGTGTTGATCAATTTTCGGTTTATCATCCCATATCTACCACAGATCCTACAGGAGGTGGATGTGCCAGTAGTGGGAAACAGGCAGTGTAACTAACTATGGAGTTGGCTCCATCACTGAACATGATCTGTGCTGGTCTATCAGCAGGAGGAAAGGATTCCTGTCAGGTAAAATCTCTTGGGTATCCTTTTTGTTTATTACTGTGTCGGTCAATTACACATTGGGCCGATTCTCCCAACACAGGTTATAACTAATCCTAGACTAAAAAGCATTTTCAATAGAGATTCCCCATTGAAAATGCTTCTTCTTCTCAGACTATGGTTTCATCTGGGAAACCGTCCCACTATATTTCATAATCCTGTGAAAATTCAATCTCAGTGACACTATAAATCTGTCTATGCATAGGGGGACTCAGGAGGTCCGATTGTGAGCAAACAGGGTAGTCGCTGGATCCAGTCTGGCGTTGTGAGTTTTGGCCACGGCTGTGCTCTGGCAAATTTCCCAGGTGTGTATGCCAGAGTTTCCCAGTACCAGACCTGGATCAACAGCCAGATCACCAGTGACCAGCCAGGCTTCACCACCTTCTTATCCAGTGGGACTGACTCTGACCTCCGTGTCACCTGCACAGGTCTGCCATCAGTCAGAACCACCACCACCACCACCCCTACTACCACACCTGCACGTACGTACCTATAGTCTAACTTGTGCATATGGCTAAACCTTGATGTGAATCTCTCTACCTCTGTAGCAAATTTGACTACTGGATTACTCCCCTTTTTTATTTGTCTCTCCCTCTGCAGCTGTGGTGTGTGGCAGCGCCAGCGCCTCTTTGAACTCCCGTATTGGTGGGGGAAGCTCGTTGGCGACAGCAGGCTTGTGGCCCTGGATAGCCACCCTACAGAAGAACGGGGCACGCGTCTGCGGGGGCACGTTAGTGGCGGTAGACTCTGTTCTGAGCGATGCTAGCTGCTTCTCCAGGTAAATTAAATCTACCTGTATGTCAAAGGGGAGAGCAAGTAATTAAGTGCTGGATTAAAATGTCAGTCCTTACATGATTCTAAGGAAATCTAGTCATATAACCACATTTTGATTTTTGAAGGTGCAATTACATTAACATTTAGTGACGTTTTCCTTTTCAACCCTCATGAAAAAGGTTAATCAAGGTCAATTAGTCAGATGTAGGACATTCGTACAATCCTTTTGCTAGTGAAAATCCTGTTAGGGTTAGCTGTCCAAAAACACCATCCCTGTTTTACACAACCGGTGCTGCAGAAAGCATGGCCATGGTGTAATCAGTATGTCAATCAGTGTATGGATGTGACTGCATGGGGCCAACTGAGCGACGGACCTCCGTTTGCGTCACTCTCTGCATATTTCTATGTACATCTGTGCGGCTGAATTTTTGGAACGGTCTGCTCCGACGCGCTATTTGCGAAGTGTGTGTAGAACCCTTTACTGTAGCATTTACTGTAGTGTACCAAAGGGGAGAGCCATCAGCCAGCATCTCTCCCAAACTACTGTACAATTCTGGTTTTACCTTGCTGGACAGTTTTTAAAGTTTTGATACCTTTGATACATATATACTGAACAAAAATATAAACGCAACATGAAACAATTTCAACGATTTTAGAGTTACAGTTCATATAAGGAAATTAGTCAATTGAAATAAATCAATTGGGCCCTAATCGATGGATTTCACATGACTGCACAGTGGCGCCGTACTGGGCAGGGGCGCCGGTACAAACATTATTGGGCACAGACACAGTACAAAGGGAAAGAAGGTAGAGACAACAATACATCACGCGAAGCAGCCACAACTGTCAGTAAGAGTGTCCTTGGTTGAGTCTTTGAATGAAGAGATGGAGATAAAACTGTCCAGTTTGAGTGTTTGTAGCAGCTCGTTCCAGTTGCCAGCTGCAGCAAACTGAAAAGAGGATTGACCCAGGGATGTGTCTGCTTTGGGGACCTTTAACAGAATGTGAATGGCAGAACGGTTGGGGGATGAGGGCTGCAGTAGGTACAGTTGAAGTCGGAAGTTTACATACACTTAGGTTGGAGTCATTAAAACACGTTTTTCAACCACTCCACAAACAATTGTTTACAGATTATTTCACTTATAATTCACTGTATCACAATTCCAGTGGGTCAGAAGTTAACATACACTAAGTTGACTGTGCCTTTAAACAGCATGGAAAAGTCCAGAAAATGATGTCATGGCTTTAGAAGCTTCTGAGAGGCTAATTGACATAATGTGTGTCAATTGGAGGTGTACCTGTGGATGTATTTCAAAGCCTACCTTCAAACTCAGTGCCTCTTTGCTTGACATCATGGGTAAATCAAAAGAAATCAGCCAAGACCTCAGAAAACAATTGTAGACCTCCACAAGTCTGGTTCATCCTTGGGAGCAATTTCCAAACGCCTGAAGGTACCTCGTTCATCTGTACGAGCAGCTCACAGATCACTGCACCTGTACATAGCCCATCTGTAAATAGCCCATCCAATCTACCTCATCCTCATACTGTATTTATTTATTTATCTTGCTCCTTTGCACCCCAGTATCTCTACTTGCACATTCATCTCCTGCACATTCTACCATTCCAGTGTTTAATTGCTATATTGTAATTACTTTGCCACCATGGCCTATTTATTGCCTTACTTCCCTTATCCTACCTCATTTGCGCATGCTGTAAATAGACTTTTCTACTGTATTATTGATTGTATGTTTGTTTATTCCATGTGTAACTCTGTGTTGTTGTATGTGTCGAACTGCTTTGCTTTATCTTGGCCAGGTCGCAGTTGCATATGAGAACTTGTTCTCAACTAGCCTACCTGGTTAAATAAAGGTACATTTTTTTTTTTTTTTTTTATTATTCAAAAAAATCTGCTTGATCTCCCCCTTTAAATAAAGGATGAACCGTGGCTGCCTTCAAAGCAATGTGAACCTCCCCAGAGAGGAGAGACAGGTTAAAGATGTCAGAGATAGGCTTGGCGATGATAGGGGCAGCAACCTTAAAGAAGAAAGGGTCTAAACCAGGGGTGGGCAAACCTTTTGGCTCAGGGGCCACATTGAGTTTTTGAAACCAAGTGAAGGGCCACATACTATATGCGTGACAAACATGTGAAGCCTATATTAATTTTCACATTGACACGCAACTACTTGTGTACTGTAGGTGTACATATGCTTGCAGAACAATTCTATCCTTGTACCATGTTTACCCTTTTTATTTGTGAACAGATGTTTCACAAAACTGTCACAAAATTGATATAATTTATAACATCACAGACACAGTCAAACACACACACAGATCCTGCATCTCTACCCTTGCTAAGTACAATCAAACTTAGTCACAATATGCCAACTTAAAAATATATACAGTATATATATATATATATATATTACATGACTGGAGACATGCCAAATGTAAGAGCAGATGTGTAAAAAAAACTATTCTAAAATTTGAGTGAAACATATGGTAAGAGCATCTGTTTAATTTGGAATGGTTTCTCACTGCATAACCATCACCATGAAAAAGCATAATTCTTGCTTACCCCAGTCACGATTATTCGAGTCTTAATGTGAACAATGGTTCTGGTCACCTCTCTTGGCAAGGGCATCAAAGTCTGGTGTCATCTTTGATGTAGAGATTCTCAGAACAGCTAACATTTGTTAAATTTGAACCGTGATGGGATTTGTTGTAATTCATGACTGAGAACGTTTGTTCACACACGTATGTGGACCCGAATAAAACAAGCATCCTTTTGGACGTGCTTTTTAATGTTTGGGAATTCAGTAAGCCATAGAACTGGTCTATTGTTGCTGTTTTGTACTTCTCCTTCAAAGCACTCTCACATTTGATGTTGATGAGCTCCAATTGTGTGTCTGGTGGTGCTTTCTCACTGTTGAAAGGTAGGGGGATACAATACCACTGAGAATATATAAAAAGAAGGTCCAAGCATATTCGACAGAGGGGATCAAGCTGATTCTATACCAATTTACAGAGGCCAGGTCATGAAGTGTCTATGACAAATCAGGATAGGTCGTTTCATTGATCAGGCATTACGAGCACAGGCTGTAAAACAGTGATCACTAAGGTCATTACAGAAAACACCAGACTGATACCTATCAGGATTATTTGTGAGGACAACATCGACTAGAGTAGCCTTTTCTGGGTGTTTGGAGTCATACCTTGTGGAATTGGTAATAATCTGAGAAAGATTTAGGGAGTCCCATTGCTTTAGGACTTGGTCAGGTGGTTAAAGTATGTCCCAGTTTAGGTCACCTAGCAGGACAATTCAGACCTAGTGTAAGGGGCTAGGAGTGAGCTTAGGGCAGGCAAGGTTAAGGCTGGTGATGATGGAGGACGATAACACCCAGCAACAGTCAACAAAGAGCTATTTCAAAGTTGTATGCTTAAAACCAGCAAATCAAATTGTTTGGGGACAGACTGATGGTGTTCCTTGGTAAAGATTGTCACACCACCACCTTTGGAAGATCTGTCTTGCCAAAAAGGGTTATAACCAGGAAGGTTAACATCAGTGTTCAAAACACTCTTACTTAACCACGTCTCAGTAATGACCAACACATCTGGATTGGAGCTGTGAACCCACACTTTCAATTGATCCATTTTAGGTAATAAGCTTCCAATGTTAACGTGCAGAAAACCCAGAAAAAAATCGAACGACTTGTTCAGAGTCACTTGCCCCAACAGTGCGTGTGTGCTGGAGGCGAACGAAAGCTCGGGAGAGAGGGGGGAGTGTGGCGGGGGTACCTGTACCAGACAGGGGAGACGGTGAACAGATCGCCAGGTGGAATCCAAGCAGCAGTGCAGCAGGCAACGGGAGTAGGTGTCTCACCCACTTGGGAGAAGCTTTTTTCTGGAGGCAGATTCCCTGTAGAAAATACCAGGGGATGGTCTCTGAACACATGGGGAGGGGGCTTCAAAGCCCTCTGGATTTGGGTGGGGTAGGCTGTGAGACTCTTCTTCCATTGTTGGACTCAAAGGCTTTGACACCTCTCACTTCACCTCTCAGTTCTAATTGAAGTTGTATTTGTTCTGTCCTAGCAAGCTTGGTAGCCTTAACTTTATAAGCCTTATAAAGTTAAATATATCATTGTAATGTATTTTTCTTCTTGGCTTTCAAAATAGCTTCAGACTAAACATTGCTCACTCACTTCCAGGTTGGATGGTGTTTTCAGGTACCTGTTTGTTTGCCAGAGCATAGGAATCTAATAGGAATCTTTGGTAGTAGGAATCCTTCCAGGTAATTTTATCCAAAATCAGGTTGTAGGGTGGGAGTTTTGATTTGGAGTGTAGGTTATGTTGTGGAGGGTATATGTATACATATGTATACCCTCCATATGTCCTTGCCGAAAAATCCAAGTTCATATAACCCTAAATTGATATTTCTGTGAAAAATGTGGGTGCTCACATGCAGCTGTGTCTCTCTCTCGCTCTGATCCCACTGTAATCGCTGCCAAAGGTGATTCTAACATGTATTAACTTAAGGGGTTTGATACCTACAGTATATAATCAAGATATTCGTTATTTTTAAATTATTTATTTTATTTTAATTTTTTTACAAATGTTAGAATTTTTCTGCCGCTTTGACATTACAGTATTTTGTGTAGATCGTTGACAAAACAATTCAATTAAATCCATTTTAATGCCAATTTGTAACAACAAAATGTGGAAACAGTCAATGGGTGTGAATACTTTCTGAAGGCACTGTACATATTCATATTCTTATATACAGTACAGTTAAATTATATCTTTAGAGAAAGGAGAGGCGCCGTGATACAATATGTTTTTAAATCGTTTTTTAAAGCTAAACTTGCTTTAAGTCTGCATAACCTCTGGTGGCAGAGCATTCCACTATGATACAGTGGGGCAAAAAAGTATTTAGTCAGCCACCAATTGTGCAAGTTCTCCCACTTAAAAAGATGAGAGAGGCCTGTAATTTGCATCATAGGTACACTTCAACTATGACAGACAAAATGAGAAAAAAAATCCAGAAAATCACTTTGTAGGATTTGTTATGAATTTATTTGCAAATTATGGTGGAAAATAAGTATTTGGTCAATAACAAAAGTTTCTCAATACTTTGTTATATACCCTTTGTTGGCAATGACAGAGGTCAAACGTTTTCTGTAAGTCTTCACAAGGTTTTCACACACTGTTGCTGGTATTTTGGCCCATTCCTCCATGCAGATCTCCTCTAGAGCAGTGATGTTTTGGGGCTGTTGCTGGGCAACACGGACTTTCAACTCCCTCCAAAGATTTTCTATGGGGTTGAGATCTGGAGACTGGCTAGGCCACTCCAGGACCTTGAAATGCTTCTTACGAAGCCACTCCTTCGTTGCACGGGCGGTGTGTTTGGGATCATTGTCATGCTGAAAGACCCAGCCACGTTTCCATTTCCTAATAATTGCTCCCACAGTTGATTTCTTCAAACCAAGCTGCTTACCTATTGCAGATTCAGTCTTCCCAGCCTGGTGCAGGTCTACAATTTTGTTTCTGGTGTCCTTTGACAGCTCTTTGGACTTGGCCATAGTGGAGTTTGGAGTGTGACTGTTTGAGGTTGTGGACAGGTGTCTTTTATACTGATAACGAGTGGAGGACAGAGGAGCCTCTTAAAGAAGTTACAGGTCTGTGAGAGCCAGAAATCTTGCTTGTTTGTAGGTGACCAAATACTTATTTTCCACCATAATTTGCAAATAAATCCATAAAAAATCCTACAATGTCATTTTCTGGATTTTCTTTTCTCATTTTGTCTGTCATAGTTGAAGTGTACCTATGATGCAAATTTACAGGCCTCTCTCATCTTTTTAAGTGGGAGAACTTGCACAATTGGTGGCTGACTAAATACTTTTTTGCCCCACTGTATGTTGATATGCTTCAGTTTGCTGCCGTATGACTTTTCACATTTGTCTCCGGCGATCATAAAGTAAAATAGATCTAAAATAATTGTCATTTATATTTGCAATCCCCTTATCCAAACGGCTAACTCATTTACCTGGCTCTTATGAATAGCTCTTATCAATTTGTAAATTACAGTGCATGGAGAAGGGTGTTATTTACATCGGAAAAAATAAAGTAGATG
This sequence comes from Salvelinus alpinus, assembly GCF_045679555.1. Classification (NCBI taxonomy): domain Eukaryota; kingdom Metazoa; phylum Chordata; class Actinopteri; order Salmoniformes; family Salmonidae; genus Salvelinus; species Salvelinus alpinus. The sequence continues at coordinate 49,655,059 of NC_092091.1, forward strand.
TTCCACTCGAAACCGACAGGTTGCTCAACATTATCGTTTCATCATGTGTAAAGGTCCTCCTGTCCACTTTTCTTTCTGACGTTCTGCATAGCAACAGGGACATGTGATAGACAAACCTGACTTCTCCCCTCTCCGGGCCCCAGGTGACTGAGGCCCATATGAGGGAGGAAGTGCATCTGTCAACACCAGAGTCCGAAGGAATATATTCTAATAACAAGAGTTCCACAGTTTTAATCATATAAGCATATTAAACAGATAAGACATCTTAATTATCTACGTTACCAAGCTCATTCTGATTCTCCCGCTACAGGGGGCTATGCTAATAGTCTGAGTAGCCATTTGAATGGTTGTTCAGGAGTCTTATGGCTTGGGGGTAGAAGCTGTTAAGAAGTATTTTGGACCTAGACTTGGCGCTCCGGTACCTCTTGCCGTGCGGTAGCAGAGAGAACAGTTTATGACTAAGGTGGCTGGAGTCTTTCACCCTTTTTAGGGCCTTCCTCTGACACCGTCTGGTATAGAGGTCCTGGATGGCAGGAAGCTTGGCCCCAGTGATGTACTGGGCCGTACACACTACCCTCTGTAGTGCCTTGCGGTCGGAGGCCGAGCAGTTGCCATACCAGGTAGTGATGCAACCAGTCAGGATGCTCTCGATGGTGCAGCTGTAGAACCTTTTGAGGATCTGAGGACCCATGCCAAATATTTTCAGTCTCCTGAGGGGGAATAGGCTTTGTTGTGCCCTCTTCACGACTATCTTGGTGTGTTTGGACCATGTTAGTTTGTTGTTGATGTGGACACCATGGAACTTGAAGCTCTCAACCTGCTCCACTACAGCTCTGATGATGAGAATGGTGCGTGCTCGGTCCACCTTTTCCTGTAGTCCACAATCATCTCCTTTGTCTTGATCACGTTGAGGGAGCGGTTGTTGTCCTGGCACCACAGGTCTCTGACCTCCTCCCTATAGGCTGTCTCATCATTGAACACCTTAGTGTTCTTGGGCACAGGGACTATGGTGGTCTCCTTGAAACATGTTGGTATTAGAGACTCAGTCAGGGACAGATTGAAAATGTCAGTGAAGACACTTGCCAGTTGGTCAGCGCATGCTCTGAGTACACGTCCTGGTAATCCGTCTGGCCCTGCGGCCTTGTGAATGTTGACCTGTTTAAAGGTTTTACTCACATCGGCTATGGTGAGCGTGATCACACGGTCATCCGGAACAGCTGATGCTCTCATGCATGTTTCAGTGTTACTTGCCTCGAAGTGAGCATAGAAGTAATTTAGCTCGTCTGGTAGGCTCGTGTCACTGTGCAGCTTGTGGCTGTGCTTCCCTTTGTAGTCTGTAATAGTTTGCAAGCCCTGCCACATCCGATGAGTGTCTGAGCCAGTGTAGTATGATTCGATCTTAGTCCTGTATTGATGCTTTGCCTGTTTGATGGTTCGTCGGAGGGCATAGCGGGATTTCTTATAAGCTTAAGGGTTAAGGGTATAAGCTTAAGTCCTGCTCCTTGAAAGCGGCAGCTCTTACCATTAGCTCAGTGCGGATGTTGTCTGTAATCCATGGCTTCTGGTTGGGGTATGTACGTACAGTCACTCTGGGGACGACGTCATCGATGCACTTATTGATGAAGCCAGTGACTGATGTGGTGTACTCCTCAATGCCATCGGAAGAATCTCGGAATATGTTCCAGTCTGTGCTAGCAAAACAGTCCTGTAGCTGACCACTTTTTTAGGGGATGTCTCAGGGGATGTCTCGATTAGTAATGAGGATAACATGTTCAGATTACATGTCTCGATTAATAACGAAGATAACATCTCTGAGGGTAACATGGCTCATTTTGATTATATGACGATAACATGTCTCAACAGTGGAGTTTGATGTATAACGTTATTATGTATAGAGATATCAAAGAAGAGAGAACTATTTCCGAATATGCTGTCAAATAGAACTAGTGTAAATATCTAAACCCCTGTATGAATAGAACACTAGTCTAAAGGAGGAATTTGTGATGTAACACAAATGTATAATGGCTTACTAGAGATAAAGTAATATAATATTGAGTATCATGGGTTATTATGATGATCTGATGAAGTAAGAATAGAAAAAATATAATAATATACAACTTGCACACCCACACGTAGACGTACGTAAGTGGTGTAAAAGGTATTCTGAGAAATGTTCAGAGTGGTTCCTTTATGGATCATTTGAGGTATGTTAAGGTTAGAGCATTGTATGGGACTTGACTTACCCCTAACCAATAAAACTATAAACACTTAGAAGATTTCCTCCACCCTGGTAATGCATTTTGTAATAAACCTCATACCCTGAACTAATTAATGTTGAACATGATTTTCTGTTAACTAAACTTAAAAGGCGACAATTTATTGTACTCCCAGTGGAGTTTTTGTTGATATCCCAAACGATGACGTTCTAAACCAATTTGTGAGTAGGCAAAATGGAGACTGCATCTGTTTCCCTGTCTATGCTGTCTCAGGTGCCAGTCTTATTATGGATGGAGCGCGCCATCTACTGGGGACTAAGACAATGTCAACCCAGTTAATACGTATCGATCCCTCCAAAGCATTACATATGAAACTTAAAATAGACATTTAATAAATATTATAGTCCGCCAGGGAACTGCGTAACTCTTTCTCCCCCCTGTATCCATAGGAATCACCTTCCTTGCGGCCCCTACTATTGCTCCTCTTAATTCTTCATTCACTGTTTCTATATCTGAATTGAGATCAACCTGAGACAGCTCCTGTTCACTCAACTCCTGAAACTGACTCCACTCCGCTTTCCCAAATATCCATCGCCTCAATCCATTTTCCTACTGAATAGTGATTCCTCCAAAACATACCAACTATATGTGCCTGCCATATTCCTGTTCAACTCCCTCAGGAATATGTAGTGGTAGAGGTGTGTTTGGGGGGGTATGGTAATAGGGAACTTTTGCAACCCGTGTAAGAGAATAGAGTTGATGGCCCTTGGGAATGTAGAAGGTCAAGATAGGAGACAGGTAATGTTGTTGGGTGATTTTAATGCTCATTGTACTCTCTGGGAAGGGTTACAGACTGATGTAAATGGACAAGTGTTGGAGGAACTCCTGAATGAGAAAGGGCTTGTGAGTCTTAATGACGGCCAGGGAACCAGGATTGACCAGTAACTGGAAATGAATCTGCTCTGGATCTTACTTTGATCTCACATCTTTGCACATCTCCCTTTGCCTTTACACACAGGCCCAAACCTTTGACAGTTATAGCAACGCAATGGCTTCGGAACTTATGCTCACACATAGTAACTCATATACCCAATACTAACTTTTCTGGCAGTACCAGATCATCAAAGTTTAGTAGCACTGACAAGCTATCCACCTTCTTTCCTTCTCGTGTCATCTGGAGGCACTTTGCCTCAATAAGAGAGCCTCCTTTCAAGTGGTCCTTCATTTCTTTTATGTTAACAATTTCTGGAACTCCTGTAATAACTCCCTTCACCCACTGCCGTCCAGTTTGATCCGGCAGGCTACCATCAGCCACATGTTTACATACCTACTTGAGTTTGAGCGCCTTCTCATACTGTTTAGCATTGAAACACACCACCAAACTTCCATCCCAAAGAACTTTAGCAGACACAACCTCTCCTACTTTACTCTACAAATACGCATTCAGATTCACCGCCGTGACTCCACATTGTTCATTTATTTTCACCAACACCTTGAACTCCACTTCTCTCAGTACAACACTGCGATCCGAACAGAACCTCATCACTACTCTCCTCTGACAAGACCTGCAAAATGATATCTTGATGGAAAAAAACTGAAACTTGACTACGCTTGTATCAGCTGTTCTTAGCTACAAACCCACCACCATAGACTTCCGCTCCTTTCCGACTCCCTGTCCTAGTGTGCATTCCAGAGCACCTAGATTGTAACCTTGTGCTCTTCCGGAACCATTTCCCTGCTAGACTGCTAGGTTTATGGGTATTATGACTCATACTGTGGTACTCTATTACAACAAACCTGTAACAAACCAAACAAAACGTACTACTTCCGTTGACTAAATACCCTTACGAAAAAAGATTGCAGTCAGTGTGCAGTATAACTGCATTATTACTGTAGTTAGGGTGTAATATAACTGCAGTATGCTGTAAATACTGCGTCCAAAATAACACCGTTTTTTTACTGCAGTAACGTTGCAGTGTAACTGCAGTTACAGTGCAGTGTAACTGCAGTTACAGTGCAGTATAACTGCAGTTCACTGCGTCCAAAATACCACAGTCGACTGCAGTTACTGCACTTTTACTGCATTTTCAAAAAGGCAATATTTTTTGTAAGGGTATAAAGAAATAACTGCCGACACTGATAAATTATAAACACTACCATGCAAATATCTGAAAAAGAACATACTATCCTAAAAGAAAGGTGTTTTAGTTCAACCATGGGTGTTACTCAATATGCATACTACCATGCTCCACACTCTCATGCTCCGAGTGCATCCTTCTCTTGAGTAAGTTCTTGTGAGGATTAGTGTGGAGAATGCATAAAACTATGGGGAATGATTTGAGCCAGAATTAAGCCTAGGCCACCGTACCACCATGTGGCTGTCGCCTACCATTGAACGTCTAACTGATATGACATGATACTAACGCTTTAAATCAAATCAAATTTTATTTGTCACATACACATGGTTAGCAGATGTTAATGCGAGTGTAGCGAAATGCTTGTGCTTCTAGTTCCGACAATGCAGTAATAACCAACAAGTAATCTAACCTAACAATTCCACAACTACTACCTTATACACACAAGTGTAAAGGGATAAAGAATATGTACATAAAGATATATGAATGAGTGATGGTACAGAACGGCATAGGCAAGATGCAGTAGATGGTATAGTGTACAGTCTATACATATGAGATGAGTAATGTAGGGTATGTAAACATAAAGTGGCATAGTTTAAAGTGGCTAGTGATACATGTATTACATAAAGATGGCAAGATGCAGTAGATGATATAGAGTACAGTATATACATATACATATGAGATGAGTAATGTAGGGTATGTAAACATTATATTAAGTGGCATTGTTTAAAGTGGCTAGTGATACATTTGTACATAATTTCCATCAATTCCCATTATTAAAGTGGCTGGAGTTGAGTCAGTATGTTGGCAGCGGCCACTTTACTAACGTCTACGTGACGCCTGCGTGTACTAACATGTCGTCATACCAACGCCTACATGTTAATGAAAGTCATAAGGTGCATAGTTTATATTTATATTAATTACATCTCAACCATAAGTGTTAGAAATGTACAGTTTTCCCATGCTAGCCGACATTCCGAAGTAGCCACCTTGAGGTATAGTGTATTTCCTGCTATCGCTAATTGCCTAGAAAAGATTTCCAATCTATAGGTAGCCCCAGGGCAGGGACGTCCCAAGGAATCCTGATAGCAGTGCCCGTTCATAGAGTGAGAGACGGACACGGTATTTGAGAGCTCCGCGGCAACACGGACATTCAGTTGTTCGTTTTTTTTACTAGCGGCAGACGCAATTTTCGAGAGTGTTTCCTTAGAGACCATGAAAAGAATGACCAATATGTCCTTGATCGAATTGAGTAAGTAAGTAGGCTATATTTATGTTGTGATATCGTTAGGAAATCTTTAGCCCTACTGTGTTAAGGCAATTTGATTTATTTGAAAATAATTACTTTTTGTTGATAACGAGTTGATAAATTGTCAAAAACACATAGGCAATATTATTTACTGTGTCGATAGGAGAGTAGGCTAGTGTACAATAATAACGTAATTTGATGTGATAGTATTATTTATTTGATGGATGAATTAAATTATAAATGAAAATATACACACGTAGTGCTATAGGATATATACATATTTTACATTGTAATACACTTTCTCTACATGCCATTGTGTGCTGGAGCTATGGGTTTATTTTTCCATTGTCACTAGGCCTACACATTCACACTCGAACTGAATTGTAATGGGGGATGCATAACTACTTTTCACTGAAGAAGGGAACGAGGTATGACATACAACTTCGATCAAAGACCTTAAAATCATGCCTGACAAGACCAACAAAATCATAACGTGTCCTAATGTAGTGTGGATACAGGAGTAGCCTATTCTACAATAATGTAACTATGTGCTTGTATTATTCATCTAATTGATAAATTAAATTATAAATGTGGATGGGTAAGCTACTTAATTTAATGATTACAGTATTGTACAAGGTAGATACAGGAGTAGCCTATAGTCTACCATAATAATGTCATTGAATGTGCTATAGTATAATTTATTTAATTGATGAATGAAATTGTAAATGGGGATGGGTAGGCTACATAATTCAGTGAATAATGAATGTCTTGCTATCTTTGGGACTATGTTAATGAAGGCTTTTCAGCTGTTGAACTATGACACGGTCTAATTTATTTCTAAATCTATCTTTCTTTTAGTCAAGAAGTGATGAGCCAGAGCAACCAATCAGCGTCACTGTAGCTGTTCTACCCACCACCCACACTGTTCTCCCTCCACAAGCAACCACATCCTCTTTTCCTGTTCAACTAATTTTCCGCCACGCTCACTGAAAAGGACTGTACATACCTCTGTGCCCATCTCATTGCAACATGATCCATCCAAGGCTAAAGCTGGACACCTAAAATGTGAGAAATGTAAACAAGATGCTACAGTATTGTGTGTGTGTCTGTGTATGGATGGTGTTCCAGGAAAAGACATGAGAAGACGGCAAAGGAGATAGTGATGAGAGTGAGCATACAGTATGAAAATAAAGATTAATTGGGATCTAAAATGAGTGTTAGGTGCCTCTTGTGTCTCCTTTTTGTCCGTTTGAGGATACTACAGTCAACCCTGGTGGAGGTTCTTGGACCACTACTATTTAAGTCTGAGCAGAGGTTGACGAAAACCTTTGAAGGTAGTGGTGCTATGTTGAGTGTTATCTTGAATACCAGGCAGATGTTTGAGTACAGAATGAAATGGTGTAAACTTAACAGGCTAAACTTGTTGAGTAAACTCTTTGAGAAAGGGGTTCCAATAGGGTTCTTTGGCTGTCACCAAATGAGAACACTTTTTGGTTCCATGTAGAACCCTCTGTGGAATGGAGCCCAAAAGGGTTCTTCCTAGACACAAAATGAGTTCAACCTGGAACCATAAGGAGTTCTCCTATGGCGACAGCAGAATAATCCTCTTAGTTTGTAGATAGCACCTTTTTATCTGAGTGTTTTAAATTCATTGGTGGTGGGGAGTTAAGATAATCAGAAATACTATAAAACATCCCCACTTTTACCACACATTTGCAAGCAGACAAAGTAACCTTCTATGTGCGCTGAGGCATGTGTGATCACTCAACATTGACAGGACCGACAAAAAAGACATGCCCAAAATGCAAACAAAAGATAACATGTTTCTAACTTGCACCGTTGTGCAATTATTAAGACTAGATACAAATAGCTAATCCTGGCTACCAATGTTCTAGCATTAATTTGAGGCAAGCAGATCAGAGATGTCAAGGTGGTACCCAAGCATATGCCATGTGTATGTGACACACACAAATACGTATGGTCATATTTTTTACGTTTAATTTTGTTTGTTATTCTATGGAGCCCTCGTATCATTTTCTAGGCCTCCCGGGTATTTACATTTAATGTATGTATATGATTACTGCTGCTAGTGTTACACAGAGTGGAACAGGGAAACCCAAGAGCAGACTCAGATGAGGAGACTGAGATGAAGTAACCAAGGTAGTCATTGAAACACAAGGGGAAGATGGAGTGCAGGCCAGGGGAAGCTCGGGCAGGTTGCAGGAAACCAGGTGCGGAGGCTGAGGATGGAGAGAGAGGGGTTGGGACAGGGTAAGCAGGTCCGGAGGGGAATCCAAGGGAGCAGTAAAGTGGGGAATCCAGGGCAGAGTAGTAGGATGAGGAGCCGTGGGACTGGAGACAGGGACCAGAGTCAGAGCGGGCAGAATGAGCAGAGATTACGATCTGGCAGTGTGGAAGTGGCAGGACTCAGTATTTGTAGAGGTCTTGATTATGGAACAGGTTGCAGCTGGTGGGGATCTGCTCTGACTCCAGCACACCTGTCTCCGCCCACACAATCACAGAGGGAGAGGGAGCGAGCACCGGGGGGGTGGCGGCAAGGAGACACAGGATGAGCAGTAGAGGGTGTTGCAGGAGCAGATGTAACAGCTAGGGAAGTTGTGACATCAATGGAGTGTGTTAGTGAGATCGTGAGGTCTTGGAGAATGACTACTACTGAAAACTAATGTTTTTCTGTCTCATCATTTTACCCTATTAATTCAGGTATGTAATGTGCAAAAGTGGAATTTGACTCAAAATATTGAGAACATGGTTAATTACACAGTCCATGAGTTTGGTGATGTTTGAAGGCAATTGAAGGGAGTTTTAACAGAGTGAAAAACTGGTTGGTATTTTCCCCATTGTAAGTAATGGAGTTAGGCTAGGTTGCTAATAGTTTACATGTAAGAGAAGGGATTTGTATTTGGATTTATTGTGGATCCCCATTAGCTGCTGCCAAAGCACTGCCTGTACTTTTTTTCAACAACGTTTTAGATCCAACTTGTTTTATTGTCTATGAACAAAGGCTCAGTTTACCTTAGGTAATATATGTACATTTGTGATGTCACGATAAAATGTGTTAGTGTTAATATTGGTACGAAAATAGCGTTTAACTGTTCGCTAGATTTATGTTAACCAAATTTAGCTTGGCTAAGTGCTAGTTATCTCTAGTCTAGTTGGTTTTAGTCAATGTCAGCTTACATGTTAGTGGTTCATAATGTAATGGATGTAGCAAATCAAATCAAATTGTATTTGTCACATACACATGGTTAGCAGATGTTAATGCGAGTGTAGCGAAATGCTTGTGCTTCTAGTTCCGACAATGCAGTAATAACCAACGACTAATCTAACCTAACAATTCCACAACTACTACCTTATACACACACAAGTGTAAAGGGATAAAGAATATGTACATAAAGATATATGAATGAGTGATGGTACAGAACGGCATAGGCAAGATGCAGTAGATGGTATAGAGTACAGTATATACATATGAGATGAGTAATGTAGGGTATATAAACAAAGTGGCATAGTGTAAAGTGGCTAGTGATACATGTATTACATAAAGATGGCAAGATGCAGTAGATGATGTAGAGTACAGTATATACATATACATATGAGATGAGTAATGTAGGGTATGTAAACATTATATTAAGTGGCATTGTTTAAAGTGGCTAGTGATAAATTTTTACATAAATTTCCATCAATTCCCATTATTAAAGTGGCTGGAGTTGAGTCAGTATGTTGGCAGCAGCCACTAAATGTTAGTGGTGGCTGTTTAACAGTCTGATGGCCTTGAGATAGAAGTTGTTTTTCAGTCTCTCGGTCCCTGCTTTGATGCACCTGTACTGACCTCGCCTTCTGGATGATAGCGGGGTGAACAGGCAGTGGCTCGGGTGGTTGTTGTCCTTGATGATCTTTATGGCCTTCCTGTGACATCGGGTGGTGTAGGTGTCCTGGAGGGCAGGTAGTTTGCCCCCGGTGATGCGTTGTGCAGACCTCACTACCCTCTGGAGAGCCTTACGGTTGTGGGCGGAGCAGTTGCCGTACCAGGCGGTGATACAGCCCGACAGGATGCTCTCGATTGTGCATCTGTAGAAGTTTCTGAGTGCTTTTGGTGACAAGCCGAATTTCTTCAGCCTCCTGAGGTTGAAGAGGCGCTGCTGCGCCTTCTTCACAACGCTGACTGTGTGGGTGGACCAATTCAGTTTGTCCGTGATGTGTACGCCGAGGAACTTAAAACATACTACCCTCTCCACTACTGTCCCATCGATGTGGATAGGGGGGTGCTCCCTCTGCTGTTTCCTGAAGTTCACAATCATCTCCTTTGTTTTGTTGACGTTGAGTGTGAGGTTATTTTCCTGACACCACACTCCGAGGGCCCTCACCTCCTCCCTGTAGGCCGTCTCGTCGTTGTTGGTAATCTAGCCTACCACTGTAGTGTCGTTCGCAAACTTGATGATTGAGTTGGAGGCGTGCATGGCCACGCAGTCGTGGGTGAACAGGGAGTACAGGAGAGGGCTCAGAACGCACCCTTGTGCCCCAGTGTTGAGGATCAGCGGGGTGGAGATGTTGTTACCTACCCTCACCATCTGGGGGCAGCCCGTCAGGAAGTCCAGTACTCAGTTGCACAGGGCGGGGTCGAGACCCAGGGTCTCGAGCTTGATGACGAGTTTGGAGGGTACTATGGTGTTAAATGCTGAGTTGTAGTCGATGAACAGCATTCTCACATAGGTATTCCTCTTGTCCAGATGGGTTAGGGCAGTGTGCAGTGTGGTTACGATTGCGTCGTCTGTGGACCTATTGGGTCGGTAAGCAAATTGGAGTGGGTCTAGGGTGTCAGGTAGGGTGGAGGTGATATGGTCCTTGACTAGTCTCTCAAAGCACTTCATGATGACGGATGTGAGTGCTACGGGGCGATAGTCGTTTAGCTCAGTTACCTTAGCTTTCTTGGGAACAGGAACAATGGTGGCCCTCTTGAAGCATGTGGGAACAGCAGACAGGGATAAGGATAAGGATTGATTGAATATGTCCGTAAACACACCAGCCAGCTGGTCTGCGCATGCTCTGAGGACGCGGCTGGGAATGCCGGTCTGGGCCTGCAGCCTTGCGAGGGTTAACACGTTTAAATGTTTTACTCACCTCGGCTGCAGTGAAGTAGAGCCCGCAGGTTTTGGTAGCGGGCCGTGTCAGTGGCACTGTATTGTCCTCAAAGCGAGCAAAAAAGTTATTTAGTCTGTCTGGGAGCAAGACATCCTGGTCCGCGACGGGGGTGGTTTTCTTTTTGTAATCCGTGATTGATTGTAGACCCTGCCACATACCTCTTGTGTCTGAGCTGTTGAATTGCGACTCTACTTTGTCTCTATACTGGCACTTAGCTTGTTTGATTGCCTTGCGGAGGGAATAGCTACACTGTTTGTATTCGGTCATGTTTCCGGTCATTATTATATTATATAATATAATTATTATATAATAGCATTGTTTCACATACAGTGGTTGCTCAACTAAAAAATGTGCTATTATGCTGCGGGATAATTAATCCTCTGTTCCCCCCACGAGGTAATTTGTGGTTTAGTACGGTAGCCTGCATCACTACTTCATTGCTCCAGACCAGCGCAAGAGCACTGGTTATGCTTTTGGGTCCCAAGGCGCTACTCTGTCTCTAACTGACACTTATTTGTTACTACTTGTCGGTATTACTTGTTAAAACTGTTGTTACACTAAGGTTTTTAATCTAAGAGAAATTTAGACTACAATTAGGGTGTGGAAATGTTAGGATTATTTTGCTCCGATCACATTGTACAGTGCACGAGTGGCGCAGCGGTTTAAGACACTTCATCGAAGTGCGAACTGTGTTGCTACAGATGCTGGTTCAATACCTGTGCCGACCGGGAGACCCATGTGATGGTAGGCTTTTGATTTCTCTCCCTCTAAAAAGTATTATTATTATTATATTTCACATCCGACCGTGATTGGGAGTCCAATAGGGCGGCACACAATTGGCCCAGCGTTTCTCTCCCTCTAAAAACAGAAATAAATGTCTTGGCCTTTAAAAATAGAATTTTATTCTTGATTCAGATTACAATCGCTGACTTTCGTTTTTTTGAAAACTAAATAATCGCAATAATCTCAAATATCGTTGGCATTGAGGAGTACATCACATCAGCCATTGGCTTCATCAATAAGTGCATCGATGACGTCGTCCCCACAGTGACCGTATGTACATACCCAACCAGAAGCCATGGATTACAGGCAACATCCGCGCTGAGCTAAAGGCTAGAGCTGCCGCTTTCAAGGAGCGGGACTCTAACCTGGAAGCTTATAAGAAATCCTGCTATGCCCTCCGACAAACCATCACACAGGCAAAGCGTCAGTACAGGACTAAGATCGAATCATACTACACTGGCTCTGACGCTCGTCGGATGTGGCAGGGCTTGCAAACTATTACAGACTACAAAGGGAAATACAACCGAGTGCGGCCCATTGACACGAGCCTACCAGACGAGCTAAACTTCTTCAATGCTCGCTTCGAGGCAAATAATACTGTAACATACATGAGAGCACCAGCTGTTCCGGACGACTGTGTGATCACGCTCTCCGCAGCCGATGTGAGTAAGACCTTTAAACAGGTCAACAGACATATTACCAGGACGTGTACTGCGAGCATGCACTGACCAACTGGCAAGTGTCTTCACTGACATTTTCAACCTCTCCCTGTCCGAGTCTGTAATACAAACATGTTTCAAGCCGACCACCAAAGTCCCTGTGACCAAGAACACGAAGGTAACCTGCCTAAATGACTACCGACCCGTAGCACTCACGTCTGTAGCCATAAAGTGCTTTGAAAGGCTGGTCATGGCTCACATCAACACCATTATACCAGAAACCCTTGACCCATCTCTGTTGCACTCCACACTGCCCTTTCCCACCTGGACAAAAGGAACACCTATATGAGAATGCTATTCATTGACTACAGCTCAGCGTTCAACACCATATTGCTCTCAAAGCTCATCAATAAGCTAAGGACCCTGGGACTAAACACCTCCCTCTGCAACTGGAACCTGGACTTCCTGACGGGTCGCCCCCAGGTGGTAAGGGTAGGTAACAACACATCCTCCACGCTGATCCTCAACATGAGGGCCCCTCAGTGGTGCGTGCTTAGTCCCCTCCTGTACTCCCTGTTCACTCATGACTGTACGGCCAGGCACGACTCCAACACCATCATTAAGTTTGCCTATGACATAACAGTCATAGGCCTGATCACCGACAACGATGAGACAGCCTATAGGGACGAGGTCCGAGACCTAGCCGTGTGGTGCCAGGACAACAACCTCTCCCTCCATGTGATCAAGACAAATGAGATGATTGTGGACTACAGGAAAAGGAGGACCGAACACGCCCCCATTCTCATCGATGGGGCTGTAGTGGGGCAGGTTGAGAGCTTCAAGTTCCTTGGTGTCCACATCACCGACAAACTAACATGGACCAAGCACACCAAGACAGTTGTGAAGAGGGCATGACAAAACCTATTCCCCCTCAAGAGACTGAAAAGATTTGGCATGGGTCCTCAGATCCTCAAAAGGTTCTACAGCTGCACCATCGAGAGCATCCTGACTGGTTGCATCACTGCCTGGTATGGCAACTGCTCTGCCTCCGACTGCAAGGCACTACAGAGGGTAGTGCGTACGGCCCAGTACATCACCGGGGCCAAGCTTCCTGCCATCCAGGACCTTTATACCAGGCGGTGTCAGAGGAAGGCCCTAAAATTTGTCAAAGACTCCAGCCACCATAGTCATAGACTGTTCTCTCTGCTACCACACAGTAAGTGGTACCGGAGTGCCAAGTCTAAGTCCAAGAGGCTTCTTAACAGCTTCTACCCCCAAGCCATCTAATCAAATGGCTACCCAGACTATTTGCATTGCCCCCACCCCTCTTTTACACCGCTACTACTCTCTGTTATCTATGCATAGTCACTTTAATAACTCCACATACATGTACATATTACCTCGACTAACTGGTGCCCCGCACATTGACTCTGTATCCGGTACCCCCTGTATATAGTCTCGTCATTTATTTTACTGCTGCTCTTTAACTACTTGTTACTTTTATTTCTTATTCTAATTCATATTTTTAAAACTGCATTGTTGGTTAGGGGCTTGTAAGTAAGCATTCACTGTAAGGTTGTTGTATTCGGCGCATGTGACTAATACAATTTGATTTGCCATGTTGCTTATCCGGATGTTGTTTTCCAATATTTAGCAACACTTTGCATTTAATTGTGCAAAAAACATGTACCGGTAGTTACTATTAACTAAGTATGTTATAAGTACTTTGGTAGCATTAATTCACTTTTAGCTGTTACATGTAATTAAGATATTTCTCCCAAACGGGTTAAAATCCCTTGTTACTATGTAGCATTTAGGTCAACTTTAATTAATTTGAGGCAACTCCATTTAATAGATATGAGATTAAGTTCCTGCTGTTACTGAGTCATCCTGATGTGGGACAGGAAAACTTTCATATGCCACTTGGAATTAAACGTACTGTTGTTTAATCAGGCTTATGGTGTTATCCTATAGACCTAGCAGATATTTGACAAACCACCTGACCTTCCATTGGAACAGTAGAATGTACTAGTAGAACACAGAATGTACACTATGAGGAACAGCGATACTTCAAGGATTCCCATGCTCCCAATAAATCTGCTATATTCTGGCCTCTGGTGTTTGACAAACTCCACCTTTCGTCCTCTGTGTAAACGGGAAATACTCTTTTCACAGCACTTCGATTCCGAAGTGAATTTTTCGTATCAGGTTAGGAGAATTTACACAGCAGGTTAGGAGAATTAACGAATAAGATTAGGAGACTGAGGTTAAGGTAAGGTAAAGAGTTAGGGTTAGCGAAAATGCTCTCCTAACCTGCTACAAAAATAACTTCATCGAAATGCCTTGAAAAGAGTGTGTACCTTGTGGAACCAGAATCAGTCAGTCTGTGGTCCCCTGGGTTGCACAGTGAGCCAGGGTGTATTATGTAACATGGTGGTCTGACTGTGCCAGAGGAAGGTCACATCACACACAGACTGAATTCAATATTACCAATGCAGTTTCTGAAATTTTTAGGAAACGTTGTTCCAATGTGAAATGATGGTGCTGAATGTGAACCCTTCGCTGTGTTCCAAGTTGTTGCACCAATGGAGGCTAATACGGAACCCAAACCGGCTGCGCGCGTGCGCTATCGTGCATAAATGTATTTTGTCCCCCTACACCAAACGCCATCACCACACGCAGGTTCAAATATCAAAGAAAATTCTGAACCAATGACATTAATTTGGGGACAGGTCGAAAAGCATTAAACATGTATGGCAATTTAGCTAGTTAGCTTGCACTTGCTAGCTAATTTGTCCTATTTAGCGAGCTTGCTGTTGCTAGCTAATTTGTCCTGGGATATAAACATTGAGTTGTTATTTTACCTGAAATGCACAAAGTCCTCTACAATTAATCCACACATAAAACAGCCAACTGAATCGTTTCTCCTCCTTCCAGGCTTTTTCATCTTTGAACTTATGGTGATTGGCATCTACACTTTCATAGTATTACCACGACGACCGGCAAAACATTTCGTCTTTCAATCACCCACGTGGGTATAACCAATGAGGAGATGGCACGTGGGTACCTGCTCTATAAACCAATGAGGAGATGGGAGAGGCAGGACTTGCAGCGCGATCTGCATCAGAAATAGGAATAACTTTGTCAAGGTGTGCGCTACTGGTGGAGAAGTCAGGTGCAGGAGAGCAGAGAGTTGTGAACAGGCGCACACTTTATTTAGGCAGAGGCAATAAAACAGACAGACGCCACTGCGTCAACCTCCAGCCAAAGGTAAAAGTGCAAGATGCGAAACAGTCACAAAAATGATCAAATGTTTTACAATAAACATCCTTTGTGGAAAAACCACAGAAATAACTGGGAAAAACGCAGCCTGGCGCGTATACACGAAACACGTAACAAAAAACTATTTCACACAAAGACATGGGGGGAACAGAGGAATAAATGCATGCAGTGTGATTGGGAATGTAAACCAGGTGTGCAGGGAACAAGACAAAACAAATGGAACAATGAAAAATGGAGCAGCGATGGCTAGAAAGCCGGTGACGTCGACAGCCGAACGCCGCCCGAACAAGGAGAGGAGCCGACTTCGGCGGAAGTCGTGACAGACTTCTATTTTAGCCCTTGGCATTGCAGACGCTCATTGGCGCGCGCAAGCAGTGTGGGTGCAATAATTGAATAACATAGATTTCTAAATTTATTTTGCGACGCTCGCGCACGTGACGTGTCTGGTCTGGTCAGCATGTAAGGCTGAACATCAACATGGCCAAACCAAACCAGCACATCATGTTCCACACCAGTAACATGGAGGGAGGGATGGGTGAAGAAAGCGAAGGAGAGCAGAGTTAGAAACGAAATTCGAAAGAGGGAGACAATGAAGTAATGAATGGTGACGATGATGACGCAACACTGAGCATTCAGAGAGTTTAGAACTGGCTACAGTAAATCTATAATAGGGTGTATTTTGAATAGCTTTGCTGCCAGTAGTCTTCTGTACATCTTGTCATAATCATATTGTATGTATTGTTCTACGCTTTCTTTGGAGGCTCATGAGGATATTGTGGCAGAAGGAAATAATACCAAAGGCATGGCGAAGGGCTGGTGGTGTGCTAATCCCGAAAGAGAAGGATGCGACAGACATCAGTCAATTCCGACCAATCTCCCTTCTCAACGTCGAAGGGAAGATCTTTTTCAGTATAATAGCACAGAGGCTGTCCACTTACCTGGAAAGGAACAAGTACATTGATACATCTGTACAGAAAGCAGGCATTCCTGGTTTCTCTGGTTGCCTGGAACATACTAGTATGATTTGGCACCAGATCCAAACAGCTAAGAAAGACAAGAGAGATCTCTATGTCATCTTCCTCGACCTGGCCAATGCCTTTGGCTCAGTTCCCCATGAACTCCTCTGGGAATCCTTCAACTTTTTCCACGTACCAGAACCCATCACTACACTGGTAAAGGCCTATTTCCAAGACCTGCAATTGTGTTTCACAACACCTGACTTCACAACAACATGGCAGCGCTTGGAAGTGGGCATAATGGCAGGCTGTACAATTTCACCTCTGGCCTTCACTATGGCCATGGAAGTCATCATCAGGGCATCGAGATGGGTGGTCGGCGGTGAGAGAACTAAGGAAGGGCTCCGTCTCCCACCTATCCGAGCATACATGGATGACATGACTACACTGACCACCACTGCAGCATGCACCAGGCGGCTACTTGCAAAACTGCAGGATAACATCAAGTGGGCCCGGATGAAAATCAAGCCAAGCAAATCTCGAAGCATCTCCATAGTCAAGGGACAGCTTAAAGATGTGAGGTTCTGCATTGGAGATGACCCGATACCAACGGTGTCTGAGCAACCCGTCAAGAGCCTGGGTAGATGGTACGACGAAAGCCTCCGAGATAAAGATCAAGTGCAGCAAGTAAGACAGGACATCGCCGACGGACTTGAGAACATCAACAAGACCCTACTGCCTGGGAAGCTCAAGCTTTGGTGCCTACAGTTTGGACTTCTCCCCCGGATAATGTGGCCACTCACCGTCTATGAGGTCCCAATAACAACAGTGGAGAAGATGGAGCGAACCATTACCTCATACGTGAAGAAATGGCTGGGTGTCCCACGATGCCTGAGTAACATCGGCCTCTATGGCAAAGGGGTCCTTGAACTACCTCTTACAAGTCTAACGGAGGAGTACAAGTGCTCTAAAGTAAGACTTCAGATGACATTGAAGTACTCCAAAGACCAGACCATTAGCAAGGCTGCACCTCCCCTACAAACTGGACGGAAATGGACATCATCCAAGGCTGTGCAGCAAGCAACATCAGCCCTGAGACACCAAGACATTGTGGGGAATATCCAGCATGGAAGAGGAGGCTTTGGCCTGGCAGCAAGCAAACCAACGTTCCATAAGGCAACAACATCTGAACGCAGGAAGCTGGTGGTCGAGGAGGTGCGCAGACAGGAGGAGACTGCAAGAAGTGCAAAGGCTGTCTCTCTTGCTAAACAAGGGCAATGGACGCGGTGGGAAGGCCTGGAGAGGAGAAAGATCAACTGGAGTGAGCTTTGGCAAATGGAGGCAAGCAACATCAGCTTCATCATAAGAGCTGTTTATGATGTGCTTCCATCACCAAAAAACCTACATCAATGGTATGGCGAGGACCCGACCTGCCCCCTCTGCCCAGCTCCAGCGACTCTCAGGCATATAATGACAGGTTGCAAGACCAGCCTCTCACAAGGCCGCTACACCTGGAGGCACAATCAGGTCCTCAAGAGCCTGGCTGCAGCACTTGAGACCAAGAGGAGTGCAACCAATTCATTACCTCCAAAAACAAGCAATCCCGTCAAAACAACAACATTCATCCGGGAGGGACAGAAAAGGCCCAAGCATCCTCCTACAAAGCCAGAAACTGGACACCTAGGCATGGCCCGGGACTGGAAGATGCTTGTCGATATTGGCCAGCAACTAATTTTTCCACCTGAGATTGCTTCTACCAACCTTAGGCCAGACATGGTACTCTGGTCCCCTTCACGAAAGGCTGTGTACATCATAGAGCTCACAGTCCCGTGGGAAAACTCTGTTGAAGAGGCCTACGAGCGTAAGAAACTGCGTTACACAGAGTTGGCAGCAGACGCAACTCAGCGTGGCTGGAATGCAAAAGTCTGGCCAGTTGAAGTGGGATGCAGAGGATTCGTGGCTTCTTCCACCATCAGGTTGCTGAAAGAACTTGGAATCCATGGACAGGCTCTGCGGCAGACCGTCAGAGCAGTTTCTCAAGCAGCTGAAAGAGGCAGCCAGTGGATCTGGATCAAACGGAAGGACCCTTGCTGGGCTATAACTTCATGACCCCCCACCCCCACCTGAGAACCCAATTCAGATCCCTCCAACTTGAGGAGGGCATATGAGGTATGCGGTCAGCTGTAGGGCTGGCTCAGGGAAGAGGACGCCCCTGCCTTGCATAGTCCCGTGGGAAATCTTAATTGGGCATGGGATACAAGCTAAGGCTTGATCACCCTTTAGCTGGCCACCTTTGATGAGGGTGTTTAGTGATTAAAGGCCGAAACACCCACTGATTCGAAGGCACACTACTGAGGATGTGTCCCAAAATTGACATCTTAACCCAGTCTAAGAAATAAACCTCCCATGCCACTCTGTCAACATCACGGCAAATCTCATGTGAGTGCATACCATCTATTGGCACAATGGACAGTTTTAACATCTCGTCCCGTGTTTTATGATTCTGTATATAGTAGTTCTAGTAATTCAATTTAATTGATTATTATGACCAAGGTTTATTCTTATGCCTTGTAAACTATCATCGTCATGAACAGTCTCAAGCCAAATCTGCAGCAACAGTTGATTTTGATAACGTCCCTGAGGTTTCAATTGAATAGGTTTATTCATTCATAGTAGGTCTAGATTGAGGATAATTCTGCATCTATGGTGCAGTCTGTGACTCACTGCGGCACCACTGCAATGCCTTTCTGCTGTGACTGTATATAAGGGGCACGTATAGAGCATGCATCAGGTACGTGAGATTCGTCACGTACATTATCACAAACTCTTCCACCCTGTTATTCCCAAAACACGCCTTCTTTCTCTTCTGGTACTCAAAATGAAGTGAGCCAACCACTGTCACAGAAAAAAGCGTTTTCTCCGGACTATGGATAGAATGATATGTCAATCTTTCATAGTGCATTTTGATTGGACAGTCTCTTTTTCGTCACTGGCCTTCCTCTGTCACTTGAGGTTTAACAATACTAGACATCCTCCTTCATTGCCTGATATTGCAACAGAACGCATCGCTTCCTCCTCAGACCCGTACAGCTTTTGCTCTATTATCTATCGCGCAGATAAACTAGTAAGTTTTTTTCCCATCAACTAATCCTTAGTTATGATAGATGATATCATTTTCAGCAGATATTACTGTATTCTTGTATTTATAAGCCTCAAGCTGAATAGGTAATACATACATACTTACCTATGTATGTATGTATAAATATGATGTATGAATGATGTCGTATTTTATGTCTGTAGTTGTTTAAGTATTACACTTACGTGTGACTTCCTATCGGCAACTCCCAATGTATTACAAGGTCATATGGATGCAATGGCAGGGACAGACGCGGAAGTAACGCTTGCCAGAATTCACAGGGGATGTAATAACGCGCATATTATGTAAACTGTTCATAGCGCGCAAATAAATCCAGAAATATCACACAAGCGCTCCCCAAAAGACGATCAGAACATCGTGTATACGCCTACATCAACGGATGCCAAAAGCGAATCCCTCACGTACGCACGGCATGTGAAAAATCTAGAGCGCAACGCACTGGCTATAAGGGAAGATTTGGATGTATAATGAGATTTCAAACGAGTGTCATGTCGTTTTTCACGGTTGAAATGCTCACCAGCATATTTGAGATGCTTTTGTTTGAGAAATCATACGGTCTCCTCCGATGGCGCACATAGGCAGACCAAGGTTATATTGGAGTCTCATCGTGATAACTAGCCTGGGCAGCTGCTAATGGGTTATATCTACTCTATCGTCTGGGGTAGGTAATACACTCGTGTCCCTCGGCGACAAGTTCGTAGTAGGCCTATTTCACCCTTTTTTCGCCTTCTCGCCATTAAATTTAGTCAAGGATGAAATTGAAGCCTTTTCAGCCATGTAAAAACCGGTCGCCGGGGGAGTGTATTACCAGAAGTGGCTTTATACATGGGCTGGCCAGGGGGTGGCCAAGGCTACTTCAGGGGGTCCATAGACCATGACAGAAAATGTGTGTGTAACCCTAACCTGGCATCTAAGGAGCATGAATGAATCCTATGATTGCTGATTAGAGGTAGAAGTGATAATTCACTTAACCCGGAGTTCTTCAATGTGGCAGATAGTGTGGTCCAAAAAGGTTACTTCACTAGAATTCTTTAACTTACAATGAATAGTCGGTGTCTCTACCTCGGAACTGCAGCTCAATTTATTTCTCTCTCACACACACACACACACACACACACTGTACTCACATACTGGAGAGACTTGGGGTCACTGTTTTTATGAATATACAATCTGGGTCTGAACATCCAACATGTTTTCAGAAAATAAAGAGAACCCTCTTCTCTGGATCTTGAAATGTCTGAAATACACGTTAAATAATGTGTCATATCTCTATGGAAATGTATAATTAAGGGATCCACAAGATTAGATACTAACAGCTGCTAGCTAAAATGTGTAGTTTAAAGTATAGGCCTGGCCTACCATTGGATCCTTTTGGAACAGCATATCTGGTGCTTGATGCAGTTGGGAGGGGCACAATGACATCTCCTGGCAGCTCTGGCTCACTGTCTTGCTCAGAGCCAGAGGTCTCTGTGTCATCCCTTGATGCTAGAGATCGACGATTATGATTTTTCAATGCCGATACCGATTATTGGAGGACCCAAAAAAAGCAGATACCGATTAATCGGCCGATTTTTATATATATGTATTTGTAGTAATGATAATTACAGTAATACTGAATGAACAATGAACACTTTTATTTTAACTTAATATAATACATAAATAAAAACAATTTTGTCTCAAATAAATAATGAAACATGTTCGATTTGGTTTAAATAATGCAAAAAAACTGTGTTGGAGAAGAAAGTAAAAGTGCAATATGTGCCATGTAAAAAAAAAAAAAGCTAACGTTTAAATTCCTTGCTCAGAACATGAGAACATATGTTAAAAGGAACCATCAGCTTTCATGGGTCTTCAATATTCCCAGTAAAGAAGTTTTAGGTTGTAGTGCAGAAAGCAGAGCTTGTCTGTATGGTCCCCTGTCAGTCTGCTCCTCCGCTTATCATAAATTATTCCCACCTCACTGAACACTCTCTCGCTTGGGACCGAAGAAGGTGGGGGACAGAGAAACTTCTTTGCCAGTGGAGCGAGTGTTTGAAGTCTGTCCTCATTCTGCTTCAACCACTCCAAAGGCAAGCTGCTCTTTCTGTCAATGACAGGCTCTGTGAGGTAACGTTCCAACTCAATTTCAAAACTACACTGGACTTCAGCCCTGCCCTCTTGGCTTCCAAGGATTCTATTATAGAGGCTGTCCACCAGACTGGGTGGCTGATCTACCCGGACCTTTTTGCACCTGGATCTGGGTCCTCCTCTTCACTCGTCCCATCTGCTGTGGCTTTGGGATTTGGTTTCCTTAGTATGTCGGACTCCTCCTTCAGCCACTCTTTTACTTTCTCTATTGCTGTCCCTGAGGTGAATGCATAGCTTTTGTCACGTGGATCCAGGACAATTGCCAGCACCAGGCACTTTGTCTCCTCGGCCTTGGAGAACCTCCTTGTCAGACTGTCCAACATGGTCTCCCGTAAAGTTTTGATGCCTTGAGGAGAAGAACCCTCCTGCTGCAGCATCAGCTTCAGCACCGACACACTGGGGATGACACATCTCCAGTGTCACCTCCTCCACAGGTGCCAGAGTCTCAATTAGGTTAGAGACAATGTCCCACTGTGCAGCAGACAAACTGCTGATGTGTCCGTATTCACCTGCATACACATTCAGTGCACGCCTCTGTTCAAACATCCTCTGCAACATGTGTAGTGTTGAGTTCCAGCGAGTTTGAACTGCTTGCATGATGCTGTGTTTGGGAAGGCCAAGCTCTTCCTGAATGGCCCTCAGCCTCTGTTTGGCCAGTACAGAGTGGTCAAAGTGAGTTGCACAGCTCTCCAACATGGCAATAATGTCTAGCACAGCTCTCGGACTAGATAGGCCATCATTGATTACAAGCTGAGGATGTGTGCACTGCAGCTGAAGTCTGGACGCTCTGCCAGTCTCATACCTCTCACCATGTTTGCCCCACTGTCCCGGAGGACCAGCACTACACGTTCTGTGTGGAATTCCCAGTATTCCAACATGGTCAGAAACATCTCTCTGATGTAGTTTCCTGTGTGTGATCCAGTCATAGTCTTGACATTCAGCACAACCTGCTTTCTTGTCCAGGCATTGTCAATGAAATGTCCAGTAAGGCTCATCAGGGACTCTGTAGTGCCTGACCAGCAGTCAGTTGTGAATGCCATGTGTGGCGCGTTCATTGGTGCCACCAGATTATTCACTTTCATCACAACTCTTTCATGTGTTTTATCTATCATTTTTTGTGCAAAATAATTTTTCATCTTTGATCCTGTACCGGGGTTCAGCAAGAATAATCAGCCGCTGAAAACCAATGTCAGACACCACTGTGAATGGCTGGTTGTCAGTGGCAATCATCTCAATAATTGTTTTATCCATCTTCTTGGCCCTTGGGTCTTTGTCCTGCCATTTTATGCTTGTTTATTAAAAAGTTGTATGATTGTAGCCTGCGATGTCTGTGAACTGTCTGTATCACTTTTTCCTTGTGAAGAATTTGCGTTTGCTTTTTTCATCATTGCTTCCTTATGGGCTTTTGGATGGGTGTTCTTAAGGTGATTCCACAAGTTGGTGGTATTTTTTGATTTTGCCGTTGCTGACCCCATGCTTACATCTTTATCACAAATAAGACACCTTGCTTTCCCTGGTGCCAATTCAATGTAATAGTCTCACACTGGTGCATTGCTTTTCTTTGCCATCTGTAAAATGTATATAAACACACACACACACACACACACAGCTCTCTGAAGTGACAGGGATACTGAAGAGTCTGCTTAGGAGACACAAATACTCACAACTGTTTGAATAATAAAAATTGAGTATAAATGACCTGTGATGAATGTTGAAAACAAATACTGTAATTTCTATATGCAGGAAATCCTATTTTAATAATGGGCATGGTACGAATTGACTACCAAAGTGTGAGTCATAATCCCCATGACACCTTCCAGTAAAATCTGAAAAGCGGTTCCTTCATTCATTTATTCCATAGGATGTTTTTCTTTATCCACTTCAAATAAGGTCTGTGTTGCGTGTAAGCTTTAACTGATAGCTGTGTAGATATCCATAGGGCAAGGTAACTCTGATCAATACAGGCTAAATATAAGCGAAGATCATTTTTTTTGTAGAGTGGATTTATGAAAATATGTTGACAAACGTTACCTTATCCTAGTGAGATTTACACGAGTATCAAAACGCCGAGGCAGTTTAAGCCTGCACGAAACACAGACCTTATTTGAATTAGATCAAGACATTCTCTATGGAAGACATAAACGGTAAAACAGCCGCACGTTATTATAGGAATTATGACGCGTCGACTATTTCTCTCTGTGGTTAGGTACATTCGTGCAATGATTGTGCTTTTGTTAAATCATCACCTGTTTGGCGAAGTAGGCTGTGATTCGATGATAAATGAACAGGCATCGCATTGATTAACTAGTTAACCTAGTAATATCATCAACCATGTGTAGTTAACTAGTGATTATGTGAAGATTGATTGTTTTTTCTAAGATACATTTAATGCTAGCTAGAAACTTACCTTGGCTCCTTGCTGCAGTCGCGTAACAGGTGGTCAGCTTGCCACGCAGTTTCCTCGTGGAATGCAATGTAATCGGCCATAATCGGCGCCCAAAAATGCTGATTACCGATTGTTATGAAAACTTGAAATCGGCCATGCCGATTAATCGGTCGACCTCTACTTGATACATCTAATACATTAAAATAACACAAGAACCATTAGTGTATAATCAAAATAAAAATGCCACAGCCATCAAAATAAGAACACACATGAATCAACAACCAGCATTTTAAAGTGAGGCTTAATCTGACAAAATCATCTATTACAAGCTGAAGCTAAACTTAAATTCTGAACTGGGCATGTGACTGACTGCCTGGTAGATGCTCTGACCTGGTGGTGGTAGACTGGGTCCTTGTGAAGTCTGACCACACTGACTCTGACTAGCCTCAGGTAGGGAGTTGCTCTGGGGTCCAGTGGTGATGCAAGGGCTGGGGTCTGTTTGCACCTGATCTGCCTGTTTGTGCTTCTTTAAAAATAAGTCTGATATCTCTCTCTTTCTTTTCATGTTTAATTGACCTTATGCAAAAAAATAAGACAGTCTACATCTAAGCATCCAATTACCCACATTTTAGTCCAATCTTAATTACAAATCCCCATTATCATAACTGTACCTTAAAATCAACTACCTGCCTAAGTTACTAGTCAGATCATGGCTAACCCTACTCTGCAGTAAGTAACTTAGCTAGCTATAATTTCGTACACCTTTACGATAGCAAACAGACTATCTGCAAATTGTGGGGATCTTTTAACTAACGTTAACAGATTTATAATAACAATTGTTCATTTTGAGTTCAAGTATGAAAATCTGAGTTAATGGATTTCAAATTGCTGAATGTTAACTTGCTGAACACTGACAGCTGTGGCCTACTAGTTACCCCACATTAGCTAAACATTCGTATACTGTAACTTATGACACTGCACTGTATATGCGTGTATTACTAGCACAGATGTAAACGTAATGTTTGGCTAAATTGGGAACCGATCTCTCTTATCTGATTAACTGTCTGTTAATGGAGCCAAAGGTCTAACGTTAACTTACACAGCGACTCAACTTTCGTAAAAGTTGTTCAGGAAACAATTTTAAAACTTACTTCAAATATGATGCTTTGGCCAATCGCGAAAAAAGATTGTGGAGCTGTGGAAATATTCTCTCTTCTTCTTCTGTATGTTCTTCTTATTCTTCTGTATCTCGCAACCAACGTTAATATTCTCTCTTCCTCATTTGAAAAAGTCTAAATAAATGCTTCTTTCAACAAGAGGCGAAATGAGATGTCAATCAGCATCAAACTGCCAGTAGCGAATGAAATTTTGGCGTGGCCAATCAGATGTCAGGGGTGTCGGGACACCCCTCTGGCTCCGCATGTTAATCACCGGCTATGCACGTCAAGCTCAGAAGATAGTGGAGATCTATAAAGCGCACTAGTGGCTGCCATGCTACATGATAACCGCTTGGAATAGACACTAAGCTAGCGAGGGCTGTCAACAATGTCAGTATGGTTATGATTACCAATGTTAATCTATTTATTTAACATAATACACATAGGTAATTTAGTAGCATAGGCCCAGGCCTATACCTTATGATGCTGCTATGACAGTTGATTGAGTCAGTGGC
Organism: Salvelinus alpinus; assembly: GCF_045679555.1. Lineage (NCBI taxonomy): Eukaryota > Metazoa > Chordata > Actinopteri > Salmoniformes > Salmonidae > Salvelinus > Salvelinus alpinus. Next base: position 49,680,841 of record NC_092091.1, read on the forward strand.
GATAAACCATCCATGCTACAAACACTGAATCTATAATCCTTTCAACAGAATGATTTATAACAATGATTTCTCTCCCTCCATGTCTCCCTCATTCATCCCCCTCTCTCCTTCACCCCCCCTCAATCCCACCTCCCCTCTCGCTTTTGCACTCTCTCACTCTCTCTCTCTCTCAGAAACACAATGCCTCACTCATTCCCATTCCTCTCTACGGAGCAGAAGAAGGAGCTCAGTGATATTGCTCAGAAGATCGTCGCTCCCGGCAAAGGAATCCTTGCTGCCGATGAGTCCACAGGTAGGGGACTTGCCGATGAGTTCACACACACGGATCAGATCACCCGCTAAACACACTCATACATGGCATATCAAAGATATGCCTTGTAGAATGGCGTGTAGAATGGCGCCGGAGGGGATGACTGACGTTTTACATGCTCCTAACCAACTGTGCTATTTTGTTCGTTTTTTCCTGTTGTTTGTAACTTTTTTTTGTACTTATTTTGTACATAATGTTGCTGCCACCGTCTTTTAGGACCGAAAATAACTTCTGGACATCAGAACAGCGATTACTCAACTCGAACTGGAAGAGTCCAACGCGAAGGATATACTGCTGTCTCGGGAATGGGCCCAAATTTGCGTGAAGAAAAGACGGACAAAAAGGGAGCGCAGGTCGGGCTGCCTTCTGAGAATTCGTAGGCGAGTGAGTAAACTCACACTGCCATCCGTTCTATTGGCCAACGTGCAATCATTGGAAAATAAAATGGATGACCTACGATCAAGATTATACTACCAACAACACATTAAAAACTGTAATATCTTATGTTTCACTGAGTCGTGGCTGAACGACGACACGGATAATATAGAGCTGGCGGGATTTTTCATGCACCAGCAGGACAGAGAAGCTACGTCTGGTAAAACGAGGGGCGGGGTGTGTGTCTATTTGTCAATAACAGCTGGTGCGCTCTGTCTAATATTAAAGAAGACCCGAAGTATTGCTTGCCTGAGGTAGAGTACCTTATGATAAGCTGTAGACCACACTATCTACCAAGAGGGTTCTCATCTATATTATTCACAGCCGTCTATTTACCACCACAAACCGATACTGGCACTAAGACCGCAATCAACCAGCTGTATAAGGCCATAAGCAAACAAGAAAATGCTCGTCCAGAAGCGGCACTCCTAGTGGCCGGGGACTTTAACGCAGGCAAATCCATTTTACCTCATTTCTACCAGCATGTCACATGCACAACCAGAGGGGAAAAAACTAGACCACCTTTACTCCACACACAGAGATGCATACAAAACTCTCCCCCGCCCTCCATTTGGAAAATCGAAAGCAGGAAGTACGAGTGACTCGCTCAATATGGAAGTGGTCAGATGATGCAGATGCTACGCTACATGACTGTTTTGCTAGCACAGAGTGGAATATGTTCCGGGATTCATCAAATGGCATTGAGGAGTATACCTCGGTCATCGGCTTCATCAATAAGTTCTGCCGCTTTCAAGGAGCGGGACACTAATCCGGATGCTTATAAGAAATCCCATCTATGCCCTCAGACGAACCATAAAACAAGCAAAGCGTCTACAGGATTAAGATTGAATCCTACTACACCGGCTCTGACGCTCGTCAGATGTGGCAGGGCTTGAAAACTATTACGGACTACAAAGGGAAACCCAGCCGCGAGCTGTCCATTGACGCGAGCCTACCAGATGAGCTAAATGTTGTTTTATGCTCGCTAAGAGGCAAGCAACACTGAAGCATGCATGAGAGCATCAGCTGTTATGGACGACTGTGTGATACCGCTCTCGGTAGCTGATGTGAGCAAGACCTTTAAACAGGTCAACATTCATAAAGCCGCGGGGCAAGACAGATTACCAGGACGTGGACTCAAAGAATGCACGGACCAACTGGCAAGTGTCTTCACTGACATTTTCAACCTCTCCCTGACCGAATCTGTAATACCTACATGTTTCAAGCAGACCACCATAGTCCCTGTGCCCAAGGAAGCGAAGGTAACTTGCCTAAATGATTACCGCCCCGTAGCACTCACATCGGTAGCCATGAAGTGCTTTGAAAGGCTGGTCATGCCTCACATCAACAACATCCTCCCGGATACCCTAGACCCACTCAAATTCGCATACCGCCTCAACAGATCCACAGATGACGCAATCTCAGGACCCTGTGACTAAACACCTCCCTCTGCAACTGGATCCTGGACTTCCTGACGGGCCGCCCACAGGTGGTAAGGGTAGGCAACAACATGTCTGCTATGCTGATCCTCAACACTGAGGGCCCTCAGGGGTGTGTGCTTAGTCCCCTCCAGTACCCTCCAGTAAAAGAGCTGATCGTGGAATACAGGAAAAGGCGGGCCGAACAGGCCCCCATTAACATCGACGGGGCTGTAGTGGAGCGGGTCGAGAGTTTCAAGTTCCTTGGTGTCCACATCACCAACAAGCTATCATGGTCCAAACACACCAAAACAGTTGTGAAGAGGGCACGACAACACCTTTTCCCCCTCAGGAGACTGAAAAGATTTGGCATGGGTCCCCAGATCCTCAAAAAGTTCTACAGCTGCACCATCGAGAACATCCTGACCGGTTGCATCACCGCCTAGTATTGTAACTGCTCGGCATCTGACCGTAAGGCACTACAGAGGGTAGTGCGTACGGCCCAGTACCAGGCCATGATATCGAAGGAATTGTCCGTAGAGCTCCGAGACAGAACTGTGTCGCGGCACAGATCTGGGGAAGGGTACCAAAAAATGTCTGCAGCATTGAAGATCCCCAAGAACACAGTGGCCTCCATCATCAAGAAGTTTGGAACCACCAAGACTCTTCCTAGAGCTGGCCGCCCGGCCAAACGGAGCAATCGGGGGAGAAGGGCCTTGGTCAGGGAGGTGACCAAATACCCGATGGTCACTCTAACAGAGCTCCAGAGTTCCTCTGTGGAGATGGGAGAACCTTCCAGAAGGACAACCATCTCTGCAGCACTCCACCAATCAGGCCTTTATGATAGAGTGGCCAGACGGAAGCCACTCCTCAATATAAGGCACATAACAGCCCGCTTAGAGTTAGCCAAAATGCACCTAAAGGATTCTCAAACTATGAGATACAAGATTCTCTGTTCTGATGAAACCAAGATTGCGTGCCTTTCCAAATAATTTTCAATCAATTGAATTTACCACTGGTGGACTCCAAACATCTCAAGGATGATCAATGGAAACTGGATGCACCTGAGCTCAATTTCGAGTCTCATAGCAAAGGGTCTATTTATGTAAATAAGGTATTTCTAAAACCTGTTTTTGCTTTGTCATTGTGGAGTATTGTGTGTAGTTTGATGATGATTTAAAAAATATATATCTATTTTAGAAGAAGGCTGTAACGTAACAAAATGTGGGAAAATGGAAGGGATCTGAATATATAAATATTTTACATTTATATATATTAATATTTAACCCCATTCCAACCCACCTGTAGGCAGCGTGGCCAAGCGCTTCCAAAGCATCAACGCTGAGAACACTGAGGAGAACCGCCGTCTTTACCGCCAGCTCCTCTTCACGGCCGACCGTGTAGAGCCATGCATCGGCGGAGTCATCTTCTTCCATGAGACCCTGTACCAGAAGACAGACGACGGCAAGCTGTTCCCCCAGCTCATCAAGGAGAGGGACATGGTGGTGGGCATCAAGGTGGACAAAGGTGTCGTCCCCCTGGCCGGGACCAACGGAGAGACCACCACTCAGGGTGAGAGACAACAGTGGGCTGGGGCTAAGTAACCTTTGACCTCTAGTATTGAGCTCAACTTTGCTACGAATGCAGATTTTATTCAGGGGATTGTTTGAAGAGTGAAACTGGAACAAAGTGTCGAGTCATGTTTATTTTATAATGTTACACATATCCATCCCCTCTCTTTCCCTCCTCTCTCTCTCTCTGCCTGTCTGTCTCGCTCTCTCTGTATGTCTCTCTGTCTCTCTCCCTCAGGTCTGGATGGGCTGTACGAGCGGTGTGCCCAGTACAAAAAGGACGGAGCTGACTTTGCTAAGTGGCGTTGTGTGCTGAAGATCACTGATACCACCCCCTCAGAGCTGGCCATCAAGGAGAATGCCAATGTGCTGGCCCGCTACGCCAGTATCTGCCAGATGGTGAGACATACACACACACACACACACACACACACACACACACACACACACACACACACACACACACACACACACACACACACACACATAAAGAGAAAGAAACATACATTGAACACGTGTGAACATATTGGCACACATAAAATTAGTTGGCACACACTTGGCCATTCCCCACTCAATCTCCACAATTTTTTTATTTTTATTATAAATGTTTCACATCTCTGCTTCAAAAAACAATATCACCACTATAATTACTTATCAAGGAGTTGTATTTATTTTAGCCATATTAGCTCGAGTGCCAAGTAGCCAAATCCGGTGCCATTGATATGCCGTGCACAGGCACCCCGGCCAATAAAGTTTTATTGTCTGTTCTGTAGTCATGACGCTGGTTGCCATGCTTCTGTGCCCTTCCCTAGCATGGCATCGTGCCCATCGTGGAGCCCGAGATCCTGCCAGACGGAGACCATGACCTGAAGCGCTGCCAGTATGTCACTGAGAAGGTGAGGGATCGCTCCGACTAACAGAAAAACAATGGCTACCTTCCAATGGCTATTCTAGCATGCCACTTAAAATGCATGTCTGCTTCCTTCTAAGTAGGCTGTGTTTACAAAGGCAGCCCAATTCGGATCTTTATCCCACAAATTGGTCTTTTGACCAATCACATCAGATCTTTTCACATTAGATCTTGTTCAGATCTGATCTGATTGGTCAAAAGACCAAAATGGTGAAAAAAAGATCAGAATTGGGCTGTCTGTGTAAACGCAACTTTAGTGTGCTAGTGTGGGTGTTGGAATAGAGCGTACTTAGTCTAGGTAGGATAGGAACACTCATTAGTTCAACCAGTCATTCAATCAATCAATTTCAACATCTCTAACTATTTCTGTCTCATCCCTATTTCTTCTATTTCCTTTCTTTGTCTCTTTCTCTCTTTTTCTCTCTGTCCCCTTGTCTCTCTCACTCTCTCTCTCTCACGCTCTCTGTCCCCTGTCTTTCCCTCTTTCACTTTCTCTTTCTCTATCCCCCTCCTCCCCCGCAGGTTCTGGCTGCAGTGTATAAGGCTTTGTCTGACCACCATGTGTACCTGGAGGGCACCCTGCTGAAGCCCAACATGGTCACCCCAGGACACTCCTGCTCCCAAAAGTACAGCAACCAGGAGATAGCCATGGCAACTGTCACCGCCCTGCGCCGCACCGTGCCCCCGGCTGTGCCTGGTGAGAAGGAGAAATGTATAGAAATATGGACGCACACACGGTCCCGTGTGGCTCAGTTGGTAGAGCATGGCGCTTGCAACGCCAGGGTTGTGGGTTCATTCCCCACGGGGGGACCAGGATGAATATGTATGAACTTTCCAATTTGTAAGTCGCTCTGGATAAGAGCGTCAGCTAAATGACTTAAATGTAAAATGTAAATGTGTAGCACATGGAGATGTGTTAAACTTACTCCTCAGCTAGCTTTTGAGTGGCGCAACCCGTAGAGATGCTTGAGGGAGGACGCTCACGTGTGTTTGTGTAGCAGAAGTCCCGGTTTCGAGCCAGGTATGTGCCGAATCGGGAGGAACTGGTACTCGCTAAGCAAGCAGCATGACGTCCTTTACACACGCACGCACACACACACTCACTCAATCCACTTTCCACACACACACACACACAACCACTCCCCCTCTCTTATCTTACCCTTCCTCTCCCTGTCTCCCTGCCTCCGTCCTTCCCCAGGCATCACCTTCCTGTCTGGCGGCCAGTCTGAGGAGGAGGCCTCCATCAACCTGAATGCCATGAACCAGTGTCCCCTTCACCGGCCCTGGGCCATCACCTTCTCCTACGGCCGCGCCCTGCAGGCCTCCGCCCTCAAGGCCTGGGGAGGCAAGCCAGAGAATGGCAAGGCCTGCCAGGAGGAGTTCATCAAGAGAGCCCTGGTATGACCCACACAGAGAGAAGAACATGAGGGAGGGAGGGAGGGAGGGAGGGAGATGTGTAGCCAGTTAGAAGGCCAAAACAGTTAGAAGGCCAAAACAGTCATTTTTATAGCTTTTCCCAAAAACCTTCCCAATTAAATGTTGACTCCAAAGTAGGCCTACCTGACAGAATGATATCATGATGGTTTGTAGCCTATAAATCTGGTGGTCATTTGTTTTTGCAAACTCTGCCGTCACATGGACAGGCTAGTTGAATAGCCCTGGACTACAGTCTTTAGGATAAGGTGAAAGGTCCTAGACAGTACTACATACACCATATAAACCTAATAAAGTAAGGCCATGTGGTGTGTACCTAATGGTCCTATAACAATGAGATAGCAAGAGGAAGTGGAGCTAAGGCTCCATGTGTGGGGAGACAGAGGGTCTGTACTAATCATTGCCTTTTATCTCTTTCTTCCGCTTTCTCTCTCACACCATCTCTTTCTCCATCTTACTTTCTTCTCTCTCTCCCATACCCTCTCTCACTCTTTCTTTCTCTCTCTCCTTCTCTATCTCTCTCGTTTACAGAACAACAGCAAGGCCTGTCAGGGCAAGTATGTTTCCTCTGGAGACAAGGGCACCGCCGGTGGAGAATCCCTCTATGTGGCCAACCACGCCTATTAAGTATGGACCCAACCCTTTCAATATCAAACCACACCCACACTTCCCCACACTATCCACTCAGCTGATACAGTTCTGTCCCGACCCCGCCCCCTTCGTGGGCCTATTCCTGTTACTCTATTCTTCTCAAAACTCTTTCCCTCTTCCACTTTTTTTGTGTTGCTTTGGGCTTGTGATGTCACTGTTATGTTATCGTGTAGTGCAGGAAAGTTAAGTGTGTTTTGTCACTTTTTTATTTATTTTAGCACTCAAACACCTCCCCGGAGAGAAGAATCTGTGATCCTCTGCCCCTAGTCATTCCCCATTCACTGCTGATCTTGAGAGTTCCAGCTCTTTGTCCCCACCCCCCCTCTGCTTACATGCTCCTCCCCTCAGACTATCCCTCCTGATTCAGTGTTGTCATCTTGATGATTCCTAAGTACATGTGCCTTCTTCTCTCGACTGAAAAAAACACTAGAGGAAGACATTTTAGAGTATATTATTAATGTTTGATATTCTATACACTGGAAATAGAAATAAAGAATCATATTCACTAAATGCACTTTTGTGATATTCTGTTTTGGGTTCGGGCAGACTGCCTGCTCTAAAGAGACTGCTAGGTGGGGGTGTAACTACCATTATATGTGACAGCAGGGTCAGAAAATGCTTGGGGATTCACAGCATGTCATGCTGTAGCTATAAAAACATGAAAAAGAACGATGCACATTCGTCTAAGGAATACAGTAATATTGTAGATGCCAACTGACCGGCGATGAATGACACATTTGAACAGTCACAAAATATCAGCCTCACACTGACAGCAGTTAAAACAACAGACTCACACACAGGTTGATTCTTTCAGAGTTGACTAAATAATTATTGCAGTATGAATAGTCACAGTCAAGAAGTCACACTCACAATCAGTACCAATATGCGGCCTTTAAAAGGACATCGATGCATGATTTAAACATATTGGTTTCCTTACCCTGTAGTCAGTCTATGAACACGGTATGACAGCGATCATGTGTTGATTTTGTTTACCTGGCACTGTAAATTCAATAGTCAATAGTCAATAGTCAATAGTTCAACAAGTCAATAGTCCCGATATCATGACTCAGTAACTTCTTTGAGCTACACAAGGTAAACAAAAACTAAGCATGGCTTGCTGTCATACCTTGTCCATACACTGCGTACAGGGTAAGGAAACCATTGTCAATTTGTAATGTCAATTTGTATTTGTGAATTTGGGTGAACTATTCCTTTAAACAAAAGTCACAAGTCACAGAGATTTTGGTTCAGCTGAGATAAAGAAGAATATAAAAAGAGGAATGGACTACTGCCCTATTATAAACATTCAGGTTGACCTAGGCCTCAGCAGAAGCCTGGTGTCGGAGTTAATAATCTCCTGGATGAAAACCGTGTAGACTCCAGGGATGACTTCTCCACCGCAGCTTTTCCTGAAACTCGTGATTCCCACCTGGACAAACTGACCAGCAGAGAGACATACCAAAGGCCCACCAGAGTCCCCCTGAAAAGTGGACAAGATAAACCACAAGTAAGACTGTGTGTTTTCCTTAAAGTGATGCAGTACCTGACAGGTGTCCTTTCCACCCTCCCAGAACGCAGCACACATGTCGGAGGTGAGAACAGGATACGCTTCCAGGCAAGCACACTACTTAATGAGGGGCACTCTCAGCTGCTGAGAGTGCCCTCGGCTAGCAACGGTCCTGGAGAGCATGAGAGAGTGACCGAGAGAGCGAGAGAGGGGGACAGAGAGGGTAAACATTGGGTTAAAAGATAAAGTAAGGGATCTAGAGTACAAAAAATAAAGGAGAGAGAGTGGGAGGAGAACAAGAATAGGGGGATGAAGAAAAGCTAGCAGCACCTGGGCATAACATCAACTGGTTATCCAGTAGATTAGTAAGAATGGCTCACTCCTTGCCTTTTTCCCTTTATCCAGATTACCACCTCTCACTTTTGGTTAATTGAAAATGGAACCATTTTCAAAATATCGCCCTTTATAAAACATAAAGGTTGCAATTCCAGTTTCATCCCCCAGAAAAGACAGAACAAATATTACAACAAATATTATTATTAAAGTCAAATATACTAATTGATACAAATAAAAAAATCTTTATGGATTTATTTTAATTTTAGGGAATTATCTTTGTTAACGATATTAGGAATGGTGGAGTTATATCACACGTGCAGTTAACAAAAATATATGGAAATGTTTGTGCTATCAAGAATTACAACCAACTTATTGTAGCATTACTGCGAAAATGGAGGGAGGCAAGTGGAAGAAGATAAGGAACTTATTTGTCTGCCCAACATTTACAACAAATATTTTTGACAAATATAATATAAATGTTGACAGCGGCGCCGTACAGGTTGCAAGAAAAACATGGTTTATGAACTGATACACAAAACAATGCTTAATTCAAAATACTTTTTTTTTTCAATTTAAATTATTATACAAAATTCTTGCAACCAACAGAATGTTATGTATATGGGGCATACAACCAACCCCCTCTGCTCTGCAGATTTTGCTGCGATGAGACAGAATCATTAGATCACTTATTTTTGTATTGCCCCTGTGCATTATGTTTCTGTTCAGGAATGGCTGAAAATTCACAACATTTACCTAAAAGTAAATGTTTTTGGAACACCTCACATTTGACATTTCACATGTGAAAATGTGTTTTTGGAACACATCACACATTACATTTTACATGTGAAAACATGTTTTTGGAACACTTCACATGAGATGTTTTCACATGCGCTTACATGTTATCACGTGTAGTTTCATATTTGCATCCCTATGTGTCACATTTATTTCACAATATCATGTTTTCACGTGTGCTCACATGTTGTAACTTGTAGTTTCATGTTATCACCTGTTGTCACATTTTATCACATTAACTTCACATAAGATCACGTGAAATACCTCTGGATTTGAGGTGCGCTGATCTTTCTGCTGTGACACAAAGTCTGTAGCATTCCATTGCACATTCATTACCCTTAATACATCTCTGCACTTAGCAAAAGAGTGCCATCTACACTGCTATTTTACTCATCAGTTAATCTTCTCTCACCATTGATTCCATTTACATATTTCAGTCATTTGAGGGTTTTCTGTATAGTTATCTAATGTTGGTGGGGCATGTTATTCTGTTTCAATGTTACTCCTGAATAACTCGGATAAATATAATCACTTTTTTTGTGTATTTATAACAAAGCTGAGATTCACCTTCGAAGTCCAAAGTGTTGGAAAACAATGGAAATCAGTTATTGACATAGACATAATGGCGTAGCAAAAATATCGGAATGCCATGAACTATGAAGTTCTGAGTTCCAATCCCTGATGAGGACAAGTTGAATAATAATTACTGTATCAATAAACATACACAATGTAGTCATGTATATGTGTCAGCTATGTAAGTTGGAAACACTCTATGTTAAAAGCACTGTGTGTGTGTGTAGCATAATGACAATTTTTTCACATGAGTTCACATGTGAAATCGGGATTTTTCACATAAAAAAAGCATGTGGTTATTCCTTAAGGGTAGTTTACAACCATAGTTAATGTATTTATCCACTATACAGACGAACCAGGCAAGGCTGTCTATTGTCTCCTCTTATTTTATTTCTCATAAAAACCATTAACTTGGAATTCTATTGAAGAATTGTATGAGTCTGTTAACCTTCTATCCTTATTATATATTATTGACGGTTGAAAATCCAAAACCTATTTGAAGGCTGTGATAAACAGACAGAGTTTCAGGGCAACCTAGAGCTCAGCAGGAGCCTGGGTGTTGGAGTGAATTGTCTGCTGGATGAAGTCCATGTAGTGGGCCATGCAAGTGTAGACTCCAGGGAAGCCTTCCAAAGCACAAGCATTGCAATGACTTAAAACTCACAAAGTTTAGTTTAGTTAGTTCATTTATTTAGCACATAAAAAAGAAAACCTCATACATAAAAAATATCAAACATTACAGTGCAGGGAGAGGGGAATAAACTCAAGATCAAACTAAATAATGAATACAGAAAATTGATTAACAAGATATTACATGAAAAACAAACAGAAAGGTAAGACGTGAAGAGAGAGTGAAGAGTAAAATTATAAAAATAAGGATGGGTACTGCTGTGAGAGGTAGTTGTGAGTACTGGGCTTGGGCCAAAAGGTACTGTTTTGAATAGTTGTGTTTTTTAAACTGTTAATGGACATGTGATTCGTCAGATGTCCAGGTTGGTTATTTCAAAACAGTGGTCCTCGTGTATTAGTGAGAATTGTCCTAGGGTTGTCCAGTAAAAAGCAGCATGAAGATGATTATCAGATCTGGTCACATGACAGCTGCCGCCATAAACAACATGCCAGGAAATGAATCACTCGTCAAGTGCATAAACAGAATGAGATGAGTGTAAGGGCTCCAGTAAACTAAGTTTGAAATTGCCCTCTAGCCCATGGTATAAGAGCCGTAAGACACGCTCTCGGTTCAACATTGTGCAAAATTCGAACAAACATTTATAATATAACGAAACTGAGATTTACATAGCACAAGCCTCTTTGTTCAAGCATACTTCCAAAGTTGTGGCAAAATGGCTTAAGGACAACAAAATCAAGGTATTGGAGTGGCCATCACAAAGCCCTGACCTCAATCCTATAGAACATTTGTGGGCAGAACTGAATAAGCGTGTGTGAGCAAGGAGGCCTACAAACCTGACTCAGTTACACCAGCTCTGTCAGGAGGAATGGGCCAAAATTCACCCAACTTATTGTGGGAAGCTTGTGGATGGCTACCCGAAATGTTTCACCCAAGTTAAACAATTTAAAGGCAATGCTACCAAATACTAATTGAGTGCATGTAAACTTCTGACTCACTGGGAATGTGATGAAAGAAATGAAAGCTGAAATAAATAATTATCTCTACTATTATTCTGACATTTCACATTCTTAAAATAAAGTGGTGATCCTAACTGACCTAAAACAGGGAATTTTTACAAGGATTAAATGTCAGGAATTACGAAAAACTGAGTTTAAATATATTTGGCTAAGATGTATGTAAACTTCCGACTTCAACTGTATTTAGCTGTTGTTGTTGCCTGTTTTGCATGTTATTTTGCCATTAATACGTGTCACATATCAGTTTGCATATCAGTTATTAACATTGAGTTAATAAAGCAGCATACAAACATGGTCTCTCTTTTGCTTGAGTAAGGCAGTTCCAAAATGCAGGGGTTTCAGCCTAGCTTAGTGCTTTCTGTGGTGGTGGTGGGGCAGCCAGCGGAAAATACAGAGCATAGGGGTTGGTAACGTTCTCTAGTTGCACTGTGATTGGCTCAGTGTTCTGTCACTCACGGGGACGCTACTTCAGCGCAAAATCTACGGGTAGAGATCTAAAATTCAAGCCCCCTGGGTGCCGACATAGATGTATATTAGAAGTGCCCGTCCAAGAAGGCTCAAGGTCATTGGCCACAGATAAAATGATGTCAAATCACGTTATATCTACCGTAACTTTGATTGGTCTGATCATGTCAACATCATACTTTCAAAATCTTAGCTAGTATGCTAGCAGTCATCATTATGAATCAAGTCGACAATCTAGCGGAAAATTTGCCTTCTGGATGATAGCGAAGTGAACAGGCCGTGGCTCGGGTGGTTGATGACCTTGATGATCTTTTTGGCCTTCCTGTGACATCGGGTGCTGTAGGTGTCCTGGAGGGAAGGCAGTGTGCCCTCGTGATGCGTTGGGCAGACCGTACCACCCTCTGGATAGCCCTGCAGTTGCGGGCGGCGCAATTGTTATATCAGGTGGTGATACAGCCTGACAGGATGCTCTCAATTGTGCATCTGTAAAAGTTTGTGATGGTTTTAGGTGACAAGCCAAATTTCTTCAGCCTCCTGAGGTTGAAGAGGTGAAGTTGCGCCTTCTTCACCACAATGTCTGTGTGGGTGGACCATTTCAGATTGTCAGTGATGTGTACGCCGAGGAACTTGAAGGTTTCCACCTTCTCCACTGCGGTCCCATCGATGTGAGTAGAGGTGTGCTCCTTCTGCTGTTTCCTGACGTCCACGATCAGCTCCTTTTGTTTTGTTGACGTTGAAGGACAGGTTATTTTCCTGGCACCACTCCACCGGGGCCCTCACCTCCTCCATGTAGGCTGTCTCATCATTGTTGGTAATATAGCCTGTTCTACTGTTGCATCGCCTGCATACTTGATGATTGAGTTGGAGCCATGCAGTCATGGATGAACAGGAGGGGACTGAGCACGCACTTAGCCTACAGTTCTGACTTGGTGGTGAACATGTAGCCTATAGCCTACTTTAGAGAAATGTCATCATCGAATATTGTTAGAGCTTTCATTGTTCCCTTACAGTGCATTCGGAAAGTATTCAGACCCCTTGACTTTCTCCACATTTTGTTACATTACAGCCTTATTCTAGAATGGATTCAAAAGTTTTTTTCTTCTCACCAATCAATACACAATACCCCATAATGACAAAGCAAAAACAGTTTTTTAGAAATTTTAGCAAAAAATTTATTGACTGAAATATCACATTTACATAAGTATTTAGACCCTTTACTTAGTACTTTGTTGAAGCACGTTTGGCAGCGATTACAGCCTAAAGTATTCTTCGGTATGACGCTACATGCTTGGGACGCCTGTATTTGTAGATTTCTCCCATACTTCTCCGCAGCTCCTCTCTAGGTCTGTCAGGTTGGATTTTAAGCGACACTCTACAGCTATTTCCAGGTCTCTCCAGAGATATTAGATTGGGTTCAAGTCCGGACTCTGGCTGGACCACTCAAGGACATTCAGAGACTTGTCCCGAAGCCACTCTATCATTGTTTTGGCTGTTTGCTCAGGGTCTGTTGGAAGGTGAACCTTCACCACCGTCTGAGGTCATGAGCACTCTGGAGCAGGTTTTCATCAAGGAGCTCTCTGTACTTTGCTCTGTTCATCTTTCCCTCTGTCCTGACTAGTCTCCCAGTCCATGCTGCTGAAAAACATCCCCATAGCATGATGCTGCCACCACAATGCTTCACTGTGCCAGGTTTCCTCCAGACGTGGCGCTTGGCATTCAGACCAAAGAGTTCAATCTTGGATTCATCAGACCAGAGAATCTTGTTTCTCATGGTCTGAGAGTCCTTTAGGTGCCTTTTGGCAAACACCAAGCGGGCTGTCATGTGCCTTTTACTGAGGAGTGGCTTCCGTCTGGCCACTCTACCATAAAGGCCTGATTGGTGGAGTGCTGCAGAGATGGTTGTCTTTCTGGAAGGTTCTCCCATCTCCACAGAGGAACTCTGAGCTCTGTCAGAGTCACCATCGGGTTCTTGGTCACTTCTCTGACCCAGGCCCTTCTCCCCCGATTGCTCAGTTTGGCCGAACAGCCAGCTCCAGGAAGAGTCTTGGTGGTTCCAAACTTCTTCCATTTAAGAATGATGGAGGTCACTGTGTTCTTGGGGACCTTCAATGCTGCAGACATTTTTTGGTACCCTTCCCCAGATCTGTGCCTCGACACGATCCTATCTCGGAGCTCTACGGATAATTCCTTCGACCTCATGGCTTGGTTTTTGCACTGACATGCACTGTCAACTGTGGAACCTTCCAAATCATGTCCAATCAAATGAATATACCACAGGTGGACTCCAATCAAGTTGTAGAAACATCTCAAGGATGATCAATGAAAACAGGATGAACCTGAGATCAATTTTGAGTCTCAAAACAAAGGGTCTGAATGTTTATGTAAATAAGGTATTTCGTTTTTTTTTTTTTTGTGCAAAACAAATCTAAAAACCTGTTTTTGCTTTGTTATTATGGGGTACTGTGTGTAGATTGATGAGGCGAAAATAATGATACATTTTTTAATAAGGCTGTAACGTAGCAAAATGTGGAATACTTTCTGGATGCACTGTATATTCTCCCTTTATTTATCCTACAGTTTTGACTTGGTGTACAGGGAGAATACTGTAAGAAAGGCCCAAGTTCTGAATTCTGTTGCTGTACATTTCAAAAGTGCTGAACAAATAGTTATATTGACTACATCCGTCCTAGCGCGCTCATTAATTACTTAATTTAAATTACGCATTGCCTCTTATTATGCCATATTTGTACATCTGAATAGAAACCACATTTGTTTAAACAAGTCAGCCATATCAGCTATGCAGTAGATGAGGACGAATTAACTGTTTCGCTTACAAACAAGGGTCCGCTGATAGCCAGGTGTAACAGTGATAAGATGTTTGGACTCTGCTGTTGGGACAGCTATATGTAGGCCATAACAGTTTGTGGGCACCATTTGTCACCGTTATAGTCCAATTAATGTATTGTTTAGTGTTGTGTAGTGGCTTTGATGGCATGCATCTAAAACCTTTTTTTTAGTTTTCCCGACCAA
This sequence comes from Salvelinus alpinus, assembly GCF_045679555.1. NCBI lineage: Eukaryota > Metazoa > Chordata > Actinopteri > Salmoniformes > Salmonidae > Salvelinus > Salvelinus alpinus. Next base: position 49,695,920 of record NC_092091.1, read on the forward strand.
GATTTACATGCTATAATCGCCACAGCGTGAGAATAGCCAATATGTAGAAAAATACTGAGGGCCAGAACGCACAGCGTTCATCAAGAGATCACTTCCAGAGTGGTTTCCAGAGCTGGCTGGAACCAAAATCGAAGTGATGAGAGATCAAGGCATAGGCCGGCACATTGGCAATTCAGCCAGATCCCAAACCTTGATTTTCCAGGCGCTCCTATTCCCTGACCGAGACTACATTCTGAAGGCGGCTAGATAGAATGCACTCACTCTGGCCTAGCGGGAGATCCAAATCACTGACGAATACAGCAACTACACCAATGCAAAGTGTTGGGCCTTTTCACAGGCAATGGCCTTGACTGAGAAACTCAGATTCCAAGCATTTCTGCTGTATTCTGCCACACTCAAACTTCCTAGTGGCGCAGAAAATGTGACCACAACTTACACGGTATGTTCTATTAGAATCGTTGACAGAGTCTGAGGATTGAACTTTTGAAAGTTAACGTGTTATAATATTGTTCAGGTTAACTCAGAAAGGTGCTCTATAACCTAATCTTGATACAGCGGGGATGTGGTGGGGGGTATTTTGCGCAGCTAGCTTTCCCAGTGTCAGGTTTGTAGGAAAAGAGTTTGCCATTATAGAGCAGCTGTGTGTGTTTTGTTTGTATGTTTGTTTAGGTGTTTCGTTTAACTACTCTCAGGTTCTTATGAGAGTGGGCTTCAGGGATGGGGGTCTGGCGACCATAGTAAGGGATGGATTTGATCTCCAATTTCATGCACAAGATTATTTTTGAATATATCACATGATGACACTACAGCTAACAAGTTGGAATGCTAATGGGATAAATGGCCAAAATAAACGAGTGGTTTGCTTAGATTACTTTTGTAGACATAACATTGATGTTATATCGTTGTTCCACTGGATATCATAAGGTGAATGCACCAATTTGTAAGTCGCTCTGGATAAGAGCGTCTGCTAAATGACTTAAATGTAAAATGTAAAATATCTCATGCCCAAAGATTTGGAAACAGGCATTAATATGTTGCAGCGTCATCCTCTGTAGATTCCAAAACTCGTGCCTCCCTCGTCAGAAGACATAGTTTATCATGGACTGTTCTGTAAAAATATGGTAGTGATGACGGTAGGATATCATATATCAAAACTGTAATCTCAGGTAAGAAAATTGCTTTCATATCAGTATATGCGTCAACCTAGTATGATCCTACATTTTATGAGAATCTAATGGAGTTGCTGGCAAATATTACAGATTTTTCTCTGATCAAATGAATGCCGTTTTATCAGCTCTGGACTGCTCTGGCTACTAATCTCAAACAGCTCCCACACCTGTGTCAGTGGTATTTAACAACCTGGTCAAGGATTTTAGTCTCACTGATATCTTCCGATTTGTCAATCCTACGTCTAGACAATTGAGTTTTTACTCTGCTAGACATAAATTATACTCCAGAATAGATTATATTCTAGCTTTCGGCACTGCATATGCAGATATTCATAATGCAACAATATGCCCAAGTCCATTTCTGATCATAGTTTCAATATAATATTATTAAAGAGCAAACAATTTTGTACTTTATTTGAAAAATAACTCGATGTTTATCTAACACAGAATGTTTGGTCTGTTGAAGATATCCTATGGATGTCACGACTTCTGCCGAAGTCGATGCCTCTCTTTGTTCGGGTGGTGCTCGGCGGTCGATGTCACTGGTCTTCTAGCTATCGCCGATCCATTTTTCATTTTCCATTTGTCTTGTCTTGTTTTCCCACACACCTGGTTCTAATTTCCATCAATATGTGTTGTGTATTTAACCCTCTGTTTCCCCAATGTCTTTGTGTGGTATTGTTTATTCTGTTTCATGTTATGCGCACGTTAGTCTGTTGCGCTGGGTTATGTTAACCCGTATTGTTATTTCGTGTTCACTTTGCCGTGTGCTTTTGGTTCGCCTAAATAAAAGGCTCCGTTGGCAACCCAATATCTGCTCTCCTGCACCTGACTCCCTTACAACCATTTACGCATACCTGACAATGGAACTCTATAACGGAATTTATTAGGAACTTCTCAGTGTCATTTACATCTCACCTTAATAAAACCAGAATGAGAACAATTAACAAACTAGAAACATATTTGGCTAATCAGGAACGAGAACAACAAAACTCTTACGCTGATGACAAAAAGAAAAGGATAGATGTAGTCAAGTTAGAACTTCATTCTGTGCTCAGACGTAAGGGTGGTATGAGGGCCCGACGTCCACAGGTGGGGGTTGTGCTTACAGCCCAACACCGTGCAGGACATTTGGCATTTGCCAGAGAACACCAAGATTGGCAAATTCGCCACTGGCGCCCTGTGCTCTTCACAGATGAAAGCAGGTTCACACTGCGCACATGTGACAGACGTGACAGAGTCTGGAGATGCTGTGGAGAACGTTCTGCTGCCTGCAACATCCTCCAGCATGACCGGTTTGGCGGTGGGTCAGTCATGGTGTGGGGGTGGCATTTCTTTGGGGGGCCGCACAGCCCTCCATGTGCTCGCCAGAGGTAGCCTGACTGCCATTAGGTACCGAGATGAGATCCTCAGACCCCTTGTGAGACCATATGCTGGTGCGGTTGGCCCTGGGTTCCTCCTAATGCAAGACAATGCTAGACCTCATGTGGCTGGAGTGTGTCAGCAGTTCCTGCAAGAGGAAGGCATTGATGCTATGGACTGGCCCGCCCGTTCCCCAGACCTGAATCCAATTGAGCACATCTGGGACATGTCTCGCTCCATCCACCAACGCCACGTTGCACCACAGACTGTCCAGGAGTTGGCGGATGCTTTAGTCCAGGTCTGGGAGGAGATCCCTCAGGAGACCATCCGCCACCTCATCAGGAGCATGCCCAGGCGTTGTAGGGAGGTCATACAGGCACGTGGAGGCCACACACCCTACTGAGCCTCATTTTGACTTGTTTTAAGGACATTACATCAAAGTTGGATCAGCCTGTAGTGTGGTTTTCCACTTTAATTTTGAGTGTGACTCCAAATCCAGACCTCCATGGGTTGATAAATTTGATTTCCATTGATAATTTTTGTGTGATTTTGTTGTCAGCACATTCAACTATGTAAAGAAAAAAGTATTTAATAAGAATATTTTCATTCATTCAGATCTAGGATGTGTTATTTTAGTGTTCCCTTTATTTTTTTGAGCAGTGTAGATACTTTTGTACCCGTTTCCTCCAGCATCTTCTCAAGGTCCTTTGCTATTGTTCTGCGATTGATTTGCACTTTTCGCACCAAAGTATGTTCATCTCTAGGAGACAGAACGCGTCTCCTTCCTGAGCGGTATGACGGCTGCGTGGTCCCATGGTGTTTATACACGCGTACTATTGTTTGTACAGATGAACGTGGTACCTTCAGGCGTTTGAAAATTGCTCCCAAGGATGAACCAGACTTGTGGAGGTCTACAATTTTTCATTTGTGGTCTTGGCTGATTTATTTTGATTTTCCCATGATGTCAAGCAAAGAGGCACTGACTTTGAAGGTAGGCTTTGAAATACATCCACAGGTACACCTCCAATTGACTCAAATTATGTCAATTAGCCTTTCAGAAGCTTCTAAAGCCATGACATCATTTTCTGGACTTTTCCATGCTGTTTAAAGGCACAGTCAACTTAGTGTATGTTAACTTCTGACCCACTGGAATTGTGATACAGTGAATTATAAGTGAAATAATCTGTCTGTAAACAATTGTTGAAAAATTACTTGTGTCATGCACAAAGTAGATGTCCTAACCGACTTGCCAAAACTATAGTTTGTTAACAAGAAATTTGTGGAGTGGTTGAAAAACGTGTTTTAATGACTCCAACCTAAGTGTATGTAAACTTCCAACTTCAACTGTATCTGTGACCAACAGATGCATATCTGTCTGTATTCTCAGTCGTGAAGTCCATAGATTAGGGCCTAATTTATTTATTGACTGATTTCCTTAAACGCAACATGCAACAATTCCATTAAATGTATTTATATTTTTATTCAGTATATTATGTGAGCTAAACATAAAAATGAAAAAAATTTATGAAAACATTTTCCTTAAAGTATACATTTTTTTAAAGTACTAATTTTAGTGTCCCCACTACAACAACAAAAAATACTTAAATACATATAATATTGTCATTGAAACATTAAATTGAAATACTGTAGAATTCCATTCATCTTATAGAGGACTGCTCCTTCTGGGGAGTGCAAATGGATTCAAAGCCTCTCATTGGCCAATACATAGCATTAGCAATTTAGGGTTTGTGTACATCAATGGGGATAAAATTGTTTGTGCATAGTCAATTAATATTGTTATTATTTGACATTTTCAGGATTGGAAAAACGCTTTCAATGTAAACGCTTCGACAGCATCATTGCATTTTGGTACACAATAATTACATACGTTTCCAACGAAACACTGCGTTTGCCTTGCATGATTGCGTTGCAGAGGCATTTGCAGTGCGTTTGGTGTGGTGCATACCTTGAATTTATCGAACGTATGCGTCAAATTGTATTCATAGACAGCATGACAGAAATGGTAGCAGAAGTTGAATGTTGAACTTTTGTTACATACATATCCAGATGATGCAGCATATTATTTTGCGAAATGACGCTGTTGTAGAAAAGATATGTAGACAGTCAGGCCCCCATTGATTTTGTTATAATGTTTGACCATAAGAAGACAGCAATAGCCATGTCAAACTGTAGGATATTTGCTTAAAAACTGAAAATTCCCCTCCCGTTTCATGACTACGAAATGCGCGTCCCCGACAGCGGAAGTTGCAGACAGAGCCCGTCCGGCGGTGGTTATGTGAACCGGTGAAAAAGGAAAATAACCGTGGAATAAAACAGCTATATGTCTGTATTTCGAGTTCTTCTTCTCCAATATTCAAAGGTATTTGTGTTAGCTTGGGTTACGCCATTTTCGCCTAAAAAACATAGGTAACAGATAGCTAGCAAGCTAAATTAGCTAGCTAAGCAACGTTAGCATTTCGTACTACTTGATGAACGGGCCGAGATTGTTAGCTAACTAGTTAGCTAATGCTAACAACGCAGTGCGTGGTAGAGAAGATATCTATCTGGGTATTAAATATTAACACAAATATACCCATAATACCAACCTTAATGAAAAGACCAGCCAACTAGCCGACTGAGTTAACGTTACCAATTAACTAACGTTATGTTAGTGTTGAACTCACTTCATGCTAACTAACTTCGCTAGTAACGTTAGCTAGCTATAAGCTAGTTAGTTTATTGGGATTTCCACTATTTGAAGCTCTCAGACTGAACAGAACGGACATATAACAATGTGTTAATGTAATCATGCTCTAAAACATGTCATATATTATATCTTTCATAGATCCCTCTCTATTGCATCAATCTGCCGCTCTCTCTTTGTGACTAGAACTGCCTGAACAGCTAGAGAGAGTGTGTTTGTGTGTTCCCGGACCAGGGTGACTGTGTGTGAAGTATACACACCCTGTGTTTGCGAGGCTCTGTAGGAGACTCCTCCAGACCCCAGAGTGAGGATTGTGTGTGAGCCTCTCGCTCCATATGTGTGTGACAATGGGGGACATCAGTGATCTGGACAGACAGATAGAACAACTTAGGCGCTGTGAACTCATCAAGGAAAATGAAGTCAAAGCACTGTGCGCCAAGGCCAGGTAATTAAACATACACAGGCCATATTACGTTAACATTCCTGATACTACCAAAATCTTCATCACTAAGCCTGTCGTCTGCTTGTGTTTGTGTTACAGGGAGATTCTGGTAGAGGAGAGTAACGTACAGAGGGTGGACTCTCCAGTTACAGTGAGTATTTTCAGAATAGAAGACATCTTGATTACTTCGTAGATCTGCCTAGACTGCCATTATTTGCACTTCCCAATCGGATCCCTCTTGTTACATGTGTAATGTTGGATGGCTGAATACATTAGGGGAATGGAAACGCTAGGCTTTAGAATACCAGCTAACTGTAAAGGCCAGTTTATACTTGGTCTAACAACATGTTTGTAGGCAATTATGCAACAAGTGTCGCTGGTCAAAACATTTAATTTATACTTGGTGGAATGTCTGTAGTCTGTCACTGCGACTGTCAGTTTCCTTGTCGTGCAGACATTTAAAAAAGTCTGCACTGTCGCAACGTCTGTTGTCGTGGTTACCGTACTGTCACAGCAACCAGACCAAATCCTCCTGTGACCAGATGATGCAGTTCTAAAATTCTCAGAATGAGAATGACCTACTTTTATTTCGTCACACTGTGGCAGTAAGCTATTTTCTGTAAGCTCGCCATTACCTTGTAAATAATTGTTGTTGTGGGTTTACTTTTCTGTAATAATGAATAAGAAGTAACTCAAGTTTAGACGTTGTCAGCTATACTCTGATCATTATTTGAACTGGCTAGACAACGAACCAAAACATTGTTTAGAAAATTGCTTTTAGTTGCCTGGCTTGCTAGATTGACATTTACTGAATTCATTTTTAAACAGATGGATATATTGGTCTTAAAATAGAGAAAGTATGCTATTTGGAGCACCGGGCTGCTGTTGTCATGCAGAGGCTGTTTTGTGTTAATACTTTTTCATAAGTATAAAGTTCGATGTCGGATGACAATAGAATGTTCATGATGTCCCTAAGACAATTGTCTACAGACATGTAGATAGACAGACTGTAAACCAGCCTTAATTGTAATTCGCCATATTGGCATTGTTGCATCATCAGTAGGAGAGTTTTGAAACTCCAGAATTGACTGAGATCATGGCTAGGGCTTTGCGGGGAACGCATTACCGGCACACCGCCAGTCAAATTCCACATGACCGCTTAGTCACGGTAATTAGGCTTTTCCAAGCTCTGATGCTGCTGTTCATTTAGTAGCCCACCAAACTTGCTAACTGCCTGGTACTCAGCACTCTTGTCCCTCTAATCGCTCTGACATCAATGCAAATGTATTCGAAAATCTAATCTAACACTTAATGAGAGCCCATGAGCTCATGTTGCGCAACATTTATATAGTTTATGCAATTGCAGGAGAAAACATGTTGATGACCGCTAATAAAAAGAGGATCCATCAGCTTTCTATAGGCTAGGCCTACTATATTTATTATTCAACTTTCCTAATATTAACCCTTGTGCTTTGCTGAAAATAAATTATGTTCATTGTGGTATGGGTCAGATTGACCCGGACAGTTTAAACACGCTCAAGACAGTCAAATAATCAAGTTAAAACAGCCAAAACTTTATTTAGTCTTGTCAGACCTTTCAGAAAGAAGAAATACAAGAACATTTGATTTTTTAAAAACTCAACATTTAAGAACTATTTGTTTGACATATTTCCTTTCTCACAGCAAGCATTTTCAGTTTCCCCAAGTGTACATTTTTTGTTGTATTTTCCAGTAACACTTGTGATTTGTGTTATTGTGGTGTGATTTGACCCTATTGGTCAAAATGATCCCTTCAGTCTTTCTCCCTAAATGTTGAACACTTCCTGCAGATGTATTTATTGCATTCTACACTGCTGGTTTTACTGTCTTTGTGAGGGGGGCCCTGGAACAATTTTGATTACATTGGAAGCTGACAGTCCTACCTTGACTTCGTTGTGGGGACAGTGACCATTCTATATTACCATTTTAGACCTCCATGTCCTCTCTTCTCTGGATGATGGTTGTTGCGTGCTCTCTCTCTCATCTGATGGAGGGGATGGTATAGCAGACTCCTCCTCTTCACCAAAGAAAAATTCACAATCTGGATCATCAACAGCATTGTCCTCTATCTCTGAAATATCCTCTGTCTTTGAAACCTCTTATTCTATTTCACTGTCACAGTCCAGCATTTGTGATAAGGCTTCATTGGCTGAAAATCTTTTGGAGATAATTTTTGAGTGTCTGTGTCAGAGATCTGCTGCTCTCGCACTGAGAAGGATTACCTTGGGAAACTCCTTTTCACCCAAACATAGTTATAATAGTGCAACCAGAACCAGTGAAAACAAAATACAAAGACACTTGTTTATTTTGGACCTGTGCCAATATCTATACACATGAAAGCCTCTGGGTCAAAAGGATCCACAACGTCATGTTTGTATACAAAATCTACACAGACATTCCACAACACATTAGTGTGTCCAAATTTTGAAGTTAGATTCATGACCCTAAATGAGGAAAAGTCCTTTAATTTCATGGAGAGAAAGGGAGGTTAACTAGTATTTTAGACAACTCAAAAGTGGAAATGGGTCAAATTGACCTGCAACATAACAGGAGGGTTAAGCACATTACTTATATTTACAACATGAGTACAGCCTACCTGGCATGAAATAAACCACGTGGAAAAACGTTCCGTATTTAAGTGCATAGATTACATGTATTTTTTCCCAGTGCCCCTGTTTCGAGACTGGACCATTATCATGAACCTTTCTAAATCAAAGAAAATGTCACACATATATTATTTACTATATGTAAAGACAATATTAAATCAAGAATAGTTTGATGGGTGACAATATTAGCCCATCACTTGTGAATGATACCCAGCATAAGAAACAATGCCTTTTTTTGCAACTGCTTTACAAGGGGTGTAGAGCCTATCTGGCATATATATCTATATATATATAAATATAGCTTATATATAAGCTGCGAGTGAGTTTTAAGTTTGGGGGAAATCATTTTTACCATTACATGCATAATTGCATTTGCGGTCACTTTTCATAATGGTGTTTTCCGCTAATGGAACAATTGCGCTTATATCCTACTACCATGTGCTAATTTCTGAGCTTATAATGTGAAGAAATAGTGTAAGTTAAACGTTATGATCTGTTGCCTCACATTGCATAAAAAGGTTTTTTGATGAGTTGGTTGTATTCATTTGGGATCTATCGCATCCCACAACTGTCTCAGACTGTGTGGAATATTTATTTCTCGCACAGAATAGAATAGGTTGACTTTTGTACTATGGGGAATAGTAGATTGACAGGCTAGTGCTTTTGCTGTTTGTTAGGCCTGCTCATCTTGTTGGCTTTCAAAAAATAAATGTGCACAGTTCATCCAATATCTTCAATATGCATTGATTTATTTTCTAGTGCTTGTCAAATTGTGAATGAGAGACTATTGGAGTGTGTACAGCCTGCGCAAAAAACAAAGTAGACCTCATGCCTTTTCAAGTAACTTTTTTCAAATCATCATTAGCGTCTCATCATGCAGCCTTACAATGTATTAAAAATCAAAACATATAGCCCAACGTTTGTAGAACAACTAAAGTTACATTAATAACTCTAAATTAAGCATATAGGAGTAACTATTTCTTTGTTAGCCGCTCAACATAGAATAGCCACATGTGCACACTCCCTCAAATCGTTTGGAGAAAATATTTATATTTTATTCAGCTTTGTTCAATTGTATTCTTCATACTATAAAATAATATCAATTAATGCCACGTAATTATAAGCAAATTAACTATTGTAGCCCACTGCCATTTGACATAGCCACATCAGGACCTAACATAAGGACAACTCAGAATATGCTATTATTTTCTTCTGAAATCGACAATTTTCTTCATTTCATGCTTCTTTAGACCTGTATAAAATAAATAATGGATATTTTGTGAAGGTATAGGCTATATTGCATGGATTTCACCGGCTGACGAAATTTCGCGACCGCCACAGTCCTAATCATGACCCCTGCGTATATTAATGAGCCATACTTTGCTGGTGTCAAACCATTTATGAAAACATGATACATATTTTGGAAGCTGAGAAACAGCCCTTTGAAATGATATGTCAATCAAAAAATTGCCTGTGTTATACATCTTAAACACCTTTTTCCCAAACAACTGCCATTTACACAACTTCCTAATTAAGATAAACACTTAATAGTATAGTGAGTCTTCCTTGTTTTGTAAGGATTGATAATCTGAAATCAGAATAGTACTACTATTTACTGTGAATGAGTGACAGCTGTTTTAATGACTGGTGGTATTTTTCTAGAATTTTATGGAATGTTCTGTGATCAGACACTTTATTTGCATAATATAGTAAATACATATATGCACCAAAACATATTACAAATTGCATTTAGTCTTACATTTGATAAGGAAAGACACACACAAGTAATATAAATAAAACAATAACTTTATGGAAAGAATAAGGTTAGGGGAATACATGATCTCATTCCACCCAGAAAATAAAGTGCAAGTTATATCATGCTGTCATAACCATAACATTATATAAAACATTAATCTCAGGGATATTATCATCAAAATTTAACTGGAATACAAAATATTATAAGAATAAGGCATATAATAACAATTGGCTTTTACAACTTAAATTTCTTCTTAGGCCTATAGCCTAATACACGAAGAGTCAAAATGGGAACAAATTAAAAGCATGCAAGAAAGGGGAAATGACCAGTGACAATCTGAGCTATTGGGTGATGACTAGGAGTCCCTTTTAATATTACCTATGTATGGTATGTACAGTACCAGTCAAAAGTTTGAACATCTACTCATTCAAGGGTTTTCCTTTATTTTTACTATTTTCTACATTGTAGAATAATAGTGAAGACATCAAAACGATGAAATAACACATGGAATCATGTAGTAACCAAAAGTAACCACTTTTTTGATCTGTTTAACAAATGTGTCCAAACTTTTGACTGGTGTTGTATATCTATGTATGAGTCCTGTGTGATTGTCCCTCAGCCCTGTTTGCAACCTCAGCAGCATGTTGTCCAGTCTTTCCAGCCCCTGCCTATCCTTTTTACCGTGGGTTCAACTATTGACTGCCTGGTACACAGGTGACATGTCTATAGTGTCTTCCTTCTCAGATATGTCTGAGAGCTGACAGTGCACCACAGTGTCATAGAGAGCAAGTGAGTGAGTATAAAAATAACCTTGGACCTAGTTTATATATACAGTGCCTTCGGTAAGTATTCAGACCCTTGACTTTCCCCACATTTTGTTACGTTACAGCCTTATTCTAAAATGAATAAAACATATACAAAATCCTCAGCAATCGACACACAATACCCCATAATGACGAAGCAAAAACAGGTTTCCAGAAATGTGTGCAAATTTATGTAAATAAGGTATTTTTGTTTTTAGTTATTTAATAAGTATTCAGACCCTTTGCTATGAGATTTGAAATTGAGCTCAGGTGCATCCTGTTTCCATTGATCATCCTTGAGGTGTTTCTACAACTTGATTGGAGTCCACCTGTGGTAAATTCGATTGATTGGACATGATTTGGAAAGGCACACACCTGTCTATGTAAGGTCCCACAGTTGACAGTGCATGTCAGAGCAAAAACCAAGCCATGAGGTCGAAGGAATTGTCAAGACAGGATTGTGTCGAGGCACATATATGGGGAAGGGTACCAAAACATTTCTGCAGCATTGAAGTTCCCAAAGGACATAGTGGCCTCCATCTCTCTTAAATGGAAGAAGTTTGGAACCACCAAGACTCTTCTTAGAGCTGGCCAATTTGAGCAATCGGGGGAGAAGTGCCTTGGTCAGGGAGGTGACCAAGAACCTGACCTCCAGAGTTCCTCTGTGGAGATGGGAGAACCTTCCAGAAGCACAACCATCTCTGCAGCTCTCCACCAATCAGGCCTAAATGGTAGAGTGGCCAGACGGAAGCCACTCCTCAGTAAAAGGCACATGTCAGCCCGCTTGAAGTTTGCCAAAAGGCACCTAAAGATTCTCAGACCATGAGAAGCAAGATTCTTCTGGAGGAAACTTGGCACCATCCCTACGGTGAAGCATGGTGGTGGCAGAATCATGCTGTGGGGTTGTTTTTCAGGGGCAGGGAGACTAGTCAGGATCGGGGCAAAGATGAACAGAGCAAAGTACAGAGAGATCCTTGATGAAAACCTGCTCCAGAGCTCTCAGGACCTCAGACTGGGGCAAAGGTTCACCTTCCAACAGGACAATGACCCTAAGCACACAGCCAAGACAACGCAGGATTGGCTTCGGGACAAGTCTTTGAATGTCCTTGAGTGTCCCAACCAGAGCCCAGACTTAAACCTGATCGAACATCTCTGGAGAGACCTGAAAATAGCTGTGCAGCAACACCTCCCATCCAACCTGACAGAGCCTGAGAGGATCTGCAGAGAAGAATGGGAGAAACTCCCCAAATACAGGTGTGCCAAGCTTGTAACGTCATACCCAAGAAGGCTTGAGGCTGTAATCGCTGTCAAATGTGCTTCAACAAAGTACTGAGTAAAGGCTCTGAATACTTATGTATGTGTAATATTTCTGTTTTTTATTTTTTATAAATTAGCAAACATTTCTAAAACCCTGTTTTTGCTTTGTTATTATGGGGTATTGTGTGTAGCTTGAGGGGAAAAAACTTTTATACATTTTAGAATAAGGCTGGAATGTAACAAGTGGAAAAATTCAAGGGGTCTGAATACATTCCGAAGCCACTGTAGGCCTAATAGTACACAACAATAATCATTGACAGTTACCTTCCAGTCAAAAATCTTGGTAGACGCAGCAGTATCACGTGGTGGTTCAAACTTCCTCCTGCTTGTCCATTTCAATCTCGTCCTCCCCAAGTAGCGAAGACCCTTCAGCACATTAAAAATGGAACCGTGAATGGAAGGGAGTTGTACAAGTTATCAATCGGCTTGCAAGGTGACAGTTACATTTTATTCTCCAAAGGTTTTCCCTCTTAACATTTGAGAACATGTAACATCATTTAATATTTGATAGTCCATAATCCTTAAATCTATTTACACACCAGTGAGTCATTCAAATTAACATAATACACAAATTCCCATCCAAATCCTTCAGTTTAAGCTAGAGATATCAGTTTTCTTTTGTATGGGCTGCGTCTCATTCCAACACATCCGCCTATCGGCCTTCCACATCTGCGGTGGAAAGTTTCAGAGCTACAGGGCTGTTTGTCAGAACAGGAGACATCCCGAAAATTGCTCTCCTCACGAAAACCTCTATAGCGTCCAAACGGTAATATTACCACAACGGAAAGATGAGACTCTCAGGAGCACTATGGTGTTCACTGTTTTGCTCTTACGACCCCCAGAAGCCACACGGGACTCGTCTGAAGTCAGTACCGACGATATGCCAAATTCTGTCTGTAGCGTCCAAACTGTTTGGGCTAGAAACTAGTATGACCCCACTATGGAAAGGGCAGACTTGTTTTTCTGTAAGCTCGATGTGCAGTTTCTGTAGAGCGAAATCAGATCAAGCCTGAACTGTGCAATGTAGTAGGGAGTTGTAGTTTCCAACAGGCCAATATTCTACATAATTACCACGTTTTCTGTGCTTAACTAACTGCAATGACCATACTCCATTGCACACCCGCTTAAACTTGTCCGGTCTGTGCGGAGCAAGACACTGAGACAGAGAGGAGGGAACACAGGATTGAGAGGGATAAAAAGCAGTTGCTTCGCAAGCCTGAAAATACATGATCTAAGGCGGGGTACGCGCAATGCCATCGGGGGTACGCCAAATAAAAATGTGATTCACATTTTCAAACAGCCCATTTAGATTTTCCAACGTGGCTATGCATTTGGGTGAGTTTTTTTCCCTCGCCTGAGTAGCTTTGTTTCACTGCCAAAAATAAAGTTAAACCATCTAGTGTTGAGCGAAATAACAACACAATGTCAAATACAGGTAGCCTAGTCAAATAATTAACATCCAATCACATTAACTGTTACTGTCTCGCGGGAATTTCACTAACGGTCCGTATGTAGCCAAATGTAGCTGCTGCTCATTCTGTTTGCTCTAAAATAAATAAATGGTTAAAAGTAAGGCCCGTGTCCATGGATACACATACCAGCTCTACTGGTAGTACTGCTACTACCAGCAGTACTACACCTGCACCTGTTGACAACACAAGTTGTTCTGCTTACACAAGCACATCCAATGCTAGCATCAGTAATTCTATGTTTGTTTCTAGCCCAGCTAGCATGGACACTGACAGTTGTGAATCTGATGCAGCCGAAGAGCTACTGCCCCCTTACCCAGGAAAGCACAGAACAACAGACAGGGATGTTGGACCATCGAAGAGGCGCAAATATGATGAGAACTACATAGATTTGGGGTACACTTATATTGGGAGCAGTGCCTTTCCTCAGCCACAGTGTGTTATATGTGCAAAAGTACTCTCACAACTCAATGAAACCTTCACACTTGTGCAGACATTTAGAAACTAAACATGCCTATTTGAAAAATAAGCCACAGGAATTTTGAGTGAGAATTGACGACTTTCGAGTAGTAAGACATGTATAAAAGCAACAGATACCATTAATAAGACGGGGCTAGAAGCGTCTTATATGGTGAGCTACCGAGTGGCTAGGACAGGCAAGCCCCATACTATTGTGGAGGACTTTATTCTTCCTGCTGCCGTGGATTTGACTGGGACAAAGCGGGGGGAAAGGCCAAAAAACTGTACAGACAAAGACTTCATCAAACAACTGTTTCATGATGCATCAGTGACATGGCAGAAGATGTTTTGAAACAAGTACTGCTTCGCATACAAGCCAGTGAATTCTTTGCGTTACAGCTGGATGAGTCAACAGACGTGGCGGGCCTGGCACAGCTCCTGTTACAGCTCCTGGTATACAGTTGAAGTCGGAAGTTTACATACACCTTAGCCAAATACATTTAGACTCAGTTTTTCACAATTCCTGACATTTAATCCTCGTAAAAATTCCCTGTCTTAGGTCAGTTAGGATCACCACTTAATTTTAAGAATGTGAAATGTCAGAATAATAGTAGAAAGAATTATTTATTTCAGCTTTTATTTCTTTCATCACATTCCCAGTGGGTCAGAAGTTTAAATACACTCAATTAGTATTTGGTAGCATTGCCTTTAAATAGTTTAACTTAGGTCAAATGTTTTGGGTAGCCTTCCACAAGCTTCCCACAATAAGTTTGGTGAATTTTGGCCCATTCCTCCTCACGGAGCTGGTGTAACTGAGTCAGGTTTGTAGTCCTCCTTGCTCGCACACGCTTTTTCAGTTCTGCCCACAAATGTTCTATAGGATTGAGGTCAGGGCTTTGTGATGGCCACTCCAATACCTTGACTTTGTTGTCCTTAAGCCATTTTGCCACAACTTTGGAAGTATGCTTGGGGTCATTGTCCATTTGGAAGACCCATTTGTGACCAAGCTTTAACTTCCTGACTGATGTCTTGAGATGTTGCTTCAATATATCCACATACATTTCCCTCCCTCATGAAGCCATCTATTTTGTGATGTGCACCAGTCCCTCCTGCAGCAAAGCACCCCCACAACATGATGCTGCCACCCCCGTGCTTCACGGTTGGGATGGTGTTCTTCGGCTTGCAAGCCTCCCCCTTTTTCCTCCAAACATAACGATGGTCATTATGGCCAAACAGTTCTATTTTTGTTTCATCAGACCAGAGGACATTTCTCCAAAAAGTACCATCTTTGTCACCATGTGCAGTTGCAAACCGTAGTCTGGCTTTTTAATGGCGGTTTTGGAGCAGTGTCTTCTTCCTTGCTGAGCGGCCTTTCAGGTTATGTCGATATAGAACTCGTTTTACTGTGGATATAGATATATTTGTGCCTCTTTCCTCCAGCATCTTCACAAGATCCTTTGCTGTTGTTCTGGGATTGATTTGCACTTTTCGCACCAAAGTATGTTCATCTCTAGGAGACAGAACGCGTCTCCTTCCTTAGCGGTATGACGGCTGCGTGGTCCCATGGTGTTTATACTGGCATACTATTGTTTGTACAGATGAACGTGGTACCTTCAGGCGTTTGAAAATTGCTCCCAAGGATGAACCAGACTTGTGGAGGTCTACAATTTTTCATTTGTGGTCTTGGCTGATTTATTTAGATTTTCCCATGATGTCAAGCAAAGAGGCACTGAGTTTGAAGATAGGCCTTGAAATACATCCACAGGTACACCTTCAATTGACTCAAATTATGTCAATTAGCCTATCAGAAGCTTCTAAAGCCATGACATAATTTTCTAGAATTTTCCAAGCTGTTTAAAGGCACAGTCAATTTAGTGTATGTAAACTTCTGACCCACTGGAATTGTGATACAATGATTTATAAATGAAATAATCTGTCTGTAAACAATTGTTGGATAAATTACTTGTCGTGCACAAAGTAGATGTCCTGACCGACTTGCCAAAACTATAGTTTGTTAACAAGAAATTTGTGGAGTGGTTGAAAAACGAGTTTTAATGACTCCAACCTAAGTGTATGTAAACTTCTAACTTCAACTGTATGTCCGTTATGTTTATTGGGGGTCAATTAAGGAAGACATCCTCTTCTGCAAACCACTGGAAACCAGGACAACAGGAGAGGATATTTTTTATGTTCTGGACAGCTTTGTGACATCAAATGGACTTTGGTGGTCAAGCTGCGTTGGTATCTGTATTGATGGCACAAAAGCCATGACAGGGAGACATAGTGGAGTGGTAACGTGCGTGCAAGCAGTTGCTCCCGATGCCACTTGGGTACACTGCAGCATTCACCGAGAGGACATTGCTGCCAAGGGAATGCCTGACAGCTTGAAAGATGTTTTGGACGCTACAGTGAAAATGGTTAACTTTGTTAAAGCAAGGCCCCTGAACTCCCGTGTATTTTCTGCATTATGCAATGATATGGGCAGCGACCATGTAACACTTTTACAACCTACAGAAGTGCGCTGGTTATCAAGGGGCAAAGTATTGACACGTTTAAAAAAAAATTGAGAGACGAGCTTAAAGTTTTCTTTACTGACCATAAGTTTTACTTGTCTGACTGCTTGCATGATGATGAGTTTCTCTCACAACTGGCCTATCTGGGTGATGTTTTTTTTCCACTGAATGTGACTAGGATTACAGGGACTCTCCGCAACTATATTTAATGTGCGGGACAAAATTGAGGCTATGATTAAGAAGTTGGCGCTCTTTTCTGTCTGCATTAACAAGGACAACACACAGATCTTTCCATCATTGTATGATTTTTTGTGTGCAAATCAACTCAAGCTTATGGACAATGTCAAATGTGATATAGCGAAGCACCTCAGTGAGCTGGGTGCGCAATTACACATGTACTTTTCCGAAACGAACGACACAAACAACTGGATTCGTTATCCCTTTCATGCCCTGCCTCCAGTCCATTTACCGATATCTGAACAAGAGAGCCTCTTTGCAACAGTCGGTTCTGTGAAAATTGAATTTAAGCAGAAGCCACTGCCAGATTTCTGGATAGGGTTGCGCTCAGAGTATCCTGCCTTGGCAAATCGATACTGTTAAGACACTGATGCCCTTTGCAACCAGTACCTATGTGAGAGTGGATTCTCGGCACTCACTAGCATGAAAACTAAATATAGGCACAGACTGTGTTGAAAATGATTTAAGACAGACTCTCTCCAATACAACCCAACATTGCAGAGTTATGTGCATCCTTTCAAGCACACCTTTCTCATTAACCTGTGTTGAGTTTTTCACAATTTGATGAAATAGTGGCTTAGTGTCCTGTTCGCCCCATTTCCCACACTTGTTCCCGTTTTCTAAACGCATGTGCTATACAAAAAAATCTGTCACTGATATTCACACTTCTACGCAATACAACATATTTAATTTAACTTCACACTGTTCACTGTATAATAGAATACTGCATAGAATGACTAATTTGTTCATATTTGCAAAGGCCTGCCTGTGATTTGGCTGGAGGAATGGGATGACGGAATATACATGCATAATGATCTGCATGTCATTGTGGCAGTAAGGGGAAAACACTTAATTAAACTTTTACTCTTCAGTTAAGACTTACACATACTCTCCCTCCCTCACACATTCTGTCTCCCTCATAAACACATACTCACTGCTCCCAACTTTAAAAACGTTAGGCACCAAACAATGTAAGGAGCACCAGAAAGAGAGAGATTTTTGTTAGTTTAATCTTACATTAGGCCTATATGAATCCTACCTTTTGAAACACATCTCATGAGTAGTAGACCCTTTTCCTTTCTTCCTGTGCAAATCAAATATGCCTAGACCTACTGTCAAGTTACCAGGTTGTTAGCTACCTAGGTAACTTGACTGAACAATGGCCCGGGATTAGTTTAAAACAGCCCAGCCAGTGACATGGTTTGTGAAATTATATCAAATGCGTGCGAAATTGCGCAGGAAGAATTAAAGGTTGCTCCAGTAATGTGAGTCATATTTTTTTAACCCTTTGCAAAGCCTATCAGACTGTCCTGTGCTCTTGGATATACCAGGGATGAAATTATATAGAATGTAGACCTATCAATTTTGCTCGCTCTGCATGCTGCTCCAATGTATCAAATGTACAAATGTAACAACAGAAGACTGATCAGTGTCTGCATCCCCCCTCGCCATCACGGCTAGATTATATTTTAAAAACTGAGGAATAGATGCGCAGGAAGAGCGGATGGAGAGAAGCTGGTGATTGATAGCTGGAATGGGATGCGGCTGGCGGATTACAGCTGCCACATATGAAAGTGAAGGGGACATTATTGGACCGGTGCTAACAAGAGACTTGTTGCTTACATTTTTTTACAGAATTTATTTTAAAAAATTATAACAGGTGCCAGCGGGTTCTTTAGATCAGTAGGGCTGAAAAATGTCATAGTATCATATGAAACGGTACTATGGTATTCTAAAATGTTGGTATCATGACGTTTTGGTACCGTGACATTACTGTGGTACTGGTATACCATGCAACACTTCTTCATATCTAACTTAATCATTTGCCAGTTTGTGTTAGCTAGGTCTCGCTCATACCTAATGACAAATGCTCTTCAAATTGTCAATAGAAGTATTTTAGTTTGTAGTTATCAATGAAACCATTTACATAAAAAAGACAAGACGAGCTAAATCAAGTACGCTGGCTAGTTAGATACTTTGCCTCATTTTGGCTGATTGTCTACTCGGCTTGTCAACATTTAATTTCACTGACTCATCAATTGGAAAAAAATACGCTAAAATGTACATATAATTACCAACATTAAGGCGAATTGTATACAGTTTCATACCTTAATATTGTTGTCCTGATCTCAATGACAGAGCTGTCAAAGTTGAGAAACCTTTCAGGTCCAGTAGAGGCACGGCACCTCCCAGTGGCCGCATTCACTTTGTCTCAACGCCAAAACTCACAATTTGCTCACGCCTACCAATGACACATTGGCGTCAGTTGTTACACTGGCAATTCAAGATGCCGCTACCCATACCTCTAATAAATGTTGTTCAAGATCAAAATACTAAAAATATAGATTTTTCTATTTTAGAAGCACATGTTTAGTATTAGTGAATTGAATACATGTTTGCTCAGCTTTACTTCCTGAATTGTTTCCCTTTAACTCCCTACAACTCTTATTTTCTATCACAGGTGTGTGGGGATATTCATGGACAGTTTTATGACCTAAAGGAGCTGTTTAGAGTAAGTCCAGTCTCCTTTCTGTCTGTATTTCCTGAATTTCATCTGTATGATTTCTCAGTGCCTCTTTGTGCGGTGTCTGTACAGTTCCAAATTCAACATATGCACCATTTTGCTTCTTAATGCCATATACTCCATGTCATTTACATACATGTCATATTCTGCTGTGCCATTTTTGATGTGTCATTATTTAACACTTCGATTGCGTGTGTGCAAGGTAGGGGGCGATGTTCCGGAGACAAACTATCTCTTCATGGGTGACTTTGTGGACCGAGGCTTCTACAGCGTGGAGACGTTCCTGCTGCTCCTAGCACTCAAGGTACTCGAGAGAAGCCAAATCAGAGCTATTCAATTATTCTGAGGCTAGATGTTTTCATTCTTCAGACCCTCTTTTACCCCCTCTAGTAGTGTTTCTAATGCTATGCAGGTTTGGAGTTAGTTCAATTTAAACTTATGTAAATTCAGGAAATGCAATAATTGGACATTTTTTATACTTTGTCATTGTACTGTGCGAAGTGTGCGCTTTGTGTCTAGCCCCACTACTAACCTGAGCTCTCTATGGGACAAAGTCGGACCTACTACCCCTCTCATTTGCTTTTTGGCCAGTAGGGTCCCTTTGAAGGACCCATTCTAACAAGTAACTTACCCCTTCCTCCCCCCACAGGTGCGGTATCCAGACAGGATCACTCTGATCCGAGGGAACCACGAGTCACGGCAGATCACACAGGTCTACGGCTTCTATGACGAGTGCCTCCGCAAGTACGGCTCGGTCACCGTGTGGAGATATTGCACCGAGATCTTTGATTACCTGTCCCTCTCTGCCATCATCGACGGCAAGGTGCGCTCCCCGGCCCCTTCAGTCACATTTCTCTGCTTCTGTCTGATTGTTATTTGTACCATCTTACCAACTCCTATGGTCATACCAAAGAGGGACGTGACAATGAACATAGGAGTTGATAATACAGCACAAATAGATCTGGGACCAGGCTAGATGGCTAGTCTCACTAAAAACAGCATGACTCGTGACAATCTCCCCTCTTTATATCTTTCCTGCTAGCTCAGGTTTTCCTCTGTAATTAATGCAAGTAACTCTGGATTGCAATTGCACCCATCGGTTCAAACATGTTTTGTTGCTTTATTGAGAAGAATGTTTTTAAAGAAACCTGTTTCTTGAGTTGGATTGTATAAGGCCTTAACTATACCGAACAAAAATATAAACACAACATGCAACGATTTGAAAGGTTTTACCGAGTTACAGTTCATATGAGAAAATCAGTCAAATGAAATAAATTCATTAGGCCTTAATCTATGGATTTCACATGACTGGGAATACAGATATGCATCTGTTGGTCACTGATACCTTTAAAAAAATAAGTTGGGGGTGTGGATCAGAACCAGTCAGTGTCTGCTGTAACCGCCATTTGCCTCATTCAGCGCGAAACATCTCCTTCACATAGAGTTGATCAGGCTGTTGATTGTGGCCTGTGAAATGTTGTCCCACTCCTCTTCAATGGCTATGCAGTTGCTGGATATTGGCAGGAACTAGAACACGCTGTTGTACACGTTGATCCAGAGCATCCCAAACATGCTTAATGGGTAACATGTCTGTATGCAGGTCATGGAAGAACTAGGATATTTTCAGCTTCCAGGAATTGTGTACAGATCCTTGCTACATGGGGCTGTGGATTATCATGCTGAAACATGAGGTGATGGCTGCGGATGAATGGCACGACATTGGGCCTCAGGATCTCGTCACTGTGCGTTCAAATTGCCATCGATAAAAAATGCTATTGTGTTTGTTATCCATAGCTTAAGCCTGCCCATACCATAACCTTACCGCCACCATGGGGCACTCTGTTCAAAACGTTGACATCAGCAAACTGCGCACCACACAACGCCTTACACATGGTCTGCGGTTGTGAGGCCGGTTGGACCTACTGCCAAATTCTCTAGACGTTGGAGGTGGCTTATGGTAGAGAAATGAACATTAATTTCTCTGGCAACAGCTCTGGTGGATGTTCCTGCAGTCAGCATGCCAATTGCACGCTCCCTTAACTTGAGACATCTGTGGTAGAGGTCGACCGATTAATCGGAATGGCCGATTTCAAGTTTTCATAACAATCAGAAATCGGTATTTAATTATTTATTTATTTTCGCCTTTATTTAACTAGGCAAGTCAGTTAACAACACATTCTTATTTTCAATGACGGCCTAGGAACGGTGGGTTAACTGCCTTGTTCAGGGGCAGAACGACAGATTTTTATCTTGTCAGCTCGAGGATTCAATCTTGCAACCTTACGGTTAACTAGTCCAACGCTCTAACCACCTGCTTCTCATTGCACTCCACGAGGAGCCTGCCTGTTACGCAAATGCAGTAAGAAGCCAAGGTAAGTTGCTAGCTAGCATTAAACTTATCTTATAAAAAACAATCAATCAATCATAATCACCAGTAATCTACACATATGGTTGATGATATTACTAGTTTATCTAGCGTGTCCTGCGTTGCATATAATCGATGCGCATTCGCGAAAAAGGTACCTAACCATAAACATCAATGCCTTTCTTAAAATCAATACACGGAAGTATATATTTTTAAAGCTGCATATTTAGCTAAAAGAAATCCAGATTAGCAGGCAATATTAACCAGGTGAAATTGTGTCACTTCTCTTGCGTTCATTGCACGCAGAGTCAGGGTATATGCAACAGTTTGGGCCGCCTGGCTCGTTGCAAACTAATTTGCCAGAATTTTATGTAATTATGACATTGAAGGTTATGCAATGTAACAGGAATATTTAGACTTATGGATGCCACCCGTTAGATAAAATACGGAACGGTTCCGTATTTCACTGAAAGAATAAATGTTTTGTTTTTGAGATGATAGTTTCCGGATCCGACCATATTAATGACCTACGGCTCGTATTTGTGTGTTATTATGTTATAATTAAGTCTATGATTTGATAGAGCAGTCTGACTGAGCGATGGTAGGCACCAGGCAGGCTCGTAAGCATTCATTCAAACAGCACTTTACTGCGTTTGCCAGCAGCTCTACTGTTTATGACTTCAAGCCTATCAACTCCCGAGATTAGGCTGGTGTAACCGATGTGAAATGGCTAGCTAGTTAGCGGGGTGTGCGCTAATAGCGTTTCAAACGTCACTCGCTCTGGGACTTGGGAGTAGTTGTTCCCCTTGCTCTGCATGGGTAACGCTGCTTCGAGGGTGGCTGTTGTCGATGTGTTCCTCGTTCGAGCCCAGGTAGGAGCGAGGAGAGGGACGGAAGCTATACTGTTACACTGGCAATACTAAAGTGCCTATAAGAACATCCAATATTCAAAGGTATATGAAATACAAATGGTATAGAGAGAAATAGTCCTATAATAACTACAACCTAAAACTTCTTACCTGGGAATATTGAAGACTCATGTTAAAAGGAACCACCAGCTTTCATATGTTCTCATGTTCTGAGCAAGGAACTTAAACGTTAGCGTTCCTACATGGCACATATTGCACTTTTACTTTCTTCTCCAACACTTTGTTTTTGCATTATTTAAACCAAATTGAACATGTTTCATTATTTATTTGAGGCTAAATTGATTTTATTGATGTATTATATTAGGTTAAAATAAGTGTTCATTCAGTATTGTTGTAATTGTCATTATTACAAATTTAAAAAAATGTTTTAAAAAATCGGCCGATTTAATCGGTATCAGCTTTTTTTTGGTCCTCCAATAATCGGTATCGGCGTTGAAAAATCATAATCGGTCAACCTCTAATCTGTGGGATTGTGGTGTGTAACAAAACTGCACATTTTAGAGTGGCCTTTTATTGTCCCCGGCACAAGGTGCACCTGTGTAATGGTCATGCTGTTTAATCGGCTTCTTGATATGCCACACCTGTCAGGTGGATGGATTATCTTGGCAAACGAGAAATGCTCACTAAAAGGGATGTAAACAATGTGTGTACTACATTTGAGAGAAATAAGCATTTTGTGCGTATGAAAAATGTCAGGGATCTTATATTTCAGCTCATGAAACATGTTGTGTTTATATTTTTGTTCAATGTAGATTTTTTCTCTATTTCTCTCATTGTGTAGATATTCTGTGTGCACGGCGGCCTTTCTCCCTCTATTCAAACTCTGGACCAGATCAGAACTATCGACAGGAAGCAGGAAGTGCCTCACGATGGCCCCATGTGTGACCTGCTGTGGTCTGACCCAGAAGGTAAGATACTGGTAAATAACCCTTCCACCCCAAAAACGTGTAGCTATAAGCAGGATGGTGAAGATTCCACCAAGTCTGTCTCACATTTTAGCATTTATGCACCAACGAAAAGGAATGAGGCAACTCAAGTTTCTCTCTCCCAGACACCACAGGGTGGGGTGTGAGCCCGAGGGGGGCGGGCTACCTGTTTGGCAGTGACGTGGTGGCCCAGTTCAACGCGGCCAATGACATCCACATGATCTGCAGGGCCCACCAGCTGGTCATGGAGGGCTACAAGTGGCACTTCAATGAGACAGTGCTAACTGTGTGGTCCGCACCCAACTACTGCTACAGGTCTGTGTCCTGTCCATCTTTTTCTTGCTTGCTTGTCGTTTCGTTTTTTTCTCCCGTCCTATATATTCTGCATTTGGACTGCTGAGTTTATGGCCAAACTCTGCTGTGTATGCATGTTGTTAGCTTATAGCAATGTTTAGGTCACCATAGCAACCATCTATCTCTTCTGCTCCCTCTCTCCCTCCCCTGTAACACACAGATGTGGTAATGTGGCAGCCATCTTGGAGCTGGATGAGCACCTGCAGAGGGAGTTCATCATATTTGAAGCCGCTCCGCAGGAAACCAGGGGCATTCCCTCCAAAAAGCCAGTGGCAGACTACTTCCTGTGACCTCTCACCCTGGAGGGAATATGGAGCCTTTGGTCGTGTTCCCCTGCTCAGACGTTGCATGCATCAACCAATGGTTGCGTGCCACGTCATTGACTGTCGTCGACTGCTATATTGCTATAACTTGATGTGGTTAGCTGATACTTAAAATGTCTATCCAGGGGTTGTAAGATCTGGCATGCGTCAGCAATGCCTGGGCAGGGGAACGCGCCCTTTATGTTAGGATGGATTCTGGTGTCTTGAACCTCTTTTGGTTCTGTTTCAAACTGACCCCTAGACCAGGGGTAGACAACCCTGTTCCTGGAGTGCTGCAGGTACTGTACAATTGTCTCAAGGCACCACATTGAGCTACTAAGCTTATTGATCAGTTCAGTGATTGCCTAAATTCAACACATTTGGTCTTCCAGGTCGGTTTAATCAAAAACAGGAAGTGCCTTCCGCACACCAGGACCAGGGTTGCCTAACCCTGCCCTAGACACTTCTTGATTCCCCACTGTAGAGATGAAAGAGCTGTGTCAGTGTGAGCAATATGGCAGAAACTCCACCTAGCCCTCTATCCACCTACCCTATCAGAGGATGAGGTGGAGCTATTACCATACTGCTGATACTGTCCAGGCCTTGGTTGGAAGATCATGAAGTATCTAGTTGTGACTGCTTTGGGGGTCCGAATGAATCTGTGCCCATTTCAGCTCTTTACAATGGCCATCACGTCGTTCTTTTCTTCCTCCCCTCCTATTAACTTCTCTTATCCCCTCTCGCCGCCATTGAGTTGTTTGGTATTTGCCCTTCCCTCTGATCTTGTAGTATTTTTACATTTGAAAATGTGAACATTGTCCTACAGATGGAGGGATACTTGAAAGGAGATGAAAGAATATTTTAATCTGCAGATATAGGAAATTAACCCATTTCTGGGTTGAATTTTCCATATGCATAATTTCTTACACATTTTTCTTTTCTTAGATTTTTGTATAACTTGTGTAAAGGATGAACTGCAAAAATAATTTTTCTTCAGTTTGCTATTTCTGTTTCCTGTTTGCTTGTGTTTTCTCTAACTCAGTTTTCAAAAACATTGAATGCTACTCAGCATATCCTAAACAGCACCTACACTCAAACAAAAATAAAGTAACTGGTTAAATGGGATCACTACACACACAAGTTTTTTTTTTCTGTACCTTGTTGATGCCTATTGATCCACAAATCTCTGTAGGGTTCACTGTTGACTTTTGATATTGTGAAAATAAAATCTTTTTGTATCAAATCTCCTTTTCTGCTGGAGTGGCTATAGTTTGGACGTTTCAAGTTCTGTTTATTTAGCCAGTTGATGCATGGAGTGGAAAAAAATAAAACGTTTTTGACCTAACCTTCAATTATATATCCAGACATGATATACTGTTGAGTGTTGTTCCCAACCAAAGTCCTAATTGCAATATTACAAAAGGCATGAAATGAATAAGTGTGGTGATTTTAGATAACATCTTAGTAATTTAGCAGGCACACATGTCCAGCGTGACTGTTTTATATATTTCTACATTTAAATATATAATGTGGAAATTCACAGAGCTATAATTTTGGAGAGAGAGTGAGATCATGAGCAGATGGGCTCCTGCATTTTTCAGCATGTTTTTGCAAAAAAGATGAAGAGTTGGATAAACTTAGATTTTTCTGCAAGGACAAATACAGGATTCTACCCTCCACAACATAACCTTCAATCCAAATTAAAAATCCAAACCTACAACCTAATTTTGGACAAAATTACCTGGAAGAATTCCTATTACCAAATATTCTTATTTCCAAGGTACAGTGGGGAGAACAAGTATTTGATACACTGCAGATTTTGCAGGTTTTCCTACTTACAAAGCATGTAGAGGTCTGTAATTTTTTATCATAGGTACACTTCAACTGTGAGAGACGGAATCTAAAACAAAAATCACATTGTATGATTTTTAAGTAATTAAGTTGCATTTTATTGCATGACATAAGGATTTTATACATCAGAAAAGCAGAACTTCATATTTGGTACAGAAACCTTTGTTTGCAATTACAAAGATCATACGTTTCCTGTAGTTCTTGACCAGGTTTGCACACACTGCAGCAGTGATTTTGGCCCACTCCTCCATACAGACCTTCTCCAGATCCTTCAGGTTTCGGGGCTGTCGCTGGGCAATAAGGACTTTCAGCTCCCTCCAAAGATTTTCTATTGGGTTCAGGTCTGGAGACTGGCTAGGCCACTCCATCCAGGACCTTGAGATGCTTCTTTCGGAGCCACTCCTTAGTTGCCCTGGCTGTGTGTTTCGGGTCGTTGTCATGCTGGAAGACCCAGCCACGACCCATCTTCAATGCTTTTACTGAGGGAAGGAGGTTGTTGGCCAAGATCTCGCGATACATGGCCCCATCCATCCTCCCCTCAATATGGTGCAGTCATCCTGTCCCCTTTGCAGAAAAGCATCCCCAAATAATGATGTTTCCACCTCCATGCTTCACGGTTGGGATGGTGTTCTTGGGGTTGTACTCATCCTTCTTCTTCCTCCAAACACGGCGAGTGGAGTTTAGACCAAAAAGCTATATTTTTGTCTCATCAGACCACATGACCTTCTCCCATTCCTCCTCTGGATCATCCAGATGGTCATTGGCAAACTTCAGACGGGCCTGGACATGCGCTGGCTTGAGCAGGGGGACCTTGCGTGCGCTGCAGGATTGTAATCCATGATGGCGTAGTGTGTTACTAATGGTTTTCTTTGAGACTGTGGTCCCAGCTCTTTTCAGGTCATTGACCAGGTCCTGCCGTGTAGTTCTGGGCTGATCCCTCACCTTCCTCATGAACATTGATGCCCCACGAGGTGAGATCTTGCATGGAGCCCCAGACCGAGGGTGATTGACCGTCATCTTGAACTTCTTCCATTTTCTAATAATTGCGCCAACAGTTGTTGCCTTCTCACCAAGCTGCTTGCCTATTGTCCTGTAGCCCATCCCAGCCTTTTGCAGGTCTACAATTTTATCCCTGATGTCCTTACACAGCTCTCTGGTCTTGGCCATTGTGGAGAGGTTGGAGTCTGTTTGATTGAGTGTGTGAACAGGTGTCTTTTATACAGATAACGAGTACAAACAGGTGCAGTTAATACAGGTAATGAGTGGAGAACAGGAGGGCTTCTTAAAGAAAAACTAACAGGTCTGTGAGAGCCGGAAATCTTACTGGTTGGTAGGTGATCAAATACTTATGTCATGCAATAAAATGCAAATTAATTACTTAAAAATCATACAATGTGATTTTCTGGATCAAATACTTGTTCTCCCCACTGTATATACAGCAAATGCTTTAGCAAACCAACGACCAGCAAATGAAGCACAAGAAACCTGAAAACACCATCCAACCTGGAACTGAGTGAGTAATGTTTAGTCTGAAGTTACTTTTAAAGCCAAGAAGAAAAATAAATTACAATTATATATTTCACTTCATAAGGACTGAATGCTAAGTTAAGGTTACCAAGCTTGCTAGGACAGATCAGATCAATTAGCACAGGTGTGAAGTGTGAGGTGTCAAAGCCCTTGAGCCCAACAATGGCGGGAGAGTTTCACAGCCTCCCCCACCCAAATGCAGAGGCCTTTGAAGCCCTCTCCATCTGTGCAGAGGTCATTACTATACAGTACCCCCTTGATTCATCTATTTTGAACTGATATGCTGCCAGGACACTTCGATTGTCAATTGCCTCAATAAGAAACAATATTGTTGCTTTGATCACATCAGAAAATATCCTCCCTGCAATCCAAAATACAACGGCCGCAGGACAACTTTGTTTGGACGTCGTAAAGGACCATTCGCCAAAACTAAAAAGTTATAGCTAGCTAACGACCTTCTCCACGTGGAAAAAAAACTGTGGAGAGAGACTTGCTAGCTACGTTAGCTAGCTAGCTGGGATTTTCTACAAGGAATCTGCCTCCCGAAAAAAGCTTCTCCCAAGTGGGTGTGACATCTACTCCCGTTGCATGCTGCACTGCTGCTCGGATTCCACCTGGTGATCTGTTCACAGTGCCCTGGCCTGTCTCCCCCTGTCTGGTACAGGTACCCCCGCCATACTCCCCCCTCTCTCCCGAGCTTTCGCTCGCCTCCAGTACACGCGCTGTTGCGGAGAGTGATTCTTGGCTAGCCCCGAGTCGTTATATATTTTTTCTTGTGCTTTATACTATTTGCCCCATGAGTCCTGTGTGCTTTGTTGACTATGGATTTGCTTGATTACCCAACCATGGGACAGACTATGTTTGTTCCCACACTCGGGACTCTGACTCTCTATTGGTTACACGGACCCTTGGCCTCTCATCCTATTCTAACCACCTCGCGCCTTTCTTTGTATTCATGTTACCTGATGAAATTGCTGTACAATAGGATCTTGTTGCCATCTAATGCACATTCAAATGTCATAAATCAACACTGCAGAGCTCTCCCTGTCCTCTGCCTTGCCTGATTGTATTACTGCTGATGATATCTGGAAATGTGCATGTACACCCTGGCCCATCTACTGTTGCTAGCCCCAATATCTGCTTCACTGATTTCTGCTCTCGTAAAAGCCTGGGTTTTCTGCATGTTAACACTACAAGCTTATTACCTAAAATTGATCAATTGAAATTTTGGGTTCACAGCTCCAATCCAGATGTGTTACTGAGACGTGGTTAAGAAAGTGTTTTGAACACTGATGTTAACCTTCCTGGTTATAACGTTTTTTTCGGCAAGACAGATCTTCCAAAGGTGGTTGAGTGACAATCTTTACCAAGGAACACCTTCAGTGCTCGGTTGTCTCCACCAAGTCTGTCCCCAAACAATTTGATTTCCTGGTTTTAAGCATTAAACTTTCAAATAGCTCTTTGTTGACTGTTGCTGGATGTTATCGTCCACCATCAGCACCGGCCTGTACCCTAAATTCCCTAAGCTCTCTCCTGGCCCCTTACACTAAGTCTGAATTTGTCATGCTACGTGACCTAAACTGGGACATGCTTAAACCACCTGACCAAGTCCTAAAGCAATGGGACTCCCTAAATATTTCTCTGATTATTACCAATCCCACAAGATATGACTCCAAACTAGAGGTCGACCGATTATGATTTTTCAACGCCGATACCGATTATTGGAGGACCAAAAAAATGCCGATACCGATTAATCGGCTTCTTCCTTGCTGAGCGGCCTTTCAGGTTGTGTCGATATAGGACTCGTTTTACTGTGGATATAGATACTTTTGTACCTGTTTCCTCCAGCATCTTCACAAGGTCCTTTGCTGTTGTTCTGGGATTGATTTGAACTTTTCGCACCAAATTACGTTCATCTCTAGGAGACAGAACGCGTCTCTTTCCTGAGCGGTATGACGGCTGTGTGGTCCCATGGTGTTTATACTTGCGTACGATTATTTGTACAGATGAATGTGGTACCTTCAGGCATTTGGAAATTGCTCCCAAGAATGAACCAGGCCTGTGGAGGTCTACAATTTTTTTTCTGAAGTCTTGGCTGACTTCTTTTGATTTTCCCATGATGTCAAGCAAAGATACACTGAGTTTGAAGGTAGGCCTTGAAAAACATCCACAGGTAAACCTCCAATTGACTCAAATGATGTCAATTAGCCTATCAGAAGCTTCTAAAGCCATGACATAATTTTCTGGAATTTTCCAAGCTCTTTAAAGGCACAGTCAACTTAGTGTATGTAAACTTCTGACCCACTGGAATTGTGATACAGTGAATTGTAAGTGAAATAATCTGTAAACAATTGTTGTAGAAATGACTTGTGTCATGCACGAAGTAGATGTCCTAACCGACTTGCCAAAACTATAGTTTGTTAACAAGAAATTTGTGGAGTGGTTGAAAAAACGAGTTGTAATGGTTCCAACCTAAGTGTATGTAAACTTCTGACTTCAACTGTAGCCTCGCTACTGTTATTTTATTGTTGCTCCTTAATTATTTGTTATTTTTCTATTTTTACTTCAGTTTATTTGATTAAATACTTTCTTAACACCTATTTTTCTTAACTGCATTGTTGGTTAAGGGCTTGTAAGTAAGCATTTCACTGTAAGGTTTACACCTGTTGTATTTGGCGAATGTGACAAATACAATTTGATTTGAAACAAGAAAATGAAAATGAAAAACAGGTTCAGCCCCTGGTTCGACCGTGATCTGACAGAGTTACTCCACCTTAAGAATTCCATTTGACGAAAGGCTTGGCACACGTGTACTCAGACTGACTATCTCCCGTTCAGGCAAATGAGAAATAAGTACACTCAGGCTATCCAGAAGACCAAAGTTAGTTACTTTAAGGAGCAGTTCTCTCTCTGTGTGTCTAACCCCAAGAAGTTCTGGAAAACAGTTAAATACCTGGAGAATAAACCCCCCTTCTCACTGCTGCCCATGTCCCTTAATGTTGATGATGTGGTTGTTACTGACAAGGAGCACTTGGCTGAACTCTTTAATCACCATTTCTTTAAGTCAAGATTCCTGTTTGACTCAGCCATGCCTCCTTGCCCGTCCAACATTTCCACATCTCCCACCCCTTCTAATGTGACTAGCCCCGATATTCATCCCTCTTTTTTCCCTGCCCCACTACAAAGTTTCTCCCTGCAGGCGGTCACTGAGTCCGAGGTGCTATGCTAAAGGAGCTCCTGAAACTTAACCCCAAAAAAACATCTGGTTTAGAGCAGGCCTGGGCAATTATTTTCCATGGAGGGCCACATTAGAATATATTTTTTGCCATCGCGGGCCAGAATCATATTACAGGATTATACATCATGTGTATGACTGTGTTGACAGATATACAGTGGCAAGAAAAAGTATGTGAACTCTTTGGAATTACCTGGACTTCTGCATAAATTGGTCGTAAAATGTTATCTGATCTTCATCTAAGTCACAACAACAGATTTATACAGAAATCCAGATAGTTCTAAAGGTTTCACATACTTTTTCTTGCCACTACTGTATCTACTGTAAACCACGTCCATTTTACTTTTTTAACATGCACAGAAATGAACCACTTCCATGTTCTTCTTTTTATAGGTATTTTCATTATTCAACATGCCAGGAACTACAAGGAGGGGAAAAAAAGTACACTTTTCATTCAGTACCACGGACAGAACTCTTGTTAATGGGTATGCACAAAAACACAAGAAAGAGAGAGAGCTCAACATTACATGTAAACTACTCAATCAGTGTGAGGAGTGAAATCTATAATGGGCATTGACTAGAGCAGTGAAGTCAGGTATAGTTTCTGACGTCGCTATGCGCAGGATTGCTGAGAGGTGAGAGTCAGTAAGAGATGACCAGTGCCTTGATTTGTTATATTTCATCACTGAAAATGTCTGTTCACATGCATAGGCTGACCCAAACAGTACAAACATCTTCTGAGCATGACTCCTAATCTTTGGAAAGTTTTGTTCATGGGGAGTTGCATAGAACCTCGTCAATGACATTGTTTTCATTGTTTTCAAGTTGCAGGTCTGTGGGAGTGTTATCCACATTGAAGGTGAAAGGAGAGGAAACCAACAGCATGTCATTTTCCAACACTTTGACATCCTCAAAATGACGATAAAACTCACCGTTCAAAGCACGCAGCTCTCAACCTGCTCCACTACAGCCCTGTCGATGAGTGCTCGGTCCTCCTTTTCCTGTAGTCCACAATCATCTCCTTTGTCTTGATCACAGAAGACCAGCGTTGCAGATGTGTTGTTACCTACCCTTACCACCTGGGGGGCGGTCCGTCAGGAAGTCCAGCATCCAGTTGCAGAGGGAGGTGTTTAGTCCCAGGGTCCTTAGCTTAGCTTTTAGGGCACTATGGTGTTGAACGCTGAGCTGTAGTCAATGAATAGCATTCTCCAGTAGGTGTTCCATTTGTCCAAGTGGGAAAGGGCAGTGTGGAGTGCAATATCTGTGGATCTGTTTGGGCGGTAAGCAAATTGTGTGGTACCATGTGGTGCTGCTGCCATGTTGTGTTGCTACCATGTTGTTGTCATGTTGTTTTGCTACCATGCTGTGTTGTCATGTGTTGCTGCCATGCTATGTTGTTGTCTTAGGTCTCTCTTTATATAGTGTTGTGGTGTCTCTCTTGTTGTGATGAGTGTTTTGTCCTATATTTATCTTTTTATTTTTTTTAATCCCCCCATCCCCGCAGGAGGCCTTTTGCCTTTTGGTACAGCCCAAATAATTCTAAAACCTGTGTTTGCTTTGTCATTATGGGGTATTGTGTGTAGCTTGATGAGGGGGAAAGAAAGATTGAATCCATTTTAGAATAAGGCTGTATCCAAACAAGATGTGGAAAAAGTGAAGGGATCTGAATACTTTCAGAATGTACTGCAAAGTGGATAGCGGAGAACATGCCTTAGTTTACCCTAACTTCTAGGACAGACCACAGACATATGCAGTTTTAGAATCTGTTCTTCATCCTGTAAGCATTACATTGCAATGCAGGAATTTTGATAGTGCACAGGGCTGCGGGCCAGAAAGTTGTGGGTTAGCAGACCAACATAGAAGTGGAAAGATGTTCTTTATAATAAAATCATTGCACGAATCTATCATTGCATTAGCGGGTCTGAGGAAAAGTTGCCTTTTATAAACATTTCATGCAATTCTCCATAATTTTACGTGACTGGAGACCTTAGCAGAAATTACAGGCTAAGAATGAACAGAGATAGGCCTATGCATAAATGTGATCATATATCTCCAATGCCAAATCAGTATGTCTTGTTTGCAACGAAACTGTCCCTGTTTACAAATAATTTAACCTGAGACATCATTATTAATCTAAGGATGGTACTTTCAAAAGTATCTTTCTACCATAGACAGGGTAGGCCTACCAATGCAGAATAATGTAAGCTTTAACTGCTGGCTACTCTTGTTCCGTAGCTTAACCCAATGACAAAAGATCACAAGTTTTCCCTGAAAGCTGTCTGGGTCTGAACATCTTCTATTTTACAGAAAGTGAATAGCTCAATCAATTGACAGTGACAGAATTAGATTACTTTCCAAGCACAGTCAAGATTGTAGCTCAGCCAATGAATATCATAGAAATGAAATATACATTCGGAGTCTTTCCCGGATATTTTACAGCTTGTTTCTAGCATAAACCATTTTGGACGAAAGTGCTGTTACAGATCACTTTATATAATTGGATCCATTTTAATTTCTTCAAAATCTTAAGCTAACAAGGGGTTGTTCTATGCTTTTTGCCATTTTCTTTAACAAAAGGTAGGCCTGTGGCATATGCATACCCTCTCATACCCCCTCAATTCGAGTCCTGGTTTTAACTTCACTGACATTGAGGTAGGCTATTTAAAGAGTGCATGGTGGGTGGAGGAATTGGCTGACAAATCTATAGATAGCAGCCTAGCCTAATTTCGTCCATCAAACAGGTAAACTTACCTCTTATTTCTTAAATAGGAAGAAATAGGCTCCAACGCAAAAGCCCTCTTGTTTTTAGTAAAGTCAAATTCAAAGGAAGACAGTTGAAATGAATTCTGCTTACTCAAATTACCTTCTTTCAGCAACATGAGCTGTCCAAATTGCTCTAATCTGGTTTATTGAGAGGTCAATAACTCTGATAAGTAGCTTCATCATGGGAAAGAAACATATTGTTTTATTTATTCAAATCAATTACAGTAGTAGCAAGCTACAGTATCAAAGTTGATCTCCCCGGTCCTCCTTCTCATATTCGCGCTCTCCCTCTCAAATTGAACAGAACATAGGCTAGTCCGCATGCACAATATTGAATTTTGGACTAATAAAAAAGTATTTTCGGAAGAAGCCTTTGACTCTCCTCCTGAATTGTCCCCGTGGGCCTACACAGCACTGCCTTGGTTAGGCAGCACAAAAAAAAGGATTTGATCAGCATGAGAAGAGTGTAATGCAGCATAGTTTTATTTACACAATCCCAGCAGTGCAAAAAACTCAGGAAGGAAGTACATTTTCTTAGAAATATAACTTTGCTTTGTGCTTCTTTGAGCATACACTTCGTATAGCCTAGCATTTAGCCTATAGGCTATGGATAATTTGGTTGAGACCACTCTAAATAGCCTATAGGCACACTTGATGTTGCAGACTCAGCTGGGAATCAGAGATGAGGGGCAGCATCATGCACACATCGATATATAGCCTAATAAGACTAATAATAGCCTAATAATTCTAAAACACTGAGAAATATTGGAATTTAATCAATTACAAATGACATGACCCTCCCCTGGACTAGATTTTAAAAAATACTCAACCCTGCCCCTAACTGAAATTGAACAATTTTCCTCCAGGTTCCCATTCGAACCATCCCTAGCTCCATTCCAGTTCTTTTTCATCCGGAAAAACTCCCCAATTTTAACGATTACAAGCATACCCATAACATAATGCAGTCACCACTATGCATGAAAATATGGAGAGTGGTACTTAGTAATGTGTTGTATTGAATTTGCCCATTTGCCCATAACACTTTATATTCAGGACAAAAAGTTATTTGCATTGCCAATTTTTTTGCAGTATTTAGTGCTTATTGCAAACAGGATGCATGTTCTGTAATATTTTTCTTCTGTACAGGCTTCCTTCTTTTCACTCTGTCAATTAGGATAGTATTGTGGAGTAACTACAATGTTGTTGTTCCATCCTCACTTTTCTCCTATCACAGCCATTAAACTTTTTAACTGTTTTAAAGTCACCATTGGCCCAATGATGAAATCCCTGAGCGGTTTCCTTCCTCTACGACAACTGAGTTAGGAACGACTCGTGTAAAAAACCTCCCAGGTCTTTGTGGTTGAATCTGTTTGAAATTCACTGAGGGACCTTACAGATAACTGTATGTGTGGGGTACAGAAATGAGGTAAACATTTTAAAATCATGTTAAACACTATTATTGCACACATAAGTCCATGCAACTTATTATGTGACTTGCTAAGCACATCTTTTCTCCTGTACTTATTTAGGCTTGCCATAACAAAGGGGTTGAATACTCAAGGTATTTCTGCTGGTTAAAACATATTTTCACTTTGACGTTATGGCGTATTGGGTGTAGGCCAGTGACAAAAACTCTTAAATGAATCTCTTTTAAATTCAAACTGTAACACAATAACATTTTGAAAAAGTCAAGAGCTGTGAATAGGGCTGGTACCATGACCGCGCTCAAATTCCATGTGACCTTTGAGTCACGGTAACTAGGCTTCTCCAAAACTGTGCTCTGATGGTCATTAGTAGCCCACCAAACTTGCTAATGGCCAGTACTCAGTGCACTATTGTCCTTCTAATCACTCTGACATCAATGCAAATGCATTCGAAAATCAAATCAAACGAGAGCCATGACATTCAGAGTTTGAGTGGAATAGGATCACCTGTTGCGCAGCGAGCATGAGCTCCTCATAGCTGGTTGATGCATGGAATGAAAAATGTGTTCTTGTTGCCCGAACATTTCTATAGGCTATGTTATGCAAATGTGTGAGAGAACCGTTTTGATGGCCTCTATTAAAAAGAGGATCCCATCAGCTTTCTATAGGCTAGGCCTACTATATTTATTTCTCAACTTTCCATATATTAATAAGCACATTGCTTCACTTTACAACTGGAGTAGCCTACCTGGCTGGAATTAAAATCATCTGCGGGAAAAGCATCCTCCATTTGCTATTCAAGTGCATATGGATGATGTATTTGTTTTACCCTGCTCCTGTTCCAACAGGTGCATCATAATTCTAAATCAAAACTAATTTCACACGTATTATTTAGTATATGTTAAGACAAGCTTACAGAGCCTAGTGAAACGTGTTATTATACTGTAAGCCCTGTCATTTCGCAATCGTGTGTGAAAACAGAGTTTTGAATGGCCACTGTTTAAGAGCGGATCCTAGCTTTCTTGTGCTGCTATATTTATTGATAAAATATTTTTTTAAATCATATAAAATTAAGCACAAAAGTAACTGCACGTAACCTCCATTCGCTATTCGAGTGCAGGCTATGAATGCCATTATTCTGTGTGCCATTCTAAATCAAAAATAATTCCACACATATATATTAGTAGGCTATACTGTATGTAAAGACCAGATTGAGAATACTGCTTGAGAATATTATCAAGTGCTTGTCAAATTGTGAATGAGAGATGACTAAAAAAGACATATTTTAATTTAACTAGGCATGTCAGTTAAGAACAAATTCTTATTTACAATGACGGCCTACTACGGCCAACTCCCAATCACGGCCGGATGTGATACAGCCTGGATTCAAACCGGGTACTATAGTGACGCCTCTTGCACTGAGATGTAGTGCCTTAGACCGCTGCACCACTCGGGAGTCTATAAAAGTGTGTGCAGTGTGTGCAGCCTGCGCAAGAAACAGAGCAGAGCGCTTCCCTTTCATGCAACTTTTTTGTATCACAACTAAAGTTGCATAAATAACTAAATTAAGCATATAGGAGGACCTGTTAATTTGTTAAAACTCAACACAGAATACTGCGCACTCCCTCAGAAATCGTTTGGGTAAAAATAATCTTTATATTTTATTCAAATATGTTCAATTGTATTGTTCTTAGTATAAAATCATATAAAATAATGCCATGGGAATTATTGTGATGGTGTAGGCTATATTAAATAGATTTATTGGATTTTTAAAAATGTAGATGTTCCAAAGGTCCTCATCAGGCTATGCTTGGAAGCCGGAGATGCTACATTTGTTTATGTTAATTAAATGTCAATTACCGTGAGACCGGCAGTGATTTGAATGACAATACAATATACTATATTGCCTATAAGTGGGGGGTTGAGTGTCTGTGCTTTTGTTTCCTCAAACCTTTAATAAAAATAATTGAGCTTGTCTGGGAGGTCAGGGTCCTCATTTGAAGGGGGGAGAACATTTCTTTTGTAGTTTATCATCTCCTGTAAGCTTTTCCAGACTAATCTGGAGTCTTTGGCAGTAAATTGTGCTTCACATTTTTTGTGATTTGTTTTGGCCTTCCTTATTGCAAAGCGTATTTCATATTTGGCTGATTTGTATTTTCCTTTCCCCTTCCTTCTCTGAGGATCCTCCACTAAGCCCTAGGTGGGAATACTTTCCGAAGGGACTACATACTGTTCCCTGAAGGAGGGAACAAGGTAAAACATACTATGGGGAGTCAACGACAAATCTTATTCATCTGAAGCAAACTGAAATCACGCCCAACGGGCCAATGGATGCCGAGCCCACCCTACAGAAGCCCCGCTTTTCTGGCTATAATACCGGGGCTCGCATCCATTTCCTCAATTCAGTACCACCCTTCAGCGAGCACAAACCCCCTGCTGACACAGGGCCTTCATGGAACAGTATTTATATTCATAACTGTATGTTCCCTTTCAGTCGGTCACTCGGTATAACATACTATTGGGACATAGTCACACCCCAAGCCAGCTCAGAGTGCACCAATCTAGGAGGCCCATGGTAGCCCAAGCACACTGTCACGTCCGTCATATGAATCGGACCAAGGTGCAGCGTTGTATACGTACATTCTTCTTTATTAAAGAAAGAACACTGAACAAACTAACAAAACGAACGAAATGTGAAGCTATATGAAATAGTGCAGACAGGCAACTAAACATAGAATAAGAACCCACAAACACCAAAGGGAAATGGCTACCTAAATATGATCCCCAATCAGAGACAACGACAAACAGCTGCCTCTGATTGGGAACCATATCAGGCCACCATAAACATACAAATACCTAGACCTACAAAACCCTAGACAATACAAAACCCCTAGACAATACAAAACCCCTAGACAATACAAAACCCCTAGACAATACTAAAACTAGTGTATCCACCCTAGTCTCACCCTGACCTAACCAAAATATAAAGAAAACAGAGATATCTCAGTTCAGGGCGTGACAGTACTTGTCCCCCAAAGGTGCGGACTCCCGGCCGCAAACCTGAACCTATAGGGGAGGGTCTGGGTGGGCATCTACCCTTGGTGGCGGCTCTGGTTCTGGACGCCCCCCCCCCCCCCCCCCCCTCTTTACGCTGATCCCTCCGCCTTTGTAGAACCGGACCGTGGATCATCGCCGGAGGCACTGGACTGCGGATAATCACCGGAGGGAACCGGGAATCATCGCTGGAGGCCCCGGACTGGGGACCGTCGCTGGAGACCCCGGACTGGGGACCGTCGCCGGAGGCTCCGGACTGGGTACCGTCGCCGGAAGCTCCGGACTGGGTACCGTCGCCGGAAGCTCCGGACTGGGTACCGTCGCCGGAAGCTCCGGACTGGGTACCGTCGCCGGAAGCTCCGGACTGGGTACCGTCGCCGGAAGCTCCGGACTGGGTGCCGGAAGCTCTGGACTGGGTACTGTCGCCGGAAGCTCTGGATTGGGAACCGTCGCCGGAAGCTCTGGATTGGGAACCGTCGCCGGAAGCTCTGGACTGGGAACTGTCGCCGGAAGCTCTGGACTGTGAAAGCGCACTGGAAGCCTGATGCGTGGTGACGGAACTGGTGGTACCGGGCTGATGGCACGCACCTCAGGGCGAGTGCGGAGAGGAGGCACAGGACGTACTGGACTGTGGAGGCGCACTGGAGGTCTGATGCGTGGTGCCGGCACTGGTGGCACCGGGCTGGGAACACGCACCTCAGGGCGAGTGCGGAGAGGAGGCACAGGACGTACTGGACTGTGGAGGCGCACTGGAGACCTGATGCGTGGTGCCGGAACTGGTGGTACCGGGCTGAGGACACGCACCTCAGGGTGAGTGCGGGGAAAAGGCACAGGCCGTACTGGACTGTGGAAGCGCACTGGAGGCCAGATGCGTGGTGCCGGCACAGGTGGTACCGGGCTGGGGACACGCACCTCAGGGCGAGTGCGGAGAGGAGGCACAGGATGTACTGGACTGTGGAGGCGCACTGGAGACCTGATGCGTGGTGCCGGAACTGGTGGTACCGGGCTGAGGACACGCACCTCAGGGTGAGTGCGGGGAAAAGGCACAGGCCGTACTGGACTGTGGAAGCGCACTGGAGGCCAGATGCGTGGTGCCGGCACAGGTGGTACCGGGCTGGGGACACGCACCTCAGGGCGAGTGCGGAGAGGAGGCACAGGATGTACTGGACTGTGGAGGCGCACTGGAGATCTGGAGCGTAGAGCTGGCCCAATGCGTCCTGGCTGGATGCTCACTTGAGCCCGGCAAGTGCGAAGAGCTGGAATAGAGCGCACTGGGCTATGAATGCGAACTGGAGACACCGTGCGCATCACTGCGTAACACAGTGTCTGACCAGTCACACGCTCCCCAGCATGCCTGCTCTGCAGCACTCTCAATGCTAGCACCTCTCTCCGGAATCTTGCGTCGAACTCCTCATCCGACACCCTGACTGGCACTGGTTCGCTCCTCGGCTCCACCGACTGCTCCATGTGCACCCCCCAAAAAATTATTGGGGTTTCTGTGGCCTACCTTGCTGGTATAACTCCTCGTAGTATCGCCGTTCTGCTTTTGCTGCCTCTATTTCCTCCTTCAGAAGGCGATACTCCCCAACCTGCGTCCAGGGTCTTGCTCCATCCAAAATCTCCTCCCAGGTCCATTCCTCTTGAACACGCTGCTTGGTCCATTTATGGTGGGTTCTTCTGTCACGTTCGTCATATGAATCGGACCAAGGTGCAGCGTGGTATGCGTACACTCTTCTTTATTAAAGAAAGAACACTGAACAAACTAACAAAACAACAAAACGAACGAAACGTGAAGCTATATGAAATAGTGCAGACAGGCAAATAAACATAGAATAAGAACCCACAAATACCAAAGGGAAATGGCTACCTAAATTTGATCCCCAAACAGACACAACGACAAACAGCTGCCTCTGATTGGGAACCATATCAGGCCACCATAAACATACAAATACCTAGACCTACAAAACCCTAGACATACAAAAACCCTAGACAATACAAAACCCCTAGACAATACAAAACCCCTAGACAATACAAAACCCCTAGACAATACAAAAACCAGGGCGTGACACACACACAGGTTCCACTTGCTCCAAAAAGGGGTTACAGAAGCCACCTTTTCCCCTAATACTTACCCGAGAAGCCTGAACTGTCAGAGTCCCATTTAGGGAACTAGAACCGTCTGCAACTTGGCTATGCGGTTCCAAGAACAATACTTACCTTGCAAGCCTGAAATGTCAGAACTCGTACAAGGAACCCCAAATCCAAGACAACAGAACACCTGTCATGACTTGGTAAAACACACACGCACACTGCATTGCACCGACCAGAGTCGATCAACCACGGCAGCCCGGGGCTCAAACCTACAGGGAAACTGTGGTAACCCGGGAACCAGGGTTGTCTGGGCCAGCTGGGAGCCACCCAAATCAACAACAGACCCTCCTGACGGACCCTCTCCACAGTGGCCTGAATCAAGTCCACCAGAGGAACGCATAGAGCAGGGTACGAGACCACTGATACACCAAAGCATCCGTTCCCAAACCCATGATTTAGAACCGGGTTCAGAACGAGACCCAGAAACTGAATGCGCTGAGCCAGAGTCAAACAACTTTCCTTGTGATTTACTATGAACCCCAGAGACTGAATACAGGAAACCAGTGTGGCAGTGTGGCGCTCCACCTGTTCCCTCGACTCCACAACGGCCAGCCAATCGTCCAGATAGGCCAATACTCTGATCCCCTAGCACCGCACCGGGGTTAAAGCCACCTCCACCACCATTGCAAAGGTTACAGGGCAATAGAGAGATGGGGAGGATGCATAGCACATGAAAATATACATCCTTCAGATCAATAGACGTGAACCAATCACTGGGATGCACCTACTGCAATAGTCAGCGAAGTGTGAGCCTTGAGGTGCTTGTTTAAACAGTCCAGGATGGAATGCAACGTTCCATTGTCCTTGGGAACTAAGAAGTACCAGCAGTACCAACCACTCCGTACTTCTGACACGGGGACTACCTGAACAGCCTGCTTTTGAAGGAGAGAAGAAATCTCCTCTCAAGACAGGCACTAGGACCTCAGGGACCATTGAAGTAATGACGCCACGAAAAGGAGGAGGGCGAACAGCAGACCATACCCCCTCATCACCGATGGTGAAACTGCGCATGCCCGCCACTGTATGGAGCATGCTGCCAGTCTCCCATACATTATCTCCTGAACGGAAAGAGCACCAGTCTGAGGATTGGAATATATATTATTTGTTATGCTCATTTTCATATCCATCACTCTTGACAACCGTGTGTCTGAAGGGGAAGGAACTGTGCATTCTGATACCCGGCCTACACCGGGTTTGGGTACCTCAGCAACCAGTAACCGACCCACATGGGAGCATTGTTGGCACAGTAAATGCTTGGGGAGGAGGGCCCCGAGCCAAACAACCTTGTTGGCAAAACTGGCTCTTCCAATTACATAAGCCTGTCCCTCTCAGGAATCCTGAGAACCTGAATCGCATAGCTATCGTGTGCTTGAAAATTTTGTAAGTTGCGTGACACATTTTTCCTTCAGAGGAGCTGAAGAGTAAGGAATTAAAGAAATGGATGCGAGCCCCGGTATTATAGTCAGGAAGGCGGGGCTTCAGAGGTCGGGCTCGGCATCCATTGGCCTGTTGGGCGTGATTTCAGTTTGCTTCAGGTGGATAGGATTGGTCGTTGACTCCCCATAGGATGTTATACCGAGTGACCAACTGAAAGAGAACTTTCACATGTGAAAATCGAACTCTTACATTTGGAATTGTATTTTCACGTGAAAAACGTTCAAATGTCACGCGTAGTTTCATGGTATCACATGTTGAAATTTTGTATCCCCATGTTGTCACATTTATTTCACATGAGATCATGTTTTCACATGCTCAAATATTTTCACGTGTAGTT
Source organism: Salvelinus alpinus (assembly GCF_045679555.1). NCBI lineage: Eukaryota > Metazoa > Chordata > Actinopteri > Salmoniformes > Salmonidae > Salvelinus > Salvelinus alpinus. The sequence continues at coordinate 49,737,975 of NC_092091.1, forward strand.
TCATGTTATCACGTTTCTTTTACATATTGTCCCGTTATCACATTAACTTCCCATAAGATCACGTTAAACATGTTAAACTCGTGATCACCTGAAATTCATGTGTTTTCTCTGTAAGAGCGTTAACATAAGTGACTATTTCATTGGGGGGCCTGTAGTAAGCGTCACACACACACACAGACACACAGACACACAGACACACACACACACACACACACACACACACACACACACACACACACACACACACACACACACACACACACACACACACACACACACACACACACACACACACACAAACCCCAAACCCCAAACAGGGATAGGATTAAGTCGCTTCTAGACTAAGGTAACCATGATCTAAAGACTGATCTTAGTTCTGTGCCTAAGGGCATCTGCAACCCAGAGAGACTCACCCTGGGTGTATCTGGACAGTCTCAGGACATCCTGAGGGGTCAAATGTCCCCAAGCCTAAATTCAACCACCTCCTCTCCTCCTGAGATGAACCCGTTCCACTCCTTCGTGCCCCATTGTTCTGTCCTCCATTGCATGTCTTTCTCCTCTTGTCTCTCAGCTAACATTTCATCCTCCTCTTCTTCTTCTCTACTCTCTGTCGTGGTTTCTTCTCCCTCGTTCTCCATTTGCTCCACGTGCTTCTACACCTGCATTGCTTGCTGTTTTGGGGTTTTAGGCTGCGTTTCTGTACAGCAGTTTGTGACATCAGATGATGTAAGAAGGGTTTTCTAAATACATTTGATTGATTTGGCATGCTCTCACTGACAACTCTTTGTCAATCCCTCTTTATTCCAGATGACACTGGTCTGTATGGCTCTCTTTCTTCACTGTCTGCGTGGCTTGATGAGTTAATACGGTTGTCCTTTCTTCACCCGGTGCACAGAGCCAGTGCATTTGTGTGGTAATCCATACCTCGCACACCCTCAGTGTCAGTGACTCGAACAGATTAGGTCAATCTCTGGTTGGTAATCTCAGTTAATCCCTAATTAAATACGGACACAGCGGATACAGGAGGTACAACAAATAGAGGGAGAGTAGGAGAGTTGAAATGATAGAAAATAAGAAAAATATGAAAGGCAGTAGAGAAAAAGTAAAAGGACGTGATCGACAGAGCTTTAGAGGGAACCAGTTTGTTTTTAACTGTTTGTTCAAACAATGTAATTTACACATCCTGTACACGTATGTTCATAAATTCATCATCTATGGAAAATTATTTTACAGAATTGAACAAAATTCCCCTAATCTGCACTGGATCATTTTTTTGTCAAGCAGGCATTATGAATAATTACATTATGAGTAAATTGTTTGACATCACTGTTGACCTCAATGGCAAAAACGATAATTACAGACTTGAATGCTATCTGTCACTTTTCTCACCAAACGTCCGCTTATCACTTTGAATCTGTAACGTGTGAAATGGATTGAGTCAACAGGAAGCGGGGTGTAGATCATGTTTTTATTCCAAACTGCCGTCTGAGGGGACTGAGCAATGGAGGATGGAGGCAGGGCCATGTCATACCACATCATCATACCACATCCTGCCTCACCCTCCAACCTGCACCTTATGGCTCTGTTGGCATGGTAATCAAACGGAACGTTTCCTCATGTCAACTTCGAATGGGTGGCTTCTGGTTCGAGGTATCCCATGGGGCCATACGGCAGGGTGCGATGACGAGTGGTGCCGCAGAAGAGGAAATCACGAGTAAAGAGGAAGAGGCAGTGAGATGAGAAAGCTGGACAATTAGGTATGTGTACTTTTCTGTTTATTTGCATATCTATTTTATTATCCATGTTGAGCAGAGTTGATCTCCAATTGTGTGAAACCACTAGATGTACAACTTTGTCATTGAGAACTGACACCTTACTGAGTATGAGACTGAGTGACAATGGGAAGCAATGGCAGAGTGTTCAAAAGTGTGCTACAGTATTACAAGCAAAACAAAGTAATCTGATTAACTGGATGCCTCTGTCTCTCTCTCGTTTTCGCTCTTTATTTCTCATTCTCTTTCTCTCTATCCCACTATTCCTATCTTTCTCTGTCCCTCTCTTTCTCGCACACAGACATGATGAGATTGACTCTGATTTCTCTCGCCATGTGCCTTCCTCACCTCCTCGCCACTCTTGTCTTCCATTCTACCACTTCGGCTCCACCAAGTGCCACAGAAACAACAGCAGCTCTAGACCTTAGTATCAGCACTACAACATCAGACCCCCTGATACTTCCACTCTCCACAACTGAAAACCACTCTGGTAGGACTAGTGGCATGTTCAACACACAAGTGAAGAAAAGCGCTAGTTTAGCAGCTGTCAACAACTCAGGCAGAACGACTCAAGGAAGAGGCATTCTCAGAACAGGAACTGCCACTTACGCCACCACAGCCGTACAGAAGAGCAACAGGCACATAACTGCAGGAGACTTGAGGATGGAAACAGAGAGCCACAATCACCATGAGACTCTTCCCTTCAGCAGACACAAAGCCTCACCCACAACTGACCACCCCAGCACCACCTCTCTCCCCGGGGAGGAAGGGACTGAGTATCATGACAGCAGCACCACTGAAACAGCCAGAGAACTGAGCACACCAAATTCCATAGAGACAGGGGCTGCTGACACCATTAATGACTCCAGGCTAGCGAAGCCACACTTAGACAGGTCACAAGCAGCAGACCAGCACACTGCTACACAAGGACTAGAGATTGCATCAGGAGATTACCACACAACACAGAAAGACTTCTTCACAAACACCCCAACTAGTAGAGTGACAGGTTTGAACAGAGCTAAACAAAGCAAGGCCAACAGCGTCACAACAACGGTTTCACCTACGTACACAGTCACACGTCCTGGTTTTTATGAGCACATGACTGTGACTTACAGGGCTCCAGGCTACAAAACACAACCTGACGACACAAGCCAGTCTATGGACAACCAGGACCACACCACAGCCACAGTTTCAATCCCCCATGCTGACAATAGGACAACTCCATATATCAATGCAAACACGTTTACAGATAATGACACAGGCAACGACACAAACACACTTTCATACAGTAATACCACAACCTCTAATAATCGTAACACAACAGTGCCTTTGAAGAAGAAAACTCATTCATTCAGACACAACCACACAATCTCAGGTTATGACAACAGGCTGAACAACACAACTGAAAACACTGTGCACGATCGTCCAGAGTGCGGAGAGGCAGATGATAGGTCCCTATCGTTGCTTCCTGGCTCTACTAGACTGGTCTGTTTCATTGTTCTGTGGGCTCTGGGATTGACTGCTTCTCTCTTCCTTGGTCTCACTGTCTTCCTGTGGGTGCGTTTGTCAGTCCAGAGAGAGAGGGAAAAGAGAGCGAGGAGAGGAGGAGAGAAGGTGTCAGGGGTGGATCTGGAGAACCTGTGGGTTGACCAGATGTCATCTGTGGAAGAAAGGGTTGAATTCTGGTACACCAACAGCTCCACTATGGCACCCGACCATAAACGGAGGGAGAGAGGGAGAGAGAGGGTGAAGGAGAGGGGGAGGAGGGAGCAGGGGAGGCAGAAAGGGATAGAGTGTGACAACCTGTGGACTCAACCCAAAGTGACACTGGAGAACATCACTGATTTCTGGTATGCAAATGGAAGAGTGATACCAGAAGAAACTACAGACCAAACGCTGTTGGAGACCTGCGTATGATTCTGTTTTTTGTACTACAGTACTACAATTTACCTGGAATTACTTTGGAGAGAAATGTTCACCATTATTTTACCAATTCCATGGCAGATTTGAACACTGTAATCCTGACCGAGTTTAAACATTTCCAAAATGAATTGATAATCTGTATGTTTATTGGCTTTAACAAAAGTATAAGTATATGATCTACATAAATCTACTTGAAAGATAGATTAAGCCTGGGTCTGATCAGAGAGAAAGAAGAGGACAGAGAGAAAGAAGGAGAGAGAGGAATAGAGAGAGAGATTAGAACAACATGTCTAACTGGAAATAACACTTGATAAGAGAGTTTCCATTTTAAGAGAATTCAGACCTTGTTAAGAGACACATCATCATTGTGTGTCAGACAGCAACGAGGAGATAGGTGCCATTTCTACAAACACACTGACACAAATACCGTTGACTCCTAATACTGTACATGCACTGTTATTAGGAGCTAGTCAAATAAAAAGGACTGCACTGGGCGTAAACAATTTAGCTTAATTTATCTGACTGACCATGTTTACACGCGCACAGCATTCCAGATAATAGCTCATAACCTAGTTAAGGTCTTATTCGAGATAAGCTGTTAAAATACATCTTTGATATCCCGCTTACGAGTATCCCTGTATAAACAGAATATTCCTAAATTTACCCATGATACTATGCAAAACCGAGCCTGTACAAACAATGTAAAACAACAGTAAACGGAATAATATATTTGTATGACACAGTATCCCGTCTACGATCAGCATATCCCAGGCATTTTAACTGGGTTTCTCATAACCGGGACACAAGCTTATTCGGGTTATTGTAAACGGGATATGATGCTAATATGCGTCAACTAAAAAACGGAATACTACTAGAATATCCCAAATAGTAATGGAAAATTGGTGTGCCTGTGAACATGTAACTTACCAGGAATCGACTATAGGTCTACCTCACAATTTATAGTGGATCGGGACATTTGATCAATAATGTATAACTGTAAATACAGTAGAAAATATACCCTTGTAGAATTTAACACCTAACCAGCTGAAGTATGACATATAATCTCCCAAGACATGAGATTCATTTTTTAAATTACATAATAAAATTGAATTTATCATCACTCTCTCTACTTTGAATTCTCATGTTTTGACAACCTACGCCCTTTGACTGCCTGCTCCCCACACACATGCACACACACCGTCAAACAAACACACATTCAAGTAGGCCTGTGTGTAGGTGTGCAAACACACTCTGGCTCAAACATTTCAACACACACACCTTCTCTTTGTAGGACCAACTTCTCCTTTTTCCTCGTGAAAATAATCACAAGCTACTCTTAAGTTATTTGGCATCTCTCCAATCGCACCTCTTTTGCAGTTAACAAAACTGTTTTATGACGAATTTGATACCCTGAGGGGAAGAAATAGAGAGAACCAACTAGAGAGAGAAAGGGAGGGGGAGAGAAAGAAGGGAGTGAACAGGAGGGAGGGAGGGAGGGAGGGAGGGAGCGAGCAAGCAAGCGAGTGAAAGGTGATTTGGACATGTACTAGTGCACGAGATGTCATTCACACAGTACAGGAGTTAAAGCATGTGCCTTTAAGGTGGATTCATAATTTCAATCCAATCGTTTTCTCCAAGCAACATGTGGGTAAGTACGATTTTTGTTTTTTATCAAATGGCACATATTGATATATGTCTGATCTAAACAGACACTGATCTGATTAACTGTGTGAAGAGGCAAGAAAAAGGAGGGAGAGAGAGGTTTCGAAAATACAATCAGGTGAACTTTCTTAGGCTTGTGTTAAATTTACTGCCACGCTCTTGTAGTAAGATGGTCCTCCTAATGTATCTCTTCATAATTATTTTTAAATACATTTTTAGGGGCCATTCTTTAAATAGGTTATTTTTATCAATTGGTCTTTAAGTCTTCATCTTTTATCACTGTCTTTTTAAGACAGGCCAACTTGCTTTTAGAAACTCATTTAGATTTTTCACCCCCCTTTCTATTATAAGTAACAGTCAAATGCATGGTGACATCGTGGACAAGAATAAACAACAAAAAGTAGTGTTGGTAACTTCCTTAATTTTTTAGGTGTGTACTAAGCAAACATTTTACATCTACAGCGGTTCAGATAGTGGACGCTGTGAGGAGGTAAACATATTATACAGTACATGTGGCAATGTACGCATAAAATAACCTCTACATTCCTTCTTCCATATCTTCCTTTACCCTTCAATCTGTCCTTTTCTCTATAGGTCTCGTGCTTTTTCTTGGTTCACCGTTGCTGCAATCTCTCACGCTACACTTGAAATAGGCAGCTGATATACAGAAAAGTAGCGTGAAGTGCAGGGGAGGGGAGGAAAGCTGAAGGGCGAGAGAGGAAGAGAAGGGCTGTGTCTTTCCGGTCTATTTGCGCCCAAGTGCACCCTAGTGAACAACAAGTCCAGCAACCAGGAGAGACAGCAAGAGAACAAAAGTTGGACTATGTAAGTGCACTTCATATGCCTAACACTCAGTCAAACCTTAGATTATTAACAAAGGCAAGGCCTGAAAGAAAGGGAAATTCCGAGAGCAGTGAAGATCAAAGCCTGACACACAATCGTAGTCAAACCAAGAACCCCGGTACCTGATGACGAATACCGCTTTTCTTTTCTAGAGTGTACATTCTTCTGCTCTAGACTTGTACAACAAACCTCCAATACCTTTCAAGCCACAACGCTGTCGCTGACGCACCCCAGAAAGAGGAAGACAAACGTAATCTGAGAGATCAGCAAAACCCTTTAGGGACGGTTGACCTCTGTGACCCCTCTCACTTCTTGCCCAGTATGGAGCGGATACGGCTGATGCTTGGGGCTCTGCTCCTCTCCCTCTCTCTGCCCAGTCTCCCTGCCCAAGATAATGTCACCGTCACTGTACCTGAGAATGTCACCATGGCAGCACCTATTAATGAGGATGTCACGATGGCAGCCTCTACACCGGAGGCCACCATAGAGACAAAGCCTGTTCCTGTGCTCGTCACTTGGGCACAGCCTGCCCCTGAAATCATCACCCCGGTAACTGCTATTCCGAAAGTAACTTCTGTTTCAGTACCTACCACTGATGCCATCACTATGGTAATAACAAACCCTGAGATCACCATCGTTCAGGATTCCACCTCTGATGCACCAACTACTACTTCAGAGGCTGAGACGATGACACCTTCCCCTGTGACCACTGAAGGGCTTATAGATATGACCACTCCAACTGGCCCTAAACCCACCCTCTCTCAAGACGTCCTTACGACCGCCTCTTATCTCCCAACCACTTCCCAGGACCACCTGACTTCTGTTATCCCAGTCTGGCCCCTCACCACCCCTCGTCTGACGGAGGACTCCACTTACACACCTGAACCTATCCACACTGCCTCAGAGATTACTGCCTGCCACACAGAGGGACTTACCACTGCACCCACCTCCCCATCGGTCAATGCCGCTCCCGGCCATGCCACGACCCCCGCTACCACCCACACCTCCACAGATCCAGACTCTACAAGTGCTGGGATCAGGGGGAAGACAGGTCAGCCCAGCTTGTTATGGGTCATCATCGTCGCTCTTCTGATCGTGGTTATATTCGCGGGCGTGGGCTACTGTGTATGTCTGGTCATCAGACGAAAGAGGCAGAGCCACACCGCGCACTTTGTGTCCAGCTTCCGGAACGGGAAGAGTTCCAAGCGGAAGAAAGGGGCGGAGGAAGACGCCTGGGCAGGGCCAGTGAAGCTAGGGGGTGGGGACAGGAAGGAGGATGAGGGTGGGGAGGAGGGAGGGAGCCCAGAGGACAACAAGAGAGAGGGGGCTGGAACGGATGTGGTGCTGAGCACATTCATAGCCAACGAGACTGAGGGAGAGAGGGGTGAGCCTGATGGGGGAGTAGGGGTGGCTGGGAGCAAGGAGGCAGAGAAATGGGAGGAGAAGGAGCCTCTGCTGTACATTGATGAGGGAGTGGAGGAGGGGCAAGAGAGGATGGCTCCTCCTTCACTTTCAAAATCGAACTGAGAAAAGACAGGAGGGGAAAGCGGAGAGGGGGAAAGTGAAAAAGAAATGGAGAGGGGAGAAGGGAATGGAAAGAAAGACAATTAGAGTGAAAGAGGTAAGAAGAATGGAGGAGCTGCATTCTGTCTAACCGCTGCAGTTTAAAATAGAAGAGTTTTCCATAAAAAGTTTTTCGAGGTGATAATGTAAAAGTAAAAAATATTTTTGTACTACTGAAAAGGCCTTTGACATTGTATGTATCTGTGATTGTGTGCTCTGTCAACATAACTCAGGGAAGATAGAAGTGATTGTGTGTATGGTCATAAGTTTTACCCTTGGTATTTTGTATGCTGTTTTGCCTTAACATTTTTTTGTTGAATAAAGTTTTAGATGTGCAGAGTGCATGTTCTAGAATGAAGTTGAACGCGACAGAATATGAATACTTTTTGCTTAACAATTTGCGGTCTTCAAATGCACTTTATTTCTGGAACTGCTTAAATCAATAGCACTCAATTCATAGGTGCAAATCTGAACTTCCACTGAGACAAATTTTCACTTAGTCTCCCATTGACATCAATGCATGACTAAGTGAGTATTCAACTTCAGTGGAAGTTAGGATTTGTCCCATAGAAAAGGCTTTGTTTACTTGATTTGATTTGGGGCTCCCGAGTGGCGCAGTGGTCTAAGGCACTGCATCTCAGTGCTTGAGGCGTCAATACAGACACCCTGATTTGAATCCAGGCTGTATCACAATCGGCTGTGATTGGGAGTCCCATAGGGTGGTGCACAATTGGCCCAGTGTAACCGATATGAAATGGCTAGCTAGTTAACGGTGGTGCGCGCTAATAGTGTTTCAATCGGTGACGTCACTCGCTCTGAGACCTGAAGTAGTTGTTCTCCTTGCTCTGCAAGGGCCGCGGTTTTTGTGGCGCGATGGGTAACGATGCTTCGTGGGTGTCAGTTGTCTATGTGTGCAGAGGGTTCCTGGTTCGAGCGAGGGGACGGACGAAAGCTATACTGTTACACCAGCATCGCCCGAATTTGGCCGGTGTAGGCTGTCATTGTAAAGAAGAATTTGTTCTTAACTGACTTGCCTCGTTAAATAAAGATAAAATCAAATATGTGTTGCTGATTATGGCCACTATGTTTGTGCTCTTTCCCTGATCCTTTATGATCAGAGCACAGTTCAATTATGTGACCTGCAGTAAAGAGCGGGTGTTGTGATGACACACAGGTCTTCCGTTCCACTGGTCTGTTTTTGTGGAAGTTGCCTCTGTTGCAAACGTCTGGCAGAGATAACAGCAGAGATCAAAAACAGTTGTTCAGGCAAACAACTCAGTCACAGAACCCCTCTGATGTGATCACAAATTAAACTTAAAAACACAACAACCGCTTTTAGTAATTGATCCTTGGTAAATATAACATTTTATCCTGGCCACTACACCCCTCAACCTTCTTCAACTATTTTTTCAGGAAGGGGAGTAAGTGTGTGTGTGGGTTGGGGGAGGGGGGTGCGTACAACAGAATCAGAGGAAATGGAAGAGAAACAAATCTGCAACTCTTTCAAAGAAACACCTTAATGTCTCTTTGCTCTGCTGAATAGGATAATCTGACAGAGAATAATGTTTGTTTAGAGAGAGAGAAGGAGAGAGGTAGAGAGTGTGAGAGGGAGGGAGGGAGAGAGATGTGGTGAGTAAGGGGACGGAGGTGAGGAGGAAGAAGGGGCGCTGGAGGAGGGACGGCAAAAATACTGAGGAGAGGAGGGGGGAGCAAGAGAGAAAAGAGAGCGGCAACAACACAGTCGCATCTGGAAGTTATTGAGAAGTAGAGAGAGCGAGGGAGAGAGAGAACTGTATTGTGAATTGAAAAGAGGGAGAAAGGATAAACAAACTCTAAATTTAGAGATAGTTGATACATTTAATAAGTCTATCGGAGTTAAAGTTTTACGGGAGGACAGAGTTTATCTAAAAGTTGACAAGAATTCTACAGTGGACAGAGAGAAAGGAACAGAGGAAAATAAAGAGAGAGCGCAAGAAACTGTAATTCTATCCTAAGAACAATCCATACCAAGAGGGGAGGGCGACAAAGAGGGAAAACTAATGTAGCTTTCTAATCTGGAGGACCGTCTAAAACAGAACAAAGTGGACTGAATCAAAACTTATGTTATTGAGTTGAAGTTAAATCAACTCAACAAAGGAGAAGAGTCCAGAGAACAAAAGAGGAGTCCCTTAGTCTGGAATTCTTCTACGCATTTGTCTTCCTATCAAGCCTGTGGAGTCAACCGTCAGACAGGTACAGTAGACTTAATTAAAACACACACACACACACACACACACACACACACACACACACACACACACACACACACACACACACACACACACACACACACACAGTCTTGTACAGCTAACCTTGTGGGGACACACAATTCAGTCCCATTCAAAATCCTATTTTGGCTAACCCCTAACCTTAACTCATATTCTTACCCTTACACTAACCCAAAAAGCTAACCCTAACCCTAACCCTAAAACTAACCCTAGCTCCTAACCCTAACCCTTAACGTTAATCTAGCCCAAACACGAATTCTAACCTTAACCCTAAACTCCCTAGAAATAGCATTTGACCTCATGGGTAATAACAAAATGTCCCCAGTTGATCAAATGTTTGTTTGTTTACTATTCTTGTGGACACACACACACACGTTAAAGGTCTCGGCCATTGCAGGTATGCCTTGTAAGTGTATGCATGAATCCTAGTAATGGCATATATTGATTTAGGATAAATTGGTTGTGTAAGACTGAGACTAATTTATATGTAATATCATTTACATCAGAACTTAAGCCAAAGTAGTTTTTTTCTTCTTCTGTAGGTCTGCCTCCAGTTATGTCCATTCTAAGCGTTGAACAAATAAAAACGCATAAAATGCTTTTGCATTGTTCACACTATTAACATGAATGTCTTTTTGCTTGATCAAGAATTGTTCCCCATTTTCAAAGACTGACTCTTACTTTACAACTATTAATAAAAGACGTACTCCTCTGTTTCATTCTGTTCAAAGTATTTTTAAGTCTATTCTACCACACTATTCTGCCCTCTGGCATTAGCATGCCTTTAGAATGAGCTCTACTTCCAGTCGTGTTATGAGTCATGTTTATCATGTCTCTGGCTGGTCATGGTAACCTTCCACGACCGCCCCACATGAGTTAAATTAGCACGCACACATGCACACACACACACAATTAGCAGTCCGGCAGGAGAAGGGAGGTTCCTTCCTGTCCGCTCCAACAAGCTGACTTCCTGTGTGTGGAACAAGTCACTAGATTCCACCACAGTGGCTGTGTGACCTATCAGACCCACTCAGGAACACAGCCTAGGAAACAAGTACACCATACACACTGTACTGGCTGGCTAAGAACACTACAACACAGGCATAGACCCCCCCCCCCCCCTCCACACACACACACAACTAACCACAGCCACACCATATAAATAACTTTACAAGTAAACTAACCACAATACACAAAACCATCTGCCACCACAACCACACCTCAAATGTGCTGCATGTCCAAGGTATACTTGAGTAGTGTTAAGTAGATTAAACTTCTCAAGTCTTGTCTTGAACTTGTTATAAACTAATTAGCTTGAACTTGATATTAGTATATAACATAATTTGTTCTCTCCCTGACAGGATGTCAGCCTCTCGGAGGTGCCTGTGCTGCGTGAAATACCTCATGTTCGTCTTCAACCTCATCTTCTGGGTCAGTACCTTTACATCTCTGTTCTTTGGCATGCCTCAGCTTTTTGAAGGCACAATCTGTACGATTTTCTGCTGTCCAATGGTAATTTAAATGAATAACATATAGTACAGTATACCAATTGTTTGAATCTTGAAGAATATAACTTACCAAACAAAGTGGGAGGGACAGGCTGTTGAAATCACAGATTGGGCTTTTCAGCTCCAATTCCAGTTCTGATCTGTTTCTGGTCTTTGTGTGGTTGTATTATGGTGTTCCTCTAGCTCTCTTCTTGTCCTGTTCTGGCTCAGTTCTGGTCTGTTCCACTCTGGCTTTGTTCTAGTTTTGTACTGGTTTTGTTGTGATCCTGTTTTTATTATGTTCAAGTTTGGTCTATTTATTTGTCTCCCAAATTAATATATTTGTGATCCCAGATAAACGTGAATATGGCCTTAGGCTGGGGAACAAGTTCACCGTGCACCACACATAATGTACAGTATTGGCTAATAACACAAGGATGTGAATACAAACTCTGAATTCGATATAATAAAGTGCAAAGTCTTAAAGGGTCATGGAGTAAAAAATTTAAAAAGGGTCACAAAGTGGGAAAACACATGATAAAGCCTCTAGTTGGTGCCACCAAGACATAAAACTACACTCCAACAAAGCTGGACATACAGTACTAGTCAAAAGACACATCATACTCATTATAGGGTTTTTCTTTATTTTTACTATTTTCTACATTGTAGAATAATTGTAAAGACATCAAAACTATGAAAAAATACATATGGAATCATGTAGTAACCAAAAAAGTGTTAACAAATATATTTTATATTAGAGATTCTTCAAAATAGCCACCCTTTGCCTTGTTGACAGCTTTGCACACTCTTGGCATTCTCTCAACCAGCTTCATGAAGTAGTCACCTGGAATGCATTTCAATTAACAGGTGTGCCTTGTTAAAAGTTAACAGTTCAAGTAACAGACAAATCTCAACATCCACTGTTCAGAGGAAACTGCGTGAATCAGGTCTTCATCAAATCAAATCAAATTTTATTGGTCACATACACGTTTAGCAGATGTTATTGCGGGTGAAGTGTAATGCTTGTGTTTCTAGCTCCAACAGTGCAGTAATATCTAACAAGTAAAATCTAACAATTTCACAACAATACACACAATACATACAAATCTAAAGGAATGGAATTAAGAATATATAAATATTTGGATGAGCAATGTCGGAGCGGCATAGACTAAAATACAGTAGAATAGAATACAGTATATACACTACCAGTCAAAAATGTTATAACACCTACTCATTCAATGTTTAATTTTTAATTTTTAAAACTATTTTCTACATTGTAGTGAAGACATCAAAACTATGAAATAACACAAATGGAATAATGCAGTAACCAAAAAAGTGTTAAAAGTTAATTTGTGGAATTTATTTTCTTCTTAATGCGTTTGAGCCAATCAGCTGTTGTGACAAGGTAGGGGGGTGTACAGAAGATTTGGTAAAAGACCAAGTCCATATTATGGTAAGAACAGCTCAAATAAGCAAAGAGAATCGACAGCCCATCATTACTTTAAGACATGAAGGTCAGTCAATACGGAAAATAAGAACTTTGAAAGTTTCTTCAAGTGCAGTCGCAAAAACCATCTAGCGCTATGATGAAACTGGCTCTCATGAGGACCGCCACAGGAATGGAAGACCCAGAGTTACCTCTGCAGCAGAGGATACGTAACAGACACATCTCAACATCAACTGTTCAGAGGAGACTGTGTGAATCAGGCCTTCATGTTCGAATTGCTGCAAAGAAACCACTACTAAAGGACACCAATAAGAGGAAGAGACTTGCTTGGGCCAAGAAACACGAGCAATGGACATTAGTGGAAATTTGTCCTTTGGTCCGGAGTCCAAATTGGCGATTTTTGGATCCAAGATCCGTGTCTTTGTGAGACGCGTTGTGGGTGAACGGATGATCTCCGCATGTGTATTTCCCACCGTAAAGCATGGAGGAGGAGGTGTTATGGTGTGGGGGTGCTTTGCTGGTGATACTGTCTGTGATTTATTTAGAATTCAAGGCACACTTAACCAGCATGGCTACCACAGCATTCTGCAGCGATACCCCATCCCATCTGGTTTGGGCTTCGTGGGACTGTCATTTGTTTTTCAACATGACAATGACCAACACACCTCCAGGCTATGTAAGGGCTATTTTACCCTTACCAGAGTGCTGCATCAGATGACCTGCATCAGATTATTTGTTTAACTTCTCTGGGGCAGGTGGGACGCAAATGTCCCACCGGCCAATAGCCAGGGAAAATACAGCGCGCCATATTCAAATAACATGATATAAAAATCAAACTTTCATTAAATCACACATGTAAGATACCAAATTAAAGCTACACTCGTTGTGAATCCAGCCAACATGTCAGATTTCAAAAAAGCTTTTCGGTGAAAGCATAAGATGCTATTATCTGATGATAGCACAAAAGTAAACAAAGAGAGAAGCATATTTCATCACTGCAAGCACGACACAAAACGCAGAAATAAAATATAAATCATGCCTTTGACGAAATTCTTTTGTTGGCACTCCAATATGTCCCATAAACATCACAAATGGTCCTTTTGTTCGATTAATTCCGTCGATATATATCCAAAATGTCAATTTATTAGGACCGTTTCATCCAGAAAAACACAGCTTCCAACTTTCGCCAAGTCACTACAAAATATATCAAAAGTTACATGTAAACTTTACCAAAACATTTCAAACTACTTTGGTAATACAACGTTAGGTATTTTTAAACGTTAATAATCGATCAATTTGAAGACGGGATGATCTGTGTTCAATACAAAAAGAAAACAATCTGACGCAACTTTTTTCGTAACGTGACTCTCTCAAAATATTTACTTCATGTGACCCTCATTTACGATAGCCCTAGTTCTTCACTACACAAAGTAATAACCTCAACCGATTTCCAAGGACTGGTGACATCCAGTGGAAGCGGTAGGAACTGCAAGCAAGTCCATTAGAAATCTGGTGTCTCTAAAAAACCTAATTGAAAAGACAGTGACATCAAAAAAATACAAATTCTGAATGGTTTGTCCTCAGGGTTTTGCCTGCTACATAAGTTCTGTTATTCTCACAGAGATGATTCAAACAGTTATAGAAACTTCAGAGTGTTTTCTATCCAAATCTACTAATAATATGCATATCTTATATTCTGGGGATGAGTAGCAAGCAGTTGAATTTTGGCATGCTATTTTTCCCGAAAGTGAAAATGCTGCCCCCTGCCCTCAAGAAGTTAAGAAGGCACACCTGTTAATTGAAATTAATTGCAGGTGACTACCTCATGAAGCTGGTTGAGAGAATGCAAAGCTGTCATCAAGGCAAACGGTGGCTACTTTGAAGAATCTAAAATATACTTTTTTGGTTACTACATGATTCCATATGTGTTATTTCATAGTTTTGATATATTCACTATTACATTTAACATTTACATTTAAGTCATTTAGCAGACGCTCTTATCCAGAGCGACTTACAAATTGGTGCATTCACCTTATGATATCCAGTGGAACAACCACTTTACAATAGTGCATCTAACTCTTTTAAGGGGGGGGGGGGTTAGAAGGATTACTTTATCCTATCCTAGGTATTCCTTAAAGAGGTGGGGTTTCAGGTGTCTCCGGAAGGTGGTGATTGACTCCGCTGACCTGGCGTCGTGAGGGAGTTTGTTCCACCATTGGGGTGCCAGAGCAGCGAACAGTTTTGACTGGGCTGAGCGGGAACTGTACTTCCTCAGAGGTAGGGAGGCGAGCAGGCCAGAGGTGGATGAACGCAGTGCCCTTGTTTGGGTGTAGGGCCTGATCAGAGCCTGAAGGTACGGAGGTGCCGTTCCCCTCACAGCTCCGTAGGCAAGCACCATGGTCTTGTAACGGATGCGAGCTTCAACTGGAAGCCAGTGGAGAGAGCGGAGGAGCGGGGTGACGTGAGAGAACTTGGGAAAGTTGAACACCAGACGGGCTGCGGCGTTCTGGATGAGTTGTAGGGGTTTAATGGCACAGGCAGGGAGCCCAGCCAACAGCGAGTTGCAGTAATCCAGACGGGAGATGACAAGTGCCTGGATTAGGACCTGCGCCGCTTCCTGCGTGAGGCAGGGTCGTACTCTGCGAATGTTGTAGAGCATGAACCTACAGGAACGGGTCACCGCCTTGATGTTAGTTGAGAACGACAGGGTGTTGTCCAGGATCACGCCAAGGTTCTTAGCACTCTGGGAGGAGGACACAATGGAGTTGTCAACCGTGATGGCGAGATCATGGAACGGGCAGTCCTTCCCCGGGAGGAAGAGCAGCTCCGTCTTGCCGAGGTTCAGCTTGAGGTGGTGATCCGTCATCCACACTGATATGTCTGCCAGACATGCAGAGATGCGATTCACCACCTGGTTATCAGAGGGGGGAAAGGAGAAGATTAATTGTGTGTCGTCTGCATAGCAATGATAGGAGAGACCATGTGAGGATATGACAGAGCCAAGTGACTTGGTGTATAGCGAGAATAGGAGAGGGCCTAGAACAGAGCCCTGGGGGACACCAGTGGTGAGAGCACGTGGTGCGGAGACAGATTCTCGCCACGCCACCTGGTAGGAGCGACCTGTCAGGTAGGACGCAATCCAAGCGTGGGCCGCGCCGGAGATGCCCAGCTCGGAGAGGGTGGAGAGGAGGATCTGATGGTTCACAGTATCAAAGGCAGCCAATAGGTCTAGAAGGATGAGAGCAGAGGAGAGAGAGTTAGCTTTAGCAGTGCGGAGCGCCTCCGTGACACAGAGAAGAGCAGTCTCAGTTGAATGACTAGTCTTGAAACCTGACTGATTTGGATCAAGAAGGTCATTCTGAGAGAGATAGCAGGAGAGCTGGCCAAGGACGGCACGTTCAAGAGTTTTGGAGAGAAAAGAAAGAAGGGATACTGGTCTGTAGTTGTTGACATCGGAGGGATCGAGTGTAGGTTTTTTCAGAAGGGGTGCAACTCTCGCTCTCTTGAAGACGGAAGGGACGTAGCCAGCGGTCAAGGATGAGTTGATGAGCGAGGTGAGGTAAGGGAGAAGGTCTCCGGAAATGGTCTGGAGAAGAGAGGAGGGGATAGGGTCAAGCGGGCAGGTTGTTGGGCGGCCGGCCGTCACAAGACGCGAGATTTCATCTGGAGAGAGAGGGGAGAAAGAGGTCAAAGCACAGGGTAGGGCAGTGTGAGCAGAACCAGCGGTGTCGTTTGACTTAGCAAACGAGGATCGGATGTCGTCGACCTTCTTTTCAAAATGGTTGACGAAGTCATCAGCAGAGAGGGAGGAGGGGGGAGGAGGGGGAGGAGGATTCAGGAGGGAGGAGAAGGTGGCAAAGAGCTTCCTAGGGTTAGAGGCAGATGCTTGGAATTTAGAGTGGTAGAAATTGGCTTTAGCAGCAGAGACAGAAGAGGAGAATGTAGAGAGGAGGGAGTGAAAGGATGCCAGGTCCGCAGGGAGGCGAGTTTTCCTCCATTTCCGCTCGGCTGCCCGGAGCCCTGTTCTGTGAGCTCGCAATGAGTCGTCGAGCCACGGAGCAGGAGGGGAGGACCGAGCCGGCCTGGAGGATAGGGGACATAGAGAGTCAAAGGATGCAGAAAGGGAGGAGAGGAGGGTTGAGGAGGCAGAATCAGGAGATAGGTTGGAGAAGGTTTGAGCAGAGGGAAGAGATGATAGGATGGAAGAGGAGAGAGTAGCGGGGGAGAGAGAGCGAAGGTTGGGACGGCGCGATACCATCCGAGTAGGGGCAGTGTGGGAAGTGTTGGATGAGAGCGAGAGGGAAAAGGATACAAGGTAGTGGTCGGAGACTTGGAGGGGAGTTGCAATGAGATTAGTGGAAGAACAGCATCTAGTAAAGATGAGGTCAAGCGTATTGCCTGCCTTGTGAGTAGGGGGGGAAGGTGAGAGGGTGAGGTCAAAAGAGGAGAGGAGTGGAAAGAAGGAGGCAGAGAGGAATGAGTCAAAGGTAGACGTGGGGAGGTTAAAGTCACCCAGAACTGTGAGAGGTGAGCCATCCTCAGGAAAGGAACTTATCAGGGCGTCAAGCTCATTGATGAACTCTCCAAGGGAACCTGGAGGGCGATAAATGATACGGATGTTAAGCTTGAAAGGGCTGGTAACTGTGACAGCATGGAATTCAAAGGAGGCGATAGACAGATGAGTCAGGGGAGAAAGAGAGAATGTCCACTTGGGAGAGATGAGGATCCCAGTGCCACCACCCCGCTGACCAGAAGCTCTCGGGGTGTGCGAGAACACGTGGGCAGACGAGGAGAGAGCAGTAGGAGTAGCAGTGTTATCTGTGGTAATCCATGTTTCCGTCAGTGCCAAGAAGTCGAGGGACTGGAGGGAAGCATAGGCTGAGATGAACTCTGCCTTGTTGGCCGCAGATCGGCAGTTCCAGAGGCTGCCGGAGACCTGGAACTCCACGTGGGTCGTGCGCGCTGGGACCACCAGGTTAGAGTGGCAGCGGCCACGCGGTGTGAAGCGTTTGTATGGTCTGTGCAGAGAGGAGAGAAGAGGGATAGACAGACACATAGTTGACAGGCTACAGAAGAGGCTACGCTAATGCAAAGGAGATTGGAATGACAAGTGGACTACACGTCTCGAATGTTCAGAAAGTTAAGCTTACGTTGCAAAAAATCTTATTGACTAAAATGATAGTTGGCTAGCTGGCTAGCTAGCAGTGTTGCTAGCAGTGTTGACTAGGTAGGAGAACGGCGGCGCTAGCTAGCGGCGGCGCTAGCTAACCTCGATAATTACTCGATAATTACTCTAAACTACACAATTATCGTAGATACAAAGACAGCAAAGACAACTATGTAGCTAGCTAACACTACACTAATCAAGTCGTTCCGTTGTAATGTAATAGTTCCTACAGTGCTGCTATTCGGTAGAAGTTAGCAAAAAATCTTATTGACTAAAATGATAGTTGGCTAGCTGGCTAGCTAGCAGTGTTGCTAGCAGTGTTGACTAGGTAGGAGAACGGCGGCGCTAGCTAACGGCGGCGCTAGCTAACCTCGATAATTACTCGATAATTACTCTAAACTACACAATTATCTTAGATACAAAGACAGCAAAGACAACTATGTAGCTAGCTAACACTACACTAATCAAGTCGTTCCGTTGTAATGAAATAGTTCCTACAGTGCTGCTATTCGGTAGAAGTTAGCAAAAAATCTTATTGACTAAAATGATAGTTGGCTAGCTGGCTAGCTAGCAGTGTTGCTAGCAGTGTTGACTAGGTAGGAGAACGGCGGCGCTAGCTAACGGCGGCGCTAGCTAACGGCGGCGCTAGCTAACCTCGATAATTACTCGATAATTACTCTAAACTACACAATTATCTTAGATACAAAGACAGCAAAGACAACTATGTAGCTAGCTAACACTAGACTAATCAAGTCGTTCCGTTGTAATGTAATAGTTCCTACAGTGCTGCTATTCGGTAGAAGTTAGCTAGCTGGCTAGCTAGCAGCTAGCAGTGTTGACTACGTTAGAAGGACGAAAATAGCTGGCTAGCTAACCTCGATAATTACTCTAACTACACAATTATCTTTGATACAAAGACGGCTATGTAGCTAGCTAAGAAAAAATTGCTAAGATCAAACAAATCAAACCGTTGTACTGTAATGAAATGAAATGTAATACTACCTGTGGAGCGAAGCGAAATGCGACTACTCGCTCCAACCCGGAAGTGTAGAATGACCCCTTCTGATGTCTGTTTGATTATCCCCCGCGATCCGATCGAGCACAGGTTTGGCCTGCGTCATGCCATTATTGGGCTTACGTATGTATGTTATCACAATCACACCATGAGTAGTTAATCATGAAACATACACCCCCGCGCTTCTTCTTCCCGGAGAGATCTTTATTCCTGTCCGTGCGATGAACTGAGAACCCAACTGGCTGTACGGACTCAGACAGTATATCCAGAGAGAGCCATGTTTCCATAAAACAGAGTATGTTTCAATCCCTGATGTCTCTCTAGAAGGAGATCCTAGCCCTGAGCTTGTCAACATTATTATCCAGAGATTGAACATTAGCGAGTAATATACTCGGAAGCGGTGGGTGGTGTGTGCGACTAGGAGTCCACTCCGAATACCTCTTCTCCGCCGGCTGTGTTTTAGATCAGCCTCTGGAATCAGTTCAATTGCCCTGGAGGATACGAACAAAGGATCCAATTCGGGAAAGTCGTATTCCTGCTCGAAATGCTGGTGAGTTACCGCCGAAAGTTCTTTCCGGTTGAATGTAATAACACAAAAAAAACCTGGGCTAATAATCGAAGAAATAACACATTAACCTCTCTGGGATATGTGGGACGGTAGCGTCCCACCTGGCCAACATCCAGTGAAAATGCAGAGCGCCAAATCAAATAAATTACTATAAAGATGTAACTTTCATGAAATCACACATTCAATATACCAAATTAAAGCAACACTTGTTGTGAATCCAGCCAACGTGTCAGATTTCAAAAATGCTTTACGGCGAAAGCAAACAATGCTATTATCTGAGGATAGCACCCCAGCTAACAATCACAGACCATCATATTTCAACACTCCCGGCGCGACACAAAACGCAGAAATAAAGATATAATTCATGCCTTACCTTTGACGAGCTTCTTCTGTTGGCACTCCAATATGTCCCATAAACATCACAAATGGTCCTTTTGTTCAATTAATTCTGTCGATATATATCCAAAATGTCCATTTATTTGGCGCGTTTGATCCAGAAAAACACCGGTTCCAACCTGCACAACGTGACTACAAAATATCTCAAAAGTTACCTGTAAGCTTTGTCCAAACATTTCAAACTACTTTTGTAGTACAACTTTAGGTATTTTTTTACGTAAATAATCGATAAAATTGAAGACGGGATGATCTGTGTTCAATACCGGAGGAAAACAATGTGTAGCATGTTTTCTGGTCACGCGCCTCTAACAAACAGTACACTTCACTGGAGCCTCATTCTGAACATGGCTAGTTCTTCATTTCTCCAAGGAAAAACCTCAACCAATTTCTAAAGACTGTTGACATCCAGTGGAAGCGATAGGAACTGCAGGAAGGTCCCTTATACATCTGGATTCCCAATGAAAACCCATTGAAAAGAGAATGACCTCAAAGAATTTAATCTGAATGGGTTGTCCTCTGGGTTTTGCCTGCCAAATAAGTTATGTTATAGTCACAGACATGATTCAAACAGTTTTAGAAACTTCAGAGTGTTTTCTATCCAATACTAATAATAATATGCATATATTAGCATCTGGGACTGAGTAGGAGGCAGTTTACTCTGGGCACGCTTTTCATCCAAACGTGAAAATGCTGCACCCTATCCTAGAGAAGTTTTTAAAAATACTGCAAAATTCATTGCCCTGGGAGCTAAAAGCACAACTGCCCTATCTGTCGGCACCATTTTATCATGGTCGAATTGCTGCAAAGAAACCACTACTAAGGGCCAAGAAACACGAGCAATAGACATTGGACCGGTGGAAATCTGTCATTTGGTCTGATGAGTAATATGTGAGATTTTTGGTTCCAACCGCCGTGTCTTTGTGAGACGCAGAATAGGTGAACAGATAATCTCCGCATGTGTGGTTCCCACCGTGAAGCATAGAGGAGGAGGTCTGATGGTGTGGGGGTGCTTTGCTGGTGACACTGTCAGGGATTTATTTAGAATTCAAGGCACACTTAACCAGCATGGCTACCACAGCATTCTGCAGCGATACGCCATCCCATCTGGTTTGTGCTTAGTGGGACTATCGTTTGTTTTTCAAAAGGACAATGACCCAACACACCTCCAGGCTGTGTAAGAGCTATTTGACCAAGAAGGAGAGTGATGGCCTGCTGCATCAGATGACCTGGCTTCCACAATCACCCGACCTCAACCCAATTGAGATGGCTTGGGATGAGTTGGACCACAGAGTGAAGGAAAAGCAGCCAACAAGTGCTCAGCATATGTGGGAACTCCTTTAAGACTGTTGGAAAAGCATTCCAAGTGAAGCTGGTTGAGAGACTGCCAAGAGTGTGCAAAGCTGTCATCAAGGCAAAGGGTGGCTACTTTGAAGAATCTCAAATATAAAATATATTTTGATTTGTTTAACAATTTTTTGGTTACTACATGATTTCATGTGTTATTTCATAGTTTTGTTGTCTTCACTATTATTCTACAATGTAGAAAATAGTAAAAAATAAAGAAAAACCCTTGAATGAGTAGGTGTGTCCAAACTTTTGACTGGTACTGTATGTTAGTTGCTAGGAACATATGGAAACACGATCAACGGGAGACTCCTGCCAAATCTCTACGTATGTAGGTCAAGCAGGCAGCATTGATGATCTCATTCTGTTTTAGCTTTTAAAATGCACAACTTATAACACAGGGTAGCATGATCCCATATGTAAGTGCTTTTATACATGTAAACACATACGGATCTGGGACCAATCACAACAGGCAGGGTGAGTCCCAATGCAAAAACTTCCTTTCCTATGTACTATTTTCTAACTATTGATGCAACTACTTCTGACTCGAAAATCTAAGTTTATCCAACAAATAGATTACTTTTGAGTACTGAAAACATGGATCAAACTTTGATTTTGGAAAGAACTACCACTACGTATTGGGATTCACCCGAAGTCACCTTTTGTGTCTCCTCTCTCCTCTGTAGCTGGGAGGGTGTGGCCTGTTTGGAGTGGGAGTGTGGCTATCATTCACCCAGTCCGAGTTCTCCTCCCTGCCGCTGTCTTTTCCCTCACTCTCTGCAGCAAACCTACTTCTGGTCGCTGGGGGCGTCACCATGGTGACAGGCTTCCTGGGTTGCCTTGGCGCCCTGAAGGAGCAGCGCTGCCTGCTGATGACGGTGAGTCCCCATGACATCACAAAACATGGGTCAACCTCAATCATGTTAAATACCTTTACAAGTCAACTTACCACAGCACACAAAACCACATACACACGCACAGGTCCAAATCATTTTAAATATCTATTCTCATCCCCTAACCCATCCCTCTCTCCCATCTCTCTCTCCCTCCCTCTCCACAGTTCTTTGTAATCCTTTTGCTCCTGGTGTTGACAGAGGTGACTCTAACTCTGGTCCTCCATATCTTTCACAACGAGGTGAGTCCAGTCTACCATCCATCTACAACCCTCCTGGCCACTAACAAAGATCTAGTTTAACCCACTGATGTTTAACAACCCCAAATGGGGGTCATTAGTAAAGTTTTACCACTATATTACCACTAAATTAACAACCAGTGTTTAAAAAAAAAACGATATACCGATACAGAGGTTGATGCAGAAGACAAAGAGGTGGTACAGTCATCTACATTCTAGAAGCCTTTACATTATCCCCTATATCTGTCTCATATGCTGCAAGTATATGAAGGCCCCCACTTCATCTTTCTCTTTCTTTCTTTCTCCCTCTCCATCCCTTCTTTTAGCTGGACACGAAAGCTCAGGATGAGTTAAGGAAGGGGATGAAGGATTACTTGACAGACGAGGGACTGAAGAAGTCATGGGACAATGTGCAGAAAATGGTAGAGGGGGATGGGGGTTAGGGGAAACCCACCAATCTCTAGTTTGTCACTTTATATGGTGCTTGTGTCTGTTCTGTGTATATTTTGTGTATTTCGTGATAAATCACTTAATCTGACTGACGAGGATAGGTAGGACTTACACTGAGTATAGAAAACATTAAGACCACCTGCTCATTCTGTGACAGACTGACCAGGGGAATCGAGAGGTGAAAGCTATAATCCCTTATTGATGTCACTAATTAATCTACTTCAATCAGGGTTAAAGGAAGATTTTTAAGCCTTGAGACAATTGAGACGTATTGTGTATATGTGCCATTCAGAGGGTGAATGAGGCAAGAAAATATATTTAAGTGCCTTTTAATGGGGTATGGTAGTAGTTGCCAGGTGCACCGGTGCAATGCTGCTGGGTTTTCACACTCAATAGTTTCCCATGTGTATCAAGAATGGTCAAAGAGCCAACTTAACACAACTGGGGGAAGTATTGGAGTCAGTATGGGCCACCATCCCTGTGAAACACTTTCAACACCTTGTAGAGTCCATGCCCCGACGAATTGAAGCTGTTGGTTAAATTATTTAAAATTTGTGTCATTATTTCGATAGGCTATACAGCCTACACTTTCTCGTTTTGAACTTCTAATGTGAGTGGGATGGGTTAGTTTCATGACAACTACACGAGCAGACACTCACCGATTTGACAGCTCTAATGCAGTTACACATCCGACATCGCAAAAACACCAGGGGTGTGTTCAGTTCACTTGAACGTTTGCTACGTTGTGGAACAGCTTGTACTGAATGACACGTTTCCCCAAAACGTTCTTGAACAGACTTTGAGGTACGTTTGCTCTGTTTGGTGGATGTGCCGGAGTGTGACTTGAAGCAATGACTGGCATATTTAAAAGGCAGAGGTGCATTTTGAAATCAGAATCCAACACCTCCCTGTTTTTTAACAGGTCGTTCAGTACAGCACAGTTTACGTTCAATTTAACGTTCTATTAAGTTTTATGTACTGCACGCAGCCCAGCTATGCGGGTGTAGGCCAGAGATCCCGGCCTTAGTGATCATCCCGGCCTTGGAAATCAGCTAACTTCCTGCATTTCAACACATTTTGGCATGGTGCAGAGAGAAACATTTGCAGTTTTATAATGCTATTCCACACATTTTGTCTTGAGGCTAAGAGAAAATGTTGCTGTTTTAAAGCAAATTTCCTGCAATTCTACACTTTTCTGTTTTATAGCTCTCCGCTGGGCACTATTCCATGTTGGTTCAACTAAATTTCAATCAATCAATCAATCAATTTTATTTTATATAGCCCTTCGTACATCAGCTAATATCTCGAAGTGCTGTACAGACACCCAGCCTAAAACCCCAAACAGCTAGTAATGCAGGTGTAGAAGCAAATTTCATTGAAATGACGTGGAAGCAAGGTTGATTCAACCAGTGCGTGCCCAGTGGGCCATCCCATGCTTTTGTTCACATTTTACCATGAGGCTGAGAGAGAATTGTGCAATTTAACTGCTAATTTCCTGCAATTCTACACATTTTGCTATCATATGCTATCTGGGGGCCCCCCGACCTCCTGATGGGGGCCCCAAAACCCCCAAAATTAAAAATGTCACGTTTTTGGGGGGTTTGGAGGCCCCCTGGAGGTCAGGGGCCCGGGGCACGTGCACTGCATGCCCGTTTTGGTAATCCGGCCCTGTACCCTCTCCCGTTTCAGGAAAAATCTGAATGATGGGCTGGAGAAACGTAACCACTCTCAAATTTATAGACAGAGCTATGGATGCTAGAGGGGTATCCTACAAAGCACGCTCAATCTACTCAGAGTTATCTAAAGCTAACCAGCTTCAATTAGCTTCACATTCCAGCTCAGGCTTCATCCATACTACAATGGTGGATATTGCTCGTCCACCTGCCGCTAACTCTAGCAGGCTTGTAACTAGAGGTCGACCGATTAATCCGAATGGCCGATTAATTAGGGCTAATTTCAAGTTTTCATAACAATCGGAAATCAGTATTTTTGGACACCGATTTGGCCGATTAAAAAATATATATATATACGTATATATATATATATTTTTTTACACCTTTATTTTATACCTTTTATTTAACTCAGTTAAGAACACGTTCTTATTTTCAATGACGGCCTAGGAACGGTGGGTTAACTGCCTTGTTCAGGGGCAGAACGACAGATTTTTACCTTGTCAGGTCGGGGATTCAATCTTGCAACCTTACAGTTAACTAGTCCAACGCTCTAACCACCTGCCTCTCATTGCACTCCACGAGGAGCCTACCTGTTACGCGAATGCAGTAAGAAGCCAAGGTAAGTTGCTAGCTAGCATTAAACTTATCTTATAAAAAACAATCAATCAATCATAATCACTAGTTAACGACACATGGTTGATTATATTACTAGTTTATCTAGCGTGTCCTGCGTTGCATATAATCGATGCGGTGCGCATTCGCGGAAAAAGGACTGTCGTTGCTCCAACGTGTACCTAACCATAAACATCAATGTCTTTCTTAAAATTAATACACAGAAGTATATATTTTTAAACCTGCATATTTAGCTAAAAGAAATCCAGGTTAGCAGGCAATATTAACCAGGTGAAATTGTGTCACTTCTCTTGCGTTCATTGTATGCAGAGTCAGGGTATATGCGATAATAACAAACGTTTTGTTTTCGAAATGATAGTTTCCGGATTCTACCATATTAATGACCAAAGGCTCGTATTTCTGTGTGTTATTATGTTATAATTAAGTCTATGATTTGATATTTGACAGAGCAGTCTGACTGAGCGATGGTAGGCAGCAGCAGGCTCGTAAGCATTCATTCAAACAGCACTTTCGTGCGTTTTGCCAGCAGCTCTTCACTGTGCTTCAAGCATTGCGCTGTTTATGACTTCAAGCCTATCAACTCCCGAGATTAGGCTGGTGTAACCAATGTGAAATGGCTAGCTAGTTAGCGGGGTGCGCGCTAATAGCGTTTCAAACGTCACTCGCTCTGAGACTTGGAGTAGTTGTTCCCCTTGCTCTGCATGGGTAACGCTGCTTCGAGGGTGGCTGTTGTCGATGTGTTCCTCGTTCGAGCCCAGGTAGGAGCGAGGAGATGGACGGAAGCTATACTGTTACACTGGCAATACTAAAGTGCCTATAAGAACATCCAATAGTCAAAGGTATATGGAATACAAATGGTATAGAGAGAAATAGTCCTATAAATACTATATTAACTACAACCTAAAACCTCTTACCTTGGAATATTGAAGTCTCATGTTTAAAGGAACCACCAGCTTTCATATGTTCTCATGTTCTGAGCAAGGAACTTAAACGTTAGCTTTCCTACATGGCACATATTGCACTTTTACTTTCTTCTCCAACACTTTGTTTTTGCATTATTTAAACCAAATTGAACATGTTTCATTATTTATTTGAGGCTAAATAGATTTTTATTGATGTATTATATTAGGTTTAAATAAGTGTTCATTCAGTATTGTTGTAATTGTCATTATTACAAATAAAAATTAATTAATTAATCGGCCGATTAATCGGCATCGGTGATTTTTGGTCCTCCAATAATCGGTATCGGTGTTGAAAAATCATAATCGGCCGACCTCTACTTGTAACTGCGCGTGCATGTCGCACATGGCTAGTCGAACACCCAACTTTTCATTGAGACAATGCTGAAACATCAATCCGTGGGCGAGTCAGTGCCATATTTTAAATTGTGCCGAAATCAAAATGAAAGTAAAGTTATCTTGCAAATTCAGCAGCGTGAAATAGGCTTTTAGAAGTGCCGTTATTGTATTAAATATCGTTAATATGCTTATCAATGCACAAACTCCTTTTTCCCCCCACTCCTATCAATATTTATTAAGTCATACGAAAGTGTTACATTGCGTGAAGTTGCATTATGTCATTACATTGCGTTCTGTCATTACCAAATGTGTAATTTTATATTTTAACCAAAAAGTGATTAATAAAATATTTAAAATCAGTCAACTTCCTCAAATGAAGGGGATGATGATGCAATCTTTGCAAGAGGGAGGGATCTCGTTCTCAACTCGCAGCTCAGTCATTTCATGCAGGGTAAATGGAGTTAGCCGTGAGTTGTGACTGATTCGTTGCCATAGAAATGTACCTGGCAAAAGGTGAGCTACATTCGTATGACCGGTTATACCTAGTTGAACTCAGAGTTGACCTAAGTTACCTCCTAACTCCTCAAACCTGCTTTGTAGGATAACCCTCAGAACTGACCATCCATTGTATTACTTTGTTTAAAAACATTGGAGTAAAACAAGCTTATATTTTGGGGGGTTCTGGTGGGGTACGACAGTTGAACTAAGCTTATGAGGCATTTATAAGTTATATTCTTCAAGAATCAATGGCTACATATCATTCATTTATATGTCCAAATATGGATGTAGCAATTGCAGATTGTCCCTTTTCAGGGACCTTACTTAACCAGTCAGCATGCTACTGTAGCTGTTCCAGTAGACTTCCAGCCATTACGCGAACACTAGTTAGCATTGGCTCACGAAAATACCTCTAACTTCCTTCGTACTGGACACAGAGACATAAAAATAGTATCCATGAGTTCATCAGACTCTGTGTAAGTAGAAAAGGGGCCAACATCTGGCACTATCCCTTTAAATCTCCTGAATTGGCTAGAAAGTTACATCCATGTACATACTGTATAGTATCAGTGAGTCTGAGGGGCTGTGCAGTTGCTGATTCAGGGACACATTTTTTAGGGGCACATTTTCAAACAAACCAACAGAGATAATAACAAATGCAATATTTGTTTCTTAGTTCAAGTGCTGCGGTGTGACCAACAAAACAGATTGGTACCTCGTGATCAACGGAACGCTCCCCTATTCCTGCTGCTCCGGTGGGATGGACCAATGTGTTGAAGAATGGACCGAGGTCAGACCACTTCTCAAATGTAGGGGGGGACGGGGAGGAGGGAGAGTCAAGGTTCAACAGCCTGCTCACAAGACATTTCCCAGCTGCCTACATGTCTTGCTGTACGATGTGCATGTGCGCTCACACTTACAAGAATGTAAAGAATGACCCTGACTGTGATAATACAATTTATTTTCTCGACTGCGTTCTTTCAACACTCAATTCTCATCAACACATTGCTCTCCTGCTCACTCACATCTGTCCTCCACTCTTCTCTTCTCTTCTCTTCTCTCCTCTACCCAACCCCCGTCTCTCTCTCTGTCCCCCACCCTCCCCCTCATCTACTGCTCCTTTTCTCTTCCCATTTTCCTCTCACATTTCCCTCTCCTCCTCCCATCCTTCCCTCTCCTCCTTCACCTTTGTCTTTCTCTCTTCCCACGGTTTCCTCTTCCTCCTCTCAGCCGTGTTATCAGAAGGCCAGACAGTGGCTCCTGGACAACATCCTCTCTGTTCTGGTGTTTGGAGTCTGCATCGGCATTGTCCAGGTAACTACGACATATTAATTGATCAATCAATTTCCACCAAGCAGGATCATTGTTAGTCAACTAAATTTGCTTAACACCCAGATATACCTTAACTAGCATGTTTATGAAGAAAGCTTGAATCTGGGTTATTGAGAATATTTAGTCTGTTGTAACATATCTAAACTTGATGAACTAAGAAATATGAGCTCAGTGAACTAAGAAATATTAGCTTCAAACATTGAGTCCAAAAAATCTGAACATTTAGGAAAGTTATCTGGCAAACAGTTAACTTATCCGGTTTTGTGAAATATATGTCACCATTTTATAACTCAAACATTCTCTTGTCATTTCAGATCCTCGCTCTGATTTTCTCCCTGCTGATGTACTGCCAGATCCTCCGTGCTGAGAAGTACCTGGACTGATCTGGGACTGGTCCTTCACAAACAGGAGAGGCTGAATGAGAGACTCCCTAGCTGGCACAGAGTTCATCTAACGTTTCTTTAAGGTTTTCCTTCGGTTATTTGAAAAATAACTTCTCCACACCGCTGTGGGAACTAAAAAAAAGTGTTAGCTGGGTCTTGAATGTTTATATACCAGCTGCTGGGGTGGTTTTTCAGAACATTAGATCCAGATCAAAATCATCCTTTTTTGCATGTTCAATTCTGTTTAAGTTTAATAAAATATATTTGAATGAGAACACATCACCCATTTGAAGGGTTATTTTCATCTGGATTGATGGTTCTTAGAACACTGCACCAAAAACCATGGGGCACATTCCAGGTCGTCTTCATTGCGGTCATGTTGCTCAGATCTCACAACGCCTGGCGAAGTGTAATTCAATTGGCTTTGAGAGATCTGATCATCTGGAATACAGCCCTTTACTTATCATGTATAAGGAAGGACATTATTTGTAACTATTGGGGACTACGTGCTACTAGTCACTTTCACTATTGGGCGATACTAATGATATTGTTTAGTAGTGAAAATATAAAGTGCTTGCCCTGATGTCCATGGACAAGCAGTGAGACTTGCCCCAAAGAAACACTTACAGTATTATGTTCAACTGCAGCATATTTTAAACAGAAGTCTAAACTATACGTTTTAAAGTGAGCCTTACCAAAGCAAATAAAATGTAAATACATTGTAATTTGTATGCATGTGAAGTGGTAGTTGTTTTGTGAACTTGAGCATTTTGTAAAATACATGTATATATGTCAAATACATGTATGACTGATTGTGAATGGGGTAATAGTTCAAACAACTTGTTTTCCATATTGTGCGTATGAGGTGTTGTCGGTATGAATTAACTTCTCTTATAGTTGAGACGAGCCTATGCTTTCATATACTTATTCCGTCCAATAGACAACTGAAGAGGTAATTGACTTGCAATAGGGTTCGTCATTCTAATGAAATATATATCACATATCGTTTATAAATGGACTATGAAAGTCTGCTATTTAATTATGATCTGCAGTCATAACCCCAAGCAATGAAACCCAAACCAAACCGATGACTACACTGTACAGTTTTTTTGTAAAATATGTCTATAGAAAAACGTTGATAAAAATAATTATTGTATAAGTACACATAATTCTCAGACATAAATACAATTGTGACAATTCACGTGTCGTAGTGTTATAAAAAGCTAATGCCTCCTCCGTCTCTCATCACAGGAGAGACAGGAGAGACTGAGGTCATAGGAAGGGCCCTGAGTTCTACCTGACCTGATCGGAAACAACTCCAGGCCTTAGTCATAGATTAGAGTTCATACAGTATTCCTGTGTTCACCGTTCAAAGGAAGTAGTGAGTATTTCCGAGCTGCCTTGACGGTGTAGGGTTGTCATTCGTAATCCAAAATCTCTAGCAAACTGGACGATACTTTCCTGCAGATGGAAAATGGGAGGTGTGGGATTAGATTTTGAGGGAAAATCAGCACCAGATGCCTGCTGTGGTCAGTGACTTCTGCCTCTTGTTGGTTGTGTTTGGAAACAACCTTTAAACAGACAGGGGGCGCCAATGTCCACATTTACATTTTTTAAAAGAGGGGTTATCTTACAATGTCACAAACGATGCGCATGCTTCAATGGGGCAGACATCCGTGTGTTGTTGCGATTCTGGATGGCCAGAAGGCTAGCAACAATGACAAGATGCCATGTGGGGAATCGTAGGTGGCTCGTTTCAGCTAGTTTTATCTTGTTCTTGATACCATGTCTTGTTTTGAGGTGTTTTGACTGATGTCACTTCTATGCTAACATGGTCAGAATTCCCTAGCTAGCTAACCAACACCACAAAAAGTGCTCATTGTGCAAATGTATCTATGTTTTCAATAAACATTGGAGACGAAATATAGTTTACAACAATCTAAGTGAATCCTGTCTGATTTGCCCCATAGTTGCGCAGGTATCGGTTTTGTTGCTAAACAACCAACCAGTCTATACAACCAAACAAGTTACTCTTATCAAATACATGTATATATTCTTCACATATTTATCTTTTTAGGAGAAATGGAAAACAATGAAAAAGCTAAGCTAAATCTGTATTAAAGGTTAGGGCTAACTTCCATTTTGCAAAAAGGGTTTAGAGATACATAGAGACTTCTGACACGGACAGGGCCTGTTCCTGGCTGATGAAGGTGTCCAGGAGCTTGGCGAAGGACGGATATGATAGACAGGGGGGGGCACACCATACGAGGGTATGTAGTTCGTAACGGTGTAGGTAGTTCGTAACGGTGTAGGTAGTTCGTTAGTAAATGCAGTGTCAGGTGATTTAGATCTAGTTCTACACCAGAAGCCTCACCTTGTAGTTGATGGCTTCCCCTTCCATAGACAGTACCTGGACGAGCTGGCGTAGCATTTCTTCTTTCTGAGGACAGGAGAGATGGATAGATGGGTAAAAATAAAAGAATAGCCATACAGCAGCATAGCATGTGTGTGTGTTTCCACTCACCAGGGGGAGGACTGACCGGGGTGGTAGCAGGGGTCGTGGCTGGACCTTTGGGGTCTCTTCATACTGTGGGACCACTGAGCAATCCTGTCCAGAGTCTCAGCCACCTCCTCATAGAACTCAGGAGGGTGTGCTACAGAGAGGGATGGGAGAAGAGAATAGTATGAGTGTAGAAAATGGGCCTCCAACTCTGGTCCTGGGGAGCTACTGGATGTTGCAGGCTTTAATTACAGCTTTTGTTCCAACACTCCTGTTTGAAATGATCAACTAAACATTCAACTTTGAATCAGGTGTGTTGCAGTGTTAATTTCATCAACAATAACTATGACGGAAAATGGTCATCAAGAACCTATTGTTCCTGACAAAAACAAAATTACGATTACGAGACACCCTGAAAAAACTATAACTATTACCAGTTGCTTTTCATTTTAGTTGAAAAAATATAACGAGACGATAAGTCCACGTGGGACTAATAGACATTCATTTTGACATGAAGTTCATTTTCATCTGTTTCGGCAACGGTTCAAACTCATAAAAGACACACCCTGGTCCACCTACCCTTGCCTTATTATGCCCTTGGGGAATTCCCGTCATCATCTTGGCGGGCGGTCCAAATGATTAGCCAAGCAAGGGAAGTTTGCAACGTAAGCCCGTCAGCCCTCGTTCAGTCGAGTTTGCGAGTGTACAATTATGTTCACTCCGGGGCCTGAAACTCCTCATAATGGAGAAGTCAACATACAAGTGTATGTAAAAACGAATGTAAAAAGGATAGAAATTGTGCTACTAATGCACAAACACGTCTCGTAAAAGTAATGTTTTTGTTTGGTTAGCTTTTGGAAATTGTAGAAATAAAACATCTTCCTTCTTCAGAAGTTCCATCTAGGCAGGCTAACGTTAATTAGCTAATTAATTTGCTAGCTATCATACAGTAGGCGTATATTAATAATGATATAGTTAATATAATTAGACATGCAATCATAATTGACTATAGCGCATATAAAGCACCCACAAGCTACCGGTGGCTGAAAACACAATCATTGTGGGATGAAAGTGTCACGCCCTGACCTTAGAGAGCTTTTTATGTCTCTATTTTGGTTTGGTCAGGGTGTGATTTGGGTGGGCATTCTATGTTCATTGTTCTATGTTTTGCATTTCTTTGTTTTGGCCGGGTATGGTTCTCAATCAGGGACAGCTGTCTATCGTTGTCTCTGATTGGGAACCATACTTAGGTAGCCTTTTCCCACCTGTGTTTTGTGGGTAGTTATTTTCTGTTTAGTGTTTTCTGCACCTGACAGGACTGTTTCGTTATTCACTTTGTTATTTTTGTTTCAGTGTTCAGTTAAATAAAAGTCATGAACACTTACCACGCTGCGCTTTGGTCCGATTCTTCCTCATCAGACGACGACACCCGTTACAGAAAGACCAGTGTTTCCAACTCCTCAGTAAGGAAAGTAGCTACTGGCTGTCCTAGAAGTCGCTAAATTACGTCATTACCTAATTTGCATATTTGGCCATGTGCATGTAATTGTGATGGACGCTGTAGGAGAGAGGAATAACGTCGTGGGAGAGACAAAAAGTGAGTAAAAAAACACCCTAAATATGTTTAGAACTACAAATGAACTTTCTTCAGTCGATTCTTGTTTTTTTTATGTCACAATTTCAACCCTCCTGCTTTATCCGGGCTTGGGACTGGCAAAAGTGACCCAAAAGAGACACTGGCGGAGTTACTTAGTTTTTAATTTTCTTAATTTGGTTTGGTTTTTAACCTTATGGTCCACTTAGGAGCCTACAACAAGTCACAGTAAAACATTAACATTTTTAACGTAACATTTTTAACATTTTGTTGTATACAATCTACAGTACATTAACAATCTAAATGGACCAAAAAGAGACAATAGAAAAAACTGGCAATGGCAATGTGAGAAATTTATGGTAACTAGTCTGGCCCTAATTCAGTTTATTTTTTATTTTTTATGTAAGCCAGGGCGGAATCAGCCAGCGGTGGCTTCCCGCATGCGCGATTCATTTGCAGCCTGGACTCGGAGGAGTGAACATCTGCTCTGACTGCAGCTGG
The DNA here is from genome assembly GCF_045679555.1 of Salvelinus alpinus. Taxonomy (NCBI): domain Eukaryota; kingdom Metazoa; phylum Chordata; class Actinopteri; order Salmoniformes; family Salmonidae; genus Salvelinus; species Salvelinus alpinus. The sequence goes on from NC_092091.1 coordinate 49,771,423, forward strand.
GACGGACTGCTGCGAGAGGACTGGGCCGCCTGTGAGTGCTTTGGGACGGGGGTGTGGCCCACGGCAGCACCCGCTGCTCGTTGAGAAGAGTAAGAACGATACGTGCTTTCACGTCAGTCTCCAAAAGTCTCCAACAACACCAGAAAAAGTCGCTAGATTTGTCCCTAGTCGCTTTTTTGAAAATGTGTCGCTAGAGGGGTTTGAATACTCGTTAAATATAGCAACCGAGTCGCTAAGTTGGCAACACTGTGAAAGAGTGACGAATTTCTGGGCAAGGGCGGTCTATTTAAATATCATTCCATCCTCCCTCGCCCCTTTTTTTTATTACATATATATTCATTTTTTTAACAAATTAATACAGGAAGTACATGTGGGAACACACATATATATAAATAATATACAAAGGACAATTGGGCTTTGGGGTACAATATCACATTACACAAGGACCTTAAGGGACATACATACATTTATTATTCAAACAGCTTTTTTGTTAGTAGAATATTTAATTGTCTTAAAATACAGTTCAATTAATTTTTTTAAGGTAAGAAAATGTGGTGTTTTGTTTGTAAATTTACATTTGTGAATATGAAATTTGGCCAAAAGAATAATGAAATTAATTACATAAAATTGTTTCAGCTTATTTCTATCGTAGGTAAAGAATCCAAGCAGTACATCTCTCCACAATTGTGTAAATAAACTCTTCAGAAATGTGTTCAATTATAAATCTACTGATGTCTTGCCAGTTTTCTTACATGAATACAATGCCAAAAAGATGCAACACCGTTTCTGGGTGGTCATTACAAAAGGTACAATTTTAGTTGATGTTTTACTTAAACTTCTTCATATAGTGGTTGGCAGGATAATATTTATGAATAATTTTAAAGGAAACTTCCTTAAAACTCCTGCGCCCCTTGCCCTGCAAGTGTATACTCGTTAGACGTCATGATAGGTCATCAGAAGTGTCCACTTAATTTGAGGCCTGAGGGGATAGGGTGTGTCTTTTAAGTGTTGTGAATGCAAGCCGTTGTCCAATCATAAGCATGCATACCTGTGTAGAATACATAATGCAATCCTCTCATTGGCCGATAACATCTTTCTGTTGCGCGAGTTGATTGAGTTGATCTGGCTCTCGCACACACACAGCTCTAGGTCACTTCAATCTCGTCTGTCTTTCTTGTGAACTGATGCACAGCCAGGACATTTCAATTGTAACAAACTAATAATGTATTTGATTATCTTTGCTTTCATATAACCCATTTTGCTCTGATCACATCCGAAGTTCTATTTTGCCATAAGCGCTGTTTTCATGTAGAGCTCTCGCGGTTGGCAAAGCGAGTTGCGGTTGCTTTTTCCGATTGGAAAAAGGAATGCTTTTTGCTGAATATTATGAGCATTGGAAAAAGGAATGCTTTTTTTCTGAATATTATGAGCACAGTAATACTTCTGTCATTGTTGTAAAGCTCATATTCTCCCCTTTTCAAGGAAGTCACTTATTTACCCCCCTCGACGGTTATGATGGGGAGAAAATCAGAGCTAAATTGTTAACCTGTAGGCTTTATATCCTATAGCAGCCTATGGTTAATGTATGTATGGCTGGCATTGGTTACAATGTTGCCAGCTAAGGTATGCGAGGTGATTGATAGTAGGCCTAGTTGGACAAGGCTATCTGAATGTGCACATGATGCACATAAGAGGTAAATATGAATTATTTAAAGAAAAAAATATTTACCTAAATGACTCAAACTAAACAACAATTGTCCAGTTTTTGTTTACTGATAATAACTCAAACTAACAAAGGATGAAATTACAAAAATGTGACAGACTAAAATATATTTTAAGACTACATTTAAAATAGCTGCCAAAATGAACACTGGTGTGTTGAGCGTCATCATACACCGTGGGTTAGGGTTACATCTTAAATTACACCCTATTCCCCAATACTTTAGACACGTGGAATAGGATGTCATTTCAGAGTCAATAAATCAAATATAGCTACAAGCAGCAATGCCAGGGTTCAGCTATGGACCCACTGTGCCACCATCAGGAAAACGTTGACACATTGCCCTGGGAAGAGTTACTTCTGTACTGTTTACATGCCAAGTATCTGAACTCAAAATCAAACTGATCATACAATATAATATGCTTTTGATGTGTTTTGGACTATTTTCAATTATGTTTAATACTTTTTCTTCTACAGAACCGCTGGACCGAATTGGGTATATAGCGTCTATAGATCTTCAAACACAATATTTTCCAAGACTCTTGCTCAAACAATATGACCGTTATGAGCCAATGAACTTGATTGAATTATTTCATGCAATGATTCCTTTCCAACAGCGCCACTATGCGGCCAAACTGAACCATACTATACAGGTTAGCTAGACTCATATCCCTGAGTCATCCCTCTGTCAAACAGATCAAGAGATAAACATGTGCCTGTTACGGCGTCACCGTGTGGTTTATCTGAATGTGCATAAATACAGTGCATTTGGAAAGTATTCAGACCCCTTCACTTTTCCCACATTTTGTTACGTTACAGCCTTATTCTAAAATGGATTAAATACATGTTTTCCCTCACCTACACACAACGCCCCATAATGACAAAGCGAAAACAGGTTTAGATTTTTTTGCCCAAAAATTAATAAAAAATACTTAAATACCTTCATTTACATAAGTATTCAGACCCTTTGCTATGAGACTCGAAATTGAGCTCAGGTGCATCCGGTCTCCATTGATCATCCTTGAGATGTTTCTACAACTTGATTGGTGTCCACCTATAGTAAATTCAATTGATTGGACATGATTTGGAAAAGCACACACCTGTCTATCATTCTTAACTGGAAGAAGTTTGGAACCACCAAGACTCTTCCTAGAGCTGGCCGCCCAGTCAAACTGAGCAAATCGGGGAGAAGGGCCTTAGTCAGGGAGGTGACCAAGAATCCTATGGTCACTGAGAGAGCTCCAGAGTTCCTCTGTGGAGATAGGAGAACCTTCCAGAAGGACAACGATCATTGCAGCACTCCACCAATCAGGTCTTTATGGTAGAGTGGCCAGACGGAAGCCACTCCTCAGTAAAAAGCACATGACAGCCCGCTTGGAGTTAGCCAAAAGGCACCTAAAGGACTCTCAGACCATGAGAGACAAGTGTCCCTGGTCTGATGAAACCAAGACTGAACTATTTGGCCTGAATGCCAAGCGTCACGTCTGGAGGAAAACTGGCTCCACCCCTACGGTGAAGCATGGTAGTGGCAGCATCATGCTGTGGGGATGTTTTTCAGCGGCAGCGACTGGTAGACTAGTCAGGATTGAGGGATTGATAAAGAGCAAAGTAAAGAGAGATCCTTGATGAAAACTTGCTCCAGAGCGCTCAGGACCTCAGACTGGGGCGACGGTTCACCTTCGAACAGGACAACGACCCAAAGCACACAGCCAAGACAATGCAGGAGTGGCTTCGAGACAAGTCTCTGAATGTCCTTGAGGTAATATCTGAGCCCTACACCCTGGGAAAAAAGTTGTCCAACTGTCTATGCAGGTCATACAAGGAGGCTAATGTGTCCGCTGCACAGCTCCCCTTATGCCAGTTGCTTCTCACCACTACCTAGGCCAAGTAGCCCAAGTCCTCTGAAGTGTCTGGCTAGCTAGCTCTGCCTCCAACTTCTCCATACACTGACTAGACTACAAGTAACCCAGCTTTTCAGTCTTTATAAGTAAACTTTGTTTCTGCTTGTAACATGCACTTGATATGTTGAGTTCTCTGGTGCAGCTAGCTAGCCAGATGTAGAGTGGGGCCACTTGTTCTAAATTAGTTTTATTGTTTACGTTCCAAAAAATATCTATTGGCTGGTCTGATAGCTTTTGCCATGTTGCTCCTATACTGCCCGAATCTGAGTGATGAAAGCGGGGAGAACAGGCCGTGGCTCGGGTGGTGGAGGTCCTTGATGATCTTCTTGGCCTTCCTGCGACACCTGGTGTTGTAGATGTCTAGGAGGACAGGCAGTGTGCACCCAATGGTGCATTTGGCTGAGCATACTGCCCTCTGTAAAACCTTGCGGTCAGCGGCGGTGGAGTTGCCTTACCAGGCTGTGATGCAGCCCAACAGTATGCTTTCGATGGTGCTCCTGTAGAATAGTGAGGGCCCTCGGGGACAGGCCAAATTTCTTCAGCCTCCTGAGGTTGTGTCACTGTCATGCCTTCTTCACCACGGTGTCTGTTTGGTTTGATCATTTCAGCTCCTCAGAGATGTGTATGCAGAGGAACTTGATGTTTTTGACCGTCTCCACGGCGGCTCTGTTGATGAAGGGGGCGTGCCCAGCCTGGTTCCTCCTTAAGTCCACAATCAGCTCCTTTATTTTGCTGATGTTGAGAGTGAGGCTGTTTACCTGGCACCACGCCGTCAGAGTGCCTTCCTCCTCTCTGTAGGCCATATCATCGTTGTTGGTAATCAGGCCTACTACTGTCGTGTTAGCGAACTTGCTGATGGAGTTGGAACTGTGTGTGAGGCCACGCAGTCGTGGGTATACAGGGAGTACAGGGGGGGACTGAGGACGCACCCTTGTGGGGCCCTTGTGTTGAGGTAATATTGCCTACCTTCACCACCTGGGGACCGCACGTCAGGAAGTCTAGGACCCATTTGCACAGGGAGCTGGTGATACTCAGGCTGCAGTGTAGGCCTACCGGTTTTCACTACCACCGGATCTTCAGAAATACTCAATCTTTCTACCCTTTTGACAGCCTCTGCATAGGACTTTCTCCTGCCTTGATTTTGGCAACCTCACTCTTTCACCCTTATAGTGCACTCCAAGGATTGCACTGTTTATTATGTATGCATAGTCACTTCACCCCTACCTACATGTACAAATTACCTCGACTAACCTGTACCCCCGCACATTGACTCGGTACCGGTACCCCCTGTATATAGCCTCGTTATTGTGTTACTTTTTTATAATTTTTTTGTTCAGTTTATTTGGTAAATATTTTCTAAACTCTTTCTTGAACTGCACTGTTGGTTAAGGGCTTGTAAGTAAGCATTTCACATGTATTCGGCGCATATGACAAATAATGTTTGATTTGAGTTCGTGCTCTCCACCACAGTTACATTTTGCTTCTTGGCTATTCTTTTCTACTAAACACACAACATCTCCTTCATAGTGATCTTTCCCACATCTCAGCTTCTCTCGTGTGCAGACACTTCTTGCATCTCCAAATATTTTACAGCAAGAACATTCTAAAGTCTGTTTACAAAATCTTTGACAATAGTACACACATCCAAGCTGCACTAGAGTAAGACGAGACTCCACATAACAAAAAAACACTAGAACAGACCAATGCTTCTCCTTCCTGCTGTTAACCATATGATTCATCAAACGTGCATCAAACACTCCTGGAATTTTCATTAATAGAGTAATGTCAACATCATCCGAGACTCCAGACATTTCTCCAGTGACAGGTGCCCTGCGCCTTAGCGCAATGCATGATACATAATATCCATCAACTCAACTGATATCCAACACCCTTTTTTTCCTGATCCGCAGAAACCAGAACAAGCCTACTTCTCGTGATCTTCACTGATTCTACTTTACCCAATGCTTTCTCCATTTTGGATGTTTCGAACGAGTTCCACAAGTCGGGCATGTCACAGTTTAGTTTGAACCCCTTTTAACGCCACCCAACACAGGATTTAATGTTCTCCAGCACACAACTCCAAGACAGAAGATCAGGACAGGTAAGTATGCTCAAGGTACGTTTTTTATTTTCAATTCATAGGTTAACATGGATTGTACCCTGTTTCCCCACCTCCCACAGCACCCACGATTTCCCGCACTGTGTCGACACAGAAGAGCCTCCCCTCAGGAAGGTTACCCTCCCCCGTACTCCCTCAGGTAAGTATCAGGCATGTAAAAGTGATACACTGCATTATTCTGATATTGCACTGCAACAATATTGGTGAAAGGCACAACACATCTCACTCCAATGCACACTGAATTATTCTGATATGGCACTACAACAAGGTAGTTATTCTAAGGGAAGGCACTACAATCTCACTCTGGTGCTGCACACAATATGGGACCCAACCCTGGCCCTACTCTACTCTGCCAACCCCTCTAAATGACAAAATAGGGAGGGGGAAAGACAGACAGGACAAGACAACATATACAGGGTGGGGACTGGTTCTGGATTTCTAGGGTCCGATGAGAACCATATCCCCACAACAATACAATAGTAAACGTGTCAGTCTAGCGATATCCAGATCCGCACAGCTCCCTGTCCTAGAACACGCCCGGTCTGAGACTGCTTGGCGATGTCACCGATGGCCCCGCCTCCGGTGCTGAACGAGAAGACAAACGGCAGGGAAACCTGCCGACAATAGTGATTTTCAGTGGCGTGGCGAAACAGCCCAGAGAGAGAAAGTACTGTAACACAGGAAGAATCACATCCCTTACTTGGCGGAGCTAAAGCTCCTAGTTTTGTACCAATGCCTCTCTCAGGCCTCTGCTCTCAGATCACCAATCAGCTCCACAGTCCCAGTTCATCATCAGCGCAGCCGCCCACTTGCTCACTCGAATTAGCTGGTAAGACTTCTCGCCCGCAGACACTGGTCCAGTGCAATCACAGCAAACACACATTTGTAACCCCTTTTTCCTCCCAATTTCGTGATATCCAATTGCGATCCAATTACGATCTTATCTCATCGCTGCAACTCCACAACGGGCTGGGGAGAGGCGAAGGTCGAGTTATGCATCCTCTGAAACATGACCCGCCAAACAGCGCCTCTTAACACCCGCCCGCTTAACCCGGAAGCCAGCTGCACCAATGTGCCGGAGGAAACATTGTTCAACTGACAACCGAAGTCAGCCTGCAGGTGCCCGGCCCACCACAAGGATTCGCTAGAGCGCGATGAGGCAAGTGAAGCCCCCCCGGCCAAACCCTCTCCTAACAACGATGGGCCAATTGTGCACCGCCCTCTGGGACTCCCGTTTAAGGCCGGTTGTGTGACAGCCCGGGATTGAACCCAGGTCTGTAGTGACGCCTCAAGAACTGTGATGCAGCGCCTTAGACTGCGCCACTCGGGAGGCCCAAGACATAGACACGGAAAGTCATTCTCAACTCTCAGCACCGAACAACACAAAACACAGAGCTTTTAAAGGAAATTACAGCCAATCCCCAGCTACCTATCTGATTAGCTAACTCACTGCAGGCGCCTATGATCACACCAGTCCCGCCACCCACTTAACCATTTATCTACCAATCCATCTCGTGACAGGCATATCCTTTTTTTTTTCAACAACAAAAATTACTCCTACCAGATACAATGGGGTGTTATCAGAACTACACATTATTTCCCACAACAATTTAGCTTTTTTTCCATTCTTCTGGACCTAAGTCCATTCATCCTTATTTCCACCGCCATGAGGTTCAAGCACCATATCCGCTTCTACCAAACGTAACAGCTGCACATGTCCACTCTTTTCTTCTTCTTTAAAGTTTTATGGCAGACTAGACCTATTGGTGTATTGCCGCCACCTACTGTACGGGGTCTTCTTCTTTTATATTACTACGGTCCGCAAACAAATGCTATAAGTGCATGCCGCCACCTACTGTTTTGTCTGATTATCAGCCCAAATATTTAACAAAATAAAACTAAACTAAATAAACCAAACTAAACTCAATGTACTAATTTATTCAGATTAAACTGTCAACGCCCATCCACTACCGGCTTTGGTGCCTGAGAAGGAAGAGCATCTTCGGAAAAGTCCTGGAAACCCAAAAACCTTTTAGCCACAGAAACTATTCTGCCCTACCAAGCAAAAAGGCAGTAACTGCTCATTTGGTCAAAAATTATTTGTCATTTTTGCTACATTAAATACATGCTTAATCATATGGACAAGTATCCTGCCTCGTATTGTTTTTTGGAAAAAAATGGGGGTCATATTAGCAGTAACTGCAATGTGAAACTACTGTGAAACAAAGGTAAATAAAAGCAGTTTTTCTCAGTTCCACGCTATGAGCAGTTACTGCCTCTTTGCTTGGTAGGGCAGTATTATGTTCAGTTTCTCTGACTTTGTTCGTTTGTGCAGTACAACTAATCAAATGTGCAATAAAGACCATAAAAACGACCGTCACAATCAGCATATCAGTTTCCCTCAACTGTTGAACAACACTCTGAATCTCCACAGTCTGCGGATCATCCACCGCCATTTCTTCAGCTCCCTTTGCTCCTTCAACTATTTCACGTGCCAACGTGTAGGAGACCTGCTGTATAGTCCTGACCCTTGTCACTTCATACTACTTTAACCTAACCGGGCACTCCGGGGATTGGGAATGTGGCTGCCATCACAATAACATCGTACACCCTTAGATTCTTCAATAACATTTCTTCGGCACACACTTGTTACATGTCCATACCTTTTACAATTCCGGCAAACAACGGCTTGGACATAAAAGATGTCCGCTCTCTTAAAGTGGGAGCTCTTTTCATGCCACTTCGATACAGTTACACCAGCAGCTCCCAAACTATGTGGGGTCGCCTGGTATGAAAATGGGTTTGCAGGAGAAATGTCAAAATCCTGAAGAAAAAAATTAAGGAATTTATCTAGAAGATAAAATTCAACCAGAGAGCGCCCTTAGATCATGGAAAAAGGCTGCACTTCAATGTTGCATCATTCTCACGGTTCATGGCTAGGCCCGCTACGCTATGAAACCACACATTACTGCAGGGACTTTGATATTACTGGCCACAATTGATATGGTGAAAACAATGTGTGGGGAGGCAGAGGCACAGGATCTCACATCAATACCTTTGTCAGATAACACTGTTGAACAAATAATTTATGCTGTTACTAGCAATCAAGAGGAAACTCTGACTGAAGGACTCAAACTCCCCAGTTTATGCTCAACAAATGGACGTTAGCTGTGAGGACCAAGATGCCCATGTATTGACTTTTGTTTACTGTACATGTCGGGGGGGATGCTATTCATGAGGACATATTGTTCTGTCTCACAATTCCCGAGTATGAAACACTTGATGTGTGCTGCGTGGATATATTGACGAAAACCAGATTCCATGGGATCGAATGGTGGGCTTTTGCATAGATGGGGCTCCATCTATTACTCCCTCTGCCATATGGACGCATTGTATGATACACAGAGCGCAACTGGCGGCAGAAGAGCTAAGCACAGACCTCGGAGACATACTGCAGCAGGTAACTTCGATTGTAAACAACATCAAACCACATCAACTGCACGCATGCATGTTCCAAAACAAGGTGGAGATATGGGATCAGAGCATGACAATGTTCTTTTTGTTATCGAGGGTGAGTGTTGGAAAGATTTTTCACATCGAGAGAGGAACTGTTGTCTTTCACTATGGATGTAAAAAAAAAAAACAATACGTTGACTTTCTGTCTAATGAAAAGAAAATGTGTTTCCTTGCCTATTTAAAATTAATACAGTATTTGCAAGCATGCAAGGGGAATACAAAAACCGAGTGATCGATTCAGAGGAAATAATTCTTATTGGAGAGTCTTTCAAAAGCTAACCATGCCCAATTCCCTCGGCTGTGCATGTTTCTAACAGAAAACATAATTGTAAGTGTCCCACACGAGTGATGACTGCTCACCTCCAACGCTTGGAAGAGCACTTTGGGACTTACTTCCCAATCCGTTTGACTGTGATCCTGGCTCAGTTGACATGTGGGTAAGGGAAATTGAACATCTGATCGAGCTGTCATGTGACCGAATGCATTCACGGGTCACTACGGAGGAGTTTTTGGCTGCAGTCCGAACACTTAAAAGACACACGTAGAATCATGATGTCTGACGAGTATACACTTGCAAGGCGAGGGAGGAAGGAATGGTTTTTAAATGGACCACCCTTGCCCGGAAATTTGTCACTCGTTCATCCCGCGATGATTGTGTTTTCAGCCACCGGTAGCTTGTGGGTGCTTTATATCTGTTACAGTCAATTATGATTGCATGTCTACTTATATTAACTATATAATTATTAATATATGCCTACTGTATAATAGCTTGCAAATGAATTCGCTAACTACCGTTAGCATGCCTAGCTGGAACTTCTGAAGAAGGAACATTTTGTATTTCTACAATTTCCAAAAGCTAACCAAACAAAAACATAGTTACTTTTAGGAGACGTTTGTGCCGTCATGTGCATTAGTAGTGTTGATATCACAAGTTTACTGGAGAACTGAGACGAAGTAGAGACTCTGGACAGGGTGGATAAGGTTTAATTAAAAGCAATTTATTCAGAGGTAAAGATATCTGAAATAGCGTGCACGGACCCTTTCATCAAGCTCAAATTGAACTATCCGAAAGAAGCCCAGATAACAGAGTGCATAGACATTTTATACAGCACAGAAAGTAGGTTGAGTCTGGAAGTTCTGGTCCTCTGGTTGGTCCTGATGAGTTGGGCGAGGTCCCCTTCAGGCTAGTATCACTGTCTCATTGGCTCTGAGTAGAGTTCTTTGTCTTCAGAAATGTTCAGCTAAAACAGGAGATTAGGTGTGTGCGTAGATGTTCCTATTTTGACATTTCTGTGTGTCTCTGTAAAATGTTCAGACTGAAGAGGAGATTTTGTGTGTGCGCAGATGTTCCTGTCTTATCAGTGTTTATGAAAGGTTTGCGTCATCCCTCTGTCCTTGGGTATGTGTGTGTCTCAGTATCTCGTGAAATGCAGTACCAAGCACCCTTTTCTTATCAGTGTTTATGAAAGGTCTGTGTCAGCCATCTGTCTCTGGGTGTGTGTGGGTCTCAGTATCTGCTTATGAGTTTGTGAGAAACCCTGTTTGGAAAGAAGTTAGTTATAACAATGTAATAGCAAATATGCTTGTGTTATAATAAATGATATTTATTACAGTAGCACAATTTCTAACCTTTTTTACATTCATTTTTACTTACACTTGTATGTTGACTTCTCCGTTTATGTCGTTTTTACATTTTGGCTGACTTTTCTTAGCAAATGTACAATCATCGCGAATTGAATTATGGGGAGTTTCAGGCACCGGAGTGAACATAATTGTACACTCGCAAAACTAAAAACGAGGGCTGAGGGGCTTACGTTGAAAACTTCCCTTGCTTTGCTCTTTTATGAGTGAACCGCAGCCTATGTTCCTGTCTCAAAGGGAATACCATGCCGTCTCCCTCTGAGCAATAATGCCGCGTAGAAAACAACTGGGAACTCGGAAATCTCAGACTTCCGACTTCAGTGTTTTTAAGACAACTGAGATCTCGGAAAAAAACTATCTCCGACTGAGAAAAATCATTTTGAACGGTCATTCCAACTCGGAATCTCGGGCCTCTTTCTAGAGCTCCGGCTTTCCGACCTGAAGATCACTGACGTCACCATCAGTGCTCTAGTCTGCATTAAAACCAAATATCGATCCAGTTTGGATGTGACAGCAGAGATGAGGTGCGCACTGTCGACCACGCCCCCTGACTTTTGAGAAGCTCTGACGCAACATGCATCACGCATACCCATCTCATTAGTGGTGGTGAGATAAGATTGTCAGACTAATTTCAAATTTACTGTTATAGCCACACATTAAAGGTATGTGAAGGTGAGTTGAGAAGACAATCAGAAATAATATTAGAATGTTTTTCAATTGACTCCCATAGCCCCAAATGAAAAAGTAAACACTGGCTGTTAATTACAGAATTATTTTCATATGGTTGGGGTCCTGAGAATTTTCAGATATCAAAATGGGGTCATGGGCCAAAAAAGTTTGCGAACCCCTGAGCTACACACTCTTTTCACAGCACTTCGATACAGCTAAGGCCAGAAGTGATTTTCGTAGCAGGTTAGGAGAGCTAACCTAACCCTACTCCTTTTCCTAACCTTAACCTACATTTCCTAACCTGCTATGTTAGTTATCACAATCTGCCGCGTAAATTCTCCCAATCTGCTAGGAAAAAGTCACTTCTGGTCGTAGCTGTATCTAAGTGGCGTGAAAAGAGTTTCTCAGCTCCTTACAGTGCTTTCAAATATCAATCAACATTTTTCTAACTACTGATTCATTGGATTTAGTTCAATTTTAGGTTATAAAATATCAAAAAGTAATAAAAAAAAACAGAACAGTTTTTCATTATGTATCGTACTATTTATTAGTAGCCTGTACAGGCTGTACATATACTCATCAATAAATACATGACATGTATCTAACATCAATGGCATGGAATCGTTGTGAGGTCCAAAAGCAAGGTGGTGCTGTTTATGATGATGATTCAAGAGTCTTATGAAATGCTCTCTTAATTTTGATGACCCCCCCCCCCCCAACACCCAAACACACACTTGTTGCAGAATCCTCAGCACGGCCCCCCCCAAACCCTGCCCAGCGTCAGCTTAAAATCAGACACTGGTACAAGGATTGGGAGAGACTGTACAGAGAGAGACTGTACAGAGAGAGACTGTACAGAGAGAGACTGTACAGAGAGAGAGAGCGAGAGAGTACTGCATGACAGACAGGTTTGAAGGAATAATAAAAACACTACTGATAAGACCATGCTCCATCTGAAATGATAGAAAAACGTCTGACCGCCTTCAGGTTATATGAGTTACAAACAGAAGTACATAAACAAAGTACATTCAAACAAATACTGAACAGAACATACAAATAAATGCTGCATTGATACGGAAATACAATATAATTAACAAAAACATTATGGAGCTCTCTCTCCAGCCAGCCTATCTCTCTTTCACTAACTCTCTTTCTGTTGTTTTCTAAAGTCTCTGCATGTACAGTTTCCTGACTTGCTTCTTGTAGTGCTCCTCTTACCGCGTACGCCTTCAAAGCCATTCCCTCGCCATCATGTTGAACACATTAAGCAGTCCTCTCTCTCTTTCTCCCCTTTAATTTAGCTTGGCACTCATCTTCCTGTCCGCCCAATGCCCTGTCTCGTGCCCTTCTCCCTCTCTACGTCTCTGCTCCCTCTATCTATCCCCCTGTCAGGCCCTCCCTATCTCCCCCCAAATCACTGTTCCTCTGAGCCAGGACCAATGGGGAGCCAGCCAGCAGGGTGAGGCATTTCCTTTGTGACAGGAAGCTGGGGGGGGGGGGGGGGGTAATGAGAAAGTTAGAGAGAGAGATAATGAGTGAGAGAAGGATGGAGGGGGTGAAGAGAGGGCTAGATGTCAGGGTGAATGTTGAAAATTCACCCTAGAGACACAACTCTTGGTGGATTGTGTTCATTACCATCATACAGTATAAGGGTAGATGATGTATGCTTCTTTGGTTATTTTGACTGAACTCACTCTAAAACCTGATAGGCAGCAGTGCTCTTTTACACCAAGGAAACTCTTCCTGTCCTCTGGAAATGTCACAAGAGAGTGAATACAAACACATACAGTGACCCTTGTGAAGTTCAAGAGTGTATGTTCAAAGTTGAAAGTGGTTTGAAGTGAGGTCAAGTTTAGCTGGAGAGTGAGAGCGAGAGGTGTTTGAGTGGGCAAGACCAAGAAGAAGGGAGTAGAAAGCGGGATGGGAAAATATGTGATAGTGATAGACAGAGGGCCATGTTCAAAGACCGACAGTAGATAAGTGATCTCTGATAGAAGTTGAGTTGATGGGTTGGGTGGGTTAGGAGGTAGAGACAGTCCATAGGGGATAGTGGGGATGTGGTTGTTTGAGCAGGGGTTAAGAGTGTCTTGCGTGCAACATCCTCTCGGAATCTCCATACCTCGTTAACTGAATCTAATTACACAAATTTAAACATTGCCACGGAAACCCACAAATAATTATGTTAGCATATAGGACCTAATATGGCTGTGACTGAGTGTTTGTGTTGATTGTGAATATCAAGATTACAAGAACAGTATACGGTATACATATACACAGTTTGGGTATGTGTGTGTGTGTATGTACATGCGCGTGTGTGTGCACATTCATGCCTGTGTGTGTGAGTGTGCACATTCATATGTGTGTGCGTGCATTTGCAAGTTTGTACGAGTGTGTTTCATGTCCTTGTGAGAATTGGTTTGTCAGTCAGGGCATTATTTACAGTGGGTGTGGTGATGTGAGTAACAAAAACAGGAAATCCACAGTCACATAGGCAGGAAATGCTCCTGCTCAGTGACAGAGTGAGAAATAAACAAAAGATAAAGACCATAGAATACACAAGCTCCACCAGAAGTCTCTGAGGGGTGGTTCACTAACATAGATCAATATGTTACTGAAGATTTGGTAAATATTCTCACATTGAAATTAGCCAAAGTCTTTTCGCGTTCAGAAAGAAAGCCACTATCAGGATTTCTCTCTTTCCAGCCATTATTTCCCTGTTTGTACAGTATATGTGGTGTAAATTCACTTGGATCGATTTATTTAAAAATAAAAGCAATGCACATTCCAACTCTTACATTAATCAAGCTAACCGTCTTGTTACTGATAAATTACTGTTAAAGAACAGGCATTGTTTAGTTTCACATTTAGATTTTTATTCTTTGTTCAAACAGCTTCACAAAAAGGGAATACACAAAAATTATTAGCAGTTTAAAGACACACACATACACAAAATGCAACTACACACATACAAACACTCACTCATGCCTGCACGTACACACACACACACGCACTCACACACACACGGTGCTAAATGTACAGGTGAAGGAAAGGATTTTAGAAGGGGTAGGATTGCAAAAGTCAGATTGAAAGAAAGGAATGGAGAGAGGAGGAGGACAAAAATATGGCATCACAGTAACATCCTTATTCACTAGTATTGGTTTTTGATTGTCTTCGACTCTCCTAGGTCATTGGTTACATTAATCCCTGCTCGACTGTCATTGATTAAATGAAATCCATGCTTGACTATGATTGGGGATTTCATTTCAATGCTTGATTGATGAACAAACATCAAAAGGACTGAGTGAGTGAGTGAATGAGTGAGTGAATCTGCTGGGATCCAGCTCCAGTTCATCATTTGATTGCATTGTGCGCTGAGCTCAAGCTAAATTGTAAATACTAGTCCAGTACCAATACTCGATTGTCATTGGCTGCTTCAGGCCCATACTAGATTGTCATTGGTGGTTCCATGGCCATCCATGATTGTCATTGGCTGTTGCAGGTCATTGATACTTTTATTGGTAGTTTTTGTCATTATTAGAATGACTGATTGTAATCGCTTTGGATTGTAACGGATTGGGTGTTTGCGTATCTTAGTCTGTCACAGTCACAGTGAATAGGTGGATCTTCAGATACTGGCAGGTTTGGTGGTGGTCTAGTGTCATGCCGTAACTGTGTTATTCTCACTGGAGTCTGGTCCAGTACTGACCTAAGTCCTGCTCACTACCCGACACACCAGGAGAGAGATATCCTGGGAGACAGACAGAGAGAGACAAAGAGAGAGAGAAACAAAGACAAGAAGGATGAGTTAGCAAAGTGGTACCTAAACTAAATACTAGATCTTCACAGACACACATGCACACATGCTGCAGAGACTCACCTGTGTTGGAGCTGGCAGCGTGAGGGGGAGGCAGGTGAGGAGAGGGGTAAGAGAGGGAGTCAAACTTCCGGGCCAGGGGGGGAGGAGAGGAGGGGGAGGGAGGGAGCATGCAGGGGTAAGAAGGAGCGGACTGGGGTGGCAATGACTGGAGAGACAGAGAGAGAGCAAAGAGAAGAGGAGAGAGGGACAGTAACAGGACATGCAGGAAGAGAAAAGAGAGAAGATTGTTAACCAGTGATAGGACTGATGAGACAGAACAAAGATTCAGTGAAAGTTTTGGTTGAAAATGAAGGACCAATAGTCATGTTAACAATGAACGACATGGGGTTCATAGCACAATAAAAAATAAACATTTGTTGAATTTACCTGCATATTGGAGAAGACTGAGAGAGAGCCGTAGCCTGAGAGAGAGTTGTCACTGCGACTGTGCATTGAGGCTTCATCAAGAAACACAGAAATGTTTTAAAATAATATTGTATACAGTAATACACACATACTGTACATTAACACACAAACACACCCTTGTACACCTACAAACATATTTCAAAAAGTGAATGGTTTCTTACCTGAGCTGTTGCCATGGTGAGAGTGATAGACACCTGTGTTGAAGGAGGTGCTGAGGGGGGCGTGTGCCTGAGAACAGGAAGTCCCGCCCCCTGACCTCTTCTGATTGCGCAACTTCTCCTCCCTCCTCCATTTGGCTCGCCGATTGGAAAACCACACCTGTTAATCAATTAATCAACCAAACTGTAACCATTCAGGTGTGTTTGTGTTGGAATATAACAAATATGTGAAAACTGTTGGTCCCAGAGGAATGGTTTGAGAACTGCTCAGGTACTAATTTGGTAGCTGTCATGCTCTAATATGGCCACTAGGTGGAGTAAAGGATAAGAATAAAGAGACGGAGGGTTAAACAGACAGAGTGAATGGTTGGTTACCTGAATGCGAGCCTCTGGAAGGTCAATTTTAGCTGCCAATCTCTCTCTGGCAAAGACATCCGGGTAATGTGTCCGTTCAAACTCTGTAAGGTGGAGAAAAATTTGTTAACACACACATTAAAATCACATTAACACACACATGCCCGTGGCATTAAACGGAGCTTTTCCTTCATGTTTATTACTATAATTTAATTGAATCTCCACAGGCCTCAACTGAAGCCTGGGGCTGGGGTTAGACCTTTCTCCAGCGCGTCAATCTGCTCCTGGGTGAAACTGGTGCGATTCCTCTGGAGCTTTCTCTTCAGCTGGAGGTGATGCTGGGCGTCCTCTGCATCATCCCTCTCTCTTTGCACTCCTTCTCCTCCTCCTACCATCCGCACACTCACGTCATCCACCACACAGCCATCTAATGGAAAGGGGGAGAGAGATTGTTCTCGAACAGAAGGACAATTTAAGCTATTTTCTTGGTGAAATGTGTGTGTGTGTGTGTCCACCGTTACTGTCTGCCTGAGTGTAACAAGCGTTTATGCATTCTCCATATCTCTACATGTACGTATACATTCAGTGTTTTGTGTTTGTGCACTCTGTCACTGTAGGGGTGTGTGTGTGTGTGTGTGTGTGTGTGTGTGTGTGTGTGTGTGTGTGTGTGTGTGTGTGTGTGTGTGTGTGTGTGTGTGTGTGTGTTGTAGCTGTTGACACACTGTTTCTGCTCAGTCATGTGGAAGATTCTCCAGCTCACCCTATGCTGACTCCACGAGTCACACACACACACACACACACACTATCTGTACCGTGCTGTGTTGGTTGATGGTACCAGTTGTTTGGCCCAGTCCAGCTGGAGGTGTTCTGTAGATTCAGCATGCTGAGTTTCTCACACATAACACTTCCCCTTCACCTTCTCTCCTCCAATCAGAACAGAGATCAGAACTACTGGAAGACATGGGGAGGAGGAGATGAAGAGAGGGGGAGGAAGAGGAGAGAAAGGTAGAGGAAATAAGTGATAGGGTACACACACTACCGTTCAAAAGTTTGGGGTCACTTAGAAATGTCCTTGTTTTTGAAAGATAAGCACATTTTTTGGTCCATTAAAATAACATCAGATTGATCAGAAATACAGTGTAGACGTTGTTAATGTTGTAAATGACTATTGTAGCTGGAAACATCTGATTTTGTTTTATGGAATATCTACATAGGCGTACAGAGGCCCATTATCAGCAAACATCACTCCTGTGTTCCAATGGCACGTTGTGTTAGCTAATCCAAGTTTATCATTTTAAAAGGCTAATTGATCATTAGAAAACCCTTTTGCAATTATGTTATCACAGCTGAAAACCGTTGTCCTGATTAAAGAGGTACAGGTCGCTCCTACCAGGTGGCGTGGCGAGAATCTGTCTCCGCACCACGTGCTCTCACCACTGGTGTCCCCCAGGGCTCTGTTCTAGGCCCTCTCCTATTCTCGCTATACACCAAGTCACTTGGCTCTGTCATATCCTCACATGGTCTCTCCTATCATTGCTATGCAGACGACACACAATTAATCTTCTCCTTTCCCCCCTCTGATAACCAGGTGGTGAATCGCATCTCTGCATGTCTGGCAGACATATCAGTGTGGATGACGGATCACCACCTCAAGCTGAACCTCGGCAAGACGGAGCTGCTCTTCCTCCCGGGGAAGGACTGCCCGTTCCATGATCTCGCCATCACGGTTGACAACTCCATTGTGTCCTCCTCCCAGAGTGCTAAGAACCTTGGCGTGATCCTGGACAACACCCTGTCGTTCTCAACTAACATCAAGGCGGTGACCCGTTCCTGTAGGTTCATGCTCTACAACATTCGCAGAGTACGACCCTGCCTCACGCAGGAAGCGGCGCAGGTCCTAATCCAGGCACTTGTCATCTCCCGTCTGGATTACTGCAACTCGCTGTTGGCTGGGCTCCCTGCCTGTGCCATTAAACCCCTACAACTCATCCAGAACGCCGCAGCCCGTCTGGTGTTCAACTTTCCCAAGTTCTCTCACGTCACCCCGCTCCTCCGCTCTCTCCACTGGCTTCCAGTTGAAGCTCGCATCCGCTACAAGACCATGGTGCTTGCCTACGGAGCTGTGAGGGGAACGGCACCTCCGTACCTTCAGGCTCTGATCAGGCCCTACACCCAAACAAGGGCACTGCGTTCATCCACCTCTGGCCTGCTTGCCTCCCTACCTCTGAGGAAGTACAGTTCCCGCTCAGCCCAGTCAAAACTGTTCGCTGCTCTGGCACCCCAATGGTGGAACAAACTCCCTCACGACGCCAGGTCAGCGGAGTCAATCACCACCTTCCGGAGACACCTGAAACCCCACCTCTTTAAGGAATACCTAGGATAGGATAAAGTAATCCTTCTAACCCCCCCCCCTTAAAAGAGTTAGATGCACTATTGTAAAGTGGTTGTTCCACTGGATATCATAAGGTGAATGCACCAATTTGTAAGTCGCTCTGGATAAGAGCGTCTGCTAAATGACTTAAATGTAAATGTAAATGTAAGTAATAAAACTAGCCTTCTTTAGACTAGTTGAGTATCTGGAACATCAGCATGTGTGGGTTCGATTACAGGCTCAAAATGTCCAGAAACAAATAACCTTTTCTGAAACTCGTCAGTCTATTCTTGTTCAGAGAAATTAAGGCTATTCCATGCGAGAAATTGCCAAGAAACTGAAGATCTCGTACAACGCTGTACGAACAGCGCAAATTGGCTCTAACCAGAATAGAAAGAGGAGCGGGAGGCCCCGGTGCACAACTGAGCAAGAGGATAAGTACATTAGAGTGTGTAGTTTGAGAAACATATGCCTTACACGTCCTTAACTGGCAGCTTCATTAAATAGTACACGCAAAACACCAGTCTCAACGTCAACAGTGAAGAGGCGACTCCGGGATGCTGGCCATCTAGGCAGAGTTCCTCTGTCCAGTGTCTGTGTTCTTTTGCCCATCTTAATCTTTTCTTTTTATTAGCCAGTATGAGATATGGATTTTTCTTTGCAACTCTACCTAGAAGGCCAGCATCCCAGAGTCGCCTCTTCATTGTTGACTTTGAGACTGGTGTTTTGTGGGTACTATTTAATGAAGCTTCCCGTTGAGGACTTGTAAGGCATCTGTTTCTCAAACTACACACTCTAATGTACTTATCCTCTTGCTCAGTTGTGCACTTTTCTTTCAAAAACATGGACATTTCTAAGTGACCCC
Source organism: Salvelinus alpinus (assembly GCF_045679555.1). NCBI lineage: Eukaryota > Metazoa > Chordata > Actinopteri > Salmoniformes > Salmonidae > Salvelinus > Salvelinus alpinus. The sequence continues at coordinate 49,791,019 of NC_092091.1, forward strand.
AAACTTTTGAACTGTAGTGTACATTTGGAGAGAAAGAGAGACACACACACACACACTTGTGCATTAGCCTCCCACGGCAACACACGGGGAGTTCATTACAAACACACTCAGTAATTAGGAGCTACATCCCCTCCACTCTGACACTGACTATACACACACGCATGAGAGGAGAGAGTACCACTGTCAGCTACCATTAACCACACAGGCAGAACACAACCCCAGACACTAACTACACTAATGATACACAGTCACAATGTAGGGACCAAAATACTCACAACATTACACACATAATTATACACACTCTGACTATGATGCACACACAGACAGAAGGGGAGAGGAAATATGTATGCACAACACGAAAGCTATACTAGTGATACAGGGGATCAGAATTACACACAACACTGGCTACACCTTGTAATACACAGAGAAGGGGGGGGGGGGGATAAAAATACTCACAACACGACATTACTACCATTAACCACACAGGCAGAACACAACCCCAGACACTAACTACACTAATGATACACAGTCACAATGTAGGGACCAAAATACTCACAACATTACACACATAATTATACACACTCTGACTATGATGCACACACAGACAGAAGGGGAGAGGAAATATGTATGCACAACACGAAAGCTATACTAGTGATACAGGGGATCAGAATTACACACAACACTGGCTACACCTTGTAATACACAGAGAAGGGGGGGGGGGGATAAAAATACTCACAACACGACATTACTCTAACCTTAAACCTAACTTCACATTAATATGGTACACTGAAAGAAGGGACAAAAGTACATACAACAATACACACTGACTATGTGTGATAGTGATACCGGTATACATAGAATTGGAGCAGAAATACTCACAACACTGTCGTTAACACTGTAACTATACTCTAATGACACATGATGAAAGAGAAATAGAAAAACTAAACACAAGACTCAATGGACTTTGGAAAAACACGCAATAATAGACCCAAATACAGTAACGATGGAAGAGACTAACAACTCACAACACTGGACACACATTATCATGTTGTGGGGCAAAATATGCTCTAACACTATACACTTCATTTTACAGTTGATTCATTGATCCATTAGTCAATTATTATGATTAAGACTGAAATAAATGGGGATGAGACAATTAGTAGAAATAAATCCTGCCTTTTATCCAAAAGTTGTGAGTGTGCTGTGCATTGATGGACTCCCAACAATGACTACAACCAGGTATCATAACCAACACAGAGCCATACCGGTTAAAAGCATAAGACACCGGACAGGCAGATTTCATACATCATTATTAGCAGACCTTTAGCTTGAATACATACAAAGTAAAGTGGGTAAAGGTTATACATTACAGAAGAAGAGGAGAAACCCTGAAACATCAGCGAGTGAGAGCTAGTTCTCTGGCCATATATTCATAAATCTTGCTATAGCGGGGTGTATCTCTACCTATTTGGCTCACAGTGCCTTTCCGTATCTCTATGTTGAGTCAAAGATCAAGTTATCTTGGTTCCGTGTGGTTTCACCCTCTCTAGTCTAGTTGGTACTTTTGCTATCTCTCACTGTCTGTCATAAATAGTTCCTTTATGTTTCGTCCAAATTTGTCTTGTTCTCTTATTCGGTCTCTGTCTGTGTCTGTCTCTCTCCCGCAACATTAGTGTTGGTTGGCAAGTTTAGTGAAAGGACACTCACCTACTCAAGAGAGAGGATGCCGATGGTTTTCCAAACTTGCGTTTCTCTTGTCTCTCCACTGTTTCCAAGGTTTCTCTCTTCCTCTCTTTCGTTATACCCTCATCCCTCTCTTCTGACCTCGCTTTTGTTGACTGTGTGTGCAAAGAGAGCGCAGGGAGGCGAGCCAGAGTAGAGATGAAGAGAGTTAGACAGAGCGAAAGAGAGGAGGCGAGGGAGGGGGGAGTGGGCCAGGGAGAGAGAAACAAGTCTGCAGGCACTCTGGTCCTCGGAGCGATGGATAGAGAGGGAGAGAGAGAGGGAGAGAGAAGGAGGAGGAGGGAGGAAGAGAGGGATGACACACAGACTCAGTGTCAGTGTCAGGTCTGGACTTAATGCCAGGAAAAGGGGTGATGGAGAGAGAGAGCGAGAGAAAGACAGAGAGAGAGAGACGAGAGGAAGGAGGGAGGGAGGGTGGTAAAGGTATGGAGAGAATGGAAGAAACGCGAAGGGAGGGTGAAGGATGAAGGGAGGATGACGATCACCTATATCAATTTTAAAACAAGGCCTAGTAACACTTTATTTGAAGGATGGCTTCTAAACATTATTCAAGTGTACCCAATTTTATGTAAAAGCCATATAATTCATGATCTATATGATTACATGTCCTTGTAATGAATGTTTTTAGACATGCACTGGTATTTACTTGTTTATAAATATATAACAAACGATATATAAACGGTCTATGAATAACAACCTACTTAGTACAGGCTTATAAGCCATTCATAAGAACACCGTAGGTAAAGCTTTAAAACTGAAATGTGTTTGGCCTTATAGTGTTCCAAAGGGTTTGGACTGTAGAGAGAAACTCTGACCTTTCGGATACAGAGGACGGGGAGAGAGAGACCACTGGCCCAGTTCTGGCTCTTTCTGGAGAAACTGCATACATTTTCATGTGCAAATAAGAAAGAAAGGGTCGCATTCTAAGAACACACAGTTATAGCAATAGTACAAACACTTTGAGGTATACACTTTCATACACAGTACTTTGATTATTTTTTACACGCACACACACACACCAGTGACACCCTCACACACCAACTTGGTCAGTTGCTATCCTTACGGACTACGACGTGAGGCCCCTCCCCACATACACACACCCTACACAGTACAAGCTGCCAAATACGCGTGCTACGGCATGTTTGGCTTGGTTTCTCTCTGACTGCACTTTGTCACTCGTGACACCCCATTTGCATATTTCATTGGATTAGCCCAGAGAACTAGAGAGCCCTTGACAGTACAACAATGAGAAGAGATAATGCATCTACAGTTTGAGCAAACGTATGTTGAGTCCTGTAGGGTAATATATCTGTAATACAATAGAATATAGTGGAGATGTATTCAGGAGAACAATATTACTCAAATCCCCTTTATCCATCTTTAGTCTTATTCAGTGAGTTAGAGAGCTCACTATGTTTTACAGTCATAATACAGCATCTTTTGCCTGATATTCTAAAAACACACTACAAACAGATATTTTTGGGGGAGGTAGACTGGATTGTTTGTTTTTCGTAACACACAAGGTTGGGGTCAATTCCATTTTAATTCAGGAAGTGCCGAAAAAAGAAGGATCCCGCACACTGCTCTTGATAGTATCACTGCTCTTTTAATAAGCTTTTACGTATCGTCAGAAGTGCCTAATTTACTTTCAATAAGGATGAGTTTTCACGTCTTGAATTGGAATTTTCTAATGACCTGAATTGATTGAATTGAAATACAACCTTAACAGAAGTGCACAACTACTTCAAGAACAACTACTTATAGAAGACAGAGAGAGAATGGAATGAGGAAGAGCATGTTGTTGTTATGAAGACTATAGAAAAAACAAGACGACCTAAGTATGACTGGGAGAGAGAGACGGGAGGAGGGGGGAGGTGGAGAAGGAGGGTGCCAACATGTTTTATTTCCGGTTGACAAAACTCTGCGCTCTCTCGCTCCCTCCTTCCCTTCTTTCCTTCCCATCTCAACCTCCCTCTCTCTCTGTCATTCTCTCTCTGTCACTGGCTACAGAGAATAATCTGAGGTAAGAGATAGATGACAGAAAAAATAAGGGATTTTGTTTTCCAAAAACAATGAAGGAAGACTAGAAGATATCTCTGGAAATGTGTTTTAGATGTTTCTATGCATGCCGTCTTTGTGTGAGTGAGTTTATGGGCATACATGTACACTGTATCTTCTGTGTATACCTGTATGCACAAGTGTGTGCAGGGCAGGCTCCAGTCATAAGCAGTCACTTAGAGCCCCAATCCCCCCAAATATAAACACAACATGGAAAGTGATGGTTTCATGAGCTGAAATAAAATATTACCATACTCACAAAAAGCTTATTTCTCTCATTGTGCATTTGTTTACATCCCTGTTAGTGAGCATTTCTCCTTTGCCAAGATAATCCATCCACCTGACAGGTATGGCATATCAAGAAGCTGATTAAACAGCATGATCATTACACAGGTGCACCTTGTGCTCGGGACAATAAAAGGCCACTCTAAAATGTACAGTTTTGTCATACAACACAATGCCACAGATGTCTCAAGTTTTGAGGGAGCGTGCAATTGGCATGCTGACTGCAGGAATTTCCACCAGAGCTGTTGCCAGAGGATTTAATGTTCATTTCTCAACCATAAGCGTAAAACGTCGTTTTAGAGAATTTGGCAGTACTCACACCTGCTCGTCGAACTAATTTCAAAATCATGGGCATTAATTAGTTGGTCCCTCCTTTGCGGCTATAACAGCCTCCACTCTCCTGGGAAGGCTTTCCACTAGATGTTGGAACATTGCTGCGGGGACTTGATTCCCTTCAGCCACAAGAGCATTAATGAGGTCGGGCACTGATGTTGGGCGATTAGGCCTGGCTCGCAGTCGGCGTTCCAATTAATCCCAAAGGTATTTGATGGGGTTGAGGTTAGGCCTGTGTGCAGGCCAGTCAAGTTCTTCCACACAACTCGACAAACCATTTCTGTATGGACCTCGCTTTGTGCACGGGGGAATTGTCATGCTGAAACAGGAAAGGACCTTCCTCAAACTGTTGCCAACAGGCTGGAAGCACAGAATCGGCCTACCACTTCATGGCTGAGTTGTTGTTGCTCCTAGACGTTTCCACTTCACAATAACAGCACTTACAGTTGACCGGGGCAGCTCTAGCAGGGCCGAAATTTGACGAACTGACTTGTTGGTAAGGTGGCATCCTATGACGGTGTCACGTTGAATGTTACTGAGCTCTTCAGTAATGCCATTCTACTGCCAATGTTTGTCTATGGAGATTGCATGGCTGTGTGCTCGATTTTATACACCTGTCAGCAAAAGGTGTGGCTGAAATAGCCAAATCCACTAATTTGAAGGGGTGTCCACATACTTTTGTGTATATATAGTGTTTTTTTGAAATTCAGTCGTGGTCTCAATTTACTGTTGAGAGTAAGAATAGTAGAATATACAAGGTGCAAGTTTGAAATGTGTTTGTGCATCAGCTAGTTTTTTCTTGTTATGTCAGTCATTGACAGTCACTCAATCAGCTAACAATTGTTATATTTGTAAATTTGTCTTGCCAGCTATCTAAACTTGTAGTAATCATGGCCGAATACTGACCGGTCACACAGTACATGTGCCCAGGGGCCCTGACCTCCAGGGGGCCCCTGTTGATTTTGTTAATCACTTTTGCTTGTGAGGTGAGGGGGACCAAAAAAGGCTAGAGCCGGCCCTGAGTGTGAGTACTGTCTATGTGTATGCCTGTGTGTATGTGTGTTACTTGAATATTCGTGCAGCTTTAGGGCACATTTTTTCAGTCTCTTGTTAGTTCATCCCTGTCACCCTCTCTCTCTCGCTCTCTTTCCCTCTCTCTCTTTTTCACTGCTGGGGGGAGGGGAATGGAGGTCACCATAGCAACCATGCCGGGACAAATTAATATCAAGCCTTTAAAACAAAACACACAAGCTTACGTGTGCATGCGGGTGTGTGTCTGTGTGTGTGTGTGTCCTTTTCCCTTCGTGATTCTGTTACTCTGTGAATTTCCATAAAAGGGGAGGGGCTACATTAATTATGAAATATTCATTTCTATATCCATCTCTTTCACTTTGTCAATTTCCCCCACTCAATTCACTCTTCCCCTCCTCTTCCTTGCTTTTGTCTTTCCTTCTTTCCAGTCTCTCTCTTCCTCCTCTCTCCATCTCTTTGCTGTTGTGTGCCCCCAGGCTATAGTGTGGCACGTCCTCCCTCCATCCCTCCCTCTCCCCTCCTCTCTCACTGCCCCTGTCACCTTCAATTGCTCCATGGAACTAGACACACCGCCTTAGGCGAGGGAAGAGAGGAGCGAGAGAGGAGAGGAAAAAAGAAAGAGAGGAAGAGAGAGACGGAAAGGGAAAGGGAAAGAGAGAAGAGAGAAATGAAACCGAGCGGAGGGAAAAAGTGGCAGACAGGGTATGTGTGAAAAGGGAGATAGTAAAAGAAAGGAGAAAGAAACAGCGAAAGCAAGTTTGAATTAGATAGAAAGAGAGAGAGAGAGAGCGAGTGAGCGAGAGAGAGGACATAATAAAAAGGTGTGGTTAGAGGAGTGGATGAGAAAGTCTCAACTGTGTTGTTCAACAGCATCCTGTGTATAACTATCCAATAACAGCAACACCTGCTGTCAACCATTGTCCTGTCTGAGGAGTCCAACACTGAGAACTAATGGATTCCTGTTAACTAAGATAGCAAATCGGTTCCATTCCCAGAATGTTGTGAGAAAGTCTTTAAATTCCATGAGTTAATGAGAACAATTCATGAAAGGACAAATTTTGTAAATAACACAATTACGTAAATAATAAAATGAAGTAGGACTAAATAACACAATTAAGTAGGGTCAATTCGGAATAAGTGGGAATTTTTTTGCATTTCCGTCTGCTGTAACCTCTGTAGACATCTATCCAACATATTAGTCCAATACATCCTCAAGAAGTTTCCTAATCACAAAAGAAATCTAATTGTTCTCATATTCACAGTAGGCATGACAAACCCCTTTGTGTACACTGAGTCAAAAGCATATTTTCGGTTCGCATTTGGTAGACTGGGACAGAAGGCTAAATAAACTGGGACACCATTATTATAGTCCCAATTGTACCCCAATAACAATTCAATTCAATTGTGTGTGATTTGGAAACATCTGAGAATTTCAGAAATGTATCATGTATTGGGCTAATATGTTGGATAGATCTCTGAAGAGTACAGAAGACGTAAATGCAAAATGTGTCCCACTTTTACAGAATTCACTCAAATAACAGTACTAATAACAATATTACAAGAAAACATTTACAGTACCAGAGCCCTGCCCAACCTACAGGGGGTCCCTAATGTAAACTGGATCTCATTCCTCCATTGGAAAATCCTATAAAACTGTCCCACTTTAGCTACTCCATGCTGTCCTACTTTAGCTGGTTGGTAAAGCAGGACAGCTAAAAAAATACTGAAAATTGAAACAAAACGTTTTTTATATATTTTGAGGCACTAGACCATAGTATGCACTTTTTTTTTTTTTTTGTATAATTTTTTTGTATTTTCACCCCCTTTTTTTCTCCCCAATTTCGTGGTATCCAATTGGTAGTAGTTACAGTTTTGTCTCATCGCTGCAACTCCCAAACGGACTCGGGAGAGGCGAAGGTCGAGAGCCATGCGTCCTCTGAAACACAACCCAACCAAGTCACACTGCTTCTTGACACAATGCCCCATCCATCCCGGAAGCCAGCCGCACCAATATGTCGGAGGAAACACCGTACACCTGGTAACCGTATCAGCGTGCACTGCACCTGGCACGCCACAGGAGTCGCTAGTGCGTGATGAGACAAAGCTATCCCTGCCGACCAAACCCTTCCCTAACCCGAACGACGCTGGGCCAATTGTGCGTCGCCCCATGGGCCTCCCAGTCGCGGCCGGTTGCGACAGAGCCTGGACTCAAACCCAGAATCTCTAGTGGCATAGCTAGGACTGCGATGCAGTGCCTTAGACCACTACGCCACTCGGTAGGCCGGCATAGTATGCACATTTACATCACAATGTGGCACAGTGCATTATTTATGATCATTTTATAACCTTAACATCAAAATAGAAAACAACCTATGTGACCAATCTTATTATCATGTGCTTTGCAGGTGAGCTTCCTGTTTGAAGCTTGCTCTGTCCCCCTCTATGGCTGCGTTTCAAACTCAAAGTAGACAGCCCTCGGACCTAAACCCTCAGCCCTATGCCCTTGGGGGAAACCCCGCGGTCGTATTTGCCATTGGTCCAAATGATTAGCCAAGCAATGGAGGTTTGCCACGTAACCCTCGTTTTTAATGGAGTTTGCGAGTGTCCAATTATGTTCACTACGGGGCCTGAAACGCCCCATAATTCAATTCGCGATGATTGGATATCCGCTAAGAAAAGTTGGCCAAAACTTAAAACCTTAACGTTAATATGGAGTCAACATACAAGTGTAAGTAAAAATGAATGTAAATAAGTTAGAAATGGTGCTACTAATGCACAAACATGTCTCGTAAAAGTAATGATGTTTGTTCTTTGGTTAGCTTTTGGAAATTGTCGAAATAAAATATTTTCCTTCTTCAGAAGTTCCAGATAGACTGGCTAACGTTAGTTAGCTAATTAATTTGCTAGCTATCATACAGTAGGTGTATATTAATAATTATATAGTTAATGTAAGTAGACATGCCATCCTAATACCCTGACTACACCGCTCGTGTTGTGTGCACGAGCGTTGCAAAATACATTTAGAAATCTATGTTATTCAATTATTGCACCCACACTGCTCACGCGTGTCAAAGAGCGTTTGCGTTGCCAAGGGCTAAAATAGAAGTCCTTTCTATTTCTGACGCAGATCGCTCTGCAAGTCCTGCCTCTCCCATCTCCTCATTGGTTTATAGAAGCAGGTACCCACGTGCCATCTCCTCATTGGTTATACCCACATGGGTGATTGAAAGACGAACTGTGTTGCCGGTCGTCGTAGTAATACTATGAAAGTTTAGATGCCAATCACCATATAAATTCAAAGATGAAAAAGCCTGGAAGGAGGAGAGATGACTAGAAACGATTCGGTTGACCGTTTTATGTGTGGATTAATTGTCGGAGTAGAGGACCTTGTGCATTTCAGGTAAAATAACAACTCAATGTTTATATCCCAGGACAAATTAGCTAGCAACAGCAAGCTAGCTAAGTAGGACAAATTAGCTAGCAAGTGCTAGCTAAATTGCCATAAATGTTTAATGCTTTTCGACCTGTCCTCAAATTAATGTAATTGGTTCAGAGTTTGTTTTGATATTTTAACCTGCGTGTCGTGATTGCGTTTGGTGTAGGGGGACAACATAAATGTATGCACGATGGCGCACGCGCGCAGCCGGTTTGCGTTCCGTGTAATCATAATTGACTGTAGCGCATATAAAGCACCCACAAGCTACCTGTGGCTAAAAACACAATCATTGCAGGATGAACGAGTGACGAATTTCCGGGCAAGGGCGGTCTATTTAAATATCATTCCTTCCTCCCTCGCCATTTTTCCTGCAAGTGTATACTCGTCAGATGTCATGATACGTCATCAGAAGTCCCCACTTAATTTGAGGGCTGAGGGGATAGGATGTGTATTTTAAGTGTTTGGAATACAGCCTATGATGTCACACCAATGAAGTGATGTGATTTTGATCATGTGGTTTGTCTGAAAGGGCTTAACAACAATAGGCTGCATTCCAAACACTTAAGACACACACTCTCCCCTCAGCCCTCAAATTAAGTGGACAATTATAATGACGTCTGACGAGTTTACACTTGCAGGGCAAGGGGCGAGGGAGGGAGGAAGGAATTCATTTTAAATGACCGCAGGTAGCCAAATGGTTAGAGTGTTGGGCCAGTAACTGAAAAAGTGTGTGCGAGCAAGGAGGCCTACAAACCTGACTCAGTTACACCAGCTCTGTCAGGAGGAATGGGCCAAAATTCACCCAATTTATTGTGGGAAGCTTGTGGAAGGCTACCTGAAACGTTTGACCCAAGTTAAACAATTTAAAGGCAATGCTACCAAATACTAATTGACTGTATGTAAACTTCTGACCCACTGGGAATGTGATGAAAAAAATAAAAGCTGAAATAAATCATTCTCTCTACTATTATTCTGACATTTCACATTCTTAAAATAAAGTGGTGATCCTAACTGACCTAAGGCAGGGAATTTTTACTAGGATTAAATGTCAGGAATTGTGAAAAACTGAGTTGAAATATATTTGGCTAAGGTGTATGTAAACTTCCCACTTCAACTGTATGTGCTAGGAAGGAAGAAGTCCGGAAACGGAAAAGGGAGGATTTTGCTGAAAAAAATATCTGCTTTGGTTTTTTAGATTGTTCTGCTCAAAAGGCATCCAAGTCTGCCCTCAAGTGTTAGGTTTCCAGAACAACGTAAGCATACATTATTTAATCAAATAACCCTCTCTAAAATTAAATGTTTCCCCCAAAGCTGAATGCAGACTAACTTCGTTTCTATTAAATATCACGTTAGTCTGTCTTTCCGATATTATTATGGACTTCATTTTCGGACTTTACAGTGGGAAAGGCTACAGTGGTGGGGTTTTCCACCCTCTCTGTTTTCATATGAATGGATGTAAATTGCATTGGGTTTGACCAAACAATGATGCCTGTCATTCATTGCCATATGTTTATAAACCTCGGTGTCCCTTTACATTGCTGATGAAAACTTTGTTAAAAATCTTGAAATATTGATAGTGAGTATTTCAAGATTTTTAACAAAAATCGCGCTATGGTATGGAGGTTTGCACCGTGCGCATTCGCGTGTCAACATGGCGCTTCAAAGCCAATCGAAATCAGTCTCCGCTCCGTTAATCCCATTTCCTCGTTTCTATTGGTTACGTTTCTTGTCATCGTGTTTGGCAATGGTCGACTGAGCAAGCGTGGCACCGCCTCCTTTATTGTAGAATTTAAAGAGGCATGTAGATCTTTACAATCCCAGAAACAACCGTGATTGAGACGTGTTGCTAAAAATTGGTACGTTTTTGTATTATTATTATTCATGCATATGCTCCAGTAAACGAATTGAGGGATTTCGGTTGTATAAAATAAAAATGTGTACAGTTTGTTATTGGAGTATTTGTATTTATTTAACTAGGCAAGTCGGTTAAGAACAAATTCTTATTTACAATGACAGCCTAGAGGGTTAACAGTGGGTTAACTGCCTTGTTCAGTTAGAACGACAGATTTTTACGTTGTCAGCTCGGGGATTCGATCTAGCAACCTTTCGGTTACTGGCCCAACGCTCTAACTACTAGGTTACCTGCCGACCCAATTAAGAGTAGCCTAGACTCATTGACATAAAATATGTAGGCTACCTAACTGCATCCTTTTTTTCCTTTTTTTCATTTACAGGCATTGATGTAATTCATTGTTGTGTTCATTATTCAGAAGACTTAAGACAACAGACATTGACTGAGTTATTCTAATTCAAGTCTGGACTCAAGACAGTAGCCTATAAATAGGGTGAAGAAGTTTGACCAACTTTTTTATGCCCATATTTATCAAAGTTGCATTAAATAAACATTGTATAAACCAATAATGTATTATTTTGAGTGAGTCCCATATCATCTGGCAAGTATCATCTCTGTCTGTTTGTAGGCTAAGTTCTGTTCAGTGAGCTGTAGCGTCTCTCTCTCTTTCTCAGGACAGAAGATGCTGCGGCAGTCACTACCATCCCTCATTCTCATCCTCGGTGTGGCGGTAGCTGTGCCCGCTAAAGAGAAGCGTGTCCATCGCCATAGTGACCTGAGTGACCATGCCCATGACGACTCCACTGGTTTCCATTATGACCACGAAGCCTTCCTGGACAAAGAGGAAGCCAAGACCTTCGACCAGCTGAACCCCAAGGAAAGCAAAGACAAACTTGGGTACATTATGTTACACAACACCCAGGCTGGCAGCGTCTCAAATGGCCAATATGCACTACTTTTGACCAGGGCCAATATTTCTTATGTTATGTATTTCTTTAGACCCAGCTTCATATTCCCTATGTACAGCCTTTGACCTGGGCCCATAGGACTCTGGTCAAAAAGAGTGAACAATGTATGAAATAGGGTGCCATTTGGGATGCAACCCCACTCTCAGTGCTCTAGGTTAGAAGTTACCCCCAGGCGCATATCTAGGATCAGTTTGCCTTCTCTAAACTCCTATCCATAACTATTAGGAGGAGAATGCAACTGACCTGAAATCAGAGTCTATGAACAACTTCATCCTATTCCAATAGACACCCCTCCCTTTCTTTCTTTCATTCTCATTCCCTTGTGGTGCATTATTTCATACACTAATTCTGTATCCCTAGCCCTACCCATCTGGCTAAGTCAACATTACATCCTCAATCATTTTTGTTTTACTTTCAATCCTTTTTCTCTCTTTCTACACATTCATTCCCTGCTCTTCTCCCTCCTCCAACCACCTACGCTTGCACTCTTCCGTTTGACTACAGTCATTGTGTTTACGTGAAGACATCTCACCCCCTGCCTCTGTCTTAGCATACTGTTAACCTTGACTTGTTCAATCAATCAAATGTATTTTATAAAGCCCTTTTTACATCAGCAAGTACACAGTAAGAATTTTTGTAAAATCTCCCTCAGTTTTTTATTTCCACGCTTTCAAAAAACGTAAATATCTGTTCCAAATTAAGATTCAATGAAGTCTGCAGAACGGTTGGGGTGTCGGCTAATACATGGGACATTGACTTTGAAAAAAATCTATTTTGGTTATTATACTACAGTAAGCGAAGTGGATTTACACCCAGTAACGGAATTTTTGCGGTATTTTTTTGCGGTAACATAATTTCATCATGGGTCCTTGATCTGTACTACACAGAAATTTATAATTCTGGATATGAATGTCATTCTCTTCATGGTGATGTATCCTAAATATTCACACAAAGGTATAAATATGCAATATCCTCCTTAGCGTATTTGGGTATTATTCAACTATTATTTTAATGAGCTCTGCCCCAAACAAGACTGAATTTGGGTGTAACATGTGTTACGTTCCCAGAAAGAAAACCAAAAATGTTGCTTAAAAAGAAAGGCGGATCTAACAAAGACTCACTGACAACAAACTAAACAGGTGGGGTTTTAGGAGGGGTTATAAAAGACACTCATGGGGGTGTCCACTGAAAATTGCATAGCAACAAAAACTGGGACCTAAAAGACACCCACCATGAGTACCCACTAAATTTGCCAAGTAAGAGGCTGTAAGGTGTGCGTGTTGGTGGCAGGGAAGTCAGGTGCAGGAGAACGAACTTGGTATAAACGGAGTCATTTAATAAGAACTCACAAACTCCAAAAAACAAAATATACAAAAAATAATAAAATGGGTACAAAACCCGTCGCGCACCAACACATACTAGCACTAACATACAATCTCCAACAAGGACATGAGGGGAAACAGAGGGTTAAATACACAACATGTAATTGATGGGATTGGAACCAGGTGTGAAGGAAGACAAGACAAAACCAGTGGAAAAATGAAAAATGAATCAGTGATGGCTAGAAGATCGGTGACGTCGACCGCCCGAACACCGCCCGAACAAGGAGAGGGACCGACTTCGGAAGAAGTCGTGACAGAGGCATACAAATGAAAAACCCCCACCAAACTTAAAGACAGAAAGCAAACCAAAAAGTTTAGCAAAACAAAAACAGGGAAGATCAGACAAAGGAATGTTTTTCTAGACATCAAATAGGGAGCGCCAACTAAAGGTTTTGACACTGCACATCTCAACTGAAGCACTGGGCCAGCCACTCTTAAATATCACTTGGGCCAGCACAGGTGAAACACCTTCTAATTTACGAGATAGACAAGCCAGCAAAGATGTAACACATACTGACTAACAAGGTGACACCAATCGGTGCTCCTGTCACGCCCTGACCATAGAGAGCCTTTTATTCTCTATGTTGGTTAGGTCGGGGTGTGACTAGGGTGGGTTATCTAGGTTATTGTATGTCTATGTTGGCCTGGTATGGTTCCCAATCAGAGTCAGCTGTTTATCGTTGTCTCTGATTGGGGATCATATTTAGGCAGCCATTTCCCCACTGGTTTTTGTGGGATCTTGTTTGTGTGTAGTTGCCTGTGAGCACTGCATTTTGCATTTTCACTGCATTTCTCAAAAATATACTCTTAGCATTAATTTGATACCCAATTTGATATGCTCCTATGAACTTCATGTTGGTGCTCATGGGTCCTTTTACATGGAAATTACCTTATACAGAAACCAAGCCTAAACCCTAAAGAGCAAGCAATGCAGATCTTGAAGCATAGTTACTAGGAAAAACTCCCTAGAAAGGAAGGAACCTAGGAAGAAACCTAGAGAGGAACTAGGCTCTGAAAGGTGGCTAGTTCGCTTCTGTTGGTAGTATGCTTAGTTGGCTTGTTCTGTCCCTTTGGCAGGAAGATCGTAGATCGCATCGACACAGACAAGGATGGTTTCGTGAGCCGTGGGGAACTGCACCAGTGGATCAAACCAAGATACTATTTATGTAGGGTCTAATTTGATATAATTACCACGTGATATGAGGAGAGATTGATCATGAGCTACAAACACAATCCAAGAATGAGATGGGAATGAGAGGAGAGAGCTCAACATGACAGTATAGTAGTGTCTATACAGCTATTTGATAGTGGTGTCATCTTAGGTTCGTGTTGTTAATACAAAGGCAGGGGAAGGGGTTACCACAATATCCATGTCTTTTATCCTTGATACAAAGAAACAAACACAGGTGGAAAACAGAACATGTTAACACATTTTTCCCTTTGGAGTTAAAAGTAGAGATAATCTGTAGTAGAGAGGGTAAATTAGTGACACATATCACTGATAAACTCTGATTCAAAAGGTTTTAGTAGGCTAGACTTTGACTTTGACTGCAGTACACAACCCAAGAGTATTTACACTGACAGTGTAGTTCTGGGCCAGTATGAATAAAGCGTCACAGAGTAGGAGCGATCAGTTTAGCCTATTAGATCATAATAAGTAACATTACATGGACAGGGGGGACCTGATCTTAGATCAGCACTTCTACTCTGAGACGCTTGATACATACAGACCCTGATCTTTGCTTTACAAAGCCATGTCTTGACTGAGAATGTCCTCCGCTCCCTTGCAGATGAGTAGTTTGACGACGTGGATGACAAGGCTAGCTACAAGGCCATGCTGACTAGAGACGAAAGGCGCTTTAGGACAGCTGACCACGACGGGGACGGCATCGCCACCAAGGTCGAGTTCACTGCCTTCCTTCTCCCTGAGGAGTATGACCACATGAAGACCGTTGTCATACAGGTCAGTCAGAGGACTGGGATCAGTCAATAGTCACAGGATCAATCAAATTCTGAGGAACATCCAGGTGGTGCACTTTTTTTCTCCAGCCCACTTCTAAACAGCAATTTTTTTTTCTGTTTCACTTAGTAGAAGACAGTAGAAGACATTGACAAGAACGGTGATGGAAAGATCACCCTTGACGAATACATTGGTTAGTCTCTCCTTCAACCTACTACCCTTTCCAAACAGATAACATACAATATGTCATCAACCAAACATAATATCTGGTTCTTTATACATTTTATGAGAACAACAAATATTTAATTTTTTTTATTACTGATTTATGAGTGATATTCTTGGGTCCACAACCAACTGTATATGTTAAATGAAAAGTGCTAGTATGCATACACAAACAGAAGATAACCCAGAGGTGCACAGTAGGCATGATTTTGAAAGTGATTTTCTCCCCAGCGAATGGACCAGTGGTTTTCAAACCTCTCCTCGGTGACCCCCAAGACATTTCACAATTTTGTTGTACACCTGAACTAGCTCATAACCCCTGGAATAGACTTTAGAATTACAACACCTACTGTATAAGCTGTAACCTGTTCTTTCCACCACAGGGGACATGTTCACACCTGAGAATGGAGAGAGTGAACCAACCAGACTGGGTGCTGATGGAGAAAAAACACTTCACAGAGTTTAGAGACAATAACAAGGTACACTAGTCTGCTGCTACTGGATCACCTTAACATCCTCTCCTTATACATTACTATAACATCATTATAACATCACTTTTTAAGTCAGTATACTTAAGGTACCCTACCCCTCAGACCAGCTATGTCAATACTTACACACACACACACACCCCTCTTTCTGTGGACATACTAAGTTAACAGGTTTGTGTCTGTTGTGTTGTCAGGATGGTTTGTAACAGCTCTCTATGCGTGTTGTGTTGTCAGGATGGTTTCCTGGATAACCATGAGGTAGCTCAGTGGATCCTGCCAGGAGAGATTGACCATACTTACAATGAGGCTAAGCACCTCATCCACGAGACAGACACAGACAAGGTACGCATCTCCCCAGTCTTACTGCCTGAACTCTCACCCTTACCCCAAACCAAAAGCCCCATACCTGTACACTCTTATAAATGTTTCTTATTCCACTTCCACACACAATCTTATCCCCTCCAAAGCACCCCTAGCCAGGTGTCCTCTTCACCCCTCCCCCATCCCTGTCCCCCTGTAAAACTCACACCTCCGCCATCTGTGTACCCCTTTTTACCCTCACCCTACATCTCACCACCCTCATAACTGCAACTATCGTGCAGTGTACACCCCCACCCGTTCACGCCCCTTCCTCTCTGACCTTCTCACACCTTCCCCCAACCTCACACCTCGACTTCCCATACGAAAACCAAATAACATCCTGTTACAACTGACAACTGTACTTGGTGACATGTGCAACGCATCGACCTATCCTACATTACAGGGAGTAAATAGTATTTTTTATTTAATTAGGTAAGTCAGTTGGGCTCCCGAGTGGCGCAGCGGTCTAAGGCACTGCATCTCAGTGCTTGAGGCGTCACTACAGACTCCCTGATTCGAATCCAGTCTGTATCACAACCAGCCAGGATTGGGAGTCCCATAGGGCGGCGCACAATTGGCCCAGCGTCGTCCGGGTTTGGCCGTCATTGTAAATAAGAATTTGTTCTTAACTGACTTGCCCAGTTAAATAAAGGTTACACACACACACACACACACACACACACACAATAACAAATTCGTATTTACAATGACGGCCTACCCCGGACGACGCTGGGCCAATTGTGAGACTCCCAATCACAGCTGGTTGTGATACGGCCTGGAATCGAACCAGGTCTGTAGTGACGCCTCTAACACTGAGATGTAGTGCCTTAGACTGCTTCACCAATGCTCCCCTGCGGTGTACTGTTATCCACCAAATACATACCTGTTAGACTTCCCCACCCTCACCTGGATAGACCTTCCGTTCTGCTCTTGAGCAAGGCACTTAACCCTAATTGCTCCTGTAAGCCGCTCTGGATAAGAGTGTCTGCTAAATTACTCAAATGTAAATGTAATGTTCGTATCCTGTATATAAGCTCAAGCTTGATTAGCAACCCCTCCTTCCACATCATATCATATGCCTTCTACACAGAGAAAAAAACAGCCACAACCGTCTCCTTCACCTGGACCTTCCTGACCTCTGCTTCTAAGCAGAGCACTAGGTACATAGTTCCCCTCCCTTTCCTGAACCCACTCTGATGTGGCGATACTAGCCCCCTGCTCTCCAGGAAGTAAGTTAGCCTCTCCATAATCATACTCTCCATAATCATATCATCATTTACATAAGTATTCAGACCCTTTACTCAGTACCTTGTTGAAGCACCTTTGGCAGCGATTACAGCATCGAGTCTTCTTGAGCTTCTCCCATTCTTCTCTGCAGATCCTCTCAAGCTCTGTCAGGTTGGATGGGGAGCGTCGCTGCACAGCTGTTCAGGTCTCTCCAGAGATGTTCGATCTGGTTCAAGTCCGTGCTCTGGCTGGGCCACTCAAGGACATTCAGAGACTTGTCCCGAAGCCACTCCAGCGTTGTCTTGGCTGTGTGCATAGGAGCGCTCTGGAGCAAGTTTTCATCAAGGATCTCTCTGTACTTTGCTCCGTTCATCTTTCCCTCGATCCGGACTAGTCTCCCAGTCCCTGCCGCTGAAAAACATCCCCACAGCATGATGCTGCCACCACCATGCTTCACAGTAGGGATGGTGCCAGGTTTCCTCCAGACGTGACGCTTGGCATTCAGGCCAAAGAGTTCCATCTTGGTTTCATCAGACCAGAGAATCTTGTTTGTCATGGACTGAGAGTCTTCAGGTGCCTTTTGGCAAACTCCAAGCAGGCTGTCATGTGTCATTTACTGAGGAGTGGCTTCCGTAAAGGCCTGATTGGTGGAGTGATGCAGAGATGGTTGTCCTTTTCGAAGGTTCTCCCATTTCCACAGAGGAACTCTGGAGTTCTATCAGAGTGACCATCGGGTTCTTACCAAGGCCCTACTCAAATAATTGCTCAGTTTGGCCGGGGAGTGATGGAGGCCACTGTGTTCTTGAGAACCTTCAATGCTGCAGAAATATTTTAGTACCCTTACCCAGATCTGTGCCTCGACACAATCCTGTCTCGGAGCTCTCCGGACAATTCCTTCGACCTCATGGCCTGGTTTTTGCTCTGACGTGCACTGTCTACTGTGTGGGACCTCATATAGACAAGTGTTTGCCTTTTCAAATCATGCCCAATCAATTTCATTTACCACAGGTAGACTCCAATCATGTTGTAGAAACATCTCAGGGATGATCAATGGAAACAGGATGCACCTGATCTCAGTTTCGAGTCTCATATCAAAGGGTCTGAATACTTATGTATACATTTGCAAAAATGTCTAAACCTGTTTTTGCTTTGTCATTATGGGGTATTGTGTGTAGATTGATGATGTAAAAAAATATTTTTTATATTTTATAATAAGGTAAAAAATGTGGAAAAAGTCAAGGGGTCTGAATACTTTCCAAAGGTACTGTACATGTAATGTTAGGGTTATGTGGTTGTCTCAACTAGCTATCTTCAGATGAACGAACTTACTGTAAGTCACTCTGCATAAGAGCATCTGCTAAATTACTAAAATGCCAAATACAGATCTCATATTACTGTATTAAATCGTTTTAATTTTTTTTTTTTAATTGTCACATGATTAGACATGTATCATTTGTACAGTTATTTATTAAAAATGTAGTTATTTGTTACATTTGACTGTATAAAATCTAGCAGTACTACTTATTTCTCTGAGAATGAGGCGGATAATAGAATTTAGCAAAAAAACATGATTATTTGTCTCTGAAATGAAACCATCAAGTGATGTCATGACTAGACGTCTAGATATTGAAAAAACACACCAATCTCTTTAATAATTTCAGAAAATCTATAGCGTTTTTTAATGAAACTCTTTATATTTAGAGTTGGCAAACTAACAACTTCCTCAATGGTCAATTAGTCCTGCATAAATTATATTATGTGATATTAGTGCCCAAAAAGATGTAGGCAAATTAATCTCTATATTGAAAAAAAATCGGAAAATTCTGGAACCCTATTTTGAATTGTAGGCCTATTGTCAAACCAAACATGTATGACAATCACTGGTTAAGGTTGCACGTCAAAGTATCATGCATTCCTGCTTGGACATGCTAATTAGTTCAAGTTAGTATGGAGCCCTGTGTATGCTCTCACCCGAATATATAATATGTGAATTATAAGATCTGTGTAAACGCACGGCACCAGCTCAATCTCCCATTGCTCTACGATATCTCGGGGTTGCCACAATATACATTCTGCAGAGGCGCTGGTTCAGTTCTGTGTGCAATTAGGATAATTTAGTGGACTATGCGCAGGCTTGGGCAGTTTCCTGAAAAATGGAATCTGTTACTGATTACAGTTACATAAAAAATTAAGTAATCTGTAACATAATCCTTTTGATTACTCAAAATGAGTATCGTAATCAGATTACTTTAGAATTACTTTAATTTATAACACCCAGGCATCTTTTTTTTTAGGTTTTTAAAAACATGTAACTAATTATTCCATTTAGTAACATTACTATTTTCAATTTGGGGACTAGTGTGAAATACGGCTCTTATAATTTACATATTGTATATTCTATGTGTGAGAGCGTACACAGGGCTCCATATTTACTTTTTCCTAACATTTTCAATTGGTGGCACAAGCCTATGATTTGGTCATGCCACAATTGTATTGCGGGGTCAGAAAATAGAAAGAAATTGTAGTCTAATGATCATATCAAAACCCATTCAATTCTAAGTGTACTAGACTACTAAAATTGTATGATTTCATTAAAAAAATGTTAAACTAATAAACATGTCCAAGCAGGAATGATGATACTTAGATGGTTTCACAATAAGCCTATCAAATGAAAGATATAGAGATTCATTTTCCTACATCTTTTTGGACACTAATATCACATAAGATAATTCATTTGGGACTAATTCAGCACCTGAGGAAGTTGTTAGTTCGCCAACTCTAAATATAGTCTAATTATTGCTGATAGTTTGCGTTGTAATTGATAGGCCTATTTAACATTTCATTTAATGTAGCTTATGCACTCACCATGAATGGCTGACTTGAGTCCCCTTCGCTCGAATATAAGCTGATAAATAAAATGTTGACCAACAGAAAGCTTGGTACCCTCTTCTTTTCAACATTAACAGCATGTGTTCAACACAGTGTTTGAAATGTTGAGCAATCAGAAAGCATTTTCTCTCCCACTACTCAGAGACAGAGTGAAAATACACTGTAAATAGGCTACAAACTAAGCATCAAGCAGCAACTCTATGGAGTCCATACAACTGTCTGATTGACCAGTGGGCCAGGTGTAAATGGTATGGCAGCCTTACCTACTCATTCATTCATTCATTCATTCATTCAATTGGAATACAAAAGAAGCCATCACCAGGACAGTAGATTCTTGCCGAGTTGAGAGCATGTGAGAAGTCTTTAGGGTGCGTGACATGACAGCAATGCTGACAAAATAAAATGTTCCTATTGATGTTAGATGAAGTAATCCTAAATATGATCAGATGTTTTTAATACATTTAACTGTAATCCCGAAGACATTTTTTTTTTAAAGTAATCCGGGCTGATTAGTTACTTCATTTCAGGGCAAGGTGACCGGAAACATGACCGAATACAAACAGTGTAGCTATTCCCTCCGCAAGGCAATGAAACATGCTAAGTCCCAGTATAGAAACAAAGTAGAGTCGCAATTCAACAGCTCAGACACAAGAGGTATGTGGCAGGGTCTACAGTCAATCACGGATTACAAAAAGAAAACCAGCCACGTCGCGGACCAGGATGTCTTGCTCCCAGACAGACTAAATAACTTTTTTGCTCGCTTTGAGGACAATACAGTGCCACTGACACGGCCCGCTACCAAAACCTGCGGGCTCTCCTTCACTGCAGCCGAGGTGAGTAAAACATTTAAACGTGTTAACCCTCGCAGGGCTGCAGGCCCAGACGGCATTCCCAGCCGCGTCCTCAGAGCATGCGCAGACCAGCTGGCTGGTGTGTTTAAGGACATATTCAATCAATCCTTATCCCAGTCTGCTGTTCCCACATGCTTCAAGAGGGCCACCATTGTTCCTGTTCCCAAGAAAGCTAAGGTAACTGAGCTAAACGACTACCCCGTAGAACTCACTTCCGTCATCATGAAGTGCTTTGAGAGACTAGTAAAGGACCATATCACCTCCACCCTACCTGACACCCTAGACCCACTCCAATTTGCTTACTGACCCAATAGGTCCACAGACGACGCAATCGCAACCACACTGCACACTGCCCTAACCCATCTGGACAAGAGGAATACCTATGTGAGAATGCTGTTCATCGACTACAGCTCAGCATTTAACACCATAGTACCCTCCAAACTCGTCATCAAGCTCGAGACCCTGGGTCTCGACCCCGCCCTGTGCAACTGGGTCCTGGACTTCCTGACAGGCCGCCCCCAGGTGGTGAGGGTAGGTAACAACATCTCCACCCCGCTGATCCTCAACACTGGGGCCCCACAAGGGTGCGTTCTGAGCCCTCTCCTGTACTCCCTGTTCACCCACGACTGCGTGGCCATGCACGCCTCCAAATCAATCATCAAGTTTGCGGACGACACTACAGTGGTAGGCTTGATTACCAACAACGACGAGACGGCCTACAGGGAGGAGGTGAGGGCCCTCGGAGTGTGGTGTCAGGAAAATAACCTCACACTCAACGTCAACAAAACAAAGGAGATGATTGTGGACTTCAGGAAACAGCAGAGGGAGCACCCCCCTATCCACATCGACGGGACAGTAGTGGAGAAGGTGGAAAGTTTTAAGTTCCTCGGTGTACACATCACGGACAAACTGAATTGGTCCACCCACACAGACAGCGTTGTGAAGAAGGCGCAGCAGCGCCTCTTTAACCTCAGGAGGCTGAAGAAATTCGGCTTGTCACCAAAAGCACTCACAAACTTCTACAGATGCACAATCGAGAGCATCCTGTCGGGCTGTATCACCGCCTGGTACGGCAACTGCTCCGCCCACAACCGTAAGGCTCTCCAGAGGGTAGTGAGGTCTGCACAACGCATCACCGGGGGCAAACTACCTGCCCTCCAGGACACTTACACCACCCGATGTCACAGGAAGGCCATAAAGGTCATCAAGGACAACAACCACCCGAGCCACTGCCTGTTCACCCCGCTATCATCCAGAAAGCGAGGTCAGTACAGGTGCATCAAAGCAGGGACCGAGAGACTGAAAAACAACTTCTATCTCAAGGCCATCAGACTGTTAAACAGCCACCACTAACATTTAGTGGCCGCTGCCAACATACTGACTCAACTCCAGCCACTTTAATAATGGGAATTGATGGAAATTATGTAAAAATGTATCACTAGCCACTTTAAACAATGCTACTTAATATAATGTTTACATACCCTACATTACTCATCTCATAGGTATATGTATATACTGTACACTATACCATCTACTGCATCTGGCCTATGCCGTTCTGTACCATCACTCATTCATATATCTTTATGTACATATTCTTTATCCCTTTACACTTGTGTGTATAAGGTAGTAGTTGTGGAATTGTTAGGTTAGAGTACTTGTTGGTTATTACTGCATTGTCGGAACTAGAAGCACAAGCATTTCGCTACACTCGCATTAACATCTGCTAACCATGTGTATGTGACAAATAAAATTTGATTTGATTTTGATTTTTGTAATCGGATTACATAATCCCCATTACATGTAATCCGTTACTACACAACCTTGCCTATGTGAATACTACTTGACGTAAAAATAGTGATTTGCCCAAAAAACTATACTGCTCAAAAAAATAAAGGGAACACTTAAACAACACAATGTAACTCCAAGTCAATCACACTTCTGTGAAATCAAACTGTCCACTTAGGAAGCAACACTGATTGACAATAAATTTCACATGCTGTTGTGCAAATGGAATAGACAACAGGTGGAAATTATAGGCAATTAGCAAGACACCCCCAATAAAGGAGTGGTTCTGCAGGTGGTGACCACAGACCACTTCTCAGTTCCTATGCTTCCTGGCTGATGTTTTGGTCACTTTTGAATGCTGGCGGTGCTTTCACTCTAGTGGTAGCATGAGACGGAGTCTACAACCCACACAAATGGCTCAGGCAGTGCAGCTCATCCAGGATGGCACATCAATGCGAGCTGTGGCAAGAAGGTTTGCTGTGTCTGTCAGCGTAGTGTCCAGAGCATGGAGGCGCTACCAGGAGACAGGCCAGTACATCAGGAGACGTGGAGGAGGCCGTAGGAGGGCAACAACCCAGCAGCAGGACCGCTACCTCCGCCTTTGTGCAAGGAGGAGCAGGAGGAGCACTGCCAGAGCCCTGCAAAATGACCTCCAGCAGGCCACAAATGTGCATGTGTCTGCTCAAACGGTCAGAAACAGACTCCATGAGGGTGGTATGAGGGCCCAACACCGTGCAGGACGTTTGGCATTTGCCAGAGAACACCAAGATTGGCAAATTCGCCACTGGCGCCCTGTGCTCTTCACAGATGAAAGCAGGTTCACACTGAGCACATGTGACAGACATGACAGAGTCTGGAGACGCCGTGGAGAACGTTCTGCTGCCTGCAACATCCTCCAGCATGACCGGTTTGGCGGTGGGTCAGTCATGGTGTGGGGTGGCATTTCTTTGGGGGCCGCACAGCCCTCCATGTGCTCGCCAGAGGTAGCCTGACTGCCATTAGGTACCGAGATGAGATCCTCAGACCCCTTGTGAGACCATATGCTGGTGCGGTTGGCCCTGGGTTCCTCCTAATACCAAGACAATGCTAGACCTCATGTGGCTGGAGTGTGTCAGCAGTTCCTGCAAGAGGAAGGCATTGATGCTATGGACTGGCCCGCCCGTTCCCCAGACCTGAATCCAATTGAGCACATCTGGGACATCATGTCTCGCTCCATCCACCAACGCCACGTTGCACCACAGACTGTCCAGGAGTTGGCGGATGCTTTAGTCCAGGTCTGGGAGGAGATCCCTCAGGAGACCATCCGCCACCTCATCAGGAGCATGCCCAGGCATTGTAGGGAGGTCATACAGGCACGTGGAGGCAACACACACCAGCCTCATTTTGACTTGTTTTAAGGACATTACATCAAAGTTGGATCAGCCTGTAGTGTGGTTTTCCACTTTAATTTTGAGTGTGACACCAAATCCAGACCTCCATGGGTTGATAAATTTGATTTCCACTGATCATTTTTGTGTGATTTTGTTGTCAGCACATTCAACTATGTAAAGAAAAAAGTATTTAATAAGAATATTTCATTCATTCAGATCTAGGATGTGTTATTTTAGTGTTCCCTTTATTTTTTTGAGCAGTGTATATTAGAGGGATGTTCAAATGTTATGCAGTAATAGTATTTTACCCCAATTATGTTGACCTGTGAAGACCAAAGACATATACTGAACAGAAATATAAGCGCAACATGCAACAATTTCAGTTAACAGTTCATATGAGGAAATCAGTCTATTGAAAAAAATCTATGGATTTAACATGACCGGGAATACAGATATGCATTTGTTGGTCACAGATACCTATAAAAAATGGGCCTCACAATGGGCCTCAGGATTTTGTCACAGTATTTTTGTGCATTCAAATTGCCATTGATAAAATGCAATTGTGTTCATTGTCTGTAGTTTATGCGTGCCCACATGACGCCATACACAAATTCTCTAAAACTATGTTGGAGGTGGCTTATGGTAGAGAAATGAACATTAAATTATCTGGCAACAGCTCTGGTTGACATTCCTGCAGTCAGCATGCCAATTGCATGCTCCCTCAAAACTTGAGACTTCTGTGGCATTGTGATGTGTAACAAAGCTGCACATTTTAAAGTGGCCTTTTATTGTCCCGAGCACAAGGTGCACCTGTGTAATGATCATGCTGTTTAATCAGCTTCTTGGTATGCCACACCTGTCAGCTGGATGGTTTATCTTGGCAAAGGAGAAATGCTAACTAACATGGATGTAAACAAACTTGTGTGCAAAATTTGAGAGAGATGTATAATTTCTGGGACAATTTATTTTAGCTCATGAAACATGGGACCAACATGTTGCGTTTATATTTTGTTTAGTATATACTGTACATTCTACTCAATGGCAGTCAACAATTTACACTCTACGCTTATATTCCCCATTACAAAATATGAATCTTCCAATTGAAGCTGAAATGATAAAATACCCAATGTTTGCGCATATCTGCCAACATATTTTGTTCTATTATAGCCTAATTCTAGATGCATTTTCCATTTGATATAACAGTGCACATAAAAACAGTACAGCACAAATGTTTAAAACTTCCCCTTTAGTTTATTTCATACAACCCCACTGTGTTTAAGAAACACAGATATGACTTTAAAATACGAATGCATGTTCCTGAGAAGAATACCATAAATCTGTCATCTAACAATAATACACAAGTAGCTAAATTAAAGTTATTCTCATTACAACTTCTATAGGCTATCCATTATATCCAATATGTGTATCCAATCTATCCAATATCTCTATATCCAGTTTGCATGTTTGTGGTGTTCTCAGTCAACAACAAAAATGACAGAAAAATTATTTATAACTTATTAAAAGTGAAAATAATGACAGTGAATCTAAGAGATAATACAATCCCTTGGCTGCAGCATCTTCCTTGGCCACATGGTGGCGACAGGGGCTTATTTGTCAGCTTCGAAGACGTCGGCTACAGTCCTAACGGATGAAGGGAGACAAGTGGTTGGTTTATTGATTTTACTGCGCATCAGTCTTCACATTTCTACTCACACGGGTAGGCCTATTGAAAGAATCACAGGGTGAGGTGCATGTGCATTTGGGTGTGATAGTGTACCAGTTTAACTTTAGTCCGTCCCCTCGCCCCGACGCGAACCAGGGACCCTCTGCAGACATCAATAACAGTCACCCACGAAGGATCGTTACCCATCACTCCACAAAGGCCGCGGCCTTTGCAGAGCAAGGGGAACCACTACTTCAAGGTCTCAAAGCGAGTGACGTCACCGATTGAAATGCTATTAGCGCACACCACCGCTAACTAGCTAGCCATTTCACATCGGTTACACTCACCCCCCTTTCGACCTCCTCCTTTTCCGCAGCAACCAGTGATCCGGGTCAACAGCATCAATGTACCAGTTTAACTTTAGTCCGTCCCCTCGCCCCGACCACGAACCAGGGACCCTCTGCACACATCAACAACAGTCACCCACGAAGCATCGTTACCCATCGCTCCACAAAGGCTGCGGCCTTTGCAGAGCAAGGGGAACCACTACTTCAAGGTCTTAAAGCGAGTGACGTCACCGATTGAAACGCTATTAGCGCGCACCACCGCTAACTAGCTAGCCATTTCACATCGGTTACAATAGCTTGCCATTTGGATTTGCTAACTATATATTTTTTCTCACCAATCTACACACAATAACCCATAATGGCAAAGTGAAAAGATGTTTTTAGAAATTTTTGCAAATGTATTGAAAAGGAAATACAGAAATATCTCATTTACATAAGTATTCACACAGTCAATATTTTGTAGAAGCACCTTAGGTGGCGATAACAGCTTTCAGTCGTCTTGGGTATGTCTGTATCAGCTTTGCACATCTGGATTGGGGATTTTCTACCATTCTTCCATGCAGCTTTTCTCAAACTTGGTTAAGTTAACGTTCCTGTTGGAACATGAATCTTCACCCCAGTCTAATGTAGTTTGCAATCTGAAGCAGGTTCTCGTCAAGGATTTGCCTGCATTTGGCTCAATTCATTGTTCCTCTTTATTCGTACCAGTCTCAGTACCTGCTGCTGAAAAGCATCTCCATAGCATGGTGCTGCCACTACCATGCTTTACGGTAGGTATGGTGTTAGACAGGTGATGAGCTGTGCCTGGTTTTCTCCAGACATAGCGCTTTGCATTCAGGCCAAAGAGTTACATTTTTGTCTCATCAGACCACAGAATATTTTGCCTTATGATCCCAGTCTTTCACATTCCTTTTTGCAAACTCCAAGCATGCTGTCATGTGCCTATTTCTCAGTAGTGGCTTCCGTCTGGCCACTCTCCCATAAAGCCCAGATTGGTGTAGTGCTGTAGAGAGTCTTGTCCTTCTGGTAGGTTCTCCCATCTCAGCCAAGGAACTCTGTAGTTCTGTCAGAGTGGTCATTGTGTTCTTGGCCACCTCCCTGACCAAGGTCGTTCTTGCTCAGTTGCTCAGTTTGGTCAGACGGCCACCTCTAAGCAGTTCCATTTTTTTACATTTCCATATGATAGAGACCACTGGGCTCTTGGAAACTTTCAACACTCTAGAAATTGTTTTTTACCCTTCCCTAGATATATGCCTCATCACAATTATATCTGAGAGATCTAAGGACAGTTCCTTAGACTTCATGGTAATACAATTGCAAATATTTCTGAAACCATGTTTTCAGTTTCTCATTATGGGGTATGTTGTGTAGATGAGGGTGAGAAAAACAATCCATTTAATCCATTTTGAATTCAGGCTCTAACACAACTAAATGTGGAATAAGTCAAGGGGTAGGAATACTTTCAAAAGACACTGTAGCTAGCTACTTCCCTCGCCGTAACGTTAACTGTGAGAAGCAGTGCTCAACAGGATACAGCTGCCCAGTGGGAAGCCCCTCAGGTCGGCAGGCACCTCGGTACAACACCAGTGTGCACTGGTCATTTGCACTGGCTTGTCCTGGTGCTTTCAGATGCAGTAATGTTAGCTAATTGGCATGTCACTGTGAAATAAACATAACTATTTTTAACAAATGGCTGGCATTTAATGTCTGTTTTTATATGTGTGTAGCCGAAGACATCTTTCCACATTGTGTGCATCATTGTTTCTCCATCCATTCGATACGAGCCGTACTGTTAGAAGCAGCCTCAATGGCAGTGGGCACGGCATGTAGTGACTCAATGCTAATGGAAGATTCAGGTGGGGCGCTCCTTGTAGTAACTGCATTCCGCAGATAGACATTATTTGTAATTTTGAGAATAAACGTAATTCTGTGTCAAATGGAATGTTGATAGCTGAGGCATTCAAAAGGGTGTTATGTCACTGTGAACGTGTAACTGTGTCTTACTTATAGATTGATCCAGTCAGCTCGTCCAGAAAACCACCTTGGGGATTAAAAACATACAGTGAAGCTGATGTTTCTGCTGCCTGGCTTTCAACCTCAAACATTCCTCTAATGGTGGCTAATGACATGTCAACTGTTTTTTGCAAGCAGTTCATACAATCATTCTTTATCAAACAGTCCCACACCCCTGTCTTACCTGGTTGGCAAAGTGTGCTGCAAATGGGACACACGTAGCAGAAGTTGCACATCTAAAGAAATAAGCAGGAAACGGGTAAGGCATTAGAGAAGGATAAGAAATAAAGGAGGATATACATTTACATTTAAGTCATTTAGCAGACGCTCTTATCCAGAGCGACTTATATAACATCATAGGACATAATTGGAGGGAGGAGCTTCTCCGATCTGACTTTGTCATTGCATCATAACCAGCCCTCTTGATGTAAAAAAAAATCATCATATTAAGATCAGCTTCCTACGTCCGAGGAGCATGCAAATGCAAAATTAGAGTCAACTCATCGTTATGATAAAAAAGTGAACCCCACTATCAAATTATCTTTCGAGAGTCACCCAGTACTACAGTCACAGGCGTCGTCATTTTTTACAACCCGCTCACCAGCCACGTTCCCGATTACAGCCATAGTCCTGATTTATTATGCTGTAGTAATTATAACTGAGTTATGTGGTTGTCATGATGTCTTTAAGTGTAGACAGCTGCACTGCATAGAATTCTGCATGCCAAAGGAAGGCTCTGCCTAAGTCACCATATCTAGATCATTATCTGATTTCTGCTTAGTTCAAGGGTAACAGTGAGGTTTGATAATGATTTGGTCAGCTTGATTTTGACTAGTCTTTCTTCTCACAACCACTGTATGGAGCATGCGAAGTGTAGAGAGCTCCCAGAGATTTGAGAGACTAGGTTTTGACTGGCTCTGTTGTAACGTTGCCTAGGACCTGAAGACTTGTGTTAACTTCCCAAGCTAATTATATTGCAAAGTCTTATGGTGCACAGATGACCTGGGTTCAATATCCAGTGCGTCTCATTTTCATACTATATATTTTTTGGGGTTCCAGGGAGAACCATTTTTGGTTCCAGGTAGAACCATTTTGGATTCCATGTAGAACCCTCTGTGGGGTTCTACAATTGGAACCCAAAACGGTTCTACCTAGAACCAAAAAAGGGTACTCCCTGGAACCAAAAAAGTGTTCTCCTACACGGACAGCTTAAGAACATTTTTGGAACCCTTCTTTCTGAGGGTGTAGGTTACTAGTGGTTGAATGGGAAGGTAATTTTACCTGGCAGGTGTCACAGTGGGCAGACTTATCTCCCTCTGCACATGGGCACTTGTTGCAGGTGTCACAGTGCTGAGAAGGAGAGAAAGAGATAAAGATATGGGGGAGGGCAAGAGAGAGAGAGAGGGAAAATGTGAGGGAAGCGAGGGAGAGAGAATTTTTTACATTTTTAACAAGTGTAACAGTATAACTTTACGGCGTCCCCTCGCCCCGACACAGGCGCGAACCGGGGACCCTCTGCACACATCAACAACGGTCGCCCACGAAGCATCGTTACCCATCGCTCCACAGAGCAAGGGGAAACACTACTTCTAGGTTTCAGAGCAAGTGACGTAACTGATTGAAACGCTATTAGCGCGTACCCACTAACTAGCTAGCCATTTCACATCCGTTACACAAGGATGGGGAAAACATATTAAAAGGGTGCAAATTGTTTTACCAATAAATGTAACCAAACTGGTGTTTCTATCTAGATGGTGAAACCTACCTCACAGTATTCACAGTATGAACATAGGGATCCTTTGTGATACAGTTGACCGTCATCGTCCTCCTCCTCTTCCTCATCGTCATCATCATCGTCATTATCATCATCAGCTGCATCATCATCATCATTGTCGTCATCATCATCATCGTCGTCATCAGCTGCAGCCGGTACATCATCATCATCATCATCATCATCATCATTACCGTCAGCCTCTGTAAAATAAGTTGTTCTTTCCCATCCTAACACGTATGTGTGTATCTGTACATTTTCTGTGATGGTGTTCATGAATGTATTTTTGTTTGTGTAGCAAGGTAGTAGTGTAACAGAATGGCAGTGTAGAGTTCATTCATACTGTACAAAAACTCATTTCCAACATACAGTCCCGCATGCATACACTAGTTCTACACGCTCATATTCTGTAGACGCACACAAATTCTAACCACATACACAAACCATTACAATGTACAGACTACCTCACAGAACATGCTTTGTACACACAAATACACATAGGTAGATTATAATCACAAATGCCCATAAAGAAAAGTCTAGTTATTTTAAATATATATAGGTTCACACTCAGTATGACCATACAATAAACCATTCCACAGTAAGATTAACATTTTAACTTTTCCTGTTCATTTGACTCAAACAGACTTTGTTTCAGTACTATCTCCCACTTTTTTTTATATTACACAGATTTACTCCATGCGTGTAGTCAGTCACCAAACCCATGACTCCAGGCAACAACAGAAGTACATCCATGCAACTCTTCATGATCAATTGATTTATTCTATGATTGAAAGTAGGGTTAGAGAGACATGATCAGAGGTGATATTTTGTCACTGTTTTCACAGAAAGGGGTTGTTTCACAGTCAAAAAACAAAAACAAAAAAAATCCACATAAAAATAAGAGCAGAGTCAAACACTTCTACTCATGCAACACCTGGAGTAATTGTCATGTCTTGTCAGTTAGCTACATAAAACAGATGTATTTCTCTCTTTTTCCAAATACAATTTTTTTCTCCAAAATATGAAAAACCTCAACATCTACGTCGAGTACCAGGCTAGAGGTAGCCCACACAAACATTGCTTGATCTGGTGTAAAATCTCTGATATCTGACATGTAATCTAACTAAAGTGGTATCATATGCAATTATACAAATTAATGTATTATAAGAATAATTCATATTCCAATTATCCTCTCTAAAGTGACAAATGACGAATGGCCATATAAATATTTTAAATTAGTTTAATAAAATAACGGAAGTTTCTGTTCTCAGTATGTGAATGATTATCTTTGTACAAATATAATAGTCTGAGAACCGCTTGAGTGAGTATTACAAAATATTAATGGATACATTCACAGATGTGTTATTAATATGCATTCAAAGATGACGTAAAAACATAGACCAGGGTTGTATATACAGTTTCATTGGAACTATTCAACATAGTGACAAAGAAGGAAGCTCTACAGGGAAAGAGAGAGATTGAGAGATGTGGAGAAAGAGAGAAACTCTATTGACACTATTACTTTTACCACTCCTTACTACTCTTATCTAGTAAAATTAATGAATTCTTTAGTCCTCATGTGCCTCCCCTCACCCCTCACCCCTTCCACCTCCTCCTCCTCCTGTCTGTCTGTCTATCTCTATCAAGCCTCCTCTTTCTACATCACTGTCTCTCTTTCTTTCTCTGTAGGTTAACATGGAGGAGACACAAATACAGGTCAATCCAATCCATAACCGTGAGAAAGGAAGGACGGAGTGAAAAAGAAGAAACCATTATTTCAAACAAGACACAAATCAAAAGATCTGAATTATACTATGATCCGATGACTGATTCTATCAAGTCTCTGTGTTACTTTTAAATAAAATGTAAAAAAAATCTCCTTTAACTCATCATTACAATGCTTCTGTAGTCCCCAGGTTCATATCTAGTGTACTGTACGAAGGACGACACACAGTTGGGACTCCAGGCGGGCCAGTTCAATTTCCCCAGAGTGTTCATAACTCTATTTAAGCAGGGAAGAGAACACAGAGAGAGTCAGACAGACACAGCAAAGGTAATGGACAGCTGTAAAGGGGTGAAGGAGGGACTTCTGTACTAGTCTCTTTTCCTATATCTACTCTGATTGGACAGCTGAACTGAATGACAGGCTGAGCTGAGAACTAACTGACAAGGAGAGGTTCTGCAGGGCATGGAGAGGTAAGGAGAGGGGAGTGGCCAAGGTGTGGCTAAGCCCCTCCCCTCTCCCTTTCTCTTCTGATATAGTTTCAGACAGGCAGAGCGGAGTGGGGTTAGGGTCACACAGAGATGATGGCGAGGGAAGGTGGGTAAAGAATGCAGCATAATTTAAGTGAAAAGACGTAACTTACCCGTGTGGTCATCGTCGTCATCGTCATCATCAGCTGCGGCAGAAGCATCATCATCATCGTTGTCATCATCGTTGTCATCATCGTCGTCATCATCATCGTCGTCATCATCGTCGTCATCATCATCATCGTCGTCGTCATCGTCGTCATCGTCGTCATCATCATCATCGTCGTCGTCATCATCGTCGTCATCATCGTTGTCGTCATCGTCGTCGTCATCATCGTTGTCATCATCGTCGTCGTCATCGTCGTCGTCATCATCATCGTCGTCATCATCGTCGTTATCATCATCGTCGTCGTCATCATCGTTGTCGTCATCATCATCGTAGTCGTCGTCATCATCGTCATCATCCTCGTCGTCCTCTTTACTGTCCCCATCATCATCATCATCATCGTCGTCGTCGTCATCTCCCCCTACATCCGCTGCATGCTCCCCCTCGTCATCAGCTACTACATCCTGTTGGGGGGCCAGCGGCAGGTCTTGAGCCTTGACGCCAGGGGCAAGAGGGGTCTGGAAGGTGCAGAGCAGGGCTAGGAACAGTCCCAAGAACCACGTCTTAAAGGAGGCCATGATTAATCTCAGAACAAAGGGTTGAGAGTGAGGGACGATAGATAAACGAGGAGAGTGAGGGATGATACCAGATAAATGAGGGATCACTCCCTTTGCAGTGCAATGGTTTAGCACGTGCACACTGACACCCCCAGAGTTTGTTGCCTTTCTGTCCCACACACACACAATACACCCACACACACACACAAACCCTAAGGAGAGCAATGGGGAACGGGCACCAGTTATAAAGAAGTGCACACAATAGGCCTATGTAATGCCCAGTTGAACGGGAATATTCCAAGTAGAAATCCAGACACTTGTTCTCAACTCCTCACGACACAACGATAAACCAAATCCCTCCTGGAAAAGGTAGGTGTCCACCTTTGGAAGAAAAAAAAGTAACCCTCTTGTCCTCCTTAAATAGTGCTTGTTTACTCCACCCTTTAAAGTTTAAGCATGCAGTAAAATGGCACAGTTTGAAGAGACCCCGTTGCAGACCTGACACAGACGGCACTAATGTGGGACGGGCAGGAGAAGAGAGAGACCAACCCGGGGGGTAAGATGAGAAGGAAGGGGGGCAATTAGGCTGAGTGACAGGGGCAAATGCTCCACCGTTGACCATGCTTGCACCGTCTAAAATGGAATGAACAGGGAAGAGAGGCAGATAGCGAGAGGGAGGGAGAGAGAGGGGCAGATATTGCTTGCTTTTTTGCCGTCATCAAATGTTCAAGTTTAACTTTAGAGAGGACGGTGGGAGAAGGAGGCTCAGGCCAGGATGACCATATATCGTGAAAGAAGGGAGGTGGAAGGAGGAAGAGTTGAAATAGCAAAGGAGAGAGTGAGGGGTGATATCAGAACTATATCAGTGGAACGAGTGAGGGGGAGAGAGAAAAGAGCACGATGGTGAGACAAGCAAACAGTGTTGAGAGAAGACATATCAGCAATAATTTTTTTTATTTAACTAGGAAAGTCAGTTAAGAACAAATTCTTATTTTCAATGATGGCCTAGGAACAGTGGTGTTCAGGTGCAGAACAACAGATTTGTAGCTTGTCAACTGGGGGATTTGAACTTGCAACCTTTCAGTTACTAGCCCAATGCTCTAACCACTACACTACCCTGCTGCCCCAATTGGGAACTATTTGCCAATGTCAATGCCTATGCCAATTAGCTTTGTACCAAATGTTCCACTCAGTTTTTACCCACCATTTTTATATGCCCACCAACCCACCACTCTCACAATTCCAGCACTGTAGGAACAAGCAATGAGCCAGCCCTTGGTTACACACACACATTACCAAGCATTGCAGGCACAATGATCAACAATGAATGGCCTGGTCTTCACACTCAACCCATATAGCCTTTCCACTACCTTCCTTCTGAGTACACCCTCTCCCCGGTACCCCTCAGCCCCTCCTGAACATGTAGCCCCCAAAATAGCCACTCTATTTAAAACCCTGCACTCCCAGAGTCAGTGTAATGTGACCCTCCCTGGCACTGTGAGTTGACTGACACTGAAGATACCACCATCTCTCTCTCTCTCCCTCTCCCTCTCTCTCTCTCTCTCTCTCTCTCTCTCCTCTTTCTTCCCCTCCCTTCTGACACTCTATACCACCCTCTCTCTACCCCTCTTTTTCACTCTCTCTTTCTCTATCCCCCTCCTTTCATAATCCCCTCTTCCACATCTCCAGCTGCTCCCCATGAGATATCAGCAAGAGGAGCCTCTGCAAACTATATCTGCAAAGCCTCCAAAATGAAGCCAAACCCAACCAATCAGGGCCAAGTTGAACCAAAGCTTTTGCACTTGTTGCACCTCCCTTTATTTAATCTTTTGTTCAACACTCTGTTATATTCCGATTGGAAAATAAAAGGTGCAAACTTTCTGCAATGATTAGTGAATCTGGCCCTATGGTCCCCACCCCATTTCTCACTGCTACCAACCCAGACTTCTACATTACTGTGTGAAACAGTTACGATTGAGACCACCAAAGTAGAGAAAGAGAGTGATACGAGATGCAGATGAACAAGAGGAGAGATATGCAACACCGAAGACTGCATGGCGAGGACTGCAATGTAGCTGAAAGTGGAGATGTATGCAGACATGCCTAAGACATATTTCTCTCTCCATTTGGATGAGCTGCAGTATGCATGACCTACATCAAGCTGGGTTAGAAACGCTTGACCCAAATATTTAACACTTGGCATCTTTAATAACATCTTCAATGTACAACGTTCCATGAAAATTTGAGCTCTATCTCTGAAATTAGTGAATGTCACCTAACCGTCCTTCAGGTTACCAGGTGCTCCCTGGGAAAAGGCCACAGCTGAGGGCAAATGTGGACACTAGCCCTCCGCAGCCTTCCTCAACTCAGTTAACAGCACGTCTACTCGGACAAAAGGTGCTAATAACTCCAAACTGATATTTTAAAATAGCTGGTTATTAATACCCGTTGTAGAAATATGGTTGTTGTGGGGTGAAAAGGCAGTAAGAGTCGGTAAAACCCAGTTCTAAAGTACACATTTAGGCTTTGGTCGGTTAGAAAGATCTGACGCTACAGATGTAGGATCTTAATTTGAGCCAGTTTGCTACAGCAGGAAAATATTCCTGCAGCAACATTAAATGTGAAGTATTATGTGGATTATAATTAATGGGCATTTTTGTAGGGGTTGATACATTTTTCGGGAAAATCAAGTCTGAAATTTCAAAGTGGAAATAACAAACCTCAGAAACCTTTTTAAACCTCAAATATACAAGTTTTACGTTTTCTGAATTGCAGGAAAGTTCTCCTGCAACAGGGTGATCAAGTAACGATCCAACATATGTAAAGAACTCCATTCATTCACCTCCAACAACATGAACCAAGCTCTTTCCCTGTAAGGATTGGCTGAAGCGGAAAACAGTGGTGGAAAAAGTACCCAAATAACATACTTGAGTAAAAGTAAAGATACCTTAATAGAAAATGACTCAAGTAAAAGTGAAAGTCACCCAGTAAAATTCTACTTGAGCAAAAGTCTAAAAGTATTTGGTTTGAAATATACTGAAGTATCAAAAGTAAATGTAATTGCTAAAAAATACTTAAGTATGAAAAGTAAAAGTATAAATCATTTCAAATTCCTTATATTAAGCAAACCAGACAGCATAATATTCTTGTTTATTTTAATTTATACATAGCCAGGGGCACACTCCAACACTCAGACATAATTTACAATCAAAGCATGTGTTAAGTGAGTCCATCAGAACAGAGGCAGTAGGGATGACCAGGGATGTTCTCTTGATAAGTGTGTGAATTTGACAATTTTCCTGTCCTGCTTTGTATTACAAATGTAACGAGTACTTTTGGGTGTCAGGGAAAACATATTGAGTAAAAAGTATAGAATTTTCTTTAGGAATGTAGTGAAGTAAAAAATATAAATAGTAAAGTACAGGTATCCCAAAAACTACTTAAGTAGTACTTTCATGTATTTTTACTTAACTACTTTACACCACTAGCGGAAAATCACTTCCGAGTTTCCAAATAGAGCACTAATGGTTGCAGCAGTTGTAACAGTCTGAACTTTCATGTGTTTTATCACCACATATACTGGTGAAATTCCTGTGCTTAAACTGTATACAGCAATCCACCATTGGAAAATGTAAGAATTTACAGGAGGTACTTAAAAGGTTATTTAGCAAGCAAATATTCTGCTATACAAAGGGAGTAAAAGGGTCCAAAGACTAGCTACATTTAAAGGTCCAATGCAGCCATTTTTTTTCTCAATATCAAATTGTACCTAAAGCCCACATTGCCATTGGCTGCATGGAGTGGAGCGTTAAGAAATCCCCTTGCAGCTTTGTTTACAAGTTCAATCACTGGAATTTGAGACGTAATCTACACCTCGATTAGGATGATAGAAATCCTCATGATTTAGTTATTGATTTTTCAAATTGAGAGTAATTGTTTCTATATAGCCTACACTTTCTTGTTCTGAACTTATAATGCGAGATGGGCAGGTGTGGCTTTTTGACAATGATCACAAGAGCAGCTGCTCACCGATTTGACGGCTTGTAACAAGGCTG
Source organism: Salvelinus alpinus (assembly GCF_045679555.1). NCBI lineage: Eukaryota > Metazoa > Chordata > Actinopteri > Salmoniformes > Salmonidae > Salvelinus > Salvelinus alpinus. Next base: position 49,828,022 of record NC_092091.1, read on the forward strand.
CATGCGATTACTACTACTGTGTCTGCACATCCAATGGCAATGTCCGTGATAGCTATAATGCCGGACAGCTCCAATGCAGTTACACCTCCAACATTGCCTTAATAAAAACAATGTTGTCGGTTATCATGGGTTAAGGCTGAATCTCGCTTAGTGGAGCATTTTTTCGAGTGTAAAACCAACATACAATCTATGTTTTTGTATTTGTGTCAGGTTGAATGTGTTTGTACTTGGTCATGTCATTATGGGGGTAGAGATATTTGAATTGCACCTTTAAAAATGTTTGTACATATTACATTGAGAACAGATTTCCCATCCATTCTATAAGCCACAGGAACAAGATTTCTAGACCAACATAGGAACAACAAAGTAACATAGAAGAGCAACAATAGTCCACATACAAAATGGCAGCAGTTCCAATAATCAAAGTTGAAAAACAACATTGAAAGGATGGCTGAATGAGCATCGAGTCCATCTTTGGCATTTCCCCGAACCACAGGAGGAACACAAGAGGAACATTCGTCATCGTCGACATCGATGGATTGCTAAGAGGTGTGTGTGCGAGTGTCTAGATTTCACTGTTCTCCATCAGACATGGGTCAGATCTGAACGAGAAAACAGAACAGAAACTGAAATTAGTACATAAAACTAAGTAATAAAATTGACTGGGGATCAATAAAGTTCATTTACATTTTGACTGGAAAGGTCTCTGAGGTAGGAGGCAACCTTACATAGAAATATAACATATGTAACCTATATCATATATACTGTATGTATTAAATATATCTGTATGCAACCTTACCTCAGAGCGGGTGGAGGACATGTGGGCTTTATCAAGTTACTCTGAAAGAGAGCCTCTGTCATCCAGGAGAGGGCACTAGAACAGAACTACAACTGGGAATGAGAGAGAGAGAGAGGGGGTAAGAGGGGTGACCATGACAGATTGGCTCTGTACAGTGCTCAGCAGGCAGATACAACAGCAGCAATCCAAATGCAGAGAGAGAAACCAGAGGAGGCACATTGGGCCTGTCATGCCAAATAATGTCCCCAGGGCAAATAGTGTCGTCCTCTTCGTCAGAATGGGATTCAAATCAAATCAAATGTATTTATATAGCCCTTCTTACATAAGCTGATATCTCAAAGTGCTGTACAGAAACCCAGCCTAAAACCCCAAACAGCAAGCAATGCAGGTGTAGAAGCACGGTGGCTAGGAAAAACTCCCTAGAAAGGCCAAAACCTAGGAAGAAACCTAGAGAGGAACCAGGCTATGAGGGGTGGCCAGTCCTCTTCTGGCTGTGCCGGTTGGAGATTATAACAGAACATGGCCAAGATGTTCAAATGTTCATAAATTACCAGCATGGTCAAATAATAATAATCACAGTAGTTGTCGAGGGTGCAGCAAGTCAGCACCTCAGGAGTAAATGTCAGTTGGCTTTTCATAGCTGATCATTAAGAGTATCTCTACCGCTCCTGCAGTCTCTAGAGAGTTGAAAACAGCAGGTCTGGGACAGGTAGCACGTCCGGTGAACAGGTCAGGGTTCCATAGCCGCAGGCAGAACAGTTGAAACTGGAGCTGCAGCACGGCCAGGTGGACTGGGGACAGCAAGGAGTCATCATGCCAGGTAGTCCTGAGGCATGATCCTAGGGCTCAGGTCCTCCGAGAGAGAGAAAGAAAGAGAGAATTAGAGAGAGCATACTTAAATTCACACAGGACACCGGATAAGACAGGAGAAGTACTCCAGATATAACAAACTGACTCTAGCCCCCCGACACATAAACTACTGCAGCATAAATACTGGAGGCTGAGACAGGAGGTGTCAGGGTGCACAGGAATTTCACCAGTATATGTGGTGATAAAACACATGAAAGTTCATAACTATGCACATTTGTGGCCTGCTGGAGATCATTTTGCAGGGCTCTGGCAGTGCTCCTCCTTGCACAAAGGCGGAGGTAGCGGTCCTGCTGCTGGGTTGTTGCCCTCCTACGGCCTCCTCCACGTCTCCTGATGTACTGGCCTGTCTCCTGGTAGCGCCTCCATGCTCTGGACACTACGCTGACAGACACAGCAAACCTTCTTGCCACAGCTCGCATTGATGTGCCATCCTGGATGAGCTGCACTACCTGAGCCACTTGTGTAGGTTGTAGACTCCGTCTCATGCTACCACTAGAGTGAAAGCACCGCCAGCATTCAAAAGTGACCAAAACATCAGCCAGGAAGCATAGGAACTGAGAAGTGGTCTGTGGTCACCACCTGCAGAACCACTCCTTTATTGGGGGTGTCTTGCTAATTGCCTATAATTTCCACCTGTTGTCTATTCCATTTGCACAACAGCATGTGAAATTTATTGTCAATCAGTGTTGCTTCCTAAGTGGACAGTTTGATTTCACAGAAGTGTGATTGACTTGGAGTTACATTGTGTTGTTTAAGTGTTCCCTTTATTTTTTTGAGCAGTGTATTAATCATTGTCATGTCCAAATGTCCATATTTGCCTTGATGATACTCAGAAACATGTATTTACCACATAAAAATCTTAAGATCATTTCTAAAGGAATGTAAAATATTGAGAACAAGCATTTAAGGTTCACATATGGGAAAAATCATCAATATCAGTTGTAATTTAATGCACCTTTACTTCTAAAATATGTACCTTGATGGTAATGACTTAGTGTTGTGGTAATGACAGAGTGGTGGAAATGACATTTCATATAAAACTGATATTTAAATACCATTTGGAACTCAGTAGTGAGTGTTACGTGACAGGACAGACAATTTTTACACGCTTCAGCACTTGGTGGTTCCGTTCTGTAAGCTTGTGTGGCCTACCACTTCGTGGATGAGCTGTTGTTGCTCCTTGATGTTACCACTTCACAATAACAACACTTACAGTTGACCTTGACAGCTCTAGCAGGGCAGAAATTTGATGAACTGGCTTGTTGGAAAGGTGGCATCCTATGACGGTGCCATGTTGAAAGTCACTGAGCTCTTCAGTATGGACCATTCTACTGCCAATGTTTGTCTATAGAGATTGCATGGCTATGTGCTCGATTTTATACACTTTTCAGCAATGGGTGTGGCAGAAATGGCCAAATCCACTAATTTGAAGGGGTGTCCACATACTTTTAATATAGAGAGTACAGTTGAAGTCGGAAGTTTACATACACTTAGGTTGGAGTCACTAAAACTCGATTTTCAACCACTCCACACTTTTCTTGTTAACAAACTATAGTTTTGGCAAGTCGGTTAGGACGTCTATTTTGTACATGACACAAGTAATTTTTCCAACAATTGTTTACAGACAGATTATTTCACCTATAATTTACTTTATCATAATTCCAGTGGGTCAGAAGTTAATATACACTAAATTGACTGTGCCTTTAAACAGCTTGGAAAATTCCAGAAAATGATGTCAGGGCTTTAGAAGCTTCTGATAGGCTAATTGACATCATTTGAGTCAATTGGAGGTGTACCTTTGGATGTATTTCAAGGCCTACCTTCAAATTCAAGGCCTCTTTGCTTGACATCAAAGGAAAATCTAAAGAAATCAGCCAAGACCTCTGAATTTTTTTTGTAGACCTCCACAAGTCTGGTTCATCCTTGGGAGCAATTTCCAAATGCCTGAAGGTACCACGTCATCTGTACAAACAATAGTGCGCAAGTATAAACACCATGGGACCACGCAGCCGTCATACCGCTCAGGAAGGAGACGCGTTCTGTCTTCCTAGAGATAACATACTTTAGTGCGAAAAGTGTAAATCATTCCCAGAACAGCAAAGGACATTGTGAAGATGCTGGAGGAAACAGGTACAAAAGTATCTATATCCATAGTTAAACGAGTCCTATATCGACATAACCTGAAAGGCCGCTCAGCAAGGAAGAAGCCTCTGCTCTAAAACTGCCATAAAAAAGCAAGACTACGGTTTGCAACTGCACATGGGGACAAGGATCGTACTTTTGAGAAATGTCCTCTGGTCTGATGAAACAAAAATATAACTGTTTGCCCATAATGACCATCGTTATGTTTGGAGGAAAAAGGGGAAGGCTTGCAAGTCAAAGAACATCATCCCAACCGTGAAGCATGGGGGTGGCAGCATCATGTTGTGGGGTTGCTTTGCTGCAGGAGGGACTGGTGCACTTCACAAAATAGATGGCTACATGAGGAAGGAAAATGATGTGGATATATTGAAGCAACATCTCAAGACATCAGTCAGGAAGTTAAAGCTTGGTTGCAAATGGGTCTTTCAAATGGACAATGAACCCAAGCATACTTCCAAAGTTGTGGCAAAATGGCTTAAGGACAACAAAGTCAAGGTATTGGAGTGGCCATCACAAAGCCCTGACCTCAATCCTACAGAAATGTTTTGTACAGAACTGAAAAAGCGTGTGCGAGCAAGGAGGCCTACAAACCTGACTCAGTTACACCAGGTCTATCAGGAGGAATGGGCCAAAATTCAGCCAATTTATTGTGGGAAGCTTGTGGAAGGCTACCCGAAACGTTTGACCCAAGTTAAACAACTTAAAGGCAATACTACCAAATACTAATTGAGTGTATGTCAACTTCTGACCCACTGGGAATGTGATGAAAGAAATAAAAGCTGAAATAAATCATTCTCTCTACTATTATTCTGAAATGTCACTTTCTTAAAATAAAGTGGTGATGCTAACTGACCTAAGACAGGGAATTTTTACTAGGATTAAATGTCAGGAATTGTGAAACACTGAGTTGAAATGTATTTGGCTAAGGTGTATGTAAACTTCCGACTTCAACTGTATATGTCCTTGTCCTCTCCTTGGTTGATTTAGGGGGCATCTTATAGAAACATAAAAAATAAAAAAATAAAGTCAGTAATAACCATAGTAGGTCACATAAATAGACATCAAAATCACTCAATCATCCTAACATAACACATGTAATTTAGCAAATTACTGTTCAATTTCAACTTAACCATGATCATATATGTAATTTGTTTTTCTTTTCAGGTCTTAAGGTAAGTACAAATGTATGAACTAATACATTTTGTCATTACCACCACATTCTGTCCTTACCATCACAGTTCATTATGTGGTGGTAATGACGTGTGGTGGGAATTACATCTTTACCGTGTTTGGTCATAAATAGCAGGGATTCTAGCATGCTAACTCCAGTTGAACAGTTAGCATACAATGTATTCTAAATAAACATAATTAAAACATAATTTAAAAAAAACAACACTAAGTCAATCACAAATTTGAAAGACTAGAGTATATGCATTAATTGTATATACAATTGCATTGTTTACTTCAGTCAACAGCTGCGGCTCCCGTCCGTACTCAGTGGAGGCCTGAATGTTGCTGTTGTGTGCAAAGATAATTACTTTCAGGTTGTTCTCCCACCCTTCCTGGTACCAATCAAGGGACTTGCCAATGGCAGTCTTGAGGGTCTGGTTGGTCCATTCACCAAACCTGGAGGAGGGGGTAGTAAAGCGATATCTATTGACAATGTAAGATATTGAAATACAGTACAGTCAAAGTTTTGGACACACCTACTCATTCAAGAGTTTCTTTATTTTTGCTATTTTCTACATTGTAGAATAATAGTGAAGACATCAAAACTACGAAATAGCACATATGGAATCATGTAGTAACCAAAAAAGTGTTAAACAAATCAAAACATATTTTATTATTGAGATTCTTCAAAGTAGCCACCCGTTGCCTTGACAGTTTTGCACACTCTTGGCATTCTTTCAACCAGCTTCATGAGGTAGTCACCTGGAATGCATTTCAATTAAAAGGTGTGCCTTATTAAAAGTTAATTTGTGGAATTTCTTTCCTTCTTAATGCGTTTGAGCCAATCTGTTGTGTTGTGACAAGGTAGGGGTGGTATACAGAAGATGGTATTTTACCAAATAGGTCTAAGTCCATATTATGGCAAGAACAGCTCAAATAAGCAAACAGAAACAACAGTCCATCATTACTTTAAGCCATGAAGGTCAGTCAATCCGGAAAATGTCAAGAACTTTGAATGTTCCATCAAGTGCAGTTGCAAAAACCATCAAGCAGTATGATGAAACTGGCTCTCATGAGGACCGCCACAGGAAAGGAAAACCCAGAGTTACCTCTGCTGCAGAGGATCATTTCATTAGTTACCAGCCGCAACCCAAATAAATGCTTCAGAGAGTTCAAGTAACAGACACATCTCAACATCAACTGTTTGGAGGAGACTGGGTGAATCAGGCTTTCATGGTCAAATTGCTGCAAAGAAACCACTACTAAAGGACACCAATAAGAAGAAGAGACTTGCTTGGGCCAAGAAACACGAGCAATGGACATTAGACCGGTGGAAATCTGTTTTTTGGTCTGATGAGTCCAAATTTGAGATTTTTGGTTCCAACCACTGTCTTTGTGAGATGCAGAGTAGGTGAATGGATTTTTGCATGTGTGGTTCCCACCGTGAAGCATGGAGATGTGATGGTGCTTTGCTGGTGACACGGTCTGTGATTTATTTAGAATTCAAGGCACACTTAACCAGCATGTCTACCACAGCATTCTGCGGCGATACGCCATCTATCTGGTTTGTGCTTAGTGGGACTATCATTTATTTTTCAAAAGGACAATGACACAACACACCTCCAGGCTGTGTAAGGGCTATTTGACCAAGAAGGAGAGTGATGGAATGCTGCATCAGATGACCTGGCCTCCACAATCACCCGACCTCAACCCAATTGAGATGGTTTGGGATGAGTTGGACCGCAGAGTGTAGGAAATGCAGCACACAAGTGCACAGCATATGTGGGAACTCCTTCAAGACTGTTGGAAAAGCATTCAAGGTGAAGCTGGTTGAGAGAATGCCAAGAGTGTGTAAAGCTGTCATCAAGGCAAAGGGTTGCTACTTTGAAGAATCTCAAATATATTATGATTTGTTTAACCCTTTTTTGGTTCATACATGATTCCATGTGTTATTTCATAGTTTTGATGTCTTCACTATTGTTCTACAATGTAGAAAATAATAAAAAATTAAGAAAACCCCTTGAATGAGTAGGTGTCCAAATTAACTGGTACCGTATATACAAATAGTTTCCTTTACCAGACTCTCTAATCGAGAGTGATTAACAGTTAGCTATCTTAAAATGAATGCACTAAGTGAGAATATACTATGTTACATACACATGCAAACCACATACCTAAAAAAACATCAATTTTGTTTATGGGGATCTATCCAAATATGTGGAGGTATGGCCTGTAGAACACTCTGATAAATATCCAACAAGGACGAAGGTCGTAGGAGTAGAGCAGCTCCTAATTGGCTACGCTGTAGGCTATGAGCCACACCGCCAGGAAGAAGAGGAAAAAGAAGATGTCTTTCATCTGCCAATCAGGAGGGGAACAGAATATTACATTCGGGAATATCACAGTTTTTGTGTGCAGTTTTTATACTTTTCTTTGAATACTAGTTGTTCCTGCCTAAACCAGCACTTCAATCTAGACCATATAGATAGACTCTAGTGCCCAAAATCCCATTTCAGCATGGCCAGCGCCATTAAGGACTTTCACCAATGTTAAGTAGTCAATTGGGTGAGACTTCCTGTGGGTTAAGGAAGGATCACTTGGACCATGCAGGTCATCAGAAGAGATCAGCCAATTAATTATACTCGTGAGCATAACTTTCATAAATGCAGGTGGCAGTAACTCGCAAACATTGGCTTTATACCTGTTCAAACAACACACTCTAGGTGGCTGTAAGCAACCCTTAGAGACAGATACAGCGAGACATCCTTCTCCCTTATTTTATCTGACCGGGTGGGGCCTACTTATTGCCCCCACCCCGCGGAGGCGGTGCCCCAGAGACGGTAGAGAAAGGAGCCATTTTTTTTGCCTGTAAGATGTCGGGGCAGGGCAGGTGGGGCGAGCCGAGTGGGGAGAGGACAATAAGTAGACCAAAGTCAGCAGTTCGCTCTCGCGGGAAAGCATTCTCACGTGAGAGAGGGAACACCTACTTACACAGACAGGAACCTTGAAAATTTCAATGGTGTATGGCTTGAGTCATTCATCTTAATTTATCCACAATTTTTGGCACCCTTTCAGTTTGTTTGCCAACTCTTAGAAGTAGTAGAAGAAGAAAATTGACCGCTTCAAAATGAAGATGGCGTCAATGGCACGGTCTATGCTCTCACAGTCGCCATAATGAGACAGATACAACAACCCAATGTCTATCACTTAGACACACTGCAGTGCACAGTGTTCTCTTTCTTCTTAGAAAGCCCTCACAATTTTTTCAACAATGATCTTGGGTCCCAGCTGTTTGTGGATGGTGAATATGTAGATGAGACAGAGGGTAAACACCACAGCCAATACAGCACGGCCAAACTCGTAGGACCACTCTATAACACACAACAAACGCCTTGGTCACAGGGATGGACAACACACAAAATCCATATATTTATTTATTAGGATACCCATTAGCTTTTTCTGATGCAGCTGCTACTCGTCCTCGGGTCCACACACAAAACATAAAATATGACATAACACAATACAAATACTGAGCTATATTGTATGCTAACAAAATAGGAATATTATACTAATACAATTGCTTAGAGAAAGAGATTTTGTTTAACAAGTAACACAACAATATCTCAAAAAGATACAAAGGTGTGAAAATGATTGGCACGGGTCCCTGTTTTCAATACTTTGTGCACCCTCCCTTGCGAGGATAACGGCTGTAGTGGCTAAATTTTCCAATATAAATTGTCCTAATATTTTTTTAAATCATAATCCTTTAGCCACAATGGAGAGTGGTGAAATGTTAGTCTTGAAGCATACAAATCCAATGTCCAGAGTTCAATTCAAGTTGAAAAATATTATATGTTTTTAGCTGTGGAAATAGCTGGGAACAAACTAATTGTGTAGTTTAGAGTAATTATCGAGGTTAGCTAGCCAGCTATTTTCGTCCGCCGTGCCGCCGTTCTCCTACCTAGTCAACACTGCTAGCTAGCCAGCTAGCCAACTTCTACCGAATAGCAGCACTGTAGAAACTATTACATTACAACGGAACGACTTGATTAGTGTAGTGTTAGCTAGCTACATAGTTGTCTTTGCTGTCTTTGTATCCAAGATAATTGTGTAGTTTAGAGTAATTATCGAGGTTATCGAGGTTACCTAGCCAGTTATCGAGGTTACCTAGCCAGCTACACTTTCAAACAAAGTCAACAACGCAGCCACTGCTAGCTAGCCTACTTCACCAGCCAGCAGTACTGTATCATTTTAGTCAATAAGATTTTTTTCAAACGTAAGCTTAACTTTCTGGACATTCGAGACGTGTAGTCCACTTGTCATTCCAATCTCCTTTGCATTAGCGTAGCCTCTTCTGTAGCCTGTCAACTATGTGTCTGTCTATCCCTCTTCTCTCCTCTCTGCACAGACCATACAAACGCTTCACACCGCGTGGCCGCTGCCACTCTAACCTGGTGGTCCCAGCGCGCACGAACCACGTGGAGTTCCAGGTCTCCGGCAGCCTCTGGAACTGCCGATCTGCGGCCAACAAGGCAGAGTTCATCTCAGCCTATGCTTCCCTCCAGTCCCTCGACTTCTTGGCACTGACGGAAACATGGATTACCACAGATAACACTGCTACTCCTACTGCTCTCTCCTCGTCTGCTCACGTGTTTTCGCACACCCCGAGAGCTTCTGGTCAGCGGGGTGGTGGCACTGGGATCCTCATCTCTCCCAAGTGGACATTCTCTCTTTCTCCCCTGACCCATCTGTCTATCGCCTCCTTTGAATTCCATGCTGTCACAGTTACCAGCCCTTTCAAGCTTAACATCCTTATCATTTATCGCCCTCCAGGTTCCCTTGGAGAGTTCATCAATGAGCTTGACGCCTTGATAAGTTCCTTTCCTGAGGATGGCTCACCTCTCACAGTTCTGGGTGACTTTAACCTCCCCACGTCTACCTTTGACTCATTCCTCTCTGCCTCCTTCTTTCCACTCCTCTCCTCTTTTGACCTCACCCTCTCACCTTCCCCCCCTACTCACAAGGCAGGCAATACGCTTGACCTCATCTTTACTAGATGCTGTTCTTCCACTAATCTCATTGCAACTCCCCTCCAAGTCTCTGACCACTACCTTGTATCCTTTTCCCTCTCGCTTTCATCCAACACTTCCCACACTGCCCCTACTCGGATGGTATCGCGCCGTCCCAACCTTCGCTCTCTCTCCCCCGCTACTCTCTCCTCTTCCATCCTATCATCTCTTCCCTCTGCTCAAACCTTCTCCAACCTATCTCCTGATTCTGCCTCCTCAACCCTCCTCTCCTCCCTTTCTGCATCCTTTGACTCTCTATGTCCCCTATCCTCCAGGCTGGCTCGGTCCTCCCCTCCTGCTCCGTGGCTCGACGACTCATTGCGAGCTCACAGAACAGGGCTCCGGGCAGCCGAGCGGAAATGGAGGAAAACTCGCCTCCCTGCGGACCTGGCATCCTTTCACTCCCGCCTCTCTATATTCTCCTCTTCTGTCTCTGCTGCTAAAGCCACTTTCTACCACTCTAAATTCCAAGCATCTGCCTCTAACCCTAGGAAGCTCTTTGCCACCTTCTCCCTCCTGAATCCTCCTCCCCCTCCCCCCCCTCTCCTCCCTCTCTGCGGATGACTTCGTCAACCATTTTGAAAAGAAGGTCGACGACATCCGATCCTCGTTTGCTAAGTCAAACGACACCGCTGGTTCTGCTCACACTGCCCTACCCTGTGCTTTGACCTCTTTCTCCCCTCTCTCTCCAGATGAAATCTCGCGTCTTGTGACGGCCGGCCGCCAAACAACCTGCCCGCTTGACCCTATCCCCTCCTCTCTTCTCCAGACCATTTCCGGAGACCTTCTCCCTTACCTCACCTCGCTCATCAACTCATCCTTGACCGCTGGCTACGTCCCTTCCGTCTTCAAGAGAGCGAGAGTTGCACCCCTTCTGAAAAAACCTACACTCGATCGCTCCGATGTCAACAACTACAGACCAGTATCCCTTCTTTCTTTTCTCTCCAAAACTCTTGAACGTGCCGTCCTTGGCCAGCTCTCCTGCTATCTCTCTCAGAATGACCTTCTTGATCCAAATCAGTCAGGTTTCAAGACTAGTCATTCAACTGAGACTGCTCTTCTCTGTGTCACGGAGGCGCTCCGCACTGCTAAAGCTAACTCTCTCTCCTCTGCTCTCATCCTTCTAGACCTATCGGCTGCCTTTGATACTGTGAACCATCAGATCCTCCTCTCCACCCTCTCCGAGTTGGGCATCTTCGGCGCGGCCCACGCTTGGATTGCGTCCTACCTGACAGGTCGCTCCTACCATGTGGCGTGGCGAGAATCTGTCTCCGCACCACGTGCTCTCACCACTGGTGTCCCCCAGGGCTCTGTTCTAGGCCCTCTCCTATTCTCGCTATACACCAAGTCACTTGGCTCTGTCATATCCTCACATGGTCTCTCCTATCATTGCTATGCAGACGACACACAATTAATCTTCTCCTTTCCCCCTTCTGATAACCAGGTGGCGAATCGCATCTCTGCATGTCTGGCAGACATATCAGTGTGGATGACGGATCACCACCTCAAGCTGAACCTCGGCAAGACGGAGCTGCTCTTCCTCCCGGGGAAGGACTGCCCGTTCCATGATCTCGCCATCACGGTTGACAACTCCATTGTGTCCTCCTCCCAGAGTGCTAAGAACCTTGGCGTGATCCTGGACAACACCCTGTCGTTCTCAACTAACATCAAGGCGGTGACCCGTTCCTGTAGGTTCATGCTCTACAACATTCGCAGAGTACGACCCTGCCTCACACAGGAAGCGGCGCAGGTCCTAATCCAGGCACTTGTCATCTCCCGTCTGGATTACTGCAACTCGCTGTTGGCTGGGCTCCCTGCCTGTGCCATTAAACCCCTACAACTCATCCAGAACGCCGCAGCCCGTCTGGTGTTCAACCTTCCCAAGTTCTCTCACGTCACCCCGCTCCTCCGCTCTCTCCACTGGCTTCCAGTTGAAGCTCGCATCCGCTACAAGACCATGGTGCTTGCCTACGGAGCTGTGAGGGGAACGGCACCTCCGTACCTTCAGGCTCTGATCAGGCCCTACACCCAAACAAGGGCACTGCGTTCATCCACCTCTGGCCTGCTCGCCTCCCTACCTCTGAGGAAGTACAGTTCCCGCTCAGCCCAGTCAAAACTGTTCGCTGCTCTGGCACCCCAATGGTGGAACAAACTCCCTCACGACGCCAGGTCAGCGGAGTCAATCACCACCTTCCGGAGACACCTGAAACCCACCTCTTTAAGGAATACCTAGGATAGGATAAAGTAATCCTTCTAACCCCCCCCCCCCCCCTTAAAAGAGTTAGATGCACTATTGTAAAGTGGTTGTTCCACTGGATATCATAAGGTGAATGCACCAATTTGTAAGTCGCTCTGGATAAGAGCGTCTGCTAAATGACTTAAATGTAAAAAATGTACCCCCCTCTACAGGCTGAAGGGGGGTACACACAGAGTTCGATTCAGGGCTGAAAAATATTAAAAGGTTTTTTAGTTGTGGGAATAGCTGGGAACTAATTGTTTTATGAATTCCTGGTGATTTTACCTTTTTTTTATACCCACAAATAAAGTCCATTCTGTAAAAAAATAAATAATAATAATAATAAAAAAAAAAAAGCTAAATCACCAGGAATTAATAAATAAAAAAATTCCCAGCTATTTTTCCATAGCACTTCAAACTTGTTTTTCATTCGACATTGCAGTGCATTTCAAACAAAACAGCAGCAGACTAAACAAAAACATGAACAAAGAATTGTGGGCTCAAAGAAGGGAAAGAGTGTGATGTATCTGTGTATGGGGAGGGTAGGGGTTTGGATACAAACCCGATTTAGGGTAAGGGGTAGGGTAACGGTTTGGGTTAGATGGTGATCAATATGGTGCAGAGGGGAATGTCTTTGTAGTGTATTGTTTTGCTTGTATGTATGTATGTATGTATGTATGTATGTATGTGAGGGGTGCTTATGGGTAGGCCTTGTCAAAAGGGTGGGGCTTTAGGAAGAACTGAAGGAGTCAGAGTCATGGATGGCTGGAGAGAGGGAGCTTGGACCTGGGGTTGACAAGGTGGCCTTCTGTGGTGGAATGGAGTGCTTGTGTAGGTTGGTAGGGGAGAAGAGGGTCTGAGAGGTGAAGGGCTTAGCAGGTCAGAAGGAGAATCTTGTAATCAATATACAGTTGAAGTCGGAAGTTTACATACACTTAGGTTGGAGTCATTAAAACTCATTTTTCAACCACTCCACAAATGTCTTGTCAACAAACTATAGTTTTGGCAAGTCGGTTAGGACATCACTTTGTGCATGACAAATAATTGTTTACAGACAGATTATTTCACTTATAATGAACTGTATCACAATTTCAGTGGGTCAGAAGTTTACATACACTAAGTTGACTGTGCCTTTAAACAGCTTGGAAAATTCCAGAAAATGATGTCATGGCTTTAGAAGCTTCTGATAGGCTAATTGACATCATTTGAGTCAATTGGAGGTGCATTTGTGGATGTATTTCAAGGCCTACCTTCGATCTCAGTGCCTCTTTGTTTGACATCATGGGAAAAACAAAAGAAATCAGCCAAGACCTCAGAAAAACAATTGTAGACCTCCACAGGTCTGGTTCACTCTTGGGAGCAATTTCCAAACGCCTGAAGTTATCACATTCATCTGTACAAACAATAGTACGTATAGTAGTATAAACACCATGGGACCACGCAGCCGTCATACCGCTCAGGAAGGAGACGCGTTCTGTCTCCTAGAGATGAATGTAATTTGGTGCGAAAAGTGCAAATCATTCCCAGAACAACAGCAAAGGACCTTGTGAAGATGCTGGAGGAAACAGGTACAAAAGTATCTATATCCACAGTAAAACGAGTCCTATATCGACATAACCTGAAAGGCCACTCAGCAATGAAGAAGCCACTGCTCCAAAACCGCCATAAAAAAGCCAGACTAAGGTTTGCAACTGCACATGGGGACAAAGATCGTACTTTTTGGAGAAATATCCTCTGGTCTGATGATAATTAATGACCATTGTTTTGTTTGGAGTAAAAAGGGGGAGGCTTGCAAGCCGAAGAACACCTTTACAACCGTGAAGCACGGGGGTGGCAACATCATGTTGTGGGGGTGCTTTGCTGCAGGAGGGCCGGTGCACTTCACAAAATAGATGGCTACATGAGGAAGGACAATTATGTGGATATATTGAAGCAACATCTCAAGACATCAGTCAGGAAGTTAAAGCTTGGTCGCAAATGGGTCTTCCAAATGGACAATGACCCCAAGCATACTTCCAAAGTTGTGGCAAAATGGCGTAAGGACAACAAAGTCACGTTATTAGAGTGGCCATCACAAAGCCCTGACCTCAATCCCATAGAAGATTTGTGGGCAGAACTGAAAAAGCGTGTGCGAGCAAGGAGGCCTACAAACCTGACTCAGTTACACCAGCTCTGGCAGGAAGAATGGGCCAAAATTCACCCAACTTATTGTGGGAAGCTTGTGGATGGCTACCCAAAATATTTGACCCAAGTTAAACAATTTAAAAGGCAATGCTACCAAATACTAATTGAGTGTATGTAAACTTCTGACCCACTGGGTATGTGATGAAATAAATAAAAGCTGAAATAAATAATTCTCTCTACTACTATTATTCTGACATTTCACATTCTTAAAATAAAGTGGCGATCCTAACTGACCTAAGACAGGGAATTGTTACTAGGATTGAATGTCAGGAATTGTGAAAAACTGAGTTTCTATGTATTTGGCTAAGGTGTACGTAAACTTCCGACTTCGACTGTAGATATTGCAACATAGTAGCCAACAAGGGGGCAGCTTGTGCAAATGTTTCCCCGGCTTGTGCAAATGCAATAGGGGAGTGATTGCTTCCTACAAGAGCAGAAAACGTGATCAAAAGATCTCTAGACATCTTTGAAAAGACAGTATTTTGTCTTAAAGGGGCAGTGTTGTATTTTGAGATATGCTTGATTAGGCAGAGGGTAGCATAATTTGTCCGATTGTTTTGTAATAATGGTATGGGAATAATAATGCATTTTATTTTGTAAAGTGGTTTCTTGCATCAAACACAACATTTTCAGTCATCTCCTTGTCTGAAGAAAAAGTGAAAAACAGGTTGTTTTTTTCAAAAGTCTCATGGAATGTAGGCCTACATTGAGCACCACACATTAGCTACTACTGTAGGCTGAATGATAGAACAGCTATTTATGTCAAAATGTTTTAGGATGCATTCTCTCAATTGTTTTTGATGGTATGCCACTGGTAGGCCTACATTATGATCAAATAGCCACAGTAGCCTACGTGGCCATTGTTAAAACTGTACCTTAAAAAGGGTACAGCCTCAGTGTTCTCAGTAAAAGTCTGCTGGAAGTTGCACATCATTTTCACAACGTTCAGGTTTGTGCTCAGCCGACCTTAAATTTGCTCAGTACCGAAAGAAAGAGGGAACATTGCCCTCCTCCCAATTCAATTAACCCCTGGCTATCAGATTACAACAAGGTTTACGAGTTCAAATGGAGACATCAAATTCAAAGCAATTTGCGCACTGCCTAAACGGCTGACTTGCAAAACAAACTGGCACGGTCTCCAATTTCTAAAAGTGAGAAAAAAGGCTGCAGGCTGACAGCTGCTCTCCGAGTGATGCTTTGCATGGTCCTAAAGGCATTTAATCAGGATTGGAATTATTTTAACCTACTTTGTTGTTGCTTACTTTACATTTTTGGCCTTGAGCTAGGGTATGGCGACTGCCCCTGATAGAAATGTGCCGTTTTCACATATGTAGACACTGGTTTAGTGCTGGAGATGAATAGGATTGGTTGAAAAGTGTCCAAGTTCATACAAAAAAACATTACACGTATAGTGAGGTCTTGATTTTGTCTAAAGTAACGGTTAGCAAATTAGGTAAATTGAGAAAGCTCACTTTATTTAACCTCAATGCCAACTTGTAGATTTTTGCTGTATAGTGTTCATGTATTTTGGATGTTTTCAATGTATTTCCAACACTTTCAGATAATGTGATTAATCGTTAGAAAAATAAAATGGTGCATTAAAATGTCAAAAAGTGTATTAAACTGATTAGGGGAGGACAGGTTAAAGAAGGATTTTTAAGCCTCGAGACAAGGATTGTGTATGTGTGCCATTCAGAGGGTGAATGGGCAAGACAAAATATTTAAGTGCCTTTGAACTGGGTATGGTATTAGGTGCCAGGCGCACCGGTTTGTGTCAAGAACTGCAACACTACTGGGTTTTTCCACGTGCAACAATTTCCCGTGTGTATCAATGCTCCACCCCTCAAGGACATCCAGCCAATTTGACAACTGTGGGAAGGATTGGAGTCAACATGTGCCAACATCCCTGTGGAACGCTTTGGACACCTTGTAAATTCCATGCCGCAACGAATTGAGGCTGTTCTGAAGGCATAAGGGGATGTGCAAGTACAACTCAATATTAGGAATAATGTTTGGTGAACTCAGTGTGGGCCTAGGGTTTCATGCTTTTGGTTGATAAGGGAAGGAACTGGGCCTTAGTCAAAGTTGATGAAAACTGATCAACTCTGACAGCCTTAATAATTACATACTTACATAGTTTTGAGGTGCTCTTGATGTTGGTTGGAGTCGACTCTTTTGGGACTATTCCATTGGTTCCAATTCTGACTGCCTGACTGGTCAAACAGTTGTAGAGATAAACTGACAGGAGTGTTCACCCACTAACAGAGACCTGACAATGAAAGGAACAAGCGCGATGATACATCCAACATAGTACACACATCCCAGGCACCCAACACGCGTTGACTCACCACATAGCTTCAACTTCCAATGTGTAAACTCATCAAGTCGCAGGGGTACTTCATTTTCATGGTTGCTTTTAACAGTCAGCTCTGACGTCACAAGGCATATGCTTTCAATGTTTAATTTGATGCCCGTTTATTGACGGATATCACATTTGTGGCCATGGACTAGAAAAATTACTCACTAACACTAATAGAAACCAATGGAGACTCAAATAGACTAAGCACAGAGTAAGTGTCAAATTGCACCTGAAATCTAACTATGGTCAGTTTTGCAGTTCCCTACTTTAAATGGGTAGCGTAAGGATTGTGTGGATAAAACTGATCCTAGATCTGCCTCTGTGTATGACAGAGAGGGACACACAGAGATACACAGATGCGTATAATTACTTTAGGCTGCAAAGCGGCTCTTCTTTTAACTAAAGTGTTTACATTCTTACATTACCTACAGTATTTAAGCCTGGTTCAGAAACAGCACTTATAAAGAATCTATTACAAACAGTTCACTCAGTCAGTGACAGGTATGCTGCAAGCCTGTAAATCCATAGCTTGTAGGACAGTGACACCTTGCGTTCATTTATTTCGCTCTCTGCCTAAGCACTGATCAGAGTACAAAAACCTTCAGGGTTGGTTTCCCGGACACAGATTAAGCCTGATCTTAGACTTAAAAGCGAACTCGCTTGTGCTCAGGAAACCGCCCCTCAGAGTACAGACTTCAAATAAAAGACAGGAACAGAAAATCAAGTGTCAAATTTCTATATTTAAACCAGCCGACCAACAACCTGACTATTTGACAGGTTTATACCACACAGAGAGAAAGGAGAGTCAGTGTAGTGTACTTACAGTATGTACAGTATGTGTGTGCGCACGTGTAAGTGTGTATGCATGTGTGTTCTGCATCGCTCCCATAACATTGTCACTTTTTATTTATTCATATAGTGCGTGTGTATATTTTGCGGATATCTACTCAATATTTCTGTACAGCAAGACACACAGGACACGAGAGAGGGAGCAGGGGGTTACGAGTTTACATGGGGGCAGCAAATAGGGAGATGAATAAAACAAATGTCACTCTACAGCCTCAGTGGGCCCAGTCACGTGCAAAGAGTGGGCAGCAGAACAAATGGGAGTAGGGTGAGAGCGCCCACTTGTCCAATCAATAGGAGGAATCCATCTCTCTGTCCTCCCTCACTTCCTCATCCATCTTTCGACCGTGCTTCCTGAAGTACTTGTACCTCTGAACATAAAGCTTGACCAGGTTGCTCACCTTGACCGGGTTGATCTCTCCCTTTCGACTGTGGCAGATCTGAGAAGCAGAGACAACCACACACACACACAGATCGGTATTAGTCATAAACACACTATATCAAATTGCTGTTAAACACAGTAATTACTCTAGGCTGTAATTACTTACAATGCAACGTAATTACAACTTCCAATTGTTACTGTGTTGGAACATAGTTACATATTCTGCATTATAAACCGGGTAGTTTGTATCCTGGATGCTTAATGGCTGAAACAGTATTCCAGCCTTGTGTATATTAGACAATATACCACGGGTATGATGCAAAAATACTTGTTTACTATCCTGTTTTCATGTTGGAAACCAGTTTATAATAGCAATAAGGCACCTCTAAGGTTTGTGGTATATGGCCAATATATAGTTTCGCATCGTGCATAAGAACAGCCCTAGGCCAATGCCGTTTTAGAGAATTTGGCAGTATGTCTAACTGGCCTCACACTGAACAAAAACATAAACACAACATACAACAATTTAGTCACAGATCATATAAGGAAATCAATTAAATAAATTATTTAGGCCGTAATCTATGGATTTCACATGACTGGAAATACAGATATGCATCTATTGGTCACAGATACCTTCAAAAAAAGGTATGGGCGTGGATTACAAAACCAGTCAGTATTTCGTGCGACCACCATCTGCCTCATGCAGCGCAAGACATCTCCGTCGCATAGAGTTGATCAGGCTGTTGATTGTGGCCTGTGGAATGTTGTCACTCTTCATTGGCTGTGAGAAGTTGATGGATATTGGCGGGAACTGGAACACGCTATCGTAAACGTCGATCCAGAGCATCCCAAACATGCTCAATGGGTGACATATCTGGTGAGTGTGCAGGCCATGGAAGAACTGGGACATTTTCAGCCTCCAGGAATTGTGTACATATCCTTGCGACATGGGGCCATGCGTTATTATGCAGAAACATGAGGTGACGGCGGCAGATGAATGGCACGACAATGGGCCTCAGGATCTCATCACAGTATCTCTGTTCATTCAAATTGCCTTCGAGAAAATGCAATCGTGTTAGTTGTCCGTAGCTTATGCCTGCCCGTACTATAACCCCACCATTGGGCACTCCGTTCACAACATTGACATCAGCATACCGCTCCCCCACACAATGTCACACACGGTGTCTGCCATCTGCCCAGTACAATTGAAACTGGGATTCATCTGTGAAGAGCACACTTCTCCAGCTTGCCAGTGGCCATCGATGGTGAGCATTTGCCCACTGAAGTCAGTTACGATGCCAAAACTGTAGTCAGGTCAAGACCCTGGTGAGGACTACGACCATGCAGATGAGCTTTCCCTGAGACAGTTTGTGCAGAAATTCTTCGGTTGTGCATACCCACAGTTTCATCAGCTGTCCGGGTGGCTGGTCTCAGACGATCCCGCAGGTGAAGAAGCCGGATGTGGAAGTCCCGGGCTGGCGTGGTTACACATGGTCTATGGTTCTTATGAACATTACATTCTCTGGCAACAGCTCTGGTGGACATACCTGCAGTCAGCATGCCAATTGCATGCTCCATCAACTTGAGACATCTGTGGCAGTGACAAAACTGCACATTTTAGAGTGACCTTTTAGCGTTCCCAGCACAGGGTGCAACTGTGTAATTACCATGCTGTTTAATAAGCTTCTTGATATGCCACACCTGTCAGGTGGATGGATTATCTTGGCAAAGGAGAAATGCTCACTAACAGAGATGTAAACAAATTTGGGCACAAAATTGAGAGAAATAAGCTTTTTGTGCATATGTTATTTCTTTAAATATTATATTACAGCTCATGAAACATGGGACCAACACTTAACCTGTTGTGTTTATATTTTTCTTCAGTGTATTGGCCAATATATCACACCCCCTCGGGCCTTACTGCTTAAATATACTACACTTACTCTGGCCTTATTTATGAAGTCTACTTCCAACAACTGCCCACACCTGTTTGTGGAAATTCTATAAAACATTCACAAACAAGTCAAAAGTAATTGTATCGACACCACACCACTCAGTCTAGTAATTACGCCAATCTTTTAACATTGTGTTAGCCAATCTTAAAATGTCAAACAGGTTGTTATTCCTATGGAACAAAATGCACCTACACTCCGTTACGGAGTGACACTACAGCCTAAACCCAAAAGCCTGACCATTGCTGAGCAGACTTTTTTGTTCCAGCCCAGCACTAACACACCTGATTCAACTGCTTATCCAACCATTTATCAAGTCATTCATAGAATAAGTTGTTTTACACCATCGAATAACAAAGTTAACACTGTGCTAAGCCACATAACACTGTGCTAAGCCACGTAACAACACTGTGCTAAGCCATGTAATAACAGCGTACTTAAACCATGTAATAACACTAATAACATTGTGCTAAGCCATGTAATAACAAAGTAATGCAGCTAAAGCAGGTTTATGGTTAGAGGGCTGGGTTACCTTGTGCACTGCCTTCCTCAGGATGTCCTTGTAGTCGTCCTTGTTGATGTCTTTACGCTGGTAGTAAGGCTTAATGGCCAGCTTCACCTCCTCCACCGCACGCTCCTGAGTGTGGAGCTTCTTCAGGTACTGAGAGTGAGATAAATAAAATAAGAGGTGCAGTACCAGTGTTGCATGGTATACCGAAACGTCAGTACTTTTTAGATACCAGAACATGAAAAACTGTTTTGCAGTAGAATTTGTTACTTTCGGTACTTCTGTCAAATGTGTCTCACGGATCAAGCCGTTCTTATCAGCACAGTCGACCCCTTATTAAAGAGCGCACAGTGCCTGCTCCACTTGCTAGCCTGCACTGGGAGTCTGGGCTGCATCATATAAGCTCCCACTCATACTGCACAGAAGTTAACAGACTTGAATAATGCGACAAGGCATGTAGATGTTGAAACTGTTAATTACTGTTCGCAAAACAAAGTCGATACAGGCTAGAACCCTTTACAATGGAAGAATATACCGATAGTGTCCAGCTTCGTAGGCTAACTTTCCTTGCTAGGTGACAGCTAAAGCTAACATCAATTCACTACCCTAGTTTGCATATCATCACAAACAAAGTCTAAGGCATAATATATTGATTTCATAGCTGATTGCCAATAAAAACTTTATGGATTCACTTATTTGGTCTCTTTCTCATCTCTCCAAAAGATGATCTATTGCTTCACCGAACTGACTGCCTCGTGAATGACATCATTACTCATTAAAGAGACAAACATTTTTATGAAAAAAGCTACTTCTATGCAAATGCTGTTAATGAATACAATAAAATGTGCCAAAATGGAAGGGAAATGGTTTGTCATCTGTAGCCCCATGGAATCACCCAAAAACAAGCTCAATAACTCAATGCATGCACACACTCCTATTGAATATGCATTCACCTGTATTGTGGATATGCTACAGATGTATTTACCATTGAAATAAATTATTACCATTATGTAGTTAGATTGTTTTTACCTAAGTCAAACTGATTGCATAATTGATTAATTAATGCATACATGGCTGTCTCTGAAAAAAATGTTTGTAAACAAATGTGTTGATATTGAACTCAAAAGATGCCCAACGTTTGAACAGAGCAGTAGCTGAGCATATCTGTCTGGATCATGTGCCATTCTGTAACTTTGGCTTTTTTTGCCGCGTTATTGTTTTGGTATCGAGCACCGTGATACTAAACCTAGTATCAGTAATGAAGTCAACATTCTGGTATTGTGCCAACACTATGCAGTACTGTACTGATAGTCACATGACCTTATTCCTTTACACACACACATCAGTAAATGGAAGATATGGGAGCGGTAGAAAGACATGTTTTTTAATGGTGCTACCTTGTCAGGGTCCTTGCTGTCGTTGTCCCAGCCTATATCACTGAAGTCTCCGGACCCTCCCGAGAACCCAGAGGGCATGGGAGGGGGCGGGGTCTGGGCACAGCCACCACCCAAAGACATGCCATGGTGCAGGTGGCTGGGCGGGGTTTTGGTGCAGCCCACCAATGGGAGAGCGCTGTGCAGGATGAACTGGGCAGGGGTGGGGCCAGGGGAAGGAAGAACATGGGAGGAGGAAGAAGAGGAAGGGGCATGCTGCGATGAATGGTTCTGATTGGTTTGGGAGAGAATCTGCAAGAGAGAGAGATGGAAGGTATGATGAGAAACGGTTGGTCAGATATCGAACACCTTCAAAACAATCCAAGACAAATATGTAACACGTATACAGTGCCTTCAGAAAGTATTTACCTCCTTTGACTTTTTCCACATTTTGTTGCGTTACAGCCTGAATTTAAAATGGATTCAATTGAGACCTAGTGTCACTGGCCTACACACAATACCCCACAATGTCAAAGTGGAATTATGTTTTTAGAAATTAAAGGCTGAAGTGTCTTTAGTCAATAAGTATTCAACCTCTTCAGGGGGTTCAGGTACAAAAATGTGCTTAACAAGTCACATACGTTGCATGGATTTCACCTTTATTTAACCAGGTAGGCTAGTTGAGAACAAGTTCACATTTGCAACCTGGCCAAGATAAAGCAAAGCAGTTCGGCACATACAACACAGAGTTACACATGGAATAAACAAACATATAGTCAATAATACAGTAGAAAAAGTCTATATACAGTATGTGCAAATGAGGTAGGATAAGGGAGGTAAGGCAATAAATAGGCCATGGTGGCTAAGTAATTACAATATAGCAATTAAAACACTGGAATGGCAGATGTGCAGAATATATATATATATATATATATATATATATATATATATATATATATATATATATATATATATATATATATATATATATGAATGTGGAAGTAGAGATATTGGGGTGTAAAGGAGCAAGATAAATAAATACAGTATGGGGATGAGGTAGTTGGATGGGCTATTTACAGATGGGCTATGTACAGGTGCAGTGATCTGAGCTGCTGACAGCTGGTTCTTAAAAGCTAGTGAGGGAGATATGAGTCTCCAGCTTCAGTGATTTTTGCAGTTTGTTCCAGTCATTGACAGCAGAGAACTGGAAGGAAAGGCGGCCAAAGGAAGAATTGGCTTTGACCAGTGAGATATACCTGCTGGAGCGCGTGCTACGGGTGGGTGCTGCTA
The DNA here is from genome assembly GCF_045679555.1 of Salvelinus alpinus. Lineage (NCBI taxonomy): Eukaryota > Metazoa > Chordata > Actinopteri > Salmoniformes > Salmonidae > Salvelinus > Salvelinus alpinus. The sequence continues at coordinate 49,851,202 of NC_092091.1, forward strand.
TGGTGACCAGTGAGCTGAGATAAGGCGGGGCTTTACCTAGCAGAGACTTGTAGATGACCTGGAGCCCGTGGGTTTGGCAACGAGTATGAAGCGAGGGCCAGTCAACGAGAGCGTACAGGTCGCAGTGGTGGGTAGTATTTTGGTGACAAAATGGGTGGCACTGTGATAGACTGCATCCAATTTATTGAGTAGAGTGTTGGAGGCTATTTTGTAAAAGACATCGCCGAAGTCGAGGATCGGTAGGATGGTCAGTTTCACGAGGGTATGGTTGGCAGCATGAGTGAAGGATGCTTTGTTGCGAAATAGGAAGCCGATTCTAGATTTAATTTTGGATTGGAGATGCTTAATATGAGTCTGGAAGGAGAGTTTACAGTCTAACCAGACACCTAGGTATTTGTAGTTGTCCACATATTCTAAGTCAGAACAGTCCAGAGTAGTGATGCTGGACGGGCGGGCAGGTGTGGGCAGCGATCGGTTGAAGAGCATGCATTTAGCTTTACTTGCATTTAAGAGCAGTTGGAGGCCACGGAAGGAGAGTTGTATGGTATTGAAGCTCGTCTGGATGTTAGTTAACACAGTGTCCAAAGAAGGGCCAGAGGTATACAGAATGGTGTCGTCTGCACAGAGGTGGATCAGAGAATCACCAGCAGCAAGAGCGACATCATTGATGTATACAGAGAAGAGAGTCGGCCCGAGAATTGAACCCTGTGGCACCCCCATAGAGACTGCCAGAGGTCCGGACAACAGGCCCTCCGATTTGACACACTGAACTCTATCAGAGAAGTAGTTGGTGAACCAGGCGAGGCAATCATTTGAGAAACCAAGGCTGTTGAGTCTGCCGATAAGAATGTGGTGATTGACAGAGTCGAAAGCCTTGGCCAGGCCGATGAAGACGGCTGCACAGTAATGTCTTTTATCGATGGCGGTTATGATATCGTTTAGGACCTTGAGCGTGGCTGAGGTGCACCCATGACCATTTCTGAAACCAGATTGCATAGCGGAGAAGGTACGGTGGGATTCGAAATGTTCGGTAATCTGTTTGTTAACTTGGCTTTCGAAGACCTTAGAAAGGCAGGGTAGGATAGATATAGGTCTGTAGCAGTTTGCGTCTAGAGTGTCTCCCCCTTTGAAGAGGGGGATGACAGCGGCAGATTTCCAATCTTTTGGAATCTCAGACGATACGAAAGAGAGGTTGAACAGGCTAGTGATAGGGGTTGCAACAATTTCAGGCAGATCATTTTAGAACGAGAGGGTCCAGATTGTCTAGCCCGGCTGATAATAGCATTTAACATTATTTTTGAATGACATCATCATCTCTGTAACCCACACATACAATTATCTGAAAAGGTCCCTCAGTCAAGTAGTGCATTTCAAACACAGATTCAACCACAAAGACCAGGAGGTTTTCCAATGCCTTGCAGACATTGAATATCCCTTTGTGCATGGTGAAGTTATTAATTACACTTTGAATGGTGCAGCAATACACCCAATCACTAAAAAGATACAGGAGTCCTTCCGAACTCAGTTGCCGGAGAGGAAGAAAACCCCTCAGGGATTTCACCATGAGGCCAATGGTGCTAAAATAATATTTTGAATCCCCTCCAATTTCGATCTTGTCTCATTGCTGCAACTCCCCAACGCTTTCGGGAGGCGAAGGTCGAGTCATGCATCCTCCAAAACATGACCCGCCCGCTTAACTCAGAAGCACCAATGTGTGGAAGGAAACACCTTTCACCTGACGACCGAGATCAGTCTGCAGGCGCCCGGCCCGCCACAAGGAGTCACTAGAGCACAATGAGCCAAGTAAAGTCTCCCTCCCCTAACCCGAACGACGCTGGGCCAATTGTGCGCAGCCCTATGGGACTCCCGATCACAGCCGGTTGTGATACAGCCCGAGATCGAACCATTAGTGACGCCAGTGCCTTAGACAGGTGCGCCACTCGGGAGGCTCGACCAACGGTGAATTTAAAACATTTGCAGGCTGTGATAGGAGAAAACTGAGGATGGACCAAAAACATTGTAGTTACGCCACAATACTAACCTAAATGACAGTGAAAAGGAATCCTGTACAAAAAAATATTCCAAAACATGCATCCTGTTTGCAACAAGGCACTAAAGTAAAACAGCAAAAAATGTGGCAAAGAAATTAACTTTGTCCTGAATACAAAGCATTATGTTGGTACTAACAACACCTCAGAGTACCCCTCTTCATATTTTCAAGCATGGTGATGGCTGCATCATGTTATGGGTATGCTGGTCATCGGAAAGGACTAGGGATTTTCTTTGTATAAAAAGAAACGGAATAGAGCTAAGCAGAGGCAAAATCCTAGAGGATAACGTGGTTCAGTCTGCGTTCCAACAGACACTTGGAGACAAATTCACCTTTCAGCAGGACAATAATCTAGAACACCAGGCAAATGTACACGGGAGTTGCTTAACAAGACAACATTGAATGTTCCTAAGTGGCCTAGTTACAGTTTTGACTTAAATCTGCTTGAAAATCAAATATTATTTGTCACGACCTGAATACTGACCTGAATACAATGGTGTAGAGACATTATTGTGAAATGCTTACTTACAAGACCTTAATCAACAATGCAGTTCAAGAAATAGAGTTGCGAAAATATTTACTAAATACAAAGTAACATAATAAAATAACAACAATGAGGCTATATACAAGGGGTAATTTGTAAATGTAGGCAGGGGTAAGGTGGCTATGGGGGGAGTCAACGCAAATAGTGTAGTTGGCCATTTGATTAATTGTTCAGCAGTCTTATGGCTTGGGGGTAGAAGCTGTTATGGAGCCTTTTGGACCCAGATTAGGCGCTCCGGTGCCGTGCGGTAGCACAGAGAACAGTCCATGACTTGGGTGACTGGAGTCTGACAATTGTTTGGGACTTCCTCTGACACCACCTAGTATATAGGTCCTGGATGAAAGGAAGCTTGGCCCCAGTGATGTACTAAGCCGTACGCACAACCCTCTGTAGCGCCTTACGGTTGGATGCCAAACAGTTGCCATACCAGGCGCTGATTCAACCGGACATATTCAAATCAACCCCATCCCAGACCGCTGTCCCCACATGCTTCAAGATGACCACCATTGTTCCTGTTGCCAAGAAAGCTAACTGAACTAAATGACTACTGCCCAGTAGCACTCACTTCTCTCAAGGATCTTATCACCTCCACCCTGTTACCCTAGACTCACTCCAATTTGCTTACCGCCCCAATAGGTCCACAGACGATGCAATCGCCATCACGCTGCACACTGCCCTATCCCATCTGGACAAGAGGAATGCCTATGTAAGAATGCTGATCATTGACTACCGCACAGCATTCAACACCATAGTACCCTCCAAACTCATCATTAAGCTTGAGACCCTGGATCTCGACCCCACCCTGTGCAACTGGGTCCTGGACTTCCTGACGGGCTGCCCCAGGTGGTGAAGGTAGGAAACAACATCTCCACTCCGCTGATCCTTAACACTGGGGCCCCACAAGGGTGTGTTCTCAGCCCTCTCCTGTACTCTCTGTTCACCCACGACTGCGTGGCCATGCACGGCTCCAACTCGATCATAAATTTCGCAGACGACACTAGTGGTAGGCTTGATTACCAACAACAACAAGACAGCCTCCAGGGAGGAGGTGAGGGCCCTCAGAGTGTAGTGTCAGGAAAATAACATCTCTCTCAATGTCAGCAAAACAAAAGAGATGATTGTGGACTTCAGGAAACAGCAAAGGGAGCACCCCCCCCCCCCATCTACATTGACGGGACAGCAGTGGAGAAGGTGTAAAGTTTTAAAGTTCCCCGGTGTACATATCACGGACAAACTGAAATGGTCCACCCACACAGACAGTGTGGTGAAGAACGCACAACAGCGCCTCTTCAACCACAGGAGGCTGAAAAAAACGTGGCTTGTCACCGAAAACCCTCACTAACTTTTACAGGTGCACAATTGAGAGCATCCTGGCGGGCTGTATCACTGCTTGGTACGGCAAATGCACTGCCTACAACTGCAGGACTCTCCAGAGGGTGGTGCGGTCTGCACAACGTATCACCAGGGGCAATCTACCTGCCCTCCAGGACATCTACAACACCCGATGTCACAGGAAGGCAAAAAAGATAATCAAGGACAATAACCAACAAGCCACTCGCTGTTCACACCGCTTCCATCCAGAAGGCGAGGTCAGTACAAGTGCATCAGAGCTGGGACAGAGAGATAGTAGCTGTTTTTCAATCTCAAGGCCATCAGATTGTTAAACAGCCACCATTAGCACAGAAGCGCCTGCCTACTTACAGACTTGATATCATTGGGCACTTTAATAAAAGGAACTAGTCACTTTAATAATGCCACTTAAAGAATGTTTACATATCTCGCATTACTGATCTCATATGTATATATACTGTATCCTTAACTATCTATTGCATCTTAGCCGCTCGGTCACTGCTCATCTATATATTTTATACTTATATAGTCTCATCCCATTCCTTTACTAGATTGTGTGTATTAGGTTTTGTTGTGGAATTTGTTAGATATTACCCCTTAGATACTGCTGCACTGTCGGATCTAGAAGCAAAAGCATTTCGCTACACTCGCAATAACATCTGCTAACCATGTCTATGTTCGCAATAAAATTTGATTTGAACCAGTCAGGATGATCTCAATAGTGCAGCTGTAGAACTTTGAGTATCTGGGGACCCATGCCAAATCTTTTCAGTCTCCTGAGAGGGGGAAATTTGTTATCATGCTCTCCTCACGACTGTCTTGGTGTGTTTTGGACCAAGATAGTTTCTTGGTGATGTGGACACCAAGGAACTTGAAACTCTCGACCCGCTCCATAACAGCCCTGTTGATGTGAATGGGGGCGCGTCCAGCCCTCCTTTTCGTGTAGTCCACGATCAGCTCCTTTGTCTTGATCATGTTGAGGGGGAGGTTGTTGTCCTGGCACTACACTGCCAGGTCTCCGACCTCTTCCCTATTGACTGTCTCATCGTTGTCGGTGATCAGGCCTACCACTGTTGTGTCATCAGCAAACTTAATGGTGTTGGAGTTGTGCCTGGCCACACAGTCATGGGTGAACAGGGAGTACAGGAGGGGAATTAGCATGCACCTAAGGGGCCCCCTGTTTAGGATCAGCATAGCGGATGTGTTGTTGCCTACCCTTACCACCTGGGGGCGGCCCGTCAGGAAGTCCAGGATCCAGTTGCAGAGGGAGGTGTTTAAGTCCCAAGGTCCTTAGCTTAGGGATAAGCTTTGTGGGCACGATGGTGTTAAACGCTGAGCTGTGGTCAATGAAAAATATTCTCACATAGGTGTTCCTTTTGTCCAGGTGGGAACGGCCAGTGTGGAGTGCGATTGAGATTAAGTCATCTGAGGATCTGTTAGGGCGGTATGCGAATTGGAGTGGATCTAGGGTTTATGGGATAATGGTGTTGATGTGAACCATGATCAGCCTTTCAAACCACTTCATGGCTACCAATATGAGTGCTACGGGGCGGTAGTCATTTAGGCAGGTTAACTTCGCTTTCTTCGGCACAGGGACAATAGTGGTCTGCTTGAAACATGTAGGAATTACAGACTCAGTCAGGGAGAGGTTGAAAATGTCAGTGAAGACGCTTGCCAGTTGGTCCACACATGCTTTGAGTACATGTCCAGGTAATCCGTCTGGCCCCGCAGCCTTGTGAATGTTGACCTGTTTAAAAGGTCTTGCACACATCGGCTACGGAGAGCGTGATCCCACAGATGTCCGGAACAGCTGGTGCTCTCATGCATGCGTCAGTTGCTTGCCTCGAAGCGAGCGTCATAAGGCATTTCGCCCATATGGTATGCTTGCGTCACTGGGCAGCGTGCGGCTGGGTTTCCCTTTGTAGTCCGTAATAGTTTGCAAACTCTGCCACATCCGACAAATGTCAGAGCCGGCGTAGTAAGATTCAATCTCAGTCCTGTATTGACGCTTGCTTGTTTGATGGTTAATCTGAGGGCATAGTGGTTCGTATAAGCGTCTGGATTAGTGTCCCGCTCCTTGAAAGCGGCAGCTCTAGCCTTTAGCTCGGTACAGATGTTGCCTGTAATCCATGGCTTCTGTTTGGGATATGTACGTACAATCACTGTGGGGACGGCGTCGTCGATGCACTTATTGAAGAGGCCGATGACTGATGTGGTTTTCTCCTCAATGCCATTGGATGAATCCCGGAACATATTCCAGACTGTGCTAGCAAAACAGTCCTGTAGCGTAGCATCCGAATTAGAGGTCGACCGATTATGATTTTTTCAACGCCGATACCGATTATAGGAGGACCAAAAAAAGCCAATACCGATTAATCAGCCAATTTTAAATGTATTTATTTATTTGTAATAATGACAATTACAACAATACTGAATGAACACTTATTTTAACTTAATATAATACATCAATAAAATCAATTTAGCCTCAAATAAATAATGAAACATGTTCAATTTGGTTTAAATAATGCAAAAACAAAGTGTTGGAGAAGAAAGTAAAAGTGCAATATGTGCCATGTAAAAATGCTAAAGTTTCAGTTCCTTGCTCAGAACATGAGAACATAATGAAGGCTGGTGGTTCCTTTTAACATGAGTCTTCAATATTCCCAGGTAAGAAGTTATAGGTTGTATTATTATAGGAATTATAGGACTATTTCTCTCTATACCATTTGTATTTCATATACTTTTGACTATTGGATGTACTTATAGGCACTTTAGTATTGCCAGTGTAACAGTATAGCTTCCGTCCCTCTCCTCGCCCCTACCTGGGCTCGAACCAGGAACACATCGACAACAGCCACCCTCGAAGCATCGATATCCATCGCTCCACAAAAGCCGTGGCCCTTGCAGAGCAAGGGGAACAACTACTTCAAGGTCTCAGAGCGAGTGACGTCACCGATTGAAACGCTATTAGCGCGCACCCCGCTAACTAACTAGCCATTTCACATCGGTTACACCAGCCTAATCTCGGGAGTTGATAAGCTCAGCTCAGTGCTTGAAGCACAGGGAAGAGCTGCTGGCAAACGCACGAAAGTGCTGTTTGAATTAACGCTTACGAGCCTGCTGCTGCCTACCACCGCTCAGTCAGACTGCTCTATCAAATCATAGACTTAATTATAACATAATAACACACAGAAATACGAGCCTTAGGTCATTAATATGGTCAAATCCAGAAACTATCATTTCGAAAACAAAACATTTATTCTTTCAGTGAATTGCGGAACCGTTCCGTATTTTATCTCACGGGTGGCATCCATAAGTCTAAATATTCCTGTTACATTGCACAACCTTCAATGTTATGCCATAATTACGTAAAATTCTCGCAACGAGCCAGGCGGCCAAACTGTTGCATATACCCTGACTATGCGTGCAAAGAACGCAAGAGAAGTGACACAATTTCCCTAGTTTAATATTGCCTGCTAACCTGGATTTCTTTTAACTAAATATGCAGGTTTAAAAAAAAATACACTTCTGTGTATTGATTTTAAGAAAGGCATTGGTGTTTATGGTTAGGTACATTCGTACAACGATTGTGCTTTTTTCACAAATGCACTTTTGTTAAATCCTCCCCCGTTTGGCTAAGTTGGCTGTCTTTGTTAGGAATTGCTGCATATACCCTGACTGCGTCGCACAGAACGCAAGAGAAGTGACACAATTTTCCTAGTTAAAAGAAATTCATGTTAGCAGGCAATATTATCTAAATATGCAGATTAAAAATATATACTTGTGTATTGATTTTAAGAAAGGCGTTGATGTTTACGGTTAGGTACACATTGGTGCAACGACTTTTCGCGAATGCGCTTGTTAAACCACCCGTTTGGCGAAGTAGGCTATGATTCAATGATAAATTAACAGGCACCGCATCGATTATATGCAACGCAGGACAAGCTAGATAAACTAGTAATATCATCAACCATGTGTAGTTAACTACACTGCTCAAAAAAATAAAGGGAACACTTAAACAACGCAATGTAACTCCAAGTCAATCACACTTCTGTGAAATCAAACTGTCCACTTAGGAAGCAACACTGATTGACAATAAATTTCACATGCTGTTGTGCAAATGGAATAGACAAAAGGTGGAAATTATAGGCAATTAGCCAGACACCCCCAATAAAGGAGTGATTCTGCAGGTGGTGACCACAGACCACTTCTCATTTCCTATGCTTCCTGGCTGATGTTTTGGTCACTTTTGAATGCTGGCGGTGCTCTCACTCTAGTGGTAGCACGAGACGGAGTCTACAACCCCCACAAGTGGCTCAGGTAGTGCAGCTCATCCAGGATGGCACATCAATGTGAGCTGTGGCAAGAAGGTTTGCTGTGTCTGTCAGCGTAGTGTCCAGAGCATGGAGGCGCTACCAGGAGACAGGCCAGTACATCAGGAGACGTGGAGGAGGCCGTAGGAGGGCAACAACCCAGCAGCAGGACCGCTACCTCCGCCTTTGAGCAGGAGGAGCACTGCCAGAGCCCTGCAAAATGATCTCCAGCAGGCCACAAATGTGCATGTGTCAGCATATGGTCTCACAAGGGTTCTGAGGATCTCATCTCGGTACCTAATGGCAGTCAGGCTACCTCTGGCGAGCACATGGAGGGCTGTGCGGCCCCACAAAGAAATGCCACCCCACACCATGACTGACCCACCGCCAAACCGGTCATGCTGGAGGATGTTGCAGGCAGCAGAACGTTCTCCACGGCGTCTCCAGACTCTGTCACGTCTGTCACATGTGCTCATGTGCTCAGTGTGAACCTGCTTTCATCTGTGAAGAGCACAGGGCGCCAGTGGCGAATTTGCCAATCTTGGTGTTATCTGGCAAATGCCAAACGTCCTGCACGGTGTTGGGCTGTAAGCACAACCCCCACCTGTGGACGTCGGGCCCTCATACCACCCTCATGGAGTCTGTTTCTGACCGTTTGAGCAGACACATGCACATTTGTGGCCTGCTGGAGGTCATTTTGCAGGGCTCTGGCAGTGCTCCTCCTGCTCAAAGGCGGAGGTAGCGGTCCTGCTGCTGGGTTGTTGCCCTCCTACGGCCTCCTCCACGTCTCCTGATGTACTGGCCTGTCTCCTGGTAGCGCCTCCATGCTCTGGACACTACGCTGACAGACACAGCAAACCTTCTTGCCACAGCTCGCATTGATGTGCCATCCTGGATGAGCTGCACTACCTGAGCCACTTGTGTGGGTTGTAGACTCCGTCTCATGCTACCACTAGAGTGAGAGCACCGCCAGCATTCAAAAGTGACCAAAACATCAGCCAGGAAGCATAGGAAATGAGAAGTGGTCTGTGGTCACCACCTGCAGAATCACTCCTTTATTGGGGGTGTCTTGCTAATTGCCTATAATTTCCACCTTTTGTCTATTCCATTTGCACAACAGCATGTGAAATTTATTGTCAATCAGTGTTGCTTCCTAAGTGGACAGTTTGATTTCACAGAAGTGTGATTGACTTGGAGTTACATTGTGTTGTTTAAGTGTTCCTTTTATTTTTTTGAGCAGTGTAGTAATTATGTTAAGATTGATTGTTTTTTATAAGATATGTTTAATGCTAGCTATCACCTTACCTTGGCTCTTTGCTGCACTCTCATAACAGGTAGTCAGCCTGCCACGCAGTCTCCTCGTGGAGTGCAATGTAATCGGTCATGATCGGTGTCAGAAAATGCTGATTACCAATTGTTATGAAAACTTGAAATCGGCCCCAATTAAATCGGCCATTCCGATTAATTGGTCGACCTCTAATACGCATCATCTGACCCCTTCCGTATTGAGCGTGTCACTGGTACTTCCTGCTTTAGTTTTTGCTTGTAAGCAGGAATCAGGAGGATAGAATTATGGTCAGATTTGCCAAATGGAGGGCGAGGGAGGGCTTTGTACGTGTGTGTCTCCATGTGTGGAGTAAAGGTGGTCTAGAGTTTCTCCCCCTTTGGTTGCACATGTGACATGCTTGTAAAAATTACGGTAAATGGATTTAAGTTTGCCTACATTAAAGTCCCCGGACACTAGGATCGCCGCTTCTGGATGAGCATTTTCTTGTGCGATCTTAGTACCAGTATCGGATTGTGATGGTAAATAGACAGCTACGAAAAATATAGATGAAAACTTGGTTGACTTGCTTAGTTAAATAAAGGGAGAAAAAAAATTTACCAAAAAAAATGTGGTCTACAGCTTATCATAAGGTACTCAACCTCAGGTGAGAAATACCTCGACTTCCTTAATATTAGACATCGTGCACCCGCTGTTATTGACAAATAGACACACCACCACCCCTCTTCTTACCGGACGTAGCTGTTCTGTCCTGCCGATGCACGGAAAACCCAGCCAACTGTTTATTATCCGTGTCGTCGTTCAGCCACGACTCGGTGAAACATACGATTTCACAGGTTTTAAATGTCTCGTTGGTAGGATAGTCTTGAACGGAGCTCATCCAGTTTATTCTCCAGGTGATTTCATGTTGGCCAATAGAACAGATGGTAGAGGCGGGTTACCAAATAGGGCTATCTTGTCACAACAATTGATTGGCTCAAACGCATTAACTTCTTAAAACTTCTTCGGGATCGGTGTCCCTTCCATGGGATGGTTGAGCTAACGAAGGCTAATGCGATTAGCATGAGGTTGTAACTAACAAGAACATTTCCCAGGACATAGACATGTCTGATATTGGCAGAAAGCTTAAATTCTTGTTAATCTAACTGCACTGTCCAATTTACAGTAGCTATTACAGTGAAAGAAAACCATGCTATTGTTTGAGGAGAGTGCACAATTTTGAACATGAAGTTATTAACAAATTAGGCACATTTGGACAGTCTTCATACAAATTTTTGAACCGAATTGCAATGGTGCATTGGATCAGTCTAAAACTTTGCAAATACACTGCTGCCATCTAGTGGCCAAAATGTAGATTGCACCTGGGCTGGAATAATAATAATACATTATCTCTTGCATTTCAAAGATGGAACAAAAAAAATACAAAAGAACGGTTGTTTTTTTCTTTGTATTATCTTTTCCCAGATCTATTGTGTTATATTCTCCTACATTCCTTTCACATTTCCACAAACTTCAAAGTGTTTCCTTTCAAATGGTACCAATAATATGCATATCTTTGCTTCCTGAGCTACATGCAGTTAGATTTGGGTATGTCATTTTAGGCGAAAATTGAGAAAAAAACGGGGGTGGATCCTTAAAAAAAACAAATACACTTTTATCAAGGCACACCTGTTAACTTCGCTGGGATATGTGGGACAGTAGCGTCCCACTTGGCCAAAAGCCAGACAAAATGTAGCGCGCCAAATTCAAATATATTACTATAAAAATCTATCTTTCATGAAATCACACATGAAAGACACCAAATTAAAGCTACACATGTTGTGAATCCAGCCAACATGTCTGATTTCAAAAAGGATTTATGTGGAAAGCACACCAAACAATTATGTTAGCTCAGTACATAGTCACAGAAAAACACAGCCATTTTCCCAGCAAAAGATAGTCACAAAAAGCAGAAATAGAGATAAAATGAATCACTAACCTTTGATGATCTTCATCAGATGACACTCATAGTACATCATGTTACACAATACATTTATGTTTTGTTCGATAATGTGCATATTTATACCCACAAATCTCGGTTTACATTGGCGCCATGTTCAGAAATGCCTCCAAAATATCCGGAGAAATTGCAGAGAGCCACGTCAAATAACCGAAATACTCATCATAAACTTTAATGAAAGATACATGTTTGACATATAATTAAATCTACACTTGTGCTTAATGCAACCGCTGTGTCAGATTTCAAAAAGACTTTACGTAATAAGCACACCATGCAATAATCTGAGACGGCGCTCAAACATAACATTTCTCCGCCATGTTGGAGTCAACAGAAATACGAAATTACATCATAAATATTCCCTTACCTTTGATTATCTTCATCAGAATGCACTCCCAGGAATCCTAGTTCCACAATAAATTGTTGTTTTGTTCAATAATGTCCATTACTTATGTCTAAGTAGCTACTTTTGATAGCATGTTTAGTGCACATGTCCAAACACTCGCGCAAATGCAGGCGAACTCGGACGAAAACCTCAAAAAGTTATATAACAGGTCGAAAAAACTGGTCAAACTAAGTAGAGAATCAATCTTCAGGATGTTGTTATCATATATATCCAATAACGTTCCAACCGGAGCATTCCTTCATGTCTGTAGAAGTTATGGAATGCAAGGCGATATCATGAGGAAAGCGCGTGACCAGGAACTGGCATTCTGCCAGACCAATGACTGAAACTCCTCCCATCCGGCCCCACATCACACTAGAGGCTTCATTCCACGTTCTACAGACGGTTGACATCTAGTGGAAGGCGTAGGAAGTGCAAACAGATCCATATCTCACAGGGAATTGAATCGGCGATGACTTGAACATTGACCAGTCTCAGAATTCTCACTTCCTGTTTGGATTATTTCTTAGGTTTTTGCCTGCCATATGAGTTCTGTTATACTCACAGACATCATTCAAACCGTTTTAGAAACCTCAGAGTGTTTTATATCCAATAGTAATAATAATATGCATGTATTAGCATCTGGGACAGAGTAGGAGGCAGTTCACTATGGGCACGCAATTCATCCAAAAGTGAAAATGCTGCCCCCTATCATAAATAAGTTAATTGAAATGCATTCCAGGTGACTAGGTCATGAAGCTGGTTGAGAGAATGCTAAAAGCTAAAAGTGTGCAAAGCTGTCACCAAAGCAAAGGGTGGCTACTTTGAAGAATATCAAACATAAAATATATTTTGATTAACACTTCTTTGGTTACTACATGATTCCATATGTGTTATTCCATAGTTTAGATGTCTTCACTATTATTCTACAATGTAGAAAAGAGTAAAAAGAAAAGAAAAACCCCAGAATGAGTAGGTGTGTCCAAACTTTTGACTAGTACTGTATATATACACACACACACACACACACACAGATAACGGAATATAATTACTCAGACACACACACCTGGCTGGTAGCATGGATGAACTCCTGGGCTTTGGCTCTACTTGCGATATTGGCCTCTTCCATCTTAAACAGCAGAGCTGTCACTGAAATACAGAGAGCATGGGGTTAGTAAAACCTTATACATATTATATACACTTCATAGTAGCAACAGGAATACACAAAAACATACCAAAACTCCACTTGTTGACATTATTATAATGAATGCTACTGACAGAGACTTACATGCTAAAACTCCTCCGGCCGTGCAGTCCACTCCTGTCTGCAGACTCCAGGGGAGGGTAGGGGCAGCAGGAGGGGGAGGAGGCGGCGGTGGCAGCTTGTTGGCCGAGGAGGAAGAAACAGAAGAGGAGGAAGAGGAGGAGGGGTCTGTGGAGGAAGGAGGAAGGGAGAGCGAGGCGAGGGCAGAGCCAGATGAGGAGGAACAAGGGGGTGAGGCCAGGGATTTGGGGCCTTCGTCTAGAGGGAGGGGCTTCATGTTGGAGGGGCCGTACTGTGAGAGGCCTCCCCCCTGGGAGGAGGGTAGGGACGAGGGACTGGGGGGGGACAGGTTGAGGGTGCTCTGGGTCTGAGCGGGGCAGTCCTCGGGTAGGAAAGAGGGCTCAGGGGTCTTACAGCTGCTGTCCACTGTCTGAGAGTCGGGAGACGACTCCCGAACATCACGTGAGGCGGTGAGGGAGGGCGGAGGGGTGTGGGGGGGTGAGGAGGACGGGGGGAGGACACTGGTGGAAGAGGATGATGAAGAGGATGAGGAAGGGGTTGGACCAGCTGGACCAGAGTGCGGACTGGAGGGTTTAGCCCCCACTCCTAATTGGATGTCGGAGGAAGACCCACCCCAGCCGCCGCCCTCAGAGCTACAGTTGGCCATAGCGCCATCCACGTCCGTCAAACCGCTGGCTAAGCCTTTCTCTCCCCGCGTCTTCTTCGCCAGCCGCCTCCTACGCTTGTTTGCTAGGGACAATGAGGGCGAAGACGCCGAGGAGGATGTGGAGGTGGTAGAGCTGGGCTTGGCCTTCTTGGACTTCAGCGCTGCCACCGTGGGATTAGCCAGCAAGGAGGAAGGTGGAACGGCCAGGGAACTGCTTTTGCCCACCTTCCCCAGGTCCTTGTTGCGTCCACTTAGCAATAGAGGCTCAGAGCAGGGCTTGAGGAACGGAGACCTGCTCTCATTGTCCCTCCTAAAGACCACGGCAATGGAGCCTCCCACCACTGGCAACCCAGAGCCCCCTACTGGCCCGCCCACACCGAGGAGCTCCATGCCCACCTTCCCCGAGCCCACCGGGCCCCCCGTGGTGCTGCTCACGCCCTCGCGCACCAGCACTGACACTTTTGACTGCAGCTTGGCTTTCCTCCCACCCCCACTTAATTTCTTGGACCTGCCAGAGCGACCAGACTCTTTCTTTCCTCCTTTTTCCCCACGCTCTTTCTCCTTCCCTATCTTCCGCCCTCGTTTGGCCGAGGGGAGGGTGGCTGGGGCGGAGGCCAGGCCGGGGGTGGCCTGGGTTGGGGATAGTGAGGAGGTGGAGAGCCCCTTGCCTTTGGGTCGAACCGAGGAGGAAGAGGACGACTTGGACTGACCAGCTTTCTTGCCCGTTCGTGATTTCTTCTTGAAGTGGTGGCGTCCAGGTTTGGTAGCGGTCTTGGGTTTGGCGCTGAGGGCAGCGGGTTCCAGAAGCTGGGGAGGGGAGTCTTCTATAGAAGGGTAGTCTGAATCCAGAGCCTCCCCGTCCAGAGAGCGCATGTCTATCTCCAGTTTGTCTGAGAAGTGGTCCGAGTCATAGCCATGGTAATGTGACGGCGGCGAGAGGGAAAGGCTCCCACGCCGGCCAATCCTGTCGTCTAACTCTTCGTCCGAGCGCCGACGGCTCTTCTTCTTCCTCTTGTGGGGCTTTTCGGAGCCCTGGGAGGGGCTGCGGGGGGAGGATGGAGCCAGTGGGGGGGATCCGGGGAGAGTGGTGGTGGTGGTGGTGGTGACCGTGATGGTGCGCTTGATTGCGAACAGGTCAGAGCCATTGAGATCCTGGATGGATGGCGGCACCACGGGTCGACCATCTCGACGTCTCTCCCTGTCCCTTTCTCTGTCCTGGTGCCTTTCACTGTGCCTTTCTCTGTCCTGGTGCCTGTCCCTTTCCCGGTGCCTTGGTTCTATGCTTCCTTTGGACCTCTTGGAGCTGCCTCTTTCTCGGCTGGTCGATTTGCGGACGCCGTCTCGCTCTCTTTCCCTCTTTATCCGGCTAGAGTGTCCATCCCTCTCCCTTCTCCGGGTGTCGTCTTTCTTTCTGTCCTTGTCTCGATCGCCGTCTCGATCGCCGTCTCGTTCCCCATCTCTGTGTCTGTACCGGTCTCTGTTATTCTCTCTGTCTCTGTCCCTGTCTCTCTCTCTGTGTCGGTCCTCTGAAGTGTTTGACCAGGAGCGGCCACCGTGGGCCTGCTGCACTGAGGTGTTTTGTGAGCGGTGGCGTGCTGAAGATTCCGGGGTGCTCCGTCGTCTCTTCTTCCTCTTCCTGCTGTCGCTTCTGCTGCTCCTCCCTCTCTCCTCCTCCACTTTTGTTTTCTTCTCTTTCTCACTCCGCCGCCCCCTCTCCCTGTGTCTTTCCTTCCTCTCACCACCACCACCATCCTTTTCTTTCCTTTTCTTCCTCCTCCTCTCCTCCTCCTCCTCTACCTTGCACTCCTTTCGCTTGCGCCGCTCCCTCTCCTTGGAGCTCTTGGAGGACTTGCGGCTCTTGTCCTTCTCGGCAGTGAGCGGGGAGGGGGCCAGAGGGACGGTGTGAGGAGACGGTGGGAGGTGCTGAGGCGAGAGGGAAGAGGGGAAGGAGGAGCGGTATCTCGCCTTACGCCGGCTGACCAGCTTCCTCCTCAGATCTCCCGCCCCGACCACCACCACCTCTTCTTCTTCTTCTTCTTCCTCCTCCTCCTCCTCCTCCATGGGCTCCCCATCCTCCCTGCCAGGCATCACCGGCCCCGCCCAGTCCCCCTCAGCCCGCACCGACACAAAGCTATCCCCGTCCAACACCCTCAGGATCCTCTCCGGCTTGGCTCCCCTGTGGAGGAAAGGACTGCCAGAGGAGATGGGGAGGACGAGAGGAAGAACTCCTTCCCGGCCTCTCTCCTCCCTCTTTCCTCCATCCCTCTCGGTGGCCCCAACAATCTCACCCTCCTCAATCTCAGAGTGGTCCGAGTGGTTCGCCTTCTCTCTCCTGTCCCGTACTTTCACCCGGGGCTCTTTGGTTCGGTCCAGCCTCCTCCGAAGGGGGAGAGGGAGGGAGCGTGGTGAGAGCGGGGGAACAGAGAAAGCGTCCGTGGAGTCTGGAGGAGCATTGTCTTTCTCCTCTCCTCCTGTCCTCCCCATCTCTGCCTTCCTTCTCTTCCCTCTGGCATCGCTCCCCTTGCTGCTCACGCTGTTCCCTCTCTCCCTCCCTCCCCCCGTCTCTCGCTCCTCTTCCTCTCTCTCTGAGGGGGGAGAGCCGGTCGGATCAAAGGGGTCGTACTTTTCCCCTTCCTCCTCCGCCGCTCCTTCCTCCCTCTCTCCTTCCGTGGGGTGAAATGGGTCGTAGATCTCCGTCTCGAGCTCTTTTTGTCCGTCGGTGCCCACAAGGGGTGAGAGGCATAACAAGGGATCTGAGGAGGAGAAAGAGGGATCAGAGTGAGAGGAGGGGGGAGCCAGGGAGGCGGAAGTGGAGGACACCACGTCACCCATCATCATGCTGTTGGCCCTTCCCTCCTGGATATCGTTGTGGTAGCTGGTTGCCACGGCACCAGGAGAGGAGGATGAAGAGGAAGGTGGGGAGGCGGGAGAGGAGGAAGATGTGGAGGAGGGCAGGGGGCTCTTGGCAGTCTCTGTGATCCCGTGAGGAGGAGGGACAGCAGGCATCCCTTTAAGGCCTGGGATTTTAGTTAAGTCCATGGCCAGGATGGGAGCTGGTCCTGGGGTAAGCTGTAATCCAGAACTCCCTGGAGCCTGGGGTTGTGGGTGGAGGAGGGATACTGAGGGCCGGGGATCAAAGAGTAACCCTGAAAGATGAGACAAGAAATGTTAGGCCTTTATCAACTACCTGGGGCCCACAATCTGTCAAGTGTGTGTGTGTGTTTGGGGGAAGTAGAGTACTGTATGTGTGTATTAGAGTTGGTACAAAGTATTTACCTGTCTTCCTGCTGCCTATACCAGGGGTGACAGTGGACAGGAGACTGAGCAGTGACGAGCCTTCCACTCTCACCTCAGCTGTCAACTCCACTACAAGGTCAGAACTGGAATACAAATACATCACTCATGAAACCACGCACAGTGGAACTGGCACATCTAAATTCCCTGTTATGTAATTCATTATATAGGGTGTCTCACTCTCCATACATTTCAGCTTACTTTTCACTCTGACATCCTCTCTTTAGCCAGGCATGTGATTTTGACCCCAATTTAGCTGTCCCAGACAAGTTTGAAATCGGAGACAAAATACCCATGGTGTTGCCTACTCGAAGCTCGCAGCTGTCACCGATGCTCGTTTAATGTGAGCGAGTCAGAAAATAAATCTGAGGGCTACCGATCCGTCTTTGAGACATCCCGATATGTTCTAAAATTTTGGATTTTATTGTCATAAAATCTGCACTGCTCTTGTAGAGTGAGATGTTTAAAGACAAGTTGAGAACGGTGATCAGCAATAGCCAATGAGATCCTACCAGTGATGACATTTCGCATCAGCTAGAATGTGTACAAGAGCGATGACTACTACTAGCATGCATTTGTACTTGCCTTTAACCAAAGCGTCAAATCATTACAGCTCTGAAGTTGACAAGCAATGTTACTCAATTCAAAATGTATTGGCTTGACATTTCAACTCTGTATGGCAAGCGTGAATGTCTGACTGAAAACGTTTATGAGGCGGCTTTGAGCAACAGTTCGTTCTAGCTAATCTAATTACATCTTTTTCGAGAGACAGTGTGGTATCGCGAATCCTCACGACCAAGGGAAGAATTTTATAGTGTGTGACCCCCGTCTCTGCCACTTCGTTGTTTCGGCGGGGGTTGCAGTAATGCCAGCTCCCTATATGAAGGGGACAGACAGACAAACAAACACACACATTAATAGCTGCTACAGTCAATGGAAGAGCTTTAAAAAAAAACACACACACACACACACTATAACACTCACCAGTTCGCTAGGCTCGTCATCTGGGTTCTCCCTATCACCTTGGTAACACGTCAACCTCGTCCTACTCCTTTCTTCATCCTTCTCTGGAGTCTTTGTCTGATGATACATAACTTAAGTCAAATCAAATTTTGAAGAATCTTGCAGTGTCGTGTATTGCGATGTTAGCTAGCTATCTAATTAGCCATTGCATTAACTGGCAGAGGCAAGCTAACGTTAGCTGTTGCAAAATACCTGGATCATGCCGCACTCTCGTCTGTTGCTTGCAACACCAGTTGACCTGGCTGGTAAACTACATAAACTAACTTAACTAGCAAATACACTTGATCACTGAAAACTAGTTATAATCGTCACGTTTTCACTGGAATCAGATTCGTCGCTAGCTAGCCAGACCTGCCAGAAATAGCAGTAACGTTAGCTAGCTAGCCAGGTTTGATAACGTTAGCTCTCCTCCTAGCTACACCAGTCAAATACATACCTTAGATCCAGTTATATGTTTTGTCCGTTTAAATCCACAATCTTCAAATAACCTTTATTTTCTAAAACGTGAAATGTACGTTTAAAATACACTATTAAAGGTTGAGATATTGTTAAAAGCACAATAAGAGGCCCATCCCATCCATCGCCGACATTTTACTTCCCTTCACTTGAAACAAGGGCCGATGGGAATTGACGTTTTTCGTTGATCGGGTTAATTTTGGGGATGACTTCTTCTTCTTCTTCTATGAGGTTTAACGGCGGTTGGCATCCAATTTGTTTCATTACCGCCACCTACTAGACTGGAGTACAACTCCCTTATACTTTACTTGAAAAAGAAAAATGTACTAAATAAGTACCCTACCATCTAACACTATACTCACAAATTTCAAAATTATATTAAATCAAATTAACACCCCTCCTACTCCACTAATTGAATGTATTTATTCCTACCTCATGTCATCACACTGAAAGGATGGGACATCACCACTTAACACATCCTGTAACTCTTCTGCTGTCAAGTCTCGCACACCGAAATACCTCTCTGCAGCTGCCACCACAACCTCAATTTTCTGACACTTCTGATCCATCCCTGCAGTATAATTAATAACCATTGCTATAAATGCTAAAAATCCAATCTTACTGACAATTAACACATTCCACTACTTTCCCCAATACTACACATTCCTTTGTCTCATGCCCTTCTGCACATTTTTCACACCTTGGACCCTTCCTTCTACACACTGCTGCCACATGCCCATAAGCTTGACACCTGTAACATCTTAATGTATTCGGCACATACGCTCGTACAGGATAACTTATATATTCTAACTTCACTTTGTCAGGCAAAGACTCAACTTCAAAACTCAAAATAACAGACAATGACTCTTCTGTTTCCCCACTCTCGCCACCCTATCTGTGTCGCATCAAACGACAAGCATCACATACACCGGGAATCTTTGCCCCCAAACATTTATATCTACTGCTACCCCAGTTATCACGCCTTTCATTCGTGCCCTTTTCTTGAGAACGAAACAATTCACTTTTCTTGCGCCCATTCGTTTTACTTCGAGCACATTCTTCCTCTGCCCAACAGACACAAACAATTATCACTAGATGACTTCTAGTTACCCTCACCGATTCCACATGACCCAACTCTTTTTTTCACCCACCGTGAAACCACAAATGGATCAGCCAAAAGGCAAGAGTCCACTTTTTCTATAAACTTCACTCCTACTGTCACAGACTCTTCTTCATCCTTATCCTCGGTGCATACCTCAGTCTCTGATAACTTTACCGCACCTACCACCTCCGATACTTCACCCTCATTCACTTCCATTTCTCCTCCTGTCTTCAGCTTCCTCTGCTTACACTTTCTACCATTCTTCTTTGACAAACCATCTCCCTTTTTCCCACTATTTTTATCCGACTCAAGCTCACCCTCTTCTTCCCTCACTCTCTTAGATATTTTCTCCCTCTCTTTTTCCCTCCATTCCTTCTCCGTTTTCCAAGTACACGTCTCCTTATGATAATACGGCCGCTCCATCCCTGACACCCATCTTGTACTTGCTTTCTCTAAGGACTCCATTTTCCCTTGTGGAGTTCTGCTCATGTCCCCAATAACGTGCCTACAACAACGCAGCTGGGCCTTCCAACCTTCCAATACAATTCACACCAGTCCACTTCCTCGGAAATCTCCCACTAGCAAAGCCAGGAAGTAACAACCTTTTGGGGATGACAACCTTCCAAATGCTATTTGAAAGATCCTGCTCAAAATAAATACTTTTCCCGACAATAAATCTACATGTGTATTTATTCCTGAAGATTATAATTTTTCCCGTTTCGATGATTGAATATCATGCATTTATGTTTAACAAATAATTAGGACTACACACTATTTTATTGTTCACATGTGAATTGACTTTCAAACATTTTTGACCCCCATATCATTTTACTGTATATACTTTGCACTGGTGTAAACCCATGCTAAATGTGTCTCAAAGTGTTCTGTGGTTCTCCTTGCTTGTTGGCCTTTGGGCTTCAAACTAGTACAGCAACAGCGTTCCTAAGTATTGCAGTAGTTTTCCAGGTCATAGTAGTTTCAGTAGCCCCTCTTTAACCACTTCCATCTCTGACACTTGGAAGCCGAAGTAGGGGAATGGGTGCACTCCACAGCATTGACGCGCGGGCCACGGGGGTCCGGGCGCACCCGGCCAAAGTTGTAGACCCCATGGTTGCCCACTTGTAGAAATGCCCTGGTTGGTTGGGCTTAAAACCGTCCGTCCGTAGGGTTAACCTGTTGAAGCTAACGTCGAATAGACACACGTATACAGCAGCAACACATGCAAAACGACTACGCTGAACTTGCCACAGCTTTGAAAGTAGAATTCAAAGCTGTTTGGGAAAGTTTTTTAAACTTTCCCAAACAAATGCCGTTTTGACCCCTTTCCCAACATTTTACAGAAAAAAATGTCTGCTATATGAAATCTTCCCCTACTTGTCTGCTTTTCAAGTACGAAGTCGGATTTCAAATCGGGGCTACCAATCTGTAAATAGAGCTATTTTCGTAACCCATCGCATGTCTTTCTGGCTTCGGTAAAACATGTAAGAAGTTAGCAGATTCATTCAATTCAAAACAACTATTATTTTGACCACTAAACCAAAGAGTTTGACAAAAATATATTGGATTAAAACTTCCTCTACTTCTCTGCTTGTCAAATGCGGAGAAGGTTTGTTCAGTATGCAACTTACGTTACAGCAGTTTTACTAAATGAACTACCATGTGTTTTTTAGAACTTAGCAGATTCATTCATGGGGCGGCAGGGTAGCCTAGTGGTTAGAGCGTTGGACTAGTAACCGAAAGGTTGCAAGTTCAAATCCCCGAGCAGACAAGGTACAAATCTGTCGTTCTGCCCCTGAACAGGCAGAACCCACTGTTCCTAGGCCGTCATTGAAAATAAGAATTTGTTCTTAACTGACTTGCCTAGTTAAATAAAGGTAAAATAAAAATGCAATACCATGTGTTTTTTAAACTTTCCCAAACAAATGCCGTTTTGACCCCTTTCCCAACATTTTACAGAAAAAACCCATCGCATATCTTTCTGGCTTCGGTAAAACATGTAAGAAGTTAGCAGATTCATTCAATTCAAAACAACTATTATTTTGACCACTAAACCAAAGAGTTTGACAAAAATATATTGGATTAAAACTTCCTCAGAGAAGGTTAATTCAGCGTATAGGAGGTCTCCTCCTTGGGTTTTTTGTCTGCCGAAACGTACAAGTGTGACAGACTGACATGGCGGGTATGGGCACATGGTAATCAACTGAGACACCGGATCCTCATACGTTACGAGACTCGAGGAGTTTGCCTGATCCTAACCCACTATGTATCTACAAGGACGCTGGACGGAACTCCAAGGGCGGATGCATGACAACCGTAGAGGGCTTGCCTTCTGGGTTGGGAGCTAGGATCCTGGAAGGGAATAACTCTTAATTATACTCATGATTGAAAACATCCAGGACAAAAAGACAGACGGACACGGAAGTAAATACATAGACAACATGGAGCCAAAAAAGAAGGATACGATGGGGAGTAACTCCTAGGTTGAACTATGCTTTCAACTTCCGTTTACAAACAGACCTTGAAAAACCTACCTAAACCTAACTCTAATCCTAACCTTAACCCTAACATTAACCATTCTAACCCTAACCTCAACCATCCCTTAAACCTGTCAGAACCCGTAGTGTTTGGGTAGCTATCCAAAGCATCCTCTATCCTCTAGGAACGTGTCAGTATTGTTTGGCTGACCTGGAACGGGGTCAAAGGTGGGGAAGTTTTTCACGAGTTTGTCAAGGCGTTCCGTGCCAAGCGGGGGGAGAGGGTCGACTTCATCCTGTGGGGAAATAGGGGCCGAAAGGCCAAGAGAAGAAGCCAAGCTTTGGCTTTTTTGTTGAAGAGGCGCAATATTACTCTGTGCCGAATGGCCAAGAGGAGAAGACTGAGGGACACATGTCTCACTACCAGGCTATCTTCTCTGTATTGTTCCAATTTCTAATCTGTGAAACATTCCTTATTTTGCTGTCTGTCTCTGTCCATTTACTAGTCAAAGTTCACAATATAATCCATGGCCTATTGTACTGTGAAAAGAGGGAGAGAGAGAAAGAGGTGAGGGAGATTAGATTAGACTACATACAGGGTTTAGGAGAGAGAAACTGCACAGAGAAACGCAGAGAGACAAAGAGACAAGACCAAGGTTGCTACCTGTATCCTGCCATTGAAGGGACACCTGGTTTGTTGGTTGTAGATGTAGGTAGAATGTGTGCTGCTATTGCATGACTTAAGATGATAGTATTGAGTCTTGTACGCTAGGATAAAAATAAAGTAATGCTTGATCACACTGCTCTGGTTCAGCATTGTAATTGTGTGTGTGTGTGTGTGTGTGTGTGTGTGTGTGTGTATGTGTGTGTGTGTGTGTGTGTGTGTGTGTGTGTGTGTGTGTGTGTGTGTGTGTGTGTGTGTGTGTGTGTGTGTGTGTGTGTGTGTGTGTGTGTGTGTGTGTGTGTGTGTGTGTGTGTGTGTGTGTGTGTGTGTGTGTGTGTGTGTGTGTGTGTGTGTGTGTGTGTGTGTGTGTGTGTGTGTGTGTGTGTGTGTGTGTGTGTGTGTAATCATGCATATGGATTTGGAGAGGATCATTCAGTGCATCAAACAAGGAGACCAGGACAGTGTCCAGAAACACCTGGACCACTACAACACTCAAGTACTTCACTGCCTGTGTTACTATGACTACCACACTACTGTAAACAACTGTCCGTAACCATGACTACCATACCATGGGGTTGTCTGTTTCCATAACTACAATACTCCATGACTGCACCATGTATCCTTGACTGTATTGTTATACCCTCTCCTCCTCTTTCTCTTTCCAATTATCTTTATCCCTCCCTCCCACATATCCCCCCATCTTCTCCACAGTATGCTGAATGCTGCTTCTTCAATATTGAGGAGAGGGAAAGAAGCAAGTTGAGGACGAAGAAAAGACTTGAACTATTCTTTATTTCTGTCATTCCTTTGCATCGTTTCTCCTTTGCCTCTCTTTTTCATTCTTCTGTCATCCCTTAATTTCTATTTCCTCCCCCCTCAAATAACGTGAATTGAATGTGACATCAACAAAAAAGGTTACCATGTCATTGAATTTAGGTTAAAAGTTGGGTAAAAGAAAATACAAAATTCCCTTATATTGATGACTTCTTGCAAATCCAATCAGTTTTCCAAGTTGATTCAACGTTATCGCATATACTTTTTGTTGCTGAAATGACGTAGGAACAATGTCCAGTGGGATGGTTCTTTTCCACCTCCCTCCCCTACAGTGACCTTCTCCCTCTCATCCCCTCTTCTCCCTCTCTTCTGTCACCCCCTTCACTTCCTCTCTTCTCTCTCTGTCGTATCTCTTCATAATGTTAATGACGTCATTATTCACTATTTCTGTCTTCTTTCTTCCACCTATAATGGCTGTGCAAATGACTGCAGCAAAAAGAGCTGGATGAGGTAAAAAGATAAACTCATTACACCGTCAGAAAGAGAAGGAGAAAGAGAGAGAGATAGAGATACAGAGAGAAAGGAATAGAGAGAAAAAGGAAGAGAGACAGAGAGGGAAGGAGAGAGGGGGAGGGTGAGAGTTGAGCTGACAGGTCCTTACACTACATTACACCAATCTCCATTCAGCGCAGTGTTTCATTAGTGGGTGTGTGCATGTGTGTGTAAGTGCGTGCCCATGTGTGTGTGCGTATGTGTGGCCTACGTAAGTGTGTGTGTGTGTACTCCAAAGCTAATTGTGTCCTCTGATGTCAGTTCGGATGCCTGTAAACAGAGCGACACGGAGGTCAGTGGGTGCAGTAGGGGCGCTAATGCTAGCTTGTTAGTGGTTAGCAACGTGGATGCTAACGTTGTCGGTGATAGCCCGACCCAGCACCCCTTGTCCCAGGCTTCCACTCAGACCTGTCCAGCCCTGGTTACGGCCAACAACAGCCAAGGTGGAGCAACGGCATTGCCATCGGTGACCAGGGACCACTGCGGCACCCTCAGCACCGAACCCTGCCATGGCAACCTGCTCTCTGTCTCCACGGAAACCTGCAATGCCAAGCACCACTGCTCTCTGGGTCATGGAGCGCTGGTGCACGGAAAGAGGGATGTCTGGGTAGAGAGGGATGAAGAGGAGGACAAAGAAGAGAAAGAGGAAGATGACCAGTTGGGGAGGAGGGAGGCCCTGAAAGCCCTTTGTAATATAATCTACAACAGTCAGAGGGCGCAAGAGAGGGTCAGCGCTCTGAGGTGAGAGAGAGCAACTGTTGGAGTACAGCAAAAACTATTTATAGTATGGCATCACTTCCCTCATCTCTCTCTCTCTCTCTCTGACTGCTCTCTGGTCTATCAGACAGGCTGAAGCAGGGGATCAGTGCCAAAGCTCTTCCAAGTGGTCAGTTTTATGAACAATGGCTGCTCTTCCTGCTGACGGCTCTGAGGCCAGAGCTCAGGGTGCAACTGCAGCAGGTAACAGCCTAGAGGAGGATGGAGTTGTGGTTTCCCTGATAATGGTTAGGCGTATGATTTGGGATGGGTAGGCCTACTGTATGCCCCTCTCTCCTGCCATCTCTACATTTCTCTTTCTTTTCTCTCTCTCTCCATATCCCCCTGTCTCCCTTTGTCAGGAGCGAGGGGTGTCAATGCTGTGTCTGTCTGTGCAGTGGGGGGAAGAGTACGAGGTGCTGAGCGACCACAGTGCGCCAACTGTCTCTAAGGAGGTGTCACTGAGGGCTGTGGAGATCCTCAAGACCCTGTTCAACATCACATACAGCTTCAACAGACAGAAGCCAGATGAGGTGGGTGGAGGAGAGTTCCATTGAATTATTGAATCTGTACCTTGTCCGCCTTCTATGGGGCATCGCTGGCTTTTAGTTTGTGTGTAGGTAGCTAGGTGCTGTCGCCAGTATTTTTAAAGCTAAGAATGGGGGTTAGTTTAAACTGATCCTAGATCTGTGGTCAGGAGGCCTTTTTAACATCTCTTCTCTTTATGTCCCTCTCAGGAGGATCCAGCTCTCTATCGCCGCCTGGCTGCAGTGCTACGACACTGCCTGCTGCTGACCAGTGATGGATAAGAACTCACTGAGGAGTTAGTTACAGGGGTATGTACGAGGGCTTCTGCTGTCTCCTCTTCTGTTGTCTATCCATGTATTTGTATTTGCTTCTTTCGTTTGAAAGTAATGGTGGCCATTCTAGATGTTGTCTAAATGTTTCCTTTTTTTGTGGCAAAGTGGAAAAGATATGTTCTGAATCATTTCGAAATGGGTGCCATTTCAGGTTTGCCCCATGTCTCCTTACCTCTGATCCCTGACCTTTAACCCTTGACCTTTAACCTATAACCCCCCATGGTGTGCAGTGGAGGGTTGCATCTCAATAGAGAATAGCTATGGAAGCATACTGGGTGTGTATAAAGGGTCATAAGTTGACAAAATCTCCTATGAATTTATTATCAAGGGTCAGAAGTTGAAGGAGAAACTGACTCCAGTCCTGAATCAGCTGCCGTGCGCACCGTGAGACATGCCACTACCTCAGACAACAGGTACTGTTCTCTCCCGTTGGGCTGAAACTCCAACTGATTATTGTGGTTCTAATACAGAATGATAATGTTAGTCTGATGTTCAGTTCACATTGTTGGAGAAGCCTGCTTCAACTTGTGATATTGGGGCCTCTGTCTGTCCCCTCCCTACATGAGTTCTGGATAGCAGCTAACTGGTTGAGCAGGTCTTTGCTCCCACCCAGCAGTAACAGTTGCCTCTGCCTGTCCACCGCTACAGATCCTCCCCCCTCTGAGGGACGTGGCACTGAGGCCGGAGCAGGGGGCCACAGTGAGGGGACGTGGACACGGACATCAAGCACTGTGCTGCCGAGCTCCTCTTTGTGCTCTGCAAAGAGAACGGTGCCCACATCATATCACACTCCTGTCACTCTTACTAGCTCATTTCAAAGTAACTCTTAGTTAGAAGAACCAACTTATTAAGCCCTCATAGCACATGTAGTAACTCATCTCTCTCTCTCTCTCTCTCTCTCTCTCTCTCTCTCTTTCACCCCCCCCCCCCCTTCATATCTGTTTCAGTTAGTGACTATCCAAGTGTGTGAAATAGAGGAATGTTGCCATTTTCTCTTTTCTCTCTCTCTCTGTCTATCTCTCAGTGAGTTGTTTTGTGAAGTACGCAGGCTATGGTAATGCAACAGGTTTGCTGGCAGCGCAGGGTCTTGCTGAGTGGATGTCAGGTGACCCATGCCCTGTACTCTAGCGACTCAGACTCTGACACAGAGGAATACAGGTGTGTAAAACAACCATTGATAATGTCACAAACACAACACTTTGTAATACTGTATAGGGACACAATGAATCGTTTGGCTTGTGTTACATGACTCTGACTGATAGCATAAATCGGAGCATGCAACAGAAACAATTTTTGATGGTTAGGAGTGGACAGTATTTACAAGGGAGGTGTTTGTAACTGTGTTCCACAGGGAAGCTAAGGGGAAGCTAAGGAGAAGCTAAGGGGCGCATCAACCCAGTGACGGGGAGGGTGGAGGAGGAGCAGACAGACCACATGGAGGGAATGACGGAGCAGGAGAAAGAGCAGGAGGCACAAAGACTCATCAGCCTGTTCAACAGGCTCTCGCGTGTATGTGTGTGTATTTGTGAGCGTGTATGTGCATGTTGTGTGTGTGTGTGTGTGTGTGAGAGAGTACATATATGTTTCAGGTAGTGACTATCCAAGTGTGTTAAATAGATGGATGTTGCCATTTTCTCTCTTTCTCTCTCTGTTTCTCTCAGGGACATGATCATCCAACCAGTGGGAGTGACAATAGGGGGGGAGACTGGAGTCCCTGTGTGGTCAGATGAGGGGGAGTACTGTGCAAGAGGTGGAATCAGAGGGAGAGAGAGGAAGAGAGGGAAAAGTAGGGAGGAGAGAAAAGAAAAGTGAGAGATAGGAGGGTGGAGTAAGAAGATTACAAGAGTTACTGCATAGGATGAAGTTACAGCATAGGATGGTGAAGAGAGAGAGAGAGAGAGAGAGAGAGAGAGAGAGAGAGAGAGAGAGAGAGAGAGAGAGAGAGAGAGAGAGAGAGAGGTTTGTATTTAAATAGCACAGTGGTGGAAAAAGTATCCAATTGTCATACTTGAGTAAAAGTGACGATACCTTAATAGTAACCTAGTAATAACTATTTGGTTTTAAATATACTTAATTATCAAAAGTAAAAGACAATGCAAAAAATATACTTAAGTATCAAAATTAAAAGTAAATGCTATAAATCCTTTCAAATTCCTTATTTTAAGCAAACCATTCAGAACAATTTATTTATTTATGGTTAGCCAGGGGCACACTCCAACATCATTCACAAACAAAGCATGTGTGTTTAGTGAGTCCGCCAGATCAGAAGCTGTAGGGATGACCACGTGTTTTCTTGATAAGTTTGTGAATTAGACACATTTCCTGTCCTGCTAAGCATTCGAAATGTAACAAGTACTTTTGGGTGTCAGAGAAAAAATAAATTTTAATTTAATTTTATTTAGGAATGTAGCGGAGTAAAAGTAAAAGTTGTACAAAATATAAATAATAAAGATACCCCCCAAAAATACTTAAGTAGTACTTCAAAGTATTTTTTACTTTCATCCATTTACCTGAAAGCACTTTACTTTTCAGCGTGTGTCTTTACCCCACCTCATCTGTCACTATGTGTAGCACTAGTTTGAATGTACTGCATACATCACCCACCAAAACACCACTCTTAGAATCACTGTAGCCAGGTACATTCATCGAGAGAGAAAAAAACGCAAGAGAGGACAAGGAGCAGAGAATAGTCCTCAGAATCCTTGCCAATCGTAGTGTTGTTATGCTTCCATATCCTTTATTTTCCACTCTGGTTCCTCTCCTGGAGATACCCCCACTTATATTCAAGGGTGCAATGCCATTTGCTTGTAACAGTGGATAGATCTGGTTGAGTGTGTGGTGTGTTTGTGTGTTCCTGTACTTGTACACTCCACCCAACCAAGGAGCCAATCCACTCTGAGGACATTATCCCAATGTGGAACATATATCACAATTGGACTGGAGAGGGAATAACAGGTCCATGATGATTGTAATCAATGATGTGGGAGCAGTTATTGTGCAGGTGTCTGTCCCTGTCATGTGAAGGGAACGGGGTACCATTACTTTTGAGTAACATGCTTTTTCCTCTTCCAAAATGTTGTCATTTATTCCTCTGCGTATATACTTCCTTTCCCCTCCAATATTTGCTGTAGTGTAAAATGCATATGGTTTCTCAGGTGGAAATATAAATAAACAATTCCTGTGTACTGTACTGTCAGTGTCTGCCTTGGATAGGAAAATAATCAATAGGGGTAAAATCCTCTGAAACTCTTCTGGGGCTGTCAGAGAAAACAACATGTTTTGTCAGCATTTTCACACACAAGAAATGATTAACTTGACTGGATCAGAAACTTCACAGACACAGACTTTTAACTGACGTAACAGATGACCTAGCAAACCGGGAACATTCCCAGAACATTAGCTAAGATTCCAATGACGTTCTAGTTAAGATTTTATTTAACATTAGGATGATAACATCACAAAAGCATTCAAAGAATGTTTTTGATAACATATGATTTTTGTCTTCCAGAAAATGCTTTAAATGAAATATCCTTGGAATGTTCTCATTCACTAAAATGTTGTGCACAACAATTCCAGTTAATGTAATAACACAATGTACCAGTTATGTTTTTATAACATACTGCCACAACTAAATGTGAAAGGGAACGTTCTTGAACATCAGGGGAATGTTTTCTACAAACATTGTATAATCATCCACACAACTGGACTGTTTCTGATGAGATTTGCCTCAACCTAACGAATGTTCTGGGAACTTTCAAAGAACCAACTTTGGTTTGCTGGGGGCTCAGGGCTTTGTGCAGGCCAGTCAAGTTCTTCCATACCGATCTCAACAAACCATTTCTGTATGGACCTCACTTTGTGCACGGCTGCATTGTCATGCTGAAACAGGAAAGGGGCTTCCCCAAACTGTTGCCACAAAGTTGGAAGCACAGAATCGTCTAGAATGCCGTTGTATGCTGTAGCGTTAAGATTTCCCTTCACTGGAACCAAGGGGCCTAGCCTGAACTATGAAAAACAGCCCCAGACCATTATTCCTCCTCCACCATGCGCATTGGGCATGGTGATCTTAGGATTTTGTGCGGCTGCTTGGCCATGGAAAGCCATTTCATGAAGCTCCCGACTATTAGTTATTGTGCTGACTTTGCTTCCAGAGGCAGTTTGGAGCTCGGTAGTGAGTGTTGCAAATGAGGACAGATCATTTTTAATGAGCTATGCGCTTCAGCACTCGGCGGTTCCGTTCTGTGAGGTTATGTGGCCTACCACTGCGTGGCTGAGCCGTTGTTGCTCCTAGACGTTTCCACTTCACAATAACAGCCTGTCAGCAACGAGTAGGACTGAAATAGCCGAATCCACTCATTTGAAGGGGTGTTCACATACTTTTGTATACATAGTGTACTTTACTAACAATAGTACATGTGGTTCAGGGTTGGGAAAATCCTATTTCCAGCCAAATCAAAAGGACACCAAATTCCAATTCCAAACTGTTCCTCATTGGAATTGCAATTTTTGTGTACAATTTTAATTGACTGGAATTGAAATGGATTTGACCCCAACCCTGATATGTGGTCAACCACACACTTAATGCATTATCTTATAAAGTTCTAGGAGGAAAAACAAAATTACTGCTAAAGTTCTTTTTCCCTGTCATTTTCATCAATTTCAATGTTTTATTTGCTTTTGTCAAATACAGGAATAGCATGTACAGAAGAGGAACTGGGCTTTAGAGACTGAAGTAACTGTACAATATTTACAGATAAGAGAGCTTGAACAAATAGGTAAACCTCCAAAATAATAATTATCATAAACAACAAACAGATCAAATAAAAACAGTTAACACAGATTTTATACGCTTTTAACAGTTACACCTCCCTAAAACCACAGAGCTTTCTTTTAGAAAGCGAACAGATATTTATTTTAATTTATTAACTTCAGGTGTAAACTCTGCTCTCATTGTCTTTTGAAGAACAAACATAAAGAACACAGTTTGCTTAGTTTTTAAATGCATCTTTCCCCCTCACAATTTATTTAGGCAGACAGAAAAAAGGGAACATCACACACTCCTCTAACCTCTCTCCCCTTCCCTCCCTTCACCTCAGTTTTGCTCCCCTCCACTCTTTTTTCCCCTTCAGCAGTAAACGGGGGACTGAGCAAAGGATTTCAGGTAGACCATTTCATGTTACCCTAATAAAACATGATTATTTAAAATAACAACAGCAAACAATCCCAGCTAGGGAGGGTAATTTCCTTGTATAAATAATACAAATCATAACTATTAATACATATACGTATATATATATACTGTTTGTATGTTGGTGTGTGTGCCCGTGCATGTTTGGGTGTAGATTCACCGTGGTCCCCTGCTTTCCCTGTTCAGGTCAAGTGGCAGAAGTCATACCCTTTCACACATTCACTATTTTCAATCCGCCTCCTCTGCTCTCCTCCGTCCTTCTCTTTTCTTTAGTCAAGAGATATTTTGTGAGAGAAAAACGAAACAAAAGCGCTAAAAACAGTTCATTGTAGCATCCATTTTAAGTTCAAACTCAACCGTACTCACAGACCGAACATTGCCAGTTCTTTCTTTCTCGCTGGGAAAGAACAAGAATGGTAGGGTCTGAAACCCCCCTCTCTCTCCATCTTGGTACGGTCCAGTGTTCTCCACTCCAACTCTCTTGCTTTGTCTCCCAAATACTGTATACCTCCTCCCTCCCCTCCCCTCCCTTCTCCAACCCACTGCTTTCCAAATGGCATCCCATTCTCCATATAGGCCCTATGGCCCTGGCCAATTGTAGTGCACTATTTCGGACTGTGCCCCTTCCTCCCTCATCAGGCTTTGGTGCTGAGGGTTAGCAGGTCGATGAAGGAGTTGAAGAGGGTCTCCAGCCAGCCCTGGTTGGCCATACACTGCTGCACCACCTCCTCCTGCCCAGGGTCCTCCGCTGCCTGCTCTATACTGTCCGTCTGGGAGGGGGGGAAAGAGAATAGAATAGTTTATTTTCCTCCAAGAAAGATATTCGATTATTTTGCTATTGAAATTCACTTGCTTATTTACAGTAATATATACAAAAAGTACGTGGATCTTCAAATTAGTGGATTCGGCTATTTCAGCCACACCCGTTGCTGACAGGTGTATAAAATCGTGCACACAGCCAGGCAATCTCCATAGACAAACATGGCTTTACTGAAGAGCTCAGTGACTTTCAACGTGGCACCGTCATAGGATGCCACCTTTCCAACAAGTCAGTTTGTTAAATGTCTGCCCTGCTAGAGCTGCCCCGGTCAACTCTAAGTGCTGTTATTGTGAAGTGGAAACGTCTAGGAGCAACAACTGCTCAGCTGCGAAGTGGTACAGTTGTTGCTCCACTAAAAGTTTTGCGTTAAGGCTGCGGGACTTAGAGGTAATTTGTGGTTTAGTACGGTACCCTGCGTCACCACTTCATTGCTACAGACCAGCGCAAGGGGGAGTTAACTAATTATGCTTTTGGGTTCTACTGTGTCACTAACAGACAATGAATGGGCGACATAAACCTAAATAGAAACTGATAATTGTCCACGACTTCAGTATTACTTACTTAAAACTGTTGTTACACTAAGGTTTTTATTATTTTATTAAGATTATTTTGGTCTTACTGTAGTACTGTAGGCCACTCCCGACCAGTCATGTTATACAGCGCCTAAGTGGCAAAACGGTCTAAGACACTGCATAGCTGTGCAAGCTGTGTTGCTACAGATGCTGGTTCATTGCATGTGTCGCCCTCGACTGGGAGACCCATGAGATGATTGTAGGTTTTTGGTATCTCTCCCTCTAAAAACAGAAATAAATAATTCTAAATAATAAACTGGCTTTATTTACAAATTAGTAACAATGTCTCACCCCATGTTCAAGAATGACCTTTTTCTTCACTCATTTTACGTTATTTGAAAACAAAATATATATATATTTTTTTAAACAAAGGGTTTATTATTAATTTAAAATTATATAAAGGCCTGTTGGATATTCTCACAGATATATTATTAACCCTGTTATTAGCAGGACAATATATATTGGTCATATTGTTCATGGCTCCCGAGTGGTGCACAATGGGATTGCCTTGCAGTTCTCCAGCTGTATCCACTAAAAGCGCGTGAGGTTCAAGGCACGAGGGCAGGGGGCACAGGATGGGCACTTCCCCTAGACCATGGGGAAGGGAGGAGGAGGAAGGTGGATGGACCCCCACCCCACCACACTGGCAACACTTTAAGGGGCATTGCACGAATAATGACGCTGACTAGCGAAACGTTCCCTCTGTTCTTAGTGCCAGTCTGCACGTTCAAACTAATAGAATGTAACTAATAATGGAAAGTCAGTTAAGAACAAATTCTTATTTAAAAGGACAGCCTACTCATTCCTCCCTGTCGGGGAATTAAACCCCAGTCTCCTGCGTGCCCGCACGACACAGGGATTATTTAGCTAAATAGCCCCGTACTGTACTCCCGACCATCACGTTGTACAGCGCCATATTTTCCGTTCCATCCTAACGGAAACCCAGAGGGTTTTTCGTTTTTCTTAGAATAGAAACACCACAATATTAATCAAATTAATCCCAAACTCTAAAAGTAATTGGAAAGGTAAATACAAATTATTTGTAACATTGTGGTTACAATAAAGAATGTAAACAAGATGTAAACAAGATGCTGTGTTTTTATTTACAGTAGTGATGGACAGCTGTGACATTTTGAAAACAGGTTTTCAAACACTTGGTGCCGATTAGCAAGACAAAAGACTCTTTATAGCCCGGCTACTGTAGGTGTGAACATCCCCCTACCTGCAATTTATTCGAAGTGTTACATTGCTAACTCAAAACAGCAGTACAGTATTTCTTCATCAACATCTTCATGCTTTCGTTAATAAAAGAACTAGAAACAGTTACCATTCAAAAACGAGCTGTTTATCAAAAAAAAAAAAAAATTACTTTGCGACCAAAGAGAACAGATGACATGGACATAATTTTCATCAAGCCAGCTTCTTTCAATGGTGCTACCCGTTCCAGGGTTTGCAGCGCATACAAACATGCCGACAACCATCCGTGGAGATCAGTGGACAAAGGGCGGGACAACGGGCCGCACCGAAAAAACGCATTGTTGCGAAGAAAGCGGTTAGTTTTGCCAGATTCCTAAAATATGTACGCAGCATTTGTGTGTTGGAGTCACTTAGAATTCTTAATTGATCTACCGTTTCTATCATAGGCCACTGTAATCGATGGGGGCTCAGTGCGGTACCATTCTGCTCATCTGATGAAGGTGTACATGGATCAGATTCAAACTTTGAAGACCGAGATCAAGTCATTGAAGGCAGATCTGCAGAAGAGAAACATTATTGGAGGGCAGAGATACGGGCGACAGCTGATGCATTGGCGGAGAATCAGGCGGGATTGGCGGAGAGTCAGGCGGAGAATGACGCATTGAGTAGGGCGAGGAACGAGATGGAGTCACAATCCATGACAGGCACACCTGTGAGCTCTGGAACTCCACCTCCGACAAGCACAGTCAACATGCCTAGCGGGTTCGTCAGGTCGTCTGTTCACCCTGACATTTACATTCCTCTTCTGACAACAGAACTTAACCAACTGCTCAGCAGGCACAGCAAGGGCCATCCGGACCGTTATGCTGTTCTGCTATTCCAAGGATATGTAACCGAAGAGAGATACCAGGAGTGGGCAAAGAATACCAACTGGGATAGATCCCGAGGCAATTGTGGCTAACCAGTGAACCTCCGGGTGTTCATCATTAATACTGTGTCTCAGAAGTTTCTGTCCATGACTGGTGCAACCCAAAAAAGCATTAAAGACAGAGTTAATGAGTACTTGAGGTCACCGAGAAAGTCTGGACATGGCCTGCTCTCCCTTATGTAAGGAATTAGGCACTTTCCCATGTATACTACAGTATGTACTGTAGGCTATGTTTACTTGTCAGACTGCACAGTAGCATAATAAACAAATGCAGGTGGCTTATATCTTCACAAATGCTTAAATGCTTTATTATCAAATGTAAAAGCATATACTGTACAGTACTGTATTTCTTCATCAGCATCTTTATGCTTTCGTTAATAAAATAATGATAAAAAAATACTCTTTCAAACACACACGGTCACGTTGTACAGCACCACTATGGCTAATTAGCAGGGCTATATTTTGGCATTTATGGACGGCGCACAATTGGCACAGCATTTTTCTCCCTCTAAAATGATAAATAAATGTTTTGGCCTTTACAAATTTTTGGCCTTTATTCAGATTATAATCGCTCTCTTTCATTAAAAACCCCCCTAAATAACCTCCAAAATATCATTATACACTGCTCAAAAAAATAAAGGGAACACTAAAATAACACATCCTAGATCTGAATGAATGAAACATTCTTATTAAATACTTTTTTCTTTACATAGTTGAATGTGCTGACTACAAAATCACACAAAAATTATCAATGGAAATCAAATTTATCAACCCAGGAGGTCTGGATTTGGAGTCACACTCAAAATTAAAGTGGAAAACCACACTACAGGCTGATCCAACTTTGATGTAATGTCCTTAAAACAAGTCAAGATGAGGCTCAGTAGTGTGTGTGGCCTCCACGTGCCTGTATGACCTCCCTACAACGCCTGGGCATGCTCCTGATGAGGTGGCGGATGGTCTCCTGAGGGATCTCCTCCCAGACCTGGACTAAAGCATCCGCCAACTCCTGGACAGTCTGTGGTGCAACGTGGCTTTGGTGGATGGAGCGAGACATGTTGTCCCAGATGTGCTCAATTGGATTCAGGTCTGGGGAACGGGCGGGCCAGTCCATAGCATCAATGCCTTCCTCTTGCAGGAACTGCTGACACACTCCAGCCACATGAGGTCTAGCATTGTCTTGCATTAGAAAGAACCCAGGGCCAACCGCACCAGCATATGGTCTCACAAGGGGTCTGAGGATCTCATCTCGGTACCTAATGGCAGTCAGGCTACCTCTGGCGAGCACATGGAGGGCTGTGCGGCCCCCCAAAGAAATGCCACCCCACACCATGACTGACCCACCGCCAAACCAGTCATGCTGGAGGATGTTGCATGCAGCAGAACGTTCTCCACGGCGTCTCCAGACTCTGTCACGTCTGTCACATGTGTGTGTGAACCTGCTTTCATCTGTGAAGAGCACAGGGCGCCAGTGGCAAATTTGCCAATCTTGGTGTTCTCTGGCAAATGCCAAACGTCCTGCACGGTGTTGGGCTGTAAGCACAACGCCCACCTGTGGACGTCGGGCCCTCATACCACCCTCATGGAGTCTGTTTCTGACCGTTTGAGCTGACACATGCACATTTGTGGCCTGCTGGAGGTCATTTTGCAGGGCTCTGGCAGTGCTCCTCCTAATCCTCCTTGCACAAAGGCGGAGGTAGCGGTCCTGCTGCTGGGTTGTTGCCCTCCTACGGCCTCCTCCACATCTCCTGATGTACTGGCCTGTCTCCTGGTAGCGCCTCCATGCTCTGGACACTACGCTGACAGACACAGCAAACCTTCTTGCCACAGCTCGCATTGATGTGCCATCCTGGATGAGCTGCACTACCTGAGCCACGTGTGTGGGTTGTAGACTCCGTCTCATGCTACCACTAGAGTGAAAGCACCGCCAGCATTCAAAAGTGACCAAAACATCAGTCAGGAAGCATAGGAACTGAGAATTGGTCTGTGGTCACCACCTGCAGAACCACTCCTTTATTGGGGGTGTCTTGCTAATTGCCTATAATTTCCACCTGTTGTCTATTCCATTTGCACAACAGCATGTGCAATTTATTGTCAATCAGTGTTGCTTCCTAAGTGGACAGTTTGATTTCACAGAAGTGTGATTGACTTGGAGTTACATTGTGTTGTTTAAGTGTTCCCTTTATTTTTTTTGAGCAGTGTATATTATCAACTTGATGACACAGTCTTATAGCCGGTACCTACATAAAGCTGAGTGACTCACTCATTCATGGCTTTGGATCAAAATAAACAAGTACCAACATTCCTTCTGATAGTCTTTAATAAAGAAATGTTTTGGTTATCCTGACATGGACACCATGTACAGTATTATAATAGCTCATTATGGAATCTCCGTTTGGGTATTGGTTAGACTAAAATTAGAAAATTAGGTTGTAGAAATGTTATGCTCTCAGTGTAACCTTTATTTAACTAGGCAAGTCAGTTAACCTCTAGGGGGCAGTATTTTCACGTCTGGATGAAAAGCGTGCCCAAAGTAAACTGCCTGTTACTTAGGCCCAGAAGCTAGGATATGCATATGGTAGTATTGGATAGAAAACACTAAAGTTTCTAAAACTATTAAAATAATGTCTGTGAGTATAATAGAACTGATTTTGCAGGCGAAACCCCGAGCACAATCCATCCAGGGAAACATTTTTTTGAGGTCATTGTGTTTTCCAATACTTTTCTATGGGAAACCTGATTTATTAGGGCCCAGATTGTAGTTCTTATGGCTTCCACTAGATGTCAACAGTCTTTAGAAATTGTTCGATGTTTTTCTTATGAAAAACTAAGAAGTGGTCCTATTCTTTCTAAGTGTCACTCGGGTGGACTCTAGTCTTTTGGTGCGTGTGAACAGGAGCGCGCTCCTCGTTGTTTTTCTCTGGTATTGGAAACAGTTTATTCCGTCTTAAATTTTATCGATTATTTACATTTTAGGGTACCTGAGGTTGGATTAGAAATGTTGTTTGAAATGTTTGGACCAAGTTTACAGGTAACTTATCAGATACTTTGTAGTCATGTTGGAACCGGTGTATATCTGAATCAAACGCGCCAAATAAATGGACATTTTGGGGATATAAAAAAGGAATTTATCGAACAAAACGACCATTCATTGTGTCACTGAGAAATGCGTTTCACCATTTGGCAATCCGACGGACAAATCTGGGAACGTTGACCCTATGCATACATCTGCCCCAATGCATAGGGTCAACTGTAAAGTTTGGTGGAGGAGGAATAATAGTCAGGGGCTGTTTTTCATGGTTCGGGCTAGGCCCCTTAGTTCCAGTGAAGAGAAATCTTAATGCTACAGCATACAATGACATTCTATACGATTCTGTGCTTCCAACTTTGTGGCAACAGTTTGGGGAAGGTTCTTTCCTGTTTCAGCATGACAATAGCACTGTGCACAAAGCGAGATCCATACAGAAATGGATTTGTCAAGATGGGTGGGGAAGAACTTGACTGGCTTGCACAGAGCCCTGACCTCAACCCCATCGAACAACTTTGGGATGAATTGGAACGCCGACTGCAAGTCAGGCCTAATCGCCCAACATCAGTGCCCGACCTCACTAATGCGCTTGAATGGAAGCAAATTCCCGCAGTCATATTCCAACATCTAGTGAAAAGCCTTCCCAGAAAAGTGGAGGCTTTTATAGAAGCAAAGGAGGGACAACTCCATATTAATGCCCATGAGTATAGACATGTTGCATATAGATCTAACATGAATTGATGTTATGCAATTCAAATATCCACTCTGGGATGGATAATAAATAAAGTGATTATTATATAAGCACAACACAACCACCCACAAATGACAGCCAACCTTTCACAACAAAATGACTAAATACACAGTGCTCCATTTGAATTAATTAGAAAGTAGAGAAGAACAACAATGCCATAGAGGAAAGAGAGGGGTGTTGGAAGGTCAGTGTTGTGAAAAGCGATTGTGATGCTGAGTCTTACCTCCTTCTTGCAGTTCAGAAAGGTGTGATACTTGTAGTGATGGAGAGAATGATAAAGGCTATAGACACGACACGTCTCTGTGGACAGCTTGAGGTCCTGAGAGTCACAGAGAGAGAGGAAAAAGAGATGGAGGGAAAGGAGAGAGGAAATAATTTATATGGGAATCTCTCCGGTTCTCTTGGACTGAGGATGAATAGGGAAAAGGCCTAGTCTACTATGTATTCACAACTTCAAATCAAAATTGTATTAGTCACATGGGCAGAATACAACAGGTGTAGATCGTACAGTGAAATGCTTACTTACGAGCCCCTAACCAACAATGCTGCTAAAAAAAATCATCTAAAATACAAATAAGAAATAAAAAGTAACAAGTAATTAAAGAGCAGCAGTAAAATAACAATAGCGAGACTATATACAGGGGGGTACTGGTACAGAGAAAATGCGCGGGGACACCGGTCAGTTGAGGTAATATGTACATGTAGGTAGAGTTGTACATGTAGGTAAAGTGACTGCATAAATGATAACAACAGAGAGTAGCAGTGTTGTAAAGGGAGGGGGGGGGGGCAATGCAAGTAGTCTGGGTAGCCATTTGATTAGATGTTCAGGAGTCTTATGGCTTGGGGGTAGAAGCTGTTTAGAAACCTCTTGGACCTAGATTGGCGCTCCGGTACTGCTTGCCGTGCGGTAGCCGATAGAACAGTCTATATCTAGAGTGATTGGAGTCTTTGACAACTTTTAGGGCCTTCCTCTGACACCGCCTGGTATAGAGGTACTGGATGGCAGGAAGCTTGGCGCCAGTGATGTACTGGGCTGTACGCACTACCCTCTGTAGCGCCTTGCGGTCAGAGGCCGATCAGTTGCCATACCAGGAAGTGATGCAACCAGTCAGGATGCTCTCGATGGTGCAGCTGTAGAACCTTTTGAGG
Source organism: Salvelinus alpinus (assembly GCF_045679555.1). Taxonomy (NCBI): domain Eukaryota; kingdom Metazoa; phylum Chordata; class Actinopteri; order Salmoniformes; family Salmonidae; genus Salvelinus; species Salvelinus alpinus. The sequence goes on from NC_092091.1 coordinate 49,890,641, forward strand.
ACCTGAGGACCCATGCCAAATCTATTCAGTCTCCTGAGGGGGAATAGGTTTTGTCATGCCCTCTTAACAACTGTCTTGGTGTGCTTGGACCATGTTAGTTTGTTGGTGATGTGGACACCAAGGAACTTGAAGCTCTCAACCTGCCTCACTACAGCTCCGTCGATGAGAATGGGCGTGTGCTTGGTCCTCTTTTTCCTGTAGTCCACAATCATCTCCTTTGTCTTGATCACGTTGAGGGAGAGGTTGTTGTCCTGGCACCACACGGCCAGGTCTCTGACCCCCTCCCTATAGGCTGTATCGTTGTTGTCGGTGATCAGGCCTACCACTGTTGTGTCATCGGCAAACTTAATGATGGTGTTGGAGTCGTGCCTGGCTGTGCAGTCATGAGTGGACAGGGAGTACAGAGGGGACTGAGCACGCACCCCTGAGGGGCCCCTGTGTTAAGGATCAGCGTGGAAGACGTGTTGTTACGTTCCCTTACCACCTAGGGGCGGCCCGTCAGGAAGTCCAGGATCCAGTTGCAGAGGGAGGTGTTAAGTCCCAGGGTCCTTTGCTTATTGATGAGCTTTGAGGGCACTATGGTGTTGAATGCTGAGCTGTAGTCAATGAATAGCATTTTCACATAGGTGTTCCTTTTGTCCAGGTGGGAAAGGGCAGTGTGGAGTGCAATAGAGATTGCATCATCTGTGGATCTGTTCGGGAGGTATGCAAATTGGAATGGGTCTAGGGTTTCTGGGATAATGGTGTTAATGTGAGCCATGACCAGCCTTTCAAAGCACTTCATGGCTACAGACGTGAGTGCTACGGTTCGGTAGTCATTTAGGCAGGTTACCTTAGTGTTCTTGGGCACAGGGGCTATGGTGGTCTGCTTGGGCTATGGTGGTCTGCTTAAACCATGTTGGTATTACAGACTCGGACAGGGAGAGGTTGAAAATATCAGTGAAGATACTTGCCAGTTGGTCAGCGCATGCTCGCAGTACACATCCTGGTAATCCGTCTCGCCCTGCGGCCTTGTGAATGTTGACCTGTTTAAAGGTCTTACTCACATCGGCTGCGGAGAGCGTGATCACAAAGTCTTCTGGAACAGCTGGTGCTCTCATGCATGTTTCAGTGTTATTTGCCTCGAAGCGAGCTTAGAAGTAGTATAGCTCATCTGGTAGGCTCGTGTCACTGTCACTCGGTTGTGCTTCCCTTTGTAGTCTGTAATGGTTTACAAGCCCTGCCACATCTGACGAGCATCAGAGCCGGTGTAGTACGATTCGATCTTAGTCCTGTATTGACGCTTTGCTTGTTTGATGGTTTGTCGGAGGGCATAGCAGGATTTCTTATAAGCTTCCAGGTTAGAGTCCCGCTCCTTGAAAGTGGCAGCTCTAGCCTTTAGCTCAGCGTGGATGTTGCCTGTAATCCATGTCTTCTGGTTGGGGTATGTGCGTACGGTCACAGTGGGGATGACGTCATCGATGCACTTATTGATGAAGCCAATGACTGATGTGTGTTATTCCTCAATGCCATCGGAGGAATCCCAGAACATATTCCAGTCTGTGCTAGCAAAACAGTCCTGTAGCTTAGCATCTGCTTCATCTGACCACTTTTTTATTGATCGAGACACTGGTGCTTCCTGCTTTTAATTTTTGTTTGTAAGCAGGAATCAGGATGATAAGAATTATGGTCAGATTTGCCAAATGGAGGGCGAGGGAGATATTTGTATGCATCTCTCTGTGTGGATTAAAGGTGGGCCAGAGTTTTTTCCCCTCTGGTTGCACATTTAACATGCTGATAGAAATTTGTTGAGACGGATTTAAGTTTCCCTGCATTAAAGTCCCCGGCCACTAGGAGCGCCACCTCTGGGTGAGCGTTTTCCTGTTTGCTTATGGCGGAATACAGCTCATTGAGTGCGGTCTTAGTGCCAGCTTCAGTCTGTGGTGGTATGTAGACAGCTACGAAAAATACAGATGAAAACTTTCTAGGTAGATAGTGTGGTCTACAGCTTATCATGAGATACTCTACCTCAGACGAGCAAAACCTCAAGACTTATACATAGTCCGCCGCTCCTTGTCTTACCAGACGCCGCTGTTCTATCCTGCCGATACAGCGTATAACCAGCCAGCTGTATGTTGATAATGTCGTTGTTTAGCCACGACTCTGTGAAGCATAAGATATTACAGTTTTGAATGTCCCGTTGGTAGTTTAATCTTCTGTGTAGGTCATCGATTTTATTTTCCAAGGATTGCACGTTTGCTAGCAGAATGGAAGGCAGTGGGGGTTTATTCGATCGCCTACAAATTCTCAGAAGGCAGCCAGCCCTCCGGCCCCTTTTTCTACACCTTCTCTTCATGCAAATGACGGGGATCTGGGCCTGTTCCCGGGAAAGCAGTATGTCATTCACATTGCAAAGAATGCAAAGAAACAAACAAAAAAACACAATTGGTTAGGGAACACATAAAACGTGAGCCTTCTTCTCCGGCGCCATCTTCACATACTTTCAGAGGACCACTAAAAATACAAATACACTTGATCAACGCTAAAAGAAGAAACATAGCCTCGTCGAGAACCAGGTTTCCCTGATTGGAAAGCCTGGTGAAGTCTATGGCCGAAAGTGGCTAAAAAGAGGTGGAGAGCCGGTATAAATCAGTGACACCTTGCAACACGTCAAACCGATCAAATGCATTGCTTGGGCGGAGCTTAACACGCAGTGCCAATCAAACACATCAAATCAATCAAATGCTTTGCTTGGGCATCGCTTAACACGCAGCACTCCTTCAACGGGCATGTGGGGGAGGGTTCTTGAAATGTAAAATACCTAAAAATGTAGCCGCTGGAAGCCAGTGGACCATTCAAACCGTTTCCAAAGGACGTGACAACAACGTTTTTGGAGGTATGGCTACACGAGACTAGAAGAAACAAGACAACGCAAGTGTAAATAAGGACGGCGTCATGGTTTGCTTTGTTAGCACATGGGTAAACACCATCCGGACCGAGTTAAAACCACCGAGATACAAGTGTATGTACAAAGCAAAGTGACAAACAGGTCCGGACTTTATTACTCCAGTTCTTGTGAGACAGAATGGTCTCTTCTACTCGGCTTCTACAACACCTAGACACAATCTTCAAGGCCAGGGTTAGCCACAGTGCAGCGGATTGGATACACTGGTGTCAGCAGTGGGATACTAAAGTCAAGGAGTTTATGACTGGATGTGGTTCACTCACCTGCTGTTTGGGCGTGGTGCTCTTCTTGACGCGGTTGAGGGTTTTACGGTTGTAGCACTCGCCGCCGAGGTGCACTTTGACTGCTCCAGAGTCCAGGGGGTCTGCCGTCATTTTGGGGAACATATGCAGAGTCTCCTAAAGAAAAAATATATAAAGATGGAGGGAGCGGGGGGAGAAGGAGAAGTAGTAATTTCAACTGTTTTAAAGCTTTCACTTTGATATGATAGTGAGAAAGTTGGATGGAGATTGGAAGGAGATATGGTAAAACTCCAGACACAACCGGTACTTTCATAGGTAGGTATCACATCAGGCATCAGCATTTTTACAACTAAACACAGACAGACGTACCTGGTGTTGGCCACTCATGTTGACTCTCCTTAACAGTCTCCTCTTTTGTTCGTTGAGTAGGCTGTCAATCTTCCTCATGGGCGGGAGGTACAACTCGTCTACGGGCCAGAGGGTGAGGGACATAGAGTCTGTATGAATTATCTCATGACATCTTTCTTCCTTAATCCTACTCTCACTTACTTTTGATCAATACACTCTTTACTCACTCCCAAGGCTGGGGTAAATTCCCTTTGAATTCAGTCAATTCAGGAAGTAAACTGAAATTCTAATTCCAAATTATCATAGAGAAGCATTGCGAATAATGTAATTTCAGTTTATTGACTGAATGGACATTGAATTTACCCCAAACCTGATCACATCGTCACACACTCATCTGCTCACACCACGACCCCATCCCTCTCACCGTCTGTGTCCTCCAGGGCTTGAATCATGTCAGGGTCAAGTGCTGTACTGACCAGCATCTCTATGTAACTCCTGAACATCTCCCTCATGGCTCGACTGTTCATCCCCCCTCTCACTGGGGCTACGAGAGAGAGAGAGAGAGAGAGAGAGAGAGAGAGAGAGAGAGAGAGAGAGAGAGAGAGAGAGAGAGAGAGAGAGAGAGAGAGAGAGAGAGAGAGAGAGAGAGAGAGAGAGAGAGAGAGAGAGAGAGAGAGAGATAGAGAGAGAGAGAATAGCCAAGCCATTACACATAAATATACATACCAAAATTGCATGAACACACAGTTACACACACACACACAAACATACATTGTCCCTCATCTTGGTCCTCGCTGGGCCCATCAAGGGAGGAGTCTGAGTCAGAGGGGACTTCCTTCAGCCACTTCTTCCTCTTCTTGGGTGGAGGTTCCACCTTCACTAGCCTCACCCTCGATGGGCGCTCTGTCTTCTTCTCTCCTCCTCCTCTCTTCTCCTCCCTCACTCTCTTTCGGTCCACTTCACTGCTCCTTCTCTCCACCTTCTCCTGAGGTGGTGAATGCCTCTTCTCTTTTTCTTCTCTCTCCTTCTCTCGCTCCCTCTCTCGCTGTTTCTCTTTTTCCCTCTCCCTCTCCTTTTCTTTTTCCCTCCTCTCTCGCTCCTTCTGCTCCCTCTCCTTCTCTTTCTGCTCTCTTGCTTTGTCGTTTTGCTCCCTCTCTTTCTGCACTCTTGCTTTCTCCTTTTGCTCCCTCTCTTTGTCCTTTTGCTCTCTCGCTTTCTCTTTTTGCTCCTTCTCTTTCTCTTTTTGCTCCTTCTCTTTCTCTTTTTGCTCCTTCTCTTTCTGCTCTTTCGCTTTTTCCTTTTGTTTCCTCTCTTTCTCTCTATCTTTCTCCTTTTGATCTCTCGCTTTCTCCTTTTGTTCCCTCTCTTTCTCTTTCTGCTCCTTTTCCTTTTGCGCTCTATCTTTCTGCTCCTTCTCTTTTCCCTTTTGCTTCCTCTCTTTTTGCTCCCTCTCTTTTTGCTCCCTCTCTTTCTGCTCCTTCTCTTTCTGCTCCTTCTCCTTCCGCTCCCTCTCATCTCGCTCCAATCGGGGTGGAGTTTGACTGATGGCAGGGGGAGGTGGCTTGGGGAGCGATGGGAGTGATTGACGCCTGTCAAGGTACAAAAAAATGAGTATTTTTGCAGGATATTGCTTACAGTTACACATGTATGGAGGTAGGGGCTACGGTTCTACATGGGGTTGGGCACGTATGAATCAAGACCCAGAGATGTACGGCAAATACGCAGGGACAAACAGCACAAACCTACCTCAACATGAGTCTAGGTCTGTGCCAGGGTTTACGTGAGCACACACGGACATAATCCTTTTTATTGAAATTCTCCAGGAACTTCACATAGAGACGTTGGTACCGCATCTTGGCATCGCCAAAGTAGCCCAGATACTGAGAGAGAGAGAGAGAAAGGGGGGGAAATATTTTTAGAGAGATAATCATTTTAGTTATAAAAAAAAAAGTGTAGCTTCAAAATATTTGTACAACTATCATGACGATCTCATGCTGGATTGTAAATCCTTGCATCCATCACTGGATTGTACTTTAAGATTAAAGAGAAGGAGAGAGTCTCCTGTCTTAAATGGGATGTGAGTAACTCACGTTACTGGTGGCACAGAACTGCCTCTGTCCGTCTTTGATCTCAGGGCTGAACTTCTGCAGCAGGGCTTTCTGCACTCTCCAGATGGGTGGTGGCTCACGGCCGGTCTGCAGGGCCATCTTGAGAGACAAAGAGAGTATGTACAGTGCCATCAGAAAGTATTCAAACCCCTTGACTGACTCCACATTTTGTTGTGTTACAGACTGAATTATTCTTCTCACCCATCTACACACAACATTCAATAATGACAAAGTGAAAATATGATTTTAGGAATGTTTGCAAATGTACTGAAAATGAAATACAGAAATATTCCATTTACATTTACACCCCTGCTAGAATCAACTCTGACAGCGATTACAGCTGTGAGTTTTTCTGGGTAAATCTCTAAGAGCTTGGCACACCTGGATTGTACAATATTTGCACATTAGTCTTTTTAAAAGTCTTCAAGCTCTGTCAAGTTGGTTGTTGCTCATTGCTAGACAGCCATTTTTAAGTCTTGCCATAGATTTTCAAGCCGATTTAAGTCAAAACTGTAACTAGGCCACTCAGGAACATTCAATGTCGTCTTGGTAAGCAACTCCAGTGTATATTTGGCCTTGTGTTTTTGGATATTGTCCTGCTGAAAGGTGAATTTGTCTCCCAGTGTCTGTTGGAAAGAAGACTGAACCAGGTTTTCCCTGTGCTTAGCACTATTCTGTTTATTTTTATCCCCCTAAAAACTCCCCAGTCCTTGCCAATGACAAGCATACCCATAACATGATGCAGTCACCACCACCATGCTTGAAAATATGAAGAGTGGTACTCAGTGATGTGTTGTGTTTGCCCCAAACATAATGCTTTGTATTCAGGACATTAAGTTAATTTATTTGCCAAATTTTTTGCAGTTTTACTTTAGTGCCTTCTTGCAAACAGGATGCATGTTTTGGAATATTTGAATTCTGTACAAGCTTCCTTCTTTTCACTAATTTAGGTTAGTATTGTTACAGAATCGGTGCCTCCCCCCGCGGGACGGTTGAGCTAACGAAGGTTAATGTGATTAGCATGAGGATGTAAGTAACAAGAAAATTTCCCAGGACATAGACATATCTGATGGGCAGATATGTCTATGGGCAGGAAGCTTAAATTCTTGTTAATCTAACTGCACTGTGCAATTTACAGTAGACACTACAGTGAAAGAATACCATTCTATTGTTTGAGGAGACTGTGCAGTTATGAACTTGAAAATGGATCAATAAACCATTTAGGCACATTTGGGCAGACTTGATACACCATTTTGAACAGAAATACAATTGTTCATGGGATCAGTCTAAAACGTTGCACGTACACTGCTGCCATCTAGTGGCCAAAATCGAAATTGCGCGTAACCTGTAATAATACATGGTGACCTTTCTCTTGAATTTCAAAGAGGATGGAACAAAAAAATAAAAAATAAACGCATGTTTTTTCTTTGTATTATCTTTTACCAGATGTGTTATATTCTCCTACATTAATTTCACATTTCCACAAACTTCAAAGTGTTTTCTTTCAAATGGTATCAAGAATACGCATATCCTTGCTTCAGGTCCTGAGCTACAGGCAGTTATTTTTGGGTATGTCATTTTTGGAGAAAATTGAAAAAAGGGTCCGATCCTTAACTACAATGTTTTTGATCCATCCTCAGTTTTCTCCTATCACAGCCATTAAACTATGCAACTATTTTAAAGTCACCATTGGCCTCATGGTGAAATGCCTGAGTGGTTTCCTTCCTTTCCGGCAACTGAGTTAGGAAGAACACCCTGGGGGGATCATTTAGCTATTTGATTTGGAATTTTAAGACCCCTTTAGGTATCCCAAATGTTGTATTTTTCATTATTTTATCAAATATTTAGTTTGGCCTTTACTACTATAGCCTACAGAAATGCATTGAAAATCACATCCATAAATGGCAAAAAAAATGTCAACAAATAAATCATAAAGAATAAGGTTTTGAAGTCTGTACTATATCTAGGAGATATAAGAAAGCTCAGGAAATATTTTCGTTATACATTTTTTTACACATATTTAACCCCTTATTTTTGTTGCCACATAACCACCTCCATACATTTGTATGGGTTACCTTCATGTAACGGATGTGAAATGGCTAGCTAGTTAGCGGTGGTGCGCGCTAATAGCGTTTCAATCGGTTACGTCACTCGCTTTGAGACCTTGAAGTAGTGGTTCCCCTTGCTCTGCAAGAGCCGTGGCTTTTGTGGAGCGATGGGTAACGACGCTTCGTGGGTGTCAGTTGTTGATGTGTGCAGAGGGTCCCTGGTTCGTGCGAGGGACGGACTAAAGTTATACTGTTACATTCAGACGAGTAGGGGTCATAGAGCAAAATGGATATTCGTTTGTAGCCCAAACGGTTCAGACGCTATAGTCAGCAATTGGCACATCAGCGTTACCGATTTCAGACAACTCCCATGACACTTGTGGGGGTTGTAGAGCTGTTCAGATGCTACAGACGTTTTCGTGAGAAGACCGATTTTTGGGATGTCTCATGGTCTGGCAAACACAGCTGTAGCTCGGCCACCTTCCACCGCAGGTGCGGAAGGCCGACATAGGCGGATGCAGTGGATTGATACCTCTAGCTTAAACTGACGGATTTTGATGGTGATTTTTTTTATTATGTTACTTAGACTGACGCACGGGTGTGTCTCTTAAGGATTAATAACTTCACCATGCTCAAAGGGATATTCAATGTTTTTTTTACCCATCTACCAATAGGTGCACTTATTTGTTAGGCATTAGAAAACCTCCCTGGTCTTTGTGGTTGAATCTGCGTTTGAAATGTACTGCTCGACTGAGGGACCTTACAGATAATATGTGTGTGGTATAGAGATGAGGTAGTCCTTTAAAATCATGTTAAACACTATTATTGCACACAGAGGGAGCCCATGCAACTCATGGTGTGACTTGTTAAGCACATTTGTAGTCCTGAACTTATTTAGGCTTGCCATAACTATGGGGTTGAATACTTATTGACTCAAGACAATTCAGCTTTTCATTTTTTATTAATTTGTAAAAACATGATCCCACTTTGATATTATGGGGTATTGTGTGTAGGCCAGTGTGTGTATGAGTGAGAAGACAAGACATACCACCTCCCATAGTGAATGCCAGAAGCCCTCACCTTGAGCGTGCCAATGTCCTCAGTCCGCACCACAAACTCGTCCCTCTCCCGGAAGATGCCCTCGCCGCCACTCTCGCTGTCCTCCTCCTCGCTCTCTCCAGCGATGGCCGCATTGTCCTGCTTTTTGGCCAGGTGCAGAGAGGTGATCTTGGAGGCTGGAGCATCCTCAGGGGTGGGGGGTGAGGGTGGGGAAGAGGAGGGCGAGGAGGAAGGCTGGGCCAGCTCTGGAGCATCCGAAAGGGGAGGGGAGGAGGAGGGAGGGGGGGTAGTGGAGGGGGGCATTGCAGGGGAAGGGGAGGGTGGTGAGGGCAGGGCCGGGGGCGAGGAGCTGGGGGGAGGAGAGGCGGAGGGGTTGTGGTGGGGGTGGTGGGTTTGTTGGGGGGACGGCTGCTGCTCCTCTTCATCATCCTCATGCTGGAAGGGCAGAGGGGAGGGTGGGGAGAGTGGTGGGGGGGAGGGGGAGGAAGAAGTGAGAGGGGACGGGGAGAGGGATGGGGGAAAGGGGGGTGCGGGGGCGAGGGGAGGCCCGGATGGAGAATCTGGGGGGGGTGGGGGTACAGAGTATATTACATCTTTGGAAATGAACAACTGTTTGTCATACCATTCCAGAATATCTGAGATTGTAGGCTACTCACCTTCCACTTTAGAAGCGTCCAGCATCTCAAACTCAGGCTCTCTCTCCTCCTCTTCTCTCTCCTCTACCTCTTCCTCCACTCCCCTGCGCTCTACATTCAGGCCTTCCTTTACCCTCTTCTTCTCCATCTCCTTCTCTTCCTCCTCTTTCTCCATCTCCTCTTGTCGTTCATCCTCTCTGTCCATCCCATTCAGTCCTTCCTGTTCTGGGGACGGTGTATTTGGCTGTGTGTTGGCCTGTGTGTTGTGAAGTTGCATGTTTGTCTCTACTTCATTGTCCTGCTCCTCCAGATCGACTACGTCCTCCTGCATTTGGGCCACAGGCGGCGGCGTTGGTGGCAGCGATGGGCTCTGAGACGGAGATGGGCTGGGTGGGGGCAGAGCCACGGCTGCAGCCAGTGAATGGGGCGTGTCGTAAAGGGCAGATATGGCCGAGGAGATGCTCTTCTGCAGGTCCTGGTTCTTACTGACAGAGTCCTCCTCCTCGTCGGAGGAGAAGGACGGCAGTGTCTCCAGGTTCCTCTTCAGCTCGTCGTCCAGACGCTTACAGGGACTCAGCCCGTCCTCGCCCTCGCTACTGTCCCCAAACGGAGGGGGTGGAGGAGGGGGAGGCGGGGACAGGATCCTACCCTTCAGGGAAGAAGAGTCTGTGGTTTCAGCTCCTTCCACTGGCCCTCCTAGGTCTTGTGGTCCACCAGGTCCAGATTCAGGCTGCTTCTTCCCCGTTTTGAGGAAGTCCAGGAAGGAGGCCATGAAATTAGACTTCAGCTCCGGGGGCTTGTCCTCTGTCTAAGAGGGAGGAGGCGGGAAGAGAGGAGATGAGGAGAGGAGAAAAGAGAGGGAAGAGGAAAGGTGAGGTGCAGACAAGACAGGGGAGGAAAGAAATAAGAAAATGAATGGCAGGAGAAATAATGAGAAAAAGGTATGAATGGGAAGAAAAAAAAATTGTATATAGGAGGGAGATTTTTATATATTATTATAATAAAGCTTGGACAGAAACAAATGGTAATAAATCCCTAAATGCTATATAACCGTATTTTTCCATTCTATTTTTCCATGCTTCGTGTTGGGGTGTACCTTTACAAACCTTTCTCTTCCTCTGAATAGAGGTAGTTCACCTTACCAACAGCAGGGGGGGGGGGGTCTGAGGGTGGTAAGAAAATATAATTGGGTAACCGTGGCAACAGCTACCCTGGCAACAGCCTTCTCTCTCCTCTCTCCCTTTCTCTCTGGTTTATTGTCAGTCAGAGAGGCTGGCTGTCAATCACCTCAGACGCATGTCTCCGCTTCGCCCTCTATAGGCTGCCGATATGCGCACACACAGCCTTACACACAGCCTCACACACACAGCTCTATGTAGATACACACACACACGCACACACACAGCCTCACATACACACAGCCTTACACACACACCTCTAATGCATCTTCAAAGCACAGCCAAATGGTGAGGTCATTTGTTTCGGCTGTCCTGACACTTTCAGATGTAAGTGGTATCCCTCTGGGCACACTGCGTCATTTCAACGTGGATAATTGGCTAATATTTGGTTGAGACGTTGATCAATGAGATTACAGCCTATATTCACCCACTAAAAAAACAGGCAAAAGTTAGTTGAATTTCCAATGTGTTATCACTATGCTTTCAACCATTTAAAAGCACAACCAAATTCCAAAATAAAAACAATGTCTGATAAAACAATGTCTGATTTTGGGGGAAAATACAGTTATATAGCATTTAGGGATTTATTACCATTTGTTTCAGTCCAAGCTTTATTATAATGATATATAAAAATCTCCCTCCTATATACTCTTTTTTTTCTCTTCCTCATTCACACCTTTTTCTCATTATTTCTCTATCACTGCACTTTCAACCATATAAATTCACAGCAAAGTTGAAATTGGAATACAAAGTCAGATATTTAGTTCATTTATACAATAGATTAATGTGATATCACTGTGCTTCATCTAATAGCAGAACCAAATTACCTAGCAGTTGAGATGACATTAAAAGTACATGGCGCAAGTGATCAATGCCGTTCGAGATTCTGCAGAGATTATTACGGCAATCTCCACAGACCTGCGATGACCTATGCATGCTATCTTACGCGCACGTTTTATATGATTACATAAGAAGAAATGTATAGTTACGGTAACCTCAAAATGTGGCGATTGGGTGTGTCAAACGCCGTTTGAGATTCTGTGCAAATTATTACAGCAATCTCCACAGACTTGCGATGACCTATGCATGCTATCTTGAAGATGCACGCTTCATATGATTACATAAGGAGAATTTGGCCAATAATGTGTTACTCATATTATTGTATTTCAAAAGTGATATTGATTTGTGTTTAGTTGTCAACGCAACCAAATATCAACATTTGTAAAAGATTTTGATCTTCTACTTGGATAGTTCCATCTGTGCAACTGACTTAGTCTGCCTTTAATTCCTGTTTGTCTACAAATGAATCATTGATATGTTGGATTCACGTCTCCATCTCAACCGAAATTCTACGTTATAGAATAGGACTAAATCAAATCAAACTTTAAATGAACTTTCAATACAGTTTGATTTGATTTAGTCCTATTCTTTAACTTAGATTTTGGTTGAGATGGAGACGTGAATCCAACATATTCATTTTTAATTTGTAGACAATCTGGAATTAAAGCCAGACTAAGTCAGTGGCACAGATAGAACATTTCAAGCAGAAGATACATCTCCTTCAAATGTTGATATTTGGTTGCGTTGACAACCAAACACTAAATTCAATATTACTAAATATCATTACATTTTAAATCAACCAGAGTTTGAAACCCTAGGCCTATTGTATTGTCTATTTTTTGTTGAATTCTGGGTTGAATTAAAACAACTGCTATTGATGACTTTGAAAATAGCATCACTGATGATTGATAAAGTATGGTCACATATTTGCTCTGTTAAACCTACCCTTTGGAATGATAGCAACAGTGACTCTCTGCCCTGCAAGAGCTACCACGGTCAACTGTAAGTGTTGTTATTGTGAAGTGGAAACGTCTATGAGCAACAAAGGCTCATCAGCAAAGTGGTAGGCCACACAAGCTCACAGAACGGGACCGCCGAAGCGTGTAAAAAGTGTGGAAGAACTTCACTGGCCTGCACAGAGCTCTGACCTCAACTCCATCAAACACATTTGGGATGAATTGGAACGCGGACTGCGAGTCAGACTAATCGCCCAACATCAGTGCCCGACCTCACGAATGCTCTTGTGGCTGAATGGTAGAAAGTCCCCGCAGCAATGTTCCAACATTTAATGGAAAGCCTCCCCAGAAGAGTGGAGACTGTTACGGCAGCAAAGGGGATACTCCATATTAATGCCCATGATTTTTGAATGAGATGTTTGACGAGCAGTAGACGAGTGTCCACATACTTTTGGTCATGTAGTGTATGTCAGCCTTACAGTTTCATTATCCTTATACAGTACATATGTTTTGGCTCTGTACTAAAGCACTTTGGATTATAAGTGATACAATGACTATGAGGTTAAAGTGCAGACTGTCAGCTTAAATTTGAGGGTATTTTGTGCCCAATAGAAATAAATGGTAAATAATGTATTCTGTCATTTTGGAGTCACTTTTATTGTAAATAAGAATAGAATATGTTTCTCAACATTTCTACATTAATGTTTGTTGCTACCATGGTTACGGATAGTCCTGAATTAATTGTGAATAATGATGAGTGAGAAAGTTAAACGCACAAATATCATACCCCCTAAAAATGCTAACCTCCCCTGTTATTGTAATGGTGAGAGGTTAGCATGTCTTGGGGGTATAATATTTGTGCGTCTGTAACTTTCTCACTTATCATTACTCACAATTCATTCAGCACTATCCGTAATCATGGTAGCATTCATATTAATGTAGAATTGTTTAGAAACATATTATATTCTTACTGTATTTACAATAAAATGACACAATGCTTTATTTACCATTAATTTCTATTAGGCACAAAACAATTTGAAACACAACCAAAACAAACAGCAAATGCATCCAACAAGTTTGTAGAGTCACAAGCTTGATGTAAACATTGTGTAACAGTATAACTTTAGTATGTCCCCTCGCCCCGACCGCGAACCAGGGACCCTCTGCACACGTCAACAGTCACCCACGAAGCATCGTTACCCATCGCTCCACAAAGGCTGCGGCCCTTGCAGAGCAAGGGGAAACACTTCTTCTAGGTTTCAGAGCAAGTGACGTAACTGATTGAAACGCTATTAGCACGTACCCGCTAACTAGCTAGCCGTTTCACATCCGTTACACTCACCCCCCTTTCAACCTCCTCCTTTTCCGCAGCAACCAGTGATCCGGGTCACGGCACCAATGTAACAGTATAACTTTAGCACGTCCCCTCGCCCCGACACGGGTGCGAACCAGGGACCTTCTGCACACATCAACAACGGTCGCCCACGAAGCATCGTTACCCATCGCTCCACAAAGGCCGCGGCCCTTGCAGAGCAAGGGGAACCACTACTTCTAGGTTTCAGAGCAAGTGACGTAACTGATTGAAACGCTATTAGCACGTACCCGCTAACTAGCTAGCCATCTCACATCCGTTACAATTGCATGCTAGGAATATGGGACCAAATACTAATCTTTTGACTACTTTAATACATAAGCGAATTTGTCCCAATACTTTTAGTCCCCTAAAAGTCAAAAGATTCCTCCTTATTCAAATTCCTTATATTAAGCAAACCAGACGGCACCATTTTCTTGTTTTTTTAAAAGTATGGATAGCCAGGGGCACACTCCAACATTCAGAAATCATTTACAAATGAAGCATGTATGTTTAGTGAGTCCGCCAGGTCAGAGGCAGTAGCGATGACCAGGGATGTTATCTTGATAAGGACTTGACCATTTTCCTGTCCTGCTAAGCATTCAATATGTAACTAATACTGTTCAGTGTCTGGGAAAATGTATGGAGTAAAAAGTACATTATTTTCTTTAGGAATGTAGTGAAGTAAAAGTTGTCAAAAATATGAATAGTAAAGTACAGATACCATAAAAAACTACTTAAGTAGTACTTTCAAGTATTTTTACTTAAGTACTTTACACCACTGCCTAAAATGGGGGCGCTGTAAATTCTAAACACCCGATATGGATGAACATCCTCAAATTAAAACTGATTGTCTACACTTCATAGTCTCATATTATTCATTGTATCATTTCAAATCCAAAGTGCTGGAGTAGAGAGTCAAAATAACAAAAAATTGTATCACTGTCCCAATACTTTTGGAGCTCACTGTATATTGTTATATACAACCCAGGTATTTCAGCAGTGCATTTATTGTACACTACACTATAATTCCAAATGGTAGCACATAGAGTGACTCTTTCTACTTTGTCCTATTGAAGCACTCTGGCTGATGGAGTTTGATGATGTAGTATTTACAGCCACATTCATATATATGATTTGGTTTTACCTTCCAACATAAATTTATGTCAATTTGATACATTTATGAGGGAAAAATATAGAAATGTAGTGTTCAGAAGTTATCAAACTATATAAGCTGCAGTAACTAGGCATGAGCATACTTTTGGTTCAGTAGTTATCAGTTTGGAGCACTTTGATTAAGTGATAGTTGTGTTGTTAAAAAATGACAAGAACATAGTATCTGAAGGCAAGTGAATATTGTATTTTGAAAACCAGATACTCAGATTGAATATGTGTCCAAATTGAAAGAGTGTTTTGGTGAAGTTCTTTGTTGTATGTACTCAGTCAATCGAAAATTGAGTTGTGAAAATGACCCACATACTTAAATGTTTTTAAAAAATGTACACACACCAATGTGGGGTTCTCTTTTGTCTTTCCCCGACTTTACTCTGAAGCTTGAAATATCACTTGTGGAGCCCTATGCCCCTCTATCTTTATGCCCCACTAACCACAATAACTAACTACACACATAAACTCTCCTTTGGATGTTTGTGTTCCAGTCAACGTTAGCCCACCACTGTTCTGACTGAGGTAGAGCCTTCCCTCAGCCTTCTTTCCTGGCGAGTTTCCCAGCGCTGAAGGGATCTCAGAGTTATATGACTTGTGAAATATGAGTAATGAATTATAGATGATACTGTGAGTTATTAGGAGGTGTAGCTAGGGACGGATTGAGGTTTCTCACCGTGTTGGAGAGCTTCTGCATGGCAGCCCAAGCCTCTGGGGTCAGCTGCTCATCCATGTCCCTCTCCCACGTCATCTGTGGCGGCCACAAAGAAAAGACATTAATCATATGTTCAACAAACTAAACCCATATTCAATTAAAGGCAGTGTCCGGCCAGCTTGTTTCATGGGGTAACATTTACATTGTTGGCATATCGGCACTGCTGTGTGCTACAAGAGAGGTTAAATTAATGATTCAATTGATGATTGATGAATTGACTGATCGACTTTGCATTGTTGTCTAGTTGAGGTTATATTCCATGTTCTATAGAGTGACGTGAGGAAACCGGTCGCCACTGTTTTGACTGTTCAACCCGCTTCAAATCAATATGGACATCTGAGCACACATGATTAAGACAAAACAGCAGTCTATGTTGCACCACTGTGAAAATGTTGTATCATCTCATCATTTAAACTTACTGCATTATGTTAAAAAGGCATTACAGTCAATTGACACCAGTATATTTTTTATAATTACAACCGCTTTACAATGAGGCAAGTGATGAGAATTAGGGAGAGATTCCGCTCCTCACCCCCCTACCCCTGCAAATCGCACACAAAAAATGTACAATTTTCTTTTCATTGGCCACTTTCCTGAGTCCACTCTCCCTGTTGCTGAGGCAACAGCCGCCATTTTACTTTTACCATGACCAACCAGCAGACATCAACAGATGGAATCCAGAACATCAAACTCACACAAAAATAATCCATCTTATCTATCTCTAGCCCAACATAAGAAATACATTCAAAAGCCCTACCCCCCCTAATATCATACATGGCTGGCTGCTGCTACACTGTAACGCTTAGACTACAATCACATATTGATAGAGGATGAGGTGACTAAGTGCTTTGAGCACCTGGAAAAGGGCAATGTAAAGGTTAGGAAAATGTGGTATTATATGTACCATCTTAATGACTTCCTATGATATTCCGACCATTATTATACAAATACCGAATATAAATATACAGTGCCTTCAGAAAGTATTCACACCCCTTGACTTTTTCCACATTTTGTTGCGTTACAGTCTGAATTTAAAATTGATTCAATTGAGATTTTGTGTCACTGGCTTACACACAATAACCCATAATGTCAAAGTGGCATTGTGTTTTTAGAAATATTTTGAAATGTATTAAAAATGAAAAGCTGAAATGTCTTCAGTCAATAAGTATTTAATCTCTTTGTTATGGCAAGCCTAAATACTGCAAGTTCAGGACTACAAATGTGCTTAAAAAGTCACATAAGAAGTTACATTTACTCACTGAAATAACAGTGTTTAACATGATTTGGAATGACTACCTCATCTCTGTACCCCACACAGAGGGGCAGGTAGCCTAGTGGTTAGAGTGTTGGACTAGTAACCGAAAGGTTGCAAGATTGAATCCCTTAGCTGACAAGGTAAAAAATCTGTCGTTCTGCCCCTGAACAAGGCAGTTAACCCACTGTTCCTAGGCCGTCATTGAAAATAAGAATTTGTTCTTAACTGACTTGCCAATCTACACTGGAGTTACTTACCAAAACGACACTGAGGGGCCTAGTAACAGTTTTGACTTAAATCGGCTTGAAAATATATGGCAAGACTTGAAAATGGCTGTCTAGCAATGAGCAACAAACAACTTGACAGAACTTGAAGAATTAAAAAAATTATAATGTGCAAATATTGTACAATCCAGGTGTTCAAAGCTCTTAGAGACTTTCCCAGAAAGACTCACAGCTGTAATCATTGCCAAAGGTGATTCTAATTATAAGGACAGACGCTGGGAGACGAAAATCAAGTACAGGGAGTGAACATTTCATAAACACAGACATGAAACAGAACATGGACAGCATATGGACAGGGAAAACAAAACAACAATAATGCTGACACGGGGAACAAACTGAGGAACAGACAGATATAGAAGGGGCAATCAACAAAGTGAAGGAGTCCAGGCGAGTCCAATATTGTGCTGAATCGCGTAATGATGGTGACAGGTGTGCGTAATGATGGGCAGCCTGGTGCACTCGAACGCCAGGGAGGGGGAGCGGGAGCAGGCGTGACAGTACACCATCAGTACAAACTGAGGAACAGACAGATATAGAAGGGGCAATCAACAAAGTGAAGGAGTCCAGGTGAGTCCAATATTGCGCCGATGCGCGTAACGATGGGTAGGAAGAGCGGGAGCAGGCGTGACACTAACATGTATTGACTCAGGGGTGTGAATACTTATGTAAATTTGATATTTCTGTATTTCATTTTCAATACATTTGCAAACATTTCTAAAAACATGTTTTCACTTTGTCATTATGGGGCATTGTGTATAGATGGGTGAGATAAAAAAAGAATACTTAATCCATTCTGAATTCAGGCTGTAACACAACAAAATGTGGAATAAGTCAAGGGGCATGAATACTTTCTGAAGGCACTGTAAATATTGTATACTATATATGCTGAATTTAAATATATAAAGTCAGATGTAGATTAAAAACATACTCGTTATCACATCTAGTAGATGTCCAAGTTCTTTTTTGGGACTAGTTGTTCATATCAGAAATATTTAAGTTTTCTATGCAAAAGGTTTGTCAGTTTAAATGTAAGTTTAAATAAAGTGATTCCTCCCTCCCAAGCTGGTGTGTACAATGTGACAAGAAAGAGGAGAAAACTCTCAGGTTTGGTCACACACCACAGAGCGTCAATCCCCAAAAATGTGCATAGTAAAATGATTACTGATTTGACGTGATCCAACCCCCCAACCCTTTTCATAAGTAAAAAATAAAAATTCCTACACTATGTGCATGACAGACAGATTTACACTTCAAATAACTTTGTTGTTCTCACTTCGTAGTGAGAAGCTCTGCCGAACATAAATTATTAAAAACATATATCAGGTACACCCACTAATGAGAAGAAATCTCTTTCAAAACCTCAAGATACTGTAGCTACAGTGCATAACAACAAATCAACAGTGAAGTACTGACCAACGAGTTCAGTAGAAAAATATAAAAATAAACATCATTGCTGATGAAATATTCAAACATTTTATCTTTTATTTATTTATATATATATATATATATATATATTTTTTTTTAATCATAGCAATGCATCACTACTGATTCTCTGAAACTATCCCTTAGTGTCCAATAGAGAGAGGCCTCCCTTTCACCCTTGCCCAAGGATGTACATGTAGTGGTAAATAAGTTGGGATAAAGCTGAACACTGGTCAAAATGACAGATGGTGAGTGAAGTAAACATTAACGCAAACAATAATAACGTAATAGGTACTATTTACAAAATAAAAAGGTGAATAAACGGTATTCACTAAGGATGCACGATATATCGGTGAACATATCGGAATCGACAGAAATTAGCTAAAAATGCCAACATCAAAATCGGCCCGATGTCTAGTTTAACGCCGATGGGAAAAACCAATGTCAAAGCTGACGTCCATATCTATATAATGTACGTACATGACGTAATGACGCCACGGAAAATTTTGCGCTGCACCTGCAACACAGCCTTCCTAACCTAGCCCACAATGTCTGCTGTGTGGATCGAGCAGTCAACAAGTCGAGTAGTCATTTGAAAGAGTAAGAAAATTTCAGCGAGGCAACTCAAAGGTGAAATCCATTAACGCCAAGATAATAAAATTCATTGCCCTTGACAATGAACCCTTCTCTGTCGTGGGTGATGTTGGCTTTTGCGACTGATCGAGCACCAGTACACACTAACGTTACCAAGTGCGCTATTGTTCAGATGTTGCCCTACCGGAGTTACATATTAATAGCGTCACTGCTATTAGCTTCATGACATACTATGGAACGAGTTTGGGTCTTTGTGTGTCAAAAAAGACACACGTCAAATAGCACAATTTGACAATAACACAATTTGACGCTTAAATAAACGCTTAATTTGACATGTCAAATAACACAGTTCTATTAGAGAATGTTGTGTGTTCTGAATTTGCACGTGCAAGCCAAGCGTCACCACTACTATCAGTAGCACTGTCAAAGCTGTACAAAAAAGTCTGCAAACAAGCAAACACTGGCCACGAACGATGTGTTTACAATACCGCGTTGGTAATAAAGCATTATTTGTTCGACCGCAACTTCTGGGGTAGCTAGCTTTAGCTTGGTACCTAGCTAGCACCAATACAACCTGCCTGAAAACAATGACCAGTAGAAACTGCAGTCATTTTCACTATTCTTAGCAATGATTTAGGAATCCTTGTGAGTGAGTATTAGCTAGCCACAATAAGGATTAGCACACAATAGTGGAATTTGCATTTTGCCATCAAAATAAAAGCACCTCTTTGAAAGTGATGCAGAAGGTTACAATTGGTGCAATCATGCCATATTAAGACTAGATAATGGTAAACAAGGTTGGAATGTGAATCAATGTAATGGGGTATCAGTCTACTCGGTGACACCCACAGAACACAACTGTGAAGAGTTTACACAAATATTAGCATTGTAGCTCTTATCGCAGAACTGTGACTGTGTGAAATCACCTCCACAGTCAGCCTATTGTGTGTATTGACATTCATATTTCACTGTACAGCTTTACCTAAGGATTGGGGATCAATGAAATGGGGTAACAGTCTACTCAATAACCAAGATATTTGTTCCCCAACATCCTCCTCAGAGTTATCAGACTCCAAAACATCCACGCAGTATTGCTTTTTCTCTGGAATAGTGTTCAATACACATAGGTTGACAATAAATGTGGCTCAATTCACAGTTGTTTCAGAGTCCCGCAACAAGAGCTACGATGCTAATGTTCTCTGGGTGTCACTGAGTAGACTGATACTACATGTCATTGATCCACAATCCATAGATTGTGGATCAATGATGTATTACAGTGAAATAAGTATGCCCCCAATGCAATTCTAAAGTATAATACATCCAGTGTGATTTCAACAGATTTTTGTCAAATTAACAAATGTTTGTTGATTTTATATAACAACATTCCAACCTCGTTTAGCATGACCTATTCAATTATGGTATAATTCTACTATTTGTAAGCATTTGCATCACTGTCAATCACATACTTTTATTTTGAAGGCTAACCGCAAAGTCCACTATTGTGGCTAATCCTTATTGTGGCTAGCTTCACATAGATGGGTCCAACCACCAGTAATCAAATAAGAACTGTCTTATAAATTAGGGTTAAATGAACAACGAAACAGCACAGCAAGTAAGTGAAAGAAATAGGTTTTGATTATGTTTTATTGGTAATGGGGACATACGTAAATGCCAGCAAAATAACTTTTTGGTCAGTGTGGTGTGTGTGTGTGTGTGTGTGTGTGTGTGTGTGTGTGTGTGTGTGTGTGTGTGTGTGTGTGTGTGTGTGTGTGTGTGTGTGTGTGTAACCTTTATTTAACTAGGCAAGTCAGTTAATAACAAATTCTTATTTTAAATGACGGCCAACCCGGACGACGCTGGGCCAATTGTGCGCCGCCCTATGGGACTCCCAATCACGGCCGGAGGTGATACAGCCTGGATTCGGTATCGGCCAAAAATGTCATATCGGTGCATCACTAGTATTCACGCAACTCCCTGCCCTTTCCCTTTAAAATAGTTCCTGATGTACGAAGAGGTTAATGGAAAAAAGCATCTAAACAGCAGGTATAATCCAAAAAAGACAAAGCCAGATGCACTCACCTCCTGGGCTTGAGCTTTCTGCTTCATCTTCTCCTGGCTCCTGGTCATGTTCATGTCCATCCCAGCAGTGGGTCCAGGACTCAGGCCCAGGGAGGGAGCCGAGCCCACTGACCCGTCAGAGAGAACCGGGTCGGTGCTGGACAGGGAGTCTGTCCTTAGCAAGGAGTCAGAGGGAGACATAGAGGGAATAGGCAGCTTGATCTGAGAGATGTAAAGAGGGGATGGAGAAAAGTGATAGGTGTAGGGAAAAGAGGAAAAGGGACAGAAGGAGGAATGAGGGTATTTGGGGAATGGCGAGGGGAAAAGAAAGGGATAGAGGAACAGAAAATGCAGAGAGAAAGAGAGTTAGTGGGGTAAGAGAGGAAATAACACAACTGATTATTTACAGTGCCTTCAGAAAGGATTCACACCCCTTGACTTTTTCAACATTTTGTTGTGTTACAGGCTGAATTTAAAATGGATTAAATTGAGATGTTGTGTCACTGGCCTACACACAATACCCCATAATGTCCAAGTGGAATTAATTAGTTTACATATTAATAAAAAATTAAAAGCTGAAATGTCTTGAGTCAATAAATATTCAATCCCTTTGTTATGGCAAGTCTAAATAAGTTCAGGAGTAAAAATGTGCTTAACAAGTCTCACAAGTCACATAATAAGTTGCATGGACACAACACATCTGAGTACCACTGTTCATATTTTCAAGCATGGTGGTGGTTGCATCATGTTATGGGTATGTTTGTCATCGGCAAGGACTAGGAGTTTTTTGGGGGATAAAAAAAGCACAGAGGAAAACCTGGTTCAGTCTGCTTTCCAACAGACACTGGGAGACAAATTCACCTTTCAGCAGGACAAAAACCTAAAACACAAGGCCAAATATTCCCTGGAGTTGCTTACCAAGATGACATTGAATGTTCCTGAGTGACCTAGTAACAGTTTTGACTTAAATAGGCTTGAAAATCTATGGCAAGACTTGAAAATGGCTGTCTAGAAATGATCAACAACCAACTTGACAGAGCTTGAAGAATTTAAAAAAGAATAATGTGCAAATATTGTACAATCCAGGTGAGCAAAGCTCTTAGAGACTTTCCCAGAAAGACTCACAGCTGTAATCGTTGCCAAAGATGTTTCTAACATGTATTGACTCAGGGGTGTGTACACCTATGTCTGTATTCATGTCTGTACTTCATTTTCAATACATTTGCTAAGATTTCTAAAAACATTTTTTCAGTTTGTCATAATAGGGTGTTGTCTGTAGATGGGTGAGAGAAAAAAAATATTTAATACATTCTGAATTCAGGCTATAACACAACAAAATGTGGAACAAATCAGGGGTATGAATACTTTCTGAAGGCACTGTAAGCTTTACGGAGTCCATACAACTTGCTATCTAAACATGATATCACTCTGCTCATGTCTCCCTTACCTTGATAGGCTTGAAAGTTTTATGGTGCTGTGGATGCTGTGCTTGTTGTTGTTGATGAAGGTGTTGTAGGTGCTGCTGTTGATGTTGTAGATTTTGCTGCGGTTGGAGGTGATGGTGTTGGTGCTGCTGTTGTTGAAAGTGCTGTTGTTGGTGGAACTGCTGTTGTTGTTGCTGATATTGGAGGTCGGGTACTTTGTTCATGTCTCGGTGCATCTCTATCATCCCTTCCTCCTTCCTGCCACGCCCCCTACCCCGCCCACGACCCCTGCGGGTCTCCCCGCCTACATTTCCCATCAGCCCCCTACAGTAGGGCGGCTCCGGTAGCGGGCGGATGCGAGGGCGCCCTCTGGGCCGAGGTGGCCCTTCACGTTTGGGTTTTGTTGGTTTCCTGCCCCTCTTCTTGGGCCCGTCGTGGGGTAGGAGCTGGGGAGGGGGGCCAAGGGAGGGGTAGCCGGACGGGTGGCAGAAGTCCAGGTCACCCATCAGAGGGCTGAGGGAGCCCATCCCCGAGGCCCCTCCTCCTCCAGCCTTCCTGCAGCTGGACACCAGGTCGGGGAGGAGGTCAGGGAGCCGCCGGCTGTTCAGGCGGATGTCAGCGGGAACATCAGCCTTGTCCTCGTCGCCCTCGAACTCGTACTCCTGGGCGTAGTTCTTCTTGGCCTGCGGCTGCGGGTCTCGACGCTGCTTCAGCAGGTGGAAGGAGCTGGTCTTCAGCAGCTTCTTGGGTCGGGAGGAGCAGAAGATGGGCGACGTCAGCCCGGCCAGACCAGAACCTCCACCCACGCCCGTACCCCCAATCATCTTGTTGCCGGAGCCGTCCCCAGGAACTCCCTCTGGACCCCCCAAGCCAAGGCTTGGGGTCTGGGACTGGATGAGGCCGAGCTGCTCTGTGTTCACAGTGGAGGGGAGCTCATGGGTTTTCAGGGAGTCCAGGTCCAGATGCATGGTGCTGTTTTCTGTATCCGTGAGGCCGTGGCAGTACCCGTAACCATGGTCGCCATGGTGACCCATCACATCATACACACCTCCTCCATCACTGGCCTTGACGTCCTCCATGCTGTCTGGACCCTGTACACGTGCCTCAGACATACCTTCCTGGACCCCTTGGCCTGCCCCAGGACCCCCGGCGCAGCTCGACTTGGAGTAGTCATCAGAGCAGAACATATCCTCCATGCCGGGGAAGAAGGAGCGATCCTCATCCTGTAAGAGGGAGTCTGGGAAACAGATGGAGGTCAGAGGCACAAACCTGTGCTGCTGCTGCTGGCCTTGGTTCTGGCCCGCTTTCCCCACGGGGCTCACAGTGTCAAACTGGTGCTCTTTGAGCTGGTCTAACTGGGATTGGCAGAGCTGGGGCTCCTGGTCCCTCTGATGGGGCGGAGGCTGCTGCTGCGGCCCTGCGTTGGTCGCCAGGTGGTGGGAGTGGTGGTGGGCATGGGTGTGCGGGAGGGGGTGGTGCGGGTGGGTCTGCTGTTGGTGATGGACATGGGGGTGGTGTGGGTTGAGGTGGTGCAGGTGGGAGGGTGTGGTTATGCCCAGGTCTGGCTCGGAGAGGAAGTTGTGAAGCTTGGAGGCAGTTTGTTGGGAGTGGTGATGAGAAGGCAGCCTGTGCTGCTGCTGTTGTTGTCTGTGTCCGTCACTACTGCCCCCATCTCCTCCCCCCACCCCACTTCTATCCGCGGCCCCTCCACTGTCTCTGCTGTTGGCCCGAGACAGGGTGCGCTCCAGCATGTCCAGAGGAGAAACCGAGTTCTGGCTGGCTTGGCTCTGGCCGTAGTGGGCCTCCATAGCCTGGGACTGGAGTTGGAGCTGCAGCTGGGATTGAGACTGGGGCTGGGGATCCACCCCCGCTTGTCCCCCAGGCTCTGCCTCTCCACCTGCCCCCATCATAGCCTGCTGACTCATGGAGTGCTGCTGCTGCTGAGAAGCAGCTTGCTGGGTGTCCATCTTGTTGCGGGTAGTGTGGGACAGAACAGACTGGAGCATGTGGGCAGAGGGAGGCTGCTGGGGCTGGTTTGGGGGGGAGTCCATGAGGGAAAGGGAGGATTGGGGCTGTCGGGGCTGCTGCTGCAGTTCGGGTGTCTTCCGCAGGTATGGCAGCTCGGACGGGTCGGGAGGCTTTTTGAGCTCCATGTGAGGGTGGACGTGGGAGTGGGGGTGGGGGTGGGCATGTTGAGAGTGCTGGGTGTGTTGGGGATGTGAGGGGGCCTGCGAGGGATGGTGGGGGTGCTGGGAGTGAGGGTGTTGGGAGTAAGGGTCGCCCCTGCCGTATTGCACCACTGAGCCGAGGGAGTCGTGTTGCTGCGGATAGGGGACGTGAGGGTTGGGATGTGAGAGGGAGTCTGCTCCCCCTCTTCCTCCGCTGGGCCCTGCTCCAGACAGCCCTTGTTCGTTCTTGGCATGCTGCTGCTGCTGTTTCTTCAGAGACATCTCCAGCTGGCTCTCCAGGCCACCTCCGCTGACGTTGCCTGCAGTACCGGGGACCATGCTGTTGGTGGCGCTGTTGGTGCGGATGACACTCTGGAGGTGGTAGCGCTCTTCAGAGTCCTTGTTCAGGTCATAGGCCAGACCTTTGCCCCCATCCCTGGCCTGAGGGATGGACTGGGGCGGCTGCTGCTGGGGGTGGTGCTGGGACGGGTGGGACGCAGGGCTCTGGGCATGCAGCAAGTGCTGGATCAGGAAGTCATCGTCATCCTCCTCATCTTGAGAGCGCTCTACTCCCAGCATGTCAGTGTCTGGCTTGAGCTTGGGGGGCGTGGGGTGGTAGGACTGAGGCTGGGGGCCTCGGGTGTCGGGGTAGCCCTGTGGAGAGGACAGGAAGGCAGGGGAGAGGACGGAGGAGAGGTATTTGTTTCCCCCGGGGGACTGGGCAGGACGGGCGGGAGCAGGAGAGTGCAGCCCAGGTCGAATGATGCTGGAGGGAGAAGGGCTGGAGTCAGGGAGGTGGTATGAGCTGCCTCCTCCAGCTCCACTGCTACCACCTGATCCTGCACCCCCAACTCCTGATCCACCTCCACCAGCCCCGGACCCTGCCCCGCTGCCGGCTGCCCCTCCACCTCCTCCAGACCCCAGGAGGGCAGGGGAGTGCCTTGGGCCACCGTACCCCAACGAGGGACTGCCTGCTCCCCCAAGGGAGGTAGGCAGCGAGCCGTATCCCGAGTCCGTCCCGTAGACCACCTCGGCAGAGAAGGAGCGGCCTCCTGGGCCTAGTCCTCCATACCCTTTCCCAGAACTCCCAGGGCCAGAGGTCAGGTCCTGGGCCTGGGGGGAGCTGAAGCCCCCATAGGGTTGGTGGGAGGGGAGGTGTGAGGGAGGGGGCTGGTTGGGGGAGTAGGACTGCTGCTGGGGAGGTGTCTGTCCAGGGAGGCCTGCGGTGGGCTTGACGGGGGCCACAGGGGAGCCATATGCTGACAAGCAGGGTTTAGTAGGAGGCTGCTGGGCCGGGGCGGAGGAGACTGGAGGGGGAGGGGGCGCCGACTGAGTCGGGGGCTGCTGTCTGGAGGGGGCAGACGAAGAGCTGGAGGAAGGGTTAGGGTTGGAGTTTGAGGAGGACGAGGAGGTGGAGGAGGCTGAGGGTGGGGTGTGGGGGGTTCGGGACGACGAGGAGCCCGAGGAGGAGTAGCCACTACTGGAGCTGGAGTTCTTAGCCCCTTTCCCTAGACCTCCACCTGACCCTGACGAGGAGGCGGCTGAGGAGGTGTACGGGGTCTGGATGATTGGGCGGTACACTTGGTCTGAACGGGGGGAGGGTTTGGGGTCTGCTGAAGGGCTCTGCTCCCCCAGCGGACTGCAGGACACCCCTCCATGCCGGTGGTGGGAAATCTGCTGGTACCCCGATGCCCCACAGCTGAGGTAGTGCTGCAGGGGATGGGAGGCTGAGGAGGAGAGCTGCGACTGAGCCGGAGAGGAGCGCTGGTAGTGCTTGATCACGCTGTCCTGCCGGGGGATGGCCCTTTCCTGGGGTGGCGGGGGGGCAGGTGCCGATGAGAACACAGAGGCGTTGTACAACTGGGAGGACTGATCCTGGAGCTGGGAGGACAGCAGGTTAAACTGGGGAGGGGGTAGGTGGCGGCCTGACGAGGTGGTTTGCGGCGGGCCTGTGGGGTCCTGCGACCCTCGGTAGGCGGCGCCCTGTGAGGAGAGTAAGCGGTCGAAGCCCAGGCTGGACTGGGAGGGTGTCTTGATGTGCAGCAGGGGGTCGTGGGGGGACAGGAGGCCGTTGGACGTGGGGCTGAAGGTGGGGGAGTCCTGGAGGGAGAGCGAGGCGCCAGGGAAGGACCGCCCGGAAAAGGAGGCTGGGTGCTGGTAGGCCGAGAGGGAGGAGGAGGGGAAGGAGCCAGACCCGATGAAGAGCTCTGGCTGAGTGTGCATCGCTATGGGAAATGGAGATAGAGAAAAAGACAAGTAACAGAGATTATTGGAAATGTGCTGCTGTTCTTCATAACACTTAGAAAATGATGAACACGACTCAGTTGTACTTGAGCATTACTCTTGACTGGCTCCTGCACTCACCAGTCTGCCAGGCGGGTGTTCGGAACTGGGAGAGGAGAGAGGAGGCTGAGGGGGGTGGCTGCCGACCCTGGGACTCTAGTGCTGAAATCAAGTTCATGACAGATGGGTCTGGACCAGAGGGACTGGCATGGTGTAGCCCAGGATCAAACAGCCCAGATAAGCCTAAAGGACATAGACACAAAAGCATTTACTCAACCACACACATTTTTCTGTTTAAAGTGACTCATCTAAACAAAAGTCTAATCTAAACAAAAACACTTTGATAGAGAGAAAAATGTACATGCTCCCTGACTGTGTGTATAGGATTGGACAATATTGTACTGTAATAACAGGTATACTAACATTCTGTATGACAACCTTTTGGCATCATGCAGAGATCTCAATTTTACATTTGAATCAAGGTTCATATTAGCCTGGCCCCTTACCTAGACTCCGCCCAGCCCCCCATGCCCCGCCCTGTCCAGAGCTACCAGGATGGTGATTGGTTGCGTAGCCCTGCAGAGGGTGGGGTGTGCCATAAGCCTGGCGATGGAGCAGCTCTGAGTCCGGATGGGAGGACCTAGAACTCCCATACACCAGGCTGAGGAAAGAAGGGAGAAAGGGGAGAAAAATGAATCATTCAATAATGAAAAGATGCATTATTCTTCTGTATCGGGGTTATCTAAATCCTGGTATCGAGATCTGCAGTACAGCTGTTTTTCTTTTCTCTTTGGTAGATAATTGATTGATTAATGTAGCCTAATTGATTGGCCAGAGAGTCCACTCACTTAGTGTCTCAGGTCTGAATCAATCTCTGATTATAGGGTGAATGTATGTAATGTTGTCTCATAGTCCTTCAATCAATCAATCATGAAAACCAGAAGTGCTACATCCGAAATGGGATACTCGTGTTGTTTACCAGGGATATTCAAATCTTACTCTACGAAGTCCAGAGTACTGCTGGTTTTATTTTCAACCTGATTGCACCGACCTGATGTCCCAGGTCTAAATCAGTTCCTGATTACTAGAAGAACAAAGAACAAAAAAAAGCAGTAAAACTGACTTTGAGGTCAAGATCTGAATTTGAGGGTTGCATACGAATAGTGAGGCAAGAGAAGTATTGTGCGTACAGGATATTACCGATAACCCATCATCATCAATTAGGCCTAGATACGGCTACTTTCTTGAAAGCTTACAGCATTTTCCATAACACCTCCTGTTATCAAATAACAAATAAATTTTTCATTTCCCAACCAAAATAACTGTAAACATCCAACAAAATGGTGATGGCATGGCAAATGGAAAAATGTCTAAAGTGTCCTTCCATTAGTAGTAGTGTGAAGGAATCAGCAAATGCAAGGCTCTCTGCACGGACTTCAGATAAAATCCTGTTCTAACCACAAAGCCTCAACAACAACAATGCATTCTGGTCCCGGCTGACAGTGTCTCCCAGGCTTTGGTGATGGATTACCTTTCTAATCTACCTATACTCTCTTGTAGAGTTGTTCACTTGGGTATACTCCATACTGTATAAGGGAAATATCGCCCTTTCCAGCCCACCCCATATAAAATCTGAGCCTTGCACTTTACACAGGGTTACCTAACACTCAAAATAAGGGATTGTTCATCAATATCAGCCTCTGAATAGAACTGGGAGCAACATTCGAATGAAAGTCTGAATGAAAAGAAAGATTTTTAACAATCACCCCCACTTCCAATCACTTACTTGCACAGAGGAGAAAAACAACACCCAAACATAGAGACAGTGTTCCAAATGGCCTGGTCAAAAGTATGGCGCTATGTAGGAATAGGGTGCCATTTGGGATGCAATAGGGTGCCGTTTGGGATGCAACCAGAGTCTCAGAGAACAGACAATCTCCACAGAGTCAAGAAATCAAAGGTTGGGCATAGTCATGAAGTCACCACACTACAGTGCAGTGAAGTCTCTAGATTTAAATTATATTCTTTCCTTCATTCATTAATGTGGAATACACTCAAAACTATTATGCATAAAGAAAGTATTATTAACTGTTAACTTTTAAAGTCCTGTGGTAGAGGTCGACCGATTAATCGGAATGGCCGATTAATTAGGGCCGATTTCAAGTTTTCATAACAATTGGAAATCGTTTTTTTTTTTTTTACACCTTTATTTAACTAGGCAAGTCAGTTAAGAACAAATTCTTATTTTCAATGACGGCCTAGGAACAGTGGGTTAACTGCCTTGTTCAGGGGCAGAACGACAGATTTTTACCTTGTCAGCTCAGGGATTCAATCTTGGAACCTTACGGTTAACTAGTCCAACGCTCTAACCACCTGCCTCACGAGGAGCCCGCCTGTTACGTGAATGCAGTAAGAAGCCAAGGTAAGTTGCTAGCTAGCATTAAACTTAATCAGTCATAATCACTAGTTATCACTAGTTATGTTGATGATATTACTAGTTTATCTAGCGTGTCCTGCGTTGCATATAATCGATGCAGTGCGCATTCGCGAAAAAGGACTGTCGTTGCTCCAACGTGTACCTAACCATAAACATCAATGCCTTTCTTAAAATCAATACACAGAAGTATATATTTTTAAACCTGCATATTTAGCTAAAAGAAATCCAGGTTAGCAGGCAATATTAACCAGGTGGAATTGTGTCACTTCTCTTGCGTTGCGTTCATTGCACGCAGAGTCAGGGTATATGCAACAGTTTGGGCCGCCTGGCTCGTTGCGAACTAATTTGCCAGAATTTTACGTAATTATGACATAACATTGAAGATTGTGCAATGTAACAGGAATATTTAGACTGATGGATGCCACCCGTTAGATAAAATACGGAACGCTTCCGTATTTCATTGAATGAATAAATGTTTTGTTTTCGAGATGATAGTTTCCGGATTCGACCATATTAATGACCTAAGGCTCGTATTTCTGTGTGTTATTATGTTCTAAGATAGAGCAGTCTGACTGAGCGATGGTGGGCACCAGCAGGCTCATAAGCATTCATTCAAACAGCACTTTCGTGCGTTTTGCCAGCAACTCTGCTGTTTATGAATTCAAGCCTATCAACTCCCAAGATTAGGCTGGTGTAACTGATGTGAAATGGCTAGCTAGTTAGTGGAGTGCGCGTTAATAGCGTTTCAAACGTCACTCGCTCTGAGACTTGGAGTAGTTGTTCCCCTTGCTCTGCATGAGTAACGCTGCTTCGAGGGTGGCTGTTGTCGATGTGTTCCTTGTTCGAGCCCAGGTAGGAGCGAGGAGAGGGACGGAAGCTATACTGTTACACTGGCAATACTAAAGTGCCTATAAGAACATCCAATAGTCAAAAGTATATGAAATACAAATGGTATATAGAGAAATAGTCCTATAATTCCTATAATAACAACAACCTAAAACTTCTTACCTGGGAATATTGAAGACTCATGTTAAAAGGAACCACCAGCTTTCATATGTTCGCATGTTCTGAGCAAGGAACTTAAACGTTAGCTTTCTTACATGGCACATATTGCACTTTCACTTTCTTCTCCAACACTTTTTTTGTTGTTGCATTATTTAAACCAAATTGAACATATGTTTCATTATTTATTTGAGGCTAAATTGATTTTATTGATGTATTATATTAAGTTAAAATAAGTGTTCATTCAGTATATTTGTAATTGTCATTATTACAAATACATTTAAAAAATTGGCCGATTAATCGGCATCGGCTTTTTTTGTCCTCCAATAATCGGTATCGGCGTTGAAAAATCATAATCGGTCGACCTCTATCCTGTGGTTCTATTTTTGAACCGCCCAAAAACCATGGCATTTTATCAATTAGATTTGCTCGCCTCCTGCGTCCTCTCTCCTGTGTCCTCTCTTGCCTCCTTTTGAAAAAGGTCAAAGGTAATTGAGGAGAGGTGGCGAGGAGTGGGAAAGTGGATGAAAATGGCTTGTATGAATTGAGACTCTCCTTCTCCAATCGCGCGTCATCAGGCAAATTAAGTTTACAGGGTGGAATCCCAAATTAAATGTATAAACTGATGAAAACGATTAAGCCAGTGCAAGACCTTTTATAGATAAAAGGATAAGTAGCATATTGTTTTTAAAGTTTTGCATACTTTTCTCCATTGATAAAACAATAGCTGATTCAAAGGGGGTGTGATTTCAAAACTCTTCCGTGAAGGATTCAGGTAGGATACACTTCTAAAGTTACTATACGCTTCCTCGACAAAATGAGGCTTCCTCGACAAAATGAGGCCATCAAATCAAATAAATTTTTATTGGTCACATACACATGCTTAGCAGATGTTATTGCGAGTGTAGCAAAATGCTTATGGGGGAAGGACTGTCTTCTGTTTGCCTGCAAGCAAATTTACACACTCCTCGACCACTCATCGGTTTCCGGGTCATGGAGGAGAGAGGACGGAGGATTGTATTTTGCTCAAACGAGAAAACCGCTATATCACCCTTTGGTTCTCTTCAGTGTAATGTGATGTTGATTGGCCACCACTCTGTCACCAATCAACCAATCGTGTGACTGTGGCTAACCACCTTAGCTGATTGGAAATGCTGTTCCCCAGACATGCATAGACAGCTAGCAGCAGAGGCGAGTGGTTATGGCTGGACAACAAAGTGGTGAGGCAAGACTCATAGTGGTTTTATTGATAAAAGTGTGGTGACTGTCTGAGTGTGTCGGACGCTGACTCCTCCTCCGCAGCAGTGCTAAGTTTAACCTCGGCTCGGTTAGCGTATGCCACTCTCTGACTCAGGAATCAACGTGTGTGTGTGTGTGGGTTTAATCTTTCTCTGAATATGACCCATCAGTGTGTTCAGTATTCTTGAGTTTGACACATCCATATATTCTATTGAAATCTTCATAATATGTTGACAATAGAAATAATTATGGCTAAATTCTAAAATATCAAACTGAACCCTAATCCCTAAATGTGGATTTCTATGTTTAAGAAACTGGTTCCATTGAAATTAATAGTTCTGGAACTAGACACTAAATACTAGAACCAGATGCAGTCAGGTTCAGTAATTCGACTTTCCCAGAATATATGTAAATTGAGAATTCAATGGGCAGAGCAAATTAATCAATAGTATGTATTTAGTTGAGTGCTAATCTCTTGTACTGCTCAGATGCATTTTTCAAATGAGCGCACAACCTCTCCACCTCTTCCCAATCTTTTCTCTCCCCTTCTACAGACTTCTCTTACGACTGCTCACTCACCCTCCTATCCTTATCACTCTTCTTCTCTCTCCTCCTCCTTCAACCGGTCATCTTCTCTCCACTCCTCCCTACATCTCCTCCCCTCTCTTCCAAATTCAACCATTCCTTCTTTCTTTTCTCCTCTCCTCCACCCTCATTACATCTCTTCTCCCACACCCTCCCCTTCTCTCCAATTCTCTGTCAGGCCGTATAACCATGATGGAGTGAGCTGCAGTCCTCAAGATTGTGAAAGAAGGGATAAATAAAGGAGGGGGAGCTATTAATCCTTCATTAAGACTGCTTTCGCAATCAACCACAGTTCATTTCACCCTGCCGTTCCGTCCGGGCAGTTGTATGATGATAATAGGCTCACTAGTTTAATACACTAGACATTTGTCTTCTACAGACATGTCTGGTACTAGTAAGAGCTGGTAAGAGCTTGGTATGGAGATTCTGAGCTAAACAAATGTATTCTACTGGTATTATTGCTATGGTTAGTTGAGTGCAGCAGATGGCATTGTTTTGGAACTCTGCTGTAGTTACAATACAATATCATTCAGACTACCAAGGGGCCAGACTACCAAAATGTTGTCAAGACTACCTGCAAGCATGTACATTTATGATACCACAATAGGTGCAACCAACCAGTCTCATACAATCAATTAACTGATTAAATTACTCATACAAGTAATTAACATATTCAAATATGTATTGCACATTAAAATAAAGGTTTCTATAAATGTATTCACTTCAATCAATATGGCTGAAGAGAAAATATTTTGTAACTGTCATCCAATGTTGGTTCGGTTCATTACCCTAGAACAGTAAAGTAGTAGTAGTTTCTGTTCCTTACCCTTTTGCAAAAAAGGCAGCCAGCCAATCCCACATTAGGGAGCATAAGGTCATCATAAGAACACCAGGACTACATCAATCTGCATGTGGGCTTGGAGATGCCCTTGAATCTGGGATTCAGCCATAAAAAAACAGCTGGCTAGGCTAGAACAGCTGACCAGTGTTTTATATATATATGATTATTGTTTTGGGGCCTAAATACTCCTTGGTTCATCAAAGATACAACATTGTATGTAGCCTACTACTTACTGTATTTTATGTATCTCAACACTGTCAGTTACCAAGGTTACATACAGTCGTATATTCTGCATAAGCAATTACTATAGATTTGAATTGGTTTGTGCAGTGATTTAATCATTTACATCTTTGAGGAACCAATGAGTATTCAGGCCCAAAATAAAAAATATGGTAAAACTTTATAAGGGCAATATAATAAGTGGCACTACCAGTGAATGACACTGTAATAATTTGTAAGTCGCTCTGGATAAGAGCGTCTGCTAAATGACTTAAATGTAAAATGTAAATGTAATAGAGGGCACGATCTAGGGCTTTATGACTTGCAGCAATTGAGCAATTACTCCATGCACACTCTCAGTCAGAATACAACATTTGCTTGTGGGACTAATACTTGTCCCTTACTACCATTGTGCAATGGTATTGTGCTAATATTACATTTTATCGCCAACCTGGAATTTCACAGTATCTGCGTTTGAAAAATAAATTATCCAAATAAACGGGTGTTTACTGCGAGCTACACTGTTTCTACATGAAACGTACGTTCTGTAGCAAGATTGATTTGGTTGTCC
Organism: Salvelinus alpinus; assembly: GCF_045679555.1. Classification (NCBI taxonomy): domain Eukaryota; kingdom Metazoa; phylum Chordata; class Actinopteri; order Salmoniformes; family Salmonidae; genus Salvelinus; species Salvelinus alpinus. The sequence continues at coordinate 49,924,611 of NC_092091.1, forward strand.
CGGCGACGACTGGTAATGTGCGTAGCCGGGTAGCCTTTGAAATGTAAGTAGGCCCCAATTCATTAAAACACAGAGACTGTGCATTTTAAGAAACAAAATGTGAAACATTGTAACATTTCGTTATATTAATCTTCTTACAGTATATCATTCCCGTTTTAATTCATGCGTTAACGGAAATGAAAGATTATTGAGATATTTTACCAGTACGCTCGTAAGCTTAGCTAACGCGTTAATGTTAGCTAGCTAACGTTCGGTGGTTAGAGTTAGCCAACTTGTCTCTCAATACCGCATAACATGATTTAGCTAGATGGGTAGTGAGTTCTAGCAAACATCACACAAGCCATCGTTTTAGCTAATGGCATATGTTAGTGTTTATGATCGATTCTTATGTTTTTACTTTGTTGCCAAAGACCTGCAGCATTGAGTCGATATGCCGAATCATTTAACTTGAATTGAACAACTAACGTTAGCTAGCTAGCAAAGACAACAGTTACCTGTACCTTTAAGCTAGCTAACTTTACCCCAAAATGGCTAGCTAGTAGAGGTTTTTCTCACATTAATAAAAATGCAGTTGGTGCCCAAAAAAAGTAATACACCTATCATTGCACCTGTTAATAATACGCCTATCACGTAAACTTGAGAGTGAAGTTATACAGTTATTATACACGGTGTACCGTTACCAATTTATCGAAGTTTCCATCAATACAATTGCTAGGCTTAAAGCTATCTAGGGGTTATCCCAACAGAAAAAGATTTGCACTAATATCCATGCTGCAACTGCTGCTGCTTTAATAATGGGATGTAATGTACTCGTTCTTACAGAGTGAGTTAATTAAAATACCTTAGAATTCACTGGTATAGTAGCTGTCACTAGATGATCACTGATATTAGCTAAGTTATGGAAAGTGTTTATTCAATTGTTTGATGACAGCTGCATATCGTGATTTGATTTAGCCTTCACTCATCCTAAAGTGTATTACCGAGAATGTGAGACGGAGAAAAGCAACCCTGCAGCACCACCATTTCTAGCATAAAGGCCATTTCATTTGTAGACAGTGTGCTAGCTACAGTAAACTGCCGACAGTAGCCTAGCTACAAACGTTGCATGTTGCATTGTCAAATACATTTGGTTTGTATAGCTAATTAGCACCAACCATTGCTTTGTAAACATATTACGCAATCAATGCATTAGTAAAGACAACCCAGTATGCATTCATATAATTATGGAATATTGTGAAAAATACAAATGCTCTCTGCAAATATCATTAAATTATGTTTGTTCCATTTCTGATTATACACTAGCCAGCTAAAGCTAGCTATATCCTCTCAAGTCCAACCCATCCCCCCTCTTTTCGCCCCTCTCCCCCCTCGTTTTTTATGTCTCGGTCTACCTTCCGTATCACGCATTAACTCTCCTTGCATTTTCAAGACCCCCCACCCATCTTGCTAATGACAATACTGATAGCCTTGCTACAGCCTACCTGGCGCTTGCAAACAATGTAATCTATATATATGAACGGAACGATAGAGGGAGCACGGATTGCATTGCCTCTATCGGCATGGGCATTGTTACAGCAAGCCAAGCATATGTATGCATCCTATGTATGAGGGCGCACATGTACGGGTACAAATGCTTACCTTGCCTTGGCCGATCTCTCGTAACTCCATCCCGTACCAGCGCCCAAATCACCGAACCCTGTACCAGGATAATTTCTTTCCATTAAAGAAAAGACGAGGGATGAAGATGGAGAGATGGTGAAGGGTAGGGGAGGGAGGAGATGTCTTAAATTCTCGCACGCTATCTCTCCCTGTATCCTTTTTTCCCCTCTGCTCAGTGTCTGTTTATTTCTCCCGATTCACTAGCAAGTCCTCAAGACTGCGACCAGCACGGAGGGGGAGAGGAATGGAGGGGAGGAGAAGGAGGAGGGGGGATATGGAGGATAAAGAGAGGGGAGGAGGGGTGGATGGGGGGTCACACCAACCACCACCACCACAAAAATCCGGTTTCTTCCTTCCCTCCCCTCTTCAGCCCGCTATATATATTTCAATGTCTATTGTCCTTCTAGGCACAACCAGTGATTCAGCTGATGCTAGCGCGTAGTCTAAACCAGTCTGTGCAAATCAAAATATTTGGTGCCCATTTATCACTCTAGACTTAAGCACGCTCTCTTACCATCCCCTGTCCCCTACGTTGTTGAAGTATTGCATTTCTAAAATATTTGTTATATATATATATATATATATATATAAAAGGGGGTGATTCTATTATAGCAACAGTGTCTATTGTTTATATTTTGGCTTGCCAGTTCCCTCTCCAAAATGCATTTACACACACCCCCTCCCCAATATTGGTAGCCTAGGCAGCCGATAGTGGGCGCTAGATCTGCACTATTGTCTAGGATTGATGTTCCCAGACGGTAATACACTCGTATCACCCATAACCGTAAGGCTCTCCAGAGGGTAGTGAGGTCTGCACAACGCATCACCAGGGGCAAACTACCTGCCCTCCAGGACACCTACACCACCCGATGTCACAGGAAGGCCAAAAAGATCATCAAGGACAACAACCACCCGAGCCACTGCCTGTTCACCCCGCTATCACCCAGAAGGCGAGGTCAGTACAGGTGCATCAAAGCGGGGACCGAGAGACTGAAAAACAGCTTCTATCTCAAGGCCATCAGACTGTTAAACAGCCATCACTAACATTGAGTGGCAGCTGCCAACATACTGACTCAACTCTAGCCACTTTAATAATGGAAACATTTATGTAATAAATGTATCACTAGCCACTTTAAACAATGCCACTTTATATAATGTTTATATACCCTACATTACTCATCTCATATGTATATACTGTACTCTATACCATCTACTGCATCTTGCCTATGCCGTTCGGCCATCACTCATTCATATATTTTTAAGTACATATTCTTATTCATTCCTTTACACTTGTGTGTATAAGGTAGTTGTTGTGAAATTGTTAGGTTAGATTACATGTTAGATATTACTGCATGGTCGGAACTAGAAGCACAAGCATTTCGATACACTCGCATTAACATCTGCTAACCATGTAACAAATCAAATTTGATTTGAAATGTTTTCTGTAGTTGCGGATCAGACCTGCACAACGGTCAGGAGGAATTTTGGACCATCCCTCTTTACAAAACTGTTTCAGTTCCACAATATTCTTGGGATGTCTGGTGTGAACCGCTCTCGAGGCATCTCAATCGGGTTGAGGTCAGGACTGACTGGGCCACTCCAGAAGGCATATTTTCTTATGTTCAAGCCATTTTGTTGTTGATTTACTTCTGTCTTTTGGGTTGTTGTCCTGTTGCATCACCTAACTTCTGTTTAGCTTCAATTGGCAGACAGATATCCTTACATTCTCCTGCAAAATGTCTTGATAAACGTGGGAATTCATTTTTCACTCGATGATAAGCTGCTGTCCAGGCCCTGAGGCAGCAAAGTAGCCCCAAACCATGATGCTCCCACTACAATAGTTTACAGTTGGGATGAGGTTTTGATGTTAATGTTGGTGCGCTGTGCTGTGCCTTTTTTTCTCCACACATAATGTTGTGTGTTCCTTCCAAACAACACAACTTTAATTTAATCTGTCCACAGAATATTTTGCCAGTAGCGCTGTGGAACATCCAGGTGCTCTTTTGCGAACTTCAGACGTGCAGCGATGTTTTTTTTTGGACAGCAGTGGCTTCTTCCATGGTGTCCTCCCATGAACACCATTCTTGTTTAGTGTTTTATGTATTGTAGACTCATCAACAGAGATGTTAGCATCTTCCAGAGATTTCTGTAAACTTTTGCTGACACTCTAGGATTCTTCTTAACCTCATTGAGCATTCTGCGATGTGCTCTTGCAGTCCTCTTTGCAGGACGGCCACTCCTAGGGAGAGTAGCAACAGTGCTGAAATTTTTTATGTGTTTTTTATGGGGCAGGGCAGCTATTATCAAAATCTCCAACCTCATCTCATTGATTCGACTCCAGGTTAGTTGACTCCTGACTTAAATTAGCTTTTGGAGAAGTCTTTAGCCTAGGGGTTCACATACTTTTTCCAACCTACACTGAATGTTTAAATTATGTATTCAATATAGACAAAAAAAGACAATAATTTGTGTATTTTTAGTTTAAGCACACTGTGTTTGTTTACTGTTGTGACAGATGAAGATCAGATTAAATTTTGTCAAATTTATGCAGAAATCCAGGTAATTCCAAAGGGTTCACATACTTTTTTTTGCCACTGTAAGTCCAATTAATCATAATTATTATTAAATGTTTTGCCATCTTCCATAACTTGAAGAGCCTTTGTACAGAAACGGAAACGGGTACAAAATACCAAAAAGGTGTACTGTTAAGTTAAATAAACGACTATAGTAAGTTCATAGATGCCAAATAAAGTAACAGGGCTGAAGTTGATCTTAAATCACCCAAAAATAAACACATTTAAAACTAAAACAATTCTGTGAACATTTCTATGAAACAACGTTTTACTTGTGGATTTTGTAAAATAAAAGGTAAAATCAAGGTGTCAATTTGTCAACATGCCATTTTAAAGACAATGCAGATATTGGAGTAAACCTATTTTGGGTTAAGACAAGTAACCGAGTTTGAAAAAGACATCCAATTACCACTTTGCATTTAGAACGGTTGGTTTTATTATAGCTAATAAATAAAGAAACCATTGATGGATAACTTGATCAAATGGTGCTGCGTTCAATTGCTAATCGGAACTAGGAAACTCTGAAATTTCCGACTTGATAATTCGTTAAACGCGGGACGTGTATAACTACAACCAGTTAGCAAGTCGGAAATGTTAGTTTCCTAGTTCCGACTACTACATGAACGCGGCATAAATACATGTCTCTCGTCTGCCCCTGCAAGCCGGTCAGCATACGCGTCATCACACTCCCTAATCTGATTGGTCTTTTCCCACGAATCGTAAACCGGCATACGCGTCCATCACACTCCCTCATCTGATTGGTCAAGTAGGCGGGCCTTCTGACTTCGACGATTACAATATTCGTACCGCACATCAAAATATATTGTAGTAGTGCTCGCGTTCTTTTGTAAAACCAATTCTAAATAGACCAGAGAGAATTGAAGAGAGGTTTCGCGGCCGTACTAGAATCTTGATGTCAGGGTTTCACGTCTTTTTCTTCTGAAGACGCCATTTTTGAGAGCGGCTGGTTGGATCGCATGTTAGCGCACTCCCTCGCTCTCCCCACTTACTCACTTTTTCTCCCTCTCCAGTGCGCACACACACGCAGTCTGTCTGCTACTCCGACTCTTGTTAAAAAACCATTTATGCTTGATCACGAGTGTGGTCGGAGGTTTCGTATGGCGGGTGTGACGCAATTGCGGCGCAATGAGAGGAATGCAGGGGCCAAATCATGCTCTGTATCGCATCGCCGTGCGCCTCGAATTGTGTAACAAAGCAGAGGACTCTGTATAGCTCCGCATTGACATGATTGGTTGACGGTATGTGGGGGCGGGAGGTCCAGTATAAACACTAACTCAACTTCCTTGACAAATTCCTTCACGATAGTTCAGCTAAACACAAGATGTCTGCGCAGTAAATGCTTTACAGCCACCTCAGATGCAGATTGACCATGTAAAGCCTTTAGTCATATACACAGAGACCATTCTCGGACAGAATACCGTGTAGCACAGGCCAATTCTCAACCAGGGAGAAAAGGGGTACATTTGGGAGCAATGCAAGAGAAATTTCATTTTGAAGAGTGCAGATATATGCAGGGTTGGGCGGATTACTTAAAAAATGTAATCCGTTACTGATTGCAGTTATATAAAAAATTAAGTAATCAGTAACGGAAACTTTTGGATTACTCAAAGGGAGTAACATAATCCGATTACTTTTGGATGACTTTCACTTCTAACACCCTGGCATATTTTAAAACCTTCTTGAAAACGTGCAACTCTATGTAGTCTAGATGACTGTCTGATTGACCAGTGAGCCAGGTGCAAAACATTTTATTAAAATGTTTTTAATAAGAAATGTGTATAAATATAAACAAGTTCGGAGTGGTCTGTCATGTAACAATACAGATAGAAGCAACTGAGATAAGACAAACATTAGACAACATGCAGCTGCTAGTTTATACATATTAAAGGAAATTCCACCCAAAAACAATAATTTGTTTCATTAGTCCATTGTTGACATAAGCAAAACATTTGGGGACTGTCAGCAATCAAGATATGTAACTTTCAAGGGATTGCTTCTCTTTCTCACAGGTAACCTTTTAACAAGTCTTCATCCCATTCCCTTAATTTCTCTATCTATAACATCCTTCAGCCTTGCCCCCATGAACTCCCCTCTTCCCCTGAATAAAAAAAAAAGTCCTAAAAACTAGAACTGTGTCAATTACATCCCAATTTCAATCAGTACAGGGATTGAAATGCTCTCCTATTCTATGGACATATACCATGTCTATTTCAACAACTCACAGGAAATGAAATGGAAATGTTCACAGCTGTGCTCACTTATAACTGTCCAGAACTCCAACTGAAGAAGCTTGTAACACACACACACACACACACACACTTCATGAATGCCCCTTTTTAAAAATGCCCATCCCTCCTTTTCACTCAGTGTCCTCAGTATTAGCAGTAATCTCAGTATTGTCAACTGGGTCAGGAGGTTCTGATGGTGCCCCCCTGTGTAAAAAAGAGAGAGAAAGAAAAATAATGGCATGACTGAAAGATGCACAGACAGACCAGTGGTGTAAAGTACTTAAGTAAAAATACTTTAAAGTACTAAAGTAGTGTTTTGGGGTATCTGTAATTTACTTTACTATTTATATTTTTGGCAACTTTTACGTCACTACATTCCTAAAGAAAATAATGTACTTTTTAATCCATACATTTTCCCTGAAACCCAAAAGTACTCATTACATTTTGATAGGAAAATGGTCCAATTCACACACTTATCAAGAGAACATCCCAGGTCATCCCTACTGCCTCTGACCTGGCAGACTCACTAAACACAAATGCTTAGTTTGTAAATTATGTCTGAGTGTTGTAGTGTGCCCCTGGCTATCTGTCAATAAAACATATATTTTTTTAATTGTGCAGTCTGGTTTGCTTAATATAAGGAATTTTAAATGATTTATACTTTTACTTTTGATACTTAAGTACATTTTAGCAATTCCATTTACTTTTGATACTTAACACCAAATACTTTTAGACTTTTACAAAAGTAGTATTTTAGACATACACAGTGGACAGACATACACAGTGGACAGACATGCATATTACAACTAGTACAGAAAGTTGGAATACATTCACGCACAGTACACATTCGTCAACTGTATGTTCCACCATAGTTTAAGTCGGAAGTTTACATACACCTTAGCCAAATACATTTAAACTCAGTTTTTCACAATTGCTGACATCTAATCCTAGTAAACATTCCCTGTCTTAGGTCAGTTAGGATCACCACTTTATTTTAAGAATGTTAAGTGTCAGAATAATAGTAGAGAGAATGATTTATTTCAGATCTTATTTTTTTCATTACATTCCCAGTGGGTCAGAAGTTTACATACACTCAATTAGTATTTGGTAGCATTGCCTTTAAACTGTTTAACTTGGGTCAAACGTTTCGGTTAGCCTTCCACAAGCTTCCCACAATAAATTGGGTGAATTTTGGCCCATTCCTCCTGACAGAGCTGGTGTAACTGAGCCAGGTTTGTAGGCCTCCTTGCTCGCACACGCTTTTTCAGTTCTGCCCCCAAATTTTCTATGGGATTGAGGTCAGGGCTTTGTGATGGCCACCAATACCTTGACTTTGTTGTCCTTAAGCCATTTTGCCACAACTTTGGAAGTATGCTTGGGGTCATTGTCCATTTGGAAGACCCATTTGCAACCAAGCTTTAACTTCCTGACTGATGTCTTGAGATGTTGCTTCAATATATCCACATAATTTTCCTTCCTCATGATGCCATCTACATTGGGAAGTGCACCAGTCCCTCCTGCAGCAAAGCACTCCCACAACATGATGCTGCCACCCCCGTGCGTCACGGTTGGGATGGTGTTCTTCGGCTTGCAAGCCTCCCCCTTTTCCTCCTAACGTAACGATGGTCATTATGGCCAAACATTTCTATTTTTGTTTCATCAGACCAGAGGACATTTCTCCAAAAAGTACGATATTTTTCCCCATGTGCAGTTGCAAACCCTATTCTGGCTTTTTTATGGTGGTTTTGGAGCAGTGGCCTCTTCCTTGCTGAGCGGCCTTTCAGGTTATGTCGATATAGGACTCGTTTTACTGTGGATATAGATACTTTTGTACCTGTTTCCTCCAGCATCTTCACAAGGTCCTTTGCTGTTGTTCTGGGATTGAGTTGCACTTTTCGCACCAAAGTACGTTCATCTCTAGGAGACAGAACATGTCTCTTTCCTGAGTGGTATGACAGCTGCGTGGTCCCATGGTGTTTATACTTGCGTACTATTGTTTGTACAGATGAACGTGGTACCTTCAGGCGTTTGGAAATTGCTCCCAAGGATGAACCAGACTTGTGGAGGTCTACCATTTTTTGTCTGAGGTCTTGGCTGATTCCTTTTGATTTTCCCATGATGTCAAGCAAAGAGGCACTGAGTTTGAAGATAGGCCTTGAAATACATCCACAGGTACACCTCCAATTGACTCAAATGATGTCAATTACTTGTGTCATGCACAAAGTAGATGTCCTAACCGACGTGCCAAAACTATAGTTTGTTAACAAGAAAAGTGTGGAGTGGTTGAAAAACAAGTTTTAATGACTCCAACCTAAGTGTATGTAAACTTCCGACTTCAACTGTACATACACACCAGTGGAGGCTGCTGAGGGGAGGATGGCTGGAATGGAATAAATGGAATGGCATCAAACACATAGAAACCATGTGTTTGATACCATTCAACTCATTCTGTTCCATCCATTACCACGAGCCCATCCTCCCCAATTAAGGTGCCACCAACCTCCTGTGATACATACATACACACACAGGCCTACCCAGAGTAAGGTGGCGGTGGTGCGTCATGCTGCCCACTGCTGTTCAGGGCTTCGCCATAGGAGGGCAGTCCTGGGGCGATGATCCCAGCGAGAGGCACTGTCTCTGGGGCAGGCTGGCCAGCACTGAAACAGATGACATAAAAGTAATACTAGGTTAGGCTACACACAAGTAATGTTGGCCACACACAAGACAAAATATGGAAAGACTCAGGGTCCATTGCTTATTTCTGAAATAATGTTGCTGCTATGTAGGGCTATCCGGGATTACATAAACCTATGTTATCATGTTGCTAATACCTCATGTAGGCTACTGTAATTAAAAAATAATAAGACAATGTACTTTACCATATGTTGCTACTATGTAGGGATACCAGGGATTACATAGGTCTACTTTATCATTTTAAATTTGCTGACAGGGAGGGCAACCAGGCAGTAGATGCCTTAGGCTATACTGTACATACTTACACTCTAAGATCGACACACTAACATACATAGACACAACACACACACTCAATCTTACCTGCCTGCCGTCCTACCAGCCTTGTTCTTGTAACAGTAGCAGCCCAGCACCGTGGATATGACAGCAGACACTAGAATAGCCAAGATCCCTGCCACTAGACCCGACACATCCACTCTGGGCGCCGTGTCTAAAGAACCAACACAATAAATACATTTGCAATGTACATTATATTAAGATTACAGCCTGTGCGATTATAATCCACAACACTAGCATCATCCATAGAGAAACACGAGGACAGTCGTGAGAAAGTAAATGTCAATATTGACTAAGTATAGATTTACTAAAAGCCCCCCCCCCAAAAAGGTCTTACCGTGATTGCTGGTATATGTCTCCCAAAATACATTCTGGAGAAAATAGAAAATTAATTCCAAGTAAATTCCTAGTATCCAACTAGTCAATTAATTGAACAAGCTTACAGTATTCTTAATGTGTGTAAATAATACATAATTTCCAACAGACTTTCATGAAAGGTACCACCACATTCACTGCCCCCTTCCCTCACCGTTTGGGGTGTGTCCTCAAACACCTCCCTGGCCTCCTCGTAGGTGCACACCTCCTCAATGCACTCCCTCTCAAGGTTGCCTGGCGTCACCAGCTCCAGGTCCCATTTGTTCCAGAGCAGCGAGCGAGACAGGTACGAGGACGCAGACTGTTGTCCCAGGAACACTGGACCCAGAAAAATAGAAACAGAGAGACAGACAGCGTGCGAGAGACAGAGAGGGAATAAGACAGACCGAGAGAGAGAGGATATTGATGGGCATGAGATTGAGGTTGATATAATCAGAGATAGAGAAGGAGCCTCTTTCTCATACACACACACACACACACACACACACACACACACACACACACACACACACACACACACACACACACACACACACACACACACACAAACACACTAGCAATCATTTATCATAAGTCTGACTTCGACAGACAAAAGTCAGTATTGAATGGATAACCTCACAATCAGATATAAATAGAAAAAGTGAAGCAAAAGAACAATTGCCCGACACAGTGGTTCGCAAACTTTTTCATTCAGTCCCTCTTCTATCTTTGGGGACACCGCTCCCCTACACTGTCCATGATACAAACTGATCACACCCCTCTTGTTGGAGGAGAGAATTTTGCAAGTTTCAAACTTACTTCCTGCAATTCTATAAACTTTCCCATGGGGTGGGGATTTTTTAAAACAACAATTCAGCACATTTTGCCATGTGGTGGAGAACACATTTTGCAGTTTTAAAGCAAATTTCCTGCAATTCTGCATATTTTGCCATGTCTTGTGTGTTCATGTGATAATTGAGTGACTGAAACATTACAACAAAATCAACGGGCCAAAAAAAAATTCTGACAAGTTATAAATAGCTCTCTAAAGGTCTGCAATGACAAGAGGAAAACTGATTCACTATCCAATCATGAAATTGCACATTGTGCATTCTACTATTACAACTTTCAAAAGTAAGTTAAAAGCTCAACTGAGTTCCTTAATGCCTCACAGTTTGGGCACCACTGGCCCAATATGACCCTTCATGAAATAGGGTGAAAGAGGAGGGGGTAAACTTGCCTCCAAAACAAGTTGAACTGAATTCTCTCCCTCTCAGAGATAGTGCGCACACTTGTGGGTGTTAAGGACAAACAGAAGCAGTGGCATGTATTCATGGATGCCAAGGGAAGCCAGGCTTCCCCACCCAAAATTGACCAAAAAAATTATAACATTAAATAATTTATCTTTAGTCTCTCTGTGTTTCATAATTTTTCTTCAATTTGCAAGAAGAGGCTGAATGTATGTCATCGGAGAAAGCATCCAAGACAGCACCTCTTTGTCTCTGTATCTTTCTGATGCTGTATCTATCTGATGCTGTCTGGTCAAAAAGAGTATGACATTGTTGCCGCTCATAGCACTGAATGCAAGGGAAGCCACTCTTGAAAAAAAAATGTATAAAACAATAGCAGATCAGCATTGAGCTAAACTGAGTGAGCCCAACTGTGAATGGTCCTGGCACACAAAAACAAAGTGTCAAGGGAAGCCAGTTTGGATTTGGCTTCACACCAATCACTGACAGAAAATGTTGAATTGTTGTCATTGTCCTCCGGTGACTAGCTAACCAGCTAGCTAAAATTTCCCCTGTCCTAAATTACCCATGGATGGAGATTGGGATTTAGACTGTGGTTTTACTTAATTCTCCGTACTGGCCAATGATTATAACAAAGATTCTGATCCAACCAGAAATTCATACATTGTGCCCCTGGCCTGAGAGGATGGAAGTTCAATATGTAGCTAGATGTAGTAGGCTAATGTTAATTAGCTGGCTCATCATTGCCCATGAAAGGAAGTTAGCGAGCAAGCATTTTAGCCATTGTGCACCTGGCCTGAGAGGATGGAAGTTCAATATGTAGCTAGATGTAATAGGCTAATGTTAATTAGCTGGCTCATCATTGCCCATGAAAGGAAGTTGGCGAGCAAGCATTTTAGCCAGGTAGCCTAGGACAACAAAAACTAAAAGTGTGTAGACAGTCATAGACAGTTTCGTCAACATCAAAGAGAGGAGTGTAACAGTATAACTTTAAACCGTCCCCTCGCCCCGACACGGGCGCGAACCAGGGACCCTCTGCACACATCAACAACAGTCACCCACGAAGCGTCGTTACCCATCGCTCCACAAAAGCCGCGGCCCTTGCAGAGCAAGGGGCAACACTACTTCTAGGTTTCAGAGCAAGTGACGTAACTGATTGAAACACTACTAGCGCGTACCCGCTAACTAGCTAGCCATTTCACATCCGTTACACTCACCCCCCTTTCAACCTCCTCCTTTTCCGCAGCAACCAGTGATCCGGGTCAACAGCATCAATGTAACAGTATAACTTTAAACCGTCCCCTTGCCCCGACCGCGAACCAGGGACCCTCTGCACACATCAACAACAGTCACCCACGAAGCATCGTTACCCATCGCTCCACAAAAGCCGCGGCCCTTGCAGAGCAAGGTGCAACACTACTTCTAGGTTTCAGAGCAAGTGACGTAACTGATTGAAACGCTAGTAGCGCGTACCCGCTAACTAGCTAGCCATTTCACATCCGTTACACTCACCCCCCTTTCACCCTCCTCCTTTTCCGCAGCAACCAGTGATCCGGGTCAACAGCATCAATGTAACAGTATAACTTTAAACCGTCCCCTCGCCCCGACACGGGCGTGAACCAGGGACCCTCTGCACACATCAACAACTGACACCCACGAAGCGTCGTTACCCATCGCTCCACAAAAGCCGCGGCCCTTGCAGAGCAAGGGGCAACACTACTTCTAGGTTTCAGAGCAAGTGACGTAACTGATTGAAACACTACTAGCGCGTACCCGCTAACTAGCTAGCCATTTCACATCCGTTACAGGAGCATAGCATTTCTCAACAAGTAGGGTGAGTCAACATGTTTTTTCTACAGCCAGCCAGACACATCATATTTAGCGTACGTTGATTGAACTAAATCGTTTTTGTTATATTTTAGTTGTCACTGTATTAGACTAAGCATAGGTGATTTGATGATGTTGAAATGTTGAAGTTGAAATAGTGCTGGAATACTGAAGGCAGCTCCTGTTTTCTTTGCGACTTGCGGTAACTTTCTGTGGTTCTAAATCAATAGCTGTTTAGTAGTAAAAAAAAATCTGAAACATTAACTTGCTTGACGATGCTGTAGGTCATGTAACTGTTTGTTACATGCAATATGCTTTGTGGACTTCATCAGACAGAGGTTGCTCTCCGGGTTTATGATGAAACAAAGGTGTGGTTGAATTTATTCTGCCACTGTGTCTCCTTGTCTCGGCCTTAGGCCTATATATTACAGTGGCAAGCATATGAACTAACAGGTTAAAGAGCAAACAACACAATTATCACAACACATAGGTTGTAATATGGCTTTTTCTTCCCTGGCTTGGCTTCCCCAGTGATTTTACCCACACTCCACTACTGAACAGATGTGTGTTTACCTTCATTGTGGTTGTAGACAACTCTGGCCCAAGCCAGGGGGAGCAGCGACAGCATGCCAATACATATCTCTGCCAAGTCTGGCATTTCTCAAGCAGGAGACACAACTGCAACAAAATGTATTTATTCATTATTTCTCTAATTAAATATGCCATACTCAAAACATTATTCCGTGATTTTCTCATGTAAAAAAGGCACCCACACGTCTTTAAAAAACGACTGACTATGTCGCCCTCTTGAGGCAGAGGTTAAAACGAAACAAAAGCTACTTTTAGAATGTTTCGACATGTAACAAAATTGAATCACATAGGAACAAATACCTACATTGTATCGTAGGCCTACTGTCTTATAAATAATAAGGAAAATAAAGAAATACATTTGTATTTTTCTATCTGAACAAAATATTTGTTCGGTTGCATTGAGAAAAGAGAAAGCACAATTAACGATAATTAATTATCATAGCTAGTTATATCGATAATAAACAATTGACCAGTGATGCCTGCCCAATGATTTTGGTCGAAAATAATTGATCGTTTAGTCTAATTCGTTAAAACGAGAAAAGATGATCCTTACCTTGTGTCCTCGGGGTTGTCGCTTCGAAAGTAGTGAAAAACTGAATATTTAATCCTCTATTTACAACTCGCTCATCCAGGCTTTCCTTAATTTAGGCCATTACTATGAGCTATTATATGCTAATTCAGTTATTGATAATTTATTTTTTTTTTAAATCGTGCTAATTTACGACAGATAAAATATCTACACAAATGTACCTGTTAGACAAACACCCTGCCTATAACGTCACACGACAGACCTGTTTTACAACATACCCTATGCTCATGGGTGTGTGAGGGCAGAAAGGGGGAGTTTCCTGAAATTGTGTGTGAAAGAGAGATCAACAAGGATCTTAATTTCCATATGCAAACAGTTGCTATCAAGTTTACTTAGTCTAGTAAGTACCATGATAAAACTAGAATTTTCTGTAAATTAAAACGTTAGAGATTTGTTATGTTTACTACTGTAAAGACATTCAATACTATGCTATAGCCACAGAGTGGGGGGCTAAAGTGAGGAATCTGTGAACCCTGGGCAGTGGCGGTTCTAGCTTGTATGGCTCCCTGGGCAAACCCCCCTTAAGCACCCCCCCCAACAACAACAAAAAAGCACCATTCTGCACTACCTGTAATTTTTATTCAGACATTTGGAACAACACAAATAAATAGTCCTAACATTTAAAACTATATAAATATAAAAATATATACAAAAATAAGACAAAAAAATAAGTAACAAAGACAAATAGAAACAAATTTGTGTTGATTTGGCACTCGAGCATCAATACATTACCCATCCCCCAACACTGTCAACTAACTAAGTCAAGACTAAACCAATTCACTTTGGTGGTGTGCAGACTGGTTTTATATTATTCTTAACGATTTCGCACAAACCAGAAAAAAATGCAACAATATGTCTGTGAAACTATATATTCACAGTATTATGAATTAATTGTGGTTTATTTGGTAGCATTTCATAGTGTGACTTCGTAGTGTGACTTTTACTAATTGCATTAGTCCTCTACCAAGTTAGAGGTGCGCTATTTGATAGCCCCTTACCTCGGGCTTCCAGTGGGGAGACCTGCCCCCTCCCCATCTCATACTTCTGAGTGGGAGACCTGCCCAGGCAGTAGCCTGCCAAGCTCACAAACTAGAATCAGGGCGCCCACTCCGACAAGGTTAGTTGACCCACAGTCCCACACGGTGACATGATATCATTGACGTGACGTGCAAATGAGTGATAGAAAACCGATCACGCAAATGTCACCATTCCAATTTTTTGGGTGCAGGCACCCCGTACCGCCCCAGGCGGATACCTAAATCCGCCACTGCCCCTGGGCTGTCTTTGAAACAGGAGCCTTATTATCCATTCATAGGTATGATGGTAAAAGAGATAACCCTTAGGGCAGTGGAATTTGATATTGTTCTGCCCTCATGTGGCGGTCCCCCAACCCCAGGTAGACCTCTATACAGAATATTTTTTAAGCCTTGTGTGGTGTTCATGTTTTTGTTATTCACCCAATGTTCGCGGGTCTGATGGACCCACAACATTATTGGGTTTTTAAAACAATACAGCCATAACAATTTACATAACAATACTTAATACTTAGATGTTGACACATCAATTACAAACAATATAGATAGCATACATGGTTAATATTTGCCATTTACCTCTGCTAGATCACATTGCTTGTAATTGTAAACAAAACTCACTTATAATCAAGACATGGGTGGACAAACATCGCAGCGCTTCTTCTTGTTGCTACATGCTGCAATCTAGAATGATGAAAACATTTAGTTCAGGAATTTTACTAACATCTCACTCATTCACTCAGATAGATACAGCAGGCCAAGGTAGGAGAGTCAGACACACACACATGCAACAACATCACTCACACTTACTTCCGGTATTGGAGTTGTTGGTTCTGTGGGTCGGGCGGATGTGGCACCAGCATCTTCCTCCTGAATCCTCCTCACAATGACTGCAGAAGCTGGGGTCCTTGAGATATGTTGCCTCCTATGGATTCCAATCTGGGTTCAACGCCATCCAGATGACAAACGCGTCGTATGCCGAGATGTCCAAGATGATGAAGAATATGACAAGTGCCCAGCGTAGGGTTCTTCTTTTGCAGCTGTAGCCAGTCACCAGCTTGTCTAAATTGCCCCTCCGGCCTTTTGTGGCATTGTAATCAGTTAACATTTCTGATGTTTCTGGCTACAGATTCTCCCTATGCAGGTGTAACAGTATAGCTTCCATCCCTCTCCTCGCCCCAACCTGGGCTCGAACCAGGGACCCTCTGCACACATCAACCACAGTCACTCACGAAGCATCGTTACCCATCGCGCCACAAAAGCTGCAGCCCTTGCAGAGCAAGGGGAACAACTACTTCTAGGTCTCAGAGCGAGTGACGTGACCAATTGAAACACTATTAGCGCGCACCACCGCTAACTAGCTAGCCATTTCACATTGGCCACACTCACTCCCCTTTTGACCTCCTCCTATTCCGCAGCAACCAGTGATCCGGGTCACGGCACCAATGTAACAGTATAGCTTCCGGGACCCTCTGCACACATCAACAACAGTCACCCACGAAGCATCGTTAACCATCGCTCCACAAAAGCCGCAGCCCTTGCAGAGCAAGGGGAACAACTACTTCTAGGTCTCAGAGCGAGTGACGTGACCAATTGAAACACTATTAGCGCGCACCACTGATAACTAGCTAGCCATTTCACATCGGCCACACAGGGAACTCATGAGTACCACATTTTTGCCTTTCTTTGGCAAGTAGGACACTAAGGAAGTGTCGGCCGTGAACACAAACTTAGAGCAATTGATAGGCCTGTTCCATGTATTCAACAGCTGAGGTGGGAGCTCTGGGTTGTTTTTGCGTACTGTTCCTACCATCGTCAGCTTCCTCTTGAGGAGCTCCTGTCCCAGATTGTGCGAAGTAAAAAAGTTATTGCATGTGATGTTGTGGTCACAGAGCCTGTGTCATGTCCAGGACAACCCGCAACCCTTGGTTCTTCTCAGGTGCTCCTCCACCTGGCCTCCCCGTATAGGGTTTAGACGGTATGTACTGCCTAACGTTTGGCACAAGGTTGTAAAACAGGGGAAGGCGGTCCACCCACTTCTCCCACACTGACCTGATTGCAGCAAGCTTGTCTCTCTGCCGCCAAGCTGGTCTGGTGTCTCAGTTATCAAAGCGGATAATCCTGGAAATAATGTGGAAGTTTTCCAGAGACATTGTTGCACGGAAAAGTTATCTGCAAGTTTCTGCATCCCACAGGGATTCCCCATTGGATCTGAAAACACCAGCAAGGATAAGAACCCCAAAGTATGCATGTAAATGGTCCCTCTCCTTCCATCTCTCTCCAAAAATCCACCTTCCCTCCAAATTAGTGCAGTCCAGAATGATTTTCTGGATGGAGTCTGGAATGAACAGTTCAAAATAAGACTATGTCCTGCACATGAGCAACCACCATCCGCGTCGGCCCTGGTTGCATCCTTATCACATTGGCAGCCATGCGGGTGGCTCATTCCTTGGCCAAGAAGACCATTCAATTTCACAATTTTTTGACATCCATATTTCTCCTCATGCAGGCTGCTGATGAGCTGGTTGCTGATGGGCTGGTCCTGTGGCATGCTGAGGGTCAATCTCAATCTCATCCTCCCCTTCCAACTCACTGTCAGACTCCGAATTGACAGAGACACGATCCTCATATTTCGGAAAACTCCTTCCACACTAGCTTCTCGCTCTGCAAAAATAATTTCAAGGGCCCTCTGAGCAGAGATAATTTTTGCCATACTGATTGATTGTGGTAAGGAGCTACACATGCAAAGCTATTTGTTGTGTCCCTCCCCCAATTTGCACCAGGCTGGGGTAGAGTGTGGTAAATACTTCATTTTTTACAATGTAATGTAATAACATTGTTCAGGTTCCCGCAAGACATTGTGTAGTTTCTCACACTACAAAGGGTAAAGAGTGCAAGAAAGCAGGAGACAGACAGGTTCTTGGTGCTATGTTGGAACAGCAGGCCCAGGGAGGAGGAAGACAGAGTAAAGGCACGCAGCAAACCTTGTTTAAGTATTACTTGTTTTCACCTACACAAACACTTTTATTACCCTCGGGTCCAGTGGACCCAAACACCACATATGTAATATAAATGTGCAGGGGGGGGGCAGTGTGCACTCAATGAAAATGTGTTCTTTTACATGAACTTCACAAAAAACATGAAATGAGTCAGGTTGAAAAAAATTGTATAATTTTTCTTTTAGTAAACATTGAAAATGGGTTCCACAGACCCGAACACCACACTAGGGTTAAAGGTATTATTTAATATTTTGTTTTGATTTTATTGAAGCGATAAACACAGTGTTGGAAAGATGGGGAGGGCGAATCAAAGGGCAGTGGGACGGATTCGAACGCATGCCGGCTATAACCACTGGACCACATAGGCAACCATACATAATATTTTTGAGAATGAACATCAGATTAGTGCATGCTTGAGTACATTGAATTGTCACAATCCCAATTCAAAACAGTCCTTTTTATTGATCTGTACATTTACATGCTCCTTTCTTTTCTCATTGCATTCATCAGAAGTTGTTAAAAAAAAAAAAATCACATCTGACCTCAGCCAAACTGAGGTTTGCTACTTCTTTTCTATCACCAATTGTTCACCAATGCTGTTGAAGAGAAATAGTAAAGTAGAAAAAAAGTTGGGGTTGTCCAGATAAACCAGCTGCCCTATTTCATTCTGACACATTCTGAGCAAAAACTCTAGATTTGAATAATAACGTATAAAAAGTGTAATGTGTAAAAAAAGTATTTGGTTTATTTCAGTACAAAATACACATGGCAGATACCGGCAGATTACAAGTTAGATATAGTTTGAGATTCATTGGTATACGAATACAAACGGCTTTTTGCTGTTCAAAATAATTACATATAACAGACTTAAGTACAATTGTATGTTGTGGATTATTACACTACAGTATTAAACACAGAGTCAATGCATTATTTTAGAATTAGGTAAAGAACAAAATGGGGGACACATGTTGATCCTACATCATCAACAGGGTTCTATTTCACAAAGAAAATAAGATTGCCATCTTTGAGAACTCAAATTATTCATCAAAACATATCATATTTTTAGGGTCACAGAATTGAGTCTAATTCAACTCACAAATATGGAGCACATTCAGAATCTTTCAGAAATATAGATGGCTATCCTGCTTTGTGTGAAATATCACCCAGGGGAAAAGTAGGCTAACTGTTAGTCATATGTTAATTACATCTATATGAAGGTTTGCAAGACTAGTGCTACACATCCTCTCTAAACAAACAAGTTACTTCATGACAGACAAATGTAGTTTACGGAAGTTCAATCAGGAAGGCTGGTCTGAATGCTTGGTTAACTTCAAGTAAGCGTAGCATAATTCACTTAGCTTCCTATTATATGGGCATAGTGGGAATGAATATGAACGTATTATCAGCAGCATAGCGGTCTTCTCTTCTTTCCTATTAGCCACGTCCGGAATGTCATTCATTATTTACCTTATAGCCTATAAGCATGGCACAATAATGCACATTCCTCATGCTTGCTGTTCAGCCCATGGGCTCACTCTTGTAATTATCACCGTCCTCTTTCTCAACCAATGGGCATAAATCTTACAATGTATTTATATGTCAACTTACCCATGTTCTCTCACTTTCTCATCAACAGTTGTCGACAACCATCCACCTCCCCCAGTTATAATAACGGGCAGCGGGTTTAGTTTCCGATGCCAGCTGCCCAGTGTAGGGCTACCCGTCATCAGCATCTGGCTCTGAGGAGCAATCCCCGGAGACGAGGCCATACCACAAACTTAAGAAAATTCCATATTGCATTCTGTCTCTGTTGTTAATTCAGTTAACCCTGTATACTATTGAACTTTACATAACACCAACATTATAAATACACTGCATTTGTTCTCATTGTTGGACCCACAATTATTTTGGTTGATAGGAATGATGCCTTGTCTGCAGCTTTTCAACAGATCTTCATTAGCTTTGCCTCATTCATTTAATACAGTTCAAAAACGAACTCCTTGATGTACATGGCTGGTAGCAGTGTGACAAAAATTTGCAAACAGCATTACAATAAAAATGACTTAAAAAAGCAGGCCTACACCTGTATGCATAGACAAAAAGTACCTGGACACGCCTAAACTTCCACCCAGTCATTTTAAAATAAAAAATAGCACTTTAGTGTCAAACTACTTTTGCCTACCAGTCCATAAGTTGAAGTTGTGCAAAAAATATATATTATGTGGTCATGGATACTACACCGTGAAAAAACACCAGTGTTTCAAACATTATTTTCCACTCTCATGCTGCCTCATCTTTATCTCACTTTTTTTCATGCGTTCTTTCAAAAATCTAATTTGTCTTTTCAGTTTAACTGGGCTCCCTTCCTTTTCTGCTATAGATATGAATAACAGCACCCTCTAGTTTCTAAATGATCCATTCCTTCCAGCAACATCAAACCAGTGACTTACATCAGGTCAACCAAATGTAGGAGGCCACCTAAAACACAGTATCTGTGAGATCTCTCTCCTTACCATCCCTCCTCTCTCACTCTTTCTTCAGGCTGTGGACTCATCTCTTGCTCTCTTCTCATCTAGCTCAAGGCCTCCCTTTACATCCTTACTCAATAATGAAATAACAAAACCGTAAATACAAAACAAGTATAGAAAAAAGTTTGAAGATGCTAATTTCTAAGTGTGAATGAAACCATAAGAAATGTGTAACACCACCACTTTGCCCACCATTGACGTAAGCAAGCTCTCCCACACACATACATTCCTGCCCCATTCCCCAAACCTCCCCATACAGGTTTGTTTTGCATTTCCAAGTGAATATCTCTCCCCTCCCTTGCCCAATCTTCCCATTTCCCTCCAGGTAAGTCAGACAAGACTTGCATCAGTGGTGAGGAGGTTTTGGTCTCTGTGACAACAGTGCTACGCCAGGGGAGGGGACAGTTAAAGGAGGATGCAGGGGCAGCCACCGCTCTTCCGTTTTCCTGTGTGGTTTGCAGGTAGAGGGGGACTCTCAGTCTCCTGAAACTTTCTGTTTAAAAAAAAAAGAGAATGAAAGAGAGACAGAGTGAGGGAAAGAGCATTGGATGCTTCGACTCAGGAGCAGGCTATAATGGACACCACAATGTCTGTCCCTCAATTTTGCCTCTGGTCCCCAACTCTTCTAAACATCTAGCTATAAACAAGATGACCTATTATAAAGTACCTTACAGCTTTCTGCAACATAATAAAATATTTAAAACAGCCTACCTTGCAGCTAGCTGTTAACGTTATGACGTTACCTTATAGCTCGCACCACCTCCAGGAAGGCTTCGTCTACGTTGTAGCGGTTCTTAGCCGAGGCCTCCATGTAATGGATCCTGTTCTCTCTGGCAAAGCCCTGGGCCTCCTCTCTGGAGATCTACAGACAGGACAGAGAGAGGTACATACACTCAGGTTAAAAGCGAGCTGCTCGCCAGGCGAGTTTCATTTCCTTATTCCGTTAAACTGTGTAAGATTAGGAAGTTGCTATTAGATCTAGCCAAAGAAACACTTGTAGCCACTCGCCACCTGTTGGCAACTCAAACATATTTTCAAGGCCTGAGATTTTGAACCAGTAGGATCTAAATAGGCATTATTAAAGCTAGCAGAAGATCTCTTTTAACATGATAATGAGAGTGACAATGAAGACCAGTACCACTCTCGACTGGTCCAGGTCAGCCTTGTTCCCCACCAGCACCATGGGGAAGTCATCCCGGTCCTTCACTCTCAGTATCTGGGTGTGGAACTTGTGGATCTCATTGTAACTGAAAAAAGGGAAGGAAAGTGGTCGAAACGAGAACACATTAGGAACTGATCACAAGTGCGTTATGTCCTTAAAAGGTGCAATCCATTAGTTCAATTTACTGTAAAAAATAAATAAAATAACGAGTGGATATGCCCCCTAAAACAAAGAGGCATATTAATTTGCATAAATCCAACTTCTTTTTTTGTTTAATTGTATACTCTTATTTTAAAATTGACAAAGATGACAGCACAGTGACAACAAACATTCAAACATGACAACAAACACTAGAAGTGGGAGGGGTAGCCTGGGTCCTACCAGGACACCTATCGAGCCCTGCCAAATCAAGCCAGGCATCCTGTGTGACCTGGCAGGAGTCAAGTCTGGAGAGGAGGTACAGTTCATAAATAAATACAGACAATTGTTATATTAGACTAAGCTCTACATATGTCCTTAGAATGTTGTGTTTGTACTTAGACTCGTCGCCGCATGGGGACGGAACTTCTGCAGTGCACCTTTAAGACGCATTCTACAGCTCATAAGAGGGCAAGGGTTTGTTGCAATTCACAGGAGCTTCACAACCAATCTAAAAAAGGCACACATGAACTCTGTTAAATAAGGTGCAATTGCACCCATCCACCTTTCAATTCAGAGAGAACTACTACAGCAGCTCATTATGCCGCCTGTATTTGACACCATGTCATGAATGCGACACTTATGAGAGGTGAACGCCTATAACAAGTCTCACTTCCCCTAGTTACTGTAGCATCCCTCTTTGATTAGGGCTGCACGACCGAAACCAGAAAACACAGTATAGACCAAGTGTTATACTGACCATGGCTTGAATGCCTCAACACTTCAAGGAATGAATACATGATCATGAGTGTACTGCGTTTGCATCGCAAATAGGGATGTTAACTGTTAAATCGGGTAGCAGCCAAAAATGTATTTGACCAGTCATGCTTATTGGTCTATACAGGGATCATCAACTAGATTCAGCTGCTGGCCAATTTTTTCTTGAACAGATGGTCGGGGGGACAGAACATATTTTTAAAAGTTAGACTGCAAATTGTACGACAAGAACAGATGTACATTTCGACTAAAATAATCATTTCAAACCTTGATTACATTTGGGAACATTGCCCTGCGTAGGGTGCTGTCTTTTGGATGGGACGTTAAACGCGTGTCCTGACTCTATGGTTATTCAAAATCCCTTGGCGCTTATTGTAAGAGTAGAGGTGTTCACCCCGTTGTCATGGCAAAATGTTCTACCTGGCCACATTCCATCATGGCCACTTAATCATCCCCCTCATTCCTAATTGCATACATCACTCCTCACCTCTCCACCTGATGTGTAGTGGTCGCTGTGCATCACTGAGGTGGGTGAGGTGAGTCTTCCCCTGACTATATAAAAGCACCGAGTACCTCAGCTGGTAGAAAAGTGCTATATAAATCCAATCAATTATTTGTAATTATTATTATTTGAATATGATCACATCTCTATAATGCATGGGAATAGATTCCCAAATTAAAACAAACTTGGTGCTGATTTCCTGGTGTTTTTAGTCTTATGTCCAACAATGAAAATTCCAAAGTATTTATTGCTCAGAAAACTGGGGGGTGGGGGAGGGGGGAAATAAAACCACCAGCAGGCCAAATTCGGGCCGCAAGTTTTGCGGAACCCGGGTCTATAGGTCACTTTGCCAATTTTTTTTACATAAATTGCCGCATATGTATTTTCATTAGTCGTCATAAATAAAATGTATCACATGTGCACAGCATACAGAGAGCCTAGTTTGCGGACAGGAATAGCCTACCAGACAGCGCGAGAGTCGCTCCTCAAAAAGCCTGCAGGCTACTGGAGTGAAACCCGCTTTTTTAAGCCCAGTCATTGCACAACAACAATTCTAAATGCAACCGCGTGTTAACTTGTGGCCATGACTAAAAAGGAGCTATCTTTATTTCTCAATCTCAACTCGTAAAGCGAGCCTCCCATTCGCCATAAGCTCTTGATGAAAAATGTCCGGTCCTTGTATGCATGCATGCATAGTATCAGAGAGGAAGAGGCAAAGTGCCAAAATCTCTCCAAAATACAGTCCAACGTGTTTCTATGGGCTTATTTTGGGCCTAAGCTTGTCGCCTGCTTTCCTGCCTTGGGACCCCCCCCCCCCCATTGTTAGAGCGGAAACATAAGCATCTCGTCATTATATACATATCTCATAGTATTTTTTGTTGGTCACGTCATTTTAATGTTGGGATTTTATTTTATTTCCGTTCATTGGACTGGTTAATGAGGGTCAGTTAGTAAATTTACCAAAATTTGCATCCCTAATTGCAAACAGTGACGTTGCCTTCCTGAAACCTTGAATACTGTAGCCCTGACAAATGCTTTTGCTCTGAGGACTTCATAGTATGTTGTGTAGTTGGGAATACTGTTTTGAATCTACAGCTTGCATAGGACTCAAGATTGTCTGGGTGGATGCATCCGATTCTTACCTGCCAGTGTCATTCAGAGCGAACACCAGCAAGAAGCCTTCTCCTGAGCGCATGTACTGCTCCCTCATTGCACCAAACTCCTCTTGACCTGCTGTGTCCAAGACTGACACACACACACACAGATTCAGATGTACGTACACAGGGATAAATATGTATAGTGACATACAGTGCATTCGGACAGTATTCAAACCCCTTGACTTTTTCCACATTTTGTTATGTTACAGCTTTATTCTAAAATTAAACTTTCCCCCCCCACATCAATCTACACACAATACCCCATAATGACAAAGCATTATACCCCAATCAGAGGTCCTGAGGCGGTTTCAATCAAGTATCTCTGTACTTTGCTCCATTCATCTTTCCCTCGATCCTGACAAGTCTCCCAGTCTCTGCCGCTGAAAAACATCCCCACAGCATAATGCTGCCACCCCCATGATTCACCGTAGGGATGGTGCCAGGTATCCTCCAGATGTGATGCTTGGCTTTCAGGCCAAAGAGTTCAATCTTGGTTTCATCAAACCAGAGAATCTTATTTCTCATGGTCTGAGTCCTTTAGCTGCCTTTTGGCAAACTCCAAACGGCGAGAATAGACAGTCAGGAGTGGCTTCCGTCTGGCCACTCTACAATAAAAGGCCTGATTGGTGGAGTGCTGCACCGATGGTTGTCCTTCTGGAAGGTTATCCCATCTCCACAGACGAACTCTGTCAGAGTGACCATTGTGTTCTCGGTCACCTCCTTGACCAAGGCCCTTCACCCCCGATTGCTCAGTTTGGCCGGAAGAGTCTCGGTGGTTCTAAATTTCTTTGATTTAAGAATGATGGAGGCCACTATATTCATGGGGACCTTCAATGCTGCAGAGATTTTTTGGTACTCTTACCCAGACCTGTGCCTCAACACAATCCTGTCTTGGAGCTCTACGGACAATTCCTTCAACCTCATTCATGGCTTGGTTTCTGCTCTGACATGCACTGTCAACTGTGAGACCTTATATAGACAGGTGTGTGCCTTACCAAATCATGTCCAGTCAATTGAATTTACCACAGGTAGACTCCAAACAAGTTGAAGAAACATCTCAAGGATAATCAATATTAACAGGATGCACCGGAGCTAAATTCCCATAGCAAAGGGTCTGAATACTTATGTAAATAAGTTTGAATTTTTTATTATGCATTTAAAAAAATTGCTAAAACCTCTTTTTGCTTTGTCATTATGGGGTATTGTGTGTAGATGACAAAACAAAATAATTGAATACATTTTAGAATAAGGCTGTAATATAACAAAATGTGGAAAAAGTCAGGTGATCTGAATACTTTCCGAATGCACTGTAGATACAACATAGTAACAAATGCAGGAGAGGTGCAAGGAAGGCTCACTGACAAGCACAACACCCTCCTTTTGTGCCAGTAGGAATTACGCTTTGACTCAGATTTTCACTTTAAAATGCATGCAAAACAAAAACCATTGATTGAAAAGTTCAAACCATACAACTCTATGCACAATTTACACAGAACATTTCACAAAAACACATTTACTGAAAGAACTGTGCAGATGCAAAGTTTCTAAAATGATTATGATAAAATGAGTTTATGCGACCACGTTTTCCAAAAACAGTTAAATATCTGCTCCGAATTAAGATTCAAAGATGTCAGCTGAAAGAATGGGGTGTCAGTTATGACACCCTTGGTCATCCCTACTGCCTCTGATCTGGCGGATTCACTAAACATGAATGCCTCGTTTGTAAATTATGTCCGAGTGTTGGACATAATTTACAAACGAGGCATTCATGTTTAGTGAATCCGCCAGATTTGGATAGAAAACACTCTATAGTTTCTAAAACCGTTAAAATTATGTCTGTGAGTATAACAGAACTGATATTACAGGCAAAACCCCGAGGACAAACCACCCCCCCCCAAAAAAGATTCAGCCTACCACTATTTTCAATGGCTATCACTTTTATTATAAGGACAAGTCCTCCCAGATTGCAGTTCCTAGGGCTTCCACTAGATGTCAACAGTCTTTAGAAAGAGTTTCAGGATGGTTTTTGGAAAAATGAGCCAGAAATTGTAGTTTTTCTAGGTGACTCCCACTTTGGCTGTAGTGTTTCCAAGCGCTTGGAAGAGAGCGCGTTCTTTGATATTATTCTCCGGTAAAGACAATAACGATTCTCAGTCTTAAATTTTATAGTTTATTTACGTATTAGGTACCTAAGGTTTGATTATAAACGTTGTTTGATTTGTTTGGAAAAGTTTATTAGTAACGTTTGGGATTAATTTTGTATGCATTTTGATGGAGGGAAACTAGGTGGATTATTGACTGAAGTGCGCCAGCTAAACTGAGTTTTTATGGATATAAAGAAGAACATTATCGAACAAAAGGACCATTTGTGATGTAACTGGGACCTTTGAGTGCCAACAGAAGATCAAGAGGTAAGGCATTTTTTATATCGCTATTTCTGACTTTCGTGTCGCACCTGCCTGGTTGAAATATGTTATTCATGTGTTTGTATGCGGGGCACTGTCCTCAGATAAATCGCATGGTTTGCTTTCGCCGTAAAGCGTTTTTGAAATCTGACGCGGCGGGATTAACAAGAAGTCAAGCTTTATTTTGATGTATTACACTTGTGATTTTATGAAATTTAAATATTTATAATATTGTAGTTTGAATTTCACGCTCTGCAATTTCACCGGATGCTGCCCATAAGAAGTTAAATACTTTACACCACTGCTTGCGTAAGTGATTCCCGTAGTTGCGAGCCAAAGCGAATTTGGTGATTATCGAAAGGATCTTGTAAGTGAAGTGCTCTGAACCGGGCTTGGATTTTGTTTCCCCTTTCTTGAACTCCCCGAGTGCCATTCGATAAACATTAAATATCATTTAGATTTTGCAACTTAAAAAGCCAATTCTTCCTCTGTTTACACCCCCCCTTGCTACCGCATTACATCGGAACCCCTCTGGACCAATCACAGTGGTGGAGAATGAGGGCCGCAGAAGTGGTGACAGAGTTACTATAAAGTTATATTAAGGATGGAGGCCACATTGTTAAAAATGCGCAAAAGGAAAGCACAGACCTCTTGAGAATTTAAGTGGCAATGCTGGCTCAAGCAGTGAAGGACAGTAAGCCCGGAGTGGGGACTCATACCTAGGCTTCAAGAACAGGATGACATTGAGGCCTAACTGCTGACCTCTTGAATGATAGCAGAAAGAGAACTATGGGCCCCGGAGCGGTGGGCAGGGATGCTGGCCCCCTTTCTTTCTGGGCGTGCGCAGGCTGCGTATTTCAACCTGGATCCTGCAGATGCAGAGGACTAAGAAACTAAAAGCCAAAATCTTATCCCGGTGCTGTCTGAATCCACAGGCCAAGCGTTTCCACGAGTTGACCTTCGATAGCAACGAGTCAGCAAGAGCCCAAATGTATCAACTAATATGGCTGACCAGGGGTTGGCGAGAGACAGTGTTTCCGGTGCCCACCGAGCCTTCCTCCGGTTCAAGGGGTGCACATCCATGTAATCTAACCCCGCAGTGTTGGACCGCAGAGGGAGCCCCGGCCATAAAAGTCCAAGGAGAGGATGCAGAAGCGATGTAAGATTACCCTAGTTCGGTCACACTTAGTACAGGAGGGAGATTTGTGTCAGGAACAGATGTCAGTCTCCTGTATCCATGGGGAGGTGGATACACAGTGGCGCAGGTTACGTTAGTTTCTCCCCGAGGTAAGTGCACTATGATGGTGGGGGTGGTGAACCACTTACCAGTACTGCTAGGGAGAGAGTCATTTGTTCGAGAGTTCGTGGCGGATTAAACACAGCAGCCCCAAGACCGCACCAGTGCGTGTAAGCAATGCAAAGCAGTCACTGGCACACTCAGAGAAAACACATCCCCAAAAGGCACCCGATATGCCCCACTAGCACTACAGGGAGAAGTCACCCAGATCAAGTGCAGGGGAGGAAGAAAATGAAATTCAAGATCAGAGGCTCAGGCAGCTGTTTCAAGAAAAGACCGGAGGATACATGCTCAGGTCTCGCAACGGAGAGTGGAGGAGACCAAGGGCCCGCACGGGCCCCGGTGAGAATAGACAGCCAAGACTTTAATTTATCTGATGAGTTGACAGTACAGTTTAGCACCACACAGCTGCAGGACCCAGACCTGGTCTCGGCACAACGCAGAGTGAAGGTGATGGACGGGAAGCACATGGAGAACGTCAATCCCCCCTTATTACTGCATAAAGGGCTTACAGTACTGATGGTTAAGAGAAGGGGCCTAGAGCATATAGAGACATGGTACGGTACCTGACGCATGTGTTGAGAGGCCACTTGGCAGTAGACAAAACTAAAGAGCACATCATGAGTAGATTCTACTGGCCCCACATTACAAGTGATGTAGAGAAGTACTGCAAGTGAAGCGACAAGTGCCAAAAAGAATGCCCCCAAAGCCAACTACAGAAGTATTCATCCCCCTTGGTGGTTTTCCTATTTTGTTGCATTACAACCTGTAATTTAAATTTATTTTTATTTAGATTTCATGTAATGGACATACAAAATATTCAAAATTGGTGAAGTGAAATGGGAAAAAATTACTTGTTTCAAAAAAATTAAAATATGAAAAGTGGTGCGTGCATATGTATTCACCCCCTTTGCTATGAAGCCCCTAAATAAGATCTGGTGCAACCAATTACCTTCAGAAGTCACATAATTAGCTAAATAAAATTAACCTGTGTGCAATCTAAGTGTCACATGATCGCAGTTATACACTGCTCAAAAAAATAAAGGGAACACTTAAACAACACAATGTAACTCCAAGTCAATCACACTTCTGTGAAATCAAACTGTCCAATTAGGAAGCAACACTGATTGACAATAAATTTCACATGCTGTTGTGCAAATGGAATAGACAAAATGTGGAAATTATAGGCAATTAGCAAGACACCCCCAAAAAAGGAGTGATTCTGCAGGTGGTGACCACAGACCACTTCTCAGTTCCTATGCTTCCTGGCTGATGTTTTGGTCACTTTTGAATGCTGGCGGTGCTCTCACTCTAGTGGTAGCATGAGACGGAGTCTACAACCCACACAAGTGGCTCAGGTAGTGCAGTTCATCCAGGATGGCACATCAATGCGAGCTGTGGCAAAAAGGTTTGCTGTGTCTGTCAGCGTAGTGTCCAGAGCATGGAGGCGCTACCAGGAGACAGGCCAGTACATCAGGAGACGTGGAGGAGGCCGTAGGAGGGCAACAACCCAGCAGCAGGACCGCTACCTCCGCCTTTGTGCCAGGAGGTGCACTGCCAGAGCCCTGCAAAATGACCTCCAGCAGGCCACAAATGTGCATGTGTCTGCTCAAACGGTCAGAAACAGACTCCATGAGGGTGGTATGAGGGCCCGACGTCCACAGGTGGGGGTTGTGCTTACAGCCCAGCACCGTGCAGGACGTTTGGCATTTGCCAGAGAACACCAAGATTGGCAAATTCGCCACTGGCGCCCTGTGCTCTTCACAGATGAAAGCAGGTTCACACTGAGCACATGAGCACATGTGACAGACGTGATAGAGTCTGGAGACGCCGTGGAGAACGTTCTGCTGCCTGCAACATCCTCCAGCATGACCGGTTTGGCGGTGGGTCAGTCATGGTGTGGGGTGGCATTTCTTTGTGGGGCCGCACAGCCCTCCATGTGCTCGCCAGAGGTAGCCTGACTGCCATTAGGTACCGAGATGAGATCCTCAGACCCCTTGTGAGACCATATGCTGACACATGCACATTTGTGGCCTGCTGGAGGTCATTTTGCAGGGCTCTGGCAGTGCACCTCCTGGCACAAAGGCGGAGGTAGCGGTCCTGCTGCTGGGTTGTTGCCCTCCTACGGCCTCCTCCATGTCTCCTGATGTACTGGCCTGTCTCCTGGTAGCGCCTCCATGCTCTGGACACTACGCTGACAGACACAGCAAACCTTTTTGCCACAGCTCGCATTGATGTGCCATCCTGGATGAACTGCACTACCTGAGCCACTTGTGTGGGTTGTAGACTCCGTCTCATGCTACCACTAGAGTGAGAGCACCGCCAGCATTCAAAAGTGACCAAAACATCAGCCAGGAAGCATAGGAACTGAGAAGTGGTCTGTGGTCACCACCTGCAGAATCACTCCTTTTTTGGGGGTGTCTTGCTAATTGCCTATAATTTCCACCTTTTGTCTATTCCATTTGCACAACAGCATGTGAAAATTATTGTCAATCAGTGTTGCTTCCTAAGTGGACAGTTTGATTTCATAGAAGTGTGATTGACTTGGAGTTACATTGTGTTGTTTAAGTGTTCCCTTTATTTTTTTGAGCAGTGTATATACACACACCTGTTCTGAAAGGCCCCAGAGTCTGCAACACCACTAAGCAAGGGGCACCATGAAGACCAATGAGCTCTCCAAACAGGTCAGGGACAAAGTTGGAGAAGTACAGATCAGGGTTGAGTTGTAAAAAAATATCAGAAACTTTGAACATCCCACGGAGCACCATTAAATCCATCTTTTTTTTTTAAATGGAAAGAATATGGCACCACAGCAAACCTGCCAAGAGAGGGCCGCCCACTAAAACTCACGGACCAGGCAAGGAGGCCATTAATCAGAGGCAACAAAGAGACCAAAGATAACCCTGAAGGAGCTGCAAAGCTCCACAGCGGAGATTGGAGTATCTGTCCACAGGACCACTTTAAGCCGTACACTCCACAGAGCTGGGCTTTGCGGAAAAGTGGCCAGAAAAAAGCCATTGCTTAAAGGAAAAAATAAGCAAAGACGTTTGGTGTTCGCCAAAGGGCATGTGGGAGACTCCCCAAACATATGGAAGATGGTACTCTGGTCAGATGAGACTAAAATGTAGCTTTCTGGCCATCAAGGAAAACCCTATGTCTTGCGCAAACCTAACACCTCATCACCCCGAGAACACCATGCCCACAGTGAAGCATGGTGGTGGCAGCATCATGCTGTGGGGATGTTTTTCCATCGGCAGGGACTGGGAAACTGGTCAGAATTGAAGGAATGATGGATGGCGCTAAATACAGGGTAATTCTTGAGAGAACCTGTTTGTCATCCATAGATTTGAGACTGGGATGGAGGTTCACCTTCCAGCAGGACAATGACCCTAAGCATACTGCTAAAGCAACACTCGAGTGGTTGAAGGGGAAACATTTAAATGTCTTGGAATGGCCTAGTCAAAGCCCAGACCTCAATCCAATTGAGAATCTGTGGTATGACAAAGAGTGCTGTACACCAGTGGAACCCATCCAACTTGAAGGAGCTGGAGCAGTTTTGCTTTGAAGAATGGGCAAAAATCCCAGTGGCTAGATGCGCTAAGCTTATAGAGACATACCCCAAGATACTTGCAGCTGTAATTGCTGCAAAAGGTGGCTCTACAAAATACTGACTTTGGGGGGGTGAATAGTTATGCACGTTCAAGTTCTGTTTTTGTGTGTCTTATTTCTTGTTTGTTTCACAAAAAAAATTATTTTGCATCTTCAAAGTGGTAGACATTTTGTGTAAATAAAATGATGCAACCCCTCAAAAAAAATCTATTTTAATTCCAGGTTGTAAGGCAACAAAATAGTAAAAATACCAAGGGGGGGGTGAATACTTTCCCAAGCTACTGTATACTGGTGGTAATTGATTTTGCCACATACTACCCCAAAGCCATACCGCTGCGTAATATGTCCACTAAAAGGTATTGCTAAAGAGTTGTTTCAGATGTTTTCCCGAGTCGGCATACCCTCCTATATTTTGACCGACCAGGGACCCCGTTTATGTCCCGCATAATTAAAGACTTGTGTGCCTTGTAACAGGTTAAACAGATACACTCGAGCATATTTCATCCTCAGATGGTTTATGAGAACGCTTGAATAAAACTGTAAAGTCGATGATAAAAGGTGGTTGTGGCACAGGACAGGAGGAACTGGGACATAGTATTACCTCACTTATTGTTTGCTCTTAGGGAGATGCCCCAGCCAACGGACTTCTCCCTGTTTTAACTGTTAAATGGGAGGCCGTGCCGAGGGATCCTGGACTTATGTAGGAGATAAGGTACTCCTTTTAATTCCAACAGCGGAACATTGGATCTTAGCACAATGGAAGTAAATGGCAAGAGTATCCCCTGTAAACTACAGAGTTAGGCAGCCAGGTAGGAGAAAACCCGAACAGCTATACCACATCAACCTTATGAAGGAGTACCATGAGACAAATGAAGATATTATGTTCTCCTCCCAACCAGCAGCCCAACAAGATCAACCCCAACTAGAGGTGCAGGTCGTGAAGTCGCTGACGCACCAGCAAGAGCAGGACCTACATGCCCTAGTGGTCCGACACCAGGAGGTATTCTCTTCCCTCACAGGGAATATAAATCTCATCCAGCATCATATATATACACAGAGCCAGGCAAAAGAGTGAACTTAAGACCTTACAGAATCCATGCTGCGGGACAAAGAAATAGTCCGAGAGATGCTGGGTTGGGGAGTTAGAGGCGTCTCACAGTGCCTGGTCAAGTCTGTTAGTTCTCGTTCCGAAGCCAGACATAACCGTGAGATTCTGTAATGACTTCCGAAGCCTGAACGACATCTCCAAATTTGAACCCAATGCCCAGTGTAGATGAGCTGATAGAGCGATTGGGAAATGCGAGCTACATAACGCAAATGGCTATATGCAGGTGCCTCTGGCCTCAGAAGACAGGGGGAAAAAGGCGCTCTACGCCAGACGGCCTTTTCCATTACTTGAAATTACCCGTTGGGTTTCACAGTGAGACAGCCACGTCACAGTTGTTAATGGACAGCTACTCAGACCCCACTGAGCCTACGCGGCCGCTTACATCGACAACGTGATGATACACAGCGAAGACTGGGAGACGCACCTACAACAGGTAGAGGCCGTGCTGGGGAGCCTAAGGAGAGCGGGCTTGACAGCTAACCCTAAGAAATGCAGGCTCGGGTTAAGTGAGGCAGAATATCTGGGCTGCACTATTGGGTATGGTGTCATACGCCCCCAGACAAAGAAAGTGGAGGCTATCCAGGAGTGGCCAAGGCGTAAAAATCAGGTGCGATCCTTCTTAGGGCTCACAAGTTACAACTGGCGCTTTATACCAAATTATGTCTCTATAGCCGCTCCATTGTCCGACCTGACCAAGAAAGACCTTCCCACAGAGGTGAGATGGACTCAAGCAGCAAAGATAGCTTTCCAAAAGCTAAAGGAAGCCCTGTGCGCAAAACCAGTGCTAAGAGCACCAGACTTTGACAGGGACTTTATTATTTTAACCTTTATTTAACCATGTAGGCCAGTTGAGAACAAGTTCTCATTTACAACTGCGACCTGGCCAAGATAAAGCAAAGCAGTGTGACAAAAACAACAGAGTTACACATGGGATAAACAAACGTACAGTCAATAACAATAAAAAGATCTGTATACAGTGTGTGCAAATTAATTAAGGAGGTAAGGCAATAAATAGGCCAATAGTGGCGAAGTAATTACAATTGAGCAATTTACACTGGAGTGATATATGTGCAAGTAAAAATACTGGTGTGCAAAAGAGTAGAAAGACAAAAACGGGGATGAGGAAGGTAGTTGGTTGGATGGGCTATTTACAGATGGGCTGTGTACAGCTGCAGCGATCGGTAAGCTGCTCTAACAGTTGACACTTAAAGTTAGCGAGGGAGATATAAGTCTCCAACTTCAGTGATTTTTGCAATTCGTTCCAGTCATTGGCAGCAGAGAACTGGAAGGTAAGGCAGCCAAACGAGGTGTTGGCTTTGGGGATCAGTAAAATATACCTGCTGGAGCGAGTGCCACGGGTGGGCGTTGCTATGGTGACCAGTGAGCTGAGACAAGGCGGAGCTATACCTAGCAAAGACTTATAGATGACCTGGAGCCAGTTGGTTTGATGATGAATATGTAGCGAGGACCAGCCAACGAGAGGATATGGTGGGTAGTATATAGGGCTTTGGTGACAAAACGGATGGCACTGTGATAGCAAATTAGATGTAGTCTGAGTAGAGTGTTGGAAGCTATTTGGTAAATGACATCGCCGAAGTCAAGGACCGGTAGGATAGTCCGTTTTACGAGGGTAAGTTTGGCAGCATGAGTGAAGGAGGCTTTGTTGCAAAAATAGGAAACCGATTCTAGATTTAATGCTTAATGTGAGTCTGGAAGGAGAGTTTACAGTCTAGCCAGACACCTAGGTATTTATAGTTGTCCACACATTCTAAGTCAGAACCGTCCAGAGTAGTGATGCTAGTCGGGCGGGCAGCGATCGATTGAAGAGCATGCATTTAGTTTTACTAGCATTTAAGAGCAGTTGGAGGCCAAGGAAGGAGTGTTGTATGGTGTTGAAGCTCGTTTGGAGGTTTGTTAACACAGTGTCCAAAGAAGAGCCAGATGTATACAGAATGGTGTTGTCTGCATAGAGGTGGATCAAATTTATTTGTATTTTTTTTAAATCACCCGCAGCAAGAGCGACATCATTGATATATGCAGAGAAAAGAGTCGGACCAAGAATTGAACCCTGTGGCACCCCCATAGAGACTGCCAGAGGTCCGGACAACAGGCCCTCTGATTTGAAACACTGAACTCTATCTGAGAAGTTCATTGTCCAGATGGATGCCTCTGATGTTGGTATCGGAGCGGTCCTCTCCCAGGGACTGGGAAAGGTCGAACACCCCATAGCCTACATCAGCAGTAAGCTCCCAGGGAGGGAAATAAAATATGCCACGGTTGACCGAGAGGGGCTGGCTATAAAATTGTCACTCAACTACCTCAGATATTATCTGCTGGGAATAAAATTTCCTCGTGACGGATAATGCGCACTCACCTGGATGGTGAGAAAAAAAGAGAATAACAGTAGGGTATGTAGATGGTTCTTGTGCTTGCAACCCTCTAACTTCTCCATCATCCACAGATCCGGGGTCCATCACGGAAATACAGACGCACTATCCCGCCGCGACGCACTGGATTATGTTTCCCCTTCTTGAAACGGCCGAGTGCCATTCGGTGAACATTAAATATATTGTTTAGATTTTTGCAACTTACAAAGCCAACTCTTCATCGGTTTACACCACTCCTCGCTACCGCATAGATCGGAACCCCTCTGGACCGATCCCAGGACACAAAAGCTAGAAATATGCAATATCATTATTTTGCATATTTGGGTATTATTCTAATGAGCTCTGCCTCCAAACAAGACCAGTTTTGGTTGGTCCGGACCAGACCAAATCTGAACCAATCATAGATGTCTGTGTTTCTCAAGTTTGGACATTACAATACAGCACAGTAGAGTACAGTTCAGTAGATATGTTCAGTACAATATACTGTACTCTGGTGTGCTCTGCTGTACAAAATTTTCTTTACTGTCCAAACTTGTAAAACATAGACGTCTATGATTGGTTCAGATTTGGGCGGATTGACCAAATATCAATTACTTTACAACATCCATGTCGGTTGGTGCTCAGTGGTTGAGGATGCTTGTTACAGTAAATGGAAAGAGGGTAGGTGGTTAGGTGTCATGGTAGGTGTCAGTAAGAGTTGGGAGAGGTGACATTAACTGGAGAGAGAAAGAGAGCGGCAGAAAGGAGAAAGAGAGAAGAGAGAAAGAGAGAGAGAAAGAGAAAAAGAGAGAGAGAGAAAGAGAGCGAAAAAGAGAGGGAGAGAAAGAAAGAGAGCAGTTGTTGAGACCGTTTTCACAGTCTTGCTTTGACAACAGAAAGGAAACAGTTATGAGCTGAAGATAGCAGTATGCCAGTTGAAGGGAGGACAGTAGCAGGTGACCCACATTGGACCCAAATGTTCCGTGTAGCTCAGTTGGTAGAGCATGGCGTTTGCAATGCCAGGGTTGTGGGTTTGATACCCACAGGGGATCAGTATGGCAAAAAGTACAAAAATGTATCCACTCACTACTGTAAGTCAATCTGGGTAAGAGCGTCTGCTAAATGACTCAAATGTAAATGGTTTGTGACTACTATGACTTCCCATTTTAGCCAATTCAATCGCAGTAATTCCGTTACTGATTGTTCGCCAATTCCATTACTGATTTGGTAACAGAATTACAAGTTTTAATCACTTAATAATTCATAAACAACCTTGATATCAGTAAAACCCCTAAAACGAATTATTAGGTCTACCTTTGCTTGTTACTTATGTGAACTTTCATTGTCCTCCTTAGAAAATATCTTAGATGTGTGTGTTTCTGGTAACAGAATTACAAGACAAGGCAATGTTTCTTAAAAACTTACAGAAGGCAAATCATTTCTCTGTAACTAAATATAAGTGTTTATAAAATTTGGCAGGGGTCTTTACTTCAACATTGTGTTTTGATGCATTTATAATACCGTAACAAAATTATCTGGTAGATGTTGTCTAAGAACCCTTTTCCATCTGTTCAACCAGAAATCAAAGCCTGATTATTCCTCATTTTTAGGATGGAAATGGTTGAAAACATATGTCTTAATTTAAAAAATAATAATAATATAGACTTAGCTTTTATTTGACATGCTCCTATGAACTTCACATTGGTCCTTTTAGATGTAAATGCCCAGGGTTAACCGACTCGACAGAGGCCAACAGGCCATAGTGCACTTACATATTGTTATATCCCTTGAATACGAACACAGACGGACAGAAACACTTGTTACGGCATAGTGAAATGACTACACCTTGGCTTAGAGCATCAACATCTGCCAACTGCAAGTCATAACAGAGCAGATGTTGGTGAATCATACAGACAGATTTGGCCTTGCTCACTCACTGACTCAAGTAGTTCACGCTTTCCCTCTATTCTTGGAGCAAAGAACATCAGTAAACCTACAGTATGACTTACTGTCTAATCGTGTCTCTTTCCCATCCACTGTGCATATTTTGGTGTAGGAGTCCTCGATGGTTGGGTCATAATCCGATACAAAGTATGACTGCGAAAAAGATAGGAGAGCATGGGTCAAGACTGTGTGGGTTGGCCTATATGGGTTAATATGCACATATTCAATTACCACTACAACACACTCATCACATCAGAAGATGTGACAAATTCAAAACAAACAAAACAACACACAGTTGACAATGTCCAAACAGTTGGTGGATTCTCTCACCTGAATGAATTGTATGGTCAAGGCGCTTTTCCCCACACCGCCCCCGCCCACGACGACCAGTTTGAATCTCTCCTCCTCAGCAGACATGATTCGTTTCGTAAAATTCTTTCAACAATTGTCTAAAAACGAAACGATAAAACTGACTAGCTGATAGGATCTATTGATTAAGTGTAATTTAGTAATCCGCAGGGTAGATGAGGGGGGGAAATGAAAGTCCACTTCTCCAACGATTGAGCAAACTACTTTTATCAAGGTAACGTTAGCTCATAGAAAAATCCGAGAAGGTAGCAGAGTTGGGGTTTTACCTCGGTATTACGCCAATATATTTAACTTGAATTACCTACGATAGGTTATCAATATCAAATATAAAATGTATAGTTCGTTTTCTGATACTATTTCATAACATTGAAAAGTTTACCGTTTTAGTCTGGCCCAGTGTTGTAAACTATCCACAAAAGTCGCCTCTAACCCCAATAGTTTCGTATTACTGCTCCTATAATTCATAGGTCGCTACATAAAATATAATAAAGTATTATTGTTAAATTCTAACGGTTTATCGGCCTATCTCACATCATTTTTGTCAGGTGAAAAGCCTTCCGCACCCGCCTTAAGTAAATTAGGCTACCGATGCCAACTTTGTGACTCTAGAAGAAAAAAATAGCTTGATTATCAACTACCCCGTCAAACTTCAACGCACTTGTCTAACTTTCATTATCTCTAGATTGATCCATCTACATATCTCTGCAGACGCATTATATACAAACTTTTGTGATGTCTAAGTTACAGGGTTTTTCTTGGCGATGTGTTCATTTTTCCCTCGTCTTCACGGACTTATTTTTTCATCGCTCCAAGGCAACTTTTGTTTCTCAACCAAGAAGGGTTTCTCGAAATCTCATGCGTATGTAAAAATAGGCGTGTTTTAACGACACTGTTTCCTCATTGTATAAATTCTCACGCTTCTCCCTCTTTTCATGAATCAACAAAGGCGCTATTAGAATGAGATACATTCTAAAATGTTTATTCAATCAACACTGCCCGTTTATTCGTGAAACTGAAACAATATGGTTAAAACTGATTTTAAATTAGTGAACTATAGTATTCACACATTATGTGTACTACATTACGTGTACTACCTTATTTGGCCGTTGAGCCCAGTTGTATGTAGGTCTAGTCATTCATTTGTTTAATGGGGAATTTTACCGCAGTGTACATATATCTAGAGCAGGGGAGTATACCTATAAAGCTGATTTTGCAACATATTGGGGGGTGTATTGATCCTTGGCACATGGAATGTTTTATAACCCCTTTATTTTTTTGTTTCGCGTTTAGTACTTTAGCCAATGCATTTGAGAGTGTTGTATGATTACCATCAAACAACTTTAACCAACCTGTTGAGAATATGAGGAGATATGGGAGGGAAAACTCCTAGCATACAGTATTTTATACTAATAGTTCTTGCCAAGTAAAGCATTCTTGTCTTCCTTTCCCTCCCTGATTTGCCCATCCCCTCAACCGGATGTGACTCATTTACATGGGCATGTTGCTCATTTTTACCACACCCACATTCAGCCTAGTGGTTAGAGCATTGGGCCAGTAACCAAAAGGTTGCTGGATCGAATCCCTGAGCTGACAAGGTAAAAATCTGTTGTTCTGCCCCTGAGCAAGGCAGTTAACTCACTGTTCCCTGGGTGCGGTGGATGTCGATTAAGGCAGCCCCTGCACCTCTTTGATTCAGAGGGGTTGGGTTAAATGCGGGAGACACATTTCAGTTGAAGGCATTCAGATGTACAACTGACTAGGTAACCCCCTTTCACCCTCAACTCCTCCTTATTAACCCAAGTAATTTGTTGATGTTTAAGGGTAGACTTTTCTAAAAGTGAAAATTATCCTAACTTTATTTTCAAGACTGCATTCTTGTAATATTTTATAAAATAAGTGAATAACCATATCAGTCTGAATTGTGAATCAGATTTTTTCCTCATAGGCCTAAATGATTGTACATTGATGGTTAAATACATGGGAGATGAGTCAAATGAGATGAGAACAGGAGTAAAATATGTCATCTCTAATGAACACTGTGATCCCATTACAAACAACAGTGCCAAAATACCATCCTCAAAATATTCATTTTATAAATAACAACAATAAACTGATCACTTGATTCACATCAATCAATAAATAAAAATCAACATAATCAAGCCTTAATCCATGAGCATTGTGTTGGAGGCATAAACTGCCCTATATATAATATACATAGTGCTTTTGAAGG
Organism: Salvelinus alpinus; assembly: GCF_045679555.1. Classification (NCBI taxonomy): domain Eukaryota; kingdom Metazoa; phylum Chordata; class Actinopteri; order Salmoniformes; family Salmonidae; genus Salvelinus; species Salvelinus alpinus. Next base: position 49,964,352 of record NC_092091.1, read on the forward strand.
AAGTCAACAACAAATTGTCATTTATAGGACAAAGCATTCACTCAGAGGACTGTGAACATGGTATGGGCAGACAAATATTATACATGCAGTTCAGTTCTCTGTTCTTCAGTTCCTCTCACTCACACACACACACACACAAATCAATCTCCACACACACACAAATCAATCTCCACACACACACAAATCAATCTCCTAGCATTTATCAGCCCTCTCTCTGTCCGCGCCAACGATCTCTTACCGCATCAGCACCTATAGGGCAGAACAGCCTGTTCCACTTTGATCCGGGGGCCAAACAGCACCCCCAGCAGCATCTTCTCCCCCCAGCCCAGCAGCTTGTTGACAGTCAGGTTGAGAGGAAACAGGAGGCCCTGTTCAGCATCCACTCTTTCCTCAGTCCCCACTGCAGATGCAGATAGTTTAGCTGCTGGCGACACCTGCTGGTCAACTACGATACTGTGCTGGCTCAAAACAGAACTGCTGCTAAGGCTCCCTGTTAGTGTCTCCCTCTCTGCTCTTCCCTTGCTGTGGTCCTTCCCTGTCTTTGGAGTCGAGTTAGGCCTCCCCTTCTTCACGCTCTGACCGCGGCTGGGCTCTCTTTTAGGTTGGCCTCTTCCCTCTCTCTCTACCTTTGCCTGGGTTTGGGAGGAGCAGCGATTGGGCCAACCTGCTGCTTTGACGCAGGATGTGCTCCTCTCTCTCTGTTGTACATCTGTCTGTGAGGAGGAAAGGGCCACCGTCGAAGGCTTTCTACCGTGCCTTTTTGAACCACTGGTGCCTTCTGACTCCCTCTTGTGGATGGTGTTGGAAACGCTGGAGTGCGTTGGCTTGTGGCTAATGCTGTGCCTGCTGCTGCTTTCTGGCTCATTCTGGTGGGGAGTTGGGGGAATTGCACCAACGAGAGACAGGGAGAGGGTGAGGCTCTTGCGCCTCTCAGAGTGAGACGCAATGCCCGTTGGGATTTGTAGTGTGTTGGGCTTTGGTGTCGGTATCGCTGGTTCGTTGGGGCTTGGAGTCATTGCTCCACATGGGCTCTGGGCCTCCCTCTGGTTCCGGTTATGGTTCAGGTTGAGAGTGAGAGTGAGCGTTCTGAGTTTGCTGGAGAGAGACAGCGTCAGTTGTGACGGCACGCTCCTCTGGTCTTGCTGTGGCTTCTCTGATAGACTCTGAGTTTCACCTGAATATGAGGACCTTTGCTCTATATTCTCTGTGTTACAAGTGGAATTCTCATTGTACATATTATGCACTTTAGCAACCTCAAAAAAGTCCTTAGCAACATAGCCATTGTCCTGAATATTCATACTCTGATTGGCTGACAGGGGGACAGAGGAATCGCGGCTAATGTTTTCATTGCTTGGCTGCAGACATGTGTCCAGTGATCTGATTGGCTGGATAGTGGGGTTGCCATTAGAGGCTTTCTGAGTGAGGGTTCCTTGGAAGTGTTGTAGCTGACCCAGAAAATTGAAGTTTGGGGAGATTGAAGGCCTGCGCTCTTTCACAAACCTGAAAGTGAGGAACAGACAAGATTAGATGTGGATAGTTTATACACACACACACGCACGTGCAAGCACACGCACACAATCATTATAATGCATGAATACATACACATACAGCACAGACAAACACACCTGTAGGCATGGTCAAGGTCCATCCCCAGGTTGTACATAATGTAGGCCACAGCCAGGGCAGGGGAGCGAGAGATTCCTGCAGCACAATGAACTAACACAGATCCACCTGATGACATAGCCCCATCTGAGAGAGAAGAGATAAGACATTTTATTTTATTTGAAATCATCCATACTGTATTGCATGACATCACTTCAGCCAGACTGCAAACTGTGCAAAGCACACAGGTTATGTCAACTGTCATGAATGGGCTTCCTGCAACAGTAGCCTTGTATCAATTGTCCGTGGTACTGAATGGGATGTAACAGCATTCAATATTTCTGAAACCATAGGAGCATAACTGGCCTACATGAAACCCTGATCAATATCTGCTCATCACTTGAACTGAGTCATCTGTGTTTCTTCCAGACAGACAGTTGCCAGTGTGTAATGCATACATGATGATGCAGACTATAGCATAATGATGACATGCAGAAATGTCCTATTACCTAACCTGCAGGATTTTTCTGGTCAAATCTCCAATGACGCTCTATCGTGCACTAGCTCTCTGTCTTGTCGAAAATAGTGCAGTTGCACTATATGGGGAATAGGGTTGCCATCCATTTGACACCAAACTAATCCAATCTCATCATTATTCTCACCGATAAAATGCAGTGCCTCCGGGATATGGGGCAGCAGGTCGTCTCGGAGAGAGTCCTCGATGGGGATGCGAAGGTACTGGGAACGGGGAAGGAAAGTTGGCTGCGGGCTGTAGCGGCTCACGCTTAGCACGTATGAGATCCCGCGGGCGCCGAGGCAATCCTGCAGCCGAGTAGGGAGTGCACGGGGAAAAGAGAGACAGAGAACACTAAATATTAATACATTCTAGTCTTCTGGAAGAGGTGCATTTTCGGTGCATTGTGAAAATATAACGCTTTGGCCAATGACGAGAGCTAGGCTATCAATTCTATAGACTGACCTACTAAATGAAAACATTATTACCTGCGTAACGTCCGTCTCTGCACCCAGGTAAAGATGCGGTAGGATGAGAGACAGCGGTGGACGCTCGCGTGTCCCGTTCTCTCTCTCCCTGTAGAACACCATCTCTGTCCTTTGTGTCTGGAACCGAAACATGAGAGAAAACTGTGTTCATTTCAATATCAAGGGATTACAAATATGTATTAGGCTACAATAGATCGGCATCGAAAAAATACTGGATGGAACTTTGACAATCATTTTAACAGTTGCATGAAATATATTAGCATTATTATTGCCATGAATGTTAATTAAGAAAACATTACTTTGGTCTATTGCTGCTGCAGAATGATGTTCTCTGTGCATTACGTCATGGATTTTGCAAGTTTACATTCATTAGATGATCATAGGAGAATATAAGACTAGACATAAATGATGCAAGCAAAATGCAAGAAATATTACATTGTACTTACAGTGACGATTTTCACTCCAAACGAAGATACTGGAAATATCGCACAAATCAACTTGCACACCAAATAACTCGATATAATCAACCCGAATGGTCTCAAAGAAAATGGATGAAGAATCCCAAAATATATGTTATGCTTTATTAATAATAAGTAGAGTAAAGAGCTCGTTTTCTCTTTCTTGACTTCTACTCTCGTCCTATTCCTTGTCCTGTCTGCGACTGTAACATTATTTGTTGTTGTATGTCTATACCTGCGCGAGGGGAAAAGGATGAGGTAATGCTGTTTCTACAAGCTAAGAATAGTACAATTGTATGTGATGTCATTTTCAACCAATCTGCGCCCATGCCGGACTCATTTGTTCATCATCATCATCAATTCGCCTGAAGATCCTTTGCTTTTTATTGTGACGAATCGTATATTTTCTGACGCTATTGTTGCAGAGGCGTTTTAAAAAAACATGCAGCTGCAATACCCCGTGGCGAAAAGCATTTATGTGTGAAAAACCCTATAATCTCTTCCAGTGGCGATTTTAGCATGTAAATCTTGGTGGGGCAAAAAAGGAAAGAAAGTGGAATGCATGCCAGTAAAGCCACTACACAACACAACACTTAACAATACACGAATTGCACCATAACGGTGACAAACGGTGCCCATAAACTGTAAGGGCCTACATAAAGCTGTCCCAACAGCAGAGTCCCAACACTTTACCACTGCTACACCTGGCTGTCAGTGGAGCCTTGTCTGGCAGCGAAACAGTTCATTCAGCCTCATTTACTGCCATTAAAAAAAACATAACTGATATGTCTGACTTGGTTAAACAAATGTCAATATAACTATTTGTTTAGTGCTTTTGAAATGTACAGCAACAGAATCCAGAACAAGGTCCGTTCTTACAGTGTTCTCCCTGTACACCAAGTCAGAACCGTAGGATAAATAAAGGGGGCATATAAGCAGACATGGAAAGCTCTTACAATATTTGATGATTACATTTATCACGACTCAGGATGTGACCCAGATGCAGACAGAGTAGGCGGAGAGTACAGTTCTCAATAATTTATTGTAACACTGGGCAAAGGGCAGGTCGAGGAAAGGCATAGGTTTGTAATCAGGTCAGAGTCAGGCAGGTACAGGACGGCAGGCAGGCTCGGCGTCAGGGCAGGCAGAGGTTTGTAATCAGGTCAGAGTCAGGCAAGTACAGGACGGCAGGCAGGCTCAGGGTCAGGGCAGGCAGAATGGTCAGAACCGGGAAAACTAGGAAACAACCACTTGAGAAAATTGAAAAATTCCAAGTTTAAAATGATAAACATTCAACATTGGCCATGCTGTCAATGATGCATGATTTGTGCCGCGCTCAAAACAACTGTTAACTCGGAACTGCGAAAACTTGACTTCAGTGAGTTCAAGGCAACTGGGAAGTCGAGAATAAATGAGCTCCGACTGGGTAAAAACACTTTTGAACCGTCATCCAACTCGGAATTGTAAATCCGGCCTCTTTCTAGAGCTACAACCTGAAGATCAACAAGGTCATCATGATTTGACCTTGCTTTTTTCAGAGTTCCCAGTTGTTTTGAAAGCACCATAAATGCAGAGAATGAGGCCTCCCGGGTGGCGCAGTGGTCTAAGGCACTGCATCGCAGTGCTAGCTGTGCCACCAGAGACTCTGGGTTCGAGCCCAGGCTCTTTCGCAGCCGGCCCGCGACCGGGAGGTCCATGGTGCGACGCACAATTGGCCTAGCGTCGTCCGGGTTAGGGAGGGTTTGGTCGGTAGGGATATCCTTGTCTCATCGCGACTCCTGTGGCGGGCCGGGCGCAGTGCACGCTGACCAGGTCGCTAGGTGTACGGTGTTTCCTCCGACACATTGGTGCGGCTGGCTTCCGGGTTGGACGCGCGCTGTGTTAAGAAGCATTGCGGAGGACACATGGCTCTCGACCTTCGTCTCTCCCGAGCAAATTCCGAGGAGTTGTAGCGATGAGACAAGACAGTAACTACTAACAATTGGATACCACGAAATTGGGGAGAAAAAGGGGGTCAAAAAAATATAAAAAATAAATAAATACATAAAATAATCCAGAGAATGCCAGACTGGAATGCCAGAAAGGGATGTTAAGATGGCGCCGAATAGAATAGCACCTAGTGCTATTTTGTAAATATTTTGCATTGATACAGGAAAAGGCGTGCCGAACAGGCCCCCATTAACATCAACCGGGCTGTAGTTGAGCGGGTCGAGAGTTTCAAGTTCCTTGGTATCCACATCACCAACAAACTATTATGGTCCAAACACACCAAGACAGTCATGAAGAGGGCACGACAAAACCTTTCCCCTTCAGGAGACTGAAAAGATTTGGCATGGGTCGTACGGCCCAGTACATCACTGGGGCTAAGCTTCCTGCCATCCAGGACATATATAATAGGCGGTGTGAGAAGAAAGCCCATAACAGCTTCTACCCCCAAGCCATAAGACTGCTGAACAATTAATCAAATGACCACCGGACTATTTACATTGACCCCCCCCCCCCCATTTGTTTTGTACACTGCTGCTACTCGCTGTTTATTATCTGTGTATAGTCACTTCACCCCTACCTACATGTACAAATTACCTCAAATAACCTGTACCCCCACACACTGGCTCGGTACTTCCCGGTATCCCCTGTATATAGCCTCGTTATTGTTATTTTATTGTGTTACTTTGAATTTTTTACTTTTGTTTATTTGGTAAATATTTTCTTAACTCTTCTTGAACTGCACTGTTGGTTAAGGGCTTGTAAGTAAGAATTTCACGGTAAGGTCTACACTTTTGTTGTATTCGGTGTGTGTGACAAATAAAGTTTGATTTGATTTTGATTTGACTTGGATGACAAAATTTTCCCACAAAGGACCGCAGCGCCACCTTCCTGTTCAAGTGAGCTCAGCACAACAAGGTGAGTCCAAAATGTATTGTATGCTGCTGCATAAATGATGTAATATGCCAGGGAGATATGTATACTGTAGCTAAGAAAGTAATACTAAGTGTATGTTGTGTAGTAAGATGTTAGTAGCCCATGTGCTTCACCCTAATAATTTGGTATATTTACCCCTCTTAATTTCACCTACTGTTCTGACTTGCTGGTGCACATGTAGCCTATAACCTGTTTTAGAGAAATGTAATCATTGAATATTGTAAGAGCTTTCATTGTCTGCTTATATGCCCCCTTTATTTATCCTACAGTTCTGACTTGGTGTACAAGGAGAACACTGTAAGAATGTTCTGAATTTTGTCGCTATACTTTTCAAAAGTGCTAAACAAATAGTTATATTGACTACATCCATCCTAGCTCACTCATTGTCTTAATCGAAATTACGGATTGCCTCTTATCAGCTTGTCTTCTCCTTATGCCATAGTTTGTACATCTCTATTGTCATTAGAAACCACATTTTTTAAAGCCAGTCCGCCATATCAGCTATGTTTTTTTTAAAAAAGGAAGTAAATTAGGCTGAATGAAATGTTTTGCTGCCAGACAAGGCTCCGCTGATAGCCAGGTGAGGCAGTGGTAAGATGTTGGGACTGCTGTTGAGACAGCTTTATGTAGGCCCTAACAGTTTGTGGGCACCATTTGTCACCGTTATGGTGCAATTCATGTATTGTTTGCTTGATAATGTTTGTGATATCAACAGAGACAGAATTGTGTCAAGGCACAGATCTGGGGAAGGGTACCAAAACATTTCTGCAGCATTGAAGGTCCCCAAGAACACAGTGGCCTCGCTCATTCTTAAATGGAAGACGTTTGTAACCACCAAGACCTAGAGCTGGCCGCCCGGCCAAACTGAGCAATCGGGGGAGAAGGGCCTTGGTCAGGGAGGTGACCAAGAACGTGATGGTCAGTCTGACAGAGCTCCAGTTTAAAAAAAAGATACAAATACACCTTATGGAACAGCGGGGATTGTGAAGAGACACACACACACACACAGGCACAGACAAAAACGTACACGATAAGACATGCACTCTACAAACACAAAGATTTTGTATTGTAGATATGTGGTAGAGTAGTTGCCTGAAGGTACACACTTAATGTAATGTCATGTAATATTTTAAATTGTATATAACTGCCTTAATGTTGCTGTACCCCAGAAGAATAGCACCTGCCTTGGATCCTAATAAATACAAATAATGTAATCATTCAGTCATAGCCTATATTTAGTGACCCACAGCTGCAAGAGGGGGAGAAAACTCACATAACATTGCACAACTCAAGATAAATGGGTTAACATGAGAAGTACATAGATAATTTATATTTAGTTCATATTTTATTTCTGCATCAAGGCTGATCTTTGCTTGCACAGGGCACACGTTTGCATGTTCACTGTAGCCTAGGAGACGGCCTAGTTCGTTCCATTGGTGCATCATGACGAGTTACTCCTCTTGCTGAAGCCCTATATTCCCATTGGGTCAAATTAAGAATAAGAATGAATTAATCTAATCTGATCTCAATCCAGTTCTGCATTTACCCCTGTTAACAGTGCAGGTTTATGACTGGGGGAAGATTTGCTGATCCTATACCTGTGCTTGAGGGCCATTTTAACCTGGTGTTGAATTAGTAAAATAGAAATATGACTCCAGAACTTGTCTGTTGTCGTTTTGATTATTGAGGGATAAAAACGCATGCAGGTGCCGCTTTCTTCGGTGGAAGCTCGTAATAGACGTGATCAGCACAACAAAGGACACCGGGAACAGGTGAATAATGGGTTTGGGTCACTTTCCCTCCCCCTCTGACTTGTTCATAGAGGATGTAATAACAAATCAGGAGTTTCTTTCTGATTAATCAGGAAAAATCTAATCTCACACCAGAAGACATACATTTAATTTATATGTGGATTGAGAGTCGGTTTCCCAAACACATCTCCATTGATCATGCTTTTCAGTCCAGGAAAAAGGCTCTATTATGTCAAGATGACAGTGAGGATGGAATCTGTTCTCTTTGCACACTTGAGCTGCATTTACACAGGCAGCCCAATTCTGAATTGGACAAAAGATCTGATCCGATTGGTCAAAATACCAAGAATTGGACAAAACATCAGAATTGGGCTGCCTGTGTAAACACTGCCTAAATGATCTGTAAAGGCCCACTGTGACACTCCATATCCTATCACCCTTTTCATCCTCAGCCATTAGGTTAGAGGTACAGGTTGGTAACATGCAGTGTTTGGGAAGCTACTCTGAAAATATAGTTAACCAAGCTACCACTTACTTCACACTGGAAGTTAAGCTACACTAATTCTACCCTCAAGAAAATATAGTTTACTTGACTAAAGTTACTTTGAAGTAGTAGTTCACTACATCCAAACTACTTCATGAAAAAGCATCATATGTAAATCCGATATGTCAGACTACAAATCTCAAGAAAATATCACTTTGGGGTCATATGTTCACATAATGTGGAATTTAGCCTATTAAACACAATTTCAAGTGAGAGGTAGGCAAGTATGATGCAGAAAAAGGAACTTATTGCCTACTTCACCCACATTTTATTTGAGTAAAATCAGTAGTGTCTAGTTCCAGTAGTTTACTACTCTGCTACATGGCAAAGAAAGTTGAAACACTACCTAGATTTGAATTTAGTTCAACTACCACCAAGTTACTGGAAAATATAATTAAATTACAACTACAGTTTACTACTCCCCAACACTGGTAACATGCCACATTACCTGCTTTTGCAGATTCTTTATTCAATGAGCAAAATCACATTACATCTACTACTTAGTCAATGTGATGAGTTCTTATTGGACTATGTGATACATCCAACTACGGTTCTGGACAGCTGCTGGGTGTACAGGCTTTTGTTCAAGCCCAGCACTAACACATGTCCACAACAAGAAACTGATGTGGAACTGTGGTAAGCGTTGGAAAGAAATTCCGCTTCACACATCATCACACACAGACACACTTTCCCACCAAGAAACAGAGAGCCAGTGGTAGAGTATATGGCATAGTTTTACTTTCACATTATTCAGTACAGAGTAAATCTTAAATCTAACACAGGTATCTCACAGGTTTAACACCAATACACAGGGCTGCATTAGCTAGCGGATACTGCACACACACACACACACACACACACACAAAATTATTCTACAGTTTCCACTACAATGATCAGACTGTCCCACTAATGCTGCATGGGTTAGACATATAAGTGACTCCTGTTGAAACTAATATTACCATGTCTCAAAGATAATTTAGGATATTTTTATCACGTGGTACACCGACACACACACGCGATGCCCACCCTTGATGACTAGATCCTGGTAGTTGTGATTGACAATTGGTCTTTGAGTTCTCTCCGCCTCCCTCTCATCTCTAAGAATGGACATGTGGGTGCGTGTGTCTGAAATGTGAGTTTACAGATAAATGCTGTCCAGTGTCTTTGTGGTTGGTTGTGTTTTCAAAGATTATAATCAATCTATTTGCAGATTGCTATCTTCTCCCAATTAATACCATAAGGTAAGTATTTGTGATGTGTGTGTGCACAAGCCTGTGCGTGTTTAGAGATCAGGTACTCCTCTTTTTTCTGAGGTACTCCTCTTTTTTCAGTCAATCACGGTGTCAAGCAGCACTCTACTCTCCAATCCCATCTCTCTTTTCAGCACGAATTTTTTTTTAATAACGAATACTAGGCCTCTGCTCTGCCACTTCACTCTTCATGTGAATACGGACTGGCCCACTGCCCTCTAACTCCTTCCAACTACCACCTGAACTCCCCATCAATGGGACTTGCTCAATGCTTGCTTATGCACGACAAACATTTCATAAACTGTCGTAAAACAGCCCATGTCAGTTCTCAACCAATGTTCCCTGCCTCAAGTGTCAAAAAACATTGCTAATCTGAAATAAACACTTAATTATGATGGTGGTAAGTAGGCTTTATGACAGGTTTCAGTCAAGTGTTAACCTCACCGCTGTCTGATTAACACTGTAAACAAAACCAGCTACCCTCTCCCTCAATCTCGCTCTCCTTCTAGCTGACCCCTCTACCCAATTCGCAGGGTACACACAGCTATCCCTACTCTCGCTCTCTCACACACACAAAGCAACAACATTACACCATTAAAGAAACAAACACTTCAATAACTCCACTACTAATAAAAGTAAAGATGACAACAACAAAAAAGATAAAGTAATTACATTCTTTTATATATATATATATATATATATATATATATATATATATATACCATGAACAGGTACAGAATCATTTGAGTTTATGTATAAAGTATGGTTACACGCCAGAAAGACAGGGGAAGTGGGAGAGGGGTGGTGTGTGTATGTGTTTGAGGGGTATTGAAGGACTGAGGTCTCTTAGAACCACCTAAAGTGCACTGGCCATTTCTACTGGAATAGAGCTGGAACTGTAGACTTGGGAATGTGCTGAATTTTTTTTATGGAATATTATATCTCAGGGATTATACTGATAGAGGCCCTTGGAATGTATAACCGGTGGGGGACTGGGACAGCAAAGGGTGGAGAAGAGATGGGGTTGGGGTGAAGGTGGGGGTTTAGAGTGTCGTTTTGGACCCTTACACAGAAGAGTCCCATTTCTTTAGTGATTTCGTTTTACCCCTCCCTCCCACTAAAGGAGGACCCTATACAGATACTTTACACAGACACTTAAGCATGTACAAATATATGCATGTATCTGCCTACATGTGAGAGTATCTGGGTGTGTATTACGTGTGTGTGTGTGTGTAGAACTGGTCCTCCCATGCAACTCCCAGGAATAGTCTAAGGTTGAAATGTCGCGGAATCAACGCACAGAATCTTCCACCCTCCCCCATGCATCACACAGGCACAGACACATACACCAGCTGTCATCAGAAGTACAGGAGTACTCAGGGCTTAAACAGACAGGACGGAGAAGAACAGGACACACATACCAGCACGATTCTGGAACACACACACACACACACACACACACACACACACACACACACACACACACTTATAGGTAAGCAGGTAAACACCAGAAAAAAAACAAGAATTGTAGCGCCAATGATAATAAACAGTAATAAAAATAAGAATCGGAATTATAATCGTGGCAAAAATAATAAATTACAATAATAATAGGGCAGTCGTGTAAGTGGCGACGGCTGCTTTTTTTCCCTTATGTAGGTATTTTTCTTTCTTCTCGTTGATTCTTTGTTCGGGGGGGTTGAAACACTGGTCTCGGTGTGTTGGGTGTCTAGAGCGCGGTGATGATGATGGCCTGGAGCGCGTTGGGTGGGTTGTAGACTCAGGGTTTCAGAACTGTTCTGCCAGGAGGTCACAGACGCGCTGGGAAACGGTGTCCTTGCTGCTGCGCAGAGTCAGCCGGTACATCTGACAGAGAGGGGACACAGATTTAACATGTGTAAACACACACACACACACGCGCGCACTCAAGACCGCACACAGACGACAAACACACCCTTAAACATGAATGAACATACAGGGTGGTCAGTAAAGTTCAAACACACATAATATATATACAGTGCCTTCAGAGAGCATTCACACCCCTTGACTTACTCCACATTATGTTGCGTTACAGCCTGAATTCAAAATTGATTACATTCAGTTTCTCACCCATCTACACACAACACCCCACAATGACGAAGTGAAATCAAGATTTTTTTTTAAATGTTTGCAAATTGATAGAAAATGAAATACAGAAATATCTCATTTACATAAGTATTTATACACCTTTGCTATGACACCCCAAATTGAGCTCAGGGGCATCCAATTTCCTTTGATCATCCTTGATACACCTGTGGCCAACTCAGTTGTTTGGACATGATTTAGAAATAATCACATTATACAAGGTCCCACAGTTAACAGTGCATGTCAGAGCGGAAACTATACCATGAAGTCCAAGGAGCTGTCCGTAGAGCTCAGAGATAGAATTGTGATGAGGTATAGATCTAGTAGTGGTCTCCATCATTGGGAAATTGAAAAAATATGGAACAACCCAGATTCTGCCTAGAGCTGTCCGTCTGACCAAACTGGGCAAGAAGGACCTTGGTCAGGGAAGTGACCAAGAACCCAATGACCAATCTGACAGAACTACAGAGTTCCTTGGTTGAGATGGGAGAACCTGACATAAGGACAACAGTCTCTAAAGCACTTCACCAATCTGGGCTTTATAGGAGTGGCCAGACGGAAGCCACTCCTGAGAAAAAGGTACATGACAGCACACCTGGAGTTTGCAAAAAGGCACGTTAAAGACTCAAAGCATAAGGCAAAAGATGATTCTGATGAGACAAAAATGTTTGGCCTGAATGGAAAGCATTATGTCTGGTGAAAACCAGGCACAGGTCCTTGCCCGTCAACACCATCCCTATGCTATGCATTTCAATGAATGGAGCCAAATACAGGCAAATCCTTGATGAGAACCTGCTTCAAGAGTGCAAAATCTTAGATTGGGGCGAAGATTTATGTTCCAACAGGACAATAATGACCACAAGCATACAGAGAAAGCAACGCTGAAATGGCTTCAGGACAAGAATGTGAAAGTCCTTGAGTGGCCCAGCCAAAGCCCAGACTTGAATCACATTGAAAATTTGTGGAAAGACTTGAAGATTGCTGTTCACCGCCGCTCCCATCTAATTTAAGCGCTTGAGAAAATGTGCAAGGAAGAATGGGAGAAAATCCCCAAATTCTGATGTGCAAAGCTGATACAGACAATAATGACACATTCTCCAAGACGACTCAAAGCTGTAATCGTCGCCAAAAGTGAATCCATAATGTATAGACTCAGGGGTGTGAATACTTATGTAAATGAGATATTTCTTTATTTAAAAAATAAATGATAATCACTTTGTCATTATGAGGTATTGTGTGTAGATGGGTGAAAAATAAATATTTAATCCATTTTGAATTCAGGCTTTAACAATAAATGTGGAATAAGTCAAGGGGTATGAATACTTTAAGGAACTGTATATATTGGATCATCAACATTTTTAACACGAGGGTAGAATGGATTTACACTGATGACACATTATCAACCTTGAGTCTAACACTGCACAGAGACAGAGAGAGACAGAGAGAGACAGAGAGAGACAGAGAGAGACAGAGAGAGACAGAGAGAGACAGAGAGAGACAGAGAATGTGGAGATTCAAGTGTTCAATTTTGGGATGTCAGTGAGAAAGTGTGGAAGAATCAATGTGGAGGGAAAAGTGAATGAGAAAGTGAAAAAAGGGTGTGAAAGAGAGAAGAGGGGGATGAGAAAGAAAGAACGATAGAGCGAGAGAGAACAGGGACAGTTGTGTGTTACCTGCTCGCCAGGCTTGATTTGCAGCAGCACACAGAAAGACACAGACAGCAGTGAGTGATGCAATGAGAGCAGCACAGAGAAGGACAGACGGACTCTGTGTGTGTGTATATTCAGTTCATATATATGCATGTACATTTGTGTGTGTATATATGCATGTACATTTGTGTGTGCGTACCTGGGCCTGCGCATTGGGTTCCAGTCTCAGCAGACAGCCGACCTGTTGGGCCTTGGTCTGGATGACTCCAGCACACACATAGTTCTCTGGGTTAGGATCCACATTCTCCAACAGGGCTGTCCCCAGGCCCAGCAACTAGAGACAAGAGAGGGAGGGTGGGGGAGAGAGAAAATGGGAGGGAGTAGAATGTGGTAGACATTCAGCAGGCAAAGGAATTAAATGAATATGCCTAAAGTGTGTGTGTGTGTGTGTGTGTGTGTGTGTGTGTGTGTGTGTGTGTGTGTGTTTGTGTGTGTGTGTTTGTGTCTACCTTGGCCTTGAGCACTTCTGTGTCCATGCCATGACTGGCCTTGAAGATCTTTTGTGCTTCTTGCTGGGGCCTGAAAAGAGAAGAAGTCATAAATACACACACACACACGCACCCTCTTACATGCTCACACCCTACACACACTCTCTCTCTCTCTCTCACTGGCTGAGTTGTTTCCAGCGCTGGAAGAAGTCTGCGGCGGCCATCTCTGTGGGTTGGAAGAACTTGTTGATGGTGACAGGCAGCTTGAGAGAGATGTTCTGCAGGGCTCCCCCATACCTGAGAGGAACACACACACCTTTATAAACTGAAGATAACAACAACAACAAATTGTGTGTATGTTTGGGTTACTACTGATCATCCGTGCGTCATTGCGAGATGTTTGTATCTTATGTTCTGTGTAATTTTTTTTGCGTGTGTGTACCTGAACTTGATGTTGAGCAGCGGAGCGTCAATGAAGTCGGTCAGACACTCGATATTGATGACTTGCTGCACCTGTGCTCCTCCCTCCACTAGTGGTTCCACTGTTTTGGTCTGCACGTTGAGCTGTGGGAAAGCCAGTCAAGGAGAGGAACAGAGCAGGTACTAGAGACCACACTGGGGGGACTAATATTGAATATAGCTATGTGTGTTAAATACACGTAAGTATAGACTACAACCCAATGGACACACATAGTAGTGTTGCACAGTACAGTCATGGCCAAAAGTTTTGAGAATGACACAAATATTAATTTTCACAAAGTCTGCTGCCTCAGTTTGTATGATGGCGATTTGCATATACTCCAGAATGTTATGAAGAGTGATCAGATGAATTGAAATTAATTGCAAAGTCCCTCTTTGCCATGCAAATGAACTGAATCCCCCCCAAAACATTTCCACTGCATTTCAGCCCTGCCACAAAAGGACCAGCTGACATTATGTCAGTGATTCTCTCGTTAACACAGGTATGAGTGTTGACGAGGACAAGGCTGGAGATCACTCTGTCATGCTGATTGAGTTCAAATAACAGACTAGAAGCTTCAAAAGGAGGGTGGTGCTTGGAATCATTGTTCTTCCTCTGTCAACCATGGGTACCTGCAAGGAAACACGTGCCGTCATCATTGCTTTGCACAAAAAGGGCTTCACAGGCAAGGATATTGCTGCCAGTAAGATTGCACCTAAATCAACCATTTATCGGATCATCAAGAACTTCAAGGAGAGCGGTTCAATTGTTGTGAAGAAGGCTTCAGGGCGCCCAAGAAAGTCCAGCAAGCGCCAGGACCATCTCCTAAGGTTGATTCAGCTGCGGGATTGGGGCACCACCAGTACAGAGCTTGCTCAGGAATGGCAGCAGGCAGGTGTGAGTGCATCTGCACGCACAGTGAGGCAAAGACTTTTGGAAGATGGCCTGGTGTCAAGAAGGGCAGCAAAGAAGCCACTTCTCTCTAGGAAAAACATGCGATAGATCCCAAATTAATACAACCATGAGCATAAAAAAAAAAAATTTAAGCAATGAGCTTGACGCAACAGATGAGAACGTTTAGCTTAAAATGTTGCTAAACTATTAGCCTATTTCTTCACATTATAAGCGCAGCAATGCGCAGCAATTTTCTACATTGTAGAATAATAGTGAAGACATCAAAACTATGAAATAACACATGGAATCACGTAGTCACCAAAAAAAGTGTTAAACAAATCACACTATATTTTATATTATTCAAAGTAGCCACCCTTTGCCTTGATGACAGCTTTGCACACTCCTCCCACATATGCTGAGCACTTGTTGGATGCTTTTCCTTAACTCTGCGGTCCAACTCATCCCAAACCATCTCAATTGGGTTGATGTCGGGTGATTGTGGAGGCCAGGTCATCTGATGCAGCACGCCATCACTCTCCTTCTTGGTAAAATAACCATTACAAAGCCTGGAGGTGTGTTGGGTCAATGTCATGTTGAAAAACAAATGATAGTCCCACTAAGTGCAAACCAGATGGGATGGCGTATCGCTTCAGAATGCTGTGATAGCCATGCTGGTTAAGTGTACAGTTGAAGTCGGAAGTTTATATACACTTACGTTGGAGTCACTAAACTCGTTTTTCAAACACTCCACACATTTCTTATATCTATATCCGCAGTAAAACGAGTCCTATATCAACATAACCTGAAAGGCCGCTCAGCAAGGAAGAAGCCACAGCTCCAAAACAGCCATAAAAAAGCCAGACTACGGTTTGCAACTGCACATGGGGAAAAAGATCGTACATTCTGTAGAAATGTCCTCTGGTCTGATGAAACAAAAATAGAAGGGAAGAAAAAAAGAACACCATCCCAACCGTGAAGCACGGGAGTGGCAGCATCATGTTGTGGGAGTGCTTTGCTGCAGGAGGGACTGGTGCACTTCACAAAATAGATGGCTTCACGAGGAAGGACAATTATGTGGATACATTGAAGCAACATCTCAAGACATCAGTCAGGAAGTTAAAGCTTGGTTGCAAATGGGTCTTCCAAATGGACAATGACCCCAAGCATACTTCCAAAGTTGTGGCAAAATGGCGTAAGGACAACAAAGTCAAGGTATTGGAGTGGCCATCACAAAGCCCTGACCTCAATCCTATAGAACATTTGTGGGCAGAACTGAAAAAGCATGTGCGAGAAGGAGGCCTACAAACCTGACTCAGTTACACCAGCTCTGTCAGGAGGAATGGGCCAAAATTCACCCAACTTATTGTGGGAAGCTTGTGGAAGGCTACCAGAAACGTTTGACCCAAGTTAAACAATTTAAAGGCAATGCTACCAAATACTAAATACATTGAGTGTATGTAAACTTCTGACCCACTGGGAGTGTGATGAAAGAAATAAAAGCTGAAATAAATAATTCTCTACTATTATTCTAACATTTCACATTATTAAAATAAAGTGGTGATCCTAACTGACCTAAGACAGGGAATTCTTACTCTGATTAAATGCCAGGAATTGTGAAAACCCGGTGTATGTAAACTTCCAACTTCAACTATACCTTGAATTCTAAATAAATCACAGACAGTGTCACCAGCAAAGCACCAACACACCTCCTCCTCCATGCTTCACTGTGGGAACCATACATGCAGAGATCATCTGTTCACCTACTCTGCATCTCACAAAGAAACCGAGGTTGGAACCAAAAAATCTCATTTGGATTCATCAGACCAAAAGGACAGATTTCCACCGGTCTAATGTCCTTTGCTCGTGTTTCTTGGCCCAAGGAAGTCTCTTTTTCTTATTGGTGTCCTTTAGTAGTGGTGTCTTCGCAGTAATTTGACCATTAAGGCCTGATTAACACAGTCTCCTCTGAACAGTTGATGTTGAGATGTGTCAGTTACTTGAACTCTGAAGCATCTATTTGGGCTGACATTTCTGAGGTGCAGTTAACTCTAATGAACTCATCCTCTGCAACAGAGTTAACTCTGGGTCTTCCTTTCCTGTGGCGGTCCTCATGAGAGAGTTTCATCATAGCGCTTGATGGTTTTTGCGACTGCACTTGAAGAAACTTTCAAAGTTTTTCAAATGTCTTTGCTTATTTAAGCTGTTCTTTCCATAATATGGACTTGGTCTTTTACCAAATAAATTAACTTAACAAGGCACACCTGTTAACTGAAATGCATTCCAGGTGAATACCTCGTGATGCTGGCCAGTACATTCAAGAATTCCTGCCAGTGATGCAACAAAATGCCAATATGGCGATTTACAGTTAGCTGGTGTTCTAAAGCCATTCCTCTTTAATGCATACTTGTGTCTCCAAAAAATGTTGACGTAAAAAAAAGAAATGTAATGATATTGAACTTAAAAGATGCCCAAATACAGAACAGAGCAGCAGCAGTGTTTGTCTGGATCAACTGTCATTTTGTGACTTATTCTTTTGCAGTGGTATAATTTTGGTATCGAGTATCGTGATGGTATCGCGTACTGTGATACTAAACCTGGTACCAGTATCGAAGTAAAAATTCTGCTATCGTGACAACACATAGTGTGCAAGATAAGGGTGTGCCAGTGTGTGTGTGTGCAAATGCATTGAAGGATATGAGACTGCAGCTCCCCTGGGCAGCTGACTGTGGTGTTAAAGTTGACAAACTGCACCGAGGTTTTATTGCCATAGAACAGATACATCCTCCCTAAAAAATAAAAAAAAACACATTAGAAGGTATTATGTCAAATGGACACATTTAGGTGATATTTCCAAAATAAAACATACAGGTTATAATGCATTATGTACTGTTATGTATACTCCCGTATTAAGGCTATAATGCAGCATTACACACCAACTCATTCCCGTTTATAATGCATTATAATTCATAATACCTACAGTACAACACGTATGGACACAGTCGGTAACTCACCCATCTCATTAGTAAAAGCACATACATACATAAACTCAGCAAAAAAAATAAACATCCTCTCACTGTCAGCTGCGTTTATTTTCAGCAAACTTAACATGTGTAAATATTTGTATGAACATAACAAGATTCAACAGACATAACCTGAACAAGTTCCACAGACATGTGACTAACATAAATGGAATGATGTGTCCCTGAACAAAGGGGGGGGGGTCTAAATCAAAAGTAACAGTCAGTATCTGGTGTGGCCACCAACTGCATTAAGTACTGCAGTGCATCACCTCCTCATGGACTGCAGATTTGCCAGTTCTTGCTGTGAGATGGTACCCGCTTTTCCACCAAGGCACCTGTAAATTCCCGGACATTTCTGGGGGGGGAATGGCCCTAGCCCCCACCCTCCAATCCAACAGGTCCCAGACGTGCTCAATGGGACTGAGATCCGGGCTCTTCGCTGGCCATGGCAGAACACTGACATTCCTGTCTTGCAGGAAATCACGCACAGAACGAGCAGTATTACTGGTGGCATTGTCATGCTGGGGGGTCATGTCAGGATGAGCCTGCAGGAAGGGTACCACATGAGGGAGGAGGATGTCTTCCCTGTAAAGCACAGCATTGAGATTGCTTGCAATGACAACAAGCTCAGTCTGATGATGTTTGTGACACACCGCACCAGACCATGATGGACCCTCAACCTCGATCCCGCTCCAGAGTACAGGCCTTGATGTAACGCTCATTCCTTCGACAATAAATGCGAATCCGACCATCACCCCTGTTGCCACCCCTGTTCTTCACGGTTGGGAAGGTGTTCTTCGGCTCCCCCGTTTTCCTCCAAACATAATATAGTTATAGCAGTGGCTTCTTCCTTGCTGAGCGGCCCTTCAAGTTATGTCAATATAGGACTCATTTTACTGTGGATATAGATACTTTTGTACCCGTTTCCTCCAGCATCTTCACAAGGTCCTTTGCTGTTGTTCTGGGATTGATTTGCACTTTTCACACCAAAGTACGTTCATCTCTCGGAGACAGAACACGTCTCCTTCCTGAGTGGTATGACGGCTGCGTGGTCCCATGGTGTTTATACTTGCGTACTCTTGTTTGTACAGATCAACGTGGTACCTTCAGGCGTTTGGAAATTGCTCCCAAGGATGAACCAGACTTGTGGAGGTCTGCAATTTCTTTTCTGAGGTCTTGGCTGATTTCTTTTGATTTTCCCATGATGTCAAGCAAAGAGGCACTGAGTTTGAAGGTAGGCCTTGAAATACATCCACAAGTACACCTCCAATTGACTCAAAGAATGTCAATTAGCCTACCAGAAGCTTCTAAAGCCATGACATCATTTTCTGGAATTTTCCAAGCTGTTTAAAGGCACAGTCATCTTAGTGTATGTAAACTTCTGACCCACTGGAAATGTGATACAGTGAATTATAAGTGAATTAATCTGTCTGTAAACAATTGTTGGAAAAATTACCTGTGTCATGCACAAAGTAGATGTCCTAACGGACTTGCCAAAACTATAGTTTGTTAACAAGAAATTTGTGGAGTTGATGAAAAACGAGATTTAATGACTCCAACCTAAGTGTATGTAAACTTCCGACTTCAACTGTACATACACACGTGCAAATACACCCATGCAATAGCCAGGATATGCATTATGCTCACTCACCCAGCATCTAATGCATTATAGAAACTGAAGCGTACCTAACCACTGAATAAAACATTCTGTATACTAAAATGGACATGAGAAAGCTAGGATGTGAACACAAATACTAAATGACGCCATCTATTACATTCTGTGCACGCTCAGACGTACTTACCAATGCTATAGAATAGTACAGACATTAATTCAATAACGTTTCAGCATATAGGTTCATGAATTTCACACGGAACTGATCTGCATGAAAAGGGTTAATACGTGAATAGGGGGGTGCTGTTTTCACTTTGGAAAAAATCGTGCCCAAATTAAACAGCCTCGTACTCTGTTCTAGATCATACAATATGCATATTATTATTACTATTGGATAGAAAACACTCTGAAGTTTCTAAAACTGTTTGAATTATATCTGTGAGTAAAACAGAACTCATTTGGCAGCAAACTTCCATATAGTAAGTGAAAATCTGAAAACGAGGCTCTGTGTCAGGGCCTGCCTATTCAACTGGCTTTTATTTATGGATCTGTATGCACTTCATACGCCTTCCACTAGATGTCAACAGGCAGTAGAAGGTTGAATGGGGTGTCTAGCTTGATGTGAGGCCGAATAAGAGCTTTTGGAGTGGCAGGTCTGCCCTTTTGTCAGTTTTTGACGGCGAGCGAGGGAGTTCCACATTGTCTTCTGAAAAGCGTTCGGTATACACGGCGAATTGCTCCGGCTCTGATTTTATCTGATACATATGAGAAAAACATCATAAAGTAGTATTTTCCAACCGAGTTTGACCAGTTTATTCAACGTTTATTGGGAATTTTGGAATTTTTCGTTCCATGCGCTAAGAGTTGATGGGCATGTTTGCGCCACAATGCTAGCCAAAGTTGCTAATTCGACAGAAGAAATGGACATTCTAAAACCAAACAACGATTTATTCTGGAAATAGGACTCCTTGCACAACATTCTGATGGAAGATCAGCAAAAGTAGGAGAATATTTATGATGTTATTTCGTATTTTTGTGGTAAATGTTGGCTCCAACACGGCGGAGAATAGGTGAGCGCTGTCTCACAATAATGCATTTTGTATGTTGTAGTAAAGTTATTTTAAAAAATCTAACACAGCGTTTGCATTAAGTGTATCTTTCATTTGCCATACAACAAGTATTTTTATGTAAAGTTTATGATGAGTTCTTTGGTTAGATTAGGTGAGTGTCCAAAATATCTCCGGACATTCTGGTGAATTGTTGCTACGTATTCACAATGTATAACCACAATTTGCAGCTCTAAATATGCACATTTTCTAACAAAACATAAATGTATTGTATAACATGATGTTATAAGACTGTCATCTGATGAAGTTGTCCAAAGGTTAGTGATTCATTTTATATCTATTGCTGGTTTTTGCGAAAGCTACAGTGGGGAGAACAAGTATTTGATACACTGACAATTTTGCAGGTTTTCCTACTTACAAAGCATGTAGAGGTCTGTAATTTTTATCATAGGTACACTTCAACTGTGAGAGAAGGAATCTAAAACAAAAATCCAGAAAATCACATTGTATGATTTTTAAGTAATTAATTTGCATTTTATTGCATGACATAAGTATTTGATACATCAGAAAAGCAGAACTGAATATTTGGTACAGAAACCTTTGTTTGCAATTACAGAGATCATACGTTTCCTGTAGTTCTTGACCAGGTTTGCACACACTGCAGCAGGGATTTTGGCCCACTCCTCCATACAGACCTTCTCCAGATCCTTCAGGTTTACGGGGCTGTCGCTGGGCAATACGGACTTTCGGCTCCCTCCAAAGATTTTCTATTGGGTTCAGGTCTGGAGACTGGCTAGGCCACTCCAGGACCTTGAGATGCTTCTTACGGAGCCACTCCTTAGTTGCCCTGGCTGTGTGTTTCGGGTCGTTGTCATGCTGGAAGACCCAGCCACGACCCATCTTCAATGCTCTTACTGAGGGAAGGAGGTTGTTGGTCAAGATCTCGCGATACATGGCCCCATCCATCCTCCCCTCAATACGGTGCAGTCATCCTGTCCCCTTTGCAGAAAAGCATCCCCAAAGAATGATGTTTCCACCTCCATGCTTCACGGTTGGGATGGTGTTCTTGGGGTTGTACTCATCCTTCTATTCCTCCAAACACGGCGAGTGGAGTTTAGAGCAAAAAGCTCTATTTTTGTCTCATCAGACCACATGACCTTCTCCCATTCCTCCTCTGGATCATCCAGATGGTCATTGGCAAACTTCAGACGGGCCTGGACATGCGCTGGCTTGAGCAGGGGGACCTTGCGTGCGCTGCAGGATTTTAATCCATGACGGCGTAGTGTGTTACTAATGGTTTTCTTTGAGACTGTGGTCCCAGCTCTCTTCAGGTCATTGACCAGGTCCTGCCGTGTAGTTCTGGGCTGATCCCTCACATTCCTCATGATCATTGATGCCCCACGAGGTGAGATCTTGCATGGAGCCCCAGACCGAGGGTGATTGACCGTCATCTTGAACTTCTTCCATTTTCTAATAATTGTGCCAACAGTTGTTGCCTTCTCACCAAGCTGCTTGGCTATTGTCCTGTAGCCCATCCCAGCCTTGTACAGGTCTACAATTTATCCCTGATGTCCTTACACAGCTCTCTGGTCTTGGCCATTGTGGAGAGGTTGGAGTCTGTTTGATTGAGTGTGTGGACAGGTGTCTTTTATACAGGTAACGAGTTCAAACAGGTGCAGTTAATACAGGTAATGAGTGGAGAACAGGAGGGCTTCTTAAAGAAAAACTAACAGGTCTGTGAGAGCCGGAATTCTTACTGGTTGGTAGGTGATCAAATACTTATGTCATGCAATAAAATGCAAATTAATTACTTAAAAATCATACAATGTGATTTTCTGGATTTTTGTTTTAGATTCCGTCTCTCACAGTTGAAGTGTACCTATGATAAAAATGACAGACCTCTACATGCTTTGTAAGTAGGAAAACCTGCAAAATCGGCAGTGTATCAAATACTTGTTCTCCCCACTGTATGTTGACGGTGAATAAATGCCTTTGTGTGTTTGGCTATTGTGGTAAGCTAATATAATTCTATATTGTGTTTTCGCTGTAAAACACTTTAAAAAAATCGGAAATATTGGCTGGATTCACAAGATGTTTATCTTTCATTTGCTGTACACCACATTTTTCATAAATGTTTTATGATGAGTATTTATGTATTTCATGTTGCTCTCTAATTATTCTGGCTGCTTTGGTGCTATTTGTGATGGTGGCTGCAATGTAAAACCAGGATTTGTAGCTATAAATATGCACATTTTCGAACAAAACATAAATGTATTGTATAACATGATGTTATAAGACTGTCATCTGATGAAGTTGTTCAAGGTTAGTGATTAATTCTATCTATTTTTGTGGGTTTTGTGAAAGCTACCTATGCGGTGGAAACATGGTGAAAACATGCCGTTGTGCGTTTGGCTATTGTGGTTAGCTAATATAAATACATATTGTGTTTTCGCTGTAAAACATGAAAAACGGAAATGATGGCTGGATTCACAAGATGTTTATCTTTCATTTGCTGTATTGGACTTGTGATTTCATGAAATTATATTATATGATATCCCTGTCGCGTTAGGCTAGGCTATGCTAGTCAGCTTTTTTGATGAGGATGCTCCCGGATCCGGGATGGGTATCACTGAAAGGTTAATACTTCAAGGGAAGAATCCTAACTTGAAACCCACACATAATGCAATCTCGCCGAACTCACATCAATGTGACAAATGTGACTTAGGATTCAAGCATCTCCCCGCATTGTCTAGTAGCCCAAACTCACCCAGGTTCTGACGGTACTCAGACTTGATGCCGATCTGAAGCAGCTGGTTCTCAAACAACACACCGTTGTTCTTACACACAAATCTGAAGAGAGAGAGAGAGAGAGAGAGAGAGAGAGAATGAAAGTGTTAGGAGATGTCATCATGTATCATTTGCTGCTTATAACATGTCAATCACGCGGTGGTACATACACTACCTATAAGTTATTGGAACTCTTCAGTCATGCCATCCTATCGCAATATCAATTCACTTTGCAGACAAACATATAGATGCATCTTACCATACGTGAATTACTTAACATAACATATGTCAGTGACATCTACACAGTTGGTTTTGTGTCAATCCAGCAGGTTGTTAGATACCTTTGCTCAAGAGTGATAGAACCCAAAACAAGCTAGCCCCGCCGGAAAGAGAGATAGGGCGAGCGGAGGAGCGAGAGAAAGCTCTTACTTGTTGAGAAGCTCGTCTGACTCGGGCAGAGGAGGGGCAGGATCCTCAGAGGCCGCAGTAGGGGGAGCAGAGCTGAGAGGAGGAAGGAGGGATGGAGAAAGGATGGATGAGGAGAGGTGGATGACAGCACCCACAGAAAATGGCAGGGGGTGTGAGAGAATGTAAAATGTGTTTGAAGGGGATCAAATGAATTACAGATAGAAAAAGGGATAGAGAGAGGAGGAGGAAAGGAGAGAGGGTGAGTGTGTCGAGGGAGACCCAAAGCAGTGAGGCATGACAAACAGGAGAAGAGAAGGAGAAGAGAAAAAGCAGAGGTGGGTTTATATGAGCACTTAGATCCAATTCATCAAAACTGACAGCATTAACAAGAACAATGAGAAGATTTTTGCTGGTAAAAAAGAAAATAAAAAAAGTGTGGTACATGTATGTATGAATAAATAAACAGCATAGGTAGGCTACAATAACATAATCCAACAACCCACATGCAATAGAGGGTGTGTGTGTCCATGTGACTAGTCTAAGGTTGAGGTGCCCATGCAGCCTCCCTAAATAACTTTAGATTAGAACAACAGTGTTCATGTGTGTTTGGGTGCAACATGACAGTCAGCCATCTTATTACTGGCCCCTTACTCCGAGTCACCAGGACCCTCCACCAATGGGGAGTCAGAGGCCTCGGGAGCGTGAAGAGCGCTGCCAATGTCCAATCACAATCGAGGACAAGAGACACACAAGCACACACGTTGCCGGACCAAGCACGCACGCACACACACACACGCAAAAACACAGAGAAGGGGAAATAGAAAAGGGGAAGGAGAGAAAGTAAGAAAAGAGACAGTCACATACACAGCAAGATAAAAAGAGAACAGACAAGATTACACATAGAAGACGCAGAGGAAACAAGAAGAATGACTGATATAAAGACAGAGACAGAGGACCAGCACATATCACAGACAGCAAGCACCACAAGAATAAAACAACAACGCTCATTTTCAAGAGCAAGCTTCATATTCTACCACAGTGCATCTGGACAACTAAAACACATAACAGCCACACCACAAACATCAAGTGTCCACTAGACACTGATCTTAGGTCAGTTTAGAATTTATCCCCTTAAGGGTAGGCTTGGAGTGGGGGAAATCTAGGCTGATCGTAGATCTGTGTCTATGGGAGTCTTCTAGTCACAGGGTAAACATTCACCTCAGGAAGCCGTCGTCGTTCACGCCAGCAGAAGTGGCAGCAGGCCCCGCCTCTGAAAACACATCAACCAATAGGCTGCCTGCACTGGGAGTGGCCCCACTAACAGGAGCGGCCGAACGAAGGCCAAGCAGATCCGCTGAAGGGGAGGGGGTGGACTGGAAGACAAAGAAAGATGGACAGAGGAGAGAGAGCGAGACCAGAGAGAGAGAGAGAGAGCGAGAGACCAGAGAGAACAGAGAGAGCGAGAGACCAGAGAGAGAGAGAGAGAGAGAGAGAGAGAGCGAGAGACCAGAGAGAGAGAGAGAGAGAGAGCGAGAGACCAGAGAGAGAGAGAGAGAGAGGAGCGAGAGACCAGAGAGAGAGACCAGAGAGAGAGAGCGAGAGACCAGAGAGCGAGAGAGAGAGAGAGAGAGAGAGAGAGAGAGAGAGAGCGAGAGAGAGAGCGAGACCAGAGAGAGAGAGCGAGACCAGAGAGAGAGAGAGAGAGAGAGAGAGAGAGCGAGACCAGAGAGAGAGAGAGAGAGAGAGAGAGAGCGAGACCAGAGAGAGAGAGAGAGAGAGAGAGAGAGAGAGAGCGAGAGACCAGAGAGAGAGAGAGAGAGAGAGAGAGAGAGAGAGCGAGACCAGAGAGAGAGAGAGAGAGAGAGAGAGACCAGAGAGAGAGAGAGAGAGAGAGAGAGAGAGAGAGAAGAGAGAGAGAGAGAGAGAGAGAGAGAGAGAGAGAGACCAGAGAGAGAGAGAGAGAGAGATCGAGACCAGAGAGAGAGAGAGAGAGAGAGAGAGAGAGAGAGAGAGAGAGAGAGATCGAGAGAGAGATCGAGACCAGAGAGAGAGAGATCGAGACCAGAGAGAGAGAGATCGAGACCAGAGAGAGAGAGATCGAAAACCAGAGAGAGATCGAGACCAGAGAGAGATCGAGACCAGAGAGAGAGAGATCGAGACCAGAGAGAGAGAGAGAGAGAGAGAGAGAGAGAGAGAGAGAGCGAGAGCAGAGAGAGAGAGAGAGAGCGAGAGAGAGAGCAGAACAGAGAGAGAGTGAGAGCGAGAGCAGAACAGAGAGAGAGTGAGAGCGAGAGCAGAACAGAGAGAGAGTGAGAGCGAGAGCAGAACAGAGAGAGAGTGAGAGCGAGAGCAGAACAGAGAGAGAGTGAGAGCGAGAGCAGAACAGAGAGAGAGTGAGAGCGAGAGCAGAACAGAGAGAGAGTGAGAGCGAGAGCAGAACAGAGAGAGAGTGAGAGCGAGAGCAGAACAGAGAGAGAGAGAGCGAGAGCAGAACAGAGAGAGAGCGAGAGCGAGAGCAGAACAGAGAGAGAGCGAGAGCGAGAGCAGAACAGAGAGAGAGCGAGAGCGAGAGCAGAACAGAGAGAGAGCGAGAGCGAGAGCAGAACAGAGAGAGAGCGAGAGCGAGAGCAGAACAGAGCGAGAGCAGAACAGAGCGAGAGCGAGAGCAGAACAGAGCGAGAGCGAGAGCAGAACAGAGCGAGAGCGAGAGCAGAACGAGAGCGAGAGCAGAGCGAGAGCGAGAGCGAGAGCAGAACAGAGCGAGAGCGAGAGCAGAACAGAGCGAGAGCGAGAGCAGAACGAGAGCGAGAGCAGAACGAGAGCGAGAGCAGAACAGAGCGAGAGCGAGAGCAGAACAGAGCGAGAGCAGAACAGAGCGAGAGCAGAACAGAGCGAGAGCAGAACAGAGCGAGAGCAGAACAGAGAGCGAGAACAGAGAGCGAGAACAGAGAGCGAGAGAGAGAAAACAGAGACAACATTTGTATAATAGCAGTGCTTTGAGAAGATATTGCTCAATATTAAAGTAAATCCATTACACAGACAGTGATTGTGGTTTTTCCAAAGCGATCACCATCTCTTTCAACTGTTGCCAGTCTTTGAATTGTCAGAACAGAAATTACAAGATTGCAATAATAGTATTTTAAAACATCAAATGGTTGTTTTATGCAACAGAATAGTTTTTTTAACACTCATCTGTGTGTGTGGACTGAAAGTGGGCCTCGGAGATTAACACTGACTGTGGATTTGTGATAAGACAACATTCCATTCCATGATTAGTGTCTGTGTGCCTGTCTGTAAGTAACAGGGATAACCAATCTCCAGTTTCTTTAAAGAAATGATTTAGTATTCGAGGTTGCATTAGTATTTTTGTACAAGAAAGCAGTAAATTAACTAGAGACATATATTTGGTGCCATGTAAATCTTGATGTCTGTTGCATGAGAGCAAAATGTGCCTTTGTATAAATTCTCTCATATGTGATTTGTCATGAACATCCAGGAGGTTGGACTTTGCTATAAAATGCTGTGGCTTAGTCCTGCTGGCTGGGGTCTCAACGAATCAACAACAGGGGGCTCATTGACAAGCTCCATTACTGCAGTAATTAAATAATAAAGATGACTTGTTTTGAAGAAATGTAAAAGTCTCTCCTTTTGATTACAATAATGCCACGACAATTTTGGCGACAAGGATGGGATGATGAACTTCATTTCTCTGATTGTTCCCAGTGAAATGCAGGTTAACCGTTAACCGGAGTTGCATTGGATGCAGCTGGGGAAAGCCACTCTCCACTATTTGGAGCAGATCGGATCCCCACCTGGCTGGGAGCGTCAGCTGAATGGATACATCATTTTGACCCGAATTGGATTAGGGAGGAGACTGGTTTCTTTCAATCATTGAGTTTGAAAGTGCACAGAATTGATAGTACTAGTTAGACATTAAATTGAACGTTGACGTCGGAGTGGACAATCAATAAGTGATAAAATAAGAAAAAATATAATAATATAATAATATAAAATACCCTGTTGAGGGTACTCTCAGAGCGAGTTCTTCCTTAAGATGGCCACAGCTGCGGTAACTAGCAGGAACTGAGTTGAGTTGATAAGAGTGTTCTTAAGTGAGGTATCCTTGGACATCATTGTTAATTAGCCAGTTGCGGGCTTCCAAAAGTCCAGATCCGTGGTACTGGTTGATCACAGTAGGACTGGTGAGGTTACGGTATTGATCGAGGAACCAGAGTGCGGGTGACGCCTTGCGAGGGCATTTGGCTTAGTGAAGTTCAAATTATAACATGAAATGTTTTGATAAACAGGTATGACCTGGGTTACAGTTGTTAGAGGCTACTGTGAGTTTTTGTGTTGTTGGGAGCACTAATTAGGTAATATTTTGATAATGTTATGGGTTTTCCTGTTCATATAGACAGGGGTTGAAATCCTGTGTGGGTAATCTTTGTAGAAGCGTTCTGTGTGGGCGCAGTAGGTTGACTCTGTGTGGGTAACCTTTCAATGATGTTCTGTGTGGTCTGACCAAGTCTGTGTGAGTGGTCTGACCATTCCTCTGTGGATGGTTATTTAGTAATGTTCTGTGTGAGCATTTGATCAATCCTGTGTGGATGATCATTAAGGTTCTGTGTAAGCCTGAGATAAATAATAATTAGGAGATAAGTTAATGATATGCAATGGTTTAAAATAGTTAGGTACATATGTGAAAGCTATAAACCAAATTTACCTATAGAAGTAAGAAAATATTCCGGCAGGCGATAAATATTAAGTGTGGTTGGGAACAGTACTGTGTGAATGTGATATGAAAGTTGTATGAGTGTGGAAATAAGATATAGAAATGTGTATAATAAGATTGAAATTTGGTTAAAACCTGTTGAGGATAGGGGGTGCTGTTTTCACTTTTGGGGAAAATCGTTCAAAATTTAAACGGCCTCGTACTCAATTCTTGCTCGTACAATATGCATATTATTATTACTATTGGATAGAAAACACTCTCTAGTTTCTAAAACCGTTTGAATTTTGTCTGTGGGTCAAACACAACTCATTTGGCAGCACACTCTGTGACCAGGAAGTGGAAAGTCTGAAATCGATGCTGTGTTGAAGTCGCTGCCTATAAATGGGCATGATACGTATGACTATACGTGCACGTCATACACCTTCCCCTGGATGTCAAGAGGAAGTGAGAGGAAAAAGGAGTTGATTATCTCTGTCTGACGTTGAATGAGCCCTCTTGGAACAACGTGTCCCCCATTTTCTGTTGTCTGCAAGGCGCGTGGGGGGACCTGTTATTGCCTACTGGAAACCTGTCGTTATGGGCGAATATGAGCTCCGGCTTTGAATTTATTTGATACATATTTCAATATCATCCTAAAGTATGTTTTTTCAATATAGTTTCATTAGATTATTGAACTTTATTCGGGACGTTCGGCGTGTTGCGTTGTTCGACTTTGTTGACGTTGGAGAGCTTAGCGCTGCATGGCCAGTGTGCTTGCTAATTCAAGAGGGAAAAAGAACGTTCTGAATCCAAAACAACGACGGTTCTGGACAAAGGACCCATTGTACAACATTCTGATAGAAGATCAGCAAAAGTAGGAACCATTTTGTGATGCTATTTCATATATCTGTCGAACTGTGTAATAGTAGCTTTGCGCTCAGGTTTTGGTTATTCCCTTACCATAACTAAGTCTTATGTCGTAATGAAGATATTTTTAGAATTCTAACACTGCGATTGCATTAAGAACTAATGGATCTATCGTTTCCTATACAACATGTATTTTTTTGTAATGTTTATGAATAGCTATTTGGTCAGAATAGGTGAGAGTCTAATAGAAATATCTGCACATTCTGGGAAAAAGATGCTACGTTAGCACGTTATGCTACGTTGTATAACCACGGATTTCAGCTCTAAATATGCACATTTTCGAACAAAACATAAGTGTATGTATAACCTGATGTTACAGGACTGTCATCTGAGGAAGGTTTATGAAGGTTAGTGAAATGTAATATCTTTTGCTGGTTTATTCGCTAACGCTAACGTGCCTATTGCTATCGCTAACGTGCCTTGATGAATGAATGCGGTTGTGTGGTAGGCTATTGTAGTAAGCTAATATAATGCTATATTGTGTTTTCGCTGTAAAACACTTAGAAAATCTGAAATATTGGCTGTATTCACAAGATCTTTGTCTTTAATTTGCTATACACCATGTATTTTTCAGAAATGCTTTATGATGAGTATTTCGGTATGTCACGTTGGTGTCTGTAATAATTCTGGCTGCTTTCGGTGCAATTTCTGATTGTAGCCGCAATGTAAACTATGATTTATACCTGAAATATGCACATTTTTCGAACAAAACATAGATTTATTGTATAACATGTTATAAGACTGTCATCTGATTAAGTTGTTTCTTGGTTTCTTTGGTTTGTTCTAGGTTAGTTTGGTTGATTTTGTGCATGCTACCTGTGCTGTGAAAAATGTCTGTGCTTTTTTTCTATTTGTTGGTGAGCTAACATAAATATATATTGTGTTTTCCCTGTAAAACATTTAAAAAATCGGACATGTTGGCTGGATTCACAAGATGTGTGTCTTTCATTTGCTGTATTGGACTTGTTAATGTGTGAAAGTTTAATATTTCTCAAAAATATTTTTTGAATTTCGCGCTCTGCCTTTTCAGTGGAATGTGGGAGGAGTTCCGCTAGCGGAACGGGGGGGCGAGACAGGTTAATAAATGTTGATAATGTTATTTTGGGGTTCCGTCCATCACTTCCCATCATAGAATATCACTGGGTGGTATTGAGAGCGGGATGTTATTTTATACCTGAAGAGCATTATTCCAACGACCCGCTGGGCAGTGTCCGGGAAACGTCAGTTTTTTTCCGCTTGGAGATTGCTGAACCAATGGATTTGGTTGATGTGAGTACCTAAGAATTTCTAACGTTCTATATGGATTCTGTGAAGATATGAAAATATGATGAATTGTATGTGTATAATCGATTACTAGAGATTTGATAAAGTCATTCTGGGAATATAATGAGATGCAACTTAAACAACCCATACTTAGACGTACGTAGGTTTTGAGTTGGTCCCTTTAATGGGTCATTTGATAAAGATGAGGTTTAACATTATTAAACTGTCTACAAAGTTTGGGCAATTGATTGGAGTGTTTAACTTACCCTAACGATGTAACTATAAAACGCTTATTGGATTTTCTCTGTCTGGGTACTACATTTGAAATAAAACTACCCTTAAGGCCAGAATTTTTTCTTCTTCTTCTCAGTATGAGAGGAGTTGCTATATTTTTTGAATAAACCTTTTTCCATAAAGTTCGAGCGAATTAAGATTGAATCTCGACGTAATTTATAACATCGTACAAAGCCTAGGGTATCCATCAAATTATCATTGCTGGATTAATGTGATGTAGTAAAGTAATTGAAATATATTGCATGAGAGAACAATCTGCTTTTATTAAAAAGCGAAAGATCTGTTTCCTAATCAATGAATGTCGATTTAACTCGTTGGTAATCTAATCTATTCCTTTTGCGCATATGAGAATCTCTGCGGAGACACGTGTGGACCTGTAGGGCTATTTCCTGGGAATTGTGTCGTTATGTGCCAGATGTTAACACTACAAACCATCGTAATTGGGTTATTTGCGGGATTTCTTCGTCATTTCAATAGCATTGGGTCTATAATATTGACCAAAATATGGGTTTCTGATTGTAATTCAAGTATTGGTATGTTTTGCTTCGACAGATACTGCCGTCAGTGTTTGTTGAAGATATAAACTGAACGTTTTAGCAGCTTGCTTAGTTCGAATTAAAAGGCTAATTTATTCAAGGTAATACGCGTAATACGCTTTATTCGAGTGAATACGCTTCGTCTGTTGCCTAAATGGTCTGCTGGAATAACATATTGAGAATGGAGTCGTTTAAATAACTGAATCAAATAAGGGACAGTTACCTACAACTAATGAATTCTAATAATAGCGGATAGGCAATTGCGATAGAGCTGTGACCATGATCATGATAACACAAGGCTACAATAGCAATGGATCGAAGTTGTGGGTGGTCAGAGGCTGTAGTATTGTGCCCACCGAAATGTGTTTTTTCCCTTGTGGATTGACTGATGTATTTTATAAATTGGGCGTATTACATGTTACTTTTAAAGTCTTGGACATTTCTTAAGTGTTTAGCCGAAAGAGAAGAGAAAGTTGTCAAATGTGTTTTTAACCTTACGATAGAGGTAAGCGCAGAACTTTGTTGAGAATGGGTTATTTATTTATATATTTTTTCTTATTGGTAAGAGTTTCCATGTTTTAGTCCACTGGTGAAAGCGAGTCGTGCTCACTGGGCTATATCGGGCCGTAAGGGATGCAGTGGTACATTTGCAGTAGAGGTCTGAATAGTTGAATCGGAAACGTTATTTCATCATTTCTGATTACTGTTGCCGAGTTTCATAGTTTAGGTAACACCAGTGAATTTGAGCAGGTAGTTAATGTATTCTAACATTATAATATGTTTCCATTATGTGGAACAGTGTCCGATCATTAAAGTGGATTGCAGTTCGAGTTTATTTTTACAGGGACAGTGCACATTAATCAACGTTTCCGTAAAAGTGCCAGTTTTAGCCAGCCGGGCTATTTCCAACCGCAGTCCAGTCCCTATGCAGGTTATTAAAAACAATTACAATACAGACAATCAATGAACAGTGAGCACATGCAGAGCTACATAGAACAAGCAACACGTAGCACGCAGACAGAGCAATAGCACAAAAAGCAACAAAACACATAAAAGCAACAAAGAGTTTCCACAACTCACCAGCTACAGACAACATGGAAAGCGGCAATACACAGCTAGGGATTATGTTCACTAGTCTGATTGGCCTTTAGCCATGTCTTCATGTTTTTTGTGAAGGTGTGAAAGGTGGTACAGTTGTGTCTCTCTGATGGCAGTGTATTCCAGACATGGGAAGCTCTCACAGAGAAAGCAGATTGACTAAAGGTGCTTTTCCTTAAGGGAACTGTACAGTCACCTCTCATGGCAGACCTTGTGGATCTGCTGCCATAGGTTTGGGTTTTCATTTAACAAATGTACTGAGTGGAGGGGGAGCCAGGCCATTTAGGATCTTGAATACAAGACATGCGTCAGTGTATTGCACAAGATTTTCCAACTCAGGAGCTCATGCTTTCTGAGGATGTAACAGTGATGATGGCTATTGGGCTTCCTATCAAGCACTTTGAGAGCCTGTTTGTAGACAGACTGAATGGGTTTTAATGTGGTACAGCAAGCTTGGGCCCAACTAGTCAAGCAGTATGTATGTTAAGGAGACGTAGGAGACCACGTCTCAAACAACATTTTAATAGATGCCTGGGATCAAATATCACCAATTCCTTACGCTGAGAAATTGACTGCATTTGTGACAGAAAAAAAAGTATTACATTTAGTAACGATACCAGGATAACGTTATATGGTTATGGAAAAGAGACCAGTCATATAATATGATATGGGACGGAATTGTTAGTGGCGAGACAGATTTTGCTGTGTCTAAGGGTAGCACATGCTAAATTAAGCACACATAAACGTTGGGGTACATTAAAACAAAAATGATTTGAGGGAGTACAGTGGACTTTTTATGTTATGTTTGTAGTTATAACTTTGGGTTGCTGATTAAGATGTAGTATAGTGGATATTGATGAAATGTACAATTTCTCTAGGATGAGAATGGGGGTGGTCATTTTCTCTCTTTGAAATGTTTCCCCGGGGCTATGGTCTTGGCGAGAGCAGTGAGTGAGACTGAGACCGAAACTACCCAATTAAATAAGGCCTGGCCATTTTTGTTTGTTTTTACCTTAAGGTTTGCAAATACCCACACACAACACACTTGTTATGACTATTTGTTGGTGTTTTTAAAATACTATGTTTGATTTATTGTGAGTGTTCTAATTCATTTTGGTTTAGTGAGTTTTCCATTTGTCTTTGTGCCAAGGTATCTTTAATAACTTCTTATGGCTGGGGGCAGTATTGAGTAGCTTGGATGAATAAGGTGCCCAGAGTAAACTGCCTGCTACTCAGTCCTAAAAGCTAGAATATGCATATAATTAGTAGATTTGGATAGAAAATGCTCTGAAGTTACTAAAACTGTTAGAATGATGTCTGTGAGTATAACAGAACTCATATGGCAGGGAAAAACCTGAAAAAAATCCAAACAGGAAGTGGGAAATCTGAGGTTTGTAGTTTTTCAAGTCATTGCCTATCGAATATACAGTGTCTATGGGGTCATATTGCACTTCCTAAGGCTTCCACTAGATGTCAACAGTCTTTAGAACCTTGTTTGATGCATCTACTGTGAAGGAGGAGGGAATGAGAGCTGTTTGAGTCAGGGGTCTGGCAGAGTGCCACGAGCTCAGTCTCGAGCCGTCCCGTGAGAGTTAGCTGCGTTCCATTGCATTTCTACAGACAAAGGAATTCTCCGGTTGAAACATTATTGAAGATTTCTGATAAAAACATCCTAAAGATTGATTCTATACTTTGTTTGACATGTATCTACGAACTGTAATATGACTTTTCGTCTGAACTTTCGCCTGGACCTGCCCGCGCCTCCTGAGTTTGGATTTGTAAACTAAACGCGCGAACAAAAAGGAGGTATTTGGACATAAATTATGGACTTTATCTAACAAAACAAACATTTATTGTGGAACTGGGATTCCTGGGAGTGCATTCTGATGAAGATCATCAAAGGTAAGTGAATATTTATAATGCTATTTCTGACTTCTGTTGACTCCACAACATGGCCGGTATCTGTATGGCTTGTTTTTGTGTCTGAGCGCCGTACTCAGATTATTGCATGGTGTGCTTTTTCCCGTAAGGTATTTTTGAAATATGACACAGCGGTTGCATTAAGGAGAAGTTTATCTAAAGTTCCATGTATAATACTTGTATCTTTTATCAATGTTTATTATGAGTATTTCTGTAAATTGATGTGGCTCTCTGCAAAATTACTGGATGTTTTGGAGGCAAAACATTACTGAACATAACGCGCCAATGTAAACTAAGATTTTTAGATATAAATATGAACTTTATCGAACAAAACATACATGTATTGTGTAACATGAAGTCCTATGAGTGTCATCTGATGAAGATCATCAAAGGTTAGTGATTAATTTTTATCTATATTTCTGCTTTTTGTATCTCCTCGCTTTGGCTGGAAAAATGGCTGTGTTTTTCTGTGACTAGGTACTGACCTAACATAATCAGATGGTGTGCTTTCGTCATAAAGCCTTTTTGAAATCGGACACTGGTGGTATTAACAACAAGTTTATCTTTAAAATGGTGTAAAATACTTGTATGTTTGGGGAATTTTAATTATGAGATATCTGTGGTTTGAATTTGGCGCCCTGCACTTTCACTGGCTGTTGTCAAGTCAATCCCATTAACGGGATCTTGGCCGATCTCAGCCGTAAGAAGTTAAAGGGACACGCACACACAAATGGAATTTTCTGAAGTTTTTATTTTCTGAGTTTTAATTGAACACAAGTTAATTATTTTGATAAGACATACACTGGAAACTTACTGGAAACCTGGGATACGAAATGTATGAAATGTTTGACTGTTTTTCATTACTTAATAGTAATATAGTAAGAAACACTTCTTTGAAGGGTTTGTATGACCTCTGACATCTGTCCTGACTTTCCAGTGTGGTTTGATCACCCTCATTGGAAAGCCATTTGGATAATGAATATAAGGTCAATTGTAATACTAATTTGAAGGTCATTTGTAATATATTGATAATTATGATGAAGTTATAGTCCTTAGCCATATTTGTGATTTGGACCAATGTGAAGAAGGAGAGGGTGTTGCCTTTGACTAAGGGTAGGCTGTCTTAAGTCTATTTTACTATGACCGTATAGGTGCAATTATTTTTCTTTATGTAGTTGTTAAGGGTAGTGATTCTATTTAAATATTTTGTTTTATTTTTATCCAGTAGTAGTGTTTTTATACACATTACTCACATTGGGAGTCATGCGTCAAAATGGGGGGAGGTAACAGTCCTCTGAGGTTTTGGATTGAAGTTTACACGCCTTTAGTGATATATAGGAATGTATTGAGTGACATGTGAAGGAGTGTATTGTTGTGTTGTTTGTTCTGTTCTGATACAAATCTCACCAGATTAGGTCTGCTGGATGGTTGGGATGTGGTCTATCTTCCTGATCCTGTGGCTCTGTGATGAAGTTGACAGTGTGATGGGGAATATAAGCCAATTTGAAAAAAATGTGTTTCAATAGAATGTGTTATTCTCTTTGACATATGTTTAGACATTGGTATTAAGAATAATTGGTAAAAGTAATAATTTATCATATAGTACATGCTTGTCTGGATTCCCTGAATCAGAAATGAACTGAGCTAAACTGTTGTTCTGATCTTTCCTCTCGAGGTCACAGTCGGTGTCTTAATGCATGAAAGGGATCATTTGACCACGAGAACGGTGTGAACCTCAAAACCCCCCCTAACTGGCTGAAGAAGAGCGACAAAGGCGTTCAATACGGCCCTGTCCGCACCACTTCAACAGAGAGACCTGAGTCTGAGCCAGCAACCGGTGTAAAGCATCCAATCTAAGCTGTTTTTACTCTCATGTCTTTTCTCTCAGGAGTGTGACAGGAGTCCACATTGAGTGAGCATGGGGAGAAATCTGTTCCAAAGTTCTCTTATGTTGTTGGTATACTGGTTGACAAATGGACAAGACATAATGGGTGGTAAAGGTGGTGGTGGCTCAGGTGAGACATTGAAATTGGGACATTATCATGGCCATCCACTTTGAACTGTAAAGCTATCTGAAGACAATGACGAAGACGCCAGAAGAATCAGTGCCTGAAGCGTTGGGGGGGGGGGGGCATTGGTCAAACTGTGCCCAAAATTGATTGTAGAGGTCTACACAGTGCTAAAATAGTAATTTAGATTAAGAATGATGCATTAGGATACTGATCTGTAATTATAATCATGATATGAAAGTTAATACTAGAATTATAGGATAATTATACAGTATGTTAATATAAATGTACATTCTGACAATGTCGATGTGTGTTAAATTGAGGGTTTTGAGTGATTGGTCCTATCACTGAGCAATGTCATTCTACAATTTGGTTGGAAAATTAATTGGGTTTTGATTATGATTTGGAAACTGAATGATTTTTAAAACTGACGGATTGATTGGTGAATGGGTAGGTTGAAACTGATCCTAATCTATTTGACTTATTTCCATTACCAAATTACTATCTGATGATAGTGATAATACTCAGGAACTATAGCAAGTATGGTGTTAATGGCACAGAGACTATAGGAGTTGCCTTATAAATAGTGGAATCATGACGCTTGTCTTGGGTCATGTTCATTAGGCACCAACGGAATACATTTTACTTAAACCAGGAGTCACTACCTGTATTTGTCCAACAAGATATGCTAATTTTTGTTTCTAGGAATAGTTATTTCCACCATGCTGATCCATTGGAGTGTGATAGATAACTAATGCTTATTTTATTAAACTCCATTGTTGCATGCACTGCATTATGCATTAAATATTTGATTTTCACTGTCTATGAAGATATAGCCTTGAATCTCATAAACTGTATGCATCTTTTGTTTTTCTTCAACTGCTACCAGTCTTTAAATACAGATGATTTATGTCATTGTACTGTGTCTTGTAATTGCTACAAACAAATTTTCCCTTCGTAGATGACAAGGGCGAGGGGACAAAGATGACAAGTGCGAGGGGGTCTACTAAGCTATCTATTAAGACGGTCATACCAAGGATCATTTAGCTATTTGATTTTGAATTTAAGGACCCATTTAGGTATAATTAATATTTGTAAAAATTGTGATGAAACATTGAATTTGGCCTTACTGCTATTAGCCCATAGAAACACATTGAATAACAGATAGTCAAAAAATAAATAATAAAAGGATGTTTGTTTAAAAGTGTCTGTCTTCTGAGAGATAGGTGGACACCTGCTCGTCAAACATCTCATTCCAAAATCATGGGCATTAATATGGAGTTGGTCCCCCCTTTGCTGCTATAACACCCTCCACTCCTCAGGGAAGGCTTTCCACTAGATGTTGGAACATTGCTGCGAGGACTTGCTTCCATTCAGCCACAAGAGCATTAGTGAGGTTGGGCAGGGATATTGGGCGATTAGGCGTGACCCGCAGTCAGCGTTCCAATTCATCCCAAAGGTGTTCGATGGGGTTGAGGTCAGGGCTCTGTGCAGGCCAGTCAAGTCCTTCCACACTGATCTCAACAAACCATTTCTGTATGGACCTCGCTTTGTGCACGGGGGTATTGTCATGCTGAAACAGGAAAGGGCCTTCCCCAAACTGTTGCCAAAGTTGGAAGCACAGAATCATCTAGAATGTCAATGTATTATGTAGCGTTACAATTTCCCTTCACTGGAACTAAGGGGCCTAGCCTGAACCATGAAAAACAGCACCAGACCATTATTTCTCCCCAACCAAACTTTACAGTGGGCACCATGCAGTCTGGCAGGTAGCGTTCTACTGGCATCCGCTAAACCCAGATTAGTCCGTGGGACTGCCAAATGGTGACGCGTGATTCATCACTCCAGAGAATGTGCTTCCACCGCTCTAGCGTCCAACGGCGCAGATTTTTACACAACTCAGCCAACACTTGGCATTGCACGTGGTGATCTTAGGTTTGTGTGCGGCTGCTCGGCCATGGAAACTCATTTCATGAAGCTCCCGACGAACAGTTATTGTGCGGACGTTGCATCCAGAGGCAATTTGGAACTTGGTAGTGAGTGTTGCAACCGAGGGCCAGCAATTTTTTTATACATTTTTTGTGACGAACTGACTTGTTGGAAAGATGGCATCCTATGCCGGTGCCACGTTGAAAGTCACTGAGCTCTTCAGTAAGGCTATTCTACTGCCAATGTTTGTCTATGGAGATTGCATGGCTGTGTGCTCGATTTTATACACCCGTCAGCAACGGATGTGGCTGAAATAGCCGAATCCCCTAATTTGAAGGGGTGTCCACATACTTTTGTATATATAGTGTATAAGAAAGATCAGGAAATTATTTTTATTTAGTTTGACCCATATTTAACCAATTTCTTTTGGCACTAAACTTCTTCCATATTTACTTCCATAATTTTTTTAAACTGGTACCGGCTACCTTGAGACGAGTCAAATAACCAACGTGTTCGTGAGAGTCTCAGTGTGTAATCCCAAACTGTTCGGGCACTACAGACAGAGGTTGGCAGATCGACAATACCGACTTCGGAGCAAAATGGAGAACACCATCGTGTTCTTGAGTTTCATCTTTTCGTAGAGTGGTTTGGACGCTACAGAAGTTTTTGGGATGTCTCATGGTCTGACAAACACAGCTGTAGCTTGGCCACCTTCCACTGCAGAAGGCCACCATTGCCGGATGCGGTGGATTGAGATGCAGCCCATTCAAAAAACTTAGACGGATTTTGATGAGGATTTTTTGATTATGCTAATTAGATTTCCACGGGTGTAGAGAATAGGTGCCATTTGGGATGCAGATACAGTATATTGAATTGAATGCTCACAGCGTTAGAGGCTGCGATGGCAGCGTCACCCGCCCTGTCCCCGCCACCGTTGAGCTCTCCTCTCTCCTTGCCGTCCTCCAGCTCTACCGACACGGCACCCGGACCCTTCTTCTTCTTCAGCTTGGCCAAGATGGAGGACTCCCTCTCTGGGAAGGGAGGCATCTCCTCCAGCACAGTGGCCTGAAGAGGGGGAAGGAGGGATGTGGTTACAGTTATGACAATGTGACTAAACCAGTCAGAGGTTAGAGTCCTGTCAGGCCTGTGACCGTAAAGCAATGTCCATGACCGTGGTTTAGGTTCACATTTGAAACACTGAACCGCATCTGAACACGGCAAGGTTATGTTGTTGCTGCTCTGTGGCCCGCAGTCAAATCAAAATGTATTCTATAGTGTCTTCAGGAAGTATTCATAATTCTTGACTTTCTCCACATTTTGTTGTGTTACAGCAACATTTTTACAAAATGAATTAATAACAAAAAGCTGAAATGTCTTGAGTCAATAAGTATTCATACCCTTTGTTATGGCAAGTTCAGGAGTAAAAATGTGCTTAACAAGTCATAATAAATTGCATGGACCCACTCTGTGTGCAATAATAGTGTTTAACATTATTTTTGAATGACTACCTCATCTCTGTACCCTACACATGCAATTATCTGTAAGGTCCCTCAGATGAGCAGTGAATTTCAAACAGATTCAATCACAAAGACCAGGGAGGTTTTCCAATCCCTCGCAATGGCACCTATTGGTAGATGGTAACAATTTTAAAAAGAAGACATTAAATAAATGCATTCTGTTTGCAACAAGGCACTAAAAAAAATACTGCAAAAATTAGGCAAGTCCATTAACTTTTTATACAGAATAGAAAGTGTTATTTTATGGGTATGTTTGTAATCATTAAGAATTGCAGAGCTTTTCAGGATAAAAAACAGAAACGGAATAGAGCTAAGCACATGCAAAATCCAAGAGGAAAACCTGTTTGTCTGCTTTCCACCAGACAGGACTAAAACAAACCTAAAACACAATCTACTCTAGAGTTGCTTACCAAGAAGACCGTGAATGTTCCTGACCTAGTTACAGTTTTGACTTAAAATCTGTTTGAAAACCTATGACAAGACTTTAAAATGGCTGTCTAGAAATGATAAACAATCAATTTGACAGAGCTTGAAGAACTTTGAAAATAATAAAATGGGCAAACACTGTACAATCCAGGAGTGCAAATATCTTGGAGACCTACCCAGAAAGGCTCACAGCTGTTATCGCTGCCAAAGGTGATTCTAAAATGTACTGACTCAGGGTTATGAATACTTATGTAAAATTGATCTTTCTGTATTTTATTTTATTATTTTCAATACATTTGAAAAGATATCTAAAAACATGTTTTCACATTGTCATTATGGGGTAGTGTGTAAAGAAAGAGAGAAAATCTATTTAATCCATTTTGAATTCAGGCTGTGACAACAAAATGCGAAGTGAAGGGGTATGAATACTTTCCGAAGGCACTGTAAGTGCATTTAAAATGGCAACATACTTTACAGTAAACAATAAAAAATAAAGAAGTGAAAGAGATCAGTAAAATAACAAAAACACGCGCAGAGCTGCGGTAGCCTGACACCTCACACTAAATTCTTCCTCTGCTCTGTTGTTCGCTACAGAGAGTCTGAAACTGCTACCGTAGAAGTCGTTTGTATGACTTTAAAATGAAGGGTGTTGTACAACACAATTTAAAATCAGCGATTGGATAGTGTAACAAATCTAACCAGAGTAGCAAAGTTGATAACGACATCTTGTAGTCCGGCTCTGGCCCAACCCGTCAGTTTCTGGGAGCAATCAGAACGGTAAGAATGTGTTCACATTCTAGAAATTGTCGGGGAGAGTGGCAAATCCAGACTCATTGTGGAAAAGAAACGTCAGTTGGTCAGAGCGATGTGGATGGGTAGCCAGGCAAGAGCTGTGTGTGCAGTGATAACACTCCCTGGCACAGTCACATATACGACTCTCACATTGGAGACCAGGGTTCAATCCTCGTACCCACCCTTCCAATCTGTCACAAAGTGTCAGAACACCTACAAATATATAGATATCTTTTTTTTGCCGATCAAAAACCCCAAAAGCTCACCAGGACGTCGGTGCTGGCGATGGAGGAGAGCTTGAGGTACTCCACGGCCCTCTGCTGCAGCTCCACGTCAGAGTTCCTGATCTGGCTGTCGGAGCGAAGCACCTCCTGGATGGTGGCCTTGGTCTCTGGGAACAGGTTGATGAACTTGATGTAGGCCGAGAGCAGCAGGGCGCGCGTGGGCACCGAACACAGGTGGAACTTAGAGTGGAGCAGGTTGAACTGGACCAGAGGGCTGGAGAGAGGGATGAGAAAGAGGGAGAAGAGAAAGAGAGGAGCGGTAAAGAGTTCAAATCATAGTGGGAAGAGAGGATGAGAATGGAGAGAAGGATGACAAAAAGGTAGAACCATAAAAAGAAATGAGAAAGATGGGGAAGAAAAACCTGATTAATACATCAGAAAATAAGAGCAACCGCATATTTGTGTGCGTCTCAGGTTGATGATGTCACTGGTGTTGGAGAGGACACAACTCACCTGGAGCGGGGGTCCCCGGCGATGAGGTTTCCAAACTCTCCCAGGATGTACCCCCCCACCTTCACCATGTTCTCATGACAGGCTGGGGCCTGCAGCGCCTGGAGAGGGGGAGGAGGGGGACAGTTAGAAATGTAAGTCATTTGAACAGATTTTATGATAGCCAAATGCTATGGGTCTTCAGAGCCGTGTTTATTAGGATCCAAACAGAAACAAATTACTCAAACAGGGAGGACTTTATTATTATTATTTATGAATAGTTTTAAAAATGTTTTCACCGTAATGTATTCAACAAGGGAATATGATTGAGGAATTTCCAAGCTGAGACAAAAAGAGCACATTGGATCCAGACGTATCCGGCTTGGGGAACCCCTACCTCAAAGACAGTCTTGGCGGCGTAGCCCTGCACGTCGTCACGGTTGATGACAATCTGGATGACTCGGTACCACACCTCCTCACTGACGTAGTCCCCGGCAATGCGGATGAGGTTAAGGATGGTGTCAACATACCATGAGTAGTCCACCGCATACTTTTCTGCCAGGATGGCCACCTTCAACACCTGGGAGAGAAGGGAGCAGAGGTTACACCAGGAGTTCCCAAACTTTTTTGGCCTATGACCCCATTTTGATATCTGAAAATTCTTGCGGCCCCACCCATGTGATATTTTTAAGTACAACAGCCAAGTTGTAAGTTTTTATTTGGGGCTATGGCAGTCAATTGAAAAACATTCTAACGGTATTCGATTGTCTTCTCCACTCACCATCACATACTTTTAATGTGGAGCAGTCAATTGCAAATTAGTCTGACAAAATGTCTCTCATATCTCCACCACTAATGAGATGGGTGTGCTTGTTCAACGTCAAGGGGCGTGGTGCTTTCACATCGAACCTGGATTGATAATTGGTTTTAATGCAGACGAGAGCACTGAATCCAGCTTCACACAGATATGAGCTGGCGAAGGGTAGCCTACCTGAGTTTTATGGTGCTTTCAAGACAACTGGGAACTCAGAGCAGGACGTCAGTGATCTTTAGGTCGGAAAGTCAGAGCACTTGAAAGAGACACGAATTCCCGAGTTGGATGACTGTTCAAATCTATTTTTCCCCAGTCGGTGCGGATTTCTTTCCGAGTTCCCAGTTGTCTTGAACGACACATAAGTCGGAAGTCTGTGATTTCCGAGTTCCCAGTTGTTTTGAACGCGGCATTAATGCTCAGAGGGAGACGGCAGGGTATTCCCTTTGAGTCAGGAACCAAAACCCCTCCTTAGTGACCCGTGAATGCGTTGTCTGCAGCACTCGGTCACATGACAGCTCGATCAGCTGTTCGATTTCACTAACCAGCATGTTAACTGAGCCAGGATCACAGTCAAACGGATTAGGATGTACCTCCATCCCAAAGTGCTCTTCCAAGCGTTGGAGGTGAGCAATCATCACTCGTGTGGGACACTTACTCATGCTGTTTTCTGTTATTTTATTTTCATTACACAGGAAGTCAACCAAGTCTGTTTCTTTTACATCCATTGTGAATGACAACAGTTCCTCTCTCAATGCGAAAAATCTTTCCAACTCTCTCCCTCGATAACCACCAAGCCTTGGTGTGAAATAGAACATTGTCATGCTCTGATCCCATATCTCCACATAGTCTTGCGAACAGGCGTGCGTGCATTGAATGTGGTTTGACGTATTTCACAATCAAAGTTATCTGCTGCAGTACATCGGAGTTCTGTGCTCAGCTCTTTTTCCACCAGCTGCTATCTGTGTATCACACAATGCGTCCATATGGCAGAGGGAGACACATTCATAACTAGAGTGCAGAGGCCTGCCCCCTGTTCCCTGATAGATGGAGCCCCATCTGTGCACCATTCGATCCCATTTGGAATCTGTTTTTCGTCAATATAGCCACGCAGCACACTGAACTTGCAGTTTCATGCTTGGGAATTGTGAGACAGAAAAATATGTCCTTGTGAATAGCATCCCATGACATGTATAGCGAACAAAAGTCAATGCATGGGCATGTCAGCCCTCACAGCTAAAGTTCATTTGGAGAGCATAAGCTGGGTAGTTTGAGTCCTTTAGTCAGTTTCCTCTTGATTGCTAGCAATAACACTGTTAAATGAAGAATTCATGCTATCTGACAAAGGTATTGATGTGAGTTTCTGTGGCTCCCCACACACTGTTTTTACTATATTAATAGCGGACGGTATGTCAGTCTCTGCAATAGTATGTGGTTTCATAGCGTGCCTAGCCATTCACGGTGGGAATAATTGAAGTGCAACGGTCAAGTGCTGCCTTTTCCTATGATCTAAGGGCCCTCTCTAGTTTAATTTGATCTTT
This sequence comes from Salvelinus alpinus, assembly GCF_045679555.1. Lineage (NCBI taxonomy): Eukaryota > Metazoa > Chordata > Actinopteri > Salmoniformes > Salmonidae > Salvelinus > Salvelinus alpinus. The sequence continues at coordinate 50,008,874 of NC_092091.1, forward strand.
TACATTCAAATAATTTATTTTGATTTTTAAGATGAACCACATTACAATGATTTTGAGATACAAAGACGATACGATAATATATATCTACATATCTTTTAAATTCTGGATTTGATAAATTCTCCCACGACACCATTTTCATATCAGGCAACACACAGTTTGGGAACCGCTGGGTTACACATTCTTTAACGCAGACACAAACAGAGGCACTCAGAGGGGGAAAACATACAATACACACACACACACACACAGACGCGTACCATCTCCTCTCTGATGGAGTAGTCTGCTGTCTCCAGGTAGCTGAGCATCTCGGCAACGATCTGCTTGGCGTTGCTACGGTCACACATGGCGTAGAGCAGGTCAGCAGCCCTCTGGCGAACACTCACATCCCTTTCAGTCTGAAGAGAATAAGGTATAAAATGTGTTACAAACACAAACAAAGTACTTAAAACAAAGTGTTAATCAAAAAAGCAGTGTCTCATCTGAACAGTGTGTGTGTAGCGTGTGTTTGACAGAGACGGACCTTGAGTGCGTTGATGACGGTCTCGATGTGCGTCTTGACGGCCTCATGGGAGAACTCCGAGCTGGCCAGGGTACACATGCTCTCCAGAGCCAGGTAGCGCAGATTGGTCTCTCTGTGCTGCAGGAACTGACCTAGCTGGTTACAGGCACGCACCAGCAGGTTGGGCTCACTGGAGAGGGGGAGGTAGGAGGGAGAACAAAAATGAGTAAGCCACACCATAATTGCCATTCTTTAGGTTTAGGATGAGAAAGAGACAGAGAGAGAGTAGAAAGAGGAATATACTCTCTCTCTGTGTGTGTGTGTGTGTGTGTGTGTGTGTGTGTGTGTGTGTGTGAAAAAGTATTCCACATTTTGTTGTATTACAGGATTGATAATATATTTCTCTCTCACCAATCTACTAACAATACCCCATGAAATACAGTATTCAATAAAGTATTCAATACATGTTATTATCACCTTTGGCATCGATTGCATCTGTTAGTTTTTCTGGCTAAGTCTAAGAGCTTTGCACACCTGGATTGTACAGAATTTGCACATTATTCTTTTTAAAGCTCTGTCAAGTTGGTTGTTGACCACTGCTTGAAAGCCATTTTCAAGTCTTGCCATACATTTTCAAGCAGATTTAAGGAAAAACTGAAACAAGGCAACTCAGGAACATTCAATGTCGTTTTGGTAAGCAACTCCAGTATATATTTGGCCTTGTGTTTTAGGTTATTGTCCTGCTGAAAGGTGAATGTCTCCCAGTGTCTGTTGGAAAACTGAACCAGGTTTTCGCCTGTGCTAAGCTCTATTCCGTTTAGTTTTATCCCCCCCCAAAACTCCTAGTCATTACCAATGACAAGCATACCCATAACATGATGCAGCCACCACCATGCCTGAAAATATGAAGAACAGTACTCAGTAACGTGTTGTGTTGGATTTGCCCCAAACATAACGCTTTGTTTTCAGGATAAAGATAATTTCTTTGCTACATGTTTTTGAAGTTTTACTTTAGTGCCTTATTCCAAAACATGCAATATATTGCAATATTTTTTTATTCTGTACAGAAATTCTTTTCACTCTGTCAATTAGGTTAATAATTGACAGAGTGAGTTCATGCAACTTATTATGTGACTTGTTTAAGCACATTTTTACTCCTGAACTTATTTAGGCTTGCCATAACAAAGGGGTTAAATACTTATTGACTCAAGACATTTCATATTGTATTAATTTGTAAAAATGTGTAAAAACATAATTCCACTGGCATTATGAGGAATTGTGTGTAGGCCAGTGACACAATATCTATATTTAATCAATTTTATATTCAGGCTGTAACAACAAAATGTGGAAAAAGTCCAGGGCTGTGAATCCTTTCTGAATGCAAAGTATATATACACCGAATGTACACAACATTAGGAACACCCCTTATTGCCCTCAGAACAGACTCGATTCGTTGGGGCATGGACTCTACAAGGTGTACACGGAGTATACAAAACATTAGAAACACCTGCTCTTTCCATGACATAGACTGATCAGGTGAATCCAGGTGAAAGCTATGCTCCTTTGATGTCACCTGTTAATTTACATTGATTTGAAATCAATTTAAGGGAAGTAGACATGGATTGTGTGCCATTTGGAGGGTGAATGGGCAACTGGGTATGGTAGTAGGTGCCTCCCGAGTGGCACAGTGGTCTAAGGTACTGCATGGCAGTGTTAGCTGTGCCACTAGAGATTCTGGGTTCGAGTCCAGGCTCCGTCTCAGTCGACCTTGACCGGGAGACCCATGGGGTGGCGCACAATTGGCCAAGCCTCGTCCGGGTTAGGCCGGCAGGGATGTCCATGTCCCATCGCGCACTAGCGACTACTGTGGCGGGCCGGGCGTAGTGCACGCTGACACAGTCGCCAGGTGCACGGTGCGGCTGGCTTCCGGGTTAAGTGGGCATTGTGTCAAGAAGCAGTGTGGCTTGTTTGGGTTGTGTTTCGGAGGACGCACGGCTCTCAAACTTCACCTCTCTCTCAAGTCCGTACGAGAGTTGCAGCGATGAGACAAGACTAACTATCAATTGGATACCACGAAATTGGGGAGAAAAAGTAAAAGTAACCAAAAAAATTAAATTATAATAACTGCCACGCTGCTGGGTTTTTCACGCTCATGTCCAACATCTAAAGGACAACCAGCCAACTTGACAACTGTGGGAAGCGTTGGAGTCAACATGGGCCAGCATCCCTGTGGAATGCTTTCAACACCTTGTAGAGTCCATGCCTTAAAGAATTGAGGCTGTTCTGAGTGCAACTCAATATTAGGAAGGTGTTTGGTATACTCAGTGTTTATATGCACATACTGAACAAAAATATAAATACAACATGTAAAGTATTGGTCCATGTTCCATGAGCTGAAAGATCCCAGACATTTTCCATATGCACTAAAAGCTTATTTCTCTCAAATGTTGTACACAAATTTGTTTACATCCCTGTTAATGAGCATTTCTACTTTGACAAGATAATCCATCCACCTGACTGGTGTGGCATATCAAGAAGCTGATTAAACAGCATGATCATTACACAGGTGCATCTTGTGCTGGGGAGACTAAAAGGTCCCCTAAAATGTGCAGCTGTGTCACACAATAATGCCACAGATGTCTCAAGTTGAGGGAGCGTGCAATCGGCATGCTGACTGCAAGAATATCCACAAGAGCTGTTGCCAGAGAATTTAATGTAAATTTCTCTACCATAAGCCGCCTCCGTCATTTTAGACAATTTGGCAGAACGTCCAACCGGCCTCACAATCGCAGACCACGTGTAACCACGTCGAGTGGGCTAAATGTTTGCTGATGTAAACTTTGTGAACAGAGTGCCCCATGATGGCGGTGGGGTTATGGTATGGGCAGGCATAAGCTACAGACAATGAACACAATTGCATTTTATCAATGGCAATTTGAATACACAGAGATACCATGACAAGAACCTGAGGCCCATTGTCGTGCCATTCATCCACTGCCATCACCTCTTTTTTCAGCATGATAATGCACGGCCCGATGTTGCAAGGTTCTGTACACAATATTTGGAAGCTGAAAATGTCCCAGTTCTGCCATGGCCTGCATACTCAGACATGTCACCCATTGAGCATATTTGGGATGCTCTGGATAAACCCGCCAATATACAACAACTTCGCACAGTCATTGAAGAGGAGTGGGACAACATTCCACAAGCGACAATCAACAGCCTGATCAACTCTACACGAAGGAGATAAGTCGCGCTGCATGAGGCAAATGGTGGTCACACCCAATAGGGACTGGTTTTCTGATCCCCACCCTTTCCTTTTTTTTTTTAAAGGTATCCGTGACCAACAGATGCATATCTGTATTCCCAGTCATGTGAAATCCATAGATTAGGGCCTAATGAATATATTTACATTTTCTGATTTCCTTACATGAACTGTAACTCATTAAAATCTTTGAAATTGTTGCATGTTGCGTTTAAATTTTTGTTTAGTGTATATGAGAGAGAGAAATATACAGAGATACTGAAAAAGGGAGAGAAAAAGACAGAGCGGGAAGAAGAAAGACACCTAGAGTGACAGACAGCCTCCTCACCTGTCGTAGTGGATGATGAGTGAGATAGCCTCGAACAGGATGGCGTTCTTGGCGTTGGAGTGCTGCACCTTTTTGGACTTGGGTGGTTCCTGGGCCTTGTTCAGGATGGTCTCCAGACACTCCACCAGGCGGCCCTTCACGGCGCCATCCTCTGGCGGGGGGTAGCACTGCAGCAGGCGCAGCAGTTTACAAGACAGCCACGGGGCTGGGACAAAGTAGTAGGTGTAGTCCTGCAGGTCAGTGGAGGCTGACGACACAATCTGGAGGAGAAAGGGAGGAGATGGGTTGAAATCCAGGTGTTAGAGACAGTGAGGCAAAGGGAGGATGGATCGCTGGACTGACATACATGATTTTATAGGTATGCATGCACACGTGCGCAGACACACACACACACCCTGCTCAGACGAGAAACAGCCAGGGACACACAGGTTTTGAACTCATCTGGGTTCTTCGAGCTGAGACAGGTGATGAGGGAGATGGCTGCCGTGACAACACCCTGCGAGAGACAGACACAAGCTCATCATCAGAAACAACAGTAACACCTAAAAGGCATAAACCTCAACCTTACAGTCTCAATGAAGTCAGTAGTTACGTTCCAATATCCATACCAGCATACCACTTAAAATACATATCCAATGCATTGCTTCATACTAAGAAAGCACCCTTAGAGGGGATGTCAGCAAACGGATGCATAGGGTTTTCAGGGGAAATGGAAAAGAGCCTGTAGCGCAACTCCCGCTTTTGGACATTAACAAGGCGACACTCCATCTTATCTCCTCCACATTTTCTGGATTGTTTGAACAGTGCAGAAGAACCTCCCCTGACAAAAAAAATTCTCACCAGACCAGTATCTGAGGCATCTATTTTCAGGCATTTATGCCTGCTACGTTAGGTTACTCTGGCTGCATTTAGACAGGAAGCCCAATTCTTCTTTTTTTCAGTAAATGTTCTTTTGACCAATCAGATCAGCTCTGTAAAAGATCTGATGTGATTGGTAAAAAAAATTGTAATTAGTGGAGGGAAAAAATCTGAATTGGGCTGCCTGTGTAAACACATTCTAGACTAGTGTGTATATTGTAACAGAGCTATTTAGCTAGCACACCTATTGGCCTGGAAGAGAAATGCACTAGCACACCTGATTCAACCTGATAAATCAGGGGTGTATTCCTTAGTGTAGCAAACCGCTTTGCAATGGAAAACATTTTGAAAGGAAAGCAAATGTTTCTAATTAGAAAATTCAGTTTAGTCGCTCCCCGTCTTCATTGTTTGCTTCCTAGTGAATACACCCCCAGGTGTGCTAGTGTTGGCCTGGAGCAGAAATCTATGGCCTGTCTCTCACCATGTGCTGGTCGTTGAGGAGGTGCACCACCCGGGAGGTCCACTCCCCCATCAGAACCAGGTCTGGGGAGGCCTTGTACAGACGCAGAAGACACAGGGCAGCAGACTGCTTCACACTGTCCATGGTGTCCCTGGCAATCACATCACAAACAACACAATGCTCACTATAAAGTACTACCAGTCTCCAACATCTCTGGTCCTGGAAAGATATTGTTGGTACTGCAGTTTTTGTCTAATCATGCTGTTATAGCATATTAATACAAAGAAAATCATGTCCTCTCCGTGTACTCAGTCCCCCTCCCCCATTTGCTTCTCCGGTCTCCTCACCCTCCCTTCCACTACCCCCCTCTCCTTATCCCCTTCTCCATCCCCTCCATTCTTACCCAGCCACCAGAATGCGGGGTATCTCTCCAGCGAAGGCCTCGGCCATCTCGCGGCTGCCCACGTTGGCGATGCAGTGCAGGGCCAGGCACATGAAGGTGGGGTTGCGGCTAGACAGGTCGTTCTTGATGGCGTTGTTGATGAGGCGGATCAACTCGCTGTTGCTGTTTACCAGCACCGAGATGAACAGGTAGCCCTGGGAGGGGAGCGAGAGAGGGAAGAGAGAGCTCAGTCAATCGTATTTTATTTGTATAGCCTTTTTACAACAACATTTGACACAAAGTGGTTCACGGTAAGCCGACAAGCAGCAGCACAGTGGCAAGTAAAAATGTGTTAATTCCTAAAAGGAAAAAGCCTTGAGAGGAACCAGTAGAGAGTGATGGCAGGACGCCTTGTGCAGGGTTCATAACCTCCGTGCTGTTCGTCTGTGTCCTAAATGGCACCCTATACCCTTACGGGTCCTGGTCAAAAGTAGTACACTCTATAGGGACACATTTGAGACACACTTTCATGTGGCTGAGACTCAGAGAGACGGAGTAGGCCATCATTACGATGCAGTCTCACCACCTGAACCGTGGCCGCCTGCCACTTCCTCTCACATCATATTCCTTCCATAACACACGCATTCCCTTATACAGTGTATTCGGAATGTATTCAGACCGCTTTACTTTTTCCACACTTTGTTACGTTACAGCCTTATTCTAAAATGGATTTAAAAAAAGAAATCCTCAGCAATCTACACACCATACCCATAATGACAAAGTGAAAAACAGTTAGTTTCTTTTTCACTTTCCTGGATGCAGGTGTAGATGTGTCAAAGTCTACCATACGTAGAAGACTACACCAGCAGGACTACAGAGGGTACACTACAAGATGCAAACCACTGATAAGCCTGAAGAACAGAAAGGCGAGATTACAGTTTGCTAAATAGCACCTAAAAAAGAGCCCCAAGAGTTCTGGGAAAAAAGTATTGTGGACAGATGAGACAAATATTAACATGTACCAGAGTGATGGAAAGAGGAAAGTGTGGAGAGAAAAAAAAGACATGCCCATGATCCAAAGCATACCACCTCATCTGTGAAACATGATGGAGGGGGTGTTATGGCTTGGGCCTGTATGGCAGCCAGTGGAGCAGGCTCACTTGTCTTCATCGATGATGTGACTGCAGACAGAAGTAGAACAATGAATTCTGAAGTCTAGAGAAATATTTTATCTGCTCAGATAAAACCAAATGCCTCCAAACTCATTGGACGGCACTTCATCATGCAACAAGACAATGGCCCTAAACAAACTGCTTGAGCAACGAAGGGGTTTTTGATGGTCAAAAAGTGGAAAATCCTTGACTGGCTGAATCAATCACCGGAACTGAATCCAATTGAACATGCATTGTACATGCTGAAGAGGATATTGAAGGCAATAAGTCACCGAAACAAGAAGGAACTGAAGATGGCTGCATAGGCCTGGCAGAGCATCATCAGGGAAAATACCCAGCGTCTGGTGATGTCGATGCATCGCAGACTTCAAGCATTCATTGCATGCAAAGGATATGCGACCAAATATTAACAATGATTACTTTATTCTATATTATGGTAAACTGTCCAGTGTTTTTATATGCCCGAAAATGGGGGGGGACTATGTACAAAAGCTTCTATAATTTCTAAACGGTTCATCCGATATGTATGAAAATACCCTCAAATTAAAGCCGACAGTCTGCACTTCACCCTCATTGTCATTGTATCCTTTCAAACTCAAAAGTGATAGAGTACAGAACCAAAATAACAAAAGAATGTTCACTGTCCAATGAATTATGGTGCTCACTGTATGTATTCACCCCCTTTGCTATGATCTCAAGGCGGTGAATACTTTCGCAAGCTACATGACTATTTGCATTGTGCCCCCCCAACCACTCTTTTACACTGCTGCTACTCTCTGTTTATCATATGTGCATAGTCACTTTAACCATACCTACGTGTACATACTATCTCAACTAACCCGACTAACCGGTGCCTGTATATAGCCTCGCTACTGGGTGTCTGCGGAAAGCTGAGTATCTTGGCTATTGATCGGTGCCTTGATCGGTGAACCACCTCTTCCTTCACGTCATTTCCGGTCACAACTTGTAGACTTGTTTACGTGCTGCTGTGCGTTTTGTTGCTAACCTTACTTTGCTACCTGACAACTTTACATATTTTACTTTTTAATTACCGTTTATAATTTTTTGTTTTTCCCTCGCTCTACTTTTTTCCCATTCAACTTTTTCACTCCGGACTCGGTTCGTCAGGACCTCCACCCGCCGAAGCTAAGTAGTAACATTAACATGATGCCTTCTAATTGCAGTCGCTGTACTCATAATATACAGGAGAACGATCGCCTTACGGCAAAGATAGCTGTGCTGCAAGCCCAGCTTCAGACGCAATCGTTAGGCAAGGGTAATTTCAGTGTAGGAAAGGATGAAACAGCATCTGCGCCACCAGCAAGTTAAATCCCTTCGCACAGTCCCCGCAGCTGGACAACTTTCTCATGGTTTCTGGAGGGAAATGCTGTAGGAATGCTCAACCGGTGTACCTCATTCAGCCGACAGGAAATTTCAACCGGTTTTCCCCATTAAGCAGCGAGTCGGAGTCAGAGGCCGAGACTTCTCTGGTCTCTACTCCTCCCGTTACGGGGTCTGAGACGCCAAAGCCTCCCACCATTAGCTCTGACAAATTGAAAACCCTAGTCATTGGCGACTCCATTACCCGCAGTATTAGACTTAAAACGAATCATGCAGCGATCATACACTGTTTACCAGGGGGCAGGGCTACCGACGTTAAGACTGATCTGAAGATGGTGCTGGCTAAACCCAAAACTTGCGAGTGTAGAGATATTGTTATCCACGTCGGCACCAACAATGTTAGGATGAAACATTCAAAGGTCACCAAGCGCAACATATCTTCAGCGTGTAAATCAGCTAGAAAGATGTGTCGGCATCGAGTAATTGTCTCTGGCCCCCTCCCAGTTAGGGGGAGTGATGAGCTCTACAGCAGAGTCTCACAACTCAATCGCTGGTTGAAAACTGTTTTCTGCCCCTCCCAAAAGATAGAATTTGTAGATAATTGGCCCTCTTTCTGGGACACACCCACAAACAGGACCAAGCCTGGCCTGTTGAGGAATGACAGACTCCATCCTAGCTGGAGGAGTGCTCTCATCTACGAACATAGACAGGGCTCTAACTCCCCTAGCTCCACAATGAGATAGGGTGCAGGCCAGGCTGTTAGCCAGCCTGCCAGCTTAGTGGAGTCTGCCACTAGCACAGTCAGTGTAGTCAGCTCAGCTATCCCCATTGAGACAGTGTCTGTGCCTCGACCTAGGTTGGGCAAAACTAAACATGGCGGTGTTCGCCTTAGCAATCTCACTGGAATAAAGACCTCCTCCATTCCTGCCATTATTGAAAGAGATTGTGATACCTCACATCTCAAAATAGGGGTAATTAATGTTAGATCCCTCACTTCCAAGGCAGTTATAGTCAATGAACTAATCACTGATCATAATCTTTATGTGATTGGCCTGACTGAAACATGGCTTAAGCCTGATGAATTTACTGTTTTAAATGAGGCCTCACCGCCTGGTTACACTAGTGACCATATCCCCTGCGCATCCCGCAAAGGTGGAGGTGTTGCTAACATTTATGATAGCAAATTTCAATTTACAAAAAATTAACGTTTTCGTCTTTTGAGCTTCTAGTCATGAAATCTATGCAGCCTACTCAATCACTTTTTATAGCTACTGTTTACAGGCCTCCTGGGCCATATACAGCGTTCCTCACAGTTCCCATCGGACCTTGTAGTCATGGCAGATAATATTCAAATTTTTGGTGACTATAATATTCACATGGAAAAGTCCACAGACCCACTCCAAAAGGCTCCAAAAGGCTTTCGGAGCCATCATCGACTCAGTCTCTCCGGACGTACTCCCTGCCACAGTCATACTCTGGAACTAGTTATGTCCCGTGGAATAAATGTTGTGGATCTTAATCTTTTTTCTCATAATCCTGGACTATCGGACCACCATCTTATTACGTTTGCAATCGCAACAAATCATCTGCTCAGACTCCAACCAAGGATCATCAAAAGTCGTGCTATAAATTCTCGGACAACCCAAAGATTCCTAGATGCCCTTCCATACTCCCTCCGCCTACCCAAGGACATCAGTACAAAAAGTACAAAAATCAGTTAACCACCTAACTGAGGAACTCAATTTAACCTTGCACAATACCCTAGATGCAGTCGCACCCCTAAAAACCAAAAACATTGGTCATAAGAAACTAGCTCCCTGGTATACAGAAAAATAACCCAAGCTCTGAAGATAGCTTCCAAAAAATTAGAACGGAAATGGCGCCACACCAAACTGGAAGTCTTCCGACTAGCTTGGAAAGACCGACCTAGGATCAAGAGAGACATTCAAGTGTTTTAGTACTTATATCTCTTGACACAATTATGAAAATAATCATGGCCTCTTATCCTTCAAGCTGCATACTGGACCCTATTCCAACTAAACTACTGAAAGAGCTACTTCCTGTGCTTGGCCCTCCCATGTTGAACATAATAAAAGGCTCTCTATCCACCGGATGTGTACCAAACTCACTAAAAGTTGCAGTAATAAAGCATCTTGAAAAAGCCAAACCATGACCCAGAAAATACACTGCTCAAAAAAATAAAGGGAACACTTAAACAACACAATGTAACTCCAAGTCAATCACACTTCTGTGAAATCAAACTGTCCACTTAGGAAGCAACACTGATTGACAATAAATTTCACATGCTGTTGTGCAAATGGAATAGACAAAAGGTGGAAATTATAGGCAATTAGCAAGACACCCCCAATAAAGGAGTGGTTCTGCAGGTGGTGACCACAGACCACTTCTCAGTTCCTATGCTTCCTGGCTGATGTTTTGGTCACTTTTGAATGCTGGCGGTGCTTTCACTCTAGTGGTAGCATGAGACGGAGTCTACAACCCACACAAGTGGCTCAGGTAGTGCAGCTCAACCAGGATGGCACATCAATGCGAGCTGTGGCAAGAAGGTTTGCTGTGTCTGTCAGCGTAGTGTCCAGAGCATGGAGGCTCTACCAGGAGACAGGCCTGTACATCAGGAGACGTGGAGGAGGCCGTAGGAGGGCAACAACCCAGCAGCAGGACCGCTACCTCCACCTTTGTGCAAGGAGGAGCAGGTGGAGCACTGCCAGAGCCCTGCAAAATGACCTCCAGCAGGCCACAAATGTGCATGTGTCTGCTCAAACGGTCAGAAACAGACTCCATGAGGGTGGTATGAGGGCCCGACGTCCACAGGTGGGGGTTGTGCTTACAGCCCAACACCGTGCAGGACGTTTGGCATTTGCCAGAGAACACCAAGATTGGCAAATTCTCCACTGGCGCCCTGTGCTCTTCACAGATGAAAGCAGGTTCACACTGAGCACGTGACAGACGTGACAGAGTCTGGAGACGCCGTGGAGAACGTTCTGCTGCCTGCAACATCCTCCAGCATGACCGATTTGGCGGTGGGTCAGTCATGGTGTGGGGTGGCATTTCTTTGGGGGCCGCACAGCCCTCCATGTGCTCGCCAGAGGTAGCCTGACTGCCATTAGGTACCGAGATGAGATCCTCAGACCCCTTGTGAGACCATATGCTGGTGCGGTTGGCCCTGGGTTCCTCCTAATGCAAGACAATGCTAGACCTCATGTGGCTGGAGTGTGTCAGCAGTTCCTGCAAGAGGAAGGCATTGATGCTATGGACTGGCCCAACCGTTCCCCAGACCTGAATCCAATTGAGCACATCTGGGACATCATGTCTCGCTCCATCCACCAACGTCACATTGCACCACAGACTGTCCAGGAGTTGGCGGATGCTTTAGTCCAGTTCTGGGAGGAGATCCCTCAGGAGACCATCCGCCACCTCATCAGGAGCATGCCCAGGCATTGTAGGGAGGTCATACAGGCACGTGGAGGCCACACACACTACTGAGCCTCATTTTGACTTGTTTTAAGGACATTACATCAAAGTTGGATCAGACCTGTAGTGTGGTTTTCCACTTTAATTTTGAGTGTGACTCCAAATCCAGACGTCCATGGGTTGATAAATTTGATTTCCATTGATGATTTGTGTGATTTTGTTGTCAGCACATTCAACTATGTAAAGAAAAAAGTATTTAATAAGAATATTTCCTTCATTCAGATCTAGGATGTGTTATTTTAGTGTTCCCTTTATTTTTTTGAGCAGTGTATATATATATTTGCTACTGCTCAACTAAAAACAAGTATCGGTTGACAAACAAGCCTATCAACCAAACAATCGACACGTCGACTAATTGGGGTCATCCCTAAAACGTTCACACCCCTAATTTGGGACGTAACTATTGTTTTGTCTTCAGGTGCATTGGAGAGTTCCTCCACCAAATGCTGAAGAGGCATGATATAATCGTGTCAATTCTATCCCCCTGAACCTGGGTTGTGTTAGCGTGAATAGATGACATGATTTCTTACTGTAAACAGAGGCAAGTCTTCACAGTATTTTTCTATGTTTACTTTCCACAATGTTGTACCTTACTGAATGTGCAATGTGGCTTTGTAAAAATACGATGAAACCACTAATCTGACATGGCAAAAGTGAATGTGTGGTTTCCACAACATTATCAAGGAAGGGGGGAAGGAGGATGCATTTTCAAAGTATTCAAACCAGACCAAAGGCTACCATTGTGAAAAAGTTTGTACTGAAACAGGTCCTGTCAGGTCAACCTTAGACCTAAATATTTTTATATACATATTTAAGACTACTTATAAGACTTTTAAAGTCTTTGCTCTGGCAATTGAATGTTCCAGTCAGAATATCTGAACACAAAAGCAGAGCTTGACGTTCAAATGAATGACACTAAGTTCAATGATCTGTTGTACTGCAAATAGAGACAGACAAGACTAGGACCCCAGAATGGGTTTAGTAAATGCAGTGTATGTTTAGTATCAACATTGAAAGAACAGTTTAAGAGAAAAAGAAAAACAGTGGCAGGTAACCAGTACAAACAACTGACAAAAAACTGAGACTGGGATACCATGATACAGACAGACATAGACAATGAGAAATGGAGTGCCACAAACTGAAAATATACAGACAACCAAACACAGACAGACATAGCACACACACATTTTTCATTCATACAAGTTTGGTGCTCTCTCACATACACACTTCACTTACGATCTGTTTCTCTGTGTACTTGTTGGAGCTGAGCAGATTGACAGCCTCCATGTGTCCAAAGTCAATGTCATGTCCCAGCAGGAAGATGAAGAGCAGCTTGCAGACATACTTCTTCTTACTATAGCCGTCCAGTGCCTTATCCCCCTTGAATTTGGAGCGGATGTTGGCCAGCTCCTTATTGATCCGCTTGATCTCTGCCTCCTTGCTCTTACCTGGGGAAGAAGTGCAGCCATTTTAGCTTGGATTCAAATTTTAATACTTTATTGCCATACCAGCCAAAGACGGAATTAGGAATTAGATTTAATGCAGCTCATAAAAAAAGGGACAAAAAGATACACATATACATACCAGGGATCGACATTCAGGTAAATTTATTTACTGTCAAATGAGGAGAGAAACTTATCACAAGTCAGAGTAATACTAAATCTTGAATGACTTATTAATAAGGGAGCAGGTCAACACAACGCACACATATAAAGTGAATTGATTGAGTGCTCTACAATAATGATGGCTGGTCAACGAATCACCCTCAGATGATTCGTTGAGAGCCCTGAGACAAAAAGTACAAAGGTACTTTATAGCCAAGATACACCCCTTTCAACCTACATGACGAACAACAGATGTACAGAATGGGTCACAAGGTAAAGATTTGTATGAAAGACACTTATATTTCACAGCAGACAGTATCTGCTGTAAATACAGTTATCTTTGTGTAGAGACCAGGGTCTGGCCCTGGGGTCATGTCTCCCTGGTACCATATAGAACAGAAACATTAACTCATGCTCTGGAATGCGGTCTCTTTAGGTTTTATCACCCAAAAGACACCACATTTAGTCGAGTGGTTGATTGTTTGGTCGATTGTTTTGTCGATAGGCTGTTGGTCGACAGAGATTTCTTTAGTTGAGCAGGTGCAAATTGTTAGATATTTTTTAATTGGGCAAAAAAAATACATCGGTATGATTTGCGCCTGTCTCTGTGGACTAATCCATTGCTGAGGCCACGGGGATGGCAGTCACTCGAAGACATGTGATACTGAAATTGTATATGGTTATTAAGCAAAAATAATCATGCAACACTAATCAATCTAATATTATTTTATAACAAATGCGCCTTGTCCCGCTGTTGGATACGGTTGCCGTTTGTGGTTCTGCAACATATTCTTCAGTATACCGTAGAATTGCTGCCTTTCCTTATGTTGCTAGGTGCATAATAATCAAAGTTAACCATCATATTAGGATTGAGAACAATGCGGCGGAGGCAGCAGTAGCAGAGACGAGGAAACAGACCTTGCCTTAGCTTAATTGTCTAAGAAAACTCAGGAGATAGGAAACAAATTGAAATTAGGTCTATAAATAATAGCCTAACTGTTAAATGTGCCTGGCTTTATAAATCATCCATATACAGTGTATACGGAAAGTATTCAGACAACTTCCCTTTTCCCAGATTTTGTTACGTTACAGTCTTAATCTAAAATGGATAAAACCTTTTTTCCTCATTAATCTACAATACCCCCTAATGACAAAGTGAAAACAGTTTAGAAATGTTTGCAAATGTATTACAAAATTTAAACAGAAATACCTTTTTTTAAACGTAAGTATTCAGGCCCTTTGCTATGCTACTCTAAATTGAGCTCAGGTGCATTCTGTTTCCATTTGTCATCCTTCAGATGTTTCTACAACTTGATTGGAGTCCACCTGTGGTAAATTCAATTGATTGGACATGATTTGGAAAGGCAAACACCCGTCTATATAAAAAGGTCCCACAGTTGACAGTGCATATCAGAGCAAAAACCAAACCATGAGGTCGAAGGAAATCCCTGAAAGAGATTCCCTCAGAGACAGGATTGTGTCAAGGCACAGATCTGGGGAAGGGTACCAAAACATTTCTGCATTATTGATGGACACAGTGACCTTCGTCATTCTTTAATGGAAAAAGTTTGGAACCACAAAGACTCTTCCTAGAGCTGCCCGACCGACCAAACTGAGTAATCGGGGAAGAAGGACCTTGGTCAAGGTGGTGACCAAGAACCCGATGGTGACTGACAGAGCTCCAGAGTTCCTCTGTGGAGATGGAAGAACCATCCAGAAGAACAACCATAGCTGCAGCACTCCACCAATCAGGCCTTTTATTGTAGAGTGGCCAGACGGAAGCAACTCGTTAGTAAAAGGAACGACAGCCCGCTTGGCACCCAAAAGACTCTCAGACCATGAGAGACAAGATTCTCTGGTCTGAAGAAACCAAGATTGAACTCTTTGGCCTGAATGCCAAGCGTGACATCTGGTGGAAACCTGGCACCATCCCTACAGTGAAGAAGGGTGGTGGCAGCATTATGCTGTGGGAATGTTTTTCAGTGGCAGAGACTGGGAGACTAGTCTGGATTGAGGGAAAGATGAACAGAGGCAAAGTACAGAGAGATCCATGATGGAAACCTGTCTAGAGCGCTCAGGACCTCAGACTCGAGCGAAGGTTCACCTTCCAACAGCACAACGACCCTAAAAGCACAGCCAAGACAACACAGGAGTGGTTTCTGGACAAGTCTCAATGTCCTTGAGTGGCCCAGCCAGAGCCCGGACTTGAACCCGATCGAAGATCTCTGGAAACACCTGAAAATAACTGTGCAGTGACGCTCCACATCCAACATGACAGAGCTTGAGAGGAACTGCAGCAAAGAATGGAAATACTGTCACACCCTGATCTGTGTCACCTGTCTTTGTGCTTGTCTCCACCCCCTCCAGGTGTCACCCATCTTCCCCATTATCCCCATTGTATTTATACCTCTGTTTTCTCTTTGTCTGTTGCCAGTTCGTTTTCCCATGCTCCTGTCTTTCTCTAGTTCCTGTTGTCCCAGTTTTGACCATTCAGCCTGCCCTGAACCTGCCTGCCGTTCTGTACCTTTCGGACTCTCCATTGGATTACTGACCTCTGCCTGCCCTTGACCTGTCGTTTGCCTGCCCCCGTTTTGTAATAATCTTTGATTACTTCGAAACTGTCTGCATCTGGGTCTTCTCCTGAGCCTTGACAGTACGAACTGGACATGACTGACCCAGCAGACTCGGACCTGCTCCGCAATTCCGTCTCCTCCCAAGGAGCCACCCTTGGAAGGCACAAGGAGTTCCAGACCTTGGCCAAATGCCATAACCGCACGTTGAACACATTGCTGGAGCAATTCCGCAGGTTGTCTGTCAGGCAGCCTACCACAACGGTAACCTCTCAACCCCTAAGTAACCCGGCTGTTAACAGCATGGCCACCCCGGTTTCCCGAGAACCCCGCTTACCTCCCCTAGAATGCGTCGCTGGAGTCTGGAACCTGTCGGGCATTTCTCGCTCAGTGTTCTCTCATCATCGAGCTGCAGCCCTCCTCCTTCCTATCGGAACGCTCGAAGATAGCGTACCTTATCACGCTGATGTCCGGGAGGGCTCTCGCCAGGGCTACGGCCGTGTGGGAACAATAGTCAGCTGTATGCTTCAGTCTGGAGGAGTTCGTGGCAGAAGTGAAGAAAGTTTTTGATTCTCCATTGTCCGGGAGAGAGGCTGCCGTAAGTCACTCCATCTTCGGCAAGACTCCCGCAGTGTGGGAGACTATGCAGTGGATTTCCGCACGTTGGCAGCTGAGAGTGCCTGGAACCCGGAATCGCTGTTTGACACGTTCCTGCACAGATTATCGGAGGAAGTGAAGGACGAGCTAGCAGCCCGGGAACTACCGACGGATCTCGACTAGCTCATTGCCTTGACCATCCGAATCAATAGGCGGCTACAGGAATATAGGAAGGAAAGGAGGTCCAATTCCACCACGCCTCCGAGGCATCCAGGATGTCCCCGACATCTCCCTGGTAGAGAGGACCCGAGTCTACCGGAGTTCCCCTGAGAGTCTCCGAAGTCTGCCGATTCACCTTTTCCCGAGCCAACGCAACTACGCAGTGCTTGACTGTCCCCAGCCGAACATCTACACCGGCTTCACATGAGTTGCCTCTATTTCGGGACTACTGCATAGCCTTTACATACAACCAAGACATTACATATGTTAGGAAAGTTCATAATCTGCAATATAAATATGGTCGTGCGTGGTAACATCTAGGTTACACAATATACAATCCATCATGATTGTAGGTCTAGATCAGGCTAGCCTATATCAATTTTGGCTAACAGATCCAAGTCACAGAATCTGCAGTTTAAGTAGTAGGCCTATATAGTCCAAGGTTGATCTAAAGGTTTAGCCTACATTCTTTGACTAAACTGACGAATAAATGCCTACTCTGGATTGGTCTAATCCGAGTCTGTTAAACCAGCCCTCAATAGAATAGCTTTACACTAACTTATTTCAGATAATCTGTTCAATTTGCACAAAATGTCTGGAAACAATAACATGCTGCATAGAACATAAGCATGCGGACACAAATATGCAGGTCCGATGCATGACCAATAAGGTTATGAGGAAACTACACCTTTTAAATTTTGAGACATCAATTTAAGGAATGCTTATAACAAGAGAAAAGTTGTGTGAAGGGTGTGGTGAAGAGGCGACTATTTTCAAGAGTGAGGGGATGGGTAAAATGCTCTTGGAGCCTCTTCAGACTTAGTACAATGTTTGTAAAAATACAATTGGCTACACATATTACTCAAATGTAAACTTGCTATGTCTTAACCTCTACCTCCAGAGGTAGCGCACCAACTCGCCCAACAGTTACCCCCTTGAAGCAGGGCAGTGTAAACAGAACTGTTTCCTTGAGCCAACACTCAGTCTAAATGGTAATAGCAGAGCAATATTTTTGAAAATGCTGAAATGTATAGACATTTTCCTAATATGAGACTTGTTTTATTGAGTTTTACCTGAAATTGCAGGAACAGCCAGTTACATTATTTGTCACAGCAGCCACCAGCTGCACTGAGCCACAAAACTATCAAAGCCCATCCAACACCAATTGCTTTTTTTATGTAGATCATACAAATAGGATATGTTTTTTCATTTGTAACATTGTGTGATGATTTCAGAGGTGGCACCATAGGTCCCAGAGTGGTGGGAGGAAATTGTTTTCCTTGGACCCAGTTTGTACTGATCTGGTGAATGAATGACATTATATTTTCGTGTCAAATCGCCTATTGGCAACCCATCTGTTATGGGATTAATTCACACAAACATTACAATAATTCACTGTGGTAATTCTTCTTCCGGTGTTCTCCGCAGCGCGCGTCGCATAAAGAGTGAAAAAATGTAAAGGTACAAATCAATACATAATAGTAAATGAGGTTATCCAAACAATAATTATATCTCTAGAGCAGTAAAATAATATACATAAATACAGTCAAATTAAAAACAGAAGGCATTTGAACCCAGTAGCCTAATCTAACCAACTCCAGACACTTGTTTTAGTGTATGTCATAGTAATAAATCAGCTGTAAAAAGCAGTTTCATATGCGCTATGATAGGACCAGATTTTTTCTAATTAGGTCATATGGTAAAACAAAAGATCTGGACAAACTCCTGGCCCTAGGGAGGATTTAAACATTAAAATCCTTTACATAGATAACTGTCACACCCTGATCCGTTTCACCAGTTTTTGTGCTCGTCTTCACCCCCCTCCAGGTGTCGCCCATCTTCCTCATTATCCCCAGTGTATTTATACCTGTGTTCTCTGTTGCCAGTTCGTCTTGTCAGGTCTTACCAGCGTGTTTTCCCGTCTCCCTGCTTTCTCAAGTTCTGTTCCCTAGTTTCCCCGGTTCTGACCAGTCTGCCTGTCCTTGACCTGTCTTTTGCCTGCCCCGTTTGGGTCAATAAACATCTGTGACTCTAGCTATCTGCATCTGGGTCTTATCCCGAGTTCTGATTAGAGGTCGACTTAAAATCGGAATGGCCGATTAATTAGGGCCGATTTCAAGTTTTCATAACAATCGGTAATCAACATTTTTGGACGCTGATTATGGCCGATTACATTGCACTCCACGAGGAGACTGCGTGGCAGGCTGAACACCTGTTACACGAGTGCAGCAAGGAGCCAAGGTAAATTGCTAGCTAGCATTAAACTTCTTATAAAAAACAATCAATCAATCTTAATATAATCACTAGTTAACTACACATGGTTGAAGATATTACTAGTTTATCTTGCTTGTCCTGCGTTGCATATAATCAATGCGGTGCCTGTTAATTTATCATCGAATCACAGCTTACTTCGCCAAATGGGTCATGATTTAACAAGCGCATTCGCAAAAAAAAGCACTGTCGTTGCACCAATGTATACCTAACCATAAACATCAATGCCTTTCTTAAAATCAATACACAAGTAATTTTTTTTAAACCTGCATATTTAGTTAATATTGCCTTGCTAACATTATTTTATTTTAACTAGGGAAATTGTGTCACTTCTCTTGCGTTCTGTGCAAGCAGAGTCAGGGTATATGCAGCAGTTTGGACCGCCTGGCTCGTTGCAAACTGTGTGAAGACCATTTCTTCCTAACAAAGACTAATTAATTTGCCAGAATTTTACATAATTATGACATAACATTGAAGGTTGTGCAATGTAACAACAATATTTATACTTAGGGTTGCCGCCCGTTCGATAAAATATGGAACGGTTCCGTATTTCACTGAAGGAATAAACGTTTTGTTTTCGAAATGATAGTTTCCGGATTTGACCATGACCTAAGGCTCGTATTTCTGTGTGTTTATTATATTCTAATTAAGTCTATAATTTGATAGAGCAGTCTGACTGAGCGGTGGTAGGCTCGTAAGCATTCATTCAAACAGCACTAAACTCCGTTTGCCAACAACTCTTCGCTGTGCTTCAAGCATTGTGCTGTTTATGACTTCAAACCTATCAACTCCCGAGATTAGGCTGGCAATACTAAAGTGCCTATAAGAACATCCAATTGTCAAAGGTATATGAAATACAAATCGTATAGAGAGAAATAGTCCTATAATTCCTATAATAACTACAACCTAAAACTTCTTAACTGGGAATATTGAAGACTCATGTTAAAATGTTCTGAGCAAGGAACTTAAACATTAGCTTTTTTTACATGGCACATATTGCACTTTTACTTCTCCAACACTTTGATTTTGCATTATTTAAACCAAATTGAACATGTTTCATTCTTTATTTGAGACTAAATTGATTTTATTTATGCATTATATTAAAATAAGTGTTCATTCAGTATTGTTGTAATTGTCTACATTACAAATAAATATATATATAAAAAATTCAAATCGGCCGATTAATCAGTATCTGCTTTTTTTGGTCCTCCAATAAATCGGTATCGGCGTTGAAAAATCATAATCGGTCGACCTCTAGTTCTGATCGTACGAACTGGCCATGACTGGACATGACTGACCAAGCAGACTCAGACCAGCTCCACAATGCTGTCTTCCTGCAAGGAGCCACCACTGGAAAACATGAGGAGTTACTGCAATGTCTTACGGAGGGACTCCATACCCTGGCAGAACACCATGACCAGGCTTTCGATACATTGCTGGAGCAATTCCGATTCCCTACTGGGCAGCGGGTCACACCAGTAATCTCTCAGCCTACCCCAGTGTTCTGAGAACCCTGCTTACCTCCTCCGGAGCGCTACGCTGGAGATTCTGGAACCTGCCGGGCTTCTCTCGCCCAGTGTTCTCTCGTCTTCGAGCTGCAGCCTTTTTCATTCCCCTCGGACTGCTCGAGGATAGCGTACATCATAACGCTGACGTCCGGGAGGGCACTCGCCTGGGATACGGCGGAGTGGGAGCAAGAGTCCGCCGTCTGCCTCAGTCTGGAGGAGCTTGTGGCGGATGTTCGGAAGGTGTTTGATTCTGTTGTCCGGGAGAGAGAGGCTGCTCGTAAGCTGCTCCAGCTATGTCAAGAATCCCGTAGCGTGGCAGACTACACGGTGGATTTTCACACATTGGCGGCTGAGAGTGCCTGAAACCCGGAAGCATTGATCGAAATGTTCCTTCACGGATTATCGAAGGTGATCAAAGACGAGCTCGCAGCCCGGGAGCTGCCCACGGACCTTGACTCCCTCATAGCCATGACCATGCGGATCGATGGGTGGCTTAGAGAATGTAGCAGGGAGAGGGAATCTGTGCCCTGTCGCCTTTGTTCGCTCTCGATTCCTACCTCGCCTCCGACGAATCCCGGAGCGCCCGGAGTCTACATGTCAGAGTGAACCCGACGTCACCAGAGTTCTCTCGGGAATCACCGAGGGCTGCCGACTCGCCACCTTCGGAGTCCATGTACCTGTGGAGCTACGGTACATTTCGCAGCTACCTGCCAACTACAAACCCAGGTTCATCAAGAAGGGATTGAGTACTCTGGTGGGCCATACGGTGAACCCTGGTTGGAGGGGGCGGAACATCCGTTCATTGTGTGGACGGACCACAACAACCTGGAAAATCTTCGCACTGCCAAGTGGCTCAATTTCAGGCAAGCTATGTGGGCTCTGCTTTTCAACAGGTTTAACTTCTCCCTTCCCTACCGACCGGGATCCAAGAACATCAAGCCGGATGCGCTGTCCCTAACACCTCAAGACCATCCTCCCCACCTCGTGACCATCCTTCCCACCTCGTGATCATCCTTCCCACCTCGTGACCATCCTTCCCACCTCGTGACCATCCTTCCCACCTCGTGTCTGGCGACGGCACTCAGCGGGGGAATAGAGAAGCAGGTCAGTGAGGCGCAGTGTTCCCAGCGGGGGGGTTCGGCTGGGAAATATCCGGCCCAGATAACCGGATATTTGTACGTGACGCTGTCCGCTCCTTGGTCCTGGAGTGGACCCACACCTTCAAGGTGCCACCGGGCTCTCACCTTTCGAGTGTTCCCTGGAGTATCAGCCCCCGCTCTTCCTGGAGCAAGAGGTTGGCATACCCTCGGCCCAGATGTTTGTCCTCCGCTGTTGCCATACCTGGAAGAGAGCCCGGTCGGCTCTTCTCAAGAACATTTCCAGGTATCGACGACAAGCGACCCGCTACCGGACCCCGGCATCATCTCGGGCAGAGGGTATTGGCTGCCCACTCGCGACCTGCCCCTCCGAGTGGAGTCCCGCAAACTTTCCCTATTTTAAAATCGGACCTTTCCCCATCTCCAAGATCATTAGTCCCTCTGCTGTTCAGCGTCTGTTGCACCGTACCCATCCCACTTTTCATGTGTCACGGATTAAACCTGTCTCACAGCCCTTTGTCTCCTGTAGCGTAGCACCCGAAGTTTGAATATAAACCAAATTTGATCACATTCTCTAAGAACACAAATAAAATGGGAATATTTGATTCTATACATAGCTTAGGCTATAAAAACATGACGTTACTTTCCCCTTGGTCCAGATGAGATCAGAGTGCATAGGCTTCTCTAGGCTACCTGTAGCTGTGGTCGATATCAGTAGGCTACAGTTGATCAGGCTGAAGCACAGCCACAAACTAATTGTGCACCTTCACAAATCATTTAGCATTTATTTTTTTGTGTGGCAGGTATGGGCTTATACATAAAACAGCTCATTGCAACTCCACAGTGAATTCACTTACACCCCTGTTTTCAGTCACAATTTGCTTTTACCACATTTGCATGATATTGATAAAAAATGTCTGGTTTGTTGTAATGTTGTAAGGTAGGCCTACTGTACTTTTATATTCGTATGAGAGGGTTAATTGTTTTTTTTGTTTTTTAAAGCTAACGTGACTTGATGAACACATGCCGTTAGAAACTGCTTTTGTCTTGAAGCTAAAATGTAATGAGTGTAGACTACAGAAAAGAAAAAAAAACTTTTAATTGTCTGCACCTGCTTGTGAATTGTTGCATTATTCACGAGTGTAATATGGTTTGGTTGCCTTATTTAATAGTGTAATATGTTTTAGAAGATAAGTTTGTGCTTTACTGGCTAACTGATATTTACGGTCAATTTGAGCTGCGGACCAAGAATGTCACGTTGCCAGCCACAACAAAAGGCAAGGCAAGGAAGGAATGTGAATTGCTTCTCCGCTCCTCAGACTCTCCTCCATATCTCATAGAGGGAATAGGGCCATGTGGGGGAAAGAGAGAAGGGGTGAGTAGCCTAATGAGTAACTTGAAAGAAGTAGGGCCTAGCCTGTGTAAAGTTAGGGTGAATGTTGGAGAATTAGGCTATGTACTTATGAAGAATAAATAAATAAGCAACAAACTTGACAGTTTACTAACAGTATAACAGGAACAGTGACTAAATTGGGGAACAGTAAGGAAGGAGAGATCAAGGAGAACACAACGTTCCAGAGGGAGGAGAGGAAAAGCCATAATGTACAAATCATCAGAGGGATGGATGGGAAGAGGACAAGAGTTGGAGGTGGGACAGAGGAGGGACGGGGCTGGGCGGGTGTGAATAAGGGTGAAATTCAAGATATTAGTGTGTGACTGTGTCCATTTCAAATAGAGGCCGTCCTTGCCATTTCAGTTTCGACGATGGACAAAGGTAAGGCGTGTGCTGTTTGAGTTATCCAACTTTTCGATCTAGACTACTATGATGTCATTTTGTGATCTCAGACAGCAGTCTATTCCAAATCAATCTTATGCTAACCCCACAACACCACTAGCAGTCTTGCAACCTCTTCAGGTCTTGTTTCTGTTGTTTATCATGTTTGAAAGAGGGGCAAGGTACCCTAAATGCCATGCGGTGCCCCCTTACGAAACAATATTGCAGTCAGAGCACAGTAAACTGAAGTACAATGCATTTTTTTACTGCAATAATTTTGCAGTGTAGCTGCAGTATAACTGCGTCTAAAATACCACAGTCGACTGCTGTTACTGCACTTTTTTGTAAGGGCCAGCTTTACATGAAACAGGCTCCAAGCAAGACACTGTCTAGTATTCTTAAAGCCTGCATTTTCCCTTACAAAAAAAGATTGCAGGTTTGAAACTGCATTAAAAGTGCAGTAACTGCAGTCGACTGTGGTATTTCTATTGCAGTAAAAAAATGTATTTTGGACGCAGTATTTGCAGCATACTGCACTCTGACTGCAATCTTTTTTTGTAAGGGTTAATGTGCACACGGTGTGTGTGTGCGCTGTGTGTGTGTATTTAGAGTGAGTGAAAAAGATTATTCTGCTCTATCATGACAGCGGTTATGAAAAATGGCAGTGTCATGCACAATATCTGTATAATGTATGGGCGTGTATGTGTGCGCTATGACAGACAATGCACTCAGCATAAACCAGGCCTCAAATTAGAAAAACTGGATTAGCAACATTTGTATATTATTTAAACTATTAACAAGACATTAATATCACTAAACTAGGTAGGCGCAAACACATGATCGACTACTATGCTGCGAGTGGCGACCAATTCTAATCGACCCAGTAGTTCAACCGGCTGGTTTAGCTACTGTAACGTTATATCTGAACAGCGATTCAACATAACTATCCATCCAGCCCTGCTACATTTCGCCCTATGCGACTGCCTGATAAATGTATTATCACAACAACAAAACTGAGCAAAATTAACACTGGTGGCCCGTCGCGATAACAACAGTCAGCTACCCTGCTTCTGTTCTGGTACAGGTGACGTGAACAGCAGTGACAACATCTAACGAGTAGCGGCCTAGTAGTATGCTACGAGTCTGACACACAACACATCATCACGGTCGACCGTGTATAACCACAAGCACAGTAGTAGCCAGCGCAAATGGAAAAGGGATGCGGTGCAGCAGCAACTGTACCCGCGAATGACCTCTCCATAGCTATAACCCCTCTCTCCTTACCATTGAGCTAGCTGTTTCACTTTACACCACTACATTTCAGGGTACACTTGAAAACAAATGTCTGTTGATCAAATGTTGTCCACCATGCAAATGTTTATAATAACATGGCTCGTTGAAAAGCTAATCAATGATGGAAAAAGACACTTACAATTCCGTATGTCCGAAATGAACACCGCTAATCCGCGCATCCCATCTCCCTTCGACACAGCCGGCATTTTTGCTGGTTTATGTCCTCACTCCGGCCTTTCCCGTAAAAAATGAATTGTCGATGGTCAGCTATCAAACGTCAGCTGGCGTTTAGGTGTTACAGTGCAGGGTGTGTTAGCTTGTGTCCTAGCTAGTTAGCCAGCTAACCAACCTTTAACCGTTTATGTTCCTTGGCGTTTTACCAAAGATAGCACGTTTATAATAGCTTGCTAGGTATGTAGATTAGCTAGTTTGGATGACAGTGCCGTTGATCAATTCAGCAAACTAGCAGTATGGTTACTCCAAGTGTATCCGTGTTAACTAGCCGACGTTTCCGCTGGCTAGCAAATTCATTCAAACCTTCTCTTCGTTCACGACCAGATGACAGTTAAAGTATACGCAGTTGTAACTAACTATATCTACCCGCGAAATATATTAACGTTATATATCCAGATATCAGAGAAAAAGCACAATGCCAAAAAATTGCCACTCAGTCTGATCTCTGACTCGTCAGTGAGTCACGCACGGCAAGCTAGCTAAACAGCTAATGTTAGCTGGCTAGCTAGCTATATCAAATCTTGGAAAACATCACCAGTTGACCGTGATCAGTCAGCATACCATCGTATTTCCACAATGTATCTATTCCAATAATGACGTATGTCCGATGGCTAAACGAAGGCAATTCGATGTCGTCAATAATTTATGTCAATTCACTACTCGGTAGCCTTGGACAAGGCTCGTGACAGCACAAGCAGCGCGACCACTAGACCTGTTCGTTTTGCGCAGACTCTGGCGCTTCTTTTTCCTTATTCTTGGACTCACCAGTGTGTTGTGAACATCATTCGCGTGAGCAACAATAGTGGAATCAGCAGTTCGCCTTCAAAATAAAAGTTCCCCATTGAAACTGATGCAAACCGATAGAAATTGTGAAATCATGCCACAATTGGACTAGATAATGCAAAACAAGGTGGGAATGTTGTTATATAACTTCAAAAAAAGACAATTATTAGTTCATTTGACCTAAAAAAGTTTATACAAATATTAGCGTCTTAGCTCTTAAACCACTGAAATGAGCAACATTAAGCTCACCAGTTAGCCAGTATATTGAAAATTCATATTACACTGTGCAGCCTAACCTATGGATTGTACACCCATGAAATGGGGTATCACCATAGTGCCCTCTAAGCTCACCACAAAGCTCATGGCCCTGGTACTGAACTCCTCCCAAGAGGACTTCTTGACGGCCTGTCCCCAGGTGGTGAAGGTAGGCAACATTACCTCCACCACACTGATCCATAACACGGGGACCCCACAAGGGTGCGTCCTCAGTCCCCTCCAGTACTCCCTATATACCCACAACTGCATAGCCTCACAGTTCCAACTCCATCATCAAGTTCGCTGATGACATAATATTAGTAGGCCTGAATACTACCAGTGACAAGGCGGCCTACAGAGAGAAGGTAGGTACTCTGACGGTGTGATGCCTGGCAAACAACATCTCCCTCAACATCAGCAAAACAAAGGAGCTTATTGTGGTCTTCAGAAGGAACCAGTCTGGGCACACCTCCATCCTCATCAATGAAGCAGCCTGGAGATGGTCAAAAACGTCAAGTTCCTCGACTTACAAATCTCAGAGGAACTGAAATGGTCAAACCAGAAGGACACCATGGTTAAGAAGGTGCGAAAGTATAGTTGCGCCTTATAGTATAGGCAGTATAGTAGCATCATGGCAAAAACTGTGAGACTGGCCAATAGCTTCTACCCCCAGACCATCAGGCTGCTGAATAGTCACCACTAGGCAGCTACCTGCTCCACATGTCCCCCTTCTGACCCCCAGACTTAATACCCCTGCGACCCTGTGCATCTGACTAATAAACTCATGTAATCCAATCTATCAGCCTATTCAGTGACACTCGCAGAACACAAATGTGTAGAGTTTATACAAATATTAGCATCTTAGCTCTTATTGCAGGACTTTGAATGTGGGAAATCAACTTTCCAGTCAGTCTATTGTGTGTATTTGGACATTCATATTGCACTGTACAGCCTAAACCAGTGGTCACCAACCTGGTCGATCTTCAAGGCATTCCTCGTCGATCACCAAACATTTCTGTAGAAAAGACAATGATAAAGGCTTGCTCGCCTTTTGAAAATTATTTGTGTTGCACTGTTGGTGGTCGGTGCACTTGATTCAGAAGCCCTGCGCACCGTGTAGGCAAAGTGTTTCCATTATTTAACCATTTAATTTGTCTGAAAAGACTAACTCTACCTGCCTGGAGGACCGGGAGATCTGTGGCTAAATCGAGTGTGCCTACTGCTGGGCAATCTGGATAGCTCAAATCACAGTGCCTACAACTTCCACGATCTTATGGCCACAGCAAGGTTTGATACTAGCCTACTTGAGATTTCATAACTTTTTAAACAATGACCAGAGGGAGACTGTAAAGGATACAGCAAGAGCTGCTGTTTTTATGAGTGAGTTCATGTTTAAGTTTTTATTCAGCACTGGTTTTATTCAACACTATTACAAAACATAAAACGCTCATCTCCCTACTTCCACTCGCGCTGCAGCTGCATTGAATGAGTGTATCAATAGCCCTGCGTTTCTATTATTATTAGCAGCTCATCGTGTCCATTTTAATATTGAAGAGTATTTCACTTTCTTTGGTCATAGGAACAACATGAATTTGTACATGAGGCAGATGCAGAGCCAGAGCGACTCGAGTATCGCCACGAGGCGAAAAACGGTGTCCCCTCTCTCTGGTCAGTCTCACCTGAGGAAAGGAAGGAGAGAGCAGGGACCATGTCTCTCTCCCCCCGCTAAGATTTGTGGTTCAACTGGGAACTCGGAAACAAACAAGGTCGAACCATGATGTCAGTGATCTTCAGGTCAGAAAGTCGGAGCTCGAGAAAAAGGCCAGAGTTCCCGACTTGGAATTCCGAGTTTGATGATGATCTGAGATAATTTTGTCCCGAGTTTCCCAGTTGTCTTGAACACTCAGAAGTCTGAGATTTCCCAGTTCCGAGTTCCCAGTTGTTTTGAATGTGGCATAATGCTATGTTCAAAACAACTGGGAACTTGGAAATCTTAGACTTCCGAGCGATCAAGGCAACTGGAAACTCAGAGAAAAACGAGATCCAACTGGGAAAAATTGCTTTAAACAGTCATCCAAGACACAAATATTTGTGTAAACTCTACATAGTTGTGTTCTGTTGCTGTCACCGAGTAGGCTGATACCTCATTTCATGGGTGCACAATCTGTAGCTTAGGCTGTACAGTCCAATATGAATGTTAAACAGGCACAATAGGCTGTATAGTGAGCTGATTTCCCACAGTTAACGTTCCCCAATAAGAGCTAAGACGCTAATACTTGTGTAAACTCTTAACAGTTGTGTTCTGTGGGTGTCACCGAGTAGACTGAGACACCATTTCATAGGTGCACAATCCATAGGTTAGGCTGTACAGTGTATATAAGTATGCCCCCAATGCAATTCTGAATTGCAATTATTTATATTATTTATATAACAACATTCCAACCTTTTTTTGTTGCATTATCTAGACCAATTGTGCCATGATGATACTATTTTTATCTGTTTGAATCAATTTCAATCAGGGTCCTTTAATTTGATGGCAAACAGCTGATTTCAATATTGTTTCTCACACTAATGTTGTTCACGACACACACATCTCGGCCTCAGCTCAAAACACAAAAACTGATTGGTGGAATGTTGACTATTTGCTCATCTCAAAGTTGGACCCTTGGGTGGAACAAACATGAACTCACTCATCTGCCGTATTTAAATCAGTTTAAGTGCATATTATTTTAATGACAAAGATTTGAAAGAGATAATACAATTGTTTTATAAAAGGAGACTTTTTAACTCAAGTAAGTTGGTTTCTTGCCCCCCCTCCCCTCCATGCAAATGTGGCATGCAGTCAGCTCAATGTTACTCGCTAGTACTACTGCTAAGCCTCATCAATAATGTCTGCTCTGCACTTTATGCAAATACTAAACAAATGAAGCGCTAGACCAAATTGAAACTAAAGCCTAATATTGAGCATACCAATGAAACCATGTTTCTTTTTACTTCTTTATGACCAATTGTAAGGTGAAATACATTGATTTGATGATGCACCATGGTCAGGTTGATTATCTATTTTTGTGAGTGGTATCGACCTCTGAGTAAGGTGGTGGTCAATATTTTCCATCTTTCAGACGAGACCTCCAAATTAAAATCTGTTCTGACTCTTTTAGGGCCAGTTTTCCAGAGCATTGCTGGACTTGAAAGCCCTTGACACCCCTGATACCATATTTGCTTAAGTGTCCCTAGCTTGTTGGCTCCACTGCAACGCTTTCCTGTTCAAATAAAGGTGCATAAAAACATCTGCAATTGCAAGTGGGGTTCCCGAGTGGCGCAGCGGTCTAAAGCATTGCCTCTCAGTGCTTGAGGCGTCACTACAGACCCTTGTTAGATTCCAGGCTGTATCACAAATGGCCGTGATTGGGAGTCCCATAGAGCGGCACATACTTGGCCAGGTATCGTCTGGGTTAGAGTTTGGCTGGGGTAGGCCGTCATTGTAAATAAGAATTTGTTCTTAAGTATCTTGCCTAGTTAAATAAATAAATAAAAATTGCCATTGTAATATTCACTGCTGGGATAAAGCCTACAGCCTTGGTATATCCCACAAGCTCTTAGTATACTTAGTCATATAGTTAGTTATTGATGAGCACTACTTACATTTTGTTTGTTTGATAGATTGCGCTAAGATCTTATTCCAATAATCTTTCCTTAGTCAGAAGTGCAGCAGTTTTAGCCAACCGCAATCATAGCTGGCAGGGCATGCAAACCATTACAGACTACAAAGGGAAGCACAGCCAAGAGCTTCCCAGTGACACGAGCCTACCGGACAAGCTAAACTACTTCTATGCTCACTTCGAGGCAAATAACACTGAAACATGCATGAGAGCACCAGCTGTACCGGAAGACTGTGTGATCTCGGTCTCTGCAGCCGATGTGAGTAAGACCTTTAGACAGGTCAACATTCACAAGGCCGCAGGGCCAGACGGATTACCAGGACGTGTACTGCGAGCATGCGCTGACCAACTAGCAAGTGTCTTCACTGACATTTTCAACCTCTGCTTGTCCGAGTCTGTAATACCAACATGTTTTAAGCAGACCACCATAGTGCCTGTGCCCAAGAACGCTAAGGTAACCTGCTTAAATGACTCCCGACCCGTAGCACTCACGTCTGTAGCCATGAAGTGCTTTGAAAGGCTGGTCATGGCTCACATCAACACCATCATCCCAGAAACCCTAAACCCACTCCAATTTGCATCCGGCCCAACAGATCCACAGATGATGTAATCTCTATTGCACTCCGCACTGCCCTTTCCCACCTGGACAAAAGGAACATCTATGTGAGAATGCTATTCATTGACTACAGCTCAGCGTTCAACACCATAGTACCCTCAAAGCTCATCAATTTTTATTTTTTATTTTTTTTATTTAACCTTTATTTAACCAGGTGGGCAAATTGAGAACACGTTCTCATTTACAATTGCGACCTGGCCAAGATAAAGCAAAGCAGTTCGACACATACAACAACACATAGTTACACATGGAGTAAGACAAACATATAGTCAATAATACAGTGAGAAAAATAAGTCTATATACAATGAGAGCAAGTGAGGTGAGATAAGGGAGGTGAAGGCAAACAAATATATGTATAAATAAATAAAAATATAAAAAGGCCATGGAGGCGAAGTGAATACAACACAGCAAGTAAAATAAAAACTAAAAAACACTGGAATGGTTGGTTTGCAGTGGAAGAAAGTGCAAAGTAGAGACAGAGATGATGGGGTGCAAAGGAGCAAAATAAATTAATAAATAAATACAGTAGGTAAAGAGGTAGTTGTTTGGGCTAAATTGTAGATGGGTTATGTACAGGTGCAGTAATCTATGAGCTGCTCTGACAGCTGGTGCTTAAAGCTAGTGAGGGAGATAATTGTTTCCAGTTTCAGAGATTTTTGTAGTTCGTTCCAGTCATTGGCAGCAGAGAACTGGAAGGAGAGGCGTCCAAAGGAAGAATTGGTTTTGGGGGTGACTAGAGAGATATACCTGCTGGAGCGCGTGCTACAGGTAGGTGCTGCTATGGTGACCAGCGAGCTGAGATAAGGGGGGACTTTACCTAGCAGGGTCTTGTAGATGACCTGGAACCAGTGGGTTTGGCGACGAGTATGAAGCGAGGGCCAGCCAACGAGAGTGTACAGGTCGCAGTGGTGGGTAGTATATGGGGCTTTGGTGACAAAACGGATGGCACTGTGATAGACTGCATCCAATTTATTGAGTAGGGTTTTGGAGGCTATTTTGTAAATGACATCACCGAAGTCGAGGATTGGTAGGATGGTCAGTTTTACAAGGGTATGTTTGGCAGCATGAGTAAAGGATGCTTTGTTGCGGAATAGGAAGCCAATTCTAGATTTGACTTTGGATTGGAGATGTTTGATGTGAGTCTGGAAGGAGAGTTTACAGTCTAACCAGACACCTAGGTATTTGTAGTTGTCCACATATTCTAAGTCAGAGCCGTCCAAAGTAGTGATGTTGGACAGGCGGGCAGGAGCAGGCAGCGATCGGTTGAAGAGCATGCATTTAGTTTTACTTGTATTTAAGAGCAGTTGGAGGCCACGGAAGGAGAGTTGTATGGCATTGAAGCTCGCCTGGAGGGTTGTTAACACAGTGTCAAAAGAAGGGCCAGAAGTATACAGAATAGTGTCGTCTGCGTAGAGGTGGATCAGAGAATCACCAGCAGCAAGAGCGACATCATTGATGTATACAGAGAAGAGAGTCGGTCCAAGAATTGAACCCTGTGGCACCCCCATAGAGACTGCCAGAGGCCCGGACAACAGACCCTCCGATTTGACACACTGAACTCGATCAGAGAAGTAGTTGGTGAACCAGGCGAGGCAATCATTAGAGAAACCAAGGCTGTCGAGTCTGCCGATGAGGATGTGGTGATTGACAGAGTCAAAAGCCTTGGCCAGGTCAATGAATACGGCTGCACAGTATTGTTTCCTATCGATGGCGGTTACGATATCGTTTATGACCTTGAGTGTGGCTGAGGTGCACCCATGACCAGCTCTGAAACCAGATTGCATAGCGGAGAAGGTGTGG
This sequence comes from Salvelinus alpinus, assembly GCF_045679555.1. Taxonomy (NCBI): domain Eukaryota; kingdom Metazoa; phylum Chordata; class Actinopteri; order Salmoniformes; family Salmonidae; genus Salvelinus; species Salvelinus alpinus. The sequence continues at coordinate 50,040,954 of NC_092091.1, forward strand.
TGGGATTCGAAATGGTCGGTAATCTGTTTGTTGACTTGGCTTTCGAAGACCTTAGAAAGGCAGGGTAGGATAGATATAGGTCTGTAGCAGTTAGGGTCAAGAGTGTCCCCCCCTTTGAAGAGGGGGATAACCGCAGCTGCTTTCCAATCTTTGGGGATCTCAGACGACACGAAAGAGAGGTTGAAGAGGCTAGTAATAGGGGTGGCAACAATTTCAGCAGATAGTTTTAGAAAGAAAGGGTCCAGATTATCTAGCCCGGCTGATTTGTAAGGGTCCAGATTTTGCAGCTCATTTAGAACATCAGCTGACTGTATTTGGGAGAAAGAGAAATGGGGAAGGCTTGGGCGAGTAGCAGAGGGGAGGGCAGTGCTGTTGTCCGGGGTAGGGTTAGCCAGGTGGAAAGCATGGCCAGCCGTAGAAAAATGCTTATTGAAATTCTCAATTATAGTGGATTTGTCGGTGGTGACAGTGTTTCCTATCTTCAGAGCGGTTGGAAGCTGGGAGGAGGTGTTCTTATTCTCCATGGACTTTACGGTGTCCCAGAACTTTTTTGAATTTGTGTTGCAGGAAGCAAATTTCTGCTTGAAAAAGCTAGCCTTGGCTGTTCTAACTGCCTGTGTATAATGGTTTCTGGCTTCCCTGAAAAGTTGCATATCACGGGGGCTGTTCGATGCTAATGCAGAACGCCATAGGATGTTTTTCTGTTGGTTAAGGGCAGTCAGGTCAGGAGAGAACCAAGGGCTATATCTGTTCCTGGTTCTAAATTTCTTGAATGGGGCATGCTTATTCAAATAAGCAATAAGCTAAGGACCCTGGGACTAAACACCTCCCTCTGCAACTGGATCCTGGACTTCCTGACGGGCCGCCCCCAGGTGGTAAGGGTAGGTAACAACACATCCGCCACGCTGATCCTCAACACAGGGGCCCCTCAGGGGTGCATGCTCAGCCCCCTCCTGTACTCCCTGTTCACTCATGACTGCACGGCCAGGCACGACTCCAACACCATCATTAAAGTTGACGATGACACAACAGTGGTAGACCTCGTCACCGACAACAACGAGACAGCCTATAGGGAGGAGGTCAGAGACCTGACCGCGTGGCGCCAGGACAACAACCTCTCCCTCAACGGGATCAAGACAAAGGAGATGATTGTGGACTACAGAAAAAAGAGGACCAAGCACGCCCCCATTCTCATCAGCAGGGCTGCAGTGGAGCAGGTTGACTCCAGCCACCCTAGTCATAGACTGTTCTCGCTGCTACCACATGGCAAACGGTACCGGAGCGCCAAGTCTAGGTCCAATAGGCTTTTAAACAACTTCTACCCCAAGCCATAAGACTCCTGAACATCTAGTCAAATGGCTACCCAGACTATTCACATTGCACCCCCCCCCCCCCTTCTCCATATCACTGCCACTCTCTGTTGTCATCTATGCATAGTCACTTTAATTAACTCTACCTACATGTACATACTGCCTCAACTAACAGACTCTGTACCAGCACCCCCCTGTATATATTGTTATTTTTTTTACTGCTCCTCTTTAAATACTGTTACTTTTATCTCTTATTCTTATCCGTATTTTTTTAAACTGCACTGTAGGTTAGGGGCTTGTAAGTAAGCATTTCATTGTAAGGTCTACCTACACCTGTTGTCTTCGCCGCATGTGACTAATACAATTTGATTTGATTTGATTCGAGGTGAAATTGTGAACCAATGAGAAATCTTTATGCAAAACTGTGGCTGTCGTTTGGGAGGTGCCTGCAACACGGATCCAATTACGATCTGTATTTTGCGTCAAAGGGTGGGGGCTCAAAGCTGTGCGTTTTAATACTACTATGAGTCTGCGTCCATGACCACACGGAATTGAAATGGCGGAGACAACAGATAGAATGGAGGTAAGCGCAACGGTGTGGTCGAATACATTTTAAACATCATATTTGTTTCTGTAGGTTAAAATCTAAGTATTTTCACTAAGCTAAAGTAACTATATGTCCAATGGCACTGTAGGCCTCGGAGCCTGCTAGTTGGCTAGTTCAGAGAACACACGCACTTCACTATCAAAGCATCCATTTTAGCCAGGCACCATATAACGTATACTGCAAGGCTCATTCATTTGTCGCCACGTTTGCTAGTACAGCAAACTCTTACTATGTATACGCGGTTGTCATGTAATTATAGTTTCTGAATTATTAATGCAATTGGGAAATTGAATACTAATGACAGAAGTATATGTTGTGATATAATCATTATCAAGCCATCGCTAGCTCGTGTTTCGGGTAGAGCCCGCATGGGTGCCAGGTTAGTAATGCTAACTAGCATTTCACAAGGCACATCTGGCACTTTGCTGGCATTTGATTTATGTAGCCCAAGTTCCGTTTTAATCCAATTACGTGTCGATAACTAAATAAATGTAATAATTGTTAGACATTGGTTTTAGCTCTAAATTGTGCTACTTTCGTTAACCTAACCGGCAGCCCGGGAGGATTTAGACGCCACTGTTTTAGCTAGGTAACTTTGTGGCCAGCCAATTCCTTGAATAAGGCATGGCCCATTTAATTAGGGGAGCTCGCAAGTAACGTTCTTATGTTCAGCGCGCTCCATTCGGTTACCAAATCGTTTTCTACGTTTATTTGCTGGCCCAACTTTACGTCTGTCAGTGAAGGCCTAAATCACCATGTGCTTTCTCTCCCTTTGTGCTCGGAGAAAAGGAGAGCTTCATGCACTACACTGAACTTGGGCACAACTACGTGAATTTAACACCGCACACCCGTACTCCCAAATGTAACTAAATATTTGGAAGAGTTGTCCTATGAACATTAAATGTTACACGTTTTGAGCAACTTAAAGAACTGAACACAATTCACATCTCGAATTATTTTATCAGCTTATTTTGCCTGGCTATAACTGGTTTGGATGGAGAACCTTCATACATGTTCATTGTTGCCAGTCTGGTGCTGGTTGTGACTGTTATCTCTTTTGGTGAGATTTCTCAGGGGGAGAGCTCGGCCAAGCCAGCAGCAGAAGACATGACTTCTAAGGACTATTACTTTGACTCATACGCCCACTTCGGTATCCATGAGGTAGGTATATTTGAAAAATTGTGCTTGTCATACATTTACAGTTGAAGTCAGAAGTTTACATACACTAAGGTTGGAGTCATTAACTCGTTTTTCAACCACTCCACACATTTCTTGTTAACCACAAGTCGGTTAGGACATCTACTTTGTGCATGACACAACTGTTTACAGACAGATTATTTCACTTACAATTCACTGTATCACAATTCAAGTGGGTCAGAAGTTTACATAAACTAAGTTGACTGCCTTTAAACAGCGTGGAAAATTCCAGAAAATTATGTCATGGCTTTAGAAGCTTCTGATAGGCTAATTGACGTCAATTAGAGTACCTGTGGATGTATTTCAAGGCCTACCTTCAAACTCTGCCACTTTTCTTGACATTATGAGAAAATCAAAAGAAATCAGCCAAGACCTACAAGTCTGGTTCATCCTTGGGAGCAATTTCCAAACGCCTGAAGGTACCACGTTCATCTGTACAAACAATATTATGCAAGTATAAATACCATGGGACCACGCAGCTGTCATACCGCTCAGGAAGGAGACGTGTTCTGTCTCCTAGAGATGAATGTACTTTGGTGTGAAAAGTGCAAATCAATCCCAGAACAACAGCAAATGACGTTGTGACGATGCTGGAGGAAACGGGTACAAAAGTATCTATATCCAGAGTAAAACAAGGCCTATATCGACATAACCTGAAAGGTCGCTCAGCAAGGAAGAAGCCACTGCTCCAAAACCGCCATGAAAAAGTCAGAATAGGGTTTGCAACTGCACATGGGGACAAAGATCGTACTTTTTGGAGAAATGTCCTCTGGTCTGATGAGACAAAATAGAAATGTTTGGCCATAATGACCATCGTTATGTTTGGAGGAAAAAGGGGGAGCCTTGCAAGCCGAGGAACACCATCTCAACCGTGAAGCACGGGGGTGGCAGCATCATGTGGGGCTGCTTTGCTGCAGGAGGGACTGGTGCACTTCACAAAGTAGATGGCACCATGGGGGAGGAAATTATGTGAATATATTGAAGCAACATCTCAAGACATCAGTCAGGAAGTTATAGCTATGTTGCAAATGGGTCTTCCCAATGGATAATGACCCCAAGCATACTTCCAAAGTTGTAGCAAAATGGCTTGAGGACAACAGTCCATGTATTGGAGGGGCCATCACAATGCCCTGACCTCGATCCTATAGAAGATTTGTCAGCAGAACTGAAAAAGCGTGTGAGCAAGGAGGCCTACAAACCTGACTCAGTTACACCAGCTCTGTTTTTTATTTTACCGTTATTTTACCAGGTAAGTTGACTGAGAACACGTTCTCATTTGCAGCAACGACCTGGGGGATGAATGAGCCAATTGTAAACTGGGGATTATTAGGTGACCGTGATGGTTGAGGGCCAGATTGGGAATTTAGCCAGGACACCGGGGTTAACACCCCTACTCTTACGATAAGTGCCATGGGATCTTTAATGACCTCAGAGAGTCAGGACACCCGTTTAACGTCCCATCCGAAAGACGGCACCCTACACAGAGCAGTGTCCCCAATCACTGCCCTGGGGCATTGGGATCTTTGTTTAGACCAGAGGAAAGAGTGCCTCCTACTGGCCCTCCAACACCACTTCCAGCAGCACCTGGTCTCCCATCCAGGGACTGACCAGGACCAACCCTGCTTAGCTTCAGAAGCAAGCCAGCAGTGGTATGCAGGGTGGTATGCTGCTGGCATACCAGGAGGAATCTGTCAGGAGGAATGGGCCAAAATTCACCCAACCTATTTTGGGAAGCTTGTGGAAGGCTACCTGACACGTTTGACCCAAGTTAAACAATTTAAAGGCACTGTTACCAAATACTAATTGAGTTTTTGTAAACTTCTAACCCACTGGAAATGTGATGAAAGATATATAAAAGCTATTCTGACATTTCACGTTCTTAAAATGAGGTGGTGATCCTAACTGACCTAAAACAGGGATTTTTTTTACTAGGATTGAATGTCAGGAATTGTGAAACTGAGTTTAAATGTATTTGACTAAGTTGTATTTAAACTGCTGTCTTCAAATGTTTATTTGGTGAGAATTGGTGCCACAACAAATGGTTGAAATGTGGAGACTCCTGTCACAGTGCTTTATACTGAATTGTGGTCAGCACATCTGTGCCAAAATACAATGGGGCTAATAATAGAGGCTTCGATGGTTTGTACATTGTCAAATGTTCAGTCATGTATACATCCCAGTTGGAGTGACTCAACTAGGTAAGTGTTGCCTTAACTAATGTTCCTCGTGTCCTGCTCTGTAGGAGATGCTGAAAGATGAGGTGCGCACCCTGACCTACCGGAACTCAATGTTGCACAACAAGCACCTGTTCAAGGACAAGGTGGTGTTGGATGTGGGCAGTGGGACTGGCATCCTCTGCATGTTTGCAGCCAAAGCTGGAGCCAAGAAGGTCATAGGTGTAAGTACCCCCACCTTGTTTGCATATGGAGAAGAGACTCAAACATACACAACTCATTTACTGCCATGCACTGTCAATAGTCTGTAGTACGTTTATAACTTGTGATACAGCTTCACCATTCTATATGCGACATTCCCCATTGTCGTACCATATTGTGTAAGGCACACCTGTTCTTAATCTGGCACAGATGTGACTGCTTTGCATCAAGACCTGTTTTATTTGCTTAATCATAATGAACATAGAAAGCCCATGAATTGCCAGTGGACTTCAATTCCCTTGATGGGTGCACTAAAGGATACCATGGTTCTTGTTAGTTGTCATTACCCAAAGGCCTGCTGTCTAACCCTCGCTTCTGTGTTTTCAGATTGAGTGCAGCAGTATTTCTGACTATGCCGTGAAGATCGTCAAGGCCAACAAAATGGACCACAGTAAGTCAGTACTTTTCCCCTGCCACTTCAGTTTTAGGTCACCCCTATCTTTCACAATGCTTCAACCTGGCTTGAAACAATGTTGTGGCTATTTAGTTGTAACTCATCCTTCTCCTTCAGTTGTGACCATCATCAAGGGGAAGGTGGAGGAGGTGGACCTTCCTGTAGAGGGAGTGGACATCATCATCTCAGAGTGGATGGGCTACTGCCTCTTCTATGAGTCCATGCTCAACACTGTCATCTACGCCAGGGACAAGTGGCTGGTATGTTCCTGTCTGTATATTTAATTAGTACATTATGGAATAGACTTAAATGCTTGTTTGAGTGTCTTAATTGCCATCTTTCCCTATACTGGAATTTTCAGGTACAAGTGGCATGTGTTAAACTCTGTTTGACGGTATACCAATTCTTTTAGGAGATTCAGTTCCTGGCTTGCTGTGGAATTGCCCATAAAGTAAAACTCATTCCAGTGGATCTCGCCAGTGCCATGCTAGGGTGATTTATTGGGAACATTTCAGCTATAGCACTGGTTTAAACTCAACTGTTGTCCATACCATGGATAAGTGTGTCCTGTAACAATATTCAGTCTGATCAAATTATGCATTTGTGAAGTGTTTTAGATTATTGTTAGACTTTGTCTGGAGTTGGCTTCCCTCTTTTGGAGGCTCAACGCCCCTTGCAGACTGATGCATGCACACCACCAGCAGTCATTGTGCCATGATTCCACACAGCTGCAACTAAACGTCAGGCCTCTGAATAGCCTGCTAATCTGTCATTCCTAAGTGTATTAACCTGCCATGTTCTTTTTCCCTTTCTGTCTCCCAGAAACCAGAGGGCCTGATTTTCCCAGACAGGGCTACCCTGTACGTCACAGCCATTGAGGACAGGCAGTACAAGGACTACAAAATCCACTGTGAGAATTCCTCTAAATTTTGGGGTAATGTAGTTGGTGTGATTTGGCCAGCGTTGTATCCATGTTTTTGGTTGGAGATGAGCTAGTCAGGGGACTTGAGTGTCAGATTGGATTGTGTGGTCAAGGACTGTCATGGCCCTTATTGAACAGATTCAGCTAACTCTTAAGCTTGAGTGTCATTGGAGCCAAAAGCTACTTTTAATGACTGTCATCAGCAATTTGGGAAATAACATTTACTTGTACTGTGCTTGTATTAAGATCACTTTATTTGTCAATTGCACGCAAGGTCACAAATTTAACTCACCTTTAACCTAACCCCTCCGAAAGATATGTTTTGGAGATGTGCGGCGGGATGCCGCACTGGGGGCCGGGGAGTTAAGTGCCTTGTGCAATGGTGTCTGATTTGATACTAGCTATCCTTACTGCTAGGCTACCTGCCACCCCTGTAATAGTTAGCCATAATGCTGATCTAGCTAGCTAACTAGTCTGGACTTTGAAGTGTGCATTTCTAGACCTAGCAAAGCTTTCATTTTACTTCAAAGAACAATGCCTGGATGACAATTTAATATTAAGTTACTTTCTAAACTAGCCGTCTGCCCAGTTGTGGTGGTAAACCCCTATTTCTTCTCTGTAACAGGGTGGGAGAACGTGTACGGCTTCGATATGTCCTGCATCAAGGAGGTGGCCATCAAGGAGCCCCTAGTGGATGTGGTGGACCCCAAACAGCTGGTCAGCAGCGCCTGCCTCATCAAGGTGAGTCAATCACACTCAGAAGCCTCCCCAATAGTTCTGTGACCCCCCCCCCTCCCAACTTGGAATCTGGTTACTTGACTGATGCTACTGTGACATTTTGTATCGGCACCATATCTCCAGTTCTTCCCACCAGTTCAAACAGAGGATTTTGCCTTGTCATCTGAGTCTCCCCCCTCTCTACATTGTCCCCAGGAGGTGGACATCTACACGGTGAAGATCGACGACCTGTCCTTCACCTCGCCATTCTGCCTGCAGGTGAAGAGGAATGATTACATTCACGCCCTCGTCACCTACTTCAACATCGAGTTCACGCGCTGTCACAAGAGGACGGGCTTCTCCACCAGTGAGTCTTTAGGGCCCCCCGTAAACCGCCTGCACTACAATAATAGATTTGTTCACCGAATCCTCATAAATTAAGTCTATGGTAAATGACAGCACTTATACGTTTGACTCTTTTTTTAAGGGCTATATTTTTTTCTGTTACGTGAAGTCATATTAGACTTGTCCCGTTTCTCCTCTCCTCAGGTCCAGAGTCCCCCTACACCCACTGGAAGCAGACTGTATTCTACCTTGACGACTACCTGACTGTGAAGACTGGAGAGGAGATTTTCGGCAACATCAACATGAAGCCCAATGTCAAAAACAATGTAAGAAAGAGGAAAAACCTTACAGTCTTAAGTTTGTTGGGATACCTTTTAGTCTCCAAGCCCACCCTTATTTTACCTTCCGTTGGTTTGACTGTCTTGTAAGGCTGGGTGTTTACCCTTTTCCTGGGTATAATTTTCCAAACCTAGAAATGATTAATCTTCTGTTCTGTGGTTTAAAGCTGGGAGTTTATCCAGTGTCCACTCTTTTAACCTGTTTCTGTATGTCTGTTTCGCTTACAGAGAGACCTCGACTTCACAGTTGACATAGACTTCAAGGGTCAGCTCTGTGAGGTGTCCAAGACCTCAGAGTACAGAATGCGTTAGGTGCCCCCTTTTCCCACACCTCGTGTGTTTTGTGAAAGGGGGAGTGCTGAAGGAAGAGCAGCGGTCAGTGTGTGTCTGTATGATCACTTAATTCTCATCCTCCAAAACTAGTACTCTTAAGCAATGTTTGAAATATTATGTTTTGCTTTCTTGTAACGTTTAATCAGATGTTCTGAGGTTTAAAACAACCAGTGGAAAGACATGGCCACTCATTGTGCAATAGTCATTGAAATGTTTTTTTTGTTTATTTTATTATACACACATGTGCTTATGTCTATGTTCAGCTCGTGATCTTAGCCTGTGCTTACACTCAAAGCGTGCACACACACACACACACACGCTGACCCCCTCACCTGCCTGTACATAGTGTTATTGTTCAGTCATTTTGGCCTCTCTTACAGTCCTGGATCTTGTTGGCTTGGCAGAACCCCCCCCCCCCCCCCCCATTTTCATAAGAAGTGCCTCCTGTGACTGGTTTCTGAACCCCCCCCCCCCCCCCGCGCCAGCCAATTAGATTGTCTAGTAGGGGGGGATGCAAGTCAGCCATTGGTGTATTAAAAAATTCAGATTGAGAGTAATTGGAGGAAATCCAATTACAATTGTAGCTGTGATATCATGACATGGAGCCTGCCTCAAGATGAGCTGAGTGGCCCCATGAATCATGTCTGATTGGGTAGCTCTGTGCTGATGACCTTGCACAAGACTGACCGTAAGCGGTTTGTTCTCATCCAGCAGGTGGGGGTGATGTAGTCTAACCATGAATCAGTTATAATTCCCCCCTCATTCAGATTGGTCTTTGCTGAACCTGTTCAAGCAATCAGAATTCATAAGAGCCCCCTAAGAAAAGCAAACAATGTTTTGATTAGAGGGGAGTTCAGCCCTGTGTACCTTAGTGCTAGACCTGGATGGCTGGTTTATTGGGACCACAGCAAAGTGTCCACTCTTCCCAGTGCAGGAGTAAACGAGATCCCTCTACCCTGTTGTCATCGCCTGGATTCCGTAGCATTGGTTTAGCCGCTCCCAGGGACCCTTGTCTGTCTGGTTTGCCCTCTAGCGCAAAGTGGAGCACTTAAATCTGAAATGTGTGCCAGTATAGCCAGACCGCCAGCCAGAAGGGGCAGATGTCTACCTCTGAGATTGGTTATCACCAGTTGGCTATGCAGGGTAGAGATGGGTCAGACCAGACTGTTTCATGTTATGTCTTTTTGGCCTTGCTGCTTCATGCGGCTTGAGTGCGGACCATCACACTTTTTAAATTTTTTATTTATCTTTTTCAAAAATAAAGTAAAACGGGAAAATATATTTTGTCTTTCTTTACACTTCTGTTCAGAATATTTAATGGTTCATGTCTTTATGGCAATTGGAATAGAGTTGGCTCTGAAGAAACCATTCATAAATAGAGGACACATGGCCAGTGTTGCTTAAACATGTCAGGGTTTGTGTACTCCCTTATTAATAAACTACTTGGCTTATCAGAGTCCATTTGTCATCAAAACAGTGGGGACTGTTTGAAAATAAATAGGGTTAGGTTTGTGTTAATGATATGCAACAGTCTTTTAAGCAGTGGATGTCTCGACAATCTGCTATACGAAACAAACTCAACAATTTCAAAGATTTTACTGAGTTACAGCTCAGAAGGAAATCAGTCAATTGAAATAAATGTTAGGCCTTAGTCTATGGATTTCACATGACTGGGCAGGGGTGCAACAATGGGTGGGCCTGGGAGTGCACAAACCAACCCACTAGCCAATCAGAATGAGCCCCCCCCCCCCCCCCCCCACACAAGCTTTATTACAGACGAATACTCCTCGGCAACCCCCCACCCCCAAACAACCACAATTCAATAATAACAAATGGTAAAACGAGTTTTGACTTTTGAACAATATACATACATCACATTTGGTCAGTAAATTCATAAAAGTGTGCAAGCGAACGAGCTGCGACGAGATAGGCCTATTCATTCAGCACTTTCAAAACTGAGACCGACAGATGTTCAGAAATTCAGCAAGATGTTGGGGCTTTAACTTTACTCTTAAGTTACCACAGACTCGCTTAGCTTACCATTTGCAGTATTTTAGACCACATAGGCCTTATACAACATGGTTACAGACCCAACAACATATAGTATCCCCTCAAGAAGAAAAACACAAAGTAAGCAAAACAAATAATTCCAATATTGCCTAAAATGATTAAGATACTGAGATAGACCTATAGTATATAATCAATAGGCCTATATCAATTGAAGTACAAACTATGGCTTAAAGGAATGATGAGCGGATAAGTGGCAATCTGTAATTTTTATTAAGTCCTTCATGCGTGAGCTAAGACCGAGGGTAGTCAACTATTTGTTCAGCACTTTTGTAATGTACAGCGGCAGAATAAAGAACATGGGTTGTTCTAAAAGTATTCTCCCTGTACACAAGTCAGAACCATATAAATAAAGGGCATATAAAAAAACAATGCTCTTACAATATTCAATAACATGAGAAATGCACCACATAGTAGGCTAAGTTATAAGGGGGAAAGTTACCAAATGGTGAGGCATACATACATACATACAACATACATTTAGTATTACTTTCTTAGCTACAGTATACATCTCCCTGGCATATTATGTAATTTACTTAGTCATCAAAATCTGGCATTCTCTGGATTTATGGAGATTTCAAGACAACTGGGAAGATAGAATCATGGCGTCAGTTATCTTCAGGTCGGAGCTCTAGAAAGAGGCCAGAGTTCCTGACTTGGAATTCCGTGTTGGATGACTGTTCAAAACCTATTTTCCCAGTCGGAGCTCATTTTCATTGTTCCCAGTTGTCTTGAACTCACTGAAGTCTGAGATTTCTCAGTTCCGAGTGTCCAGTTTTGTAGGCGGCAAAAGTCATGCTGGATTGACAGTGTAACGGATGTGAAATGGCTAGTTAGTTAGCGGTGCTGCGCGCTAATAGCATTTCAATCGGTGACGTCACTCGCTTTGAGACCCTGAAGTAGTGGTTCCCCTTGCTCTGCAAGGGCCGCGGCTTTTGTGGAGCGATGGGTAACGACGCTTCGTGGGTGACTGTTGTTGTGTGCAGAGGGTCCCTGGTTTGCGCCCGACGTCGGGGCGAGGGGACGAACTAAAGTTATACTGTTACAACAGCATGGCCAATGTATTCAACCTTTTCTGGCCCATGGTGTTGCGTGTGAATGTGTATTTTAAGCTTGGAAAATAGACCCTTAAACCCAGACTTCGACCACAAACCCTCTCCACTGAATAGCAGGCAGTGGAAGCAAAATAGTGATTGCTTTACATCGCTTGCAGTTAGCCGCTGATTCCTTCTAAACCACTCATTGTTGAATTTGTGATTTCCAACTTGTGTAATGTTTATGGCGAGAGCACCGATTAAGTTTTATCTATGATTTCTCTTCATATGACAAGGATTGAAAAGGATTTGCCAGTAGATTGTCAACATGATTCATGACAATGACTGCTTGTCTAGCTTGCTAGCTAAGATTGTGAAAGTATGATGTTGACATGATCAGCCAAAGCCCGGACTTGAACCCAATCAACCTGAAAATAGCTGTGCAGCGACCCTCTCCATCCAACCTGACAGAGCTTGAGAGGATCTGCAGAGAAGAATGGGAGGAACTTCCCAAATACAGGTGTGCCAAGCTTGTAGCGTCATACCCCAAAACACTTGAGGCTGTAAAAGCTGCCAAAGGCGCTTCAAAAAAGTACTGAGTAAAGGGTCTGAATACTTATGTAAATGTGATATTTCATGTAATGAAAATTAGCAAAAATGTCAAAACTGTTGTAAATAAGAATTTATTCTTAACTGACTTGCCTAGTTTAATAAAGGTTAAATAAATACAATAAAATAATGAGGAGAAAAACAACTATTTAATCCATTTTAGAATAAGGCTGTAAAGTAACAAAATCTGGGAAAAGTCAAGGGGTTTGAATACTTTCCGAATGCACTGCAGATATACAGTATCAGTCAAAAGTTTGAACACTCCTACTCAAGGGTTTTTATCTTTTACTATTTTCTACATTGTAGAATAATAGTGAAGACATCAAAACTATGAAATAGCACATGGAATCATGTAATAACCAAAAAGTGTTAAAAAAAATCAAAGTATATTTTATATTTCAGATTCTTCAAATAGCCACCCTTTGCCTTGAGGACAGCTTTGCACACTCTTGGCATTCTCGCAAACAGCTTCACCTGGAATGCTTTTCCAAAAGTCTTGGAGTTCCCACATATGCTGAGTATTTGTTGGCTGCTTTTTCTTCACTCTGCAGTCCAACTAATCCCAAACCATCTCAATTGGGTTGAGGTCGGGTGATTGTGGAGGCCAGATCATCTGATGCAGCACGCCATCACTCTCCTTCTTGGTCAAATAGAACTTACACAGCCTGGAGGTGTGTTGGATCATTGTCCTGTTGAAAAACAAATGATAGTCCCACTAAGCGCAAACCAGATGGGATGGCGTATTGCTGCAGAATTCTGTGGTAGCCATGCTGGTTAAGTGTGCCTTGAATTCTAAATATATCACTGTCAGTGTCACCAGCAAAGCACCATCACACCTCCTCCTCCATGCTTCACGGTGGGAACATGTAGAGATCATCCGTTCATCAACTCTGCGTCTCACAGCGGTTGGGATCAAAAATCTCAAATTTGGACTCATCAGACCAAAGGACAGATTTCCACCGGTCTAATGTTCATTGCTTGTGTTTCTTGGCCCAAGCAAGTCTCTTCTTATTTGTGTCCTTTAGTAGTGGTTTCTTTGCAGCAATTTGACCATGAAGGCCTGATTCACAAAGTCTCCTCTGAACAGTTGATGTTGATATGCGTCTGTTACTTGAACTCTGTGAGGCATTTATTTGGGCTCCAATCTGAGGCTGGTAACTTGAATGAACTTATCATCTGCAGCAGATGACTCTGGATCTTAACTCTGGGTCTTCCTTTCCTGTGGCGGTCCTCATGAGAGCCAGTTTCATCATAGCTTTTGATGGTTTTTGCGACTGCACTTGAAGAAACTTTCAAAGTATTTGACATTTACAGTATTGACTGACCTTCATGTCTTAAAGTAATGATGGACTCTTGTTTCTCTTTGCTAATTTGAGCTGTTCTTGCCATAATATGGACTTGGTCTTTTACCAAATAGGGCTATCTTCTGTATACTACCCCTACCTTGTCACAACACAACTGATTGACTCAAACACATTAAGGAAAGAAATTCCACAAATTAACTTTTTACAAGGCACACCTGTTAATTGAAATGCATTCCAGGTGACTACCTCATGAAGCTAATTGAGAGAGTGCCAAGAGTGTGCGATGCTGTCACCAAGGCAAAGGGTAGCTACTTCGGAGAATCTCAAATATAAAATATATACACTTTTTTGGTTACTACATGATTCCATATGTGTTATTTAATAGTTCTGATGTCTTCACTTTTATTCTGCAGAAAATAGTGAAAATAACGAAAAACCCTAGAAGGAGTAGGTGTGTCCAAACTTTTGACTGGTACTGTATATATACACTTCAAGAAAAGCAATTTTTTGTGCATTAAAATAACATCAAATTGATCAGAAATAAGGTGTAGACATTGTTAATGTTGTAAATGACTATTGTAGCTGGAAACAGCAGATTTTTTTATTGGAATATCTACATAGGCGTATTAGAGGCCCATTATCAGCAACCATCACTCCTGTGTTCCAATGGCACGTTGTGTTAGCTAATCCAAGTTTATCATATTAAAAGGCTAATTGATCATTAGAAAACACTTTTGCAATTAGATTAGCACAGCTGAAAACTGTTGTCCTGATTAAAGAAGCCATAAAACTCACCTTCTTTAGAATAGTTGAGTATCTGGAGCGTCAGCATTTGTGGGTTTGATTACAGGCTCAAAATGGCCAGAAACAAAGTCCAATGGCTTGATGGTAGCAGCTGTTAAGAAGCCTTTTGGACCTAGACTTGGCGCTCCGATACCGCTTGACGTGCGGTATCAGAGAGAACAGTCTATGACTAGGGTGGCTGGAGTCTAACAATTTTTACGGCCTTCCTCTGACACTGCCTGGTATAGAGGTCCTGGGTGGCAGGAAGCTTGGCCCCAGTGATGTACTGGGCCGTACGTACTATCCTCTGTAGTGCCTTGAGGTCGGAGACCGAGCATTTGCCATACCAGGCATTGATGCAACCAGTCAGGATGCTCTCGATGTTGCAGCTGTAGAACTTTTTGAGGATCTGAGGACCCATGCCAAATCTTTTCAGTCTCCTGGGGGAATAGGCTTTGTCATGCCCTCTTCACGACTGTCTTGGTGTGTTTGAACCATGATAGTTTGTTGGTGATGTGGACACCAAGGTACTCTCAACCTGCGCCACTACAGTCCGTCGATGAGAATGGTGGCGTGCTTGGTCCTCCTTTTCCTGTAGTCCACAATCATCTCCTTTGTCTTGATCACGTTGAGGGAGAGGTTGTTATCCTGGCACCACACAGCCAGGTCTCTGACCTCCTCCCTGTAGGCTGTCTCATCGTTGTCGGTGATCAGTCCTACCACTGTTGTGTCATCGGCAAACTTAATGATGGTGTTGGAGTCGTGCCTGGCCATGCAGTCGTGAGTGAACATGGAGTACAGGAGGGGACTGAGAACGCACCCATGAGGGGCCCCCGTGTTGAGGATCAGCATGGTGGATGTGTTGTTACCTACCCTTACCACCTGGGGGCAGCCCATCAGGAAGTCCAGGATCCAGTTGCAGAGGGAGGTGTTTAGTGATGAGCTTTGAGGGCACTATGGTGTTGAATGCTGAGCTGTAGTCAATGAACAGCATTCTCACATAGGTGTTCCATTTGTCCAGTCACTCAAGTCATAGACTGTTTTCTCTGCTACTGCATGGCAAGCGATCCCGGAACACCAAGTCTAGGACCAAAAGGCTCATTAACAGCTTCTACCCCCAAGCCATAAGACTGCTGCACAATTAATCAAATGGCTACCAGACTATTTACATTGACCCCCACCCCCATTTGTTTTGTACACTGCTGCTACTCGCTGTTTATTATCTATGCATAGTCAGTTCACCCCTACCTCCATGAACAAATTACCTCGACTAACCTGTACATTGACTCGGTGCCGGTATCCCCTTATATATGGCCTTGTTATTTTATTGTTACTTTTCATTATTTTTTACTTACAATTAGATTTCGTGCACCAGCTGTTGTTTACAAATATACACAGACCGCCACTCCTTGTCTTACCGGAGTCAGCTGTTCTATCTTGCCGATGCAGCGTAAAACCCGCCAGCTGTATGTTATTCATGTCGTCGTTCAGCCACGACTCGGTAAAACATAAGATATTGCCGTTTTTAACATCCTGTTGGTAGGAAATACGTGATCGTAGTTAGTCTATTTTGTTATCCAGTGATTGTACATGGCTAATAGGACTGATGGTAAAGGGAGATTACCCACTCGCCGTTGGATCCTTACAAGGCACCCCGACCTACGCCCCCGATATCTCCGTCTCTTTCTCCTTTCGAATGACGGGGATGAGGGCCTTGTTGGGTGTCTGAAGTAAATCCTTTGCCTCCGACTCGTTAAAGAAAAAATATTCCTCCAGTACGAGGTACGTAATCGCTGCTCTTTTCGGTCATAAGAGACGGTGGCAGAAATATTATGTATAAAATAAGTTACAAATAATGTGAAAAAACACACACAATTGGTTAAGAGACCGTAAAACCACAGCCATCTCACCCTGTGCAAGTATCAATATACTTGCACAGTACAGCTTGGGCTGGCATGACTGTGAAAGACCAATATGGTATTTATTATTTTAGGTCATTCAGAGTGTATGTTACTGTTGCTCATAGAATTTTTCACACAGGGCACTTTTTCTTTGCCGGGCGGGCCATTTGGATAATGTTTGGGGAAATTACAGTATATTCACTTCTCCAGGCACCACCACAGCACATCAAGAGACTATGACTGATTGCTTGGCCATATTCTCAGAATGCCCAGATATTAGATTTATGTCCCAATGTGGATTGAAGTATAGAATATTAGATATTTGTCAGCCTATGTGGACAACTATGGCTACAGGGTCTTGTACACTGATCTACTATGCCATGAATCTTGGTCATATATACTCTATGATACTCTCTTGCCTGAATTGACAACTTGTCTGGCCTGGATGGCCATATCATCTGAGTAGGTTAGAGTGCATATGACCCAAAGGGGGCTGGTGGGAGGAGCTATAGGAGGAAAGGCTCATATATATATTTGTTTCTTGTTTTCTTTCAGCCAACTTGACACAACTGTGGGAAGCATTGGAGTCAACATTGGCCAGTATCCCTGTGGAACGCTTTCGACACTTTGTAGAGTCCATACCCCAACGAATTAAGACTATTCTGAAGGCAAAAGAGGGTGCAACTCAATATTAGGAAGGTGTTCCTAATGTTTTGTGCACTATTTTTGCTAGCTATCCATCTGATTGATGAAGTAGAGAAAATGCCATAGTTCGCAAGATTGAAACTGCTGGGGGAAAGCTAGCTAACCTTTGCTGATGTTAACTTCCACCATCAGTCTGAGTTGAGTTCACCGTAGCTAAGTGGACTGTAGCTAGGTTTCTAGAAAATAACAACTAGCTATATAATTGTTAGTTATATTTTAAAGACTAGTTACTGATATTGAACACTTTTTGTCAAACTACTTTGTTCCCCTGCCTGTTTATAGATGAATTGGTGACTGAAAAATTTAGCAATATAAATGCCCCTCCTGATTTCACTGCATATAATTTGGGTGATTTGGCTTGTGCACATTTAGCTGAGTGTTTCATTAGTTAGCTAAGTTACTGACTGACTAGGCTTATTCTTATTCATGTTTTTGTTGTTGTTGCATTTCAGGTGGAGAGTGAGTGGGATCACAGAAAGCAGCATGCTGCTGACCGACCAGGGCCCATATTCATAAAGCATCTCAGAGTAGGAGTGGTGATTTAGGATCAGTTTTGCCTTCACACAGAGTATAAATACATTGACAAGGGGGAGCTGATCAGAGGTCACTATTCCTACTCTGAGACACTTTGTGGATATTGGTCCTGGAAGAAAGCTGTTGCCAACTTTGCACAGCAGTCGTTTCACCACAGTACCCTGGAGGTATTACAGTCAATGATTATTAACTGAATATTGTATGTAAATTGCAATATATTTGTTGTTGAAGTATAAAGACATGTTTCAAAACATGCTCGAAGGGTTGGTTGTCTCGAGGTTCCTCGGGTCTCCACCGAATTGGGTAGATCCGCTTTTAGTTTTTATGAGCCCCGCTGCTGGAACAATCTACAGATCTCGAAATTGGATGTTCTGGTGGCCACCCAGGCAGTTTAGTGTATTGATTGAAGACCTGGTAGCTGAGAGATGTAGATGTTATCTATGATTGTATTTTTGATTTGTGTATTGTAACTGTTGCTTGTATTCTATAAAATTTGTAAATTGTAAAATGCAGTGCTCCCTTGTAAAAGAGACCTTGGTCTCAATGGGACCCCCTGTTGAAATAAAGGTAAAATCAAAATAAATATATCAATGACACTTAAGAAAGGGTTGGATTTTCAGTAACGTGCAGTAAATGCTAACACGGCTTTTGTGATTACAGGTACATAATGTATTTATTATAATCTCCCTGTCAGGCTAATCAATGTATGCTGTGACATGGGCCTGGATGGTGAGACATCTTTTTCAAGCTGCCTGACGGAATACTGTGGCCTTCAGTGCTACCGGAAGCAGTACAGCAACACCCTCTCTCTCACAGCCATTCTGTCAACATGTATTCTTCCCATTGAACAATGGGGCAAATAGACAAAGTGAATATGTCAGTGCTTTCGCCTGTAGAAGTTTGTATGAATTGAATGGTCAAATTCATACAAACTTCTACGGGCGAAAGCACTGACTTATATTCACTTTGTCTATTTGTCCCATTCTTCAATCTTGACTGGGATATATATTTTAGTTCACACACCTGTGTGATGTGTCTGATATACAGTACCAGTCAAAAGTTTGGACACTTACTCATTCCAGGGTTTTTCTTTATTTTTACTATATTGTAGAATAATAGAAAATACATCAAAACTATGAATAACACATATGGAATCATGTAGTAACCAAAAAAGTGTTAAACAAAGATTCTTCAAAGTAGCCAACCTTTGCCTTGATGACAGCTTTGCACACTCTTAGCATTCTCTCAACCAGCTTCATGAGGTAGTTACCTGGAATGCATTTCAATTGTGTCTTTCCTTCTTAATGAGTTTGAGCCAATCAGTTTAGTTGTGACAATGTAGGTGTGGTATACAGAAGATAGCCCTATTTGGTAAAAGACCAAGTCCCTATTATGGCAAGAACAGCTCAAATTAACAAAGTGAAAAGACAGTCCATCATTACTTTGAGACATGAAGGTCAGTCAATATATAACATTTCAGGAACTTTGAACATTTCTTCAAGTACAGTTGTAAAAACCATCAAGCGCAACAATCAAACTGGATCTCATGAGGACCGCCACAGGGAAGGAAGACACAGAATTACCTCTGCTGCAGAGGATAAGTTCATTAGAGTTAACCGCACCTCAGAAATTGCAGCCCAAATAAATGCTTCACAGAGTTCAAGTAACAGACACATCTCAACATCAACTGTTCAGAGGAGACTGCGTGTTCTAGATGGTGCCGACAGAGGGGCACCTCGGTTCTAGTCCTTATGCAACTTTGCAGTATTTCGTTTTTTAATGTATTATTTCTCACATTGTTAGCCCAGAAAATGTGTTATTACATACAGCCGGGAAGAACTATTGGATATTAGAGCGACATCAACTTACTAGCACTATGGCCAGGAATACAACTTTCCCGAAGCGGATCCTTTGTCTGAACCACCCAGGGCATCTGAACTGATTCCAGAGGCTGACCCAAAACAACATCGCAGCAGAAGTGGGAGATGGGTCAGACTTCAGAGGCATGCACACCACCCACCGCTTCAGAGTATATTACTCGTTAATGTCCAGTCTGTAGATAATAAGGTAGACGAAATTAGGGCAAGAGTTGCTTTCCAGAGAGACATCAGGGATTGTAACGTACTCTGTTTCACGGAAACATGGCTCTCTCGGGATATGCTGTCGGGAGGCGGTACAGCCACCGGGATTCTTCGTGCGTCGCGCCGACAGAAATAAACATATCTCCGGGAAGAAGAAGGGCGGGGGTGTATGTTTCATGATTAACGACTCATGGTGTAATTGTAACAACATACAGGAACTCAAGTCCTTTTGTTCACCTGACCTAGAATTCCTCACAATCAAATGCCGACCGTATTATCTCCCAAGAGAATTCTCATCGGTTATTGTCACAGCTGTGTATATCACCCCTCAAGCCGATACCACAACGGCCCTCAAGGAACTTCACTGGACTTTTGCAAACTAGAAACCATATATCCTAAGGCTGCATTTATTGTAGCTGGGGATTTTAACAAAGCAAATTTGAGAACAAGGCTACCTAAATTCTATCAACATATTGATTGTAGAACTCGCGCTGGCAAAACTCTGCATCACTGCTACTCTAACTTCCGCGATGCATACAAAGCCCTCCCCCGCCCTCCCTTCGGCAAATCTGACCACAACTCCTTTTTGCTCCTCCCTTCCTATAGGCAGAAACTCAAATAGGATGTACCCGTGACAAGGACTACTCAACGCTGGTCTGACCAATCGAAATCCACGCTTCAAGATTGTTTTGATCACGCGGATTGGGACATGTTCCGGGTAGCCTAAGAGAATAATATCAATGTATACGCTGATTCGGTGCGTGAGTTCGTGCGTTTATACGGAAGTGCATAGGAGATGTTGTACCCACTGTGACTATTAAAAACTATCCTAACCAGAAACCGTTTATGGATGGCAGCATTTGCGCAACACTGAAAACGCGAACCACCACATTTAACCATGGAATGTTGACTGGCAATATGGCCGAATACAAACAGTGTAGTTATTCCATCCGCAAGGCAATCAAACAAGCAAAATGTCAGTATAGAGACAAAGTGGAGTCGCAATTCAACGGCCCAGACATGAGACGTAAATGGCAGGGTCTACAGACAATCACGGACTACAAAAAGAAAACCAGCCACGTCACGGACACCGACGTCTTGCTTCCAGACAGAGTATATACCTTCTTTGCCTGCTTTGAGGATAATACAGTGCCACCAAGGACTGTGGGCTCTCCTTCTCCGTGGCCGACATAAGTAAGACATTTAAACGCGTTAACACACGCAAGGCTGACGGCCCAGACAGCATCTCTAGCCGCGTCCTCAGAGCATGCGCAGACCAGCTGGCTGGTGTTTACAGACATATTCAATCTCTCCCTATCCCAGTCTTCTGTCTCCACATGCTTCAAGATGGCCACCATTCCTCCTGTACCCAAGGCGGCAAAGGTAACTGAACTAAATTACTATCGCCCCGTAGTACTCACTTCTGTCATCATGAAGTGCTTTGAGAGACTAGTCAAGGATCATATCACCTCTACCTTATCTGTCACTCTAGACCCACTTCAATTTGCGTACCACCCCAATAGGTCCACAGACAATGCAATCGCCATCACACTGCACACTGCCCTATCCCACCTGGACAAGAGATATACCTAAGTAAGAATGCTGTTCATTGACTACAGCTCAGCATTCAACACCATAGTACCCTCCAAGCTCATCATTAAGCTTGCGGCCCTGGGTCTCAACCCCGCCCTGTGCAAATGGGTCCTGGACTTCCTGATAGGCCGCCCCCAGGTGGTGAAGGTTGGAAACAGCATTTCCACTTCTCTGATCCTCAACACTGGGGCTCCACAAGGGTGCATGCTCAGCCCCCTCCTATACTCCCTGTTCACCCATGACTGCATGGCCATGCACGCCTCCAACTCAATCATTAAGTTTGCAGACGACACAACAGTAGTAGGCTTGATTACCCACAACGACGAGATAGCCTATAGGGAGAAGGTGAAGGCACTCGGAGTGTGGTGTCAGGAAAACATCCTCTCATTCAACGTCAACAAAACAAAGGAGATGATCGTGGACTTCATGAAACAGTAGAGGGAGCACGCCCCATCCACATCGAAGGGACGGCAGTGGAGAAGGTGGAAAGTTTTAAGTTCCTCGGCGTACACATCACGGAAAAACTGAAATGGTCCACCCACACAGACAGTGTGGTGAAGAATTCGCAACAGCGTCTCTTCTACCTCAGGAGGCTGAAGAAATTTGGTCACCTAAAACCCTCACAAACTTTTACAGATGCACAATTGAGAGTATCCTGTCGGGCTGCATCACCGCCTGGTACAGTAACTGCACCGCCCATAGCCACAGGGCTCTCCAGAGGGTGGTGCGGTCTGCACAATGCATCACCGGGTGCAAACTACCTGCCCTCCAGGACACCTACACCACCCAATGTCACAGGAAGGCCAAAAAGATCATCAAGGACAACAACCACCCGAGCCACTGCCTGTTCACCCCGCTACCGTCCAGAAGGCGAGGTCAGTACAGGTGCATCAAAGCTGGGACTGAGAGACTGAAAAATTGCTTCTATCTCAAGGCCATCAGACTGTTAAACAGCCATCACTAACACAGTGAGGCTGCTGCCTACATACAGACTTGAAATCATTGGCCACTAATAAATGGATCACTAGTCACTTTAATAATGACACTAATAATGTTTACATATCTTGCATTACTCATATACAGTGGGGAGAACAAGTATTTGATACACTGCCGATTTAGCAGGTTTTCCTACTTACAAAGCATGTAGAGGTCTGTAATTTTTATCATAGGTACACTTCAACTGTGAGAGACGGAATCTAAAACAAAAATCCAGAAAATCACATTGTATGATTTTTAAGTAATTAATTTGCATTTTATTGCATGACATAAGTATTTGATCACCTACCAACCAGTAAGAATTCCGGCTCTCACAGACCTGTTCGTTTATCTTTAACCTTTCTGAACCACCCATCCCGGATCCGGGATAATTGTCATCAGAAACGCTGACTAGCATAGCCTAGCCTAGCGCGACAGGTATTTAATATAATATAATTTCATGAAATCACAAGTGCAATATTGCAAAACACAGCTTAGCCTTTTGTTAATCCATCTGTCGTCTCAGATTTTGAAATTATGCTTTACAGCGAAAGCAATACAAGCGTTTGTGTAAGTTTATCGATCGCTCAACAAAACAATAAGTACACCTAGCATCAGGTAACTTGGTCACGAAAATCAGAAAAGCAATCAAATTAATCGTTTACCTTTGATGATCTTCGGATGTTTTCACTCACGAGACTCCCAGTTAGACAACAAATGTTCCTTTTGTTCCATAAAGATATTTTTTATATCCAAATACCTCCGTTAGTTTGATGCGTTATGCCCAGGAATCCACCGGAAAGAGCGCTCGCGACAACGCCGACAAAAATCCCAAATTATATCCATAATGTCCACAGAAACATGTCAAACGTTTTTTATAATCCATCTTCAGGGTGTTTTTCAAATATCTATTCGATAATATATCAACCGGGACAGTTGGCTTTCACTAGGACAGGGAGGAATAATCGCCGCCTTTCTCTGTTACGCAGAACTCACGCTGAGAGCCCCCACCTATCCACTTACGCAATGTGCCCTTTCACGCTCATTCTTCAAAATAAAAGCCTGAAACTATGTCTAAAGGCTGTTGACACCTTAGGGAAGCCATAGAAAAAGAAGTCTGGTTGATATACCTTTCAATGGGAAATAGGGATGCATAGGAACAGAGAGGTTTCAAAAACAGGGTCACTTCCTGATTGGATTTTCCCCAGGTTTTAGCCTGCAATATCAGTTCTGTTTAACTCACAGACAAGAATTTGACAGTTTTGGAAACTTCAGAGTGTTTTCTATCCTAATCTGACACTTATATGCATACTCTAGTTTCGGGGGCTGAGAAATAGGCAGTTTCAAATGGGTTAGCCAAAAACGAAAATGTCGCCCCCTAGTCTTAAGAAGTTTTAAGAAGCCCTCCTGTTCTCCACTCATTACCTGTATTAACTGCACCTGTTTGAACTCGTTACCTGTATAAAAGAAACCTATCCACACACTCAATCAAACAGGCTCCAACCTCTCCACAATGGCCAAGACCAGAGAGCTGTGTAAGGACATCAGGGATAAAATTGTAGACCTGCACAAGGCTGGGATGGGCTACAGGACAATAGGCAAGCAGCTTGGTGAGAAGGCAACAACTGTTGGCGCAATTATTAGAAAATAGAAGAAGTTCAGTCCTTCATTGCTGCAAAGAAACCACTACTAAAGGACACCAATTAGAAGAAGAGACTTGCTTGGGTCAAAAAACACTAGCTGTGGACATTAGATCAGTGGAAATCTGTCCTTTTGTCTGATGAGTCCAAATTAGTTTATTTTTGGTTCCAACCGCTGTGTCTTTGTGAGACGCAGAGCAGGTGAACGGATGATCTCTGCATGTGTGGTTCCCACCGTGAAGCATGGAGGAGGAGGTGTGAGGGTGCTTTGCTTGTGACACTGTCTGTGATATATTTAGAATTCAAGGCACACTTAACCAGCATGGCTACCACAGCATTCTGCAGCGATACGCCATCCCATCTGGTTGGCGCTTAGTGGGACTATCATTTGTTTTTCAACAGGACAATGACCCAAAATACACCTCTAGGCTGTGTAAGGGCTATTTGACCAATGAGAGTGATGGAGGGCTGCATCAGATGACCTGGCCTCCACAATCACCCAAACTCAATCCAATTGAGATGGTTTGAGATGAGTTGGACCGCAGAGTGAAGGAAAAGCCGCCAACAAGTGCTCAGCATATGTGGGAGCTCCTTCAAGTCTGTTGGAAAGGCTGGTTGAGACCTTGGCTAGAGTGTGCACAGCTGTCATCAAGGCAAAGGGTGGCTACTTTGAAGAATCTAAAATATATTTTGATTTGTTTAACACTTTTTCTACATGGTTCCATAAGTGTTATTTCATAGTTTTGATGTCTTCACTATTATTCTACAATGTAGAAAATAGTAAAAATTAAGAAAAACCCTTGAATGAGTAGGTGTGTCAAAAGTTTTGACTGGTACTGTACATTAATAAACATGTATTCACTCTGGACATGTCCTGATTTTCAAAGTTTTGAGTCATAAGCTCTAAGTTTTGTCTTGATGTTGAATTTACCATAGAAGTAATTTTTTTTTAAATGTGAAGACCAATGTGCCAAACATGCTATGAAAAAAAAATTGTTTTGTAATCTAACAACTGAAAAATTAAAATTAGTTGTTTATGCAAAACCTTATTGTATTTGGTCATCCCCAAAATGTGGCCATTTAAAGGCTTGATAGGTACATCCTTCTTCCTCAAGGAACTGTCTGCAGATAACTGACAACAGGGTGGCAGGATTCTTTATGTGGTGCTCTAGAGTTCTATAGTCCAGAAGACTCACCTTGGGATAGGGGGATGGAAACATTTGTTTTCAGACTTTTACAGGGGGGAGAGAGAGCGAGTACACAAAATCCAATCCAACCAGTTGCCCAGGATAATCTGCTATGTCATCACACATACAGACTGCTATAGTGAAGGAGTTTTACATAGTGCATCAAGTATACTATTATGAGTGGAGCTTACTTCTCTGTGCTTTTGTAAAAAAGGCCGTCCTTCTTTCTTCTTTGTTGAAGCACCTTTATCAGCGATTATAGACTCGAGTCTTCTTGGGTATGAACTTACAATCTTGGCACACCTGTTCAAGTCCGTGCTCTGGCTGGGCCACTCAAGGATATTCAGAGACTTGTCCCGAAGACACTCCTGCGTTGTCTTGGCTGTTTGCTTAAGGACGTTGTCCCATTGGAAGGTGAACCTTTGCCCCAGTTTGAGGTCCTGAGTGCTCTGGAGCAGGTTTCCATCAAGGATCTCTCTGTATTTTGCTCCGTTCATCTTTTACTCAATCCTACTAGTCTCCCAGTCCCTACCGCTGAAAAACATCACCACAGCATGATGCTGCCACCACCATGTTTCACTGTAGGGATGGTGCCAGATTTCCTTCAGACGTGACGCTTGCCATTCAGGCCAAAGAGTTGAATCTTGGTTTCTCATGGTCTGAGTGCCCTTTAGGTGCCCTTTTGCAAACTCCAAGCGGGCTGTCATATGCCTTTTACTGAGGAGTGGCTTCCGTCTGACCACTCTACCATAAAGGCTGTCCTTCTGGAAAATTCTCCCATCTCCACAGAGGAACTCTGGAGCTCTGTCAGAGTGGGTTCTTGGTCACCTCTCTGACCAAGGCCCTTCTCCACCGATTGGTCAGTTTGGCTGTGCGGCCAGCTCTAGGAAGAGTCTTGGTGGTTCCAAACTTCTTCCATTTAAGAACAATGGAGGCCACTGTGTTCATGGGGACCTTCAATGCTGCAGAATATTCTTTTGGCACGCCTCCCCAGATCTGTGCCTTGACACAATCCTGTCTAGGAGCTCTACGGACAATTCCTTTGACCTCATGGCTTGGTTTTTGCTCTAACATGCACTGTCAACTGTGGGATCTTATATAGACAGATGTGTGCCTTTCCAAATCATGTCCAATCAATTTAATTTACCATAGGTAGACTCCAATCAAGTTGTAGAAACATCTCAAGGATAATCAATGGAAACAGGATGCACCTGCGACGCCCAGGACCGCTGAACCAACTGCAGAGGGAGGTGCCACATTTACCCGATAGTACCTAGCAAAGGTGCAAGAGGAAGCCCAGCTGGCCACAGCACAGATATCAGCGAGGGGCACTCCTCTCAGTAGAGTCCAGGACGCAGCCACACCTCGTGTTGAATGTGCCACCACAGATCCTAGCACTGGCCTGCCAGAAAGGCGGTATGCTGTCGTAATCGTGTCCACTATCCAGTGAGAGAGCCTCTGCTTTGATAGCCACGCCCCCAGGACTCTCTCACCATAGCAGACAAAGAGCTGGTCTGTTGTTCTCACTGACCGTGTCCGCTCCACATAGGGCACAGCATGCCGGAGGGAGGCCCAGACTCTCCCGCCACTGCCAGGGGGTCGTAAGAAGACGGGATAAAAGGGATGTTCACATGCCTGTCTGACAGAACCTTCGGGAGGAATGAAGGGTTGGGGCGGAGAGATATACTCCTCCCCCCGGGGTCCATCCGGTAGCACTCAGAACTTACCGAAAGAGCATGGAGCTCACCCACCCTCTTCATGGAATTAATCGCTACCATGAAAGCCACCTTCATAGAGAGGTGTTTCAGGGAGGCAGACTCCAACGGTTCGAAAGGCAGCTTTGCCAAAGCTGCCAAGACCACATCCAAATCCCAGCTCACCATTGAAAGGGTCCTAGCTGGACGCAGGCGATGAACCCCCTACATAAACCTGGAGACCAAGGGATGGCACCCCACTGGCCTGTCCATCCACCCCACATGGCAGGCAGATATAGCGGCCAAATACCCTCTCAGTGTAGAGGCTGCCAAGCCCTCATCCAAGCGAGATTGCAGGTATTGGAGGTCATACTGCATCCCGCATGACTCGGGCACAACCTCAAAACCAGTGCATCAAGAGTAGAGCAACCAGCCCCGCCAATTGTGAGCCAGAGCATCCAAGCCCAGAGGCCCTGGTGGCTCCGAGATGGAGTACCACACGGGGCAGTGTACATTGTCCAGGGAGGCAAACAGGTCCACTTGCGCCCTTCCGAACTTATCCCACAGGTGCTGCGCCACCTGGGGATGTAGGCTCCAGTCCCAAGGTGGTGGGCCCTCCCTCGAGAGCATATCCACTGCCACATTCAGGGTGCCAGGTACGTGGCTGCGCATATAGATGCTAGACATCCCTGAGCCCAGAGAAGTAGCTCGCGTGCCATAAGATGGAGGCGGTGGGACCTTAGTCCACCCTGATGGTTGATGTAAGCCACCACTGTGGTGTTGTCTGTTCTCACCAGGACATGTCTTCCTTTCAGATGTGGAAGGAAAGACTGGTACAGCTCGGAGTTCTAGTGTATTGATGTGCCTGCCGCTCCAAGGGGGTAGCCAACAGCCGTTGGCCAACCTGCCTTTGGTCACATCCCCCCGGGCATGCTGATCAGCTCCCGGCAGCACATCCTCAGCATCTCCACCCACCTGAGAGAAAGGAGTGACAGCGCCATCTCAACAATGCCCTGAGGCACTGTGCAGTCACCCGCAGCTGGCGGTGACGGTGGCGCTTCGGGTGCAGCCGGTGGGAGTTTAACCACCATTGAAGAGGCCGGAGATGGAGCAGGCTCAGGGGACTCAATCAACAACGAGGCCGCCGTCAGCAAGCCCAACAGGCGTTGGAAGGTTAGGGCAGAAACCACCCGCGCCTGCCGAAAGCGGTCGAGGCAAGATAATATCGCCTGAACCCTTCTGGTGGGCAGGCGTGCTCTCATGAGGACTGAGTCCAGTTCCATGCAAATGAATGCCACCCTCTGGGTGGGCATCAGACGATTCTTCTTATTGTTTACAGTAATGCCCAGCCCACCGATGTGGGTCAGGAGCATGCCTCTGTCCGACAAGACCTGGGTCTTGTTCGGGGCACAAATCACCCAATCGTCCAGGTAATTGAGGATCAACAATCCTCGGCACGTGAGAGGTACAAGGACAGCGTCCATGCACTTTGTGAAAATGTGGGGTGCCAAGGAGACCGAAGGGAAGAACCATGAATTTGTAAGCCCTCACTTCAAAATCGAATCGGTGGCACTGCCAATGAGCTGGGTAAACAGGAACATGAAAGTATGCATCCCTAAGGTCCAGCGTCACAAACCACTGGTCCCTGGACACAGCCTGCAACACACGGGCTGTGGACAGCATGTGGAACCTCAGTACCTTCAAGTACCCATTGATGTTGCGTAGGTACAGAATCAGTCGAAACCCTCTGTCTCTTTTTGGGACCACAAAATAAGTGGAGTAGAACCCACCTAGGCATTCTGATGTCTCAATCCTGCGGATGGCACCCTTGTCCGGGAGTGAGGACATCTCCAGCCGCAAGGTTTTCTTCAGGGGGTCGGCCACCATGTTGACACGAAGGCCCCTGAAGGATGGGGACCGGTGCCGGGGACTCCATGGCGACTCCACACACTCCTCCCACTATGCCCTTTGAGACCGGGAGAAGAGGCCGAGGACGGGGAAGGGTGTGTCAGGGGTCCTCTCCTCTGGCGCTCCGAGTGCCTGGGTCCCCCAGGCACGTCCCTATGGAAGTGACGGTTGACAGGTTGTTGCTCCACCACACGCTTTGCCCCTCCCCGCTGTCGTCCCTCAAGAGGTGATGGGGCAGGAGAGGGACCCTGAGGAGGCGGTATGAATCGTTGCAGGGTTTCCCAGACCCTACGAACCTTATCAGTCTGCTCCAGAATGTCATTAACCCCTGGGCCAAACGTCAGCCCTGGAGTGATGGGGAGAGTGGCAAATGGGCTCTCGAGAGCAGCTGGCAGACAGGATTGGGCCAGCCAGAGATGGCGCCGGGAGGTAACCACCTGTGCCATGGCCCGTCCATTGGAGCGGGCCACATCCCTCTGGAGCAGGGAAAGCAGGCGAGACACCTCCATCGCTTCCCGGAGGAGCTCCTTTGCACCCTTCTGCAGCTGGGGCAACAGAGTCTGCAGGTAGGCCTGCAGCAGCATGGCCATGTTGGTAAGGTGGCCAAGAGAGCAGAGGGACCCATATGTGGCTTCAAGTTCTCATCAAGGACTCTGGGGGGTCCCTGCTTCAGTCGTGGGTTCCGCACTATAATCTCCTGGTCCAGGAGGACCATGGCAGCTATCATGGTGTCCATGGTCCGGTACTCCCGGAGGCCGAGTGACTCTGCGCCCAAAACATAACTCCTTGGTCCAGTCTCTGCTGTGAGTCGGAAGCGCCACCTGGCAGAGGCCCAGCTCTCCTGAAAGGCCTCGCAGAACTCAGCAGAGATGTGGACAGATGGAGAGTCAGTGTCAACCAGTTTCATGTCCAAGTGCATTGGCTAACTGAGTGAGTAGGCCCCTCTGGGGGCAGGTAGGCCCCGCTGGGGGCGATGAAGCCCCACTGCCGGCTTCTGATGGCTTGTCAGCCTGGTAGCCCCGCTCACGGTGGTGAACAGTGCCAGCATTGTCCCCCAGGAACAGCCTATCACTGGCCAATAGGGAACAGCTGTCATCACCATCGAAGCTATCAACCTCCTGATGCAGGGCATGCGCCCTCCGTTCAAGGTGGTACCAATGGGCCGACTCCTGCCCCCGTCCAGGACTGGCAGCAGATGGGCTCTGCCTTCAGTGGCTCCGGCCACGCTTCCCGGGAGGGGTACTGGGCCCAGTAGAGGGACTAACAGCTCGCTGGCACACCACTCCTGAGGGAAGGAGCTCGTCACCAGCCTGAGCCCGAGCCTGGCCGACCCACTCACGCATGGCCTCCAATCGCGCAGGCGTTCTTAGAACACCACACAAAACAGGCATCCAGTAGAGTGCTCCACCGCCCTCTCTGCGTGGCTCAAACCTAGGCAGTGCATACACAAGGTATGCGGATCTCCAGGGGGGATGCCACCATCACACCTGTCACAAAGAGAAGCCATAAGCTCAGCCAAGCCACCAAGGCCACGGAGCAGGGTTCCGATGCCCTGGGAGAGCTTATATCGTGACCCGCTTGGAGGAATAGGAACCCGGTGAGGGATAAATTACCCGGTACCTCTGCAAAAAAACAGCAACCAGGTAATGGACTTGATTTATGTGTTTTATTTGTTTTACGCTGACTGCAATATTACCTAGCAGGTTTAATATCCAAGCAGAAAACAAACAGCACCACCATATGATGGAGTAACTCCATTAAGGAACTCCAAAGTTAATGTCTCAACGTAGTAGAAGCCCACCACGATACTCTTACATTCGGCAGTGGAAAGAACAAGAAAAAAAACCTGCAGGGTAATTAAAGCAATTCACAACACACACAGAACAAGCCAGTCAGCAAGTTGTGTAAGGTAAATACAGTATGTGGCAGCAAGAGCCAACAATATATTAATTGATGCACTTGGAGTTGTAGTGTAACGCTAATGAAACACAAGCACGACAAACCACGGGCGGAAGATACAGATCAACCGTGCGCAGCAAGTGGAGCACTCAAGAGGAGGGGCTGGCAATGTGGCCAGCTGCTCCAGGCTGCAAACAGTCAGTGAGTATACTTCCACGCAAGATATTACACTTACCAGTGACTTACCAAGCGAACTTCAGAAAGTTTGTACCTCAAACCATACGGAGGACCAGTGAGAAAATGAAAGAAAAAGGCCATTCTTGAACATGGGGTGAGACATTCTTTCTAATCTGCTAGAGAATCAGTTTGGATTTAAATATAATTTTTGTATGACTGACACCTTTAGTGAGAGGTCTAATAATTTCTGCACTCTGAATTCATATTCATTATATAAATAGGCCCTTTTAATTTTGTCTGACTTGCTGTTCCAAATAAAATTGACTATTTTTTTGCTCATAAAATGAAGGGAAAAAAACAGGTCGCTGGGTGTCAGCAAGACCAAAAGCAAATAGGTCAACTAGGAATGTGATTTGAGTTCTCTAACGAGATCATAGTACTGATGATACGTTGCCTCGTAACTAGCCACTTTTTCCCGGGGGTATAAAATATTAAATTAAAAATTAACATACCAGACTATAAGGACCACAAGCTGCAGCTAGATCTACATTAGTCACGACCCTGAAAATCAACACAAGGTTGAAGAAGACGAAGTAGCCTCTAACAGTCAATGTTACGGTTGCGGTGCTGTTCTAGGTACTGTATCTAAAAAAGTTAATTTAAGTAGGACCATCCGGTTACTCTTTTCAAATCATCACCGACTACACTGCTTTCATCAACACTCTGGGAATCATCGACACGGCTGATTAGCTGTCCTCAGAAGACCACTCTTCCAGAACGAGTGCAAGTGAACACAGACAATTAAGAAGAAGGACATTGTGACCTCTTGTGGATTATCAGAGCCTTACACCTGTTTCCAGTACTTGTCTTATATTATCTCCAATTTATCGTCCATGTAAAAAACTTGTCTGATTAGGATGAATAATATCAGACATTACCCCTTAATTCCATGCGCTATACATTTTGCTAGAAATTTTGCATCCCAAAACTAAGGGGTTTCCACATTTTTTTTATGGACTGGATCTTTATATTTAGAACTTGGATCATGTTTCAGTAATAATGAAATCAGACCTTCTTGTTGAGTATCTGATAATCTACCATGTTTGTAGGAGTGGTTAAAACATGCTAATAACGGTCCTCTGAGTGTATCAAAAAAGGTTTGGTATACCTCCACTGGTATGCCATCCAACCCTGGAGGTTTCACTGACTTAAAGGCTTTAATTGCATCAAGAAGTTCCTCCACTGTAATTTGGGCTTCACATGAGTTAATTAGTTAGTTAATTTTACATTATTAATAGAAAAAAATCCATACAATTATCTTTGGTTAGTGGAGATGGAGGAGACTGAAATTAAAATGTGCTTAAACTGCTTTGCTTCCTCTTTCAAAATATTGTTTGGTGAATCAAGGGTGACGCCATCATTTGTCACAAGTTTCAGTAAATTATTTTTGGTAGCATTTCTTAATAATTTGGTGCATTTTTCCCCATATTCCATCCAGTTTGCTCTATTTTTTATAATATATTTCACTTCGTCTTTCTTGAATAAGTTCCTCAATTTCCCTAACTTATTATGTGCCTCTATGGTACAGTTTTTATTGCTATCTATCTGTACTTTTAGTCCTTCCATTTCCTTTGTTAATATGGACTCTTTGGACCTAAATTGCTTTTATTTTGGAGATGAGTACTGAATTGCATGGCCTCTAAAGGCACATTCATATAATAAGGGGATCTGCTGTACCTATGTTATGTCCTTTAGAAATTCGTATGCCCTAGTTAAAAACAAGTTATCATCCAATAGGCTGATTCAATTTCCAATATCCTTGCGCAAGTGGAAATTCTGTAAGAGTAATATATATTTGATGGTCTGACCACATTCTGTCCCCTATCAACACATTTTTTACTTTTGATGCCAGCGAGAATGACATAAGAAAGTAGTCAAGATGACTAGCTTGATTGAGCCTCTGCCATGTATATCTCACTAGGCCAGGATATTTAAGCCTCCATTTACAGTGCATTCGGAAAGTATTCAGACCCCCTTGACTTTTTACACATTTTATTACGTTACAACCTTATTCTAAAATTGATTAAATAAATGTTCCTCATCAATCTACACACAACACCCCATAATGACAAAGCAAAAACTGTTTTTAGAATTTTTGCAAATGTATTAAAAAAAATAAAAAACAGAAATACCTTACTTACATAAGTATTCAGACCTTTGCTATGAGACTCGAAATTGAGCTCAATTGCATCCTGTTTCCATTGATCATCCTTGAAATGTTTCTACAACTTGATTTGAGTCCACCTGTGGTACATTCAATTGATTGGACATGATTTGGAAAGGCACACACCTGTCTACAGTTGACAATGCATGTCAGAGCAAAAACCAAGCCATGAGGTCCCAGCGCCCCCGAGAGACCGGGACCCAAACTTCGAAAAGAGCACACAGTGCCACCCACAGTGCCACCCACAGAATCAACCGCCAAAAGCATTTCCAACGCTTTGTATTATGAACTCAGCAAAAAAAAAAAAATCTTCTCAATGTCAACTGCGTTTATTTTCAGCAAACTTAACAGTATCTGGAGCATCAGCATTTGTGGGTTCGATTACAGGCTCAAAATGGCCTGGAAACTCGTCAGTCTATTTCTTGTGAGAAATTGCAGAGAAATTGAAGATCTCGTACAACGCTGTGTACTACTCCCTTTATAGAACAGCGCATACTGGCTGTAACCAGAATTGAAAGAGGAGTGGGAGGCCCCGGTGCACAACGGCGCAAGAGGACAAGTACATTAGAGTGCCTAGTTTGAGAAACAGACGCCTCACAAGTCCTCAACTGGCAGCTTCATTAAATAGTACCCGCAAAACACCAGTCTCAATGTCAGCAGTGAAGAGGCGACTCCGGGATCCTGGCCTTCTAGGCAGAGTTGCAAAGAAAAAGCCATATCTCAGACAGGCCAATAAAAATAAAAGATTAAGGTGGGCAAAAGAACAGACACTGGACAGAGGAACTCTGCCTAGAAGGCCAGCATCCCAGAGTTGCCTCTTCACTGTTGACGTTGAGATTGGTGTTTTGCGGGTACTATTTAATGAAGCTGTCAGTGGACTTTTGAACGGTAGTGTATATATAAAAAAATCTTGCGTATCTTAATTTCCACAATTCACAAATAATATGCGTAATAATGTAGGCAGTTCATGCAAAGGTTTGTTACCGATAACCAGTATTGCCATTACAAAGATTACATTGTTGGCAAACAATTATTATTTTAGGAAACAATTATTGTGATTCATCCTATATTGTCCCTAACATCATAACCCCATAGCAACAGATGTGGGATACATACACACACACACGTACTCGTACACACTCGACCCCTCTCCCCCACAAACAACCACAAGCTCAGATGTTCAACAGTTGTTCCATCCCCGAGCCCAACTCAAGAAAGGCCTTGATGTGCGAATACAGTTGCAGTTGTTTGAGAAGGCATGCAAAATATAGCAAAAAATTGGCAAAAAAATGTAAATTGTATTAATCAATATCAAGTCCTTGCTGTTGGAGATCAAGTACACCCCGTTCCCCGGAACACACACACGCTGGTCACCCGTTGTGATCATTTCCCCAAGTATCTCTGTGCAGTCAGATCTTTGATTTATCTCCTCTCTTATCTCCTCTCAGACAGTAATTTATCTCCTCTCTGATTGTCTGAGTGTGACCCCCTCCCCATGGGTTACTGCAGCTAGTGTTGCCAGCACTGCCACTACCTGGGTGGGGACACCCCACCAAAATCCCCACCGGCTAGGTACAAGGTCGTCAAGGTTCTCATTAACAGCTTTGAGAAATTCCTTGTATGTTATGCTCACCCATCAGGGGGCTTTGGCTTTGTAGGCCCAACACTGCCAGGCAGGCTCAGAATCTTGAGGGGCGGTGCTGCTTTAGTTGGTCTCTGACCGCATTTATCTTCCTGTTTTGGCTGCGTATAGGCTACTTATGGTAGACCCATAAACCAGATAAAGACTTCTCCTTAGTGTATGGGTCACTCAGGTGGGTGTCTAGTTTTATAGGGTTGGGGACCGTTCCATCATGATAGGACAATAAATAACTAAACTATATTTATAATTTATTTTAAAATGTATATCCCATATCTGCACAAAATTGAAAGCTCTCTCTCACAACCCCTGCTCAGATACACATGGGCTCTGGTATTCGCATCGATTTTATTTTCAAACCTTAACTCCACACTTTTCCAAACACAAAAACAAACACCCCACCTTCCATCACAATACACATGTACATACCCACATATTGTGCTTTCTATGTCCTCTGTTTGCTGTGTTTTTATCCCTACCATGTTGATTCTGAGTACCTTTGTTGTTCCAGTTCCTTATATTTGAAGATGTATTATTTCGATAATGATCCTTTCTTCTAATACTATCTTATCTATTTGTGTCACGCCCTGGCCTTAGTATTCTTTGTTTCCTTTATTATTTTAGTTAGGTCAGGGTGTGACATGGGGAATGTGTGTGTTTTTGTATTGTCTAGGGTGGTTGTATGGTTTAGGGGGTTAAGTAGAGTAGATGGTTTTGTGTTTAGTGTAGGTGTCTAGCTGTGTCTATGGTTGCCTGAATGGTTCTCAATCAGAGACAGATGTCATTAATTGTCTCTGATTGGGAGCCATATTTAAGACAGCCATAGGCACTAGGTTAATGTGGGTAATTGTCTATGTTGTACGTTTGTAGCTTGTGTGTGCACTTACGTCTTTAGCTTCACGATCGTTTGTTGTTTTGGTTTCAGTTTGTTAAAGTGTTCGTTGCGTGTTTTTTTTCCTTTTCTCTAAAATAAAAGAGAATGTATTTTGCACACGCTGCGCCTTGGTCCACTCTCTCTCAGCAAGACGATCGTGACAATTTGTACAATTTTATAAATTGAAAGTTGAATACTAAACATTTTACAACATTCCCTGTCTTGATTGTTATAGTGTACTATTTTATTGTTTTCCTATATATATATTTATATTTTTAAATATATTTTTTTAAATCCTCACCATGGATATTACTGAGTGTTCCATTATTCGACTCCTCTATGGCAACATTGTAATATTTAGAGTAGCCATGGTGTAGTTTTGGTGTCTCCGAAACATTTGGGTATCAATATACAGTTTATCGACTATGAGAGCTATGCATTTTCCCTTTAGTCTATTCTGCTTGAAGAGTGGGTACAGAACTTTTCGCCGTTCTGCAATTTCTTATAGGAACTGATCATTCATGCTTATTTTAGTGCCAGTGAGTCTTTTACCCAGGCTTTTAACCATTATTTTATCTTTAAAGAATGCAAATTTGGCAACGATTGGGCGCTCATATATCTGTCTTAAACGGTGTACATGTTCGAGTTGGATTTTGTCGACAACATCACCTAGGATCTGAAGTGAAGTAAGAAATAATTATTTCACCACGATTTCCGCTTTTTTTTCTTCGATACCAGTAAGAACCAGATTTGATCTCATAGATCTAGTCTGTATGTCAAGTAAGGCTTCTCTCGAAAATATGTTTTCCTTTTTAAGTTCATTAATGTCCGTTTCCATCTTATTGACTATACCTTTGAGCTTGTTTGTTTCCTTCTCCATTGTCACAGCTTTTTCGTCACTAATCTCGAGGCTCGCCATCAACTCCTTTATATCTTTACTGACTAATTCAAGTATAGCCAGTTTATCATTTATCGACTTTAACAGATTGGTTTCCACCCTTACCATTCTGGGTAGGGAAAAGCATAAATTGCCCCCCCTAAACCATACAACCACCCTAGACAATACAAAAACACATACATTCCCCATGTCACACCCTGACCTAACTAAAATAATAAAGGAAACAAAGAATACTAAGGCCAGGGCGTGACAGTACCCCCCCCCAAAGGTGCGGACTCCGGCCGCAGAACCTGAAACAGAAGGGGAGGGTCCGGGGTGGCCCCCATCATGGCGGCGGCTCGGGCGCGGGACGAGGCCCCCACTCCACCATTGTCAATACCCGCTTTGGTGGCGCCTCTGGAGCGGCGACCCTTGTAGCAAGTAAGGTCTTACTCACATCAACTACGGAGAGCGTAATAACACAGTCATCCGTAATAGAAGGTGCTCTCATGGACCAACTGGCAAGTGTCTTCACTGACATTTTCAACCTCTCCCTGACCGAGTCTGTAATTGTTATTTTGTTTTACTTTATTATTATTATTTTTAATTGTTTTAATTTAACTAGGCAAGTCAGTTAAGAACAAATTCTTATTTACAATGATGGACAACCGGGGAAAGGTGCCTTGTTCAGGGGCAGAATGACAGATTTGTACCTTGTCAGCTTGGGGATTCGATCAAACAACCTTTCGGTTACTGGCCCAACGCTCTAACCACTAGGCAACCTGCCACCACGTAATACCTACATGTTTCAAACAGACTACCATAGTCCCTGTGCCGAAGAACGCCAAGGTAACCTGCCTAAATGACTACCGCTCCGTAACACTCACGTCTGTAGCCATTAAGTGCTTTGAAAGGCTGATCATGGCTCACATCAACACCATCATCCCGGAAACCCTAGACCCACTATAATTCGCATACCGCCCCTACAGATCCACAGATGACATAATCTCAATTGCACTCCACACTGCCCTTTCCCACCTGGACAAAAGGAACACCTATGTGAAAATGCTGTTCATTGACTACAGCTCAGTGGTCAACACCATAGTGCCCAGAAAGCTCATCACTAAGCTAAGGACACTGGGTCTAAACACCTTCCTCTGCAACTGGATCCTGGACTTCCTGACGGGCCGCCCGCAGATGGTAAGGGTAGGCAACAACACATCCGCCACGCTGATCCTCAACACGGGGGCCCCTCAGGGGTGTGTGCTTAGTCCCCTCCTGTACACCCTGTTCACCCACGACTGTGTGGCCAAGCACGATTCCAACACCATCATTAAGTTTGCTGATGACACAACAGTGGTGGGCCTGATCACCGACAACAATGAGACAGCCTATATGGAGGAGATCAGAGACCTGGCTGTGTGGTGCCAGGACAACAACCTCTCCCTCAATGAGAGCAAGACAAATGAGCTGATCATGGACTACAGGAAAAGGAGGGCTGGACAGTTCCCCATTCACATCGACGGGGCTGATGTGGAGCGGGTCGAGAGCTTCAAGTTCCTTGGTGTCCACATCACCAACAAACTATTATGGTCCAAACATGACAAGACAGTTGTGAAGAGGGCACGACAATGCCTATTCCCCCTCAGGATATTGAAAAGATTTGGCATGGGTCACCAGATCCCCCAAAAGTTATATTACCTCAACAGATGCACCATTGAGAGCATCCTTACCGCCTGGTATGGCAACTGCTTGGCATCCGACCGTAAAAAAATTGTCAAAGACTCCAGCCACCCAAATCATAGACTGTTCTCTCTGCTACCGCACAGCAACCAGTACTGGAGCACCAAAAGGCTCTTTAACAGTTTCTACCCCCAAGCCATGGAACATGGAACATTAAATAATTAATCAACTGGCAACCCAGACTTTTGCATTGTTTATTTTCTATGCAGTCACTTTACACCTACCTACATCGACTCAATTACCTCGACTAACCTGCACATAACCCCTGTATATAGCCTCGTTATTGTTATTTTATTGTGCCAAGAATGCCAAGAGTGTGCAAAGCTGTCATCAAGGCAAAGGGTGGCTGTTTGAATAAATATATTTTTATTTGTTTAACACTTTTTATTTTACTATATGATTCCATATATGTTATTTATTAGCTTTGATGTCGTCACTATTATTCTACAATGTGGAAAATAGTAAAAATAAAGAAAAACCCTTGAATGAGTATGTGTTCTAAAACGTTTGACCGGTAGTGTACATGTAGGTAGAGTTAAAGTAGATAATAAACAGAGTAGCGGCGGGGGGTAGCCATTTGATTAGCTGTTCAGGAGTCTTATGGCTTGAGGGTAGAAGCTGTTTTATGAAGCCTTTTGGACCTAGACTTGGCGCTCCGGTACCACTTGCTGTGCGCTAGCAGAGAGAACAGTCTATGATTAGGGTGGCTGGAGTCTTTGAACATTTTTCGGGCCTTCCTCTGACACCGCCAGGTATAGAGATCCTGGATGGCAGGAAGCTTGGCCCCCGTGATGTACTGGGCCGTACGCACTACCCTCTGTACTGCCTTGCGGTCAGAGGCCGAGCAGTTGCCATACCAGGCAGTGATGCAACTAGTCAGGATGCTCTCGATGGTGCTGCTGTATAACTTTTTGAGGATCTGAGGACACATTCCAAATCTTTTCAGTCTCCTGATACATCTCGTTATTGTCATCTTTTTTGAATATTCACTGAGGGTTTTTGATATCAACGACCTGTATTTAATGGAGAGAGATGCTATGCTACTAGCCTCATACCATGAAAATGCATATACATCTCGAGACCATTACGATATAAAGGGTTTTTTCACAAAGTTGCCTGGATGTTACGTGTCCTATTTATATCAGTACATTCGTAACAACTTAAGCAGTATGAAACATCTATTCAATCAAATAAACCTCACGTAGCAAATAAGCCATATTTCAACACTTTCATTGACCTCCATACAGAAACTCCTTGCTTGATCGGCGAAACAACGAAAAATCGCCACCTGCTGGAGGGAGACAGATTTTCCGCGGAGTTGGGCCTCTCTCTTCCCCTTCCTCTCTGTGGAAACCAGGTCTCACGTAAATTAGACCGAAGCTTCGTGAAACATTAGAGGAACTGTCGCAACAGTGTCGTCGCTTTACGTCATCCCGCCATTTTAAGTTGAGGACAAATATTTTTTCCTGGCAAGAAGCTAACCAAGCTGAAGCTAAAGTATATTCATCTGTGGGGAAACATCTTGCCTTGAACAATTAGAGTGCACGCTCTTATTCCACGTTGCCTGATTCGGGCTCTCTGAGTTTTAAAGGGATTGAATGAAGAGTTAAGGTGAGTGGGCCAGAAATGTGTTATGTCCCTGAGTGGTGGCACGAGGCCTACGCTGGACAGTGGTTAGCGTTTTGGTAGATAACGTTACATATTCCAGGTTAGTTAACTGAACTAGACCTGTTAAAATGTACCACATTTGCACCATATTTCATTTTAGGTATCTGGTCTTTCTGCAATTAGCCAATCCACCAAAGCTTAAAGCTAGTTAAGGTTCATTGTTTGACTGCGTTGTTAGCTAACGTTAGCCTCAGTTAGCCCGCTGAGGTGTATAGTCGGAAGCCAGACTAATCTAAGCAAATTGTATTGGTCACATACACATGGTTAGCAAATGTTATTGCGAGTGTAGCGAAATGCTTGTTCTAAAGGCGTCCTTATCCGGAACAGTTGGTGCATATATGGAATTTTATGACATTTTTGTTTGTTTTAGTCTTGAGAAAGGTGCAATTCGAAGATTCCCCGCCTCCCTATGCTATGTACACGCAGGAATCAATGGGATGCTTGAGAGAGGGGGGGGGGCATCCCGTTAATTTCTTTTTTTAGGCTGTTCGTGCGAACATTTGTTTTCCAAAATACAAGTGGAAGTTCGGTGCCAAAGTCAACGCCCCATCGTTGCTCATTGGTCAACCGTAGGAATTCTAAAATTAACTGTTTGTGTAAAAGGCTCTATGCATTATACCGCCTCCAACGTTCTAATTTACTTCCGACCAGGTTGATCACTTCCGGACGAATTCTGCTATTGTTTTTATCATTAGCTTACTAGCTATCGTAGATGCATTTCTGTCTGAAATAGTTCGCAATGACTACGTTTAAATTACAGCCCCGTGAAGGAGGTGCTAATGAACATTGTTCAGTGCCTCTGTTCAGTTTCTTCCAAATGTAATGGTATTGTGTAATGGTTTTGTGCGCTTCCATCGTTTCCCAGTCGATGTAGAGCTCAGAAAGGTGGTTGGTGGCAGTACGTCGTGACAACTTTACTGTCACCAAACACACAAAGGTGTGTAGTACATATTTCGTCAAAAGTGACTTTGTTGAGGGAAAAAATTGGGGGGTGACAATACCTGAAGTATTCCTTTACGTTAGGTACACCTAACGTAAACTCACCCCATTCCGTACAAATGTGCGTAACTGCGGCATTCAAATGAGGCTGCAATGAAACGAATGGGACTGTAGTGACTGTTTGCATCAAAATCCTGGGTGTGAAACCACGTTTCGATTTAGCGTTGATTGACATGGTAAGGGGCTAACAGTATTGGAGAAAAGATGATAAAACGAATCTCTCTGATCGTGACGTGTCACTACGTAACGTACAGCGCGCATTTGCAACTCATTTTGTGCCGTACAGCCTCTTTCCACCAGGGGTAGCCCTTCTCTCGCAGATTAAAATCATTCTTAACCATATACACTTGTAAGAACTATATCATTTTTGTCTAAATTAATATAATTATTGCTAATATTAAACTATTTCATGACTAGGGTGCCAATTGCATTTTTTGCACGTCATTGCTGCGAGCCATCATGACACTCAAAAGCCGGAACAACTGCAGTTCACTTGTGAGGCTAACGTTAGCGCAGCCCTAAACCCCTCTTCAAATTCGACACAAACCTTCAAACCGGTATGTGATGAGACATTACATAAACTCTTTACGTTTTATTTACATTTTAAAGTTGATTAGTTGGACAAATCGGGTGGGGGAAAACTTTTCTTCACACAACATATTTCCTTCCCCCTTTCAAGATCACTTCGTAGCCTTCGCTCCCCACCCGCCATTTTTAAAAAGACCCATCAATTATGCAGAGATGGGCATCATGAAGGTCTCGTCATTAATTTAGTTGGAAAGGGGAGAAATTGTGCTTTACATTGGTATTGATATTACAGTTGATCTGGAAGTATTACGTTTTTTTGGCGCAAAAATAAGGTCAATTGTACGAACCAAGGCGAAGTACAAAAGTGAGTTTACGTTACTGTCTTCGCGTGGAACTGGCAAATTCAAAAGAGACTTGGTGTTTGGGAAAGAAGACTGAAACCTCCTGCTCCGACTGAGGGGGACGAAGAACAAGATGCGCTGCCTATTGACTGTGCCGTCTGATCCGGTCCAAAGCATGGGCCAAACCAGTGTAAATGTACATGTGTTTATTTGCTAGCAGCAAAATAATAATTTGTTTATCTAAGACATGTATGATTAATTTGTGTTGTAGTAAATATCAGTTTGTGTGGAGCTTGTATTGGCTTTAATTAGGCAATGAGTAACGGGGGTGGGGGAAAGAAATCAAGTAAACACAGAATAGCCAGAATGCAAGATTGTGAATACAATGTTAGAGATGTGTAATTGATTAACTGAACTGTTGAACATTTGCTGAATTTTTTTTTTAAACAAATCTATTCTACTGTAGATTTCTTCACGAACATCAATACTTATTTTTCATAAAACCACTAAACTTGGCACCCATGCAGGGGATCCGTTCAAGTGCGAGAGACACTTCTGCAAGTAGTAGTAAAAATAAAAGTGGTCAACCTTCTCTCTTATAGTTTTTGAAACCTGTAGATCTTTATATATCCTTTCAACTCGGATGTCCTCCTGTGCACAGATGAGTCACACCAGCTACAACCTGTGAGAAGGATTTGACCTTGCACCTGCCAGTAGTAAGCATGAGATCTCTTCAACTTCAGCTCTCCATTCTGTATCTTCAGGTAAGGGCAGTCAACATAACTTGGTACATTTGGCCACTTGACCTCTAAGAGTCCAAAGTGTGGTCTCACACTGGGATCAAATATGATGCCATCTGGAGAGGATCCTAACCACGGAGCATCTGGGTGCACTACGAAGCCACACGGAAAGAAGTTAACATTCTTCAGTGTGCAGTAGTCCTGTACAGCCACTGTAGCCATGGCTAGCCCCCTCTTCATCTCCATGGTCTGCATACCAGATCCCTTGAACACCCGCTCAGCTAGGTGGTCAGCTGAGGTCTCTCCCCCTGACATGGCAAACCTCTCGGAAACGAGAGGATGTTATTCTCAT
Organism: Salvelinus alpinus; assembly: GCF_045679555.1. Classification (NCBI taxonomy): domain Eukaryota; kingdom Metazoa; phylum Chordata; class Actinopteri; order Salmoniformes; family Salmonidae; genus Salvelinus; species Salvelinus alpinus. Next base: position 50,083,628 of record NC_092091.1, read on the forward strand.
TTTCTTTAGCTGATGCCATTCCGGGCTGCTGCTCTGCTCCCTTGTAGCAACCTCGACTTTGTGTGACATCTCGTAGGTTGTCTCTAATGCCTTGACGTGGAACTGCTCCTGATGGCTAAGGACGTAAGCACACTGAGAAGCCTGAAGCCTGTAGCCATCTAATGGAAGTATTGGTGAAGAAGGGGCATCGGCAGTCTTCACAATTTCACGGGTCTTTGGCTGTGGAAGCTGATAGGACAGAACACTGCCGGCTTGCACTGGCCCAAAGGCGGACTCAACCGGGGGCACGTCAGCTGACATTTCCATTGTTGTCACAAGAGGGGAAGTAAGTGGAGAAAAGTTGGCATAAGTTTCTGAGAAGGTCCATGTCAGGCATGTATCCATTGAGTGCTTTGTAGAGAGAACTTCTGCAAAATATTTTAAAACCTTAACATCAGGTTGGAGAGATTACTATGACAAAGACTCAAGTAACTTTTCCAGAAACAGCACAAGCCCGAAAATTCAAATAAAATGAATTAAAATATACAAATTTATAGATTTCCCCCCAGTCTTTGTCCCAAACATTTGTCATTACATAGTAAAGACGCCACTGTTTAGGCTAATCTGGATACAAGAAAATGTTTTCTAAAATGTTTCCATTTAGGAACCCTCCAACCTAACTTATTCCATCAGCACACGAGTTAGTAGGTTTACGGAACTCTATCCCATCAAACGGACCTGGTTTCACACCCTAATTAACAAGGATTTACTGTTACATAGGCTGAAAAACTTTTCAGGTGCATTTTTTTATGGATATTGATAGACTCACATGTGTTCTTGGCTTGTGCCAACGCTGTTCTGTGTCTGTGCAGCTGTGAACTGGTGGTGCAGCAGGAATGTTTAGTTGAGAGTAGTGTGCTGTCTGGTAAAGAAGGGCCACCAGATGATTGCACAGAGCACTTCCTGCAACACAGGAGCAGTGGCTTTGGACCACTATCACTGGTACAAAGTGCTTTAACACCATCTGTGAAGATAAGTGTGATGAAAGACTGAAGTGAGAAACACGAATGATGAGGCCCATAAATAAATAACAAACATAGTAGTGTCTAGTCTTCTTAATTAGGGGCTCATTTAACTATACAGGAATACATTGTGTCTCAGTAACACAATTACCAAACACAGATTTTTACCAAATAACCTGTTAAGTGGGCAATTCTAGATTGGGACCCATCATTAATATCTTTCTACTGATAAGAGTAAATGTTGACACTGTCTCCAACACATTTTGACCATGATGACAGTGTCTCACAGGAGATGTTTAACAAGGTCCCTAGTAGCTATCTATAACCTTTCCCTACTCATGCTGTGAGGCTTTTCACTCTTCCTCATGGACCTGTGACAGGCAGCCCTCACGGGGATCTCCCCTGTCAATGTATTTTTGTTAGATACTGTGTAGAAGACATGAATAACGATTATGTTTTAGCTAGCAAATATAGCTAGCAAGCATAACTTAACCAAGCTAACGAAAATACACACATTCTCAGGTAGATTCAGTCAACGTTACATCATTTTACGACATAACTAGCTAGCTATAGTTAATAGCTAATGATTTTAGCTAGCTAATGTTATATCTGTCACTGACTTGGTACTCACCTTCATAGTTGTCTGTAGCTTCCTATATACATCTTGAACCCCTTTTCATTCTTGCTAGCTGGAGTCTCGGAGGCTGATTTAACAATTCGATGTACATCATTAATATTAATTTGAGGCAAGTCCTGAAGACACCTAGTAAAAAACTGCGACATAGTGGTAGTAACGTTATATCGTCGATAACAACTAGAATGACCGGAAATTGCCAAACCGATAGGAAGTGTGTTTAGAATGTTCGATCATGGAATGTGCATAAGGGCTATTGCGGGTTATCATTGTGTGGTTTTCCAGCAGAGTAGACTCTTGTGTTTTGCTGCCTTTCGCAGGTCAGTGTGGATTGCACAATTTGGTCACTGAGAAAAAAATAATAAAAAGCGAATCGGAAACTTCAATTGCACCACTGTTTAACCTTACACCTGTAAACTATCCCCAAAAACCGACCAGCCCATCCCACTACTTTGACCCTAAACGATCCTACACCAGGCCATCGGCCTGTGAGAATGGAACCCCTTGTCTCAACGTCCTGTAGATCTTCTGCGTTAAAATCTTACACCAAATATTTATCTGCTGCTGCAACTACCACGTATCTTCTGTGATCTTTGCTCCATCAGTATTAGAGGTCGACCGATTCATCGGAATGGCCGATGTTATAAAAACTTGAAAAATCGGTCATCTGCATTTTTGGACACCGATCATGGCCGATTACATTGCACTTCACAAGGAGACTGCGTGGCAGGCTGACTACCTGTTATGCGAGTGCAGCAAGGAGCCACGGTAAGGTGCTAGCTAGTATTAAACGTATCTTATGAAAAACAACCAATCTTAACATAATCACTAGTTAACTACACATGGTTGATATTACTAGTGTATCTAGCTTGTCCTGTGTTGCATATAATCAATGCGGTGCCTGTTAATTTATCATTGAATCACAGCCTACTTCGCCAAACGGGTGATTTAACGAGCGCATTTGCAAAAAAAAGCACTGTCGTTGCACCAATGTGTACCTAACCATAAACATCAACGCATTTCTTAAAATCAATACACAAGTATATATTTTTAAACCTGCATATTTAGATAATATTGCCTTGCTAACATGAGTTTCTTTTAAATAGGGAAATTGTTACTTCTCTTGCGTTCTGTGCAACAGTCAGGGTATATGCAGCAGTTTGGGCCGCCTGGCTCGTTGCGAACTGTGTGAAGACCATTTCTTCCTAACAAAGATAGCCAACTTCTCCAAACGGGATGATTTAACAAAAGCGAATTTGTGAAAAAAGCATTTCTGTGTAATTATATTCTAATTAAGTCTGATTTGATAGAGCAGTCTGACTGAGCGGTGGTAGGCAGCAGCAGGCTTGTAAGCATTCATTCAAACAGCACTTTACTGCGTTTGCCAGCAGCTCTTCTCAATGCTTCAAGCATTGCACTGTTTATGACTTCATGCCTATCAACTCCCGAGATTAGGCTGGCAATACTAAAGTACCTGTTAGAACATCCAATTGTCGAAGGTATATGAAATACAAATGATATAGAGAGAAATAGTCCTATAATAACTACAACCTAAAACTTCTTACCTGGGAATATTGAAGACTCATGTTAAAAGGAACCACCAGCTTTCATATGTTCTCGTGTTCTGAGCAAGGAACTTAAACGTGAGCTTTTTTACATGGCACATATTGCACTTTTACTTTCTTCTCCAACACTTTGTTTTTGCGTTATTTAAACCAAATTGAACATGTTTCATTTATTTATTTGAGACAAAATAGATTTTATTGAGATATATTAAATTCAGTATTGTTGTAATTGTCGTGTGTGTGTGTATATATATATGAGGTCGATCGATTATGATTTTTTCAATACCGATTAATCGGCCGATTTATTAAAAACAGATATTTTTTAAAATATATATATATATATCATACACACACACACACTTTTGTAATAATGACAATTGCAACAATACTGAATGAACAATGAACACTTATTTTAACTTAATATAATACATAAATACACACACACGCACACAGCTCTGAAGTGACAATGATACTGAAGAGTCTGCTTAGGAGACAAATACTCTCAACTGTTTGAATAAAAATAGAGTTTAAGTTACCTGTGATGAATGTTGACAACAAAAACCTTAATTTCTATATGCAGGAAATCCTATTTTAATAATGGGCATGGTAAGACCGAAGTGCGAGTCATAATTCCCATGACACCTGACACATGAAAATCTGAAAAGCGGTTCCTTCATTTATTGCATAGGATATTTTTTAGATTAACTTAAAATAAGGTCTGTGTTTCGTGTAGGCTTTCATCACCGTGCCAATTTTATAACTGTAGATATCCATAGGACAAGGTAACTCTGATCAATATTGGCTAAATATAAGCAAAGATAAAAAATAAATGTAGAGTGGATTTATGAATTTGTTGACAAATGTTACCTTATCCTAGTGAGATTTACACGGGTATCAAAACGTCGAGGCGGTTTAAGCCTGCACGAAACACAGACCTTATTTGAAGTAGATCAAGACATTCTCTATGGAAGACATGAACGGTAAAATAACAAAGGAACCCCTTTCAAATTCAGCCGCAAGTTATTACAGGAATTATAACGCGTCAACTATTTCTCTCTAAACCATATACCTTTGACTAATCCGGAAACTATCACCTCGAAAACGAAACGTTTATTCCGTTCCGTATTTTATCTAACGGGTGGCATCCATGAGTCTAAATATTCCTGTTACATTGCACAACCTTCAATGTTGTCATAATTACGTAAAATTAGTTCGCAAAGAGCCAGGCGGCCCAAACTGCTGCATATACCCTGACTCTGCGTGCAATGAACGCAAGAGAAATGACACAATTTCACCTGGTTAATATTGCCTGCTAACCTGGATTTCTATTAGCTAAATATGCAGGTTTTAAAATATATACTTGTGTATTGATTTTAAGAAAGGCATTGATGTTTATGGTTAAGTATACATTGGAGCAATGACAGTCATTGATTGTTTTTTATAAGATAAGTTTAATGCTAGCTAGCAACTTACCTTAGCTTACTGCATTCGCCAACAGGCAGGCTCCTCGTGGAGTGCAATGTAATCAGGTGTTAGAGCATTGGACTAGTTAACTGTAAGGTTGCAAGATTGGATCCCCCGAGCTGACAAGGTTAAAAATCTGTCGTTCTGCCTCGTTCCTAGGCCGTCATTGAAAATAAGAATGTGTTCTTAACTGACTTGCCTAGTTAAATAAAGGTGTGAAAAAATCGGCAAATCGGCGGCCAAAAATACCGATTTCCGATTGTTATGAAAACTTGAAATCGGCCCCGATTTAATCGGATTGGCAGTTCCCGCCAATATCCAGCAACTTCGCACAGCCATTGAGGAGTGGGACAATATTCCACAGGCCACAATCAACTGCACTGCATGAGGCAAATAGTCACGCCAGATACTGACTGGTTTTCTGATCCACTGATCCTTCTTTATTTTAATTGACTGATTTCCTTAATATGAACTGTAACTCAGTAAAATCTTAAGTTGTTGCGTTTTGTGGTGTATCATCGGCCTAAAGCATTCACTATTCCTGCTAGCTAGCTATCCTTGTAAATGTTTTGGGGGGAGAAATCTCATGTTGCCTAGTTACTGTTAACATGTGACTTTCCGGCCTTAATTTTCCTTGAAGCGTCCAGGTAAGGGAAGATTTGAGCATTGTTTGGCAACATTGATTACTTCTCGACACTAGCTTCGACGCTAGTTCCACACTTCAAAATTAGATATCCTTGCTAGCTACATGGAAATAATTTATCTAGCTCTGCAGAAGAAATTGAGCTGCACATGGTTATCACAATGGTCTTCCAAGTCTTTGTGGCTCTGTCCACACTGCCTAATGACAACACTAATGCAACCAACTCCATGTCCGCATATTATTAGTTAATATGTAGTTTGTAAACTAAACATGTATTTTTCTCGCTGCAGGTGAAAGATGACCCAGTTTTTACCCCCCAATCTGCTGGCCCTATTTGCGCCGCGGGACCCCATACCATTTCTGACCCAGTTGGAGAAGCTTCCCCATGAGAAACACCACAACCAGCCATACTGTGGCATCGCTCCCTTCATCAGGCACTTTGAGGTAAGGCAAACCTACCTAGTTCTTGTGCAATTACTCTTCATGAATGAGATGGTTAGTTGGCTATTTGATTGAATGCCTTTGGCCCTCTAGCTCTTCTTAGCCAAACTTTTGGACTGTTTTGATAGGATCCCAGAGATGCCCCTCCCCCTACTAGGGCAGAAACTCGTGATGAGAGGTTGGAGAGAAAGGTGAGACAATTGGAACAGGGGTCACTTCCCTTTGGCCATTTCCTTTCACTTTTAGTCTCTGTAACCTCCATGCGTATCTGAATAAGATTGGATAAATGGAAATCTTCAGTAGGGTTTACTAGTACATGGCTTTAATGTACATGTACAGTAACCATTTGGGGTTTGAGTCTGAGGGGCCTAGCTAACCTGTTTCTGTTTTACAGAGGAGGGAGAAGATTGAGAGGAGGCAGACTGTTGTGGAGACAGAACTGAAGCTCTGTAAGTTGACATGATGAGCTTTTGTGACATTCATAGGATTTACTGAAAGTTAATGAAGTCAGGTTGTAATATTTGCTTCTGCCTTCTTCTAGGGGATCCACACAATGACCCGAATGCTCAGGGGGATGCCTTTAAGACCCTGTTTGTGGCGCGTGTTGTAAGTGTGCATTATAGAGGCTTTTATGTTCTATGGCATCTTTACCTTCCATCCTGTTTTGGCCACTGATACTAAAACCGGGTAGTGATTTAATATCAAATGAAGCACACATACACCACAATAAAATGAAAACCAAGCATCCACTTCTTTTTCTATCGAATGGTATGAAGGCCAGAAGTGTGTTCTGAGGACAATTCTAAGACCAAGCTGCCTGTGACGTTTACACCTTTTGTATTTGGCACATGTGATCGACGTTAACTGTGTTATCATTGCTGCAGAATTATGATACAACGGAATCCAAGCTTCGCCGTGAGTTTGAGGTCTACGGACCCATCAAAAGGGTAAGTTTTGTCTGTCTCCCAAACCACCCATTGGTTTTACAATCCATCTTATTGGCCAGTTGTTAGTGGCATTTGGTCCTCTTGCCCGACCCCCCCAGCCTGTTCAGCTAGCTTTATTATAGCCGCTCTCTCTTCCAGATCTACATCGTCTACAACAAGCAGTCAGGGAAGCCCAGAGGCTACGCCTTCATAGAGTACGAGCACGAGAGAGACATGCACTGTGAGTACCACGAGAGACCAACCCTCTCATAACCCACCTCATCTCAAATGGGAGTCTGAATGCTGGGAGGGTACGTAGGTGGGATAGTATTTGTTGAAGGACTCGTGTAAGTGAGAAATGACGAAGGCACCAGATTAATTTTGGGAGCTTACAAATGGTTGTAATTTCACTATAGCTTTAGAAGTAGTAGCAATTTGTGTTGCTGACTATTAGTTAACATCAGCACCTTATACTCTTGCTCAGTGTACAAAGAAGCCTCTTGACTGAATAGTGCCTTTTTCATGGCGCAAACTGACTAGGCTCCGTTTTTAAATATTTTTTTTCTGTAATACACTAGCAGCTTATGCTGTCCTTGGTGCGATTTCCCATTGAAGGGTCAGGATGGGTGTTGGTTTTACATTTATCCGTAGTCCTAGGCCCACTCTTAATATCTGCCAAATATAAAAATACAATGTTCACACTGCTGAGCCACACTGAGCTGTTCTGCGCTGGTCTGATTATGCTGCGAGGACATGTTGAATGGAAAATATCCAGAGTATGGTTTGGATTGGAACAATGGTATGAAAAGAGTCAGAGACAAGAACTAGCTGGCAAGTAGGCTTGGGCGGTATCCAGATTGTCATACTTTTATACCGACCTTGTCATACTGGGATATTCGGTAATACTGGCACTGAACACAAGCAGTGCTGTTTTCAAAACCCACTGATACTCTAATCTGAAGGTTAGCATTGCTAACAAGTACATGTAAAATTCCATAGAGAAGGCTAACAACCGCATTGCAAACATTTTGTATAGTTTCTGACCTAAACTATACAAGTAACTCAAATGCTACACAGTTTGCTGCATGCACAAAACCAATATATGCCAACAAGGCTCTTGATCCAGGAGGGGATTCTCTGCTGTTACCAAGTGAATGCTTGATTTTGGAAGAAGCTAACCACTTAGCTAGATGGCTAACTAGCTACTAAATTAGCAAACCAAACGCAGAGGAGTTAGCACATTTTAGACTTAACTTTTAGACTTACTGTAATTGGATCACCTGGTGCATGCTGCACAACAGTGAATGACTCCCAAGGCTCCGGTCTCTCGTAGTTGTGTGCTTGTAAACAAAGACCACATGACGGGACTACAGTAAGCTTCATACTTCATAATAATGTAACGGGTGAAATTACGAACTCAATGTTTATCTCCTAACGTATTGTACAAGTTGACTGCATGTATTTACTTAAGTAGCTACAAATGTTCAAATTTATCAAACTTCAAAGAAATTGTTTCAACAGTATGGAAAAACCATCCTTGTCTTTTTCCAAATACCCCGGTATACGGTATACCGCCCAAGCCTACTGGCAAGGGGGTTAAAAATATGGATCCACAGTCCATACAAGTTGAAGGTACAACTCTGAACACAAGGGTCACCAAAATCCATCCATCCTTTTTATTTTCAGAACTTTGAGTTTAGAATGGCTATGTTATTAATTAGGGGAAACAAGGTGCTGAGTGAGGTTTGTGTGACGTCTGTCTTGTGTTTGTGGCGCGTGATGACCTCTTGACTAACTCAAGAAAGGGTTTCTGTACTGCACTTGTCTGAGTGAGTGCAGTTAGTCCAGCCATGGCACTTCTATGTGGCGGTGCCATTCGGTGGGAAGATTTGGCCTATGTCTTGTATGTATAAACAACTTCTAAGCCTTGTTCTTCTGGTCACCTTGAATGCCTTTGCTTGCTTTAGGTTAGGCCTGTAATGGTTAGTGTTAAGTCATCTGTGGAACGGGTGGGTTCCCTGGTTGGATCACCAACGGTAAGCTGCAGGTCACCAACAGGCTAGTACCCCCCCCCAACTTGTCTGGTTAACTTGGGTACCCTCTTCTCTGTGCTTTTGTGTGACACTAGGCCATTCCTATCAGCTCATATCAGTGGTCCTTCACCCTGGTCCTGGCGATCTACCATGCCCGCTGGTACTATTCTCATTTTATTGAATTTAAACAAATTATCAGGGAAACGGGTGTTCCCGGTCTATATCTGGCCTCTAAGATTGCTACCTTCCAGGCCGACTACATTGCAGTCACTTTCCAGATTTCACATCACCTGGGTAGGTGCTTTACATATCAGCTAACCAAATCATATAAAATAAGAATCTGATGCCTGACTGCTAGTCGGTGATGAGGCAAGTATCCTCACAGCGCGACTGCAATGTAGCTGGCCTGAAACGCAGCCACTGATTAATTGCTGGAACACTTAGGGTCATGCACCCAGGGTGCAATGAACAGGCAGGGAGTAGTGTTCCCCGGGACCAGGGTCACCCACCCTTGGTATGATGTGACTCAGGTGAGGGTTGACTTGAGGGGATGTCTATGCTGGCTCTACAGTGTATTAATTGTTTGTTGTTCTCATTGCCACTGCAGCCGCCTATCTGTGATGGCTATTGGCCAGAGCTGGCTTGCAGATGATGATGATGATGATGATGATGATGGTTATGATACATCTACACCCTACTACCACAGCTCAGTATATGGTTGGTATGATGGGTTTGTATGATGGGTAAGCTTTCTTTCCACCCTCCATCCTCCTATTTAGGGAAGAGGAGCTACGTTCAATGGGCAAAGCACATTTTTTTGAAGCTTGAACAATATTGACATTGATGAGACAGCTGGTGCTTTGACCATTGAATGCACCCCCAGGCCATTAGTCAGTTAATGGGTGCCCTATGAGTTTTCCTTTTGTGTTAAAGCCACCTCAGATGTATCCATTTTAGCACTTTGTTTTTTACAAATAGACCAAAGTGCTTTTACCAATTGAGTATTTTAGTTGTCTGAAACAGCATTATTTCAAGTTGTCTCTTGCATAATCATTAAGAAAAGGACAATATTTTGCATAACATTGCATCAAAAAGACCACATGCCCAAAACAAAATCCCCTAGCATTGTAAGTTAAGATCCTTTCTTGTGTGCGTTGAGCTGGCTTTAATGGAATAGGGTTACGAAGGGACTCTAAACACTTTTACAGCAAGGCACATACTTATGCGCACATGTAGCTTTGTCCCTACTATATAATTAGGCAAGAGCAGATGCCAACAACAGCATAGCGGTAGCTTATTCAGACATGGCAGCCATCTCACCCCCAGATCTCTTTACCACAGCTGATAGCAAGGATCCGGTGTATACAGCTAATAGAACCAGTCTAGTGAGGAAACATGTCACCACTTACTAGCCTACACCAAACACATCCAATTTTCTCTAGATGCATACCTTTCTGTTTCTTAAAAAAAAAATATATATATATATATATATTGATATGCACCGTATGTGTGCTTGTATAGTAAGATTGTATTTAGGCCATGTTTGAGTTGTTTTTGGGGTCGAGGTAAGGCAACCCCCCTTTGAGTAAAGTTCTCTCTGATTGGTTGAGAAGGTTATGGTTTGTGGTAAGACAAACCTGGATTGGTTAGGTTAGTGAGGGGTTGTGGTAAGGCCCCCTGGTAGTATAAATCTGTGAGGTGTCATTAAAGTACAGTGATGATTTGCTATGATCTAGAAGGGGTTCTGGTAAGGCCCTCAGATTGGCTATAAAAGTGAGTGGTTCTGGTAAGGCCCTCTGATTGGATATAAAGAGGAAAGAGTCCTCTGTGCCGTTTCCCATTGGATCGTCTACCACAGCAGAGCAGACCAGTGTAGAGGCCAGGATGGGTCATCATGGATCTCGCCGAATTCTTCGGTCATAATAGACTGATCCCAAGACTGTCTGGGCCAAGGGAGTATATATTTATGTGTGTTCTGAGTTGATTCAGAAGCTGCAGTCTGTGGTGGTAAATCTGGCAGGAGCCTGCCATGTTGACTTGCAACTGGAAGCCCTATGCTCTGGGAGGTTCTGAGTCCGACACTGCGCTCGTGTCCAGGCGGTGGTAAGATAGTTGGTGAAAAACAAACACAGCAGCCCATAAAGCCCCCACTAAGGTATGCGAACATGGTCACATTTAACATTTGCTCGTATCGAGATGACCCCTCCCCTATATCTCCCCCTCTAGACCAGTATTACAAGGGCTGAGGTTGTATGTAAGGCAACCTAATATACTCTAGCCTCAATATAGTCTGAAGCACAACATGTATTGGGTAAGAAGATTCCAGCATTGCCATACAAGAAGGTTGTGTACTCTGGCAGTCAGAGTAAATATTCAGGAACTCAAACCAATGTGTCACTGGTATTTTATTTCTCACTGAACTGTGTGTGTGGGGGGGGGGGGCTAAGGACGTTCCTAAGGTGTCAGCATTTGCAGTGCAGTATCCACCTGTGGTTTGTCACTAACCACGTTTCCATCCAGGTTTTATGCGAGTAAAGTCATACTGGATTAAAAGAGCACGACAGCTGTGATGGAAACAGGACTATTCGGTGCAATTTTATAAATGCTGACAGAATTTGTTAATTTGTCATGGTGGGATATTTCTGTGTCTAAAATTTAATTATGTGCGAAATAGCGGTGTAAATGCCTTTTGTGCAAAATATTGATTGTAATTATAATCTTATCAAAGTAAACTTGGAGTCAAGTGACTATATGGTGTGTATGTGGTCCTCCCATTACGACTTGGGGAAACAATGCAGTTTAATAGGCTACCGTTAAAATATGTGTGGTGAAAAGTGCACGGTGATAATAAGCTTGATTTTTATTTATTTTTTCCTTTCCAATAAATATCGAGGGTCTTATGCTGGTGACATGATGAGCGATGTTTGACCGCCTTTTGACAAAATATTTTCTCATCCATTATTATCTTGTGTAGACTAGCCTATCCGTACTGTATATGCAAGCTGTTGGCTAGAGCACACGCGCCAAGACCAGCGTAGGCACATTTGCTATTAAACGCAGGTTTGTGACAACTCATTTATTTTTTTATACATCAGAACTTTAGCGAAAAAGTAAATTGTGTGCACTACGTCATCACGCACAGATTTTTTTATATACACTGCTCAAAAAAATAAAGGGAACACTTAAACAACACAATGTAACTCCAAATCAATCACACTTCTGTGAAATCAAACTGTCCACTTAGGAAGCATCACTGATTGACAATAAATTTCACATGCTGTTGTGCAAATGGAATCGACAAAAGGTGGAAATTATAGGCAATTAGCAAGACACCCCCAATAAAGGAGTGGTTCTGCAGGTGGTGACCACAGACCACTTCTCAGTTCCTATGCTTCCAGGCTGATGTTTTGGTCACTTGAATGCTGGCGGTGCTTTCACTCTAGTGGTAGCATGAACCGGAGTCTACAACCCACACAAGTGGCTCAGGTAGTGCAGCTCATCCAGGATGGCACATCAATGCGAGCTGTGGCAAGAAGATTTGCTGTGTCTGTCAGCGTAGTGTCCAGAGCATGGAGGCGCTACCAGGAGACAGGCCAGTACATCAGGAGACGTGGAGGAGGCCGTAGGAGGGCAACAACCCAGCAGCAGGACCGCTACCTCCGCCTTTGTGCAAGGAGGAGCACTGCCAGAGGCCTGCAAAATGACCTCCAGCAGGCCACAAATGTGCATGTGTCTGCTCAAATGGTCAGAAAAAGACTCCATGAGGGTGGTATGAGGGCCCAACGTCCACAGGTGGGGGTTGTGCTTACAGCCCAACACCGTGCAGGACGTTTGGCATTTGCCAGAGAACATCAAGATTGGCAAATTCGCCACTGGCGCCCTGTGCTCTTCACAGATGAAAGCAGGTTCACACTGAGCACATGTGACAGACGTGGCAGAGTCTGGAGACGCCGTGGAGAATGTTCTGCTGCCTGCAACATCCTCCAGCATGACCGGTTTGGCGGTGGGTCAGTCATGGTGTGGGGTGGCATTTCTTTGGGGGGTCGCACAGCCCTCCATGTGCTCGCCAGAGGTAGCCTGACTGCCATTAGGTACCGAGATGAGATCCTTAGACCCCTTGTGAGACCATATGCTAGTGCGGTTGGCTCTGGGTTCCTCCTAATGCAAGACAATGCTAGACCTCATGTGGCTGGAGTGTGTCAGCAGTTCCTGCAAGAGCAAGGCATTGATGCTATGGACTGGCCCGCCCTTTCCCCAGACCTGAATCCAATTGAGCACATCTGGGACATCATGTCTCGCTCCATCCACCAACGCCACGTTGCACCACAGACTGTCCAGGAGTTGGCGGATGCTTTAGTCCAGGTCTGGGAGGAGATCCCTCAGGAGACCATCCGCCACCTCATCAGGAGCATGCCCAGGCGTTGTAGGGAGGTCATGCAGGCACGTGGAGGCCACACACACTACTGAGCCTCATTTTGACTTGTTTTAAGGACATTACATCAAAGTTGGATCAGCCTGTAGTGTGGTTTTCCACTTTAATTTTGAGTGTGACTCCAAATCCAGACCTCCATGGGTTGATAAATTTGATTTCCATTGATAATTTTTGTGTGATTTTGTTGTCAGCACATTCAACTATGTAAATAAAAAAGTATTTAATAAGAATATTTCATTCATTCAGATCTATGATGTGTTATTTTAGTGTTCCCTTAATTTTTTTGAGCAGTGTCTTTTTTTTATCGCAACAAGTCAGTTTGGTGGGAAAATGTGCATTTTCTTTGGATTTGAGAATATTTGCATTCAAATCTGTCGCCAATTGGATGGAAACCTAGCTACTGGTAGAAAGTCCCCAATTCCACCTATAAGGGTTTAGACGTGCTTTTGGAAGTGAGTTGGGTGTCTGATTTGACCCATGGTGGTGACGCCTATTCACTGTTCTTTCTGGGTAAGAGGTTGATGTGAAAATGCGCAAATACATTTCTCATCAATTTGTTGGTTAATGTAATAGTATGGTGCGACATGAATTACTGTCATCTGATTTTAATTTCAAGTGCGCAAGCATTTTTCACAACAGGCTTTCAAACGCACTCCACATCAAAGTACTGTCAACTGCTTGGACCACTTGTTTACATTTTATTCATTTAGCAGACACTTATCCAGAGCGATTTACAGGAGCAATTAGGGTCTGCTCAAGGGCACATCGACAGATTTGTCACCTAGTCTACTCGAATTTGATCCACCAAATTTTCGGTTACTAGCCCAACGCTCTTTACCGTTGGCTAACCACTAGGGACACGCAGTATTCAGTAATAAAGCATTATCGGTAATGGTCTATTTATCTGATTACCGTAGCTTTTAAATTAATGCATTTTTACAGAATCCCATGAGATTCACGTTATGAAAGGCTGGGTATTTTCTAAATCACTGGAGCTATTTAAATTAATATTGTTTCATGTAAATAATCTTTGCAATGCTACATGAGCCATTCATGTTGCACAGTAATTTAATGGTATACATATAAACTCAGCAAAAAAAGAAACGTCCCTTTTTCAGGACCCTGTCTTTCAAAAGATAATTAGTAAAAATCCAAATAACTTCATAGATCTTGATTTGTAAATGGTTTAAACACTGTTTCCCATGCTTGTTCAATGAACCATAAACAATTAATGAACATGCACCTGTGGAGCTGTTGTTAAGACACTAACAGCTTAGACGGGAGGCAATTAAAACTTATGACACTAAAGAGGCCTTTCTACTGACTCTGAAAAACACCAAAAGAAGGATGCCCAGGGTCCCTGCTCATCTGCGTGAACGTGCCTTAGGCATGCTGCAAGGAGGCATGAGGACTGCAGATGTGGCCAGGGCAATAAATTGCAATGTTCGTACTGTGAGACGCCTAAGACAGCGCTACAGGGAGACCGGATGGACAGCTGATCGTCCTCGCAGTGGCAGACCACGTGTAACACCTGCACAGGATCGGTACATCCGGATGGCAACAACTGCCCGAGTTACACCAGGAACGCACAATCCCTCCATCAGTGCTCAGACTGTCCGCAGTAGGCTGAGAGGCTGGACTGAAGGCTTGTAGGCCTGTTGTAAGGCAGGTCCTCACCAGACATCACCGGCAACAACGTCGCCTATGGGCACAAACCCACCGTCGCTGGACCAGACAGGACTGGCAAAAAGTGCTCTTCACTGACGAGTCGTGGTTTTGTCTCATCAGGGGTGATGGTTGGATTCGCTTTTGTTGGCGAAGGAATGACCGTTACACTGAGGCCTGTACTCTGGAGCGGGATCGAGGTGGAGGGTCCGTCATGGTATTGGGCGGTGTGTCACAGCATCATTGCTTGCAATGACAACAAGCGCAGTCCAATCTCAATGCTGTGCTTAACAGGGAAGACATCCTCCTCCCTCATGTGGTACCCTTCCTGCAGGCTCATCCTGACATGACCCTCCAGCATGACAATGCCACCAGCCATACTGCTTGTTCTGTGCGTGATTTCCTGCAAGACAGGAATGTTGGTGTTCTGCCATGGCCAGCGAAGAGGTGGATCTCAATCCCATTGAGCACGTCTGGGACCTGTTGGATTGGAAATGTCCGGGAACTTGCAGGTGCCTTGGTGGAAGAGTGGGGTAACATCTCACAGCAAGAACTGGCAAATCTGGTGCAGTCCATGAGGAGGAGATGCACTGCAGTACTTAATGCAGCTGGTGGCCACACCAGATACCAACTGTTACTTCCTCCTCTTTGTTCAGGGACACATTATACCATTTTTGTTAGTCACAGAGTTTATAAGTTTATAATTGATTTTCAGAATTTTAGCTTGCTTCCTTAGATGTAATATTTTAGCTTAGTCGTGGGCCAAGTCAAGACCGTTGATTGGTCTAAACTCCTCAACCTCAACTCTGGACCTTGGAAGCCTGTTCCCCTTAATCAGAGACTGATTTTGACCTGGGACACCAGGTGTGCAATTATAAGGTAGAACAGAAAAGCAGCATGCTCGGGACCGTGTAGGGTAACACGCTGACCAACCCGGATGTTGATTTGATTTTTGTACCCCCACACCAGACGTGATCAGGACACGCAGATTGAAATATCAAAACAAACTCTGAACCAATTATATAAATTTTTGGACAGGTCGAAAAGCATTAAACATTTATGGCAATTTAGCTAGCTAGCTAGCTTGCTGTTAGCTAATTTGTCTTGGGATATAAACATTGGGTTATTTTACTTGAAATCCACAAGGTCCGCTACTCCGACAATTAATCCACAGATAAAAAGGTAAACCGAATTCCTTTCATCTTTCCTCCTTCCTCAGGCTTCTTTTTTACTTCTTTGGACTTTATATGGAGGTTGGCATCCAACTTTACGGTGCGTTACTACAACCGACTGGAGTGTGGACGTCAGTTCATCTTTCAATCATCCACGTGGGTACATGCTCCTAAAAAGCAATGAGATGGGAGAGGACGGACTTGCAGCGCGTTGAGCGTCAAATAGAATTTCTATTTAAGTGCTTGGCCACGCAGACGCTCGAGCAGTGTGGGTGAAATGATTGAATAACATGTATGTGTACATTTATTTTGCAGTGCACGTGACGTGAGCGGTGTGGTCAGCATGTAAGAATTGCTTACCCTTGGTCTAAACTATAACCTTTCTAGCTTCAAGGTAAAATGAGCCATGCAACAGTAAGCGGTTGACCCTCTTCAACAGTAGTGTGGTCACTACTGGACCTAAGTAAGATTTAAATTATTTTAAAGCAGAGTTTCACTTTTTCGGTCTCTGGTGCTCCACAGAAACCACACATGAACAGAGCAATTATATGCCTAACTTCAATGTTTTGTTTGAATATATTATATGGCACACTTGATATAATAAAATGTAAGGTTTGAGATTTTAATAATAAATGCTTTAAATGGCAGTTTTGTCTCTTAAAAAAAAATGTATACCCCTTTTTTCTCCCCAATTTCGTGGTATCCAGTTAGTCTTGTCTCATCGTTGCAACTCCCGTACGGACTCGGGGGAGGTGAAGGTCGAGAGCCATGCGTCCTCCGAAACACAACCCAATCTAGCCGCACTGCTTCTTGACACAACGCATGTCCAACCCGGAAGCCAGTCACACCAATGTGTTGGAGGAAACACCGTGCACCTGGCGACCTGGTTAGCGTGCACTGCGCCCGGCCCGCCACAGGAGTCGCTAGTGCGCGATGAGACAAGGATATCCCTGCCGGCCAAGCCCTCCCTAACCCGGACGACGCTGGGCCAATTGTGCGTCTCCCCATGGACCTCTCGGTCGCTGCCGGCTGCGACAGAGCCTGGGCTCGAACCCAGGGTCTCTGGTGGCGATGCAGTGCCTTAGACCAGTGCGCCACCCGTGAGGCCCCCCAGTTTTGTCAACCTTATCTGCTATACCGGCTCACTTGTGATTTGAGGCTAGAATGAATTTCTTCTATCCCTCTTTTAGCATTTCAAAATAAAGATTTACTGAAGTAAAGTGCTTGCACAACAAAATACTTAAACTGTGGTACATCTTCAAAAAAGAGAGATGTGCAGGTAAATGCAGCATTTAGGGGTGGAAAAAGGTCTACTACTACATGGTCTGTCTGCCCAGAGAGCAGCCCCACACTACCTCACCTGCTCCTGGTCAGTATATTCATGCACTCTTTGTTAACCTTACCTTTAAAAACGCAGAGCTCCAACTTACCCTTCTCTACCCTTTTCTCCCCCTCCCCCAGCTGCCTACAAGCATGCAGACGGGAAGAAGATCGACGGAAGGAGAGTGCTGGTGGATGTGGAGAGAGGCCGCACTGTGAAGGGATGGCATCCCCGCAGGCTAGGTGAGGAACTGCACATGATCTCTGTGACAGTGCATAATTATCCATACTACAGTCATGCCATTTTACAATCTTAACACTGAATTCACTGAGCGTTTTGGAATGGATGATTCTACATTTACATTACATTTAAGTCATTTAGCAGACGCTCTTATCCAGAGCGACTTACAAATTGGTGCATTCACCTTATGATATCCAGTGGAACAACCACTTTACAATAGTGCATCTAACTCTTTTAAGGGGGGGGGGGGGTTAGAAGGATTACTTTATCCTATCCTAGGTATTCCTTAAAGAGGTGGGGTTTCAGGTGTCTCCGGAAGGTGGTGATTGACTCCGCTGACCTGGCGTCGTGAGGGAGTTTGTTCCACCATTGGGGTGCCAGAGCAGCGAACAGTTTTGACTGGGCTGAGCGGGAACTGTACTTCCTCAGAGGTAGGGAGGCGAGCAGGCCAGAGGTGGATGAACGCAGTGCCCTTGTTTGGGTGTAGGGCCTGATCAGAGCCTGAAGGTACGGAGGTGCCGTTCCCCTCACAGCTCCGTAGGCAAGCACCATGGTCTTGTAGCGGATGCGAGCTTCAACTGGAAGCCAGTGGAGAGAGCGGAGGAGCGGGGTGACGTGCCTGGATTAGGACCTGCGCCGCTTCCTGCGTGAGGCAGGGTCGTACTCTGCGAATGTTGTAGAGCATGAACCTACAGGAACGGGTCACCGCCTTGATGTTAGTTGAGAACGACAGGGTGTTGTCCAGGATCACGCCAAGGTTCTTAGCACTCTGGGAGGAGGACACAATGGAGTTGTCAACCGTGATGGCGAGATCATGGAACGGGCAGTCCTTCCCCGGGAGGAAGAGCAGCTCCGTCTTGCCGAGGTTCAGCTTGAGGTGGTGATCCGTCATCCACACTGATATGTCTGCCAGACATGCAGAGATGCGATTCACCACCTGGTTATCAGAGGGGGGAAAGGAGAAGATTAATTGTGTGTCGTCTGCATAGCAATGATAGGAGAGACCATGTGAGGATATGACATAGCCAAGTGACTTGGTGTATAGCGAGAATAGGAGAGGGCCTAGAACAGAGCCCTGGGGGACACCAGTGGTGAGAGCACGTGGTGCGGAGACAGATTCTCGCCACGCCACCTGGTAGGAGCGACCTGTCAGGTAGGACGCAATCCAAGCGTGGGCCGCGCCGGAGATGCCCAGCTCGGAGAGGGTGGAGAGGAGGATCTGATGGTTCACTCTCATTCATTCTCACATCGGCATTGGTCATTTATGAATCCCTTTTAATATTGTCAGTTTTAAATGCTTTCATTTCCTGTCTATGATTTCTGTACCACAATAAGCCCTGTTTTCTGTCCCCAACCAGGCGGTGGTCTTGGTGGGACAAGGAGAGGCGGGGCTGATGTCAACATCAAGCACTCTGGAAGAGACGACACCTCACGTTATGATGACCACCCCCCAATTGGAGGGTGAGTACCTACACTGGGCCCTTGGGGTGGTCTGCAAAGGGAGGGTTGTCACCCTATTTTAAATAGGCCCTACCATTAGACCTGAAAGAATTGGATAATCTGAAGGCAAGATGGCTTTATTACCATATTCCTTAGTTACATCTATCCAATCATTTTAGATCTGTGCAAGTGTAGAGGGTATGGGCTAGTGGCAGATTTGGGATTGGACATTTTGTTGTTTGACTGACTTGATATTTTCTGTATAGAGGTTTGACAGTTGACTTATTTTTGCCCTTCTCTTCACCTCAGGGAACGTGAGCGCGAACGTGGACCTGAGCCCAGAGGGGAACGCAGAGAGCGCAGCCGTGAGCGCGAACGGGTGGGGGAGAAAGAGCGCGGTGGCGAGAGACGGAGGTCCCGGTCCCGGGAAAGACGCAGGCGCAGCTCCCGCTCCAGGGAGAAGGGCGACAGGGGTCTGGGCCAGGCAGGGCCCGGAGAGGAGAGCGTAGTGAGTGGCAGGAGGAGAGACCGAGAGAGGGAGCGGGGGGGAGGAGGGCCAGGGGGAGACAGTCATAGCAGGGAGAGGAGCAGAGACAAAGGTGAAAGGAAGCGGAGGAGCCGCAGCCGAGAGCGCAAGCGAGACCGGGAGAGGGGCAAGGGTGGTGAGGGGGATGAGAGCTTGGGGCTAGGAGATGGTATGATGGGGGAGGGAGGAGAGAGGGTGCCTGAAGAGCCTAGTGTGGGTGAGGAAGTGGGAGAGGAGCGCGGCGGGAAGGAGCGGGACAGGGAGCGGGACCGTGACCGGAGGCGCAGCCACAGGGACAAGGACCGGGAGAGGGACCGGGAGAGGCACAGGGGGGACAGGGAGAAAGACAGGGAGCATAAGAGAGACAGGGAGCGGGGTGGCGGGGAGCGCAGGGAGGACCGGCATGGCTCTCTCCTGCTCCCCTCGGCCGAGCAGGATGACGTGGTTAACGGGGAGGAGGGCGACGCGCCGCCCCAGCCAGAGGAGAACAGCCAGGATGGGTTGACGATGGACCAAGAGTCGGTGCAATCGGGGGAGGGTTACGTTTCCAATGAGAACGGCTACAAGATGGAGACCCAGGCAGACGAGTATTAAGAGGGGCTTTGCCATCTTTACTAATTTCCTTTTTTTTTTCTTATACAACACAAACCCACATACCCCTTCCCTGTTAGTGTGAAGGATATTGTAATTAGCTGCTGCCCTGTTAGAAGCCACAACGGAGCAGTGTAGGCACAAGAAACAAACTGTCCGCTTTATGGGTTAAGTAGGGGTTTTGTTTCTTCTGTATTTGAACCCCCAGGACTAGGTCCACACCACAATTATTTCAAACCCGTCCCTCGGTAACAAACTGAGAACGGTGCTCACTATCCCTTAACATTCACGCTCTCCCCCAACCGGAACTTTTAATCTGACATTCTGCTCTGTCAAGTACTTGTCTGATTACAATCCCTTTATGAGCGAGGCAGAGATGGTGTAGTTGGGGTGAAATATTTGTTTCTCTTTTTCTTAATCTCTGTTGGTGTATTTTTCTTTATTCAACCAGGGTTGTTGTTATTGGGGTTAAGTTTTGGTTTTATTTAACATTTCCCCCCCATGTAATTTGAATGAATCCATGTTCCCACAAAAGCAGTACCCTAACCTATTGTTAGATTTTTTTTTTTTCATGTTCCTTTTTTACTTTAAAGTACAACCCTGAACGTCTTACTCAACTGTCTGGACACATACTTCTACCCTCAAGAAAATGTACAGCAACATTTAGGTTTCCATTCAATTGGCGACAGATTTTCATGCACATATTCTTGAATCTGCATAAAAACATTATGCGCATGTTTCCATCCTATTGACTTGTTGCAAATAAAAGCATTTTGTGGTTAAATTCCCATGTATCAAAAATTAAAAGCTAGTTAAATGGGTTTCATCACATTTTCAACTCCACTGATTGCGTTTATAGCGAGTGTGCTCACTTTGGTATTTGCATGTATGCTTTAACCAATAGCACGATCTGCGTGCTGTTGGCTAGAGCGCACATATAGCCTACATAACGACATCATATGGACAAAATAGTTTTTTATTTTTTTTATTTTTTACAGCCAAATGTCACCAGACGAAGACCCTAGATATTTATTAGAAAGTAGCATCAAGCTAATTACCTTGCACTGTCACCACCCTGTGAAGTTCATTTATTTCATCTGTAGTTTAATGAACAGCATGCTTTCCCGATTAGTTGTAGTGGGAGGACCACATGACTCCCAAGTTTACTTCAATATGATGGTTATTGGATCAATATTTGCTCATAAAAGCGTTTCCACTGACATTTCTCTAATTAATTTTACTGACAAGATTCCACTTTGTCTAGTGTATTTTTGTTTTGTTGACATTTGGATCATTTACCCCAAAAATGTGTAAGGCCTGTCATTACTTTTGTATCTGATGTACTTTACTTACATAAAGGTTGGCTGGAAACCTGGTTATTGAAAATGAAGGGGGGGAAGTAAGGAAATGTGTTGCAAAGTGCATGTCCAAGAGTTGGCAAATATTGCTTATTTTTATTCTGTAAAGCAAGATGGAGGAACCCTCTGAATGGAATTGTTCTGATTCTCCTGAAATAAAGTTCCTGTTTTTTTTGTTGAACATTTAGTCAGTGTCATCCTGTTCAGTAATCTAAATGACCAGGTTCATCATTGGTTGGCATCCAACATTATGGTACATTACCGCCACCTACTGTACTGGAGTGTGGGCCAGCAACTGGGAGAAACTAAATCAATTGTACCTTATGTGGCCAATTTCACGCCATTGAATTGAAATCCATTGTAAACATGAAAAAGTTGCTAATGTGAACATTATTTTTTTGAGGAAGAGTGAAATAATGGATGTTGACATCAAAAACCAAACGATTTGAAGCAAAATGTATAGAATTGTAAACTATATCCAAAGCAAAACCCCAAAACTTGCAATGACAATTTTAAAGCAAGAGCAAAAACTCTTGAAATTATTGAAAAATGTATTTGAAAACCAATGCAAAAATAGTTTTCAGTTCAACTTCCCCAACAACCAATCCTATTGATTCCATTTCCACTATGCTTTTGGGTGAAATTACTACCTTTTTGGTTATGCTACTCATGTCTTGTCTCTCGATTTCTTTGCTTTCACTGCCAGTTTTTTTTGTGAAGGGCAGAGTTTAGAGGGAGGTGTAGATAATGCGTCTCCATTGGTCCACTAATTTGAGGGATGGTTTATCTTAACCTAATCAATGAACATGAGTTTATTTTTTGGGCTACTTAATCAGACGGTTTGACGTCACCACTACACGCCAAATCTTTCCCCCTGTGGCCGCATGTTCTGAACATGGCGAACCACTTACTAACAGCTGCGCCGAACTTTGGGCAACAGGTAATTCATATGTTTACCTAAGTAGGTACATACGTTTGTTATTAGACACGCTTCTAATATCTACATTATTGACCCGTGACTGACAATTTTGAAGTTCGTTAGCTTTGTTGGTTGGCTTTGGCGTCAAATGGAATTAATCGCAAGACTGCATGCCTGTAACGTTACAGCTAGCCACTGCCAACCATAGTGAAAGGTTTGCCGTGAGATTAAACAGCGACAACCCTAAATAGCTATTCCCATAACAGTACCTGAAGCCTAGACACAATCTTGCCTGATACCTGTCAAGTGGATGGATTATCTTGGCATAGGAGAAATGCTCACTAACAGGGATCTAAACAAATTTCTGTGTTTTATATTTTTGTTCAGTGTAATTTGACCTGTGACTATTGAAGTACGTTACTTAACTACATTGTTTAGTCGGCGGCCTTAAGTTGTCTGACTAGCTGGCGAAATGGAATGAATCGCAAGACGCTACATGGTCGCAGCCAGCCTGTAGCTAGTCACTGCCAGCCGTAGGGTTGTCAGTATGTATTTATTAAACCAAGTCACGCCGAAATAGGCCGTTAGGACTAAAATCACATCACGAATGTCTCCAGTTAGCTAGCTGTAGGCAACGTTACATGTATCCACAATGACACGACAACACTCTTACTGCTACTTGGTTTACGGAAAGCATACTGTAACGACCCTGGGTTTATAAGTGCGGAAATCGACTCTGCCGCAGGAGCATGCTTTTGCGGTAGTCGATAGCACGCCGGACCTCGGGCTAGAAGGTCGAGGGTTCGAGACCTGCTTCTTGCTGTTTCATTACAATACCTTCAAATTAGTCACATATCTGTATCTGAATTACCCTTAGCAAAATGTTCTAGACTACCTGGCTATTTAACTTCTTATGGCTGCAGGAGCAGTATTGAGTAGCTTGGATGAAAGGTGCCCATAGTAAACTGCCTGCTCCTCAGTCCCAGTTGCTAATATATGCATATTATTATTAGTATTGGATAGAAAACACTGAAGTTTCTAAAACTGTTTGAATGATGTCTGTGAGTGTAACAGAACTCATATGACAGGCAAAAACCTGAGAAGAAATCCAAACAGAAAGTGGAAATCTGAGGTTGGTCGATTTTCAACCCAGCCCCTATTGAATACACAGTAGGATATGGATGAGTTTGCACTTCCTACGGCTTCCACTAGATGTCAACAGTCTGTAGAGCTTTGTCTAATGCCTCTACTGTGAAGTAGGGCCGAAGGAGACAGGAATTAGTCAGGTTTATCATGACCTGACCATGCGTGTTCACATGAGAGGGAGCTCTGCTCCATCGCACATCTGAAGTCAATGTAATTCTCCGGGTTGGAACATTATTGAAGATTTATGTTAAAAACATTCTAAAGATTGATTCAATACATTGTTTGACATGTTTCTACTGACTGTTACGGAACTTTTGGACATTTCGTCTGCTTTTAAAAAGTGCTATTTATATGTGAAAAATGAATGACATGCTGCATTTGCTAAAGGCCTATTGTTTACCATTGTCTTTGGATGCCAACAGCAGTCGTACCATCGGAAGACATAGCTTGGATTGTAGCATACAAAAGCCTATTCCTGCTCTTTTCCCGCGATCCATCAAACACATTTGGTGTGTCATCATAGTGGTCTCTGACTTGTGGTCACACTCGCTCAGGTGGAACAAACTTAAACTTGTGCCTTTTTTCAATGCTAATTTGAATGTCATTGAGAAAACAGAGAAGTGTCAAAGATTTTTTTTCCGCAAACATCCTTTCTGAATTTAAAAGTAATCCTTGAAGTAATCATCTAGTTTTTCAAAAGTATCCCTTGCATGTAACAGATTACATGTAATCCGTTACTCCCCAACCTTGCACATTACTGAGTAGCACACTCTCCATATTTTCAAGCATAGTGGTGGCTGCATCATGTTATGGGTATGCTTGTAATCGTTAAGGACTGGGTAGTTTTTCAGGATAAAAAAGAAATGGAAAACCTGGTCCAGTCTGCTTTCCACCAGACACTGGGAGATGAATTCTCCTTTCAGCAGGACAATAACCTAAAACAGAAGGCCAAATATACACTGGAGTCACTTACCAAGAAGACAGTGAATGTTCCTGAGTGGCCGAGTTACAGTTTTGACTTAAATCTGCTTGAAAATCTATGGCAAGATCTGAAAATGGTTGTCTAGCAATGACCAACAACCAATTTGACAGATCTTGAAGAATTTTGAAAAGAATAATTGGCAAACTGTTGCACAATCCAGGTGTGGAAAGCTCGTAGAGACTTATCCAGAAAGACTAGCAGCTGTAATCACTGCCAAAGGTGATTCTAACACGTATTGACTCAGGGGATTGAATACTTATCCAATCAGGATATTAGTGTTTTATTTTATATATAAAAAAAAAATGTTAAACATGTTTTTCCACTTTGACATTACAGAGCATTTTGTGTATGTCATTGACAAAATGACAAATCCATTTTAATCCCACTTTAACACAACAAAATATGGAAAAAGTCAAAGGGTGTGAATACTTTCTGAAGACACTATATAACTTTATTAGCTGGATTGCCTGGCTTTGTAATAGTTTATTTTCATTTGCGCTCGTTCACACACTTAGCTAGCAACCTCCATGGAAATGTACTATTACTTTTTTGCGGGTTTTGGCGCTCCCTTGTGTACTAAGTTGGTAATACCCTAAATCCCGGGATGAGAGAAAGACTGTATATCGAAATGAAAATCTGGATACCACTCAACCCTAATTGGTTCAGATTAGGTCCCGTCCGGACTGGCCTTGATTTCAACGTCCACAGGTGTCAGGACCAGATCAAATCTGAACAAGTCATAGATGTCTATGTTTCGGTGAAATCGAGCCCAGACCGGAATCAAACATAGTGTAACACTTTACTTGACACCCAGCGTCATAACACCTTATGACACAATCATATCCATGTCATAATATGTCGTACAGCGGACATAACTTGTCATAACCTATTATAATATGGTCATAACACAGTCATGACATATATTTAGACCTGTTGTGACATATATTGTGTTATTTTATGGTTGGTTATGACACCTACATAAGAGTGTAAAACCCCACTAAATCTACCATTCCAATACACCATAGCCTACGCATCAACAATATATTTGTTACATATATAGAGAGATTTTAAATTGACCATGTTAAATTATCACTGTAAGTTCCCTGGTAGGCTGTCATTGTAAATAAGAATTTGTAGTTACAGCCTTGTCTCATCGCCAAAACTCCCGTACGAACTCGGGAGAGGCGAAGGTCGAGAGCTGTGCGTCCTCCGAAATGCAACCCACTGCTTCTTGACACAATGCCCACTTAACCCGGAAGCCAACCGCACCAATGTGTCGGAGGAAACACTGTACACCTGGCAACCGTGTCAGCATGCACTGCACCCGGCCCGCCACAGGAATTGCTAGTGTGCGATGGGACAAGGATATCCCTGCTGGCCAAACCCTCCCCTAACCCGGATGATGCTGGGCCAACTGTGCGCTGCCCCATGGGTCTCCCGGTCGCAGCCAGCTGCGACAGAGCCTGGACTCGAACCCAGAATCTCTAGTGGCACAGCTAGCACTGCGATGCAATGCCTTAGACCACTGCGCCACTCAGGAGGCAAATGTATCTATTTCTATGATGAAACACACCGATTTTTAGCTATACCCAGAGGCATCATTTGGGTTCTTGCATTGGAATTATATTGAATTCTGGTTAAATCACACTATACCACAATAAACATAAAAGTTCAAATGCTGAGACCATTGAGTGCTTTTGACCAAGAAGTGACAGGTTGGCGTGTAATCTCCGCCGTACTCTATCAGCAACATGGAGACTGCCAATCAGCGTTGAACTAAACTGAGTAAAGTTAGCTGTGAATGGTCCTGGTGCACCTCAAAAAAGTGTCAAGGAAAGCCAGTTTAGATTTGGCTTCAGACAAATCACATCAGAAGCTCCACTTCATTGACAGAAAAAAAATCAAGTTGTTGCATCTTGTTGTGTCCTTGTCCTCCGGTGGCTAGCTAGCTACCTAAAATCGTCCCTTTCCTAAATTAGCCATGGATGGAGATCGGGATTTGGACTTGTGGTTTTACTTAATTCTCCGTACTGGCCAATGATTACAACGGTGATTCTGATTCAACTATAAATTCATACATTGTGCTCCTGGCCGCAGAGGATGGAAGTTCAAAATATAGCTATTTGTAGTATGCTAATGTTAACTAGCTGGCCTGGCTGGCCGTTGCCCATATAAGGAAGTTAGGCTAGAAAGCAAGCATTTTAGCCAGGTGGCCTAGGACAACAAAAACTAAAAGCGTGTACTGTATGACGGAGTCATAGACCGTTTTAGCAACATGAAAGAGGAGGATTGGAGAAATCAGTACAATGGACGGCCACATCATATTTAGCTTACGTTGATTGTACTAAATAATTTTTGGTGTCTTTTAGTCGTCACTGTATTAGACTAAGCATAGGTGTTTTGATTGTGTTGAAATGTTGAAGTTGAAATGGTGCTGGAATAGTGGAGGCAGATCCTGTTTTCTTTGTGACTTGCAGTAACTGCATGGTTCTATACTGAACAAAAATATAAACGCAACATGCAACAATTTCAACTATTTTACTCAGTTACAGTTCATATAAGGAAATCAGTCAATTAAAATAAATTCATAGGCCCTAATCTATGGATTTCACATGACTAGGCAGGCGTGCAGCCATGGGTGGGCCTGGGAGGGCATAGGCTCATCCACTTAGGAGCCAGGCCCAGCCAATAAGAATACGTTTTCCCCACAAAAGGGCTTTATTACCGACAGAAATACTCCTCAGTTTCATCAGCTATTTAGGTGGCTGGTCTCAGACGATTCTGCAGGTGAAGAAGCCGGATGTGGAGGTTCTGGGCTGGCATGATTACATGTGGTCTGTGGTTGTGAGGCTGGTTGGACATACTGCCAAATTCACTAAAATGACGTTGGAGGCAGCTTCCCTGGCAACAGCTCTGGTGGACATTCCTGCAGTCAGCATGCCAGTTTCACACCCCCTCAAAACTGGATACATTTGAGCATTGTGTTGTGTGACAAAACTGCACATTTGAGAGTGGCCTTTTATTGTCCCCAGCACAAGGTGCACCTGTGTAATGATTGTTCTGTTTAATCAGCTTTTTGATATAACACACCTGTCAGGTGGATGTATTAACTTGGCAAAGGAGAAATGCTCACTAATAGGGATGTAAACAAATATGTACACAACATTTTAGAGAAATAAACTTTTTGTGTGTATGGAACATTTCTGGGATCTTTTATTTCAGCTCATGAAACATTCTTGTTAGATCCCCCTTAAATGCCAGTTGGATTAGATGAGTAGTTGTGGACGCCCCAAAAGTCAATCCATGTGAAAGTGCAGTAAGCAAGGTCAGCATACTGGAGAGAGGCCCAGAGAATTGTTGCAGGACATCAAGTGGGGTCCATTTGTCCTCATTTGATCTGGACCGGGCAATTTCAATGGGCAAAAAACTGTCAAACACTAATCTGAGATTTGACTCCACCTTCGCCTCTTGAGCCCGTTGGGGAGTTGCAGTGATGAGACAAGATCGAAAAAGGGGGTAAAAATGTTGTTTTTATAAAACTGAGGGGGCACAGCCCCCTTTTGTCCCCTCGTGGAACTGGGCCCGGGATTAGCCCCATATCATGGAATAGGCTATATGTGAAGACACATATAAAGACAAAAGGAGGACACATGGAATTATTTGATTTGGATGGATGGTTGACATGACAGAATGGCCATCTAAAAGGTGGGTGAACGTTAGCTACATATCTTGTCATAGGCTGTTTGTTGAGTCGCGCCTGTTAAAAATGTCATATATTGCGCAATTTGTTCAATTTCTTTCACAAAATACACTGATCGGATAGACAATAGCTCTTAGCTATGTCCACTTTTGGCAGCACTTCTGCAAACTGATTAGTCAATCCGTCCAACTCCTGTGACACAGGAAACAAGCTACTCATTTGTATAATGGCCCCGGAGGGGATGTTTTTTCACATTGTTTGTAACTTATTTTGTACATAATGTTGCTGCTACCGTCTCTTATGACCGAAACAGCGATTACTCACCTTGAACTGGACAAAGACCTTTTATTTAATGAGTCCGACGCAAAGGATATACTGCTTCTCCGAGACCAGGCCCAAATGCCCGTCATTCGCTTGAAGAAAAGATGGAACTACAGAGGGCAGAGATCAGAGTGCCTTGTGAGAATTAGTCAGTGAGTGGGTAACCCGCCTCTACCATCCGTTCTATTGGCCAATGTGCCATCACTGGATAATAAACTGGATGATCTCCGTTCCAGAGTTGTGGCTGAATGACGACACGGATAATATACAGTTGATTGGGTTTTCTGTGCATCGGCAGGACAGAACAGCTACGGCTGGTAAGACGAGAGGTGGGGGTGTGTGTGTGTGTATTTGTCAATAACAGCAATGTCTAATAGTAAGGAAGTCTCGAGCTATTGCTCACCTGAGGTAGAGTACCTCATGATAATCTGTAGACCACACTATCTACCAAGAGAGTTTTCATATGTATTATTCGTAGCCATCTATTTACCACCACAAACCGATGCTGGCACTAAGACCACACTCAACGAGCTGTATAAGGCCATAAGCAAACAAGAAAATGCTCATCCAGAAGCTGTGCTCCTAGTGGCCGAGGACTATAATGCAGTCAAACTTAAATCCATTTGACCTAATTTCTTCCAGAATGTCACATATGCAACCAGAGGGAAAATGAACTCTAGACCACCTTTACTCCACACACAGAGACTCATACAAAGCTCTCCCTCGCCCTCCATTTGGAAAATCTGACCATAATTATATCCTCCTGATTCCTGCTTACAAGCAAAAACTAAATCAGGAAGTAACAGTGACTCGCTCAATACGGAAGTGGTCAGATGACGCGGATGCTACGCTACAGAACTGTTTTGCTAGCACAGACTGGAAAATGTTCCGGGATTCATCCAATGGCATTGAGGAGTATACCACCTCAGTCACAGGCTACATCAATAAGTGCATCGACGACATCATCCCCACAGTGACCATACGTACATATCCCAACCAGAAGTCAAGGATTACAGGCAACATCCGCACCGAGCTGCCGCATTCAAGGAACGGGACACTAACCCGGATGCTTATAAGAAATCTCTCCATGCCCTCAGACGAACCATCAAACAGGCAAAGTGTCAATACAGGACTAAGATTGAATCCTACTACACCGGCTCTGACGCTCATCGGATGTGGCAGGACTTGCAAACTATTACAGACTACGAAGGGAAACCCAGCTGTGAGCTGCCCAGTGACGTGAGCCTACCAGACAAGCGAAATGCCTTTTATGCTCGCTTTGAGGCAAGCAACACTGAAGCATGCATGAGAGCACCAGCCGACTGTGTGATCACGCTCTCCATAGCCGATGTGGGTAAAACCTTTAAACAGGTCAACATTCACAAGACGGATAACCAGGACATATACTCAGAGCATGCGCGGACCAACTGGCAAGTGACTTCACTGACATTTTCAACCTCTCCCTGACTGAGTCTGTAATACCTACCTGTTTCAAGCAGAACACCATAGTTCCTGTGCCCAAGAAAGCGAAGGTAACCTGCCTAAATGATTACCGCCCTGTAGCACTCATGTCTGTAGCCATGAAGTGCTTTGTTCCCACCTGTACTCCCTGTTCACCCACGATCGACTCCAAAACCATCATTAAGTTTGCTGACGACACAACAGTGGTAGGCAATCACCGACAATGATGAGTCAGCCTATAGGGAGGAGGTCAGAGATCTGGCAGTGTGGTGCCAGGACAACAACTTCTCCCTCAACGTGAGCAAGACAAAGGAGCTGATCGTGGAAAAGGAGGGCCATTCTCCTCGACAGGGGCTGCAGTGGAGAGGGAGAGTTTCAAGTTCATTGGTGTCCACATCATCAACAAACTATCACGGTCCAAACACACCAAGATAGTCATGAAGAAGGCACGACAACACCTTTTCCTCCTCAGGAGACTGAAAATATTTGGCATAGATCCCCAGATCCTCAAAAAGTTCTCCAGCTGCACCATTGAGAGCATCCTGACCAGTTGCATCACTGCCTGGTATGGCAACTGCTCGGCATCCGACCGCAAGGCTCTACAGAGGGTAGTGCTTACGGCCCAGTACATCACTGGGGCTAAGCTTCCTGCCATCCAGGACCTATTTACTAGGCGGTGTCAGAAGAAGGCCCTACAAATTGTCAAAGACTCCAGTCACCCAAGTCATAGACTTTTCTCTCTGCTACCGCAGGGCAAGCGGTACCGGAGGGCCAAGTCTAGGTCCAAAAGGCTCCTTAACAGGTTGTTCCCCCAAGCCATAAGACTGCTGAACAATTAATCAAATGTTATTTTATTTGTCGCAAAGTTGTTCTCCACTTGGTGCATATTATCAAAATGTGATGTTAGGTATTAATATGTAATTACTATTTAGCTAAAGTTGTTGAACACATCAGGAACATGTTAGCTGCCAGAGAGCTAAAATCAGTTATTTAGCTAGCTAGCGAATTAGTATTACACAGTAAACAATTACATTGTAGACGAATCTGTGCTTCCAACTTTGTGGCAACAGTTTGGGGAAGGCCCTTTCCTGTTTCAGCATGACAATGCCCCCGTGCACAAAGCGAGGTCCATACACAAATGGTTTGCCGAGATCGGTGTGGAAGAACTTGACTTGCCTGCACGAAGCCCTGAACTCAACTCCATAGAACACCTTTGGGATGTATTTAAATGCCGACTGCGAGCCTGGCCTAAGCACCCAACATCAGTGCCCGACCTCGCTAATGCTCTTGTGGCTGAATGGAAGCAAGATCGTATGTGTATGTGAATCACACAAAATGTATGGTCACATTTGTGTTTATGTATTGTTTCTTTGTATTGGGGAAGAATGCTTTTACTGAAATGTCAGTCCTCCAAGGTCTCGCATGGAGGAGATGCTGAGCTCCCTCAGGGACAAATGCTGTATTCCATACCTGGACAATGTCCTTTGACTAGCTTGTGGACGGAATCCGTAAAGTCAACAAGGCTCTCCAACATCATGGAGTGAAACTCCGTCCAGAGAAGTGCGAACTCTTCTGCCTGGATACCTGGTACATGGGGTGAGGATTGACCCTAAGGACCTGAAAGCTGTGCTGTCCCTGAAAACCAAGACACCACAGACAGTGGGTAGCGTCAGGAGGATCCTTGGTTACCTCAGCTACTACAGATCATACGTCCAGGACTTTTGTCGAATAGCCAAACAGCTATGAGCTGCTCCAAGTGAAATCTGGAATGCCAAAGTCCAGCCGTGCAGAGAAAAGACCAAAGGCCCCCAGCTGTCCTCCAGGACCATTGGACAGGCGAACACCAGAGCACACTTGAACGACTCGTTGACATGCTTGTGAACCCACCTGTATTAGCATACCCTAACTTTGACTTACCACTTGTACTGCAAACTGATGCTTCAGAGAAGGGCCTTGGAGCTGTCCTTTATCAGCAGCAGGATGGGAAGTTGAGAGTCATTGGGTATGGATCAAGAACATTGACACCAGCTGAGAGGAACTACAATTTGCAGAGCGGAAAGCTTGCTCTAAAATGGGCAGTGTGTGAAAAGTTTAAGGACTACCTATTTTACACCCCCACTTCACCATTTATACAGATAACAACCCCCTAACCTACGTCATGAGCACCGCAAAGCTTAATGCTGTCGGCCACCACTGGGTTGGAGAACTGTCAGATTTCCGGTTCAACATTAAGTACAGGCCTGGAAAGATAAATATAGATGCGGATACATTGTCTCGTATCCCCATGGACATCAACCAATATGTGACAGAATGCACTGAGGAGCTGTCACAGGACATTGTGCGTGCAACTTGGGAAGGGAGCCAAGCGGCCCAAAGGAAGGATGTGGCCTGGATCGCTGCACTCCACATCTCCTCCGTAGACTCCAGTCAACAGCCCAGTGCACTTCTGCCAATGATAGGTCATGATGAGCTGTTGAAAGCACAGCGTGAAGACCCAGCCTTGGAGAGAATGTAGAACTTAAGGAGACTGCTACAGTAGTTACTGATGAAATGAGAAAAGCGGTGAATGGGGTCACAAGGAAGACGAGTGGAGCAAACTGCACCTGGACAATGGGCTCCTATATAGACGGACC
The DNA here is from genome assembly GCF_045679555.1 of Salvelinus alpinus. Lineage (NCBI taxonomy): Eukaryota > Metazoa > Chordata > Actinopteri > Salmoniformes > Salmonidae > Salvelinus > Salvelinus alpinus. The sequence goes on from NC_092091.1 coordinate 50,116,242, forward strand.
AATGAAAGACTACAGCTCATCCTTCCTGTAAAGTACAGACCGGTAGCCCTTAAACATCTCCATGATGACATGGGACACGTTGGTACCAAAATAGTACTCTACCTTGCGAGAGAGAGGTTCTACTGGCCATATATGAAGAAGGAAATAGAGAACTATGTCACAAGGAAATGTCTGTGCATAAAACAGAAGAAACCCGCCATGCATGAAGCGAGCACCTATGGGGAGCATCACATCTAGCTCACCCCTCATCTGTATTGATTACTTACATCTGAAGACCAGCCGAGGAGGTTATGAGTACATCCTGGTGGTGGTTGATAATTTTACAAGATTTGTTCAAGCTTACCTGACAAAGAACAAGTCTGGACTGACTGCAGCAGAGCGTATCTTTAATGACTTCTTACCCTGATTGGGATACCCCTTGAAACTGCATCATGATCAGGGTCGGAAGTTTGAGAATGAGCTGTTTCATACACTCCAGCAGCTGTCGGAGGTTGGCCATTCCTGAACATCACCATACCATCCCCAAGGTAACCCAGCTGAGAGATTTAATCGCACCTTGCTACAGATGTTGTGAACGCTGGCAGACAAAGAGAAGGAGAGATGGAAGGACCATCTTCCGCAAATTGTACACGCATACAACTGCACCCGACATGAGTCCACTAGTTACTCACCCTACTATCTGCTCTACGGTCATCATCCACGCCTTCCAGTAAACTTGTTGTTTGGCTTGCTGGGAGAGAGAGACACAGTCACACACAAGAGATATGCAGAAGATTGGGCGGGAAGAATAACTGAGGCATATCAGATCGTAAACGAGAACAGCAAGCAGTCAAGTGCTAGAGGCAAATCCTACTATGACCAGAAGATGAAAGGGGTAGTTCTGCAACCTGGAGACCGAGTTTTGGTTAGGAACCTCAGTGAGCAGGGAGGGCCCAGGAAGCTAAGATCATATTGGGAGAAAGTGATCTACATAGTGAAGGAACAGTTTGCAGACAATCCGGTATATATAGTTCATCCCGAGGTTGGAGACAGGGGTAAATTCAGAACACTGCACCAAAACTTGTGGTTCAACTTACTGGTTGAACCTCCACCACTACGTCCAACAAAACCAGCACTGGAGAAGCGATCTATGCAGAGAAACAGACAATCAAGAGTCAGTGATGTGGAAGAACACACTCACAACGGGGACACATCTGACTCGGATGATGAATGGACAGGAGACTATTGGTTAAGGAGACCTGTGACTAGGCCAGAACAAAGATCTCTAATCCAGGTACCTGCAAGACCTCCCATGATACAAAGAGATACAGTCCGAGTACCTGTAAGGGAAGAGGAAAGACAGCCTGCAAATGAGTACCTACCTGATACAGTTCCAGTACCTGTAATGGAAGAACAAAGACAACCTGAGAATGAACACTTACCTGATCGATATGAACCAGAGCCTGAGAATGAGCACGAGGAGCATCACAAACATGAGCAGGAAGAGAGACCCAGGACCCCCCCTGTAGTTGATGTGCACACTGAGAGTACGCGGTACACTAGAGATAGAAGACCAAAGCTAATGTTCACACATGAGACACTCGGTCAAACTTCAATGCAATCCCACCCTACAGTTAACACACTCGGTGTAACATACAGTGCGCCGTACTTACCAGTATGGGAAACACCTTACTGCATTCCTCCACCCTATTCACTTGCACCTTACATGTCGTATACATACACTACATCTGTTGATTGACGAAAAAGGAGTCAATTTTATTTGTGTCACGTAGTGTGTGATGCACACAAAAGGTATGGTCACATTTGTGTTTCTAAATTGTTCTTTGTATTGGGGAAGAATGCTTTTACTAAAATGTCAGTACTCCAAGGTCTCGCCATTGCAATGCGTTTATACTACTGTTGGCCAGTAGGGGGCAGTGAAACGTGTTCGCTTCGCACTGGGACTATATGTGATCCTGCACCTGTGTATTCTCATAATTGAGAGACCCTTTGAAAGAGAAGCCACGTTCTCCTGTTTCATCATTTTCCCTGTGTTACAGGAACTATTGTCTGCTGCACCAGTCACAAAACTGGTACCTGTAACATGTACATCTGTCTGTGTTGTGTCAAGATGATGTGAGAGCAAGCTGCTGCAGAGATATGGTGAAGCGAGACCTTGGTAAATTTCAATACACATTTTTTGATTGTCTGTTTGCTAGATAATATCTGATATACATGTAGCTAGCTAGCTAGCCAGCTGTCGTTCTGATTCATTGGACATGCATGAAATCACATAAAGCCTATGTGCAGTTATAGCCACAACATCAAGTAACTAGGCCTAAAGTCATGCATCTGCAGGTCAGACAGGATAATCATTTCAGAATAGTAAGTTAACGTTAGCTGTAGTATCTGAAACCACCGTTATTATGATTAATGTATATAATTAATGTATTTCTCGTATGTCGAGCTAGCTAAGCCAATAGTTGTTTTTCTAATATGGTTACAGTGTTCTCTAAGACGTCTACAGTCTGTCTATCTGCAGATAAAATAGAATAGAAGGTTTTCTGAAGAGTAATTTTACCTAACGCTAGTATTTGAAACCAACCAGAGTGAGGGTTTTCTATCATTTACAGTTTTGTATCATTTTAACATTTGTAATGTCATATAGAGTGCTTTCAGAAAGTATTCCCACCCCTTGACTTGTTCAACATTTTGTTGTGTTACAGTCTGAATTTAAAATGAATTACATTGAGATTTTGTGTCACTGGCCTACACACAATGCCCCATAATGTCAAAGTGGAAAAGTGTTCAGTCAATAATCAAATCAAATCAAATCAAATCAAATTTATTTGTCACATACACATGGTTAGCAGATGTTAATGCGAGTGTAGCGAAATGCTTGTGCTTCTAGTTCCGACAATGCAGTAATAACCAACAAGTAATCTAACCTAACAATTCCACAACTACTACCTTATACACACAAGTGTAAAGGGATAAAGAATATGTACATAAAGATATATGAATGAGTGATGGTACAGAACGGCATAGGCAAGATGCAGTAGATGGTATAGAGTACAGTATATACATATGAGATGAGTACTGTAGGGTATGTAAACATAAAGTGGCATAGTTTAAAGTGGCTAGTGATACATGTATTACATAAAGATGGCAAGATGCAGTAGATGATATAGAGTACAGTATATACATATACATGTGAGATGAGTAATGTAGGGTATGTAAACATTATATTAAGTGGCATTGTTTAAAGTGGCTAGTGATACATTTTTACATACATTTCCATCAATTCCCATTATTAAAGTGGCTGGAGTTGAGTCAGTATGTTGGCAGCGGCCGCTAAATGTTAGTGGTGGCTGTTTAACAGTCTGATGGCCTTGAGATAGAAGCTGTTTTTCAGTCTCTCGGTCCCTGCTTTGATGCACCTGTACTGACCTCGCCTTCTGGATGATAGCGGGGTGAACAGGCAGTGGCTTGGGTGGTTGTTGGCCTTGATGATCTTTATGGCCTTCCTGTGACGTCGGGTGGTGTAGGTGTCCTGGAGGGCAGGTAGTTTGCCCCCGGTGATACATTCTGCAGACCTCACTACCCTCTGGAGAGCCTTACGGTTGTGGGCGGAGCAGTTGCCGTACCAGGCGGTGACACAGCCCGACAGGATGCTCTCGATTGTGCATCTGTAGAAGTTTGTGAGTGCTTTTGGTGACAAGCCGAATTTCTTCAGCCTCCTGAGGTTGAAGAGGTGCTGCTGCGCCTTCTTCACAACGCTGTCTGTGTGGGTGGACCAATTCAGTTTGTCCGTGATGTGTACACCGAGGAACTTTCCACCTTCTCCACTACTGTCCCGTCGATGTGGATAGGGGGGTGCTCCCTCTGCTGTTTCCTGAAGTCCACAATCATCTCCTTTGTTTTGTTGACGTGTGAGGTTGTGTGAGGTTATTTTCCTGACACCACACTCCGAGGGCCCTCACCTCCTCCCTGTAGGCCGTCTCGTCGTTGTTGGTAATCAAGCCTACCACTGTAGTGTCATCCGCAACTTGATGATTGAGTTGGAGGCGTGCATGGCCACGCAGTCGTGGGTGAACAGGGAGTACAGGAGAGGGCTCAGAACGCACCCTTGTGGGGCCCCAGTGTTGAGGATCAGCGAGGTGGAGATGTTGTTACCTACCCTCACCACCTGGGGGCGGCCCGTCAGGAAGTCCAGGACCCAGTTGCACAGGGCGGGGTCGAGACCCAGGGTCTCGAGCTTGATGACGAGTTTGGAGGGTACTATGGTGTTAAATGCTGAGCTGTAGTCGATGAACAGCATTCTCACATAGGTATTCCTCTTGTCCAGATGGGTTAGGGCAGTGTGCAGTGTGGTTGCGATTGCGTCGTCTGTGGACCTATTGGGTCGGTAAGCAAATTGGAGTGGGTCTAGGGTGTCCGGTAGGGTGGAGGTGATATGGTCCTTGACTAGTCTCTCAAAGCACTTCATGATGACGGAAGTGAGTGCTACGGGGCGGTAGTCGTTTAGCTCAGTTACCTTAGCTTTCTTGGGAACAGGAACAATGGTGGCCCTCTTGAAGCATGTGGGAACAGCAGACTGGGATAAGGATTGATTGAATATGTCCGTAAACACACCAGCCAGCTGGTCTGCGCATGCTCTGAGGACGCGGCTGGGAATGCCGTCTGGGCCTGCAGCCTTGCGAGGGTTAACACGTTTAAATGTTTTACTCACCTCGGCTGCAGTGAAGGAGAGCCCGCAGGTTTTGGTAGCGGGCCGTGTCAGTGGCACTGTATTGTCCTCAAAGCGAGCAAAAAAGTTGTTTAGCCTGTCTGGGAGCAAGACATCCTGGTCCGCGACGGGGCTGGTTTTCTTTTTGTAATCCGTGATTGACTGTAGACCCTGCCACATACCTCTTGTGTCTGAGCTGTTGAATTGCGACTCTATTTTGTCTCTGTACTGGGACTTAGCTTGTTTGATTGCCTTGCGGAGAGAATAGCTATACTGTTTGTATTCGGTCATGTTTCCGGTCACCTTGCCCTGATTAAAAGCAGTGGTTCGCGCTTTCAGTTTCACGCGAATGCTGCCGTCAATCCACGGTTTCTGGTTTGGGAATGTTTTAATCGTTGCTGTGGGTACGACATCGTCAATGCACTTTCTAATGAACTCGCTCACCGAATCAGCATATTCGTCAATGTTGTTGTTGGACGCAATGCGGAACATATTCCAATCCGCGTGATCGAAGCAGTCTTGAAGCGTGGAATCAGAATGGTCGGACCAGCGTTGAACAGACCTGAGTGCGGGAGCTTGTTGTTTTAGTTTCTGTTTGTAGGCTGGAATCAACAAAATGGAGTCGTGGTCAGCTTTTCCGAAAGGAGGGCGGGGGAGGGCCTTATATGCATCGCGGAAGTTAGTATAACAATGATCCAAGGTTTTACCAGCCATGGTAGCACAATCGATATGCTGATAGAATTTAGGGAGTTTTGTTTTTAGATTAGCGTTGTTAAAATCCCCAGCTACGATGAATGCAGCCTCAGGGTGTGTGGTTTCCAGTTTACAAAGAGTCAGATAAAGTTCGTTCAGGGCCATCGATGTGTCTGCTTGGGGGGGAATATATACGGCTGTGATTATAATCGAAGAGAATTCCCTTGGTAGATAATGCGGTCGACATTTGATTGTGAGGAGTTCTAGATCAGGTGAACAGAATGACTTGAGTTCCTGTATGTTGTTATGATCACACCACGTCTCGTTAATCATAAGGCATACACCCCCGCCCCTCTTCTTACCAGAAAGATGTATGTTTCTGTCGACGCGATGCGTGAAGAAACCAGCTGGCTGCACCGACTCCGTTAGCGTCTCTTGAGTTAGCCATGTTTCCGTGAAGCAGAGAACGTTACAATCCCTGATGTCTCTCTGGAATGTTACCCGTGCTCGGATTTCATCAACCTTATTGTCAAGAGACTGTACATTGGCGAGTAGTATGCTAGGGAGTGGAGCGCGATGTGCCCGTCTCCGAAGCCTGACCAGGAGACCGCTACGTTTGCCCCTTTTACGGCGTCGCATAGGGTCGCCGGCTGGGATCAGATCCATTGTATTGGGTGGAAGGCAAAACACTGGATCCGTTTCGGGAAAGTCATATTCCTGGTAGGAACGATGGTGAGTTGACGTTAATCTTATATTCAGTAGTTCCTCCCGACTGTATGTAATGAAACCTAAGATTACCTGGGGTACCAATGTAAGGAATAACACATAAAAAAACAAAATACTGCATATTTTCCAAGGAACGCGAAGCGAGGCGGCCATCTCGGTCGGCGCCGGAAGTTATAGTATTCAACCCAATTGTTATAGCAAGCCTGAATAAGTTCAGGAGTAAAAATGTGCTTAACAAGTCACATAATAAGTTGCATTGACTCACTATTTGTGCAATAATACTGTTTAACATGATTTTTAAATGACTACCTCATCACTGTACGCCACACATACAATTGTCTGTAAGGTCCCTCAGTCGAGCAGGGGATTTCAAACACAGATTCAACCACAAAGACCAGGGAGGTTTTCCAATGCCGCACAAAGAAGGGCATGTATTGGAAGATGGGTATAAAAAAAGCAGACATTGAATATCCCTTTGAGCATGGTGAAGATATTAATTACACTTTGGATGGTGTATCAATACACCCAGGACCTAGACTTGGCACTCCGGTATCGCTTGCCGTACAGTAGCAGAGTAGGGTGGCTATGACTAGGGTGGCTGGAGTCTTTGACAATTTTTAAGGCCTTCCTCTGACACTGCCTGATGTAGAGGTCCTGGATGGCAGGAAGCTTGGCTCCAGTGATGTACTGGGCCGTACGCACTACCCTCTGTAGTGCCTTGCGGTCGGAGGCCGAGCAGTTGCCATAGCAGGCAGTGATGCAACCAGTCAGGATGCTCTCGATGGTGCAGCTGTAGAACTTTTTGAGGATCTGAGGACCAATGCCAAATCTTTTCAGTCACTTGAGGGAGAATGGGCTTTGTTGTGCCCTCTTCATGACTGTCTTGGTGTGTTTGGACCATGATAGTTTGTTGTTGATGTGGACACCAAGGAACTTGAAGTTCTTAGCCTGCTTTACTACAGCCCTGTTGATGATGCATATTTCAAGTGCACTCTGTTGTGTTTAGAATTATACTCTGTGACAGTGATTGCTAATCAACCATTTTGCTCTTTATCTCAAACTCAAGCGACAGTTTCAGCTCAACGCAATCAATGGCACATCCCAATACATAAGGCGTAACCCAACAATAACAGCACTATCGAACTGTGTACTAGTGTAACTCAATGCAGCACATTTCACTCCCCCTCTCAGGATTTCAAACATGAAATGTAGTTGCAAAGTCTTGTAGGTGGTATGGGCGAGAACGTGTACAAGCAGGCCGAGGTGGGGATTTGTGTGGTCGTGCTGAGGCACAGTTCCTGCTTCGGTGGTGGCAGGCTGAGCCACAGGTGCATTCAGCCATTGTGGGGGCATGGCCTGGAGGTGAGTTGTGTGTGGTCTTGCACCAGAGGGTTCTAGCACCTTCCGTAAGCGGCTAGCATGCCACGGGGAGGCATCAGTGAGGCAGAAGGTGGATGGACCAAGTTGGCTGCTGACGCCATTTTGTTGTTGCGGTGGGGCCTGTTAACTCTAACCCAATCTGAAACAGCGATGTTGGGGGCCCTAGCCCGTCTTGATTGGTCTAGTTGCATCCGCTGTTGCTGTCTGGTGACCGAGGCTTTGACATGAGGAGCAGGAGCGGGGATCAGAGGATGAGTGGAGCAGTGCCTGTCGAGGGGCAGCTCTAGCTTGCGGCCCAGCATGACGGATGCTGGTGAGACCCCTGTTGTGGAATGCTGCGTTGCTCTGTAGTGTAGCAGCGTGAGGAGGAAGGCCTTGTTGAACGTACACTCCTCGGCTAGGTGTGCTCTGAGTCCATTCTTTAAAGACTGATTGAAGCGCTCCACCCCTCTGTTGGTCTGGAGGTTGTTGTACGCCATTCGGACGTGACGGATGCCTTTGCTTTCCAGATAGGAGGACAGTTCGTATGAGATGGGGCCCTTTGTGTGTGGTGATGGTCTTTGCTAAATCACAGCGGGAGAAGAGGGACTCTAAGAAGTCAATGATAACCTGCGAGGGGACGGAGCCCACCGCAATGACCACTGGCTATTTTGAGCGTAGACTGCAGGACACCACCAAGAACCGTTGGTGGTGGGGAACCCCATGGATCTCACTGCAGATATCCAACTGCAGGTGCTCCCAGGGCTCAGCAGGCCAGGTGAGGGGTTGCAGGGGCGGAGGAGCCTGGTGGCCAGTTTTAGGTCTCTAATTGAGAATCTTCCATTTGATATGATAACTGTTTATGATAAAAACATAATGTTGTTAATATAGAAATTACTAAATGCCGTGGCAGAGCCAGGATGACATTCCCCTTTAATATAGTTGGTTCACAGTTGGTTTTGGTATTTTAACCTGCATGTCATGAACGCATCTGGTGGGGATAGACAAAATCAACATGTGCACAATGATCATCTGGTTATTAGCGTAGAGTGCGCCACATCATCCCATGGGATCTGTCAAAGATGGGCACAGCAGAAATATCACAGAAATATTTTAGTTCCTACACATCACCTTCTATACCTGTATATATTCAAACAAGATAGGCCTTTTATAGGCTAAGTTGATGAACATCATGCTCATGCCAGTCCTCTAGAATGCAAAATTTGTTAGTAGGACTCCCTTTCGGCGTGTTTTGGGAGTCGAGCAAAAGTCGACTATGACTACAAACACAGGAGTCAGAGTCGACTCAAAAAATCCTGGAGTCGTTCACTCCTACATCAAACAGCCACTCACGTTTTCACAAGAGACTGTGTTTACATTGTAGATAGAAGCAGGCCATTGGCAAACTTCAACACGGTGGGTATGTACAGGAGTTCTGATTGATTCAAACTTTAGCAGTTTGGCAAATGTGCCTGAGCAGATAGTGTTGAAATATACTTTAAATGATAAAATGTGCAAGAATTGAAAGTGTCAACAACTTTTATAGTCATTATAAGATTGTTTTACTGTTGTATACAAAAAATAAGCTCCTCCCTCAACAACTTCATATTTTTCGGTTCGACCCACCACATAATTAAATTAGGCTGGCACTATATTGCTGCAGCTGTGCAGGTGAGATGGGAGCTAGCAGACGGAAGCAGAGAGCGAGACACTACTTGGCTACACCCAAGACTACCTAACTTGTAGCAGCCACAATGTTATTTATCATTCCATATACAGCGCATTCAGAAAGTATTCAGACCCCTTTGAGCTGGTCAGCATTGAGGGAAAGATGAACGGAGCAAAGTACAGATGATGAAAACCTGCTTCAGAGCACTCAGGACCTCAGACTAGGGCGAAGGTTCACCTTCCAACAGTACAACCACCCGAAGCACACAGCCAAGACAATGCAGGAGGGGCTTCAGGACAAGTCTCTGAATGTCCTTGAGTGGTCCAGCCAGAGCCCAGACTTGAACCCGATCGAACATATCTGGAGAGACCTGAAAATAGCTGTGGAGCGATGCTCCCCATCCAACCTGACAGAGCTTGAGAGGATCTACAGAGAAGAATGGGAGAAACTCCACAAATACGGGTGTGCCAAGCTTGTAGCGTGATACCCCAGAAGACTTGAGGCTGTCATCGCTGCCAAAGGTGCTTCAACAAAGTACTGAGAATTTGAATAAATGTGCAAAAAAATTCTAAAAACCTGTTTTTATGGGGTATTGGGGTATTGTGTATAGATTGATGAGAGAAAAAAACGTTATCAACTTTAGAATAAGGCTGTAACGTAACAACATGTGGAAAAAGTAAAGGGGTCTGAATACTTTCTGAATGCACTATAACAGTACCTGTCTTGACTGGATTAACCTAGCTAGCCAGCTATAGCTAGATAGGCTAATTGAGGCCACATTTAGGCTTTCTTCCCAACTCCCCTGTTGTTTGCTCATTGTAGCCTACTCCTTCACATTTATTTTAGCTTTTAATTCCATAATGTTGCATTGCATTAGTGAACTCTCACTACACTTGCTACACAATGAGCCTCTTTGATTGGCCAACAAACAAAAAGCTACACACATGAAGGCTACCAGATGGCTACAGGTATTTTTTATGGGGTGCAGTGCATGTCATAAAAACTACAAAACTACACTGAAAAGACAATTTTGTATTAAATAAAAAATTTTGATGGATATTTTTTGGATATTTTTATGTAATTCAGAAAAAATACTTTTCGGTGTTAAAATAGGCCTATAATTTTATTTTGCACATAAATTAATACTCACACTATTTGAATATTCAAATAACAGTGCACATCTCTAGTTTCAAGTAGTCTATAATAAATTATTGGTTCCCCGTTCCACAGGGATTCTGAAACCATCCGCTCCATTTCACCAGATTTTTTGTCAATAGACCGTTAAAGGGAATCTGGCAAAACTTCAATCTTCCCTATGTGTATATGCAGGATAAGGCATACACCACAGACAAGCTCAAAGCCCTGTATGCTGAGCTGAGCTTCAGCCGGTCCAAGGTCCAATGTGACATTCCCAAACTGCGAGAGGAGCTCCAGACTGCAACAGGATCTCCCAGGGATGAGGGCAGGAGCGGCGACGGCCCCAATGCTGCTCAGGTATACAGTAAGACGTGCACACACAAACATCCCCACCCCACACAGTGCAACCTCTTCACACTCACATGTGTACACCTACATAGACACTTACTGGCATGTACTATTGTCATACTGGCATGTATAGTTACTTAGGTCTTCTCTCTGTGCATACACTGAAGACATAGTGAAGTTGACAAGCAACACTGATTTCCTGAAGAAGGAGATGTCGACACTCACTAGGCAAATCAGAGGGGTCAGGTCAAAGGTGAGAGGTCATCTGCATACAGGGGTAAGGTAACTCTCACCCAATCCCAATTTGATAATACTCTGCAATAACTAAAAACAAAACACTGATCTTGTGCCTTATTTCTTCGCTTTTTATCCATCTGTGTCATCTTTGTCAAAGTCTGAAAGAGGGTCTCTCTGTCCAGGAGAGAATGAAGCTGTTTGAGCCCATGGACTAGAAGAAGATCTGATCTCAGTTTTTTTTGCTCATTCTTCAGTGTGTGTGTGTGTGTGTGGTGTTTGCCAATCGTGTGCTAGTCTTAGAGCGAACATTCCACTCCTTGCCACTCCTTGTCATTGCCAATCTTCATCTTTGGCACATGACATGGACGACAGGGCACGAAAGGCATGACCTATTTCTATAAAATAAATAAATCAGATCAAGTGTTAACCGGGTTAGCCGACACCACCATAGCTGATGTTTTGGCGGTGTAAAAGGTGGAACTGGTACTAAGGCTACTACATTGCATGGCTTGCCTGTGATCTGTAGAGTGTACCATTGGGAGATTTTTAGGGCAGTGATGTGGTGAGGTTACTATTTATTTATGTATTTACACAGACCAAAATATTGCACAGGTGTGCTAGCTAATAAAAAGCTTTTACAGGGCTCAATGCACAATGTGATTCTGCCCTCCTAGACCACTTCACCACAGCCAGACAGTGATGTGAACTGTTTAATTAGGGCACACTGTAGAAAAACCAAATTCCCTATGTAAGAACACACTCAAATCTAAATACTGGTCATGTAAAAATGCATGGCTCTGATTTTTAAAATGTATTTTAATACACTTGTTTCCTGTATTTTAGTGTTCCATATTATTAATAAAATGTTTTTTATTTGAATGTCAAAGTGTGTCTAAATGAATGTAATCTCAAAACTATTTTTCTGTTACCATCCTTTCTCCCAGTGGCCATGTTAACACCTGACCACAAGGTGTCCCTCTCGCAACAGTCAGAATATTCATTGGCATTCTCTCACTCACTGTCCTTATGGTGTTTGTTTTTCTCAATACGATGGTAAAATGAGGCCTCGCATCCCTTCCCTACTATTGATTTGGGATCCACTATTAAACTATAGTTCTGTAAACTACCTGAAAACATGCAACGGTGGTGTCATTCAGTGGTATGATCATACCATTGAAAGATTGTGTAGGCGTAAATTATTATGAATCTATTTTAGTGTAGTGGAGGGTACCCTAAATGTAATTTACTCACCTTCATTTTACGTGAGCGTTTATCCACCTTTTACAGAAAAATGAATTGAAAGTATAGGGAGCATAACTTTTTTCACTGCAACCTGAGATCAGCAATTTTTTTTACCACTAGCCCACTGCTCCTACGCCAGCATCTAGCTATCAGAGTGGATCTGAAATGGCCTTTGTTAAAACACCAAGGAACTTGAAGCTCTCAACCTGTTCCACTATAGCCCAGTTGATGAAAATAGGGGCATGCTCGGTCCTCCTTTTCCACACGGCCAGGTCTCTGGCCTCCTCCCTATAGACTGTCTCATTGTTGTCGGTGATCAGGCCTACCACTGTTGTGTCATCAGCAAACTTGATGATGGTGTTGGAGTCGTGCATGGCCATGCAGTCATGAGTGAACAGGGAGTACATGAGGGGACTGAGCACACACCCCTGAGGTGCCCCCATGTTGAGAATCAGCATGGCGGATGTGTTGTTCCTTACACTTACCACCTGGGGGCGGCCTGTCAGGAAGTGCAAGATCCAATTTTTGCAGAGGGAGGTGTTTAGTCCCAAGGTCCTCAGCTTAGTGATGAGTGGTGTTATAGTGTTGAACGCTGAGCTGTAGTCAATGAATAGCATTTTCACATAGGTGTTCCTTTTGTCCAGGTGGGAAAGGGCAGTGTTGTGTGCAGTAGAGATTGCATCATCTGTGGATTTGTCTGGTAGGTTCGTGTCACTGGGCAGCTTGTGGCTGTGCTTCCCTTTGTAGTCTGCAATAGTCTGCAAGCCCTGCCACTTCCGACGAGCATCGGAGCCGGTGTAGTATGATTCAATATTAGTCCTGTATTGATGCTTTGTCTGTTTGATGGTTCGTCGGAGGGCATTATGGGATTTCTTATAAGCTTCTGGCCTTGAGTCCCACTCCTTGAAAGCGGCAGCTCTACCCTTAAGCTCAGTGTGGATGTTGCCTGTAATCCATGGCTTCTGGTTGGGGTATGTATGTACGTCACTGTTGGGAAAACATCATTGATGCACTTATTGATGAAGCCGGTGACTGATGTGGTGTATTCCTCAATGCCATCGGATGAATCCCGGAACATATTCCACTCTGTGCTTGCAAGACAGTCCTGTAGCTTAGAATCTGCTTCATCTGACCACTTTCTTATTCACTGGTGCTTCCTGCTTTAGTTTTTGCTTGTAAGCAGGAATCAGGAGGATATAGTTATGCTCAGATTTGCCAAATGGAGGGTGAGGGAGAGCTTTGTACGCGTCTCTGTGTGTGGAGTAAAGGGGGTCTAGAGTTGTTTTCCCTCCGGTTGCACATTTAACATGCTGATAGAAATTAGGTAAAACTGATTTGAGTTTCCCTGCATTAAAGTCCCCGGCCACCAGGAGCGCTGCCTCTGGATGAGCATTTTCCTGTTTTCTTATGGCTGTATACAGCTGACCGAGTGTGGTCTTAGTGCCAGTATCAGCGGTGGTATATAGACAGCTACGAAAAATAGAAATGTAAACTCTCTTGGTAAATAGTGTGGTCTACAGCTTATCATGAGATACTCTACTTCAGGCATGCAAACCTTGAGACTTCCTTAGATTCCGTGCACCAGTTGTTATTTACAAATATGCATAGGCTGCCGCCCCTTGTCTTACCAGAGGCCGCTGTTCTATCCTGCCGAAAAGCTTAAAACCCGCCAGCTGTATGTTTATCATGTCGTCGTTCAGCAACTACTCGGTGAAACATAAGATATTACAGTTTTGAATGTCCCGTTGGTAGGATATACGTGCTAGTATTTCGTTTACGTTATTATCAACTGATTGTACGTTGGCTAATAGGACCGATGGTAAAGGTAGATTACACTCTCAGCGACGGATTCTTACAAGGCACCCGGACCATCAACCATGATATCTTTGTCCTTTCCGCCTGCAAATGATGGGGATGAGGGCCTTGTCGGGTGTCTGGAGTAAATCCTTCACATCCGACTCGTTGAAGAAAAATAATTCCTCCAGTACGGGGTGAGTAATCGCTGCCCTGATATTAAGAAGCTCTTTTTGGTCATAAGACACTGTGGCAGAAACATTATGTACAAAATAAGTTACAAATAACGTGAAAAAACATACACTACAGCACAATTGATTACAGGATCCTAAAATGGCGGCCATCACCTTCGGCGCCATTACTTTGTATATATCATGCATCTTGGTAGAGCATTACAATGCCAGGGTTCGATTCCCGGGACCACCCATTTGTATTCATGCATTGACTGTATGTTGCTATGAATAAAAGTGTCTGCAAAATGTTGATATTATATTATATTTCACTAAAACATTTATAGGATTGCCCAACCTTGCCCAATAGTCAATATTGGACCTGACCTCAACTTCCCCTAAAATGCTGTGCTGCAGGATGACACACTCTAAAGTATTTGTATTTGTATTTATTAGGGCTCCCCATTAGCTGCTGCCAAGGAAGCAGCTACTCTTCCTGGGGTCCAAACACATTTGTGAGGACAGAAGCTGGAGATGAGAAGCAAGTACAGGGAGTGAACATTTAATGAAACATGGACAGGAACAGAATACGGACAGCGTCTGGACAGGGGAAAACAAATTACATTAATTCTGACACAGGGATCTAACCGAGGAACAAACAGATATAGGAGGGGCAATCAACAAGGTAATGGAGTCTAGGTGAGTCCAATGAGTGCTGATGCGTGTAATGATGGGCAGCCTGGTGCTCGAGAGGAGCAGGAACAGGCGTGACAACATTAAAGCACTTACATTACATATAAAACAAAAGATAAAACAGTACATATAACATTATTACACCACTACATATCTACAATACAAAATGTATAATACCACCATACAAAAATATTACAATGTATATGTGTGTAGAGTGCTTTGTGCGTATGTGTATCTCTGTACCTTTGTGTGTGTCTCTTCACAGTCTCCTCTGTTCCATAAGGTGTATTTGATCTGTTTTTTAAATCCGATTCTACTGCTTGCATCGGTTACCCAATGTGGAATAGAGTTCCATGTAGTCATGGCTCTATATAGTACTGTGTGCCTCCCATAGTCCATTCTGTATTTGGGGATTGTGAAGAGACCTATGGTGGCATGTCTTGTGGGGTATGCATGGGTGTCTGAGTTGTGTTCTAGTAGTTTAAATAGACAGCTCGGTGCATTCAGCTTGTCAACACTTCTTACAAAAACAAGTAGTGATGAAGTCAATTTCTCCTCAACTTTGATCCTTGAGAGATTGACATGCATATCATTCATGTTAGCTCCCCGTGTACTTTTAAGGGCCAGCCGTGCTGACCTGTTCTTAGCCAATTGTAAATTTCCTAAGTCCGTCTTTGTGGCATGTGACCACACGACTGAACAGTAGTCCAGGTGCAACAAAACTAGGGCATGTAGGACCTGCCTTGTTGATAGGGTTGTTAAGAAGGCAGAGCAGCGCTTTATTATGGACAGACTTCTCCCCATCTTAGCTACTTTTGTATCAATATGGTTTGACCATGACAGTTTACAATCCAGGATTACTCCAAGCAGTTTAGTCACCTCAACTTACTCAATTTCCACATTATTCTTTACAAGATTTAGTAAGGTTTAGGGTTTAGAGAATAATTTGTCTCAAATGTTTAGGTCCAATTTATTCCTTGCCACCCATTCTGAAACTAACTGCAGCTCTTCGTTTAGTGTTGCAGTCATTTCAGTCACTGTAGTAGCTGACGTGTATAGTGTTGAGTCATCCGCATACATAGACACACTGGCTTTACTCAAAGATTGAAAAAAGTAAGGGGCCTAAACAGCTACCCTGGGGAATTCCTGATTTTACCTTGATTATGTTTGAGAAGCTTCCATTAAAGAACACTGTCTGTGTTCTGTTAGACAAGGTAACTCTTTATCTACAATATGGCAGGGGGTGTAAAGCCATAACACATACACTACCGTTCAAAAGTTTGGGGTCACTTGGAAATATCCTTGTTTTTGTCCATTAAAATAACATAAAATTGATCAGTGTAGACATTGTTCATGTTGTAAATGACTACTGTAGCTGGAAATGGTAGATTTTTCCTGTAGAGCATCTTCTGTTTCCAGAAGGTGATTCCAACTGATCTACAGTCACCTTTTTGCTAGGTGTGTAATGCAGAATCTTTCACACCCGTGGCCCAATGATGGTACCGGACCTGAAATGATTGGCCGCTTTTTGGAATTTTTCAGTGCTAGAATCAATTCTTTAAAATACATTTTCAGAAGTTTTGAGCTAGCCCTCCTGATGTTGTTTTGACCCCACATGGACTACGACGTTTTCTTGGTTTTGCTTTTGCAGGTTTCGGGTTTTCACAATTTTTCTGGTTTACCCCAGTTTTTTCACACTTTTTTAATAGAAAAACATAACAATTTGATTTTCTGTGTTCACAAAAATGCTTAAACCACATCAGGGGATGACTTTTAAGTTCTGAGAAAAATCTAAGAAACTTTGATTTGTGAGTGTAGTTGCCCTTCAGTGAGCATGCCCTACAATGTTGTTTGGTTATCATATTTTCAGTAGTGCAGTAAGCGCAAATGATTCGGCCACCAATGGAATGGGTGGAGTAAAAGGCCAGCAACACTCTGTATTATTCAGACCCCATGAAATGACACCATGTATACATTCTACAGACCCTACTGAGTATTCCCTACAATAATTACTGCTGCACCCAGAATAGTTCTTGCTCTAAGCCAATATGTATTCCATGTACAGTGATTCACATTGGGGACATATATTTGATCTTGGAACATGTTTTAAAACCCACATTTAATGCAAATGTCACTTAAATATGAACAAATATGAATCGTTGTTAATGTTTAGACAATTATTTATAATATTTAATGAATGGTTATTGACACATTTCTACTATTACGTGGGGGACTTTTATTTAGAACATTTTCTCAATTCCGTGACCCGGAAGTACTTTTTTAGTGTCACTGACGAGACGCTGATCATGTGATGCCCCACTTTTGCTGCCACTGGACAGCCAAAAACAAGTAAGTTAACCTTTATTTATTGCACTTTAAACTAGTTTGTAGTATTTAAGTGTTGAGTTAGACTACATACTGTAGCTACCACAATTGTTATTTCAAATTATTTTGGTGACTTCATAGCAATTGCTAGCTAGCTAGCAGGCTCAGCTAAATACAAATCCCCCTAGATACAGCCATGTCTCATAGTCACGTCATGAGATTTGTAAATGAAAGAGGAATATAATAATATGAACTGAATGGAGATTTCCATCTTCCTATTTAGAGTTTCTGGCACATCACATAAATGCCCTTATTCAGATGGTTTAACAAAGGCATTTCCTAACAGACCTTCTAACTTTCTTTGTTGTTACATGTTGGAACCAACATGCAGTACCTACAGCAGAAAGAGAGGCAAGAACCATTTGTCCACCAGCTCAGGGACAAGCTACACTATTCACAGCCCTGTGTAACATTCAATGTAATTGCATTGCTGGACTTTTTGTATGTGTTATGAATGACCAAAGGTGTCTGACCTTATTTACTTTAGAGTCATATGATACAAGGCATTTATGTGTGTGTTATAAATGACCAAAGGTGTCTCACTTCAAACTAAGTATTACAGGACACTACATGAAGTGTCAATAAATAAGTTATTAACATTCTGCTGATTTATGAAGGTTTTCTCATGATCCACAGGTTACTGTAGGGTGTGAGAGGTTTTTAAATAGCTTGATGGATCTGCACAGCTTGCATTTGTGTGTGTGTTAGAACCAAGATGATTTGGAGTAGTCCAACCTGAGATCACCACACCAGGTATACATACCTCTTATGTTCCCATGTTGGAGACCAGGGCTTGATTACAACCTGTTACAATGGTGCCAACATTTTGTGGCTGATCGGTCAGTGGAGCAGTGGGTGAATGTGTTAAAGACCTGACTGGGCCCAGCACCGCGCAGTATGGCTTGTTTTTGTTGTGTGCATGTTTGTGTACTGAGGAACAAGTAACTTGGTTCCAGAAGAAAGACTCTTTCAATTTTTTTAGGTTGGGGGCTTTCATCAAGGTAAGTGTTTCTTGGTGTATTGTCATCCCCAGGCTTTTGCACACACAGCACATATAAGCCTGGGATCAACCATTCAAAGTTTGCCTTAGTGGGAGTGACCATAGTAAGGTCGTTCCTATAGAATTCTGATGAAAGTATTTTTCATCGTCACTAACACAGTCAACAAGTCTTAAATTGTACATATGGGTAGGGTTTAGCAATAATTATCTTATTAAAACTAATGACAAACTAATGAAGGGCAAGTTTGATGCGTTGGTCCACCAGACCTCCTGTGTATTTGAGTGGAAGTGTTTGGGAACAAGAGTAGGTGTAATGTGACTAACATGACATCACTTTAAAGCATATGCCATCCTTCGACACAACAAGTCACCCTATATAAAGCACAAGTTTATATCATATTCGACATAGTGGGTTATGCCACATTTGACATGGGTGATTATGCCACAGTTATGCATGACATATGGTTATATGTGCTTTGTAACACATTTATGTAGTGCCTATGTAGGCTTTATGAAGCCTTTATAAACAGGACTGAAATTTTCTTTAATACTTCAAAAAGCTTTGAGACTCATGACAAAATGTGTAGAATAGCATTATAAAACTACATATTTCTCTCTCTGCCCCATGGCAAAATGTTTTGAAATGCAGGAAATAAACACTGAGTGTACAAAACATTAGGAACACCTGCTCTTTCCAACGTAGACTGACCAGGTGAATCCAGGTGAAAGCTATGACATCAATTATAATTCATTAATTATAACTTGTCTCAAAAAGTTATGAATGTGTGGACACTTTTAGGCCACAGTTAGACCTCTCACTCAAGCCCTTGTCATTTTCTTTTTGGTTTTATGTTGAGGTCAATTTTATGTTGAGGTCAATTTAAATTTTCCAATTTAAACATACCAATCAATCAGCCTCATTTGTTTGATCTTGAAAAGAAGAAAGGGGTCAAAGTTACTCCTGTGATTTCATCAATAAATGTCAGAGAAAGTTGAAATACTGAAGAGAGGTAAATATACATTCAGTCAGATAGACAAAGACCTGCACAAGTAACGTTGTCATTTTTCCCCCTCTTTTTTTTCTGTATCCATAATGGGCCACCAAAAATCCAACTTCGTCAATTGTTTACATTACTTACAAGTTCCCCGAAGTTGGTCTGTATAACACTCTATAACAGCACCCCTCTTGGGCACAGGTCAAAAGTAGTGCACTATATAGGGAATAATGTGCCATTTTGGATGCAGCCATTGAGTCATGCTGCAACAATTATAGGAATGGAGACATAGCAATGCAAATATACTGCAAAAGGGCACACTGGTCAGAGAAACCCTAGACAGCTCTTCACTCTATTGTCTGCATAGCCACTCCAGTCTTCTATAATTAAAGTCATGAATGCCTAAACACACCCCTTCCATTTCCTCTTGCCTGATTTAATGCATTGTAATGAACTCTAATGATCCGCGTAGAGAGGAGTAGGGTTGGGGAAGAGACAACCTGAGTTGATTTACTACTCACTTGAATCAAAGTGCAGTTGAGCATAACATGGAAGTGCTTTACTCAAATGTGTAAATACATGTAGGAAAGGTTTTCCAGACACAGATTAAATTTGATCCTGGATTAAAAAGCAAACTCATTGGAGATTCTCAATTTAAAGTGCTTTTCAGTCCAGGACTAGGCTTAACCTGTGTCTGAGAAATGGTCCCATTTGGCAAGAGTACATTTAGAATTTACATTCAACTTTTTTGCAGGTGTGGAGTCTGGACTGAAGAGGGGAGGGGAAACTCATTAATAGTAAGCTCATCATGAATATTGTATACATTCAGTAATACCCATGAATAAGCCGTCTCATTTATAAGCACTATTACTAATGCAGTGGTACTGGTGTCATGGCAGCTCTGTTTACCTGTTGGCTGGCTGGGTTGATCCACGCATGGCCCAGCGAGGGAAAGTGGAATTAAGGCCTTTGGAGTCACTTTCACTAAGGGCACCTTCACATGTGCCCTGAATGCATGCTGATTTTCTTTCTCTGCGCTATATGCGCTTTCCTTTCGAAAGCCCTGTATGCGCTTTCAGTAGCCTGATACATTAGAGATCCAGACACAATGTGAGCCTGTACACCTCCAGAGGTGGTCTGCCAGATATGATCACAATCAGATCACGATTGTGTTATCTGGTTCTTTAAACTGGATACAGGTCTTTAATACCAAGTGTAAATTGAGTCTATCCCTGTTTGATCCTGATCCTGGAGCATTTGGTACCCTGATCAGTGCTTAATGTGTAAAATGCAAACTAATCCTAGTCCATGTCCAAGTGGTGGGTCCAAGATCCAGGACCACAGTACCAGGAGTAGTGTGACTGTTGCGGTAGAGCTGTGTGTGTGTGTGTGTGTGCATGTGCATCATTCATAAATTAATACTAAAGCATTACTTAATTGACTATGCTCATGAACTCTGTGACAGTGGAGGCTCCTCAGAGGAGGAAGGGGAGGACCAGCCTCAGTGAATTTCAGAAAAAAATATAAATAGTTCAACATTAAAATGTACCCTTTTTAGATACAACTGTACAAAATTCTATTCACATGTCACCAAATAATTTATTAAAACACACTGTTTTGCAATGAAGGTCTACAGTAGCTTCAACAGCACTCTGTAGAGTAGAGACTGAAAGAGGAGAGAGAGAGAAATGCACACAGGGAGACAGATCAGTATAATTACACTTCTATTCCTGCAGCATGAATAAGACATCATTACTCAGATAATGGGCTCTGAGTGTCCCCAGCAGTTTCTCACATCCGATTATCACATGCTCCCAGTCTGGAGGTATGTGTGTGTGCGTGAGAGTGTGTATATGAAGGGGGGAGGTCAGAGAAAGCAAGCGCCAGTGGGGGGGGGCATGTGTGCATGTTCAGGAATACTTCCTTCCAGGCAGATGGGAAACTATTATGTGACTGGTGATTGAGTTGAGCCCTGTGGGATTCTGGCAACCATGATCAGAGTCCCGCTGTTACCTCCTACTGTCCCCACTCTCCCTTCTCCCCCTCCACCTGAAAGGAGAAGCTCTTCTCTCCCTCTCTTTGATCCGAGTCTCATTAAATGAAATGGAGGCTCAGGAGAGAGAAGGAGGACAAAGAGAGTGGGAAGGAGATAATAATGCCATGACAATAGGAGGTAATATTTACCACGTCAACACCATGCCCTGAAAATTAGAAAGGGATAGAGAGGGATAGAGAGAGAGAGAAGGGAGTGGGGTGTGGGGGAAGTGACATTACAATGCCTACCTGTGGAGTTAAATGTCAAGCAGTGGGAGTCAGAGAGGATGGCAATGGTGGGAGTGGTGGGGGGGGGGGGGGGGGGGGGGGTAGCAGAAGTGAGCCAGGAGCAGAGGTAGAATTCAGGTCAGCTACAGACTCAGGTGGGACCACTTTAAAATAGCTGAGAGCAGCAGCATAGCTATATCGTGACTGCACATACAGGGCCGATTTCCCAGACACAGATTAAGCCTAGTCCTGGACTAAAAGCGAGATCAATAGAGAATTTCCATTGTGTATAGTGGTGTGTCTAGTCAGAGGGATTCACTACTTTTGGATTACTAGTGCTAATGTAAAGGACGTGACGCTGCCTGCTTAGTGAGTACCACTTCATCTCACAATGAGGCTCGAACCCAGGACTTCTGTGTTGTGTTGGAAGAATGAGACTTTGTTCTTTATAAAGGACTCTGGTTTTATAGCCATCCCTCGAACATGCTCACGTTCCTCAGCTAGCATAACAACAACGTTTAGCCAAAGTACAGTGGCCCTTCTGGATAACAATACGGTGAGTCAAAAGACCCACACAACAAACTCACAGGAGCTATATAAATCCAAATCAAATACATTTTTTGAGGTTGCATACACATATTAATAGATGTTATTGTGGGTGTAGCGAAATGCTTGTGTTCCTAGCTCGAACAGTGCAGTAATATCTAACAACATAAAACAATACGCACAAATCTAAAAGTAAAATAATGGAATTAAGAAATATAGAAAAATTAGGACGAGCAACGTTGGAGTCCGGAGTATAAGTATACATAAAAGTATAAAAATACAGTACCAGTCAAAAGTTTGGACAGCTACTCATTCAAGGGTTTTTCTTTATTTGTACTTTTTTCTACATTGTAGAATAATAGTGAAGACAAAAAAACTTGAAAATAACAGATATGGAATCATGTAGTAACCAAAAAAGTGTTAAAAAAATCTAATTATATTTTATATTTGAGATTCTTCAAAGTTGCCACCCTTTGCTTTGATGACAGATTTGCTCACTCTTGGCATGCACTCCAACAGCTTCACCTGGAATGCTTTTCCAACAGTCTTGAAGGAGTTCCCACATATGCTGAGCACTTGTTGGGTGTTTTTCCTTCACTCTGCGGTCCAACTCATCACAAACCATCTCAGTTGGGTTGAGGTCGGGTGATTGTGGAGGCCAGGTCATCTGATGCAGCACTCCATCATCCTCCTTGGTCAAATAGCCCTTACACAGCCTGGATATGTGTTTTGGGTCATTGTCCTGTTGAAAAACAAATGATAGTCCCACTAAGTGCAAACAAGATGGGATGGCGTATCGCTGCAGAATGCTGTGGTAGCCATGCCTTGAATTCTAAATAAATCACAGACAGTGTCACCAGTAAAGCACCCCCACACCATCACACCTCCTCTTCCATGCTTCACGGTGGGAACCACACATGCAGAGATCATCTGTTCACCTACTCTGCGTCTCACAAAAACACGGCGGTTGGAACAAAAAATAAAAAAATTGGACTCATCAGACCAAAGGAAGGTTTGCAACGGTCTAATGTCCATTGCTCTTGTTTCTTGGACCAAACAAAGCTCTTCTTCTTATTGGTGTCCTTTAGTAGTGGTTTCTTTGCAGCAATTTGACCATGAAGGCCTGATTCACACAGTCTCCTCTGAACAGTTGATGTTGGTCTGCCAGATATGATCACAATCAGATCACATGCGCTTTTGTTATCTGGTTATCTACACTGGATGCAGATCTTTAATACCAAGTGTAAATGGAGTCTATCCCTGCATGATCAGAATCCTGGAGCATTTGGTACCCTGATCAGTGCTTAATGTGTAAAACGCAAACAAATCCTAGTCCCTGCCCAAGTGGTGGGTCCAAGATCCAGGACCACAGTACCAGGAGTAGTGTGACACTGTTGCGGTGGAGTTGTGTGTGTGTGTGCATGCGCATCATTCATAAATTAATACTAAAGCGTTACTAAATTGACTATGCTCATGAACTCTGTGACAGTGGAGGCTCCTCAGAGGAGGAAGGGGAGGACCAGCCTCTGTGAATTTCAGAAAAATATATTTTTTAAATATACAGCCAACAAAGTGTAGCCTTCAAAAAAAGAAATGTCATTGATCAGTTCAGTTCCTAATCCAGGTAAGAAATCCAATAAATTCAAATGGTAAAAAATTTAAATAACGATAGATTTTACCAGTTCAGTTGATCGGTTCAGAAAAATAATCCAAAGGAAATCCACAAAGCCAAAACCCCCAAAAGGTCAAGTAGGCCTTAGAAATAGTCATCCAAAACATTGTCCTTTAAACAGAGTGGGATAATCCACTGAAAGGAAGACTTTTTTAAATGCTCAAAATAAAACTGAGACAATACTCACAAGTATATCATGATAGAAACTTGACGTTCAAACCAACAAAAGTTTCCTAACCCCCCACCCCCCCACCTCCCCACAGGAAGTGACAATGGGTGTGTCTAGGGAGTGACTAAGGCGGAGCCTACAGCCTAACACATCAAGATACTATGGAACCTTGTGGGTTACATATGCCTGCCCTATTCAAAACGAGGCTTAGAGTGGCTGAAATACAGTTTCAAGTTTTGAACATAATACACATCACTGTTGTCAGGCTGGATAAGGAGAGCTACAGAGTAGTTGACGGGGCTTAGTCTCTTAAGAACCTTGGCTGAGCCTTTCCAATCCGGAGCTAGCTTGGCCATGAAACCAGCATCAGTTTTGGACACTCAAAAGCAACTTGTTGCCGTTTGGGATTGTAGTAACGCCCCTGTTTTTCTTGAGATTTGGCGACATTGCGTCTAACCTGCTCCAGCATGTACTTTTGCCTATCGAGCAGGGAGAAGGCATTCTGGTCTGGATCAGGTTACTTGCTGATGAGCCTTTCAAGCAGACCCTTCAGTTTCAATCTTCTGTAATTTCTGCAGGTGTGAAACCTGTCGATTCCTGCCAGGCAGAGTTGATGGAGAAGCGGAACTCAGACAACCAAGTGCAAGTGCTGTGCTTGTCCTTTACAAAGGATGCGATCATGGTCTTCAGCGTGCGATTGATGCATTCTGTCAGATTTGTTTGTGGATGGTACGCTGTAGTGAGCTTTTGGACAACACCCCATTGCTGGCAAACCTGTTTGAAAAAAAGGGAAGTGAACTCTGCTCCTCTGTTCGAAACGAGATAGGCTGGCTTTTCCCATCTGGTGAATATTTCATCAGTGAGAATGGAAACTATCTTTGGGGTCTTCGCCTCTCTCATGTGCAACAAATCAACACATTTGCTACAGTAGTCAACAACCACAAGGAGGTACTGATGTTGCCTTCTGCTTTTGGTAAAAGGCTCCATGATATCCACTCCCAGCTTGTATCCTGGCTCCTTGAATGCGGTAGACTGTAGATGACACGGCAGCTTAGTCAGTTGATACTTTTTCAAGTAATGCACCTCTGGTGTATTTCCATCCATCCTTCCTCACATCTGGCCAGTACGCAACTTCCAGCACTTTGAGTAGGGTTTTTAGCCTCCCTAGATGTCCACCAAGTGGACTGTCATGGAAGTATCTCAAGAACTGCGCTCTCATCCACTGTGGAACGAACAGCTGAAACTTCTGACCTCTGTGTCCAACAGGGATGAACTGGTACAGATACCCATTTTCAATGGCATAACTGATGCGTCCATGTCTTGGTCTTCAGCTCTGGACTTCCTCCATTATGGTCGGCACCTCTGGATTGTACTGCGGAGCTGAAGCCATGTCAGACTAGTCTACAGGGAGTGAACATTTGTGACTGTTGGATGCTTGGCTGACGCAGACCGTGGCTTGCTTCTGTATCCCAACTGGGGCGCGGGAGAGAGCATCCGGAACATTGTTGCACTGTCCTTTAATGTAGGTGACATGGAAATCAAACTCCTGTAGCCTGATCGTCCATCTTACCAGTCTTGAATTGAGCTTTGGATGGTTGAACACCCAGGCCAGGGCTGAGTGGTCAGTAATGACAGCCACTTTTCCATCGCCCAAATTACTTATGCACTCTCGCTCAGAGACAGACTAATTAAACTTAGCAGAGTTCAGCAGTTTTGATCCATAGGCAATAACTTGCTCACCGCCGTCAATCTCGTATCAAAACAGTCCAATGTTACTGGCATCTGTTTAAGTCAGGGGAGAGGAGCACTGGTGCTTTGGTTAGGGCCTCCTTCAAGTCCTCGAAAGCCCTCTGGCATTCTGATGTCCAAGCCGAAGACACATCCTTCTTCTTCAGAGCATTGAGGAGAGCAGAGCAGTCTGCCTAGTGAGGGATGAAGCGATTATACCATCCTGTCGTACCTAGAAACCTCTCCATGTCTTTCACGGACCGAGGTGTTGGAAAAGACTGGACAACCTTTTTTGCCTGTGTCAGGTGTGGTGGGTCATTCTGTATTATCAAATGAGGAGAGACAAACTTATCACACAAGTCAGAGTTATACTTAATCAAAAATCTTTATTCACTTTATTCACTTATTAATAAGGGTTCAAGGTCACTCCCTCCTTCGGTCTTGAGAGAGATAAGGTCTGAGACAGGATGTGTGGGGTAGTGTCTGGAACCATTGTACGTCATCTCTGATGTTGCATGCACACCAAGTGAATGGAGTTAGAGCTCTGCAATAACGAGGCTGGTCAACCCAACACTCAACACAAAGAATACCAAGATATTTTACAAGGTAAAAATACACCCCCTTAGTCTACATGACAAACAACAAATGTGTGGAATCAATCAATCACATGTATTTATAAAGCCCTTTTAACATCAGTGGATGTCACAAAGTGTTGTACAGAAACCCAGCCTAAAACCCCAAACAGCAAGCAATACAGATGTAGAAGCACAGTGGCTACAAAAAACACCCTAGAAAGGCCGGAACCTAGGAAGAAACCTAGAGAGAAACCAGGCTCTGAGGGGTGGCCGTCCTCTTCAGTCTGTGCCGGGTGGAGATTATAAAAGAACATGGCCAAGATGTTCATACATTCATAGATGACCAGCAGGGTCAAATAATAATAATCACAGTGGTTATAGAGAGTACAACATGCCAGTCTGCTTTTCATAGCCAATCATTCAGAGTTAGAGACAGCAGGTGCGGTAGAGAGAGAGTCCAAAACAGCAGGTCCGGGACAAGGTAGCACACCCAGTGAACAGGTCAAGGTTCCATAGCCGCAGGCAGAACAGTTGAAACTGGAGCAGCAGCATGACCAGGTGGACTGGGGACAGCAAGGAGTCATCAGGCCAGGTAGTCCTGAGGCATGGTCGTAGGGCTCAGGTCCTCCGAGAAAAGAGAGAGAGAAAGATAGAGAGAGAAAGAGAGAATTAGAGGGAGCATACTTAAATTCACACAGGACACCGGATGAGACAGGAGAAATACTCCAGATAACAGACTGACCCTAGCCCCCCGACAAACTATTGCAGAATAAATACTGGAGGTTGAGACAGGAGGGGTCAGGAGACACTGTGGACCTGTCCGACGATACCACCGGACAGGGCCAAACAGGCATGATATAACTCCACCCACTTTGCCAAAGCACAGCCCCCACACCACTAGAGAGATATCTTCAACCACCAACCTACTACCCTGAGACAAGGCCTGAGTATAGCCCACAAAGATCTCCCCACGGCACGAAGGGGGGCGCCAACCCGGACAGGAAGAGCACGTCAGTGACTCAACCCACTCAAGTGACGCACCCCTCCTAGGGACGGCATGGAAGAGCACCAGTAAGCCAGTGACTCAGCCCTCGTAATAGGGTTAGAGGCAGAGAATCCCAGTGGAGAGAAGGGAACCGGCCAGGCAGAGACAGCAAGGGCGGTTTGTCGCTCCAGTGCCTTTCCGTTCACCTTCACACCCCTGGGCCAGTGTTTAGCACTAACTGAAGATTATTTAGTGCTTTATCCGGGTAGCCGGAAAGTAGAGCATTGCAGTAGTCTAATCTTGTTAAGGCTGGGCGCTGCTGGTGAAGAAGTCAGGTGCAGGAGAGCAGAGAGTTGTGAACAGGCGCATACTTTTTGTGGCATGAGAGAATAACAGTAGGACGCAACTGCGTCAAAAACCTCCATCCAAAACTAGGCAAAAGTGTAATTGCGCAAAAATAGACACAACTTAAATAAAGTTAACAAAGTAACAATCTTCGTGTAACAATAAACACGGAACAAACCAGCGTATGCGAACAAACACCACGTAACCCAAAACAATCTTACACAAAGACATGATGGGGAACAGAGGAATAAATATATATGATTTGATTGGGGAATGAAAACCAGGTGTGCAGGGAACAAGACAAAACAAATGGATACATGAAAAATGGAGCGGCATGGCTAGAAAGCCGGTGACGTCGACCGCCGAATGCCGCCCGAACAAGGAGAGGAGCCGACTTCGGGGGAAGTCGTGACAAATTTAGAAGTGACAAAAGCATGGACTCATTTTTCTGCATCATTTTTGGACAGAAAGTTTCTGATTTTTGCAATTTTACGAAGATGGAAAAAAGCTGTCCTTGAAATATTCTTAATATGTTCGTCAAAAGATCAGATCAGAGTAACACCGAGGTCCTTCACAGTTTTATTTGAGATGACTGTACAACCATCAAGATTAATTGTCAGATCCAACAGAAGATCTCTTTGTTTCTTGGGACCAAGAACTAGCATCTCTGTTTTGTACAAGTTTAAAAGTAAAACATTTGCCGCCATCCACTTCCTTATGTCTGAAACACAGGCTTCCAGGGAGGGCAATTTTTCATTGTACAGCTGTGTACAGCTGTGTATCGTCCGCATAGCAGTGAAAGTTAACATTATGTTCCCGAATGACATCACCAAGAGGTAAAATATATAGTGAAAACAATACTGGTCCTAAAACGGAACCTTGAGGAACATCGGAATTTAAAGTTGATTTGTCAGAAGACAAACCATCAGGAGACAAACTGATATCTTTCCGACAGATAAGATCTAAACCAGGCCAGAACTTGTCCGTGTAGACCAATTCGGGTTTCTAATCTCTCCAAAAGAATGTGGTGATCGATGGTATCAAAAGCAGGATTAAGGTCTAGGAGCACAAGGACAGATGCACGCCATTAAAACGGCATTTACCACCTTCACGAGTGCAGTTTCAGTGCTATGATGGGGTATAAAACCAGACTGAAGCATGTTGTATACATTGTTAGTCTTCAGGAAGGCAGTGAGATGCTGCGCCACAGCTTTTTCATATTTTTTTTTGAGAGGAATGGGAGATTCGATATATTGCCTTCCCTTTAAGTGAGTTTGGTACACATCCGGTGGATAGGGAGAAATTTTTTCCTCACCCTGAGCTTGTGTACTTTATTGTCCACGGACTGAACATTAGCGAGTAATATATTCAGAAGATCGCCTTGGGGGTTACGAGCAAAGGATCCAATTCAGTAAAGTCGTACTTCTGGTCGAAATGCTGGTGAGTAAATGTCACTCTAATATCCCAAAATTATGCGAGAAATAACACAAAAAATATGTATACTGCAAAGTTGCTTAGGCGTCAGAAACAGAGCGGCCATGTCTTTTGGCGCCATCTCACACACATCTTGTTATATAACGACCCAGTCAGACACCTTGATGATTGGCGGCTGAGCTCTGTGCGTCTTGTTGAACCTCTGCTTCATGTCATGCTGATGCTTCCGCACTGAAGATCTGACACCATCATGCAGCTGAGACAGGACTGCCCCCTAGCCACTACTGAGGAGTCAAAGGTCACCAGCGTGTAGCAGTTCAAGTGGAAGTGAGCCAGGGTCGGGGACATGATGAGGGGGCTTTTCAGCTCTTCGATCGCTACCTGACAGGCCGGAGTCCAGTCCCAAGGAGAATCCTGCTTAAGAGGCGGTGACGTAATGAAGGAGTATTCTTGTAGAAACCGCATGTAGTAGGCGGTCATACCTGGGAACGATGCCAACTGTAAACTGATGTGGGGGCGTGCACTTCGAGAATGGCATCCACATTCAACTGCAGTGAGAGATGCCAGTGGATGACACCTGGAACCCCAAAGTCTACAGCTGACGCTGAGAACTCACACCTATCAGTGTGAGGTGTGAGGTGATGGCGGTTGAAGCTGGTGAACACCAGCCATAGGCGATCATCGTCAGTGGCAACGTCTGGCCATGCACCACAATGTCATCCAGGTAGATCACAACACCAGGGCAGCTTGGGAGGACGGTGGTCATGATCTTCTGAAAGCAAATTGGTGCTGAGCTCAGGCCAAAAGCCATGCGCTTATAGCGATACATTCCAGTGTGAGTGATGAAGGCTGATAAGTTCCTGCTCTCCGGATGAAGAGGAATCTGCATGTAGCCCTGTTGAAGGTCGAGCTTGAAGAAGACAGGGGAGCCATGGCAGTGTGCTGTCAGCTCCTCCTTTGTGGGAAGTGGATATTTGTCAGGCACCACTGATTTGTTGGCTGCTCGCATGTCAAAGCAGCTTCTGATGCCCCCTGATTTCTTCTGAAGGATCACCAGGTTTGACACGCAGGGAGAGGCATTGACTGCCATTAGAGATCCTCCTCGATGTCTTTGCGGAGGGCCAGGGGTATCTGACGCAGCGGTTGAATTACAGGAGGACCATTGGGGTCCAAGAGCGGTTTGCGTGTGAATGCAGTCAGGCATCCTACTCCACTGAACAGCTCGGCATACTGTTGATGCCATGGGGAGGACACATTAAATATATTTGCCCCACTGTTGTCCTGTAGAGAGAATTCAAGACTGACAAAAAGGTCCAGGCCCATGATGTTTGCGCTCTGACATGTGACGTGAAATGGGCAGGAGTCCAAGGCCTTGGAACCATAACATACTGGGAGGTGCAGGAGGCTGACAACATCTAGCTTGCTCTGACCATAGCCACAAAGCGTGGTGGAAGGAAGCTGCAGTAGTAAGTGCCAAAAGTACTGGTTGTATGTTGTTCAATTTAGCATAGACACCTTTGCACCGGTGTCAAGGAGAGCGGGAACGCAGCTCTCTTCCAGGTGGAGGGGGCACATAGTAAAGTTCACTGAGTGGGGCCCCACTGTATGGCTCACTGCCTTGTGGCTGTCATAGGCACGTGGTTGTGCTGCTGCATCAGCGGCTGTGGAGCGTTACCACTTTGCAAAATGGTTCAACATTTGATAGCGTCTGCATGTCTGGCCATTAGCTGGGCAATCTGGAGCCCTTGTAACGTGATGGGTAGATCCACAATTTCCACAGCGCCTCTGCTGGTGCCCTTGGTGGGGCCGTGCAAGCTGTATTGCGGCGGTTGAGTCTGTCACAAACGTCATAGCTAGTATATAGCTGCTGCACTGACTGGTTCCTAATGCTAGCACTTGTCGTGGGGTAAGCTTGTGTTTCAGCTATTTTAGCAGCAGATTAAGTGGCTGATTCAATTTGTAGAGCAAGTGTGAGTGAATTAGCAAGCGTTAAATTAGCATCTTCAAGTAACAGTCTTTTCTGTACCTTGGGGTTGGACGTTTCTTTTTCAATCAGCTGATCTCTCATCAGTTCGTCTTGTAATGCTCCGAAATTTCATTACTGTGCTAGAGCTTTCAAATCAGCTACAAACTGGTTAGCTGACTCACCAGCTAGCTGACTCACCAGCTCACTGACATCGTTTGAACAGAAGCTGTCTCAGTAGAACGTTTTCAGATTTAAAACAATTTCCGTTAAGTGCTGCTATTGTTTCTTCGTATGAGGCCGCAGGTCTCAAAGTGCTGAAAATGCCTCTTCTCCGAGGCAGTGTAGGAGGCTAGCACGTTTCCTGGTGCCGGCAACAGTATCCAGTCCTATGGCTGGAATGTACGTTTCAAACTAGCCTTTCCATTGCTCTCAGGGAATGACAGATCCGCCTGGGTGAGACAGAAACGGGTCCAGAGGAGGAAGAGAGATGGTGGGTATGAAGAGTGTGGGATCAGCCATCCTCTTTGCCAATGTTGTGTTGGAAGAACAAGATTTTGTTATTTATAAACGACCTGGGTTTATTCGTTTTCACTCTAACATGCTCACATTCCTCAGCTAGCATAAAAACAACGTTTAGCCAAAGTACGGTGGCTCTTCTGGATAACAATACAGTGAGTCAACAGACCCATACAACTCGCAGGAGCTATATGACGAACATAACACACTGCCTTTGTTAGCACATGTGAACGCCCTCCTGGAGCGTCTTATCAGTCTGTGCCACGCAAAAAGCTAGCAATTCGGCAATGCAAGTGGCGACACTTCAGACTGAGGATTACGTTTTACACATGTGCACCATTAGTATTACCAGCTACCACCAGTACTGGGTCTGGGCAGTTGGCCTCCAGAGTATTCGATCTTATGCAGAATATATATCTGGGTACTCACTACACTTGATGCCATGTGGCTGGGCCGTGATATTCAACAAGCTCTACCTCACTCATTCTTAATTATGGGTCTATGGGCTCTGGACAAAAGTACTGCACTATTTACGGAAAAGGGTGCCATTTGGGATGGAACCAGTGTTCCCCCTCCTCCATCTCCTTTACCTGATCCAGACTGCGTCTGTCCTCCGGGCCTCTCTCAGCTGTTTAATTACTTTGTCCCTAATAAATTATGCATCTCAAATTCTCAGCTGAACACTTAATCTCTCCGCCACTCTGTTCTTCCCACTCCCTTCTTTTTCTGAGAAGGAACACAGCACCTTGTTAAAAACCCGACACCCGTCCTCCTCTTCCTAGGATTGAAAGTGAGATATCAACAGTGAAGAGGCGACTCCGGGATGCTGGCCTTCTAGGCAGAGCTGCAAAGAAAAAGCCATCTCTCAGACAGGCCAATAAAAAAAAAAGATTAAGATGTTCTTTTGCCCACAGACACTGGACAGAGGAACTCTGCCTAGAAGGCCAGCATCCCGGAGTCGCCTCTTCACTGTTGATATTGAGACTACATTTTTTAATTTTTTTTTTACATTTTAGTCATTTAGCAGACGCTCTTATCCAGAGCGACTTACAGTAGAGTGCATACATTTTATTACATTTTTACATACTGAGACAAGGATATCCCTACCGGCCAAACCCTCCCTACCGGCCAAACCCTCCCTAACCCGGACGACGCTATGCCAATTGTGCGTCGCCCCACGGATCTCCCGGTTGCGGCCGGCTGCGACAGAGCCTGGGCACGAACCCAGCCCAGCCTGGGCGCGAACCCAGAGACTCTGGTGGCGCAGCTAGCACTGCGATGCAGTGCCCTAGACCACTGCGCCACCCGGGAGATTCGGGTGGCGCAGTGTTTTGCGGGTACTATTTAATGAAGCTGCCAGTTGAGGACTTGTGAGACGTCTGTTTCTAAAACTGGACACTAATGTACTTCAGTTTCTTGGCAATTTCTCGCATCGAATAGCCTTCATTTCTCAGAACAAGAATAGACTGATGAGTTTCAGAAGAAAGCTAATTGTTTCTGGCCATTTTGAGCCTGTAATCAAACCCACAAATGCTGATGCTCCAGATACTCAACTAGTCTAAAGAAGGCCAGTTTTATTGATTCTTCAATCAGGACAACAGTTTTCAGCTGTGCTAACATAATTGCAAGGGTTTTCTAATGATCAATTAGCCTTTTAAAATTATAAACTTGAATTAGCTAACACAACTTGCCATTGGAACACAGTAGTGATGGTTGCTGATAATGGGCCTCTGTACGCCTATGTAGATATTCCATAAAAAAAATCTGCCTTTTTCCAGCTACAATTGTCATTTACAACAATAACAATGTATACACTGTATTTCTGATCAATTTGGTGTTATTTTGATCGACAAAAAATATGCTTTTCTTTCAAAAACAAGGACATTTCTAAGTGACGCCAAACTTTTGAACGGTAGAGTACATTTAACCAGTTATTAGAAAAGAGAATAATGCTTGGTTTGGCCTTAGGGGTCTGCGCCTTTACTGCCAGAGCGAAGCGTCATATAAAGATGAAAATACAACTATAGGCAGTAAGCACAACATGCTATATATCAAATCCCCAAAAACAGCAGAACCCCAGCCAGCCGATTACTACGTGTACGGCAGAAAGCGCAGTTTAAGAGCTCTCAATTGCCCAGTGAAGGTCATTCGACCATACATGACTGACAAATAGGCCCATGCGTGAAAACTAACTATGTGTAGAATGAGCTAATGCCACCAGCACTGCTGGGTACGCTCAATGAGGCAAGATGAGCGGTCATCTTGGTACATGGGAAATATACTACCTATCTAGTCTATCTGGTATTTTTGTAAATGACATAAGTGATCACTGTGCTATTGCCTGTGTGAGAGATGGTAAAATTCCTAAGAAATCTCCACGTGTTATTACGAAAAGAAACTGGAAGCGGTTTGATATTCAAGGTTTTTCACATGATGTATCTAGCATTGAATGGAATAGAATGGAATTAATCCCTGATGTTGAACTAGCCTTTTCTTACTTCCACAACGCATTCCAGGATGTATGCAATAGGCATGCCCCTTTAAAAAAATTCAGGATTAAGGGCAGAGAGAACCCTTGGTTTACTAAGGAACTTAAATCATAAGGGAACGAAATGCTATGTGGGCTAAAGCAAGAGGGACTGGTTTGGCAGATGATTGGAAGGCTTTTAAACGTCTTCGAAATATGGGTGTGGCTATGATCCGTAAATTGAAAGCAGACCACTACCTGAAATCTACTTCACAAAATTTAAATAATCCATCCAAATTTTGGCAAGTAGTGAAAGGTTTGGAGTGCAGAAAAGATACACAGCTTCCTAAACAATTGTTGGTCGACACACAGATTGTAACTGAGAGAACCTCCATTCTGAAAGCCTTGAACCAGCATTTTTTAGATGCAGGCAGTTTATTT
This sequence comes from Salvelinus alpinus, assembly GCF_045679555.1. Taxonomy (NCBI): domain Eukaryota; kingdom Metazoa; phylum Chordata; class Actinopteri; order Salmoniformes; family Salmonidae; genus Salvelinus; species Salvelinus alpinus. The sequence continues at coordinate 50,150,504 of NC_092091.1, forward strand.
GAAAAGGTCAAAGGTATAATTGAGCCCCCTATAAATTTACCTGACACCCCTGTGCACTCCTTCACCAGGTTCTCCTTTTCATCCTTCTCTGTTTCAGAAGTGTGTAAAGCCCTGAAAGAAATTGATTTAAAAAAATCCCCTGGCCCTGATGAACTAGACCCCCGCCTCCTTACCTAGCCGCAGACATCATTGCTCCTCCCTTAACATGTATTTTTAACCTTACGCTTGATGTTAAGGAAATCCCCAAGTTATGGAAATCTGCTTTTGTACTGCCTCTCCTGAAAGGTGGAGATCCCTCGCTACTTGACAACTATCGACCCACATCAAAATTGTCTGTACTGTCAAAGGTACTGGAGTCCTTAGTTAGTAGGCAGCTAAAGACCTACTTCCAAGAAAACAACATCTTAAATGGAATGCAATCAGGTTTTAGGTCTGGCCACAGCACTGTTGTTTCAGCAACATTGAAGGTTTTAAATGACATCCACTGTGCTCTTGATAAGAAGTTACATTGTGTGTCTGTTTCTATTGATTTGTCGAAGGCTTTTGACACCGTGGACCATGCTGTGTTAGTGCAAAGGTTAAAATGTTGTGGAATTACTGGTCATGCTCTAGATTGGTTTATAAATTACCTATCAAATCGTACACAATGTGTAATGGCGGATGGTTGTAAGTCCATAGAGGTGTGCTCAGGTGTTCCGCAAGGTTCTATTTTGGGCCCATTGTTGTTCATTTTGTATATCAACAACATTGGGGATCTTATTGAAACAGCGGATGTTCATTTTTATGCAGATGATACTGTTCTTTATTCAAGTGGTAGTAGTTTCTTTAGCTTTTGAAAATGCCCAAAGAGCATTTAACATCATACAACAGAATCTGTATGATTTAAAGCTGATTCTAAATTCAGGTAAAACAAAATGCATGGTATTTTCAAATGCCAGGCATGTTTCAAATCATGTCATTGCTAGATTTGCTGGACATACCAAAGAGCAATTTAAAGTGTACAAATATTTGGATGTGTGGGTTGATGATAAGCTGATGATAAGTCTCTCACAGTTGAAGTGTACCTATGATAAAAATTACAGACCTCTACATGCTTTGTAAGTAGGAAAACCTGCAAAATCGGCAGTGTATCAAATACTTGTTCTCCCCACTGTATATGCAGGCCTCAGCCACTACCCTGAGAGCACTTGATTCAGTGTATCATGCAGCCCTCAGGTTCATTACACATCAGAAATGTCTAACACATCATTGTGATCTCTACAGCGCTGTTGGCTGGTCGTCATTGACCTTGCGTAGGCTTAAACACTGGTATAAACTGATTTATAAGGCCATATTGGGTAAAATGCCATTTTATCTCTGTTCTTTTTTAGTCCGGTCAGTAAATAAATATCAATTACGGTCCCATTCTGATATGCTTCTAACAGTACCAAAAATTAGAACAGGTCATGGTAGAAATTGTTTTAGTTACTTAGCACCGTGGTCCTGGAATTCTCTCCTGAACATTTTAAAATGTGATGATTTAGTTTTGTTGGTGGAGTTTAAACACTTGATCGATGTATATATCATAGAAGAGTGTAATGTTTTTAGGCCAGCTGTTTTTAGTCAAGATGTTTGTGTTTTTAATGTAATATGTAATTGTTGTACTGTATGTGTGTTTATAGTTTTGTTTAATGTTGTGTTAGTGTATGTAAGTTGTTTTGTCTGAAACGTTGTTCCCCCTGCTGCTATTGGACCAGGTCTCTCTTGGAAAAGAGATATTATCTCAGTGAGAAAAAACCTGTATAATTAAAGGTAAAATTTAAAAAATTTAAAAAATCTAACTAGGCAGCCATAAGTACACTGTACAAAAATACACTGAATTAAATATAAACGCAACATGTAAACTGTTGGTCCCATGTTTCATGAGCTGACATAACAGATCCCAGAAATGTTCCACATAAACAAAAAGCATATTTCCCTCAAATGTTGGACACAAATTTATTTACATCCCTGTTAGTGAGCATTTCTCCTTTACCAGGGTAGACCATCCACCTGAAATCAAAAAGCTTACTAAACAGCATGGTCATTACACAAGTGCACCTTGTGCTGGGGAAAATAAACACCAACTCTAAAATGTGCAGTTTTGTCATAACACAATTCCACAGATGTCTCAAGTGTTGATGGAGCTTGCAATTGGCATGCTGAATGCAATAAATTCCACCACAGCTGTTGCCAGAGAATTTATTGTTCATTTCTCTACCATCAGCCGCAGCCATCCGGACAGCTGATGAAACTTGCACAACTTTGCACAACCAAAGAATTTCTGCACAAACTGTCAGAAACAGTCTCAGGCAAGCTCATCTGCGTGCTCGTCTTCCTCACCTGACTGCAGTTTGGCGTCGTCAAAAACTTCAGTGGGCAAATGCTCACCTTTGATGGCCACTGGCACGCTGGAGAAGTGTGCTCTTCCCGGATGAATCCCGGTTTCAACTGTACCGAGCAGATGGCAGACAGCGTGTATGGCGTAGTGTGGGCGAGCAGTTTGCTGCTGTCAACGTTGTGAACAGAGTGCCCCATGGTGCCGGTGGAGTTATGGTATGGGCAGGCATAAGCTATAGACAACGAACACAATTTTATCGAGGGCAATATGAATGCACAACAATGGAGGCTGCGGAGGGGAGGACGGCTCATAATAATGGCTGAAACGGAGCGAATGGAATGGCATCAAATACATGGAAACCATGTAATTGATGTATTTGATACCATTCCACTGATTCCGCTTCAGCCATTACCACGAGCCCGTTCTCCACAATTAAGATGCCACCAACCTCCTGTGATGCACAGAGATACATTTACATTACATTTAAGTCATTTAGCAGACGCTCTTATCCAGAGCGACTTACAAATTGGTGCATTCACCTTATGATATCCAGTGGAACAACCACTTTACAATAGTGCATCTAACTCTTTTAAGGGGGGGGGGGGGGTTAGAAGGATTACTTTATCCTATCCTAGGTATTCCTTAAAGAGGTGGGGTTTCAGGTGTCTCCGGAAGGTGGTGATTGACTCCGCTGACCTGGCGTCGTGAGGGAGTTTGTTCCACCATTGGGGTGCCAGAGCAGCGAACAGTTTTGACTGGGCTGAGCGGGAACTGTACTTCCTCAGAGGTAGGGAGGCGAGCAGGCCAGAGGTGGATGAACGCAGTGCCCTTGTTTGGGTGTAGGGCCTGATCAGAGCCTGAAGGTACGGAGGTGCCGTTCCCCTCACAGCTCCGTAGGCAAGCACCATGGTCTTGTAACGGATGCGAGCTTCAACTGGAAGCCAGTGGAGAGAGCGGAGGAGCGGGGTGACGTGAGAGAACTTGGGAAAGTTGAACACCAGACGGGCTGCGGCGTTCTGGATGAGTTGTAGGGGTTTAATGGCACAGGCAGGGAGCCCAGCCAACAGCGAGTTGCAGTAATCCAGACGGGAGATGACAAGTGCCTGGATTAGGACCTGCGCCGCTTCCTGCGTGAGGCAGGGTCGTACTCTGCGAATGTTGTAGAGCATGAACCTACAGGAACGGGTCACCGCCTTGATGTTAGTTGAGAACGACAGGGTGTTGTCCAGGATCACGCCAAGGTTCTTAGCACTCTGGGAGGAGGACACAATGGAGTTGTCAACCGTGATGGCGAGATCATGGAACGGGCAGTCCTTCCCCGGGAGGAAGAGCAGCTCCGTCTTGCCGAGGTTCAGCTTGAGGTGGTGATCCGTCATCCACACTGATATGTCTGCCAGACATGCAGAGATGCGATTCACCACCTGGTTATCAGAGGGGGGAAAGGAGAAGATTAATTGTGTGTCGTCTGCATAGCAATGATAGGAGAGACCATGTGAGGATATGACAGAGCCAAGTGACTTGGTGTATAGCGAGAATAGGAGAGGGCCTAGAACAGAGCCCTGGGGGACACCAGTGGTGAGAGCACGTAGTGCGGAGACAGATTCTCGCCACGCCACCTGGTAGGAGCGACCTGTCAGGTAGGACGCAATCCAAGCGTGGGCCGCGCCGGAGATGCCCAGCTCGGAGAGGGTGGAGAGGAGGATCTGATGGTTCACAGTATCAAAGGCAGCCGATAGGTCTAGAAGGATGAGAGCAGAGGAGAGAGAGTTAGCTTTAGCAGTGCGGAGCGCCTCCGTGACACAGAGAAGAGCAGTCTCAGTTGAATGACTAGTCTTGAAACCTGACTGATTTGGATCAAGAAGGTCATTCTGAGAGAGATAGCAGGAGAGCTGGCCAAGGACGGCACGTTCAAGAGTTTTGGAGAGAAAAGAAAGAAGGGATACTGGTCTGTAGTTGTTGACATCGGAGGGATCGAGTGTAGGTTTTTTCAGAAGGGGTGCAACTCTCGCTCTCTTGAAGACGGAAGGGACGTAGCCAGCGGTCAAGGATGAGTTGATGAGCGAGGTGAGGTAAGGGAGAAGGTCTCCGGAAATGGTCTGGAGAAGAGAGGAGGGGATAGGGTCAAGCGGGCAGGTTGTTGGGCGGCCGGCCGTCACAAGACGCGAGATTTCATCTGGAGAGAGAGGGGAGAAAGAGGTCAAAGCACAGGGTAGGGCAGTGTGAGCAGAACCAGCGGTGTCGTTTGACTTAGCAAACGAGGATCGGATGTCGTCGACCTTCTTTTCAAAATGGTTGACGAAGTCATCAGCAGAGAGGGAGGAGGGGGGAGGAGGGGGAGGAGGATTCAGGAGGGAGGAGAAGGTGGCAAAGAGCTTCCTAGGGTTAGAGGCAGATGCTTGGAATTTAGAGTGGTAGAAATTGGCTTTAGCAGCAGAGACAGAAGAGGAGAATGTAGAGAGGAGGGAGTGAAAGGATGCCAGGTCCGCAGGGAGGCGAGTTTTCCTCCATTTCCGCTCGGCTGCCCGGAGCCCTGTTCTGTGAGCTCGCAATGAGTCGTCGAGCCACGGAGCAGGAGGGGAGGACCGAGCCGGCCTGGAGGATAGGGGACATAGAGAGTCAAAGGATGCAGAAAGGGAGGAGAGGAGGGTTGAGGAGGCAGAATCAGGAGATAGGTTGGAGAAGGTTTGAGCAGAGGGAAGAGATGATAGGATGGAAGAGGAGAGAGTAGCGGGGGAGAGAGAGCGAAGGTTGGGACGGCGCGATACCATCCGAGTAGGGGCAGTGTGGGAAGTGTTGGATGAGAGCGAGAGGGAAAAGGATACAAGGTAGTGGTCAGAGACTTGGAGGGGAGTTGCAATGAGATTAGTGGAAGAACAGCATCTAGTAAAGATGAGGTCAAGCGTATTGCCTGCCTTGTGAGTAGGGGGGGAAGGTGAGAGGGTGAGGTCAAAAGAGGAGAGGAGTGGAAAGAAGGAGGCAGAGAGGAATGAGTCAAAGGTAGACGTGGGGAGGTTAAAGTCACCCAGAACTGTGAGAGATGAGCCATCCTCAGGAAAGGAACTTATCAGGGCGTCAAGCTCATTGATGAACTCTCCAAGGGAACCTGGAGGGCGATAAATGATAAGGATGTTAAGCTTGAAAGGGCTGGTAACTGTGACAGCATGGAATTCAAAGGAGGCGATAGACAGATGGGTCAGGGGAGAAAGAGAGAATGTCCACTTGGGAGAGATGAGGATCCCAGTGCCACCACCCCGCTGACCAGAAGCTCTCGGGGTGTGCGAGAACACGTGGGCAGACGAGGAGAGAGCAGTAGGAGTAGCAGTGTTATCAGTGGTAATCCATGTTTCCGTCAGTGCCAAGAAGTCGAGGGACTGGAGGGAAGCATAGGCTGAGATGAACTCTGCCTTGTTGGCCGCAGATCGGCAGTTCCAGAGGCTGCCTGAGACCTGGAACTCCACGTGGGTCGTGCGCGCTGGGACCACCAGGTTAGAGTAGCAGCGGCCACGCGGTGTGAAGCGTTTGTATGGTCTGTGCAGAGAGGAGAGAACAGGGATAGACAGACACATAGTTGACAGGCTACAGAAGAGGCTACGCTAATGCAAAGGAGATTGGAATGACAAGTGGACTACACGTCTCGAATGTTCAGAAAGTTAAGCTTACGTTGCAAAAAATCTTATTGACTAAAATGATATAGTACTGCTGGCTGGTGAAATAGGCTAGCTAGCAGTGGCTGCGTTGTTGACTTTGTTTGAAAGTGTAGCTGGCTAGGTAACCTCTAACTGGCTAGGTAACCTCGACAATTACTCTAGACTACACAATTATCTTGGATACAAAGACGGCTATGTAGCCAGCTAAGATCAAACAAATCAAACTGTTGTACTGTAATGAAATGAAATGTAATACTACCTGTAATACTACCTGTGGAGCAAAGCGGAATGCAACTACTCGCTCCAAACCAAACCGGGAGTGCGTATCGTAGAGGGAGAGGCAATAGAAGTGTTGTTTCTTGTATTATTGTCTTTTGTGTCTTTAGAGGACTGCTTCACCTTAATGTCCCCTTTCCCTTTTCTTCTGTCCTTATTTTGTCCCACTTTGTCCCTTCTTTGTCCCTTCTTCTCTTCTGCCAACTAGACACTCCTTGTTAGCTAGCTAGCTTCTTTCAGGAATGTCCCTAGCAACTGCCTAGCAACAGGTAAACAACTTAGCTAGCTAAGAAAACGGTATAATTTTATGAAAAATTGTTACTTTTTCAAAAGCCTTTCTTCTTTGTTTGCTGCTTGTTTGGTCTCCTATTCAGTTTGCAGTTTTCTTTTGATTTTTTTTTTCGATGTACTTTACTCTAAAAAAACATTTAAATTTCAATATTTGTAGGAGCTCATCTTTTCAGCTGCTGCTGCTTAATTTATACCGTGATGAGATCATCCGCCTTCACGGCAGATGAATGGCACATCACATCTCCCCCGTCTGATAGCGGAGTCGAATGAGCACAGCACAAGGAGAAAGGCAATTAACGATGGCCGCATGTCACGAGCCGTGGAAGCTGAAGACAGCGGCCTCCTGCAAAGCAGTCTACATTCCCAACGAGAGGCCCGGAGCGGATACAAACAACAAATAGTCTTGCCATCCTGGAGCCTGATCTTCCTGCACCTTCGTCTGTGGGGGTGCCTGTGTCTGCGGCCGCAGTGCTACTACGATTTTGAAGTCGACAACCTTCCGCCCCTGCTCTGAATCAAGTGGGGCTTCTCCATCTGTCGGAGGCCTGCACCAGGCATTGGGAGCAAAGGGTTCAAGTTATCCTGCCTTTCACCCATCCATAAAGAGTTCTCCGAATCCTGTGAAGCGTGGGAGTGGGCGGATTTTCTTGATTTTCTCGCCATTCGTGATTTTGGGCAGCTCCATGGTAAGAAATATGACCATTCCTGGTGCTAAAACAAGGGTCCTACCTCGGAGCTTGAGTAAATTACATTGCTAAGCTGCTCCCGAATGTATTACATCAGGACATGAAAATCGATTCTATCGTAGTCCATGTGGGTAATGATATTATGAAGGGCAGCTCTGAACAGTTGAAACTGGATTTTAAAGAGCTGATTGGCTCTCTGCTAAACACGAACAAAAGACTCATCATATCTGGCCCTGTGCCCTCACTGAATTGTGGCATTGAACGCTTTAGCAGGATTCTTTCTCTTCACAACTGGCTACGTGATTATTGCAGCTCAATGGGTGTACATTTTGTTGAGAATTTCGAAACCTTTTGGAAACAAAATACGTTTTATAAGGGGGATGGGATACACCCAAATAATGTGGGTTCCTGGATCCTTTCACAGAATTATAAGGCTGCGTTGAGACAATGACTTATCAATGACCCAAGCCCAGCTCAGTTTTTCCCTACCGTTATGATGCAGTGTTGTCATAATGCTTCAGCAAATGTACATTACACCAGGGGCATTGGTAGACACATTGTAAGTAACCTAATTTGTGACTCACCACCTGGATTTGGTCTTATGTAGCAACATTTTAATTTCTGTTTTTTTCCAGCTACTTCCAGACATCAAAGAGAGAGAGAACAGGTCACTGAACATTACTCGCCCTAGCAGAGCTGGTTAGGCTGTTATGTTATCCAGAGCGTTGGTGACTTCAACTGTGCTGTCAGTAAATTCATAGCGTTTCGCGTTCAGAGCGCACACTGGACGCTCTGGCCAATAAGTAGGGTTGTTCCCGAAAGCTCTGACCTTACAACGACAGTCAAGCACGCAAGCTAACTGGCTAACATTGGCTAGCTACTTCCAGACACATAATGAGAGAACACCCCACTCTGACCATTTTACTCTCCCTAGCTGAGCTGGTTAGGCTTTTTTCATGTTATCCGGAGCGTCGGACTAACTGTGCTGCTGGCAACAATTGAATTACGCTTTGTTACCGAGGTTTACTGACACCGGACATATTCAACCGGTGTTGAGTGTTCAAAAATGAATCAGTTATCTTCTTATGGCTGCAGGGCGGTGCCGGTACACTTATGACAACAGCCCGTCCAAGTGCAGGGCGCGAAATTCAAAATATGTTTTTTAGAAATATTTAACTTTCACACATTAACAAGTCCAATACAGCAAATGAAAGATACACATCTTGTGAATCCAGCCAACATGTCCGATTTTTAAAATGTTTTACAGCGAAAACACCACGTATATTTATGTTAGCTCACCACCAAATACAAAAAAGCACAGACATTTTTCACAGCACAGGTAGCTTGCACAAAACCAACCTAACTAACCAAGAACCAACCAAACTAACCAAGAAACAACTTCAGATGACAGTCTTATAACAAGTTATACAATAAATCTATGTTTTGTTCGAAAAATGTGCATATTTGAGGTATAAATCATAGTTTTACATTGCAGCTACAATCGGAAATAGCACCGAAGCAGCTAGAACAATTACAGAGACCAAATTGAAATACCTAAATACTCATCATAAAACATTTCTGAAAAATACATGGTGTACAGCAAATTAAAGACAAACATCTTGTGAATCCAGCCAATATTTCCGATTCTTTAAGTGTTTTACAGCGAAAACACAATATAGCATTATATTAGCTTACCACAATAGCCAAAAACACAACAGCATTGATTCAAGCCAACAGTAGCGATAACGAATAAACCAGCAAAAAATATTAATTTTTTCACTAACCTTCTCAAAATTCATCAGATGACAGTCCTATAACATCATATTACACAATACATATATTGTTTGTTCGAAAATGTGCATATTTAGCGGCACAAATCGTGGTTATACAATGTGAATACTAGGCAAAATGCAATAACAATGTCCGGAGAAATCTTGGAGAGGCACCTAATCTAATCAAATAACTATTCATAAACTTTACTAAAAAATACATGTTGGACAGCAAATTAAAGATAGCTTAGTTCTTAATGCAATTGCCGTGTTAGAATTCTAAAAATAACTTCATTACGACATGCAGCTTACGTTATGGTGAGAGAGCGCCCAAAATCTGGGCGCAAACTAATAGTACACATGTTCGACAGATATATGAAATAACATCATAAATGGGTCCTACTTTTGATGATCTTCCATCAGAATGTTGTACAAGGGGTCCTTTGTCGGGAACAATCGTTGTTTGGTTTTAGAATGGCATTTTTCCCTCTTGAATTAGCAAGCACACTAGCCAAGTGGCGCGAAGCTCTCCTTCCTGAACAAACGCAGAGAACGCAACACGCCTAACCTCCTGAAGAAATTTCAATAATATGATAAAACTATATTGAAAAAACATACTTTACGATGATATTGTCACATTTATCAAATAAAATCAAAGCCGGAGATAGTAGCCGTCTATAACGACAGCTTTTCAGAAGGCAATACCCGGTTCCTTCTCGCGCCTTCCAGAAAACAGGAAATTGGTGTCACGTCATGCCAAGAGCTCTTATTCGACCTCAGATCAAGATATACACTCCATTTCTTCTCTCACTGCCTGTTGACATCTAGTGGAAGGCGTATGAAGTGCATGTATACTAATACATATCAAGCAAATGAATAGGGATGCCCTGGAACAGAGCATCGATTTCAGATTTTCCACTTCCTGTCAGGAAGTTTGCTGCAAAATGAGTTCTGTTTTACTCACAGATATAATTCAAACGGTTTTAGAAACTAGAGAGTGTTTTCTATCCAATAGTAATAATAATATGCATATTGTACGAGCAAGAATTGAGTACGAGGCCGTTTGAAATGGGCACCTTTCATCCAAGCTACTCAATACTGCCCCTGCAGCCCAAAGAAGTTATTCTGCGCTCTGGCACACTAAAACGAGAGTCTTTTGTTAAGAAATGTAGCTAGATAGCTAGCTAGGTAAACAATGAATCCCAACACATGTCGTAACATTAGTTAGCCAGCCAGCTAATGTTAGCTAGATAGCTAAACAATGGAACATAATCACAACTCGTGACGTTACTACCCTGCATGAATCTGCAGGTAGCTAACCAACCAGGTGCTATGGCTATAACTAGTCAAGCAAATGCGTCTGAGATACGAAGAATAAGATCATACAGATAACGTTAGCTAGCAACCCAGCCAGCTAACGTTAGCTAGCTAACAGTACACTTGAATTGAAACCACTTTCTGTCAAAATTAGAAACGTGTAACATCTGAAAATGTAGCTAGCTAAACTATCATGGTTGGATGCGTCTCCTGTCTGATGCCATGCATGGTTGCCCTTAGTTTGACGGTGTAATCCAGACTGGTGTTTTCTCCATCTTCTTACCGATCATACTCGAATTCCACTGATTTCAAAACTCAGTCCTCAAGAAAGTGGAGAGCATATACATAACATTAGCTAGCGAGCCAGCCAGCTAACGGTAGCTAACTAATAGTACACTTTAACTTGACATTAGGTTTATGCAGATTTACTACGCAATACATTTGACGCGATTACCTAGACATGCTGACCAGCTCCAATAGACAGACGCGTGGCTATATGGCAGACCAATCCAAACTCAACTCTCGGCATGTCCAGCCCACCCAGTTTGATAAGGCCCTTCTCCTCCGATTGCTCAGTTTGGCCAGGTGGCCAGCTCTAGGAAGAGTCTTGGTGGTTCCAAACTTCTTCCATTTAACAATAATGGAGGCCACTGTGTTCTTGGGGACCTTCATTACTGCAGACATTTTTTGGTACCCTTCCCCAGATCTGTGCCTCGACACAATCCTGTCTTGGAGCTCTACGGACAATTCCTTCGACCTCATGGCTTAGTTTTTGCTCTGACATGCACTTTCAACTGTGGGACCTTATTTAGACAGGTGTGTGCCTTTCCAAATCATGTCCAATAAATAAAATTTACCACAGGTGGACTCCAATCAAGTTGTAGAAACATCTCAAGGATGATCAATGGAAACAGGATGCACTTGAGCTCAATTTCGAGTCTCATAGCAAAGGGTCTGACTACTTATGTAAATAAGGTATTTCTGATTTTCATTTTGAATTCATAAAAAACAGTTTTTGCTTTTTTTTTTGTTTAATACATTTTAGAATAAGGCTGTAATGTAACAAAATGTGGAAAAATAATATTTACATATTTTAAATAGCACATTGAAACAAAGCCCAATTTTTAAATATGTAATATTTCACAAGATAACATTTCATAAGATAGGATTGAATATTATAATTCATTTATATTATTTCATGAACCAAACTGTCACGATCGTGTGGAGGAGAGACGGACCAAAACGCAGCATGTGGAAAATAAGCCATCTTCTTTTATTTTTTCTACGAAGATGAACATGAAACGAAACACTATTACAAACTATACAAAAACAACAAACGACCGTGAAGCTATAAACGTAGTGCGCGCACACACAGGCTACAAACGTTCAACATAGACAATTCCCCACAACCAGCTAAAGCCTATGGTTGCCTTAAATATGGCTCCCAATCAGAGACAACAATAACCAGCTGTCTCTAATTGAGACCCAATTCAGGCAACCATAGACTTTCCTAGATACCTACACTCAACCATAGACACAGCTAGACTACTATACTAAACATAAACCCAACTACTCTAATAAACCCCCTAAACCTTACAACCACCCTAGACACTACAAAAACCACATACATTCCCCATGTCACACCCTGACCTAACCAAAATAATTAAGAAAACAAAGAATACTAAGGCCAGGGCGTGACACAAACAGTCCAAACATCAGACTATAGCCTTTCTGTTTAAATCTAAATAATTTATTTAGGAAATATCCAGCCTTTGCTATTTTCTTCATTACCTTGCTGATGATTTCAAGTTGTATTGGATTTATTTTGATCAGTTATTAAAGAATGTTCGCCACAAGTTTCCCAGAATTGTTTGCCAGAAGTTCACAAATTGCCGCAAATTTATCGCAACAGTTTTCCACAAAACTAATTTGCATGTGAAAATATGAGCTTGCTGCAAATTTGTGGCAAATTGGCCAAATATTTGCCACAACTGTTTGCCAGAAGCCTATTTTTTCGGTAAGATAACTTACAATATCTTGGCACCCAGAACCAAATCAGCTAGGCAGTCACTGCTAACCAACCTCTTGTTTGTACAAATTGCTACTGATTAATATAACCGTGGCAATTCAGGCTCTGTAAAATAAATAAAACCTACATCTTTGGGGTGTGTAGCTGTTCCTTGCAGACACAAATCTGCGCTCCCCGTACTCTTGGCATTCATATCTCACTTGCGTGTGCGTGCGAACGTGTGTATTTGTTTGAGTCTCGATTGTTTCTACATTTCGTTCCATGGCCACAGAGGGATTTGTTTTTACAGACAGCACCTTTAACTCTTGAGTAAATAAAAGGGCTGGAAGTGGGGGCCATTCATGAATGAAACTGATCTTGAGGTCTATCTCTCTCCCAACCAGTGAATCAGAGGTGATCTGCCATGCAGGGAAAACCAAGACGTGGAGCGGAGAGCGACCCTTCAGTGAGTTTTAGAGAGAGACCTTGCCTGCCATACTGCACAGTCCGCTGCTGTCATCACAAACACCGACCATAGACACCACGCAGAGCGCTGACACACACCAGTAGGACACATGCGTCAGACACTCTATCCTGCCTTCTCCAACACACTCCTCACAACCACTCTGTCTGATGGGCTGCTGCTAAGAGAAGGAGATTAGAACAGCCAAAAACCACTAGGGGGGATCTGTATAAGAGACAAGCACAAACACACACAGAAACTCACACACACTTGCGAATACACACAGACATACACACACACTCAGGCTGATTGTTTTAACGATATATGATATTTTGAACAGACAGTAGTTTTGCTCTGTTTTGTCTGACACACTCAGTTTTAAGTTGCCCTCTCTTTCCTGTCCTGGTCGAGAACATGGCCTTGAGATAAACACCTCATTAAAAGCTGAGTTTCTGGGTGAAATCGGTTCTGGTATATTCCTGTAAAATTTGAAGTGCATGGTCATGGATGGGAATTTCCCATGCAATGTGTGGACTCCCACGCATCCCAAAACACTTGCGTGATATGGGAATTTCTGTGATAGTAAATTCCCAACTATTCATTAACAAGTTTCTGGAAATTTCCGGACTCTGCACAGCACGTAAACTCTCAATGGCTGCAATGTCCATGTCTCCTTATTTATCCTGTTTTCATGTTTGCTACATTTATAAGCATGGTTTTGTCAGAGTTCTCTGGACATTTAGATAATAATAGTTTTCACATTCATTGAGTGTAGCCAAGCTAAGCTAGCTAACTTTGTCTGTAACTTCATGAGAACAAGATGGCATCTCGGTAACGTATAGCTAGCCTCTAATGTTAGCTAGCTTAGCGGTAGGTGCTAGATAGCCTACCATTTTGCCCTACTACAGTGGTTCTTCCTTTAAAAGTTACAAGCTTAAGGGCCTCCCAAGTGGCGCAGTGATCTAACGCATTGCAGTGCTAGCTGTGCCACTCGAGATCTTGGTTTGAGTCCAGGCTCTGTCGCAGCCGGCTACGACTGGGAGACCCATGGGGCGGTGCACAATTTTCCCAGCGTTGTTCGGGTTAGGGGAGGGTTTGGCCGACAGGGATGTTCTTGTCCCATCGCGCTAGCGACCGCTGTGGCGGGCCGGGTGTAGTGCACGCTGGCACGGTCACCAGATGTACGGTGTTTCATCTGACACGTGTGGCTTCAATGTTTCCATGATGGGCTATTAGCAGGACAATAGACTCTTCATAGCCCGGCTACTGTAGTTGTGAAAATCCCCCCAACTTGCAATTTGTTACATTGTTGTATTGTCAATTTCTCAAGCCAAAACGTCTTGATGGCCTTCACCAGTTCACCTTTGCTTGTAGGCTTGGCAGAGTTATGGATGAATGTTTTCAGTTGATGCCAAACAAGTTCGATCGGGTTAAAATCAGGAGACCTACATGTAGAGATGAAAAATATATATTTTAGATATATATTTTAGATATACTGTTGGCCTACCCGAGGTGACATGAGTCTCACTAGTGTTGAGTAATGTGCTGTTAAAAGTGTTGTAGGTCTTTTATTTATTTATTTATTTATTTGTATTTAACCTTTATTTTACTACATAAAGGTCTACTTACTCTGCTGGCGTCTTGACCCAGTTTATGCCCTCATTTACAATGCAAACCTGGGCGGCAGAGTGTTTTTGTCACGACTTCCGCCGAAGTCGGCTCCTCTCCTTGTTCGTGCGGCGTTCGGCGATCGACGTCACCGGCTTTCTAGCCATCGCCGCTGCATTTTTCAAATTTCCATTTGTTTTGTCTTGTTCCATACACACCTGGTTTTCATTCCCTAATCACACTGCATATATTTAGTCCTCTGTTCCACTCCATGTCTTTGTGTGAAATTGTATTTATGTTATGTGGGTATTGTTACGTGCCATACATTTTGTCTATTGTTCCGTGCTTGGGCACATTTATGTACTTTTGTGCTTTCGTTGGACCGGAATAAAAAGTGCGCCTGTTCACTACACTCTGCTCTCCTGCACCTGACTTCACCTCCAGTACACACTCTTAACAGAATTTCACACCACCATTGAGTCAGCAGGAGCAGGTACCCCGGTTAGAGGAGTCGAGGGGCGCGTCCAGGAACACTCTTGGTGCCATGATGGATCGCGTTGTCCAGACCATGGACTGCTGGGAGAGACAGGAGGTCTCTCCAGTGCCTCGACCAGCGCAACCGGGGTTACCTCTACCCGTCTCGTCCGGAGCCAGTCCCAGTGGGATGCGTCTCTCCCTTCCCAGGGAGTAAGATGGGACGGCAGCATAGTGCCAGGGGTTCCTTTTACAACTGGACCTCTACCTGGCCACCGTTCACCCAGCTCCCTCGGGAATGGAGAGAGTATCCGCCCTCGTCTCATGCCTCTCGGGGAGAGCTCTGGAGTGGGCAAACGCTATGTGGGGAGAAGGAGATGTGGCGTTGGACCACTTCGAGGAGTTCATGGGGAATGGCTCTTCCATTTGAGGCAGGGGACGAGGAGCGCCCAGGAGTTTGCCCTGGAATTCCGGACCTTGGCCGCCGGAGCAGGCTGGAACGACAGGACCCTCATCGACCACTACCGATGCAGCCTGGTGAGGACGTCCAACGTGTGCTGGCCTGCAGGGATGCCACCATCACCTTTGACCAACTGGTGGATTTGTCCATCCGGTTGGATAACCTGCTGGTCACCAGCGGACGTCCAGAGGGGGCTCTGTTGGTTCCATCTTCCAGCACCCTTTCAAACCCTTTGCTATGGCAAGCCTACATAAGTTCAGGAGTAAACATTTGCTTCACAAGTTACATAAAAGTTGCATGGACTTACTCTGTGTGTAGTAATAGTGTTTAACATGAGTTTTGAATGACTCTCTCATCTCTGTACCCCACACATACAATTACCTGAAAGGTACCTCAGTCGAGCAGTGAATTTCAAACAACTTTTTTTTCGAAGGTCTTGGCCGATTTCTTTTGATTTTCCCATGATGCCAAGCAAAGAGACAGAGTTTGAAGGTAGGCCTTGAAATACATCCACAGGTACACCTCCAATTGACTCAAAGGATGTCAGTTAGCCTATCAGAATTTTCTAAAGCCATGACATCATTTTCTGGATTTATGTAAACTTCTGACCCACTGGAATTGTGATACAGTGAATTATAAGTGAAATAATCTGTCTGTAAACAATTGTTGGAAAAATGACTTGTCATGCACAAAGTAGATGTCCTAACCGACTTGCAAAAACTATAGTTTGTTAACAAGAAATTTGTGGAGTGGTTGAAAAACGAGTTTTAATGACTCCAACCTAAGTGTATGTAAACTTCCGACTTCAACTGTAACTTGCTGTTTGGGGTTTTAAGTTACGTTTCTGTATAGCACTGTGACATCTGCTGATGTAAAAATGGCTTTATGAATACATTTAATTGATTATCGACTCAAGACATTTCAGCTTTTAAATTCTAATTAATTTGTAGAAATTTCGAAAAACATAATTCCACTTTGACATTATGGGGTATTGTGTGTAGACCAGTGACACGTAATCTAAAAGGAATCCATTTTAAATTCAGGCTGTAACACAACAACATTTGGAAAAAGTAAAGGAGTATGAATACTTTCTAAAGACACATTTTGGCAAAAAAAAAATGTCCTACTCTAGTCCACATGTGCACTGACAGTATCACATGCAAACAGTGTTTGTATAGTGTTTGTGGGTGATACATCCAGTGCATGGAGTAATGGCCTGTGGAGCCCTCTTCAACCAGGTGGATGGAATTCAACTATTCCTTTCACAATAGCCCAATCTTGTAACAGCTGTCGTAGTCGTTCTCCTCCTCAGACGAGGAGGAGCATGGATCGGACCAAGATGCGGATTGGTAAGTATTCATATTTTAATGGGAAAACAACAAACACTACAAAATACAACAACCAACAAACGTGACTAACCTGAAACAGTCCTGTGTGGCCCAAACACTGACACAGGAACAAACACCCACAAAACACAGGTGAAACCCAGGCTGCCTAAGTATGATTCTCAATCAGGGACAACGATTGACAGCTGTGTCTGATTGAGAATCATACCAGGCCGAACACAAAATCCCAACATAGAAAATCAAACCTAGACCAACCCACCCAACTCACACCCTGACCAACTAAAACAAATACAAAACAAAGGAAAACAGGTCAGGAACGTGACAAATCTGTCATTTCACAATATATCCAAAATTGTTTGGGAGAACTACAATCAAGTTAAGAGTGATACATGTCAAAGGTTGAAATTCCCCTTTATTATCTCTTGAATTATATGAATATGCAAGACTTTGATACATTTGTTAACTGTGCTCTATTGTTTTCTTTGTTTTTGCTTCTAGATGCATGGTCGAGAGTGCTTGCAGAGGATGAGAGAGACATTTGGACAGTAGTTATTGTTGACTTGATGAGTGATAAGGAGGATGGCCTGCAAAATGGAGAAACAGTGTGGTTCGTCAAGCCCCCCTACTTCCAGAGTGAGGTGCTCACTGCCCTTTGTCAAGATCTAGAGTCGCTTGGAGAGGGACCAGAGCTACTTGGCGAGCCACAGCACACAGGACATGTCTGTGGAATTTTTGTCGAGGCAACCTAGATCCCATGGACCCCTTGTATGTATTGTGGTGGTTAATTTCTTTACTATCAAATGAGGAGAGACAAACGTATTCCACAAGTCAGAGTTATACTTAAACTTAATCTTTAATGACTTATTAATAAGGGAGCAGGTCAATACAATGCACACATATAAAGTGAATCGATTGAGTGCTCTACGATAATGATGGCTGGTCATGGCTGGTCTACGATTCACGCTCATATGATTTGTTGAGAGCCCCGAGACAAAAGTACAAAGGAATTTTATAGCCAAGATACACCCCTTTCAACCTACATGACAAACAACAGATATATAGAATGGGTCACAAGGTTAAGACTTGTATGAAAGATACCTATAATACATAGCAGACAGTATCTGCTGTGTCAACAGTTTTCATTGTGTAGAGACCAGTGTCTGGCCCTCCGACTCCAAACTGGAACCATCTCTCCCTGGTATGGTATAGAACAGAAACGTTAACTCATGCTCTGGAATGCTCTTTAGGTTTTATCACGCAAAAGACATTGTAAATCTCCTGTCAGTGTTATCTCCCAGAGGCCCATCCTCAGGAGAACACACACACAATATATATAATACTCTATTCTGTTGCTTAAAACAACCATTTGATGCAATAAAAGTATTATAACATAATTTTGCAATTTGTCCACCATAGTATGTATGGAGCATAATGTATTTACTGTTTTATTCACAACTTTTCAAGTACTGGTGATGAATCATGCATTTAGATTCTTGCATAGATTGTAATGGACACATATATGTGTAAAATACTTTTTTGAAGGTTGTACTGATTATGTTGAGCTAATGCTAAGCCATTTGCCAGCTATGTGTGGCGCCATGTTTGTTGACATCATACAATGCATGCTGGTTGTCACGTAAACATCTGTCAGACCAAAGATGTTGTAACAAAACGAGGTGAAGGGATGGTTTACCTGACTGACGTATGGCTCTTTCAAGACAACTGGGAACTCTGAAAAATACGAGGTTAAATCATGACATCAGTGATCTTCAGGTCGGAAATTCAGAGCTCTAGAAAGAGGTCTGAGATTCCGAGTTGGAATTCCAAGTTGGATGACCGTTCAAAACAAACAGTCTGACATTTTTTCCCCCCAAGTTCCCAGATGTCTTGAACGCACTGAAGTTGGAAGTCTGAGATTTCCGAGTTCCCAGTTGTTTTGAACGCGGCATCAGATTGTATCTCAGGTTTGCCAGCTCAGACCCCCCTTTCCAGGGGTTTTATTTTTATTTAGCTTATAAACTTATCCTGTGTTTGCCCCCCATTTATTGATAAATCCCCCATCATAGTCATATTTCCTGCATCATATAGCCCCACGATACCTTCCCCCATGTTTACCCCCATGGTCTTGAAACCCCCCCCAAACATCCCTAAAATGGTTTCATCCAAATCTGTCAACCTTGTTTAGCTTTCACACTACGGTTAAGCTAGGCAGTATGCTTGTATTTGGGGTGATGATCTGTGAGGTGATAACATTTTATTTGCTTAGTGATTTGTCAAAAACTGTAAACGACTTGTCAAGTCATGTGCTCTGGTTATTTTATACACTGTACATCGAAGACTTGTAATATGCTGAAAAGTGGCCAAACTAAAATGATATTTTTCAGGCAATGGTTGAAGCTATCTTTGACTTTGTTTATTTGGATCTTATAGTGAATGTTATTCTGGGATTAGGGAGTTTTCGCTTGTCAAACATAAACAAACATGGCTGCCATCATAAAAAAAATTATAGATTTTCTAAACAATAATACATTTCTCTGTTGTACTCACCAGAGATGTGGTACATTGTAAACAAGTCTAGCTGTTAGGTTGCTAACTTATGTTTTGTTTTTTGTCAGCGCAACCTGTTATTTAGACTAGTTTATGGAATGAGTTTGGCTGTGGATGTGTTCCGTGTAATGCTTTTACAATAAAAGGTGAAATTGAGGAATAAAGTTGTGAAGACCTTTATTTCCCATCAGTACAAAACATTGTTTAGATAATTTTCAGACAACAATGGTGTTTATATGTGTTTGTTGCATCATACGTTCTGTTGCTACTGTTCCAATCACATATTTGCGATGGTACGCTGCAGGGACCACTCAACAATGATCACAAATATGTGATTGTACTTATCAAAGGGTTAAAAACAACACAGTCTGAACTGTCTGTCCCCTCAGCGTCCATCTACCTGTCAGGAATGATCCATCACTGAAGAGAAATTACCATTTGGTCTCAGGAGAGAAGGGAGAGACAGAGAGAACACTAAGACAGAAATTATTTTGTGAGACCTGAGCTTGACTCACAAGGAAGCGTATGTTACCTGGATATGTAAAATTCAAAAGGCACGCGCACATCTGAGCTATCTTTGTTGCATGTGCATGGTAACAGTTGAATAAGATGAGAGAAAAGGAGAAACCTGCACACTGCTCTTGCTAGTATCACTGCTATTTATTAAGCTTTACTTAACGGCCTCAAGGCCTTCGTCAGCTCGAGCAGTGTGCGGGTTTCTCCTTTTTTCTCATACCTGGATATGTAAACACACAAGCCGACAAACAAAATCACTTGGTACACGCACACAGACACTAATGTACAGTATTTTGTGTGGCAATTGTCAGTCATTGCTTTCTTTTTTGTTCTTTTCTTTTTTGTTGTTCTTTTCTATTGTGTTTTTTTCTATGAAGTATGTTGAGACCTATGTGAAATTATATTAGCTTAAAATAGTTAAATAGATTTAATGTATTTCGATTCCTTCTTCAGCATAGCCAGGATTCGATTGTTGAGGAGAGTGAGGTGAGTTCAGGTCAGATACATCAACACCAGCAGTTCTACATTAACCAAATCAGCACTGTAGGAGATGAGTGGACCTGCTATTCCCAGATAATCTAATAATCATGTTCATAAAAGCACAGGCATGCACACACACACACACACACACACACACACACACACACACACACACACACACACACACACACACACACACACACACACACACACACACACACACACACACACACACACACACACACACACACACACACACACACACACACACACACACACACACACACACACCCTAATAGGAGCCTGTGGGGGATTCTCTGTACTTGTACTTAGTCTGGGTCCTTTTGTAGCGGGTGGACGGCTGAGTGGACACCTCCGGGCCAGCTGTGGTCCTCGACAGTCCTGGGTCCTAGTTAGAGAGATCAGGCACATGCATGGGCTACCATGTCACAAGGAGGCCAGCCCAGTAGAACGTTACGTAACAGGACCTGACGGAGCAACCCCTGAGGGCCGGTCACAACAAACAAAAGTGATGGAGAAAGATAGAGGGAGAATTAGTGTTTTATATTTGTCACCTTTTATTATTTTATTTGTTAAGCAGCTTGAAATGCATTTGTTGTAAGAAATGTGCAATATAAATAAAGTTTAATTTGATAGGGAGAGAGAGTGAGGTTGAGAGAGACAGGCAGTCCTCGTAATAAGTGTGGCTGGGCTGACTGAAGTGCTGCTTCAAACACAACCGGGCTGCCGAGGCTTCAAAGCACCTAAGATTCTCTCTGCATGGGCCCAGGGATGAGGAAAGAAATATTGACACAAAACTTACCATCTCTGTGTGTGTGTGTGTGTGTGTGTGTGTGTGTGTGTGTGTGTGTGTGTGTGTGTGTGTGTGTGTGTGTGTGTGTGTGTGTGTGTGTGTGTGTGTGTGTGTGTGTGTGTGTGTGTGTGTGTGTGTGTGTGTGTGTGTGTGTGTGTGTGTGTGTGTGTGTGTGTGTGTGTGTGTGTGTGTGTGTGTGTGTGTGTGTGTGTGTGTGTGTGTGTGTGTGAATGAGTAAATGAGTGAGTTAGTGAGTGATATGATACTCTTATGTCACTCACGTGTGAATTAATGGTGATGCATATGTATGTACAATGTGTGTGTGTGTGTTATTGTGAATATGTTAGTATCCTAACATATCTGACCTCAATGAGTCATCAGCTCTGTAAAGTGGGTTATGGAATGGCAGGGTGGACCGGGGTAGAAAGTGTGCCATCAGGACAAACAGCCGAGAGCCGGGCTGGTACTGCACACACGGTCTGCATCCCAAATGGTACCATATTCCCTACATAGTGCACTACTTATGACCAGAGCCCTATGGGCCCTGGTCAAAAGTAGTGTACTATATAGAGAGTAGGGTGTAATTTGGGACATGGCCACACATCCCAGGAAGTTATTTAAAGGGCTCCCGTCCTCCCCAATGCACCATGCAGGCTAAAATGGGCCAGGCAGGACCAAGCCCAGAAGACAGAGAGAGAGAGTCACACTCCCCAACTCTTTTCAGCAGGGCTTACTGTTTCTAATGTATTTAGGACATATTATTTAGTAGGAAAGAATGGTAAGACAGGTACTTTCTGTTACATATTTGAAATAATTATTTGAGAAAGTGGGAAGTGGGTGTGTCAGTAAAGGGAAGCCATGGTGGTCAGAAATGTTTGGGGAAACAAAGAAACTGTTTAGAATTTAAAAGTGAGAACTTTCTCAAGGGATATTGTATTAATCGTTATAAAACACAATTGTAAATACCTGGTACTAAATGGTGCCTAGTGGTGCAAATCACAGCAAATCTAGCATTTGTCAATGAGAGCAGTGCAATGGTTTGAGGTCACTGTAGTGGGGGTGGTAGGTAGCATACTGGTTAGAGTGTTGGGCCAGTAACCAAAAGGTTGCTGGATCGAATCCCTGAGCTGACAAGGTAAACATCTGTCGTTCTACCCCTGAGCAATGCAGTTAACCTACTATTCCCCGGGCGCTGAAGCTATGCATGTCAATCAGTGGTGGTTCTATGAGTATGGCTCCCCCCCCAAAAAAGCACCGTTCTGCGCTAACTGTAAATTCTATTCAGACATCTGAAACAACACAAATAAATAATCATAACATTTAAAAAACTATAAAAATATATATAAAAATAAGACTCAAAAAGAAGTAACAGAAACAAGCATCAATACATTACCCAATGCAACCAAGAGTCAAGACTAAACTAATTCACCTTGGTGGTGTGCAGACTGGTTTTATATTATTCTTAACGATTTCACACAAACCAGAAAAAATTGCAACAATATGTCTGTAAAACGATATATTCACAGTATTATGAATTGTGGTTTATTTGGTAGCAATTCGTAGTTTGACCGATTTAAAAAAAAAAAATTTTTTTATTTTTTTATTTTTTTGCGCAGGCGCCCCGTGCCGCCCCCGGTAAGATGCTGCCCTGGGTGGCTGCCCATGTCACCTATACCTAAATCTGCCACTCATGTCGATTAAGGCAGCCCCCCACACCTCTCTGATTCAGAGAGGCATTCATTTGTACAACTGACTAGCTATCCCCCTTTCCCTAGTGCTTCTGCCAAGGTTAAAGACCAAAGTGGTTGTCCCTACACACACACACACACACACACACACACACACACACACACACACACACACACACACACACACACACACACACACACACACACACACACACACACACACACACACACACACACACACACACACACACACACACACACACACACACACACACACACACACACACACACAAGCAGCTGCTCCTCCACTGCGATGGATGATTTTGGGGACAGGTGTTTCTCCCAGGGCCTTAGCGTGTGGCGTGTTTGTGTGTGTGTGGACATCCAGATGTACGGAAGACACTGCTGTATAGGACTCCCACTGTGTATCACGACGATTTTCCTGGCGTATCCTACCACTGTTCTGACAACATGGCAGTATGCACTGTAGCCTTAATGTTTTATATTTCCAGCTCTCCCGGTTTTAGACTTTGCCTCAGGTCTCCTTGTGAGACACAATTAGGAATAACTGGCTGCTCCTGTCTGGCACCTGTACATGATCAGAGAGAAGTGTAGAGGAACCAAGAAATATTGGTGACTGAGAAATAATAGAATAGTGGTTACAGAGAATGAATGGAAAAGGGAGAGGGCGAGAAAGAGCGAGCATGTGATGGTACTGCAGGCCCTTGGCTGAATCTGGAACATGGTCACCCATGGCTGACTGTAGGTTGGTTGGGCCCATCCCATGGTTAGGCTGCCCCTGGCTAGGGAGCATATGTCTGCACTGGGCTATCAGGTGTCCATATGGAGACTTTGTTAAATAATTACTTAACAACTCTTCTGTTTCACCGCACGTTTGTTCACCACAGGCCCACAGAGCAGTCATTTTACCGTTAAAGCTATTGTGGAGAGTATTAAGTTTTCTTCATGCCATTTTGCCTATTTACTTTTATTTTGTGTCATGACATAGCAAACCTTACCAAAATATTTTAATATTTCTTGTCTGAGCTCCTCTAACATTTATTTCATGACCCAACACACACACACCGTACCCACAAACATCGTACACACACACACACTTGTGAGTGTCCCTCCCTCAGTAGCCCATTAGGTAATATCAAGGCCTCCCACACGGATGTCAGTAATGAACCACAAATGTGAATCTGGACGATCTGGATGCGATGAGAGGCCGTCTCATTGGATGTCTAACACATACTGTATGTTCCAAACCCTACAGCAGCCCCCTGTTATCCCTCTGACTTGGGGCCTTAGAGAGGGGATGGAGGAAGAGGTGGGAGGGGTTATCTCATATACTTCCACAGGTCAACCAACTGGACGTTTTGAGTTCATTCAATTTCTAGCTTTATGCTGTTAGTTGGGCCAGACAGGAAGCAGCTCCCAACGGATGTGGGTGTCTAGGCTACAAAAGAAAAATCACAAAAGGTCAGAGGAAGAAGGTTGTGTGACCGATATGTGAGCTTAGTAAACAAGTGATACTGGCAGTGGCAAGTGCGGTGAAGGATTTCAGATACATTAGAGCAGACTAACAGGAATTGAAGGAGAAGTCTACGCTGCCCTTTCTACACACCAAGTAACTTAATAACTCATGGGAGACCAAACAGTGTGTATTATTTCCTGATGGCTCTGATGCGATGGTAGCCATTTCCTTGACAGCACATAGTATCCATTGTTTAGATATTACTCTCACAGAGTTGGCTCTGAGGACAACTGAGAGAGTAAGAATACATCTGACGAGTGGAAGAGATGTGAGGAAGCTTATACAGTTGAAGTCGGAAGTTTACATACACCTTAGCCAAATACATTTAAACTCAGTTTTTCACAATTCCTGACATTTAATCCTAGTAAACATTCCCTGTCTTAGGTCAGTTAGGATCACCACTTTATTTTAAGAATGTGAAATGTCAGAAGAATAGCAGAGAATCTTTTATTTCTTTCATCACATTCCCAGTGGGTCAGAAGTTTACATACACTCAAAAGCCTTCCACAAGCTTCCCACAATAAGTTGGGTGAATTTTGGCCCATTCTTCCTGACAGAGCTGGTGTAACTGAGTCAGGTTTGTAGGCCTCCTTGCTCGCACATGCTTTTTCAGTTCTGCCCACACATTTTCTATTGCATTGAGGTCAGGGCATTGTGATGGCCACTCCAATACCTTGACTTTGTTGTCCTTAAGCCATTTTGCCACAACTTTGGACGTATTCTTGGGGTCATTGTCCACTTGGAAGACCCATTTGCAACCAAGCTTTAACTTCCTGACTGATGTCTTGAGATTTTGCTTCAATATATCCACATCATTTCCTCCCCTCATGATGCCATCTATTTTGTGAAGTGCACCAGTCCCTCCTGCAGTAAAGCACCCCCACAACATGATGCTGCCACCCCCGTGCTTCACGGTTGGGATGGTGTTCTTCGGCTTGCAAGGCTCCCCCTTTCTCCTCCAAACAACACTGATGGTCATTATGGCCAAACATTTCTATTTTTGTTTCATCAGACCAGAGGACATTTCTCCCAAAAGTACAATCTTTGTCCCCATGTGCAGTTGCAAACCGTAGTCTGGCTTTTTTATGGCGGTTTTGGAGCAGTGGCTTCTTCATTGCTGAGCGGCCTTTCAGGTTATCGTTATACTGTGGATATAGATACTGTCGTACCTGTATCCTCCATCTTTAAAAGGTCCTTTGCTGTTGTTCTGGGATTGATTTGCAATTTTCGCATCAAAGTATGTTAATTTTTAGGAGACAGAACACGTCTCCTTCCTGAGCGGTATGACGGCTGCATGGTCCCATGGTGTTTATACTTGCGTACTATTGTTTGTACAGATGAACGTGGTACCTTCAGGTGTTTGGAAATTGCTCCCAAGGATGAACCAGACTTGTGGAGGTATACCATTTTTTTCTGAGGTCTTGGCTGATTTCTTTTGATTTTCCCATGATGTCAAGCAAATAGGCACTGAGTTTGAAGGTAGGCCTTGAAATACATCTACAGGTACACCTCCAATTGACTCAAATTATGTCAATTAGCCTATCAGAAGATTCTAAAGTCATGACATAATTTTCTGGAATTTTCCAAGCTGTTAAAAGGCACAGTCAACTTGTATATGTAAAGTTCTGACCAACTAGAATTGTGATACAGTTAAATAATCTGTCTGTAAACAATTGTTGGACAAATGACTTGTGTCATGCACAAAGTAGATGTCCTAACCGACTTGCCAAAACTATAGTTTGTTAATTTTAACAAGACATTTGTGGAGTGGTTGAAAAACTAGTTTAAATGACTGCAACCTAAGTGTATGTAAACTTCCGACTTCAACTCTAAGTCCCACACATGTATGGACTGACTGCTAATGTCTCCGGCAGTGCTGTTGTTGACACTGAGGATGATAAGTAGCCTGGCATCCAAACTGATTTAGGGCTAGATTAAATCCATAGCGAGGAAGATCTGCGTTGTAGCGCGATAAACATTTTAAGGGAATTTCCGATTGAGTTGACATATGCCGTGTTTACCATGAATGCGGTCTCCGCAAACACAGAAACATTGCTTTTAAATTTCAAACGCACTATTGTGTGGGTCTTCACTGTTTCACTTACAACGCTGACATTACCGAAGTCAGAAGATCAGACAACCAGGTGGAGAATCATGTGAGCACAGGTGCAGCTGGATGTTCCTCACTGAGACTTTGGCTGTGTCTGAAAATGTTAATATCTGTCTAATCATTGCCTCCTTTGTCCATGTTTTTTCAAAGAACATTATAGGATTCAAGGTCCCTCCCTAATACCTCCTTCTATGAGCTTTGAGAGGAATTGAGGAAACAAGAACAGAGGAACCAAGGATTTGACAGCTATTAACCTTTTTTTAGACACAGCAGTTCCCAAATTGTAGCATATTCCCTACATAGTGGACTACTGTTGACCTATGGCTCTGATGCCAAGAATGGCGCTGGAGAGCCCGTTTACGGGTTTTACGGGCTGTTTTAAGATCTTAACTTTTTTTCGTACAAAATGTGTCTGCCATTTCCTATGCCCGAAAACGGCTTCTGGACATCAGAACAGCGATCACTAACCTCGATTTGAATTAAGAGTTCTACTTCAATGACTCGGAAGCTCTGAACATTTGGCTTACTCCGGACCAAGCCCTAATCCCTGGGACTCGAAAGAGGAAGAGACAGCGAAAAAGAGGCATGCGTGGCGGCCTCCTAACAAGATTACGTTGGCAAACAAATAGATCACCATTGCTCTGTGTTCTGTTGGCGAATGTGCAGTTACTGGAGAACAAACTGGATTAACTCTTGATTGAGACTATTCTATCAATGTGTAACGTCCTGACCAGAGTTCTTATGTGTTGTGCTTGTTTTAGTGTTGGTCAGGACGTGAGCTGGGTGGGAATTCTATGTTGTGTGTCTAGTTTGTCTGTTTCTGTGTTCAGCCGAATATGGTTCTCAATCAGAGGCAGCTGTCAATCGTTGTCCCTGATTGAGAATCATATATAGGTGGCTTGTTTTGTGTTGGGGATTGTGGGTGGTTGTCTTCTGTCTTTGTGTTCTGCACCAGATAGGACTGTTTCGGTTTTCACATTTATTGTTTTGTTGTTGGTAGTGTTCAAAATTATTCTTTATTAAATCATGTTGAACACTAGCCGCGCTACGTTTTGGTCCTCTCCTTCATCCCAGGAAGAAAACCGTTACAGAACCACCCACCTAACCCGGACCAAGCAGCGTGGCAACGGGCAGCAGCGACAGCAGCAGCAGCGGCCAGCTACACAGGACTCCTGGACATGGGAGGACATTTTGGAGGGAAAAGGACACTGGGCTCACATTGGAGAATATCGCCGCTCTCGGGAAGAGATGGAGGCAGCTAAAGCCCAGGAGCGGTGGTATGAGGAGGCAGCACGGAAGCGTGGCTGGAAGCCCGTGAAGAAACCCCAAAAATGTCTTGGGGGGGGGGGGGGGGGGGGGCTAAAGGGTAGTGTGGCGAAGGCAGGTAGGAAACCTGCACCCACTTCCCATGCTTACCGTGGAGAGCGGGAGTACGGGCAGACACCGTGTTATGCGGAAGAGCGCACGGTGTCTCCTGTACGTGTGCATAGCCCGGTGCGGGTTATTCCACCTCCCCGCACTGGGCGGGCTAGAATGAGCATTGAGCCAAGTGCCATGAAGCCGGCTCAACATATCTGGCCTCCAGTACGTCTCCTCGGGCCGGTGTACATGGCACCAGCCTTACGAATGGTGTCCCCGGTTCGCCTACACAGCCCAGTGCGGGTTATTCCACCTCCCCGCATTGGTCGGGCTACGGGGAGCATTCAACCAGGTAAGGTTGGGCAGGCTCAGTGCTCAAGGGAGCCAGTACGCCTGCACGGTCCGGTATATCCGGCGCCACCTTCCCGCCCCAGCCCAGTACCACCAGTGCCTACACCACGCACCAGGCTTCCAGTGCGTCTCCAGAGCCCTGTTCCTCCTCCACGCACTCTCCCTGTGGTGCGTGTCTCCAGCCCAGTACCTCCAGTTCCGGCACCATGCACCAAGCCTCCTGTGCGTATCCAGAGCCCTGTACGCACTGTTCCTTCTCCCCGCACTCGCCCTGAGGTGCGTGCCCTCAGCCCGGTACCACCAGTGCCGGTACCACGCACCAGGCCTATAGTGCGCTTTGAGAGTCCAGTGTGCCCTGTTCCTGCTCCTCGCACTAGCCTTGAGGTGCGTGTCTCCAGTCCGGTACCACCAGTTCCGGCACCACGCACCAGGCCTACTGTGCGCCTCAGCAGGTCAGAGTCGGCCGTCTGCCCAACGCCGCCTGCACTGCTCGTCTGCCCAGCGCCGTCTGAGCCATCCGCCTGCACAGCGCCATCTGAGCCATCCGTCTGCCCAGCGCCGTCTGAGCCATCCGTCTGCCCAGCGCCGTCTGAGCCATCCGTCTGCCCAGCGCCGTCTGAGCCATCCGTCTGCCCAGCGCCATCTGAGCCATCCGTCCGCCCAGCGCCATCTGAGCCATCCGTCTGCCCATCGCCATCTGTGCCATCCGTCTGCCCAGCGCCATTAGAGCCGCCCGTCTGTCCCGAGCCATTAGAGCCGCCCATCTGTCCCGAGCCGCTAGAGCCATCAGTCAGTCAGGAGCTGCCAGAGCCGCTAGCCAGTCAGGAGCTGCCAGAGCCGCCAGCCAGTCAGGAGCTGCCAGAGCCGCCAGCCAGTCAGGAGCTGCCGGAGCCGCCAGCCAGTCAGGAGCTGCCAGAGCCGCCAGCCAGTCAGGAGCTGCCAGAGCCGCCAGCCAGTCAGGAGCTGCCGGAGCCGCCAGCCAGTCAGGAGCTGCCAGAGCCGCCAGCCAGTCAGGAGCTGCCAGAGCCGCCAGCCAGTCAGGAGCTGCCAGAGCCGCCCGCCAGTCAAGAGCTGCCAGAGCCGCCCGCCAGTCATGAGCCGCCTGCCAGTCATGAGCTGCCCTCCAGTCATGAGCTGCCCTCCAGTCATGAGCTGCCCTCCAGTCATGAGCTGCCCTTCAGTTATGAGCTGCCCTTCAGTCATGAGCTGCCCTCCAGTCATGAGCTGCCCCTCAGCCCAGAGCTGCCATTAGTCCGGAGCTGCCCTTCAGTCCAGAGCTGCCTCTCTGTCCGGAGCTGCCCTTCAGTCTGGAGTTGCCCCTCTGTCCTGAGCTACCTCTCTGTCCTGAGCTACCTCTCTGTCCTGAGCAGTCTCCTCTATCTAGGGGGGACCTTGGTGAAGGTTCCTAGACCAGGGTCGGGGGCGAGGGTCGCCACTCAAAGGACGCTAAGGAGGGGGACAAAGACAAT
The DNA here is from genome assembly GCF_045679555.1 of Salvelinus alpinus. Classification (NCBI taxonomy): domain Eukaryota; kingdom Metazoa; phylum Chordata; class Actinopteri; order Salmoniformes; family Salmonidae; genus Salvelinus; species Salvelinus alpinus. Next base: position 50,180,079 of record NC_092091.1, read on the forward strand.
GGTGGAGTGGTGTCCTCGTCCTGCGCCGGAGCCGCCACCGCGGACAGATGCCCACCCAGACCCTCCTCTTGAGTTTTAGGGGTGCGTTCGGAGTCCGCACCTCAGGAGGGGGGTACTGTAACGTCCTGACCAGAGTTCTTATGTGTTGTGCTTGTTTTAGTGTTGGTCAGGACGTGAGCTGGGTGGGAATTCTATGTTGTGTGTCTAGTTTTTCTGTTTCTGTGTTCAGCCTAATATGGTTCTCAATCAGAGGCAGCTGTCAATCGTTGTCCCTGATTGAGAATCATATGTAGGTGGCTTGTTTTGTGTTGGGGATTGTGGGTGGTTGTCTTCTGTCTTTGTGTTCTGCACCAGATAGGACTGTTTCGGTTTTCACATTTATTGTTTTGTTGTTTGTAGTGTTCAAAATTATTCTTTATTAAATCATGTTGAACACTAGCCACGCTGCGTTTTGGTCCTCTCCTTCATCCCAGGAAGAAAACCGTTACACAATGGGACCTGAAGAACTATAATATTCTGTTTCTCTGAGTCTTGATTGAACAAGGACATTGATAATATATACAGTATCTTGCAGGTTTTTCCATGCATTGTCTAGATTGGAAAGCAGCCTCAGGTAAGACAAGTGGGAGGGGTGTTTCTCTTTGTTAACAGCAGCTGGTGTGCGATCTCTAATGTTAAGGACGTTTCTAGTTTTTGCTCGCCTGAGTTAGAATAACTCATGATAAGCTGCAGACCAAACTATGTACAAAGAGTTTTCATCTATATTTTTCGTAGCTTGTCTATTTACCACCACAAACCGTAAGACCGGACTCAATGAGCTGCATAGGACCATAAGCAAACAAGAATGCACTTGTGTTCAGGGACTTTAAATATATATTTTTTTAACCATTATGTAACCTGTGCAACTAGAGGCGGCAAAACTCTTGACTCCACACACAAACACATACAAAGCTCTCCCTTGACTTCCTTTTGGCAAATATGACCATAACTCCATCCTTCTTTTTTCCTGCTTACAAGCAAAAACTCAAAGGAAGTACCAGTGAAGCGCTCAATATGGAAGTGGTCCGATGAGGCGGATGCTATAGGACTGTTTCACTAGCAAAGACTGGAATATGTTCAGGGATTCTTTCAAAACATTGAGGAGTTCACCACATCAGTCACCGGCTTCATTAATAAAAGCAGGAAGTACCAGTGACTCAATACGGAAGTGGTCAGATGACGCGGATGCTACGCTACAAGACTGTTTTGGTAGCACAGACTGGAATATATTCCGGGATTCATCCAATGGCATTGAAGAGTATATCACCTCAGTCATCGGCTTCATCAATAAGTGCATCGATGACGTTGTCCCCACAGTGACCGTACGTACATTCCCAACCAGAAGCCATGGCTACAGGCAACATCCACATCGAGCTAAAGGCTAGAGCTGCCGCTTTCAAGGAACGGGACACTAATCCGGACGCTTATTAGAAATCTATGCCCTCAGACAAACCATCAAACAAGCAAAGCGTCAATACAGCATTAAGATTGAATCCTACTACACCGGCTACACACTCATCAGATGTGGCAGGGCTTGAAAACTATTACGCACTACAAAGGGAAACCCAGACGCAAGCTGCCAAGTGATGCGAGTTTACCAGACGAGCTGAATGCCTTTTATGCTCGCTTCGAGGCAAGCAACACTGAAGCATGCACGAGAGCACCAGCTGTTCTGGACGACTGTGATAACACTCTCAGTAGCCGTTGTGAGCAAGACCTTTAAACAGGTCAACATTCACAAGGCTGCGGGGCCAGACGGATTACTAGGAAGTGTACTCAAAGCATGCGCGAACCAACTGGCAGGTGTCTTCACTGACATTTTCAACCTCTCCCTGACCGAGTCTGTAACACCTATGTTTCAAACAGACCACCATAGTCCCTGTGCCCTAGGAAGCGAAGGTAACCTGCCTAAATGATTACAGCCCTGTAGCACTGATGGCGGTAGCCATGAAGTGCTTTGAAAGGCTGGTCATGGCTCACATCAACAGCATCCTCCCGGATAACCTAGACCCACTCCAATTCGCATAATGCCCAAACAGCTCCACAGATGGCGCAATCTCAATTGCACTCCACACTGCCCTTTCCCACTGGACAAAAGGAACACCTATTTGCGAATGCTGTTCATTGACTACAGCTCAGCGCTCAACACCATAGTGCCCATGAAGCTCATCATTTTTTATTTTTTCATTTTTTTTATTTCACCTTTATTTAACCAGGTAGGCTAGTTGAGAACAAGTTCTCATTTGCAACTGCGACCTGGCCAAGATAAAGCATAGCAGTGTGAACAGACAACACAGAGTTACACATGGAGTAAACAATAAACAAGTCAATAACATGGTAGAAAAAAAGAGAATCTATATACAATGTGTGCAAAAGGCATGAGGTAGGCAATAAATCGAATAATTACAATTTAGCAGATTAACACTGGAGTGATAAATCATCAGATAATCATGTGCAAGAAGAGATATTGGTACTGGTGTGCAAAAGAGCAGAAAAGTAAATAAATAAAAGCAGTATGGGGGGTGAGGTAGGTAAATTGGGTGGGTAGTTTACAGATGGACTATGTACAGCTGCAGCGATCGGTTAGCTGCTCGGATAGCAGATTTTTAAAGTTGTTGAGGGAGATAAAAGTCTCCAACTTCAGAGATTTTTGCAATTCGTTCCAGTCGCAGGCAGCAGAGAACTGGAAGGAAAGGCGTCCAAATGAGGTTTTAGCTTTAGGGATGATCAGTGAGATACACCTGCTGGAGCGCGTGCTGCGGGTGGGTGTAGCCATCGTGACCAGTGAACTGAGATAAGGCGGCACTTTACCTAGCATAGCCTTGTAGATGACCTGGAGCCAGTGGGTCTGACGACGAACATGTAGCGAGGGCCAGCCGACTAGGGCATACAGGTCGCAGTGGTGGGTCGTATAAGGTGCTTTAGTAACAAAACGAATGGCACTGTGATAAACTGCATCCAGTTTGCTGAGTAGAGTGTTGGAAGCTATTTTGTAGATGACATCGCCGAAGTCGAGGATCGGCAGGATAGTCAGTTTTACTAGGGTAAGTTTGGCGGCGTGAGTGAAGGAGGCTTTGTTGCGGAATAGAAAGCCGATTCTTGATTTGATTTTGGATTGGAGATGTTTGATATGAGTCTGGAAGGAGAGTTTGCAGTCTAGCCAGACACCTAGGTACTTATAGATGTCCACATATTCTAGGTCGGAACCGTCCAGGGTGGTGATGCTAGTCGGGCGTGCGGGTGCAGGCAGCGAACGGTTGAAAAGCATGCATTTGGTTTTACTAGCGTTTAAGAGCAGTTGGAGGCCACGGAAGGAGTGTTGTATGGCATTGAAGCTCGTTTGGAGGTTAGATAGCACAGTGTCCAAGGAAGTGCCGGAAGTATATAGAATGGTGTCGTCTGCGTAGAGGTGGATCAGGGAATCGCCCGCAGCAAGAGCAACATCATTGATGTATACAGAGAAAAGAGTCGGCCCGAGAATTGAACCCTGTGGTACCCCCATAGAGACTGCCAGAGGACCGGACAACATGCCCTCCGATTTGACACACTGAACTCTGTCTGCAAAGTAGTTGGTGAACCAGGCAAGGCAGTCATTAGAAAAACCGAGGCTACTGAGTCTGCCGATAAGAATATGGTGATTGACAGAGTCGAAAGCCTTGGCCAGGTCGATGAAGACGGCTGCACAGTAATGTCTTTTATCGATGGCGGTTATGATGTCGTTTAGTACCTTGAGCGTGGCTGAGGTGCATCCGTGACCGGCTCGGAAACCGGATTGCACAGCGGAGAAGGTACGGTGGGATTCGAGATGGTCAGTGATCTGTTTGTTGACTTGGCTTTCGAAGACCTTAGATAGGCAGGGCAGGATGGATATAGGTCTGTAACAGTTTGGGTCCAGGGTGTCTCCCCCTTTGAAGAGGGGGAGCTCATCATTAAGCTAAGGACCCTGGGCCTAAACACCTCCCTCTGCAACTGGATCCTGGTGATAAGGGTAGGCAACAACACATCTGCCACGCTGATCCTCAACACTGGGTCCCCTCAGGGGTGTGTACTTAGTCCCCTCCTGTACTCCCTGTTCACCCATGACTGTGTGGCCAAACACGACTCCAACACCATCATTAAGTTTGCTGACGACACAACAGTGGTAGGCCTGATCACTGACAACACACCAAGACAGTCATGAAGCGGGTACGGCAATGCCTATTCCCCCCCAGGAGACAAAATATTTGGCATGGGTCAGATCCTCAAAGTTCTACAGCTGCACCATCGAGAGCATTGGTTGCATCACCACCTGGTATGGCAACTGCACGGCCACCGACCGCAAGGCACTACAGAGGGTAGTGCGTACAGCCCAGTAAATCACCCAGTACATCATCCAGGACCTCTATACCAGGCGGTGTCAGAGGAAGGCCCAAAAAATTGCCAAGGACTCCAGCCTCCCTAGTCAAGACTGTTCTCTCTGCTACTGCACGGCAAGCCATAAGACTCTTGAACAGTTCATCAAATGGCTACAAGGACTACTTGGATTGTCCCCACCCCTCATTTTACGCTGCTGCTACTCTGTTAATTATCCATGCATAGTCACTTTACCTCTACCTACATGTACATATTACCTCGACTAACCGGAGACCCCACACATTGACTCTTGTACCGGTATCCCCTGTATATAGCCTCGCTACTATTATTTTATTGTTGCTCCTTAAGATTTTTTAAAATGTTTTTATAAAAATGTACTGCATTGTTGGTTAAGGGCTTGTAAGCATTTCACTGTAAGGTATTCAGCGCCTCTGACAAATACAATTTGATTTTAAGTTATCGTTACTTATTGTGTATTTATTCTTTTTTATCTTTCTATAATTTTAGACTTTTCTCTCTGCATTGTTGGGAAGTAAGCAGTAAGTAAGCATTTCACTTTAAGTCTACACCTGTTGCATGTGACAAGTAAAATGTATTTGACCTTATGGGCCTTGGTCAAAATAGTGCACTAAATATGAAATTGGGTGTCATTTGGGAAGCATCCTGTGTCCTACTTTCCCCAGCAGCATAGGTGTACCTCGTCATAGCAACAATCTGAGAATGACCTAGGCACAACTGAGTGATGAATGACGCAAGAGGACCATGCCTTGCTGTGTGCATATGCTCTCTGTGTAACCACTAAATCACTTTCACTAGTCTAACCCTGCACAGCGAGGGGAGGGGGAGCACAGGTGGGTTTTCTGTGCGTGTTAATGACTAATACAAATCTGTGCACCCACTAAAACCGTATTTCCAATTTCGGTAAAACATCTGTCTTGCTCCCATCAAATCTCAAAACATGCTTGATGGTTTATCATCCAGGATGCGCATTTCATAAAGGCTCAACATTCTCCAGTGAAGTCGTTAATGTAAAAGCCTCGACCAATTCTTGCGATTTCAAAATTACAATTCACTTGACTTTATCATAATGTTATTTGACACAAGAATTGTAATTGCAATGCTGCTTACCGCCACATGCTCTCCTTACCACATTGAGGCATTTTGAAAATGTAACTTTTTCAGGGACAATACTGGATGTGAAACCTTACTGTATTCTAGCTGGTGTTGTGCTCTCCAGCATTCCCTTTCACTCTTACATAAGGGGGGGGGGGGGGGGGTTGTGTAACAATTGTGAGTACATTTTTATTTGGAATATGGCCTCACCTCCCAAACACTCCCCACTGAGCCAGAAAGGTCAGATCATCCACAGAGATCGCCCGGACAGGGGGGCGGACAGGGGATAGGGAGGCAGACGAGGGTAAGGGGGGGGGGGGGAGTTGGCAGGGGTGTGGGAGTGGACAGCAGGACAGGGGGTAGAGGGGTTGAAAGGGTATAGCTAGGGGTGGACACGGGCTAGCTAGGAAGCAGACAAGGAGAAGGGTGCAGGGGATTGGACGCACACGACTGGGCTTGGTTTTCCCCATGCAAAAAAGTACATGCAGTGAGCAAAATAACATTTGAAATAGCCGGTACGGCATATTATATTTTCCAAGGCAAGTTTGCACACACAATAGTGTCACAACTCCATGTCCTATACTTACGTAGATACCCTCTCACTCCTTCTCTCTTTGCCCCTTATCTCGCACACAGACACAAACACATGTGTGCGCTCACTTGCGCACACACCGTGATGCTCGAGAGATTATGATGAATTACGCTGTGAGATCAGGTATGATTTATTAGTCTCTCTTTGTGTGTGTGTGTTGTAGGGCCCTATTCTGTCAGTGGAACAATCTGCTCCTCACGGTATATAATCCAGACTACCAGTCAGTTGCCTCTCTGGGATTACTACCAGATACAGCTCTCCTAGCACTGACACACAAACACACCCATGCGCACACACACATAGACACACACACACACACTCACTCTCATACAGCGCAACCCCTCGTGTTTGATTACTGTAAGTTATTAATAGAACAAGACCACACCACCTTAACCCCAAGACAGTTTTCAAGGTGGTGGCATAACAAAAATGCATATGCACATGCACGCACACATACACAAACAAACATCTGCAATCTATGTAAGTTTAAACTGGCAACAAGAAATCAACCAACACATGTATGACTACAGCAGCAGGTAGTGCAGGTAATGGACTGTGTATTTTTTGTGTATAAACTTGTGTGTTTTGGACTCTGCAATATTATAATTAATGTCTATGTATGGTGTTAAGGTCATTGCAAATGTGTTACTTAATGTGTGTTCAGTTGTTTGTGTACACTGAGCATGAGGCTGCCTCTCAGTGCCAATGCAGTTCTTCGGGAGCGGACGAGCGCATAGTCTGCAAATGCCAACTACATTGACACAGACGGAAAGGGAGAGAAAGAGAGAGGGAGGTCGAGAGGGGGCAGTGAGTGCGCAAGAGAGAACTGCAGCAGAACTGGATCAGATAGCAGAGATAGACAGAAAGAAGCGGGGGGTGACTGTATGGATTGGACAAGGTTGGGGGAAACGTTGATTTAAACGAGTGGACCCCTCCAGAGAGGAAGAGATCCCCAAAGATTGTTCCGACTGGAATATCATGCTTTTTTTTGTTGCATAAAATTGTTACCTAGAGAGGTTACAATTGGGGGTTCTGGTCCTTTCCAAAGGGCTACTTCCCTTCCCAATTTTCCCATATACCTGAAAACGAGAGCACACAGAAAGAACCCAGGGCACCTATCGAGTGCGTCTTGGTGGAACAGGTGTTTTGTTGTGCAGCGATACGGTCCCTGTCCTGTCACTTCGTTGTGTAGACACATTTTCTGAACGGCGAAAGAGACCAGTGACGGCCGGGACTGATCGAGATGAAGAACCTCAGCGGGTTTCTCCGGTTCTGCCCCACTCGGATGGAGTGGTTCTACCCGTAAAGGATCTGAAGAGAATTAGCCAGAACCCAGCAGAGAACATGCTACAGTTTGGCTAAAGAACCTTAGCGAGCAGAAGGGGAACTGGAAAACCTCTGTACCAGAGCAGTTGGAGAAAGGGAACTTTAACTGGAACAAATAGGGATCATCACAAGGTAAGCAGCTGGACGATCAGACTGGCATTGATTGACACCTGTAATGGAATTAAATCACCACCTATTTCTTCAACAGCTGTCTAGTGCAGATTAGTTACCCTGAAAATCTGACAACTGACGTTTTGGATGTAGCCTACATTCTCTGCTAAAATAAGTTGTTGTACAGACATACACGTTTATAATCATGTTATGATAAACATGCATATTGTTCTGAGGGCCGTAAAGGGTCAGAGAGGAGTCTAAGAGAACAGTATGGATATTCATATCTCCGGTATGGTTCGCTGCTGGCATCCTAGCAACTGTATTGAGCAGCTACGGTGTGAACCACACCAGCAGGCACAGATGAGGTTGTCTACCTGCTGTTTATCTGGGACATAACGCATTGAACCTGGGGCAACATGCCAATGCTTAAGCTGTTGTAAAACTGTTCTGAACCTGCAAGGGACTAATGGGAACACACTGAGACCATTGACAAGGACAAAGCTTGAATTCATAGTCACATACAGGTACAGATATCTAGGCTATTAGTAAAGAGTCATTCTCCTCTCACTAAACAGTCTAAACTAGACAATTATACTAGGAATTAATGATTCAAAGGCAATCATTATCAGTAGCTGGAGAAATTATATTCTTCCTGGGAGAAATGTTTATATTTTTTGTGTCAAGTAAAATATATTGAACATTTATAACATTTAAATGTTTAAATTTTTGTTTAAATTTCTCCCAGGAACAACATTATTGAATAGTTCTCATGGTTTTGGAGCTGTTTGATCCAAATATTTTGAGTAAATAATAGTATATACTTGTTTTGTTTAGCGCCTTGAAAGATGAATAATCAAAATAAAGTTGATGTATCATGCATTTCCCCCCCCCCCCCACTATTAAAAGCAGAACGATTGTCACGTTCCTGACCTTATTTCCTTTGTTTAGTCTTTGTTTAGTTGGTCAGGATGTGAGCTGGGTGGGCATTCTATGTTTTGTGTTTCTTTGTTGGGTTTATTGTTTGGCCTAATATGGTTCTCAATCAGAGGCAGGTGTTCGTCAGTGTCTCTGATTGGGAACCATATTAAGGTAGGCTGTTTTCACTGTTTGTTTGTGGGTGATTGTTCCTGTTCGTGCGTTCATTGTTTTTTCTATGTTCACATGTTCAGGACTGGTTTCGTTCTGTTTATTGTTTTGTTCGTTTTGAAGAGTATTCAAATAAATATGGATACATACCACGCTGCGATTTGGTCCTCCTCTCTTCCACATTACGACGATCGTTACAACGATAGCCTACTCATTTGCTATTACTGATATTTTACAAGATTTATTTACAGTATTTCTTTACCAAATATTATTACTCACTCACCACTATTTCGTTCGATCACTGAAATAAGCAAATGGCTGTCAATTACGTCAGAAGTTGAAATAAGTACCTTAAAATCCCTTATACCAGCACTATATGCACAATTGCGTCCTGTAATACACACGTTTTGAGGTCCAATCCTATAGTGCACGCATACTCATAATTGTGTCTATTCCTAGGTGTCAGCTAGTCTGAATGGGGATTCAGTTCAAATCAATGGCTCAACAGAAACAGCCATGCTTCTATTTAGTCATTTATTGTACTTTTTAGTTTTAGTTGATCATCTGGTGAAAATGTATGATTACTGAATCACTGTATAGATTGAGATCAACAAGGTGGTTTATTTGGAGTGTATCTGATTCAGGACAAAACTTACCCCATGAGCTTTTTCTGAATGTCTTTCATTTACAGTGGCATTTGCAATAACACATTGTAGATAATGATTACTAGTTCGAATAGACAAGTATTTACTTGACAGGTTTTTCAGATACTCACAAACGTAAGTGGAATTCATTACATACAGCGACAAAATATTTGAGACCTTCACAGAAGTTAAAATCATTGTAAAATGTCTGTTTCTGTTTCATACAATTAACATTTAATGAGTTTGCCACTTCACATTTCACCATATTCAATAGAATTTGTAGGTGTTTTTTTGGACAGTTAAATTAGCGTGTGTCTGTTACTATCTGTCATCACCTCACATCATCTGACAACATATCAAGACCAGTGCTGTGCTCTCTTTCCCTCTTAGTCTACAGCAATAGCAGCACACACATGTAAACCGCCTTTCTCCCTCCCTCCCGTTTCACAGTTTTTGCCCCAAACCTGCCAGTTTCCACACCAGCCGGCCAGTCACAAGCCTCCGAGCACCTTGGAGCGAACACCTTCCTAACGAACCAAACAGGTTTCTGTGCACGGCGGTGGAAAACCCAATCAATTAGACGATAATGCTTCCAAGCTATGAACTATGGGCACAACTGGATTGTACAATATTTGGACCCTATTCAGTCCCGCTTTTAATGACGTTCAGCTTATAAATATGGTGTCAAGTTAGTCACATTACACCTAATCTCTTTCCCAGACACTTCTACCCAAATGCGCGAACGGTCTGGTGGACCAACACATCAAACTTGGCCTTCATTAGTTAGGGTTAGGTTTAAAATAAGTTTAAGAAGATAAACTGTAGAAATGTGCAGGGTTTAGCAATAATTAGGACTTTTGGACTGTTAAGTAGTGACGATGACAAATACTTTACTCTGTAAGGTCACTCCCATAGAAGTCTATGGTCCCTCCCACTAAGGCCAACTTTGAATGGTTGATATCCCAGGCTTATAAACGCAGCAAAAAAAAGAAACGTCCTCTCACTGTCAACAGCGTTTATTTTCAGCGAACTTAACATGTGTAAATATTTGTATGAACATAACAAGATTCAACAACAGACATAAACTGAACAAGTTCCACAGACATGTGACTAACACATGGAAAAATGTGTCCCTGAACAAAGGGGGGGTCAATATCAAAAGTAAGTCAGTATCTGGTGTGGCCACCAGCTCATTAAGTACTGCAGTGCATCTCCTCATGGACTGCACCAGATTTGACAGTTCTTGCTGTGAGATGTTACCCCACTCTTCCACCATGGCCCAACAGGAATGGCCCAACAGGTCCCAGGCATGCTCAATGGGATTGAGATCCGGGCTCTTCGCTGGCCATGGCAGAACACTGACATTCCTGTCTTGCAGGAAATCACGCACAGAACAAGCAGCATGGCTGGTGGCATTGTCATGCTGGAGGGTCATGTCAGGATGAGCCAGCATGAAGGGTACCACATGAGGGAGGGATGTCTTCCCTGTAACGCACAGTGTTGAGATTGCCTGCAATGACAACAAGCTCAGTCCGATGATGCTGTGACACACCGCCCCAGACCATGACGGACCCTCCACCTCCAAATCGATCCCGCTCCAGAGTACAGGCCTCGGTGTAATGCTCATTCCTTCTACGATAAATGCGAATCCGACCATCACCCCTGGTGAGACAAAACTGCGACTCGTCGGTGAAGAGCACTTTTTGCCAGTCCTGTCTGGTCCAGCGACGGTGGGTTTGTGCCTGCCTTACAACAGGCCTACAAGCCCTCAGTCCAGCCTCTCAGCCTATTGCGGACAGTCTGAGCACTGATTGAGGGACTGTGCGTTCCTGGTGTAACTCGGGCAGTTGTTGTTGCCATCCTGTACCTGTCCCGCAGGTGTGATGTTTGGATGTACTGATCCTGTGCAGGTGTTGTTACACATGGTCTGCCACTGCGAGGACGATCAGCTGTCCGTCCTGTCTCCCTTTAGCGCTGTCTTAGGCGTCTCACAGTATTGCCCTGGCCACATCTGCAGTCCTCGTGCCTCCTTGCACGTTCACGCAGATGAGCAGGGACCATGGGCATCTTTCTTTTGGTGTTTTTCGGAGTCAGTAGAAAGGCCTCTTTAGTGTCGTACGTTTACTGTGACCTTAATTGCCTACCGTCTGTAAGCTGTTAGTGTCTTAACCACCGTTCCACATGTGCATGTTCATTAATTGTTTATGGTTCATTGAACAAGCATGGGAAACAGTGTTTAAACCCTTTACAATGAAGATATGTGCTGTTAATTCGTAAAAATCCAAATATCTCTGAAAGACGGTCCTGAAAAAGGGACGTGTCTTTTTTTTGCTGAGTTTGTGCTGTGTGTTCAATAGCCTGCGGACAACGTTACACCAAGAAACACTTACCTTGAACCCCCAACCTAAAGAAATTGAAACTGTCTTTCTTCTGGAACCAAGGTACATGTTCCCCAGTGCACAAACATGCACACAACAAAAAGGAGCCATGCCGCGCAGTGTTGAGCCCAGTCGTGTCATTGACACATTCACCCACTCCCCTGCTGAAAGATCAGCCACAAAATATTGGCACCATTGTAACAGGTTGTAATCAATCTCTGGTCTCCACCATGGGAACAGAAGAGGAATATCTGGTGCGGTGGTACTCCAAATAAACTTGGTTCTGACACACACACACACACAAACGCAAGCTTTGCAGGTCCATCAACCCATTTAAATACCTCTCACACCCTACAGTAACCTGTGAATCATGAGAGAACCTTCATAAATCAGCCTAACATTAACTGCCTATTTATTGACACTATGTAGTGTCCTGTAATACTTAGTTTGAAGTGAGACCCCTTCGATCATTCACAACACATCCATGACGACTCTATATCGCATGATGCTGCACTTAATTTAAAGTCAGACCCCTTTGGTCATTTATAAGGCATTTATGTATGTGTTATATCATGTGATGCTGTCGTTACTATAAAGTCAATGTATAGTGCCAACTTTAAAGTTTGGTGGAGGAGGAATAATGGTCTGGAGCTGTTTTTCATGGTTCGTGCAAGGCCCGTTTAGTTCCAGTGAAGGGAAATCTTAATGCTACAGCCTACAATTACATTTTAGATGATTCTGTGCTTCCAACTTTGTGGCAACAGTTTGGGGAAGGCCCTATCCTGTTTCAGCATGACAATGCCCCCGTGCACCAAGCGAGGTCCATACAGAAATGGTTTGTCGAGATCGGTGTGAAAGAACTTGACTGGCCTGCACAGAGCACTGACATCAACCCCATCAAACAACTTTGGGATGAATTGGAACGCCAACTGCGAGCCAGGCCTAATCGCCCAACATCAATCAGTGCCCAACCTCGCTAATGCTCTTGTGGCTGAATGGAAACTAGTCCCTGAAGCGATGTCCCAACATCTAATGGGAAGCCTTCCCAGAATATTGAAGGCTGTTATAGCAGAAAAGGCGGGACCAACTCCATATTAATGGAATACTTTTGGAATGAGGTGTTCGATGAGCAGGTGTGCACATACTTTTGGTCATGTAGTGTACATTGAACATTACACTGTGAATAGTGCAGCTTGTCCCTGAGCTGGAGGACGAATGGTTCTTGCCTCTCTTCCTGCTGGAGGTACTGCATGTTGGTTCCAAGCTGGAGGTACTGCATGTTGGTTCCAAGCTGGAGGTACTGCATGTTGGTTCCAAGCTTAAAGTAACAACAAAGAAGGTTAGCAGGTCTGTTAGGAAATGCCTTTGTCACACCATCTGGATAAAGGCATTTCTGTGCTGTGCCAGAAACTCTACAGTACATGAGAAGATGGGTAACTCCATTCAATTAGTATATTCCTCTTTCATTTACAAATCTTATGTGACTGAGACATGGCTGTATCTAGGGGGATGTGTATTTAGCTGAGCTAGCTAGCAATTACTTTGAAGTCACAAATTATTAGAAATAACGATTGAGGTAGCTACAGTATGTAATCTAACTCAACTCTTAACTACTACAAACTCATTTAAATTACAATAAAGGTTAACAGCACAATACAGGACATTTGATTTGCGAACTCATCACATGATCAGTGTCTTGTTAGCAACGCTAAAAAAGTACTTCCGGGTCAGGAATTTCAGAAATGTTCCATATAAAAGCCTCCCACATAATAGTAGAAGTGTCTAACCATTCATGATAAAAAACAGTTGTGCCCTTGTATATTTACTTAAAGCAGGAACTATTCTGGGTGCAGTAGTAAAAGTATGTGAATACTCAGTAGGGTATGTAGAATGTATACATGGTGTCATTTCATGGAGCTCTGAATAATACTAATAATCTGAGTGTTGCTGACATTTTACTCCACCCATTCCACTGGCGGCAGCATCACATCACATGCACTAGCTGCACTACAGAAAACCTGCTAACCAAACAGTGCAGGGCATGCTCCCTGAATTACAGGGCAACTAAACTCTCTTAGACCTCAAAAGTCATCACCTGATGTGGTTTAAGCATTGTTGTGAACAAAGAATCCAAATGTGTTGTTTTTCTATTAAATGTTTGTGAAAAAATGGGGTAAACCAGAAAAAAATGGGGGAAATCCGAAACCTGGAGAAACTAAACCAAGAAAACGGAATTTGGGAAAAAACAGAAGTAGGCAAAAAATCTAAACAGATTTTAAAAGGTCCTCCCAACGTTTTTTTGCTGTGCATGACTGCACTTTAGTGTGTGTCATCCTGCAGCACAGCATTTTGGGGGAAGTTGAGGTCAGGTCCAATATTGACTATTTACCCAAGAGGGAAAGAGGTTGGGCCATCCTAGAAATGTTTTTGTGAATTATAAGATATACAATTTTGCAGACACTTTTATTCAAAGTGACTTACAAGTCATGCGTAAATACATTTTCACGTACGTGTGGTCCGTGAATCGAACCCAATGTCCTGGCGTTGCAATGCTCTACCAAGATGCATGACAGGGTTATGAATGCTTTGTGAAGCCTCAATTTAACATGATTTTATAAGGCCTTTATTAAGCGATGCATTTGCCACCCTTTATAAAGCACAGGTTTATGTCATATTTGACAAAGTGGGTTACGTCACACAGTTATGCAACATTTATGAACCCTTTAAAGCATGGCATACGATTATAGATTTGTTACACTTATATAGTATTTATGAAGACTTTATGAAGCCTCTATAAGCTGCATGCAATTTCATGCGGGACCCATTATTCTTTAAGAAATTCTTCAAGCGCTGTCAAGTTGGTTGTTGATCATTGCTAGACAGACATTTTCAAGTCTTTCCATAGATTTTCTAGCCGATTTACGTCAAAACTGTAACTAGACCACTTAGAAACGTTCATTGTTAGGCAACTCCAATGCAGTGGTTAGAGCGTTGGGACAGTAATCGAATGGTTGCTAGATTGAATCCCCGAGACAAGGTAAAAAAATCTGTCGTTCTGCCCCTGAACAAGGCAGTTAATGACTTGCCTAGTTAAATAAACTAAACTCCAGTGCCGTCAGAAAATATTCATACCCCTTGACTTATTCCACATTTTGTTGAGTTACAGCCTGAATTCAAAATTAACTGAATATATTTTTGTCTCACCCTTCTACACACAATATCTAACTCCATAATGAAAACATGAGTTTAGAATTTTTTTGCACATTTATTGAAAATACATAAATATCAAATTTTCATAAGTATTCACACCCTTGATTCAGTACATGTTAGAATCACCTCTGGCAGCGACGACAGCTGTGAGTCTTTCTGGGTAAGTCTTTAAGAGATCTACACACCTGGATAGTACAATATTTGCACATTATTCTTTTAATTTCTGTCAAATTGGTTATTGATCATTGCTAGACACCTATTTTTAAGTCTTGCCATAGATTTGAAGCCAAATTAAGTAAAAACTGTAAGTAAGCCACTCAGAAACATTCAATGTCGTCTTGGTACGATACTCCAGTGTATATTTGGCCTTATTTTAGGTTATTGTCCTGCTGAAAAATGAATTTGCATCTCAGTGTCTATTGGAAAGCAGACTGAACCAGATTTTCCTTGAGGATTTTACCTGTGCTTAGCTCTATTCCATTTATTTGTATCCTTAACTCCCTAGTCCTTGCTGATGACAAGTATACCATAACATGATGCAGCCACCACCATGTTTGAAAATAAGAAAAGTGGTACTTAGTGATATGTTGTTTTGGATTTGCCCCAAATATAATGCTTTCAATTCAGGACATAAATTTCATTTGCCAAATTTTTCTGATTTACTTCAGTAGCAAACAAGATGCATGTTTTAGAATATTTTTATTTCATACAGGCTTCCTTCTTTTTAGTCTGTCAATTAGGTTAGTAACTACAATGTTGTTGATCCATCCTCAGTTGTCTCCAATCATAGGTATGAAACTCTGCAAAAGTCACCATTGGGATATCCCTGTGAGTTAGGAAGGACGCCTGTATCTTTGTAGTGCCTGGGTGTTTTAAAACCTCTTAGGGTTCTGTCGACAACATCCGGTGAAATTGGAGAGCGCCAAATTCAAATTACAGCGTCGTATATTAAACATTCATGAACTTACAAGTGTCTTACATCATTTAAAAGCCTAACTCCTTGTTAATCCAACTGCGTTGTCAGATTTCAAAAAGGCTTTACGGCGAAAGCATATCATGCGATTAACTGTGGACAGCGCCCCACATCAAAATATTTTTTCAACCAGCACAGGCTTCACAAAATTACAAATAGCAATTAAATTAATCACTTACCTTTTGAAGATCTTCTTCTGTTTGCAATCCCAAGGGTCCCAGCTACAACATGAATGGTCGTTTTGTTCAATAAAATCCTTCTTTATATCCATAAAAAGTCTGTTTAGTTGGCACCATTGACTTTAGTAATCCACTCCTTCAACATGCAGATAAAGAAATCCAAAAAAATCCACTTCGTCCAAATAAGTCAAACAACGTTTCTGTACAATCCTCAGGTACCCTAATATGTAAATAAACAATAATATTTCAGACGGAATGAACGGTGTTCAATAGGAAAGGAAAATAACAAAGAGCGCGCCCTCATTCACGCGTGCCAAAAGCCTACTTTTCCTGTTGAGCTCCCTTTGGAAAGACTACTATTACTTGTTTGTATAAAGGCTGTTGACATCTAGTGGAAGCCATAGGTACTGCAATCTGGGATGATTTTTTTTATATATATAGCCCATTGACTGGCATTGAAAAGACCTGTGACCTCCAAAAGAAAAGATTTCCGGATGGATGTTCCTCGTGTTTTCGCCTGCCATATCAGTTCTGTTATACTCACTGACATTATTTGAACAGTTTTAGAAACTTCAGAGTTTTCTATCCAATGCTACAAATTATATGCATATTCTAGCTTCTGGGCCTGAGTAACAGGCAGTTTACTTTGGGCACGTCAGATAGGCGGAAATTCAGGATACTGCCCCCTAGCCTTAACAAGTTTTAATACACCATCCAAAGTGTAATTAAATAACTTCACCATGCTCAAAGGGATATTCAATGTCTGCTTTATTGATAACCATCTACCAATCAGTGCCGTTCTTTGCAAGGCATTGGAAAACCTCCCTGGCATAAACACGGGAAGTAGGGGTGCTGAGGGTGCTCCAGCATATGTAGCCACCCTTTGCCTTGATGACAGCTTTATACACTCTTGGCATTCTCTCAACCTGCTTCCTGAGGAAGGCTTTTCCAACAGTCTTGAAGGAGTTCCCACATATGCTGACCACTTGTTGGCTGCTTTTCCTTTCACTCTGCTGTCGAACTCATCCCAAACCATCTCAATTTGTTTGAGGTCGGGTGATTGTGGAGGCCAGGTCATCTGATGCAGCACCATCACTCTCCTCCTTGGTCAAACAGCCTGGAGGTATGTTTTGGGTCATTGTCTTGTTGAAAAACAAATGATAGTCCCACTAAGCTCAAACCAGATTGGATGGTGTATTGCTGCAGAATGCTGTGGTAGCCTTGCTGGTTAAGTGTGCCTTGAATTCTAAATAAATCAGTGTCACCAGCAAAGCACCGCCACACCACCTCCTCCATGCTTCACGGTGGGAACCACACATGCGAAGATCATCCGTTCACCTACTCTGCGTCTCACAAAGACACGGCAGTTGGAACCAAAAATCTCAAATTTGGACTCCAGACCAAAGGACAGATTTCCACCAGTCTAATGTCCATTGCTCGTGTTTCTTGGACCAAGCAAGTCTCTTCTTCTTATTGGTGTCCTTTAGTAGTGGTTTCTTTGCAGCAATCAACCATGAAGGCCTGATTCACACAGTCTCCTCTGAACAGTTGATGTTGAGATCTGTCTGTTACTTGAACTCTGAAGCATTTATTTGGGATGCAATTTCTGAAGCTGGTAACTCTAATGAATTTATGCTCTGCAGCAGAGGTAACTCTGGGTCTTCCTTTCCTATGGCGGTCCTCATGAGAGCCCGTTTCATCATAGCGATTGGGTTTTGTGACTGCACTTTACTGTCATCATTGGCAGCTCTATGGTGAGAAACATATCGGATCCCGGCGCAAAAACCTTGTGCTTTCCTAGAGGATGATTACATTACAAGGCTGCTTCCTACCATTCTACGACAGCTGCTGGGGGCTGACGCTGTCATAGTTCATGTGGGGTCAGATTACATTAGGAAGGCTACCTCGGAACTGCTGAAACTGGATTTTAGAGAACTGATTCTAGCTTTAAAAGACTCCAAAATAGGCCAATTATTTCAGGACCTGTACTATCGCTGGCTACGAAAGATTCTGCAGGCTACTAGCATTACACATCTGGCTAAAAGACTACGGTAGCTCTGTTGGCATAACTTTTACAGAGTCCATCCAAATCATCTTGGTGCCTGGACCTTGTAAGCACATTTCAAGGCCTCGTTGAGACAATTATTTATCAGTGAGTCAAGCCCTGCTCAGATAATCCCTACCATTGTGTCGCTGGGTTGTCGTTCACCCTGCACCATCAGCACCATCCAACATAAATATCACTGTCACGTCTACCTGTGATAAAAGAAATTGACTAGGCAAGTCGGATTCAAATTCTTATTTACAATGACAGCCTACCAGGGAACAGTGGATTAACTGCCTTGTTCAGGGGCAGAATGACAGATTTGTACCTTTTCAGCCCGGGGATTCAATCCAGCAACCTTTCGGTAACTGGCCCAATGCTCTAACCACTAGGCTACCTACCGCCTCCTAGTAAAGCAATAAAAACTATCAAGAATCCCTGAAAAGTGCCCACATGTAACATATATATGTAGCCTAAGTATCAAGGTTCATGAAATCGATAACTTGCTGGTAACATAACATTCATATACTGACCATCTCTGAAAAGCAATTAGATGATACCGTGGTAGCAATACATGGTTACATCTTCAGAATAGACACGAATGCCAATGGGGGTGGGGTTGCTGTTTATATTCAGAGTGATATTCCTGTAAAGCGGTCCCGTGTAGCTCAGTTGGTAGAGCATGGCACTTGCAACAGTAGGCTCGTGGGTTTGATATACACGGAGAACCAGTGTGAAAAAAAGTATCAATGTATGCACTCATAAGTCGCTCTGAATAAGAGCATCTAACTGACTAAAACGTAAAGCTTAGAGAGGGTATCATGTAAAATCCTGTGGAAGTAATATGGCTTCAGGTTCACCTGCCTCACCTAAAGCCTATTCTTGTGGGAAGTTGCTAAGCCCACCAGGTGCTAAGAGTCAGTATCTGGATAATATGTGTGAAATGCATGTGATATCAACAGAGGGGTATATATTCTGGGTGACTGAAATATTGACTGGCTTTCATCAAGCTGTCCACTCAAACAAATGTTGAACTTCAAATCAGTGCCTGCAACCTGGTTCAGATTATCAGTCAACCTACCAGGGTATTTACAAACAGCACAGGAATGAAATCATCCACATTTTTAATGCTCACATCTTTACTAATGCTGCAGAAATATGCTCTGAAGCAGTATCCACATCAGTCGGATGTAGTGACCATAATATGGTAACCATACCTAGGAAAACCAAAATTCCAAAGGTTTTGTAGTGATTCCTGTGTTGACGATGTAAATAATATTTGCTGGACTCTGTGTAATGAGGAGCAACCAGACACTGCACTTGACGCATTTAGTTATTATCAGTTAGTTATTCCAGCTACTAATAAGCATGCACCCATTAAGCAATTACTGTGGATCGATGAGGCATTGAAAAATTGTGTGGTTTAGTGAGGTCAGGCACTGATGTTAGGCTGACCACACTGCTCGCCTCGTGTGCCCGAGTGTTGCAAAATAAATGTAGAAATCCATGTTATTCAATTATTGCACCCACACTGCTCGCACGTGTCAACGAGCGTCTGCGTTGCCAAGGGATAACTTAGAAGTCATTTCTATTTCTGACGCAGATCGCGCTGCAGGTCCTGCCTCTCCCATCTCATTGGTAATACTATGAAAGTTTAGATGCCAATCAGCATATACAGTGGGGAGAACAAGTATTTGATACACTGCCGATTTTGCAGGTTTTCCTACTTACAAAGCATGTAGAGGTCTGTAATTTTTATCATAGGTACACTTCAACTGTGAGAGACGGAATCTAAAACAAAAATCCAGAAAATCACATTGTATGATTTTTAAGTAATTCATTTGCATTTTATTGCATGACATAAGTATTTGATCACCTACCAACCAGTAAGAATTCCAGCTATCACAGACCTGTTAGTTTTTCTTTAAGAAGCCCTCCTGTTCTCCACTCATTACCTGTATTAACTGCACCTGTTTGAACTCGTTACCTGTATAAAAGACACCTGTCCACACACTCAATCAAACAGACTCCAACCTCTCCACAATGGCCAAGACCAGAGAGCTGTGTAAGGACATCAGGGATAAAATTGTAGACCTGCACAAGGCTGGGATGGTCTACAGGACAATAGGCAAGCAGCTTGGTGAGAAGGCAACAACTGTTGGCGCAATTATTAGAAGATAGAAGAAGAAGTTCAAGATGACGGTCAATCACCCTCGGTCTGGGGCTCCATGCAAGATCTCACCTCGTGGGGCATCAATGATCATGAGGAAGGTGAGGGATCAGCCCAGAACTACACGGCAGGACCTGGTCAATGACCTGAAGAGAGCTGGGACCACAGTCTCAAAGAAAACCATTAGTAACACACTACGCCGTCATGGATTAAAATCCTGCAGCGCACACAAGGTCCCCCTGCTCAAGCAGGCGCATGTCCAGGCCCGTCTGAAGTTTGCCAATGACCATCTGGATGATCCAGAGGAGGAATGGGAGAAGGTCATGTGGTCTGATGATTCAAAAATAGAGCTTTTTGGTCTAAACTCCACTCGCCGTGTTTGGAGGAAGAAGAAGGATGAGTACAACCCCAAGAACACCATCCCAACCGTGAAGCATGGAGGTGGAAACATCATTCTTTGGGGATGCTTTTCTGCAAAGGGGACAGGACGACTGCACCGTATTGAGGGGAGGATGGATGGGGCCATGTATTGCGAGATCTTAGCCAACAACCTCCTTCCCTCAGTAAGAGCATTGATGATGGGTCGTGGCTGGGTCTTCCAGCATGACAACGACCCGAAACACACAGCCAGGGCAACTAAGGAGTGGCTCCGTAAGAAGCATCTCAAGGTCCTGGAGTGGCCTAGCCAGTCTCCAGACCTAAACCCAATAGAAAATCTTTGGAGGGAGCTGAAAGTCCGTATTGCCCAGCGACAGCCCCGAAACCTGAAGGATCTGGAGAAGGTCTGTATGGAGGAGTGGGCCAAAATCCCTGCTGCAGTGTGTGCAAACCTGGTCAAGAACTACAGGAAACGTATGATCTCTGTAATTGCAAACAAAGGATTCTGTACCAAATATTAAGTTCTGCTTTTCTGATGTATCAAATACTTATGTCATGCAATAAAATGCAAATTAATTAGTTAAAAATCATACAATGTGATTTTCTGGATTTTTGTTTTAGATTCCGTCTCTCACAGTTGAAGTGTACCTATGATAAAAATTACAGACCTCTACATGCTTTTTAAGTAGGAAAATCTGCAAAATCGGCAGTGTATCAAATACTTGTTCTCCCCACTGTAAGTTAAACGATGAAAAAGCCCGTAAGGAGGAGAGATGACTAGAAACAATTCGGTTGACCGTTTTTATGTGTGGATTAATTGTCGGAGTAGAGGACCTTGTGCATTTCAGGTAAAATAACAACCAAATGTTTATATCCCAGGACAAATTAGCTAGCAACAGCAAGCTAGCTAAATAGGACAAATTAGCTAGCAAGTGCAAGCTAACTAGCTAAATGTTTAATGCTTTTCGGCCTGTCCCCAAATTAATGTCATTGGTTCAGAGTTTGTTTTGATATTTTAACCTGTGTGTCGCCTGGTTCAATAAAAACACCAGTCTCAACTTCAACAGTGAAGAGGCGACTCCGGGATGCTGGCATTCAAGGCAGAGTTGCAATGAAAAATCCAATAAAACTGGCCAATAAAAAGAAAAAATTAAGATAGGCAAAAGAACAGACACTGGACAGAGGAACTCTGCCTAGAAGGCCAGCATTCTGGAGTCGCGTTGAGACTGGTGTTTTGCGGGTACTATTTAATTAAGCTGCCAGTTGAGGAATTGTGAGGCGTCCGTTTCTCAAACCAGACACTCTACTGTACTTGTCCTCTTGCTCAGTTGTGCACCAGGGCCTCCCATTCCTTTTTCTATTCTGGTTAGAGCCAGTTTGTCCTGTTCTGTGAAGGGAGTAGTACACAGCGTACGAGATCTTCAGTGTCTTGGCAGTTTCTCGCATGGAATAGCCTTCATTTCTCAGAACAAGAATAGATTGATGAGTTTCAGAAGAAAGTGCTTTGTTTCTGACCATTTTGAGCCTGTAATCGAACCACCAAATGCTGATGCTCCAGATACTCAACTAGTCTAAAGAAGGACAGTTTTATTGCTTCTTTATTAAGAACAACAGTTTTCAGCTGTGCTAACATAATTGCAAAAGGGTTTTCTAATGATCAATTAGCCTTTTAAAATTATAAACTTGGATTAGATAAGACAACGTGCCATTGGAACACAGGAGTGATGGTTGCTGGTAATGGGCCTATGTAAATATTCCATAAAAAATCAGCCGTTTCCAGCTACAATAGTCATTTACAACCTTAACAATGTGTACACTGTATTTCTGATCAAATTGATGTTATTCTAATGGAATTTTATTTAGCTTTTTTTCAAAATCAAGGACATTTCTGTGACTCAAAATTAGGGTTAGAGTTAGACTCAACATTTAGCACAGGTGCATCCTGTTTCCATTGATCATCCTTGAGATGTTTCTACAACTTGATTGGAGTCCACCTCTGGTAAATTCAATTGACTTGACAAGAACACCGTGGCCTCCATCATTCTGAAATGGAAGAAGTTTGGAACCACCAAGACTCTTCCTAGAACTGGCCACCTGGCTAAACTTAACAATCAGGGGAGAAGGGCCTTGGTCAGAGAGGTGACCAAGAAGCCAATGGTCACTGACAGAGCTCCAGAGTGCCTCTGTGGAGATGGGAGAACCTTCCAGAAGGACAACCATCTCTGGCGCACTCCACCAATCAGGCCTTTATGGTAGAGTTACCAGACGAAAGCCAGTCCTCAGTAAAAGGCACATGACAGCCTGCTTGGAGTTTGCCAAAAGGCACCTAAAGGACTCTCAGACCATGAGAAACAAGATTCTCTGGTCTGATGAAACCAATATGGAACTATTTTGCCTGAACGCCAAGCGTCACATCTGGAGGAAACCTGGCATCATCCCTACCGCGAAACAGAGTGGTGGCAGCATCATGCTGCGGGGACATTTTTAAGCGGCAGGGACTGGGAGATGAGTCAGAATTGAGGGAAAGATGAATGGAGAAAAGTACAGAGATCCTTGATGAAAACCTGCTCCAGAGCGCTCAAAACCTCAGACTGGGGTGAAGGTTCACCTTCCAACAGGAAGCACACAGCCAAGACAACGCAGGAGTGGCTTCGGGGCACGGTCTCTGAATGTCCTTGAGTGGCCCAGCCAGAGCCTGGACTTGAACTCGATCTAACATCTCTGGAAAGACCTGAAAATAACTGTGCAGCAACTCTCCCCATCCAACCTAACACAGTTTGAGAGGATCTGCAGAGAAGAATTGGAGAAACTCCCCAAATACATGTGTGTCAAGCTTGTAGCGTCATACCCAATAAATATTGAGGCTGTAATTGCTGCCAAAACAGCTTCAACAAAGTACTGAGTAAAGGGTCTGAATAATTTTGTAAATGTGATATCTGTTTTTTTTATTTTTCAAAAAATGTGCATTTGTCATGCTTTGTCATTATGGGGTATTGTGTGTAGATTTTTTGGGGATTTCCCGCCCCCTCATCAATTTAATACATTTTAGAATAATGCTGTAACAAAATATGGAAAAAGTCACGGTCTGAATACTTTCTGAATGTATTTCCAAACACTGTGGTGACTGTATCATTTTATGGGTATGCTTGTCATCGGCAAGGACTAGGGAGTTTTCTAATTTAAAAATAAATGCAATAGAGCTAAACAGGCAAAATCCTAGAGGAAAACCTGGCTCAGTCAACAGACACTGGGAGAAAAATTCACCTTTCAATAGGACAATAACCTAAAACCAAGGTGAAATATAAACTGGAGTTGCTTAGACGACATTGAATGTTCCTGAGTTGCTTAGTTACAGTTTTGACTTAAATCAGCTTGAGAATCTATGGCAAGACTTGAAGATATCTGTCTAGCAATGATCAACAACGAACTTCATAGAGCGTGAATAATTATTTTAAGAATAAGGTGCAAATATTGTACAATCCAGGTGTGCAAAGCTCTTAGATTTACCCAGAAAGACACAGCTGTAATTGCTGCCAAGGGTGATTCTAATGTATTGACTCAGAGGTGTGAATATTTATGTAAATGAGATTTCTGTATTTCATTTTACATACATTTGCAAAAAGGTCTAAACATGTTTTCACTTTGTCATTATGGGTTATTGTGTGTAAATGGGTGAGAATAAATCTATTTAATCCATTTTAAAATCAGGTGGTAACAATGTGGGGTATGAATACTTTCTGAAGGCAATGTCTGATTTGTTCTTGTTACCCATTTACCAAAAACTGCCCTTTATGAGGCTTTCGTAGAGGTCAGGGGTTATACTGTAGTCTGTAGATTGTAAAAAGCTCCATGGTTGCTGAATCTGTGCATGAAATTAAATACTTTACTGAGGAACTTTACAGATATTGTATGTATGGGGGACAGAAAGGTGTAGTCACTGAAAAATCAGGTCAACCCCTAATATTAGAGTGGGTCCATATAACTTATGTGATTTGTTAAGCCACATTTTACTTCTGAACTAATTTAGACTTGCCTAAACAAAGCGGGTGAATACTTATGCTACGACTATTTGTCATTTAATTTGTATTAATATGTAAACATTTGTAGAATTTTCTTTTCACTTTGACATTATGTAGTATTTTGTGTAGATCAATGAAAAAAACGTACAAAATCCGTCAGTCCCACTTTGTAACTCAACAAAATGTGAAAAAAGTTCAAAGGGGTACACTCTTAGAAAAAAAGTGCTATCTAGAACCTAAAAGGGTTCTTCTGCTGTCCCATAGGAGAACCCTTTGAAGAACCTTCTTTGAGTTCCATGTAGAACCCTTTCCATACAGGGTTCTACATGGAACCCAAAAGAGTTCTACCTGGAACCAAAAAGTGTTCTCCTGTGGTGACAGCCGAACTCTTTTGGAACCCTTTATTCTGAAAGTGTAGGCACTGTAGATATGTACATCAGAACTTGCTTTTGTCAAAGACACAACATGTTAACGTACCGTTCCACCTACGCAATGAGGGTAGGATGGGAGGCAGGGATGCATAGGAGTAATGTTCACTTAACACTTAATTAAGGGATGGTGTTTATAACACCTTTAATTTCACATTTGAGTGTTGCCACAGCTTTGTTAAATACGCGTTCATACAACATCAGTCTAATTTCTAACATTACAGCTTTTTGAACATTAATTTATTCTATATTTATTTTACTGCGATGAAAGGGGGTTAGCAGATGTTAATGCGAGTGTAGCGAAATGCTTGTGCTTCTAGTTCCGACAGTGCAGTAATATCTAACAAGTAATCTAACAATTCCACAAAAATTACCTCATACACAAATGTGAAGGGATGGAATAAGAATATGTACAGTACATATAAATATATGGATGAGCGATGGCCGAGCAGCATAGGCAAGATGCAATAGATGGTATAAATTAGAGTATATACACATATGAGATGAGTATTGTAAGATATGTAAACGTTAAAGTGGCATTATTTAAAGTGACTAGTGATCCATTTATTAAAGTGGCCAATGATTTGAGTCCGTATGTAGGCAGCAGCCTCTCTGTGTTAGTGATGGCTATTTAACAATGGCCTTGAGATAGAAGCCGTTTCAGTCTCTCGGTCCCAGCTTTGATGCACCTGTACTGACCTCGCCTTCTGGATGGTAGTGGGGTGTCTGTGTGGGTGGACCATTTCAGTTTGTCCGTGATGTGTATGCCGAGGAACACACTGTCTGTGTGGGTGGACCATTTCAGTTTGTCCGTGATGTGTATGCCGAGGAACATATAAAATTAAATAAAAACGTTCCACTTTCTCCACCACTGTCCCTTTGATGTGGTTAGGGGGGGTGCTCCCTCTGCTGTTTGCTGAAGTCCACGATCATCTCCTTTGTTTTGTTTTGTTGAGTGAGCCGTTGTTTTCCTGACACCACACTCCGAGTGCCCTCACCTCCTCCCTGTAGGCTGTCTCGTCGTTGTTGGTATTCAAGCCCACTACTGTTGTGTCATCTGCAAACTTGATGATTGAGTTGGAGGCGTGCTTGGTCACACAGTCATGGGTGAACAGGGAGTACAGGAGGGGGCTTAGCACGCACCCTTGTGGGGCCCCAGTGTTGGGGATCAGCGAAGTGCAGATGTTGTTTCCTACCTTCACCACCTGGGGGCGGCCCGTCAGAAAGTCCAGGACCCAATTGCACAGGGCAGGGTTGAGACCCAGGGCCCCAAGCTTAATGATGAGCTTGGAGGGTACTATGGTGTTGAATGCTGAGCTGTAGTCAATGAGCAGCATTCTTACATAGGTATTCCTCTTGTCCAGATGGGATAGAGCAGTGTGCAGGCGATTGCATCATCTGTGGACCTGTTGGGGCAGTATGCACACTGAAGTGATGCATACTGTATGCACACTGATAACAGAAGTGAGTGCTACGGGGCGATAGTCATTTAGTTCAGTTATCTTTGCCTTCTTTGGTACAGGAACAATGGTGGCCATCTTGAAGCATGTGGGGACAGCAGGCTGGGATAGAGAGTAATTGAATATGTCCGTAAACACACCAGCCAGCTGGTCTGCGCATGCTCTGAGGACGCGGCTCGGGATGCCGTCTGGGCCAGCAGCCTTCCGAGGGTTAACGCATTTAAATGTTTTACTCACATCGGCCACGTCAGTATTATCGTCAAAGCGGGCAAAGGTGTTTAGTTTGTCTGGAAGCAAGACATCGGTGTCTGTAAGGTGGCTGGTTTTCTTTTTGTAGTCCGTAATTGCCTGGAGACCCTTCCACATACTTCTTGTGTCTGAGCCATTGAATTGCGACTCCACTTTGTCCCTATACTGACATTTTGCATGTTTGATTGCCTTGTGGAGGGAATAACTACACTGTTTATATTCTGCCATATTCCCCGACATCTTTCCATGGTTGAATGCGGTGGTTTGCACTTTCAGTTTTGCGTGAATGCCGCCATCTATCCACGGTTTCTGGTTAGGGTAGGTTTTAATAGTCACAGTGTATTCAACATCTTCAATGCACTTCCTTATAAACCCACTCACCAAGTCAGCATATAAATCGATGTTATTCTCTGAGGCTTCCAATGACATTTCCCAGTCCACGTGATCAAAACCATCTTGAAGCATGGATTCTGATTGGTCAGACCAGCATTGAATGGTTCTTGTCACGGACCCATCTGCTAACCATGTGTATGTTACCAATAAAATTTGATTTAATGTATGTGATATCAACAGAAGTATATTTTCTGGGTGATTTAAATATTTGACTGGCTCTCATCAAGCTGCCCACTCAAGAAAAAACGTCAAACTTTAACCGGTGCCTGCAACCTGGTTCAGTTTGTCAGTCAACCTACAGGGTATTTACAAACAGCACAGGAATGAAATCATCAACATGTTTTGATCACATCTTTACTAATGCTGCAGAAATTTGCTATAAAGCAGTATCCAAATCCATTAGATTAGGTGATCACAATATATACAATAGCCATATCTAGGAAAACCAAAGTTCTAAAGGCTGGGCCTAATATAGTGTATAAGAGGTCATTTAAGAAGTTTTGTAGTGATTCATATGTTGATGATGTAAAGAATATTTGCTGGTCTGTGGTGTGTGATGAGGAGCAAGACGCTGGGCTAGACACATTTTATGAAATTGCTTATTCCAGTTACTAATAAGCACGCACTCATTAAGAAAATGACTGTAAAAACAGTTAAATCCCCTTGGATTTGAGTAAATATGAGTAAATATAAAATTGAATGGTTGAGGGATGAGGCGAAAGGTATGGCAAATAAGTCTGTCAGCCCAACTGCAAATGTACGGCAAATTAAGAAATCATGTTACTAAACTAAATAAAAATAAACTATACTATGAAACAAAAATAAATTATATAATCAGATTCATCACAAAACCCACTGATATTGCCAACTACTTTGCTTATCTTGCCAAAGAAAAAGTAATTAAACTTGGGTATGACATACCAGCAACAAATGCTGACACTTCACATCCACGTATATCTGACCAAATTATGAAAGACAAGAATTGTACTTTTGAATTATGTAAAGTCAGTGTGGAAGAGGTGAAAAAATTGTTGTCTATTAACAATGACAAGCCACCGGGGTCTGACGATCTGGATGGAAAATTGAGGATAATAACGGACGATATTGCCACTCCTATTTGACACATCATCAATTTAAGCCTACTAGAAAGTGTGTGCCCTCAGGTCTGGAGGGAAGCTAAAGTCATTCCGCTACCCAAGAATAGTAAAGCACCCTTTACTGGCTGAAATAGCTGACCAATCAGCCTGTTACCAACCCTTAGTAAACTTCTGGAAAGAATTGTGTTTGACCAGATACAATGCTATTTCACAGTAAACAAATTGACAACAGACTTTCAGCACGCTTATAGGGAAGGACACTCAACAAGCACAGCACTTAGACAAATGACTGATTGGCTGGGAGAAATGAATGACAAAATGATTGTGGGGGCTGTCTTGTTAGACTTCAGTGCAGCTTTTGACATTATCGATCATAGTCTGCAGCTGGAAAATCATATGTGTTATGGCTTTACATCCTCTGCTATAATGTGGATAAAGAGTTACTTGTCTAACAGAACACAGAGGGTGTTCTTTAATGGAAGCCTCTCAAACATTATTCAGGTAGAATCAGGAATCCCCAGGGTAGCTGTTTAGGCCCCTTACTTTTTAAAATCTTTACTAACGATATGCCGCCAGTGTGTCTATGTATGCGGATGACGACACTATACACGTCAGCTACTACAGCTACTGAAATGATTGCAACACTTAACAAGGAGTTGCAGTTTGTTTCGTAATGGGTAGCAAGGAATAAGGCCGAAATATTTCCAAAACTAAAAGCATTGTATTTGGGACAAATCATTCACTAAACCCTAAACCTCAACTACATCTCGTAATGAATAATGTGGAAATTCAGCAAGTTGAGGTGACTAAACTGCTTGGAGTAACCCTGTATTATAAACTGTCATGGTGAAAACATATTGATACAACAGTAGCTAAGTCTGTCCATAATGAAGCGCTGCTCTGCCATCTTAACAATACTACCAACAAGGCAAGTCCTACAGGCCCTAGTTTTGTCGCACCTAGACTTCTGTTCAGTAGTAATATCAGGTGACACGAAGAGGGACTTAGGAAAATTGCAGTTGTCTCAGAACAGGGCAGCACGGCTGGCCCTTCAAAGTACACGGAGAGCTAACATTAATGACATGCATGTCAATCTCTCATGGCTCAAAGTGGAAGAGATTGACTTCATTACTACTTGTTTTTGTAAGAGGTGTTGACACGCTGAATGTGCCAAGCTGTCTCTTTTAAAGTACTTGCACACAGCTCGGACACCCATGTGTAACGGATGTGAAATGGCTATCTAGTTAGCGGTGGTGCGCACTAATAGCCTTTCAATCGGTGACGTCACTTGCTCTGAGACCTTGAAGTTGTGGTTCCCCTTGCTCTGCAAGGGCCGTGGCTTTTGTGGAGCTATGGGTAACGAAGCTTCGTGGGTGACTGTTGTTGATGTGTGCAGAAGGTCCCTGGTTTGCGCCCGGGTTGGGGCGAGGGGACGGACTAAAATTATGCTGTTACACATGCGTACTCCACAAGACATACCACCAGAGGTTTCTTCACAGTCCCCAAGTCCAGAACAGACTATGGAAGGCGCACAGTACTACATAGAGCCATGACTACATGGAACTCTATTCCACAGGTAATTGATGCAAGCAGTAGAATCAGATATAAAAACCGGGTAAAAATACACCTTATGGAACAACTGGGACTGTGAAGAGACACACAAAGGTACAGACACATGCATACTCATTGATTTGCGATATTGTTGCATAGTGGTATCAAACATTTTGTATATTGTCTATATGTAGTAGTGTAATAATGTTATATGATGTACTGTTTTATCTTTGGATTTATATGTAATGTAAGTGCTTTAATATGCTTGGACCACAGCTAGTGTAGCTGCTGCCTTGGCAAAGGGATCTTGTGTACCCATCTACTCCCCTCCCTCCCTCCCTCCCTCCCTCCCTCCCTCCCTCCCTCCCTCCCTCCCTCCCTCCCTCCCTCCCTCCCTCCCAGGTGGTTAACAACACACCTGGCTCTTAACAGAGACCGGGGTTCGATCCATGTGCCTACTCTTCATGTGCCTACTCTACTATCTCCTCCTCATTCATCTTCCATTCTGTTTCCATCCTGTCTTATAAAGCATAAAACAACTCTGAGACCAGATTTCTCTCCAGACCATCTCACAGACCAGATAAGAGGTCCTAAACTGGCTGTACAATATTGCGTATAACATTCTGCTGTTCAGGCAAACGGCCAAGCAAACAAGCAGCCCTGACTGTTCTCCTGTTGCCGTGGTGATTCTTTGAGAGTGCCGCTGGGTCTCATGGGAGCAGGTTTGGTGATTGGCATGTCGGCAGTCTGGTCTGCCAGGGACCTGCCGTCCTTTGCCTTCCCCGATCAGCACGTGTCATGATGTCCTCCTCCTCCAGCACTGTTCGTCAGGAAGTTTTACATTCAGGTTGCATCCCATATGGTACCCTTTTCCCTATAAAGTGCAGTATGGGCCCTGGCCTAAAGTAATGCACTATTGGGAATAGGGTGTCATTTGGGACGCAACTTCAGAGTATGAGAACAGTAAGATGACAGCTGTCTCATCTGATTGGGCACAGGTAAACCTGAGATGAATGGGACGTGAAATTATGTATTCATTTCCTTTTATAGCCTTATTATTAGCATTATGTTATGAGGGAGACCTGGACTGGGACAGATGGAAATAGGACAGTTGTACAGAGTGAATGTGCACGTTCAGTCTGTGGTTCTCTGGCTGTAATTTGTTTGAGTCTCTCCTTGATCTCATCCCTTTAATTAATCTCTGTCTCATTGGTCTTTGCAGCCTGTCTGTGTCTCCCCTAGGCTCATACGTGTCATACGGTTTTACCTGCCTCGAGTTTACCCACATTTTTGATGCCTACATTCCTGCTGTTGATGTTATTGTGGACTAAAGAGGAGATCTCGATTGACTAACAGATTGGCTGAAACTAGTAATAGTTATATGGCTAGAGAGGAAGCGAAGAGAGAATTTGAGGGTCGGACAAAGGAAAGACTTTGAGATTCAAACCTTTGAGAGTTGGATTCAGGAAGCGCAGAGGACACAAAGGACTGAGAGAGGAGTGAAGTCCTGACCAGCCAGAGAGAGCCCCGTAATTAGAGAATAGCACAGTAAAGCTCCTCTAGTCAGATTATTATATACCGTACATCACTGGAGTCTGGAATAACCTAATCTGGACTCAATCCACCCAGCTTAAACACACACACACAGACACACACACACACACAAAGTCTTGTATAACTAACCTTGTGGGGATACACAATTCAGTCCCATTCAAGTCTGCTAACTACTAGGTTGCCTGCCCTGGTCAGCTAACTGCTAGCCACTGCTAACTGCTTGCTTGCTAACCCGGTCTGCTAACTGCTAGCTTGCCAGCCCCGGTCTGCTAACTGCTAGCTTGTTTAGCCCCGGCCTACTAACTGTTAGCTTGTTAGCATCGGCCTGCTAACTGTCTGAATCGCCGTGTCCCGAGTCAGCCCAACAACTCACTGGACCCATATGCTCACTTGGCTACGCATGCCTCTCTCTAATATCAATATGCCTCGTCCATTACTGTCCTGGTTAGTGATTACTGTCTTATTTCACTGTAGAGCCTCTAGCCCTGCTCAATATGCCTTAACCAACCATGTTGTTCCACCTCCTACATATGCGATGACATCACCTGATTTAAACGTCTCTAAAGACTATATCTCTCTCATCATTACTCAATGCCTAGGTTTACCTCCAATGTACTCACATCCTACCTTACCTTTGTCTGTACACTATGGCTTGAATCTATGCTATCGTACCCAGAAACCTGCTCCTTTTACTCTCTGTTCCGAACCTGCTAGACGGCCAGTTCGTATAGCATTTAGCCGTACCCTTATCCTACTTCTCCTCTGTTCCTCTGGTGATGTAGAGGTTAATCCAGGTCCTGCAGTGCCTAGCTCCACTCCCACTCCCCAGGTGCTCTCATTTGTTGACTTCTGTAACCGTAAAAGCCTTGGTTTCATGCATGTTAACATTAGAGGCCTACTCCCTAAGTTTATTTTACTCACTGCTTTAGCACACTCTGCCAACCCGGATGTCTTAGCCGTGTCTGAATCCTGGCTTAGGAAAACCACCAAAAACCCTGAAATCTTCATCGCTAACTATAACATTTTCCGCCAAGATAGAACTGCCAAAGGGGGCGGTCTTGCAATCTACTGCAAAGATAGCCTGCAGAGTTCTGTCTTACTATCTAAGTCTGTACCCAAACAATTTGAGCTTCTACTTCTAAAAATTCACCTTTCCAGAAACAAGTCTCTCACTGTTCCTGCTTGCTATAGACCTCCCTCTGCCCCCAGCTGTGCCCTCGATACCATATGTGAATTGATTGCCCCCCATCTATCTTCTGAGCTTGTGCTACTAGGTGACCTAAGCTGGGACATGCTTAACACCCCGGCCATCCTACAATCTAAACTTGATGTCTACAATCTAAACTTGAAATCTCACATAAATTATCAATGAACCTTCCAGGTACAACTCCAAATCCGTAAACACGGGCACCCTCATAGATGTCATCCTAACTAACTCGCCCTCCAAATACACCACTGCTGTTGTCAATCAAGATCTCAGCAATCACTGCTTCAGTAATGGGTCTGCGACCAAACGACCACCCCTCATCACTGTCAAACGCTCACTAAAACACTTCTGTGAGCAGGCCTTTCTAATCAACCTGGCCGGGGTATCCTGGAATGACATTGGCCTAATCCCGTCAGTAGATGATTCCTGGCTATTCTTTAAAAGTGCCTTCCTCACCATCTTAAATAAGCATGCCCCATTCAAAAAATGTAGAACTAGGAATAGATATAGTCCTTGGTTCACTCCAGACCTGTCTGCCCTTGACCAGCACAAAAACATCCTGTGGCATTCTACATTAGCATCGAATAGCCCCTGTGATATGCAACTTTTCAGGGAAGTTAGGAACAAAGATACACAGGCAGTTAGGAAAGCTAAGGCTAGCTTTTTCAAACAGAAATTTGCATCCTGTAGTACTAACTCAAAAAAGTTCTAGGACACTGTAAAGTCCATGGAGAATAAGAGCACCTCCTCCCAGCTGCCCACTGCTCTGAGGTTAGGAAACACTGTCACCACCGATAAATCCACTATAATGGAGAATTTCAATAAGCATTTCTCTACGGCTGGCCATGCTTTCCACCTGGCTACCCCTACCCCGGTCAACTGCCCGGCACCCTCCAAAGCAACCCGCCAAAGCCTCCACCATTTCTCCTTCACCCAAATCCAGATAGCTGATGTTCTGAAAGAGCTGCAAAATCTGGACCCCTACAAATCAGTCGGGCTAGACAATCTGGACCCTCTCTTTCTAAAATGATCTGCCGAAATTGTTGCAACCCCTATTACTAGCCTGTTCAACCTCTCTTTCGTATTGTTAGAGATTCCCAAAGATTGGAAAGCTGCCGCGGTCATCCCCCTCTTCAAAGGCGGAGACACTCTAGACCCAAACTGCCACAGACCTATATCTATCCTACCCTGTCTTTCTAAGGTCTTCGAAAGCCAAGTTAACAAATAGATTACCGACCATTTCGAATCCCACCGTACCTTCTCCGCTATGCAATCTGGTTTCAGAGCTGGTCATGGGTGCACCTCAGCCACGCTCAATGTCCTAAACGACATCATAACCGCCATCGATAAGAGACATTACCGTGCAGCCGTATTCATCGACCTGGCCAAGGCTTTCGACTCTGTCAATCACCACATTCTTATTGGCAGACTCGACAACCTTGGTTTCTCAAATGATTGCCTCGCCTGGTTCACCAACTGCTTCTCTGATAGAGTTCAGTGTGTCAAATCGGAGGGCCTGTTGGCCGGACCTCTGGCAGTCCTCTATGGGGGTGCCACAGGGTTCAATCCTTGGGCCGACTTCTCTGTATACATCAATGATGTTGCTCTTGCTGCTGGTGATTCTCTGATACACCTCTACGCAGACGACACCATTCTGTATACTTCTGGCCCCTCTTTGGACACTGTGTTAACTAACCTCCAGACGAGCTTCAATGCCATACAACTCTCCTTCCGTGGCCTCCAACTGCTCTTAAACGCAAGTAAAACTAAATGCATGCTATTCAACCAATCACTGCCCGCACCTGCCCGCCCGTCCAGAGTAGTGATGCTGGACGGGCGGGCAGGTGCGGGCAGTGATCGGTTGAATAGCATGCATTTAGTTTAACTTGCTCTGACTTAGAATACGTGGACAACTACAAATACCTAGGTGTCTGGTTAGATTGTAAACTCTCCTTCCAGACTCACATTAAGCATCTCCAATCCAAAATTAAATCTAGAATCGGCTGCCTATATTGCAACAAAGCATCCTTCACTCATGCTGCCAAACATACCCTCGTAAAACTGACCATCCTACCGATCCTCGACTTTGGTGATGCCATCTATAAAATAGCCTCCAACACTCTACTCAACAAACTGGATGCAGTCTATCACAGTCTATCACAGTGCCATCCGTTTTGTCACCAAAGCCCCATACACTACCCACCATTGCTCTCGTTGGTTGGCCCTCGCTTCATACTCATTGCCAAACCCACTGGTTACAGGTTATCTACAAGTCTCTGCTAGGTAAAGCCCCGCCTTATCTCAGCTCACTGGTCACCATAGCAGCACCCACTCGTAGCACACGCTCCAGCAGGTATATCTCACTGGTCACCCCCAAAGCCAATTCCTCCTTTGGTCGTCTTTCCTTCCAGTTCTCTGCTGCCAATGACTGGAACGAACTGCAAAAATGTCTGAAGCTGGAGACTCACATCTCCCTCACTAGCTTTAAGCACCAGCTGTCAGAGCAGCTCACAGATCACTGCACCTGTACATAGCCCATCTGTAAACAGCCCATCTATCTACCTACCTCATCCCCATACCGTATTTATTTATTTATCTTGCTCCTTTGCACCCCAGTATCTCTACTTGCACATTCATCTTCTGCACATCTACCATTCCAGTGTTTAATTGCTATATTGTACTTACTTCGCCACCATGGCCTATTTATTGCCTTAACTCCCTTATCTTACCTCATTTGCACTCACTGTATTTAGACTTTTTGTTTTCTTTGTTCTACTGTATTATTGACTGTATGTTTTGTTTATTCCATGTGTAACTCTGTGTTGTTGTATGTGTCGAATTGCTATGCTTTATCTTGGCCAGGTCACAGTTGCAAATGAGAACTTGTTCTCAACTAGCCTACCTGGTTAAATAAAGGTTAAATGAAAAATGTATCATTTGACCAGTGCCCATCGCTGCCAACAAGACCAACCATATACGCTACGGTACATAACAATACTTAATTTGCACGTCAATAGTCAGTGTTGAAAAGCTCAATTGGTAGAGCAGGGCACTTG
The DNA here is from genome assembly GCF_045679555.1 of Salvelinus alpinus. Classification (NCBI taxonomy): domain Eukaryota; kingdom Metazoa; phylum Chordata; class Actinopteri; order Salmoniformes; family Salmonidae; genus Salvelinus; species Salvelinus alpinus. Next base: position 50,215,692 of record NC_092091.1, read on the forward strand.
TAATGCCAGGGTAGTAGGTTTGATTCCCAGGACCACCGATACGTAAAATGTATGCACGCGTGAGTCATGAATGGCAAATTAGTCTGGCGGCACAACTGATTGGCTGCAAATTTAGAAATCATGTCACTAAAGGGAATATAAAGAAGAATAAACTATACTATGAAACAAAGATAAATTATATAAAGAATGATAGTAAAAAGCTTTGGAGCCCCTTAAATACATTTTTGGTCGAAAAGGCAAACTCAGCTCCATCATTCATTGAATCAGATGGCTCATTCATCACAAAAAACACTGATACTGGGAAAGGGGGGTATCTCGTCAGTTGTCCAACTGAAAGTACTCAACTGAAATGTCTTCCACATTTAACCCAACCCCTCTGAATCAGAGCGGTGCGGGGGGCTGCCTTAAACGACATCCACATTTTCAGCGCCTGGGGAACTGTCTTGCTCACGGGCAGAACAACAGATTTTTACCTTGTCAGCTCATTGATTCAATCCAGCAACCTTCCAGTTACTGGCCCAATGCTCTAACCACTAGGCTACCTGCCAACTACTTTTAATGATTTCGTTCAATGGCAAGATTAGCAAACTTAGGCATGACATGCCAGCAACAAACGCTGTCAGTGTAACCAAGTATAACTGATCAAATTATGAAAGACAAGAATTGTAATTTTTTATTCCGTAAAGTGAGTGTGGAAGAGGGGAAAAAATGATTGTTGTATGTCAACAATGACAAGCCACCGGGGTCTGACAACTTGGATTAGTCAGGATAATAGCGGAAGATATTGCCACTCCTATTTGCCATATCGTCAATCTAAGCCTACTAGAAAGTGTGTGCCCTCAGCCTGGAGGGAAGCAAAAGTAATTCCGCTACCCAAGAATAGTAAAGCCCCTTTTACTGGCTTAAATAGCCGACCAATCAGCCTGTTAGCAACCTTCCACATTAGCAACCCTAAGTAAACTTTTGGAAAAATTGTTTGACTAGATTCAATGCTATTTTACTATAAACAAATTGACAACAGACTTTCAGCACGCTTATTGGGAAGGACATAAGCACGGCACTTACACAAATGACTGGCTTGTTAGACTTCAGCGCGGCTTTTGACATTATCGATCATAGTCTGCTGTTGGAAAAGCTCATGTGTTATGGCTTTACACACCCTGCTATATTGTGGATAAAGAGTTACCTGTCCAACAGAACACAGAGGGTGTTCTTTAATGGATTCTCTCGAACATAATCCAGGTAGAATCAGGAAATCCCCAGGGCAGTTGTCTAGGCCCCTTACTTGTCTCAATCTTTACTAATGACATCAATTGGCTCGGAACAGGGCAGCACGGATGGCCCTTAAATGTACATGGAGAGCTAACAATAATATGTATGTAAATCTCTCATGGCTCAAAGTGGAGGAGAGATTGACTTCATCACTACAATAATTTATTAAAAGGTACATCAAAACAACTGCTACTGAACTTGAAGTAGGCCTTCAATTTGAACACTGGCTTGAAAGTCTGATATAAAATTACAGATCCCTGTCATGTCTGTTCCTGCTCCTCCCCTCCCCTCCGGCGTACAACGTCGCCAGAGTACTAACCACCGGTCCTGGGATTCGTCATTACGCACAACTGGCACTCATCATCATTATGATTCACACCTGGAGTCCATTACCTTCATAATTTTCTCCCCTTTATATGTCACTCTCCCATGTTCACTCACCAGTTGGTATTGTTCTTGTGTATCGGCATTCTGCCTTAAGTTAATGTTTTGTTCTTGGTTTTGTTGTTTGATTAAACACGTTGCACCTGCTTTGGACTCAACACCCAATCATTACAGAATACCAACTCAAAATAGGTGAAGGTGAACTTCTTCGTCAACACCATGATCAGCTGGCTCAACTGGGGACGGCCATGGAAGATGTTCTCCTCAGTCTACAACGTCTCAACAGCGGAGGATATTCTAGAGCCAGTCTACCCAGCACACCAGCCCATTCAGCAACCCGCTCAGGTCAGCGATGCCCGTCTATACCTCCCTGAGAAATATGACGGGACATCATCCAAATGCCATGGCTTCCTCCTTCAGTGCTCCCTCCATTTCGCACATCAGATGGGAGCCCCCACCACCGAGAGGTCTAAGGTTGCCACGGTTATTTCTCTGCTGACTGGGCGGGCATTGGAATGGGCTATGACCGTCTGGGAGAGAGGAGAGGATCTGGAGTCTTATGAGGGGTTCATGGCTCTGTTTAAATGTATTTTCAATCATCCCGCAGAGGGCAGAGAGGGAGGTGAGCTTCAGCTCCAGCAGGGGAATCAGACGCTTACCTTCTGGGCAGTAGCAGCTTCCAGTGGATGGAATGAGCCGGTGATTAGCACACTATTTAGAAGGAGGAGGTCCAGACGGAACTGGCCTGCCAAGATGACAACCTCACCCTGGACACACTCATTGCGATGGCCATCTGTCTGGATAGCCTCTTCCGGGAGCGTCGGCATCTTATCGCTTCTCTCCCTCTTCGGCGCATGTTCGGGATCAGAGCCTGAACCCATGGAGGTAGGGGTCACATGCCTTCCCACATGCCTTCCAGAGCTGGGGCTCTGTCTGTACTGTGGCCAGGGAGGGCACAAGCGCCAGCGGTGTCCGTTACTAAAGAATCCGGGATCCACTAGAGCAGAGGGACGGTCACGTGATGTTACATCCCCTGGACCAGGAGTGAGTATTCCATCTACTGCTCTTCCTGTTACTCGTTTTAGTACCCATCACTCTGGCTGACTGTCCCTCATGCCTTTTGTCTACAGCTTTAGTGGATTCCGACGCCGCTGGGAGCTTTATGGATCAGACCCTTGCCTCCTCTCTCAATATTACTACCTACCCGCTCTCCTCTCCTTTTCTGGTTCAAGGTCTCGACTGTCGGTCTCTAGGATCCAGAACCATCACACACATCACCCAACCGCTCACCCTCACCGTGGAGCCCAATCACCAGAAAAACATTCCCTTCATCACACGTGCACCAGTTCACAAGATCATCCTCGGCCTACCTTGGCTTCAGAGCCATAACCCTACCATCTCATGGTCGAGGATGAGAATCATTGACTAATCACCTGAATACCGGAAGACCTGCTTCCCTGTCCCCTGTGGTTCCACGTTGGTTGAGAGTCCTGTGGTTGCCCAACATCCCAGGGGAATATCAGGATCTAAGGGAGGTATTCTCCAAGACCCGCGCTACCTGTCTCCCTCCTCATCGCCCCTTGGGACTGTGCCAATGACCTGTTTTCCGGTGCCACACCTCCGCGCAGACGCATCTACCCTCTGGCGGTGGCTGAGACCCAGGCCATGGAGGACTACATTCAAGAGGCGCTTCAACAGATGGGAGATTACGTGTGTGTATAATGCATAAACAATTTTTTTAAATTCTCTTATCTCAGGGCCCTATGATGCATTGCATTTGCAAAAGACCAAATTTGATAGTCTGTCAGTCGTTGATTTTAGTACAGATCAAAGCTGGGAATTATGATGTCCTCTCATTTCAACTCAGTACATTCAAAAAATGAAATATAAATTTCATAAATATTCTGTGAAAATAATATTAGATTCTCTAAATCATGAGATTCACTTGACTATATAACTTTGCTGTGAATATTCAGATAGCAGATGACATAAACCAAACCAACAGGTAGCCTAAATGTCTGTAACTACATGTCAGTCAAGCCAAAGTACAGCAACAATATCATCTTGGCATGGACTTCATTCATTGGACTTTAACACCCTCTTGAAATATAATAGTCATAAATACCAAGGAGATACTCATGGAAGGTCTCTAATTTCGGTGTCTGTCTGTCTTTCTGTCTCTCTGTTTGTATTTGTTTCTTTGTTTGAACATACAGTATGTGTTGTTTTGAGAGTTCGGACTTCAGAGTGCGTTTGTTAGCTAGTCACATAAGTGGGTCACCTAAGTCAAGGGTGGGGGGGTCAAATATACAGGTCTGATTACAATTGGCTATGTGCTGAATCATCTCACTGTACATGTCTCTCTCTACAGTGCTCTCTGACTCACTTAGCCTGTGTCTCAAATAGCACTTATTTTGAGCAGGGCGCTCTACCACTAACTCTGTGAAAATTTCATTGCGATTGGACCCAGCAGGCTTTTAATAATGACATGAATTTTTAAGTGTGTTATTAATACATGCTCAGTGTACTGTACATTATAGACAATATTCAGCCCCACTTCATCAGAAAACCCTTAAAGAGAAGAGTGACATTAAGTACAAGGCCTGTTCTAAACTAGTCTAGCCTGCCATGTTTCAATGGCCAGACAGAAACTAATATATTTTCCAATGTCCAGCCATAGACTAATATACAGTATATTCCAGTGGCCAGCCATAGACCAGCTCCTGTCCTGTCCCTCTACTGTGCAACATCTAACACCGCTGTGTGTCTATTCGTGGCATTAAAACACTCATATGATCTGCGAGTTATCTGGCAATAGTGCAGTCTCTGCATATAGTGTGACGTGTGACTCTACCATCCCATACGGCTGATCAGGTTCAGATGGCAATTATCTCACGGTTTCACTGTCGAAGAAGAGGCAAGTAAATGTTGGGTAACATTACGTGTTGCACAGGAACAGTGTAATGGACTTAAATTCTCACTCTGTAAAATGTGCGTAATGCATTACATTTAAGGGTGGGCCTTTGAAAAATAATTATTTTTGTCAGAGGCCCACCCTTGAGTACTATTTTATATCTGTAGAGAGCAACATTACATTCTTTAAGCATGATTTCAAGCTATAATACATAACTTGTTTACCAAGTCTCCTATGACAACAAAAACATAATTTGTTTCTTATGATTCTAAGACATTTAACGGGGTCACACCGGGATCATAACAGAAGGTGCAGGTTAGTCGAGGTAATTGAGGTAATATGTACATGTAGGTAGGGGTAAATTGACTATGCATAGATAATATAAAATAAACAGCGAGTAGCAGCAGCTTAAAAAACATGGGGGGTCAATGCAAATAGTCTGGGTAGCCATTTGATTAGCTGTTCAGGAGTCTTATGGCTTGGGGTTAGAAGCTGTTAAGAAGCCTCTTGGACCTAGACTTGGCGCTCCGGTACCGCTTGCCGTGCGGTAGCAGAGAGAACAGTCTATGACTAGGGTGGCTGGAGTCTTTTTTTTATTTTTAGGGCCTTCCTCTGACACCCCCTGGTATAGAGGTCCTGGATGGCAGAAAGCTTGGCCCCAGTGATGTACAGGGCTGTACGCACTACCCTCTGTAGTGCCTTGCGGTCGGAGACCGAGCAGTTCCCATACCAGGCAGTGATGCAACCAGTCAGGATGCTTTCGATGGTGCAGCTGAAGAACTTTTTGAGGATCTGAGGACCCATGCCAAATCTTTTCAGTCTCTTGAGGGGGAATAGGCATTGTCGTGCCCTCTTCACGACTGTCTTGGTGTGTTTGTAGGTGTTGTGGACAACAAGGAACTTGAAGCTCTCAACCTGCTTCACTACAGCCTCGTCGATGAGAATGGGGGCGTGCTCGGCCCTCCTTTTCCGGTAGTCCATGATCATCACCTTTGTCTTGATCACATTGAGGGAGCGGTTGTTGTCCTGGCACCACACTTATGGATCTCTGACCTCCTCCCTATAGGCTGTCTCATCGTTATCGGTGATCAGGCCTACCACTGTTGTGTTGTTGGAAAACTTAATGATGGTGTTGGAGTCGTGCTTGGCCACTCAGTTACAGGAGGGGACTAAGCACGCACCCCTCAGGGGCCCCTGTGTTGAGGGACAGCATGGCAGAAGTGTTGTTGCCTACATTTACCTATCGTTACCACTTGGGGTGGCCTGTCAGGAAGTCCAGGATCCAGTTGCAGAGGGAGCTGTTTAGTCCCAGGGTCCTTATCTTGGTGGTGAGCTTTGAGAGCACTATGGTGTTGAACGCTGAGTCAGGTTTGAGGCAGGTTTGTCAGGTTTGTAGGCCTCCTTGCTTGCACATGCTTTTTCAGTTCTGCCCACAAATTTTCTATGGGATTGAGGTCAGGGCTTTGTGATGGCCACTCCAATACCTTGACTTTGTAGTCCTTAAGCCATTTTTGTCAGGTTTTGGCCAGGACTGTTCTGGGTTTTTTTGTCACTAGATGTCCCCATTGCACCTTTTTTGTACCTTTTGTTTTTCCCTTGCTCTAATTATTGTTTGCACCTGTATGTCGTTCCCTTGTTAGTATTTAATCCCTGTGTGTTCCTCAGTTCCCTGCTCAGTGTTTGTATGTTAGCACCCAGCCCCAGCCTTGTTGTGAACATATATTTTTCTCTTGTTGGATTTTCCAGAGGTTCTCTGGTTTTGTTCTTTTGTATTTTGGATTAGTCTTTTGAGGTTTGTTTTTCCCTTGCTGTTTTTACCACTTTGTGGATTTTCTTTGTATTTTGGAAGATATCTATTTTTTTATTAAACCACCATCTCTAGTACTGCTGTGTCTGCCTCATCTTCTGGGTTCTGCCGATTTAGTGACTGTTTCTCGCACCGGGTCCTGACAGAAGGCTCAGTGTTTCTGTCAGGACCCGGTGCGAGAAACAGTCACTAAATCGGCAGAACCCAGAAGATGAGGCAGACACAGCAGTACTAGAGATGGTGGTTTAATAAAAAAATAGATATCTTCCAAAATACAAAGAAAATCCACAAAGTGGTAAAAACAGCAAGGGAAAAACAAACCTCAAAAGACTAATCCAAAATACAAAAGAACAAAACCAGAGAACCTCTGGAAAATCCAACAAGAGAAAAATATATGTTCACAACAAGGCTTGGGCTGGGTGCTAACATACAAACACTGAGCAGGGAACTGAGGAACACACAGGGATTAAATACTAACAAGGGAACGACATACAGGTGCAAACAATAATTAGAGCAAGGGAAAAACAAAAGGTACAAAAAAGGTGCAATGGGGACATCTAGTGACAAAAAAAACCAGAACAGTCCTGGCCAAAACCTGACACATTTTGCCACAACTTTGGAAGTATGCTTGGGGTCATTGTCCATTTGGAAGACCCATTTGCGACCAAGCTTTAACTTCCTGACTGATGTCTTGAGATGTTGCTTCAATATATCCACATATCCTTCCTCTTGCTGCCATCTATTTTGTGAAGTGCACCAATCCCTCCTGCAGCATGATGGTTCATCAGAGGTTATAGTGGGATTTCTTATAAGCATCCGGGTTAGAGTCCCGCTCCTTGAAAGTTGCAGCTCTACCCATTAGCTCAGTGCAGATGTTGCCTGTAATCCATGGCTTCTGTTTGGGGTATGTACGCACACTCACTGTGAGGACAACATCATCGATGCACTTATTGATGAAGCCGGTGACTGATGTGGTATACTACTCAATGCCATCGGACGAGTCCCGGAACATATTCCAGTCTGTGATAGCAAAAAACTCCTGTAGCTTAGCATCTCCGTCATCTGACCACTACCGTTTTAAGCGAGTCACTGGTACTGGTACTTCCTGCAGGAATCAGGAGTATAGAATTATTGTCAGATTTGCCAAATGGAGGGTGAGGGAGAGCTTGTGTGTGGAGTAAAGGTGGTCTAGATTTTTTTCTCCCTTTTGTTGCTGGTAGAAATGAGGTAAAATGGATTTACGTTTCCCTGCATTGAGTGCTGTCTTAGCGCCAGCACCGGTTTGTGGTGGTAAATAGACAGCTACGAAAAATATAAATGAAAATTACTTGGGTAAATAGTGTGGTCTACAGCTTATCATGAGATACTCTACCTCAGGCGAGCAACACCTAGAGAATTCCTTAATATTTGATTTCACGCACCAGCTGTTATTGACAAATAGATATCGACCGCCACCCCATATATTACCGGAGGCAGCTGTTCTGTCTTGCCGATACATGGAAAAACCAGCCAGCTGTATATTATCCATGTCGTCGTTCAGCCACGACTTGGTGAAACATAGGATTTTACAGTTTTTAATATCCCGTTGGTAGGATAGTCTTGAACTGGGTGCTCATCCAGTTTATTCTCCAATGGTTGCACGTTGCCCAATTGGACAGATGGTAGAGGTGGGTTACCCACTCGCCGACGAATTCTCACAAGGCACCCCAACCTGCTTCCCCTGGCTTGCTCCGACACTCCCCGGCGCTTTGGGAACAAGACCTAGCAACCCTACAGTGTGGGAAGAAGACCTGCCAACCCTACTGTGTAGTGTGGGTGTATCCGCGTCTTCTCTTCATGCGAATGATGGGATTTGGGCCTGGTCGGGTATCTCGAGTGAATCTTTCGCATCTGACTCATAACAAAATATATATTTGTCCAGTTCGAGGTGAGTAATGCTGTTCTGATATCCAGAATCTCTTTTCGATCATAAGAGACGGTGACAGAAACATTATGTACAAAATGAGTTACAAACAACGTGAAAAAACACAGAAAATAGCACAATTGGTTAGGAGCCCATAACTCTCCTCCGGCGCCATTCTATTCATGCATACTGGCATCATAGTACATTGTACCTGTTGGCTGTAGCCCTATTCCTGCAGTCAAATGACCTAGTGGCCTCATGGGTCTAATGTTATTCATATTTTTCCTAATTAATACACTTTTAAATGTTTTGTGTTGCAGAAAATCCAGTGTTTCTATGTTAAACAGTTTTGTTATATTTCAGTCTTCTGTGATGCATATAAAATGTAATATTAGGATCCAAACTCAAAATTGAATACATTTCAACTCTATATCTGACATGGTGTCTTTTTTTTTGTAATGCCCATAAGCATGTGTGTGAGGTGTATACTTTTGTGTCAAAGTAGATTTGTTTAAGACTACCAAGAAACCCTGTGCGACCCTGATTTCGCCCACTGCAGCAAAATTAATAAAATTATACTGAAATGTCTATCGGCAGGTAGGTACAGAACAAGAGGAGAGCAATAACCGCGGTGACAGCAGCAGAGGGTTTTTCTTTGGTTATTGGAGAGATAGCGGAGTCATTTGTTGACAGACGTTTGACAAAACAGACAAGCTCTATTTAGACCAGTATCCATTTCTCCCTCTCCCTCCCTTCTACAGTCCTAAGGGTCCCCCCTGTTTTCTGCCTCCTTCTCTTCCCTTTCTTCTTCCTTGTGTCCTTCCACAGTGCCTCCCTGTCTTCCCTGACCTCTATCCTTTTTTAATCCTTTCTTCTCACCTCTTCACTCTCTCTCTCTGGTTTCTCTATGTTCCATTACAGTACTTCACTCTCACCATCACTCGCCCTCTCCAGCTTATCTTCTTCAGTCTGTCTCGCTGTTGGTTGGTTTCTCTGTACATGGGCTGCGTTCCAAATGGCATCCTATTTTCTATAGAGGGCTCTGGTCAAAAGTACTGCACTATATAGGGACTGTGATGCCATTTGGACACAACCATGCTCACAGGAAGGGGGCAACTCTTCCTGACTGTTCTGCCACCTGGAGGGAACCAGAAATACTTCATTTAGGGTGGCAAGACACCAAGACGGGCAAGGCCAGTTACTCCTGTTAAAAATAATCGATTTATAGCCATATTCTAGGAGAGGAGGAGATAGTGAAGAGGGAGGAAAGGAAAGTCTGCCCCCGGATGATTTTACGTTACCTGTGTACTGAGACAACACCAATTAGGAAATTACGAACCACCTCACACCTGCGATCAAACCAGCCCCCAAAGTTACCACATCTTAGATATAGCTACAGAACGCCAGGCACCCAATCTCAGCAGCCCTCAGTCTTGGTGTGGTGACCTGTTTCCATGGTGACTCCTTTAAGCACTCTCTTACATTGAGCCGTCCCACAATATCTCAGCAAATCAGGTTCCCTTTCAGTGACTCCTGTTTACTGGTTGGTCGATAATAGAGAGAGAGAGACTTGAGAGAGGGAGAGAGAAAGAGAGTAGGAGAGGATACGACAGAGAGAGAGAAAGAAAAAGAGAGTGAGAGAAAGAGAGAGAGAGAGAGAGAGAGACTACGAGAGAGGTCAGTCAATAACGATGTGGTCCTCCTTACTGAGAGGTCAGTAAGGAGGTCAGTCAATAACGATGTGGTCCATATGCCATAACCTACTTTTTGTGTCGCTACACATTTCACTGCAATATGGTATCAGTTCTGTTTCCGTATTCAGCACCTGATGAACACCTAAAGGTCAAAACATTGTTTCACTGAAATGATCTGCTTAGCTGCGTTGACATGAACTGTGCTGGAGATGCATTGAAATAAAATGGTCTGTCCAGTTCTTGTGTTGAAAATAAACGCAATCAGAACGCAGTGAGCTCTCAGAGTCTGAGCTGTGGAAAAGGGGGCTCAATGTGACTGGCAGCTATTATTAGAGCGACAAATCACACTGCTCAGCCACTAGACTACAGTACAGGCAGAGCCAGACCAGGGGGTGCTGATGACGTGGTGGTGGTGGTGGGAGGTTACTATAAAGGGAATAGGGTTTCATTTGGGACACAGACTAGTCTACTGGGGAGTTTAATAACTACTATTATAAGCCTCAAGACCAGGATCCCAGCTGAATGGCTGCTTACAATTTTCACAAAAAAGAGTGTGAACTTGATTTAATTAGCAACATCTGCTGCTACTAAGGCGCACCAAGCCCAAAGTGATCGAGTACTACGCACCACACCATTGTAGTGATAAAACACTTAAAATAATGCCGCTGAGTATATGAGTCTTTGAGGCAGAATGGGAGAGGTGTTGTTTAACATGGCCTATTTCAATTGTTTCATTTTTTATCATACAAACAGTAGATAATATCAGGATCCTGTGTGTAGTAGACTAACCTCTGGCTTCTCTCCTCTCCTCAGGTCAGGAAGGGTGTGTCTAGGACCCATTTGGCCCACTTGGACAGAGATCTGTTTTGGCAGAAGGGGGGAGCTGCCTGTAGCCATTTCCTGTGATCCCCAGTGCTATTTCCCGCATCTCGACTACCACTCTGTCTGTTGAGTTGGAGCAGCGACTCTCTGGTGCCCCACTAGCTGAGTCTGGCTCGGTTATGAGTGTGGTCGGGGCACACAGCTACTGCATTGTGTCCTCGGAGGAAGAAGGCCTGCGTCTCGGTGCCATGCCGGCTGTCACAATGGGCAACGGCTTCGGCAACGGCAAGATCCACACGATGCGCCGCAAGTGCCGCAGTCGCTTCGTGAACAAGAACGGCCAGTGCAATGTGCGCTTCTCGCACATGGACGAGAAGTCGCAGCGCTACATGTCAGACATCTTCACCACGTGTGTGGACATCCGCTGGCGCTGGATGTTCCTGATGTTCACACTGGTGTTCGTGGTGTCCTGGCTGGCATTCGGCCTGGCCTTCTGGGTCATCGCATTGCTTCACGGGGATATGGACAACCCGGGTGGTGGAGACGATAACTTCAGCCCCTGCGTCCTGCAGGTCAACAGCTTTGTGGCCGCTTTCCTGTTCTCTGTGGAGACCCAGACCACCATTGGTTATGGCTTCCGCTGCGTGACGGAGGAGTGCCCCTCGGCTGTCTTCATGGTGGTCTTCCAGTCCATCTTTGGTTGCATCATCGACTCCTTCATGATCGGCGCCATCTTAGCCAAGATGGCGCGGCCTAAGAAGCGTGCAGAGACGCTGCTGTTCAGCAACAATGCAGTGATCGCCATGCGTGACGGGAAGCTGTGCCTTATGTGGAGGGTGGGCAACTTGAGGAAGAGCCACATGGTGGAGGCCCACGTCCGGGCCCAGCTCATCAAGCCTCGCATCACCGAGGAGGGTGAGTACATCCCCCTGGACCAGATCGACATCAACGTAGGGTATGACACGGGCATCGACCGCATCTTCCTGGTCTCCCCGCTCACCATTGTGCACGAGATTGATGAGGAAAGCCCCCTGTTTGGCATCAGCAAGCAGGACCTAGAGTTGTCCGACTTTGAGATAGTGGTGATACTTGAAGGGATGGTGGAAGCCACAGCCATGACAGCGCAAGCTCGCAGCTCCTACCTGTCCTCAGAGATCCTGTGGGGTCACCGCTTTGAGCCTGTCGTCTTCGAGGAGAAGAGCCAGTACAAAGTGGATTACGCTCACTTCCACAAAACCTTTGAGGTGCCGTCCACCCCCCAGTGCAGTGCCAAGGACATGGCGGAGATGGAGGACGAGGACAAGGATCCTACGCCCACCGCCAACTCTTTCTGCTATGAGAATGAGCTGGCTTTTATCAGCCGAGACGAGGAAGAGGATGAGGAGGGGAAGGAGGATATGGACAGGGTGCCAGAGCTAGAGAGACTGGAGGCCACAGTCGGCCTAGACAAGAGGTCATATCATAGAGAATCAGAGATATGACCTTAGACCTTTGACAATATTTTTCTTGTAACTCAGTTCTAGCGGGTTGTTTTCCATGTGAATACATGCAGAGTAATGCAAGTGCCATATAAAAACCATGACTTGTTAGCATCACGCTACAGCCATAAGGAAAGAGGAAATCCCTCTAGTCAGACTAGAAACAGCCAGGAGTGGAGACAGCAGTGCTGCTTCCTCATAGCATGGAATAACAGGAACGGTCATAAAAAGACCCCTCTCTCTTTAGGAAAACTTGAAATATTTTGGTCATGAGATAGTTTGAGGTAGGAGCTTTATATAATGCAATATTCATTGTCTATTAGGAAATAATATCTTAGCTATAAAAAAAATTATATAGATTTCTTAGTAAAGTGTGTGAAGTATTTCCAACAGATCAAGAGGGTATTTTAGGGGATTCTTATAACTGCCCTGTATTGTAGTTTACAGAGTCTGTCAAAGAGGGAGAGTGTGTTGGAAATAGAAACACTGGATACCTACTGATATTTAGCTAAACATTTTCTATATGCACACCTGTAGTTTTAAAGGTGCTTTCCATAAATGTTGCCTGCAGCAAATTAGCTATTTGAAATATATATGAAACATAACCTTCAAATTGGAAGAATACAGTGATTAAATGCATAAATGTGCATTGTGTATTTTGCATTTCTATGCAATTTGAATCACTTAGAAAGTAAACAATTGATATTATGAAAGTAGCTTTTGTTAAATTACTGGGAACCTACACTACCGTTCAAAAGTTTGGGGTCACTTAGAAATGTCCTTGTTTTTGAAAGAAAAGCACATTTCTTGTTCTTTAAAATAACATAAAATTGATCAGAAATACAGTGTAGACATTGTTAATGTTGTAAATGACTATTGTAGCTGTAAACGGCAGATTTTTTATGGAATATCTACATAGGCATACAGAGGCCTATTACCAGCAATCATCACTCCTGTGTTCCAATGGCACATTGTGTTAGCTAATCCAAGTTTATCATTTTAAAAGGCTAATTGATCATTAGAAAACCCTTTTGCTATTATATTCTGTACGCCTGTGTAGATATTCCATAAAAAATCTGCCATTTCCAGCTACAATAGTCATTTACAACATTAACAATGTCTACACTGTATTTCTGATCAATTTGATGTTATTTTAATGGACATTTCTAAGTGACCCCAAACTTTTGAATGGTAGTGTAGATAGAAAACAATTAGTGGGCACAATTCACTATCAAGTGAACAAAACACAATGTTTGCTGTCTAAATCACTCTCTAGCAATTTATTTGTTTTGAACAGGGAATCTGATTGATTTAGACAGCTCCAGTTATTGCACCCAGCTGAACGGCAGACCAGGCAGCAACATTGACAGTTACAGGTTAGCTCGCACCAAAATCTAGCACAAATAGAACAAAGCACTGCATTAAGGGGCTACACTCGGCTACACTTGAAAGTCAAACAAATTAACCCAATAGCCACTGCCCAAAATCTAAAGATTGGCTAACAAAAGAGCAGTAGCCTTAGCTGTATATTAGTCTACATTTCCGCTGATAATACTACAATGGGAGTTGGCTGGATGACTGAGTTTAAAGACCGGATAATATAGAACTGTAGTATTGACCCACTGAAAGACAGTCTTACCAAAAACCTTCAAACATTGGAAATAAGTGAAAAGTGGGAAGAAAAGAGGAAGGAAAAAAAGAAGAGAAGAGATTAAAGTTGGCCGGTAAAGTAAATCAATCATCACGTAGATAAAGTATGGTACAGTACTAAAAATGGGTATATAATTTGCACTGTTAAAACTCCTTCCAGTCATCACATTGGCTGAGGAGACATCAATCAAGACATGGGTCATGTTAATTAGGCACCAAAAGAGAATAAAAACAGACAAACAGGAACAGCAAATGTTCGTTTACCATTGCATATGTTTTGAAACGTTGAGTGCCCTAATGAACACGGCCATGAGTTTGCTTAAAGAAGAGATACCATTGGACATCCCTAAACAGACCCAAAGGAGGAAATAGTGAGAAATAGAATAATGGAGAGAGACAAAGGAAGATTACATTAGCGACCTGTTCTCCCACAAGGGCTCTTTGCAGACAGACAGCACTTGGAGAAATGTCTAATTACAGTACGGAGGGGATTATGTAACATCATTTAAATGAATGAAATGTGTTGTAGAAATAGATTACTGACTGCAAAACTTGTCACCACAAAGTAAAAAAACTCTGGGTGGGAAATAGAGTGGATGGATCATGGTTACGTCCCAAATGGTACCTATTCCCTACATCAGGGCTGTCCAACCCTCTTCCTGGAGATCTAAAATCCTGTGGGTTTTCAGTCCAACCCTAATTTAACACACCTGATTCTACTAATTAGCTGCTCAACAAGACCTTAACTAGCTGAATCAGAACTGCTAAATTAGGGTTGGACTGAAAACCTACAGGACAGTAGATCTCCAGGAAGAGGGTTTGGCAGCCCTTCCCTACATAGTGCACTACTTTTGACCAGAGCCCTATAGATGTGTAGGGAATAGGATGCCATTTGTGACGCAAGCCTTGTTCCTTCTGCTTTTCATATCTGAACTATGCACATTAGATACAGTTTTAAGAAAAGACGAGTGAAAACTAATAATAACAAGAAAACAATACCATAGTCAAGACATGGGTCATTCAGTTAGGTTCAACACAACAGGAAGTGTACACCTGAAAGAATTGGACATATATCAGTAATACGATAGTAGATCAGACCCTCTCTTAGGTTAGGTTGTGTTACTACTGTTTTACTTACACCGATTTATGCCACTCCGGTTTTGAACGGAAATCAAGAAGTGTATGGTGGTAGAGACTATACTACAGTGGTTTATGTTCTTTTTAAACTGTATTGTACAGTCCTGCTATCCAGAATTAGCCACATCTATCAAGGTCCATTCATATAAGCATTATTCTCAAGGTGGAGCTTGCTGTTGGCTTTTGAGGGTGTGTAACAGAACCTCTCATGTTGTATCCAATCCAATCAACTGACTCTTATTATTCAGACCCTGATTGGCTATAGACAGAAGACAGGCCCAAAATAGACCTCCTGATGCTTCTATTCTTTCAACACTTTCAAGGCAACACAAAACTTTGGCTTCAAGCCCTAACTACCCGTCGGGACTCTTCTTCCCAAATGAAACCTAAACCAAAGTTGTGTACTGGACTGTGCAGTCAGAGCCAGATACGGCTGGTATTAGTGCATGCGCTTGAGCAATACTCGTCCATGTACTGTACTGTATGTGTCAGGTTGCGATATCCGAAACGGCACCCTATTCCGAAATGGCACTCTATTCCTTATATAGTGCACTATAGTGCTCTAGCTCTGGTAGAGTAAAGTAAAATAGAGCACTACAGTACATAGGGAATAAGGTGCAATTAAGGACGCACCCTCAGTCCTCCCTACAAACCCAACAGAGTCCCAGGACACTGCTGTATGGAGGATCCACAGACAGGTCAAACAGGTTACGTTTTTCTAGTATATTTTTGTACCAGAAGTACCAGAATTCCTTGTCCCTCCTACTGCACAAAGTAACTCACTATATAGCCCTATATGACCTATAATAGTTTTGGTGACAATCTTTCATAGAGTAGGAATGAGGGACATAGATGTATTGTATAGAATAGCCATCAACTTTTGAAAAGCAATGTTGGATGAATGCCAGTCAGATGGCTAATGAACTTGGAGGAGTAGTGGTTTGATGAAATATTTAAGTACTTGTCAATTTTTTTGTTTTGTTTCAGCACTTTGTATAATTCACACACTAGCTGATCTGTTCAATTGTGCGGCTATATTGTTTTGTTCATAATAATTCACGTGTAATGGAGAGAACAGAACATTGTAATTCTAAACTAGCTCTCACAGTCTCACGTCAGAATTAGACATTCATCCATTTGATGCTCAAACGTAAAATTTCTAAGTTCTTCCAAACGTCAAATGTTGTACCTTAATTAAACAGTGTTTAAGGTACTTAGGCATAACTACACATTTTTAAGGTTGGGGTTAAGTTTAGGCATTAACTCCGAAATCTTAAGGTTAGGCATTAAGTCCGAATGGTTAAGGTAAGGGTTAAGGTTTAGGATAGGCTTAAAACAAAAATATCAAAAACAACCTTTGACACCAGAGGCAGACGCCTATATCTACCCACCATCCCTGTCTACAATGCCTAAGCAAAAGCAAAAGCCACTAGAGTAACAGCGCTCACTGTAGCCCCTAGTGGCCAGTTTCCACGTCATATCAGATATTGATGGATGTCGAATACTAACTTGTATCACAGGTGACCTGGCTGGTAATTCTACAGCATCATATTGCTTTGTCTTCTAGGAAGGTTAATGAAATACATGGCGAGAAAGATTATCTGTGCACAACTTTGGGCCCTGGTCAACAGTAGTGCACTTTGAAGGGAAACGTGCCTTTTGGAACATATACATTTACTTGCTGCTACTACAGTACAAGGTGTCATCTCTGTAATAATGATGGCAATGGGCGATCATAGAGATGCAAAACCATCATCAACATCTGCTTTATCTACGGCATCATGGGGTAGTGGATGACCATTGATATTTAATGAGACTAATTAACACTTTTAATACCCAATTCCCTATATAGTGCACTACCTATGCCCTGGTCAAAAGTATTTCACTATGTAAGGAATAGGGTGCCATTTGGGACTTAGACTTAGTTGTCCATGACTCTTAGTAATGCTCCCATATGGGTCCGTAGGTAGGACAGTCTGTCTATGTGCAGTGGAAACTTACTTGCTCACTATTTTCACAAATCAACACTACTCTATTTTTATATCAATCTTGCTGAGCTGTTTCTTTTCTTAATATCTCTGAATATGCTTGGAGGACGAGGAAATTGGTTGGGTTAGCTTGATACTAGAGCACAAACTGAAACTGTAAACCTGGGGATGAGTAGAGGGAATTGGGGGGGAAGATAAAAACTGAAACTGCATTCAAACCGAGCTCTGAGATTTTAGCACGTCATAACTACTGATCTATAATCTCTAGATCTAGGTATAAAATACCAATAACATAAGCCACCAGATGTTACCAACCGGAGAGTTGTGGAGATATAAGAGACGTCCGAGCTGCTTGCTAAGCCTCTGACGTAAGAAAGGAGAAGGGATACTGTAACTGACTCGACGGACCGGTTGAACTTTGACCACAATCGGACGTCTTCCACTGACTGAACGAGCCCGAGATGCTGACTTACTGGGTTGTTCTTGATACATTTTTCTCCTACCTTTTGGTTTATTTCAATGAACATGAATGATGAAAACTTTAATAAATCATTAAAAAAAAATCTGATTACAAGACTTAGCTGCGTTTTAAATGTCTATTTTCTCAATGACATAATGATTTGTGATGTGACCGAAGAAAAGATGTGTGGGAGTTAAGAGGACAGAAGAGAAAAGAGGGAAGAGAAGAGAAAAGGAGTGAGAGAGAGAGAATAGAAAAGAAAGAGAGACCGGTGGGATTTATGATTGGCAATTTGTGGTACGGTGTCAGAGACCCCTACACACACACAAGACACACTTGCAACTGGAGAGGATCCACAGTTACAGTCTAGATTGATGTGTCAGTCCTTTTAAGGTCCCTGATCCTACAGGACTAATCAACTTTGGGTCAACTTTGGGAAATAAATGGAAAGTGTAATCTGCTCTGGGATAAATAGTGTGTGTGTGTGGAACATGTTATGTTGTGTGTACACTACCATTCAAAAGTTTGGGGGCGCTTAGAAATGTCCTTGTTTTTTAAAAAGAAAATCATGTTTTTTGCCTATTAAAATAACATCAAATTGATCAGAAATACAGTGTAGACATAGTTAATGTTGTAAATGACTATTGTAGCTGTAAACGGCAGATTTTTTATGGAATATCTACATAGGCATACAGAAGCCCATTATCAGCAACAATCACTCTTGTGTTCCAATGGCACGTTGTGTTAGCTAATCCAAGTTTATCATTTTAAAAGGCTAACTGATCATTAGAAAACCCTTTTGCAATTATGTTAGAACAGCTGAAAACTGTTGTCCTGATTAAAGAAGCAATACAACTGGCCTTCTTTAGACTAGTTGAGAATCTGGAGCATCAGCCTTTGTGGGTTCGATTACAGGCTCAAAATGGCCAGTAACAAAGAATTTTCTTCTGAAACTCGTCAGTCTATTCTTGTTCTGAGAAATGAAGGCTATTCCATGCGCGATATTGCCAAGAAACTGAAGATCTCGTACAACACTGTGTACTACTCCCTTAACAGAACAGTGCAAACTGGCTCTAACCAGAATAGAAAAAGGAGTGGGAGGCCCCGGTGCACAACTGAGCAAGAGGACAAGTACATTAGAGTGTCTAGTTTTCAAAAACAAGGACATTTCTAAGTGACCCCAAACTTTTGAACAGTTCTGTATATATCCCCAAAATTTAACATTTCTTATTTTTCAAATGGCTATGTATCATGGTTATGTATCGATTCCTGAAAATATGGGGGGGGGAAATGGCACAGCTGGGCCAACAAAAAAACAACACATCAGTCGCATCCCAAATGGAACTCTACTCCCTACATAGTGCATACATTTGACCAGAGCCTTATGCGCCCTGGTCAAAAGGGATGCACAATATTGGGAATAGGGTGCCATTTGGGACGCTGACAATTACTTAGCAACCAGTACCCACCCACTGGGCACAGACGTCAATTCAACATCTATTCCACGTTGGTTCAACGTAATTTCGATGATTGAACCAGTGTGTGTCCAGTGGGCAGTTACCAGCTGCCAATTTAACCACCTCTCCATTAAGCTCTGTGGCTTGACCCTTGACTGTGTGTGTGTGTGCGCGTGTGTGTGCGTGAATACAGAGACACAGCAGTGACAGCAACATTTGCGGTTGAAATATTTGGTCCATTTTGTGTGTGTGGCTGGGATTCAATCCGATCTCGGGTTATAGGAATTGCGTCTTTTAAAGGCAATTTCCAATTGAGCCGACATATGCAACATTTACTGTGTATACGATCTCCGCAAAAGCAGGAACATTGCCTTTAAAAGCTGAAATTCCTATAACTTGGGATTGAATCCTGGCCACTGTGTGTGTGTGTGTGTGTGTGTGTGTGTGTGTGTGTGTGTGTGTGTGTGTGTGTGTGTGTGTGTGTGTGTGTGTGTGTGTGTGTGTGTGTGTGTGTGTGTGTGTGTGTGTGTGTGTGTGTGTAAACATGTTACGTGTGTGTGTGTATTCAATCCAAGCATGTACAGAAGGATCAATGGAAATATTATTCTCTAAAAAAACAAACATCTTGGGACCAATCAGATTAGATTAGTGATGATGATGTTATGTCACCTCCATAGTTCCCATGACAGTCAGAGTGCGGCGGTGCCATGGCGTCAGCGTGAAGCCTAATCTGGTGCCTAAATCGGCTGGTGCGTCCTGCCGATTAATCCCTGACAAGATCAGAGGCCAAAGGGTCGTGTGCCACTATTCCCTTTATAGTGCACTACTACACAAACACACCAAAAACCACTCCACACACACACACACAGACACGCACACACACACAGACAAAAAAACACCACACACACACAGACAGACAGACAGACAGACAGACAGACAGACAGACAGACAGACAGACAGACAGACAGACAGACAGACAGACAGACAGACAGACAGACAGACAGACAGACAGACAGACAGACAGACAGACAGACAGACAGACAGACAGACAGACAGACAGACAGACAGACAGACAGGCGCACACACACACACACACACACACACACACACACACACACACACACACACACACACACACACACACACACACACACACACACACACACACACACACACACACACACACACACACACACACACACACACAGACGAAACACAAGTGGTTTGCACGGCACTCACTGCCAGGGGAAATCAACGCTCAGACTCATTAACATGACCTCTCTCTCTTAGTTTGTACAATACCAAAAAGACAAAACGTAGAAATTTCATCCCATAGTGCAAAGGTGTGTTTTCAACCACGTGTTTCTGTTGAAGTCTTTACATACCCTCACGAAGGGACAACATCCAGTGTATTTGTGTGTGTGCCTGTGTCTATGAGTGAGTGTCTGTTTTTACATCTGTGTGCGTGCATCATGCGTGTGTGCATAGCTGTATGTGTGTTTCTAGGTGCATGTGCCTGTGTCTGTGTCTATGAGTGTGTGCCTGAGTGTGTGTGTGCCTGTGTCTGCCTGTGTGTGTGTGTACCTGTGTTGCAGAGCAGGTTGTCTGAATTGGAAGGTCACATCACTGCTATTGGTGGGTCAATAAGAGTTCATTAACACCATATCAGACCTGACGCTATCCACTTGGTCATCCAGTCACAAAACCTGTTTTTTAGAGAGGTTTCGACACACACGCATACACATGCACGCGCGCACACACACAAATACATACACACACAGGCACAGACAGACACACTGACTCAGGGCTAGATTAAATCCGAAACGTGGACGATCCGAGTTATTGCGTGATAGAAAATTCAAGTTTCCAGTTGAGCCGAAATATGCAGCGTTTACCGTGAATCTTCCTTTGTCCCGATTTAATCTAGGCCTCAGATATAGAAACAGATACTAATCTAATCTGATTGGTTTGAAGATGTTTTTTTTGAGAGAATAATATTTCCATTGATCCTTCTGTACATGCTTGGATTGAATACACACACACACGTAACATGTTCACACACACACACACACACACACACACACACACACACACACACACACACACACACACACACACACACACACACACACACACACACACACACACACACACACACACACACACACAGAGAGACAAACAGGCACACTAACACACACACTCATCCTACAGAAACACACTCTCTCTTGTTAACCGTGAGCAGCACAAATGTGTGCATAAATATGTTTGTTCTTGATGATGCCATAGGGCTCTGGTCAAAAGTAGAGCACTATGTAGGGAATAAGGTGTCATCTGGGACACAGTCAGAGAGTGGGTCGGTCATTTGTTAGACCACTCCGTCTTTAATTGCTGTACTTCTGTTCTGTACCGGTTCTCCTTGCCTGCGGCTCAGTATGGGAGAAGAGAAGAACGAGGCGAGGGAGGGATGGAGGGAGGGAGGGAGGGAGGGGCATGTCGCAACGCTAAAAGCCTTCCCTCTCCTCTCTCATTCCCTCTAGAGGAGTGACCTCTCTTTTGATGTGGAGGAGTGAGTCATCTTTTCTTCTTCTCCTTCTCTTCACTTCTTCCTCTCTCTCGCTCCCCCCTCTTCGGACCACACTGTAAGGGCTGTGATTACTGAACTGCTAAATTGGGTTCCTAGAAGTGGACATGCTAACCTCCAAAAACATTTGTGAGGTTGCACAGAGGTAACAGTAGCTTAGCTGTGGGTTTATGTATGCATCTGCAGGAATGAGATGATATCGGCTTACTGTATGTTGACTTCCGGCGCCGAAAAGAGATGGCCGCCTCGCTTCGCGTTCCTTGGAAAATATGCAGTATTTTGTTTTTTTATGTGTTATTTCTTACATCGGTACCCCAGGTAATCTTAGGTTTCATTACATACAGTCGGGAGGAACTACTGAATATACGATTAACGTCAACTCATCATCGTTCCTACCAGGAATATGACTTTCCCGAAACGGATCCAGTGTTTTGCCTTCCACCCAATACAATGGATCTGATCCCAGCCGGCGACCCTGTGCGACGCCGTAAAAGGGGAAAACGAGGCGGTCTCGTGGTCAGGCTTCGGAGACGGGCACATCGCGCTCCACTCCCTAGCATACTACTCGCCAATGTCCAGTCTCTTGACAATAAGGTTGATGAAATCCGAGCACGGGTAGCATTCCAGAGAGACATCAGGGATTGCAACGTGCTCTGCTTCACGGAAACATGGCTAACTCAAGAGACGCTAACGGAGTCGGTGCAGCCAGCTGGTTTCTTCATGCATCGCGCCGACAGAAACAAACATCTTTCTGGTAAGAAGAGGGGCGGGGGGGTATGCCTTATGATTAACGAGACGTGGTGTGATCATCATAACAACACACAGGAACTCAAGTCATTCTGTTCACCTGATCTAGAACTCCTCACAATCAAATGTCGACCGCATTACCTACCAAGGGAATTCTCTTCAATCATAATCACAGCCGTATATATTCCCCCCCAAGCAGACACATCGATGGCCCTGAACGAACTTTATCTGACTCTTTGTAAACTGGAAACCACACACCCTGAGGCTGCATTCATCGTAGCTGGGGATTTTAACAAGGCTAATCTAAAAACAAAACGCCCTAAATTCTATCAGCATATCGATTGTGCTACCAGGGCTGGAAAAACCCTAGATCATTGTTATACTAATTTCCGCGACGCATATAAGGCCCTCCCCCGCCCCCCTTTCGGAAAAGCTGACCACGACTCCATTTTGTTGATTCCAGCCTACAAACAGAAACTAAAACAACAAGCTCCCGCGCTCAGGTCTGTTCAACGCTGGTCCGACCAATCTGAATCCACGCTTCAAGACTGCTTCGATCATGCGGATTGGAATATGTTCCGCATTGCGTCCAACAACAATATTGACGAATATGCTGATTCGGAGAGCGAGTTCATTAGGAAGTGCATTGACGATGTCGTACCCACAGCAACGATTAAAACATTCCCAAACCAGAAACCGTGGATTGACGGCAGCATTCGCGCGAAACTGAAAGCGCGAACCACTGCTTTTAACCAGGGCAAGGTGACCGGAAGCATGACCGAATACAAACAGTGTAGCTATTCTCTCCGCAAGGCAATCAAACAGGCTAAGTCCCAGTACAGAGACAAAATCGAGTCGCAATTCAACAGCTCAGACACAAGAGGTATGTGGCAGGGTCTACAGTCAATCACGGATTACAAAAAGATAACCAGCCCCGTCGCGGACCAGGATGTCTTGCTCCCAGACAGGCTAAACAACTTTTTTGCCCGCTTTGAGGACAATACAGTGCCACTGACACGGCCCCCTACCAAAACCTGCGGGCTCTCCTTCACTGCAGCCGAGGTGAGTAAAACATTTAAACGTGTTAACCCTCGCAAGGCTGCAGGCCCAGACGGCATTCCCAGCCGCGTCCTCAGAGCATGCGCAGACCAGCTGGCTGGTGTGTTTACGGACATATTCAATCAATCCTTATCCCAGTCTGCTGTTCCCACATGCTTCAAGAGGGCCACCATTGTTCCTGTTCCCAAGAAAGCTAAGGTAACTGAGCTAAACGACTACCGCCCTGTAGCACTCACTTCCGTCATCATGAAGTGCTTTGAGAGACTAGTCAAGGACCATATCACCTCCACCCTACCGGACACCCTAGACCCACTCCAATTTGCTTACCGACCCAATAGGTCCACAGACGACGCAATCGCAACCACACTGCACACTGCCCTAACCCATCTGGACAAGAGGAATACCCATGTGAGAATGCTGTTCATCGATTACAGCTCAGCATTTAACACCATAGTACCCTCCAAACTCGTCATCAAGCTCGAGACCCTGGGCCTCGACCCCGCCCTGTGCAACTGGGTCCTGGACTTCCTGACGGGCCGCCCCCAGGTGGTGAGGGTAGGTAACAACATCTCCACCCCGCTGATCCTCAACACTGGGGCCCCACAAGGGTGCGTTCTGAGCCCTCTCCTGTACTCCCTGTTCACCCACGACTGCGTGGCCATGCACGCCTCCAACTCAATCATCAAGTTTGCGGATGACACTACAGTGGTAGGCTTGATTACCAACAACGACGAGACGGCCTACAGGGAGGAGGTGAGGGCCCTCGGAGTGTGGTGTCAGGAAAATAACCTCACACTCAACGTCAACAAAACAAAGGAGATGATTGTGGACTTCAGGAAACAGCAGAGGGAGCACCCCCCTATCCACATCGACGGGTCAGTAGTGGAGAAGGTGGAAAGTTTTAAGTTCCTCGGTGTACACATCACGGACAAACTGAATTGGTCCACCCACACAGACAGCGTTGTGAAGAAGGCGCAGCAGCGCCTCTTCAACCTCAGGAGGCTGAAGAAATTCGGCTTGTCACCAAAAGCACTCACAAACTTCTACAGATGCACAATCGAGAGCATCCTGTCGGGCTGTATCACCGCCTGGTACGGCAACTGCTCCGCCCACAACCGTAAGGCTCTCCAGAGGGTAGTGAGGTCTGCAGAACGCATCACCGGGGGCAAACTACCTGCCCTCCAGGACACCTACACCACCCGATGTCACAGGAAGGCCATAAAGATCATCAAGGACAACAACCACCCAAGCCACTGCCTGTTCACCCCGCTATCATCCAGAAGGCGAGGTCAGTACAGGTGCATCAAAGCAGGGACCGAGAGACTGAAAAACAGCTTCTATCTCAAGGCCATCAGACTGTTAAACAGCCACCACTAACATTTAGCGGCCGCTGCCAACATACTGACTCAACTCCAGCCACTTTAAAAATGGGAATCGATGGAAATTATGTAAAAATGTACCACTAGCCACTTTAAACAATGCCACTTAATATAATGTTTACATACCCTACATTACCCATCTCATATGTATATACTGTACTCTATATCATCTACTGCATCTTGCCATCTTTATGTAATACATGTACCACTAGCCACTTTAAACTATGCCACTTTATGTTTACATACCCTACAGTACTCATCTCATATGTATATACCGTACTCTATACCATCTACTGCATCTTGCCATGCCGTTCTGTACCACCACTCATTCATATATCTTTATGTACATATTCTTTATCCCTTTACACTTGTGTGTGTGTATAAGGTAGTAGTTGTGGAATTGTTAGGTTAGACTACTTGTTGGTTATTACTGCATTGTCGGAACTAGAAGCACAAGCATTTCGCTACACTCGCATTAACATCTGCTAACCATGTGTATGTGACTAATAAAATTTGATTTGATTTGATTTGATTTTTATTTGTTAATATCATCCTATGCTTTTTTCCCTCTCTCTCTCTCTCTCCCTCACTCACTCACGCTCTCACACATACACACACTGAGGATTTTCACATGCCCATCAGCTAAACTACACTGATAATTGCTTGAGTCCAACTTGCTACTGTAAAAAAACAAGACAAGCTATAGTGAATGCAATCTCTCCCACACTCACACACAAGAACACGCCATCCCACACACACGCACCTTAATGAAAACACAGACACCATACACACTCCTACATGGTAGTGGGAGGAGAACGAGAGATTCAGATTGACTCCACTCAGTGCTGTGTTCCCATGGGGACGGAGGTGACATAACGCCTAACGGAAAACAACCAAACTCGATGACAAACACCGAAAGAAAACCACTTGAACACTGTGTGCGTCTGAAATTGCACCGTATCCCGAATTTACCGCATTCATTTTGACCAGGACTCAAAGGGCTCACATTTACATATACATAAGTACTGAGACCCTTTACTCAGTACTTTGTTGAAGCACCTTTGGCAGAGATTACAGCCTTGAGTCTTCTTGGGTATGACGCTGCAAGCCTGGCACACCTGTATTTGGGGAGTTTCTCCCATTCTTCTCTGCAGATCTTCTTAAAACTTCATGAGGGCCGGTGGCAGTATTCGGTATTTCGGATGACTGATGTGCCCAAAGTAGACTGCCTTTTACTCAGGCCCAGAAGCTAGGATATGCATATAATTGGTAGTATTGGATAGAAAACAATTTTCTAAAACTGTTAAAATAATGTCTGTGAGTATAACAGAACTGATATGGCAGGCAAAAACCCGAGGAGAATCCATCTGGAATTCTTTTTTTCTTGAGGTGTCTGCCCATCCAAATCCTTGTTTATGGGAAAATCAAAGGAATACCTCCCAGATTGCAGTTCCTGGGGCTTCCACTAGATGTCAACAGTCTTTAGAAAGAGTTTCAGGCTTGTTTTTTGAAAAATTAGCTAGAATTTGTAGATTTCTAGGTGGCTCCCATTTTGACTGTAGTATTGTGGCGCGCTTGGATGAGGGTGCGCACTTCGTTATTTATCTCCGGTAATGAACATACTATTCTCAGTCTTAATTTTATAATTTATTTACATATTAGGGTAACTGAGGATTGATTAGAAATGTTATTTGACTTGTTTGGACAAAGTTAATTGGTAACTTTTAGGATTACTTTGTATGCATTTTGAACGAGGGAAACAGGTGGATTACTGAATCAAGCGCGCCAACTAAACTGACTTTTTTGGGATATAAAGATGGACTTTATCGAACAAAACGACCATTTGATGTGTGGCTGGGACCCTTGGGATTGCAAACAGAGGAAGATCTTCAAAGGTAGGTGATTTATTTTAGCGCTATTTCTGACTTTTGTGACACCTGTGCTGGTTTGGAAAATGTTTTTAATGCTTTTGTGTGTGGGGCGCTGTCCTCAGATAATTGCATGGTATGCTTTTGCCGTAAAGCCTTTTTGAAATCTGACAAAGCAGCTGGATTAACAAGAAGTTAAGCTTTTAAATGATGTAGGACACTTGTATTTTCATGAATGTTTAATATTACGACTTTGTATTTTGAATTTGGCGCGCTCCGATTTCACCGGATGTTGTCGAATTTGATCCCGCTAGCAGGATTTCCGCACTAAGTTAAGCTCTGTCAGGTTGGATGGGGAGCATCGCTGCACAGCTATTTTCATGTTCGATCGGGTTCAAGTCTGAGCTCTGGCTGGGCCACTCAAGGACATTCAGAGACTTGTCCCGAAGCCACTCCTGCGTTGTCTTGGCTGTGTGCTTGGAGTCATTGTCCTGTTGGAAGGTGAACCTTCACACCAGTCTAAGGTCCTGAACGCTATGGAGAAGATTTTCATCAAGGATCTCTCTGTACGTTGCTCTGTTCATCTTTCCCTCGATCCTGACTAGTCTCCCAGTTCCTGCCACTGAAACACATCCCCACAGCATGATGCTGCCACCACCATACTTCACCGTAGGGATGATGCCAGGTTTCCTCCAGATGTGACGCTTGCATTCAGGCCCTAAAGTTCAATCTTGATTCTTGACCAGATAATCTTGTTTCTCATGATCTGAGAGACTTTAGATGCTGTTTGGCAAACTCCAAACAGGCTGTCATGTGCCTTTTACTGAGGTGTGGCTTCTGCCTGGCCACTCTACCATAAAGGCCTGATTGGTGGAGTGCTGCAGACATGGTTGTCCTTCTGGAAGGTTCTCCCATCTCCACAGAGGAACTCTGGAGCTCTATCAGAGTGACCATGGGGTTCTTGGCCACCTCACTGACCAAGGCCCTTCTCCCCTGATTGCTCAGTTTGGCCAGGCTGCCAGCTCTAGGAAGAGTATTGGTGGTTCCAAACTTATTCCATTTAAGAATGATGGAGGCAACTGTGTTCTTGGGGACCTTTAACACTGCAGAAATGTTTTGGTACCCTTCCCCAGATCTGTGCCTCGACACAATCCTGCCTCGGAGCTCTACGGACAATTCCTTCGACCTCATGGCTTGGTTTTTGCTCTGACATGCACTGTCAACTGTGGGACCTTATACAGACAGGTGTATGCCTTTCCAAATCATGTCCATTCAATTGAAATTACCACAAGTGGACTCCAATCAAGTTGTAGAAACATCTCAAGGATGATCAATGGAAACAGGATGTATCTGAGCTCAATTTCGAGTCTCATAGCAAAAGGTCTGAATACTTATGTAAATAAGGTATTTCTGTTTTTTAATTAGCAAACATTCCTAAAAACCTGTTTTCTCTTTGTCATTATGGGGTATTGTGTGTAGATTGATGAGGAAAATGTATTATTTAGTCAATTTTAGAATAAGGCTGTAACGTAACAAAATGTGGAAAAAGTCAAATGAATACTTTCCAAATGCACTGTATCTGCAGGTAGGTGAGTGACAAGGACTGTTGAGGGAGGCTGACCCTGTCTTGTCCTTGTCTGTGTTGTCCATTAATCTATATTCATGTATTCCTTTGGGCTGATTTGCTTATGGAATCCAAGTAGAGCACATCACTCATACAGTATTGAAAGCCTCCTCTGCCTCCAGCCCGGGATAAATATTAAATTACACCAACAGACCAATTCAATTACCAGACGTGCTGACGGGGGCCTGCGGGCCACACACACACACACACCTTCACACAGTCACACAAGCCTACACACACACAGACACACACACCTTCACACAGTCACACAAGCCTATACACACACACACACACACACACATCTTTTCACATTGAACACATACCATACAGACAAACACACATCTGAGAAATGAGGCACACACATACACATACTCACACACACCTGAGCGACAAGGCCCCCAAAACACACACATACACACACACAGACATACACACAATCACAGGTGAGCGCCCTCATACTAGTCTCGGATATTTCTGCTTCTCTCTGACATTTCGAAAGGGGAAGAAAAAATGATTCCACCAATAACATCAGACTTCTCCAGACAACACCTCCTGAACAATCTCTGTCTGTCACCATCTGAATAGCTGTCCTCATTCTAATATGGCCAGCTAGTCTAGACAGAGACATATCACTGCCCCACATATACAGTGGGGAGAACAAGTATTTGATACACTGCCAATTTTGCAGGTTTTCCTACTTACAAAGCATGTAGAGGTCTGTAATTTTTATCATAGGTACACTTCAACTGTGAGAGACGGAATTTAAAACAAAAATCCAGAAAATCACATTGTATGATTTTTAAGTAATTAATTCGCATTTTAATGCATGACATAAGTATTTGATACATCAGAAAAGCAGAACTTAATATTTGGTACAGAAACCTTTGTTTGCAATTACAGAGATCATACGTTTCCTGTAGTTCTTGACCAGGTTTGCACACACTGCAGCAGGGATTTTGGCCCACTCCTCCATACAGACCTTCTCCAGATCCTTCAGGTTTCGGGGCTGTCGCTGGGCAATACGGACTTTCAGCTCCCTCCAAAGATTTTCTATTGGGTTCAGGTCTGGAGACTGGCTAGGCCACTCCAGGACCTTGAGATGCTTCTTACGGAGCCACTCCTTAGTTGCCCTGGCTGTGTGTTTCGGGTCGTTGTCATGCTGGAAGACCCAGCCACGACCTATCTTCAATGCTCTTACTGAGGGAAGGAGGTTGTTGGCCAAGATCTCGCGATGCATGGCCCCATCCATCCTCCCCTCAATACGGTGCAGTCATCCTGTCCCCTTTGCAGAAAAGCATCCCCAAAGAATGATGTTTCCACCTCCAAGCTTCACGGTTAGGATGGTGTTCTTGGGGTTGTACTAATCCTTCTTCTTCCTCCAAACACGGCGAGTGGAGTTTAGACCAAAAAGCTCTATTTTTGTCTCATCAGACCACATGACCTTCTCCAATTCCTCCTCTGGATCATCCAGATGGTCATTGGCAAACTTCAGACGGGCCTGGACATGCGCTGGCTTGAGCAGGGGGACCTTGCGTGCGCTGCAGGATTTTAATCCATGACGGCGTAGTGTGTTACTAATGGTTTTCTTTGAGACTGTGGTCCCAGCTCTCTTCAGGTCATTAACCAGGTCCTGCCGTGTAGTTCTGGGCTGATCCCTCACCTTCCTCATGATCATTGATGCCCCACGAGGTGAGATCTTGCATGGAGCCCCAGACCGAGGGTGATTGACCATCATCTTGAACTTCTTCCATTTTCTAATAATTGCGCCAACAGTTGTTGCCTTCTCACCAAGCTGCTTACCTATTGTCCTGTAGCCCATCCCAGCCTTGTGCAGGTCTACAATTTTATCCCTGATGTCCTTACACAGCTCTCTGGTCTTGGCCATTGTGGAGAGGTTGGAGTCTGTTTGATTGAGTGGGTGGACAGGTGTCTTTTATACAGGTAACGAGTTCAAACAGGTGCAGTTGATACAGGTAATGAGTGGAGAACAGGAGGGCTTCTTAAAGAAAAACTAACAGGTCTGTGAGAGCCGGAATTCTTACTGGTTGGTAGGTGATCAAATACTTATGTCATGCAATAAAATGCGAATTAATTACTTAAAAATCATACAATGTGATTTTCTGGATTTTTGTTTTAAATTCCGTCTCTCACAGTTGAAGTGTACCTATGATAAAAATTACAGACCTTTACATGCTTTGTAAGTAGGAAAACCTGCAAAATCGGCAGTGTATCAAATACTTGTTCTCCCCACTGTAGATGGCGAGGTCTGCATCCCAAATGGCATCCTATCCCATTTATAATCATATGTAGTCGATTTTACTTCATAATCATTTATAGTCGTTTTTATTAGTTGTGGGCGTAGTAGTAGTTTTTATGCTGTTAAAAATGTGAGTAAAAATATATACACTACCGTTCAAAGGTTTGGGGTCACTTAGAAATGTCCTTGTTTTTGAAAGAAAAGCACATTTTTTTGTCTATTAAAATAACATCAAATTGATCAGAAATACAGTGTAGACATTGTTAATGTTGTTAATGTTGTAAATGACTACTGTAGAGCCCTTGGTTCTCTATGGTGTTGTAGGTCAGGGCGTGACTAGGGGGTGTTCTAGTCAATTATATCTCCATGTTTGGGTTAGAGTATGGTTCCCAATTAGAGGCAGCTGATTATCGTTGTCTCTAATTGGGGATCATACTTAAGGAGTCCCTGTTCCCACCTGCATTGTGGGATATTGTTTTTGTGTTAGTGTGTTGAGCACTACGACTTCACGTTCGTTGCATGTTTGTTGTTTTCTTAGTTTCACTGTATATTAAAGATGTGGAACTCAACTCACGCTGCGCCTTGGTCCGTCCTTTCCGACGAGCGTGACAGAATATCCCACCACAAATGGACCAAGCAGCGTGCATTGGAGGAAAAAGTGAGTTAGACCTGGGAGGAGATCCTGGGAGGACACGAGACCCTTCCTTGGCGGGAGTCGCCAAGGAGCATAGGGGGACAGCGACGACGCCGGGGACCGCGGCCACAGAAACCCCAAGATTTCTTTGTGGGGGGGCCCATGGGGCGGACGGCTGTGCAGCGTAGAGTGCCAGAGCCCGAATGTCTCCTCTCTGGAGGAGTTCCATGAGGGATACCGGAGAGAGGTTTTGGCTAGGAGTATGCTGCAGTGCAGGCGTTTGGAAGAGCGTGATACCAGTCCGGTGCGATCTGCGCCGGCTCCACGCACCAGGCCTCCAGTGAGCCTTCTCAGCCCGATACGTCCTGTGCCGGTTCCTCGCACTCGCCCTGAAGAGCGGGTCATCAGTCCGCTGCCACAGAAACCCCAAGATAATTTTTTTTGGGGTGGGGGGGGCACATGGAGCTGGCGGCTGAGCAGAGGGAAGAGCCAGAGATTGTCAGGGAGGCGATGGAGAAGTTGGAGGAGAGAGATGTTGGTCAAGTGTGTTCTGCTCAACATTCGACCTGAAGAGCCTGTCAGCAGTCTGGCGAAATCTGTGCCAGTTTCACGCATCTGGCCTCCAGTGCGCCTCCCCAGTCCGGTACGTTCTGTGCCAGCTCCCCGCACTCGCCCTGAAGTGTGTGTCACCAGTCCGGTGCCACCTGTGCCGGCTCCACGCATCAGAACTCCAGTACACCGGTGCCCAGTCCAGGCACGGTGTCCAGTCCCGCTCCAAGGCAGGAGCCTTCCTCGGCACCGGTGCCCAGTCCAGGCACGGCGGTCAACCCAGCTCCATGGCCGGAGCCTTCCTCTGCGCCGGTGCCCAGTCCAGGCACGGCGTCCAGTCCCGCTCCAAGGCCGGAGCCTTCCTCTGCGCCGGTGTCCAGTCCAGGCACAGCGGTCAACCCAGCTCCATGGCCGGAGCCTTCCTCTGCGCCGGTGCCCAGTCCAGGCAAGGCGGCAACCCAGCTCCATGGCCGGAGCCTTCCTCTGCGCCGGTGTCCAGTCCAGGCACGGCGTCCAACCCAGCTACATGGCCTGAGCCCTCCTCTGCGCCGGTGCCCAGTCCAGGCACGGCGGTCAACCCAGCTCCATGGTCGGAGCCTTCCTCTGCGCCGGTGCCCAGTCCAGGCACGGCGTCCAACCCAGCTCCATGGCCGGAGCCCTCCTCTGCGCCGGTGCCCAGTCCAGGCACGGCGCCCAGTCCCACTCCAAGGCAGGAGCCTTCCTCTGCGCCGGTGCCCAGTCCAGGCACACAAGACACACTCCTTTGTTCCAATGGCACGTTATGTTAGCTAATCCATGTTAATAATTTTAAAAGGCTAATTAATATTAGAAAACCGTTTTGCAATTATGTTAGCACAGCTGAAAACTGTTGTCATGATTAAAGAAGCAATAAAACTGGCCTTCTTTAGACTAGTTGAGAATCTGGAGCATGAGCATTTGTGGGTTCAATTACAGGCTCAAAATGACCAGAAACAAAGTACAAAGTCTATTCTTGTCATGAGAAATGAAGGCTATTCCATGCGAGAAATTGCCAAGAAACTGTAGATCTCGTACAACGCTGAGTACTACTCCCTTCACAGAACAGCGCAAACCAGAGGAATAGAAAGAGGAGTGTGAGGCCCCGGTGCACAACTGAGCAAGAGGAAAAGTACATTAGAGTGTCTAGTTTGAGAAACAGACGCCTCACAAGTCCTCAACTGGCAGCTTCATTAAATAGTACACGCAAAACACCAGTCTCAACGTCAACAGTGAAGAGGCGACTCCGGGATGCTGGCCTTCTAGGCCAGCACACGTCTTTTTTTCATCATAAAATCCCACCTTTACAATAAATTATTGCATGCATCTATCATCGCATTTGCAGAGTAATGTAAGATAGGCTAATATTCCTCATGTGATAAGTAGATTGCATAGTTATAATTTAAGCTAATAATATAACTCAAATCACTGTTAGCAAAACAAACAGCTCATAACAATGCATGCCTGAACGTGTAGTGACATTTGTCTTTTATAAACCCAAGCTCTGACAAAGGCCGTGTGGCCGATACGTAAAGCTTATTAAATATTGGTGATACTATCAAGAGCAGTGTGCGGTTTCCTTTTTCCTTCATCTTGTTCAATTGTTGCCATGCACCTGCAAATAAGATTGCTCAGATGTGCGAGTGCTTTTTTGAATTTGTATAAACCCATTTCATGCAATTCTACTACACTTTCTATGACTGGAGACATAAGTAATATATTTATTTATACGACACAAATTATTAGCCTACTCTGCTGACAGATCAATAAAAATTATTACAACCATCTAATCTAGGCCTACGAAAAGGTGAGACGCAAATTGTACAATATGACGTCCATCTAGCCTGTAGGAGAGAATTATTGTCCCCATCAAAAAATTCCAATGATTATGCCAGTGAATATCTGGAATATACTCTCTGCTGGTGCAAATAAGATACCGGTAAGCTACCGTTTTCTCAATTGGGAGTTGATAATTTTTATAACTAAAGACAGATTAGAGTCTTTTCTTGGTCTTCTCTTTTCAGCAGTAGCCATTTGCTTTCTAAAATATGTTTTTACGATCAAATTAGCTAATTTTGCAATAGTCCTAGGCCTATTTAACTGATTTTCACTGACATTTGCAAGTTAACAATCAGCTATTTGGAAAGCTATTTGCGGGGTCTCTGCCCAAATTTCCTGCTTAAAACAATCCACAGCTCATTTTAAAACAAGCTAATGATCCTCTGTAGCCAAATCATGCTCTTTGGTATAGTATTTTGAAATATTTTATTTATTTATGTATAGGTATGAGTAATTATAAAAGCTAATTTTGGCTAATTTAATTCAATTTACTTTTCTTCCCCTAGCCTATTGGACACACTGCCTATGCCGACATCAATGTGAAAATAACCTGTGAATAAAACAGCTGGCCACTAGGCTTACAATGCCGAGTTCAAATGCCGACATTAAATTCAAAGAAATCAGCGCACTGCCTAAATGGCTGACCGGCAAAGCAAACTGATTGGCACTGTCTGCTCTCTTCTGAATGAAAGGCACACAGGTTGTCAGCTTCTCTCCGAGCGACACGCCGTATGGTGCTAAAACCAGCCAAATTTTTGGAGCTAGCCTGCCATACCCAACTGACGCCCCTGCAGTAGTGCCATATTATTGTTATTTTATTTTTTGGGGACACTATTGAAAAGAATTTCAGACTGCAAAATTTCAAGAACATAAATATATAAAATAATGCATTACTTTTAACCAAAGCCCTCGTCAACATTAGTGCACAATAAAAGGGTTCCATTTGTGATGCATCCCAGGGGTGTCATGAATCTAATATAATTAAAGGGGCATTCATGGAAAAATTCGATATCTACAAATTCATTTTTTCTAGGTTTCCATCCAATTGGGAACAGATTTTCATGCAAATATAAAAAATCCAACCGAAGATGTGTTTCCGTCAAATTGACTTGTTGTGGATAAAAGGCTGTGCGTGATGACATAATGCACATAAAAATAACTTCTGTGATTAAATTCCCATGTAACATAAAAGATAAATGGGTTTCCATCGCATTTTCAACTCTACTGATGGTTTTGTCACAAAAACATTTGCGTTATATAGCGAATGTGCCCAGGTATTGGCACCTGCGCTCCTGCCTATGCAGTGCGGGATACAGTGCGGGTAGGCTAGCATACATGATGAGATGATAATGTACTAAAGAGTGTGATTATTTTTATTTGTCAAACAGTAGCCAAGCTTCAATCATCATGTCACCAGAATAAGACCCTCAATATTTCATCACCGTGCACGTTCAGCACCCTGTGAAGTTCATCATAACTTATTTCATCTGTAGCCTATATGCATGAGTCGTAGTGGGAGGACCACACAACATAGCATCGCGTGATATGTTTACTTTGATATAATAGTTATTAGATCAATATTTGCACATAAAGGAGTTTTCACCACCATTTCTCGCATAATACATTTTACAGACACAAAAAGATCCCAGCTTGTCTAGCGTATTTTGTTTTGTCGGCATTTGGAAAGTTTACCGACAAATTTCCTTTTCCATCAGGCCTGTCGTGATTATATATATATTTTTTTACATGTACTTTACTCGCATACAAAGGTTGGATGGAAACCAGGTTCATTTAAAAGAAAGAAAACCATGATATTTTCATCTTACAAATAGATCAAATTCAAATATAATGGACATGATGTCTCTGGAGAGTGGGTTGATGAATGGTGACCTATCCACATCTGGCACGTTTGCCCAAACAAGGCCTCTCTCTCCTGGGGTAAAGCCATCCGCAAGCACCCTGCCATAGAGCATAGAACATCTGTGTCCTGTTTGGACCATCTCACTTTGTTTGGTGATGTTTTATGGGGTCCACTTGAACACTCTGGGTGCAATCCATATGGCACCCTATTCCCTATATAGTGCACCACTTTTGACCTACACACACCTTTACATAAACACACACCAGACAAACAGACACACACCTTAGAAATGGGGGCCAGAGACTGTCACACGCACAGACACAGCGCATCTGTTTTAGGAATGAATAGATGTTGTGTCTGTTTAGCATAATAAAGGGCTCCCTGTCGGCTCACAGAACCATGCATTATTCATACATTATTATTCATCAGTCTAATCAAATCGACAAGGCACAGGCAGACACCTGCAACTCAGAGACAGTCGTGTTGACACCATCAAACCATCAAACAAATCAAACTGTTGTACTGTAATGAAATGAAATGTAATACTACCTGTAATACTACCTGTGGAGCAAAGCGGAATGCAACTACTCGCTCCAAACCAAACCGGAAGTGCGTATCGTAGAGGGAGAGGCAATAGAAGTGTTGTTTCTTGTATTATTGTCTTTTGTGTCTTTAGAGGACTGCTTCACCTTAATGTCCCCTTTCCCTTTTCTTCTGTCCTTATTTTGTCCCACTTTGTCCCTTCTTTGTCCCTTCTTCTCTTCTGCCAACTAGACACTCCTTGTTAGCTAGCTAGCTTCTTTCAGGAATGTCCCTAGCAACTGCCTAGCAACAGGTAAACAACTTAGCTAGCTAAGAAAACGGTATAATTTTATGAAAAATTGTTACTTTTTCAAAAGCCTTTCTTCTTTGTTTGCTGCTTGTTTGGTCTCCTATTCAGTTTGCAGTTTTCTTTTGATTTTTTTTCCGATGTACTTTACTCTAAAAAAACATTTAAATTTCAATATTTGTAGGAGCTCATCTTTTCAGCTGCTGCTGCTTAATTTGGAACTCCGGAAATGATATGCTATGACACTCTCCGCTGCTCGACCACCAGCTCCTTGTGCCCCCCCCCCCAAGATTCTTTGGAAACGGACTGACGACACGCTCCTCATGGCGAGTGCGAGGAACATACCGGGCTGAGGAGGCGCACTGGAGATCTGGTGCGTGGAACCGTCACATATGGTGGTGTACATGCACAAACACAAAACAATATCCCACAAACACAGGTGGGAAAAATAGCTACTTTAAAAGGATCCCCAATTAGAGACAACGATTACCAGCTGCCTCTAATTGGGAATCATACAAAACACCAACATAGAAAATATAAACTAGAACACAACATAGAAATATTAAACTAGAATAACCCCTAGTCACAAAGAATATCTCAGTAATTGTCACGCCCTGACCATACAGAGCCCTTGTTTCTCTATGGTGTAGTAGGTCAGGGCGTGACAATTACTGAGATATTCTTTGTTTTATACACTCAGTGTATGTTCTTACATGCTTACATGTTTTAAAGCATGACACCTGCAGGCTTTAAGTAAAGTGTTACCCATAATTCAGCAGGTATTAGGGAGCCAATTGACAGCTAGCTGATGGTGTCAGCTAAGAGGAGGCAGAGGCTAATGCTCCTCAGCAGGAATTACTAGGCTTCGAATTAAAGCTGTTGGTTAGTAGGTTAATGTTAAACCTAAAATAAATCATAACTTCCTAATACCCCCCCCCCCCCCCCCCCCCCCCTTTGCCCTCAAAACAGCCTCAATAAGTCGGGGCATGGACTATACAAGGTGTCGAAAGCGTTCCACAGGGATGCTGGCCCATGTTGACTCCAATACTTCCCACAGTTGTGTCAAGTTGGCTGATGTCCTTTAGGTCGTGGACCATTCTTGATACACTGTTGAGCGTGAAAAACCCAGCAGCGTTGCAGTTCTTGACGCAAACCGGTACGCCTGGTAACTACTACCATATCCCGTTCAAAGGCACTTAAAACTTTTGTCTTGCCCGTTCACCCTCTGAATGGCACACATACACAATCCAAGTCTCAATTGTCTCAAGGCCTAAAAATCCTTCCTTAACCTGTCTCTTCCCCTTCATCTACACTGATTGAAGTAGATTTAAGGGACATCAATAAGGGATCATAGCTTTCACCTTGATTCACCAGGTCAGTCTATGTCATGGAAAGAGCAGGTGTTCTTAATGTTTTGTACACTCAGTGTCTATGTCATGTCCTATAATACCACCATTTCTTGTAATAACACAAATATTTGCATAGCATGGCATGTTGAATAGTTTAATATGAGTGTATAATATTGCCTGCCTTGTTTAGCTGCCAAACAACTCTGGACATTTATTTTTTTTAAAGTAATGTTTTGTACTTGCCTGAGGTGATAGGAGACTGAGTTTCCTAAACATAAAAAAATATTGTGTAATGTATTATGTTACAAACAGTTGCCTGTTGTGTAAAGTCATGTTTTGGTACAGCATTGAGATTGGCCTACATAGTCACATTATTGGCTATAAAATTGTTACTGTCAAATCTTTGAAACATTCAGAAAAAAATACTCAGTGGGGGAAAAAAGGAAACTGGTGGTACATCTGTACCATCTAGCTGTAAGAGGGAGCAATGTTTCACATAATCAGGACACTACTGACCTGTACACTCTTTGTGACCTCATCTGATGGCAGACCTATAGTCAGTTTCAACACCCCTCAATCCAACCTGATCTCATGCTCCTGCTTCTCAAGAACTTTCTGCCTGACTGAGCACTTCTACTGACGCAATGTTCAAAACACATTCAGCTATGAATACAAGGCATTTGTGACAATGTAAGTTAACAATGTAAGGGACAGTTCATCATTTACTGGGGGGGGGAAATAGGGGAAGGTTGTCAAACTTTTTGCTTTGCTTTGGGGAGGGTTGTGTGTTTTTTTTATTGGGAACAGGGGAGGGTACTGCGTTTTTCGCCTGGTTTACATTCGCCCTTTTGCAGGTTTTACGATATAATTTCTTCCATCCTAGCTAGATTTCTTCATCTGCTTGCATGCACCTCTCCTATATCAAGGTGTTATGGTACTTCCCTTATGCACTACGCTTTTTCACACGCTTACTGTTACTATACCACAGGTCAATATAGTATACCAGTCTGTCTATCCTGCCCTCTATCCACCATTCATAGTGACAATAGTGGTACAGTGGATCCTCTTTTAAAGTTGCGAGCTTACACTGCGGGACATAGAGGTACCCAGCTTCACAGCTTCATTGCTCCATACCGCCGCAAGGGGGAGTTAGAGCAATCATTATGCATTTGGGTCCCAAGGTTTTTATATTCCCAATCATATCGAGTGGTTCCAATGACGAATTTGACGCGAGCCACCCATCGCTGGTGACTTTCTTCAGCAAAGATGGCTGACAAAACATGTGGAAGTAAATGTAAGTAATTATAACATCATAACTGGTCAAGCAAAAAATGTACAATTGAGAGGAATATGTTAGTTAATGTAGAGACAAACGATTGTGCCAATTTTTTTGTCATAAAGGTCATTTACGAAAATCGCTTTAGCAAGTTTTTTTTCAGTCATATCCAATACCAGGTGTATCAAACTCCATTCTTTGAATTATGCTGTGTCTGCATTTATGTATTACAATTATGTATTACAATTATACACTTCAACAGTGTTTACCACTCCTGCGCCTGGGACATCAAAATGATTACACATAAAAACTATGCAATAGACCACAAACATGATTTAAGTAAAGGCTGATTTGTAATTCATATATACAGAAAAAAAACAGTACACTACACTTCCTATGCATATCTAACCCCTTTCATCTGCATTAATCTGAGGAGGTTCTCCCAGCCATGTGGTCGATTGAAAACAGGGCAGCAAAGTTTGTTTGTCACCAGAGCGGTTTAGAGCATATTACTATTTATTATTTTTTTTATTTTTTTTTTTATTTTTATTTTTTAAATTTTATCCCCTTTTCTCCCCAATTTTTCGTGGTATCCAATCGCTAGTAATTACTATCTTGTCTCATCGCTACAACTCCCGTACGGGCTCGGGAGAGACGAAGGTCGAAAGTCATGCGTCCTCCGAAGCACAACCCAACCTAGCCGCACTGCTTCTTAACACAGCGCGCCTCCAACCCGGAAGCCAGCCGCACCAATGTGTCGGAGGAAACACCGTGCACCCGCCCCCTCGGTTAGCGCGCACTGCGCCCGGCCCGCCACAGGAGTCGCTGGAGCGCGATGAGACAAGGATATCCCTACCGGCCAAACCCTCCCTAACCCGGACGACGCTAAGCCAATTGTGCGTCGCCCCACGGACCTCCCGGTCGCGGCCGGCTGCGACAGAGCCTGGGCGCGAACCCAGACTCTGGTGGCGCAGCATAGCACTGCGATGCAGTGCTCTAGACCACTGCGCCACCCGGGAGGCCATATTACTATTTTCCTGTGAATAATCAGACCTTCATACAAACTTGCTATGCTGAATTCTTGACGCACAACCGAAGGTGCTGCCATATCCTGCCAGCACGCCCACAAGCGAGCCACTCAGGCAGAGAATGACGCGTGGAAGAGGGCGAGGAACGAGATGGAAGTAACAATCCAGGCTATTTGCTCTGAGACCGGCATAATAATGAAATGAAACAAGCAGGGTGCAGGTTTCGAACCCTCAACATTTTAGCCCGAAGTCCAGCACGCTATCGACTGTGCCCAAATGTAGTAATTGGGGTTGGGGCGGATTGTGGCTAAAAACACTTTATCAATTGGAATCTTTAAAAAGTGGAAAAAAAAATTCACAAGCGTAGCAGGCTGTGAATTTTGCTAACAACGTTTCTAGAATGGGTTATTAGCTGAACAATAGACTATTCATGTAATGATTGTCGTCGGGAGAAGGAGAAGAGGACCAAGTGGCGTGGTAGTGTCCATATTACTTTTAATAAATATGAAACACTTGAACAAAACAACAAAACGACAAACGAACAGTTCAGCAAGGTGCAATACACAAAACAGAAAACAACTACCCACAAACACAGGTGGGAACAGGCTACCTAAGTATGGTTCTCAATCAGAGACAACGATTGACAGCTGCCTCTGATTGGGAACCATACCAGGCCAAACACATAGAAATACAAAACATAGAACAAAACATAGAATGCCCACCCCAACTCACGCCCTGACCAAACCAAAATAGAGACATAAACAAGGAACTAAGGTCAGGGTGTGACAATTCAACCTTTACTAAAGAATTGTCTAAAAGCCGAGCTAGGTGTGAAACCCCCCTCCTCCCCAACTTGAGCTAGGTGTGAACCCCCCCAACTTGCAACAAATAATTTGTACAGTGCCTTGCGAAAGTATTCATCCGCCTTGGCATTTTTCCTATTTTGTTTTCTCACAACCTGGAATTAAAATTGATTTTTGGGGGGTTTGTATCATTTGATTTACACAACATCTCTACCACTTTGAAGATGCAAAATAGTTTGCATCTTCAAAGTTTCTTCAAACCAAGCTGCTTGCCTATTGCAGATTCAGTCTTCCCAGCCTGGTGCAGGTCTACAATTTTGTTTCTGTTGTACTTTGACAGCTCTTTGGTCTTGGCCATAGTGGAGTTTGGAGTGTGACTGTTTGAGGTTGTGGACAGGTGTCTTTTATAATGATAACAAGTTCATACAGGTGCCATTAATACAGGTAACAAATGGAGGACAGAGGAGCCTCTTAAAGAAGAAGTTACAGGTCTGTGAGAGCCAGAAATCTTGCTTGTTTGTAGTTGACCAAATACTTATTTTCCACCATAATTTGCAAATAAATTCATAAAAAATCCTACAATGGGATTTTCTGGAATTTTTTTCCTCATTTTGTCTGCCATAGTTGAAGTGTACCTATGATGAAAATTACAGGCCTCTCTCATCTTTTTAAGTGGGAGAACTTGCACAATTGGTGGCTGACTAAATACTTTTTTGCCCCACTGTATATATATATTGGTCATGGCTCCCGAGTGGCGCAGCGGTCTAAGGCACTGCATTTTGGTGCAAGAGACTTTACTACAGTCCCTGGTTCGAATACAGGCTGTATCGCATCCGACCGTGATTTGGCCGGGGTAGGCAGTCATTGTAAATAAGAATTTGTTCCTACCTGACTTGCCTAGTTCAATTTAAAAAAATAACTGGTGGCAACCGCAGCACAATCAATAGGAGGTGAACAGTGACTGATGCTATAAATACAGCTAACTTGTTATGCAAGTGTTGCACACCAACAGATGTAGAAAAACTACACCAGTCGAGTAATTAATTTCAACAATAATCTTCATTTTAATTTGACTTTACAAACAAGAAGAGGGCTTAATTGGAGTCTATTTCTTCGGAGCCTAGACCTATATAAAATAACCTAACTGGCTGAGGTAGGCTATGAGGCTTAACAACCTAATAGAAGTAGGATTTTTTTATTAGACCTACTTACAATAGCAACTGGTCAAAAATGTTGCATCCTACATAAAACAATAATTTAAATTTAAAAAGTCTGGAAGTTCGAAATAAAACAATGTAATAATGAAAAGCGCACATTTGTAAATCCCAAACTCTTAAAGTAATTGGAAAGGTAGATACAAATTATTTGTGACATTGTGGTTACAATAAAGAATGTAAACAAGATGTAAACAAGATGCTGTATTTTTATTTACAGTAGTGATGGACAACTGGACGCATTTTGAAAACAGGTTGTTTTTCACAACTGTTGCAGGTGTAGCCCATCATGCAAACGTTTCCTATTAGCAGGACAATATACTTTTTATAGCCCGGCTACTGTTGTGAAAATCCCTCAACTTGCAATGTACTCGAAGTACTCTAAAGTGTTACATTTCCAACTCAAAACAACAGTACAGTATTTCTTCATCAACATCTTTATGCTTTGGTTAATAAAATAACAAGAAAAATACATTCAAATGCAGATGTTAATTTAAATTACATTTTAGTCGCACTTCCACCCAGCTCCACGGCCACGGTAAAACCTTGCTGAGATGATCAATGTATTTGTTGCATTGTTGTATCGTCAATTTCTCTAGCCAAAACATCTTGATGGCCTTGACCAGCTCATCTTTGCTTGTCGGCTTGGCATAGTTAAGGATAAATGTTTTCAGTTGATGCCAAACAAGTTCGATTTGGCTTAAATCAGGAGACCTACATGTAGAATTGAAAAAAATATTTGTAGATATACTTAGATATACATGTGTGTGTTGTAGGTCTTTTATTTATTCATTTTTATTTTACCTTTATTTTACTACATGAAGGTCTAGTTACTCTGCTGGCGTCTTGACCCAGTTTATGCCCTCATTTGCAATGCAAACACAGGCGGAAGGGTGTTTTGGGTCATTGTCTGCATTTGTAGAAGACAAAAAGACATTTAGCCTAACAGCCAACATTAGGTACAATAATAGAAATATACATGTAAATAGGCCTAAACATAACAAAATATTGCTATAATCCTACCTTGAAAGAAACAATGTGGTCCCAGAAACACCTCTCTGACATAGGGTCAAGCATATCGCTTGATGATTTCTTCCCCAAAGAAATCTCGAGCCATGATACCTGAAAAAGGAGGCAAGAGTGAATTATTGTGGAACACATAACAGTCCGTGAGGTGTCGGCTACAATATTTTATATACCTTTTGCTTTGTAAATAGACAAACTTACCAACAAAAATCAAATATGGGCCCTGTCCCTGGCGAGAAATTGCCCCCCACACATGGAGTTTGAGCGGATGCTTGGGACTCTGCTTGCTTGATCTTCCTTTTTTCCTGTAGCAATTTTGAGCAAATTGCTCAAGGGCCACGGTTGATTAGTCTGTGAAGATGACGTCATTAAATGTCTCGCCAGCTTTGATCCATGCTTGGGCCTGCAGGGTCGAAACTACAGAGCACTATGGCTATTAGCAGGGCTATATTTTGGCATTTAGAAATGTTATTTTGACCTTTATTCAGATTACAATCACTCGCTGTCATTTTTTTTTTTTTATCTCCAAATTATCGTTATATATAGCCTTCCCGCTGTGGACGTCTATTTCAGCACCGTTTCGCGCTGCTCTGAGACAAGCATGGAGAAACATAAAATGTTCAATTATATTCCATGATATTCTTAAGATATATGTGTTGACTGAATATAATATAAGCAAGTGATGTCTGCAAAATAATCAAGTTAGGTTTCTCCAGAAATAAATAATTCTAAATAACAAACTGGCTTTATTTACA
Source organism: Salvelinus alpinus (assembly GCF_045679555.1). Taxonomy (NCBI): domain Eukaryota; kingdom Metazoa; phylum Chordata; class Actinopteri; order Salmoniformes; family Salmonidae; genus Salvelinus; species Salvelinus alpinus. The sequence goes on from NC_092091.1 coordinate 50,259,351, forward strand.
AATGAGTGAGAACGTCTCACCCCATGTTGAAGAATTGCCTTTTTCTCACTCTAGGTTAAATGAAAACGAAATGTCCAAAATATTGTTACTTTTTAAACAAAGTGATTATTATTATTATTGTTATTATTAATTTATTTACAATGATATAAAAGCTCCTTAGATATTCTCAGATATTCTCACAGATTCTTGTGGAAAATGCCCCTTAGATATTAATTTAGAATCCTCCAATCCTCTAAACGTAATTATTGGCGGCTTTATTTACAAATTAGTGAGAATGTCTCACCCCATGTTCAAGAATTGCCTTTTTCTCGCTCACTCTAGGTTAAATGAAAACAAAATCTCCAAAATATCGTTACTTTTTAAACAAAGTTATTATTATTATTAATTAATTTAGAATGATATAAAAGCCCCTTAAATATTCTCAGATATTCTCACAAATCCTAACGGAAAATGCCCCTTAAATATTAATTTAGAATCCTCCAATCTTCTAATTATATTTACTGGCGGAGAGTCTATTCATTGAAAAAAGTATTTTTAGATATACTGTAGGCCTACAATAGGCGAAATGAGTCTCACTAGTGTTGAGTAATGTGCTGTTAAAAGTGGTGTAGGTCTTATTTATTTAAAAAGCATATGGAAGTTAGAAGCAATAGGATTTGAAGCAACAAGATTTTTGAAGCAATAAGATTTCAGTATCATTTCGCACTGCTCTGAGACAAGCATGGGTACTGGTCTTGATAAATCAATGAGATTTTTATTTTCACTGAATCTCCGTTTGGGTATTGGTTAGACTACAATTAGAAAATTAGAGTGCAGAAATGTTATGCTCTTAGTGTAACCTTTATTTAACTAGGCAAGTCAGTTAAGAACAAATTCTTATTTACAAGGACGGCCTACGCGTCGGGGAATTGAACCCCGTTGTACAGCTCCATATTTTCCATTCCATCCTAACGGAAACACAGAGGGTTTTTCATTTTTCTTGGAATAGAAACACCATAGTATTAATAAAATGAATTAAGCAAGTACAGGTCAAAATTTTGGACACACCTACTCATTCCAGGATTTGTCTTTATTTGTACTATTTTCTACATGAGTAGAATAATAGTGAAGACATCACAACTATGAAATAACACATATGTAATCCGTTAAGAACAAATTCTTATTTACAAGGTCAGCCTACTCCTTCCTCCCCGTTGGGGAATTGAACCGCGGTCTCCCGCGTGCACGCATTCTCTAGTACAGACATGGCCAGCTCTCCCTTATGTAAGGAATTACGCACTTTCCCATGTTTACTACAGTATGTATTGTAGGCTATGTTTACTTGTCAGACTGCACGGGAGCCTAATAAACAAATGCAGGTGGCTTATATCTTCAAAATGCTTTAAATGCCTTATTAACCAAATGTAAAAGCATATACTGTACGGTACTGTATTTATTCATCAGCATCTTTATGCATTCGTTAATAAAATAATGATAAAAATAGTCTTTCAAAATGCAGATGTTGATTTAGTTATGGATCCATAACGAATTACTGTGGGAATAAATATCATGGATTTACAGAAATATTGAAACAAAGTTGTCTAATAAAGGCAAACAATTTAGAATCCTCTTATGCTGTAACCTATTCCCAACCGTCACGCTGTACAGCGCCATAACCCTGAGAGTTTCGTTTTTCTCGGAATAGAAACGCCATAAAATTAGATAAAATGTATTAAGCCAAATTTATTACAATCAATCCCATGTACTATGTTATTACAAAAAAGGTTTTAAATTCTCTAATAATGCCAATATGGGAGACTATCAAATGCTTCTCAAAGATGCCCTCTGGTGGTCAAACTAGCACTAACTTCAATTAACGTAAAAAATGGCTGACAATTAAATAACGTGCCATAGAATGCTGCAGCAGCCCGCAAGGTGTGCTGCAGTATGACGCAACTTTTAAAGGAGGAACCACTGTAGGTGGATCGTTTGTCCAGATCTGCATGAATAATTGCATTACTGTTTTCAAGTGAGTACAATATTCTACTCTAGGCTGCAGTGAAAACGTAATTTGAATAACGATTTTTTTCTTGAGCGGATGGTTGGGGGCCGGAACATAATTACAATTTATTTGTAGTTTGGAAATTGACCGCAAGAAGCTCGAACAAATACAATATTTGATTAAAACATAATAATTTCAAACGTTTCTTACATTTGTATACGATCACATGTAAAGAGATCACTCTCTATTATTGGTGGAAATACTTGGGAACATATTTCCTAAATTAAAATGCCTTGGAGCTGATTTCCTGGTGTTTAATGAAAATGTAAAATATATTTTTGGGGGGCTCTGAAAACATGGGCGGCCAAATATAACCACTCGCGGGGCGAATTCGGCCCACTTGCTGCCAGTTGGGGAACCCTGGTCTATTTCATTGGGGTGTTGAAAATGAAAACGCAAACCATGATATTGAACAGTGGAGGCTGCTGAGGGGAGGACGGCTCATAATAATGGCTGGAATGGAGTTAATGTGTTTGATACCATTCCATCGATTCCACTCCAGCCATTACCATGAGCCTGTCTTCCCAAATTAAGGTGCCACCAACCTCCTGTGATATTGAATCGCCGGATGTCGGTATGCTTTGATTATTGGTTGTATGGTGCATTGGCACAGAAACCTGTCCGTGGAAAATTCGTTGCATATATATCATATATAATAAAAAATGTAACATCAAAATGTTGAAAATCTTATTTCCCCGTAGCTGATCATTGTCGGGAGCTGACTCTTATCATAGTGTAATGAAAAGGCCAGGAAGAGTGAGCTAGGCCATGGTGTTCTGCGATCCCTCAACCTTCTGGGCCGTAGCCCTGCGTGTCATCGACTGTGCCACAAAAAAATGTGGCACAGTCAATGTGTAAAAAAAGTGGAAAATTCGATATCCACGTTTATAAACACAGGGTCGCTACAGTTATTATTTGTGGATGTAAACATTTTGAGTTAACCCTTTTGTTGTCTTAAGGGTAAAAAATTACCCGCCACTATGTTTAACAGCAGAGAAAACCCCCTAAATTATATTTTTTCAACTTGAAATTTGATGACTTTTCCTAGTGACCCCAATATTACAAAAAATTAAACATAGCCTTTGTTCATATTTCTATGAAAGCTGTACACGACCAGGGTACGAAGATTGTCTTAGGGTCATTTTTGACCCAGCAGTTATAAAATCATTTACACATCACAAAGACACACACACACACAATGAGAAATTTAGATTATGTGTGCTACTGATTGAACTCAGCCAGCAGCTCCTAAAGAGGAAGATCACCATGGTTGGCAGAGTTAGAAAATAACAGACTGAGCTCCCCCCACCCTGCATTCCTCGCAACAAGGGGGAGAGAGGCCTTCTCATCAAAGTTTGTCTTCACCCCCACCACCACTCTAGTTTCTTACCTCCCAAAAAGGAACAAGAATGTGGTCCTCCTGAGCACACTGCACAAAACGGCAGAGATCAGTGATCATGAGGAGAGGAAGCCAGCCATCATTCTGGACTACAACCACAACAAAGGGGACGTGAACAACATGGACAAGGTGATTGGAACTTACAGCTGCAGGTGGATGACTGCCCGCTGGCCCCTGGTCATCTTCCATAACATCATTGATGTGTCCTCATACAATTCCTTCGTGATATGGAACAAGATCAACCCTACCTGGATGCCTGATAAGCGGATCAAGAGGTGGGTGTTCCTGGAGCAGCTGGGAAAGGCACTTGTAATCGAAGAAGAGAGCGCCTCTGCCTCACAGCAGCCTTTGCAGCGGCACTTGTGAAAGCTGTTCAGGGGGCTGAATCTTGTCCTGATCCACCTGAGGCTGCAGCTGGGGCACGCAAGAGGAGGAGATGCCAATTCTGCCTATCAAAGGACTGTAAAACAAATACTATGTGCTGCACGTGTGAGAAATACATCTGCAAAGTCCATGCACACACTTGCATACTGTGTGCTAATTAGAGTTGATTGATTTATGTTCTTCAAGTGTTTGTTTAGTATCTATTATCTTATTTTATTATTATTTATTGTTGTTGTTTATACACCATGTGGGTGGGGGCAATGGTTCAAAAAGGGGAGAAGACTGGTATTTTGTAGTTTAATTCCCAATTGTACAGTATATAAGAATATATCACTATGTTGCCAAAAAAGTTCAAGACTGTTATTGTTTCCCTTCAATAAAATGCATTCAAAACATTCTGCAAATTTCTGCTACTTTCTTAGGCTATACAAGTGCTAGCTCTTGCTAAAAAAATTATGATTACACCTATGCTGTACCTTCAGCAATAATAATAATAAAAATAGTAAACCTCTACTTTAGTAATAAAAACAATTATGACAGGTGTGTTGTAATAAAAACGAGTGGTGTCCACTGATTAAATGCAGTCTTTCTGCATTGTGTAGAGGGAAAACCCAGATATTCACAAAGTTTGTGATGAATGACAGGTTGTTGTGACAGCTGTTTTATTGTAGTTTTTTTTTGAAGGCAGGTAATTTTTTACACTTGGAACAAGGGGAGTATACAGAATGTTAAGACTACACAAGGGTTAATTCTATGAGGGACAGGGTATGCTCAAGTACATTTTGAACTGTCCCTAACAACATTGGTTGAATGTCATATCTAACCAATAGGTGATACAGGCCATTTAAAGGGCTAGGTGTCCCGCTGAAACTGGAGGGCACGCAATTCAAATAAATAATGATAAAGATTATGGATATTTAACATTTAGGTACATACAAGTGTCTGATATCGGTTGAAAGCTTAACTTCTTGTTAATCTTACAGCACTGTCCGATTTACAGTAGCTATTACAGCAAAAGCATGCCATGCGATTGTTTGAGGACGGCGGCCCACATCAAAATATTTTTCCACTGGCACAGGTTTCATAAATTCACAAATAGCAATTAAATATTCACTTACTTTTTGAAAATCTTCCTCTGATTTGTCATCCAAAGGGTCCCAGCTCTAACATGTAGTGTTGTTTTGTTAGATAAAATCCTTATTATCCCAAAAAGTCAATTTAGTTGGCGCCGTCGATTTGAGTAATCCACTCATTCAACAGGCAGAGAAAGGAATCCAAAAATCTACCCCTAAACTTTGTTTCAACAAGTCAAAATACGTTTCTATTTACTCCTCAGATACCCTAAAATGTAATCAAACTATAATATTTCTTACGGAAAGAAGTATGTTCAATAGGAAACCGATTTTAGCAGGTGCGTCTTGTCTTCATGGCACGCCCAAATATGAATTTCCAAGACTGTGTCCCTGTCCTAAAACTGTCCTAAAAATTTCTTATTTACAATTAATTGTAATTACAAGCCTGAAACCTTGAACATAGACTGCTGACACCCTGTGGAAGCCATAGGAATTGCATCATGGGAGCTAGAATTCAGTATGCCCCTATACTTTTCATTGTAAGAGCATGGTCTTACAAACATTTCCGGTTGGTTTTTCTTTGGATTTTCTCCTACCATATATACTTTTAAAAACTCTTAAAAATAAATATGGATTATTATTATAGAAACTGCTTGAAGTACTGTTTGGCACATGAGACCATATAATTGATATAACCCATATAACCTTGATGCTCCCTCCACCATACTTTATAGTTGGGATGAGGTTTTGATGTTGGTATGCTGTGCCTTTTTTTCTCCACACACTATGTTGTGTGTTCCTTCCAAACAACTCAACTGTAGTTTCATCTGTCCACAGAATATTTTGCCAGTAGCGCTGTGGAACATCCAGGTGCACTTTTGAAAACTTCAGACGTGCAGAAATGTTTTTTTGTTGTTGTTGTTGGGGAAAGCAGTGACTTCTTCTGTGGTGTCCTCCCATTCTTGTTTAGTGTTTTACGTATCGTAGACTCGTCAACAGCGATGTTAGCATGTTACAGAGATTTCTGTAAGTCTTTAGCTGACACTTTAGGATTCTTCTTAACCTCATTGAGCATTCTGCGCTGTGCTCTTGCAGTCATCTTTGCAGGACGGACACTCCTAGGGAGAGTAGCAACAGTGCGGAATTTTCTCCATTTATAGACAAATTGTCTTACTGTGGACTGATGAACCCTTTCCAGCTTTATGCAAGTCAACAACTCTTAATCTTAGGTAATTTTGTCCGAGGCATGGTTCACATCAGGCAATGCTTCTTGTGAATATTATTATTTTTTATATAGGGCAAGGAAGTTCTAACCAACATCTCCAATCTAGTCTCATTGACTGGACTCCAGGTTAGACTGGACTCCTGACTCCAATTAGCTTTTGGAGAAGTCATTAGCCTAGGGGTCATATACTTTTCCCAACCTACACTGTGAATCTTTAAATTATGTTTTCAATATAGACAAGAAAAATACAATGTTTGTGTTATTAGTTTAAGCACACTGTTTGTCTATTGTTGTGACTTGTGTTGAAGATCAGATCACATTTGATGACCGATTTACTTATTTTTATGCAGAAATCCAGGTAATTCCAAAGGGTTTACATACTTTTCTTGCCACTGTATTTCTTCCAACTTTTGAGCTAACGTATGCTTTCATTTCTTTGAATCTGCAAGGATTTGGGCACACAACTGATCATTATGAGTCCAGAGCTACAAATGAACGCCGATATCCAAGAGGAGGTGCATCACCGTATATCGAGCTCAGCAGTGCCCACAATGACATATTGAGGGAGGCCAAATGCTGGCTCACTTATGCTTTCATGATGCCCTCTGAGAACTTCACCATTCTCAACGGTTTCATTCAGCACTTTGGTCAGAGGGAATTTGACAAGCTTTCCCTTCAAACCAAGTGGAATGTTTCCATTGAGGAGTTCTTTAAAGATGGTTGTCCTGGTGTGATCATCCAGGGGTCTTCTAGAGGTGTCAGAGCTTCTGTGTTAGAGTTGGAAGCCATTTTCTGCAAACTCCAAGAGGATTTTGCAAAAAAAGAGGAGAGTGACATGGGCCTCAAATCGTCCAACAATTTCTCAAGGAAGCCTGTAGAGAACAATAGCTCAGACGATTTTTCCGGGCTTGAAATTGTCAGGGTCTGTGTTAACAAAATAAACTACAGATTTAACATTAAAGGTGCAATCTGTGATATTTACTGCATGATGACTGATCAAATATGGCTGAATCTTATGTTACAGGTTGAGAAGGTGGAGAATAGCACTCTGAAGCATCTCTTTGAGCTAAAGAAGAGACCATTGCAGTCTGCTTCTTCACAACGAATGTACCAGCGCCTGCCAGCGCAATACTGTGACCTGGTCAGCCGAGTGGGCTTCAAGAGGGAGTTTGCACCACCTGACGGTAAGAGAAGCCACCTATAGTCTAGAAATTGAATTACATTTTCTAATCACAAGGCTTTTTGAGGCAAATGCCTGTAGCTACTTTGCAGCTAAAACATAACTCAACCTTATCACACAATGTTTTTGTTTCAATTGAGTGTTTTCTCTCTTACATTTTGTAATGTGTTACTTTCATCCACAGAGCAAAATCATGGAGAGGGGATCTACTTCAGTAGCAGCGTGCATGGGACAGAGAAGCTGTGGATGGGCTTGGCTGATGAGTACCTGTACTTCGTTGCAGCGCAGGTGCTGACAGGGAAGTCTACTATTGGCACACCAGGTCTTATTGTGCCACCGGAGACCCCTGGTGGAGACCCCCTAACCCTGTATGACAGCGTGGAAGGGGGCGTAGACACCTGTGTCATTTTCAATGGTCACCAAGCCCTACCTGAATATCTGATCATCTGCACAAACAAAAACTTCAACCCATAAGTTCTGATAACGATGAAGTCCTATGAAATATAGATCTTCATTTCGTTCAGTGATTGTCTACTCTATAGTCTATGCAGGAAAACTGGATTTGATACACCAATATAGGAAATTCTGACAATTGCATCACATGTGTATTGTTTTTTGATTTGCCATGGTTTAGTTTAATTATCTGCCTCCGTATTAGCACTACGGCTTCAGTTTACAGCCAACTACATTTTATTGCAGTGGGTTTGCATGTATACTGAACAAAAATATAAACGCAACAATTTCAAAGATTTGACTGAGTTACAGTTCATATAAGGAAATCAGTCATTTGAAATAAATAAATTAGGTCTGAATCATCTACAGATTTCACATGACTGAGAATACAGATATGCATCTGTTGGTCACAGATACCTTAAAGTATGGGGATGGATCCGAAATCCAGTCAGTATCTGCTGTGACCACAATCTGCCTCCAGCAGCGCGACACATCTCCTTTGCATAGAGTTGATTGTGGAATGTTGTCCCACTCCTCTTCAATGACATGTTCCCCCACCCAACAACTAGCAACCGCAAACTATGTGATACAGGTTGGAAAGTCAACACACTTTCTGTACAGATGAAGCCAATGCTTCCATGCAAAAGAGGTTTTGACATTTAAATCCAGTCAATGTATATACAGTGCATTCGGAAAGTATTCAGACCCCTTGACTTTTCCCACATTTTGTTACATTACAGCCTTATTCTAAAATTGATTGAATTGTTTTTCTCATCAATCTACACACAATACCCCATAATGACCTGAAGTATAACATTTACATAAGTATTCAGACCCTTAACTTTGTTGAAGCACCTTATGGCAGCAATTTACAGCCTCGAGTCTTCTTGGGTATAACGCTTCAAGCTTAGCCAAGTTGTATTTGGGGAGTTTCTCCCATTCTTCTCTGCAGATCATCAAGCTCTGTCAGGTTAGATAGTAAAATAGCTGTGCAACGATGCTCCCTGTCTCGCCAGAGATGTTTGATCTGGTTCAAGTCTGGGCTCTGGCTGGGCTACTCAAGGAAATTCAGAAACTTATCCCGAATCCACTCATGCGTTGTCTTGGCGATGTGCTTAGTCCGAGGTCCTGAGAGCTCTGGAGCAGGTTTTCATCAAGGATCTCTCTCTACTTTGCTCCGTTCATCCTGACTAGTCTCCCAGTCCCCGCCGCTGAAAAACATCCCCACAGCATGATGCTGACACCACCATGTTTGGTTCCAGGTTTCCTCCAGACGTGATGCTTGGCATTCAGGCCAAAGAGTTCAGTCTTGGCTTCATCAGACCAGAGAATCTTGTTTCTCATGGTCTGAGAGTCTGTAGGTACCTTTTGGTAAACTCCAAGCGGTCTGTCATGTGCCTTTTACTGAGGAGTGGCTTCCGTCTGGCCAGTATACCATAAAGGCCTGATTGGTGGAGTGCTGCAAATATGGTTGTCCTTCTGGAAGGTTCTCCCATCTACACAGAGGAGCTCTGTCAGAGTGACCATCGGGTTGTTGGTAACCTCCCTGACCAAGGCCCTTCTCCCCCGATTGCTCAGTTTGGCTGGGCGGCCAGCTCTCGGAAGAGTCTTGGTGGTTCCAAACTTCTTCCATTTTAGAATGATGGAGGCCACTGTGATCTTGAAACGTCAATGCTGCAGAAATGTTTTGGTACCCTTCCCCAGACCTGTGCCTCGACACAATCCTGTCTCGGAGCTCTACGGACAGTTCCTTCAACCTCATGGCTTGGTTTTTGCTCTGACATACACTGTCAACTGCGAGACCTTATATAGGCCGGTGTCATGTCCAATAAATTGAATTTACCACAAGTGGACTCCAAGTTGTAGAAACATCTCAAGGATGAATCAATGGAAACAACTGGATGCACCTGAGCTAAATTTTTTGTCTCATAGCAAAAGGTCTGAATACTTAGTCCCAGTCAAAAGTTTGGACACACCTACTCATTCAAGGGTTTTTCTTTAGTTTGGAAAAGCATTTCAATTAACAGGTGTGCCTTAAGTTAATTTGTGGAATTTACTTCCTTCTTAATGCATTTCAGACAATCAGTTTTGTTGTGACAAGGTAGCGGTGGTATACAGAAGACAGCCCTATTTGGTAAAAGAACAAGTCCATATAATGGCTTAGGAAGTGGGCACACCACCCACCGCTTCCGAGGATATTACTCGCTAATGTTCAGTCCCTGGATAACAAAGTTGACGAGATCAGGGCAAGGGTTTCTTTCCAGAAAGACATCAGGGATTGTAACATACTGTTTCCCGGAAACATGGCTCGCTCGGGATATACTGTCGGAGTCGATCCAGCCATCTGGATTCTCAGTTTATCGCACCAACAGGAATAAACATCTCTCCAGGAAGAAGGGCAGGGGTGTATGTTTTCACGATTTAACGACACATGGTGTAATTGTAATAACATACAGGAACTCAAGTCCTTTTGTTCACCCAACCTAGAATACCTCACAATCAAATGCCAACCGTAATTCTCTTGGGAGATAATATCTTTGGTTATAGTCACAGCCGTGTATATCCCCCCTCAAGCTTATACCACGACGGCCCTCAAGGAACTTCACCGGACTTTATGCAAACTGGAAACCATATATCCTGAGGCTGCATTTATTGTAGCTGGGGATTTTAACAAAGCAAAATTGAGGAAAAGGCTACCTAAATTCTATCAGCATATTGACTATAGTACTCGCGCAGAAAAAACACTCGACCATTGCTACTCCAACTTCCGGGATGCTTACAAGGCCCTCCCCCGCCCTCCTTTTGGCAAATCTGACCATGATTCCATTTTGATCCTCCCTTCCTATAGGCAGAAACTCCAACACAAAGTACCTGTGCTAAGGACTATACAACACTGGTCTGACCAATCGGAATCCACGCTTCAAGATGGTTTTGATCACTCGGACTGGGAAATGTTACGGGTAGCTTCCGGGAATAATATTGACGTATACACTGAGACGGTTACTGATTTCATCAAGAAGTGTATCGGAGATGTTGTACCCACAGTGACTATTAACCTACCCTAACCAGAAACCGTGGATAGATGGCAGCATTCGTGCAAAACTGAAAGTGCGAGCCACCACATTTAACTAGGTCAAGGTTACTGGGAATATGGCAGAATACAAACGGAGTAGTCATTCCCTCCGCAAGGCAATCAAACAGGTAAAACGTCAGTATAGAGACAAAGTGGAGTCGCAATTCAACGGCTCAGACACGAGATGTACGTGGCAGGTTTTACAGACAATCACAGACTACAAAAGGAAAACCAGCCATGTCGCGGACACCGTCTTGCTTCCGGACAAGCCAGATGCAGCCAGCTACCAAGGACTGTGGGCTCTCCTTCTCCGTGGCCGACGTGAGTAAGACATTTAAGCGTGTTAACCCTCGCAAGGCTGCCGACCCAGACGGCATCCCTAGCCACATCCTCAGCATGCACAGGCTGGCTGGTGTGTTTACGGATATATTCAATCTCTCCCTATCCTAGTTTGTTGTCCCCACATGCTTCAAGATGGCCACCATTGTTCCAATACCCAAGAATGCAAAGGTAACTGAACGAAAAGACTATCGCCCCGTAGCACTCACTTCTGTCACCATGAAGTGCTTTGAGAGACTAGTCAAGGATAATTTCACCTCTACCTTACCTGACACCCTAGATCCACTTCAATTTGCTTACCGTCCCAATAGGTCCACAGACGACGCAATCGCCATCACACTGCCCTATCCCATCTGGACAAAAGGAATACCTATGTAAGAATGCTGTTCATTGACTATAGCTCAGCATTCAACACCATATTACCCTCCAAGCTCATCATTAAGCTCGAGGCCCTGGGTCTGAACACCGCCCTGTGCAATTGGGTCCTGGACTTCCTGATGGGCCGCCCCCAGGTGGTGAAGGTTGGAAACAGCATTTCCACTTTGCTGATCCTCAACATTGGGGCCCAACAAGGGTGCGTGCTCAGCCCCCTCCAGTACTCCCTGTTCACACATGACTGCGTGGCCATGCACGCCTCCAACTCAATCATCAAGTTTCAGATCACACAACAGTAATAGGCTTGATTACCAACAACAACGAGACAGCCTACAGGGAGCAGGTGAGAGCTCTACGAGTGTGGTGCCTGGAAAACAACCGCTCACTCAAGTCAACAAAACAAAGGAGATGATCGTGGACTACAGGAAACAGCAGAATGTGCACCCTCTATCCACATTGATGGGACAGCAGTGGAGGTGGAAAGTTTTAAGTTCCTCGGCGTACACATCACAGACAAACTGAAATGGTCCTCCCACTGTGGTGGAAATTCTACCTTTAACCAATAATGAGGCAAAATCAATCAAGGTATTTACTTTTATTAAACGTATTATAATGAGGCTGGTCCCACCCACACAGGTGAGTTGCAGTGAGAGCCTCCTGTACACAGAGTACAGGATCATTTATATAGTCAAGCATTTATATAGTCAAGTGACCCTATGTATGTGTGTGGGGGGGGACAACTGGGTGAAAAGGTTGCCTCAGTCTGTCACAACTGAGTGAGGACAATAGGCGCCAGAATGACATGAAGTCACTCCAGACATACTTCCTCTAATAATAGCTCAAGGGTTCCCCCAAGTTTGGCATGCAAGTGCCTTTGACTGTTGGCCCAGATGGTTGTACTGGACCCACACACACACACAACATGAATCTTTCGCCCAGAAACAGGCTCCAAACAGAACAATAGTTTCATCATTGGTGTGCAGGATATAACATTTACTCTGTCTACAGTTATCTTAAGAGGAACCAGTCAGTTGATTATCAAGTTCTTGGCTGAGTGCCCAGACATCATGGGGTCATTCTACACACACACAAACAGTTAGAACAGGCCTCTTAATAATGCGCAAAGGTACATGAAAGTTCACATGTTCAAGAAGGCATTTTGATTAATATTTTTTTTATTATTGTTTACGATGAAACGGCTCTCCTGTGAAGAAGTGATATCCGACGTAGGCCTAGTTTCCAGAATCAGGTCACATGTTTATTTTTTTACTAAATTTAACCTTTATTTAACTAAGCAAGTCAGTTAAGAAGAAATTCTTATTTACAATGATGGCATACTGGGGAACAGTGGTTTAACTGCCTTGTTCAGGGGCAGAACGACAGATTTATTTACCTTGTCAGATCAGGGATTCGATCCAGCAACCTTTCGGTTACTGGCCCAAGCTTGTGTAACAAGCCATCATATCTTGTCAGTCCACTAGGAACTTTTGTCTCATATATGTGTATTCTGGGTTTATAATTAAATCAATTTGTGTACTGAATAAACAGAAAAGGCTGGGGTTCTTGCGGATTCAAGAAGTCTGCGACGTTCAGAATGAGACTGATATGAGGTAATGATTTAATAGATGACTTATCGATTTATACATATATATATCTATCGATGAGTTGAATTTGGGTGATGGTAACTCTATAAACAACTTCTTCCATGATGCCCACAATTCCTAATGAGTTAATTGTTACATGATTAATTTAATCTGTTAACAATTAAACATAGTGTTTCGATAAATAAGTCATAACATTAACGAAGGTCACGTCACAACATATTGGAGCCCCTGTGCGAGGAATGTAAGACAGAATTTGGCCTTACTGTTGAATTCAGTCTATATAATTTGTGTAGCAGATTACGTTATACACCATTAGAGCCGTAGCAAGATTTGTTGTTGGTGGTGTGTGTGTATTCATTTGAGCAAGATACTAGAGGTTGCCTACGGTGTTGTTTATCTGACGAAGTCGGCGTGTAAGATGAATTACTGAATGTCTACGAGCCATGACATGGGGGCCGGTCGATTTAGGAATTCTGAGAAATTGACTCGTTGGCCATAACGTAGGACTATTTCTGTCTCTCGCATTTCATGAGTAGACTCGGTCATTATTAATTTATAGAGTGAGGACATATGGGCCGGCCGATTTATAGAAATTTGAGTAGATATATTCGCTTGATCGAGGTGCAGTTATCTCTCGCGTTTCAGTAGCGTGAGTAGGTCACTGTGTATTTCTTTGTTACCGCGTTTTCCGGTAAAACATTGCTAGCGAAGGAAAGGCTGATGGGATTTGAACGTGAGACGTCATTAGTAAACCCGTTGCCGTATTATAGGGGACCATGTTGTGCTTGGAAGTGAGATTCCTGTACAAGTAAGGCTAGCTGTACATTAGATGCTAAGCTAACAAAGGGAGAGCAGCCATTTTTTTCCTTTGTTTAAAGTGGAATCCTGTTTTGATTTTAGCTTTCTGGGATCAATGACCCCTGGTTGTGAAGAATGCCAGTATAAAAATAAAAAAATATTGGGAAGAACGTGTTCTTACATCTGTTACAACGGGTTACACTTGATAATATCCAGCCACTCTCAACTGATTGGATATCATTGTCTCATTCAATTTAACAAGGAAGTTAATTTGCCAAACAAACCTTTTCAGGTTGATCATTTGGATAAGGTCCAAATTGATTTGTTCCAATCCATGAGACATTTTAAACTTTTCCACTTTAACCTAGATACAGCAACACTTTCAGGTTAATTCAAGTTGAATTCCCAGATAGGCTATACAGAGATTAATCAATTAAATTGCTTTTGCAAATTCATTCACGTCCAACTCCCACATTACTGATCCAGTATTGATGGTTCATTAACGTCTGTAAATAGATGAAAATCATTTTTGCAGCTTCCAATGACTCAAAACACAAGCTATCAGAGGGGGTGGTCCCCAGTCCCCCGCTAATTAGTGAACCCTCACCCATTAAAGGATTGATCGTTGACCCCAGCAGTGATACAAACCCTAACTTTGCCATTAGCGGAAAAAACTGAAATTGCGACAAACGCGCTCCAAAATCAAGCAACGGGCGCAGGCCTTAATGTTCTCTCCAGTTTAGCCCTGATGTATGGCCATCAGAGATTGGCATCGGTCCTGTACCGCAGTGCACAGTAGAAGCATGAGCAAGAAACGGTTGATATGAAGGGACAGGTGGAGAGAACCAGGAAACGAATGACAAAAGCAGAAGAGGAAAACATTCTGCTAGTCGAGGAACTGTGTTTTGAAAACTGAACAATTAAATGACGATGAACGAGCACAAACTCTTCAACAAAATAGTTTTCTACAGGAACAACTCGATTTAGCCAAAACTAAATACGATGAAGTCCATGCCAAACTAGATAAATCTGACGAGTTATCTACAAACAGGAGCGCACAACTTGATAACATGCATGCAGTTTTGATGAATGTTACTCAAAGCAATAATGTTCTAGTCCAAATGCTGCAGACCAAAGACGATCAGTCAATTAACACAATGACCAAGTTAGATGACAAAATCAGCGGAACTCATTGAAGTCGCTGACCAAAGGAATTATGAGAACTCAGGTGATGAAGATGGAAATATTGATTTTTAAGCAAGGGGAGGAAATCTTATCTCTGAATCTCTCGTGCCGCACTCAAGACCTCTATCTGCAAACCATGACCTGGCGGCAGGTAGCCTAGTGGTTAGAGTGTTGGACTAGTAACCGAAAAGTTGCAAGATCGAATCCCCGAGCTGACAAGGTAAAAATATGTTGTTCTGCCCCTGAACAAGGCAGTTAACCCACGGTTCCTAGGCTGTTAATGAAAATTAGAATTTGTTCTTAACTGACTTGCCTAGTTAAAAAAAGGTCAAATTAAATAAAAAATGACAACTATGAGGCTGATCATAGCAAGTGCGACACTCACGTGTCTAAAATAAGTGCTCTACGCACCCAAGTGGTCTCTGCTATGCAGCAGAATACCATCTGGAGGAATTACAGAACAGATGCATGACTACCCAACCAAGGAACCTAGCTCACAACCGGAGCCCGGTACACAAAGGAGTGAAGACGATAGAAGGTTTCAGACTTTGCCCCTCTCAAGTGTCCCTTAGTCTTCTCCTCTTAGCCATTCGGCATAGAATAATATTGCGCCGCCAACGCTTGGCTTCTCCTCTTGGCCTTTTCGGCCCACAATTCCCCACAGGATGAAGAGCCAACCCTCTTACTTGGCACGGAATGCCTTGACAAACTCATCAAAAACTTCTGCACCTTTGACCCCGTTCCAGGTAAGCCAAACGACACTGAGACGTTCTTAGCTGACATAGAGGATGCCTTGGATGGCTACCCGAACGCTTTGTGCCCTGATAGGCTTTACCTGTTGAAGCGAACGTCGAATAGACTTGACAAGGTCCATTCGTCTACAATAGCAACTCGCAAACACGACAGCTCGCTGGCTAACACTGTCAAACAAGCTCGGAATGAACACACAAGCTTCATAGGCTTCGTTCAGCTTACTTTGGCCTACTCACTGAAACAGGAATGGAAGAGCTATTACCATGTTTCTGTTGAACATCTATCCCAACTCCGTTACCTACTTGGGCCCTACATCCCACGTTGGAGGCAGCAAAAGTGTGCAACGCTAAGAACCCTGAGATCTTGGGTTTGAAGATTGAACAGGAGCAATAACTGGAGCATTCACTCCAGTTAGAGGGTGCGTTATCAGGTATTGGAGCATTGAGAGATGACACACAACAACGGTTTCTACCACGATACCAATCCCCACCGCTGTCGAAATGCCTGTAAAGTGCATAGCCAGCGAAACGACTACCACTACAATCAACCTGATCGCTACGTTCCTGCACCCAACCCACACAAAGTGTCAAGGCACAAGGCTAACAAAAGGTTCAATGACAATCAAAACGTAGACAGATGTTCTCTAGAAGTTCTACTACGTGAAGTACTAATGCGAGAAAAAATTGAGAAAGGGGAAAAAGACAAGTCACTATGACTAGACATTGAATTGCTGGACAGGTTCGCCAGAATTAACACACTTAACAAGGATGTAAACAATCAAATTACTCCCACTCTCACTCGAGACCCTATCCAGGGCCTGCTCGATCAAGAAACAAGCCCACAGGCGTTGTCTACAGACTCTGATACAAATGTTGCGTAGAAAAAGGTCAAAAACATCGTAATAGCCAATTCCACTCAAACCCTGATGAGTCGATCTGAGTCAATCTGCAAGCACTGAGGCTGTTTCAGGAAGAAAAGCATCGATAAGCCGAGTGGACTGTTGCTTCCGATGATACATTTTCCGCTTTGAGGAGGACTGAAACCCCTTACAATGACACTACCGGCGTCAGTCCCGCAACTGACCCGATGACTCCCATTGGTGAAACACTGTGCGATATCACAGAAAGATATCGTTGTGTCGGTTCGCAGGTACTGGAACGGTTGCCACACGGACGCTGTAATGACTGGCAGGCCACGACAACCACTGAGTGTTTTGAAGCACAATCACCGGGATATTTGGTTGAAAGGTTACAGCCTAATAACATCTAATAACAACGTGGCTGCTGACAACTCGTACAAAGGGTCAAGCGACATTTTTGTCGGGGGGGGGGGGGGGGGGGGGGGTCCCGAGACACAAAGGGGGGAATACTAGCCCAGATCCATGAGGTGCCCTTCGAGGCCGGTGTGGGGGGGGAGGGGGTCGAGACTATGTGCAACACTGTATGAGGCTGCCCGATCAGGAAACAAATCTAGTTGAAAACTTCCCCACGAGAATAGAGAGGAGTGGACAAGCCCCTCGATGGGGATAACCTTAGAATACATCTGAGATATCACTGAGGTGTACCACACTGGTCGTAAAAGAAGTCCAGTGGAATTTCCACCTCCAAAAACAAATAGTAACAATAATCATTCCTTGCCATGTGTAGTCTCAACTACAATGCAACTAGTAAAATGCTCTAATCATGTGTTTCGGTAAGATAACATTTCAGAATGAATTGGTAGGATAGCTGGTCCCCTTGGGTACCACTACCAATGCCAGCAACAGCCAGTCCAGCCACAATCAGTAAGGTTAGAGACCTAACAATTTGAATTGCCATTGATAACAGCGACAGTGGCGATAGTAGTCACTAAGATTGCAACACGTGGAAGGGAATCTCCAAAACACTCCTGATGGTTAACACACAAGGCACTAATACATAGAACCCTCCATTCAGGAGGAAAGTTATTAGAAGTCATGAACCATGATCACACCGCGTACGACTGGTTCAGTGCTTATAGAGCACTTCCGTCGTGAGGTTAGCTCCTCCATGGATGACATAGCTATGAAATAGCTACATTGACTTGTAGTAAAACCACTACAGGTCCCCTTGGCATATGGCTTGAGGTCGACACCGATTCTTACTGACCTCCAGTCATTGACATGGAAATTATCTGATGACGTCAGACTCATTCTGGACAGGTTGCAGCCTACCAGGATACTTGGCTTTCTTTCCCTTGGTGTGTGCTCTTGTGTACGCATAAATGCACATGTACAACGGAACATTTAATGAGGATTTACGCTAGGATCACTTAAGGGTCCGAGCAAAATACCAGCCTTGGTAAAGTTGAACATTTACCCTGAAGCCTTTGACTCTACAGCTACAGTACTCACCAGTTTCTCCCCAGAGGTCCATAGGTCATCCCTGTAGACTGTCCGAAGCTAGTGCCTTACAGCTGTTGATGTATCATGTAGTCATCAACTTAGGTTAGTGCCCTAAGCTACACACCACTAAGTAGGAATGCCCTAGATATGACATAAGACACAATGCCATCATAGGATCATTTAGCCAAGACTGTGGACATATATAGAATACAGTCCAATTAGATGGTTACGGTGTGGTTACTATATTTTGTATATCTTTTGTTTGTGTTTTTATTCATTTTTGTTTCATTTTATTTGACACTTAGGTAGCCACAAACAAGTTCCCCATACAGTTACCAGTTAGTGCCACAACGTCGCTCATTTGGGGAAGAAATGTAATGATACATTTTGTGAGTGTTGTGCGTTGTTAACATCTGCCTAAGTTACTGCCTAGATCTACCAACCTGGACAACAGGATGACAGGTCCAGAACAGCGATCCACAACCAGGACATCCCATGGCCATTCTTATGGTGGTCTGCAGCTTGCAGAAATCCTACCAGGGTAATCCACCAGAGGGGGACCGCAACGATGATCCACAACCAGGACATCCCGTGGTAATTTTTATCGTGGGTTGCAACTTGCAGAATTCTTTTACGGTCGAACCCACGAGAGGGGGACTGTCATGACTCTCCTGGTCGAGGATCCAAGGCCTCAAGCCTTGGCAAATGGCTGACAGATAGCCAGACCCCCTCTCTCCCACAGGAGAGGAGAGGGGGGGCCGTGACGGTTTTATGACACCTCACGCCAATCGTAAATCGTTTGCAGCAGAGAACCCTCTCTTGCTTTTTAGTATCAAGATTGGAATGACTCTGTTACAGAGACATTTTTCAGCCCAAAAACTCTTAACGTCCAAAGAGTGAATTTTGGAAGAATATTTCTAAGATAGGAATATTAAGAATAGTTAGTGGGGATCTAAAGAATAATCATGTCATATTGTTTTTCATTTTGTGATGTCATTAACCCCTTCCCTCTCCCATTAACATACATTTTATACACACCTGGCCTTGGTACATCAGGTGAGCAGGAGCTCTAATTAAGGTTATACGACATACAATTAGTATGATAACAATGGAAAAAGGTAACCTAGGGTCCATACAAATACTATAGGTTACCACCATCTTCACTGGTCTGACAAAATGCAGGTGGAAAAAAAACTATTAGGAAGAGAATGTGTTTTTACTTTCCTCTTGTCTTAGATCTGCAAAGGTGGAGGGAAGAAATAAGCAGATATTAATAAACAAATGAAACAACTGACTATGAAAACAGTAGAATTTAATAATTCAAGTACAGGAAAGAACATGACAGGTATGTTGTAAAAATTCTACAAAAAATAAAAACTATTGAAAGAGGTGTGTGTGTGTGTGCGTGCATGTATGTGCGTGCGTGTAAAAATACAACAATTTATGTATAGCCTGTAATCTGTAAGAGAACAACAAGAGCATGTCTTTTTGGCACAACTGCAGTCAGACAGAGGGACTACTCATGTGCTGCCATCCTGTTAGAAGGTAACAGATTATTTTATTACAATAGTTAAAATGGATTTTCATTGTGTTCCATGATGTTATTTGCCCCCTAGTGGAGCTTTCTGGTACTTAGAGTGTACACAAACAGGAAGTAGAGAATTCGTTCTGCACGCTTAGAAGCAGCTAAAAACAACGCTACGGTGCAGGTCTTTCAGTGTAGTTATTTCTTGTCACGCTTCAGCCTTGGAAAATATTTGTTTGTAAGTTCGATTCAAGCATTTAGCTAATGATGATAATCTTGTTATTGATAGAGTTTCTTACATATCAATGTTGGTTGGTTGCATTTACTCACAAATTGCAATGCCTTTCATGTATGATGTTAGCTGTATTACTTTGCTCGTGCGTCATGCAAACGAATTGTAAAATATACAATACTGTATTTTTGTTACTGTTTCTAGTGTAATATGCCTTGTTATTCTACATAGATGGTTGTACATTATTAGAGTAATGAAAGGAGTTAGTCAATTACCATATGAGAAAGCAATTAGCTATATGGTTTGGCATCATGCCAGATGCATGGTACCGTAGCACGTGCTTTGTATTCATGCAACTTCAAATGTATAATGTACAGCTACAGTATGTTGGTGTGAATTGAATACTAAAGTATATTATTTTCTGTGTTTTGCAGTTTTACAACATAAACGTTTACAATATATTCATTCAAGAAAAGTTACGCCTTGGGAGTTTTATTGAAGACTTAGTTGTTAGCTATCTGTCTAGTTTTGCATGGGAACGCAACTCAAGGGCAGAATAACTCATAAAGCCTACACGTAGTAGGGGAACATCAGACATGGCCATAAAGAGAGAGAGGGCAGGGCACTGGAGATCTAAGGTACAGATAGGAGTGGAGGAGAGGTGTGTGTGTCTGAAACAACTAAAAGTGAATGTGTAGCCACAATACAGGTAAACACACATTTCACCTTTAGTCTTGTAAAAGAGCAACAAGAGCATCTGAATTCTCCGGTGTGTCAGTTTCATTTCAGTTCATTTTCATGCAATCTATGTAAAACTAATAATGAATGCTATCCTAAGTATTGAGAAACTATTTACTTTATGAATTCCATGAATTTTATACTAAAAAAGCCTACTAACAAGGACATAGTAACCGGAATAAGGACAGTTGGAAAATCTCAATTGAGGACAGTTGGAAAATCTATTGCATGTCCTTGATTCCTTGCATCCTCTCTCCTCACCTCCTGCTCAAAACCCATTGGAGGAGAAGATCAAAACAACAACCAGACAACTCTCCTCTTCCTGTCCTTCCTGTAATCTGGTCGGCTACATTGACTCCATTTCTGGAAGGGAAGAGAAAAAAACACATACAAGCAATACATAATATAGCACCATAAAAGGTGAGATTTATGTTAACTTAATACTGCTTGTATAGTGCAGTTAATGGCATAAATATTGGTGCAGTGTGGTAAAGTTGATAATTCTTGCTGTTTACTTATGGAATTTGTATTTCAGATCAAAAGATGAATATGACAGGCAAATATTTAGACAGCAAACTGTTGTTTAGGATATTTTCTAACCCAGAAACAACAGATATACAGGATGCCTCATTAATCCTTTGATCTGAAATACCAATTAGTCTACATGAGTATACTGTAAAAATGACCTACTTTACTTCACTGTCGCAATACTTATGACACTACCTGTGATGTGGAGGGAAAAAAACGTACCATTGAACTCAGCTGATGAATTTTACCTTGACTGCTGCTTTTCTTTGCTGAGGCAGCCTCTTCAGGGTTGGAACCAGACTCATGGCAAATAGGGTCTCTTCATCCTCCTTCCTGTGAGCATCAGGTTGGGCTGCATCCTTCTCGACGGCTTGGAGGAGCCTCTGCTGAAATTAGTTGAATGGATCTGGGGGCTGGTACCTCCGATGGCGCCTTGTGTGACATTGTTCCTCTTCGTTTCTCTCCTGGTTTGTCTCCACGGCCATCATCCTGTTCAACAAGGTCCTCAGTGGTCACTTCCATGAGGGTCATAATAATGTCAGGTGGTCCTAGATCCAGAGGTGCTTCCTCCATTTCTTGATCTTCCATGGCTGCACCGGTGGTGGTCATACTTGTGGATGATGTAAACGTTGTAGAGGGTTTCGCTGCACCGGTGATGGTAGCACTAGTAGATGACATAGAGGGTCTCGCTGCACCGGTGGAGAAGGTGGTCTCACTTGTAAATGACGTTGAGGGTCTTGATGCACCGGTGGCACCCACACTTGTGGATGACGTAAAGGGTGTAGCTGTAAAATTGCCACTCATTGCCCTAGGCACAATAAATGGATCCAAAATGTTATGCAGCATTGATGCAATGACGCAGTCGGTGTGTTCGAAGCATTAGACCGCTGTGCCACTCGGGAGCCCTATTAAGTTATCTGACCCCAATCTCAAATTCACTGCAGAAAGAAGTTAAGAAACAATAGTTTCTTGGATCTTACAATCCACAAAAATAGGTTGGTTGTAAATATGTCATTATGACTCTGATTCTGGTTGATTTTTGAAAGGTTTTCAGATGTCTTTTTTAGACGTAAATGTGACCTATGAAGCCAGAATCTGACCTGAATAAGACGTCTTATTTCTGACGTCCTCATAACTCATATCCAACCGAACTAGTTTCTGACCTCCCAATATTACTATTGTAATGCTGTGCTCATGCATCTCACAGCAGCAATGTTCACTGAAAATCCATCTATATATATATCTTACATTGCAACACTATATGACAATGTCCAGCTACTATGACAATGGTAAGATGATCTACAAAGATGAAATTGCCTATTTAAAATAGCTCAAATATCCTAGGCTCCCATTCACAATAACTGTTGAACATTTATTTTGTACCACCATAAAAAAACATCAGTAAGGATATACAATTTCTAGGTCAAATAACCGTGAATTCGGAAAGTTTTCAGACCCCTTGACTTTTTCCACATTTTGTTACATTACAGCGTTCTAAAATTGATTAGATTGTTATTTTTCCTCATCAATCTACACACAATATTCCATAAGCATAAAGCAAAAACAGGTTTTTAGAAATGTTTGCAAATGTATGAAAACATAAGTACTTTGTTGAAGCACCTTTGGCAGCGATTACAGCCTTGAGTCTTCTTGGGTATAACACTACAAGCTTGGCACACCTGTATTTGGGGAGTTTCTCCCATTCTTCTCTGCAGATCCTCTCAAGCTCTGTCAGGTTGTATGGGGAGCGTCGCTGCACAGCTATTTTCAGGTATCTCCAAAGATGTTCGATCGGGTTCAAGTCTGGGCTCTGGCTGGGCCACTCAAGGAAATTCAGAGACTTGTTCCGAAGCCACTCCTGCATTGTCTTGGCTGTGTGCTTAGGGTCATTGTCCTGTTGGAAAGTGAACCTTCGCCCCAGTCTGAGGTCCTGAGTGCTCTGGAGCAGGTTTTCATCAAGGATCTCTTTGTACTTTGCTTCGTTAAGCTTTCCCTTGATCCTGACTAGCCCCAGTCCCTGCCGCTGAAAAACATCCCCACAGCATGATGCTGTCACCACCATGATTCACCGTAGGGATGGTGCCAGGTTTCCTCCAGACGTAACGCTTGGCATTCAGTCCAAAGAGTTCAATCTTGGTTTCATCAGACCAGAGAATCTTGTTTCTCATAGTTTGAGAGTCCAAGCTTGTTTCTCATAGTTTGAAACTCCAAGCTGGCTGTCGTGCCTTTTACTGAGGAGTGGCTTCCGTCAGGCCACTCTACCATAAATGCCTGGTTGGTGGAGTGCTGCAGAGATGGTTGTCCTTCTGGAAGGTTCTCCCATCTCCACAGAGGAACTCTGGAGCTCTGTCAGAGTGACCATCGGGTTCTTGGTCACCTCCCTGACCAAGGCCCTTCTCCCCCGATTGCTCAGTTTGGCCGAGCCGGCCAACTCTATAAAGAGTCTTGATGGTTCCAAACTTCTTCCATTTAAGAATTATGGAGGCCATTGTGTTCTAGGGGACCTTCAATGCTGCAGACATTTTTTGGTACCCTTCCCCAGATATGTGCCTCGTCACAATCCTGTCTCAGAGCACTATGGACAGTTCCTTCGACCTCATGGCTTGGTTTTTGCTCTGACATGCACTGTCAACTGTGGGACCTTATATAGACAGATGTGTGCATTTCCAAATCATGTCCAATAAATTTAATATCACAGGTGGACTACAATCAAGTTGTAGAAACCAGGATGATCAATGGAAACAGGATGCACCTGAGCTCAATTTTGAGTCTAATAGCAAAGGGTCTGAATACTTATGTAAATAAGGTATCTGTTTTTTATTTTTAATACATTTCATACCCCCAAACCTGTTTTTGCTTTGTCATTATGGGGTATTGTGTGTAGATTGATGAGGGAAAAAATTTATATAATCAATTTTAGAATAAGGCTCTAACGTAATAAAATGTGGAAAAAGGGAAGTGGTCTGAATACTTTCCGAATGCACTGTTTTAACTGGGGGGGAGAGAAGGGGAGGAGATGATATCATTACAAGATTAACAACCAAACAAGAACAGCAACTCATTTTCATGGCCGTCCTCCACTCCCTCATCTGTCTGGTACATACTTCAGCACCAGTCCGAGGTCCCTTTACAACTGCACCTCCAGAGGGGTCGGGTCTTTTTGCTGCCCGGCACAGGTACTCAGCCATGTTGGTTCCGACCTGTCTATTAGAGAATATGCTTATGAAAATGTTGAACCAATAACCATAAGACACATGGCAAGCTCACCCATGTGTGCAAGCGCGCGCACACAAAATGTGACCTTTCCTATTGCTCAGAATATGCTATACTCATAAGTCTATCGCTGTGTGCAGGATGTTAATCTGCATGGTGTTGAGTCTCTGCCACTTTGTCTGTGGTTTACAGTTTAAGACATACTTAATATTTCACATCTATACTTACCGGCTGCAAGTCAATGAATTACTTTCTGTCCTTGAGGATAGCTGAGCAAACATTCTTTTTCCCAACTCTGTACATTGGTACATTGGTGGTAGGAGCAGCATTGGCAGCACCATCGGGCCATGTCACCTTTTTTTATCTGAGGGAGAACTTCATAACAAGGTTTGGTGGACAGTCAAAATTGATAAAAGTTGATGAATATTTGAGGTACTTGTATTTATTTCAATAAATTCCTGCACTAATGCTAATCATGTCTGCCTCCAGCTCTGACAGCAGATTCTCGGCATGAATATCCTTGCAGCCCAGACGCAGTATCTTTCCGGTGAAAACTGTTTTTGGTCAGCGTTGATGAACATCCAAAGTTGAGTGAATCAAAATCTGGAGCAATCCGGAGAACAGGTAGACAAACAAATCTATGAATTTGTTTATCTTAATGAGACTCCTTACATTGTGTAAATGTCTTTGTCTTATGCAGCTGTGTGACCCAGTGGGTGAATAAACTTGGTTTGAGCTTTACTAGTCATTTGTGAGTTTTTATTCTGTTTATTTAAAACTTAACAGTTGGTGCTGCGAGCAGGGTTGACACGATATATAGTTGAAATGGAGAGCCCGAATCAGTGGAGCAGCAGCCGGCACAAAAAACTCACCATTGACGAATAGACTAACCCTCGGCTCCTCACGGAGGTTTGAAAAAATCTTTAAATGCTGTCCAAGAGTGTCAACTGTCTCTACCTCGCGTCAGTCCATATATGGGTTGTAAAAAGGGTGGTTTTCGGTGGAGGTCCGTTTTTCCAACCTCCCCCCGCTGCCCCTGGCTCACTTGGGTTTGGACACTTTCTAGTGAAATTTCCCTCTTTTCCACAGTTGTAACAAGCAAAGTTATTCTCCTGTAGTGCTTGTTGTCCCGCCCTGTAACTTCTTTCTACATTCTGCTAATAAAACTTCCCTCAATGTGCCTTTTAAAGTAAAATCTGCTTCTTTGTGCCAGAGCGGTACCTGTTCCAGAATGTCCCTGCCCCCTTTATCTGCCATTATTTTCACCGGTCCAGTCAACGGATCAGGCAGACAAGGGTCTCCCTTACTGCTTTTAGCTCCCATTGTGAAACTCTGTCTATACACACACACTCAGACACAAACACACGAAACCAATAGTTTCTTATAATTCAATTTCTTATAATTCAAATGAGAGTTATTATTATTATTATTTTTTTTTTTATAATTTTACATTTCATACCCACATGGTAGTTATGCAAATTTCCCAAGTAGGTTTAAATTTATAGCTGGTTTCCCAATCATAACCAACTGTTTTACCAGTACACTGATTAAAACATTTTTATATTTTTCTAACCTGCAGGAATATTTTTGACTTGTACCTCAGGATCCTGTCCTGGAATCACATACAGTGGGGCAAAAAAGTATTTAGTCAGCCACCAATTGTGCAAATTCTCCCACTTAAAAAGATGAGAGAGGCCTGTAATTTTCATCATAGGTACACTTCAACTATGACAGACAAAATTAGAAAAAAAATCCGGAAAATCACATTTGTAGGATTTTTCATGAATTTATTTGCCAATTATGGTGGAAAATAAGTATTTGGTCACCTACAAACAAGCAAGATTTCTGGCTCTCACAGACCTGTAACTTCTTCTTTAAGAGGCTCCTCTGTCCTCCACTTGTTACCTGTATTAATGGCACCTGTTTGAACTTGTTATCAGTATAAAAGACACCTGTCCACAACCTCAAACAGTCACACTCCAAACTCCACTATGGCCAAGACCAAAGAGCTGTCAAAGGACACCAGAAACAAAATTGTAGACCTGCACCAGGCTGGGAAGACTGAATCTGCAATAGGTAAGCAGCTTGGTTTGAAGAAATCAACTGTGGGAGCAATTATTAGGAAATGGAAGACATACAAGACCACTGATAATCCCCCTCGATCTGGGGCTCCACGCAAGATCTCACCCCGTGGGGTCAAAATGATCACAAGAACGGTGAGCAAAAATCCCAGAACCACACGGGGGGACCTAGTGAATGACCTGCAGAGAGCTGGGACCAAAGTAACAAAGCCTACCATCAGTAACACACTACGCCGCCAGGGACTCAAATCCTGCAGTGCCAGACGTGTCCCCCTGCTTAAGCCAGTACATGTCCAGGCCCGTCTGAAGTTTGCTAGAGAGCATTTGGATGATCCAGAAGAAGATTGGGAGAATGTCATATGGTCAGATGAAACCAAAATAGAACTTTTTGGTAAAAACTCAACTCGTCGTGTTTGGAGGACAAAGAATGCTGAGTTGCATCCAAAGAACACCATACCTACTGTGAAGCATGGGGGTGGAAACATCATGCTTTGGGGCTGTTTTTCTGCAAAGGGACCAGGACGACTGATCCGTGTAAAGGAAAGAATGAATGGGGCCATGTATCGTGAGATTTTGAGTGAAAACCTCCTTCCATCAGCAAGGGCATTGAAGATGAAACGTGGCTGGGTCTTTCAGCATGACAATGATCCCAAACACACCGCCCGGGCAACGAAGGAGTGGCTTCGTAAGAAACATTTCAAGGTCCTGGAGTGGCCTAGCCAGTCTCCAGATCTCAACCCCATAGAAAATCTTTGGAGGGAGTTGAAAGTCCGTGTTGCCCAGCAACAGCCCCAAAACATCACTGCTCTAGAGGAGATCTGCATGGAGGAATGGGCCAAAATACCAGCAACAGTGTGTGAAAACCTTGTGAAGACTTACAGAAAACGTTTGACCTCTGTCATTGCCAACAAAGGGTATGTAACAAAGTATTGAGATAAACTTTTGTTGTTGACCAAATACTTATTTTCCACCATAATTTGCAAATAAATTCATAAAAAATCTTACAAATGTGATTTTCTGGATTTCTTTTTCTAATTTTGTCTGTCATAGTTGAAGTGTACCTATGATGAAAATTACAGGCCTCTCTCATCTTTTTAAGTGGGAGAACTTGCACAATTGGTGGCTGACTAAATACTTTTTTGCCCCACTGTATACTTTCTCTTCCAGGAGAGGAGGGGGTGTCATTATCTCTCGCTTTGAAATGTTTCCAGAGACTGTGTCTTGGGAGAGCAGTTACTGGAATTCTGCAGTTTTATAAGTATAAAGTTACCTGGATCCGGCCGTAAAAGGAGCGCCCAGATAAGTAAGGTCTTGCCATTTCTTAGTTTTTTGCCCTACGTTTTAACACACACATTGCTGTTGTTTTTGGAGAGAAAAAAATTACGTTCACTACGACCTTCTTTCACCACTCCTACCTGTGATCTGAGTCCAAGCCAGCAACCTGTGTACGAGCGGCAGGAGTGCGGCATGAGTCCTGAGACCGTGCATGTGGTGTGAGCATGGAGAGAGATCACATCCAAACTTCGCTCATGCTCCTGGTGTGCTGGTGGGAAAAAGGACCAGACAGAATTGACTGTATAGAATGACAGCTCAGGTGAGAGATTTGTGTGCTTGGGAAAATGTGATTATCCCCCAGATATTGTAATTGGGACATTATCAAGGGCCATCAATTGTGACAGGCATGCGTTACATATGTGCCGTTGAGAAGATGAACTGTAACGCTATCTGAAGAAGAAAATGAAGATACGTACAGACACCAGTGTTTCAGGTCAGGCAGTTTCTGTGCCCTCAAAAACACCTTTTAAGCCCAAGTCCACTTTTTGTCCCATTGTCCAGAATGCCACACTAAATACATTTGCCAAGAAGGTGAAATTTGATGTGGAGAATCTGTTTAAGGGTAAAATTGACTCTAACCAAACACAACGTAACCTTTCTAAGACAGAGAGAGATGCAGTTGAATCATTATCCAAAAATGGACGGATTATGGTTAAAAAAGCAGGAGTAAAGACAAATATGTGACAGAAGCCTACCGTCAATTAGACAATGATGAATTCTACCAATCTTTTACCTTCAACCCTACAGAGGACCTAAACACTGAATTGAAAGGGATCCTCACAGAAGCTAAGGAGAATGGCTACATTTCAGACAATGAGTTCAAATTTATTTTCAATGACAGTCCGCATATGGCTTCTTTTATTTTTAATCTTCTTCCAAAGGTCCACAAGAATCTTGAAAACCCCCCAGGCAGTAAAAATGGCAAAGGTAGTTTGTATTCATCAATCTTTAGGAAGCCTACAGATGGTTCCTCTCTAGGTTTCTTCCTAGGTTCTGGCCTTTCTAGAGCGTTTTTCCTAGCCACCGTGCTTCTACACCTGCATTGCTTGCTGTTTGGGGTTTTAGGCTGGGTTTCTGTACAGCACTTTGTGACATCAACTGATTTAACTTCTCTGGGATATGTGGGACGATAGCGTCCCACTTGGCCAAAAGCCAGAAAAAAATGTAGCACGCCAAATTCAAATATATTACTATAAAAATAAATATTTCATGAAATCACACATGAAAGACACCAAATTAAAGCTACACATGTTGTGAATCCAGCCAACGTTTCTGATTTCAAAAAGGATTTACGGGGAAAGCACACCAAACAATTATGTTAGCTCAGTACATAGCCACAGAAAAACACAGCCATTTTCCCAGCAAAAGATAGTAGTTACAAAAAGCAGAAAGAGATAAAATTAATCACTAACCTTTGATGATCTTGATCAGATGACACTCATAGGACATCATGTTACACAATACATTTATGTTTTGTTCGATAATGTGCATTTTTATATCCACAAATATGGGTTTACATTGGCGCCATGTTCCGAAATGCCTCCAAAATGTTCGGAGAAATTGCAGAGAGCCACGTCAAATAACAGAAATACTCATCATAAACTTTAATGAAAGATACATGTTTTACATAGAATTAAAGATACACTTGTTCTTAATGCAACCGCTGTGTCAGATTTCAAAAAAACTTTAAGGAAAAAGCACACCATGCAATAATCTGAGACGGCGCTTAGATTTAACAACATTTCTCCGCCATGTTGGAGTCAACAGAAATACGAAATTACATCATAAATATTCCCTTACCTTTGATCATCTTCATCAGAATGCACTCCAAGGAATCCTAGTTCCACAATAAATCGTTATTTTGTTCGATAATGTCCATTACTTATGTCCAAGTAGCTACTTTTGCTAGCATGTGTAGTACACGTGTCCAAACGCTCGCACAGATGCAGGCAAACGTCGGCCGAAAACTTCAAAAGGTTATATTACAAGTCGAATAAACTGGTCAAAGTAAGTAGAGAATCAATCTTCAGGATGATGTTATCATATATTTCCAATAACGTTCCAACCGGAGCATTCCTTCATGTCTGTAGAAGTTATGGAACGCAAGGCGATATCATGAGGAAAGCGCATGACCAGGAACTGGAAATCTGCCAGACCACTGACTCATTCCCCTCTCATCCGGCCCCACAACACAGTATAAACTTCATTCAACGTTCTACCGACTGTTGACATCTAGTGGAAGGCGTAGGAAGTGCAAACAGCTCCATATATTACAGGGAATTGGCAGAAGGAAGGGAACAGCTTTCTGGAGTGAAATGCAACCCTGATCAGTCAGGTCTTTAGTTTCAATGTTTGTCCTCTCGTCAAAACCGGAAAGACCAAAAACAGCTGTTCATCAGGACCTTGATTAGCTGAGTTAGGTGTGTTAGAGCAGGGTTGGCGCAATAGTGTGCACATCCAATAGCACTCCATGGGGGGGGGGGGGGGGGGGGTGGAGGGTTGGCCACACCTGGTTTACTTTAGACCATGGGTGTCAAACTCTGGCCCGCGGGCCAAATCTGGCCCGCGGGGTAATTATATTTGGCCCGCGAGACAATACCAAATTACTACTAGAGCTGGCCCGCCGGTATTATACAGCGCATTCACCGCTAATACTACGAATCCCATAATGCTCTGCTGTTGTTTTCGCGCGCCAGTCAGGACAGGACCCAGAAACGCCCTCTCCTCTGTGACAGTAGTCATAGCAACATAGACGCTACAACTGTCAGCGCGCTATCCCTTCCCAAAAATGGCGAAAAGAAAGGCAGAAAACAGGAGCTTTCTGGACAAGTGGGAGGCAGAATATCTGTTTACATATGTAAAAGACAAACCTGTTTGTCTTGTTTGTGGAGTCAACGTGGTAAGGAGTACAACATTAGACGACACTATGAAACGAAACACCATGACAAATACAAGGACCTGGACATGACTCAAAGGAGCCAGAAAGTAGAGGAGATGAAAATAAGTTTGGTTTCACAACAGAATATGTTCAAAAAAGCCACATCACAAAGTGAGGCTGCTGTAAAGGCTAGTTATATAGTGGCAGCAGAGATCGCAAAATCAGCCCGGCCCTTTAATGGGCTTGAATGGTTGATTGATTTATTATCATTTTATTTGTAAAATTATTAGCCAGTGGAGAAAATGTTTATTTTGGTATTTAAATCAGAAGGCTGCAAATAGAAAAGAGGCATACGATTTTAATTTTATTTATTTAATAAATGAATGCCATTGATGTGTTTTTTCATTTGAAATTCGATTTTGCATGTCTCCACTATTAAATTATATATTGTATGGTAATAAGCGATGCTTGTTCCATATTCAATGTTAAAGCAAAACTTGTTTGGGTCCATATTAAAAGGTTCATTTGTTCAATGTTGGCCCGCAACTTTGTTCAGGTTTTACATTTTGGCCCACTGGGTATTTGAGTTTGACACCCCTGCTTTAGACCATCAACTTGTGGGCTATATCCCCTACATGCAGTCAGCCTGTTCTGGGCTAGTGAGGTGCTTCCCTCTATTCCTGCTATGCTGCCTAAGACTGTCCCCATGTTCATCAGGACAACCACTCCACAGTAGGCCTACATCTCACCTTAAAATGTTACTGTACAGAAAGCTGCTTTGCTATCTGACA
This sequence comes from Salvelinus alpinus, assembly GCF_045679555.1. Lineage (NCBI taxonomy): Eukaryota > Metazoa > Chordata > Actinopteri > Salmoniformes > Salmonidae > Salvelinus > Salvelinus alpinus. Next base: position 50,290,916 of record NC_092091.1, read on the forward strand.
TGAGACATTGCCATAGAACCTTCATTGACAGTGGGGGTGATCTTCTACTGTCTATAAAAGCACTAATTCAGGGCTGTTCTACTACAGTTCAAATCTTGTGTGACATTTTGTCTATACAGTTTACAAGCATGGCTTAAGAAAGCAGAAAACAAAATTCCAATATCAAGTGACAGGTTTTACCCTTTGTATTTTTTATTTGCTGAGTATCTTAAACTGCAGTAGGGATTCTCTGGCTTTGACCTAGGTGAGATATACTATTTGCTAGGTGACTGAATGTATACTGGTCAGGTAGGCAGTAATCAAATCAAATAAAATTTTATTAGTCACATACACATGGTTAGCAGATGTTAATGCGAGTGTAGCGAAATGCTTGTGCTTCTAGTTCCGACAATGCAGTAATAACCAACAAGTAATCTAACCTAACAATTCCACAACTACTACCTTATACACACACACAAGTGTAAAGGGATAAAGAATATGTACATAAAGATATATGAATGAGTGGTGGTACAGAACGGCATGGCAAGATGCAGTAGATGGTATAGAGTACGGTATATACATATGAGATGAGTACTGTAGGGTATGTAAACATAAAGTGGCATAGTTTAAAGTGGCTAGTGGTACATGTATTACATAAAGATGGCAAGATGCAGTAGATGATATAGAGTACAGTATATACATATGAGATGGGTAATGTAGGGTATGTAAACATTATATTAAGTGGCATTGTTTAAAGTGGCTAGTGGTACATTTTTACATAATTTCCATCAATTCCCATTTTTAAAGTGGCTGGAGTTGAGTCAGTATGTTGGCAGCGGCCGCTAAATGTTAGTGGTGGCTGTTTAACAGTCTGATGGCCTTGAGATAGAAGCTGTTTTTCAGTCTCTCGGTCCCTGCTTTGATGCACCTGTACTGACCTCGCCTTCTGGATGATAGCGGGGTGAACAGGCAGTGGCTTGGGTGGTTGTTGTCCTTGATGATCTTTATGGCCTTCCTGTGACATCGGGTGGTGTAGGTGTCCTGGAGGGCAGGTAGTTTGCCCCCGGTGATGCGTTCTGCAGACCTCACTACCCTCTGGAGAGCCTTACGGTCTGTAAAACTGATGACAGTCTTCAGAGGTTGGCTCTGTAGGTCTACTGTCTGACAGAGATGGGTATAAAGTCTGCAGACTGTCTGATATTATTTTCTATGTCCATCTTATTTTAAACTAGCTAATAATTGAAATGTTGATTTACAATCATTTAGAAGTGCCTTATACATTTAACGTTTCCTAGTATACTTCACCTCTGAGCTGCAGAATACCAAGGTGATTACATTTTAAAGGTGCACTTTATTAAATCAATCTATTGGAGAGGGAGGCAGGGAGTAGGCTAAAGAATTGCACATGTTACCTTGGTTTACACTGGCTTGGTTACAACACACTTCCAAGTGTAGAGTTCTACACCACGTGTGCGATTTAAACCAGAGATCAACTCACTAGAGAAGCTTGGATAGAGGACAGGACACAATATGGGCGAGTATACCAACCCGAGGCAGGTAAATATCACACCCACTTCAGTGTGACAGTCAGTTGCAATGAAGCTTGAGTGTTTTATTTTTTTAATTTTAACTAGGCAAGTCCGTTATTAAGAACAAATTCTTATTTACAATGACGGTCTACCGGGGAACAGTGGGTTAACTGCCTTGTTCAGGGGGCAGAACGACAGATGTTTACCTTGTCAGCTCGGGAATTCGATCCAGCAAACTTTCGGTTACAGGGCCAACGCTCTAACCACTAGGCTACCTGAGTGTAGCCCATAAGGGGAATTAGCAAGTGGAATAATTTACCTGCAGCGCAACCTGGCTATAGAATGGTTTGTCCTACTCGAGTCCCATAGTGTTGTCCTTGTTTGCGATTGGTCATCTCCCAACTGTTACAAGACATGAACATGATTTGTGTATGCAGCATTTACCGCATTTGTGTTGAGCACATTTTGCATTACAGTTTATGCCAAAAGGTACTAGTGTAAATTAAACTGACCTCTACATTTACACGGTGTAAATAATGAGTGGTACATCCTACATGCATTAAATTAATTATGGAAAATGTAGTACGACAAAGTACATGAAGTCGTCCTCGCAGTGTATTGCAAGTATAGCCTGCACTACATATCCTAGCTTGCACTGCGTCGACAGCAGTCGTGTGTTGGTTCTCCAAGATGGCGTCGTTGGGAAGGAGGCGCGGTGTCCAAGTCAACAGGGAGAGGTCAGTTATACTCAATCATTGCCATATCACGACTATTTGTGTCCAAGGTCTATGTTATGATACGCCACACATTCACTATTCCAACATATGGCTTTTAAAAGCTGAATGCAGCTGTCACTTTCCCGAATTGCTTCCTCCATAACTGCTCATGTGATGTTTTGATTAGCATGTTTGCTAGCCTGTTCATCAAAGCTTCAAAATCAAGTTCTGGATAGGTTAGCCACCCAACTAAAATAGTGTGAAAACATGCCGTAACGTTACAAAGTAGATATACTAGCTCATATCAAATATGTCGGTCGTATAACAACGTTTACTCCCCGCTTGCAATTTACGTATTAGCTAACGTTAGTTTTCAGAGCAACAAGCTTCCAAACAGCGGTGGAGTTAACCAATGTAACGTTATGACCTGACGTTGTGCCAAGCTGCGTCCAATACAGCACAACAACTAATATAGCTGTTACTGGAATTGTTTAAACAGTTGTGAATGATCAACATGTTCGCTAACCCAGAGTTTTGTTTACGTTAGCCAGCTAACAGTAGTTAGCTACTTGACGGGTGCTTTCAGAATTCGCTCTGGCGTGTCAGACTGACTCAGAGTGTGCTCAGCCAGGGTGAATTTACGAACGCAGGCTTATTTAGCTAACCGTGTGAACCTTGTTAGGAGCTAGTTAGCACTCTTGCGCGGGGCATAATGTTTGCAAAGTGAAGGATTCGAGTTTTACACGTGTGTTATTTCCACTTGTTATAGCTGCATTTGTTTTCTCCCGCATATTGTTTATTGCCCATAGCTACGTTAACATTAATACCATAGCTTATTACTAACAGGCAACTTGACAGTGACTGATGCCTAGTGAGTGAACTCTGAGAATTTTAAACGCGAGAAAATACCCTACTTTCCCTTTGATTCAACAGCTCTTATTTATGTCAAACATGCACAAGTAACACACAAGTGTCTTGTTTTTACCATACATTGTGCTGAAAAAAGTTGTTGTGTAATCTGATATCAAGGTCATGCATGGACTGTCAATTTTAAAAAGTAGTTCCCCTTATTTCTTCACAAGTGGTATTCATCTTTTATATTTTATTTCACCTTTATTTAACCAGGTAGGCTAGTTGAGAACAAGTTCTCATTTGCAACTGCAACCTGGCCAAGATAAAGCAAAGCAGTTCGACACATACAACACAGAGTTACACATGGAATAAACAAACATACAATCAATAATACAGTAGAAAAATCTATATACAGCATGTGCAAATGAGGTAGGATAAGGGAGCTAGGCAATATATAGATCTCTACATCGTTAAAAAAATGGTGCAACCACTTGCCTTAGGCCCCGAAGCTGCACAATTGCTATGAAGCTTGGAAAATAATGATCTTTTCCATCAACTTACTATTTATTATAATCTCTCTCTGTGCACAGGGGAGTGATGGCGGCAACGGACTGCTACATCGTTCATGAGATCTACAACGGGGAAAACGCGCAGAACCAGTTTGAGTACGAGCTGGAGCAGGCACTGGAGTCACAGTACAAGTACATTGTGATCGAGCCCACGCGCATTGGCGATGAGACGGCCCGCTGGATCGCCGTGGGCAACTGCCTGCACAAGATGGCCGTGCTGTCAGGTACCGCCTGCCTCCTGACGCCGCTCTCGCTACCGCCCGAGTACTCGCGCTACGTAGCACTGCCCACTGGTGCCCTCAGCGTGGCATGCTCCACCCTCTATGGAATCTCCTGGCAGTTCGATCCCTGCTGCAAGTACCAGGTGGAGTACAACAGCCAAAAACTCTCGCGGCTGCCCCTGCACACACTCACCTCCTCCACGCCAGTGGTGCTGGTGCGCAGGGACGACATCCACAGAAAGAGACTCCACAACACGATAGCGCTGGCCGCCCTGGCCTACTGCGCCAAGAAGATCTACGAACTCTACGCGGTATGAGCACACTCGGAAGAGGTTTTAAGAATATATATAACGGGAAAAGAATCCACCAAGTGGAAGCCATGAGCACAGTTGAGGGTTTGCCCCTAACCCCCCCACCCCACTTGAGCGGGCGCTTAATTTTGGGCTGTTTGATGGATCAGAGGGATATAGTTAAATCTAGAAGGAATTATTTTTACCTTCTCATTTTCTTTACTTGTAAGTGACATCACCAGTGCACTTATCCATATGGAACCCTTGTGCCTCTTCCCTGTCCCTGTATCCCACAATACACTAAGTTAGTGCACAATGGTAGCTAAGTAAAAATAAATAGACTGAATCGTGTTGCAGTTGAAATGGACAGACTTAAGTATTACCAACATTTGTCTATTCCTTGTAGTTTTACTGTACCCCTTTCTTGCTGATCAGTACGTCACCCTTTCATTAAACATTAGGATATTTCAAACTCTCCTTTCTGTATTTTCTTTTTCATTAAACAAATTCTACACCATGTCTTGAATCACAAAGGCGACTATCTTTGTTTTCAGATTTTTGTCTTTCTAGGTTTAGTCACTCTTTGGAACAAAGACAAAGTCAAGACCTTTAAACATACTTGTTTGGTCATCCCTCACCAGTCAAAGTTGTTAAGGACAAGACAGACCAACACAAATGCAGCCATGCGCAGCAAGTCCTATTGCCTTTATTCATTTCTCAACTATTCTACATGTTGAATCGCCACCATCGTGTTGTTCTGTCTTGTCCTTTACACACATGCAGTCATTGGTAAAAAGCCTGTCCAAATGGAGTTCTTTGTGGGATTGTTACACTTAATGGGGACTTGCTGTGAGTGTAGGAGTGGGTTGTGTATGTAAGGAACATATACACTACCATTCAAAAGTTTGAGGTCACTTAGAAATGTCCTTGTTTTGAAAGAAAAGCAAAACAATTTTGTCCTTTAAAATAACATCAAATTGATCAGAAATACAGTGTAGACTATTGTAGCTGTAAACAGCAGATTTCTTTTCTGGAATATCTACATAGGCGTACAGAGGCCCATTATCAGCAACCATCACTCCTGTGTTCCGACGGCATGTGTTAAACTTGAATTAGCTGTCATTTTAAAAGGCTAATTGATCATTAGAAAACCCTTTTGCAATTATGTTAGCACAGCTGAAAACTGTTCTGATTAAAGGAGCAATAAAACTGGCCTTAAGACTAGTTGGAGTATCTGGAGCATCAGCATTTGTGGGTTTGATTACAGGCTCAAAATGGCCAGAAACAAAGGACTGTCTTCTGAAACTCATCAGTCTAGTCTTGAAGGCTATTCCATGCGAGAAATTGCCAAGAAACTGAAGATCTCGTACAACACTGTACCTTCACAGAACAGCGCAAACTGTCTCTAACCAGAATAGAAAGAGTGGGAGGCCCCAGTGCACAACTGAGCAAGAGGACAAGTACATTAGTGTCTAGTTTGAGAAACAGATGCCTCACAAGTCCTCAACTGGCAGCTTCATTAAATAGTACCCGCAAAACACCAGTCTCAACGTCAACAGTGAAGAGGCGACTCCGGGATGCTGGCCTTCTAGGCAGAGTTCCTCTGCCCAGTGTCTGTGTTCTTTTGCCCATCTTAATCGTTTCTTTTTATTGGCCAGTCTGAGATATGACCTTTTTTTTACTGCCTAGAAGGCCAGCATCCCTGAGTCGCCTCTTCACTGTTGACGTTGAGAGTGGTGTTTTGCGGGTACTATTTAATGAAGCTGCCATTTGAGGATGCTCGGTGTATATGGATCTGATTCCCAAATGATGCCAGTAGTCTTGTGGTGTTTTTTAATATTAAAATCAGGTCGTTTGCGATGTAAAATACATGTAACTCGATTTGGCCGGGTTACAAGAAAATGGTAATTCGTAGTTTAAATTATTATTTTTTTTTCTAAATGTCTCACTAGTAAATTAATAAGCTGTTGTAGGCCTTTGGAAATTTCAATGAGAGAGCCATATTAATTTGTATTGTTTCTAACCAATTGTATTTATTATTTGAAATTGTCAGGTTTTGCAGCTTGATGGGGGCCTGATTGTCATTCTTTGCAACGCTTGAAATGGTTTGCAACGCTTGAAATGGTTTGCAAGTGTTGATTATGACTGCATTGTAAATGTAACCAGCCGACCAAGTATTTGGCTATCATCAGTACAGGGCAACATACCCCGTTTGCCTGTGTTTTCTTTCACATTTCTGCTTTGCAAGATATTATACAAACTAAACAATGCCCATCCATGAACAATGTCTTTGTTGGGCCTGCAGTTAAAATACTTACAAAATGTACAGTAATTGTGCTATATTATTACCTCCAGCTTTGGATCATCTTGATATGAATTTGAGAGTCGACATCAGTTGAGAATCGTGTGATACCAGAGAAAAGAGGCCCATGTCTGTGGAAAATCTGTCTCCCTCCAGCAGGTGGCGTATTTTTGTTGTTTCGCACACCAAGCAATGAGTTTTTGTATGGAGGTCAATGAGTGTCAAATTGGTCAACAGAAATATGAATGGCTTATTTGATCAAATAGAAGTTTCTTAATGCTTAAGTTGTTACTAGTGTACTGATATAAGTAGTAAACGTGACTTCCCGGCAACTTAGATATAAAGTGTTTCTTTTCTCAGCGTTGTCTGAGATGGCTACGCATATTCATGACATGAGCCTAGTAGTAGCATACAGGCGGTTGACGTCAATAACCCTCATTGAATATTCAAAACAGGATTACAATAATGAGATGTATAATGAGAAAGGACAGCCTGCTGTTCCGTTTCGTGGATAACGACTACCATTGTTAGGGCGGAGAGATCTGTATCTTGTCAGTATATCCATCATCTTTGGTGACGCTTTGGTGTGACTGTGACAGATATAATATGTGTGGAGTTTAAACTATTGTAAACTAAAGGAATACAACCTGTTTCCACCTGTTAAAAAATGGGATAACCCGGGTTAGAAATAATGCTCACCCACTGTTGGACAGCCTATACGTGATTGGCAGAAATTGGCAGAAACCCTGCCAATTTCAGAAAACTGATTGGCTGGAATTAAACTTTCTTAGCTGCTTCCGGGTTACTTTCTACAGTCGGTGTTTGGATCTCAAAGATTACTATCAAATATTATCATAATAAACCTTTGTATGTTGATGACGATTCAGACGGACAGGTGTCAGGTTCAGGTGTGTCAAGTCATTCGGCATAGCGACATATATTTGCTGCACTTTGGTTAGTCATGTTGAGCTTATTATTAGCCATCTGTCATTAGCTGCAGTACTAGCTAGGCTCATATTTTAGTATGGTGGCTTGGTTGTGAAATATTAAAATAATTTAGCAACTGATGTAGCTAGTGACTGATTCTTCTGTATTTAATGTGAGGGTTCTGCCTTGTTGCAAAGTAAACTAGCTAGAAGACCAAACTGTGTCATTGTATACGGTCGGGAGCATAACAGCAGCTGTCACTTGTTAATGTGTGCTTGTTTCTATTTAGCCAGCAGATCCGCTTGCTTACAGCTGCACTAGTGTTGATTCGCGCTATAAAGCATGTGTGAAATGCAAACGAACTCAGGCTGAAACGAATCCTGGACCTGCGTGAGTAGCGGGTGCAAGATTCAGGACCAGAGTACCAGGTATTGTAACACGGCAGCGCGAGTCGCGTGGAACTTTTTTGCATGTGTTAACAAGCTAGCTCCATAACATGATGTAGAATGTGTGTTTTGCTAATCGCACTCAAACTGTTTAAGTCTTGTGAAAGCAAAACGTATTGTGTAGAATTCTCACAAATGCTCCAGGTAATCGAAACAGGGTACACATTTAATGTGAAAATGCCCTAAGACATTGAGGAGCCGGCGGAAAACGTACCTCAAACCTGGGATGAGAAATGCGTTGTACGCCGAATCAGTGGAGGACCATCCTCCTCACTGAATTTCATAAAAATAGGGAAACATTAAAGTTATCCTTTTTAGATAAAACTATACTAAATATATTTCACCAAATAACTGATTAAAACGCACTGTTTTGCAAATTAAGTTCTACAATAGCCTCAGCAGCACTTTGTAGGATATGGTGTAGCCGGAGGGCAGCTAGTTTCTGTCCTCTAGGTACATTGACTTAAGTACAAAACCTAGGAGGCTAATTGGTTCTCACCCCCTTCCATGGACGTACACAGTCATCATGACAACTTCTGGAGGACGTTCTCCAACCTATCAGAGCTCTGAAATGTTGTCCAATCAAAGGATGAGAGAATTAATCTACAACTGAAAGCATAAGCAACAGCTAGCTAGCACTACAGTGCATACAATGTGGTGAGTAGTTGACTCAAAGAGAGTGAAAGACAATATTTGAACAGTTTTGAACAAATACATTTCTTCAAAAATGAAGAAGCGAGAGAGAGAGCTAGCTATTGTTGTATTTTTTGCACTTTCACCTAGTTTAGCTTACTCAGAGAGGGATGCTATGTTAGCTAGCTGCTATGGCTATCCAACACTGGAACTCGTCAAGGTAATCTTTTGGTTTTATTAATCTATTGCCACCCGGGCCCACCGGTGTAACTGCTAAACTGCTTGCTGACAGTACACTGTACTGCATGATTTGTAGCGTTAGTTCTAGTAACTATGTTGACTATGACGTTTGCTAATATGGTGACAACGCTGTAGGCTGTGTGTAGCGCTTATGAAATGGTTTGGCTTGGAAAGTTTTTTTTTGCCTGGTCACAGACAGCTGATATGTTGTGCACTGAAGTCCACAATCGAAGGGAAAAGGTGTTATGAGAGCGCGTAGATGTGATCATGCTGTTTGTACGTGGCTGCTATGAAAGTGAACTAACTGTGTTTGCATGTGATCAGGGGGGTAATCATGACCCCAATTCTGTTGGGAAAATGTTTCTTAAACGGAAGCAAACAGAAGGAAACGGGGATAAACAAACATTCATTTGCAACTGTTGGACTAATGATTACACCCTAGATCATCTAGATGCAGGCAAGAGTGTGCAAGGCGGCATTGAATATGTCACTGTCTGTCACCTTGATTACTTACATTTCTCACAACCTATGTTATAAACTTTCATTCATAGGCTAGGTTTAGCAACTTAATGATGGCTATAGGGAAAATGCAAGTATTTATTTATTTTATTTAACTAGGCAAGTCAGTTAAGAACAAATTGTTAGTTACATTGATGGCCTATGAACAGTGGGTTAACTGCCTTGTTCAGGGGCAGAATGACAGATTTTTACCTCGTCAGCTCGGGGATTCGACTTGCTACTTGCTACTCATCCCGGATCCGGGAGCACCCCCCACAGTAAAAAAAGCTGACTAGCATAGCCTAGCATAGCGTCACAAGTAAATACAAGCATCTAAATATCATTAAATCACAAGTCCAAGACACCAGATGAAAGATACAGATCTTGTGAATCCAGTCATCATTTCTGATTTTTAAAATGTTTTACAGGGAAGACACAATATGTAAATCTATTAGCTAACCACGATAGCAAAACACAATCTTTTTTTCTCCAACATTTTTTCCTGCATCAGTATGCTATCACTAATTCGACTAAATAAAGATATATATAGCCACTAACCAAGAAACAACTTCATAAGATGACAGTCTGATAACATATTCATGGTATAGGATAGTTTTTTTTAGAAAAATGTGCATATTTCAGGTATAAATCACAGTTCTACATTGCAGCTGCAATCTGAAATAGCGTTGGAAGCAGCCGGAATAATTACAGAGACCGACGTCAATTACCAAAATACTCATCCTAAAACATTTCTGAAAAATACACAGCATACAGCAATCGAAAGACACAGGTCTTGTGAATCCAGACAATATTTCAGATTTTCTAAGTGTTTTACAGCGAAAACACAATAAATCGTTATATTAGCATACCACATGTGCAAACGTTACCCGAGCATTGATACAAGCCAAAGAGAGGATAACGTAATCATCGCCAAAATGTATTAATTTTTTCACTAACCTTCTCAGAATTCTTCCGATGACACTCCTGTAACATCATTTTACAACATACATATAGAGTTTGTTCGAAAACGGGCATATTTAGCCACAAAAAAACGTGGTTATAACATGACAATACTAGCAAAACTAGCCTGGAAATGTCGGGCTCCATTTTGGACAGTGATCTGGCGTAATTAATAACTAATCGTAAACTTGACTAAAAAATATAGGGTGGACAGCAATCGAAAGACAAATTAGTTCTTAATGCAATCGCTGATTTACATTTCTAAAAGTATCCTTACTGTGCAATACAGGGTTCGCCAAGCGAAGCTATACCAAAAAAAAATGGCGGAATATGCGTAAATATGCGTATAACATTTTTCGACAGAACAACGATTTATCATCTTAAATATTTCTTACTGTGAGGTGATCTTCCATCAGAGTCTTGGGCAATGTATCCTTTCTTGGGTCTAATCTTCTTTTGGTCGAAAGATGTCCTCTTGTCCATCGAAATGCCCACTAACGTTCGACCGGGACCCCGAAACGTGCCCGGCGCTTCAAAGTGAATCACAAAGAAATGCCTCAAAATCGCACTAAACGGATATAAATTGCTATAAAACGGTTTAAATGAACTACCTTATGATGTTTTTAACACCTATAACGAGTAAAAACATGACCGGCGATATATAAGTGGCTAAACCAACGCTTGGAAAGAGAGAGAGTCCGACGTCCACCTTGCGTGAGGCGCAGCAAGAAAAGAACGGTACATCCGGTCTTTTCTGTTTTATACGGGCCCTGATTGCGCAATCGACTCCATTCAAATTGTCACCTCTTACTGACATCTAGAGGAAGGCATGGGCAGTGTTTGTATCCTCATAGGATTTACAGGGACTTTAAAACTGACCTGGGACCAGAGGCCAAAATTTCTGGAATCTCACTCCATATCAGGAAAAGTGCTGTAGAATGAGTTCTGTTTCACTCAGAGACATAATTCAAACGTCTATAGAAACTAGAGAGTGTTTTCTATCCAATAATAACAATAATATGCATATTGTACGAGCAAGAATTGAGTATGAGGCAGTTTAATTTGGAGACGATAAATGCTAATGTTGAAACAGCACCCCCTATATTGACAAAAGGTTAGTTACACTGATGGCCTATGAACAGTGGGTTAACTGCCTTGTTCAGGGGCAGAATGACAGATTTTTACCTCGTCAGCTCGGGGATTCGATCTAGCAACCTTTCGATTACTGGCCCAATGCTCTAACCATGTAGTAGACTAAACCTATCGATGTTACATTGAACTGGGTGAATGGAGTAAGAATGACAGTCATCCAATATGCTGTAATAATAGAAGTAAGACCATGCAACAACAACAAAAAAAAGTGTCCTCCCTCATCTTAAACTGCACCGACCGCCATTGCTCCAAATTGTCCCATTATCCCATCTGCACAGAATGGACCCCATTTTTACTGCAAAACCATTTACAGAAAATTGTGTATGTCCAAACTATTGGATTTAAGCTGATTGGCCCCTCTTTAATCCACTTTACAACCTGTGTAGAGCTTAATTGGCATACATAGGTGGCACGTGATAAGGGAATTTATATGTTTAAAGTAATGACTAAAGAATTCCACCCTGAAACGTAATTATTAGATTAGGTAACATGTATTAGAGTGATTAGTCTAAAATCCAATAAGGTTTGGTTGAGGCAAGTTAAGGGTGAGAAAACACAGGACAATTGAACTATACATGACCTGACCTGGTTGAAACTCTGAAAAACTTACGACAGGAAAGAGACCCTGTCAAGGGCCCTCTAATCTAAGGAGGGAGGGAACGGCATGGAACTGCCAGCTTGGTAGTGATAAATGAGGAATGTGGACTGTGGGGAAAGATACATCCCACCTACTGTTTGTGTGTCTGTGTGTGCGTGTAAGTAGGTGGGGGGGTGGGAGTTATAAAATGACATGTCTTTGCATTCTTGACTTTAGAACATTCTCTGAATAAACCTTACGGTCCTTTTGCAGAAGCGGAGTCTTTGCCTAATTATTATTAAACCCAGGGTCTTACAAACCTCGGGGATTGGTCAAAGCTTAAATAATTGTTTAGTTATCATCATTGGGATTGAAAATTCTTGTGACACACGTGAGTTTAAAGTTTGGGGAAGATAAAAATGCACCTTTATAATAAAGCATTACATGAATAATCGAATTTGCGGTCAGTGTTTTCCTGCTAATTGATTGCATTTTAGAACATTCGCTCCTAAAGCCTACTGCTGTGTGCGCATTGCTGCACTTATAATGTAAAGAAATAGCCTAATAGTTTATCAACATTTTAAGCTAAATGTTCTTAACTGTTGCATCAGCCTCATTGCTTTTAAAATGTTTTTTTTTATGTGAGTGGTATTGATTTGGGATCTATCGCATCCCGTAAAGTATGTTTGGAATATTTATTTCTTGCACAGAAAGACAAGCTGATAAATAGGATAGGTCAACTTTTGTACTATGGGGGATAGTAGATTGACATAGGATAGTGCTTTTGATGTTCGTTAGATATCTGAGAGAGCCATGTGAGTGAGAGGTGCTTCGGCGCAAGGCTGCTGGGAAAAGGGAATTATAATTATTATATTTAGCCCATGGGCACAACGGCCACTTTTGCTGCAAAAGGCATGGATTTTTAATGGGGCATTACGGCCACACAAGGGGGATGCCGCCGGGAAATTCGAGGCCTGGTGAGAATATTAGCAAGTGCTTGTCAAATTGTGAATGAGAGACTGATGAAGTGTGTGCAGCCTGCACAAGAAACAATGCAGAGCTCATGCCTTTCATGCATCTTTTTTTCAAAATCATCATTAGAGTTCCATCATGCAGCCTTAAAATGTATAAAAATCAAAGCATATAGCCAAACGTTTGTATTACAACTAAAGTTGCATAAATAACTCTAAATTAAGCATATAGAAGAACTTCTTAGGGCTAGGCGTCCCGTCAGTAGGACACCTGTCAACAACTTCCGGTGAAATTGGAGGGTGCGCAATTCAAATAAATAATCATAAAAATGATGGATATTAAACATCTAGGTACATACAAGTGTCTTATATCGGTTAAAAGCTTAAATTCTTGTTAATCTAACTGCATTGTCCGATTTACAATAGGCTTTACAGCGAAAGCATGTCATGCGGTTGTTTGAGGACGGCGCCCCACATCAAAATATTTTTCAACCCGCACAGGCTTCGTAAAATCCCAAATAGCAATTACATTTTTTGAAAATTTCCCTCTGATTTGCAATCCCAAGGGTCCCAGCTACAACATGCATGGTTGTTTTGTTAGATAAAATCCTTCTTTCTATCTGTTTAGTTGGCGCCATCGATCTGAGTAATCCACTCGTTCAACATGCAGAGAAATTAATCCAAAAAACTACCGCTAAACTTTGTTAAAACAAGTCAAAATACGTTTCCATTTAATCGTCAGGTACCCTTATATGGAATTAAACTATAATATTTCAAAACGGAAAGAAGTATGTTCAATAGAAAAGCTAAATTAGCAAGTGCGCGTCCTCTTCATCGCGCACACAGACTGATTTCCAACTCTGACTCCCGGTACCAAAACTCAAAATTCTTCCTTGTTTGGGAAGAAACAAGCCTGAAACCTTGAACAAAGACTCTTGACTTCTAGTGGAAACCATAGGACTTGCAATCTGGGAGCTGGAATTGCATAGGCTCTCAAAAACATTTTTTTTCCTGTTGGTTTTTCTTTGGTTTTCTCCTACCATATCAATTGTTTTATAGTCTCATACATTATTTTAACATTTCTACAAACTTCAAAGTGTTTTCTATCCAATGGTACCAATTATATGCATATCCTGAGTAACAGGCAGTAACTGGGCCTGAGTAACAGGCAGTTTACTTTGTGGAGAAAAATAGACCCTAGTCTGAAGATTAACCGCTCAACACAGAATAGCTGCGTGTGCGCACTCCTTCGGAAATTATTTGGAGAAAATATACTTTCTATTTTATTCCGCCATGTTCAATTGTATTCTTCATATTATAAAATAATGCCACGGAATTCTAAGCAAATCTTGTCTGCGCGGGATGTTCACCAATGCTGCAAGAGGGGCCACGAGTAAAAACATTTGGGAACCCCTGCTCTAAGGGTTAGAAATTAAATACTCACCAAGAGGAAGGCCTTGTCATCAAAGTTTTCATCATCATTCATCTCCATTACAAAAGAGATATCGAAGAGGATATTTGTAACGTATACGCAGGGAGTCAGGAAGCAGGTGCAGAAGGTGAGTTTAATAATAAGAAAAATTAAGATAATCAAACTGGAGTAGTGTACTGAATGTAAACAAAACTAATACTGCCTGAAGACTGAGGCTACTGAGGGCTAAATAAAGGGAGACTGGGGCCTCCCGAGTGGCGCAGCGGTCTAAGGCACTGCATTGCAGTGCTAGTGGTGTCACTACAGATCTGGGCGCATGCATGCTAACATGGTCGCCCGTTCTATGGTGTTTCCTCCTACACAAACCAGGGGCTCAGCTTCCTAAAGGGCGGGCAGAGTCGGAGGTTCCTGGTGGAGAGCCAGATGCGATCACCAGGATGGAAAACAGGAACCTGACTGGGGTGGCGGTCCGCCTGCGCCTTCAGACTGCGGACGGTGCACTGGAGCCTCACATGGGCATCGTTCCAAACCTCCTCTGTGCACCTGAACCACTCGTCTACCGCAGGAGCTTGAATCTGGCTCGGGGTCCACGGAGCCAGGGCTGGCTGATATCCTAGGACACACTGGAAGGGGGTCAGCCCAGTGGAGGAGTGACGCAGTGAATTCTGGTTGTACTACACCCAGGGAAGGAACCAGGCCCACTCCCCCTTCAGGTCCTGAAAGGGACTGCTAAGGAACCTCCCCGGCTCCTGGTTCATCCTCTCCACCTGCCCGTTGGACTGATGCCGGTACCCGGTAGTAAGGCTGACTGTGACCCCCAGCTTCTCTATGAAGGCTTTTCATACCCCTGACGTGAATTAAGGGCTACGGTCGGAGACAATGTTCTCCGAAAGGCCATAGTGCCTCAGCGACCTGGAGAGTGATAGGAAGACCAGAGAGAGAGATAAAACGCCATGATTTAGAGAATGTCCAAAACAACCATAATAGTAGTGAAACCATCAGAAGAGTGGAGATCAGTGACAAAGAATGGACAGATGAGACCAAGGCCACTGAGGCACGGAAAGGAGTTTCCCTGCTGAAGCATGCCAGGGAGATTTAGTTTGGGCTTTTTAGTTTGGGCACACGGAGCAGGAGTTGACATAGTGAGTGACGTCCTGCGCCAAGATGGGCCACCAGTACTTTCTGGAGATAGATTGAACAGTGCAGGTGATACCTGGGTGTCCAGTGACGAGAGATGTGTGCGCCCAGGTCAACAGCCAATCCCGTCAGACAGTCTCCACTCCTTTAATGCCAACTTCACCGCCAAGAGGTCCTGGTTGCCG
Organism: Salvelinus alpinus; assembly: GCF_045679555.1. Lineage (NCBI taxonomy): Eukaryota > Metazoa > Chordata > Actinopteri > Salmoniformes > Salmonidae > Salvelinus > Salvelinus alpinus. The sequence continues at coordinate 50,306,532 of NC_092091.1, forward strand.
ATGTCGTAGTCCCTCTGCAGGGGACAGTTTTTTTGAGTAGTGTGATGGAAAATGTTATGTTGGTGCTTTTCTATTAATACATTTCTGTGACTGATTGCAGATACTGATAGTGAGGATCAATTTGGCAGTACGCCCAGAACCTTGTTTAGAGAAAGGGATATCTCAGTTTAGAGAGAAGAAGCCTAGTGAGGTATTGGTCTGTCAAATGCATGACCCAGTATTGATCATCACATGAATGAAGCAAACATTAATATTGAGTGATGAATAAGCTAAATCATGCAAATATAACTTGTCAGTATATAAGGGAACTAATGGGACTGCCCCGTTAGAGCTCCTGATCGACATGTGGTGCATTGAGTTGGTTGGAACCTCTCTAGCGCACTGACAATAAACAATGATTCATACAAGATTGACTTCGAGGGTCCCTGTGTTAGAATTTCCACGATAGTAGTATGCACATGGATACAATTTCTGTGGATTACAGGAATTTTTACCCACGTTCATTACACCTGTTCAGTCTGCATTTACAGGTGATTAGAACGCGTGTTATTGTCATTTTTACATGCGTTCATTACACCTGTTCAGTGAGCATTTACAGGTGATTTAGAACGCTTGTTATGGTCATTTTTACACGCGTTCATTACACCTGTCCAGTGTGCATTTACAGGTGATGTTAACGCTCTAACCCAGAGACTCTGTCTAGCGTCTCGCTCCAGAGACTGGGTGGGCTGACCCCTAGGCACGGGGGCCATTCCAGCCAGCTCCCTTACCCAGGGATAGGGGGGAGGGGCCGGAGAGGGCTGTGGCTGACCTAGGGAGGGGGGCCCGACCCCCGGAGAGGGGTGCCTACCTCCGCCCATGGGCACCAGTACATCCAGCCAGCTCTCTGAGGTCGACCAAGTGAGAGGGGGTGTCCCCCAGAGAAGGGAGCCGACCCCTGCCCACGGCAACCTGAGGGCGCCAATACATCCACCCAGCTCCCTTCCCCAGGGATATGGGGGTGCCACTAAATTCCCCCAGAGAGGGCTGGGGCCGACCCAGGGACCCGGAGCCGACCCCCGACTGTAGCCACATCCAGCCTGCTCCCTGCCCCAAGGAGAAGGGGGGAGAGGGCCCAGTGAGAGCCACCAGGGGGTGCCACTACATTCAGCCAGCTCCCTGCACAGGCTGGGGCAACCCAGGTGTTGCCACTTCATCCAGCCAGCTCCCTGTTCCAGCTATAGAGAGATAGTAATGGCGTATTTTTGTAGGCACTAACTTCGCCATGGGGTAATGAATGGCATTGGGGTAATTAATGGCGTTTTTGTAAAAAAAAATAAATAATTACTTATTTGGTAAATACAGGCTTAAGAAATGTTATATGTTTTGTTCTTGTGACATTGTGATTTTTGCAAGCATTTTTGCACATAAAGGCTTCATAATTGATAAAGGTCATGTTAAGACTGATATTATCTCATAGAAGAAAACATATAAAATCTCTTAAGCCCTTTATTAGTCTTATTACGCCAATTATTTATTGATGCCCTGAAAAATCTATTCAGTTCCTCCACATTGAAATGAATGGCAGCCAACTTAGAATAGGCTGTTGTGACATTACATCTAAGAAACTTTTCCAAAGGATCTCCTTGTTCTTAAATATTGACTTTTATTTTACGAGGTAAGTTGACTGAGAACACATTCTCATTTACAGCAACAATCTGGGGAATAGTTACAGGGGGATGAATGAGCCAATTGTAAACTGGGGATGATTAAGTGACCGTATGAGTGCCAGATTTAGAATTTAGCCAGGTTAACACCACTACTCTTTTGATAAGTGCCATGGGATCTTTAGTGACCACAGAGAGTCAGGACACCCGTTTAACATCCCATGAGAAAGATGGTACCCTACACAGGGCAATTTCCCCAATCACTGCCCTGGGGCATTGGGATATTTTTTTAGACCAGAGGAAAGGGTGCCTCCTACTGGCCCTCCAACACCACTTCCATCAGAATCTGATCTCCCAACTAGGGACTGTTGCCATGAAGGCTGGTCATGGTTCACATCAACACCATTATCTCAGAAACCCTAGACCCACTCCAATTTGCATACCGACCCAACAGATCTACAGATGATGCAATCTCTATTGCACTCCACACTGCCCTTTCACACCTAGACAAAAGGAACACCTATGTGAGAATGCTATTCATAGACTACAGCTCAGCATTCAACACCATAGTGCCCTCAAAGTTCATCACTAAGCTAAGGAACCTGGGACTAAACACCTCCCTCTGCAAATGGATGCTGGACTTCCTGATGGACCCCCTCAGGTGGTAAGGGTAGATAACAACACATCCACCACACTGATCCTCAACATGGGAGGAACACCTCAGAGGTGTGTGCTCAGTCCCCTCCTGTACTCCCTGTTCACTCATGACTACACGGCCAGGCATGACTCCAACATCATCAAGTTTGCCAATGACACAACAGTGGTAGGCCTGATCACCAACGACGATGAGACAGCGAATAGGGAGGAGGTCAGAGACCTGGCCGTGTGGTGCCAGGACAACAAACTCCCTCAACGTGCTCAAGACTAAGGAGATTGTGAACTACAGGAAAAGAAGGACCGAGCACTTCCCCATTCTCATCGACGGGGCTGTAGTGGAGCAGGTTGAGAGCTTCAAGTTCCTTGGTGTCCATATCACCAACATACTAACATGGTTCAAGCACACCAAGACAGTCGTGAAGATTGCACGACAAAACCTATTCCCCCCCAGGAGACTGAAATATTTGCCATGGGTCCTCAGATCCTCAAAAGGTTCTACAGCTGCACCATCGAGAGCATCCTGACTGGTTGCAACTGGTATGGCAACTGCTCGGCTTCTGACCGCAAGGCACTACAGAGGGTAGTGCATGCTGGCCAGTAAGGTGTCAGAGGAAGGCCCTAAAAATTGTCAAAGACTCCAGCCACCCTAGTCATAGACTGTTCTCTCTGCCACCGCACGGCAGCGATACCGGAGCGCCAAGTCTAGGTCCAAGAGGCTTCTACCCCCAAGCCATAAGACTACTGAACATCTAATCAGACTATTTGCATTGCCCCCACCCCCCTCTTTTGATGTGCTAAACTGTGTACACAACCAATACTTTTATTTGATTTCATCACTATTTGAAGTGTATTTTAATTTAGATCTGACATAAAACATATTTTTTAATACAGTCAGCCAGCTTGCATACATCATTCACAAATGTAAAACAAAATCAAATCAATTTATAATTTCCCAATCCAAATAGTGTTGAACATATTAATATTGTTTGGTTCTTATTTTTCAGAGTAAATAACCCACGGACACTAGAGAAGCTTTAACCAAGTTTATTCTTCCCAAGGGTTCTGTACAGCTGAAATCAGACAGCAAAACATTTCAGACATCACAGTTTATATACATCCCACTTAAGACACTCCTCTTTCTCTCCAATCCTTACATTTTATGGCTCTACAGGAAGCTAATAAAGAGGATAACAGGATTCCAAACATGTATTACTCTCTTAAGAAAATCTGTCTTCACCTCCTGACCTCAACCCCTCTCATCTAATACACAGATGTCCATCTGTCTTCCCTATATCAACCCATCGCTCTCCTCTCCTCCATCAAACACATTCCAAAGCCTTCTGCCTTTCTTCAGAGAACCATTAACTTCTAACATAACACCCAGTCTCTTTCATATCCTATCATGCATTTAAAATCTCAATGTTCAAAGTTTAGCCAATTCCAACAATATCAAGAACACTAATGGCTAAGCAAAGGAAAGGTAGAGGAGCTAGAATAGAAAAGGAGGAAAGGAAAGAGATTGCAAAGGAAAGAAAGGGAGCTAGGATATGAGGAAAGTAAATTATGGAAGGAAACTGGGAAAGGAGAAAAGGAAAGGCAACAAGGGAAGGAAGCTAGGAAAATGAGAAGTAGAGGTAAGGGAGTTAAGAACAAAACGGAACTGAACAGCATTTGTGTACTGAATACACCCCTGATTGGAGCCCTCTATTTCCTGGGGCACTTTCAGTAGGCAAACATTGTGGAAGGTTGCATATAGAAATGTCATGAATAAAGCTGTCATGATTTGTTATTCTATAGTCAACGAGGCATGCTTGTTCCATTCAATACATTTCTATCTAAAGGTTCCACAACATTGTGCCCTGCTGAATACAGCCCTGGCCCCATGCACCCCGGTCTCTGATGCTACAACTGAACACTTTGGGTGGAGAATCAGGATGTGCATCCAGACAGCAAAGGATGTGCTCCCAGATAGCAAATGTACAGAGAGACGGGGGCAGGACAAAGTAGCATAAAAGACAAAACATCTGAAAAGCAAACAAAAAGTGTCAGGATAAGATAAGGAAAATGGATTTCAAGACAAATCTATTCATAATGACAGAATATTGCTGATTCTTATACAGAACATGACCGTGACTGGATAACACATTATCACTCTAAAAGTGTTGGTTTGTGTGAGGCTGCTTCCGAACTTCAGACAAACCCCAGGTCAGGACATACTGCATGGTGAGTATTCGTGCATCTCTCTGTAAAAAAAGCAACACAGAAAACACAAGGTTTAGAATAATTCCTGTTTTTCAATAGTAGTAGTGTATGTTTATTATGTAATGTAAAATAGTAAGAGAAATCATTCTTCAAACTACATTCATACTTGAATGTCCCTGCAGATTATTCTAAACACTGTACCGTGGCCCGTATTCATCTTCATCTTATAATACTGAATGGCATGCTAGTGGGAAGACAAAAGCCATATTGAACAACAGTGTGTGTGGCAGCACTGGACAGGCCTGAGGCTGCAGGGGAAACTCACTGCTGGACTATGCTGACCACTGTCTCCTATCCCATTTACCAGAATTTTGCTATTGTCAAGGACATTCACACCTTTCTGGTAATGTGGGACCTCTAGTAAAAAAACAAACAATGTAGCACTATGGTGTACTGCAAACCATGACCCATTCTGTTTCTTACACACTGTCAAATGTAAGTGTGTTATGGAATGAGTAAAATGGTTGTTGTTCATACAAGGACATGTATATAGCTAGACATGACCGCCTTAATGACCATATAGGCATTGAGGTGAGAAATGTAGCCTCACCAACAGCAAACACACGTCCATAAACATTCTAGTGTAAGCGGAAGCTGGATTGATGATGATGATGGGTTTCCTCTGTACAAAATACAACATATATTGTTATTGGGGGGATACCATAACCTTGTATCACGCTCGGACAGCCTTGGATATAAGTGCAAGTTGATGGCACTGATATTTTACCGTCTCGGCCACATACATAGGCTTACGGTATGTTTTTATCCAAGACCTTTGAAATGATTTAATCATTGTTAATGTCATTTGTGGATTCAAATACAGTACCTGTATGTAATGTAATCTGAAATTAAATGTTTGCATACACGTGTGGCTTAAGTGAGGGATCAACATCGTGGCCACTTTTGTTGGGTTGTACTATAATTGCAGAAATCTCATAATGAAGCAGTGTGTGTGTGTGTGTTCCCTCCGATACAGTATGTCAGAGGTTTGCAACCCTGGTCCTGGAGTGCTGCAGGCACTTCATGTTTTTGATTAACCGACCTGGAAGACCAGGTGTGTTGAATTAAGGCAATAAATTAAATGATCAATTAGCTCAGTAGCTCAGGGTTTGGGGTAGAAAAATAGGAATAGGGGAAAGAGAAACAAGGGTTAGGGGAAAGACCCTGGGTCTCGACCCCGCCCTGTGCAACTGGGTCCTGGACTTTCTGACGGGCCGCACCCAGGTGGTGAAGGTAGGAAACAACATCTCCACCCCTCTGATCCTCAACACTGGGGCCCCACAAGGGTGTGTTCTCAGCCCTCTCCTGTACACCCATAACTGCGTGGCCATGCACGCTTCCAACTCAATCAAGTTTGCAGACGACACTACAGTGGTAGTCCTGATTAACAACAACGACGAGACAGCCTACAGGGAGGAGGTGAGGGCCCTCGGAGTGTGGTGTCAGGAAAATAACCTCTCACTCAACGTCAACAAAACAAAGGACATGATCGTGGACTAAAGGAAACAGCAGAGGGAGCACCCCCCCATCCACATCGACGGGACAGTAGTGTAGAAGGTGGAAAGTTCCTCGGCATACACATCACGGACAAACTGAAATGGTCCACCCACACAGACAGCATGGTGAAGAAGGCGCAGTAGCTCCTCTTCAACCTCAGGAGGCTGAAGAAATTTGGCTTGTCATCTAAAACACTCACAAACTTTTACAGATGCACAATCGAGAACATCCTGTCGGGCTGTATCACCGCCTGGTACGGCAATTGCACCACCCTCAACCGCAAGGCTCTCCAGAGGGTAGTGCAGTCTGCACAACCCATTACCAGGAGAAAATGACCTGCCCTCCAGGACACCTACAGCACCCGATGTCACAGGAAGGCCAAAAAGATCATCAAGGACAACAACCACCCGAGCCACTGCCTGTTCACCCTGCTATCATCCAGAAGGTGAGGTCAGTACATGTGCATCAAAGCTGGGACCGAGAGACTGAAAAACAGCTTCTATCTCAAGGCCATCAGACTGTTGAACAGCCATCACTAACATAGAGAGGCTGCTGCCAACATCGACTCAAATCTCTGGCCACTTAAATAAACAGACTTAATAAAAGTGTCACTTTAAATAATGTTTACATAGAGGTATCACTAGTCACTTTAAATAACGGCACTTTTAATGTTTACATATCCTACATTACTCATCTCATGTATATACTGTATTCTGCACAATCTACTGCATCTGCCTATGCCATCGCTAATCCATATATTTATATGTATATATTCTTATTCATTCCTTTTCATTTGTGTGTATAAGGTAGTTGTGAAATTGTGAGATTACTTGTTAGATTTTACTGCATAGTCGGAACTAGAAGCACAAGCATTTCGCTATACTCGCATTAACATCTGCTACATGTGACCAATCAAATTTGATTTGACTGGCGAGCAGAGGAAAGTAGGCCAAACCTGTGATTCAAAGAGATGTGGCAAAATAATGAATGGCAAGTTGTGATGCCTTGAGGAAGCTGCTGTCTTCCTTTTACACTTACCAAAGTCTATGTGTTTATGCATATACATGAAAGGCTTGTATTCATATAATTACCTGGTACATGTCTGTCCACCAAAATCCCACACCTGGAACTTCAGTTCCCATTGTAAGCTGCCTATTCCTCAGGTCCAGATGCTAGAATATGTATATAATTGACAGAGTAGGATTGAAAACACTCTAAAGTTTCCAAAACTGTCAAAATATTGTCTGTGAGTATAACAGAACTGATTTTGCAGGCGAAAACCTGAGGAAATCCAACCCGGAAGTGACTCTTATTTAGAATGTTCCATTGCCTGCCTTTCCTCCATTTAAAGGGATATCAACCAGATTTATTTTCCTGTGGCTTCCTCAGGGTGTGAACAGTCTTTAGACATAGTTTCAAGCTTTTATTTTGAAAAATGAGCGAGATTTATCAAAACGCGTCAGTGGATACACGGATGTCCCTCCATTAGTTGATGCGCTCGACACTGGTTGCTCGACATTTTCTTTCTCTCCAGTAATGAATAGTTTACAGTCCGGTTGAAATATTGTTTATTGATGTTAAAAATACCTGAGGATTGATTGTTTGACATGTTTCTACGAACTTTACGGATACTTTTTGGAATTTTTGTCAAGCCTTGATGACCTGCCTAAGGCTGTGGAATACTGAACATAATCTTTATCGAACAAAAGGAACATTTATTGTGTAACTGGGAGTCTCGTGAGTGCAAACATCCGAAGATCATCAAAGGTAAGCGATTCATTTTATTGCTTTTCTGGCTTTCGTGACCAATATACATTGCTGCTAGGTGTTCTTAATGTTTTGTCTAGTGATCGATAAACTCACACAAATGCTTGGATTGCTTTCGCTGTAAAGCATATTTTCAAAATCTGACACGACAGGTGGATTAACAACAAGCTAAGCTGTGTTTTGCACTTGTGATTTCATTAATATAATTTTTAAAATATTTTTTTAGGGAATTTGGCGCTCTGCAATTCAGCGGTTGTTTACAAAAATGATCCCGCTAAAGGGATCCGTGCGTCAAGAAGTTAATGACGTCAGACAAAGGCTCTGCGTCTGTCCTCGTGCTCCGCGTCTGTCCTCATGCTCCGAGACCTTAGTGCCGCTTGACACCATCAATCACCACATTCTTTTGGAGAGATTGCAAACCCTAAATTGGTCTATGCGGACAAGTTCTTGCTGGTTTAGATCTGTTGGAAGATATGTTAATCTCTGTGGATTCTATTTATTTTATTTAACCTTTTTTTAACAAGGAAAGTCAGTTAAAAACCAAAATTCATATTTACAATGACGGCCTACCAAAAGTACTCCTGCGGTGACGGGGGATTAAGAATAAAAATACATTTAATAAAAATATAGGACAAAACACACATCGCGACAAGAGAGACAAGACAACACTACATAAAAAGAGACCTAAGACAACAACATAGCATGGCAGCAACACACAACAACATGGTAGCAACATATATCAATATATAACAATATATCACGCAAAGGAGCCACAACTGTCAGTAAGAGTGTCCATGATTGAGTCTTTGAATGAAGAGATTGAGATAAACCTCTCCAGTTTGAGTGTTGGTTGCAGCTCGTTCCGGTCGCTAGCTGGATGGTTGATCCTCTGACAAATCAATTGTAAGTTTCGATGTTTCGTTCTAGGACCACTATTGTTTTCAATATACAGTATATGCTTCCTCTTGGTTATGTCATTCGGAAATACAATGTCAACTTTCACTGCTATCCAGAAAACATACATCTGTACATTTCTATGAAACCTGGTGAAGCCCCAAAATGTCCTATTCTGGAAGCCTATGTTTCAGACAAGGAAGGGGATGGCTGCAAAGGTTTTTCTTTCAAACTCGGACAAAACAGAGATGCTAGCTCTAGGTCCCAAGAAACAAAGAGATCTGCTGTTGGATCTGACAATTAATCTCGATGGTAATACAATTGTCTCAAATAAAACTGAAGGACCTCGGCGTTACTCTGGACCCTGATCTCTCTTTTGATGAACATATCAAAAATATTTAAAGAGCAGCTTTTTTCCATCTTCGTAACATTGAAAATATCAGAAACTGTTTGTACAAAAACTGCGCAGAAAAGCTTGTCACTTCAAGATTAGATTACTGCAATGCTCTACTCTTCGGTTACCCAGATAAGGCACAAAAAAAACTTCAACTAGTGCTAAATACAGCTGCTAGAATCTTGACTAAAACCTATGAATTTGATCATATTACTCCAGTGCTAGGCTTCCTGTTAAGGGTAGGGCTGATTTCAAGGTTTTACTGCTCACCTACAAAGCATTACATGGCCCCTACCTCCAGTATATCTCCGATTTGATCCTGTCATACATACCTACACCTACAGTCACAAGACGCAGGCCTCCTTATTGTTCCTAGAATGTCTAAGCAAACAGCTGGAGGCAAGACTTTCTCCTTTTGAGCTCAATTTTTATGGAATGGTCTGCCAATCCATGAGAGAGACGCAGACTCGGTCTCAACCTTTAAGTCATTACATCTCTTCAGTAGGTCCTATGGTTGAGTGTAGTCTGACCCAGGGGTGCGAAAGTGAACAGCAAGGCACTGGAGTGACGAACCACCCTTGCGGTCTCTGCCTGGCCGGTTCCCCTCTCTCCACTGGGATTCTCTGCCTCTGACCCTATTATGGAGGCTGAGTCACTGGCTTGCTCGTGCTTTCCCATGCCATCCTTAGAAGGGGTGCATCACATCAGTTATATCCTGCCTGGTTGGCCCTGTCCGGGGGAAACTTCAGACTGGGCCACAGTGTTCCCCGACCCCTTGTCTCAGTCTCCAGTATCTATGCTGCAATATTCTATGTGACGGGGGGCTAGAGTCAGTCTGTCTTATCTGGTGTCCTGTGTGGTCTTAGGTATAATATTCGTTCTCTCTCCTCCCCCCCGAAGATCTGAGCCCTAGGACCATGCTTCAGGACTACCTGGCCTGATGACTCCTGGCTGTCCCCATCCCCAGTCCACCTGGTTGTGCAGCTGATCCAGTTTCTGCTGTTCTGTCTATGGAACCCTGACCTGTTCACCAGACGTGATACCTTGTCCCGGACCTGCTGTTTCGACTCTCTCATTCTCCCACGTTAACATCCTACACTGTCACCCTCTCCCAAGGCCGCTACAGATGGAGGCACGCCCTGGCTTGTTCGCTCTACCTCTGAATGCTCGGTTATGAAAGGCCAACTGACATTTACTCATGAGGTGCTGGCCTGTTGCACCCTCTGTAACCACTGTGATTATTATTTGACCATGCTGGTCATCTATGAACATCTTGAAGAAAAATCTGGGCTTAATGGCCATGTACTCTTATAAACTCCAACCGGCGCAGCCAGAAGAGGCCTGGCCACCCCTCAGAGCGTGGTTCCTCTCTAGGTTTCTTCCTAGATTTCATCCTTTCTAGGGAGTTTTTCCTAGGCACCGTGCTTCTACTTCTGCCTTGCTTGCTCTTTGGGTTTTAGGCTGGTTTTCTGTATAAGCACTTGGTAACAACTACTGATGTGAAAAGGGCTTTATAAATACATTTGATTTAGACTGATAATATATATATATATATATTTTTTTTTACATACCCAAAATGCATACTATTTAGAAAGCAAGTACGGGTATTCGGACACAGCGGCAGCCGACTTCAACTGGGTAAACCCAGACACTCCATCCCCTATCTTGCACCTAATTTGCCAGGAGTGCATAATTTTCCATCTTGCGCTGGTATACCTCTTCGCACCTCTCCTCACAGCTTTTTCGCCTTCTCTGCCGATATAACGATGTCTGGACGGAGAGTAGTGACAACAATGTCAGAGGGAAGCTTAGCCGTCTGTCCAGGTCAGCACGCATCTCCCACGCCCTGGCTTGTTCTAGGATTCCATCTTTCTTAGCTTTGGCTGCTCCCGCTTCTCCAAGCCTGACGAAGATGATGTGGTGGCCTTTGTTGATGGGAGTCATCCTTTTCCTCCTCTCCTTCAAGAATATTGTCCAGTTCCCTCAAAACTTGGTCATGCCTCCATCTGTAGCGGCCTTGGGAGAGGGTGACAGTGTAGGATGTTAATGTGCTGTGGTGCCAGGTTTGTTACAGAGACCTCACTGAAAACCCTATGTATGTTAGTGGAGGATGGCAGCACGTCATAGACCTTAACAGGAACTGGATTCTGGCAGGCTCCATCCTTCACAGCTCACCCTAAGAAAGACTCCTCTCTGTTGTCTCCTACCTTGTCCAAGCTCCCTGTGCACCCAACCCTACTGCTTTAGCCCTTCTCTGTTCCTCCCCCATTTTTCTGACTTCCTGCTGCACCAGGCCTTCTGCTCAGGATTCACAAACCTGTCACCTATTTTTGTTCTTAAAACCTGGACCAAGCCTTCTTTGGGATAGGGGGCAGTATTTTGACGTCCGGATGAAAAGCGTGCCCAAAGTAAACTGCCTGCTACTCAGGCTCAGAGGCTAGAATATGCATATAATAGGTAGATTTGGATAGAAAACACTCTAAAGTTTTTAAAACTGTTAAAATAATGTCTGTGAGTATAACAGAACTTATTCGACAGGCGAAACCCCGAGGACAAACCATCCAGGATTTTTTTGTTGTTGAGTGTATTCAATTAGTTTTCTATGGGAATCTAGATTTCTGAGGCATCTGGTTGCAGTTCCCATGGCTTCCACTAGATGTCAACAGTCTTTTGAAATTGGTTGATGTTTTTCTTTTGAGTAATGAAGAAGTAGCCCTTTGAGTGTCGAGTCTAGTGTACTTTTTGTTTGGGGCGCGCGACCTGAAGCTCGCTCCACTTTCATTTTATCCGCTATTGAACGCAGTATATTCCGTCTTAAATTTGATCGATTATTTACGTTTTAAAATACCTAAAGTTGGATTAGGAAAGTTGTTTGAAATGTTTGGACCAAGCCTACAGGTAACTTATTAGATAATTTGTAGTCATGTTGGGCGAGTTGGAATCGGTGTTTTTCTGAATCAAACGTGCCAAATAAATTGACATTTTGGGGATATAACGACAGAATTTATCGAACAAAATGACCATTTGTGATGAATATGGGACATTTTGGAGTGCCAACAGAAGATCTTCGAAGGTAAGGCATGAAATATATCGTTATTTCTGAGTTTTGTGTCGCGCCTGGCGGGTTGAAATATGATTGTCATGTGTTTGTATGATGGGGTGCTGTCCTCAGATAATCGCATGTTTTGATTAACAAGAAGTTAAGCTGTATTTTGGTGTATTGCACTTGGGATTTTATGAAAGTAAAATATTTCTAATAATTTAATTTGAATTTGGTGCTCTGCCATTTCACCGGATGTTGTCAAATCGATGCCGCTAACGGGATTTGATCCATAAGAAGTAAGAACAAATTCTTATTTACAATGATGGCCTACCCCGGCCAAACCCTGACGAAGATGGGCCAATTGTGCGCTGCCCTATGGGACTCCCAATCACGGCCGGATGTGATGCAGCCTGGATTCGAACCAGGAACTGCAGTGACGCCTCTTGCACTGAGAAGTAGTGCCTTAGACCGCTGCACCACTGGGGAGTCCTGCCTGGGTGTCGTTTGCAGCTCTCTCTAGTGCTGTTGATAAGGTGAACTCGTTCAGGGTTAATTACATTGCTACCCATCCCGGATCCGGGAGCATCCTCATCAAAAAAGCTGACTAGCATAGCCTAGCCTAGCCTAGCCTTCTCTCCTGTCGAATTCGCTCCACAAGGCTAGCCAATGTTGATGACGTTCCCAATTTCTCTCGACGCAGAGAACGGAAAACTCCAAAAGTCCCATTAAACGTTGAATAAACTGATGAAACTCGGTTGAAAAAACCTACTTTATGATGTTTTTCTAATATGTATCAAATAAAAACAAAGCCGGAGATATTAGCCGTGTATACCGAACGCTTATCATAAGACAATACGGAGGTGCTTCCCGCGCCTAGGTAGAGAAAGGAAATTCTGGACACGTCATTCCAAGAGCACTTGTTCGACCTCAGATCAAGCTAGACACCCCATTCCACCTTCCACTGCCTGTTGACATCTAGTGGAAGGCGTATGCAGTGCATGCATATCCATAAATATAAGGCAATTCAATAGGCAGGCCCTGGAACAGAGCATCGTTTTCAGATTTTTCTCTTCCTATCTGGAAGTTTGCTGCAAAATGAGTTCTGTTTTACTCACAGATATAATTCAAACAGTTTTAGAAACTTGAGAGTGTTTTCTATCCAATAGTAATAATAATATGCATATTGTACGATCTAGAATAGAGTACGAGGCAGTTTAATTTGGGCACGATTTTTTCCAAAGTGGAAACAGCGCCCCCATATTGACAAGAAGTTAACGAACAGGTTATTCGGGGGAGAACAGAGTGCTGGTACATCGAGGCTTTGGATTTACCAGGGAGCGAGTCCTGTCTTGTGGAGGCTTTCTGTTAGTGGAATTAAATGATTCATACAATATACTCATTAATTAAATTCAATCTGTCTATTTATAAGAATTTGTAAGATACTTATTAACATAAAATAGACAGGATACAGTCATATTAAAATTAGATAATAGTGTTTATTCTCGGAGCAAGCTCCCATTTGATCATAAACACAGACTTATATACAATATATGACGTCATAGGTTACAGAATGAGTCTCATTGTCCTGACAAATAGAAAACAGGTTCAAAAGTTAATTCTAACCTCACAGGGCACTCACATGAAACACCATATAATCATTTATCCTGAAGGCTCACTATAATTGATTACCACTTTAGCAGACAACTCAAGATAATGAAAGACCTAAAAAGTGACCCACAGCCTTATCTAAACATCTCAGGCTAAGTTGGGTCAGTTCAACCAGAGTTTAATGACCCTTTCTGCTTACTTTATAACCCACAACACAAATCTCTTTTCACCAGGCATGCAGAGTTCAATTTGTTATATTTTTATCTAAAGCTAGAATTTGTTTTAACTATTTATTAACAAAATTCCTAACACTTTCTTTCAGCTGGCTCTGTAGGCACTTGATGTTATGGCTGTCCTTTGGGGTCTCGGCGTACCACTTTTCCAGGAACTTGATAGGGTTATTGATATATGATGGAATTACCTTTTTCTGAATTGTCATGGTGAACCTGTTGGTCACCATGCCTTTTCTTAGTCAAACCTCGCAAAACAAGAAGCCTGGTAATGTCATCCTGGCCCATCCCTGCAGTTTCCTCCAGAGCTGACAGGACCCATCGTGCCTGCACGTGGGTGGTGGTAGTGATGGTGTGGTCATCAATAAACCCTCTTCTGTGGTTGTCGGATTCTTCCCGGGCCTCGTGACTTTGTCAGCAGATTTGATGATCAGGTTAATTCGGATCACAAATAATATCACTGAGATGGTACATCCTGTGACTATTCCCCTTTCCAGGGCTTGCCATGATGTGGTGATGTTGTTGGCTGAGAACCTGAGCTTGATGTTGCTGTAGTAGCTGCTTTTGGGTGTTATCGGGAATGTGGTAAAGCTTCAGGTCTTCGAAGATCAGGGAGTGGGGTCACTGCCGTTGATCTTGGCCTCCCCTCTCAAATGGCTGATGGCGCTAGTGTGATCAATACACCCATGGAATCCTGGTATGTCTCCCTTCTGGACAGATGAGTCAGTGTAGTTGTTTCTCATTTAGGTGGTGAGTCTTCTTGCATGGATGGAGAAGATTATCCTTCCACGCTGAGTAGGGATATGGTGTGGAACTGGTTGATGTTGGGAGAGTTATTTCCTTCTGCCAGCATGTTGGTATCTCTCCCTTCCTCCAAACCGTTCTGATCAGCTTCCATAGCCTGCATAGGAGTTTAGAGCACATTTTGTAGAACTTGTATGGAAATCCATTTGGACCAGGTGCCGATCTTGCTCTGGCCTTTTTCACCACCTCCACGACTTCCCTCCATGTTGGCATTCAGGTTGGTCGATTGGTGAAATTCTCAGGCACTGCCCAAATGGCTCATTCCTTCCCTGGTCGGAGTACCTCTCCACCTTAGTTGCTTGAAGGTTGCCAGATCTCTCCGCTTCCAGTGTAAATGAAATTAAGTGGAAGGGGTTGGCTCTCTGCTTTGCTGTCTTTGTCTCCTTGTTCTTGCACTTTCCGCATTCTGGAGTGACTTCAGGTTACTCTGTGTCCTGCAGTTCCTGTAGCGCTTTGTGTTGTGTGGCATCTGCCTCCCTGAAGCGCTTGATGAGTGACTGCAGTTCTTTGCGAAGACTTAAAGCATCCATTTTCTGTCTGTTGGGTTGATTGTTGCCTGTTGCTCTCTTCATTGTCAAATCTTTCACTGTTCACCGCGGGAACAAGCTTGGACAGAGAAGCGAGTGTCTTTTCCCCACCAGTGTTGTTTCTAGGTTGTTGTCCAGGTCGTCATCCAGCTGTTGCCAGGCTGCGTTGTTGTTGTGGCTACTTGACAGTCCTTGCTCTGGGTTCCACATCCTCTGGAGTCTCTGACTTTCTCCTCCTTTGAAGGCGTGGCAGCCTCAAGTCGTTCAGCTGCTGAGAGGTCTTCAACACTATGGTGCTGGCTAGAAACCTCCTACGTCTCACCAGATAGCAAGTCTGTGCGCTGCTGCTTTGTTGGCTCAGGTAGGCACTTTGCCTTTGTTTGGTGGATTCGTAGTCTTAGTATGTACAGTTTTACGCAGTGGCAACTTGTTCCACTTTCTACTCCTCCAGTCAGAATCCTTTATACAACCTTGTCGTTAGTGTTATCCATCCATGGAAACGTTTCATTCTTCCGCCCTCTCGGAAGGCTCTGGGGGTATGGTTCCTTCTGGTTCTCTGTAGTTGCTTTGCGTCGTCCTCACCCCGCACTAGACTTTCCAAGTAGTCATTGGTCTCTCCAGTGTCATCATTCTCCTCTTGGTTGTCGCTCAGTCTTTCCTGGGAGTCACTGGTTGCCTAGTTTGTAACAGTAACTGACACAGTATTTGATTGCTGATCCGCTGGTGTCATCAGCCAAGGTGACCTCTCACTGGATGTTTCATAACTTGGAACGTCCTAAAGATGGCGAGTTGACTGTCTCCAATTGAGATCAATGCATGACTAAGTGGTAGTTGGGATTCGCCCCTTCATGTTCACACACACACGGCAGTATTTAAAAAAAACTATGTATGTTTATACAGATGAGAGTAAAAATGCACCTTACAAACTGAAAAATCTCAATACAGCAGGATGTGTTTTTTAGATACCACCATCTTATATTAAGTTAAAGGTGCTACAGTGCATTTGGAAAGTATTCAGACCCCTTGATTTTTTCCACATTTTGTTAGGTCACAGCCTAAAACTAAAATGGATTGAATTGTTTTTTCTCTCTCATCAATTTACACACAATACCTCATAAGGACAAGGCAAAAACAAATATCACATTTACATAAGTATTCAGACCCTTCACTCAGTACTTTGTTCATGCACCTTTGGCAGCCTCGAGTCTTCTTGGGTATGATGCTACAAGCTTGGCACACCTGTATTTGTTTTTTTTCTTCCCATTCTTCTCTGAAGATCCTCTCAAACTCTGTCAAGTTGGATGGGGAGCGTCGCTGCACAGCTATTTTAAGGTCTCTCCAGAGATGTTCGATCGGATTCAGGTCCGGGCTCTGGCTGGGTCACTCAAGGACATTGAGACTTGTCCTGTTGGAACGTGAACCTTCACACCAGTCTGAGCGCTCTGGAGCAGGTTTTCATCAAGCATCTTGCTCCGTTCATCTTTCCCTCAATCCTGACTAGTCTCCCAGTCCCTACTGCTGAAAAACATCCCCACAGCATAATGCTGCTGCTACCACCATGCTCCACTGTAGGGATGTTGCCAGGTTTCCTCCTGAATGTGACGCTTGGCATTCAGGCCAAAAAGTTCAATCTTAGTTTCATCAGACCAGAGCATTTTGATTCTCATGGTCCGAGAGTCCTTTAGGTGCCTTTTGGCAAACTCAAAGTGGGCTGTCGTGCCTTTTGTCTGGCCACTCTACCATAAAGGCCTGATTGGTTGAGTGCAGCAAAGATGGTTGTCTTTCTGGAAGGTTCTCCCATCTCCACAGAGGAACTCTGGAGCTGTGTCAGAGTGACCATCGGGTTCTTGGACACCTCTCTGTGCCTCGACACAATCCTGTCTCGGAGCTCTACCGACAATTCCTTCAACCTCATGGCTTGGATTTTGCTCTGACATGCACTGTCAGCTGTGGTACCTTATATAGACAGGTGTGTGCCTTTCCAAATCACGTCTAATCAATTTAATTTATCACAGCTGGACTCCAATCAAGCTGTAGAACCATCAAGGATGATCAATTGAAACAGGATGCAACTGAGCTCAATTTCGAGTCTCATAGCAAAGGGTGTGAATACTTACATAAAGAAGGTATGTTTTTTATTTGTAATACATAAGCAAAAATGTAAAAAAACATGATTTTGCTTTGTCATTATGGGGTATTGTGTGTAGATTGATGAGGATAAAAAACAATTGAATCAATTTTAGAATAAGACTAACGTAACAAAAAGTGGAAAAAAGGGTCAATACTTTCCTTATATACTGTACATGCAGAATGTCTCACCCATGTGGAAGCTAGGTGAATTGCAATACTTAGGCTGAATATAAACTACTTTTAGCAACTAGGTAATGGCAGGACGATTTCTGCCATTGATGATTCTGCTTGTGAAATAACCACACCTCTGAGTGACACTGATGGAAGAAAAAAGAGCCGGTCCAGCTTTTGTTGACCAATAGGAGGGCTGACCAATTTTGTGGGTTGTCACAATAAATTGAAGATGGGACTGACGGACTTTAAACAAAGTGTCCCGACTGTGGTCACCACAGATCCTATGGCACTTATTGCAAGAGTATGTCATGACATCAAACTGTATTCCTATCATGTAATACTGTGTATAAAAAATAAAAAAGTACCATTTACATGTTATTTAGCACACACTTATCTTGAGCGACTTACAGTAGTGAGTGTATACGTTTCATATTGTATGCAGTACTGTATGAACAAGTTATATGTCACCAAATATCTGTGAAACCTAAATGTATACAAATTAACTTTTGTCCTCTGAAGAGGTTGGATGGGCTAATAAAAATAAAAGAGTATGTAATGGCTCATTTCCATACAGCATTTACCCTAGTGTTTCACCCAAAAGGCTCAGATTTTTCTGTTTCCAACTACTCGGACAAGCATCTGTCTTACTTGGGGCCAAAGCCAAGCATCTGTCTTACTTGGGGCCAAAGCCAAGCCACTTGTACTTTTCAGATTTACATAACAATAGCTAACTGAACTAACACCTTCTCACAAAGCAACTGTTTATGCAGAGGTTGTTGATTCTGCTTTTCTCAAGTCCCTACTGTGGACCCTAGCTATGTAAACACAATTTCCCTAGTTTAACATAAGGTTGTACACACTAGTGAGGACTTGAGTTTCGCCTTACCCTGTAAAGAGCTTTGGGTGTCTACTATAAATTTGACTCACATGGCACTTTTCTAACTGTTTTGCCATATTCCATGCCTTTGTACAGACGGAAACTGGTACAAGACACAAAAATAAATGGACTGCAAGGCTACGTTAAGTTAAATAAATGACTATAGTAAGTGCCTAGGTTCAAAATAAAGTAACAGGATTGAAGTTGATCTTAAAATCAGCCAATTTTTATTTTTTTAAATGTCTGAACATTGGTGAAATTGTACATTTTACTTGTGGCTAAAATAAATCTAATATCAAGATGTGTCAATTCGTTTGTCTACATGCCATTTAAAAAAAAAAAATTACAGATATTGGAATAAACCTATTTTGGGGTAAGACAAGTAACTATGAGTAAGGGAAAACATGATAAGCTTGCAAGCTGACTTTGAATAAGACATCCGATTATCCCTTTGCATTTAGAATGGCCGGATTTATTATTGCTAATAAAACATTAAAAAAAATTGATGGAACACTAGATAAATTAAATGCATGTCTCACGTCTCTCCTGCAAGCCGGTCTGCCAGCGAATCGTAAGCCGGCATACGAGTCATATCACACTCACTTATCCAAATTGGTCGAGTAGGCAGGCCTTATGACTTTGTGGCTAAAGTAACTAGTGACGACCAATTTTGTGTGGGCTCAATTTTTTTATTAAACATTGTTAAAACACTCGCCACTATTACTGCTGATATAAGGTATTTTTCTGAAATTACAATGCAAAAATATTACATATAGCTCCTTTTAAAACACTTTCTCAACCTGCTAACAATAAATAGTCCAAATAAGAATAATTTACAGGATTATGTTACAAAAGCAGAGAATACTGGAATTGTTATAGATTAAAATTACACAAAGAGAACGGACTCCATGTCCCAATTTAAAGACAACCGCTATATAAAACTCTTTAGACATAATCCACATTTGTAGCTTGAACATTTCTTTTAGTGTGTTAAAAAATAAAAATCTGACATTTAGTATTTGAACATTGCGTCAATGTGATTTCTCATAACAAAATCCTTAGCTGACATCTAGGCATTGGGTGTGTCCGAATTGGCAACCTATTCCCTACATAGCGTACTCCTTTTGACCTGGGCCCTATAGGCCTCTGGTCAAAAGCAGTGCACTATATAGGAAATAGGGTGCCATTTTGGACACGGTTTGTCCTGGATACACGCTTCATTTGTGGCATTTGCTGCAATGTAGTCAGGCATTACTACTCAACCGTAGTAATCCGATGCCAGACTGGAGTCGATGATGTGGCACACAAACATTGGTTGATACAATGCAACATCTCCAACAAGGTCATCCTGGAACGTGACCATATTTCTGTGTCTAAAACCCCACATAATATGATTGGTTCTTTCGTCAGCTGAGGACCTCTAAAACGCGCAGCTTGACTGACAACCAACCAGGCATCATAGGAGGGAGCGCCTGGTGTGGTGTTACACAAAGGCACACAAGGGGCTCAACATTACTAAACGTTTTGCTACAGAAAACTGAAATTAGCTTTCAGGTCGATTCAAAGCATTGATTGAGAAGAAAAAAACAGACTAACACAGATGTAGCTGGGTTAGTTGGAGGAGTTGGAGTAGATGTTCAAGTGGAGTGTCAAACTTTTTCGCATTGATATGGAGGGAGGGACACAGACACACTCAGTCAGACATGTATGTTTGGCCTGGGACACAAATTCACATCAGTTCCACTCATTTGTCTTATTCAGTTTAAACAGATTAAATGATTAAGTGATGTGTTAGTTTAATTTGTACGAGTGAACTGACAAGATGGAGAAGGACACGCTACCAGCAGTTCATCAGTAGTTACTTTCAAGTTAGGCTGACATTTACATTTTGCACGCAAATGTCTTCGGGTTGATATTTCTCAGAGGGAAGAAGAGGGAGACAAAAGGACAGAAATGGGGACCCAGTCTTTTGTTCATATATGGCATTGTGTTATACTTTACATGAGGTTGTGTTTTGTAAATGGGATTAATGTTAAGTGTTTAAAAAATTTTTTTTTTGAAAGGCCTGCTCGCTAGGCAGAACAGACAGAATGGTCCAAACAAACAAGCCAGCTGGAACCCGTTAGAACAAGTTGACGCTGGTCAGAACCCATAAGAACCAGTTGAAACCAGTCAGAACTATCTTAAACCATTCCAAACACATCAGAACCAGTTGAAACTGGTCCACAGGCCATCAAACCAGTTGAAACTAGTCCACGTTCCTTCAGAAGCAGTTGAAACCAGACCACAGACCTTCAGAACCAGAGGTAACCATTTCAGAACCAGTTGAAACCATCAGAACGAGTTTAAACCTGTTCCAGTTGGACTGTGCCAAGGTAGATCTGAGTGCTTCTTCTGTTCAGGCCATGACCATTGCACTTTCTTTCACAAACTATATAGGGGAAGGAGTGTTTCTCCACCCCCCTTTGTCCTTGCAATTTTGAAGGTGTGGGAGGGGCAACTGACAGACATTTCTTAAACCCGCCTTCAGTCTATTCAAACTCAAGGTGGCAGGAGGTGCGGCTCTGTGACAGCCAGCTCCTGTGCCAAATCGTTGAAGCGGGCGATGTAATCCATGCTGCTCTCACTCATCATGCAGGCCAGCTGGGTGTCAACCTGCAAGGACGAAGAACCACATATTAGATTGTCACGGAATGACTGAAGAACACGCTTCCAGAGTATTGACAAGGGGGTGACCAACATTTGAATCTTGTTTTTGCCACATTTGCCCCAAAATAATGAATTTGATGTTGCTTTAAAAAAAAAAAACATGACATTATAATGGATTCAAACTATAAATTAGCTGCCCAGTAACACAAGCCTACCAGAGGAGCTAAATTACTTCTATGCGTTCTTCCAGGCAAGCAACATTGAAGCATGCATGAGAGCACCAGCTGTTCCAGACAACTGTGCGATCACGCTCGCCGTAGCCGATGTGAGCAAGACCTTTAAACAGGTCAAAATTCACAAGATCGCAGGCCAGAGGGCTTACCGGGCTGTGTACTCCGAGCATGCGCTGACCAACTGGCAAGTGTCAACGACATTTTCAACCTGTCCCTGGCTGAGTCTAATACCTGTGCCCTAGAACTAGAGGTCGACCGATTATGATTTTTCAACGCCGATACCGATTATTGGAGGACAAAAAAAGCCGATACCGATTAAATCGGCCGATAAAAATAATAATATATATATCATCCACACACACATTTTTGTAATAATGACAATTGCAACAATACTGAATGAACAATGAACACTTTTATTTTAACTTAATATAATACAAATAAAATCAATTTAGTCTCAAATAACATGAGAACATATGTTAAAACGAACCACCAGCTTTCATGGGTCTTCAATATTTCCCAGTTAAGTTTTAGGTTGTAGTGCAGAAAGCAGAGCTTGTCTGCATGATCCCCTGTCAGTCTGCTCCTCCGCGAAACACAGACCTTATTTGAAGTAGATCAAGACATTCTCTATGGAAGACATGAACCGTAAAATAACGAAGGAACCCCTTTCAAGTTCAGCCGCAAGTTATTACAGGAATTATAACGCGTCGACTATTTCTCTCTAAACCATATACCTTTGACTAATCCGGAAACTATCACCTCGAAAACAAAACGTTTATTCCGTTCCGTATTTTATCTAACGGGTGGCATCCATGAGTCTAAATATTCCTGTTACATTGCACAACCTTCAATGTTATGTCATAATTACGTAAAATTCTGGCAAATTAGTTCGCAAAGAGCCAGGCGGCCCAAACTGTTGCATATACCCTGACTCTGCAATGAACACAAGAGAAATGACAAAATTTCCCCTGGTTAATATTGCCTGCTAACCTGGATTTCTTTTAGCTAAATATGCAGGTTTAAAAATATATACTTGTGTATTGATTTTAAGAAAGGCATTGATGTTTATGGTTAAGTACACATTGGAGCAATGACAGTCATTGATTGATTGTTTTTTATAAGTTATAAGTTTATAAGTTTAATGCTAGCTAGCAACTTACCTTAGCTTACTGCATTCGTGTAACAGGCAGGCTCCTCGTGGAGTGCAATGTAATCAGGTGTTAGAGCATTGGACTAGTTAACTATAAGGTTGCAAGATTGGATCCCCCGAGCTGACAAGGTTAAAAATCTGTCGTTTTGCAGAACGTTCCTAGGCCGTCATTGAAAATAAGACTGTGTTCCTAACTGACTTGCCTAGTTAAATAAAGATTAAATAAAATAAGCGACCAAAAATACCGACTTCCGATCGTTATGAAAACTTGAAATCGGCCCTAATTAAAATCAGCCATTCCGATTAATCGGTCGACCTCTACCTAGAACACCAAGGTAACCTGCCTAAATGACTACCGACCCATAGCACTCACGTCGGTAGCCATGAAGCGCTTTGAAAGGCTGACGATGGCTCACAACACCATCAGCCCAGAAACCCTAGACCCACTCCAATTTGCATACCACCCCAAAAGATCCACAGATGACAATCTCTATTGCACTCCACACTGTACTTTCCCACCTAGACAAAAGGAACACCCATTTGAGAATTCTGTTCATTGACTACGGCTCAGCGTTCAACACCATAGTGCCCCCAAAGCTCATTAATAAGCTAAGGACCCTGGGACGAAACACCTCCCTCTGCATTTGGATCCTGCACTTCCTGACGGGCCACCCCTAGGTGGTAACGGTAGGCAACAACACATCTGCAACGCTGATCCTCAACACATGGGCCCCTCAGGGTTAGTCCCCTCCTGTACTCCCTGTTCACACATGACTGTGTGACCAAGTACGACTCCAACACCATCATTAAGTTTGCCAACGACACAACAGTGGTAGGCCTGATCACCGACAACGATGAAACAGCCTATAGGGAGGTCAGAGACCTGGAAGTGTGTTGACAGGACAAAATCTCTCCCTCAACATGACCAAGACAAAGGAGATGATGGCCTAAAGGAAAAGGAGGGCCAAGCACAACCCCATTCTCATCAATGGGGCTGCAGTGGAGCAGGTTGAGAGCTTCAAGTTCCTTGATGTCCACATTACCAAACTATCATGGTCCAAACACACCAAGACAACAACTATTCACCCACATGTGACTGAAAATATTTGGCATGAGTCCTCAGATCCTCAAAAAGTTATTCAGCTGCACCATTGAGAGCATAATGACTGGTAGTAACCCAAAATGTGTTATATCAAAATCTATTTTAAATTTGAGATTCTTCTAAGTAGCCACCCTTTGCCTTAATGACAGCTTAGCACTCTTGGCATTCTCTCAACTAGCTTCATGAGGTAGTCACCTGGAATGCATTTCAATTAACAAGTGTGCCCTGTTAAAAGTTTAATTTGGGGAATATCTTTCCTTCTTAATGCGTTTGAGCCAATCAGTTGTGCTGTGACATGGTACAGGTGGCATACAGAAGATAGCCCTATTTGGTAAAAGACCAAGTTCATATTATGGCAAGAACAGCTAAAACAAGCAAAGAGAAACGACAGTCCATCATTACATTAAGACATGAAGGTCAGGCAATCCGGAAAATGTCAAGAACTTTAGAAGTTTCTTCGTGTGCAGATGCAAAAACTATCAAGCGCTATGATGAAACTGGCTCTCATGAGGACCTCCACAAGAAAGGAAGAACCAGAGTTACCTCTGCTGCAGAGGATAAGTTAAGAGTTACCAGCCTCAGAAATTGCAGCCCAAATAAATGCATCAGAGTTCAACAGATATCTCAACATCAACTGTTCAGAGGAGACTGTGAATCAGGCCTTCATGGCCAAATTGCTGCAAAGAAACCACTACTGAAGGACAACAATAAGACGGTGTTAGGAATTTTGTTAATAAATAGTTAAAACAATTTCTAGTTTTAGACAAAACTATAATTAATTGATCTCTGCATGCCTGCGGAAAAGAGATTTGTGTTGTGGGTCATAAAATAAGCATAAAGGGTCGTTAAACTATGGTTGAACTGACCCAACTTAGCCCTGAGGTGTTTAGATAAACTTTTTAGGTCTTCCATTATCTTGAGTTGTCTGCTAAAGTGGTAATCAATTATAGTGAGCCTTCAGGATAAATGATTATATGGTGTTTCATGTGAGTGCCCTGTGAGGTTAGAATGAACTTTTGAACCTGTTTTCTATTTGTCAGGACAATGAGACTCATTCTGTAACCTATGACGTCATATCTTGTATATAAACCTGTGTTTATGATCAAATGGAAGCGTGCTTCGAGAATAAACACTATTATCTAATTTTAATAAGACTGTATCCTGTCTATTTTATGTTAATAAGTATCTTACAAATTCTTATAAATAGACAGATTGAATTGAATTTATGAGTATATTAGAGGAATCATTTAATTCCACTAACAGACGGGCACATCGCACACCGCTCCCGAGCATACTACTCGCCAATGTCCAGTCTCTTGACAACAAAGTTGATGAAATCAGAGCAAGGGTAGCATTCCAGAGAGACATAAGAGACTGTAACGTTCTTTGCTTCACGGAAACATGGCTCACTCGAGATACGCTATCGGAGTCGGTACAGCCACCTGGTTTCTTCACGCATCTCGCCGACAGAAACGGGCATCTTTCTGGTAAGAAGAGGGGCGATGGGGTATGCCTTATGATTAACGAGACGTGGTGTGATCATAACAACATACAGGAACTCAAGTCCTTCTGTTCACCCGACTAAGAATTCCTCACAATCAAATGTCGACCGTATTATCTACCAAGATAATTATCTTTGATTATAATCACAGCCGCATATATTCCCCCCCAAGCAGACACATCGATGGCCCTGAACGAACTTTATTTGACTCTATGTAAACTGGAAACCATATATCCTGAGGC
The DNA here is from genome assembly GCF_045679555.1 of Salvelinus alpinus. Classification (NCBI taxonomy): domain Eukaryota; kingdom Metazoa; phylum Chordata; class Actinopteri; order Salmoniformes; family Salmonidae; genus Salvelinus; species Salvelinus alpinus. The sequence goes on from NC_092091.1 coordinate 50,331,919, forward strand.
TGCATTCATTTGAGCTGGGGATTTTAACAAGGCTAATCTGAAAACAAGACTCCCTAAATTCTATCAGCATATCGATTGTGCTACCAGGGCTGGTAAAACCCTAGATCATTGTTATTCTAACTTCCGCGACGCATATAAGGCCCTCCCCCGCCCTCCTTTCAGAAAAGCTGACCACGACTCCATTTTGTTTCTCCCTGCCTATAGACAGAGACTAAAACAGGAAGCTCTCGCGCTCAGGTCTGTTCAACGCTGGTCCGACCAATCTGATTCCACGCTTCAAGATTGCTTCAATCAAGTGAATTGGGATATGTTCCGCATTGCGTCAAACAACAACATTGACGAATACGCTGATTCGGTGAGCGAGTTTATTAGCAATTGCATCAGCGATGTCGTATCCACAGCAACTATTAAAACATTCCCAAACCAGAAACCATGGATTGATGGCAGCATTCGCGCGAAACTGAAAGCGCGAACCACTGCTTTTAACCAGGGCAAGGTGACCGAAACCATGACCGAATACAAACAGTGTAGCTATTCCCTCCGCAAGGCAATCAAACAAGCTAAGCGTCAGTATAGAGACAAAGTAGAGTTGCAATTCAACGGCTCAGACACAAGAGGTATGTGGCAGGGTCTATAGTCAATCACGGATTACAAAAAGAAAACCAGCCCCGTCGCGGACCAGGATGTCTTGCTCCCAGACAGACTAAACAACTTCTTTGCTCGCTTTGAGGACAATACAGTGCCACTGACACGGCCCGCTACCAAAACCTGCGGACTCTCCTTCACTGTAAATGACGCAAGTAAAACATTTAAACGCGTTAACCCTCGCAAGGCTGCAGGCCCAGACAGCATCCCCAGCCGCGTCCTCAGAGCATGCGCAGACCAGCTGGCTGGTGTGTTTATGGACATATTTAATCAAACCTTATCTCAGTCTGCTGTTCCCACATGCTTCAAGAGGGCCACCATTGTTCCTGTTCCCAAGAAAGCTAAGGTAACTGAGCTAAACGACTACCGTCCCGTAGCACTCACTTCCGTCATCATGCAGTGCTTTGAGAGACTAGTCAAGGACCATATCACCTCCACCCTACCTGACACCCTAGACCCATTCCAATTTGCTTACCGACCCAATAGGTCCAGACGACGCAATCGCAACCACACTGCACACTGCCCTAACCCATCTGGACAAGAGGAATACCTATGTGAGAATGCTGTTCATCGACTACAGCTCAGCATTTAACATCATAGTACCCTCCAAAATCGTCTTCTAGCTTGAGACCCTGGGTCTCGACCCCACCCTGTGCAACTGGGTATTGGACATCCTGACGGGCCGCCCCCCAGGTGGTGAGGGTAGGTAACATCTCCACCCCGCTGATCCTCAACACTGGGGCCCCACAAGGGTGCATTCTGAGCCCTCTCCTGTACTCCCTGTTCAACCACGACTGCGCGGCCATGCACTCCTCCAACTCAATCATCAAGTTTGCAGACGACACTACAGTGGTAGGCTTGATTACCAACAACGACGAGACGGCCTACAGGGAGGAGGGTGAGGGCCCTCGGAGTGTGGTGTCAGGAAAATAACCTCACACTCAACAAAAAAAAGGAGATGATCGTAGACTTCAGGAAACAGCAGAGGGAGCACCCCCCTATCCACATCGACAGGAGAGTAGTGGAGAGGGTAGTAAGTTTTAAGTTCCTCGGCGTACACATCACAGACCAACTGAATTGGTCCACCCACACAGACAGCGTGGTGAAGAAGGCGCAGTAGCGCCTCTTCAACCTCAGGAGGCTGACGAAATTCGGCTTGTCACCAAAAGCACTCACAAACTTTTAGATGCAATCGAGAGCATCCTGTCGGGCTTTATCACCGCCTGGTACGGCAACTGCTCCGCCCACAACCGTAAGGCTCTCCAGAGGGTAGTGAGGTCTGCACAACGTATCACCGGGGGCAAACTACCTGCCCTCCAGGACACCTACAACACAGGAAGGCCATAAAGATTATCAAGGACAACCACCACCGAGACACTGCCTGTTCACCCCGCTATCATCCAGAAGGCGAGGTCAGTACAAGTGCATCAAAGCAAGGACGGAGAGACTGAAAAACAGCTTCTATCTCAAGGCCATCAGACTGTTAAACAGCCACCACTAACATTAAGTGGCTGCTGCCAACATACTGACTCATCTCCAGCCACTTTAATAATGGAAAAATTGATGTAAAAAAATGTATCACTAGCCACTTTAAACAATTCCACTTAATATAATGTTTACATACCCTACATTACTCATCTCATATGTATATACTATACTCTATACCATCTACTGCATCTTGCCATCTTTATGTAATACATGTCACTAGCCACTTTAAACAATGTGTCAGGATTCACCTAGCGGTCATGATTTGGGGCTGTACAAATGTTTGATGTATTAGAATAATTGATTATGCTTATGTTATATTAATCGAAGGGGAGGGGTTATAAGACCTAGACTATAGATTAACAATGTATATATATATATATACACTGCTCAAAAAAAATAAAGGGAACACTTAAACAACACAATGTAACTCCAAGTCAATCACACTTCTGTGAAATCAAACTGTCCACTTAGGAAGCAACACTGATTGACAATAAATTTCACATGCTGTTGTGCAAATGGAATAGACAAAAGGTGGAAATTATAGGCAATTAGCAAGACACCCCCAATAAAGGAGTGATTCTGCAGGTGGTGACCACAGACCACTTCTCAGTTCCTATGCTTCCTGGCTGATGTTTTGGTCACTTTTGAATGCTGGCGGTGCTCTCACTCTAGTGGTAGCATGAGACGCAGTCTACAACCCACACAAGTGGCTCAGGTAGTGCAGCTCATCCAGGATGGCACATCAATGCGAGCTGTGGCAAGAAGGTTTGCTGTGTCTGTCAGTGTAGTGTCCAGAGCATGGAGGCGCTACCAGGAGACAGGCCAGTACATCAGGAGACGAGGAGGAGGCCGTAGGAGGGCAACAACCCAGCAGCAAGACCGCTACCCTCCTTTGAGCAGGAGGAGCACTGCCAGAGCCCTGCAAAATGACCTCCAGCAGGCCACAAATGTGCCTAACATTTGCCAGGAGTGAGTGTCACCCGGTTGGCGGAGATACCACACCACGTTGCCAGAGCTCAAAATTAAATAAGGTAAGCAGACACCCGTTTAATCTAAGTCTGTAATTAAATGGCATTTACTGGTGTGGTTTCCCTCTAACAAGTAAGTGGCACCTCACTCAATCTAAATTATAGACATACACTTTGAATATGACAGTCGGATTTAGTTTGGAGAAAGTACGTAACAGGCTATTGGTGAAATGCATGATGTCCATATAGGATGAATGAAATGAAAACTTGATGATTTTATTTGTTTACTAGTTTTTTATTATGCAGAGGTGGTTTGACGAGGCTATCTGAGGCATGCCCTATCTACGGAGGGGTGGCTGGTATTATTCGAGTGTTGTTTTGCAGAGGTGGTTTGACTAGGCTATCTGAGGCATGCCCTATCTACGGAGGGGTGGCCGGTTGAGTTAAATACTAGTTCGTTTTGCAGAGGTGATTCAGCGGTATTCACCTAATTTTATTTGTTAAAAGGTAGTTACCAAAATACTAGTTCTTTTTATTTTGTAGAGGTACCCAGCGAATGAGTTGTTGGTTATGAATGGTGCGTTGTATGTTTCATTGTTTGTTTGGTTGTGGATTATGGCAGGAGTTATTGTGTAATTGCCCAATAGTGGAATACAAAGTTAGGAATAGGACAGAAGTTATTCTAATAAAAGGTTGAACGTATTTGTTAGTGACAATTTTCTACCATAGAACAGTATTGGAAAAGTACAACCCTTTAGTATATCAGTAAGAGAATTATACAGGCGTTCTGTAGGATAAATAAATAAATTAATAATAATTAATTGTGATCGTATCACCACCAGGGGGCACTGGTGTATAATATAATTATTAAATCAAATCAAATTTAATTTGTCACATACACATGTTTAGCAGATGTTAATGCGAGTGTAGCGAAATGCTTGTGCTTCTAGTTCCGACAATGCAGTAATAACCAACGAGTAATCTAACATAACAATTCCACAACTACTGCCTTATACACACAAGTGTAAAGGGATAAAGAATATGTACATAAAGATATATGAATGAGTAATGGTACAGAATGGCATAGGCAAGATGCAGTAGATGGTATAAAGTACAGTATATACATATGAGATGAGTAATGTAGGGTATATAAACATAGTGTCATAGTTTAAAGTGGCTAACTTCTTGGCGCTAGGGGTCAGATTATTATTTTTTTTATTTGATTTTTTACTTTCCCAAGGTAAACGGACATTTTCTCTGGCCCAGATCGTAGAATATGCATATAATTTACAGATTAGGATAGAAAACACTCCAAAGTTTCCAAAACTGTCAAAATATTGTCTGTGAGTTTAACAAAACGTATTCTGCAGACGAAAACCTGAGAAAATATAACCCGGAAGTGATATAAAAAAAAAAAAGTGTTTCCTTGACCGTCTTTCTTCCATTTATTAAAAGGGGTATCAACCAGATTCCTTTTCCAATGGCTTCCTCAGGCTGTGACCAGGCTTTAGACATAGTTTCAGGCTTTTATTTTGAAAAATGAGCGAGATGTTTCATAAGTAGTCAGGTGTCCTCTGAATGTTTCCTGCGTTCGAGAGAGGGGCTCCCCATTTTCCTTTCGTCTGAATGAATAGGTTATGGTCCGGTTGTAATATTATCGATTATGTTTGTTAAAAACAACCTGAGGATTGATTATAAAAAACATTTGACATGTTTCTACGACCATTACAGATACTTTTTGGAATTTGTCGAACGGAACACGGCTTTGGTTCTCTCTCAACATAATGCTCAAACCAAATGGCGTTTTTTTTTTTTTTAATTTTTATTGCTTTTCTGACTTTCGTGACCATGCTAATTTGGGACTAGCTGTTGTAGCATTGAAAGCTACACTCACAAAAACTTGGATTTCTTTCGCTGTAAAATATATTTTCAAAATCTGACACGATAGGTGGATTAACAACAAGCTACGCTGTGTTTTGGTATATTTCACTTGTGATTGCATGATTATAAATATTTTTTGTAATATTTTTGCATTTGGCGCCCTGCAATTCTAGCGGTGGTTTAGGAAAGTGATCCCGTAAAAGGGATCCGTAGCGCAGAGAAGTTAAGAGAGGACTACCATGCTGTTACCTCTCAGGCCCGTGTGTTAAATATATTTGAGTATAAGTAGAACCATTGACTATAGCATGGATCAAGTGAGAGTAGAATTACGATTACAGTATCACCCACTGTTATTTACAACACACTGAATGAAGATAGACAAGTTATATAGGCATATTCCTACATATTACACCCACTTCTGGATAACCTTATAGAAAAACACATTACACACAGACAATCTAAATATAAAGCCGGAGCATCATGGCAGTCAAATCAGAATGAGGAGATGGGAGCAATGAAGCCTGTCACACCTGTCGAATTCATGCAGAAGAAGTTTCCTGCTGTGGAATTTACAGACACTTAAGAAATGGCATGTATGGACTGATGGCAGGAGAAAATAAATATCCAATAGCTGGTTCATTCAATAAGACTTGGTTGGAATTAGTCAAGGAGATAATTCAGACAAGAAAAATGGGCAAACAGAAGGAGATGACGAGTGCCCTTGTTTCAGAAACTGATGGGAATGATGTTGCTTGAAGGACATATCTTCATGAACAAGGCTACCGTAACCAAACTAAAGCTAGAGAGAACAATAGAATGCGGAAAGAACGAACTTAGTCAAGACAGAACGGGAGTACTCTCTACTGCCCCGCCGCCGTATAACAATCAACCCAAAGGTACTCCGGGGTGACTATACACAGATCTACCCTCTTATACCACTGACTGAAGAAAATGGAGAAGCAACCACAATTACCCTCAAAGGAACTCTGATGAAGGAGGTGGATGACACAACAGCAGCAGCGAGCGGTATGAGAATAGAATTCGATGAAAAAAGGAGGCACAGTTCCTGGAGGGAGATTCCCTCATCACCCCACCTCACTCCACAAAAAGGGACAGACCATAGACATATGGCCGCCTGTAGAAAACAAACTAACTACTAAAGAAGTAAAAGTAAAATACAAAGTGTTACCATCCATGGGTGTCCTATTCAGGGACCAGAGAGACAGGGAAGAAAGAAAGAAGGAAGACTGGCAAATAATACGTTTTATATACAATACGAAAAGAAAGTTGATAGAAGATCTACAAATGCTAATTGATAAGATTAAAGAGACAATGGACACAGATGATGTGGAGGAAAGTCAAAAGCTGAAATATGAGGTCAGACAAGCCAAAGATATGGTAAGACGCTACCAGAGGGAGGTAGAAGAGTGTGAAGAAAAACTGAGAGATTTAGGGAGAGATAGAAAGGGAGAGACATTTTCTATGCCCTTGGTGTATCGTATGAGTCCAGGGGGACAGGTGACTCAAGAATACAAGGCTTGTAGTTTTGGAGACCTGGAAATAGCAGTAAAAGGCATGCCCAGGATCTCGAAAGGAGCGGATATGTGGATACAGACTTTTGAGCATTTACACGGGCACAACAAAAACCTGTGCCTAGTGGACCTCAAGGCGCTACTGGCGAGGATGATGACACCAGGGCAATTAGAGGCGCTGTTGTTGAGAGCCCGCATCGATGATATTCCACCTGAAACAGTATTGAGTGAAGTCCGAGCACCCTTGTGGAGGACTCTAAGATATGAATACCCCACTGTAAGAGATATGACCAGACTAAGCCATGTGGCCCTCGACGAAAACACAGATTTCGCAGAATGGCTTGAAAAGTTTAAAGCAATATGGAATGAGGAACTCAGAGAAAGATATTACCAGAATGACACTGGAGAACACATGTTCTATGATTATACTGCCAGGAATTGCCCTGAACCCATCAGAAAAAAAGGTTGAAGATGAAATAGGATGGGACCGAAAGACTGGGGGAGAGAAAGAAGAGTATCTCAGACATTGGTTCAGGAACTGGGAGAAACAAAAGTATGATGAGAAATCGAGGAATGGAGGTTTAGACACTGCACTGAAGAAGGCCCAGCTTGCACAGATCGAGAAAGGAAGTGGTGGGTTTACTCAAAATGTGATGGCTGCTCAAGTTGTTCCTACAGGCTCACCACAACCACAACCTGCAGCCCCCCCACAGTCACATCTGGTACCCGTGAACCTGGTGCCTGCAGGATATGTACCTTTCCCTATGCAGCCTTATGGTAAACCACAACCATGGACTGGAAGAGGATATGGGCCCGCCAGAGCCCCTCGTGACTGGACAAACACTCAATGCTGGACCTGTGGGCAATTGGGACATATGAGTTTGCAGTGAGGAGGACTTGGAAGAGGAAATGATTACAACAGGGGTAGAGGAAACTTTGGGCCTGGCAGAGGGAGAGGAACTTTCCCTCTGCATATTACCTACCATGGCAACAATATACTCCTCAGCCACAGTACCACTCGCCCGGAGCTTAAAATGCTCCCAGGGAGCCACATATGCCCCATGGACAAGAAGGACAAGTTTATGATAGAGGACAGGCATGGCCAATGGGAAATCAGAACACCAACCGTTCTCATTTCCCCTCAGAATCAACAATGAAGGTGCCTGACTCCCCTGCTCCAGTATGAATTCAATGATGGAAGAGAAGAGCCAATGGTTACTCTTAATGTTATGGACATGACCTATCATTTATAATAGACACTGAAGCTCACTGTTCCTGTTTAGGCAAACCTGGACAAGTTGTTGGAGCATCCCTGAGCAAATCATTAGTAACAATAACAGGGGCATCTGGACAGCCCAGGAATGTGTACCGGACAAAAACTTGTTTGAAGAACCTCTGCTTGACTCTGACATGGTGTTGTTTGTTGATGGATCTGCCTATATAGATCAAAGCTCAGGGTAGTAAAATGTAGGGTTTGCTGTAGTAGATGTGGGAGGTGATATTGAGGTTATACGACCCCTACCAGACCATTTATCAGCACAACAGGCAGATTTATTAGCTCTGACCACAGCTTGTGAATTGGGGGAAGGGAAGCCTTTACTGGCTACTCTGACTCAGCATATGTTATTGTGGTTTGTTTGTCATGGTGTAGGATTTGGAGAGCAAGCGTGTTTACTAATTCCACAGACACACCTATTAAAAACAGACCTTATGTTGAACAGTTGTTTGAAGCTATGTGAAAACCTAACACATTGGCTATTGTTAAGGTTGAGGCATACACGGGTTGGTGTGATAATGCTAGAATTAGTAACAGCAAAGCTGATGAGGCCACCCAATTGCTGTTTCCTTTTGTCACACACATGCATTTAATTGTATTAGTTGGTTGTATCATTTGAAACTACTGATATTCTCAATCACCAGGTGTGGAGGGAGAGAGGGTGTTCTCTCTGTCCTAGGTCTGGCTTATGGCTACATCTTTTGTCTGGCATGCCCTGTTTACCATCAACCATGATTTTATTATTTGCCGATTGGCTCATGGAGTGAGCCATTCGTCAAAAGGGGGATATGAGAGCAGAATGGAGGGGGAAACCGTTTGAAAATTTGAATCAGTATGCAAAAGTTCATTTATCGTTGCGCCACATGTTTGTTATATAATATAGACAAGGGAACTTTACTGCAACCAGGGAAGTTCCCCACTCCAAAAAGAACTTGTCAACATAGCTATGGATTTTATAGACATGATAGAGTGAAAAGAAAGATACTGCCTGGTGATAATTGACAGGTTTACCAGGTGGGTGGAACCATCCAACTGCATTGCGCGAACAGTTGCAAAATTGCTAGTTAGGAAAATTATACTCAGGTTCGGAATACCTGAGGTTTGTCTGCAGACAATGGGACCCATCTCTTTGGAGATGTGGTTACCCAAATGGCCAAAATGATGGGTGTTGACCAGAAGTTTGTGTCCATCTATCAACCGTGGAGTAACGACAGTTACTGAGGGCTAATAAGAACATGAAATGCTCCCTTGCCAAACTATGCCATTCCATAGGAATGACATGAGTAGAGGGGTTACCTTTTGTCCTCATGAAAATGCACATCAGCCTTAATAAAAGGTATAGGGTGTACACCTTATGAAATGTTAACAAGACGACAAATGAACACCCCAAGGGTGAGATCTATGACTGACCGATAGATAGACACAACTGAGAGTGTGACCATCTTGAGTACATGAAGGAACTAACTTCTGTTGTAAGTTCTCTCCACTCTCACACTAGGAAAGCAGCAGAACCAATCCCAGGTGAAGACCCTGACGAGCTACCCATAAACGTTGGAGAATGGGTGAAACTCATGGTCCAAAAGCAAAAATGGAACCAACCACGATGGATGGGTCTGTTCCAGGTAACCATGATAACACCAACAGCCCTGCGTGTAGAGGAGAGGTCCGGCTGGCATCATATCTCCCAGAATGGAAGCCATGGATGAGCGACTGGAGGGAGGGAGAGCAGGGCCCCGAGGACATCTGAAGGAGGAAGCAGGCCAGAAGAACCAACAGAGGGTTCAGCCACAGAACCTGAAGAGTCATCAGATGTCGAGGAAACCATCATACACACACACTATGGTTGTGAAACAAGAAAATCGCAACCATGGAAAAACACATGCAGGGCATTTATTGCTCTCCAAATCCTACCCGTTTCCATGGTGGACGGGGGATGTGGAGAATAATAAATGGGTGAAAACAGTAACATACATAGGATTACAGGGGAGGGGGAACACATCTGGCACACGGGTAATGATTTTCAATAAACCCACCTCCACAGCATTTCTGTGGGGAACCCAGGCAGTACCAATTGGAAAGAATGATTTTGGATGTAGATTACTACATTTTATGAAAAGGAACAAAACTAGGGCTCGACAAAGAAAAAGCCATTATACTATTCTGATGTTGGTCAAAGGGGGAAGGAAGCAGCATGGGAAGTTGTAGTAATGGGGTAAATGGATTCATAATTTGACATACTCCATGCAGGTCCTTACTAATTTTATAAAACAGGGTTTTACTCAGTTGTCACTAAATATGCAGAATTTGAAGGCAGTAGTGACCAGAGACAAAATGGCACAAATTGGCTAAAGACAGAGGGGCCTACAGGTCCCTTGGAATAAATGATTAGGATTACTGTGTCATGTTGCTTCCTAACTCCTCTGACAACATGACAGTTATTATTAATGACCTGGCTAAATTAGGAGGTACTCTGGGAAAAGCTGTCAACACCATCTTTTACCAAATTGGACACTGGTTTAATGGTGTATTTGGAAACGTGATGGGTAAGGTAATGATGTCCAGGTCTGCCATGATTGTTCCACTCCTGGTAGGACTACTGTGTTTTGTTGTTGCTTTAGGTATAATAAAATGCTTGGCTAGAAAGACTGTTGAACATTTGGGGATTATGGGACACATGTATGTTGGGGTGGTCACAAGAAGGGAGCAAATTTACCTAATGTGGTAGAGGGAAGATATGGGAGATACTGGAGCTTGTCATGTATATATGGGTCAACTGAGAGAAGAGTATAGTGATAGGAGAAACTATGCTAAAGGGGATTAGATTTACTGTAACAAGAGACAGGTGTAAACATTTCCAGGATAGAAGAAGGCATGGGAGCACCTTTTGGATAGATGTGGGTATGTAGTGACAAGAAGTATCTCACTTTACCTCCTGGATGGGGGGGGGGTGTTTATATTTGGGGAGAACAGAAATGTATATTTTAAGAATTCCAGTCACCGATCTTTTCAATGAAACAGGTATAACCAACTCTGGGGAACTGAAGCGTGCCAAATGCCTCAACTCAGACAATCAGAAAGCCTATTGTCATGTCCCACACCCGGGTGAGATTTTTGGTATGTCAATCATACCCTCCTGGGGTGTGGCTGTCCTAGGAAAGTGGGTAAACAATTTAACTTACTTTTTACAGTCCCATATGAATTTAACGATCCGAGGATTCAGTCAACTCTCATTAGATGTCCAAAATCTGAAAGCAGTTATCAGCCGCCATGAGTTGGCTTTAGATTATCTTTTGGCGAAGGAAGGAGGACACTAACGTACTAGGTATTGTTGATCCTGAAAATTGTGTTTTGCTCCTCCCTGACTCCTGAGAATATGACAGAAATTATTGACAAGATTGCTGATCTTAGTAAATCTCTAAAAAACTTAAAAATCTGGTTTTGACAAAATTGGTGACTGGTTTAATGTTAAATTTGGAAATGTGGGAAAAGTTATGTTGACTTTGTTTTCTTTGTTTACTCCTATACTTGTAGGTTTGGTGATTTTGGTTACTGTTTATATTTGTAAGAAAATGACTAACTGCTCTTGAACATGCTGGAATGATGGTGTTGGTGGAATCTGATACAAATTGTGCTGAAGGTGATACTGGTGCATTTATAATTTCTCTTAATCCCATTGTTTATTTAACTCTGTGGTTCTTCCCAGGACTCAGGAGGAATGGGAGTATAGCCAGATTCACCCACCCCCAACAGCATTCCAGGAACCTTAGGAGTTGTTTCTCCCTTTAGAAGGTCATCCCCGGGATCAAATGGATCCGGGGTATATGCCTAATCTATTTGATTTCAGAGGAGAATATTATGATTGAAGCTGTGAGACTAATTAGTCTCAAAGGGGGAAATGTCAGGATTCACCTAGCGGTCATGATTTGGGGCTGTACAAATGTTTGATGTATTAGAATAATTGATTATGCTTATGTTATATTAATAGAAGGGGAGGGGTTATAAGACCTAGACTATAGATTAACTATATATATATATAGTTTTAGAATTGTTCCACGGTTGTTTTCTGTCTGTCTCTGTCTGAGACAGAACTCTGCAGGGGAGTGTGGGAGATAAGAGACGAATTAGACATTCCACAATAAATCAGCTTTGGGGAGTGGACGTTTACTGCTAAGTGTAAGATACCACTAAAAGCCATTGTTTATATAGGGTTTTGGTCTCAGGAGTAGAAAGGTAATGACTTAGTCAGTGACATCACTAAGGCGGGACTTCGGTTTAATAAAACAACTTGAGACCTTTTGTTTGATGCAGAACTTACTCAGAAACATGCGTGCTATGTTCCTGTTTGTCAACTTCTGTCTGCAATTGCATTAACCTCACTAGGGTAGGGGGCAGCATTTGGAATTTTGGATGAAAAGCATGCCCAAATTAAACTGCCTGCTTCTCGGGCCCAGAAGATATGATATTCATATAACTGGTAGATTTGGATAGAAAACACACTACAGTTTCCAAAACTGTTCAAATGGTGTCTGTGAGTATAACAGAACTGATTTGGCAGGCGAAAACCTGAGAAAATCCATTCAGGAAGTAGTTTTTGTTTGTTGGTTTTGTAGTTTTCTATTCAATGCCATTACAGTATCCATTGACTTAGGACTCAAATTGCAGTTCCTATGCCTTCCACTAGATGTCAACAGTCTTTAGAAATTGTTTCAGGCCTGTATTCTGAAAAATGAGGGAATAAGAGCATTCGGAATGACTGGACGCTAAGTTTTCATGCGCACGACAGAGAGATAGCAATTCTTGTTAACTTTTTAAATTGACGACGTTATTGTCCTGTTGAAATATTATAGATTATTTAGGCTAAAAAACAACCTGAGGACTGAATATAAACATCGTATGACATATTTCTATGAACTTTACGGATACAATTTGGATTTTTTTGTCTTCCTGTTTTGACTGCGTTTGAGCCTGAAGAAAACGCGCTAACAAAATGGAGGTTTTTGTATACAAAGAGACTTTATCGAACAAAAGAAACATTTATTGAGTAAATTAGCGTCTGCTGAGTGCAACCATATGAAGATCATCAAAGGGATTCATTTTATCTCGATTTCTGACTCTGTTCTACTTGGCTGGTTACTGTGTGGGCTATGTTCGTGAGGTATGCTTTCGCCGTAAAGCATTTTATTTTATTTTTTAAATCTGACACCGTGGTTGGATTCACAAGAAGTTCATCTTAAACCTATGTAAAATATGTTTTGTTTTCTGAATTTTTATAATGAGTATTTCTGTATTTCAATTTGGCGCCCAGCAGTTTCACTGGCTGTTGAAGAGGTGGGACGCTAACGTCCCGCATAACCAAGAGAGGTTAATAAAGGTTTTTGAATGATTTAATTAAAGATATTGTCATAATGCTAATTTTACCAATGAACCAATGATTGACAAAGGACGTAAGGAACGAACCCTAACAAATGACACTTTTATATGTTTACATATCCTACATTACTCATCTCATATGTATATACTGTACTCGGTACCATCTACTGCATCTTGCCTATGCCGTTCTGTACCATCACTCATTCATATATCTTTATGTACATATTCTTTATCCCTTTACACTTGTGTGTATAAGGTAGTTGTTGTGAAATTGTTAGGTTAGATTACTCGTTGGTTATTACTGCATTGTCGGAACTAGAAGCACAAGCATTTCGCTACACTCGCATTAACATCTGCTAACCATGTGTATGTGACAAATCAAATTTGATTTGAGAAGAAGCAACTTGCTTGGTCCAAGATGCATGATGGACATTAGACCGGTGGAAATCTGTCTTTTGGTCTGATCAGTCCAAATTTGAGATTTGTTTCCAACCGCCGTGTCCTTGAGACGCAGAGTAGGTGTGGTTCCCACTGAAGCATGGAGGAAGTGGTGTGATGGTGCCTTGTTGGTGACATTGATTTATTTACAATTCAATGCACTTACCCAGCATGGCTACCACAGCATTCTGCAGCGATACTCCATCCCATCTGGTTTGCGCTTAGTGGGACTATCATTTGTTTTTCAACAGGACAACGACCCAACACCTCCAGGTTGTGTACGGGCTATTTGACCAATAAGGAGAGTGCTGGAGTGTTGCATTAGATGACCTGGCCTCCACAATCGACTGACCTCAACCCAATTGAGATGGTTTGGGATGAGTTCGACCGCAGAGTGAAGGAAAAGCAGCCAACAAGTGCTCAGCATATATGGGAACTCCTTCAAGAGTGTTGGAAAAGCATTCCAGGGTGAAGCTGGTTGAGAGAATGCCAAGAGTGTGCAAAGCTGTCAAGGGTGGCTACTTTGAAGACAATATACACTTTTTTGGTTACGAAATGATTCCATTTGTTTTATTTCATAGTTTTGATGTCACTATTATTCTACAATGTAGAAAATAGTAAAAATAAAGAAAAACCCTGGAATGAGTAGGTGTCCAAACTTTTGACTGGTACTGAACATATTACCTCGACTAATCGGTACCCCCTGTATATAGCCTAGTGTTTTATTGTTGCCCTTTTATTTTTTTAACTTTAGTTTATTTAGTAAGTATTTTTCTTAACTGCATTGTTGGTTAAGGGTTAAGGGCTTGTAAGTAAGCATTTCACAGTAAAGTCTACACCTGTTGTATTCGGCACGTGACAAATAAAATTTGATTTAAACTAAGGAAACAAAAGGTGAAAATTGTGCAAGGGAGGGGTGTAGCAATATGCGTCCTACTGGGGTGGTCTTACCTCTGCTACGTCTGGCAGGCCGCGGGACTGAAAGGAATCATGGGAGTTGCAGTCCAGAAACCTGGGTCCGAGGAGGGCTGTTCCACTGGAGGGGGTAAGGGAGCTTCGTCTACCATTATCAGGAGACACCAGGCTCGCTATGTGTGTGTGTGTGTGTGTGGGGGGGGGGGGGGGTGGGGGGTTTAAAGTTGTTTGAAATTGAGATGACACAATAAAAACTAAATCTCAGTTGAGCTTATGCTTCTGGGCTCAGAGTAATCATGCTTCAACTGGCTTCATCAGGTTCAGTTCAATTGAAAATCATTGCCAGAGACTGATGATAGTGGCTGCGTGTGCGTTTATACTGTGTGTGTGTGTGTGTGTGTGTGTGTGTGTGTGTGTGTGTGTGTGTGTGTGTGTGTGTGTGTGTGTGTGTGTGTCTTACATAGCAGGCAGCCAAATGAAGAGTCAGTGGAGTCGTTGGCGTACCACTGGGGGTCATGGCTGGGGGAAGGGATCCAGCCTCTGGAGGGGCTGACTGAGGTACAGGGTAGGAGCTTAGAGCACTCACTACCATTCAGCTTGGCAGGAGAGAGGGATGCCTCATCACCTGAGAGCGAGCGAAAGAGACAGCACATGAGAGAGATGTAAACAGATACAGGCTACACTACAAAAACAGCACAAAATCCTATTTTTAGAAGCACACGCACCTAATAACGCCCCCTTCACTTACCGTAGTGTGCCGAGTTGATGGCCAGCTCAATGATTGAGTCACTGATGTGCGTTTGTGGCCCTCCAGGAGCCATGGCTTCCTCCAGGGGTCCCGGGAGAGAGATGTCCAGCAGAGAGGCCACGCTGGGCGGGGAGAGGAGAGAGTCACCTGCCACTCCTGGAGACAGAGGGGTGAGGCCGTTCTGCAGCGAAACCTGGTGGAGGGTTAGTGAAAAAATGATACAGGGTTAGAATTAATGTATAGAAAATATTAAAATCTGTGCTCTTATTGGATAAGTTCCTGTGGCACCTCCCTCTTTCAAAACAGCTTGAACACGACCCAGGTTGATCTCTCTCCATCATCGTTTCTCTTTCCCTTCTATCAGTGTTCAACTCACCTCAGAGGCCTGCTGAAGGAGCTGTGTCTGGGGAGGACCATGACTAGCATGCGCCACTCCAGGGTGAGAGGTCGAGAGGGGCCTTCCGTCTGGACTGGGGGCCTCCAACTCCCGACAGGGGCTGCCTGGGATGATGCCTGCTGACTTGGCTGCCAGGTCAATGGCACCTGGATGGAAAAATATAGACTCATCACACATTGAATTGTCAAGAGTCTGATTACAGATGAATTGCACCATCATGTTTTAGCTTGCGCCAATTTCCAGCATCAGTGGGCCTGGCCTAGGTGGGCTTTAAAATAAGAAAATTGTTTAAAAATGTTAAAGAGAAAAACATGACCAGGTCCTAAAACTAACACCCGCCATCTGCCAACAGAGTAGATTTTGGCATTGGTGGGTAAGAGGTCTACTTCACCAGCCACGTTGGTGGGTCGACAGGGCTCCACAGTGCGAGTATTTCACTTGCATTAGTGAATACAAATAACCAAGTATGATCACATTTATAGCAATATACACTACATGACCAAAGGTATGTGGACATCTGTTCGTCAAACATATCATTCCAAAATCATGGGCATCAATATGGAGTTGGTCCCCCCTTTGCTGCTATAATAGCCTCCACTCTTCTGGGAAGGCTTTTCACTAGATGTTGGAACATTGCTGGGGGGACTTGCTTCCATTCAGCCACAAGAGCAATAGCGAGGTTGGGAACTGATGTTGGAGGATTAGATTAGGCCTGGCTCGCAGTCTGCGTTTCAATTCATCCCAAAAGTGTTCGATGGAGGTCAGGGCTCTGTGCAGGCCAGTCAAGTTCTTCCACACCGATCTCAACAAACTATTTCTCTATGGACCTCGCTTTGTGCACGGGGCATTGTCATGCTGAAACAGGAAAGGGCCTTCCCCAAACTGTTGCTACAAAGTTGGAAGCACAGAATTGTCTAGAATGTCATTTTATTATGTAGCGTTTCTATTTCCCTTCACTGGAACTAAAGGAGCCTAGCCAGAACCATGAAAAACAGCCCCAGACCCTTATGCAGTCGGGCAGGTAGTGTTCTCCTGGCATCCGCCAAAACCAGAAGTGTGATTCATCACTCCAGAGAACACGTCTCCACTGCTCCAGAGTTCAATGGCGGCAAGCTTTAAGCCACTCCAGCCGACGCTTGGCATTGCACATGGGGATCTTAGGCTCATTTTATGAAGCTCCCGACAAACAGTTCTTGTGCGGATGTTGCTTCCAGAGGCAGTTTGGAATTCGGTGCTGAGTGTTGCAGCCGAGGACAACACTCGGCAGTCCCGAGCACTACGAGCTTCAGCACCCGGCAGTCCCGTTCTGTATGCTTGTGTGGCCTACCACTTTGCGGCTGAGCCGCTGTTGCCATTAGACATTCCCACTTCACAGTAACAGCACTTACAGTTGACCGGGGCAGCTCTAGCAGGGCAGAAATTTGACGAACTGTCTAGTTGGAAAAGGTGGCATCCTATGATGGTGCCACGTTGAAAGTCACTGAGCTCTTCAGTAAGGCCATTCTACTGCCAATGTTTGTCTATGGAGATTGCATGGCTGTGTGCTCAATTCTATACACCTGTCAGCAACGTGTGTGGCTGAAACAGCCAAATACACCAATTTTAAGTGTTATCCACATACTTTTGTATATATAGTGTAAATGCTGCAGTAGCTGTTTTCAAAAGTATTTCTGACATTTTGTTTCTTAGCTGGTAAATTAATCGCACAAAGTCAAAGAACCACAAATCCTGAAATGCGCAGCATCACTGTGCTGCGCACAGGCATAAAGGTTTTTCTTAAGTCTACTCAAGTGAGACTTTGTCTTTGTGTTTCTTGGCTATTTACATTGTTTCGTTCACAAGCTAAGTTGTTTTTCAATGTTTGAGTTAACTGGTATGGAAGAGAAGACGGTGTGGTAGAGAGCTGCGGGTACCGACAGATCATTGCGCCGCAGTTTGCATTTTTCAAGGTCCCTTTTTTAAAAATGATTAATGAAAATTCACCACAAAGCTGTTTTCAGGGAGCAGGCAGTCAGAAGACTTTGGGATCTGGAAACAGTCGTCTTTCTGCTTTGTATGCGTTAGCCTACCATTTGTATTAAAAGCTCATCTGTCGCATTATTCACACGCTGCTTCAACTTCAGTAGCCTACCTCTCCGAGTTGGGTGTGCGAGATCAAGTGTGCCTAGTATGTGTGGTCTCATTGAAATAGAGTAGTTAATTTTCCAAGGAAATTAACTTAAATATGATTAGTTTACTACAGTATCAAAATAAATATTGATAATGGAAAGTGGAGGGTGCTCAACCCACAAATTGAGATGCAATAAAAAAAAAAGTAATCATTGAAAACAGAAAGGCGCAACACGTGCACAAGCTACCATAGTGAGCAAGCATTCATTTTCAATAAATATTGATAACTCATTTGTCTCTGCTTGCAAATCGTAAAAAAAGGTACGCTATAGCCTATATGCAAAACATAGCTCAAGAGAAAGTGTCTGCTGTCATCATTCTTGCTGCTTCAAGTTCAGTAGCCATGTGTGTGAGATCAGTTGCGAGTGTGGTCTCAATTAAATCGCATACTCTATAGCCTATGCATGGGCAGAGAAGCACGGGGCAGTTATCGTTCCAAGGAAATGTACTTCCTAAATATGATTAGGATATAGTTTACTGCATTGCCTAGAATTATGTATTGATCACCAATATTTGTATCAGTCTGAAAATAGTCCCACTCCTAAAACGTAGCTCAAGAGAAAATGGAAGTCTCGCCAACTCCGCGCTCTTCAAACGATGCTTAGCATATTGGCTGATATATTAGGGTATCTGTATTACTGGGCCACAAGAGAATCTCAGGTCATTTAACCTATTTCTTAGGTTGTTTTTGCACATTTTGATATTGCCTATAGGGCACAAAATTACTGGGACCATTGCTGGCAAATGAGCGTGTCACATATGCCTAAAATAACATTGCAGGACTGCGGTTGGGTTTGGGACCAGTTCTTCTGGTAGCATGTGGGAGTCAGACAGAAAGCCAGGGGGTGCAGTATGAACTACAAGACTACTAGTCACAACTCTCTTAATCTCACAGGCACAAACATGAGTCACATTCCCACGGTAACCTCCACCTCTTAAAGGGGCAGGTGACATTTTTGGTCTCATCTGATATTTTGGTTAAGACTCCGGTAACAAACAATGAAACAAAATAAAGCAATATACCACATTACTTCTTACTAGTAATACATATGTTTTAGAAACATCAAAACACGCTCATCTGGTTTATTATTTTTGGTGTCCGATTTTTGTAGGACTGGCAAAAAAAATCTGAGTGGCTGGTGGACCAAAAAGTTAGTTTCAGGCCCTGAACAGGTAGAGAGAAGAGGTACGTACTGGAGAGCTGACTGGACATCCTAGGGCCAGAGGTGATGGGCGGAGTTCTGGGGAGGAGGGGGCGGGTGGAGGGAGAGAGACGGGGCTGGATTGGCCGGAAAGAGCCTGTTCCTGAGGGGGAGACGGTAAGAAGAAAAAGCCAGTCAAGTCCAAACTATGGAGGTGAGTGTGGTTGAGTATTTCTAGCCCTGTTCAGATAGTTGGATAAAACATTTTTTGGGCACGAACATAGAATATTACTGCTCTCCAGTGCTTTTTATTCCTGCAGCACAATTACAAAAAAAGATGTTGTTACGATACTTCAAACATACCTACTTCCTTCATGTGATTAGATAAGTAAAAGCACGTTTTCAAATTAATTTATCATTTAAAATAGGTGTATGGGTTAGTTGACAGTTGACATACCAGTGGCAGATGAGTTGGAGAGGATGGAGAAGGAGCAGACGTGTTGAGGAGTGTCTCCAGTGGTGCGGGGGAGCAGGGTTCTCTGAGGAGGAACAAACAACAATTTCACATTAAAACAATCTGTTCAGATTTCAAGATGTACTAAGAACAACTCAATAGGTACACCAAACGACGGAAGAAGATGAGACTTACCTGGACCACGAGGGGCTTTCGAAGTGGCCGGCTCCTGTTTTTCCTTTGTTTCGGCAGGAAAATGTCTGACTGCATCTGTAAGAGGCAGAGATACAAACTGGTGAGGACCCAAAAAGGTGAAGAAAAAGATTTATCTGTGAACTGCGAGAAAATGTGCCTTTTTTTAGAATGAGGTTGTTACAACACCAACTTTTACTCAAGACATAATACCGGGCCAAGTATCACGATACCGAGTAGAATCGTGATCCCACAAGGTTTTGCCAGGTACCCTGTTCACATTTTCTATACGTTCTGCACGGTGCTGCACAAAAACCTGTCCCTTAAATTCACACCTCTACTCAAAACAACACAATGGATTAAACTTCATACTTTTTACTGTACAATAGAAAAGGCTACTGCAGAAAACATCTGATTTGCTCATATCCAAAGGCCTACCTGTGATTGGGCAAGACTCGAGGAATGTTGTAAGGAATACAAATGTATAATGAAATACATTTTCATTGTGGCAGTAAGGGTTAGGGTTACACTCAGATTAGGCCTATATGAAATCATCTTTATCCTACTGTTCAGACAACTTACCACACATAGCCTACACTCTCCCTCACACACAGCTCCCAAAAGTTTGGTACCTAACAGAATTTAAGGAACACCATTAAAATATATTTTTGATTCAGAATTACATTGATTAGGCATATGTATCCTACCTTTGAAGCATCTCTTTCAGTAGGCTATCTATCCCTTTTCTGTTTTTCCTGCACCATTCAAATGTGTGCAGAGCCAGGTAACATTACTAAACAAGGTAATTTGTTATCAAACCACAAGTAAACTCAGCAAAGAAAGATACATCCCTTTTTCAGGACCCTGTCTTTCAAAGATAACTAGTAAAAATCCAAATATCTACACAGATCTTCATTGTAAAGGGTTTAAACACTGTTTCCCATGCTTGTTCAATGAACCAAAAACAATTCATGAACAGGCACCTGTGGAACGGTCATTAAGACACTAACAGCTTACAGACGGTAGGCAATTAAGGTCATAGTTATGAAAACTTACGACACTAGAGGCCTTTTTACTGACTCTGAAAAACACCAAAAGAAAGATGCCCAGGGTCCCTGCTCATCTGCGTGAACGTGCAAGGAGGCATGAGGACTGCAGATGTGGCCAGGGCAATAAATTGCAATCTCCGTACTGTGTGATGCCTAAGACAGCGCTACAGGACGGACGGCTGATCGTCCTCGCAGTGGCAGACCACGTGTAACACCTGCACAGGATCAGTACATCCGAACATCACACCTGCGGGACAGGTACAGGATGGCAACAACAACTGCCCGAGTTACACCAGGAACGCACCACCCCTCCATCAGTGCTCAGACCGTCCGCAATAGGCTGAGAGGCTGGACTGAGGGCTTTGTAGGCCTGTTGTAAGGCAGGTCCTCACCAGACATCACCGGCAACAACGTCGCCTATGGGCACAAACCCACCGACGCTGGACCAGACAGGACTGGCAAAAAGTGCTCTTCACTGACGAGTCGCGGTTTGGTCTCACCAGGGGTGATGGTTGGATTCGCGTTTATCGTCAAAGGAATGAGCGCTACACCGAGGCCTGTACTCTGGAGCGGGATCGATTTGGAGGTGGAGGGTCCGTCATGGTCTGTGGCAGTGTGCATAGCATCATCGGACTGGGTTTGTTGTCATTGCAGGCAATCTCAACGCTGTGTGTTACAGGGAAGACATCCTCCTCCCTCATGTGGTACCCTTCCTGCAGGCTCATCCTGACATGACCCTCCAGCATGACAATGCCACCAGCCATATTGCTCGTTCTGTGCGTGATTTCCTGCAAGACAGGAATGTCAGTGTTCTGCCATGGCCAGCGAAGAGCCCGGAACTCAATCCAATTGAGCACGTCTGAGACCTGTTGGATCAGAGGGTGAGGGTTAGGGCCATTCCCCCCAGAAATGTCCAGGAACTGGCAGGTGCCTTGGTGGAAGTGGGGTAACATCTCACAGCAAGAACTGGCAAATCTGGTGCAGTCCATGAGGAGGAGATGCATTGCAGTACTTAATGCAGCTGGTGGCCACACCAGATACTGACTTACTTTTGACCCCCCCTTTGTTCAGGGACACATTATACCATTTCTGTTAGTCACATGTCTGTGGAACTTGTTCAGTTTATGTCTCAGTTGTTTAATCTTGTTATGTTCATACAACTATTTACATGTTAAGTTTGTTGAAAATAAACGCAGTTGACAGTGAGAGGACGTTTCTTTTTTTGCTGAGTTTAGTCTAAAACGTCCCGCGACATAATTTTATTAACTATGTAACGTGCACCAATTCATGATAGAAAGGGGTTTGGGCTAGAAACTTGATGTTTTAACTGTTGTAAAGACAAGTGTGACTGTCACTGTACTCAGTTTTTCCTCTACGGCAGTGGCACTCAGAGGCTGCGTGACAGCAAAGTCAGACTGGCCTGCTTTTTCTTACAGGCAAAATAAAAAAGATGGTCAATGTCCAAATATTTATGGACCTGACTAAGTTATTATTATTGTAGCTGTCTACCACAGCATATTGGAGTTGAAATGAAATAATGAATATGAGCTGAAAGTGCACACTTTGTTTTAATTTGAGGGTATTTACACCCAAATCGGGTGAACCGTATGAATTACAGCACTTTAAAAAAATATATATATATACATTTTTTTTTTATGTGGTCACCCCCTTTTTAAGGGACCAAAAGTAATTGGACAATTGGACGCTCAGCTGTTCCATGGCTAGGTGTGTATTACTCCCTCACTAGTTAATTTACAAGTAAAGCAGATAAAAGGCATTTGCATTTAAAATCAGTTGCCGTTAACCCTCAATATGAAGTCCAAAGAGTCCACTGCCAGTGAAGCAAGCCGTCATTAGGCTGAAAAATCTGAAACCCATCAGAGAGATAGAAAAAAACATTAGGTGTGGCCAAATCAACTATTTGGTACATTCTTATAAAGAAAGAACGCACTGGTGAGCTCAGGAACACCAAAAGGCACAGAAGACCAAGAAAAACAACTGTGGTGGATTACAGAAAAATTATTTCCCTGGTGAAGAAAAACCCCTTCACAACAGTTGGCAAGATCAAGAACACCCTCCAGGAGGTAGGCGTATCGGTGTCAAAGTCAACAATCAAGACTTCAGAGTACACAGAGGATTTACCACATATGTAAGCCTCAAAAACAGGAAGACCAGAATAGTTAGCCAAAAAACATCTAAAAGAGCCTGTACAGTTCTGGAACAACATCCTATGGACAGATGAGACAAAGATCAACTTGTACCAGAATGATGGGAAGAGAAGGGACGGAACGGCTCATGATCCGAAGCATTCCACCTCATCTATGAAGCATGGTGGAGGTAGTGTTATGGCATGTCTGGCTGCCAATGGAACTAGTTCCCTTGTATTTATTGATATGACTGCTGACAAAAGCAGCAGGATGAATTCTGAAGTGTTAAGGGCTACATTATCAGCTCAGATTCAGCCAAATGCTTCAAAACTCATTGGACGGCGGTTCACAGTGCAGATGGACAATGACCCGAAGCACACTGCGAAAGCAAACTGATACTTTAAGGAAAAGAAATGTAATGTTCTGCAATGGCTAAGTCAACCACCTGACATGAATCCAATTGAGCATGCATTAAACATGCTGAAGGCAAAATTCCCCAAGAACAAGCAGGAACTGAAGACCGCTGCAGTAAAAGGCCTGGCAGAGCATCACCAGGGAAGAAACCCACCAGCTGGTGATGTCTATAGGTTCCAGAATTTGCAACCAAGTATTAAAACTCACAATTTAATTTATGATTGTTAGTTTGTCCAATTACTTTTGAATCCCTAAAATTGGGGGGCTATGTATGAAAATGGTTGTAATTCCTACACGGTCCATACAATAATTGACAAAACCCTTAAATTAAAGATGAAAGTCCACACTTAAAGCACATCTTGATTATTTCCTTTCAAATCCATTGTGCTGGTGTACAGAGCCAAAATGATGAAAAACCCCATCACTGTTTGCAAACCATAGCTCACCATCACAGTAAATAACATTTGAAAACTGAAAGAACTGGATAGAGACAAACAGCTGAGTAGGCTAATGGCTGGTTAGGGGATGCGGCTGGCTGCTCACAGGTGTCACACGTGATATTGGATGAACAAGTGGGAGAATCTCAGTTGCACACTCCACCATACCTCACCATCACAGTAAATAACATTTGAAAACTGAAAGAACCGGATAGAGACAAACAGCTGAGTAGGCTAATGGCTGGTTAGGGGATGCAGCTGGCTGCTCACAGGTGTCACACATGATATTGGATGAACAAGTGGGAGAATCTCAGTTGCACACTCCATGCGTCCTCTCTCTCCTTCTCAAAACCCATTCAATGAGAAAGCCAGATGTCTCTCCTTGGACTGGGCGGTATTTTACTATATTCCGGTATTGACGCACGAACCAGTTTGGGTTTTTACTTTACCTTCTATAACTGTATTTGAATGTTTGGTTTGTTAAATGTGATATGCCGTGTGTAACATCCATTTTTATAGTTTACACCTCTACTTGAGTCATCCCTCGCCACTCTCCATGCTGCTTTCCAAACAGACCTAGCCCTGTCCCGTCACTTAACTTCTCTAGGGTAGGGGCCAGCATTTTCACATTTGGATGAAAAGCATACCCAAATTCAACTGCCAGTTACTCATCCCCAGGAGATAAGATATGCATATTATTAGCAGATTTGGATAGAAAACACTCTGAAGTTTCTAAAACTGTTTGAATCATGTCTGAGTATAACAGAACTTATTTAGCAGGCAAAACCCAGAGGACAAAACATTCAGATTTTTTTATTTTTTAGGTCACTGTCTTTTTAATGAGTTTTCATTGGGAAACCAGATTTCTAAGCGAATTGCTTGCAGTTCCTACGGCTTCCACTAGATGTCAACAGTCCTGGGAAATAGGTTGAGGTTATTCCTTTGTGTAATGAAGAAATACAGCCATCTTGAAGTCGAGGCACTCCAGGTGTCCTGGACATGTGCTTCAATCAAACAGAAGGCATGCAACATTTCATTTTAATCCTGTATTGAAAACATATCATCCCGTCTTCAATTTTATCGATTATTAACGTTAAAAAAATACCTAAAGTTGTATTACAAAAGTAGTTTGACATTTTTTGTTAACCTTTGAGATATTTTGTCGTCACGTTTGAGCAAGTTAGAACCGGTGTTTTTCTGGATCAAACGCGCCAAATAAATGGACATTTTGGATATATATCGACGGAATTAATCGAACAAAAGGACCATTTGTGATGTTTATGGGACATATTGGAGTGCCAACAACAGAAGCTCGTCAAAGGTAAGGCTTGAATTATATATTTTTTTCTGCGTTTTGTGTCGTCCTGCAGGGTTGAAATGTTCTCTCTCTTTTGTTTACTATGGTGCTATGCTCAGATAATAGCATCGTATGCTTTCGCTGAAAAGCCTATTTGAATTCTGACATGTTAGCTGGATTCACAACCAGTGTAGCTTTAATTTGGTATATTTCATGTGTGATTTAATGAAAGTTTGATTTTATAGTAATTTGGCGCTCTGCATTTTCTCAGGCTTTTTGCCAAGTGATACAGTAGCGTCTTGCCTAAACTCAGATTTTTGGATATAAATATGAACTTTACCGAACAAAAAATACATGTATTGTGTAACATGAAGTCCTATGAGTGTCATCTGATGAAGATTATCAAAGGTTAGTGATTAATTTTATCTCCATTTCTGCTTTTTGTTACTGGTCTCTTTAGCTGGAAAAATGGCTGTCTTTCTGTGACTTGGCTCATACCTAACATAATCGTTTGGTGTGCTTTCGTCGTAAAACCTTTTTGAAATCGGACACTTTGACACTTTACAAGTGTAGCTTTAAAATGGTGTAAAATACTTGTATGCTTGAGGAATTTGAATTATGGGATTTCTGTTGTTTTGAATTTGGCGCCCTGCAGTTTCACTGGCTGTTGACGAGGTGGGACGCTACCGTCCCACATACCCTAGAGAGGTTAAGGAGCGCATTTGTTGTTGCTTGACCACGAGACACTTGCGTTTAGTCTGCATGATTAATGCAGCACATGCAACAGATGTTGATAAATGTTGTTTCCACTTTGCTTTATAATATAAATCCACAATCATTCTATAATTACAGTGCATTCGGAAAGTATTCAGACCCCTTGACTTTCTCCACATTTTGTTACGTTACAGCCTTATTCTAAAACTGGATGAAATAGTTTAGCAATCTACACACAATATCCTATAATGACAACGCAAAAAAAAGATTAAAAATAATCTGAAATATCACATTAACATAAGTATTCAGAACGTTTATTCAGTACTTTGTTGAAGCACTTTTGGCAGCGATTAGTCTCGAGTCTTCTTGGGTATGACACTACAAGCTTGGCACACCTGTATTGGGGGGTTTCTCCCATTCTTCTCTGCAGATGCTTTCAAGCTCTATCAGGTTGGATGGGGAGCGTCGCTGCACAGGTATTTTCAGGTCTCTCCAGAGAAGCTCGATCGTGTTCAAGTCCGGGCTCTGGCAGGGCCACTCAAGGACATTCAGAGACTTGTCCCGAAGCCACTCCTACATTGTCTTGGCTGTGAGCTTAGTGTCATTGTCCTGTTGGAAAGTAAACCTTCGCGCCAGTCTGTCCTGAGCGCTCTGGAGCAGGTTTTCATCAAGGACCTCTGTACTATGCTCCGTTCATCTGTGCCTCGATCCTGACTAGTTCCCCAGTCCCTGCTGCTGAAAAACATCCCACAGCATGATGCTGCCACCACCATGCTTCACCGTAGGGATGGTGCAATGTTTCCTCCAGACGTGACAAATGGAATTTAGGCCAAAGAGTTCAATCTTGGTTTCATCTGACCAGAGAATCTTGTTTCTCATGGTCTGAGTGTCCTTTAGGTCCCTTTTTGGCAAACTCCAAGCTGGCTGTCATGTGCCTTTTACTGAGGAGTGTCTTTTGTCTGGCCACAACTATAAAAAAGGCCTGATTTGTGGAGTGTGCAGAGATGAGAAGCTTCCAGAAGGACAACCAGCTCCACAAAGGAACTCTGGAGCTCTGTTAGTGAGACCATCGGGTTCTTGGGGACCACCCTGACCAAGGCCCTTTAACGATTGCTCAGTTTGGCTGGGCGGCCAGCTCTAGGAAGAGTCTTGGTGGTTCGAAACTTCTTCCATTTAATAATTATGAAGGCCACTGTGTTCTTGGGGACCTTCAATGCTGCAGAGATGTTTTGGTACCCTTCCCCAGATCTGTGCCTCTACACAATCCTGTCTCAGAGCTCTATGGATAATTCCTTCCACCTCATGGCTTGGTTTTTGCTCTGACATGCACTGTCCAATGTGGGACCGTATATACAGGCGTGTGCCTTTCCAAATCATGTCCAATCAATTTAATTTACCACAGACTACTCCAATCAAGTTGTAGAAACATCAAGGACGATCAATGGAAAAAGGATGCACCTGAGCTCAAATTCCAGTCTCATAGCAAAGGGTCTGAATAAGGAGTTTTTTATACATTCGCAAAATTTTCCAAAAGCTTGTTTTTGCTTTGTCATTATGGGGTATTGTGTGTCAATTGAGGGAGAAAAAAATAAATAATCATTTAATCAATTTTAGAATAAGGCTGTAACGTAACAAAATGTGGAAAAAATATAGGGGTCTGAATACTTTCCGAATGCACTGTATATTGGAAATCACTGATAAGAGATGAGTTTGCATCCCTGAAGAGGGAAAATAAAATTATAAGAAGGGATGAAGAGTCCAGCTAGCTTATTTTTCTGAGAAAGACAATATGGAGAAAGTACGCAAAATGTCCTTACGCTGATGGAGTCGAGCTGTTGTCGGAAGGCGAGCTCGGCCTCCTTGTTGGGGGAGAACATGCGGGAGTGTCGGGAGCTGTTGGGGGGCAGGGTGGTGGGAACGGCAAACACCCCACCATCTGAGTCTCCCCCGGACACCAGCAGAGACCGCGGGAGGTTACGACCTGAGGAGGGATTCAAAGCCAAGGTTACAGTTATTTAGTATTGGTGTACATGAGATGTCTTACAAAGATACAAGTAAAAGACAAACACTACTTCGAGAATTGGTCCTCTGACCTAAAACTTTGGAGTTACTGGAGAAGTTTCGATAAGTGTAGGTTGTGTGTTTATGTGCATTTTCTCGTGAGAGAAGTTTGGTTAGCTACCGGACAATCCAGTGTTTGTTAACATCAGCTTTGCCGCTCGGACCCCCAGGGGCGGCAGTCGTCCACAGTTGGGGCTCCGTAACCCCACAGCCGGGGCCTTGCCTGGGGGGGTGAGGGACTGTTCCTCCTGGGATGGCTTTACCGGAGACGCGGCTGTGGAGCACAGC
This sequence comes from Salvelinus alpinus, assembly GCF_045679555.1. Lineage (NCBI taxonomy): Eukaryota > Metazoa > Chordata > Actinopteri > Salmoniformes > Salmonidae > Salvelinus > Salvelinus alpinus. The sequence goes on from NC_092091.1 coordinate 50,359,941, forward strand.
TCTGGAGCCTGGAGGAGAGGAAAGAAGATGGGAGAGAACATTCAAAGAAAAAAGGACTTAATGCTATATATCGCATAATCTGTTTACAAAGTCTCCAACAGTGTCTTCATCCCAATTCTCTACCCTTCTCCAGAAGTGTGCACTCGTTCCCTCCCCTTCATGCATTTAAAATGTTTGGTGTAAGCATGGCTAGAGGGAGTTACCACCATACTCTTCACATCAGTCAATTACTTTTAAATCCATGAGGGAGAGTGCAGGAGTGACCACGTCGGGTGAAGTGTAGAGAACTTGAAAGTGGCTATGAAGAATTTGCCCCACTAGGCGGTGTTGACTCACAGGTTTGGGGTTGACCTCTGATGACACCAGCCGGAGCAGACAGCGCAGGACACGGTGGGTGGAGGGTAGGGGCAGAGGGTGTGGTGACTGTAGCTGTGGGCATGTCTGCCCTGGTCCCTGTAGCCCCTCCTCCCCCAGCTCCGGGGCTGCAATAGCAGCCGGCTGCCACTCGTACAGAAGCTGCAGTTTCCCAGGTTTCCCCAGCATCAGGTACAGCTCTGCCAGAGTCACGTTGCTGTCTGACCCCCGCGAGCTCCAGCCCTCATCACAGATCCGCTGGGCCGACCGACCACCAGACACCGGGGTTGTGGTGCTGCCTCCATCAACCTCCTCTTTTCCTGGGGCTGCTGTCCACCCCTGCCCCTGGTCTGGAGGGACATCCTCCACCTGTTGCGGCACCGTTGCCAGTGGAGGTGTGGTGGGAACCAGGCGGTCCAACAGGGGGAGGGAGTTCCTCTCTGGAGAGGCACTGTCACTGCCGTTAAGCCCTGGGGTCCGCTCATCATGCCTGCACGGCTCAGTAGCAGAGCAAGAACCTTCCCCCTGGCCCTGAGAATTGGAGTCCCCATCTCCTTCCTTGGCCCCCAAGGCCTTCCCTACCCCTGGTCCTCCCCCCAGCCGCTTCTCCCCTTCCACCTGCCCCGCGGCTGCACCACCCTCCTGTTTCTGAGCCATAGACAACAGCAGCAAAGACGAAGGAGAAGGAAGAGGACGTACAGGAGAAGGAGATGTTATCTGGTTCAGATTCTTGTGCTCTGGCCCTACTCCTCCTCCCGACGTTCCTCCTTCAGGCATGGATACAGGGGTCTCGCCCCCTACCCGTCGAGCATCCCCACCACCACCGCCCCACCCAGGTTTGGCCACACCCCCCCGAGGGAGGAGGAGGAGCGGGGCCCCCTGGATGCCCAGAATCTGGGCGGTGGGGATCAGCTCCTTGGGGCCGGGCCGGGGCTTGCCGCTCTCCTGCCAGTGGACGGTGCAGGAGGCCTTGGAGTGGACCACACGGGCTACGCTGGGCAGGGCGGTCAGGGTGCTGGTCTCAGCTGGGTACAGGAACAGGTCCTCGTCTGCTCTGCAGGGAAGAGCAGGGCTGCCGCTACCGCCACCACTGTGCTGTTGGGTTCCCTCTAACGCCTCGCGCTCCTGCAGGCTCTTCAGCTGAACACAGTATGGTCAAGGGAGGGTCAGCAGAGAAGCGGTAGATTCAAAGTAAAATAAACAAAAACAAGAATTGAGCATCAACTAGGCTAAATACACTGCTCAAAAAAATAAAGGGAACACTTAAACAACACAATGTAACTCCAAGTCAATCACACTTCTGTGAAATCAAACTGTCCACTTAGGAAGCAACACTGATTGACAATAAATTTCACATGCTGTTGTGCAAATGGAATAGACAAAAGGTGGAAATTATAGGCAATTAGCAAGACACCCCCAAAAAAGGAGTGATTCTGCAGGTGGTGACCACAGACCACTTCTCAATTCCTATGCTTCCTGGCTGATGTTTTGGTCACTTTTGAATGCTGGCGGTGCTCTCACTCTAGTGGTAGCATGAGACGGAGTCTACAACCCACACAAGTGGCTCAGGTAGTGCAGTTCATCCAGGATGGCACATCAATGCGAGCTGTGGCAAAAAGGTTTGCTGTGTCTGTCAGCGTAGTCTCCAGAGCATGGAGGCGCTACCAGGAGACAGGCCAGTACATCAGGAGACGTGGAAGAGGCCGTAGGAGGGCAACAACCCAGCAGCAGGACCGCTACCTCCGCCTTTGTGCAAGGAGGTGCACTGCCAGAGCCCTGCAAAATGACCTCCAGCAGGCCACAAATGTGCATGTGTCTGCTCAAACGGTCAGAAACAGACTCCATGAGGGTGGTATGAGGGCCCGACGTCCACAGGTGGGGGTTGTGCTTACAGCCCAGCACCGTGCAGGACGTTTGGCATTTGCCAGAGAACACCAAGATTGGCAAATTCGCCACTGGCGCCCTGTGCTCTTCACAGATGAAAGCAGGTTCACACTGAGCACATGAGCACATGTGACAGACGTGACAGAGTCTGGAGACGCCGTGGAGAATGTTCTGCTGCCTGCAACATCCTCCAGCATGACCGGTTTGGCGGTGGGTCAGTCATGGTGTGGGGTGGCATTTCTTTATGGGGCCGCACAGCCCTCCATGTGCTCGCCAGAGGTAGCCTGACTGCCATTAGGTACCGAGATGAGATCCTCAGACCCCTTGTGAGACCATATGCTGACATATGCACATTTGTGGCCTGCTGGAGGTCATTTTGCAGGGCTCTGGCAGTGCACCTCCTTGCACAAAGGCGGAGGTAGCGGTCCTGCTGCTGGGTTGTTGCCCTCCTACGGCCTCCTCCACGTCTCCTGATGTACTGGCCTGTCTCCTGGTAGCGCCTCCATGCTCTTGAGACTACGCTGACAGACACAGCAAACCTTTTTGCCACAGCTCGCATTGATGTGCCATCCTGGATGAACTGCACTACCTGAGCCACTTGTGTGGGTTGTAGACTCCGTCTCATGCTACCACTAGAGTGAGAGCACCGCCAGCATTCAAAAGTGACCAAAACATCAGCCAGGAAGCATAGGAATTGAGAAGTAGTCTGTGGTCACCACCTGCAGAATCACTCCTTTTTTGGGGGTGTCTTGCTAATTGCCTATAATTTCCACCTTTTGTCTATTCCATTTGCACAACAGCATGTGAAATTTATTGTCAATCAGTGTTGCTTCCTAAGTGGACAGTTTGATTTCATAGAAGTGTGATTGACTTGGAGTTACATTGTGTTGTTTAAGTGTTCCCTTTATTTTTTTGAGCAGTGTATATCTGTCGATCTCTTGAAGTACTATGGATCACCTCAATTGAGACTTTTTAACCAGCTGGTTGTCTGGTGCTAATTTCATGCGATTCTATACTTGACCAGATAAAAAATAAAATAAAATGTACCAGTTAGACCACAACCTAAGTGCTATAAGATGGGCATGACATGACTGCTATGATGTGAAAGGATACGATGAGCTGATCCTGGACATCCCACTTCTGTTTCAGGAACTCGATCAGGCTGGACACCTTCCTATGCAGCTCCACCACCATCCTACATCACCGCACAGAAGAATGGACAATGTTAGAAAATATTTACATTTCTCAGCAAAGCTCCTGTAGACAACAAAGCTCAAACACTGACAGGGGCATGTTCAGCAGGATACAACCTAGCAAAACCCATCTTTAAACCAAAATATGATAATGACAATACACTTCATGTAATGGCCACCATGTATGGGGATACAAACAGGTTGGGTGTCCCAGAAGCATAAAGATTGCAAAGCCCATCTTATTTTCAAACACGCCTAACGTTCTATTATTTAAAAAATAAAATAAAAATCTATTATTTATTCAAGGAAAACTCATTGAGACCAGGCTCATTCTCAGGGTGCCCTGATCACAGTAATACAGCAATCAATACAATGTTATATTTTTATTTAACACAAAATTTGGGAAAAATAGTTACAATTAGCGCTGTTACGGTGACCGTATTACCTCCACACCGGCAGTCACAAGTCACGACCGCAGTCAAATTCCACGTGACCGTTTAGTCACGGTAATTAGTCTTCTCCAAGCTCTGATGGGGCATTAGTAGCCTACCAAACTTGCTAACTGCCTGGTATTCAGCACACTATTGTCCCTCTATATTTTGCAATGTCAGAGTGATTAATCAAACATTTGAATCAAAACACTTCATGAGAGATCACGCTCTTGTTATGCAATATTTCTATAGGCTATGCAATTGCATGAGATAGTAGCCTCTATTAAAAAGAGGATATCAAAACTATCAGCTTTCAATAGGCTTTCAAGCTTTCAATTCTTAATATTAAGCATATTGCTTCTCTTCACAACAGGAGTATAGCAGTATAGCATACCTGGCTGGCATGAAAATGAACCACAGGAAAAGCATCCTCCATTCACTATTTAAGTGCATAGAGTACATGTATTTTTTCAACCTGCCCCTGTTGAGACAGGTGCATAGTCCATTTTAAATAAAAATTGACACATGATTTAGTATATATGTAAAGACAATATTAAATTAAGAATAGTCTGATGGGTGACAATATTAGCCTATCACTTGTGAATGATGCCCAGCTTGTGTGCAGTAAGGCAAGAAACAGCACATCTAAAAAATAAAAATAAACTACACTTTTTCAAAATCATAGTCGCACATAGACCTATATGTTTTGATAAGGTTTGTATCACAATTTAAGTGACCACATACCTTCTTAAAATGAAGCATACTAATCTGCTTTACAATGGTTGTCTAGCCTAACTGGCATACATACGCAGCGCGTGAGTTTCACGTTTGGGGAAGATCATTGTCACCATAAAAATGCACATTTATAATAAAAGCATTACATGCAAAATCGCATTTGTCATCACTTTTGATAATGGTATTTTGCAAATTGATTGCATTTTGGAACAGTCACTGCCGTGTGCACATTGCTGCGCTTATAATGTGAAGAAATAGCCTAATAGTTTATCAACATTTTAAGCTAAATGGTTTGATCTGTTGCGTCAGCCTCATTGCTTTTAAAAGTTTTGAAGTTAGTGGTTGTATTAGTTTGGGATCTATCGCATCCCACAACTGTCCCAGACAATGTTTGAAATATTTATTTAAAACGTACAGAATAGGTCAACTTTTGTACTATGGGGGATAGTAGATTGACATAGGCTAGTGCTTTTGCTGTTTGTTAGGCCTACTCATCTTGTTTGCTGACGAAAAGTAAATGTGGACCCGATCACGTTATGGGTATTGGCTACTAAGAATTTAGATATCTGAGAGGTGCTTCGGAGCACGCAGCCAGGAGAATTAAAACTCTTATTTTCAGGGTGAAAAAGGCATGAATTTTTTTTTTGGGGGGGGGGCGGCATTACGGCGGCACAAAGGGGATGCAGCCGGGAAAGTCGAGGCCTGGTGAGAATATTATCAAGCCCATGTCAAATTGTGAATGAGAGACTGTGTAGTGTGCAGCCTGCGCAAAAAAAACAAAGCAGAGCTCATGCCTTCCATGGTATTTTTTTCCAAATCATTAGAGTTGCATCATGCAGCCTTAGAATGTATTAAAATTCTAAACATATAGCTCAACGTTTGTATCACAACTAAAGTTCCAGAATTAACTCTAAATTAAGCATATAAGAGGACCTGTCTTTGTTAACTTCTTATGGATAGGTGGCAGCATTTTCAAATTTGGATGAAAAGCGTGCAAAGAGTAAACTGCCTCCTGCATATTATTATTAGTATTGGATAGAAAACACTCTGAAGTTTCTAAAACGGTTTGAATGATGTCTGTGAGTATAACATAACTCATATGGCAGGCAAAAACCTGAGAAAAAATCCAAACAGGAAGTGGGAAATCTGAGGTTTGTCGTTTTTAAACTCAGCCCCATTGAATATAGAGTGGGATATTGGTTATGTTGTACTTCCTAAGGCTTCCACTAGATGTCAACCGTTTTTAGAACGTTGTTTGATGCTTCTACTATGAAGGGGGGCTAAATGAGAGGGGAATGAGTCAGAGGTCTGCCAGCAGCCTCGAGCTCAGTCATGCGCATTCACATGAGGTAGCTCTCGTTCCATTGCTTTTCGACAGACAATGGAATTCTCCGGTTGGGACATTATTAAACATTTATGATAAAAAAACATCCTAAAGATTGATTCTATATATCGTTTGATTTGTTTCTACGACCACTAATATAACTTTTTGGAATTTCCGTCCGACATTTCCGCTGGACTTGCCCGCGCCTCGTGAGTTTTGATTTGTTTACTAAACTCCCTAACAAAAGGAGGAATTTGGACATAAATGGACTTCATGGAACAAATCAAACATTTATTGTGGAACTGTCATTCCTGGGAGTGCATTCTGACGAAGATCATCAAAGGTAAATTCATATTTTGTAATGATATTTCTGATTTATGTTGACTCCAACATGGCGGATATTTCTTTTGGCTGGTTTGGGCTCTGAGCGCTGTACTCAGATTATCGCATGGTATGCTTTTTCCGTAAAGTAAAAAAAAAATCTGACACAGCGGTTGCATTAAGGAGAAGTGGATCTAAAATTCCATGCATAACACTTGGATCATTTAGCAATGTTTATTATGAGTATTTCTGTAAATTGATGTGGCTCTGCAAAATCACCGGATGTTTTGGAACTACTGAACATAACTCAGATTCTGGGATATAAATATTAACTTTATCAAACAAAACATACATGTATTGTGTAACATGAAGTCCTATGAGTGTCATCTGATGAAGATCATCAAAGGTTAGTGATTAATTTGATCTCTATTTGTGCTTTTTGTGACTCCTCTCTTTGGCTGGAAAAATGGCTGTGTTTTTCTGTGACTAGGTACTGACCTAACAATCGTTTGGTGTGCTTTTGTCGTAAAGCCTTTTTGAAATCGGACACTGTGGCTGGATTTACAACAACTTTATTTTTAAAATGGTATAAATTACTTGTATGTTTGAGGAATTTTAATTACAGGATTTCTGTTTTGAATTTGGCGCCCTGCAAATTCACTGGCTGTTGAGGTGGGTCGCTTGCGTCCCGAATATCCCAGAGAGGTTAACTAGCTCATCAGTATGTTTTTTAAACATTTGTCAAGACTGGAAAAACAGCTTCTATCTCAAGGCCATCAGACTGCTAAACAACGATCACTAACTGCAATCACTAAAGTGACCCAATCACTGGCCACTAATAAATGGATCACTAGTCACTTTAAACAATGCCACTTTAAATAATGTTTACATATCTTACATTACTCATGGCCATCGCTCATCCATATATTTATATGTACATATTCTCATTCACCCCTTTAGATATGTGTGTATTAGGTAGTTGTTGGGAAATTGTTAGATTACTTGTTAGATATTACTGCATTGCCGGAACTAAAAGCACAAGCATTTCACTACACTCGCATTAACATCTGCTAACCATGTGTATGTGACCAAGAAACTTTTATTTGAATCCAAATGCCCAGACATTTATAGGCGGGAACCCGATCTATGGGACAAACACTCAATAAATATGTAGTCCATCTGAAAGATTTTTGCGCGAATTCAAGAACATGCATTTAGTCTTGCCCACATTACATAGAGGTTTTAAACCAACCAGTGCTTGTTGTAAGGCAACAAAGTCAGAATGCAGCGCAACACAACACCTCGTCTACAGTTGGGGCAATGTAATGCATAACAGTATTGTCTGCATACAGATTAATATTACAAGATTTAACACAGATTTATTTATTTAAATAGTATAGAGAACAGGTCCCTAATACTGACCCTGCGGTACACCTTTCGTAATATCCAGGAAGCTAGACTAAACACCATCAGAAACAGTGTTTTGTCTGACATAATGCTAAAACCCCTTGCAAGAAGCCTGATCCAGGCCTACCTTTGAATGAGAATGTGATTGTCAACAGTGTCGAAGGCATTGGAAAGGACATTGTCTTTAGTCAGTTGACACTGACCTGAGGCGAGGATTATGGGCCAGACTCTGGACACGGGCCCAGGAGTGGTTGCTACGCGGCTGCAGCTCCACAGCAACTTTCAGAGGTAGACGCACAGGCTTCTGGTCCTCTTCATCACTCACTCCTAGAGAGGAAGTGAGCAAGCGAGATAGAAAGGGAGGTGTAAAAGGAAAGGAGGATAAGATTTGTTCTCTCCGGTCCTGAGATGATCAGCATCATAATCACCACTTACTCTCCCTTACTCATACCGCCCCTTTCCTGAGTACTACCATGGAAATCCATCCCCTCCTGCCCACTTGCATGACTCCGCAACATCCCCATTCATACCCTTCTTCCCGCTGTGTGAGTGTGTGTCTGTTTGTGTGTACACTCACCATCTGGGTCACACAGCCTCTTGAGCGCACGGCACATGGGAGCTTTGATGCGCAGATTCCTGCCTTTAGAACGCACTGTGGTCGCCCTGGGAGAATACAGCAGAACCATGAGAGAACCGCAAAACACACAAACTACATCCAAATAACAATTGCACAACTATCTACACTGGACAAAAATATAAAAAGTATACATGTAAAGTGTTGATTCCATGTTTCATGAGCTGAGAAAACAAAATCCATAGTTCCATATGCACAAAGAGCTTACTTTTCAATTTTTTGGGACTATGGAATATCAAGAAGCTGATTAAACAAGTGCACCTTGTGCTGGGGACAATAAAAGTCTCAAGTTGAGAGGGAGCGTGCAATTGTCATGCTGACTGCAGGTATGTCCACCAGCGCGGTTGCCAGAAACGTTAATGTTAATTTCTTTACCATAAGCTGCCCACCCACTGGGGAGCCAGGCCCAGCCATCAGAATGAGTTTCTTTCCACAAAATGGCTTTATTACAGACAGAAATACTACTCAGTTTCATCAGCTGCCCGGTTGGCTGGTCTCAGACAATCACGCAAATGAAGGAGGATGTGGAGGCTCTGGTCTGTCCTGATTACAAGTAGTCTGCGGTTGTGAGGCCGGTTGGATGTACTGCCAAATTCTCTAAAACAAAGTTGGAGGCAGCTTGTGGTAGAGAAATTAAAATTAAATTCTCTGCTAACTGCTCTGTTGGACATTCCTGCTGTCAGCATGCCAATTGTAAGCTCCCTCAACTTGAGACATCTGTGGCATTGTGTTGTGTGACAAATCTGCACATTTTAGAGTGGCCTTTTATTGACCCCAGAACAAGGTGCACCTGTGCAATGATCATGCCATTTAATGAGCTTCTTGATATGCCACACCTGTCAGGTGGATGGATTATCATGGCAAAAGAAAAACGCGCACCAACAGGGATGTAAACAACTTTGTGCACACATTTGAGAAAAACTGGGGTTTTATTGTATGGGATCTTATTTCAGCTCATGAAAGATGGGACCAACACGTTACGCTTATATTTTTGTTCAGTATATAACCACACACTCCAGCCAGTTTATTAGGTACACCCCCCTATTCACGAAAATGGCTCACTCCTACAGACAGTGAGTCACGTGGCCGTAGCTTGCAATATAAAGCAGGCAGAAAGGGATTGAGGCATTCAGTTACTGTTTGATTGAACATTAGAAGAATGGGCAAAGCGAGTCACATAAGCGACTTGGAGCATGGTATTATCGTCTGTGCCAGGCTTGCCGGATCCAGTAACTCAGAAATTGCAGCCTTCATGGGATTTTCATGCACAACAGTTTAGGGTTTCCCCGAGAATGGTACAACAACAAAAAACATTGGCAGTGGCAGTCCTGTGGGCGAAAACAGCTTGTTGATGAGAGAGGTCAAAAGGAGAATGGCAAGAATTGTGCAAGCTAACAGGTGGGCCACAGACAAATAATCGTGCAAGCTAACAGGCGGGCCACAGACAAATAATGGCGCAATACAACAGTGGTGTGCAGAACGGCATCTCGGAACACACAACTCATCGATCCTTGTCCCGGATGGGCTATTGCAGCAGTTGACCACACCTGGGTTCCACTCAAATCAGCTAAAAACAAGGAGAAGCGGCTCCAGTGGGCACGTGATCACCAACACTGGACAATTGAAGAGTGGAAAAACATTGCCTGGTCCGACGAATCCCGATTCTTGTCGCGTCATGCTGATGGCACAGTAAGGAATGGGCGTAAGCAGGATGAGTCTATGGACACATCCTGCCTGGTGTCAACGATACAGGTTGGTGGCGGCAATGTACTGCCGTCCAATTGGCAGCAACTGTGTGATGCCATCGCGTCACACAGTTGGACCAACATCCCTGTGGAACATTTCTGACTGTTCTAGAGGCAAAAGGGGGTACCGACCAGGTACTAAATTGGTGTACATAATAAACTGGTGAATATAACGTTTATTTCAAATGTATAAACTATTTTTATACAAATCAACCACTTATAACCCTAAAGTCTTGGAAAAAGAGGTATATTTCAAAAAGCTATGGTTACATTGGTATGATTTTTTTGTCTCAGTCTTACCCCTGTTGGATGAGCTCGTTAAGCTTGGCCACGTTCTTATCGTCCATCACTATGAACAACAACAGAGTTAGAAAAGCTGTGTGTGTACCTCCTTGCTCTTGCTTTGTGAAGACAGACATTAACATTACATCTGTAATGACCTCCAGAGGTAGAAAAGCTAGCCATCTTTGGACACAAGACTAACACAGACATAGGACATTAATAACATCCTTTAAAATCAGCTCCAATGCGGCCAACCAGCCCCAGCAGCAGAACCAGAGCCAGACTGAGGCATGTCAAACACACCGCACCCCCCACACAGACCCTGCTTGACTTACATCCTCCAACCTTCTTCCTTAGCTCAGCGTAGCAGATGAGACCGTACAGCTCCTGAGAGGACTTCTTCAGCACACGGGAGTACACTGTGGGACAGGAGGAACTGGGCATGTTATGGGATAAAAACTAAAGGAAAACTACAGCACACCAGTGATCTTGGGTGCCCCACAAACATAAAAATGGGTCACACACTGATGGGAAGATCGAAAGACAGTTTAACTCTTGCACATTTAATGAGTCGCTTACGAAAGTGTTTGTGTGTTAAACATAATAGGATTCAAAAGAAGAAATGAATGCAGATTGCAGGCAAAGTTTCACTTGCGAATGCCAACTGGTCTTCATAAAAAGCTGGTTGCTTGCAAAGTTTCACACTGATTTTGAAGGTCGATGTTTTTGTCAACAAACTGAATCACGACATAAAAAGAGAGACTAAACAAGCAAGAGGTTAGTGGAGATTTCTATTTGAGAAATAACGAGAGCGAAGAGAGCGAGACAGAGAGAGATAAGCTAGCTTACCGTTGGCGAAGTCGATGTGCTTGGAGATCTTGTGCCAGGTGCGGTAGTAGAAGTGTCGGACTTGCTCTTTGTTCTTCACCATGCTGGCTGGCTTCCCCTTCTTATGCTTCAACGCTATGTTTGTCTGGATCGCCTCAAAGTCCTTCCCATGCTACAGAGAGCGAGACACACCACTAGAGATATGGAAGTTGTTGGAGTAGTTGCTAATAAGCGTTATTGCCACGACTGGAAGTCTATGGGTATCCGAATTTGCTTGTGAAACTACCTCTAACTTCCTTAATACTGGACACAGACAAAAAGTATCCACGAGTTCATATGACTCTGGGGAAGTAGATAAAGGGCCGTATTGCCAAAATCCCTTAGTATCACTTGAAGTAACCGCATCATACTCTAACTTTTTGTAAACTAATGTTGACCACTTACCCAGCACTTTAGACAAAAACTTAAAAAGGGTATGACATCTTGGTCTACTACTCTGATATTTAAATCTGGAATCAGAACAGAATTATCTACTACCAATCAAGAGGTACAGGTGTTTTAGTAACCGTATCACCTAAATTAGCTAACTTCCCACTGTTGAGTTAACCTGTTGGGGACAAGGGGTGATATTTTCACTTTTGCTGAAAATCGTATGATTTTTAAACGGCCTCGTACTCAATTCTTGCTAGTACAATATGCATATTTTTAGTACCATTGGATAGAAAACAACCTCTAGTTTCTAAAAACGTTTGAATTTTTTCTCTGAGTTGAACACAAGTCATTTGGCAGCACTTTCCCTGAGCAGGAAGTAGAATGCAAGATGTCTATGCTCGCTTCAACGCTCTGCCTATACATGGTCATGCCACCTATGACCCGAAACACACCTCACACGCCTTCCTCTGGGTGTCAAGAGGACGTCAGAGGAGAAATTTTGTGTTTATCTTGTTCTGACGTGAAATAAGACCTATTTCTTTGACGTGACCGTCCATTTCCGGAAGTCTGAAGTGCGCGACTTTGAAGAGAGATTGTGTTTTGTTTTGCTGCCGTTTCGGATGTCAACTATCTCCGGCTCGGATTTGATTTGATAAATGAGACCATATCATCGTAATGTATGTTTTTTCAATATAGTTTAATCAGATTATTTGAATTTTTTCGGGAGTTTTGTCGTGTGACTTTGTTTACTTGGAGAGATCCGTGCCACGCGACTAGTACCCATGCTAAATGAAGTGGGAAAGGTACCATTCTGAATGTAATGAACGACTCATCTGGACTAAGGACATCTTGATCAACATTCTGATGAAATTTCAGCAAAAGTAAGATCCAATTTATAATGCTATTTCATATATCGGTGTGCATGTGAACTGGTCGTGGGCGCCCAGCTGGTTCTGGCTGGCGTGGCTATGCTAATTTAGCGCTACATTTTGTTTTCGCTATAAAACATTTAATAAATCTGAAATATTGTCTGGAATCACAAGAATCCTGTCTTTCAATTGCTGCACAGTATGTATTTCTCAGATATGTTTCATGATGAGTAATTAGTTATTTGACGTTGGTGTCTGTAAATGTTATGGCTGCTTTCGGTGCAATTTCTGATTGTAGCTGAAATGTAATTTATGATTTATACCATAAATATGCACATTTTTCAAAAAAAACATATGCTATACAATAAATATGTTATCAGACTGTCATCTTATGAAGTTGTTTCTTGGTTAGTGGCTATATATATATATATCTTTATTTGGTCAAATTAGTGATAGCTGGTGATGGAGTAAAACACTGATGGAGGTAGAAAAGTGGTGTAATAGATTTACATATTTTGTCTTCCCTGTAAAACATTTTAAAAATCGGACATGTTGGCTTGATTCACAAGATGTGTAACTTTCATATGCTGTATTGGACTTGTTAATGTGTGAAAGTTAAATATTTAAAAAAAATGTTTTTTTTGAATTTGCCGCTCTGCCTTTTCAGTGGAATGTGGGAGGAGTGCCGCTAGCGGCACCCGTGGCCCCTAAAGGTTAATAACTCTTCAGACCTCAATAGAATTCTAGAATGCTTATGTAGATTACTGAGAATTTTCTAGATAAGCTAATTCTCACATTTCAAAGAGTTTTAAAGAGCACAACCTCCTCTTTAATATGACACCACATTAAAGTCAATGGGAATAAGACTCACCTTACCTTCCATTGTATAAACACTCAACACATCAAAAAAGCCTAGAGTATTTAAATTGTAGTAAATTTGACTAAATTACACACAAAATGAACAAAGTATAATATATATTATACTAAAACATTTACATATAAATTATCCAAAAATGTGACTAGACGATAATATTCCGAAAGCATTTCAAAACCCACACGAAGTAGGCAATTTGATTGACAATGGTTCTTACTTCTGTAACAATGTAAAAATGCAAACAACTATTCGGAGACCATTTCAAAATGTAGGTAACCCCTCTCAATAAGACTTAGTACATACCAGGCCAGACACAAAATGTAGAAATAGCTTGCTTTGACAACAATTCAGTGAATGCTACGAATACAAGAGACAGATGAAGAGAGAAGATGTCTGTTGTATGAGAAATTCTTATTTCACACCGTCACTTTAGTGTTCGCCTTTAGCCTACATGTCATGGAACTCCTGGAAGTGCAGCCTCATCCTGCAAAGTGGCACGAGCACGTAGAACGCCGAAAGGTGGTTTCTACACATCTCCCACTCTTTTCCCTGCATCCACTCCGGATGCACACCCTCTCCTGTGGCCTTAACTTCACCCGCTTTCAAATGAGTTACAACTCAGTCCACACGCCCTGGTTCAACACTCTTAGCTCCCCTCTTCCTGCCACTGAAGCCACAAAGTGATAGCAGAAGCTGCATTTCAAATGCCTTCAAGGACCAGCGCCTGCAGATTAGCATAGCAAAAATTCCCTACAAAATTCTGTCAGTTTAAGGTAGAGACATCAGTTTTTTTTTGCATTGATGTCTCAATCCTCCGCATCTGTCGATGTCACACTTCCGCATCTGTGGTGAAAGGTGAGAGCGATGTTTTTCAGACCATGAGGCATCCCAAAAACCAGTCTTCTCACAAAATCGTCTGTAGCGTCCAAAAGGTTATGACCCCTATATGGAAAGACAAGACTCTTACAAACACTTACATTCTGCTCTAGGAAGCCCACAGGCCTCACAAGACGCGTCTGAAGGTCCCCCGGTATGAGTTGGAAAAAATTATTGGAAGTACAGTACCAGTCAAAAGTTCAGACACACCTACTCATTCAAAGGTTTAGCAATTTTTAAAATATATATATATTTTTTTTTAAAACAATTTTCTACATTGTAGAATAGTGACAACATCAAAACTATGAAATAATACATATGGAATCATGTCGTAACCAAACACTAAAATCTAAATCTATTTTATATTTGACATTCTTCAAAGTAGCCACCCTTTGCCTCGATGACAGCCTTGCAAACCTGACATTCTCTCAACCAGTCACCTGGAAAGCATTTCAATTAACAGGTATGCCTTGTTAACCTCTCTTGGGTACGTGAGACGTTAGCGTCCCACCTCTTCAACAGCCAGGCAAACTGCTGGGCGCCAAATTGAAATACAGAAATACTCATAAAAATTCAGAAAACAAAACATTTTACATAGGTTTAAAGATGAACTTCTTGTGAATCCAACCACGGTATCAGATTTAAAAAATGCTTTACGGCGAAAGCATACCTTACGATTATTTGAGAACATAGCCCACTAGACAAATCCTTACAAACAGTAACCAGCCAAGTAGAAGAGTTACACAAGTCAGAAATAGAGATAAAATTAATCCCTTACCTTTGATGATCTTCATATGGTTGCACTCAGCAGACATTAATTTACTCGATAAATGTTTTTTGTTCGATAAAGTATCTTTATATACAAAAACCTCCGTTTTGTTCGCGCGTTTTCTTCAGTAATCCACAGGCTCAAACGCAGTCAAAACAGGCAGACAAAAAAATCCAAATTGTATCCGTAAAGTTCATGGAAACATGTCAAACAATGTTTATATTCAATCCTCAGGTTGTTTTTAGCCTAAATAAGCTATAATATTTCAACCGGACAATAACGTCGTCAATATAAAAAGGTAAACAAGAAAGGCACTCCCACGGTCGCGCGAATGAAAAAGCTCTGACACTTTATGGTCCACTAATTCAGACTGCTCTTACTTCCCTCATTTTTCAGAATACAAGCCTGAAACAAATTCTAAAGACTGTTGACATTAGTGGAAGGCTTAGGAACTGCAATTTGAGACCTGGATTTTTCTCAGGTTTGCGCCTGCCAAATCAGTTCTGTTATACTCACAGACACTATTTTAACAGTTTTGGAAACTTTAGACTGTTTTCTATCCAAATCTACCAGTTATATGCATATCATATCTTCTGGGCCGAGAAGCAGGCAGTTTAATTTGGGCATGCTTTTCATCCAAAATTCCAAATGCTGCCCCCTACCCTAGAGAAGTTAATAAGTTAATTTGTGGCATTTCTTTCCTTCTTAATGTGCTTGAGGCAATTAGTTGTGTTGTATATTTAATATGGATCCCCATTAACTCTTCCTGTGGTCCGGCAAAATTAAGGCAATTATACAATAAAAAACAAAAAAACAAAAAAAAAACATTACAATACATGCATTACAGAATTCACAACACATTAACTTCTTTGATATAGGGGGCAGCATTTTCACTTTTGGATGAATTGCGTGCCCATAGTGAACTGCCTCCTACTCTGTCCCAGATGCTAATATATGCATAGTATTATTACTATTGGATAGAAAACACTCTGCAGTTTCTAAAACTGTTTGAATGATGTCTGTGAGTATAACAGAAATCATATGGCAGGCAAAAACCTGAGAAAATCCAAACAGGAAGTGGGAATTCTGAGAAGGGTTGATGTTCAAGTCATCGCCTATTCAATTTCCTGTAATATGTGGATCTGTTTGCACTTCCTACACCTTCCACTAGATGTCAACAGTCTGTAGAACTCTGAATGAAGCCTCTAGTGTGATGGAGGCGTTTCAGTCACTGGTCTGGCAGATTGCCAGTTCTTGCTCACGCGCTTTCCTCATGATATCGCCTTGTGTTCCATTACTTATACAGACATGAAGAAATGCTCCGGTTGGAACGTTGTTGGATATTTATGATAACAACATCCTGAAGATTGATTCTCTACTTAGTTTGACAAGTTTATTCGACCTGTAATAACTAAGTTTTCGTCCGACGTTCGCCTGGATCTGCGCGAGTGTTTGGACATGTGTACTAAACATGCTAGCAAAAGTAGTTACTTGGACACAAGTAATGGACATTATCAAACAAAATAATGATTTATTGTGGAACTAGGATTCCTGGGAGTGCATTCTGATGAAGATCAAAAGGTAAGGGAATATTTATGATGTAATATCGTATTTCTGTTGACTCCAACATGGCGGAGAAATGTTGTTATATCTGAGCACCGTCTCAGATTATTGCATGGTGTGCTTTTTCCGTAAAGTTTTTTTGAATTCTGACACAGCGGTTGCATTAAGAACAAGCGTATCTTTAATTCTATGTAAAACATGTATCTTTCATCAAAGTGTATGATGAGTATTTCTGTTATTAGATGTGGCTCTCTGCAATTTCTCCTGATATTTTGGAGGCATTTCTGAACATGGCGCCAATGTAAACTAAGAATTTTGGATATAAATATGCACATTATCAAACAAAACATACATGTATGTGTAACATGATGTCCTATGAGTGTCATCTGATGAAGATCATCAAAGGTTAGTGATTAATTTTATCTCTATTTCTGCTTTTTGTGACTCCTATCTTTGGCTGGGAAAATGGCTGTGTTTTTCTGTGACTAGGTGCTGACCTAACATAATCGCATGGTGTGCTTTCGCAGTAAAGCCTTTTTGAAATCGGACACTGTGGAAAATCAGACACAAGGTACTTGTATGTTTCACGAGTTTTAATTATGGGATTTCTGTTGTTTTGAATTTGGCGCCCTGCAATTTCACTGGCTGTTGTCGAGGAGAGGCTAACTAGGCAAGACAGTTAAGAACAAATTCTTATTTACAATGATGGCCTACCCTGGCCAATTGTGCGCCGCCCTATTGGACTCCCAATCACGGTCGGATGTGATTCATCCTGGATTCGAACCAGGGACTGTAGTTCTTGCAATGAGATGCAGTGCCTTAGACCGCTGCGCCACTCAGGAGCCAGTTAGTAACCTAACCAATTCGCTATAGTATTAACGTAAGCTAGCTAATGTTACAACATCCAATGAGCTAACGTTAGCTGTCTGACTATTGGCCAGCAAAGTTTCACACACCAAAAATCAATTATTTGATCAGTTAAGTTCGATAATGTTGTTCAACATTTCTCTGGCTAGCTAACAGAGAATTCAATCCAGCTTCCAAGATACTTAATGCTAACATCACTTGTTCCACTACACTTCCCCCCCCCCCCATCTCAAACTCTCCAAATGACCGTTGTTTTTCAGTTACAGCTCATGAAGTACGCTTCATCACCCGTCTCCATGGTCAGGCTTCTCATCTACCTCTTCGTTATCGTTCAGGGGACGCACTGCTGTAACTGCCTTTCCACCCCCCGCTCTTTCCAGAGCACGCGCTGATGCTGTAACAAGCAAATTAGTTGTCTCTTCTCTTATCAGTCACGTGCTGCATTCTGTTATGTGAACAATTGCCTGAGCCTTGGATACAGACACTATTGGTCCAAAACACGTATCACTTGTTTGCATACAGTCCATAGTCATCCCCAAAAAAGTTTAAAAAATAAAAAATAGGAATATTATTTTATAACAAATGCGCTTTATCCCGAGTTGTGGTCGCTGTCCGCAGTTATGAAAAAAATCTTCAGTGAGCCGTAGAATTGGTGCCTTTCCCTATGTTGCTATGTGCATAATAGCAAAATTAAACAGCATATTGGGATTTAGAACAATGGTGTCGGAGGCAGCAGCAACAAGGAAACAGCCCTTGCCTTAAGCCCAACAGTGGTTCTTCCTGTAAAAGAATTCTATGGCACGTTATTTAAATTGTCAGCCAGTTGCCATTAACGCTAGTTAGTGCTAGTTTGACCACCAGAGGGCATCTTTGACAAACATTTGACTGTCTTCAATATTGACTGTACTAGAGAATAAAACCTTTTTGTAAGAACATAGTATATGGGATTGATTTTAGGAAAATGTAGCTAAATTAATATTATAGTGTTTCTATTCCAAGAAAAAACTCAGGGTTTTCATTAGGAAAATTTGGCGCTGTACAACGTAACCGGTCGGGAGTAGGCTACAGTACTATGAGCATAACATTTCCACACCCTAATTGTAGTCTAACCAATACCCAAAAGGAGATTCTGCGAAAATAAAAAATCGAATTAATTTATCAAAACCAGTCCACATGCTTGTCTCAGAGCAGCGAGAAACATTGCTGAAAACACACACACCTTAAAACTCATGTTTTATTATTTAAATCATTTCCGTCCTCCGAATTCGTATTCATTATATGAATAAGCCCATGTGCACCTTGATATTGGGGGTGTGCCATGCGGCCGTGCCTAAAGGCCTATAGTATATCTACAAATATTTTTTTCAATGACTTGACTCTCCACCAATAATTAAATTTGGAGGATTCTAAGGGGCATTTTTCATTTGGGCAAATCTGATCTGTGAGAATATCTAAGGGGCTTTTATATAATTATAACGAATGGTTAATAATAAATCGCTTTGTGTAAAAAATATATATATATATTTTGGAGATGATTTCGTTTTCAAATAACCGAAAGTGTGCGATTGTAATCTGAAAAGGCCAAAATAATTATTTTTGTTTTTAGAGGGAGAGAAACCAAAAGCCCACCGTACCCATTTCTTGGACAAGGACATCCCGGCCGGCCAAACCCTCACGCCGCTGGGCCAATTGTGTGTCGCCTCATGGGTCTACCGCTCACAGCCAGCACGGGTTTGCACTGCGATGTACCGTCTTAGACCGCTGCGCCACTCGGGAGACCCCATCCAAAGTTTTTAATGCTGCTCAATTGTCTTGCACAAGGTATCAAAATACAGAGGTGTTTTTGGGACCACATCGTGTCTATTGGCTGCTAACAGCCAATGTGAAAAACAAGTGTTTGAAAACATTAACAATATTTAAGATCATTTTGTTTTCAAATAACTTAACATTATTGGCTGTACTAGAGAATTAGAAAGAAAAAAAGTTATAAACATAGCATTTGGGATTGATAAGAAATGTAGCTTAATTAATATTATGGTGTTTCTATTCCAAGAAAAACAAAAGCCTCATGTCACACCTGTTATTGAAATGCACTCCAGGTGACAAGCTCATGAAGCTGGTTGAGAGAATGCCAAGAGTGCGCAAAGCTATCATCAAGGCAAAGGATGGCTACTTTGAAGAATCTCAAATAAAATACATTGATTTGTTTAACACTTTTTTGGTTACTACATGATTCCATGTGTTATTTCATAGTTGATGTCTTCACTAATTGTTCTACAATGTAGAAAATAGTAAAAAGAAAAACCATTCTCCCCCCATTACAACAGACTCTCTGGTACACATACAGTGGGGAGAACAAGTATTTGATACACTGCTGATTTTGCAGTTTTTCCTACTTACAAAGAATGTAGAGGTCTGTAATTTTTATCATAGGTACACTTCAACTGTGAGAGACGGAATCTAAAAACAAAAATCCAGAAAATTACATTGTATGATTTTTAAGTAATACATTTGTATTTTATTGCATGACATAAGTATTTGATACATCAGAAAAGCAGAACTTAATATTTGGTACAGAAACCTTTGTTTGCAATTACAGAGATCATACGTTTCCTGTAGTTCTTGCCCAGGTTTGCACACACTGCAGCAGGGATTTATACTTATTTTCCCCCATAATTTGCAAATAAATTAATTACAAATCCTACAATGTGATTTCCTGGATTTTTTTTCTTCTCATTTTGTCTGTCATAGTTGAAGTGTACCTATGATGAAATTTACAGGCCTCTCTCATCTTTTTAAGTGGGAGAACTTGCACAATTGGTGGCTGACTAAATACTTTTTTGCCCCACTGTACATCACCCGATGTCACAGGAAGGCCATAAAGATCATCAAGGACAACAACCACCCGAGCCACTGCCTGTTCACCCCGCTATCATCCAGAAGGCGAGGTCAGTACAGGTGCATCAAAGCGGGGAACGAGAGACTGAAAAACAGCTTCTATCTCAAGGCCATCAGACTGTTAAACAGCCCCCACTAACATTTAGTGCTGCTGCCAACATACTGACTCAACTCCAGCCACTTTAATAATGGGAATTGATGGAAATTTATGTAAAAATGTATCACTAGCCACTTTAAACATGCCACTTAATATAATGTTTACATACCCTACATTACTCATCTCATATGTATATACTGTACTCTATACCATCTACTGCATCTTGCCTATGCCGTTCTGTACCATCACTCATTCATATATCTTTATGTACATATTCTTTATCCCTTTACACTTGTGTGTGTGTATAAGGTAGTAGTTGTGGAATTGTTAGGTTAGATTACTCGTTGGTTATTACTGCATTGTCGGAACTAGAAGCACAAGCATTTCGCTACACTCGCATTAACATCTGCTAACCATGTGTATGTGACAAATAAAATTTGATTTGAAATAAACAATAATATAACAAGGCTATATACAAGGGGTACCGGTACAGAGTCAATGTGTGGGGGTACAGGCTAGTCGAGGTAGGGGTGAAGTGAAAGGTGATGCTAACATGTATTGACTCAGGGACAAATACTTAAAGATACATTTGTATTTTTCATAAATTTTCATTAAAATGGCACTCCAAATTCACTCCACCCATTAAAAATCACAATTGAACCAAAACCCATCTATTTGTGACTACCTGGTTTTGAAGTATTGAAACTAAACCAGACAATTTAAATGACAAGTATTAAATATAAAAATAACATTAAAAAGGTGACTAAGAAGCTCTCATCATATCAAAATAGGCTACATGTTGTATTAAAACAGCATATACACACTAAACAGGTCAGGAGCCAGACAAGTAGCCCAAGAAAATTATTTAGTCTTATTTCAAGGCTATAACCAACAAATATTTAAATTGTGTAGAATTTGGGAGTGCGACACCAGTCTAGCAGGAACATTAAGCACTCAACTTTTAAACAACATTTTGTTGTATTAAATCAGTCTATAAATTGTGCATATACAGTCGTTGCCAAAAGTTGAGAATGACACAAATATTAATTTTCACAAAGTTTGCTGCTTCAGTGTCTTTAGATATTTTTGTCAGATGTTACTATGGAATAGTGAAGTATAATTACAAGCATTTCATAAGTGTCAAAGGCTTTTATTGACAATGACATGAAGTTGATGCAAAGAGTCAATATTTGCAGTGTTGACCCTTCTTTTTCAAGACCTCTGCAATCCGCCCTGGCATGCTGCCAATTAACTTCTGGGCCACATCCTGACTGATGGCAGCCCATTCTTGCATAATCAATGCTTGGAGTTTGTCAGAATTTGTGGGTTTTTGTTTGTCCACCCGCCTCTTGAGGATTGACCACAAGTTCTCAATGGGATTAAGGTCTGTGGAGTTTCCTGGTCATGGACCCAAAATATCAATGTTTTGTTCCCCGAGCCACTTAGTTATCACTTTTGCCTTATGGCAAGGTGCTCCATCATGCAGGAAACGGCATTGTTCATCACCAAACTATTCCTGGATGGTTGGGAGAAGTTGCTCTCGGGGGATGTGTTGGTACCATTCTTTATTCATGGCTGTGTTCTTAGGCAAAATTGTGAGTGAGCCCACTCCCTTGGCTGAGAAGCAACCCCACACATGAATGGTCTCAGGATGCTTTACTGTTGGCATGACACAGGACTGATTGTAGCGCTCAACTTGTCTTCTCCGGAAAAGCTTTTTTTCTGGATTCCTCAAACAATCGGAAAGGGGATTCAGAGAAAATGACTTTACCCCAGTCCTCAGCAGTCCAATCCCTGTACCTTTTGCAGAATATCAGTCTGTCCCTGATGTTTTTCCTGGAGAGAAGTGGCTTCTTTGCTGCCCTTCTTGACACCAGGCCATCCTCCAAAAGTCTTCGCCTCACTGTGTGTGCAGATGCACTCACACCTGCCTGCTGCCATTCCTGAGCAAGCTCTGTACTGGTGGTGCCCCGATCACGCAGCTGAATCAACTTTAGGAGACGGTCCTGGCGCTTGCTGGACTTTCTTGGGCACCCTGAAGCCTTTTTCACAACAATTGAACCGCTCTCCTTGAAGTTCTTGATGATCTGATAAATGGTTAATTTAGGTGCAATCTTACTGGCAGCAATATCCTTGCCTGTGAAGCCCTTTTTGTGCAAAGCAATGATGATGGCACATGTTTCCTTGCAGGTAACCATGTTTGACAGAGGAAGAACAATGATTCCAAGCACTACCCTCCTTTTGAAGCTTCCAGTCTGTTATTCGAACTCAATCAGCATGACAGAGTGATCTCCAGCCTTGTCCTCGTCAACACTCACACCTGTGTTAACGAAAGAATCACTGACATGTCAGCTGGTCCTTTTGTGGCAGGGCTGAAATGCAGTGGAAATGTTTTTGGGGGATTCAGTTTATTTGCATGGCAAAGAGGGACTTTACAATTATTTGCAATTCATCTGGTCACTCTTCATAACATTCTGGAGTATATGCAAATTGCCATCATACAAACTGAGGCAGGAGACTTTGTGAAAATTAATATTTGTGTCATTCTCAAAACTTTTGGCCACGACTGTAGGCGGTGACGTTAAATTTAATGTAAAATGCCTTATTATGCTCAGTGCCTTTGAATTCACTTTTAGAAACACGAGTTTGGCCAGAGTCTGTAGCCTCTTAACTTGCAGAGCCACTGGGGCCGCTCACATATCCACTCACATTGTCGGATGTCAGCAAACAGCTCTCATGTCTAATCCTTGAGCAGCCCAAACAGGGCAATTTCTATTTATACTCACACAGGCCGAGTAATGAAGATGAAGAATTGTAAACACCAAGAAAGCAGCCAAGGCAACAGCACAACGTCCTCAGGAACGCAACTGGCTAGTTTGCCTGTCTGTGAAGATCCTGCTGCTCTGATTTGATAGAGTGAAGTGTTCTCTGTTCCCTCGCTTTATATCTTCCCCAATCACATCTCATGTTTCGGTCTAATAATTTAGATTGCTGCTGCCTCCTGTGGCCTGCTGCTAATATAATAAATCAATAGGTCGAGGACGTTTGCTAGCAAGCGATCAATGTGCATAATATAAGAAGCAAAGCAAGAGGAGGTTAAAAAAGACACACATTCTGACAGTGACAGCAAGCTTGTCTGCCCGCTGCAAGTTGAGGAAAGGACACAGACACTAATACACCTCAAGGGACTACTCCTAATTGGCAAAAAAAAAAATGTTTACTATAACCCTGCAAGGATAGAGGCATATTGCAAACATCTACTTAGGTATAATAAAACACTTCAGTTTTTCCCGATCACGAGTATCAACAGTCAATTTACGTATAGGATTTACGAGTATAGGCAGGTTGCCACACCCCTAATAACACAGAACATTAATCTGATACATAGGCTAAAAGGGAAAAACATTCTTGTTCCGTGTGAAAACTTTTCAGTTCTCACACGCAACAACTTTAGTTTAGACATTTTAATTCAAATGAGAGTTGTGTAGCCTATTCAGTACAGTCAGTCAGCATCAGTGATACGTATTTTCCTGCAACTTCCTAAAACAGCACAGGAATACACGTCAGTGTGTGCACGTATGTCTACACTTTGTGTAGCTGTTAGCAATGATGATAATGATAACCTTCTGGAAGAGCTGGAAAGACTTTCCCCAAAATGTTTCACAATGAAGAAATCGCTCTTCCATTTCCTGGTTGCTAAAATCAAAATAGTTTGCCTAATTTCAGTTTGTGACAAAACAAGCACGCATAGTGTAGATCATCATTGGGCTCCCGAGTGGCGCAGCAGTCTAAGGCACTGCATCTCAGTGCAAGAGGCGTCACTAGTCCCTTGGTACGAATCCAGGCTGTATCACATCCGGCCGTGATTGGGAGTCCCATAGGGCAGCACACAATTGGCCCAGCATCGTGCGGGTTTGGCCAGGGTAGGTCGTCATTGTAAATAAGAATATGTTCTTAAATGACTTGCCTAGTTAAATAAAAATTTTACAATCAAAAACTGCTATGAAATATATTTTCCATTTCCAGAAATATTGCATTTTCAGCTGGTGTACACAACCGAAAGTAAAATACGCACAAACTAAACTTAAGAACGGGAAGCATAGAAATAGCGCACAGAACAGATATCCTACTTAGACTTTCTTTCAAATGAGAATTACAGCTCACATTTCTGTGAATTTTGTGAAGTCGCTCAAAAAGTTACATATATTGCAGCATTAACTACAAAGTAGCCCATGCCTACCCAGAGGACGTCATGAACATCCCACTGTCGTCCAAATACGTTGTGAAAAAAATAAGTTGTAATTTATTTAAAACCTCAATGCCTGTCTTCTGTACTCTATTACTAGTGTTTGTATTCAAGTGGGAGAGTGCATAAAAGTGAAGAAGTCCAAGTGTAGTTATTTCTGATGAAATGTGTTCTAACATTTCAAAGCCCCACATTCCAAAGTAAGGTTGATAAACGCAGCAACAAAAAAAACATCCTCACTGTCTACTGCGTTTATTTTCAGCAAACTTAACATGTGTAAATATTTGTATGAACATAACAAGATTCATCAACTGAGACAAACTGAACAAGTTCCACAGACATGTGACTAACAGAAATTGAATAATGCGTCCCTGAACAGGGAGGGGGGGGGGGTCAAAATCAGAGATCCAGGCTCTTCGCTGGCCATGGCAGAACACAGACATTCCTGTCTTGCAGGAAATCAGCCATACTGCTCGTTCTGTGCATGGTGGCATTGTCATGCTGGAGGGTAATGTCAGGATGAGCCTGCAGGAAGGGCACCACATGAGGGAGGAGGATGTCTTCCCTGTAACGCACAGCGTTGAGATTGCCTGCAATGCCAACAAACTCAGTTCGATGATGCTGTGACACACCGCCCCAGACCATGACGAACCCTCCACCTCGATCCCGCTCCAGAGTACAGGCCTCAGTGTAACGCTCATTCCTTCGATGATAAACGCGAATCCGAGCATCACCCCTGGTTAGACAAAACTTTGAATCGTCAGTGAAGCGCACGTTTTGCCAGTCCTGTCTGGTCCAGCGACGGTGGGTTTGTGCCCATAGGTGACGTTGGTGCCGGTGATGTCTGGTGAGGACCTGCCTTACAACAGGCCTACGAGCCCTCAGTCCCGCCTCTCTCAGCCTATTGAGGACAGTCTGAGCACTGATAGAGGGACTGTCCATTCCTGGTGTAACTCAGGCAGTTGTTGCCATCCTGTACCTGTCCCGCAGGTGTGATGTTCAGATGTACCGATCCTGTGCAGGTGTTGTTACACGTGGTCTGCCACTGCGATGACGATAGGCTGTCCGGCCTGTCTCCCTGTAGCGCTGACTTAGGCGTCTCAGTACGGACATTGCAATTTATTGCCCTGGCCACATCTGCAGTAGGCATGCTGCAAGGAGGCATGAGTAAGGCACGTTCACGCAGATGAGCAGGGACCCTAGGCATCTTTCTTTTGGTGTTTTTCCAGAGTCTGTAGAGAGGCCTATTTAGTGTCCTAAGTACTCATAACTGTGACCTTAATTGCCTACCGCCTGTAAGCTGTTCGTGTGTTAACGACCGTTCCACAGGTGAATGTTCATTAATTGTTTATGGTTCATTGAACAAGCATGGGAAACAGTGTTTAAACCCTTTACAATGAAGATCTGTGAAGTTATTTGGATTTTTATGAATTATCTGTGAAAGACAGGGTCCTGAAAAAGATACTTATTTTTTTTTGCTGAGTTCACTTGTGGTTTGGTTTGATAACAATTACCTCGTTTAGTAATGTTACCTGGCTAGTTAGATAACATGGTACCTTGGCTATGCACACATTTGGATGGCGCAGGAAAAACAGAAAAGGGATAGATAGCCTACTCAAAGAGATGCTTCAAAAGGTAGGATGCATATGCCTAATCAATGTAATTCTGAATCAGTTCAGTAGTATATCAAAGTAATCAGACCAAGTATTTTACTCAATGTAACGGCTGCAGTCCCGGTAACGGGACCGATATGACAACAGCCAGTCCAAGTGCAGGGCGCCAAATTCAAAACAACAGAAATCTCATAATTAAAATTCCTCAGACATTCATGTGTCTTATATAATTTTAAAGGTAATCTTGTTGTTAATCCCACCAAAGTGCCCAATTTCAAATTATCTTTTCAGCGAAAGCACTACAAACGATTATGTTAGGTCACCACAAAACCACAATAATCACAGCCATTTTTTCCAGCTGAAGATAACTTCACAAAAACCAGAATAGAGATAAAATGAATCACTAACTTTCGATTATTTTCATCAGATGACACTCATAGGACTTCATGTTACACAAAACATGCATTTTTTTGTTTGATTAAATTCATATTTATATAAAAAAAATCTGAGTTTACATTGAGGCGACAAGATTAAATGCAAAAACATCAAGTGACTTTGCATAGCCCATCGTTTCAACAGAAATACTCATCATAAATATAGATGATAATACAAGTTATACACATTGGATTATAGATATACCTCTCCTTAATGCAACCGCTATGTCAGATTTCAAAAAAACTTTACGGGAAAAAAAATGCACGCTATAATCTGAGACGGCGCTCAAAAATAGCATACCACAGCTGCAAAGATGGCGTCGCCATAAACACAAAAATACATGATAAATATTCCATTACCTTTGATGATCTACATCAGAAAGCACACCAGGAATCCCAGGTCCACAATAAATGTTTGTTTTGTTAGAAAAAAATCAGTTATTTATGTCCAAATACCTTCTTTTGTTAGCGCGTCTGGTTTACATATCCAAGCGCTAATTCTGGTCAGCGTTATATCGGACAAAAACTTCAAAATGTGATATTACCGGTCGAAGAAACATTTCAAACTAAGTACTGAATCAATCATTAGGATGTTTTTAACATATAGCTTCAATAAAGTTCCAACTGGAGTATTCGTTCTTGTCTGCGTGAGCAATGGAACGTCAGTGTCTTGCATGAAGAAAAGGCATGATCAGGAAATGGCTTCTTGATGGACACCTGACTGATTCTGCTCTCATTCTCTCCCACAACATCATAGAAGTCTCATTGGAATTTCTATTGATGGTTGACATCTAGTGGAACCCCTAGGCAGTGCAACATCATTCATAACTCAAGTGGATTTCTTAAGGGACTCTGGTGAATACAGACAAGCTCAGATTTCTGACTTCCTGTTTTGATTTCAACTCAGGATTTTGCCTGCCAATATGAGTTCTGTTAATCTCACAGACATAATTCAAACAGTTTTAGAAACTTGAGTGTTTTCTATCCAATACTAATATGCAAATATTAGGAACTATGACTGAGGAGCAGGCCGTTTGATATGGGCACCTTTCATCCAAGCTACTCAATACTGCCCCTTCAGCCATAACAAGTTAAGACCATGTAGATGCTTTGCTTCAAATAGTTTTACTTTACTGTTTTAACTTTACACAAAAATATTAAAGCAAGCCCCACATTACTTAACTTCTCTAGGGTAGGGGGACGTTTGGATGAAAAGCATACCCAAATTCAACTGCCAGCTACTCATCCCCAGAAGATAAGATATGAATATTATTAGTAGATTTGGATAGAAAACCCTGAAGTTTCTAAAACTGTTTGAATCATGTCTGTGAGTTATAACATAACTTATTTAGCAGGCCGAACCCAGAGGACAAACCATTCAGATTTTTTGTTGTTGAGGTCACTCTTTTCAATGAGTTTTCATTGGGAAACCAGATTTCTAAGCGAATTGCTTGCAGTTCCTACGGCTTCCACTGGATGTCAACAGTCTAGATAAATTGGTTGAGGTTATTCCTTTGTGTAATGAAGAAATACGGCCATCTTGAAGTCGAGTCACTCTTGGTGTCCTGTGAGATAGAAGCGCATGACCAGAAGGCATGCTACGGTTGGTTTTAATCCTGTATTGAACACAGATCATCCCGTCTTCAATTTTATCAATTATTAACGTTAAAAAATACCTAAAGTTGTATTACAAAAGTAGTTTGACCTTTTTTGTTAACCTTTGAGATATTTTGTCGTCACGTTTGAGCAAGTTGGAACCTGTGTTTTTCTGGATCAAACGCGCCAAATAAATGGACATTTTGGATATACAGTGGGGAGAACAAGTATTTGATACACTGCCGATTTTGCAGGTTTTCCTACTTACAAAGCATGTAGAGGTCTGTAATTTTTATCATAGGTACACTTCAACTGTGAGAGACGGAATCTAAAACAAAAATCCAGAAAATCACATTGTATGATTTTTAAGTAATTAATTTGCATTTTATTGCATTTTTAGATTCCTTCTCTCACAGTTGAAGTGTACCTATGATAAAAATTACAGACCTCTACATGCTTTGTAAGTAGGAAAACCTGCAAAATCGGCAGTGTATCAAATA
Organism: Salvelinus alpinus; assembly: GCF_045679555.1. NCBI lineage: Eukaryota > Metazoa > Chordata > Actinopteri > Salmoniformes > Salmonidae > Salvelinus > Salvelinus alpinus. The sequence goes on from NC_092091.1 coordinate 50,388,713, forward strand.
CTTGTTCTCCCCACTGTATATCGACGGAATTAATCGAACAAAAGGACCATTTGTGATGTTTATGGGACATATTGGAGTGCCAACAACAGAAGCTCGTCGAAGGTAAGGCTTGAATTATATTTTTATTTCTGCGTTTTGTGTCGTACCTGCAGGGTTGGAATATGCTTATCTCTCTTGGTTTACAATGGTGCTATCCTCAGAAAATAGCATTGTATGCTTTCGCCGAACAGCCTATTTGAATTCTGACATGTTGGCTGGATTCACAACCAGTGTAGCTTTAATTTGGTATCATTCGTGTGATTTAATGAAAGTTTTATTTTTAAAGTAATTTTCATAGTAATTAATTTGAATATGGCGCTCTGCATTTTCTCAGGCTTTTTACCAAGTGAGACAGTAGCGTCCCGCCTACAAAAGGTTAGTGATTAATTTTATCTCCATTTCTGCTTTTTGTTACTGCTCTCTTTGGCTGGAAAAATGGCTGTCTTTTTCTGTGACTTGGCTCATACCTAACATAATTGTTTGGTGTGCTTTCGTCGTAAAACCTTTTTGAAATCGGACACTTTGACACTTTACAACAAGCATAGCTTTAAAATGGTGTAAAATACTTGTATGTTTGAGGAATTTGAATTATGGGATTTCTGTTGTTTTGAATTTGGCGCCCTGCAGTTTCACTGGCTGTTGACGAGGTGGCACGCTACCGTCCCACATACCCTAGAGAAGTTAACGTAAAGTTACTATCTAGCTATTATTATACACTATCTTCGAATGAGTCCATGAAAAGCGCTATATATAAAATAAGTGTATTCTTTTTATTATGAAGTAGCTCATAAAATGCTAATTGGAAAGAAAACATTAGCTGTATTTTTCAGACATTGTCTTCAGATGCACAGGCGCTTCCACTGCACCTATATTTATATTGCGTACTACTCAACAAGTTGACTTACCTCGTAGAGCCCTTCGAAGAAGCTGTTCTTGTCCTCTGCACTCCAGGACTCCCACTGTCTCCTGGGTCTCTTCTGGCTGCCCACTGGCTCCTCCTTGTCCCCGGGTCCTTGGCCTCTAGGGGCAGCCTTGCCTGAGGGTCCCGTAGAGCCTGACGTGGAGCCGGACTGACCAGCCGACACCTGGTGAGAGGGACCATTCTCTGAACCTGTGTGAGAGAGAGAGAGAGGGTGAGGAAAAGTACACTGAACAAAAATATAAACCGCAACAAATCAAATTTGATTTGTCACAAGCACCAAATAAACTCAGCAAAAAAGATACGTCCCTTTTTCAGGACCCTGTCTTTCAAAGATAATTCATAAAAATCCAAATAACTTCACAGATCTTCATTGTAAAGGGTTTAAACACTGTTTCCCATGCTTGTTCAATGAACCATAAAACAATTAATGAACATGCACCTGTGAAGCTGTTGTTAAGACACTAACAGCTTACAGACGGTAGGCAATTAAGGTCACAGTTATGAGAACTTAGGACACTAAATAGGCCTTTCTACTGACTCTGAAAAACACCAAAAGAAAGATGCCTAGGGTCCCTGCTCATCTGCGTGAACGTGCTTTAGGCATGCTGCAAGGAGGCATGAGGACTGCAGATGAGGCCAGGGCAATAAATTGCAATGTACGTACTGTGAGACGCCTAAGACAGCGCTACAGGGAGACAGGACGGACAGCTGGTCGTCCTCGCAATGGCAGACCACGTGTAACAACACCTCCGTTCACATCAGCAAACCGCTCGCCCACATGGCGCCTTCTGCCCAGTACAGTTGAAACTGGGATTAATCCGTGAAGGGCACTTCTCCAGCATGCCAGTGGCCATCGAAGGGAGCATTTGCCCACTTTAGTCGGTTACGACGCCGAACTGCAGTCAGGTCAAGACCCTGGTGAGGACGACGTGCACGCAAGATAAGCTTCCCGGAGATGGTTTGTGACAGTTTGTGCAGAAAATATTCAGTTGTGCAAACCCATAGTTTCATCAGCTGTCCTGGTGGCCTTTGATTATCCCCAGCACAAGATGCACCAGTATAATCAGCTACTTGATATGCCACACCTGTAAGGTGGATGGATTATCTTGGCAAAGGAGAAATGCTCAGTAACAGGGATGTAAACAACTTTATGCACAACATTTTTGAGAAATAAGATTTTTGTGCAAATGGAACATTTGTGGGATTTTATTTCAGCTCATGTAACCAACATGTTGCTTTTATATTTTTGTTCAGTGTATGAGTGTTTTAGAGACAGTGAGTAAGTGATTGAATGTACATGCGAGTGTGAGTTGTGAGAGAGAAAATAGGAGAATGAATGAGAAAAGCAAGTGTCACAACCTAAATATCATACCAAATGCTCACGTTGAGTAGAGGGGCAGAAGAAGCAGATGGCGGGGGGGGGGGTTGTTTACTTTGCTTAAGTAACTTGTCCCTACTAGAGTTCGACCGATTATGATTTTTCAACGCCGATGCCGATTTATTTACATATATATTTGTAATAATGACAATTACAACAATACTGAATTAACACTTTTATTTTAACTTAATATAATACATAAATAAAAATCAATTTAGTCTCAAATAAATAATGAAACGTGTTCAATTTAGTTTAAATGATGCAAAAACAGTGTTGGAGAAGACAGTAAAAGTGCAATATGTGCCATGTAAAAAAGCTAACGTTTAAGTTCCTTGCTTGAGAACATATGAAAGTTGTTGGTTCCTTTTAGCATGAGTCTTCAATATTCCCAGTTAAGAAGTTTTAGGTTGTAGTTTTTATAGGACTATTTCTCTCTATACCATTTGTGTTTCATATACCTTCGACTATTAGATGTTCTTATCGGCACTATAGTATTGCCAGCCTAATCTCGGGAGTTGATAGGCTTGAATTCATAAACAGCGCTGTGCTTCAAGCATTGCGAAGAGCTGCTGGCAAACGCAAGAAAGCGCCGTTTGAATGAATGCTTACGAGCCTGCTGCTGCCTACCACCGCTCAGTCAGACTGCTCTATCAAATAATAGACGATTAAAATATAAACACACAGAAATAGGGTCATTAATATGGTCAAATCCAGAAACTGTCATTTCAAAAACAAAACGTTCATTCTTTCAGTGAAATACGGAACCGTTCTGTATTTTATCGAATGGGTGGCAACCCTTTGTCTAAATATTGCTGTTATATTGCACAACCTTCAACGTTGTCATGATTATGTAAAATTCTGGCAAATTAATTACAGTCTTTGTTTGGAAGAAATGGTCTTCACACAGTTCGCAACAAGCCATGCGGCCCAAACTGCTGCATATACCGACTCTGCTTGCACTGAACGCAAGAGAAGTGACGATTTCCCTCATTAATATTGCCCACTAACATGATTTTATTTTTTTATCCCCTTTTTCGTGGTATCCAATCGCTAGTAATTACTATCTTGTCTCATCGCTACAACTCCCGTACGGGCTCGGGAGAGACGAAGGTCGAAAGCCATGCGTCCTCCGAAGCACAACCCAACCAAGCCGCACTGCTTCTTAACACAGCGCGCCTCCAACCCGGAAGCCAGTCGCACCAATGTGTCGGAGGAAACACCGTGCACCCGCCCCCCTCGGTTAGCGCGCACTGCGCCCGGCCCGCCACAGGAGTCGCTGGAGCGCGATGAGACAAGGATATCCCTACCGGCCAAACCCTCCCTAACCCGGACGACGCTAGGCCAATTGTGCGTCGCCCCACGGACCTCCCGGTCGCGGCCGGCTGCGACAGAGCCTGGGCGCGAACCCAGAGACTCTGGTGGTGCAGCTAGCACTGCGATGCAGTGCTCTAGACCACTGCGCCACCCGGGAGGCCCCCGACATGAATTTCTTTTAACTAAATATGCAGGTTTAAAAAAATATATACTTCTGTGTATTGATTTTAATAAAGACATTGATCCTTATCGTTAGGTACATTTGTGCAACGACCGTGCTTTTTTCGCCAATGCGCTTTTGTTAAATCACCCGTTTTGGCGAAGTTGAAGTAGGCTATGATTCGATGATAAATTAACAGGCACCCCATTGATTATTTGCAACGCAGAACAAGCTAGTTAAACTAGTAATATCATCAACCATGTGTAGTTAACTACTGATTATGTTAAGATTGATCGTTTTTTTTATAAGTTAAATGCTAGCTAGCAACTTGCTGCACTCACGTAACAGGTGGTCAGCCTGCCACGCAGTGTCCTCGTGGAGTGCAATGTAATCGTCATAATCGGCATCCAAAAATGCCGATTACCGATTGTTATGAAAACTGCCATGCCGATTAAAATCGGCCGACCTCTAGTCCCTACGCCTATAGCGACAGAGGAGATAGAGACCAATAGCTTTTAAAAAATAACTGGTTAGAATGCCCGTTTTAGCACAAACAGTCAGACTGAGGCCAGCGTGTCACTTACAACATCATTGTCCTCCAAAACACAACACAGACTACAGAGACCCTCCCACCCTGTGGCTGACGTGCTGGCAAAGTGAGGCAGCAGGAAAGGAAGTCTATTCCATTTGCCAGGCTTGCAATGAGGAGTGGAGCTTAGTTCCAAAAACAACATGTGAGACTGGCTTGGAGCAACACTGGCCGCCACCTCACAATGTGCAAGTCAGGAGAGACAGACACACAACCCAATCCTCAACAACAGAGTGAGCACTGCTTCAAAAAATATTATGTTGAGTACTATTCCAATACCCAAAATGAGCATTCAATAAAATATGAATTAAAATGCTGACAACTCATAAAGAGTTGTCCCACATCGGTCTCCCTCCCATAAGCAATAATATGGGACGGCCTTGCAACTTGAATGCAATTAATAGTGGTTTCCAGGCTCCTGCCTCTAAACAATTAAAGTGTCCGTTTTGTATAGATAGGGGCAGCATAAACGCAATATCCTGCATTCAAAACACTGACCATATTCAACCATCATCAATAGATTGGCAAAAGTAGGTAGGTCCACTACCAACGGGGAGTAGAGGGATGGGGTACTCCTTTAACACATAAAACAGGTGGTCACCTGGCAGCACCATGCACAAACACTTTCACAGCATACCTTTCGATTTCGCCCCGTTGTGACCATTGATAGTTGGGACGATGGAATCCTTCCGGATTCGTTTGCTCGGGGGTCGAACGCTGGATCTCAGAAAATGATGCTGGTCGTGACTCGGTGCTGTCGAGGACCGGGGCTGTTGGCTCGAGCAAGGTCCAGACGAGTTCGATACGGAGGTGGTAATAACCGATGCTGAACTGTTGCAGCCCGTAGTTGATCGAGTATGAATTTCCAATCCGTCTCTCTTTGTACTACGCTCCTCGCTCCCCTGATCTCCGCTCTCCTCCTCGTCACAACCGTCAAGCTTTCTGCCCGAATTATTCGGGTCATCGAAACCGATGCCGTCTCTCAGCCCAACTGTCATCCTGGCAAAACACAATCAATACAAATGTTTAACATTTAAAAGACATCACAACGCAAAACAACTTAAAAAAGACGACGTTCTCTTTCTCTCAACATGGCCGCCGCTGCTTGTTTCAAATCCCCTCTCACAGTCCCATCGAAACACGAAGATTCTGTCTATGTTTTCATTTAGATTTTGAAAGCCAAAATATTACTATACCTTGTTCGTGTGTTTTTGTTAGTCATCTTAAACTTCTAACAGTTTACATGGTTTTATTTTTTATCCGAAATTCAAATACGAGCGCCCCTGAGTTTAGCGCCCGCTGAAACGACAACGTAAAACCTTTCGATACATTCGACCTCTATTTAAAGTGCTTCTTTATCAGACAAGGTTACCCATTTTCATGCTCTTCGACAGCAGATGCTATCTTCTTTCTTTTCACCATCGACCCGACGGTTTTGGTATGTAACAGTATATAAAATTGGGCATATTCAAAGCATGAACAGGGTCTAGCCGCGAATATCTTCACCTCGCTCAAGCTTTGACTGAATTGAACTCTGCGCAGCTCAACTGTTCACTATCCGAGTACCACACTCTTACTCTCAATTTATTGCCTTAGACAAGCTGAAATATTTGACCAAACATTTAACATGCTTCAAACGCTCAAAATAAATAATCTAAATAAACTAGCTGGTTTTAGTTTTTACTACAGCCACAAAAGAGCACAGAACGTTCGCAGTCTCAATTTTGCTTATCACCACGTCATCTCCAGAATTGTTGTTTTAAACATTAAGATGTTTGACGACTATGTTAACTGCATAAAAAAAGTTGCTTCTGATATTAACTCTCAGCTTCAGAAAGCAACAGCGGATACCACAAGCACTGAAACCAATAGAATATTATGAGTGTTCAACTACAACAATATCTAATCCATATATACATAGAGCAGACACTGCATTTAACTTAAGTTGCAAGATACATATTACTTCTAACATGCACTGATACAGGTGTTTCATCTCTTTAGACGTCTCCAAATATTTTGAGGAAAGAAACATTACTACTGTAACTACAACTTTAAACAACTGTCACGTCTCAAACATACACCCTTAATTCTTTGAAATTCATTCCCATGCAGGGAAACAAGATACGACATTGTTTGTATTACTGTGTCAGATGTATGTGTTCTCTAAATCATGATTTCCAACCTAATGAGAGCAAACTCTTTTCAAACTCAAACAAATTTACAAAATTAATATTTTTTCTTGCAGAAATATAAGAGTAGCTAATTGAATGATCTATCTTTTGTTTGACTGATTGCTTTATTCTGTGGTTGCTATCCTCACCTCCTCAGCTGATAGATCAGTAGACAGAATCAGCTGTTATCCTTCATCTCGTAACCCCTGTCATTTCTATAGGTACATTTTATGAGGAGCGGGATACACACACTCCAAAAAGCAACTAACGTTACACGGGTGCTAGCTACTAGCTAACGTTACTAGCTAAATTCTCTTTGGTAATGTTTGCTAGCGATGTGCGGCCAAAACCCAGTCAACTAATGATACTTGATAGCAAACGAATAGTCTCAAGCACAAATTCACACGAAATTATGCACAGTATTGCATTCAGTTGCAGTGAGACAAAGATTAAGCAATTCATAAAATTACCTTGTCTTGACTTTTGTGTTCACGACTTCATGAGAAAACGTGCAAACTAAACTAACTCCGATTGACAACTCTCTCGTGCACAAGTACGCCCACTCCAACTCAAAAACAAATCTCCTGATTAGTCAGTTGAGGAGAAAAACATATGATTGACATTCAAGAGCTCCAATTGTTGATGACTTAGAGGATGCAAATGAACCAATTGGATACCTCAATCAACATACGTTATTGAGTGGGCGGGGAGTCATTTTACATTGGCCGGGCCCAAAACCTGTCACGTCATCGGGCGAAAACCGGGAGGAGTGCCCTCACAAATCGAACATTTTGACAACAATGCAGCATGGTGCATCGTCGAAATACAAAAATTCCTAAAATAAACGTTTGAATTTTCTAGCTCGTTTTCATTGGGATGGCAGATTAAATGTTTTTATAAAAATCAATCACTTTCGCATTGGAAAACCTAGAATCCGTGGTTGCCTTGGAGGTCGCCCAGGCAGAAAGCTCCAAGTATTATACATATTTGAATAGTTTTAGGTGTTTTTTTAACAGACTCTTTTTAAATCAACTTTTATTTTGTTAGCTAATTAAATTTTGATTTTATATATATTGATCCACAGCAGTGCAACACTGTCAAGTCAGTTATTTTACTAACTGAACTGAGAAGCTAGCTGTTTAGCTAGTTAGCTAACTGTACTGTAGCTGTTTGTGTTTTTATTTGAAACAACGAGATGGCAGAGGCCTGTAGACTGTTGAATAGGGCAGAGGATCACTACATTTCCCCCCCACAATGGTTTATTTCAAGGCCTATTCCAGCTGACTAGTGAGCTTCAAGCGCCCTAAACTAGTGGCTGTATGGCTTCATCCAGGTGGGTTTTTCAGAGGATTTATCAAGGAGTCTACGACTGGGGATGGCAAGAGATGTCCTGGCTTGTGACTTGTTTCCCCCCTGATCAACCCTTTATCTGGGCCTCAGTCAGAAGAGAGGTGGACCTAGTGGGTGAGGATGGTGCGCATGGAGAGTGGATTGGACACAGGATGTGACCTGTGGACTTCCACCTGCCTCTGCTCTGTGGATGACCATGGAAGGTCTTCCAGACAGAAATGTCAATGGGCTCACTGAAATGTTTTGTTTTGTTGTTTTAAAGAGCTACTTTGAGACGTGTGTTTAATTGTCATTTTTGTTTTGAGCCGACTCGCCGTCCAGAGCCCGGAACTTGCTGGCTCAAGCCCTGGAGGCAGCCCGGTTCCAAATCGAATGCAATTAACTTTTAGCCAGTACCTATAACACGCTGACACGGGCGCCCGGATGAGATTAAACGAACCCCTTCATCTGCAAAGTTGGGTATAGCAATGGGACATATAATTATAGTTTAGATAGATTTCTACGGTATGTTCCCCGCCTAGAACCAACATCACACGCGCCACCAATGTATTATCAATTCAAAACAAGGGGCGTTATTGGCATGGGAAACGCATGTTTACATTGCCTTAGCAAATGGAAGAGATAAAACAAAAGTGAAATAAACAAAAAATGAACAGTAAACATTACATTCACAAAAGTTCCCACTATTTTATCTTTACTACCATGAAATACTGCTACATTACCTGGAACCGTTTCAAGTTAAAATGTTCATTTTCCAGTTATGGAAATGCCGCTCAAAACTAGGCGAGTAAACCGCGTGCACCCAATATGACAGACAGGCGGAAAGCCAAATCACAACGGAAAGAGGGCGTTATCTTTAGTAATTTAACCAATGAAATTAGTCACACCTTTCGACTGATAACCCTTTTGACCAGTGAGGCTCTTCCCATTGCTGGCTCGTCCTATCGAGTGGGCGGGGCTTTGCCCGGTTTCGGAAGGGCAACACGCAACCAACAAAACTTTAAAAAAAAATTGAGCTAGCTACGACATTAATTTCCCCCCACACGAAGACAGTCATCATAATGACTTCGACGAACATGTTTTCAGGACTCGATAATGGCGCAAAGCCAAGTTCAAGGTAACACGAAATTTCATCCACGGGTTTTATTTGCAGCAGGCAAAATTCAAGCAACTAGCTAGCTATGTTCCTGAAAGCTACCCCTTATGCTCATTGGCCGCGAGCCTGTAAGCAGTATAACGTTAGCTAGCTAGATGGCACTTTGGTGATACTAACGTTAACTAGTTATAAGACAATTTAGTGATAAAATGTTTATTCCGTTTTGTCAGTAGTAAACTTTTCGTTTGGTAACAACTAGGTAACTTCTATGGGCTTTGGGCCCGAAGTAGCAGTGTGGGTTTTTTGGGGGGAGGGGGGCTGCGGAAATGGAAGCTCGTGGAATTCTTTTTTTTAATGGTGTAGCCAGCGATATGACGCTCATTGTTCTCTTGTTGTTTGCATTTTCAAAACAGGCACAGTTACCCACACCCCGTTTACACAACCTATTTCTAAAAATTAAGGGTAATTGGGCATTGTATTTTTTTGCGCGGTCAACTATGGTTGTCTAACCCCCCTGCGAACATTCTAAGAACAGCCAGCTAACGTTAACTGTTTAAATATGTGTTCTGTGTTGATTTGTGATCAGCTAACGTTACACAACTAAATGTGACTTTTAAACAGTTTATTTAGGTCAGCAGGCCTATGTAGCCAGCAGTCATACTGTAGTACAATTAGCAGATAACTAGATTTTTTTTGGTCTTTAGCCACAGCTAATGTGGCCACAGCCACCATTTGTGGCCTGTCTTCTATTAGAAGTTGTGCATGCCGAATATTCTATTCCTAGATTTGGCTATATGCACGTTTTCATTATGGAACATTGTCTAATCATATTGTCCCAGGCACTGCCTGCCTTTTGTGTATGATGAATGCTGACAGTAGAGTTTGGCCTACAGGCTATATACTTTACATCAGTGGTTCCCAACCAGGGGTACAAGGAAGCCACAGTGTGGTTTGCCTATCCACGGGGGGTACTTGAGAAGACTCATGAGACCATAGGCCTGCTGGTTAAGCACATGAGGGGGTACTCCAGGAAAACTCCAGGCGGAACAAAATTCATTTGGTGGTACAGTAACCAAAAAAGGTTGTGAACCAACATGATTCTGATGTTTCTTTTTCAGAGTTCTGCGTCCCCCCGGAGGTGTCTCCAGCGACCTGTTCGGTGGCTACGAGGGAGAAGCAGCTGCGTCGAGACGGCCCCACAAGATGGCCTCCAACCTTTTCGCCCCACCAGAGCCCCAGGGTGTCATCAGGCGAACCAACCCCCCAGGTGAGCGAGAGAAGGCCCCTTACTGGGCATACATTCCCTTTTCACACTACTGGGCTGAATTGATCAAAGCGGTTTTGCTCTGGCCTGATTATGCATCCAAACATTGGGTGGCAGTCTGTTCTTTTAGTCCTTAATACAGGATAAAGGTTACGCATCCACCATAGATGCTGGAACCATGAAAGGATGTTGGTACTATGATAGAAAGGACTATGTGAAAGGAAAATATCAGAGCCAGGAAAGTTCAGGTCAGTGTGGAAAGGGAAGAAGCTTTCTATGTCTTCCTACAAGGTGAGATGGCCCCTGACTGGGCAATCAGACAGGCAGCGACTGCCCTCCCTGGTTCTGGAGCTGTCAGAGCCTTTTCAGGTCTATGTGGTGTGAAAACTGCCACTAAGGTGCTACGTTAGCTTTTTTAAGGTTAGAAAAGGAGCCATTGATGAGTGTGAACTTACTCACCATCTCTTCCCCAAATCATGTTTGGATTTTGTTGACATGCTGCAGTGTGTGTGTGTGTATTAAAATGATGACACACACATTTGATAAGGGCAACATGTCACTTATTTTATCTGGTGACTTCAGTGTCACAAGACTCAACCAGCCAAATCAAATGTATTTTGTCACATACACATGTTTAGCAGATGTTATTGCTGGTGTAGCGAAATGCTTGTGTTTCTAGCTCCAACAGTGCAGTAATATCTAACAAAAGACTGGCCTCGCCTTCTGGATGATAGCGGGGTGAACAGACAGTGGCTCGGCTGGTTGTTGTCCTTGATGATCTTTTTGGCCTTCCTGTGACATCTGGTCCTGTAGGTGTCCTGAAGGGCGGGTAGTTTGCCGCCGTCGGGCAGACCGCACCACCCTCTGGAGAGCCTTGCGGTTGTGGGCGTTGCAGTTGCTGTACCAGGTGGTGATACAGCCCGACAGGATGCTCTCAATTGTGCATCTGTTAAAGTTTGTCAGGGTTTTGGGTGACAAGCCAAATTTCTTCGGCCTCCTGAGGTTGAAGAGGCGCTATTGTGCCTTTTTCACCACACTCTGTCTGGATTGACCATTTCAGATCATCAGTGATGTGTATGTAGAGGAACTTGAAGCTTCTATTCTAGCCTAGTAACAATCAGTAGTAGGCCATTGTCGTTCCATGCAGTGAAATAACTGAGTGCTCAAGAGCCACAGCCCAGCCTCTTCATTGTTGAGTCCAGTGTAGGATTACACCCTGGCCAGGGTTTCCGTTAGCCCGGTAAATGCCGTCTTTTGGCAAAAAAAAATAAGTGAAAAGCCGATAAATAAAATGGTTGCCGGCCAAATTGCATGACATTTTTTAAAATCCTTTGGAAACCATGTTGATAATCCCTGTTTCCAGTGTTACCACCGAGAGGGGATTCTTTCTCCAAAACAGAGTATAGACGAATTCAAGATCATACCTTCTTGAGGACAAAGTAACGAGGCTGATGCACATCGCAAGCTCCTCCAAGGAGTTCAACAATTTTGACTTCCCACAGCAACGGCTAACTTTGAGCAGGCCAAGGTCTGCCGAAACGCTAGTAAATTAGAGGCAAATTGTGTTTTTCAGGCCCAGCCTATCAGTTCTGCTGCCGCACTATACGACACACTGCCCCTGTGTCGTATAGTGTAAAGATTTGAAATTGATTGACTAGAGTAATGATGTGTATCATGCGCAATTGGTGCAATTCAATTTAGCAGCACTTGGAAATCAAACATCGTTCCCAACTAGTCACATCAGTTGCAATCACTAGGCAGTCAATTGCCTATAGTGGAAACAGACTTAGCCACGTACAGTGCTTTCAGAAAGTATTCAGACCCCTTGACTTTTTCCACATTTTGTTACGTTACATCTTTATTCTAAATTTTATTTTTGCCCCTCAATCTACACACAATACCCCATAATGACAAAGCCCAAAAAACAGTTTTAGAAATGTTTGTTAAAAATAAAAAAGGAAATACCACATTTGTATAAGTATTCAGAACCTTTACTCAGTACTTTGTTAAAGCGCCTCTGGCAGTGATTACAGCAACGAGTCTTCTTCGGGTATGACGCACGCACACCTGTATTTGGGGGGGTTTCTCCCATTCTCTGCCGATCCTCTCAAGCTCTGTTAGGTTGGATGGGGAGCGTTGCTGGACAGCTATTTTCAGCTCTCTCCAGAGATGTTCGATCAGGTTCAAGTCCAGGCTCTGGCTGGGCCACTCAAGGATATTCAGAAACTTGTCACTAAGCCACTCCTGCATTGCCTTGGCTATGTGCTTAGGGTTGTTGTCCTGTTGGAACGTGAATCTTGACACCAGTCTGAGGTCCTGAGCGATCTGGAGCAGGTTTTCATCAAGGATCTCTGTACTTTGCTCTGTTCATCTTTCCCTTGATCCTGACTAGTCTCCCAGTCACTGCTGCTGAAAAACATCCCCACAGCATGATGCTGCTACCGCCATGCTTCACAGTAGGGATGGTTCCAGGTTTCCTCCAGACGTGACGCTTGGCATTCAGGCCAAATAGTTCAATCTTGGTTTCAACAGACCAGAGAATATTGTCATTCTCATGGTCTGAGAGATCTTTAGGTGCCTTTTGTCAAACTCCAAGTGGGTTGTTGTGCTTTTTTTCTTCTTCTGAGGAGTGGCTTCTGTTTGGCCACTACCATAAAGGCCTGATCACGTTCTTGGTCACCTCCCTAACCAAGGCCCTTCTCCCCTGATTGCTCAGTTTGGCTGGGCTGCCAGCTCTAGGAAGAGTCAGCTCTCTACACACTGGCTTCCTGTTAAGGCTAGGGCTAATTTCAAGGTTTTACTGCATTTACATTTAAGTCATTTAGCAGACGCTCTTATCCAGAGCGACTTACAAATTGGAAAGTTCATACATATTCATCCTGGTCCCCCCGTGGGGAATGAACCCACAACCCTGGCGTTGCTAGCGCCATGCTCTACCAACTGAGCCTCACGGGACTGGTAACCTACAAAGCATTACATGGGCTTGCTCCTATCTTTCCGATTTGGTTCTGCCGTACATACCCACACGTACGCTACGGTCACAAGATGCAGGCCTCATTACTGTCCCTAGAATTTCTAAGCAAACAGCTGGAGGCAGGGCTTTCTCCTACATTTTTATGGAATGGTCTGCCTATCTGCGTGAGACATGCACATTCGGTCTCTACCTATAAGTCCTTATTGAAGACTCATCTCTTCAGTTGGTCCCGTGATTGAGTGTTGTCTGGCCCAGGGGTGTGAAGGTGAACAGAAAGTCACTGGAGTGACGAACCACCCTTGCTTGTCTCTGCCAGGCCGGTTCCCCTCTCTCCACAGACATTCTCTGCCTCTAACCCTATTATGGGGGCTGAGTCACTGGCTTACTGGTGCTCTTCCATTCTGTCCCTAGGAGGGGTGCGTCACTTGAGTGGGTTGAGTCTCTCCGTGGGGGAGATCTTTGTGGGCTATACTCGGCCTTGTCTCAAGGTAGTACGTTGGTGGTTGAAGATATCCCTCTAGTGGTGTGGGGGCTGTGCTTTGGCAAAGTGGGTGGGGTTATATCCTGCCTGGTTGGCCCTGTCCAGGGGTATAGTCGTACAGAGCCACAGTGTCTCCTGACCCTTCCTGTCTCAGCCTCCAGTAATTATGCTGCAATAGTTTGTGTTGGGGGTCTAGGGTCAGTCTGTTATATCTGTAATATTTATCCTGTCTTATCCGGTGTCCTGTGTGAATTTAAGTATGCTCCCTCTTCTCTCTCGTTCTCTTCTTTTGGAGGATCTGAGCCCTAGGACAATGCCTCAGTACTACCTGGCCTGATAACTCCTTGCTGTCCCCAGTCCACCTGGTCGTGCTGCTGCTCCAGTTTCAACTGTTCTGCCTGCGGCTATGAAACCCTGACCTGTTCACCGGACGTGCTAACCTGCTGTTTTCGACTCTCTCTTTCTACCTACTGCATCTGCTGTCTCTAACTCTGAATGATCTGCTTTGAAAGCCAACTGACATTTACTCCTGAGGTGCTGACCTGTTGCACCCTCTACAACCACTGTGGTTATTATTATTTGACCCTGCTGGTCATCTGTGAACGTTTGAGCATCTTGGCCATGTACTGTTATAATCTCCACCCGGCACAGCCAGAAGAGGACTGGCCACCCCTCAGAGCCTGATTCCTCTAGGTTTCTTCCTAGGTTCCTGCCTTGGGAGGTTTTCCTAGCCATCGTGCTGCTACATCTGCATTGCTTGCTGTTTTGGGTTGAGTTTCTGTATAGCACTTTGTGACATCAGCTGATGTAAAAAAGGTATTTTATAAATAACTGTGATTGATTTTGTTATCCTTTCCCCTATTTCTTTTGACTGAATTTGTGATCAACCGATATCTGTATTCCCAGTCATGTGAAATCCATAGATTGGGCCTCCACCTCCAAATCGATCCCGCTCCAGAGTACAGGCCTCGGTGTAACGCTCATTCCTTCGACGATTAAAGCGAATCCGACCATCACCCCTGGTGAGACTTAAACGCAACTCGTCAGTGAAGAGCACTTTTTGCCAGTCCTGTCTGGTCCAGCGACGGTGGGTTTGTGCCCATAGGCGACGATGTTGCCGGTGATGTCTGGTGAGGACCTGGCTTTACAACAGGCCTACAAGCCCTCAGTCCAGCCTCTCTCAGCCTATTGCGGACAGTCTGAGCACTGATGGAGGGATTGTGCGTTCCTGGTCTAACTGGGGCAGTTGTTGTTGCCATCCTGTACCTGTCCCGCAGGTGTGATGTTCAGATGTACCGATCCTGAGCAGGTGTTGTTACTGCAAGGACGATCAGCTGTCCGTCCTGTCTCCCTTTAGCGCTGTCTTAGGCGTCTCACAGTACGGACATGGCAATTTATTGCCCTCGCCTCATCTGCAGTCCTCATGCCTCCTTGCAGCATGCCTAAAGCACGTGCACGCAGATGAGCAGGGACCCTAGGCATCTTTCTTTTTTTTGTGTGTGTTTTTCAGAGTCAGTAGAAAGGCCTATTTAGTGTCCTAAGTTCTCATAACTGTGACCTTAATTGCCTACCGTCTGTAAGCTGTTAGTGTGTTAATGACCGTTCCACAGGTGCATGTTCATTCATTGTTTATGGTTCATTGAACAAGCAAGGAAACAGTGTTTAAACCCTTTACAATGAATATCTGTGAAGTTTTTTGGGATTTTTACGAGTTCTCTTTGAAAGACAGGGTCCTGATAAAGGGCCTTTCTTTTTTTGCTGAGTTAATGAACTTTAACTCAGTCAAAGCTTTAAACTTGTTGCGTTTTATATTTTTGTTCCGTGTATATTATATTTTGAAGTTTTGTGACTTGTTCTTCTAGACTAAATGTTTTATTTTATCAACTGTTTCATTTATGGTTATAGCAGGGATGAAGACGCAACGGGCAATGTTTTGCTTTTCAGTAAAACCTGTCATGTTGGTATAAGCATGTCATAATTTTTTTATTACCAATGTACAGGCTAATTTCTATTCTGTTAAGATTAATTAAAATAATCTAAATGTGATTTTGAGTAACGTAGGTGGACACCCTAATGCGGTACACACACGATGCATATGGATGTCCGGTAAATTAAAATCTCTGCCGCCAAATTTTCCTAATGGTGACCGAGATTTTCATTAGTTAAATGAAGTTTGGGCCACATGTAATCTAGTGACATCACATGACTGGATCAATATGTCTATATTGAGGCCAAGGGTCAGAGATGGTTAAAATATGTTATGAGTTTCTATTGTCTCTCTGCACATTGAGCTGGTTTGTCTTCCAGTTTTCAGCCCTTCTGCTGGTAGAATGTTCTAGAAAGAATTATGACTGCACATGCCCAGATATTGAAATGTTATCTTACTGTGAAATGTAATGCCTCATGTCAGTCCAGGCTGTGCAACAAGCTCTTCACCATAACTATAGCATAATGAGGGTAGGACTGGGCTTTGTGTGTGTGTGGAGGTGTGGGGCCTGGTTCAATTTGGTTGGAGTGGGTCGTCATGTTGCCAGTAATTGGTCAGATAAGAAGTTTGAGTAGTGAACATTCTATAGAAATGTTAATCACAAAAAAAGTGGTTGGTGTGGAGATTTGACTTGTCTGTCTTTTCCTCAATGCCTTCAATAATGTTCACCTTTTAATGCCTTGTGTAAATTTATTTTGTTCTTTCTGTATTCTATTCTAAGGCCATTTTACCAGGTCAAATTCCTGGTGCATGTAAAAACTATTTGACTCGCTGTCCTTCTTCGATGCAGGGGGTAAAAGCAGTGGGATATTTGGTTCTCCAGATGCCCCAGCCGAGCAACGGAGACCCGTACCCCCAGGCGGCAACACCAGCAACATCATCTGGGGGCTAGAGAGCGCCCCTCCCTCCGACAAAGCCCATTCCAACAAGCCAAAGGTAATCCAGACCATCCTTGTCCCCCAGTCTCTCCCATTCCAAATCACTAATGGTTATGGATTTTTAATTTGCATGATGTATAGGCTATATTGACATGTTCTTCCTATTATTCCTAGGACAACATTTCTGTGGGTGAAAGTCCCATGCCCATACCCGAGCCCCCAGGTGAGTTTGACACGGATAATGGATTCTGGCTACCACTTTACAGCCCGCTGTCTGCCAGGCAGTTACTAGAAAGGACTTGTTGACCAAGCTAATAATAATGACTTAATAATTGCATAATTATTAATTACTAATCGGTTTCTTTAAGATGTTGACACCAAGTCTTATGTACCATTTGGTACCAGGTAAATCTAACTCGGTTTCTCATCTTTTTCTCTCTTATCCCTCTCTCCCTTTCGCTCTCAGCTCCTCTGCTGAAGGGGAGCCCGGCCAAGGAGGTGAAGGAAGAGAACGTCGCCTCCACTCCCACCAAAGCAGCGGTGGAGACTGTGCCTGCTCCCTCTATCAAGAAGCCAGAGACCTCCCTTAGTGAACTCTCACTGAAGGACCACGAGCCCCACCTCGGCCCCCGCCCCCGCTCCCACAACAAGGTCCTTAACCCCCCAGGAGGGAAGTCTAGTGTGGTGTTCTACTGATCCAGCTCCTCCATCCCATCTATTCATGTATGCATCCCAAATGGCACCTTATTCCCTATATAAGTAAGTAACCCTTGTCCGAGCCAGAACGGCACGTAGGGCAGGAGCCCATCTCTTGTTTCTGTAGCGTGAGACTGCTTGATGTACAAGTACACCCCCTGGACAGGACAAGTTTATGGTCCCTGGTCAAAATTAGTGGACTGTATAGGAAACAGGGAGCCATTTGGGATACAACCCATGCACACCACTATTCTCTGTTCTGTTCATTTTCCCTTTTCACTCTGTCCTTCCATGTCTTGCACTTTCTAATCTAACCCATTCTTGACCTAACCTCCCCCTGTTCATTTTAGTTTCTTTAGATTATTTTCTTCCTGCTTGATAGTAAAATGATCTCAATCATTTTTACAGGCTAAATTCCTGTCCAATCATTCAAAATGGTTCAAATTCCCGATTCATTGCAAGGGTTCTATTTCTTGCTGTAAATGTTATTTTTTGTATTACAAGGTTTTAAATGTTGTGTTTATTACAAAGGTTAATTTAGTCAGAATCACTGGCATCTATTTGTAATTCCGATTATGACTCAGCAGTGTATCTGTGTCGGCATTGAGATCTGTTTGTTGCCCATGCAAACGGTTGTCATAGTAAGCCCTTAAGTGATCAAAATCCCTCTTTACTGTCAGTTTGTTAAGAGTAACAGGTATCCCGATATCATGCTCATTCAGTTTTCCATTTCATCACACTCCTTTTCTCTCTCCACTAATAATCAAACCTATCTTGTTTCTGTCTGCAGCCAAACTCCTGTTCAGGGAAAAAAAGCAAAAAATTGACTAATGAATGCAAAGCAAAGAGCTATGGGCAGTACCCATGATGCATTGCCCACCCCCAAAGTTCTTGTTCTGTGGAAGAATTTCCACTATGGTTTTATATCTCCCGTGCAAATGGCTGAATGTGTTGTGGTTGTTCCCTGCTCTGTTACCATTGCTTGCTGTTATCAGAGAATTGTATCCACTCGGGGAGGCCTCTGTTTTAAATTAAAACGTCTGCTGTACACAAGTGAACTCTGGAATAGTAAATGACTGGTCAAAATACGGATGGGGACTTGGGAGACCCTAAGGAACCCCTAGCCACCCATACACCGCACCACGTTCCAGGCTGCCTACGTAGCAGTCGTGCACCATTTCTTACAACGCCTGGATAAGCGTTTTAACATGTCAGTAGTTTCAAGTCAACGTATAAACCTTTTAAGACTTTGGTGGAAGTCTGAGTTCAGCATATATTAAAGGCTGTGCGTGATGACTTAGTGCAAATCAACATTTATTTTGCCATTAAATTCCCATGTACTAAATAAAAAATACAAGTTAAATGGGACCTTCTTTACTCTCAAAAAAATGTTGGATGGAAGCCTGGTTAATAACTGCATCAACTGACTGTAGATGGCGTGGTATTAAATCATTCAGTGATTTGTGCACTGTGGTCGGTTTGTAGGCAGTCTGGAACGTGCCCCTGTTCAAGGTCTCCTGGTGCCATCTTAACCCCTGCGTGTTGGAGTGCTTGGCAGGCAAAGTTCACAGCAGAGGAAAAGCAAAAATAACCTGTGTATTGCAATAAAACTTATTTTCAGACTATCATATTTCTCTATTTTGCTGTTTTCAGGACTTAGGTATTGGTGGTGTCAATATATTGATTAAATAATGGAATCATCACAATTTGCAATTTCAGCCTAAGGGTTGTATTTATTAGTGCATACTGTAGCAAAGGTTTTGTGGCGAAAAACAAGTTATTTTTAGTTCAGGTAGTCCCTCCATTTTGGCCCATTTTTTTTTTTTTGTGAATACAAACCAGATGAATACATTGGGAGGGTTCATCCTCTGTTAGTGTTTTGAAATGGGATATCTGGCACACCCCTTATATTGTAGGTGTTGTCAATACCCAATGCAAGAAATGTCATGATGGAGATTCCATTCATTGATTCTTTAGTTTATGTTCAATCAACCTTGAACAACTATAAAATGGAAGTACTTTGAGTTTACATGTGATTGTTTTTATTGCTGCTGTATGCTAATTTCCCCCTTTGGCGGTTGCTGAAGTCAAATTTACCCTTGTGTAATGTCAAGGCATGCTTGAATATTCTAAACCCAAACTAGGCTTTTATCACTATAATATAATCACATGTATTTTTTCCCTACCCTTAGTGATGCCTTTGTGTGGCTCTGCTCATGGACTTTAACTTCTGTTGGAGTAAGATGGTTCCTCTCACATGACACATGTCTCATGGAGTTACGCCGGCTACCCTCAAGTTACGCCTGCTTGGCCTTGGGAATTTGGGCTGCTTTTGAGATCAATTGAGAGAGTTTACAACTTATTTCCATTCACTGTCAGTACCATTGTACATGTTTGGCATTATGACATGACAAGGAGTTGCATGATGGCACAAACATACTGGTATCTAGACTAGCCACAAGGAGGATATAGTTCCAATTTGGACCACCAGAGGGTGCTGCTTTACAATACCAGGACTTGACAAATAATGCTGAACCAGTGGAGGACCATCCTCAGTGAATTTAATAGAAAATTGTGTCGTGATTTTGATTAATGTGATGACGTATTTATCGAATCTTCTATGTTTAATGGTTATCAAGTAACTCATTAGGAATTTGGGGCACCATGGAAGAAGTTGTTTAATTTTTTACCGTTATTTTACCAGGTAAGTTGACTGAGAACACGTTCTCATTTGCAGCAACGACCTGGGGAATAGTTACAGGGGAGAGGAGGGGGATGAATGAGCCAATTGTAAACTGGGGATTATTAGGTGACCGTGATGGATGAAGGCCAGATTGGGAATTTAGCCAGGACACCGGGGTTAACACCCCTACTCTTACGATAAGTGCCATGGGATCTTTAATGACCTCAGAGAGTCAGGACACCCGTTTAACGTCCCATCCGAAAGACGGCACCCTACACAGAGCAGTGTCCCCAATCACTGCCCTGGGGCATCGGGATCTTTGTTTTTAGACCAGAGGAAAGAGTGCCTCCTACTGGCCCTCCAACACCACTTCCAGCAGCACCTGGTCTCCCATCCAGGGACTGACCAGGACCAATCCTGCTTAGCTTCAGAAGCAAGCCAGCAGTGGTATGCAGGGTGGTATGCTGCTGGCATGAGTTACCATCACCCAAATTAAACTCAAGATTACATATAAGTCAGTGGTGGGCCGTCAGGGCCTGCAAGGCCTTCTCTGCTGGCCTAAACATCATCAGAATATATATATTTTTTTAATATATTTTCCCACAAATATGTATTAAATTATTCCCCAGAGTAAGAGTTATACTCTTCATTTCATAGCTTTCCTCTTGGTTGCACTGCTTCCAGCCCCAGGTTGAGATTTGGAGGGCTGGTCTTTATGTTAGATCTTTTATCCAATCATATTCAGCCATCATGTGTTGCCAGGGGTCTAAAATCTGCCCTCAGGCCTTCAGAATCAACAGTGCGGGCGCTTGTAGCTTAAAGTGAATGGAAATAAAAAATTTGTGTCAACCAATCAGCGTTAGAGTTGGCTATTGTACGCCTGCTGGCTGGCTCCAGTGTTACACAGGAGCCAGCTAGCAGGCGTAGTGCGTCCACGTCTTTTGATTGGATTACCAATATTGAGAGGCAGGTCCTATGGGCAGGTCTATGCAGATCTAGGAAACTGAATTTGATAAACGAATTAATTCGCGTTCTACTAAGCTGTTTTTTCAACCCACAATGGCGGAAGGAGTAGAAGATATCGATTTGGTCGAGGATATAATTATAACGCCATTCTCAAGACGAACTTTTCAAGAAAAGTTAGACATTGTAAGGAGAGGTCGCCCGACGCCACAAAGCCTGTCACAGGCGGGAAAGGGGTTCGTTCGCTCGCCACTTTCAAAGTTTCAACTACGAGCGCTGTCAATTGCTCACAGGCTCCGAGAAGCACTGCAAACTGTACTGCTGGGAATGCCTATTATTTGCAAGTGATCGATTTGGTGTTTGGAGCCACACTGGCTTTGCAAACTTGAGTTGTCTGTTAAACACTGTTTACCCAAAAATGTCAATTTGTCAATTTCAAGGTGACGCAACGCCTGGTTATACTGCGTTTCTGTCTAAATGTATAGTGTCTAGAGCCATGGCATAATGATGGTAATAAGAGGTGGATTAATTCGGGTGGGACTGTGTAGTACCTCACTGAAGGCCTAGGCCCCAGGCCCACGGCACGCCACTGATATAAGTTATATATTAATAAGTCACATCAACCATTACCTCATATCAGTCTCATTCTGAACATCGCATTCTTCTTGCAGGAATGCAAACTAGTACCTTTCGGCGAAATTCGCCTTTTTGAAACCAAAATAGGTGACCTACATGAGGGGGGTTTTGGTTGACTACGGGCTGTATGTGAACGAGTGATGCATGTTTTGGACCAATACTGGCTGTATCCAAGGCTCAGCCAATCGTTCACATAACAGAATGCAGCACGCCACTGACGAGACAAATTTGCTAGTTACAGCATCAGCGTGCACTCTGGAAGAGCGGAGAGTGGAAAGGCAGTTTGCCAGTTAACAGCAGCGTGTCCCTTGAATGATAACGAAGAGGTAGGTGAGAAGCCTGACCACGGAGACTGGGGTAATGAAGCGTACTTCATGAGCTGTAACTGGAAAAACAGCTGGCATTTGGAAAGTTTGAGGTGAGGGAGAAACTGGTGGAACAAGTGTTAGCATTGTCAAGTATCTTGCTAACTGGATCGAATTCTCGGTTAGGTAGCCAGAGAAATGTTGAGGAACATTAGCCAACATAACTGATCAAATAATTGAGTTTGGTGTGTGAAGATTAGCAGGCTAATGAAGTCAGACCGCTAAAGTTATAACATCAGATGAGCTAACATTAGTAACCTAACCAATTCGCTATAGTATTAACTGGTATACGACTCCTTGCCATTCTTCAAGTTATAACGCGTTAGTTGCTTACTGGACCCTGGCAATCTGAAATGTTAACTAGCTAACGAACTAACTGTTTCCCTCTACAGTGTGTGGTTAATTTTCAGAATGAGAGAATTAGGTGAAAATGAGGCGTTGCTTGTTAAGCAAGTGGATTCGGGGATCTAGTGGAGCTGGAGCTGGACCTGGCTTTGTCCTTGTCCTAAACTGGAAGCCACTATAGAGTTGAAAGGAACACTACACACTACCTTTTTCATACTTTTTCAATACAGTGGATAAAAGGGGGTATGCCAGGTATCATGCTGTGCTGGCACATTGTAGAACAGATGTCCACAGGCAGAAAGTGTACAATGTAATAATGTGCAGTGTAGCCCAAATATATAGTTTTTGTTGTGTTGAACTTGACAGTAACACGTGTGTGTGTATGAGAGAGGGAGGATTATTTAAAAAAAATACTCAGTGAATGTTATTTATGCACACATGTAGCACTTGATCGATGTCGTCTACTATAGTGGCCACTATAATAGAGCAAAAATAGAATGCTTGCTTGTTTCATTCTATTTCTACTTTAAGCTGTTTTTCCCCAAGTGCAATATTTAGATTGTGTGTGGTCACAAGTGTTCTATTATAAAGGTTGTCATGGCTAACTGCAATATTAGTGTATTGTTTTTTGTCTCAAGACTTGTGTCATTTACAGTAAAGTCTAGGCAACAAATAACATGTGGATTGCTTTCTTTACATTTTTTTAGCTGTGAGTTAGGTTCACATTAACCACTTTTTATTTTACACACACAGACTGATCATGTAGATCATATTATGTGTTTAATTAGTTAAAACCTGCATTTCCCCCTAGCAGGGATTTTTTTTGCATGTTTCAGTGCAAAAAAAAAAAACTTTTTGAGCCCTCACCAGTTTGCATCCCTTTTCTTGAATCTACAAGAACCCCAGCCTTTTCTGATCATTCAGTTCTACACACATGTATTTAATTATTTATTTACTAACTAAATAACACAGAATACACATACTTACATGAGACAAAAGTCTCTAGTGGATTGACAAGATATGATGGCTTGTTACACAATGAAGAGGGGGTGGGGAAAGAGCGATAGAAAGGGACGTTTATCGTGGATACATTCTATAACTATTCTCACATTAATCATATACCTTGCACATGAACCACCGCCCGTCTAGGTAAGAAATGTAATTACTACATTTACGTGTAGATGTCTTTTGTTTGGTTTCAACAGAGAGATTTACATTTACATTTAAGTCATTTAGCAGACGCTCTTATCCAGAGCGACGGAGATGACCATCGATCCTTCTATGGGGAATGGCTCTGACTGTCCACCAGAGGTCACATGGTCCTTAGTTGTCCTGGCTTGGAGTGGTTTCTTCAGAACAGATCTTCAGATGTACCCATGATTGTCTGAGATGGGATCTTCCCCTTCCTTTCTCGGGTAGATAGTCAACGTTCTAATCCCTTTACATGCACAGCTGCAGACTGTCAATGTTTTGGTCTAGTGAGTTCATCTTCAACTCATTGAGTTTGAGTTTCCAACCATTTGTAACATTTAGCTCATGCTTCACGTTAGCGAGTTATTTTCAGCACTCTGGTTGAAAAGGGCGGTTCCATCACACTGACACACTCTTCTGACCTCATTCGGGGCGTGGCTTAGTTAATGTGCAAGGGACACAAACTATGATCTCATTAGGAATGTGCTTTTAGTTTTCTATCTTAACAAAAATAATTTCATCGTTTTTCATATTGTATTAACATCATATTGGATGGAAACTTAACAGCTGAAGGGGGTTTCCTTCCTAACTTACAGCAGTTGGTTCATACAGCAGTTGTTATTAAAAACTGTATGAACCATCACAAAATGAAAAGCAATACGACATTATTATTCATTAGATCCCCACTGACCATTCCAAACATTCGGATGTTAGAAATAATGTTCCAATGTTCACTTTTTGGACAAAAGGTTTTGGCAGCAGAAGTCTTCTGGAGACAAAGCACTTTTCTTTCCCAATACTGAGGAGTAAAGGGAAAGATTCCCCTCCTGCCTAATTTACGACCGAGTGTTAAGGTATCAAAACCAGGTCTGGTTGATGTCAGCTATTTACCAAGGTGATTGATTTACCAAGGCCTTTGATCCTCACCCAGGAGAGGCATGACAAGTGAAACATTAAAAGTTATCCTTTTCAAATAAAACTATTCTAAATATATTCACGTCACCAAATAATTGATTAAAACACACTGTTTTGCAATAGTCTACAATAGCAATCTGTAGGGGGTAGCACCATGGTGTAGCTGGAGGACAGCTAGCTTCTGTCTTCCTCTGGGTACATTGACTTCAATATTTCACCCCATTCCACAGACTTACACAGTAAGTATGACAACTTCCGGAGGACGTCCTCTAACCTATCAGAGCTCTTGCAGTATGAACTGACATGTTGTGGACCCAATCAAAACATCAGAGAATGAATCTAGTACTGAAAGCATAATCTACAGCTAGCCATCTCTGCAGTGCTTAACATGTGGTGAATAGTTGACTCAGAGAGAAAGACAATAGTTGAACGGTGTAATTTCTTCCAAACTGATATCTTTTTTTTATTTAACCAGGTAGGCCAGTTGAGAACAAGTTCTCATTTACAACTGCGACCTGGCCAAGATAAAGCAAAGCAGTGCAACACAAACAACAACACAGAGTTACACACGGAATAAACAAGCGTACAGTCAATAACACAATAGAAAAAAAGAAAGTCTGTATACAGTGTGTGCAAATGGCATGAGGAGGTAAGGCAATAAATAGGCCATAGTAGCGAAGTAATTACAATTTAGCAAATTAACAAGAGTGATAGATGTGCAGATGATGATGTGCAAGTAGAAATACTGGTATGCAAAAGAGCAGAAAAGTCAATAAAAACAATATGGTGATGAGGTAGGTAGATTGGATGGGCTATATACAGATGGGCTATGTACAGATGCAGCGATCGGTTAGCTGCTCAGATAGCTGATGTTTAAAGTTAGTGAGGGAAATATAAGTCTCCAGCTTCAGCGATTTTTGCAATTCGTTCCAGTCATTGGCAGCAGAGAACTGGAAGGAAAGGCGGCCAAAGGGGGTGTTGGCTTTAAGAAGTGCGAGCGAGAGAAATAGCTATATATACAGTGGGGAGAACAAGTATTTGATACACTGCCGATTTTGCAGGTTTTCCTACTTACAAAGCATGTAGAGGTCTGTAATTTTTATCATAGGTACACTTCAACTGTGAGAGACGGAATCTAAAACAAAAATCCAGAAAATCACATTGTATGATTTTTAAGTAATTCATTTGCATTTTATTGCATGACATAAGTATTTGATCACCTACCAACCAGTAAGAATTCCGGCTCTCACAGACCTGTTAGTTTTTCTTTAAGAAGCCCTCCTGTTCTCCACTCATTACCTGTATTAACTGCACCTGTTTGAACTCGTTACCTGTATAAAAGACACCTGTCCACACACTCAATCAAACAGACTCCAACCTCTCCACAATGGCCAAGACCAGAGAGCTGTGTAAGGACATCAGGGATAAAATTGTAGACCTGCACAAGGCTGGGATGGGCTACAGGACAATAGGCAAGCAGCTTGGTGAGAAGGCAACAACTGTTGGCGCAATTATTAGAAAATACAGTGGGGAGAACAAGTATTTGATACACTGCCGATTTTGCAGGTTTTCCTACTTACAAAGCATGTAGAGGTCTGTAATTTTTATCATAGGTACACTTCAACTGTGAGAGACGGAATCTAAAACAAAAATCCAGAAAATCACATTGTATGATTTTTAAGTAATTAATTTGCATTTTATTGCATGACATAAGTATTTGATCACCTACCAACCAGTAAGAATTCCGGCTCTCACAGACCTGTTAGTTTTTCTTTAAGAAGCCCTCCTGTTCTCCACTCATTACCTGTATTAACTGCACCTGTTTGAACTCGTTACCTGTATAAAAGACACCTGTCCACACACTCAATCAAACAGACTCCAACCTCTCCACAATGGCCAAGACCAGGGAGCTGTGTAAGGACATCAGAGATAAAATTGTAGACCTGCACAAGGCTGGGATGGGCTACAGGACAATAGGCAAGCAGCTTGGTGAGAAGGCAACAACTGTTGGCGCAATTATTAGAAAATGGAAGAAGTTCAAGATGACGGTCAATCACCCTCGGTCTGGGGCTCCATGCAAGATCTCACCTCGTGGGGTATCAATGATCATGAGGAAGGTGAGTTATCAGCCCAGAACTACACGGCAGGACCTGGTCAATGACCTGGAGAGAGCTGGGACCACAGTCTCAAAGAAAACCATTAGTAACACACTACACCGTCATGGATTAAAATCCTGCAGCGCACGCAAGGTCCACCTGCTCAAGCCAGCGCATGTCCAGGCCCGTCTGAAGTTTGCCAATGACCATCTGGATGATCCAGAGGAGGAATGGGAGAAGGTCATGTGGTCTGATGAGACAAAAATAGAGCTTTTTGGTCTAAACTCCACTCGCCGTGTTTGGAGGAAGAAGAAGGATGAGTACAACCCCAAGAACACATCCCAACCGTGAAGCATGGAGGTGGAAACATCATTCTTTGGGGATGCTTTTCTGCAAAGGGGACAGGACGACTGCACCGTATTGAGGGGAGGATGGATGGGGCCATGTATCGCGAGATCTTGGCCAACAACCTCCTTCCCTCAGTAAGAGCATTGAAGATGGGTCGTGGCTGGGTCTTCCAGGATGACAACGACCCGAAACACACAGCCAGGGCAACTAAGGAGTGGCTCCGTAAGAAGCATCTCAAGGTCCTGGAGTGGTCTAGCCAGTTTCCAGACCTTAATCCAATAGAAAATCTTTGGAGGGAGCTGAAATTCCGTATTGCCCAGCGACAGCCCCGAAACCTGAAGGATCTGGAGAAGGTCTGTATGGAGGAGTGGGCCAAAATCCCTGCTGCAGTGTGTGCAAACCTAGTCAAGAACTACAGGAAACGTATGATCTCTGTAATTGCAAACAAAGGTTTCTGTACCAAATATTAAGTTCTGCTTTTCTGATGTATCAAATACTTATGTCATGCAATAAAATGCAAATTAATTACTTAAAAATCATACAATGTGATTTTCTGGATTTTTGTTTTAGATTCCGTCTCTCATAGTTGAAGTGTACCTATGATAATAATTACAGACCTCTACATGCTTTGTAAGTAGGAAAACCTGCAAAATCGGCAGTGTATCAAATACTTGTTCTCCCCACTGTATATATATACAGTGGGGAGAACAAGTATTTGATACACTGCCGATTTTGCAGGTTTTCCTACTTACAAAGCATGTAGAGGTCTGTAATTTTTATCATAGGTACACTTCAACTGTGAGAGACGGAATCTAAAACAAAAATCCTGAAAATCACATTGTATGATTTTCAAGTAATTAATTTGCATTTTATTGCATGACATAAGTATTTGATACATCAGAAAAGCAGAACTTAATATTTGGTACAGAAACCTTTGTTTGCAATTACAGAGATCATACGTTTCCTGTAGTTCTTGACCAGGTTTGCACACACTGCAGCAGGGATTTTGGCCCACTCCTCCATACAGACCTTCTCCAGATCCTTCAGGTTTCGGGGCTGTCGCTGGGCAATACGGACTTTCAGCTCCCTCCAAAGATTTTCTATTGGGTTCAGGTCTGGAGACTGGCTAGGCCACTCCAGGACCTTGAGATGCTTCTTACGGAGCCACTCCTTAGTTGCCATGGCTGTGTGTTTCGGGTCGTTGTCATGCTGGAAGACCCAGCCACGACCCATCTTCAATGCTCTTACTGAGGGAAGGAGGTTGTTGGCCAAGATCTCACGATACATGGCCCCATCCATCCTCCCCTCAATATGGTGCAGTCGTCCTGTCCCCTTTGCAGAAAAGCATCCCCAAAGAATGATGTTTCCACCTCCATGCTTCACGGTTGGGATGGTGTTCTTGGGGTTGTACTCATCCTTCTTCTTCCTCCAAACACGGCGAGTGGAGTTTAGACCAAAAAGCTCTATTTTTGTCTCATCAGACCACATGACCTTCTCCCATTCCTCCTCTGGATCATCCAGATGGTCATTGGCAAACTTCAGACGGGCATGGACATGCGCTGGCTTGAGCAGGGGGACCTTGTGTGCGCTGCAGGATTTTAATCCATGACGGCGTAGTGTGTTACTAATGGTTTTCTTTGAGACTGTGGTCCCAGCTCTCTTCAGGTCATTGACCAGGTCCTGCCGTGTAGTTCTGGGCTGATCCCTCACCTTCCTCATGATCATTGATGCCCCACGAGGTGAGATCTTGCATGGAGCCCCAGACCGAGGGTGATTGACCGTCATCTTGAACTTCTTCCATTTTCTAATAATTGCGCCAACAGTTGTTGCCTTCTCACCAAGCTGCTTGCCTATTGTCCTGTAGCCCATCCCAGCCTTGTGCAGGTCTACAATTTTATCCCTGATGTCCTTACACAGCTCTCTGGTCTTGGCCATTGTGGAGAGGTTGGAGTCTGTTTGATTGAGTGTGTGGACAGGTGTCTTTTATACAGGTAACGAGTTCAAACAGGTGCAGTTAATACAGGTAATGAGTGGAGAACAGGAGGGCTTCTTAAAGAAAAACTAACAGGTCTGTGAGAGCCGGAATTCTTACTGGTTGGTAGGTGATCAAATACTTATGTCATGCAATAAAATGCAAATTAATTACTTAAAAATCATACAATGTGATTTTCAGGATTTTTGTTTTAGATTCCGTCTCTCACAGTTGAAGTGTACCTATGATAGAAATGACAGACCTCTACATGCTTTGTAAGTAGGAAAACCTGCAAAATCGGCAGTGTATCAAATACTTGTTCTCCCCACTGTATATCTCACACACACACACACAAAAGGAGCAAAGTAATCATGATCATGCTGTTTTTATATGGCTGCTATGAAAGTGAACTGCTTGCGTGTGATCAGGGGTGTATTCACTCTGCCAATTCTGTTGGAAAAACATGTTGGATTGTAATTTGAAATACTTGCTACACCAGAAGTTCATGTTTATATATTGGAGGAATGTATATGGTGGGGTCAATTAAGGGTGGATATGAGCCTTGGGCTTGGAGAGTTACTAAGTTAGGGAAAAGGTAATCGCATGGTTGAGGTCACTGATAAGGGTGGATAGCTGTGGATTAGTGAGCAGTGAGGGCCGAGGTTAGGTCACATGAAGGGAGAAGGAACAGTTTATTACCCACATCCCTTAACTTCCTGCCTAGCAACAAAGATGTAATGTTTAGAGAAAAGGAGGAGACTCCACCTAAACGGGGGTATAAATACTTGTGCTGGTGGGAACTATTCTTTGTCTTATGCAGCTCTGTGACCCAGTGGGTGGATAAACTTGGTTTGCAGGCTCATCTTGTCCAGGCAACTGACAAGTATGATGCAACTACTAGATGGGCGGGCTCATGAGTTACATGCTGACCAGACCGGACACGTCGCGTGTGCGCGCGTTGCAAAATATATTTAGAAATCCATGTTATTCAATTATTGCACCCACACTGCGTGCGCCAAGGGCTAAAATAGAAGTTGTTCCTATTTCTGACGCAGATCGCGCTGAAAGTCATCCCCTCATTGGTTTATAGAAGCAGGTACCCATGTGCCATCTCCTCATTGGTTATACCCACGTGGGTGATTGAAAGACGAACTTTGTTGCCGGTTGTCGTGGTAATACAATGAAAGTTTAGATGCGATCACCATATAAATTCAAAGATGAAAAAGCCTGGAAGGAGGAGAGATGACTAGAAACGATTCGGTTGGCTGTTTTATGTGTGGATTAATTGTCGGAGTAGAGGTCCTTGTGCATTTCAGGTAAAATAACTCAATGTTTATATCCCAGGACAAATTAGCTAACAACAGCACGCTAGCTAAATAGGACAAATTAACGTTAGCTAGCAAGTGCAAGCTAGCTAGCTAAATTGCCATACATGTTTAATGCTTTTCGACTTGTCCCCAAATTAATGTCATTGGTTCAGAGTTTGTTTTGATATTTTAACCTGCGTGTCGTGATCGCGTTTGGTGTGGGGGGGGGGCAAAATAAATGTATGCACGATAGCGCACGCGCGCAGCCGGTTTGAGTTCCGTAGATGAAAAGCACCAAGACCTCACGAGGGCTGTGGAATAATAATCTAAATAAAGTCCAACAATTTACGGCTGTCCGTATCAGAACACCATTGGGGGGTATGTAGTCTCGCCACTTCCCCACCGGATATCTTGTATCCCAGGCTAAACAGGTCATGTCTCCGCTATATCCCTCTCATATAGAGGAAAAAGAGTGTTATGGGTTGAGAGAAGCAGCAGAGGGACGTATCACCAATCCAGACATAGTAGTCCCGGACTGGATCATAGATCCGAGTGATTCTGGAAACCATGTGTGCCCGGTTCGTACTCATGCAGTTGCGATGACTTATGATCCTGGGCAGAGACTCCCAGAGGGAGGGAACCCCATTCTGCCAGATGGCCAATCCATAACATGACTCCAAATTCAACACCACCACAAGCTGCTGAGTATTGGTGAAATGCGTAGCATAATAAAAGAAGCACCTGACCTGGATAAAGGGGGTCAGGAGTTTATTCGTGTCCTGAGGAAATGGGGCCGAATTTTGGGATTCTACGCTGGTGATTATGATAATTGTAGTAACTTGACAAGGAATGCCCACACGCAATTCAATATTACTTTCCTTTACTGTCAACCTAATAAAAGGTGTATGGCCATGTACAAACGGTATAAATACAGCAACCGATAAAGCCCACTCAACCTGTGGTAGAGTCGCATTGAACAGGTACAACTCTGGGTGATGACATCATCAAAGGGGAAAAGTCACGGTCAAGGCCAATGCCAATAATAACCATGAACACATGAATAGTAATCATACTATACTGCAGGTAAGTACAATAACATTTTCAATGTAATTCTTTATATAGTGTCCACACTAACACTTCTCCCCCCTTAATTTCAATCTGTGAGGAAAGAACATAAGATCAACAAGTAAACCACATCAGTGTTTTCTTTTCAACACTTTAGAACTTCTGCTAGTGTTACTGTAAATGTAAACAAACAACAAATGGCAGTCCTTATTTCTTTTCAACTAAGTCTGCTGTTCCAAACAAACACTAACACCACAAGTCTCTCGGTCTCAACTACAGAGTTAGTCTTTCAGGAGGCTTGACACTACACTGTGATCTGCGCAGTACTCGTGGTGTGCCACAAGACACAGATAAGGTGTCTCCCAGTGGAACTGGGTGTGAGGGCACCGGAGTGGGTGTTTGTGAGAGAAAATCCATCACCCTCTGCAGGAACCACTGAATGCCCCTGTTCCTCAGACATTGTTTCCTGTGGGGTTTCAACTTGTTTACTACCACCCGCCGCGGTTCCGTCTGCAAACATGGTATTTTCTTTGTCATAGCGCAGGCGGATGTGGTCCTGGTGTCTGCGCATGACTCGACCATCAGTCAGTTTGACTACTCTGACTCAGAATGATACCAGGCAACCAACGTTGGCTTCTTGTGGAGTTGCGAATGTAGACATTGTCATTGGGTTTTAACTGTCTCTCCCTCGCGTGGGGGTCATGTGTCTCCTGCTTCCGTTCCACTCGTGGTTTGATACCCGGACACAGTAGATCCAGGTGAGGTTTTGGCTTTCTGCCTATCAACATCTCAGCTGGAGCCTGTCCTGTTGTTGTTTGTGGCGTGATGCGGTAATGGAACAAGAACCGAGAGAGCTTAGTTGTGATTTTTGTTGTGACTTTTTGAGCCTCTCTTTTAGTGTCTGCACAGCCCGATCCGCCAAATCACAGGTAAAGGTTGTTGCGTTGTCGGACATGAGAGTCAGGCAGACCATGTGTTGCAAACACCCGCCAAAGCATTTTGATGGTTGTTGCTTATGATGTAAGACTCCAGCCACTTGGAGTGAGCGTCCACCATGACAAGGGACATGTGGCCCACGAAAGGGCCTGCGAAGTCTATGTGCAGCCTGGACCATGGGTGGTTCCACAGATGTAGCGGCGTGAGCGGCGCCATCTTCTGGTTGATCTGGCACTCAGAACATGATTTCACTTTGTTTTCTACATCCTGATCCATGTTAGGCCACCAGATGTAAGATCTGGCTAAACTTTTCATCCGGGAGGCACCCAGGTGAGCCTCATGGACCTCATCCATGACTTGTGCACGGCCAGGGGGCGGAACAACCACTCTGGACCACCAGAGTATGCAGCCATCATGCACACTCAGCTCAGTTTTGCGCTTTGCATAAGGTCTCAGTCCCTTATCCTCTATGACAGGAGGCCAACCCTGCATAAGGAATCTTTTCACTTGGGCCAGGATAGGATCCCGGTCTGTCCACTGTTTGATCTGTTTGGCATTCAAAGGTGAGTTTGACACTCTCAGGTGAGTTTGACAATTGTCTCGGGAGGCACCACAGTTGTGGCGGGCATCTCTGGTAGCGGGAGACGGCTGAGCGCGTTTGCATTGTCCTTCCTCGCTCTGTACACTATAGTGTACTGTTAAGCTGACAGTGTGAGGGCCCAGAAAATCATATTTAAATGTATATCAAACCATTTTGAAATGTTGACCCTGATGTCACACATTGGCCCCCTTTTTTTATAGAAACACCCATATGTTTACTTTTACTCAAGTATGACAATTGAGTACTTTTTCCACCACTCACCCAGCCTGAATTTAAAATGGATTCAATTTAGATATTCTGTCACTGGCCTAAACACTACCCCATAACACTACCCCATAATGTTTTTAGTAATTCAACCCCTTCGTTAAGGCAAGCCTAAATAAGTTCAGGAGTAAAATGTGCTTAACAAGTCACATAAGTTGCATGGACTCACACTGTGCAATAATAGTGTTTAACATTATTATTTTTTATGACTACGTCATCTCTGTACCCCACACACAAATATCTGTAAGGTCCCTCAGTTGAGCAGTGAATTTCAAACACAGAAATTCACAAAAAGCAGACATTAAATATCCTTTTGAGCATGGCGAAGTTATTAATTACACTTTGGATGGTATATCAATACAACCAGTCACTACAAAGTATTTCCTAACTCAGTTGCCAGAAAGGAAGGAAACCGCTCAGGGATTTCACCATGAGGCCAATGGTAACTTTAAATCAGTTGGTTTATTTGCTCTGATAGGAGAAAACTGAGGATGGATCAACAAAATTGTAGTTACTCCATAATACTAAGCTAAATGACAGAGTGAAAAGTAAGCCCTTACAGAATAAAAATATGCATCCTGTTTGCAATAGAGTACCACAGTATGAGTCATAATACTCATAAAACCTAGCGGTCAAACAGGGAAATGGTTCCAATCGTTATTCCACCATTTTTCCCATAGGGTATTTTAGAAACACAAATAAGGGCTGTGTTTCGTGTAGGCTTGCCCTGGCGGGACGTTTTGATAACCCTGTAAATCTCTAAGACAAGGTGACTTATATTTGCCTGTATTTACCCCCCCCCCCCCCCCCCAAAAAAAAAAGAATCTCTGGATTAATTATCTAATGTTATGTAGTAAATAACATTAAATGTAGTAATGAATAAATTGGCTACATTTCTTTAAATGTCACCTGGGGCAAACTACCTGCCCTCCAAGATACCTACAACAGCCGATGTCACAGGAAGGCAAAAAATATAGAAGCTGTTTTTCAATCTCAAGGCCATCAGATTGTTAAACAGCCACCACTAGCACAAAGAGGCGGCTGCCTACCTACAGACTTGATGTCATTGGCCACTTTAATAAATGGAACACTAGCCACTTTAAGAGTGTGTACATATCTCGCATAACTCATCTCATATGTATACTGTATCCTTCACTATCTATTCTTTACTATCTATTGCATCTTAGCCGCTCTGTCACTGCTCATCCATATATTTTATACTTATATATTCTTATCCCATTCCTTTACTAGATTATGTGTATTAAGTTTTGTTGTGGAATTTGTTAGATATTAGGTTTTGTTGTGGAATTGTTAGATATTACCTGTTAGATACTGCTGCACTGTCTGATCTAGAAGCTGATCTAGAAGCGCAAGCACTTCGCTACACTCGCAATAACATCTGCTAACCATGTGTATGTGACCACAACATTTGATTTGATAAATGGGCAATTCTGTGAACTGTCTTGTGCAAGTTTAAAATTGTCACAATACATGTAAATAAAGGTGTCAGCTAGAGATGACATGCAGGACCTTTCAGGGATTTGTAGTTTTGCATGATGTCTACTTTGATATACTATTTAGCATTTTCAAAACTAAGAGTAAATAGAGCCGAGTATATTGATAAAAGTCTCCTTGTCCGAGCGATTTACATGGTTATCCAAACGTCACGCCAAGGTAAGCCGACACGAAACACAGCCCTTATTTGAAGTGTTTCTAAAATCCCGTATGGGAAAACGATTGGAACCATTTCCGCTAGATTTGACCGCTAGATTTTATGGGTATCATGACACCTCCACTGTGGGGCTCTATAAAAGGCACTAAAATAAAACTGCAAAGAAATTAACTTTGCCCTGAATACAAAGCTTTATCACTGAGTACCACTCTTCATATTTTCAAGCATGGTGGTGGCTGCAACCTGTTATGGGTATGCTTGTCATCGGCAAGGACTAGGGAGTTTTTTAGGATAAAAAGAAACGGAATTAAGCTAAGCACAGGCAAAATCCTAGAGAAAAACCTGGTTCAATCTGCTTTCCAACAGACACTGGTAGACAAATTAACCTTTAACCTTGGGATCACGGTGTGTGACTTTTTATAACCTATAGCACAAGGCCAAATATACAGTGGAGTTGCTTACCAGGATGACATTGAATGCTTGTGAGTGGCCTAAATGGGCTTGAAAATCTATGGCAAGCCTTGAAAATGTCTGTCTATCAATGATCAACAACCACCTTGACAGAGCTTGAAGAATTTTACAAATAATAATGTGTAAATATTGTATAATCCAGGTGTGCAGAGCTCTTAGACTTACCCAGAAAGACCCACAGCTGTAATCGCTGCCAAAGGTGCTTCTAACATGTATTGACTCATCGGTGTGAATACTTACAGTACCAGTCAAAAGTTTGGACACACCTACTCATTCAAGGGTTTTTCTTTATTTGTACTATTATCTACATTGTAGAATAATGGTGAAGACATAAAAACTATGAAATAACACATATGGTATCATGTAGTAATCAAAAAAGTATTTTATATTTTACATTCTTCAAAGTAGCCACCCTTGATGACAGTTTTGCATTATCTCAACCAGCTTCATGAGGTAGTCACCTGGAATGCATTTCAATTAACAGTGCCTTGTTAAAAGTTAATTTGTGGAATTTCTTTCCTTCTTAATGCATTTGAGCCAATCAGTTGTGTTGTATATTTTTTATACCCTTTGCTATGAAACTCGAAATTGAGCTCCGGTGCATTCCGTTTCCGTTGATCATCCTTGAGATGTTTCTACAATTTGATTGGAGTACATCTGTGGTACATTAAGTTGATTGGACATGATTTGGAAAGGCAGGTAAGCTAGTTCTTTACATGCATGATGGACAGACAAGTGTAACCTATGGTACAACATTTTACGGGTGGAGAGAGAGCTAGTGCGAGTTGAGGAGCAGGCTTGAAGAGCTACTGATCTTGTTATGACATGCATTATCTGAATTAGGTCCACAGAATTATACCTAGGAGGATTGGTTCTATGAAGGAACTTTGAGCTATCTAGCAAGCTTGAGCTAGCAAGCTAACAAGCTTGTGTGTGCAGAGCGGCACCAGAATTAAAAATATGCCTTACCTTTGTAGTTAATAAATCCAATGTGAAACGTGATAACTAGGCCTTAACTATTATTGAAAAAGTTAATCCATTCTTCTCTAGCTAATAAAAAAATCTCGCTATACAGTTGAAGTCGGAAGTTTATATACACCTAGGTTGGAGTCATTAAAACTTGTTTTTCAACCACTCCACAAATTTCTTGTTCACAAACTATAGTTTTGGCAAGTCGGTTAGGACATCTACTTTGTGCATGACACAAGTCATTTCCAGTGGGTCAGAAGTTTACATGCACTTCGTTAACTGTGCTTTATAATAGCTTGGAAAATTCCAGAAAATTATGTCATGGCTTTAGAAGCTTCTGATAGGCTAATTGACATAATTTGAGTCAATTGGAGGTGTACATGTGGATGTATTTCAAGGCCTACCTTCAAACTCAGTGCCTCTTTGCTTGACATCATGGGAAAATCAAAATAAATCAGCCAAGAATTGTAGATCTCCACAAGTCTGGTTCATCCTTGGGAGCAATTCCCAAATGCCTGAAGGTACCACGTACATCTGTACAAACAATAGTACGCAAGTATAAACACCATGGGACCACGCAGCCGTCATACCGCTCAGGAAAGAGACACGTTCTATCTCCTAGAGATGAACGTACTTTGGTGCGAAAAGTGCAAATCAATCCCAGAACAACAACAAAGGACCTTGTGAAGATGCTGGAGGAAATAGGTATAAAAGTATCTATATCCACAGTAAAATGAGTCCTATATCGACATAACCTGAAAGGCCGCTTAGCATGGAAGAAGCCACTGCTCCAAAACCGCCATAAAAAAGCCAGACTACGGTTTGCAACTGCGCATGGGGACAAAGATCATAATTTTTTGAGAAATGTCCTCTGGTCTGATGAAAAAAAAATAGAACTGTTTAGCCATAATATCCATCGTTATGTTTGGAGGAAAAAGGGGGAGGCTTGCAAGCCGAAGAACACCATCCCAACCGTGAAGCACAGGGGTGGCAGCATCATGTTGTGGGGGTGATTTGCTGCAGGAGGGACTGGTGCACTTCACAAAATAGATGGCTTCGTGAGGAAGGAAAATTATGTGGATATATTGAAGCAACATCTCAAGACATCAGTCAGAAAGTTAAAGCTTGGTCGCAAATGGGTCTTCCAAATGGACAATGACCCCCAGCACACTTGCAAAGTTGTGGTAAAATGGCTTAAGAACAACAAAGTCAAGTTATTGGAGTGGCCATCACAAAGCCCTGACTTCAACCCTATATAACATTTGTGGGCAGAACTGAAAAAGCGTGTGCGAGCAAGGAGGAGTACAAACCTGACTCAGTTACACCAGCTCTGTCAGGAGGAATGGGCCAAAATTCACCCAAGTTATTGTGGGAAGCTTGTGGAAGGCTACCCAAAACGTTTGACCCAAGTTAAACAATTTAAAGGCAATGCTACCAAATACTAATTGAGTGTATGTAAACTTCTGACCCACTGGGAATGTGATGAAAGAAATAAAAGTTGAAATAAATCACTCTACTATTATTCTGAAATTTCACATTCTTAAAATAAAGTGGTGATCCTAACTGACCTAAGACAGGGAATTTTTACTAGGATTAAATGTCAGGAATTGTGAAAAACTGAGTTTAAATGTATTTGGCTAAGGTGTATGTAAATGTCTGACTTCAACTGTATATCTTCTCACACTTCTAATATCAGTATAGTAGCCTATGCTTTCAGCTTGCAGGCAGATGCTGGAAAAGGTTTCTGAGTGAAAAAGTGAGGGATTTGCATAGGTGCTTTGTTTAGTTTTTTTGTGGTTCTAGAAAAAAATGCCTGGAGAGTAAAATAAAGTTATTAAAATAACGGTTCTATTCTAGAACAGTGTTGATCACTTTTGTTCCAGGTTCAGCTTGTTTCTTGAAAAGTGTCATTTTCTGGTTTCGGTTCTGTTCACTGAACCGGTTCCAACCCCTGGTCCTCCTTGTTGGCTAGCAGGAGCGACACCAGTAGACAGTGGCCTGCCGAACACCTGCCCTCACGCCGTTGTTAACAAAACTGTGGGAAAACAGTGCCCGACAGGCGCTGGGCGAAGGACCGGTCACCCCCGCCACCCACTAGCACAGCAGGCAGAGGCTGCGACGCCGTGTGCTACATTGCTAGTTAGCGACACTGCGTGCTAGCTTGCTAGTTAGCTACTTAGCACACAGTGTCCCCCCCCGCACACAGTGTCCCCCCCGCCTCCCACCTGCTGTGTAAGGTGTGGGCGAAGGACACTGTCTACCGGTTATCCCCACCTCCCGCTAGCACAGCAGTGCCAGTTCGCGAACACACGTTGTCGCCCCGCCTCCCGCCTGCTGTGTACCGGAGTCCTCCTTAGGACTAGCTGGCTAAGCTAGCACACAGTGTCCTTCGTTGTTAACAGAACTGCGGGAAAACAGTGTCCAACAGGTGGGGTCTAAGGACACTGTCTACCGGTGTATGGCTAGCTTGCTACCATTGTCACCCCCGGCCCTTCTTCTGTGGGGTTTATCGGTGGCTGGCATCCAACGTTATTGAGCATTGACACCACCTACTGTACTGGAGCGCCCCCGCCTCCTGCTTGTCCTAACTTAAAAATGTACCAATAGAACAGTGGCGATTTTAGCATGTAAATCTTGGTGGGGCAAAAAAAAAACTATGTTTTAGATGCATGCCAGCAAATCACAACACAACACTAAACAATACATGAATTGCACTATAACAATGACAAACGGTGCCCACACACTGTTAGGGCCTACATAAAGCTGTCCCAACACCAGAGTCCCAACAGCAGTCCCAACACCAGAGTCCCAACAGCAGTCCCAACACCTTACCACTGCTACACCTGGCTATCAGAGCCTTGCCTGGCAGCAAAACAGTTCATTCAGCCTCATTTACTGCCTTTAAAAAAAACATAGCTGATATGGCTGACTTGCTTAAACAAATGTGGTTTCTGCTGACAATTGAGATGTACAAACTATGGCATAAGGGGATGACAAGCGGATAAGAGGCAATCAGTAATTTTAATGAAGACATTAATGAGCGAGCTAAGACGAACATGGTCAATATAACTATTTGTTCAGCACTTTTGAAATGTACAGCGACAGAATTCATAAAATGAGCCATTCTTACAGTATTCTCCCTGTACACCAAGTCAGAACCGTGGGCTACATAAAGCAGACAATATTCGATGATTACATTTCTCTAAAACAGGCTATAGGCTACATGTGTACCACCAAGTCAGAACAGTAGGCGAAATTAGGAGGGGAAACGGGACCAAATTATTAGGGTGAGCCACATGTGCTACTAACAGTTTACTTAGCTTACACAACATATACTTAGTATTACTTTCTTAGCCACAGTATACATATCTCCCTGGCATATTACATAATTTATGCAGCAGCATACAAGCCATTTTTGGACTCACCTTGTGGTGCTGTGCTCACTTGAACAGGAAGGTGGCATGGGCAAATTTTGTCATCAAACATTGTCATCAAAGTGGTCATCACGCCCCTACCGAGTGGCGCAGCGGTCTATGGCATCTCAGTGCTAGAGGCGTCACTACAGACCCCGTTTCAATTCCAGGCTGTATCGCAACCAGCTGTGATTGGGAGTCCCATAGGGCAGCGCACAATTGGCCCAGCGTCATCCTGGTTAGGGTTTAGCCGGGGTAGGCCGTCATTGTAAATAATAATTTGTTCTTAACTGACTTGCCTAGTTAAATAAATCAAATCAAAGTCTGGCATTCTCTGGATTTATGGTGCTTTCAAGACAACTGGGAACAAGGTTGAAACATTATGACGTCAGTGATCTTCAGGTTGGAGCTCTAGAAAGAGGCCAGAGGCCAGAGTTCCAGACTTGCAATTCCGAGTTGGATGGCAGTTGAAAACGTATTTTTTCAGTCAGAGTTCCCAGTTTGCTTGAACTCACTGAAATCAGATTTCCCAGTTCTGAGATTCCAGTTGTTTTGAGCGCTGCAGAAGTCATGCTGGATTGACACCATGGTCAATGTTGAATGTTTATCCTTTTAAACTTGGAAAATAGCCCCTTAAATCCAGACTTTGGACCACACAGCCAATCCACTGAATAGCAGGCTAGTGATTGCTTTGCAATGCTTGTAGTTAGACACTGTTTCTTACAAACCACTCATTGTTGAATTTGCGATTTCCAACTTGTTGTGTAATGTTTATGTCCAATGACAGATGAGCACCGAGACGTTTTATCAACACTATATTTTTTCATTTTTGGTCAAAATGTGTATGTTTTAACCATATTTTTTGTTTTTATAAATTACTTTTTGCATGTTCTTGTTGGCACAATACAAGTGTCCATTGATTAAAATTGAATATCATTTGAATGAGTTATCCACATTGAAATGTTTTGAAATGCGGGCTTTTATTTAGAAGGTCTTAACATTACCATACAACATGACGTCATCGGTTGTGCTGCTGTCAGAATACTAGTCTAGAACCGACAGCGCCACCGACACCGAACAGCATCGTCCAGAGCCGAGAACAACAACAGTAGCAAAAAACGGATCAAATATGATTTAAGGGGCAGCTTGGGTGTTGGCGGCAAAAGGGAACGCCGTTATCCTCTTTATTTTTTACCGATTTCGAATCCTCCCAGTAATGGCTGGGGTCAATGGCTCCGGCTGCTGAGCGGCAGGTGTATTGTGGAGGACATATTTCTCAACCGTTATGTATTCAACTACGGTCGATACACTGGTAGGTAAGGACGGAACCGACTGCTACCGGAATTGGATGTTGCTGTCGCGAGGAAGGCTGTAGCTGGGTGCGTCGTTCCGTCCTCGAGGCTGCGGTGCAGCAGTGGTTGTCGGCTCGAGGAGGGCGGTGTCGCTAACCCCCTGTAAATAGCCTATATATTTTTTTTTGTGAATTAAAATGTCTCAGTATAATTTAGTAGTTCAAGGTTAGAAATCCTAACTGCCAAACATGGATACCACCCAAATGATAACAATCTTTGAAATCTTTCGGGATATGGAATGACACAGGAGAAGTTTTATTGATGATTAATCCGAACGGATTATAATTTCAATGATTAGTATTTTCTCTCGTCTTGGTAAACGTGTTTTATAACTGTAGGCCTATCTAAGCAACATCATCTCACATCTGGTATCGGACCCAGGCCTCATTTTGCCAAGATGATGGAAATCGATGAGGTTGTCTATCAGGACGACTATGGCTCGGTGTCTGTTATGTCGGAGCGGGTGTCGGGCCTGGCCAACAGCATCTACCGGGAGTTTGAGCGCCTCATCAGCAGCTACGACGAGGAAGTGGTCAAGGAGCTCATGCCGCTGGTGGTGAACGTTTTGGAGAATCTGGATTCGGTTTTAACGGAGAACCAGGAGCACGAGGTGGAGCTCGAGCTGCTGAAAGAGGACAACGAGCAGCTCATCACCCAGTACGAGCGTGAGAAGGCGCTGCGCAAGCAGGCAGAGGAGGTGAGGGTGCATTTACTCCATCCATAGCTGTTCTGTTTATAAATACTCGACCAGTGTCTTTATCACTAGCCATATCAATTACTAATAATCACAGCACATACATTCACCTTCAATAGCAGTTCAGTTTTCATTGCCACTGTATGCCAATTTTACCAAAAATAAACCCCAAAACTAACCATTTATAAGCTATACCCACATCCCATTCACATTCCTTCTGTAGGCCATTTATTTTTAGGCCTAATTGAACAGGCCTATATAACAAGGGCTACATCTCAAATGGCACCCTATACCCTATATAGTGCACTACTTTTGACCAGAGCTCATAGGGCCTAATGTAATATACACTGAGTATACCAAACATCAGGAACACCTTCCTAATATTGAGTTGCAGCCCCACTCCCCTTTTACCCTCAGAAAAGCCTCAATTTGTCGGGGCTTCGACTCTACAAGGTGTCGGAAACGTTCCACAGGAATGCTGGCCCATGTTGACTCTAAATGCTTTCCACAGTTGTGTCAAGTTGACTGGGTGGTGGACCATTCTTGATACACACGGGAAACTGTTGAGTGTGAAAAACCCAGCAGCATTGCAGTTCATGACACAAACCGGTGCGCCTGGCACCTACTACCATACCCTGTTCAAAGGAACTTAAATATTTGGTCTTGCCCATGCTCTGAATGGCACATATACACATACACAATCCATGTCCACACAATCCATGCTTCTACACCTGCATTGCTTGCTGTTTGGGGTTTTAGGCTGGGTTTCTGTACAGCACTTTGAGATATCAGCTGATGTAAGAAGGGCTTTATAAATAAATTTGATTTGATGTCTCAATTGTCTTAGGTTTAAATAAGGATTTTTTTTAGCCTTGTCTCCTCCCCTTCATCTATACTGATTGAAGTGGATTTAACAACTCACATCAGTAAGGGATTATAGCTTTCACCTGTATTCACCTGGTCAGTCTGTCACCTTCGATTGCATGCAGTGAGTACTCATATCTGGCCTAATGGCCCATCCATATCAACACAGCAGATCAGAGATAGTGGAAAGGCCTATCTATGAAGCATCATCAGTGGTGGTTCAATGAGGATAGGGGCCTGCGTATAGTGCCTGCCTGGATTGTGCCTGGGCCGGGTTGGTGATCAGTTCAGTGTGCTTGTGTGTTTGCAGAAGGATTCGGCCAAAGTTGTGATTCTGATGTGAATGTACTGTATTTCATTACATTTTATTCAATACAATAATTGTATTTGACACAGACTTTTATGTACAAAAATATGCCTACAATGAAACCAGCCTTTTCACAATTACAAGTTGTCTTGTAAACTATTACGGACTACAAAGGGAAATCCCGCGAGCTGCCTAGTGATGCGAGTCTGCCAGATGGGCTAAATGCCTTTTTTGCTGGCTCTGAGGCAAGCAACACTGAAGCATGCATGAGAGCACCAGCTGTTCCAGACAACTGTGAGATCATACTCTCCGTAGCCGATATGAGCAAGACCTTTAAACAGGTCAACATTCACCAGGCCGCGGGGCCAGACAGATTACCAGGACTTGTACTCAGAGCATGCGCGGACCAACTGGCAAGAGTCTTAACTTACATTTTCAACTTCTCCCTGACCGAGTCTGTAATACCTACATGTTTCAAGCAGACCACCATAGTCCATGTGCCCAAGAAAGCGAAGGTAACCTGCCAAAATGACTTCCGCCTCATAGCACTCATGTCGGTAGCCATGAAGTGCTTTGAAAGGCTGGTCATGGCTCACATCAACACCATCATCCTGAAAAAACTAGATCCACTCCAATTCTTATACAGCCCCAACAGATCCACAGATGACGAAATCTCACTTGCACTCCACACTGCCCTTTCCCACCTGGACAAGGGGAACACCTATGTGAGAATGCTGTTCATTAACTACAGCTCACCATAGTGCCCACAAAGCTCATCACTAAGTTAAGGACCCTGGGACTGAACACCTCCCTCTGCAACTGGATCTTGGACTTCCTGACGGGCCGTCTCCAGGTGGTAAGGGTAGGCAACAACACATCTGCCATGCTGATCCTCAACACATGGGCCCCTAAGGGGTGCTTGCTTAGCCCCCTGTTCACTCATGACTGTGTGGCCAAGCACGACTCCAACACCATCATTAAGTTTGCTGACGACACAACAGTGGTAGGCCTGATGACCGACAACGATGAGACAGCCTATAGGGAGGTGGTCAGAGACCTGGCAGTGTGGTGCCAGGACAACAACCTCTCCCTCAATGTGAGCAAGACAAAGGAGCTGATCGTGGACTACAGGAAAAGGAGGACCGAACACGTCCCCATTCACATCGACAGGGCTGTTATGGAGCGGGTCGAGAGTTTCAAGTTCCTTGGTGTCCACATCACCAACAAACTATCATGGTCCAAACACACCAAGCTAGTCGTGAAGAGGGCACAACAACGCATTTTCTCCCTCAGGAGAATAAAAAGATTTGGCATGGGTCCCCATATCCTCAAAACGTTTTACAGCTGCACCATCGAGAGCATCCTGGCCGGTTGCATCACCGCCTGGTATGGCAACTGCTCGGCATCCGACCGTAAGGCGCTAGAGAGGGTAGTGCGTACAGCCCAGTACATCACTGGGGTCAAGCTTCCTGCTATCCAGGACCTACAGTTGAAGTCGGAAGTTTACATACACCTTAGCCAAATTCATTTAAACTCAGTTTTTCACAATTCCTGACATTTAATCCAAGTAAAATTTCCCTGTTTTAGGTCAGTTAGGATCACCACTTTATTTTAAGAATGTGAAATGTCAGAATAATAGTAGAGAGAATGAGGACAACCTTGACCTTGTTGTCCTTAAGCCATTTTGCCACAACTTTGGAAGTATGCTT
This sequence comes from Salvelinus alpinus, assembly GCF_045679555.1. Lineage (NCBI taxonomy): Eukaryota > Metazoa > Chordata > Actinopteri > Salmoniformes > Salmonidae > Salvelinus > Salvelinus alpinus. The sequence continues at coordinate 50,433,150 of NC_092091.1, forward strand.
GGGGTCATTCTCCATTTGGAAGAGTCATTTGCGACCAAGCTTTAACTTCCTGACTGTTGTCTCGAGATGTAAAAAAAAACAGGTTTTTAGATACTTTTCAAATTCTTTATAAATAAAAAACTGAAATATCACATTTACTTAAGTATTCAGACCGTTTACTCAGCACTTTGTTGAAACACTTTTGACAGCGATTACAGCCTCGAGTCTTATTGGGTATAACGCTACAAGCTTGGCACATTTGTATTTGGGGAGTTTCTCCCATTCTTCTCTGCAGATCCTCTCAAGTTCTGTCAGGTTGGATGGGGAGCGTTGCTGCGCAGCTATTTCCAGGTCTCTCCAGAGATGCTCGATCGTGTTCAAGTCCGGGCTCTGGCTGGCCCACTCCAGGACATTCAGAGACTTGTCCTGAAGCCACTCCTGCATTGTCTTGGCTGTATGCTCAAATCAAATATCAAATAATATCATTCGTCACATACACATAGCAGATGTTATTGCGAGTGTAGCGAAATGCTTATGCTTCTAGATCCGACAGTGGAGCAGCATCTAACAAGTAATATCTAACAATTCCACAACAAAACCTAATACACACAATTTAGTAAAGGAATGTGATAAGAATGTATAAAGTATAAAATATATGGATGAGCAGTGACAGAGTGGCTAAAATGCAATATAAAGAATAGATAGTGAAGGATACAGTATACATTATATACATATGAGATGAGTAATGCGAGATATGTAAACATTCTTAAAGTGGCATTATTAAAGTGACTAGTGTTCCATTTATTAAAGTGACCAATGATATCAAGTCTGTAGGTAGGCAGACGCCTCTCTGTGCTATTGGTAGCCGTTTAACAATATGACGGCCTTAAGATTGAAAACAGCTTCTATCTCTCTCTGTCCCAGCTTTGATGCACCTGTACTCACCTTCTGGATGGAAGCGGGGTGAACAGCCAGTGGCTCGGGTGGTTATTGTCCTTGATGATATTTTTTGCCTTCCTGTGACATCGGGTGTTGTTGGTGTCCGGGAGGGCAGGTAGTTTGCCCCCTGTGATGCGTTGTGCAGACCGCACCACCCTCTGGAGAGCCTTGTGGTTGTGGGTGGTGCAGTTACCGTACCAGGCGGTGATACAGCCCGACAGGATGCTCTCAATTGTGCACCTGTAAAAGTTAGTGAGGGTTTTCGGTGACAAGCCAAATTTCTTTCAGCCTCCTGAGGTTAAAGAGGCGTTGTTGTGCCTTCTTCACCACACTGTCTGTGTGCGTGGACCATTTCAGTTTGTCAGTGATATGTACACCGAGGAACTTAAAACGTTCCAACTTTCTCTCTGCTGTCCTGTCGATATGGATAGGGGGGTGCTCCCTTTGCTGTTTCCTGAAGTCCACGATAGTTTCTTTTGTTTTGCTGATACCACACGCCAAGGGCCCTCACCTCATGTTGGTAATCAAGCCTACCACTTGTGTCGTCTGCAAATTGATGATTGAGTTGGAAGCGTGCATGTCCACGCAGTTGTGGGTGAACAAGGAGTACAGGAGGGGGCTTGAGTACATACCCAGTGTTGAGGATCAGCAGAGTGGAGATGTTGTTTCCTACATTCACCACCTGGGTGCGGCCCATCAGGAAGTCCAGGACCCAGTTGCACAGGGCGGGGTCGAGACACGGGATCTCAAGCTTAATGATGAGTTTGGAGGGTACTATGGTGTTAAATGTTGAGCTGTAGTCAATGAACAGCATTCTTACATAGGTATTAGAGGTCGACCGATTAATCGGAATGGCCGATTTAATTTGGGCCGATTTCAAATTGTCATAACAATCGGTAATCGGCATTTTTGGACACCGATCATGGCCGATTACATTGCACTTCACGAGGAGACTGCGTGGCAGGCTGACTACCTGTTATGCGAGTGCAGCAAGGAGCCAAGGTAAGGTGCTAGCTAGCATTAAACATATCTTATAAAATACAATCAATCTTAACATAATCACTAGTTAACTACACTCCGTTGTTGATATTACTAGTTTATCTAGCTTGTCCTGCGTTGCATATAATCGATGCGGTGCCTGTTAATTTATCATTGAATCATAGCCTACTTTGCCAAACGGGTGATTTAACAAGCGCATTCGCGAAAAAAGCACTGTCGTTGCACCAATGTGTACCTAACCATAAACATCAACGCCTTTCTTAAAATCAATACACAAGTGTATATTTTTAAAGCTGCATATTTATTTAATATTGGTTGCTAACGTGAATTTCTTTTAACTAGGGAAATTGTGTCACTTCTTTGCATTCTCTGCAACAGAGTTAGGGGATATGCAGCAGTTTGGGCTGCCTGGCTCGTTGCGAACTGTGAAGACTATTTCTTCCTAACAAATACAGCCAACTTCGCCAAACGGGGGATGATTTAATAAAAGCGCATTTGTGAAAAAAACATAATCGTTGCACAAATGTACCTAACCATAAACATCAAGGCCTTTCTTAAAATCAATACACAGAAGTACATATTTTTAAACCTGCATATTTAGTTAAAAGAAATTCATGTTAGCAGGCAATATTAAACTAGGGAAATTGTGTCACTTCTCGTGCGTTCATTGCACGCAGAGTCAGGGTATATGCAACAGTTTGGGCCTCCTGGCTCATTGCGAACTAATTTGCCCAAATTTTACGTAATTATGACATAATATTGAAGGTTGTGCAATGTAACAGGAATATTTAGACTTATGGATGCCACCCGTTAGATAAAATACGGAACGGATCCGTATTTCACTGAAAGAATAAACGTTTTATTTTCGAAATGATAGTTTCCGGATTGACCATATTAATGACCAAAGGCTCGTATTTCTGTGTGTTATGTTATAATTAAGTCTATGATTTGATATTTGATAGAGCAGTCTGACTGAGCAGTGGTAGGCAGCAGCAGGCTCGTAAGCTTTCATTCAAACAGCACTTTTGTGCGTTTGCCAGCAGCTCTTCGCAATGCTTCAAGCATTGCGCTGTTTATGACTTCAAGCCTATCAACTCCCGAGATTAGGCTGGTGTAACCGATGTGAAATGGCTAGCCAGTTAGCGGGGTGCGCGCTAATAGCGTTTCAAACGTCACTCGCTCTGAGACTTGGAGTAGTTGTTCCCCTTGCTCTGCAAGGGCTGCGGCTTTTGTGGAGCGATGGGTAACGATGCTTCGAGGGTGGCTGTTGTCGATGTGTTCCTGGTTCGAGCCCAGGTAGGGGCGAGGAGAGGGACGGAAGCTATACTGTTACACTGGCAATACTAAAGTGCCTATAAGAACATCCAATAGTCAAAGGTATATGACATACAAATGGTATAGAGAGAAATAGTCCTATAATTCCTATAATAACCTCAACCTAAAACTTCTTACCTGGGAATATTGAAGACTCATGTCAAAAGGAACCACCAGCTTTCATGTGTTCTCATGTTCTGATTTAAGGAACTTAAACGTTAGCTTTTTTACATGGCACATATTGCACTTTTACTTTCTTCTCCAACACTTTGTTTTTGCATTATTTAAACCAAATTGAACATGTTTCATTATTTATTTGAGGCTAAATTGATTTCATTGATGTATTATATTAAGTTAAAATAAGTGTTCATCCAGTATTGTTGTAATTGTCATTATTATAAATAAATAACAAATTTGGTTGATTAATCGGTATCGGCTTTTTTGGTCCTCCAATAATCGGTATCCGCTTTGAAAAATCATAATCGGTCGACCTCTAATAGGTATTCCTCTTGTCCAGTTGGGATAGGGCAGTGTGATGGCGATTGCATCGTCTGCGGACCTATTGGTGCGGTAAGCAAATTGAAGTGGGACTAGGGTGACAGGTAAGGTAGAGGTGATATGATCCTTGACTAGTCTCTCAAAGCACTTCATGATGAATGAAGTGAGTGTTACTTCGTTTAGTCGTTAGTCGTTCAATAGTCGTTTAGTTCCGTTACCGTAGCTTTCTTGGGAACCGGAACAATGGTGGCCATCTTGAAGCATGTGGGGACAGCAGACTGGGACAGGGATTGATTGAATATGTCCGTAAACAAACCAGCCAGCTGGCCTGCGCATGCTCTGAGGATGCGGCTAGGGATGCCGTCTGGGCCGGCAGCCTTGCGAGGGTTAACACGTTTAAATGTTTTACTCACGTCGGCCACGAAGAAGGAGAGCCCACTGTCTTTGGTAGCCCAAAGAAGTTGTTTAATTTGTCTGGAAGCAAGACATCGATGTCCACGACGGGGCTGGTTTTCTTTTTGTAATCTGTGATTGTCTGTAGACCCTGCCACATACGTCTCATGTTTGAGCCGTTGAATTGCGACTCCACTTTGTCTCTATACTGACACTTTGCTTGTTTGATTGCCTTACGGAGGGAATAACTACACTGTTTGTATTCAGACATATTTCCAGTCGCCTTGCCATGATTAAATGCGTTGGTACGTGCTTTCAGTTTTGCGCGAATGCTGCCATCAATCCACGTTTTCTTGTTAGGGAAGGTTTTAAGTCACAGCGGGTACAACATTTCCTATACACTTCCTTATAAACTCGCTCACTGAGTCAGCGTATTTGTCAATGTTATTATCTGAGGCTACCCAGAACATATCCCAGTCCACGTGATCGAAACAATCTTGAAGCGTGGAATCAGATTGGTCAGACCAGCATTGGATAGACCTAAGCACGGGCGCTTCCTGTTTTGGTTTCTCCCTATAGGAGACCAGCAACAAGATGGAGTCATGGTCAGATTTGCCAAAAGGAGGGCGGGGGATGGCCTTGTATGCATCGCGGAAGTTGGAGTAGCAATGATCGAGCGTGTTACTCGCTCGTGTACAGCAATTGATATGCTGATAGAATTTAGGTAGCCTTGTTCTCAAATTAGCTTTGTTAAAATCCCCAGCTACAATAAATGCAGCCTCAGGATATATGGTTTACAGTTTGCATAAAGTCCAGTGAAGTTCCTTGATGGCCGTCTTGGTATCCGCTTGCGGGGGGATATACACGGCTGTGACGATAACCGAGGGGAGTTCTCTTGGGAGATAATCCGGTTGGCATTTGATTGTGAGGTATTCTAGGTCAGGTGAACAAAAGGACTTGAGTTCCTGAATGTTGTTAAAATTACACTATGAGTTGTTAATCATGAAACATACCACACCGCGCTTCTTCTTACCGGAGAGAGGTTTATTCCTGTCGGCGCGATGCAATGAAAATCTCGTTGGCTTTATGGACTCCGACAGCATATCCCCAGCTAGCCATGTTTCCGTGAAACAGAGAACGTTACAATCCCGGATATCTCTTTGGAAAGCAACTCTTGCCCTGATTTTGTCAACTTTGTTAACTAGGGACTGAACATTAGCGAGTAATATACTCGGAAGCGGTGGGTGGTGTGCGCACATCCGAAGCCTCACTTGAAGACCGCTCTGGCACCCTCTCCTCTGGCGGCATCGTTTTGGGTCAGCCTTTGGAATCAATTCAAACACCCTGGGAGGTGCAGACAAAGGATCCGCTTTGGGAAAGTCGTATTCCTGGCCGTAGTGCTGGTAAGTTGACGTCTCTCTGATATCCAATAGTTCTTCCCGGTTGTATGTAATAACGCATAAGGTTTTCTGGCTAACAATGAAAGAAATAATACATAAAAAAACAAAATACTGCACAGTTTCCTAAGGACTAGAATCGATGCTGCCATCTCTATCAGTGTCATCTTGCTTAATGTCGTTGTCCTGTTGGAAGGTGAACCTTCGCCCCCAGTCTGAGGTCCTGAGCACTCTGGAGCAGGTTTTTATCAAGGATCTCTCTGTACTTTTCTCCATTCATCTTTGCCTCGATCCTGACGAGTCTCCCAGTCCCTGAAAACCTCCCCACAGCATGATGCTGACATCACCATGCTTCACCGTAGGTATGGTATTGGCCAGGTGATGAGCGGTGCCTGGTTTCCTCCAGATGTGACGCTTGGCATTCAGGCCAAAGAGTTCAATTTTGGCTTCATCAGACCAGAGAATCTTGTTTCTCGTGGTCTGAGAGTCTTTGGGTGCCTTTTGGCAAACTCCAAACGGGCTGTCATGTGCCTTTTTACTGACGAGTGGCTTACATCTGGTCATTCTACCATAAAGGCCTGATTGGTGGAGTGCTGCAGAGATGGTTGTCCTTCTGGAAGGTTCTCCCATCTCCACAGAGGAACTCTGGAGCTCTGTCAGAGTGACCGTCGGGTTCTCCAATCAAGTTGTAGAAACATCTCAAGGATTATCAATGGAAACAGGATGCACATGAGCTCAATTTCGAGTCTCATAGCAAAAGGTCTGAATACTTATGTAAATCAGGTATTTCTGTTTTTTATATTTAATACATTTGCAAACATTTATAAAAACCTGTTTACGATTTGTCATTATGGAGTATTGGGTGTAGATTGCTGAGGATTTTGTTTTACAGTTTAGAATAAGGCTGTAACGTAACAAAATGTGGAAAAAGTCAAGCGGTCTGAATACTTTCCAAAGGCACTGTATGGAAATTTATGGAAATGATGCACATCATTTTCTTTATTTTAACACAAAATAAAATAAATACCTGATACCATTAGAACATTTATATATAAGTGGATTCTAAGAAACAAAGTGACATTTGACAATAAATGGAATATCTCAATTCCCACCAAAATCCCTGAACTCCATTATGTTTCCATTCCAGTAAAATGTTTTATGTGCTATAAATTCAAAACGTTTGGGGTATCTTCATCCATTGTCCAACTGTTTGAATTTATTAGAATTGTTTTTAAAACATTTTAACAATTTGAATGACCGTTGCTAATGTTATCCTAGACACATTCTAGTATAGTATAAGCAGACAGCTGTGCAGGGTTTTACCCAAAATAAAGGTCCAATGCCACATGATGCTTAGTCACGTGTGTGTACAGTTATATACCATGTCACATTGTCTGCGTCCCAAATAGTACCCTATTCCTGGCCTAGTGCACTGCTTTTTATTAGGGCCCGTGGGGCTATATAGGGAATATGGTGCCATTTGGGACACAATGGTTTTCTCTGTCTCATTGTTTGCTAAATTTGAGGGAAGAGAACATGATTAAATGCATACATTTGAAATAGATTATCATGAAAGTGTAAAAAGGATATGTTTATATGCTTTTTGAAGCAAGTGACAAAAAAATTGCATGTGCAAGAATTAGTTGTAATGTCTGCTTCCAACTCACTCTCTCAAGCACGAAGCTCCCCTGAACGCAGAACACTTTCCAGCACACTTTCTAGCTCACACTCTCAAACACAGATCCCCTGAACACAGCTCACTCTCCAGATCCCAATAAACTGAATTCTGATCACCTGTTCACACACCTGTATGTCATTTACACACACTATTTAGTTCAGTTCTTGGCACACAATCATTGTGAGGTATTGTTTGTTTTGGTACACTTCTATTTGGAACTCTGTTTTTCCCCGTATTAGTCCTCCTATGCACCGTAGTTTTGGCCATCCTCACTAACGATGCCTTTTTGCCTATTCCTTGCCTGTACTTTTGCCTATCGAATTTCCTGTTATCAACCTCTTGCCTGATCTCCCGGACTATGTCATTAGCCTTCTCCCTGCCTGTACTGTTGCCTTTCTGGACCCCTGTGTATGACCTTCTGCCTGCCCCTGGACCCAGCTATGTGCCTCCTCCTGTGGTCCTTTACAAATAAACACCTGCTGCGCCCTGCGCTTGAAACAAGCTCTCTGTCTCCCATCGTATTCATTACATTAGTAAGTGTGCTGGTCAGAAAATGTGATAAGTATTTGGATGAAATAGTGCTTACTCCAACAAACATCAATAATGATAATGACAACCTGTAAAGATATAGTGAAAGTTCTTTGGAGTAACTCAGGTAGTACTGTTTATATGAATTAGATACTTCATGATGAACTGCAGAATAGTGTACTATACATTAAAGTAACAGTAAAGTAACAGTAATTATCACATTACATTACCTGCACAATGTTATAAAGGTAAGAGTTGGGTTCACAGTTATAACCTTTACAACAGAGCTCAATTTTCAATGAAACCATAATGCACTATATTTGCTGTGGTAGTTTCGAACTTTGAATGCAGCAGCGAACATACGAGTGCACAGATGCTATTTCAAACATAAATGTTTTAGATGCGACCCAGGGATTGGTTTAAGGCACTGCCTGAGACAGTGACATGGTGAGTTGTGGGGGGATGGGGCAGGGTGCATTATGGGAAATCAATTGTACACCGAGGGAGGCTGGCGCTGTAACCTGATTTTGTGCTTATGACAGAAAGAGAGATGGAGAGGGAGTGGGCAATACAGAGGAGGGGGGAGAGCGGATGAGCGAGAGGGAATGAGAGAGAGTTTAGAAAGGAGAGAGCGAGAGGGAATGGAAAGAGAGCGATACAGAGGAAAAGAGAGACAGATGGAATATGAGCAGGAATACACGCCATAAAACGGGGATATAGAGGAGAATTTATTTATTTAACTAGACAAGTCAGTTAACAACAAATTCTTATTTACAATGACGGCCTACCAAAAGACCTCCTGCGGGGACGGTGGCTGGGATTAAAAATACAAATAAATTAAATACAAATATAGGACAAAACACACATCACGACAAGAGAGACAACACTACATAAAGAGAGACCTAAGACGACAACATGTCGTGTTGCTGCCATGCTAACACAGCATGGTAGCAACACAACATGACAACATGGTAGCAATAACACGGCAGCAGCACAAAATGGTAGTAGCACAAAACAGGGTACGAACATTATTGGGCACAGACAACAGCACAAAGGGCAAGAAGGTAGAGACAACAATACATCACACAAAGCAGCCACAACTGTCAGTAAGTGTGTCCATGATTGAGTCTTTGAATGAAGAGATTGAGATAAAACTGTCCAGTTTGAGTGTTTGTTGCAGCTCGTTCCAGTTGTTAGCTGCAGTGAACTGAAAAGGTGAGCGACCCAGGGATGTGTGTGCTTTGGGGACCTTTAACAGAATGTGACTGGCAGAACGGGTGATGTATGTGGAGGATGAGGGCTGCAGTAGATATCTCAGATAGGGGGGAGTGAGGGTTAGTTAATCAGGGTTAGTTTGGCAGCTGGGATGAAAGAGGAGCGATTGCGATAGAGTAAACCAAGTCTAGATGTAACTTTAGCCTGCAGCTTTGATATGTGCTGAGAGAATGACAGTGTACCATCTAGCTAAACTCCCAAGTACTTGCATGTGGTTAAATACCTCAAGCTCTAAACCCTCAGAGGTAGTAATCACACCTGTGGGGAGTGGGGCATTCTTCTTACCAAACCACATGACCTTTGTTTTTGGAGGTGTTCAGAACAAGGTTAAGGGCAGAGAAAGCTTGTTGGACACTAAGACAGCTTTGTTGTAGAGCGTAACATTGCTTAGATAGCAGCACAACATTGCTTAGAATCAAGGGCAATGGTGACATCATTGAGGACCTTTAAGGTTGCAGTGACACATCCATAACCTGAGTGGAAACCAGATTGTATACCTGAGAGAATACTATAGACATCAAGAAAGCCAGTCAGTTGATTGTTGACAAGCTTTTCCAACACTTTTGATAAACAGGGCAAATAGAAATAGGCCTATCACAGTTAGGATCAGCTTGATCTCCCCCTTTAAATAAAGGACGAACCGTGGCTGCCTTTCAAGCAATGGGAACCTCCCCAGAGAGGAGAGACAGGTTAAAAAGGTCAGAGATAGGCTTGGCGATTATAGGGGCAGCAACCTTAATAGAAGAAAGGGTCTAAACCATCTGACCCAGATGGTTTTTGGGGGTCAAGTTTAAGGAGCTCCTTTAGTACCTCGGACTCAGTGACCGCCTGCAGGGAGAAACTTTGTAGCGGGGCAGGGGAACAAAGAGGGAGGAGCATTCTGGCTAATCGCATTAGAAGCGGTGGGAGATGAGGAAATGTTGGACGGGCAAGGAGGCATGGCTGAGTCAAATAGGAATCCTGACTTAATGAAGTGGTGATTAAAAAGCTCAGCCATGTGCTTCTTGTCAGTAACAACCACATCATCATCTTTAAGGGACATGGGCAGCTGTGAGGAGGAGGGTTTATTCTCCAGGTCTTTAACTGTTTTCCAGAACTTCTTGGGGTTCGACCCACAGAGAGAGAGCTGCTCCTTAAAGTAACTAACTTTGGTCTCCCAGATATTCTGAGTGCACTTTTTTCTCATTTGCCTGAGTGAGAGCCAGTCAGCCTAAGTATGAAACACAGAGGGAGTTAGAGAAAGGTAGACAAAGAACAAAAGAACAAGACCGAGATGGAGAGAGATACAGAGGGAACATCTTCCCAAGTCCAGAGAGAAGACCTCCCACACCCTGGCTGGAATCTCCTCCCTGTGCCATGTGCTTCCTTTGGGAGTAATTGTCAAGGCTCAGATTACAAGGCTTTTAGACAGACCCAATTGCGCCCTATTCCTTTTATAGTGCACTAGTTTTGACCAGGGCCCATAGGTAGTCAAAGGTAGTGCACTATATAGAGGATAGGGTACCATTTTGGACTCAGATTTAGATAGACCCACTGGTAAATAAATGCAACAACATGTTCTATGATTCCTCCCTGAGTCTCTATTGTATCCACAAAAGAGTGTAATTGACAACCACAGTCACGCTAAGGCTGAAATGTAGATACATTTGTTCAAAGGACCATTAATGATTATTGTTTGATTTCTGAAGGTTTGAGACATCAACATGTTGATCCCTACATGCTGTAAAGCACTTTGTGACAAATTATGTTTTGAAATAGCAATATGCAATCTGATTTATTGATTGAAATACAGTATGTACTATCAGAATAGAAATGCAACATCCCACTGTGTGGTGCTTCAATTCATTTCCTTTGATTAAAAAGAGGGCCTGTTATTGTTTTGGCTGCATCCAGCGCTAGGCTATCTGCTCACCAGACCACCCCCGACTGTGGATGCTTCTGGGAGCTGGCTGGGTTCCTGGGTCTGGCTGGGGAGGAGGGGGGCACAGGGGCATGCAGTGTCCTGGGGAGGGGATTTGAAGGGCAGGGGGGTCAGAAGGACAGTTGCCCGGGGTGTAATAGTATATTGTGGCAGACAGAGGGGGGTTCCCTATGGTTCCCTATAGTGCACCATGGGCCCCGGTCAAAAGTAGCGCAATGTGTAGGGAATAGGGAGATGGGGTGGGGTTGTCTATTCGTTGAGGTCAGGGTGCAACACCGGGCATTTGTAGGAAAATGGCAATTCACAGGCTCCATTAATAGGGGTGCCATAGACTTTTAACAGGAGCATTTTTAGGGGCGTACTGGGTGAGAAAATGGACATATGTCCCTGTCCCTAACTTTGGCAGGTTTGCCTCCCTATGTTCCCGGTTCCTGTTATTTGAGGTCAGCCAAGCGATGGTAGAGCATATCTCTAGCAGCAAGCAGGGCCTCGCTGCAGTCGGGGGATTACAGTCGTAAGACTGCAGCCCGGCCGGCCCATTGTGCAAGGCTTTATAAAACTCTGCAGACTGCAGAGAGAGCCCTTGAAAGGAAGGCAGGCAGGCCAGACAGCTGTGTTCGTTTCTGTTCGTTTTCTGCTTCCTGTACAGAGAGAGAGGAGAGCAGGGTCTGGTTCAGTTAGCACGACATGGGACAAAACACTTTGAAATGGAGGAGATGTGCTGATACATGAACGTGTAACAAAAAGAATGCTCATTTTCATTTTCAGGTTTCTAAATCACATTTATTCACATTTAATTATCAAGCCCTTTTTACATCAGCAGATGTCACAAAGTGCTTATACAGAAACCCAGCCTAAAACCCCAAAGAGCAAGCAATGCGGATGTAGAAGCACAGTGGCTAGGAAAACTCTATAGAAAGGCAGGAACCTAGGAAGAAACCTAGAGAGGAACTAGGGTCTGAGGGGTGACCAGTCCTCTTCTGGCTGTGCCGGGTGGAGATTATAAGAGTGATGGCCATTAAGGCCAGATCGTTCTTCAAGATGTTCAAACGTTCATAGATGACCAGCAGGGTCAAATAATAATCACAGTGGGTGAAACAGGTCAGCACCTCAGGAGTAAATGTCAGTTGTCTTTGAGAGAGAGCGAGAGAGAGGCACATCCGGTGTACAGGTCAGGGTTCCATAGCCACAGGCAAAACAGCAGCACAAATGTTTTTATGTTTTGCGCCCTACTGAACATGACCCTGGTTTTTGTGATTGGAGATGACAGGGTAGATGTTCTTGACGCATCTTTCTCTGTGACTCACTCCGTCCCAAACAATACTGGCAGTTAATTTTACCTATTATCCTCTAGCTGTCCATGAAAGAAGCAGAAAGCATCATTGAAAATGAATATCTCTGAGTCCTTGTTGCTGGCATTGTTATTTTATGAGAGACATTTCATACTGTGCAATATGCTATATTATACACTCTTAAAAAGAAAGTTTTTTATCGAGATTATAATCTAAAAGGGTTATTCTACTGCTGTCCCCATGGGAGAACCCTTTTGGGTTCCATGTAGAACACTTTTCATACAGGGTTCTATCTGGAACCCAAAACAGTTTTTCAAATGGTTCTCACATGGGGACAGCAGTAGAATAACCTTTTTAGATTCTAATCTAGATTTAAAAAAACTTTTGGAACCCCTTTTTCTTAGAGTGTATCAATATAATATATTTTACAATGTGAGCCGTTTACCACACACCATGCATTCATGTAATTGATAAATTGTTATGCTGCATACAATAGGGTTGAAAATAATTTACTTTTTCCTATGTACAGTGCATTCAGAAAGTATTCAGACCCCTTGACTTTTTCCACATTTTGTTACGTTACAGCCTTATTCTAAAATTGATTAAAAATAAATAAATAAGTCATCAATATACACATAATACCCCATAATGACAAAGCAAAAACAGGTTTTGGGATATTTTTGCAAATTTATTGCAAATTAAAAACTGATATTCCATTTACATACAGTGGCAAGAAAAAGTATGTGAACCTTTTGGAATTACCTGGATTTCTGCATGTATTGGTCATACAATTTGATCTAATCTTCATCTAAGTAAAAACAATAGACAAACACAGTCTGCTTAAACTAATAACACACAAACAATTAGACTTTTCATGTCTTTATTGAACACACCGTGTAAACATTCACAGTGCAGGGTGGGAAAAGTATGTAAACCCTTGGATTTATAACTGGTTGACCCTCCTTTGGCAGCAATAACCTCAACCAAATGTTTTGTGTAGTTGCGGATCAGAGCTGCACAACAGCCAGAAGGAATTTGGGACAATTCCTCTTTATAAAACGGTTTCTGTTCATCAATATTCTAGGGATGTCTGGTGTGAACCTCTCTCAAGGTCATGCCACAGCATCTCATATCGGGTTTAGGTCAGGACTCTGACTGGGCCACTCCAGAAGACGTATTTTCTTCTGTTGAAGCCATTCTTTGGTTGATTTGCTTCTGTGTTTTGGGTCATTGTCCTGTTGCATCACCTTCTGTTGAGCTTCAATTGGCGGACAGAGAGCCTTACTGTCACGTCCTGACCATAGTGCTTATGTGTTTTGCTTGTTTTAGTGTTGGTCAGGACGTGAGCTGGGTGGGCATTCTATGTTGTGTGTCTAGTTTGTCTGATTCTGTGTTCAGCCTAATATGGTTCTCAATCAGAGGCAGCTGTCAATCGTTGTCCCTGATTGAGAATCATATATAGGTGGCTTTTTTTGTGTTGGGATTTTGTGGGTGGTTGTTTTCTGTGTCAGTGTTTGTACCACACGAGACTGTGACGGTTAGTTTGTTTTGTTATTTTGTAATTGTATATTGTTTTCATGTTATTAAATCATGGAAACTTACCACGCTGTACATTGGTCCTCCGATCCTTCTCGCCTCTCCTCGTCCGATGAGGAGGACGAAATAGACTGCCGTTACACTTACATTCTCCTGCAAAATGTCTTGATGAACTTGGGAATTCATTTTTCCGTCGATGATAGCAAGCTGTCCAGGCCCTGAGGCAGCAAAGCAGCCCCAAACCATGATGCTCCCTCCACCATACTTTACAGTTAGGATGAGGTTTTGATGTTGGTGTTCTGTGCCATTTTTTCTCCACACATAGTGTTGTGTGTTCTTTCCAAACAACTCAGAATATTTTGCCAGTACCGCTGTGTTAACATCCAGGTGCTCTTTCGCGAACTTCAGACGTGCAGCAATGTTATTTTTGGACAGCACTGGCTTCTTCCGTGGTGTCCTCCCATGAACACCATTCTTGTTTAGTGTTTTATGTATCGTAGACTCGTCAACAGAGATGTTAGCGTGTTCCAGAGATTTCTGTAAGTCTTTAGCTGACACACTAGGATTCTTCGTAACCTCATTGAGCATTTTGCGCTGTGCTCTTGCAGTCATCTTTGCAGGACAGCCACTCATAGGGAGAGTAGGAACAGTGCTGAACTCCATTTATATGCAATTTGTCTTACCGTGGACTGATGAACATCAAGGCTTTTAGAAATACTTTTGTAACCTCTTCCAGCTTTATGCAAGTCAACAGTTCTTCTGAGATCTCTTTTGTTCGAGGCATGGTTCACATCAGGCAATGCTTCTTGTGAATAGCAAACTCTTTGTGAGTGTTTTTTATGGGGCAGGGCAGCTCTAACCAACATCTCAGATCTCGTCTCATTGATTGGACTCCATAACTCCTGACCCCAATTAGCTTTTGGAGAAGTCATTAGCCTAGGGGTTCATGTACTTTTTCCAACCTACACTGTGAATGTTTAAATGATCTATTCAATATAGATAAGAAAAATACAATAATTTGTGTGTTATTAGTTTAAGCACACTATGTTTGTCTATTGTTGTGATTTAGATGAAGATCAGATCAAATTTGATGACCCAATTTTATGCAGAAGTCCAGGTAATTCCAAAAGGTTCACATACTTTTTCTTGCCACTGTAGGTATTCAGACCCTTTACTCAGTACTTTGTTGAAGCACCTTTGACAGCGATTACAGCCTCGAGTCTTCTTGGGTATGACGCTACAAGCTTGGCACACCTGTATTTGAAGAGTTTCTCCCATTCTTCTCTGCAGATCCTCTCAAGTTCTGTCAAGTTGGATCGGGAGCTTCGCTGCACAGCTATTTTCAGGTCTCTCCAGAGATGTTCGATCGGGTCCAAGTGCGGGCTCTGGCTGGGCCATTCAATGACATTCAGAGACTTGTCTTGAAGTTGTCTTGACTGTGTGTTTTGACTGTTGGAAGGTGAACCTTTGCCCCAGTCTAAGGTCCTGAGTGCTCTGGAGCAGGTTTTCATCAAGGATATCTCTGTACTTTGCTCCGTTCATCTTTCCCTCGATCCTGACTAGTCTCCCAGTCCCTGGCACTGAAAAACATCTCCACAGCATGATGCTGCCACCACCATGCTTCACCGTAGGGATGATGCTAGGTTTCCTCCAGATGTGACGCTTGGCATTCAGGCCAAAGAGTTCAATCTTGGTTCCATCAAACCAGAGAATCTGGTTTCTCATGGTCTGAGGGTCCTTTAGGTGCCTTTTGGCAAAGTCCAAGCGGGCTGTCATATGCCTTTTACTGAGGAGTGGCTTCCGTCTGACCACTTTACCATTAAGGCCTGATTGGTGGAGTGCTGCAGAGATGGTTGTCCTTCTGAAAGGTTCTCCCATCTCCACAGAGGAACTCTGGAGCTCTGTCAGAGTGACCATCGGGTTCTTGGTCACCTCCCTGACCAAGGCCCTTTTCCCCCGATTACTCAGTTTGGCCGGGCGGCCAGCTCTAGGAAGAGTCTTGGTGGTTCCAAACTTCTTCCATTTAAGAATGATGGAGGCCACTGTGTTCTTGGGGACCTTCAATGCTGCAGAGATGTTTTGGTACCCTTCCCCAGATCTGTGCCGCGACACAATCCTGTCTCGGAGCTTTAAGAACAATTCCTTCGACCTCATGGCTTGGTTTTTGCTCTGACATGCACTGTCAACTGTGGGACCTTATATAGACAGGTGTGTGCCTTTCCAAATCATGTCTAATCAATTGAATTTATCACAGGTGGACTCCAATCAAGTTGTAGAAACATCTGAAGGATTATCATTGGAAACAGGATGCACTTGAGCTCAATTTCGAGTCTCATAGCAAAGGGTCTGAATACTTATGTAAATAAGATATTTCTGTTTTTATTTTTAATACATTTGCTAACATTTCTAAAAACCTGTTTTCGCTTTGTCATTATTATGTGTACATTGATGATGATTTTTTTTTAAATGTAATCCATTTTTAGAATAATGCTGTAGTGTAACAAATTGTGGAAAAAGTCAAGGGGTCTGAATACTTTCCGAGTGCGCTGGATTTCCTATCTATTTTATTTTTGATTAAGATTTTTCCATTCTTGATTTGCAATTTCAATTAACTTCCTGAATTAATTATTGGTTGTTTTATCCCACAGAAATCCCTAGAGTTTGAGGAGACATTAAACTGTGTGGATGTTCTCTCCCATAAAAATGTTTAGGGCCGGTTTCCCGGACATAGAGTAAATCTAGTCTTGGGCTAAAAAAACACTTTCAATGGAGATTCTCCCTTGAGTCCGCGTTTTAGTCCAGGACTAGGCTTAATCTGTTTCCGGGAAACCAGCCCATAGCGTTTTGACTGACTGTGTATGGTTGTTCTCTCCCACAGAAATTCATAGAGTTTGAGGATGCATTGGAGGGGGAGAAGAAGGACTTGCAGACTCATGTGGAGAGCTTGGAACTGCAGGGGAAACAGCTGGAGCTCAAGACCAAGAACTACTCTGACCAGAGTGAGTATATATTACTGTTACTGCTCAGAACTAGAACTACTCTGACCAGAGTGAGTATTAGTTTGTTTTCACACTTGGTTCCTTTCTGACAATTTTTGTGAACTCAGTGTGGTTTGCTTAATTTTTTGTTCAGTGTGAACACTCCAAAGGAACTCAGACCCCTCAAAAGGGACCCCGAAGCGAACCGAACTCGAGAGGTGGTCAGTTCGGTTCGCTTGAATTCCTCGGTCCGGTTCACTTTTTTAGGGCAATGTGAACACAAAGCTACCCAGGCCCGCTTGTTATTATTCCCGCACCACATAACATACTAGAATACTGCAACACCGTTTCCCCTGCCATAATCCCTCACATTGGTGCCACAAAAGAGAGAAGATGATTATCTGCCGGTTCGCAGAAAAATATTATTTGTTTTCAATATGTGATCTATAAAGAGATATTTTAACCTGTTTATTTGCATGTGGGGTTTGAATAGTGTGTGATGACAACAATATCCTTGGTGAGAATCACGACATAGGGTACAAAATCAATTTTAGCTCTTAAAGGGGCAATAGACTACATTGGGTGTAGACTTTTCAATTATAGCATTATTTATCTGCAGTTATTCTTCTGCTATTTATTCTGTTACCAACAATATTTACATGTTCATAGAAATTATAATTATTATGTCTCATCTTTTAACTAAATGCAATATATTATCTTCCAAAATATAAGTATAAGTATCTGTATGATAACAAGTTCTGATGGAATGGCTTGTCCTGCACTTTGTAAAAACCCAGAGTGCATTGAGTAAATGTTGTAAAAAGACCTTGGTTCCTTTTAAAACATAGCAATGTGAAACCAAAGAAGACTCGGACCACAAAATAGGTGAAGTGAACTGGCAAAAGAGTTGAGTCCTCATTCGAAGTCAAGGGCAGTGTAAGGACCGACGCTGGGAGACGAGAAGCAAGTACAGGGAGTGTACATTTAATGGATAATATACAAGAAACAAACAAGGACAGCGTCTGGACAGGGGAAAACGTAACGACATCAATGATGACACAGGGAATCAACAAAGTAGCAGACAGATATAGAGGGGCAATCAACAAAGTAAAGGAGACCAGGTGAATCCAATGAGCGCTGATGCGTGTAATGATGGTGACAGGTGTGGGGTAATGAAGGACAGCCTAGCACCCTCGAGCACCAGAGAAGGGAAGCGGGAGCAGGCGTGACAGGCAGTGTGAATACAAAGGGAACTGAGTTCTTTAGCTTTTTTTACCCCAGAGTTCACTAAAGAGGACTGAGATCGGTTATTTTAAAGAGGACTATTTGTGAAAACACCCTTAGACTTAATAACTAGAACTACTCCGAATAGAGTGAGTATAAAATTAGAACAACCGGATAACTAGATAACGCTCACCAGAGTGAGTATAGAACTATAATAACTAGAACTTCTCTGACCAGAGTGAGTATAGACTATTAATAACTAGAATTACTTCATCAAGAGTGAGTATAAACTTAATAACTAGAAGTACTCTGACAATTTGATTTCGACAATGCCATTTGCCCACTACATGGGATAAACAGCTGCAGGTGATTGCACTGTATCTCATGGCATTTACAGTGAGACAGATATGCCCAGCAGTGCGATGGATCAGACTTTGTTTACATAAGACAACACATCGATTCTGTATGTGTTTTTCTGTTGCTCATCAATGTTTAAAAACTATAACTACTCTGACCAGAGTGAGTATAGAACTATAATAACTTGAACTACTCCAACCAGAGTGAGTAGTACCTCAGTACTAAAACACTGTGTAATATTACTCAGAGCTAGAACTGCTTCGACCAGAGTGAGTGTGTACTTCTCAAAACTAGCACACTGCAAGTGTGCACTAATCAGAACTAGCACATTGTGAGTCTTCACTACTCAGAACTACCACACACACCATGAGTCTGCATTACTCATAACTAGCACAATGTGACGGTGCACTATTGACAGCCAAGCACAAAGTGTATAGCCTAGCACATAGTGATTGTCTACCTACGATGTGGAGGACTACACATAGCCTACTAGCACACATTGGTTTTGCACCATGAAGAGCTTTGCATGTAGTATTCAAGGACACAATATAGCCTGTTTTACACTAACCCACCATGTCCGGATGAGCCAGTGCATGTTCTGTGGTTAATATGGCTTAATAGGGTTTTAGTGCCTCTGACAGCAAACAGACTCACATATTCAATCAATGAGAAAACGGGCCTGCTACCATTTAGTGTTTCAAAGCAGAACAGCTTTAAATGGAGAGCACCATCATGTTCAATATGGAGCCATGTCCAGAAAGTCCTGGACTAATAGGCACTTTCAATGGAGAATCTCACCAGCCCGAAGTGTATAACCCACAGTGCTGTTACAATGGGAGGCTGGTTGACTCTGATTCTGTTTATCTGGGTTTCAGTCACTCGTCTGGAGGAGCGTGAGTCAGACATGAAGAAGGAGTACAATGCTTTGCACCAGCGACACACAGAGGTAGGAACAGCCGTGTGTGTGTGCATGAGAGAGTTTAGTATCTGACTCCATACAAGCTGCTAGGTTTGTATCATGTTGTTTGCCTGGTGCACTAGAACCAAGTCAGTGGAATTACGTCCATCTTCCTCACTCTTCCTCTCAGATGATTCAAACATACGTGGAGCATATTGAGAGGTCCAAGATGCAACAGGCAGGGAACAACAGCCAGTCAGAAGGGCCAGGCAGTGGACGAACGTGAGTGGCTGACCTTTTTTACATTTTCATCATAACATTTTATTATCCCCAAGTGAGGAAATCTGTTGAGCAGCATGCAGACAAAGCAATACAATTCATATAACAACATAGACATAAAATAATATAGTTAGTTGTGACCTTTCTGGAAAGTGTGGGTAGGTGGGTATGTTGGTGTGTGTGCAGGGGGAAGAGTATAGAAATGGATCCTGGCATAGCTTAGTAGTAGCAACTATGCTGAGGTAATGGTCTGTGCTTTGTTGTGCTTGGAATAAGTGTGCTAGGGTTTAGTGTTCTGTGTTTAGTGTGCTGTAGTTGTGTTGTGTGTAATGCCTTCTGTTGTGCTGCTGTGTGTTAGCCTGTGGTAGCTTGTCTTGTGACCAGTGATGTAGTGGTTAAAAAACATGTGGGTAAAAGCTGATCGCTGTTTGTGGTGAGTAAAGTAACGCTCCCTATACTTTCAATGCCTTTTTTCCACAAAAGGTGGGTAAACGCTTGTGCAAAATAAAATGTCAGTAAACAACATTTATGTGTGTTTACCCTCCACTACACCACTTGTGACCTGTTGTACCATGGTTTGGCTTCACTCTAATCACTATATGTCTGTCTCGTTGTCTCACTCTGTGCTCGTGCTGCTGTGTTGCACAGTCAACGCCACATGTGGAGGAAAAGGTAAATCACTACCCCTCTTCCCCTCCATCCCTGTCCCCTCAATCCACAATCTCATTCAGTGTTTGTCAGTCTTGGTCCTGAGTATAGGACCCGGGTTCAAATACTTGGAAAATAATTTTAAATACTCAGAGCTTTTGCTCGAGTCTTTTTGGGACTTTTCTATTGGTTTATTAAGCCAGGCAAGCTGAACCAGGCTCAGATACAGTATTTATTTCAGTAGTGCTGAGAGATTAGTGATTTTTGAGGTCGTTTCAGTTCGATTATTTATTTTTTACATTAAATGCATTGTGAAATAATGACATTAAAATGATTAGAGCTTTTTCAAAAATAGCGAACATTCAATTGCCAAAACATTGGAAATATTCCATTGTCTCTGTCAGGTCCACATAGAAAAATAGAGAATTGCTATTAAATATTAAAATATTTCAGTTGTGCATATTACTTAGTTTTATTTGACGACTTCATAAGTATTAATTCCTTAAAGTCTGCATCTCAACTCTGCTCAGGCAGTAGCAGCCAGCCAGACAACCATCTAACGTTATCTCTGTTCTCCCCATACTGTACTGTCTTTAGTCATCCTATTTAGCTAGGCTAGCATGCCTAAGTATGCTACAGAGCTGTCTGACGAAATCTTTTTACTAGTTCTTTAAAGTAGATAAGGCATACTTTCACGAACTCTATCCCTCTCTCTCGTTATTGTGTTGTCTACAATCTTCTCTCATGCTGTGGCGTATGCGGTCTGTGTGTATCTAACCTAGCATAGCAGGCGTAAAAATGGATCCAAACCAGAAAAGAACAGTCGCAATGGATTATGGCCATTGTAGTTAATTACCACGTTTCTGAGCTGAACTTGAATATTTGCTAAATGAAAACTACAACTCCCGTCAGCTCAGCATCCCATATAGCTCTGGACTTAATTTCTCTCGTGCATGATTTGATTTCTCTCTAGAGAAACGGCGTGTTGGGTTACCAAAAAAATGTAAAAACTAAGTGGAATTCAAGTAATTGAAGCAGGTCAATTAGTTGTTTATAATAATAACAACAACAAAAAACTAAACTTTAGTTAATCGCTCAGCACAATTTTTCAGGTATTTAAAAACCCAGGTCTGCTGAGTATACAGGCTTTTGCTCCAGCCCAGCACTAACACACCTGATTCAACTAATGGGGGGCTTGTTGATTAGTTGAATCAGGCCTGCAGACCCTGTGGTTCCCAGGACTAGGACTGACAATCACTGCCCTGGCTCCATTGACCAACCAGCCTCTCCTTGGACTAGAAGTTCCCCTGCCCCCAGTATGTCCCAATATGGAATGGGCCCAGAGTTTGTGCCTTTGTCCTTTACCTTCTCCTATATCACCCACTGTTTATGGTCTGTCTGTGTTTCTGTCGCACAGCTGAGTCGAGTGGAGACGAATGGATTCGGTTCAGTTAGTTGATGCAGTCGTCCTGATGAGCCCTTCCGAGCTAGCTAGTTTATGCTTGTGGCTAGAAACTCCAGCGAGGATTTGAAGTCTGCCGAAGTCAGGACTTGGAATAATGACGTTTTTATCTGAGTATTTTATGTGAAATTTACTACAATAAATGTGCTTTCACTGTCACCCAGGCTTGATATTGGCTATACTAGCTAGCTACTTCCCACTCCTTACTGCGGGACAGCAGTGCTCGGCAAGCGGAAGCAAAGGACACTGTGCCCCATGTTCAAGTCATTTATATTTAGTAGGTTTTGTTATCTGTTTTAACAAAAAAACAAAAAAATTGTACTTATGTATTGCATATTGTATTTTTTTGTGGTGTGGTTTTCATATAAGACCTTAAGCTTCCAACTACACCTGCACACCGTTTTTGTTTTGTTTTGTTTTTATCTGTATTGTTATCTATCACTTTTTTAATTTTTAATTTTTAAAAACTTATTTCACCTTTATTTAACCAGGTAGGCTAGTTGAGAACAAGTTCTCATTCACAACTGCGACCTGGCCAAGATAAAGCAAAGCAGTTCGATACATACAACAACACAGAGTTACACATGGAATAAACAAACATACAGTACGAAAAAAAGTATATGTACAATGTGTGCAAATGAGGTAAGATAAGGGAGGTAAGGCAATAAATAGGCCATAGTGGCGAGGTAATTACGATATAGCAATTAAACACTGGAGTGATAGATGTGCAGAAGATGAATGCGAATGGGGTGCGAAGGAGCAAAATAAATAAATAAATACAGTATGGGGATGAGGTAGTTGGATGGGCTATTTACAGGTATAATGATCTGTGAGCTGCTCTGACAGCTGGTGCTTGAAGTTAGTGAGGGAGATATGAGTCTCCAGCTTCAGTGATTTTTGCAGTTCGTTCCAGTCATTGGCAGCAGAGAACTGGAAGGAAAGGCGTCCAAAGGAGGAATTGGCTTTGGGGGTGACCAGTGAAATATACCTGCTGGAGCGGGTGGGTGCTGCTATGGTGACCAGTAAACTGAGATAAGGCGGGGCTTTACCTAGCAAAGACTTGTAGATGACCTGAAACCAGTGGGTTTGGCGACGAGTACGAAGCAAGGGCCAGCCAACGAGAGCGTACAGGTCGGAGTGGTGGGTAGTATATGGGGCATTGGTGACAAAACGGATGGCACTGTGATAGACTGCATCCAATTTATTGAGTAGAGTGTTGGAGGCTATTTTGTAAATGACATCGCAGAAGTCGAGGATCGGTAGGATAGTCAGTTTTACGAGGGTATGTTTGGCAGCATGAGTGAAGGATGCTTTTTTTGCCAAATAGGAAGCCAATTCTAGATTTAATTTTGGATTGGAGATGCTTAATGTGGGTCTGGAAGGAGAGTTTACAGTCTAACCAGACACCTAGGTATTTGTAGTTGTCCACATATTCTAGGGATGCTGGACGGGAGGGCAGGTGCGGGCAGCGATCGGTTGAAGAGCATGCATTTAGTTTTACTTGCATTTAAGAGCAGTTGGAGGAGACGGAAGGAGAGTTGTATGGCCATGAAGCTCGTCTGGAGGTTAGTTAGCACAGTGTCCAAAGAAGGTCCAGAAGTATACAGAATGGTGTCGTCTGCGTAGAGGTGGATCAGAGAATCACCAGCAGCAAGAGCGACATCATTGATGTATACACAGTTTTCTTTGGTGCAATTAAAAAAAAAATGTTTTTTAATGAACGTTGTTGCTGGCTAACTCTACCCATTGAGCAGTAGACTGTATCATGGTGACATCCATATGGTTAGTACCAATTTTACACATTCTTTTTCGTGTAGGCTGTTATCCTACTCAAAATAAAATAAATTGGGATGGAAGAAATTGACCATGTAATACAGCTGCGCAGTGGGAAGCAGCTCCAGTCGGCAAGCCTCGATTACAACACAGTTGCACTGGTCATTTGCACCAGCTTGACTGAACCCAACCAATCCGTTCGTCTCCACTTTACTCTCAGCTGCGCGACATACAGTACGTCATCAATTTGGGCAACAGGGGTGTCCTTATAGCCTCTCCCGTTTCTCCATAATATGGATATATCGTGCCATATTATGTCGGTCTGGTTTAGTGTCAGTCTGTCCAGTAGCTGGCTTTGTGTGTTGTACTTAAATCAGCGGATTTTCAGTTTTATGTTATGCAACCCCAAAGTTAGCTTTCACCTCTCTCCAGATACCTAATGTACAGTACATTATCTCCTGCTCTCCCCCTCTCTCTGCCCCTCCCTCTCTCTATCTCCCCTCTCTCCCCCCTCTCTGCCCCTCCCCTCTCTTTTCCCCCTCACCTCTCTCTCTGCCCCTCCCTCTATCTCCCCGTCTCTCTGGCCTATTCTCTTCCCCCTCACCTATCTCGCTCTCTTTCATTCTCATTTCCTTTTTCTTCTCTCAAACCTTTACTCTTCCCCCCTTTGTTTTGTGCTCCCCCCTCCTGTCCTCCTCTCTCCTCCCGCCCCCTCTCTTTTCCCCCAGCAGCAAAGTGGAGCGTCCCCCGTCGTTGAGCCTGTACCCCAGTGGAGAGGGCATGGGGATGGTACGTGGGGGTCTTGGGGGGGGGGGGGGGGCTAGGATGATAATGCCTGGGTCTGGGACCGGCTTCTGGCAGGTCAACGAGCTCAGCCAATCCCGCTACACCTCTGGCTACCAGGTGTGATAGCGGCTCCATCCAAAATGGCACCCTATTCTTTTTATAGTGCACTACTTTTGACCAGAGCACTATGGGCACCGGTTAAAAGTAGTGCACTATAAAGGGGAATAGGATGTCATTTGGGACGCAGCCAGACACTCCCCCTGGACCTCACGTCTGCAGAACACGTCATGCCACACCCACCACTACCACCGTCATTCAGAATCATCCAGACACATTCCTCACGCCTGCTTGTGTCCCTTATCTTCCAAGGGCTTTTCTTTGTGGTGTTTGTCGATAGTTTTTTATGGCGGTGAGTGTAATGAAGACATGACAGTGTATGAACAGATATGATGAATACATTAATATTAGGATAAAAAGATTACATTAAATTGGTGTAATTTCTTTTCACTTAAGTACTTTTTTCTACAATAATAGAACATAACTTAGATTCTATCGTCTCGTTTGCACCTGTCTTTACATCCCGTTTCACATGTAAGTGTGATGCTTTGTTACTATGTGTGCGTGCAAGATTGTAAGTATAAGCAAGCTTGTGAAGATTCCAACGAGCCTTGCAAGAGAAGAACCCTGGCTTCCCTATTCGCCACCCTTCAGCCTAAATGTGCATTGCACACTCTCCGTCATTAATTTAAAAGCATTGGCTTGGTGCAAACATTGTCTGGAGAGAGTTTCCACCATTGTTAAATCCATGAAGGGAAGTGTACACGTGTACACTTTGGGAGAAGGATGGAGAATCGGGATGCAGCCCCTCTTTAACAATGCAGCCACTTAACCTCTTTAACCACTGACCTCTGATGCTCCAGGAGGATGGTTCCGAGTCGGACTCAGTGGCGGCCACGCCCAGTAGCACAGGAAGTAAGTCCAACACGCCCACTTCCTCCGTCCCTTCCGCCACCGTCACGCCCCTCAACGAGGGCTTCCTCCCACCCGGCGAGTTCGACCCAATGCATGCTGTAAACCGCGGCATGAAGAGTGCTAAACACCTCAGCAAAAACATGGAGGTGCAGGTCTCCCAGAAAACCAGGAATGTCAGCATCGGTGAGTGTAACGTGCTGTTACACACACACCCATGCACACACACACACGTTAACATGAGTCGATCATTGTGTGATCAGGGCATGTATTCATAAAGTCCCTCAGAGAAGGAGTACTGATCTAGGATCAGGTCCCCCCCCTGTCCATGTAATCTTATTCATTATGATCTAAAAGGCTAAACTGATCCTAGATCATCACTCCTATTCTGAGATGCTTTGTGAATACGGTATTGAGTGTGTATGATATTCTATCTGTACTCAGGTATGGGTAGCAGTGACGAGTGGTCAGAATTCCAAGAGATCATCGATTCCACACCAGAGCTGGATATGTGTGTGGACCCCCGTCTCTATGGTGGAGGAAACAGGTAACATACGCACACACACACACACACACACACACACACACACACACACACACACACACACACACACACACACACACACACACAGCGATGATTAAATATCAGTGTGTGTGTCAGTCCTTCCCAGGGCATCGTGAACGAGGCATTCGGTATCAACACAGACTCTCTCTACCATGAGATCAAGGATGCCAAGTCTGACATCATCGGGGATGTTGACGCCGGGGCTGAGCTTTTAGGTAAGCCAATCAGAGGGGCATTGGGTGGGGTATATGCAAATTCGCTATTGGAAGGCAGCCTAGGCCAGTCTCTGGTCGTGTTCCAGCCTGTCTACATTGCAAATGTTGCATTGCATTAACCAATGGTTGTGTGTCATGTCATCGACTGCACAGTCGGGTGTCAGATTGCTATTTCAAATAATGTGTTTAGCTGATATGTTAAACACCTATCGAGCATTGTGAGGTCTGGCATGCGTCTGAAATGTAGTCACCCTGGAACCTGACCTCTGTCTGCACTAAGCAAAGAGTCATTGGGAATGTAAGCTGCGGTGCTTAGTGCACCAGCTGTGTCACCATTGCCATAGCACTGGCTAGCTCTGAACTTTGACCCTGCACACAGCGGAATGTTCATCACCACCACCTCACATTCCCGGCATCTCCCCCATCCTCCACCGCACCGCAAAGCACCCTAGGATATCACTTGCGCCATGGCTGCAGTTCCCATTTATTTGATATATTTGAGTGGTTGATTTTACAGGGCAAGCTAAATTATTCTTGATTTAGTCTTGGTTTACTTTCTTTTACCAGGTTTAGTTGACAGAGCTTAATGAGTGGTTTATTTAATTGCAATCATATTAGTTTATTGACCCATGACCCTTCTCTGTGCTTCCTCTCTCCCTTCCTGTGTATGCTGGATACACCTCTAGGGGAGTTCTCAGGTGTGTATCTGAACCCTCTCTTTCTCACACACACACACGCATGCACGCACACACACACACACCTTCCAAGACACAAATTACCACTGTGTGCCTGTAGGCTTTACCCAATGGCATGATGCTGGCATTACATGCTACAACAGTTGTTTTAAATGTTGATATTGTCCAGATAATGCTCTCTTTGATTGGTTGGTCATAACGTTACAAAGCTCAACTGAACCCTGTGGTCAATGAAGGTGAATCTCTGAGTCTAAACTGACAGTGTTCTCTGGTCTTGGACAGATCCAAGCTCTCTTTTTACTCTCTCAAGCTTTTGTATATAACAAGTGTTTATCAGCATTCTCTCTCTTTTTTGTCTCACCCCATCCCTCTTTCTCTCTTTCTCTGGTCTGTGCCCCCCTCCCTCTTCCTTCTCTCTCCCCGTTTCTCTTCCTCTCTCCCAGTCCGTGATGATTTTTTCGGTAAGGCTTCCTCTAGCCTTATTCAGCATCTCTGGCTGTTGTTCATCCTCCCATGTTGTTGTGTCTGTCTGTGATGTCTTTTCTGCGTTCCATGTTGTGATGCCATTTCCTACCTGTTCCTCTGCTGTGATGTCACTTCCACCCGTTTCCTGTTGGCTGTTATTTGAGTCTGGCAATCCTTTTCTTTTTGTATTTGTTTTTCACCTTTTATTTTGATTTTTAATCCATTGCTTCATCCTCATATTTGACACTGCGAAAGCTCTAACGGTTTTGACATGAGGTTATTGTTTGTAGGGTTGCCAGGTAGGTTGTGCCTACCGGAGAAAATATTGATTTCTCCTTTTTGGTTGAGAGGGAATGAGTCCCGTCCTGTCCGTCAAGTCTACAAAGGACTCATGTAAAAGTCAGTGTGGACATACACTTTTCATAAACCCTTAAAACTTTGGAAATAACTTCAAAACAATGGTGTTCTTTTGTGTTGGTTGTATTACCAAAATAAATGATTACACACATAATAAATATAACAAACAATGAGCTCTGGTACCTCAAGAAAAGTCCTGTACTTCGGGCCTAAAGGAGTCCAGCCCGGTAAAGGAGTTCAGTGAACCCATGTGACCTCCCTCAGTCACGCAATTTTCCTTTCATAAAGTGATGCTAAACCCTGTCTCATTAATACAATCAGATTGCAAGAAACAGTTTTACCACACAACTATAAAGTGTCACATCTCTGTAGTCTTCACTACAACTGAATCAGGGCCGGTCCTGGACGTTCTGTTGCCCTAGGCAAGACAAAAATCAGAGGAACAGAACATGATAGCAGCCCAATTAATAGGCCTATGCTGCAAATTAAACACAATTTTTAACACATCTGGTAAGTAGGCTATATAATCAGTTCAATGTCAATTGCATAGCCTAATATTTTCAATCTGATTACATTGATAAAATCACCAATGCCCTGGACATTCTGCTGCCCTAGGTGAGACAAAAATAATTACATCTTAGTCATGAATCTAAGCATGGCACTTTCAAAAGTTACCTTTCCACCCAGACAGAGGCTCTACTGACACAGAAAACTGTAAGCTTCAACTGCTGGCTAATAGTCCGTTGTATAACCCAACAACAGAAGTGCTTCCCTAAAAGCTGCCTGGGTTTAAACAAACATCTTCTCTTTTCAGAAAGAGAAAAGCTCAATTAATAGGGACAGAATAGCAAAGTCATTTTTTCATCTCCTCGAATATTATAGGCTGCAGTTTAGCTTCAGATTGTCATAGACAGGAATTAATATATCCCCATATGCATCGGAGTCACGTCTTTCGCGGGCATTTTAGAGCTTGTTTCTACCATAAGGCGTCACGGCGGAGTTAAGCATTGTTATAGAACTCTTGATATAATCTGGATACGTTTTATGTATTTATTTCAAAATATAAAGCAAACAATAGATATAATTTTTTCCCTTTTCTTTAACAAATGGTATGTGATACCATCACTCAATTCGAGCACTTGTTTTAGTCAAACACACCAAGCCCTTCTCAGACATGGAGGTATTTAATCAGTGCATGCGACAGTGTTGGAGTATTTGGCTATACCGTCATCAATGGATAGGATAATTGTGTCTGTCAAACAGGTAGGCTCACCACTTATTTTTTGGAAGATGAAGAAATAAGCTCCAATTATATTTAACCCCTGCATTGGAGAGTTACAATGTTGCTATCACTATGCAACCTACTACCTATAGTAGGAAAACAAGTTACTTATTAATAATATAATATCCCACCTGTTATCACACATGGCACGGACCCCATAATTGTTACAATTACAAAAAAAAGAACACTAACATATTTAACATATATTTTAATATTTATGTCGAACTGTAAAACAGAGTAAGATCATTTGAGCTTTGGAAACAACTGCTGTCATAAATGCATGGTGGGCCTCGTTTCGCTGGCGCAGTGTAAAATAAGCTTTATGTCAATGACCCAGCCTAAACGAATTTCGTTTATTTACATACCGAATTTGATTGTCTAACATCAGTTTAAACAATTTATTGATTTTGTCTCCACCTAGAGTGGCCTCTTTCCTCTGCTGTGGTGCTGCATTGCAGTCAGCGATGTCTTCTCTCGAAGCTGTCCATGGTCCTGAAATCAAATCATCTTGAGTTTGCTTGGACACCAGTCTGATCTCCAGCTCCTTCCACCTTTGGGAACTATCTAGGTGGTCATGTGACTTCTTATGCGAGCTAAGGAGGTGGCACAGATTCTTCCAGTCCCTGGTTCCATCCCTGACCAGCGCAGATTTGCACTCGTGTGAAAAAAGTTTGCAGCAAAAACCTTGGTCTCTTCACTCTCTCCCCGTGGGCCACCGAAATGTTTCGTTGCCCCTCATCTCTTGGGAAATTCCCCTCCTTATCATGATGTGGCCCAGGCTGCACTAACATATCTCGTAAAGATCCATTCCTATATTTTGGCCACTCACCGGGATATTTTATGTTTTTTTTGTGGGAGTCGGATTTATCAGCAGCACCACTGTCATCCGGGACGGGGAGCGACGAATCTGAGTCTGGGTCCAAGATAGTATGGGTCTTCACTGGCATTGTATGGAGGTGTGGCTAGGCCTGGTGCGACCACCTGTTCGTGTCCAGCCAGAGAGCTTTCATCTTCGGTGGAATTGCATGGCTCGGACTCCTCCGGTTTGCTCTCTAAGCTCAGCGAACGGGGGCTCGTCGTTGTCGGCGAATGAGTGACCTGTCCAAGTAGGCTTGTCATTCTCCACACCAGCTGATGGACAGTGCTGCACGCTGATACATTTCACAAGATAATTACTTTGGTTTAAAGATTGTGCCTCTTTTCTCATTGTTTAAAAAATATTCGCTTCCTGATAGTTGTTCACTAATCACTTTAATCACTAATCGTCTTCGTCACACACAAACATATACAAAAAAAATATACAATCATTTAATTGGCAGATACATTTTTATTAATGTTTCACAATTGGAAAATCGCATATAAACACACACATCACCATAGCTACCAATGATAGTTTTAGTGTACTTCGGGAGAAGCGGGAATGGATTGCAGCAACGCTATGAGCTGGTGGCTGGGGTGCAGAAGCCGATCAGGGGTGCTGGAGGGCGGCAGCCAATTGTCAAAATGCTGCCATAGGCGGTGGCCTAATCTTGCCTAATGGGAGGGCCGACCCTGAACTGAACACATAAATCATCACCTTATACATCACACCAATACAAATGAAATACCGTATGCAAAAAGTTGTAGTCAATCGGTCAGTCAGACAATCCAATCCGCCAACAGATCTCCGGCGGGGAAAGGCCACGAAGAAACAGCGGAGACCAACGTAGATCGGTAGTCGAACAATAGACCTTAATAGAGCCAATACTGATTGATCCTGCCACACGGTTACAGTACACACTTTTTACTACAAACAAAACAAACTGGGTCTCAACGAGCTTCCAAGCTGAGGGTAGAACACTTCGTCTCTCGCGCCACTGTCACAGCCTACTTTTGCGCAGCTAATCCTGGCTATTTAATAGGGAATTAAAGGGGAATCGCCCTATTGGCAGGAGAATCACGGATACGGTTCAGACAAATTCAGGGCCGTCACAAAGCGGATGAAAAAACCTTCAGTTGAATGACTTAATTTCAGAGATCCATTCCCCTTTTATTTGAGCATGTCACAGCAAACACATCATTAGTGTATCTGTTTTTATTTTGGGAAATCTTTTGGTCTTTTCTTGGTTTCATTTCAGCTTGCGGGAGTTGGTTTAAACACCATGATGCTCCCCAAAACCTCCAAACGTTCATGCATTACTGAAGTAGAATTAACCCATGAATAGCCCCAGATTGACATTCAAAGACGATTAATCTGTTCATGAAAAAAAGTCAACTAAATGTATAGTTAATGAACAGTTGGAGAGTTCATGAAGTGTTTATAGAGCTATAGAATGAGTGTAGCCTGGTCCCAGGTCTGTTTGTGCTCTCAGACAGATCTGGGACCAGGCTAGAAAGAGTGTTGTTAGTGCTAATCAATGCTAACACTAATGTTAATATGTCACAGGGATGGGCAAGGAGGTGGAGAATCTGCTGACAGAGAACAAACATCTTCTGGAGACCAAGTAAGTAAGTGTGTGTGTGTGTGTGTTGTAAACTTACACTTGTTTGTTGTGCTGCTCCACATTAAAGATGGTTTGGTGCAAGATAGATTTACTAGCGGGGCTGTTCTTTTGTAAGGGTTGAGTAAAAAAAATTTTTTTTTTAATGAATAGAGAGAGCACGCAAACGTGTGTGTGTGTGCGTGCGTGCGTGCGTGTTGAGAGTGATAGTAAGACACGGAGAGAAAGTGTTTTTTTTATTGTGTTTTTATTTAGTTTTGTCAGTTTTCTTTTGAGGCCAGGTAACAGGTACAAAAAAACAATCAAAGAAATGAATCCAAGATAACCCCAACCCATTACCCCCATCAGTCCCCATCCACCTGCCCGTGTCCTCCCTCCTCACCCGGAAACCATGCCCCCCCCCACCCTCCCCCACAACAGGTTTTCCTTTTCCAGTTGAAATGCCTTTCGGTTGGCACCCGAAGACTTTTGTTGAAGGATTATTGAGTAAAGCAGTACAATTATTGATTCCCATTTCTCCCCATGCAGAAATGCTCTGAACATTGTGAAGAATGACCTGATAGCCAAAGTGGACGAGCTCTCAGGGGACCATGAGGTGCTGAGAGAGGAACTGGAGGCCCTTAGGACCGCCAAGAACAAAGTAGACACAAAGGTTAAAGAACTGGAAGAAGAGCTGAAGAGGTGAGGGGTTGTGGGAGGGTGTACGTGCGTGCGTGCGGACATAGTGTGTGTGACTTGTGACTCTTATGACTCTTTGCCTCCTCAGGTTGAGAGCAGAGGCTCTGACTCTGGGAGCATCTCAGGACTCCAAGGATGAAGGAGGAGAAGATGTGAGTCAAACAACCAAAATAATAAACATTTTACATTTACATTTAATCATGTAGCAGACACGCTTATCCAGAGTGACTTACAGTCAGTGCATTAGTAACTAGATACAACAACCACATATCACAGTCATAGAGTCATAAACTAGGTTTCCATCCAATTGACAACAGATTTTCATGAAAATATTCTAAAATGTATTTCCATCAGAGATTTGTTTCCATCAAATTGACTTGTTGCTGATAAAAGGCTGTGCTTGGTGACTTAGTGCACATAAAAAAAAAAAAAATGCGGTTCAATTTCTATGTACCAAATAAAAATACAATATAAATGGGTTTCCATTGCATTTTCAACTCTACTGATGGTTTTGTCACAATTTTCTTTTTGTTATATAGCGAATGTGCCCACTCTGGTCTTGGCATATGCGCTCAAGCCAATACCTCACAGATACAGTTCGGGAATAGCCTACTATACTACATGATGAGATTATTATGGACAAAAGAGTGAGATTATTTTTACTTGTCAAACAGCAGCCAAGCATCGATCATCATGTCACCAGAATAAACTCTAGATATTTATTGGAAAGGAGCATTAAGCTCATCACTGTGGACTTTCACCACTCTGAAGTTTATAACTTATTTCATTTGTATCCTAATAAACTGCATGCTTTCCCGAGTCGTGGTGGGAGGACCACACAACACATCACCGCTTGACTCCAAGTTTACTTTGATATGATGGTTAATATAATGAACAAATATAAACGCAACATGCAACAATTTCAAAGATTTTACTGAGGTACAGTTCATATAAGGAAATCAGTCAATTGAAATAAATTAATTAGGCCCTAATCTATGGATTTCACATGACTGGGAATACAGATATGCATATGTTGGTCACAGATACCTTTAAAAAAAAGTTGGGGTGTGGATCAGAAAACCAGTCAGAGTCTGGTGTGACCATCATTTGTCTCATGCAGCGTGACACATCTTCTTCGCATAGAGTTGATCAGGCTGCTTGTGGAATGTTCTTCCACTCCTCTTCAATGGCTGTGCGAAGTGGCTGGATATTGACGGGAATTGGAACACGCTCAAACATGCTAAATGAGTGACACATCTGGTGAGTATGCAGGCCATGGAAGAACTGGGACATTTTCAACTTCCAGAAATTGTGTACAGATCCTTGCGACATGCATTGTCATGCTGAAACATGAGGTGATGTCGGCGGATGAATGGCATGACAATGGGACTCAGGATCTCGGAACGGTATCTGCATTCAAACTGCCATCGATAAAATGCAATTGTGTTCATTGTCCATAGCTTATGCCTGCCCATACCATAACCCCACCGCCACCATGGGGCACTCTGTTCACAACATTGACATCAGCAAACAACTTTGGAGGCAGTTTATGATAGAGAAATGAACATTCAATCCTCTGGCAACAGCTCTAGTGGACATTCCTGCAGTCAGCATGCCAATTGCACGCTCCCTTAAAAATCTTGAGACATCTGTGGCATTGTGTTGTGTGACAAAACTGCACATTTTAGATTGGCCTTTTATTGTCCCCAGTCCTCAGTACAAGGTGCCCCTCTAATGATCATGCTGTTTAATCAGCTTCTTGATATGCCACACCTGTCAGTTGGATGGATTCTTTTGGCAAAGGAGAAATGCTCACTAACAGGGATATAACCACATCTTTGAATAGAACTTGAGAAAAAAAAGCTTTACATGTTGCGTTTATATTTTTGTTCCCTATATATCAATATTTTTGTTCTTAAAGGCACCTTTTATTGCATAATTAATTTTACAGACAGAAAAAGTGCAACTGGTAGTGCAAGAAAGGCAAGTACAAAAGTGTTTTTTAGTTTTTTTCAAATGTCGAATCACTGTAGTTGGTAGATTTGTTGTATATGGGTTAATCCTGGGAGAATGCCACCTGCCAAATTACTATTGAGATTCTTGTGCCAGCTTTCTCCGTAGAGCTGAACTTGTTAGTTTGACAGAAATGCCTTTGCAGGAGCCCTCAATCCTAATTGAGCTCATATGCAATTCACAACCGCATTTCACATACCTACTCAACTAAAATTGGCTAGGGCATGGGTTCCCAAACTTTTTTGGCCCACGACCTCATTTTGATATAAAAAATGTTTTGCAACCCCACCATGTAAACAAAGTGATGTAATTAACAGTCAGTTTACTTTTTTAATTGGGGTTATGACAGTCTATTACAAATCAGTCTGATTATACATTTGACAGTATTTCAATCTGAAGGAAGTATGGTTAGAAGTGACTGAAATGCATCAGAAAGGTATTGGGAAGTTCAGAAGATCATCAGGCTATAATTTTGTATGATCTTAATTGTTCTTTTTCCCCCAGTCTGATTTAGTGCCTGGTCTTATCCACTCTGTTCTGATGGGTCCTATGTGGCTTCTGAGCATTGTAGAGGGAAACAGAAGACACATACAGTGCATTCGGAAAGTATTCAGACCCCTTCACTTTTTCCACGTTTTGTTACGTTTAGGGGTGTGGCGGTCATGACATTTTGTCAGCCAGTGATTGTCAGGCAAATAACTGCCGGTTTCACGTTAATTGATTGTTAATTAACATAAACACATTTAGCATCTCATTTTTCCACGCATAGCCTACAAGTCACTGATGCAGACCTTTGGAACATGTAATATACACCATCACAATAAATCCATTATTTATTTTAGATGGGTCTAAGGAAACATGATATTAAGAAAATGTAGTCTGTTTCAGAAGAACAGAGTAGCATACTCTGCATTTTCCTTATGTTAGGCCCTGATCTGGCTATGCCGTATGGCTGTGGGCTACACTAGTTCATTTTTAACAGACAAGATTTGCATAGAATTCCATAGCATTATTTATATTATTTTATAGTATGAAGAATACAATTGAACATAGCTGAATAAAATAGACAGAATATTTTCTCCAAGCGATTTGAGGGAGTGCGCACATGCTGCTATTATGTGTTGAGCGGTTAACAAAGAAAAAGGTACTCCTATATGCTTAATTTAGAGTTATTTATGTAACTTTAGTTGTGATAGAAATGTTGGGCTATAGGTTTTGATTTTTAATACATCCTAAGGCTGCATGATGCAACTCTGATGATGATTTGAAAAAAGTCGCAGGAAAGGTCTGAGCTCTGCTTAGTTTTTTGCGCAGGCTGTACACACTTCATCAGTCTCTCATTCACAATTTCACAAACACTTGATAATGCCTCGAACTACCCGGCTGCATCCCCTTTGTCTGGCCATAATCCCCTTTAAAGAATCCATGCCTTTTGTGGCTGTTATGCCCTTGGGCTGAAAATTATAACTCCCTTCTCCACCCTGCATGCCGAAGCACCTCTCACTCACATGGCTCTCAGTCACGTGATTGGGTCTTTCTCACAGGCTACAAGTGAGAACAGACACATCAGGGACGCAACTGCGCGCGTCCTTATCCAATTCCGAGACGCATATTGAAGATATTGGAAGAACTGTCCACATTTACTTTTCGTCAGCCAACATTATGAGTAGGCATAATGAACAGCAAAAGCACTAGCCTATGTCAATTGACCTATTCCGTGTGAGAAATAAATATTCCAAACGTAGTCCGGGACAGTTGTGGGATGCAATAGATCCCAAATGAATACAACCACAGATGAGAACATTTAGCTTAAAATGTTGATAAACTATAAGGCTATTTCTTCACATTATAAGCGCAGCAATGTGCACACGGCAGTAGGCTATAAGCGCGAATGTTCCATTTGCAGGAAAACACCATTCTCAAACGTGACCACAAATGCGATTATGCATGTAATGCTTTTATTATAAATGTGCATTTTTATGGTGAAAATTATCCTTCGCAAACTTGAAACTCACGTGCTGCGTATGTATGCCAGTTAGGCTCCATTGTAAAGCAGATTAATCTGCTTCATTTTAAGAAGTTATTTGGCCACTTTAGTTGTGATACAAACCTTATCAAAACAGATAGGCCTATGGGCTAGGCTACATGAGGTGTGCGAAAATGATTTGAAGAAGTCGCAAAAAAGCATGCGCTGTTTGCCTTCAGCTGGGCATCATTCAAAAGTGATAATATATCATTCTCAAATGATAGGGTAATATTGTCACCCATCACACTATTCTTGATTTAATCTTGTCTTTATATATACTAAATAATATATGTGTGAAATTTGTTTTGATTTAGAATGAACCATTATCATGCACCTGTCTCGAAACGGGCAGCGGGGAAAAAAATACATGTCATCTATGCACTTAAATAGAGAAGGGAGAACACTTTCTGTGGTTCATTTTCATGCCAGCCAGGTAGACTATATTCCTGTTTTAAAGTGAAGCAATGTGCGTAATATTAGGAAGGTTGAGAAATAAATATAGTAGGCCTAGCCTATAGAAAGCTGTTAGGATCCTCCTCTTTTTAATAGAAGCCATCACTCTGTTTTCTCACGCAATTGCATAGCCTATAGAAATGTTGTGAGCTCATGGGCTCTCATGGAGTGTTTTGATTAGATTTTCGAACACATTTGCATTGATGTCAGCGTAATTAGAAAGACAATGAAGTGCAGAGTACCAGGCAGTTAGCAAGTTTGGTAGTGTACCAATGACCATCAGCAGCATTAGAGCTTGGAGAAGCCTAATTACCATGACTAAACTGTCACATGGAATTTGACTGCCATCATAACTCGTGACCGCCAGTGTGGCGGTAATACGGTCACCGTAACAGCCCTACTTATGTTACAGCCTTATTCTAAAACGGATTCAACAGTTTTTTCCCCTCATCAATCTACACACAATACCCCATAATGACAAAGTAAAAACAGGTTTTTAGAATATTTTGCAAATACATAAAAAAATATAAATAATTATATCACATTTACATAAGTATTCAGATCCTTTACTTAGTACTTTGTTGATGCATCTTTGGCAGCGATTAAAGCCTTCTTGGATATGATGCTATAAGCTTAGCAGACCTGTATTTGGGGAGTTTCTCCCATTCTTTTCTGCAGAACTTCTCAAGCTCTGTCATGTTGGATGGGGAGCGTCACTGCACAGCTATTTTTAGGTCTCTCCAGAAATGTTCAATCGAGTTCAAGTCCGGGCTCTGGCTGGGCCACTCAAGGACATTGAGACTTGTCCCGAAGCCACTCCTGCGTTGTCTTGGCTGTGTGTTTAGGGTCGTTGTCCTGTTGGAAAGTGAACCTTCGCCCCATTCTGAGGTCCTTTTTATATATATTTTTTTTATTAGTCAGTTAAGAACAAATTCTTATTTACAAGAGGGCCTAGGAACGGTGGGTTAACTGCCTTGTTCAGGGGCAAAATTACAGATTTTTACCTTGTCAGCTCGGGGATTCAATTTAGCAACCTTTCGGTTACTGGCCCAACGCTCTAACCACTAGGCTACCTGCCTGAGCGCTCTGGAGCAGGTTTTCATCAAGGATCTCTCTGTACTTTTCTCTCCCAGTCCCTGCCGTTGAAAAATATCCCCACAGCATGATGCTGCCACCACCATGCTTCACCGTAGGGAGGGTATTGGCCAGGTGATGAGCGGTGCACGGTTTCCTCCAGGCGTGACTCTTGGCATTCAGGACAAAGAGTTCAATCTTGGTTTCATCAGACCAGAGAATCTTGTTTGTCATGATCTGAGAGTCCTTTAGGTACATTTTGGCAAACTCCAAGCTGGTTGTCATGTGCCTTTTACTGAGGATTGGCTTCCGTCTGGCCACAATACCATAAAGGCCTGATTGGCGGAGTGCTGCAGAGATAGTTGTCCTTCTGGAAGGTTCTCTCATCACCACAGAGGAACTCTGGAGCTCTGTCAGAGTGACCTCCGGGTTCTTGGTCATCCTTCCTGACCAAGGCCTTTCTCCTGCGATTGCTCAGTTTGGCCGGGCGGCGAGCTCTAGGTAGAGTCTTGGTGGTTACAAACTGCTTCCATTTAAGAATGATGTAGGCCACTGTTTTCTTGGGGACCTTCAATACTGCAGAAATGTTTTGGTACCCTTCCCCAGATCTGTGCCTCAACACAATCCTGTCTTGGAGCTCTATGGATATTTTCTTCAACCTCATGGCTTAGTTTTTGCTCTGACATGCACTGTCAACTTTGGGACCTTATATAGACAGGTGTGTGCCTTTCCAAATCATGTCCAATCAATTGAATGTACCACAGGTGGACTCCAATCGAGTTGAAGAAACATGTCAAGGATTATCAATGGAAATAGGATGCACCTAAGCTCAATTTCGAGTTTCATAGCAAAGGGTCTGAATACTTATGTGAATAGTTATTTCTGTTTTTTATTTGTAATAAATTTGCAAAGAAATTTAAAATCCTGTTTTCACTTTGTCATTATGGGGTATTGTGTGTTGGTTGATAAGGGGAAAAAATAACTTCATCAAATTTAGAATAAGGCTATAACATAACAGCATTTGGAGAAAGGGAAGAGGTCTGAATACTTTCCGAATGCACTGTATGTGTTCCTTAGAGTCTTATCTTTAAGTGATGGGGTCAAAATATTTTGTAGTTTAAATCGTTCAAAAGACATTTGTAGGAAGAAAACAGAAACCGCTCTGTTTATTACAACCACATCTAGCGGCTACCGGAAATTCTCTCGTTACCCCATTTTCAAATCAGGTGACCCCTATTTTGGGAAACGCTGATCTAGGGGCATGTTGAGCTAACTATGCCTCTCGTTTTGGCAGTGAATAGTTTGCTTTTAGCCTTCTGAAAATGTTGTGAAAAATAAAATATCTGATAGCCAGCAAAGAACAGTTTGGGGTCGGCAGGCACGACAGTGTAAAAGGGTATGAATGCAACTTGTGCCCTCTCTCTTCCCCCCCTTCTCTCTTCTTCCCTTATCATCCTTCCCTTTCTCTTCCTCTCTTCTCTCCTCCTCCCCTCTCTCCTCCCTTCTCGCCTCCTCCCTTCTCACCTCCTCCCTTCTCGCCTCCTCCTTTTCTTTCTCAGTACTCGTCTCCGATGGTGGATGGGGATGTGACCATGACGCAGCGTCGGCGTTTCACACGGGTGGAGATGGCCAGGGTCCTGATGGAGAGGAACCAGTACAAGGAGAGACTAATGGAACTACAGGAGGCCGTCCGGTGGACAGAGATGATCAGGTGAGGTGGGGAAGAGGGGGGAGGAGTGAGGGGGGAAGGTGTGAGGGGTGAGGAGAGAGAAACCAGTACAAGGAGAGACTGATGGAATGCAGGAGCCGTTCGGTGGACAGAGATGATCAGGTGACGAGAGGAGTGGGGGGAGGGAGGGGTGAAGGGGAGAGGAACCAGTACAAGGAGAGGCTGATGGAGATGCTGTAGGCCGTCTGGTGGACAGAGATGATCAGGAGAGGCAGGCCTTATCTCCTATGTTTAGCATGACAATGACCATAGAAGTTGGCAAGACAAACAGATCTGCGACCAGGCTAGGTATATGCTGCTCCCATGCTTTATTCCTGCACAAACATGCCTCTCTCTATTTAAGGACTTTTGGAAGATTAGTCCAAATGAGGACTAAAAGAGATCCAAATCAATTGAAATCAAATTCAAATCAAAATCTCTGTCTCCTCAGGGCATCCAGGGAGAGTCCTCAGATGCAGGAGAAGAAGAAATCCACCATCTGGCAGTTGTGAGTTGTTATCAGTGCCATGTAGCATAACGGCGTCATCATGCTTCTGCTAGCACCTAGTTCAGCTGGAACCGAATGAATGTGCTCGCTTACTCCCTTAAAAGATGTTCGCTTGAAAAATGAGAAACAAGCGGCAATAGTACTGTTTGTCAATTTTGAGATGACTCAAAATAGTCCGAATTAATCTAAGATAACTCAAGAAATCTGTCATTTATTTTGACGTTTTTGCAGAGGAGATCTTTGAAAAACCCTTACCCGAAGTCCAAAACAAACAAAAACGTCACAAAATGTTGTCAAAATATATGCGCAAACTCTTCCGAACTGTTTCGGCTGGGAAGCATGCGGACACCTTAAGGCTGTGTACTGTATGCTTTGTAATGTACAGTTAATGAAATTGTTACTAAACTTTCTGACTGTTCATCCCTCTCTCTTCTCTCCTTCCAGTTTCGCCCGTCTGTTCAGTTCCTCGGCCAGTCCTCCGCCAGTCAAGCGTCCGTACTACAGCGTCAACATCCACTACAAGTCCCCGTCCCCTGCAGGCTTCCCCCAGAGACGCAGCCACACCATGTGTCAGATCTCCACCTCAAACCGAACCCTGGAGTTTTTCCCAGAAGAGTGAGAGAAAAACACACACCAACCTTTTAATTTACATTCTTCCCTCACTCTGTCTCCGTCCAAACCTTCATCCCTCTATCTCTCTGGTCGTCCTCCATCTCTGTCCCTCCCCCCTTCCCATCCCTCTCCCTCGTCCATCCCTCTTATCTCTCCGTCCCTCTATCCCTTCCTCCCTCCATCCCTCCCTTGTCCACCCTCTAACATTGTAGTTAGTTCGTTGTTCATGCATGTGTAGGGGAGAGGTTATGGTTGCACTGTCGTAAGTGTAATCCTACAGTATGTGTATGTGTGATGTCATGTTTTCCCTCATATTTTTGAGTGAAATGATAATAAGCAGAAAAACGAGTATTCTTGCACGTGCCTTCATGTTAAAGTGCAAAAGGATGTAAGTATGGTTGCTAGTTAATATCACTGCTTTGTGCATTGTTCGTAATGATTAGTGTTAAGTGCAGATCACATATTGTGATTGCTTCTTATTTTGCGCTCTACTCCTGTTCTTCTGTTTTCCATTCATTTTCTCATGGCTTTTGAGCTGGCTGTAGCTTAACTGCTTAAAAACACACAATGCTGCTGTAGCTTCTGTCTTTGCAGCAGCCTGGCTGCGCTTGCTAACGCTTCGCTTCTCTCTCTCTGCCTCTCTCTCTCTCTCTGCGCATTTCTTTCTTTCTCTCCACCCTCTGTTCTAGACTGGCCAGTAATGGTGTTGCGTCTCTCCTTAGCGACTCTGCGCTGTCGGCTCGTCGTGAGCAGCGCCGGGAACAGTACCGGCAGGTCCGAGAGCACATGCGCCGCGATGACGGCATCATGCAGGCCTGCGGCTGGAGCGTACCGCCACGCTTCAAACAGGTACCGTCTCTCATCCACCTGTCCGTCTGTCCGGCCGCTTGCCCACCAATCTGAGTGTTTAGCAACCATTCAGCGTCCATAATGCCATCCTAGCTCTGCAGATCTGTAGAAACTATGAGAATAGAAAGGGTCAGAATTTTTGTGAAACATCACAGCACAGTTGAAAAATATATGGAAAATAGAAATAAAAAAATGGATGGTGTTAAGAGATAGATGGGAGGGGTTGAGTGGAGCTGAATGGTGGGACTAAAACAACAAGATAACTAATGTAAAATATATTGTGTTCCTAAAATGTATAATACTGTAGGTTCAGAACTTTTGTGAAACAGCACAGTTAAAAATATATGGTGAATAGAAATCAAACTGGATGGTCTTCAGAGATAGATGGGAGGGGTTGAGAGTAGCTGAAGGATGGGATTGAAAACAAATAAATAACTATTGGTAAAATACATTTTGTCCGTAAAATGTATATAGTATGTATACAGTGCATTCAGAAAGTATTCAGACCCCTTCACATTTTATGTTACAGCCTTGTTCTAAAATGGATAAAATAATTTTTCCCCCTCAATCTACAGTTGAAGACGAAAGTTTACATACACCTTAGCTGTAACGGCAGCCTTCCTCCTCTTCACGAGAAGAGAGGGTGTAACAGGGATCGGACCAACAGGCAGCGTAGCCAGTGCTCAACATGTTTAATAAAACGATAAACAGTGAACACTTACAACGAATACAAAATAACAAATGTGGCAAACCGATATAGCCCTATCTGGTGCAGAGAAAACACAAAGACAGGAAACATCCACCCACAAACCCCAACACAAAACAAGCCACCTAAATATGATTCCCAATCAGAGACAACACAAAACACCTGCCTCTGATTGAGAACCATATTAGGCCAAACATAGAAACAGACAAACTAGACACACAACATAGAATGCCCACCCAGCTCACGTCCTGACCAACACTAAAACAAGCAAAAGACACAAGAGCTATGGTCAGAACGTGACAGTACCCCCCTCCTGAGGTACGGACTCCGAATGCACCCCCTAAAACTCTAGGGGAGGGTCTGGGTGGGCATCTGTCCGCAGTGGCGGCTCCGGCGCTGGACGAGGACACCACTCCACCATTGTCTTTGTCCCCCTCCTTAGCGTCCTTTGAGTGGCGACCCTCGCCGCCGACCTTGGCCTAGGAACCCTCACAAAGGGCCCCATCAGACAGCTCCGAACCGAGAGGTAGCTCAGGACAGAGAGGTAGCTCAGGACAGAGAGGTAGCTCAGGACTGAATGGCAGCTCCGGACTGAATGGCAGCTCCGGACTGAATGGCAGCTCCGGACTGAATGGCAGCTCCGGACTGGAGGGCAGCTCATGACTGGAGGGCAGCTCATGACTGGAGGGCAGCTCATGACTGGAGGGCAGCTCATGACTGGAGGGCAGCTCATGACTGGAGGGCAGCTCATGACTGGAGGGCAGCTCATGACTGGAGGGCAGCTCATGACGTGAGGGCAGCTCATGACTGGAGGGCAGCTCATGACTGGAGGGCAGCTCATGACTGGAGGGCAGCTCATGACTGGAAGGCGGCTCTGGCAGCTCCTGACTGGCTGGCGGCTCTGGCAGCTCCTGACTGGCTAGCGGCTCTGGCAGCTCCTGACTGGCTGGCGGCTCTGGCAGCTCCTGACTGACTGACGGCTCTAACGGCTCCTGACTGACGGACGGCTCTAATGGCTCGGGACAGACGGGCGGCTCTGACGGCTCGGGACAGACGAGCGGCTCTGACGGCTCGGGACAGACGAGCGGCTCAGATGGCGCTGGGCAGACGGATGGCTCAGATGGCGCTGGGCAGACGGATGGCTCAGATGGCGCTGGGCAGACGGATGGCTCAGATGGCGCTGGGCAGGCAGGCAGCTCAGATGGCGCTGGGCAGGCGGGCAGCTCAGACGGTGCTGGGCAGACGGGCGACTCTGACCTGCTGAGGCGCACAGTAGGCCTGGTGCGTGGTGCCGGAACTGGTGGTACCGGTTTGTAGACACGCACCTCAAGGCTAGTGCGGGGAGCAGGAACAGGGCACACTGGACTCTCGAGGCGCACTATACACCTGGTGCGTGGTACCGGCACTGGTGGTACCGGGCTGAGGGCACGCACCTCAGGGCGAGTGCGGGGAGAAGGAACAGTGCGTACAGTGCTCTGGAGACGCACAGGAAGCCTGGTGCGTGGTGTAGGCACTGGTGTTACTGGGCTGGGGCGAGGAGGTGGCGCCGGATATACCGGACCGTGAAGGCGTACAGGAGCTCTTAAGCACCGAGCCTGCCCAACCTTACCTGGTTTAATGCTCCCCGTAGCCAGGCCAGTGCGGCGAGGTGGAATAGCCCGCACTGGGCTGTGCTGACGAACCGGGGACAACATGCGTAAGGCTGGTGCCATGTACACCGGCCCGAGGAGACGTACTGGAGACCAGATATGTTGAGCCGGCTTCATGGCACCTGGCTCGATGCCCACTCTAGCCCGGCCGATACGTGGAGCTGGGATGTACCGCACCGGGCTATACACACGTACAGGAGACACCATGCGCCTTTCCGCACAACACGGTGTCTGCCCGTACTCTCGCTCTCCACGGCAAGCCCGGGAAGTTGGCGCAGGTCTCCTACTTGACTTCGCCACACTCCCCTTTAGCCCCCCCCCCCCCAAGACATTTTTGGGGTTTCTTCTCGGGCTTCCTGGCCAGCCTTGTTCCCTCATAACACCGGTTCCCCTTCGCGACTGCTTCCGCTCTCCTAGCTGCCTCCACCTGTTCCCATGGAAGGCGATCCTTACCAGTCAGGATCTCCTCCCATGTGTAATAACCCTTTCCGTCCACACCTCTTCCCAAGTCCATTCCTCCGGGTACCGCTGCTGCTGCTGC
Organism: Salvelinus alpinus; assembly: GCF_045679555.1. NCBI lineage: Eukaryota > Metazoa > Chordata > Actinopteri > Salmoniformes > Salmonidae > Salvelinus > Salvelinus alpinus. The sequence goes on from NC_092091.1 coordinate 50,477,149, forward strand.
TGCCGCTGCTGCCCGTTGCTACGCTGCTTGGTCCGAGATTGGTGGGTGGTTCTGTAACGGCAGCCTTCCTCCTCTTCACGAGAAGAGAGGGTGTAACAGGGATCGGACCAACACACAGCGTAGCCAGTGCTCAACATGTTTAATAAAACGATAAGCTGAACACTTACAACGAATACAAAATAACAAATGTGGCAAACCGATACAGCCCTATCTGGTGCAGAGAAAACACAAAGACAGGAAACATCCACCCACAAACCCCAACACAAAACAAGCCACCTATATATGATTCCCAATCAGAGACAACACAAAACACCTGCCTCTGATTGAGAACCATATTAGGCCAAACATAGAAACAGACAAACTTGACACACAACATAGAATGCCCACCCAGCTCACGTCCTGACCAACACTAAAACAAGCAAAACACACAAGAGCTATGGTCAGAACGTGACATTAGCCAAATACATTTAAACACAGTTTTTCACAATTCCTGACATTTAATCCTAGTAAACAAAATCCCTGTCTTAGGTCAGTTAGGATCACCACTTTATTTTAAGAATGTGAAATGTCAGAATAATAGTAGAGAGAATGATTTATTTCAGCTTTTATTTCTTTCATCACATTCCAAGTGGGTCAGAAGTTTACATACATTCAATTAGTATTTGGTAGCATTGCCTTTAAATTGTTTAATTTGGGTCAAACATTTTGGGTAGCCTTCCACAAGCTTCCCACAATAAGTTGGGTGAATTGTGGCCCATTCCCACTGACAGAGCTGGTGTAACTGAGTCAGGTTTGTAGGCCTCCTTGCTCGCACACACTTCTTCAGTTCTGCCCACATATTTTCTATAGGATTGAGGTCAGGGCTTTGTGACGGCCACTCCAATACCTTGACTTTGTTGTCCTTAAGCCATTTTGCCACAACTTTGGAAATATGCTTGAGGTCATTCTCCATTTGGAAGACCCATTTGCGACCAAGCTTTAACTTCCTGACTGATGTCTTGAGATGTTACTTCAATATATCCACATCATTTTCCTTCCTCAGGTAGCCATCTATTTTGTGAATGCACCAGTCCCTCCTGCTGCACAGCATCCCCACAACATGATGCTGCCACCCCCGTGCTTCACGGTTGGGATGGTGTTCTTTGGCTTGCAAGCCTCTCCCTTTTTCCTCCAAACATAACGATGGTCATTATGGCCAAACAGTTCTATTTTTGTTTCATCAGACCAGAGGACATTTCTCCAAAAAGTACGATCTTTGTCCCCATGTGCAGTTGCAAACCATAGTCTGGCTTTTTTATGGCGGTTTTGGAGCAGTGGCTTCTTCCTTGCTGAGCGGCCTTTCAGTTTATGTCAATATAGGACTCGTTTTTCTATGGATATAGATACCTTTGTACCTGTTTCCTCCAGCATCTTCACAAGGTCCTTTGCTGTTGTTCTGGGATTGATTTGCACTTTTTGCTCCAAAGTACATTAATCTCTAGGAGACAGAACGTGTCTCCTTCCTGAGCGGTATGACGGCTGCGTGGTCTCATGGTGGTTATACTTGCGTACTATTGTTTGTACAGATAAACATGGTACCTTCAGGCATTTGGAAATGCTATCAAGGATGAACCAGACTTGTGGAGGTCTACAATTCTTTTTCCAAGGTCTTGGCTGATTTCTTTTGGTTTTCCCATGATGTCAAACAAAGATGCACTGAGTTTGTCACGCCCTGGCCGTAGAAATCCTTTTATTCTCTATGTTTGTTTGGTCAGGGTGTGACTCAGGTGGGAAAGTCTATGCTTTCTGGTTCTTTGTTTTTGGAGGGTATGATTCTCAATCAGGGACAGCTGTCTATCGTTGTCTCTGATTGGGAATCAGGCTTAGGCAGCCTTTTTTCCTTTTCTCATTTGAGGGTTGTTGTCTTTGTTAGTGGCATGTATAGCCTTACAGAGCTTCATGTTCGTTTTGTTGTTTATTGTTTTTGTTGGCGACATTTAAAATAAAAGAATGTACGCTTACCACGCTGCACCTTGGTCCGGTCATTTCCTTGACGACGATCGTGACAGAGTTTGAAGGTAGGTCTTGAAATCAGAAGCTTAGCCTATCAGAAGCTTCTAAAGCCATGGCATAATTTTCTGGAATTTTCCAAGCTGGTTAAAAGCACAGTCAACTTAGTGTGTGTAAACTTCTGACCCACTGGAATTGTGATACAGTGAAGTAAGTGAAATAATCTGTCTGTAAACAATTGTTGGAAAAATTACTTTTGTCATGCACAAAGTAGATGTCCTAAACGACTTGCCAAAACTATAGTCTGTTAAGAAGAAATTTGTGGAGTGGTTGAAAAACGAGTTTTAATAACTCCAACCTAAGTGTATGTAAACTTCTGACTTCAACTGTACATAAGTATGCAGGCCCTTTGCTATGATACTCTAAATTGAGCTCAGATGCATCCTGTTTCCATTGATCAGGATTGTGTTGAGGCACAGATCTGTGGAAGGGTGCCAAAACGTTTCTGTAGCATTGAAGGTCCCCAAGAACACAGTGGCCTCCATCATTCATAAATGGAAGATGTTTGGAACCACCAAGACTCTTCCTAGAGCTGGCCGCCCGGCCAAACTGAGCAATCGGGGAAGGAAGGGTCTTGGTCAGGGAGGTGACCAAGAACCCGATAGGCACTCTGACAGAGCTCCAGAGTTCCTCTGTGGAGATGGGAGAACCTTTCAGAAGGACAACCATCTCTGCAGCACTCCACCAATCAGGCCTTAATGGTAAAATGGCCAGACGGAAGCCACTCCTCAGTAAAAGGCACATGACAGCCAGCTTGCAGTTTTCCAAAAGGCACCTAAAGGACTCTCAGAATATGAGAAACAAGATTCTCTGGTCTGATGAACTGATTGAACTGGAGGAAACCATGCACCGCTCATCACCTGGCCAATACCATCCCTACGGTGATGCATGGTGGTGGCAGCATCATGCTGTGGGGATGTTTTTCAGCAGCAGGGACTGAGAGATTAGTCAGGATCGAGGCAAAGATGAACGGAGCAAAGTACAGAGAGATCCTTGATGAGAACCTGTTCCAGAGCGCTCAGGACCTCAGACTGGGGTGAAGGTTCACCTTCCTAAAGGACAACAACTCTAAGCATACAGCCAAGAGAAGCAGGAGTGGCTTAAGAACAAGTCTCTGAATTTCCTTGAGTGGCCCAGCCACAGCTTGGACTTGAACCCAATAAAACATCTCTGGAGAAACCTGAAAATAGCTGTGCATCCAACCTGATCCGCATAGAAGAATGGGAAAAACTCCCCAAATACAGGTGTGCCTATCTTGTTGCGTTATAACCAAGAAGACTCGAGGCTGTAATTGCTGCCAAAGGTGCTTCAGCAAAGTACTGAGTAAAGTGTCTGAATACTAAAAAATTATAAAAACGTGTTTTTGCTTTGTCATTATGGGGTATTGTGTGCAGATCAGTGGTTCTTAACCCTGTTGGAGGTACTGAACCCCACCAGTTTCATATGCGCATTCACCAAACCCTTCTTAATTGGAAAAATGAAATATGATTTTTTCAAATTCAAAACATAGGTATATATTTTACTGGTGCACAAAATGAACCGTGCATCAACATCAACACCGTGTGTTCAAAGAACAAAATCATCAAAACATGATTTTCACACAAAAACAAAAACATAATAATGAATATTTACTGCAAATCAGTGTGACTTCTGCTGTTGCCTTTCAGAGACCAGTTCAGAAATGCGCGGCTTCACCTTGGCAAGTGCCACTCTCATGTCATTTTCGCAACAAAGTCTGTTCCTTTTCTTCGTTTTTATGTCCAGCTTCCTCGAAAAGGATTGCTCGCAAAGATATGTTGTAACAAACGGTATGAAAATCTCCAGAGCTTTCTTAGCAATAACAGGGTACGTTACCATTTGTTGACACCAAAACGTTGAAAGCGTTGTTGTTCTGAAGAGTTGCTGTTGAACCTGGCTCTGCTGAATTTCAATGATTTCATCGAGGTATTCAACATTGACATCTGTTGTCTCAACACTAAACGTGAACGGCTGTCTCACCCATGCTGGATATGACTCTCTTGTAGGGAAGTATCCGTCGAGAGACTTTGCAAGCTCATCTAAGTGCGTGGCAATTGCTTGCTTCAGTTCCGCGGGTACAGAAATGTCTCCGATTCCAGATACATCTTCGATCTTACTTACACATTCGTCCAGCAGGGGAAAGTTTGCGAAGTTATCGTTCTCTGTTCGTCGTTTCCATAACGGTAGCTTTTTTTGAAAAGCCTTCAGGTTTTCCTCCGCTTCGATGATGTTGACTCCACCGCCCTGCATCTTTTGATTTAGATGATTGAGAGCTGCGAAGATATCAGCCATGTACGCTAAAATGAGAATGAACTAGGGCTAATTCCACACGCACGGCAAAAACACGATTCAGCACCTGTCCCCGGGATAACCACTGAACGTTAGAATGGTACAGAAGTACCTCGAATTCAGAGCCCATTTCTTTACACAGCTCACTGAAGATGCGGTGCCTCAGAGCACTAGTTCGCACATAGTTCACGCATTCCACTACAATTTTTAATACTTCTGCCAGTTTTGGAGGCAAGGTTTTTGTTGCCAACGCATGCCTGTGCAGAATACAATGCGTAACAATGATGTTTGGTGCATCGGCTTTCACTAGCGCACCAAAACCAGACTTTCTTCCCAGCATGACTGGAGCTCCGTCCGAACAAACTGCAGAAACCATATCCCACGAAAGATTGTTGTCTTTGAAGAAGTCATCCACAAGTTTCTTCACATCGGCTGCCTTAGTTGTTGTTGTAAGAGGCTTACAAACTAAAAAATCTTCCTTTATCACGTCGTCTATCACATAGCGCACGAATACAGCAAGCTGGCTTAGATTGGAAACGTCTGTGGTCTCGTCGAGTTGAAGGCTGAATTTTGCCGGGCTTGAAATCAGATCTGCAACTACTTGAGCCAAGATGTCTTTGCTCATGTCCTCTATTCTGTCGCTGATGGTGTCATTTGAAAGAGGAATTTGGGATAACTTAACTTCAGCCTCTTTTCCCAGCATGATATTCGCCATCTTCAACACAGCTGGTTTTATGAGTGTTTCACCAATGGTGTGTGGTTTGCCCTGCTTTGCGATCAGGTAAGCAACTTTGTACGATGCTGTGAGGATCGGTTTGTTGATGGGTACAAAGCCGAGAACAGGCAGAGTAGCCTTTTCATCGAATCTGGCTCTCTTCACCTTGAATTCAGCGAGCGTTGTGTTCTTGTATTTTCCATCTCCATGCAGCTTAAGGAAGTGTTCTCTTAGTTTTGCCGGTGCTAGACTAGAATTGCTCAACTTGGCATTGCAAATCATGCAGTTAGGACGCTGACTCCCATCACGTTCCGTTATACATGTGAATCCATATTGTACATATTCGTCCGACCACTTTCTTTTTTTGCTCGACATAGTAAGTATGAAGGGATTAAAATATTAAGAAAGAAATCACAAGACGTACCATCACGACAGTCACAAGTCGACTACTGAGCGCACCAAATTCCCTGCAGCACAGATAGGCCAAGCGCGATCACCTGCGTAGCGTGATCACCTGCAGCCAATGATGGCCAAGCGGGGCGTGTCATCACGAATCATATGAGTCGGATGTGTGTCTTGACCTCCGCCGAACCCCTGGGTTCGATCGAACCCAGGTTTAAGAACCACTGGTGTAGATTAATGAAAAAACAAACAATTGGATCCATTTTAGAATAAGGCTGTAACATAATAAAATGTATAGAAGTGAAGGGGTCTGAATACTTTCCCGAATACGCTGTAAGCTGGAAGTAGAAGCCTAAGTCTTGTTGTCTATTAGTTTTCTCCAATTAGGGGAGGGGTGGTAGGTTTAGGGGAAATAATAAAGGATTATTTATTTTTTAAATATTCTATTTACAAAAAAATATATGTGGGATTGTAACGTGTACTCGAATAGTCGGGAAGCATGTACAGGGAGTGAATTCAATAAATAAACGTACATGGAACATAACAAGAAACACGAGTAGCGCTCAGACATGAAATGTGTAACAGAAACAATAACGCCTGGGGTAAGAACCAAAGGGAGTGACAGATATAGGGGAGACAATCAGGAAGGTGATGTAGTCCAGGTGAGACTCATGAGGTACAGGTGCGCGTAACGATGGTGGCACGTGTGCGTAATAATGAATAAAATGGCGACAATGAGCGCCAGAGAGGAGGAGCGGGAGTAGACGTGACAAGGATTGGAAATGATGCCGACAATTACATTGATGGAAGCTACAATCTATCTGCAATATTAAAGCTGATCTACCCCCAAATAAATAAAAATAAATATAAATAAAAATGCCATCCATGTAGCAGTGAAAATACAGCATATAGGGCGGTGTCTCTCTAACTATTTCTCCCATAGACTGGTGCTCAGCTGGACAGTGCACTGGAAGGCCCGCTGAAGAAACAACAGGTAAGTGACACCCACAGAGTCCCTCCCTAACCTAGCATGAGCCGCTCTTAGTTACCCCAAAGACATGTCACAAGACACATCAACAGACACCACAGTCTGACACAACACCTACAGTGCATTCGGAAAGTATTCAGACCCCTTCACTTTTTCCACATTTTGTTACGTTACAGCCTTATTCTAAAATGGATTAAACAAATATTTTTCCCCATCAATCTACCGTAATTTCCGGACTATAAGCCGCTACTTTTTTCCCACGCTTTGAACCTCGCGGTTTATACAATGACGCGGCTAATTTATGGATTTTTCCCGCTTTCACAAGATTTATGCCGCCAAAAAACTGAGCACCTTCACATAATGTGACGGAAATCGAGCGCGCTCAAACTTCCCATCATTCTGATTACGGTAGTCATTTTGTCACCCTCATCATGGCAAAGACACGGAGAAATGCATATGATGCAGCTTTCAAGTTGAAGGCGATCGATCTGGCTGTTGGAAAAGGAAATAGAGCTGCTGCACGGGAGCTTGGCCTCGATGATAAGTCGATGATAAGACGTTGGAAACAGCAGCGTGAGGAACGGACTCAGTGCAAAAAGACAACAAAAGCTTTCAGAGGGAAGAAAAGCAGATGGCCCGAACTAGAAAATGAGCTTGAAGACTGATTCCTGGGGGCACAACAAAGTATTTGCAGCCACTCGACATCAGTGTAAATCGTGCATTTAAGGTGGCGCTCCGTGTTCAGTGGGAGGCTTGGATGACAAGTGGGGAGAAATCCTTCACTAAAACGGGCCGCATGCGAAGAGCAACTTATGGTCAAGTCTGCCAGTGGGTCCTGACAGCGTGGAGCATTGTCAAAAAATCCACTATCATCAACGGGTTTCGAAAGGCTGGACTGCTGCGTGTTGAAGAGGGCAGCATGAGCTCAGCGGGGAATTTGCCTCCGGATGAAAGTGACGAGAGCGACAATGAAAACGATCCAACATCGGATGAAGCAATTCTGAGGCTATTCAACTCCGACACCGAAGGAGATGACTTCAGTGGTTTCAGTGCACAGGAGGAGGAAGATAGTGACCAATGACTTTCTTGGTAGGCTACTGTTTACTGCTATTTTTTTTATTTTTGTTACAAGCCGTGTTTCGTTAAAGCCTATTTATTTTTGTTACAAGCCGTGTTTCGTTTTAAAGCCTATTTATTTTTGTTACAAGCCGTGTTTCGTTTAAAAGCCTATTTATTTTTGTTACAAGCCGTGTTTCGTTTAAAAAGCCTATTTATTTTTGTTACAAGCCGTGTTTCGTTTAAAAAGCCTATTTATTTTTGTTACAAGCCGTGTTTCGTTTAAAGGCTGTGTAAAGTTAATTTGTTTCAATGTACTGGTAGGCACCTGCGGCTTATAGACATGTGCGGCTTATTTGTGTACAAAATACATATTTTTTTTAAATTCAGTGGGTGCGGCTTATATTCAGGTGCGCTTAATAGTCCAGAAATTACGGTACACACAATACCCCATATTGACACATTTTAGCAAATTTATAAAAAATTAAAAAACTAAGCCATGAGGTCGAAGGAATTGTCCATAGAGCTCCCAAGACAGGATTGTGTCGAGGCACAGGGGGCTTTCCTCTTTTGTTCTCTATTTTTATTTCACCTTTATTTTGTAGCAGGAGTCCCATTGAGATTTAGATCTCTCTTACAAGGGAGCCTTGTGTCGTAGAATTACAACATTATGTTAATCACATTACTCTTAAATTAGAATGTAATCCTATATTAGTACTCACATTGTATGTTTTTCTTAGAGGCAACAGAATAGGATTGTTAGAACTTTCATGTGTCTGTGTGTGGAGAGATGCCTGAGATTTAACGCTGACAAGTATATTTACAATGGCTTGGTGATAACCTAAAGACTGCTTTGCATTCCAATCCATGATTAGTGTCTGTGTGCCTGTCTGTCGGTAACAGGGAGAACCAACCACCAGTTTAGTATTCTAGGTTGCATTAGTATTTTTGTATAAGCAAGCAGTAAATGAACTAGAGACAGATATTTGCGCCATGTAAATCTTGATGTCTGTTGCTTGAGAGCAAAATGTACCTTTTGTATAATTTCAACATATCTGTTCATCGTCACAAGGACTCAGGAAGACTATAAAGAGTTGTAACCAAATCCTGTTTATTTGGGCTTTTAACTCTACACCATTGGGTGATTGTTAAATGTTCCATTACTAATAAAGTTCCATTACTAATGCAGTAATTACTAATAAAGTTTGATTGTTTTGAGGAAATCTAAGTCTCTCCTTTGATTAGAATAATTCCACGACACTTGCATATACACAATTTATAAATACAACATAATACAAAATTACAAAACATACTCAAGAGGAAGGATCACATTCCTCAGCATAGAGGTCCCCGATCAACAATTTCAACTGCCTGAGAGGCACCATTACATTTAGTTGCAGGGAGCTCTTTAGATTTGTTCCATACATGGGGTGCAAAGAAACTAAAAGCAGATTTACCCAACTCTGTGGAGACCGAAGGGATCTCCAGAGTTAGCCATCCCTGAGACAGGGTTTGGTCATTCGTACATTAAAAGTTAAATAATGACGTTAGGTATGGTGGAATTTCATTGTTCCCGCAAGCAAGGGGGAGGCCTATGACATCCGAGGGCACCATCAGACCAACTTCTTAAATGGTCTACTCCATGAAGTTGGCATTTGTATCTAGAAAACACTATTTTGCTCATAACATATTTTTTTACCTTAAGTGTGTGTACATTACTGTATTAAGACCTGGGATATTGTTTTCCAACAGAAAAGTAAAAAAATAGCTGGAGTGCGTCTTTCAGCCCCTAGGCCTTGTCCCCTAGACACACATCAACAGACACCACACGGTCTGACACAGCTAACTGACTCAATGACCCTGTCAATGACGCCACCCAGCCTACTGATACAACATCTACCTAAAACCCAAACGCTCTGCCCCCACAATACACACAACACTTACCTCTAACCCAACACACATCAACAGATGCCACACAATCTGACATAGCTATTGACACAATGCCCCTGTCCCTCAGTCATGTTAACAGACACCCCACAACCTGCTGACACTGTCACTGCTATATCAACTTTCCTCCAATCTCAAAGCTCTTCCCCTTGACACATCAGATATGTCGAAAGTGTGGTTATGCAGCTATATGAATATAGCAATGATGGTTTGATTGAATTTAGTTGTAGTAGTATCTTCTATTGGAGGTCTTGGAGCAGTTTTGTGATTGGAGGGTTTGTCTGTCTGTCTTCTCCCAGGCCAATGAGAAGGAGGACAACCGCATGAAGAATGTCCCTGTTCCTGTCTACTGTCGCCCCCTAGTAGAGAAGGACCCCAACAGGAAGGTAAAAAAACAAACAAATATGTACTTGGTTGAAGCCACAATCTGCAATTTTTACCGCTGTTCAATCAATCGTCATGTTAATTAATTATATATACCCGTTGATTATTGAAGAATATGACTTATAACTGCTTCAAGAACTTAGCCCATCATAACCAAAAAGTTGTTTTACTCCAATGTTTTTATTTTATTTTTACCTTTATTTAACTAGGCAAGTCAGTTAAGAACACATTTGTATTTACAATGACGGCCTACCAAAAGGCAAAAGGCCTCCTGTGGGGACGGGGGCTGGGATTAAAAAATAAAAATATAGGACAAAACACACATCACAACAAGAGAGACACCACAACACTACATAAAGAGTGATCCAAGACAGCAACACAGCATGGTAGCAACACAACTTGGCACAAAGGGCAAGAAGGTAGAGACAACAATACATCACACGAAGCAGCCACAACTGTCAGTAAGTATGTCCATGATTGAGTCTTTGAATGAAGAGATAGAGATAAAACAGTCCAGTTTGAGTGTTTTTTGGAGCTCGTTCCAGTCGCTAGCTGCAGCGAACTGAAAAGACGAGCAACCCAGGGATGTGTGTGCTTTGGGGACCTTTAACAGAATGGGACTGGCAGACCGTGTGTTGTATGTGGAGGATGAGGGCTGCAGTAGGTATCTCAGATAGGGGGGAGTGAGGCCTAAGAGGGTTTTATAAATAAGTATCAACCAGTGGGTTTTGCAGCGGGTATTCAGAGATGACCAATTTACAGAGTAGTATAGAGTGCAGTGATGTGTCCTATAAGGAACATTGGTTTCAAATCTGATGGCCGAATGGGAAAGAACATCTAGCCGCTCGAGAGTGGTGTTAACGATGTGTGTAACGATGTGTGTAGTTGTGGTGTGCGGCGGGCGTGGACCTGACGGGATGGAAGACGTGCACTCAGGAAGTGATGACAGTTAAAGCTGGCCCCGGCAACAGCGTTACGAATCCTCTAGCCATTGAGGAGGGAGAGGGAGGAGACGGCAAGAGCAACCACAGCTCACCAGAGAAGAGAAAGGTACTTGATCTAGTTGGTTTGTTAGTTAATTAAGCTATTTGTTTTAGTTTGAAAACATACTTATTGTCCCTTCTTCCTTTTATCACCCCCACCTCTCCCTCCTTTTCCGTCCCCTAGTCTAAGGAGCTCCATGAAACAGACACTATGAGTAGCAGAGTCTGGATCCTGACCAGTACCCACTCGGCCAGCAAGGTGTTAAATAGTACTTTTTTGTATCTAATCATTTCATTGTAAGTTGTACTTGTAATTCAGTGTTGCTGCCATTCGTACAATTTGTCAAATAATGAACAACCATTATCGTTATCATCATCAAGGTGGTCATCATTGATGCCAACCAGCCCGGCTCGTTGGTCGACCAGTTCAACGTCTGCAATGCCCACGTGCTCTGCATCTCCAGCGTGCCAGGTTAGTGGTCAAACCATAACACGACCACATAAATTAGCATTCCTCACCTGGATCAAATCTACCGCAACATGACCATTGTACTCAACTACCATAACACAATTACTGACCACCTAGACCCCATGTTCTCTGCATCTCCAGTGTGCCAGGTTAGCGGTCAAACCATAACACAAACACATAGTACTCACCTGTTAGACCAACTCTACCGCAACTTGACGACTTAGCACCCTACTACTAAATTAACACAACCATATCTACTACCACAACATGACCACATACAGTATTACTCACCATCTGGACCAAATCTACTGCAACTTGACCACTAAGGAATCTACTGCCATAATAACATGACTACCGATCACCTATCCTACACCCTATCTATTACTGCAACACGACCATATAGCACTCTCCACCTGAACCAAATCTACTACCATAACATGACCATAGTATTCAGATCAAAGCAACATTCGGAAAGTACGTTACAGCCTTATTCTAAAATTGATTCAATTGTTTTTTTCCCTCATCAATCTACACACAATACCCCATAATGACAAAGCAGAAACAGGTTTTTAGAAAATTTTGCAAATGTATAAACCCCCCCTGGAGATATCACATTTACATAAGTATTCAGACCCTTTACTTGGTACTTTGTTGAATCACCTTTGGCAGCAATTACAGCTTCGAGTCTTCTTTGGTATAAGCTTGGCACACCAGCATTTGGGGGGTTTCTCCCATTCTTCTCTGCAGATACTTTCAAGCTTTGTCAGGTTAGATGGGGAGTGTCGCTGCACAGCTATTTTCAAGTCTCTCCAGAGATGTTCAATCGGGTTCAAGTCCGGGCTCTGACTGGGCCACTCAAGGACATTCAGATACTTGTTCCTAAGCCACTCCTGCGTTGTCTTGGCTGTGTGCTTAGGGTGGTTGTCCTGTTGGAAGGTGAACCTTCGCTCCACTCTGAAGTCCTGAGCGCTCTGGAGCAGGTTTTCATCAAGGATCTCTTTGTACTTTGCTCCGTTCATCTTTCCCTCGATTCTGACTAGTCTCCCAGTCCCTACTGCTGAAAAACATCCCCACAGCATGATGCTGCCACCACCATGCTTCACCGTAGGGATGGTTTTGGCCAGGTGATGAGCGGTGCCTGGTTTCCTCCAGACGTGACGCTTGGCAGTCAGGCCAAAGAGCTCAATCTTGGTTTCATCAGACCAGAGAATCTTGTTTCTCATGGTCAAAGAGTTCTTTAAGTGCCTTTTGGCAAACTCCAAAGGGGCTGTCATGTGCCTTTTACTGAGGAGTATTTGTTACTGAGGAGTAAGGCAGCAGCTACTCTTCCTGGGGTTCAGCAAAATTAAGGCATTTACACAATTTTTAAAACGTTACAATACATTTATTACAGAATTCACAACACAGTAAGTGTGTGCCCTCAGGCCCATTCTCCACTACCACATATCTACAACACTAAATCCATGTGTATGTGTGTGTATAGTGCATATGTTATCATGTGTGTGTATGCATGTGTCTCGGTACCTTCAGCTTGTCAACACCTCTCTTCCAATTTTGAGCCATGAGAGATTGACATGCATGTCATTAATGTTAGCTCCCCATGTATTTTTAAGGGCCAGCTGTGCTGATCTGTTCTGAGCCAACTGCATTTTCCCAAGTCCCTCTTTGTGGCACCTGACCACACAACTGAACATTAGTCCAGGTGCGACAAAACCAGGGCCTGTAGGACCTGCCTTGTTGATAGTGTTGTTAAGAATGCAGAGCAGTGCTTTATTATGGACAGACTTCTCCCCATCTTAGCTACTGTTGTATCAATATGTTTTGACCATGGCAGTTTACAATCCAGGATTACTCCAAGCAGTTTAGTCACCTCAACTTGCTCAATTTCCACATTAATAATTACGAGATGTAGTTGAGGTTTAGGGTTTCGTGAATGATTTGTCCCAAATACAATGCTTTTAGTTTTGGAAATATTTAGGACAAACTTATTCCTTGCTACCCATTCCCAAACTACCTGCAGCTATTTGTTAAGTGTTGCAGTCATTTCAGTCGCTGTAGTAGCTGATGTGTATAGTGTTGAGGCATCCGCATGCATAGACACACTGGCGTTACTCAAAGCCAGTGGCATGTCGTTAGTAAAGATTGAAAAAAGCAAGGGGCCAAAACGGCTACCCTGGGGAATTCCTGCTTCTACCTGGATTATGTTTGAGAGGCTTCCATTAAAGTACAAGTAACTGTTAGTTCTGTGTTCTGTTAGACAAGTAACTCTTTATCCACATTATAGCAGGGGGTGTAAAGCCATAACACATCAGTTTTTCCAGCAGCAGACTATGATCGATAATGTCAAAAGCTGCACTGAAGTCTAACAAGACAGCCCCCTCAATCATTTTATCATACATTTCTCTCAGCCAATCATCAGTCATTTGTTTAAGTGCTGTGCTTGTTGAGTGTCCTTCTCTATGTGCGTGCTGAAAGTCTGTTGTCAATTTGTTTACTGTGAAATAGCATTATCTGGTCGAACACAACTTTTTCCAGAGGTTTACTAAGGGTTGGTAACAGGCTGATTGGTCGGCTATTTGAGCCAGTAAAGGGGACTTTACTATTCTTGGGACTTTAACTTCCCTCCAGGCTTGAGGGAACACACGTTCTATTAGGCTTAAATTGAAGATGTGGCAATATCGTCCGCTATTATCCTCAGTAATTTTCCATGCAGATTGTCAGACACCAGTGGCTTGTCATTGTTGATCGACAACAATATTTTTTTCACCTCTTCCAAACGGACTTTACAGAATTCAAAAGTACAATTCTTGTCTTTCATAATTTGGTCCGATAAGCTTGGATGTGTAGTGTCAGCGTTTGTTGCTGGCATGTCATCCCTAAGTTTTCAAATCTTGCCAATGAAAAAGTAATTAAAGTAGTTGGCAATAGGAGTGTCTTCCATCTGGAAGGTTCTCCCATCTCCACAGAGGAACTCTGGAGCTCTGTCAGAGTGACCATCCGGTTCTTGGGCACCTTCCTGACCAAGGCCCTTCTCTTTCGATTGCTCAGTTTGGCCAGGCGGCCAGCTCTAGGAAGAGTCTTTCTTGGTGGTTCCAAACTTCTTCCAGTTAAGACTGATGGAGTTCACTGTGCTCTTGGGACCTTCAATGCTGCAGAAATGTTTTAGTACCCTTCCCCAGATCTGTGCCTCTACACAATCCTGTCTCGGAGCTCTACGGACAATTCCTTCGTCCTCATGGCTTGGTTTTTGCTCTGACATGCACTGTCAACTGTGGGACCTTATATAGACAGGTGTGTGCCTTTCCAAATCATGTCCAATCAATTGAATTTTCCACAGGTGGACTCCAATCAAGTTGTAAAAATGTCTCAAGGATGATCAATGGAAAAGGGATGCATCTGAGCTCAATTTTGTATCTCATAGCAAAGGAATACTTACATACATAAGGTATTTCTGTTTTTGTTTTTTAAATAGAAATTTGCAATAATTTCTAAAAACCTTTTTTTGCTTTGTCATTATGGAGAATTTTCTGTATAGATTAATGGGGGGGGAATAATTCCATACATTTTAGAATAAGGCTGTATCGTAACAGAATGTGGGAAAAGGGAAAGGGTCTGAATACTTTCCGAATGCACTGTACGTCCACATCTACTGAACTAGAATTGTGATTTTTCTGTGTGTGCGTGTACATGTGTCTCTGTGTGTATGGGTGTGTATTTCTGTGTGTGCTTGCTTGTTTCTGTGTTTACATATGTGCGTGTCTGTGTGTGCGTTTCTGTGTGTCTGTCTGCAGCGGCCAGTGAGAGTGACTACCCGGCGGGTGAGATCGTGCTGGACCCTGGGGAGGGTGGTGGTGAGGAGACAGGTGGGGTGGAGGGCATGCTAGCAGGCATCACCCTGGTGGGCTGTGCCACCAACTGTAGCGTGGTCCGCAGCAACTGCTCCTCGCGCACCGACACACCCGTACTGGACCGGGGACAAGGTGAGAATCCGAGAGATTTATCTACAGTGCCTTCAGAAAGTATTCATACCCCGTGACTTTGTTGTTACATCCTAATTTCAAAATGGATTAAATATTATTTTAATTATCTACACACAATAACCCAGAATTTGAAAATGAAAACATGTTTTTAGAAATGTTAGCAATTTTACAGAAATATCTCCTTTACATAAGTATTCACACCCCTGGGTCAATACTTTGTAGAAGATCCTTTGGCAGCTATAACAGCTGTGAGTCTTTCTGGGTAAGTCTCTAAGAGCTTTCCACATCTGGATTGTGCAACATTTGCCCATTATTCTTTTCAAAATGCTTAAAGCTCTGTCAAATTAGTTGTTGATTGTTGCTAGACAACTATTTTCAGGTCTTGCCATAGATTTTCATTAGGATTTAAGTCAAAACTGTAACTCGGCCACTCAGAAACATTCACTGTCTTCTTGGTAAGGAACCAGTGTAGATTCTCCTTGTGTTTTAGGTTATTTTCCTGCTGAGAGATGAATTCATCTCCCAGTGTCTGGCGGAAAGCAAACTGAACCAGGTTTTCAACTAGGATTTTGCCTGTGCTTAGCTCCATTCTGTTTCTTTTTAACCTGAAAAACTTCCCAGTCCTTAACTATTAGAAGCATATCTATAACATGATGCAGCCACCACTATGCTTATGGAGAGTGGTATTCAGAATGGGTTGTATTGGATTTACCCCAAACATGTAACACTTTGTTTTCTGGACAAAAAGTTAATAACTTTGCCACATTTTTTGCAGTATTACTTTAGTGCCTTGTTGCAAACAGGATGCAAGTTTTGGCATATTTTTATTCTGTACAGCAGGGTTCCCCAACTGGCGGCCCATGGGCTAATTTTGACCCGCGGGTGATTTTATTTGGCCCCCCAAGTTTTCTGAGCATTTAATATTTTGTATTTTTTTTGTTGGACGTAAGACTTTTAAAACGACAGCAAATCAGCTCCAAGCAATTTTTTTTTTTTAGCACCAAACCCGACACAATCAGATGGGGTTGGCTTAGATTGTTGATAACATGTAAACTATATTTCGTCTCCAATGTTTATTGAAAACATAAATAAATTTGTAGAATGAGCACTTCTTGTCTCTCAAATACATCGTTACAGTTGTTGGTTAGCTAGCTAGCAATTTTTTTGCCATATAAGCATTGACATGAAATCAGTTAAAACACCTCAAAACAAGACATGGTATCAAGAACAAGATGAAACGAGCCACTTATGATTTCCCACATGGCAGTTTCTTGTCATTCTTGCTAGCAATCTGGCCATCCAGAATCACAACAACACATTGTTTTCGTGATGTTGTCAAATCAATCAAATCAGCTAACCCATCTATGTGATCATATACAGTGGCAAGAAAAAGTATGTGAACCCTTTGGAAATACCTGGATTTCTGCATAAATTGGTCATAAAATTTGGTCTGATCTTCATCTAGGTCACAACAATAGACAAACACAGTCTGCTTAAACTAATAACACACAAACAATTATACATTTTCATGTCTTTATTGAAATCACCAAGTAAACATTCACAGTGCAGGGTGGGAAAAGTATGTGAACCCTTGGATTTATAACTGGTTGACCCTCCTTTGGCAGCAATAACCTCAACCAAATGTTTTCTGTAGTTGCGGATAAGAGCTGCACAACGGTCAGGAGGAATTTTGGACAATTCCTCTTTACAAAACGGTTTCTGTTCAGCAATATTCTAGGGCTGTCTGGTGTGAACCGCTCTCAAGGTCATGCCACAGCATCTCAAATTGGGTTGAGGTCAGGACTCTGACTGGGCCACTCCAGAAGGCGTATTTTCTTCTGTTGAAGCCATTCTGCTGTTGATTTACTTCTGTGTTTTGGTTCGTTGTCCTGTTGCATCACCTGTTGAGCTTCAATTGGCGGACAGAGAGCCTAACATTCTCCTGCAAAATGTTTTGATAAACTTGGGAATTCATTTTTCCGTCGATGATAGCAAGCTGTCCAGGCCCTGAGGTAGCAAATCAGCCCCAAACCATGATGCTCCCTCCACCATACTTTACAGTTGGGATGAGGTTTTGATGTCGGTGTGCTGTGCCTTTTTTTTTCTCCACACATAGTGTTGTGTGTTCCTTCCAAACAACTCAACTGTAGTTTCATCTGTACACAGAATATTTTGCCAGTAGCGCTGTGGAACATCCAGGTGCGCTTTTGCAAACTTCAGACGTGCAGCAATGTTTTTTTTGGACAGCAGTGGCTTCCTCCATGGTGTTCTCCCATGAAACCATTCTTGTTTAGTGTTTTACGTATTGTAGACTCGTCAAAAGAGATGTTAGCATGTTCCAGAGATTTCTGTAAGTCTTTAGCTGACACTCTAGGATTCTTCTTAACCTCATTGAGCATTCTGCGCTGTGCTCTTGCAGTCATCTTTCCAGGACAGCCACTCCTAGGGAGAGTAGCAACAGTGCTGAACTTTCTTCATTTATAGACAATTTGTCTTACCGTGGACTGATGAACATCAAGGCTTTTAGAGATACTTTTGTAACCCTTTCCAGCTTTATGCAAGTCAACAGTTCTTAATCTTAGGTCTTCTGAGATATCTTTTGTTCAAGGCATGGTTCACATCAGGCAATGCTTATTGTGAATAGCAAACTCAAATTTTGTCAGTGTTTTTTATAGGGCAAGGCAACTCTATCCAACATCTCCAATCTCGTCTCATTGATTGGACTCCAGGTTAGGTGACTCCTGACTCCAATTAGTGTTTGCAGAAGTCACTAGCCTAGGGGTTCACATGTTTTTTCCATGTTTAAATGATGTATAGACAAGAAAAATTATATAATTTGTGTGTTGTTAGTTGAAGCACGTTATGTTTGTCTATTGTTGTGATGAAGAGCAGATGAAATTTGATGACCAATTTATGCAGAAGTTCAGGTAATTTCAAAAGGTTCACATACTTTTTCTTGTCAAATGTAAGCAAGAATCAAATATTATACCTGTTTGGTCTTTTTGCGGTCAATTTGCGGTCTACAAATTATTCATAATTATGTTCTGGCCCCTTGACCATCCACTCAAGAAAAAATTGGCCCGCGGCTAAATCTAGTTGATGATCCCTGCTGTACAGGCTTACATCTTTTTCCTCAATTAGGTTAGTATTGTGGAGTAACGACAATGTTGTTGATCCATCCTCAGTTTTCTCCTATCATAGCCATTAAACTCTTTAACTGTTTTATTGTCACCATTGGCTTCATGGTGAAATCCCTGAGCGATTTCCTTCGTCTCCAGCAACTGAGTTAGGAAGGAGGCCTTTGTAGTGACTGGGTGTGTTGTAAATAATAACTTCACCATGCTCAAAGGGATATTCAATGTCTGCTTTTTAAAAATGTTTTGTCTACCAATACGTGCTCTTCTTTGTGAGGCATGGGAAAACCTCCCTGGTCTTTGTGGTTGAATCTGTGTTTGAAATGCAATGCTCACCTGAGGGACCTCACATATTGTATGTGTGGGGTACATAGATGAGGTAGTCATTCAAAAATCATGTTAAACTATTATTGCACACAGAGTGAGTCCATGTAACTTATTGTGTGACTTGTTAAGCAAATTACTTATGAACTTATTTAGCCTTGCCTTAACAAAGGGGTGTGAATACTTTCTGAAGGCACTGTACATTAAACTGTATATGTATCATCGGACTTGCAAAAATAATAGGCTTTAACTGCGGCACAATTCTTCTTCTTGTCCCTCATCCCTGTGTCGCTGACGTGGCTCCCCCTCTCTGTGGGAGGCTGATTTCAGCTGAATCTAATTGGGGACCTCTGCTATATATTTTGGTGTATATATCCCAGAAAACATACTACCACCACTAAACGTTGTTTCGAAGTTGACACGAAGTGCTGATATGTCTCTTCCTGTGTCCCTGTCCCCCCCCAGCCCCGGTATCTCCCCCTCTCATTGGGAAGCTGCACCCAGCCCAGTCAGTTGAAGAGTTATAAGTATAGTTAATAGGCCTTCACATGTTTTTAAAATTCCGATATGATATCGATAGCAAATCAAATACATTTCAACTGATATTGATAGGGACTTTTCATATTAGTGCCCATCTCTAGTTAATAGGTATAGTTGGTATAGTTATAGTAGTATATAGTGTATAATGTCTCTCCTTGTGTCCCTGTCGCCTCAGCCCCCATGGCTCCACCACTCAGTGGGAAGCTGCATCCGGCCCAGTCAGCAGAGGAGGCCACAGAGGCTACAGAGGTGGCTGAGCCGGCCGCCAGCGAGACAGACGGCACCTTGGGACCTCCAGGGCCCTTCATGGAGCACGTCTTCACAGACCCCCAGCCTCCGGTGGTTGATGCTAGCAAATACGACCGGTAAGACACAGGATTTGACCAGATTTGAATTGCTAGTAGTTGTAAAGAGAGGAAGTATTGCCAGGACATTTTTGAAAAGTTGTCATTGAAACTTTAAAAAATGTTCAGTTTTAAAATTTTTACTGAAAGTGTATTTACATACACTTTAGTTTGATTTGATTTAGTTTTAGTCTAAACATTTCTGCAGAGACAATAATGCTAACATGCTACAGTAGTTGGATTTTCCACCGTGTGGACTGTGGTAGTCTATAGTGGACTTCAAGACAACTCTCTGTTTGTGTCCCCTGTCAGGTGTGCAGGTCAGTTAAAAGAGGAGTCTAACTCCCCACCCCAGGAGACGGAGGATGGAAACGACGACCCCAAAGCTGGCACCAGCGTCGTCCCCACCATGTGGCTGGGAGCACAAAATGGCTGGTGGGTAACTAATCACTAAATGGCTAGCTAGTGGCGGGAATGTATCATAGTGATGTTGTTTTCTGGTTTTCTAAAAAGGTGCAAAAAATGTCATTGACCACAATGTCACAAAAAACGTCATTATTTTTTTGCCAACCAGTTTTGCCTGCATATGTCTCCCAACCCATAACCCTAACCCATAAAACCCTATATCTGTCTATGTCCTAACTAAGCTTTACCTCCTTTCTTCAGGCTTTACGTCCATTCGGCAGTGGCCAACTGGAAGAAGTGTCTCCACTCCATCAAACTGAAGGACTCTGTGCTCAGTCTAGTGTAAGTCCCCCACTACTGACCACTGTCTGCTTTTAGAATGGCCATTTTTACCAGTCCTTGATTTATGTTGTAGTAAATGGGTGCATGTTGCTTTGTGTAACGTTGGCTTGACTGTTTCTGCTTCAGGCATGTGAAGGGTCGTGTGCTGGTGGCTCTGGCAGACGGGACACTGGCTATCTTCCACAGATCTGAGGGTAACTTAAACTTAACCCTAACCTACCTAATTATTCTGAGCTCTCACCTATGAACCTTAACCATTAACTGTCTGTTGTGCTCAAAAAATGACATTCCATGAGAGCAACATTACTTTTTCATGTGCGTGCGTGCGTGTGTCCATGCATGTGTCTGTGCGTGTGTGCGTGTGTGCGTGTGTGTGTGTGTGTGTGTGTGTGTGTGTGTGTGTGTGTGTGTGTGTGTGTGTGTGTGTGTGTGTGTGTGTGTGTGTGTGTGTGTGTGTGTGTGTGTGTGTGTGTCTCTCTCTTTATCTCCAGATGGGCAGTGGGACCTGTCAAACTACCACCTGATGGACCTGGGTAGACCGCACCACTCTATCCGCTGCATGGCCATGGTCCATGACAAGGTGTGGTGTGGCTACAAGAACAAGATCCACGTCATCCAGCCCAAGAGCATGCAGATAGAGGTTGGTCACAGCAGGGAAGGGACTGTTTGTATAGTAGAGGAAGTTGCAAAGTAACCTTTTCTGAGACCTGGAGACTCACGTTAGCTCCCAGACATAATGTCAAGACATTAGCTCAGTGGACTAGCAGTCTTGAGTCTATCCCCAGTTATGTCGCAGATTGAGACGGGTTGGGGAGAGGTCATGTAATGTCGCTCCACATTGATTTACTTTGATTTATTCCCGAATATTATCAATCAACCAATCCTCCCTTCTCCACCCATCACCCCCCCCTACCCCCTCTCCCACATCAGAAGTCCTTTGACGCCCACCCTCGCAGGGAGAGCCAGGTGAGGCAGCTGGCGTGGATCGGGGATGGGGTGTGGGTGTCAATCCGTCTGGACTCCACGCTGCGTCTCTACCATGCCCTCACACACCAGCACCTACAGGATGTCGATATCGAACCATACGTCAGCAAGATGTTGGGTAGGGAAAACCTAAGCTAAACAGCAGGAATGGAGTCTATTTCCATTTCAATTCAGTCAATTTAGAAATTATACTGTCTTAGCATTATCCTCTAAGAGAAAGATGTGGAAATGGAATTGCAGTTTACTTCCTGAATTGACTGAATTGAAATGGAATTGACCCCAACCATGCTATCCAGCTCTGGCTAGGCTGGTTGTCCAAGATCTGTTTGTGTTGTATAGACACTTTTTATGTTTCTTGTCATATCAAGACCATGACTGTAGGAGTTGGCAAGACAGATCTGGGACCAGCAGGCTAAGCTTCGGCCGACTCATTGATAGGACACCATATTATTTGACCCCACTTTAGTCTACTGAGATGCATCCAATGTATGGATTGACCTGTGTTCTCTCTCTCTCTCCTCTCTCTCGCTCTGATTGACAGGTACTGGCAAGCTGGGCTTCTCCTTTGTGCGAATAACAGCCCTTCTTATTGGTGGAAACCGCCTGTGGGTGGGGACTGGGAATGGTGTGGTCATCTCCATACCACTGACAGAGAGTGAGTTTGAGTGGTGCGCACACGCGCTTTAACCCTACCTCTTTGATTTCACTATTCTGTGCTTCTGTATTTTACTTTCCCTTTCTATACTGAACAAAAATATTTCGCAACATGCAACAATTTCAACGTTTTTACTGAGTTACAGTTCATATTAGGAAATCAGTCAATTTAAATAAATTCATTAGGCCCTAATCTATGGATTTCACATGACTGGGAATACAGAAATGCATCTGTTGGTCACAGATACCTTAAAAAAAAGTTGGGGCGTGGGTCAGAAAACCAGTCAGTATCTGGTGTGACCAACATTTGCCTCATGCAGCGCGACACATCTCCTTCTCATAGAGTTGATCAGGCTGTTGATTGTGGCATGCCAATTGCAAAACTTGTGGCATTATGTTGTATGACAAAAGATGCTAATTTTAGAGTGGGCTTTTATCGTCCCCAGCACAAGATGCACCTGTGTAATGATCATGCTGTTTAATTAGTTTCTTGTTATGACACACCTGTCAGGTGGATGAATTATCTTGGCAAAGGAGAAATGCTCACTAACAGGGATATACCACCCTGCATACCACTGCTGGCTTGCTTCTGAAGCTAAGCAGGGTTGGTCCTGGTCAGTCCCTGGATGGGAGACCAGGTGCTGCTGGAAGTGGTGTTGGAGGGCCAGTAGGAGGCACTCTTTCCTCTGGTCTAAACAAAGATCCCAATGCCCCAGGGCAGTGATTGGGGACACTGCTCTGTGTAGGGTGCCGTCTTTCGGATGGGACGTTAAACGGGTGTCCTGACTCTCTGAGGTCATTAAAGATCCCATTGCATTTATCGTAAGAGTAGGGGTGTTAACCCCGGTGTCCTGGCTAAATTCCCAATCTGTCCCTCAACCATCACGGTCACCTAATAATCCCCAGTTTACAATTGGCTCATTCATCCCCCTCCTCTCCCCTGTAACTATTCCCCAGGTCGTTGCTGCAAATGAGAACGTGTTCTCAGTCAACTTACCTGGTAAAATAACGGTAAAATAAAAAAAATAAACACATTTGTGCACAAAATTTGAGAGAAATAAACATGGGACCAACACTTTACATGTTGCGTTTATATTTTTGTTCAGTGTATATCAGTCTGTCTATTTTTCTGTCTTCTCTTATTCCTTAATGGTTTCTCTTTGTTTTTTCTCTTTCTCTCTATTTTATGGCTGGTATCCCT
This sequence comes from Salvelinus alpinus, assembly GCF_045679555.1. Taxonomy (NCBI): domain Eukaryota; kingdom Metazoa; phylum Chordata; class Actinopteri; order Salmoniformes; family Salmonidae; genus Salvelinus; species Salvelinus alpinus. Next base: position 50,500,357 of record NC_092091.1, read on the forward strand.
GTACTTGTCCTCCCTGTCCTGATATCACTCTTGTCCACTCTCTCCTCTCCTCCCTCCCTCTCTCCTCACTCTCTCCACTCCTCCTTCTCCTCTCCTCCCTCCTTCCCTTCCTTAGCGGTAGTCCTTCATCGGGGACAGCTCCTAGGTCTGAGGGGTAAGTTAGGACTCCCTCTGTCCCACAGGGATGATGTCACATACATCTCTCTGCCTGTCTTACCTCCATCTCCCCTTTATCAATCTCCAACATAAGCCTGGTTCAGTTTCAGTCCTAAGCACCCTTATTACCCTAATGTTCACATATCTGATAGACTGGATAGGTGTGAGCAGTATAGTGATTGGACCGGAGTAAGTTACAGTATATAGCACTTGTTGAGATCTGAGAGGATTAGATAGCCCACCAACAGGACAAGTTCATAAAGCTGCCTGCCACCTATCCAGTCATTTCAGATGTATCAACCACAAAGGGGACGAGGGGCTAGGGATCGAAATGGAACAGAGACAGAAACAGTGGTCCGGTGGTCTGGATCTGATTCAGGGAAATCACTTTTGTTCATGTGTAACTCTGCATGCTATCTTCAGGTGTTGTAAAGTACTGTATATAATGCATTGGCACACATATATGTAGAGTATGGTGTTAATGTATGTATATGTATGAGTCATATTTGTATGCTATTTGTGTGATGAATATTGATAATTTCAGTGACGTAGTCAATATATTAGGTTTGGGGTTTTGGGGATGCCTTGTCTCTTCATTATTGCATGTTGATGGCATGTTTTAGTATTGCTCCTATTTCAGTATTCAGATTTTTTTATTTTTCACTATCTGCAAATTCATAAGTGAATGACCACAGGCTTATTCAATTGGTTGCCACGTACAGAGAATTTCACGTAGAAATTTTATGTATAGAGCCAGCCGACACAGTTTCCTATTCTGCATGACTGAGAGGGGTCTGTTCTATTTTGCACATTTCTATTTTAAATGCTCTGTAACGATGTAGCATACCCAATTGATGGGTCTTATTGGCAAGCCTGCTCTGTGTGCACTATTGTGATTGGATGGTCTCATGCATCAATGTCCTTGTCCTATTCGCTGGTCTGTCAGATGTCAGCTGTTCTGATTGGCTATTGACTCCACTCCCATCCCGATAGCCAATAAGGTGTCTCCGACGTCGTCCGGCGGCGTTATTCATGTGTATGAAGACGACAACCCAGAGAAAAGCAGCGGCAGCTTCATTCCATACTGCTCCATGGCCCAGGCTCAGCTCTGTTTCCATGGACACCGAGATGCCGTCAAGTTCTTTGTCTCTGTGCCAGGTCAGTTAGTAATCATAATTTGATAAAGTTAATTATCCCCTTAAATGCATTAAATCAAATGTGTAGTTCTTGACTAAATAAAAAAGTAGTATACCTGCTGTCAATACTCTCAACTTGATGTATTTGAGGACTGTGAGGATGGACTAGGTTGTCAACTGGGCACTAAAATGCAAAAGTGGTTCACAGTGTTTAATTTGTGGGTATCTATTGGTAAGGTCCTTTAGTACTATGTGACAGCAGCTGATGTAAAAAGGGCATTATAAATACAATTGATTGACTGATCTGTTTCTCGTTACCTGTTTAACAAATATATATATATACAGTACCAGTCAAAGGTTTGGACACACCTACACATTCAAGGGTTTTTCTTTATTTTTTAGTATTTTCTAAATTGTAGAATAATGGTGAAGACAGCAAAACTATGAAATAACACATATGGATTAATGTAGTAACCAAAAAAGTGTAAGAGGAATGCTTTTCCAACATTCTTGAAGGAGTTCCCACATATGTTGAGCAATTGTTGGCTGCTTTTCCTTCACTCTGCGGTCCAACTCATCCCAAACCATCTCAATTGGTTTGAGGTTGAGGGATTGTGGAGGCCAGGTCATCTGATGCAGCACTCCATCACTCTCCTTGGTCAAATAGCCCTTACACAGCCTGGAGGTGTGTTTTGAGTCATTGTCCTGTTGAAAAACAAATGATAGTTCCACTAAGCGCAAACCAGATAGGATGGCGTATTGCTGCAGAATGCTGTGGTAGCCATGCTGGTTAAATGTGCCTTGAATTCTAAATAAATCACTGACAGTGTCACCAGCAAAGCACCATCACACACGGCGGTTGGAACCAAAAATATATAATTTGGACTCATCAAACCAAAGGACAGATTTCCACCAATCTAATGTCCATTGCTCGTGTTTCTTGGCCCAAGCAAGTCTCTTATTCTTATTGGTGTCCTTTAGTAGTGGTGTCTTTGCAGCAATTTGACCATGAAGGCTTGATTCCTGCAGTCTCCTCTGAACAGTTGCTGTTGAGATGTGTCTTTCACTTTAAATCTGTGAAGCATTTATTTGGGCTGCAATCTGAGGTGCAGTTAACTCTAATGAACTTATCCTCTGGGTCTTCCTTTCCTGTGGCAGTCCTCATGAGAGCCAGTTTCATCATAGCGCTTGATGGTTTTTTGCGACTGCACTTCTAGAAACTTTCAAAGTTCTTGAAATATTCCAGATTGACTGACCTTCATGTCTTAATGTAATGATGGACTGTCATTTCTCTTTGCTTATTTGAGCTGTTCTTGCCATAATATGGACTTGGTCTTTTATTCAATAGGGCTATCTTCTGTATACCACCCCTACCTTGTCACAACGCAACTGCTTGTCAAAAAACACATTAAGAAGGAAAGGAAAGAAATTCCTCAAATTAACTTTTAACAAGGCACACCTATTAATTGAAATGCATTCCAAGTGACTAGCTCATGAAGCTGGTTGAGAGAATGCCAAGAGTGTGCAAAGCTGTCATCAAGGCAAAGGGTGGCTACTTTGAAGAATCTCAAATATAAAACATATTTTGATTTTGTTAGCAGTTGATGTTATTCTAAAATAACACAAACCCCAAAGCAATTCAGAGGGATAAAATTAGATTTTGTTTGAGAAGGACAAATCATTGATTTTATGCTGGGAGGTAGATGTTCAGTCTCCCCTGTCCTCAGCTTTTCTCCACAAAATAAAGAAACAGGATGTAATTTATAACCCCCCACCCTAGCCTGGGGTTGACCAATCAGAAGTCCTTGCAGTACAACTGGGACAATGGCCAAATAACAAGTATCCTGCTCCAGACTCAATGTACAGAACGTAGCACACATAGCACATGTAGATCTGAGTTCAGGACTGACTTTCCACAGATTCTAAACAGCTGTTGAACTAAAAACCAACTCCTATTTACATTGATAATTCCCTATTGACCATTAGTACTCTATTTCGTTTTTAGTACTCTCGTCCTCTTATCCTCTGCATTGTGTATTTATCTTCAAAATATTCTTATAATTTGTTGAACACTTTTTTGGTTACTGCATGATTCCATATGTGCTATTTCATATATTTGATGTCTTCATTATTATTCTACATTTAGAAAATAGTTTAAAAAAATCATTGAATGAGTAGGTGTGTCCAAATGTTTGACGGGTACTGTGTACAGTCGTGGCCAAAAGTTTTGAGAATGACACAAATATTAATTTTCACAAAGTTTGCTGCTTCAGTGTCTTTAGATATTTTTTAAAGATGTTACTATGGGATACTGAAGTATAATTACAAGCATTTCATAAGTGTCAAAAGCTTTTATTGACAATGACATGAAGTTGAAAGAGTCAATATTTGCGGTGTTGACCCTTCTTTTTCAAGACCTCTGCAATCCACCCTGGCATGCTGTCAATTAACTTCTGGGCCACATCCTGACTGATGGCAGCCCATTCTTGCACAATCAATGCTTGGAGTTTGTCAGAATTTGTGGGTTTTTGTTTGTCCACCCGCCTCTTGAGGATTGACCACAAGTTCTCAATGGGATTAAGGTCTGGGGAGTTTCCTGGTCATGGACCCAAAATATCAATGTTTTGTTCCCCACGCCACTTAGTTATCACTTTTGCCTTATGGCAAGGTGCTCCATCATGTTGGAAACAGCATTGTTTGTCACCAAACTGTTCCTGGATAGTTGGGAGAAGTTGTTCTCGGAGGATGTGTTGGTACCATTCTTTATTCATGGCTGTGTTCTTAGGCAAAATTGAAGAAGCAACCCCACACATGAATGGTCTCAGGATGCTTTACTGTTGGCATGACACAGGACTGATGGTAGCGCTCAACTTGTCTTCTCCGGAAAAGCTTTTTTCCGGATTCCTCAAACAATCGGAAAGGGGATTCTTCAGAGAAAATGACTTTACCCCAGTCCTCAGCAGTCCAATCCCTGTACCTTTTGCAGAATATCAGTCTGTCCCTGATGTTTTTCCTGGAGAGAAGTGGCTTCTTTGCTGCCCTTCTTGACACCAGGCCATCCTCCAAAAGTCTTCGCCTCACTGTGCGTGCAGATGCACTCACATCTGCCTGCTGCCATTCCTGAGCAAGCTCTGTACTGGTGGTACCCCGATCCCGCAGCTGAATCAACTTTAGGAGATGGTCCTGGAGCTTGCTGGACTTTCTTGGGCGCCCTGAAGCCTTCTTCACAACGATTGAACCGCTCTCCTTGAAGTTCTTGATGATCCGATAAATGGTTGATTTAGGTGCAATCTTACTGGCAGCAATATCCTTGCCTGTGAAGCCCTTTTTGTGCAAAGCAATGATGGTGGCACGTGTTTCCTTGCAGGTAACCATGATTCACAGAGGAAGAACAATGATTCAAAGCACCACCCTCTTTCTGAAGCTTCCCGTCTGTTATTCGAACTCAATCAGCATGACGGAGTGATCTCCAGCCTTGTCCTCGTCAACACTCACACCTGTGTTAACAAGAGAATCACTGACATGATGTCAGCTGGTCCTTTTGTGGCAGGGCTGAAATGCAGTGGAAAGGTTTTTGGGGGATTCAGTTCATTTCCATGGCAAAGAGGGACTTTGCAATTAATTGCAATTCATCTGATCACTCTTCATAACATTCTGGAGTATATGCAAATTACCATCATACAAACTGAGGCAGCAGACTTTGTGAAAATTAATATTTGTGTCATTCTCAACTTTTGGCCACAACTGTGTGTGTGTGAATATATATTTATATACACACACAGTTGTATATAATAATATAATAATAATATATAATATTACATTTTTCTGTTTTTCTGTCAGGCAATGTGTTGGCCACCCTAAATGGTAGTGTGCTGGACAGCCCGTCAGAGGGTCAGGGGTCCTCGGCACAGCCGGAGGCTGAGGCTCAGAGCATACAGAACGTTCTGGTGCTGAGTGGAGGGGAGGGCTACATCGACTTCCGCATCGGTGAGGAAGACCACACACTCACTCATGCACACACACACTGCCATACACCCAAGTTCATGTGGTGCTCTTTTGAATTCCTAATCGAATTCGTCTCCAGATTCTCTACCCTTCTGCCCTAGTTGTGCACTTGTTCATTTCACTTTATGGATTTAAAATACCAATCCAATGCTTTTATATGTGTGGATGTGCAGAAACACTTCAGTACAAAGGTGACAGACACCGGGCATGTCTGTTCATGCTGACTGGCTCTCTCACTTCATCTGTGTGTCAGGTGATGGCGAGGACGACGAGACAGAGGAAGGGGAGGTGCCGGGGGGCGCCCCGCAGATGAAGCCTGCCGTGTGCAAAGCCGAGCGGAGCCATATTATTGTGTGGCAGGTGTCCTACATCCCCGTTTGACACTCCCACCCTCAAGGGTTACCTTGCATCCCCCTGTCCCCCCTTCTTGCGCCCAGATTATCACCCCCTTCCCCCATCCTAAAACTAACCCACCCTACCCACCCCACCCCTCCCTGCCCCTGTATCTACCCCTGGTCATGATGTAACTATCCCTAGGCTTGGGAATGACCCCTCAGCCCCTGTATGTACTATTACACCCCTTTAAACTATCGATATCCCCCCAAAAACCTTGTAACTACCTATTGCCTTGTAAGTATCACTCCCCCAGTCCAGTAACTTTCCAAATACCTTGACTATGACTACCCCCTTCCCCGCCCTGTTTTTTGCCGCTTCTACCAATGTAATTATTTCCCCCCACCATGAGCCTTGTAACTACCCCTGCCTCCTAACTACCTCCGCTACCCTGTATCTACTCCCTAAAGCCTGGAGTGTGTCTTAAATGGCACCCTAGTCCATATGGTGCATTACTTTTGATCAGGGCCCATATGGTGCTGGACAAAACTAATGCACTATATTGGGAATAGAGTGCCGTTTCAGACATACCTGTATTTATTTCCCCTGGAAGTACATCTGTATCTCTCCTGTATTGACCTTTGACTTGTAACGGCCTGCATCTGCCCCCAAGCTACTCCCTGATACCTACAATCACCCCTAACTCCTCCCTTTCTCACCTTGCCCACCTGCATCTTACCAACAACACAAGTACAGGAACATTAAAGACTACTGCGTAATATAACGCCTCTCCAGAAATTACCCAAGATTTGCAGCAACAGCCAACCAGTAATCCCAAAACTATTTATGGTATGACTTACTAAAACCCCCCACCTCCAATCAGCTTTCAGCTCACTGAACCACGCTGGAAACAGAGACAGCTGATTGGTCAAGAGGGATTCAGAGACAGGCAGCTATTGGTCGGAGTGAGTGACACAGTCAACTAGCCGCTCATTGGTGAGTTAAATGTAGAGAGAGAGAGACTGACAGTTGATTGGTTGGTTCAGGGTGATTTTACCTCAGCCAGCTGTTAGGTGAGGAGACGTTGTTGAATGTACGTGGAAAAAACAAGATCAGTCTTGAATGCATTGGCCTGTAAATACAGTGAAGTTTGATCAGGAGGTCTGCAGACTCAGGATGCATCCCAAATGGCACCCTACCCTTTATAATGCACTACTTTTGACTAGAGCCCTATGGTTCTTTGTCAAAAGTAGTGTACTATATAGGGAATAGGGTGCCATTTGGGGTACAGGGGTACAGATGTAGTAAAATTCATGGGGGATGGCCAGTAAATCAGGTGTAGTGGAGTAAAGAGAAACTCTTGATTTGGCATCAGAGGATGAACAGGGATTGTAATTGTTCCACGTTAGAAGCAAGTTTCCAGACAGCCTTATGGACATAGATTGGCTGTGTTTGAGCGCATCAAATATGTGATGCATTGTGGGTAAGTTGGAACTGACTGATTGATCTACAAATAATAATGAGTAGTTATTTATGATGCAAGGTGATTTGTAGATCAGTCAGTCGGCTGCACTGTCGATCAAACCCAAACTCTCCTGTAGAGAAAATGGACAGGTAAAGAGTCTCAGTTCTATTTCAGCCTTTGTAAAAACCTATCTCCTCTCAGGTCTGTGAACACCAAATGGGTAAGGGCGTAGGGGAAAGTAACCGTGCCGAAATGTAACTGTGCCAAATAGTGGAAGGAGAGAGAGAGAGCCAGGCATATCCTCGAGCTGTGAGCTGATTGGTTCATAACTGATTCACCAACCACCCACTGCTCTAATTCGCTGTTCCCAGACTGACAGTTGGACAGTGAGGTTTGTGCTTGGTCGCCTGTTTTGAGTGACAGCTGTCATTGAGGATTCTGTAACTCTCCAGACATGCCCAAGGCCCCTTCCCCTCTTGTTCAGTATGTAACTCATATCTCTTTATCTGTGTGGATTAAATATTAAACCTAGTGTGCGCTGAAAACCAGAGGCCATGTTGTCTGTCGTTCTCTTCTCTGTTGGTTGACTTATTTTCAACCTTTTTTGTGTTTTTTTGTCGTTTTTTAAAAACTTTTTTACTTTTTGAATTAGGACCAGGATTCAATCTGATTTCAAGGCCAACCTATGCCGCATTTAAAGGTAATTTACGATTTGCGTTTGCCGTGAATACGGTCTCCGCGAACATTACCTTTAAAAGATGCATAGCCGACAAAATGCGATCGGATTAAGGACTCGATTTAATCTGTATCACAGATTGTGTGATTGAAATTTAAAGGTAATTTCCGATTGAGCCATGAGCCTTTGCAGTCTCCACTAGCGCGGGAACATTGCCTTTAAGTTTCAATTATGCTATAGCGCGGAACCTCCGCGATACGGATTGAATTGAAGGTATATAAAGAATGTATGAAATGGCATCCTGTAAGACCAAACCCACTTTAAGTAACAAGGACAGTGGTTCAGATTCAGAAGAGTCAGCTCAAGTCGATTTGGATCATACCCTGTCAACTTTAGGCACCTCTAAAACTTTAGGTACTATAGACGTTCATGTTGCACAGCGGACATTACGTTACATTTTAGATCCTGGTTAAAGGTGCATTGAGTACAGTACAAAGTCTATCACACATACAACCACCCTTAATGCCTATGATATACCTGTAACAATAAAGGAATGAAATTCATTGAGAAAATAAATGCAAATTCATCCAAATTTATTTGAAGCTATACAGTTGGCTGTCCGACCACATTCAGTGTTTACAAACTGCAGCGCCTTCCTTCTTCACTGTTGGTTCTCCTCGGAAGTTGAAGAGTGTTTTTGGATTATGATCAGGTAAGAAAGCAGTACACAGCTTCAAGCATTTTTTAGACATATTCTTTAAAAACCAAGAGGTGTTATGTTACAGACGACATCTTTAAAACTGCTAAAATGAATTAAATAACGACACTGACCGAACTGTGAATGTGTGCCTTCAGATTAAAACACAATAAATCACAATTCATTCATGAGATCAAAGAAATGTGCCCTATGTTCGCCTTTCTCTCTTTGTCAGGGGTTATTGCTAAGTTTCAGAGAGAGCACAATTGCATTCTACATACATGACCATCCAGTACATACAGAGAGCAGCAGCAGATATAATACTAAAGAACCTACAGTACAAGGATTCCCAATGCAGTGTGAGTTCAATCTTAAAGTTAACTCGCTGTGAATCTTGCACCTTGCAATTTAATCTCAATGTTATCTTCTGTAAGTAACTGTAGCAGAGAAGATGTGCGTTGTCATTCATTCATTCAATAAATATTTAATCAAAGCAGCAACATCACTCCTATCACCTACAGTACAGCTGCCTGCTACAGAAAGCCGCAAAGAGATTTTGTATCAGTGTGTGTTTTAAGTGTCTGTGAAGAGGGTGAGTGGGTATGATCAGTGGCCATAAAAGTAGACCTACATTGATAGGTATGTATGAAGTATAGTGCCTTCAGAAAGTATTCACACCCCTTGACTTTTTCAACATTTTGTGTTACAGCCTGAATTTAAAATTGATTCTATTTAGAATTTGTGTCACCGGTCTACATACAATACCTGTGGTGGCATATTTCTGCTTTACCAAATGAGGAAAAACAAACTTCACACACCAGTCAGAGTTATACTTAAACTACATTTTTAATAATAATAAGAGCTTTGCAATAGCATTTGACTTTCAATGATGCGCCATCTCTAATGAACCATTGAAAGTGACAACAGAAAAGTACAAAGATCTTTTATAGCCAAGATACACCCCTCTCAACCTACATGATGAACCACAGATCTTAGGAACAGTTCACAAAGGGACTTTATAATTGAGAAAGGAGTATCCCATAGCCAGATAACATTCGCTATAAATTATCGTTCAGTTTGGTCCCTAAAACGAAGTTCTAATCCCGTTCCTCGTACTTCATAGCACAAAAACACCATCTCATCCAATGGCATAAATCAATTGTAAACTCTAGATACTCCCATCTCAAGTAAACCCCTTCTTGACCCCTCTCCTGGACAAACTCACTGAGGGGAGTGAGCTTCTATGTCATACACTATCCCAGGATATGTGCAACATCAGAGAGGACATACAATGGTTCCAGATACTGCCATACACCGCCCCCCCCCCCAATGCCAAAGGAGGGAGTGACTTGCGCACAGACATTGTGGAGACAAGTAATTGGTTCCCCCTTAATCACGCCATCCCTTCACATGGTTAAACAGATACATTCACATATGAAGACAATGTTCCATCCTGTCCTCTTCCCTTTCTGATATTATGCATAGCACCAGAGACATGTAAAAGACAAGCCTGACCTCTCCCCTCTCTGGGCCCCAAGTGACTGAGCCCCAGCTGAGGGAAGAATTGCAACTGCCAACACTAGAGTCCAAAGGGATACATTCTAATGACAAGTATCTCACATAAGCATATTATGCAAATAAAACATCTTAATTATCTATGTTACCCAACTAATTCTGATTCATCCGCCACATTCCCCTCTCAAGGGACTCCGTCCCTTCTGGAGAATCAGAACAGTAACATTACACCTTACTAACAGTAGTTGCAGAGTATATGAATTATGAAAAAAATACATATACTATACATAAAATACACATAAAATACACATCAATATTTAAAAGAAAATAAAGAATCAAAACCCTTCAATGTCGAGTACCTTAGCTTATATGTAAGCTTTCTCCCTTCGGAAACTGAGTTTACAACCTTTATACCACAAGACAGACTTGCACATGTTTAATCATACAGAATAATACATTGTTGAGTAAAAAAAAAAAAAAAACATATAAATGCTCACTAAATTACAGGAGAACCAGTTTCTAAACACAGGCCTCATCACAACATATAGGACAGTCATCTCTCTGAGTCCTCATGCTCAGAATTGGGGTCCTCACCATCAGAGATGTAGTCAGGAATTGATAATAGGTCAGGGAAATCATTCATATTCCAAATCATAATTAAAAACCCAACTAATTATCCAACCAAAATTTAGAATGACATTGCTCAATGATTCAAATTGGTCCTATCACTCAAAGTAAAAAACTAAATTTAACACACATCGACATTGGCAGAATGTACATTTATAATAACATCCAGTATAATTATCCCATAATTCTACTATTAACTTTTTTATCCCGATTATAATACAGATCAGTATCTCAATGCATTCTTAATCTAAATTACTATAATTTTACGTGGTGTAGACCTGTACAATCAACCTGATACCCCAAAAGTCTAAAACAATTTTTGGGGCAAAGTTGACCAACCCCCTCCTTCAGGCAGTGATTCTTCTGGCGTCCTTTTCGTACTTCTTCAGATAGCTTTACAGTTCAAAGTAGATGGCCCATGATAATGTTCCAATTTCAATGTTTCACCTTAGACGCCATCACCTTTACCACCCATTATGTCTTGTCCATTCATCAACCAGTATACCAGCAACATGAGAGAAGTTTAGAACATATTTCTCTCCATGCTCACTCCACGTGGACTCCTCTCACACTCCTGAGAAAAACATGAGAGAAAAGCGGTTGATAGAGAACAGATCTGATGCTGTACACCGATTTCTGTCTCGGCTCCTTTCTCTCGGTAGAAGTGGTTCGGACAGGGCCTTATTCAACGTCTTTGTCACTTTTTCTTCAGCCAGTTAGAGGGGGTTTTGAAGTACACACACTGTTCGGTCCAATTATCTCTTCCATGCATTAAGATACCGTCTGATGTCACTTTTCATGATAACCTCGAAAGAACAGATCAGAACAACAGTTTAGTTCAGTTCATTAACTACATGATAAATTATTACTTTTACCAATTATTCTTAATACAAATGTCTAAACATATGTTAAAGAGAATAACACATTCTATTGAAACTAATATTTCAAATTGGCTTATACTCCCCATCACACTGTCAACTCCATCACAGAGCCAAAGGATCAGGAAGTTAGACCTATAACCCATCAGGAATAGAACAAAACAAACAACACAACAATACACTCCTTCACATATCACTCAAGGTGTGTAAACTTCAATCCAAAACCTCAAAGAACTGAATCCTCCCCCATTTTTAACACATAACTCTCATGAGTTGACAGTGTGAGAGAGTAATGTACTCTCTCATGAGAGTAATGTATAAAACAACACTACTACTGGTCAAAAGATAAAACAAAATTTCAAATAACATAATCAAATTAAAATCACTACTCTGAAAAACTCCACAAAGAAAAAATATTGTACCCATATGGTCATAGGAAAATAGACTTAAAGCAGCCTACTCTTAGTTAAAGGCAATGCCCTCTCCTTCTTCACATTGGTCCAAATTACAAATATGGCTAAGAACTATAAAAGAACTCCACAATAATTATCAATTACACAAATTACCTTGAAATTAGTATTACAAATGACCTGAAATTCATTATCCAAATGGGGGTGATCAAGCCACAATGAAAAGTCATGATACGGGTCATAGGTCATACAAACCCTTCAAAGAAGTGTTTCTTACTATATTAGACAAATAAAAATAAAAAATGTCAAACATTTCCTACATGTTGTATCCCAGGTTCCCAGAACATTCCTTTATCAAAAGAATTCACGTGTTTAATTAAAACTCAGAAAATAAAAACGTATAAAAATTCCATGTGTGCGTGCCCCTTTAAGATATCTTAAAGATATCTTAAAGGGATATCAAATGTAAAACTCACCAGACCCAAAGGAAATAAAACACACAAATCAAACAGTATTTTAAAAACACCAACAAATAGTCATAACAAATGTGTTGTGTGTGTGGGTATTTGCAAACCTTAAGATAAAAACAAACAAAACATTTCCAGGCCTTTTAAATTGGGTAGTTTACGGCCTCAATCTCACTCAATCTCCCCAAGTTTATAGTTCCAGGAAACATTTCAAAGAGAGACAATGAAACACCCATTTTCCCAGAAAAAAACACTTCGTTAGCATTCATTATACTACACCGATTCAGAAACCCAAAAGTTAACTACAAACAAAACCTAATAATAATATTTCCACTGTACTCCCTCAAATCATTAATCATTAGTTTTAAACTTCCTCAATATTTATATATACTTAATTTAGCATGCGCTACCCTTAGACACAATTATCCTCTATCGCAAATGTAGTAAATTTCTCAGCATAAGGAATCAGCTATATTTAATCCCAGGTATTTAATAAAAATGTAGACGTGTTCTCCTATGTCTCCTTAAACATACATACTTTAGGTGACTTCCATCCATCCCGGAAGAAAGAATCCTACTCAAACACATCAGATAATACAATGTTTAATTAAGTAAAATCAACACCTAAAATAACCAATAAACAGTAAACAATAAACAAACCCATAACCCCTTTCCAGCAATCTAATCATTTCAACCTGTTGCATAAATTTAGTAAAACAATCCTGATTTTTAACAAATCTAAAACCTTTCAAAAGTTGGTGCTGTCTCATCAGCGTAAAGAGTCAAAACTAACTTTTTTCCACTCATATCTACAATGTTTGCATTCCCCAAAGGTCAATACTTTTCAGATCGTACATTAATGATCTTCCTTCTGTCTGTACAGGGTCTGAAGTTCCAATGTATGCAGATGATACAGTGATAAATGCATGCAAATAGTAAACAACAAGCTACACAAGAACTCACTACTGTAATGGTTCAGATGACAAAGTTGCTCAGGGACTCATGTTTGCATCTCAATAAATAAATAAAATAGAAAACAGTCTGCATGTTCTTCACAAAGAAAACAACTGATGCCCCTGAGACAGATGTCTATGTATAAGGGGAAAAGCTCCATAGACATCTAGAGGGTGCCAAATCCCATGTCAGGTTTCTGTTTGTTGACTTTTCTTCTGCCTTCAACACAATCCAGCCTTACATTCTGGCACAGACTCATTCGGGACTTCTCCTTAGATGGGGGGCTGGTTTTGTGGCTGTTGGACTTCCTGAGCCAACGCTCACAGCGAGTCAAAATAGGTTCCCACGTGTCGGATATACGCAATACCAACACAGGCTCTCCTCAGGGATGTGTTTTGTCCCCACTCCTGTACATCTTGTACACTAATAATTGTACTATAATTGTCCCCCGTGCATCCCGCAAAGGCGGAGGTGTTGCTAACATTTACGATAGCAAATTTCAATTTACAAAAAAAAAAATGGCGTTTTCGTCTTTTGAGCTTCTAGTCATGAAATCTATGCAGCCTACTCAATCACTTTTTATAGCTACTGTTTACAGGCCTCCTGGGCCATATACAGCGTTCCTCTCTGAGTTTCCTGAATTCCTATCAGACCTTGTAGTCATAGCAGATCATATTCTAATTTTTGGTGATTTTAATATTCACATGGAGAAGTCCACAGACCCACTCCAAAAGTCTTTCGGAGCCATCATCGACTCAGTGGGTTTTGTCCAACATGTCTCTGGACCTACTCACTGCCACAGTCATACTCTGGACCTAGTTTTGTCCCATGGAATAAATGTTGTAGATCTTAATGTTTTTCCACATAATCCTGGACTATCGGACCACCATTTTATTACGTTTGCAATCGCAACAAATAATCTGCTCAGACCCCAACCAAGGAGCATCAAAAGTCGTGCTATAAATTCTCAGACAACACAAAAATTCCTTGATGCCCTTCCAGACTCCTTCTGCCTACCCAAGGACGTCAGAGGACAAAAATCAGTTAACCACCTAACTGAGGAACTCAATTTAACCTTGCGCAATACCCTAGATGCAGTTGCACCCCTAAAAACGAAAAACATTTGTCATAAGAAACTAGCTCCCTGGTATACAGAAAATACCCGAGCTTTGAAGCAAGCTTCCAGGAAATTGGAACGGAAATGGCGCCACACCAAACTGGAAGTCTTCCGACTAGCTTGGAAAGACAGTACCGTGCAGTACCGAAGAGCCCTCACTGCTGCTCGATCATCCTACTTTTCCAACTTAATCGAGGAAAATAAGAACAATCCAAAATTTATTTTTGATACTGTTGCGAAACTAACTAAAAAGCAGCATTCCCCAAGAGAGGATGGCTTTCACTTCAGAAGTAATAAATTCATGAACTTCTTTGAGGAAAAGATCATGACCATTAGAAAGCAAATTACGGACTCCTCTTTGAATCTGCGTATTCCTCCAGGGCTTAGCTGTCCTGGATCTGCACAGCTCTGCGAGGGCCTGGGATCGGGAGAGACACTTAAGTGTTTTAGTACTATATCTCTTGACACAATGATGAAAATAATCATGGCCTCTAAACCTTCAAGCTGCATACTGGATCCTATTCCTACTACACTGCTGAAGGAGCTGCTTCCTGTGCTTGGCCCTCCTATGTTGAACATAATAAACAGCTCTCTATCCACCGGATGTGTACCAAACTCACTAAAAGTGGCAGTGATAAAGCCTCTCTTGAAAAAGCCAAACCTTGACCCGGAAAATATAAAAAACTATCGGCCTATATCGAATCTTCCATTCCTCTCAAAAATTTTAGAAAAAGCTGTTGCGCAGCAACTCACTGCCTTTCTGAAGACAAACAATGTATACGAAATGCTTCAGTCTGGTTGTAGACCCCATCATAGCACTGAGACTGCACTTGTGAAGGTGGTAAATGACCTTTTAATGGCGTCAGACCGAGGCTCTGCATCTGTCCTCGTGCTACTAGACCTTAGTGCTGCCTTTGACACCATCGATCACCACATTCTTTTGGAGAGACTGGAAACCCAAGTTGGTCTACACGGACAAGTTCTGGCCTGGTTTAGATCTTACCTGTCGGAAAGATATCAGTTTGTCTCTGTGAATGGTCTGTCCTCTGACAAATCAACTGTACATTTCGGTGTTCCTCAAGGTTCCGTTTTAGGACCACTATTGTTTTCACTATATATTTTACCTCTTGGGGATGTTATTCGAAAACATAATGTTAATAATAATGTCCCTATACTTTCACTGCTATGCGGATGACACACAGCTGTACATTTCAATGAAACATGGTGAAGCCCCAAAATTGCCCTCGCTAGAAGCCTGTGTTTCAGACATAAGGAAGTGGATGGCTGAAAACGTTCTACTTTTAAACTCGGACAAAACAGAGATGCTTGTTTTAGGTCCCAAGAAACAAAGAGATCTTCTGTTAAATCTGACAATTCATCTTGATGGTTGTACAGTCGTCTCAAATAAAACTGTGAAGGACCTCGGCGTTACTCTTGACCCTGATCTATCTTTTGACGAACATATCAAGACTGTTTCAAGGACAGCTTTTTTCCATCTACGTAACATTGCAAAAATCAGAAATTTTCTGTCCAAAAATGATGCAGAAAAATTTATCCATGCATTTGTTACTTCTAGGTTAGACTACTGCAATGCTCTACTTTCCGGCTACCCGGATAAAGCATTAAATAAACTTCAGTTAGTGCTAAATACGGCTGCTAGAATCCTGACTAGAACCAAGAAATTTGATCATATTACTCCAGTGCTAGCTTCCCTACACTGGCTTCCTGTTAAGGCAAGGGCTGATTTCAAGGTTTTACTGTTAACCTATAAAGCGTTACATGGGCTTGCTCCTACCTATCTTTCCGAGTTGGTCCTGCCGTACATACCAATACGTACGCTACGGTCACAAGACGCAGGCCTCCTAATTGTCCCTAGAATTTCTAAGCAAACAGCGGGAGGCAGGGCTTTCTCCTATAGATCTCCATTTTTATGGAACAGTCTGCCTACCCATGTGAGAGACGCAGACTCGGTCTCAACCTTTAAGTCTTTACTGAAGACTTATCTCTTCAGTAGGTCATATGATTGAGTGTAGTCTGGCCCAGGAGTGTGAAGGTGAACGGAAAGGCTCTGGAGCAACGAACCGCCCTTGCTGTCTCTGCCAGGCCGGTTCCCCTCTCTCCACTGGGATTCTCTGCCTCTAACCCTGTTACAGGGGCTGAGTCACTGGCTTGCTGGTGCTCTTTCATGCCGTCCCTAGGAGGGGTGCGGCACTTGAGTGGGTTGAGTTACTGACGTGATCTTCCTGTCTGGGTTGGCGCCCCCCCTTGGTTTGTGCTGTGGTGGAGACCTTTGTGGGCTATACTCGGCCTTGTCTCAGGATTGTAAGTTGGTGGTTGAGGATTTCCCTCTAGTGGTGCGGGGGCTGTGCTTTGGCAAAGTGGGTGGGGTTATATCCTTCCTGTTTGGCCCTGTCTGGGGGTTTCTTCGGATGGGGCCACAGTGTCTCCTGACCGCTCCTGTCTCAGCCTCCAGTATTTATGCTGCAGTAGTTTATGTGTCGGGGGGCTAGGGTCAGTTGGTTACCTGGAGTACTTCTCCTGTCTTATCCAGTGTCCTGTGTGAATTTAAGTATGCTCTCTCTAATTCTCTCGTTCTCTCTTTCTCTCTGAGAACCTGAGCCCTAGGACCATACGTCAGGACTACCGGGCATGATGACACCTTGCTGTCCCCAGTCCGCCTGGCCTTGCTGCTATTCCAGTTTCAACTGTTCTGCCTGCGGTTACGGAACCCCTACCTGTCCCAGACCTGCTGTTTTCAACTCTTAATGATCGGCTATGAAAAGCCAACTGAGATTTATTCCTGATTATTATTTGACCATGCTTGTCATTTATGAACATTTTGAAAATCTTGGCTCTCTCTAATTTTCTCCTTCTCTCTTTCTTTCTCTCGGAGGACCTGAGCCCTAGGACCATACGTCGGGACTACCGGCCGTGGTGACTCCTTGCTGTCCCCAGTCCGCCTGGCCTTGCTGCTATTCCAGTTTCAACTGTTCTGCCTGCGTTTATGGAACCCCTACCTGTCCCAGACCTGCTGTTTTCAACTCTTAATGATCGGCTATGAAAAGCCAACTGAGATTTATTCCTGATTGTTATTTGACCATGCTTGTCATTTATGAACATTTTGAAAATCTTGGCTCTCTCTAATTTTCTCCTTCTCTCTTTCTTTCTCTCGGAGGACCTGGGCCCTAGGACCATGCGTCGGGACTGCCGCCCGTGGTGACTCCTTGCTGTCCCCAGTCCGCCTGGCCTTGCTGCTATTCCAGTTTCAGCTGTTCTGCCTGCGGTTATGGAACCGCCACCTGTCCCAGACCTGTTGTTTTTCAACTCTTGATGATCGGCTATGAAAAGCCAACTGAAAATTATTCATGATTATTATTTGACCATGCTTGTCACTTATGAACATTTTTGAACATCTTGGCATAGTTCTGTTATAATCTCCACCCGGCACAGCCAGAAGAGGACTGGCCACCCCTCATAGCCTGGTTCCTCTCTAGGTTTCTTCCTAGGTTTTGGCCTTTCTAGGGAGTTTTTCCTAGCCACCGTGCTTCTACACCTGCATTACTAGCTGTTTGGGGTTTTAGGCTGGGTGTCTGTACAGCACTTCGAGATATTAGCTGATGTACGAAGGGCTATATAAAATAAAATTGATTGATTGATACTAGTTCCCATACTGACTGACACCTCGTTAAGTTCGCTGATGACACTGCCTTGATCAGCTTGTTGCATGATGACGAGGAACATCATGGCCCAGTCCTAGATGACTTTGTAGAGTGGTGTGAGGAATCACACTTGGTCCTCAATACCAACAAGACCAAAGAGATGTGCATAGACTTCAGGAAGCGTACAACACCTACCTCTGCAACATCTATCAGAGGTCAGAATATAGAAATTGTAGAGGAATACAAATATCTGGGTGTCCTTTTGGACAATAAGCTTCAGTGGAGTAAATGTACAGACCTGATCTACAAAAAGAGCCAACAGAGACTGTACTTTCTCAAAAAGCTGGGATATTTTAATGTAGACTGTACTATATTGACTCTGTTTTACAAATCTTTTATTGAGAGTATTTTAACTTCTTGTATTGTTTGTTGGTTTGGCAATGCCACTGTCAGCCAGAGAAATATGTTGAGAAGGATTATTACCACAGCAAGCAAGGTACTTGGAGTCAAACAGTCAGGCCTGGATGAGATCTTTAAGGTCAGGGCCCTCCGTGAGGCTCACAAAATCATTTTAGACCCAAGCCACCCCCTGTACCTGGACTTTGAACTACTCCCCACTGGGCGCAGGTATAGGGTACCCCTCAGCAGGAAAAACAGAACTAGACAATAATTTGTGCCAGGTGTGATATCCATAAATAGCTTGGGCTAATGTTCCTATCGACTCCGTAAGGCCAGCAGGCTAGTCTAAAAAAAAAATGGATTTCTTTATTTATTATGATTATATATATTTTTTTTTTATTACTGCTATGTAACTGCTATGAAATTTGTATTGTGAATTGGCATCGGTCCCCATTGGCACAATAAAGTAAGTAAGTAAAGTGGCGCAGCGGTCTAAGGCACTGCATCACAGTGCTGGAGGCGTTACTACAGACTCTGGTTCGATCCCGGGCTGTATCACAACCGGCCGTGATCGGGAGTCCCAGGCGGCGCACAATTGGCCCAGAGTCGTCCGGGTTAGGGAAGGGTTTTGCCGGGGTAGGACGTCATTGTAAATAAGAACATGTTCTTAACTGACTTGCCTAGTTAAATAAAGGTTAAAATACCAAAACATTGTTTTTTGGTGGAGTTTTCCTTTAAGTTCAAGGTTAGAATAAGCAGAGAGAAAAGTGCGTAAAAAGTTAATTCCATCCATTTAAGCTCGCCTAACTCGGATCGGATCCGGGCCCTACGCCCTTTGCATACCTGGATTGTACAATATTTGCACAATATTATTATTAAAAAGATTCTTCAAGCTCTGTCAAGTTGGTTGTTGATCATTGCTAGACAGACATGTTCAAATCTTGTTATAGACTTTCTGATTTAAGTCAAAACTGTAACTAGGCCACTCAGGAACATTCAACGTCGTCTTGGTAAGCAACTTCAGTGTATATTTGGCCTTGTGTTTTAGGTTATTGTCCTGCTGAAAGGTGACTTTGTTTCCCAGTGTCTGTTGGAAAGCAGACTGAACCAAGTTTTGCTCTAGGATTTTGCCTGTGCTTAGCTCTAGTCCGTGTCTTTTTATCCTAAAAAACTCCTTAGTCCTTGCCGATGACAAGCATAGCCATAACATGATGCAGCCACCACCATGCTTGAAAATATGAAGTGGTACTCAGTAATGCGTTGTGTTGGATTTGCCTCAAACATAATGATTTGTATTAGTTAATTTCCACATTTTTTGCAGTTTTACTTTAGTCAAATGTATGTTTTGACATATTTTACTCTGCACAGGCTTCCTTCTTCTTACTCTTTCATTTCGTTTAGTATTGTGGAGTAATTAATATGTTGTTGCTCCATCTTCAGTTTTCTCCTATCATAGCCATTTAACGCTGTAACTGGTTTAAAGTCAGAATTACATCCAAAATGTAATTCATAACTATAACAAGCTCAAAGGCATACCAATAGGTTCCCTTCTTTGCGATGCTTTGAAAAACCTCCCTGGTCTTTGTGGTTAAATCTGTTTGAAATTCACTGGTGGACTGATGGACCTTAGAGATATGTGTGGGGTACAACGATGAGGTAGTCATTCAAAAATAATGTTAAACACTATTATTGCACACAGCGTGTGTCCATGCAACTTGTGAGACTTGATTGTTATAGTTTTTTCCTTTCAATTAAGACTTAAGACAACTAGGTAAGGGGAGTTCCTTACTAATTAGTGACCTTAATTAGTCAATCAAGTACATGGGTGGATTGAAAACCGGCAGACACTCGACCCTCCATGAGATGAGTTTGACACGTGACATAATGGATCATCTGTGGGGCTGCCCATTCTCTCAAAGACGCCATAATTGGACAGATACAATGTCTATGGGTTAGCCACACAGGTAGCTTTCTAGCTAACGTGGAATTGGACTGGGAAGGAGAAAATGGCTTCTAGATCATCTCTCCCAGTGCACTGTCCTGTGTGCTGTGCCAAGGATCCTATCATACGGTCGCAGTTTCTAAACATACTGTACTGATACTGTGTGGTGGCCACAGCTTCTGTATCCTATACAGAAAAAAAATATTGGAATACAAATAAAAAAAATATTTTAAAATAATACAGTGCATCCAGAAAGTATTCAGACCCCTTGACATTTTCTACATCGTTACATTCCAGCCTTATTCTAAAATTGATTTTAAAAAATCCCTCATCAATCTATACATTATACACCATACTGACAAAGCCAAAACAGGTTTTTAGACATTTTTGCTAATTTATTACAAATAAAAACTGAAATTTACACAAGTATTAAGTATTCAAACCCTTTACTCAGTACTTCATTGAAGCACTTTTGCCAGCGATTCTAACCTAGGGTCTTCTTGGGTATGACGCTACAAGCTTGACTCAGTTGTATTTAGGGAGTTTCTCCCATTCTTCTCTGCAGATCCTCTAAAGCTCTGTCAGGTTGGTTGGGGAGCGTTGCTGCACAGCTATTTTTAGGTCTCTCCAGAGATGTTCGATCGGTTTCAAGTCTGGTCTCTGGCTGGGCCACCCAAGGACATTCAGAGACTTGCCCCGAAGCCACTCCTGCGTTGTCCTGGCAGTGTGCTTAGGGTCGTTATCCTGTTGGAAGGTGAACCTTCACCCCAGTCTGAGGTCTTGAGCGCTCTGGAGCAGGTTTTCATCAAGGATCTCTCTGTATTTTGCTCCGTTCATCTTTCCCTCGATCCTGACTAGTCTCCCAGTAACTGCCTCTGAAAAGCATCCCCACAGCATGATGCTGCCACCACCATGCTTCACCATAGGGATGGTGCCAGGTTTCTTCCAGGCGTGACACTTGGCATTCAGGCCAAAGAGTTCAATCTTGGTTTCATCAGACCAGAGAATATGGTTTCTTATGGCAAACTCCAAGCGGGCTGTCATGTGCATTTTTACTGAGGAGTGGCTTCCATCTGGCCACTCTACCATAAAAACTTGACTGGTGGAGTGCTGCAGAGATGGTTGTTCTTCTGGAAGGTTCGCCCACCTCCCTGACCAAGGCCCTTCTTCCCCGATTGCTCAGTTTCGCCAGGTGGCCAGCTCTATGAAGAGTCTTGGTGGTTACAAACTTCTTCAATTTAAATATGATGGAGGCCACTGTGTTCTTGGGGACCTTCAATGCTGCAGAAATGTTTTGCTACCCTTCCGAGAGCTGTGCCTCGACACAATCATGTCTCAGCACTCTACAAACAAATTCCTTTGACCTCATGGCTTGGGTTTTGCTCTGACATGCACTGTCAACTGTGAGACCTTTTATAGACAGGTGTGTGCCTTTCCAAATCATGTCCAATTAATTGAATTTACCGGTGAACTCCAAGTTGTAGAAACATCTCAAGGATGATCAATGGAAACAGGAAGCACCTGAGCTTAATGTCGGGTCTCATAGTAAAGGGTATGAATACTTACATTCTGTTTTTATTTTTTAATAAATGTGCATACATTTCTAAGAACTTGTTTTCACTTTGTCATTATGGGGTATTGTGTGAAGATTGATGAAGAAAACATTTTATTTAATCAATTTTAGAATAAGGCTGTAATGTAACATTTGGAAAAAGTCAAGGGGTCTGAATACTTACCAAACGCATTGTATGTAAGGTCCCTCATTCAGGTATTGAATTTCAAGCACAGATTCGACTACAAAGACCAGGGAACTTTTTGAAAGCCTCAAAGAAGGGCAGTGATTGGTTGATTGTTAAAAATAACAAATCAAATATTGAATATCTTATTGAGCAAGTTAATAATTATGCTGTGCATTATATATTAAACGACCCGGACACATATATACAGTCGTCCTTCTGAACTGAGCTGCAGGACAGGAATAAAATTGCACAGGGTTAACCTGAGGCCATTGGTGATTTTAAAACAGTTATTGAGTTCAATGTCTGTGATGGTAGAAAACTGAGGATGGCTCGACAACATAGTAGTGACACCACAATAATGACCTAAATGACAGGGTGAATAGAAAACACAGAAATATACAGAATAAAAATATTCCAAAACATGCATCTTGTTTGCAACAAGGCATTTAAAGTAATACTGCAGAAACAACAAACACAGCATCGGAATACACTTTTTGGCTTAAATGCAAAGCCTTGTGTTTGGGACAAATCTCACACATCACTGAGTAACTGCCTCCTTATTTTCAAGCATGGTGGTGGCTGCATCATGGTATGGGTATGCTCTACATAGGCAAATAGTGGGGAGTTTTTCGGGATAAAAAGAAATGGGATGGAGCGAAGCACAGGCAAAATCCTAGAGGGAAACCTGCTTCAGTCTGCTTTACACCAGACTGGGAGAGGAATTCACCTTTCAGCAGGACAATGACCTACAACACAAGGCCAAATCTACACGAGTTGTTTACCAAGAAGAGAGTGAATGTTCCAGTTTTGACTTAAATCTGCTTTAAAATGTATGGCAAGACTTGAATATTGCCATCTAGCCATGCTCCCCCAACATCTTGACAGAGCTTGAAGAATTTTGAAAATAATAAATGGCCGAATATTGCACAATCCGGGTGTGGAACGTGCTTCTAAGCTTACCCAAGAAGACTCAGAGCTGTAATCGCTACGAAATCCTATAGGTGCCTTCTACAAAGTACTGACTCAGGGGTGTGAATACTTGTGTAAATGAGATATGTCTGATATTTCGGGGAGTTTGTATTTAGAGGTCACTTCTTCTAAACCTGAAAAGGGACCCCTTCAAAATGTTACACAGCGAAAACAGACAAATGTATAAAAATCAGACTTAAAACTTCTTCTTAATAGCTGTTTTCACTTTGGGAAAAAATTGTGCCCAAATTAAACGGCCTCGTACTCTGTTCTAGATCATATGATATGCATATTATTATTACTATTGGATAGAAAACACTCTGAAGTTTCTAAAACTGTTTGAATTATATCTGTGAGTAAAACAGAACTCATTTGGCAGCAAACTTCCAAACAGGAAGTGAAAATTCTGAAAATGGGTCTCTGTGTAAGGCCTTGCCTATTCAATTGCCTTGTATTTATGGATCTGTATGCACTTCATACGCATTCCACTAGATGTCAACAGGCAGTAGAACGTTGAATGAAGTCTCTAGCCTTTTCTGGGACCGGATGGGACTCGTTGGAGTGAGAGGTCAGCCATATCGGTAGTACTTGGTGACACGAGGATTTGTCATATGGTTGGTTGCAATTCGTTTGGTAGACACAAGGAAATGCTCCGTCTGGGACGTTATTGGATGTATTTCTTAAAAACATCCTAAAGATGGATTCTCAACTGAGTTTGACCAGTTTATTCAACTTTTATTTTGACTTTTTGAATTTTTCGTTCATGCGTAAAATCTTCGTGGAAACGTGAGCTCCACCATGCTAGCCAAAGTTGCTAATTCAACAGACGTAATGGACATTCTAAAACCAAACAACGATTTATTGTCAAACTAGGATTCCTGGCACTGCATTCTGATGAAAGTTCATCAAAGGTAAGGGAATATTTATGTTATTTCGTATTTTTGTGGACTCTTTGGACTCCAACATGGTGGAGAATGGCTGAGCGCTGTCTCAGATTATTGCATGCTGTGCTTTGTACTAAAGTTATTTTTTTAAATCTAACACAGCGGTTGCATTAAGAACCAGTGTATCTTTCATTTGCTGTACAACATGTATTTTTCAGCAAAGTTTATGATGAGTTTTTCTGTTAGATTACATCGCTGTCTAAAATTTCTCTGGCTGCGTTGTAAAACCCAGATTTGTAGCTATAAATATGCACATTTTCGAACAAAACATAAATGTATTGTATAACATGATGTCATAAGACTGTCATCTGATGAAGTTGTTCAAAGGTTAGTGATTAATTTTATCTCTATTTGTGGGTTTTGTGAAAGCTATGTTTGCGGTGAAAAAATGGCGTTGTGTGCTTGGCTATTGTGGTGAGCTAACATAAATATATATTGTAAATATATATTGTGTTTTCGCTGTAAAACACTTAAAAAATCTGAAATATTGGCTGGATTCACAAGATGTTTATCTTTCATTTGCTGTACAACATGTATTTTTCATAAAGGTTTTATGATGAGTATTTATGTATTTCACGTTGCTCTCTGTAATTATTCTGGCTGTTTTGGTGCTATTTGTGACGATGGCTGCAATGTAAAACTACGATTTATACCTATAAATATGCAAATTTTCAAACAAAACATGGATGGCTGGATTCACAAGATGTTTATCTTTCATTTGCTGTATTGGACTTGTGATTTCATGAAATTATATTATATGATATTCCCTGTGGCGCTAGGCTAGGCTATGCTAGTCAGCGTTTCTGATGAGGAGGATCCCGGATCCGGGAGGGTGATTAAGTATTAAGTAACCACATTTTGGGCCTATTACAATACAGAAACCACGACGGATTTGAAGAATATTCACTTGCTGAATGTGCGCCAATCTGGGCAATGGAACGGTCTGCGTGGCCATCTCTGTTGTGATGTCACCTGCTAGGTTGGGAAGCGACCTCTGCTCAGACTACGAAGGTGAATACCAGTAGAATGTTGTCGTCAATATGTTTTTTTGTTTTTTTTTGCCAGAGCTGCCTCAGCTGATACCGCTGTCTGTACACTGAAAGTGGCATTAGTTTGATTTGCAAAGGAAGGTTTTCATTTGTATTTTATTTGATGTTGATGCATTTTGTGCCATTGTAGGTTCTTTAGACCAACAGACATGCACAAACATTACTTACTTAATCCTTATTTCCTGGAGGAACATTGGTGTGCAAACAGGTTGCTATAACAATATAAATCTTAACAGAGAAGAGAATACTGAATGTAAAGGTTAAAGATTATTAAAGATTAAACATTTGCTTGAACCAGGGGGAAAAAGCAAAGCAAAAAGCACCATGAGCCTCTGACTATTTTTTAGAATAAGAAAAAGAGTTCTGTGCATATTTCACATATTCATCTTAGTTTCAGTTAAAGGCCATGCTTTAGATATAGATTATTGTAGAGAAAGACATTATTAGAGAGAAAGAGAAGAATAAAGGCCTATACATACAGTATGAACATTACATAGAAGATCCATTTATACAGTGGGGAGAACAAGTATTTGATACACTGCCGATTTTGCAGGTTTTCCTACTTACAAAGCATGTAGAGGTCTGTCATTTTTATCATAGGTACACTTCAACTATGAGAGACGGAATCTAAAACAAAAATCCAGAAAATCACATTGTATGATTTTTAAATAATTAATTTGCATTTTATTGCATGACATAAGTATTTGATACATCAGAAAAGCAGAACTTAATATTTGGTACAGAAACCTTTGTTTGCAATTACAGAGATCATACGTTTCCTGTAGTTCTTGACTAGGTTTGCACACACTGCAGCAGGGATTTTGGCCCACTCCTCCCTACAGATCTTCTCCAGATCCTTCAGGTTTCGGGGCTGTCGCTGGGCAATACGGACTTTCAGCTCCCTCCAAAGATTTTCTATTGGGTTCAGGTCTGGAGACTGGCTAGGCCACTCCAGGACCTTGAGATGCTTCTTACGGAGCCACTCCTTAGTTGCCATGGCTGTGTGCTTCGTGTCGTTGTCATGCTGGAAGACCCAGCCACGACCCATCTTCAATGCTCTTACTGAGGGAAGGAGGTTGTTGGCCAAGATCTCGCGATACATGGCCCCATCCATCCTCCCCTCAATACGGTGCAGTCGTCCTGTCCCCTTTGCAGAAAAGCATCCCCAAAGAATGATGTTTCCACCTCCATGCTTCACGGTTGGGATGGTGTTCTTGGGGTTGTACTCATACTTCTTCTTCCTCCAAACATGGCGAGTGGAGTTAGACCAAAAAGCTCTATTTTTGTCTCATCAGACCACATGACCTTCTCCCATTCCTCCTCTGGATCATCCAGATGGTCATTGGCAAACTTCAGACAGGCCTGGACATGCACTGGCTTAAGCAGGGGGACCTTGCGTGCGCTGCAGGATTTTAATCCATGACGGCGTAGTGTGTTACTAATGGTTTTCTTTGAGACTGTGGTCCCAGCTCTCTTCAGGTCATTGACCAGGTCCTGCCGTGTAGTTCTGGGCTGATCCCTCACCTTCCTCATGATCATTGATGCCCCACGAGGTGAAATCTTGCTTGGAGCCCCAGACCGAGGGTGATTGACCGTCATCTTGAACTTCTTCCATTTTCTAATAATTGTGCCAACAGTTGTTTCCTTCTCACCAAGCTGCTTGCCTATTGTCCTGTAGCCCATCCCAGCCTTGTGCAGGTCTACAATTTTATCCCTGATGTCCTTACACAGCTCTCTGGTCTTGGCCATTGTGGAGAGGTTGGAATCTGTTTGATTGAGTGTGTGGACAGGTGTCTTTTATACAGGTAACGAGTTCAAACAGGTGCAGTTAATACAGGTAATGAGTGGAGAACAGGAGGGCTTCTTAAAGAAAAACTAACAGGTCTGTGAGAGCCGGAATTCTTACTGGTTGGTAGGTGATCAAATACTTATGTCATGCAATAAAATGCAAATTAATTATTTAAAAATCATACAATGTGATTTTCTGGATTTTTGTTTTAGATTCCGTCTCTCACAGTTGAAGTGTACCTATGATAAAAATTACAGACCTCTACATGCTTTGTAAGTAGGAAAACCTGCAAAATCGGCAGTGTATCAAATACTTGTTCTCCCCACTGTATATCCCGTTTATACAGTGAATTCAGAAAGTATTTAGACTCCTTCACTTTTCCCCCCACATTTTGCAACATTACAGCCTTATTCTAAAATGGATTTAAAAAACACAATACCCCATAATGACAAAGCGAAAAAAAGTTAGACATTTTTGCAAATGTATTTAAAATAAAAAACAAATGCCTTATTTACATAAGTATTCAGACCCTTTGCTATGAGACTTAAAAATTGAGCTCAGGTGCATCCTGTTTCCATTGATCATCTTTGAGATGTTTCTACAACTTGATTGGAGTCCACCTGTCTTATGTTTTTATTTTATTTAACTTTTATTTAACTAGGCAAGTCAGTTAAGAACAAATTCTTATTTACAATGACGGCCTACACCGGCCAAACCCAGACAACGCTGGCAAATTGTGCGCCGTCCTATGGGACTCCCAATCACAGCCGGTTGTGATACAGCCTGGATTCGAACCAGGGTGTCTGTAGTGACGCCACTATCACTGAGATACAGTGCCTTAGACCGCAGTGCCACTCGGGAGCCCCGAAAATGTGTAAATTCAATTGATTGGACATGATTTGGAAGTCACACACCTGTCTATATAAAGGTCCCACAGTTGACAATGCATATCAAAAACCAAGCCATGAGGTCAAAGGAATTTCCGTAGAGTTCCCGAGACAGGATTGTGTCGAAGCACAGATCTGGGGAAGGGTACCAAAAAATGTCTGCAGCATTGAAGAACACAGTGGCCGCCATCATTCTTAAAAATAAGAAGTTTGGAACCACCAAGACTAGTCTGGCCAGCTCTAGGAAATAAAATGTGGGAAAAGTCAAGGGGTCTGAATACTTTCCAAATGCACTGTATATACACAAGTGCTTTGATGCATAAAATAAACAACATTGTACACTGAAAAATAATAAAACACACAGACATATTTATATATTATAATATGTGGACACCCCTTTTCTACCCCCTTTGCCTTCTTTATTCAGTACACTGTCTGCAACCCAACCATTGGACGCACAGGAGTTCCAACCAAATGCACGTGACAACAAAATCAAATGTCTAACTAACAGACAAAACGAGTCAACCATCAAGCAGAAGGAGAGCATAACAGGGAGGTCAGTATAAGAATGGTGCGTGACAACTCACAGTTCAACATAGATGGTGTGTGTATGTGTAACAGTCATCACTGCTCCAACACGACGGCAGTATTGAGTGAAAAATAAATCAGAACCCCCCCCCTAAACATCTAGTTAAAAAATAAATAAAAAATACATGTTGATGCCATGTCTGGTGTCGATATGACAAAAATAATTCAGGGGAATATATTGTCAAGCTGATCTAAACAAAATAATAAAGATTGTTCCTGCTCCGAAACAAATGTGCTGATTAACAAAATAACTTTGTTTCACTGAGTATTTAAAACTGTCAAACGGATTACTTGATCTGTGTATTCTTGCAGAGCAAGAACAGACATTTTCCCATAGATTTTCCAAAACTTTGATTCAATTCCAGTGTTAATGCCAGCCTAATGAAGTTATGATTTCATTAGAGAACAGCTAATGACATACAAACGCAAGCTCTTGCCAAATTGCATCACTTTAACCATTGGTCAGACAGACTCCATCAACATTGATCTAGGGACGGTCTTCCAGCTAGGATAGTTGTTGAAGGTCATGTTTTACATGCAATAAATCTGACCAGGACTACTGCCAAAGCAGGCCTTTTCTCCTATTTAGAAAATGTAAAATTTTGAGTGCGAGTCTCGTATTATTTACACCTTGCATTAATAATGTAACATGGATTGTTTGGATTTTCGTGCCAGGACCAGACAAAGGCACAACAAAGAGGGAGGAAAAAAGTAACAAATAAATGTTGTCATGGAGATGTGAAAGCGCAACAAATTGTGACTGCTCTCTGGACTCAACTTCGTTCTTCGGTCAGCTAAAACAGAAACTTAAAATAGGGCCTTATGGGCCAGTCTTATAGCAATCCAACCAGCATTGCATGTACAAGGAGAAAGCATGGTGACAATCCACATATTGCTGCACTTGGTCTCTTCTCATTGATTTCATGTCATCATTGTTGTTGCATATACTGTTAATGTACACTGAAGTTTGGCCATAGGTCTTAGTGCCACATTCGTTTGATCTTGATTAAATGTTCCCACAACACTGTCCCTAGGTCCTGGGATCACCATTAACGGTAATGTGTGTGCATGTGTATATGTTTGTGTGTGTGTGTGTGTGTAAGGGGTTATAACTTGAGTATGTCTCAGGGAGGGGGCAGGGAACCAGTCCAGTTCATGGCTGCATCCAAATGGCACCCTATTGACCAGAGTCCTATGGGTCTTTGACCAGTAGTGCACTATATATAGGGAATAGGGTGTAATTTAGGGCACACCCCATGTGTTTACATTGGGGGTCACATCCGATTCCCGTCACGTCCAACGACATCTCTTCCTCTGACATGCCTCAGGGTCCGACGAACACCCCTCAGAGTCATCGCTTTCAGAGGACAAGGCCCCAGCCAAGGGGGGCGTAGGGGGCAAGTCAGACCCCAAGCCTTCCCCCCCTGGAGCCCCCAGGAGGCCGTTGTTGAGGCGTAGGACCCAGCCCAGCTTATTGTGCAGCAGGTGGCGCAGGCCAGGGGGCAGCGGCAGTATGCTCAGGGTGTCTGGGCACTCAGGGAGGAGCTTGCGGAGGCGAGCACAGCACAGGTACTGCAGGGAAGTGGGCGTGAAGCAGGAGCGGATCACCTTCATGCTGCTCTTGGCTGCTGTGGAACACGCCATGGGGTAGAAATGCTTGTTCTGTAGCTCCGTAGCCGCCACGCCTGCAGAATAGAATATACATTTTATTGTCCAGTTTAGAATGGAAATGTATCCATTTGCTGTCACATTACCCAACAAGCCCGACACAAGCAAAAGGCTAGGCGCAGCACAGGGGTAACTAGCTGGGTACATGCAGAGGGAGAATATGAGAAATCCTAGGTAGGTTCCATGTTAATTAGGTCTTGAAGTGATTTATAGGGCCGGTTTTCCCATCCCAGATCAAGCCTAGTTCTGGACTAGAAATCACTTTGAATGGCGATTTTACATAAAGCATGCATTGTAGCCCAGGACTTAGCTTAATCAGTGTCTGAGAAACTGGCCCCTAATGCCCATCTAGTTACATACTGCCCAACCACCCATCTAACATGCAGTTGTAACGGCAGCCTTCCTCCTCTTCGTCTGAAGAGGAGGTGTAGCAGGGATCGGACCAAGACGCAGCGTAGTTCGTGTTCAACATGTTTAATAAAGACTGAACGTGAACACTACAAGATACAAAATAACAAATGTGGCAAAACCGAAACAGTCCTATCTGGTGCAGAGAACACAAAGACAGAAGACAACCACCCACAAACCCCAACACAAAACAAGCTACCTAAATATGGTTCCCAATCAGAGACAATGACTAACACCTGCCTCTGATTGAGAACCATATCAGGCCATACATAGAAACGGACAAACTAGACACACAACATAGAATGCCCACCCAGCTCACGTCCTGACCAACACTAAAACAAAGAAAACACAAAATAACTATGGTCAGAACGTGACAGCAGTGTTGGGGAAGCTACCCTGAAAATATAGTTGACCAAGTTATCAATTACTTCACACTGCAGGAAGTTAAGCTACCCTTAAAGGAAAACACCCAAAAACAATCTTACCGGCAGTATTTCTGTAACTTGATTGCTGGCACGCAAAACATTTCGGGACTATATCAACAATGGACTAATCAAACAAATACCTAAATACATATTTTGGGGTGTAATTTTTCTTTAAGAAAAAATATTGTTTACTTAACTAAAGTTTATTTGAAAAAGTAGTTCAAACTAATTTGTGATAAATTATATCTAAATCTGAAATGTCAGACTACAAATCGCAAGAACAGTCAAATGTAAACAGAATGTGTAATTTAGCCTATTAATAACAAAAACTGTTTCAAGTGAGAATTAGGCACGTACAGTGGGGAGAACAAGTATTTGATACACTGCCGATTTTGCAGGTTTTCCTACTTACAAAGCATGTAGAGGTCTGTAATTTTTATCATAGGTACACTTCAACTATGAGAGACGGAATCTAAAACAAAAATCCATAAAATCACATTGTATGATTTTTAAGTAATTAATTTGCATTTTATTGCATGACATAAGTATTTGATACATCAGAAAAGCAGAACTTAATATTTGGTACAGAAACCTTTGTTTGCAATTACAGAGATCATACGTTTCCTGTAGTTCTTGACTAGGTTTGCACACACTGCAGCAGGGATTTTGGCCCACTCCTCCCTACAGATCTTCTCCAGATCCTTCAGGTTTCGGGGCTGTCGCTGGGCAATACGGACTTTCAGCTCCCTCCAAAGATTTTCTATTGGGTTCAGGTCTGGAGACTGGCTAGGCCACTCCAGGACCTTGAGATGCTTCTTACGGAGCCACTCCTTAGTTGCCATGGCTGTGTGCTTTGTGTCGTTGTCATGCTGGAAGACCCAGCCACGACCCATCTTCAATGCTCTTACTGAGGGAAGGAGGTTGTTGGCCAAGATCTCGCGATACATGGCCCCATCCATCCTCCCCTCAATACGGTGCAGTCGTCCTGTCCCCTTTGCAGAAAAGCATCCCCAAAGAATGATGTTTCCACCTCCATGCTTCACGGTTGGGATGGTGTTCTTGGGGTTGTACTCATACTTCTTCTTCCTCCAAACACGGCGAGTGGAGTTAGACCAAAAAGCTCTATTTTTGTCTCATCAGACCACATGACCTTCTCCCATTCCTCCTCTGGATCATCCAGATGGTCATTGGCAAACTTCAGACAGGCCTGGACATGCACTGGCTTAAGCAGGGGGACCTTGCGTGCGCTGCAGGATTTTAATCCATGACGGCGTAGTGTGTTACTAATGGTTTTCTTTGAGACTGTGGTCCCAGCTCTCTTCAGGTCATTGACCAGGTCCTGCCGTGTAGTTCTGGGCTGATCCCTCACCTTCCTCATGATCATTGATGCCCCACGAGGTGAAATCTTGCATGGAGCCCCAGACCGAGGGTGATTGACCGTCATCTTGAACTTCTTCCATTTTCTAATAATTGCGCCAACAGTTGTTTCCTTCTCACCAAGCTGCTTGCCTATTGTCCCGTAGCCCATCCCAGCCTTGTGCAGGTCTACAATTTTATCCCTGATGTCCTTACACAGCTCTCTGGTCTTGGCCATTGTGGAGAGGTTGGAATCTGTTTGATTGTGTGTGGACAGGTGTCTTTTATACAGGTAACGAGTTCAAACAGGTGCAGTTAATACAGGTAATGAGTGGAGAACAGGAGGGCTTCTTAAAGAAAAACTAACAGGTCTGTGAGAGCCGGAATTCTTACTGGTTGGTAGGTGATCAAATACTTATGTCATGCAATAAAATGCAAATTAATTATTTAAAAATCATACAATGTGATTTTCTGGATTTTTGTTTTAGATTCCGTCTCTCACAGTTGAAGTGTACCTATGATAAAAATTACAGACCTCTACATGCTTTGTAAGTAGGAAAACCAGCAAAATCGGCAGTGTATCAAATACTTGTTCTCCCCACTGTATGATGCCGTAAAAGAAAGGAAATTCTTGCCTACTTCACCCATATTTTCTTATCCTTTTGCCCAAAAAAGTAGTGTGTAGTTCCAGTAGTTAACTACAACGCTACATGGCAAAAAAGTTATTAACTACTGAAAATGCTACCAAGATTTGAATTTAGTTCAACTACTACCAAGCTAATGCAAAACGTAGTTAAATTACTATATGTAGATCACTACTCACCCCACCTGGTCCCCTTGACCTGTGACCCCTGTAATTACCTATGCACTTGCGGTTCTTAAAGAAGGTGAGTGTTCCATGCCATGTGTCCAGGTGCACTCCGATGATTGAGCCCTGGCCGAAACGTGAGGAGAAGGTCACCTTGTCTCCTTTATGATGTAACAGACCTAGAAGATGACCATATTAGCATTATTATTATAAGGGGAAAACAAAACTGGCTCACACACACACAATTATTTCATGTTTCAAAACAATTTCTTTATCCAGATGAAGGGTACTGTTAAGGGATACCCTATGGCTCCTAATTATGCTAATGTATATGTGGGTTACATGGAGAAACAGTCAATTCTCAACCACCTCAAAATATATATTTTCCCCCAACATTATTATTTGGAAATGGTACATTGATATCTTTGCTCCATTCGGGACTTTTCCACTCCAGTTAGCTCATCAAATGCCAACTAGTGTTAGCACAATGACTTGTAGTCTATGGGAACAGCTGCTGTACCTGTAGACTTCCTGTCAGCATTGGCTCACGAAACTACCTACCTTCATACTGCATGGTCATGGCTAAACAGCTTTTGTCAAATTGACATCAAAAGTTATTATTTTGCATTTTAGCTAACCCTAACCCTTTTCATAACCTTAACCCAATTCTCCTAAACTGCTACGAAAAGTCAAATCTGACAAAAGCTTTATTCTTTCTAGTCAAAACCATACTAGACGAAGAGACATAAAAATGATATCCACGAGTTAATCAGACTCTGGGTAAGTAGATAAAAGGTCTTCATTGCCAAAATCCCGAATTATCCCTTCAACCTCTACGGGATCGGGACAGTTGTTTCGTAATATGCATAATGTGACTAGAACGACGTGGTAAACAACAGCATCTTTACAAGGTCCTTTGCTGTTGTTCTGGGATTGATTTGCACTTTTTGACCAAAGTACGTTCATCTCTAGGAGACAGAACGTGTCTCCTTCCTGAGCGGTATGACGGCTGCGTGGTCCCATGGTGTTTATACTTGCGTACTATTGTTTGTACAGATGAACGTGGTACCTTCAGGTGTTTGGAAATTGCTCCCAAGGATGAACCAGACTTGTGGAGGTCCACAATATTTTTTCTGAAGTCTTGGCTGATTTCTTTTGATTTGCCCATGATGTCCTTGAAATACATCTACAGGTACACCTCCAATTGACTCAAATGATGTCAATTAGCCTATCAGAAGCTTCTAAAGCCATAACATAATTTTCTGGAATTATCCAGCTGGTTAAAGGCAGTCAAATCCGTGTATGTAAACTTCTGACCCACTGGAATTGTGATACAGTGAAATAATCTTTCTTTAAACAATTGTTGGAAAAATGACTTGTGTCATGCACAAAGTAGATGTCCTAACCGACTTGCCAAAACTATAGTTTGTTAACAAGAAATGTGTGGAGTGGTTGAAAAACTAGTTTTAATGACTCCAACCTAAGTGTATGTAAACTTCCGACTTCAACTGTATGTATATGTATTTGTGTGATATATAAAATTGTCCGATTAATCGGTAACAGCTTTTTTTGGTCCTCCTATAATCAGTATCGGCGTTGAAAAATCATAAAATCGGTTGACCTATAGTCCTCAGTACATGGGCAACAGGAGTGGGTGGGGGGAGACAGAGACATATACCAAACAGACCAAACCATTATCAATTTCTATTGGTCCAATGAAAATGGATGCAGGGGTGTGGATAGGCTCATTTGAACAACCTATTTTAGGCCTTGATGTTATTATGCAACTTGACTCTACATTGAACATTTCTGAAGGGAAGGTGACGCGGCAAATTAGACAACTGCAGGGATCTACACTTCAGAACCATCCTATTTGGACTACGAAGAAAAGAGTGTGGAACTTTGCATATGGAACCAGTGTGCTTGACAGGTGTTGCCCCACCTTACACAAAACAATATCCCATTAGCAAAGAAAGCTATGGCCACTACTAAAGTAGTGGAGGCTCCTAACATCATCATACAATGTGGCACACCATGTAATCCAGCTACTCTGATGCTTCCTCCATAAACCACATTACTTGAATACGACTGTTGTGAGTTGGTTTTGGATCAACTCTTTGATGGGTTTATTAAGAGTCATCCGTTGGAAAACCCTGAGTTTATCTTATACACAGACGGTTCAAGCATTGTGGAGGGGGGTGTGAGAGGAAGGCAGGCTGGGCAGGTACTACTGTTGGGTTCTGAGAATATGAAATATACTTATTCATGTCACTGAGGGAGAGAGGGTAATGTATAACATTTACATTATATCAGGATATGTTATTGTTAGCCATCAGGGATCCTATGGGAGGGATCCTCTGAGAGGACACAGTCTGGTACCAGGCACCATGACAGCCGTGAGTTGGAGAGGAGTGAGCACTTTGGGGTAGAGGTCAGGTCAGATGAAGTGAGGAAGAACAGATATCACTAAGGTTCTGTCTAGCAACAGAGATGGATTGGCTGTTCAGATGTGTAGGAGGAGACTCAGGAGGAAGGGTTAAATATCAGTGCTTGTGTGAAATGTCATTGTCTAATGCAACTGTATTGATCCTCTGGGAAGAATTAAACTTGGTTAAGTTTTCATAGTGTCCGTTGAGTTTTTTATCCTGAGAATTAGAACCTAACACTACAATGGACAATGTGATAGTGACAGGCACGTTAGATTTAAGAAAATCAGATGTTCACTTTGAGTGACACAATGTTTAACCATTGCATACAACTCTCTAATGCAGTAGCAGAAGCAGACAGACAAGTATAAGAGGCGTGGGGAATAAGTCCCGAGGGGGGACATGACGTAGTACCAGGACAGTGGGTGATGGTAAAAAAATATTTAACAGAGACATTAGGGCCAAAATGGGAAGGTCCTTATTAAGTTCTGCTCATAACTAGGTCAGTAGTAAAAGTCCATTGAAAATCACAATGGATATTATGTCACTCATTGCAAGGTTGTCCATGTTGATGACAAAGCGGAGCCTGGAGAATAAAGAACTGACCCCCGATTGCTAATCAATCTCGGGTGAAGAAGCATATTAAGATGATCAGAACCTGATATGCTTCTATGTTGTACACAGCAGTCATCATATTAGGGATATCTTGGTGAAATGTCCAACTTCTTCCTGAAAATCGGGACATGCTTACTTAGGGAAATCTATGTGAAATATCAATTTCTCTTTAAACCAGGACATGTTACTTTCACTTTTTTGTTTCCTTCGTTACAGGTTACTAGAATCTACAGTCTGAAGCAATATCCCTTGACCCAAGGACTGTACTTGAAATGATACAAGATCACTGGTGAAGTGTTCACTAGAGAAGTCCTTATCAACCAGTGGAACGGAAGAAGAATTAGAAAGGAAGAAGAATTCCTCACTACCAGACTTTCAGAACATCATTTCTAATAGTTATCTATGTGGGACTGATACCAGTGTGGAAGAGCGGATCACTTTTAAAGGACTTGGTAAATGATTACCTTGCCAATAGGACGATTGAATATTATGGTCTTGTTGACAATTTTATTTTTTTGAGTTTCCTCCTAATACAGGATGTGGTAGGAATCGTAAGGGACATCATCATTACACCGGTTAATACTTATTTTCTATAACTTTGTTTGAAATCAATTTCTTATTGTAACAGCAAGTAAAACATGCCCTTTGTGTTCTATAGAAATGCAAGGTGTTTAATGTGAATGATTTTATGCTTACTGCTAATGTTTTTTATACTGTATAATTATTATTTTTTTATTTTATTATTATTTTCTAAAAATACATTTTAAGTATATTTCTTTTAAAAATGGTCTAGGGGGGAGTGTAAGAATATTTCGAAGATAAATACACAACGCAGAGGATGAGAGGTCAAGAGTACTAAAAGTCAATAGAGTACTAACGGTCAATATGGAATTATCAATGGAAATAGTTGGTTTTCAGTTCAACATCTGTTAGGAATGTCAGTCCTGAACTCATTGCTATGTGTGGCACGTTCTCATTGGTCCAACCTGAAATAGGATACTTGTTATTTGGCCATTGGCCCAGTTTTATTGCAAGGAATTCTAATTGGCCAAAAACAGGCTAGTGCTGGGTTATAAAACTACATCCTGTCCCTTTGTTCTGTGGAGAGAATCACTGAGGACAGGGAAGGAACGACCATCTAACATCTACCTCTCAGCATAAAATCTATGATTTATCCTCTTTGAATAAACCTATTTTCCTCCCCCTGATTTGCTATGGGGTTTGTGTTATTAAAGAATAACATCAACTGCTAACAGCTCCAAAAGTGAAAACCCTGTCCAGCAGAGCAGGCACCACTACAGGCAGGCTCAATCAAACACTGAAAGTATTTGAAAGAAAACGAATACGATATGAACCCAGGTCTGTTTGTGATGAGGACTATCTGATGGATTATATGGTTTTACCAGTGTAGGAGAGACCCCAGCTGTCGTCATCTTTCCCCAACAGGCTGCAGAAGGTATGTCTGTACTTATCCAGGTTCACGTCACAGGTTCCGATG
The DNA here is from genome assembly GCF_045679555.1 of Salvelinus alpinus. Classification (NCBI taxonomy): domain Eukaryota; kingdom Metazoa; phylum Chordata; class Actinopteri; order Salmoniformes; family Salmonidae; genus Salvelinus; species Salvelinus alpinus. Next base: position 50,537,962 of record NC_092091.1, read on the forward strand.
CCTACCATCTACACAACATCGAAGAGTCGTCATTCAACATGTTCACTTTAACCACATAACATCAAAATAGAACAGTAATGAACATGCTCACCATCATACAATATGCAAAAGGTTCACAAAATAAGCTTTAGGAAAGAGAAACCACTAAACTTCCTAAGGTCTTACAAGCCTAAGCACCAACCCCCAGCAGAGGAGGCTGGTAAAGAGAAATCAGAGGACAGGCTCATAGTAATGGCTGGAATTGAATGAATGAATGAAAACTGTTCCATTCATTCCATTACAATGTGCCCGGCCTCCGATTTAAAGTGACACCTGTCTCCACTGATCCTCATAATGCTGTCTCCTGAGTAATGATAGGCAGAGCCTCACCATATCTGTCCCGTAAACTGGTGATGTCATCTTGATCTCCCAGAAGTGCTGTCCATCTGCCAGCTCCTTGGAGCCTCTTATGGCTGCTGTGCCGCAGCTGTACTCCGTGTGGAAGTTGACTTTGCGGTTGTCGCAGGTCATCAACGTGGCCGTGGAGCGGTTACTATCGTCCCACACCCAGTCGAAGTCTGCAATGTCAAGAGGTCAGTGGATCAAATGACAGTTGACTTCCAACATTTCAGACACTTAAGATATTTTAATAAGCAAATAATGGTGAGAGCTTCACTTTGGGAACTCCCTTATACAGCATGGGCATGAAACAGAAGAAAACCTTCAGAAACAGTGTGAAATACCTGAAATACCTGAAGCGACTACCTGAACTTGACCTATAAAAAACGCTCACTTTCCACTTCAAAACGTTTTGCTACGGTGTGCCCTTCTGAACACAACCCTAGTTCCCCACCCTGCCCCTCCAGTCCTCACCCTGGTCTTCCTCTCCACAGTGGCAGTCTTTGATGCGGTGGAAGCCCCGGAGACGTGGGTTGTAGCTGGGCTCGGCCTGGGAGTCGCAGGTGCAGTACGACTCTCCGGTAACAGGCACGGCACTGGGGACCGGTGGCACCACGGGACGGTAGTCTGGCTCAGAGTCTGAGTCACTGTACTGCAGAGGCCACAAACAGTACATAACAGTGCTCAAATATGTCAGCTTTACTTGACTCCGCTTTTCTGGCACAATGGAACCGTCTACGTCACAGGTGTCAAACTCATTCCACGGAAGGCCAATTGTCTACAGATTTTCGCTCCTCCCTTGTACTTGATTGATCAATTTGCCTTAGGTCCCTCATTAGTTAGGAACTCCCCTCACCTGGTTGACTAGGTCTTAATTGGACACAAACTGAAAGGAAATAACAAAAACCAGAAGACAATCTTCTCTCTATGGAATGAGTTTCACACCCCTGGACTACGTCCGTCACAAACTGAACCTTACCTGTAAGCGTTCGTAGCCCCACTCCTCACTTTCTGAGGCCAGTACCAGCGCCCGGGAATCAGAATCTCGCCGTATTCCACTCCACACGTAACGCCACGCCCGGCTGTTCCTGCTCCGCCTTGACATTGCAGCAGGACACCTGGGGGAGGGAGGAGTCAGGAGAGTCAGAGTTTGGTGGACAAAGGTTGCGTCCAAAATGGCACCCTATTCAGTGCATTACTTTTGACCAGAGCCATATGAGCTCCAGAAGTTGACAATTTTACAATGTTGGCAAAAATGTGATTTTACAGTGCATTCGGAAAGTATTCAGACTCCTTGACTTTTTCCACATTTGGTTACGTTACAGCCTTATTCTAAAATGTATTAAATAGTTTTTTACCCCTCATCAATCTACACACAATGTCCCATGATGACAAAGCACATTTTTTAATAACTGAAATATCACATTTATATAAGTATTCAGACCCTTTACTCAGTACTTTGAGAGCCCCGACGATCGATCTGAACATTAACACGCATCGCTTGCGGTACGGTTATGGAAGCATAAGGACCTTATATTTCATATCAGTAAGAAATAATTTTCAAAAAACAAAAAGAATACATTGATACACATACACCTTTATAGGGTTAGTGTTCCCACATCGCCATCTCCATGTTACAGAGTGTGTTTACGGAAGACAGACGGAAGACCTCCTGTGCTAATTAGCATGCTCCTAACCTGTGTGTAACGGAAGAAGGCCGTCAGAAATGTGTTGTCACTGAAAAACAATGTTGCCTGCAACTGTGATAAAACCGGTTAAAACACTGTATACTTTGCATTTGTGAAATTATATTGATGTGATATAGAACCATATCGCAATTTAGAATTCTAGTATTTTATCGCAATTTAGAATTAATTCACATTTAGATAAGAGTATTTGACTGTCTACCTCTGAAGATACTGTATCATATAAGGTCCTTGGACCATAACGATAGGCTCCTTAACCTCTAAAGGTCTAAGCCAGGGATCATCAACTAGATTCAGCTGTGGGCTGATTTTTTGAGTGGATTTGTAGACTGCAAAAATTCGCTAGCTAGTTAACCAACAACCGTAACCATGTATTTGAGAGACAACAGCTGCTCATTGTGCAAATGTATTCCCGTTTTTAATAAACATTGGAGACAAAATACATTTAACATGTTGTCAACAATCTAAGCCAACCCTGTATGTTTTGCCTCTTAGTTACGCACGCGTTGGTTTTGTTGCTAAACAACCAAGCCGTATATTAGTTTGTAGGCCAAACCGTTTGGACTCTACAGACTCATGTTTTTGTGAGAAGACCGATTTTCTGGATTTCTCTTGGTCTGATAAACAGTGATGTAGCTCTGCCACATTCCACAGCAGATGCAGAAGGCCGACATAGACGACATAGACGGATCTGGTGGATTGAGCCAATGCAAAAAAACCGCAAAGACGGATTTTGATGGGGACATTTTAATTATGTTAAACTGATGCACGGGTGCATCAATCAACTAGGGGGTTAAGAGTACATCTTGGGCTAACTGATGCCTAGCCTAGCTACACCATCAATTATGAATAAATGAATATCTCCTACTCAGGCCATTTACCATTTAAACAAATTGTTACAGTTCCGGTCTGCTTAAGGGGCACCAATGCAATGGATAGAAGAATGAGCCAGATATTTCACCGGATGTATAAATGTGACGCATCCAGTTCGCGTTTCCACACCACCAAATATGGTGATGAGAGGAAGCCCAGTGGCCTGCAGTGTGAGAAGATGGAGATGGATTTTGGCAGTCATTCTGCTAAATCCCATTGATTAAACATTTGATCTCCAGTTCCATTTCAAAAACTAAAATCTGTAACAAACAGTGGACTGTGTTTTTTAGACTTTACCCTTTGCCAAAGTTGAAAAAAATTGCTTTGTTTAGAATGAGTGCAAGGGCGAATATAGTTATTGCACACGCACTTCACAGCGTAGACGTTCCCTAACGGAAATATGCTATAACGCAACAATAGGATCTCACTAGCTTGTGCTTGGCTCCGCCCACCTCCTTGCTTGTTCTGCCCACTATAATTATTTTGCTCCATTTGGAAAACTAGTGGTGCACGACTCCAGGATTTTGAGTCAAAAGGAGTAGACTCTTGCTCGACTCCAAAAACACACTGAAACGGATGCGCACACACCCATCTCATTATTGCAGTCCTACTAGGAAGACTACATTTAGAGGACATGAGCATGATGCTGCCCACTTGCCTATAAAAGGCCTATTTTGTTTGAATATAGAAGGTGATGTGTAGAAACAAAAATATTTCAGTGATATTTCTGCTGTGTCATGACATGTCCCATGATGCAGCGCACTTTGCTGATAAACCTGTTCTTTGCCATGTTATAGCCCTATTCGGTCAGGTATTACCACAGAGGATGTTTCATCTTCCGTCTCTGCAGTGTTGCCATGTTCACGGTTTTCCCGCCATATTTGGCTACTTTATAACCTAAGTTGTGGGTGAAAATGTATTGGCCATGGTCGCAGGTTTTTGGGCTATTTCTAAGTTGCACCGCGGCCGCCATGGCATTTCTCTTAAAAAATATACAGTACCATTCAAAGGTTTGGACACACCTACTCATTCAAGGGTTTTTCTTTATTTTGACTATTTTCTACATTGTAGAATAATAGTGAAGACATCAAAACTATGAAATAACACATATGGAATCATGTAGTAACCAAAAAAGTGTTACACCAAATATATTTTAGATTCTTCAAAGCAGCCACCCTTTGCCTTGATGACAGCTTCACACACTCCTGGCCTTTCCTCAACCAGCTTCAACTGGAATGCTTTTCCAACAGTCTTGAAGGAATTCCCACATATGCTGAGCACTTGTTGGCTGCTATTCCTTCACTCTGTGGTCCAACTCATCCAAAACCATCTCAATTGGGTTGAGGTCGGGGGATTGTGGAGGCCAGGTCATCTGATGCAGCACTCCATCACTCTCCTTCTTGGTCAAATAGCCCTTACACAGCCTGGAGGCGTGTTGGGTCATAGTTCTGTTGAAATACAAATGATAGTCCCACTAAGACCAAACCAGATGGGATGGCTTATCTCTGCAGAATGCTGTGGTAGCCATGCTGGTTAAGTGTGCCTTGAATTCTAAATAAATCACAGACAGTGTCACCAGCAAAGCACCCCCAACTCATCACACCTCCTCCATGCTTCATGGTGGGAACCACACATACAGAGATCATCCGTTCACCTACTCTGTGTCTCACAAAGACAATGCAATTGGAATCAAAAATCTCATATTTGAACTCATCAGACCAAAGGACATATTTCCACTGGTCTAACGTCCATTGCTTGGCCCAAGCAAGTCTCTACTTTTTATTGGTGTCCTTTAGTATTGGTTTCTTTGCAGCAACTCAACCACGAAGGCCTGATTCACGCAGTCTCTTCTGAACAGTTGATGTTGAGATGAGTCTGTTACTTGAACTCTGAAGCATTTATTTGGGCTGCAATTTCTGAGGCTGGTAACTCTAATGAACTTATCCTCTGCAGCAGAGGTAACTCTGGGTCTTCCTTTCCTGTGGCGGTCCTCATGATAGCCAGTTTTATCATAGCGCTTGATGGTTTTTGCGACTGCACTTGAAGAAACTTCCAAAGTTCTTGAAATTTTCCAGATTGACTGACCTTCAAGTCTTAAAGTAATGATGCACTGTTGTTTCTCTTTGCTTATTTTAGTTGTTCTTGTCATAATATGGACTTGGTCTTTTACCAAATAGGCTTATCTTCTGTATACCACCCCTACCTTGTCACAACACAACTGATTGGCTCAAACGCATTAAGAAGGATCAAAATTCCACAAATTAACTTTTAACAAGGCACAGCTGTTAATTGAACTGTTAATTGAAATGCATTGCAGGTGACATGAAGCTGGTTGAGAGAATGCCAAGAGTGTGCAAAGCTGTCATCAAGGCAAATGATGGCTACTTTGAAGAATCTCAAATATAAAATATTTTGATTTGTTTAACACTTTTTTTGTTACTATATGATTCCATGTGTTATTTCATAGTTGATGTCTTCACTGTTATTCTACAATGTAGAAAATAGTAAAAATAAAGAAAAACCCTGGAATGAGTAAGTGTGTCGAAACTTTTGACTGGTACTGTATATTTCACTGTGATCTGTTGCTGACTGTCAGGCAATGAGGCAGGCTGATGCTGAGTGAGTGATTGGTGGGGATGGCGGGAGAGGTTTGTGTGTGTGTGTGTGTGTGTGTTTGTTTGTTAGTTAATAGAACACTACAGTTATTGACTGAGTCATGTGAGCGACAGGACAGAAAGCAGCACGCGTGCATGTTGTGACAACTTTTTACCAGTTGAATGTAGGCCATTTACTGTCATTAGGGAGACACCTATTTCTAACACTTTTTCCATAAAACACTATGCTAGAACTGATGCACATCAAGAAACAATGGAGACAAAGTGTAAAAGGTGTAACATACACTTTGTATTTCACAGAAAATCCCTAATTAATTTAAAGGTTATTTTGAGATGTGTTACACTACTTTCAAGAGAACTATTTTATTGTAGTTATTTTCTAAATTGTGATGCCATCAACGGGAGCCATGCTTTTACTCCTCAGTTTGCTCAAAGTGTGATGAGGAAAGGGGTGTTTATGTATGTTTATTTGTCTTTTGAATGCAAATGTTCACAAATGCACAAAAATATTAAATAAACGTAGTCTTGTTGCACTACTGTCGGTAGGAATATATAATAGCGTGAATGGGGATAATTTGAGTGCACCTTTGCAAAACTAGCCCAGCTAGAAAAAGGGTCTCTTTCAGGTACAGACAGCGTGAGTTTCCTGACGATTTTCTGACGCTATTCTTTACTATCTTTTGTCAGGCAAATATACTTGAGTTATGAGGGTCCAGATGGCAGCATTGTTTGCCTTGGATTTGTAGCCATTCCATGCAGGTATGTTGTCAAATGTGACATTTTTGTATTTCATGTTTGATGTGCCTAGTTAGCTGTCGTTCATTTTGTTAACTGTCTGGTCATGTCAGGAATGGTGTTGTTGCCTCATTAGTATGCCTGGGGTATAATAGTACATTCAAATAAATAGTACTTATAAGCAAATTATTAGTATATTGGTGTACAACTTTAATAAAATGACATTTGAGTCTTTTGAAAATATGAACATGTACATTTTGTACAATGCATTTTTTTGTTGTCAGTTTTCTCAAAGCGTGGTGAGGAGAGGCAAATATACTTGTGTATGAGTCCAGACGGCAGCATTAACATTTGCCTTGCATTTGTATCCATTCCATGCAGTCATTAAAAAAAGAGAGACAACCAGCAGAATTGTGTCCAGAGCTTTCCCTTCCCTTCCAACTAAAACTCACCAGAACACAACGCAGAAAGGTACCGGTATAGAACCGATTACAAAAGCACTGGAAAACGGCTTTGGGCGCACTAGAGTGCATTACATAAATTCGCTCAGAGGTGGTTTAAACTGCATTCTGGACCAGGTCTCTCTTGGAAAACAGATATTATCTCAATGAGAAAAAAACGGTATAAATAAAGGTAAAATAAAAAAACAAAATTTGAATGTTGACTGCTTAAAGAAAAAGGTATCAAGCAAAGTGCTTATTGTATGCTCAGTTCTTGGGTCTCCGGGGCTACCCGAGTGGAAATTTGAAATGGAAGTTATGAAACTCCTTCACGTGGTTCTTCTTATGTAGAAAAGTCCTCAATGTAACTGACATTAGGCTAAATGTGTAGAATTATACATTTGCCTCTGCTGGCCATCAAGTAGCCTATTAAATGTATATGCCATTGTAGGCTACCATTTCATACAATAAATATGTTGAAATGACAATATCACTGGAGTCATTGCAAATCAATGTGTCACCTGTGTAGCCTACCTGGACCTGGCAAAGCAATTTAATAAATAGCCTACGACAGTTTGTTGTTGTAGCATTGTGTTATTATGAACGCATTAGATTGACGTAACAGTTGTCAGATTAGGGGCTACAGGTAAAAAAAATGTTTTTTAAATAAACACTGGCTGTTGTTGACAAGCATATTCAGTTCATATACATATTATTAAAATGTAATTCAATGATTGAAATTATGACCCCATCCTCAGCAGCCTATTCAAGCAGGCTATTGATAAACAAGCACCTCTTATTGCGAAATCGCCTCACTATTCATTAATAAATTTGTCTTAATTTGAACTAAGCAAGCTGCTAAATCGTTCAGTTTATATCTTGCCTACATGTTGTCTAGGATACTGTAGACTATCTGAAATGAGATGTAGGCCTATCAGGGGCTATAGGATACCTGCCTTAAGCTAAGCAAACTACGGCAAAATGTAATTGCATTCATAAACCAGATTTTAGTCTGTAGCCTATGCCTATTGAAATTACAAGTCAATCTTGCAAATGGGCCATTTATAACGGTTTGTAGTCTTAATATCTGGCACATAATTGCCAGAAAATAGCCTAACAGTTTTTTTTAATGTTCATCCAAGTGTTTCTTGCTCAGAGATTTCCTGTGGGATTTATTTATAGCTATGCACATGCGCAAAGGGGATTTATATACATTTATAAACCTTGTTTGAGCCCTGAATGCTGATTGGCTGAAAGCTGTGCTATATCAGACCATATACCACAGGTATTACAAAACATTACTTTTTACTGTTCTAATCACAGTGGTAACCATTTTATAATAGCAACAATGCACCCCGGGGGTTTGGGGTATATGGCCAATATACCATGGCTGATGGCTGTATCCAGGCACTCCGCATTGTGTCATGCTTAAGAACAGCCCTTTTAGCCGTGGTATATTGGCCATATACCATACACCTCGGGATGGTTGAGCTAGCGTGAGCTAATGTGATTAGCATGACATTTTAAGTTACGAGAACATTTCCCAGGACAGAGACATATCTGATATGGGCAGAAATCTTAAATTCTTGTTAATCTAACTGCACTGTCCAATTTACAGTAGCTATTACAGTGAAAAAATACCATGCTATTGTTTGAGGAGAGTGTACAGTTATGAACTTGAAAATGTATTAATAAACTAATTAGGCACATTTGGGCTATCTTGATAAAACATTTTGAACAGAAATGCAATGGTTAATTGGATCAGTCTAAAACTTGGCAAATACAGAATTGCACCTAACCTGGAATAATACATTGTGACCTTTCTCTTGCATTTCAAAGATGGGGGGGAAATAAAACAAACATGTTTTTTTCGTTTGTATGATCTTTTACTAGATCTAATATGAATTATTCTCCTAATGTGTTATATTCCTTTCAAATGGTATCAAGAATATACATATTCTTGCTTCAGGTCCTGAGCTACAGGCAGTTAGATTTGGGTATGTCATTTTAGGCAAAATACATTTTTAAAGGGTCCAATCCTTAAGAGGTTACAATGTCATAACTTGCAATTATTATTATTTAGAGGAAACCCGAATTTTACTTCTAATGTCGTTACAAGTTACTATGATATTCCTTCTTAATTGGCTCAATAACGTTACGGAATTTTTTTTATTGTAGAGATATGGCAACTCCTCCCATGCTGTTGGAGACTTTTATCTCCCTCAACAACTTTAAAAATCTGCTATCCGAGCAGCTAACCGATCGCTGCAGCTGTACATAGTCCATCTGTAAACTACCCACCAAATTTACCTACCTCACCCCCCATACTGCTTTTATTTATTTACTTTTCTGCTCTTTTGCACACCAGTATCTCTTCTTGCACATGATCATCTGATGATTTATCACTCCAGTGTTAATCTGCTAAATTGTAATTATTCGATTTATTGCCTACCTCATGCCTTTTGCACACATTGTATATAGATTCTCTTTTTTTTTTTCTACCATGTTATTGACTTGTTTATTGTTTACTCCATGTGTAACTCTGTGTTGTCTGTTCACACCGCTATGCTTTATCTTGGCCAGGTCGCAGTTGCAAATGAGAACTTGTTCTCAACTAGCCTACCTGGTTAAATAAAGGTGAAATAAATAAAATAAAATAAATAAAAATGCTGTCAAAAAAATGTGTGCTAGTTTTTCCAAGCCTTTTGGGCAGGTTTTGAGTGGTCATGGGCTCAACATTTTAACTTCACCTGGCAACCCTGCGTCCCTCTGTACACTTCACGTACCATCAACTGTCATGCACAGATTTTAGCTAGCTACATTTTACTTACCTAGTTGCTGTGCATAAAATATCCATCCATCTGTTTAAATTAAGTGACCAAGCCACGCAAATATGTAGGCTAGGCTACTGACTAGATCATACAATCAATCATTTCGTCTGGTACGTTTTGGGCCTAGCTGGCTCGCGAACAGCCCCAACGGTGCTGCAACACGTTTTCAATTTAACTAACGTCAACGGGCTAGCTGTGCCTCCTTGGTCAAGGACTAAACATTTACATCATGGCAAAAATGTAAGAAATAATATGCATCATAACTAGTTACATATCTACAGTTTGTAACCTTTCTCCAACATGTTATTTTTTGTTGACGTTAGCTACCTTGCAAGTACCTAGTTAGCTACAGTTGGCTGGCTAGACAGCGTTAGCGCGATTGCTAATGTACCTGTACTGTAACGTTACCAGCCGTCCGTTTCCTGTCCGACACTTAAAAATAAGCCCTTAGTCTTCGTTAAATGTCACAGGACTGCATAGGCCAATATCTTTATGAAACATTTGCAGCTTAGTACTTTCTTTACTAACATGCTAGTCGGCCAACTAGCTTAAGTCACTCTCTATCACAGAGTATGACAGAGTTTCTAAACCGAGGCGCATCATCGCGATACTTCCGGGAACGCTTGCCAAACAGACCAGGCCGGGTTTGAGACTTCCATGAGATACGTCAAAAAGTATTCCTTAGTTGTTACTTTTCTCAAAATCTAATGGCACAACCTGGATTCTAACAATGTTTTAAGTAGTTCAACACGTTATTATTCCAACCTCGTGAAAGTGCGAAACTGACGTGTTCATTTTCGTCACAAATTACTTTATAGTTAAGGAGTGCCTTTGATTTGAAGGTATGCACTGGCGCAGTTTGGCGCGAGACGTCCGTTAACCCGATGCGGTGTTTCTACGCATGCATTTAGCTCGCCAGCTTCGCCACCGACATCGCCTGATGCGTGATTTCTATTGGAGAAACAGTTTCTGCCCAATTTCAAACCAAATACTTTTTTTTATAACTAACCCAAAATAGACCAGAGCCTGTCGTTTCCAATGGGAATAAATTAATCCGAGTGGGCGTCAGCGTAGTTTAGTGGTTAGAGTGTTGGACTAGTATCCGAAAGGTTGCAAGATCGAATCCCCGAGCTACTAAGGTACACATTTGTCGTTCTGTCGCTGAACAAGGCACTACCCACTGTTCCTAGGCCGTCATTGAAAATAAGAATTTGTTCTTAACTGACTTGCCTAGTAAAATAAAGGAAAAATACAAGTGGGCAGAGCCAAGCACCAGCTATGGAAATCCTATTGGCGTGTTCTAGCATTTATTTCCGTTAGGGAACGCACACTCTGAAGTGCGCGTGTGCAGTAACTCAATTCGCCCTTGCACTCCTAAACAACGCTATTTTTTAAAAACTTTGGCAAAGGGTAAAGTCAACAAAACGCAGTTTTGTTTTGGAAACAGAAAACTGTATGGCGACCAAATGTTTCATCAATGACAAAATGTGCAGAATTTCGGCCAAAATCCATCTCGCTCCACCTTCTCCTACTGGGCTTCCTCATTACCATATTTGGCAGTGAGAGGAAACGCCAACTGGATGCTTCACATTAATACATCTGGTGAAATATCTGACTCATTGTTCTGTGTTCATACTGTACTGTCAGACTATCATGACCTACTTTCCGGCAACAGACAAACAATACTTTGTCAAACCAACTGCTGCCATGTGGGATTTTTCTTCCCTCCAACTAATAGCAAAGTTGCACATGTGAAGATTGTGAATGCTGTTATTTATAGTGCTGCTATATAAACATGAACATGGCTTAACATTCCTACACCACAGCCCATATAGGATCAATTTCATAGACATCACCACTTGCTTGTTGCTGGAACTATTCACATAAGGCTGACGGGAGAATTCGAGTGCAACTGAGCCGGCATCTATAGTGCTGCCATTGAACCCTTGAGCAACGCATTGAACCCCCCCACCCCCCAAAAAAAGAAAACTGCTCCAGAGGTACTGCTACACAATTGACCCTGTGCTGCTTCTGGGTTGAGTACTAGAATAGAAGTGAATATACAATTTCAGTGCAATTGGATAAAGAGCAAGCTATTCTTCCATTCTAACATCGCTACAGAAAATCATTAAATAATGCAAGAAAATACATGATTTGGAGGTTGACATTTAATTGGAAATTAGACGAGGCCAGACAGTGAGCATCTGCAACCACACAGCTGGGGTTTATTCATTACGTCTTGCAACGGAAACTGTTTACGAACCCAACGGTTTCCGTTTAGTTTCATTTGGAGTAATGATTACACCCCAGTACTACAGGTCAACGGTGAGAATGAGAGTTGAGAATGATGTATTCGAGTTAAAACACACACGTTCACATGCCCCACACACTTTTACATGCCCGCTGCCATAAACAAACACACAGTTAACTCCCACATCTGGACATCAGAAACAGTCTCCATAGTAACAACTGGATACATGCATCCAGAGGAACTCCAAGAACTTCAAACAATTACCCACAGTGCAATTCATCTAGCTATACACAGATATCTCTCTCTCTATCATTGGGAACTCGATAAACACTTTGTTCCATTTAAACAGTTTTATTAACATCTCAAAATCTTCATAAATAATTAGTGAAAAAACAACCAAACCAAAAAATAGTTATCCATGTCCTCGTATTAGTTTGGTCCTTTAATGTGAAAATGGTCCCCAGATAAAATGAAAATGATTTGTCCAGTCAGTTCTTCAGAAAAAAACGAAGGAATAATAATAAAAGCCATTTAGCAGACACACAAATTAAAGGAAATTGGGAGGAAGGAGGTAAACTGATACTCAAGCACGTACAGGACGAACGCGTCACTACATTTACATAGCGCATTTACAAGGGGTTGACTACTGGACTCAAGGACGACTGTACAGGAAAAGTGATGAGGACGCTTTTCGCTTCCCGCCCAATCCCAAACCAACCCCATGCCTTTGTCCCAAATCACACACTATTCCCTATGGAATGCACTACTTTTGACCAGAGCACTATGTAGAGAATATGGTGCCATTTGGGACACAGCCCATAACACCTCAAGATGCCTCCCTCGTAGATCTGACAGGCATGAATAAGCAATATAGGTAGGGGGTAGGTATGTGGCTTTACTATTACCATATTGCTAACACTTATTCAAACCTATTAGATCTACAAAGGACCATCAAGTAGTGTCACGAGGAAAGAAGTGGCTAAAGGGAGTTGATTTGGAACCGGGCGTAAAGGCATGCTCTACAATTTGTTCTTTATTTCTTAGTTTATATATGGAATGGATGACGTAGCGTTGACTCAACGTACACGGATGGATGGACAGAAGGACTGTTCTTTTCTTTCTTTCTCTATTTTGTGGAGAGGATGAGAGCCACGATAAGACCGTAGAGCCCTAGGACTTCTGCGAAGATCAGGATGAGGATCATGCCCACGAAGAGCCTGGGCTGCTGAGCTGTGCCCCGAACGCCTGCGTCGCCCACAATGCCGATGGCAAAACCAGCCGCCAGCCCACTCAGCCCCACGCTCAGCCCAGCACCCAGGTGGAGGAAACTCCTACATGAGAGAGAGGTGAGGGATAGAGCGAGATGGAGAGGGTAGAAAGAGAGGAGGGATGGAGATGGGTTGGAGAGAGGAAGAAAGAGATGGGGAGGGAGAGGAAGATTTATTTAAAACAATTGCAGTCAAAGCATCCCAAAGAGATTGCTGACCATCAGTTTACAGATGTAGTACATCGCTAACACTTCTGAAAAACAATGGTGAAAAATCCACCAATCCTATCAAGTAGAGCCAATACCATATTACTACCAATCAGATCGCTTCAGACATGCAGTGCCTAGCGGTAGACTTGAGAATGGGTAACTAGCGTCTGCAATTTCTGAGCTCTTACTTGTAGAGGGTGACTTTCTCTGAAATGTTGTTGGCGATGAGCACCGCCACCACCAGCCCGTAGATGGCGATGATACCTGCCATGACCACAGGAATGATGGACTTCATGATGAGCTCCGGCCGCATCACCGACATGGCAGCGATGCCTGTGCCGCTCTTAGCTGTGCCATAGGCCGCCCCCAACGCTGGAGGAGAAGGAGAATTTAGAATTTCAAAAAGACAGAACTCCAAGACCATCCTCTTTTGTCAACAGAACACAATTGTTTCAAGTAAAAAAAAACATGAGAATGAGAGATTAGATTGTTATAGAGCGTGTGGGTATTAAAACCAATTGAGTTTGACAGTAGTGTCTGCGCTTGTTGATCAAAGCCCATTTTCATCACAGGTAAGCTTCCCTTTCCATGCTTTGTAGCTCTAGGAAAAACATCTTAAATCTTTACATCTATGAAGAGAACTTAATAGATCAACAAATGCATTAGCACAATGGTAATGCCCATCACAATGGTTTCAGGAGTTTGTGCAAGGTGGAGAAAGAGGTAGCGGAGTTTGTGTGTGTCTAATGGGATAGTTTGTGATTTTGGCAACGCAGTCCTTTATCTACTTCCCCAGAGTCAGATGAACTTGTGGATACCATTTGTATGTCTCTGCGTCCAGTATGAAGTTAGTTAAAGGTACATTCACGAGCCAATGCTAACTAGTGTTAGTGCAATGACTGGAAGTCTATGGGAACAGTCATTCCAGTCGTTGCACTAAATCTAGTTACCAATTGTGTTAAAGCTAGTTAACAACTCGCGTCAAACTGAACGCAGAAACATAAAGAAAATGTTATCCACGAGTTCATCTGACTCTGGGGAAGTAGATAAAGGGCTTCATTGCCAACATCCTGAACTATCCCTTTAACTATTGAGGCTCACACCTTTCTGTGATTGCAAAGGTTCCAAAATTCATGAGAGCCTATATGGCTGCCTTAATTGCTTAAGGTATTGACAGGTATAAACATCATGGTGAAAACTATGGTGAAAACATTAGGATGGCTTTCCCTTGGTCAGTTCTTTCAGTGAGGAGAGAGGATGCAAGGATTTAAGGTATTAACTATTTTAAAAAAGAGCCACGGAGAGAAAGACTCCAGGATGTAGCCAGAGAAAGACATGGTGTGTGTCTCCTTTCTCCTGAAGTGTACACTTGTTCATTACGTCCCACAAACAAAACAAAAAAAAAGCATAGTCATGATGGTGGCATGGGAAAGACGTATACTGAACAAAAATATAAAACTGCAACAATTTCAAACATTTTACTGAGTTACAGATCATAGAAGGAAATCAGCCGATTGAAATAAATAAATTAGGTCCTAATTTATGGATTTCACATGACTGGGCAGGGGAGCCTCGGAGGGCATAGGCCCACCCACTGGAGAGCCAGGCCCAGCCTGTCAGAATTAGTTTTTCCCCACAAAAAGTTATTTATTACAGACATAAATACTCCTCAGTGGTCTCTCGAGTGGAACAGCGGTCTAAGGCACTGCGTCGCAACGCTTGAGGCGTCACTACAGACCCGGGTTCGTTCCCAGGCTGTGTCACAACCGAGAGTCCCATATGGAGGGGCATAGCATAATTGGCCCATCGTTGTCCGGGTTAGGGGAGGGTTTGGCTGGGGGGGGGGGGGGGGCTTTACTTGACTCCTTGTAAGCCTGCATGCACCTGGCCCGCCACTTCGGTCATCAGTTGAACAGTGTTTCCTCCGACACATTGGTGCGGCTGGCTTCCGGGTTAAGCTGGCGGGTGTTAAGGAGCGCAGTTTGGCGGGTCATATTTCGGAGGACGTATGACTCGACCTTTGCAGCGATGAGACAAGATCGTAATTGGATATCACAAAATTGGGGAGAAAAAGGGGGTAAAAGAAATTCTTATGGTAGAGAAATTAACATGAAATTATCTGGCCACTGCTCTGCTGGACATTCCTGCAGTCAGCATGCCAATTACACGCTCCCTCAAAACCTGAGACATCTGTGGCATTGTGTTGTGTGACAAAACTGAACATTTTAGAGTGGCCTCCCACTAACAGGGACGTGAACACATTTGGGTAGCAAATTTGAGAGAAATAAGCTTTTTGTGCATATGGAACATTTGGGATCTTGTATTTCAGCTCATGAAACATGGGACCAAAACATTGCATTCATATTTTTGTTCAGTGTAAATAGCCAAGAGACAAGGACAAAGTCTCACTTCAGTCTACTTTTTTTTCAAGTAAATTAGGCCAACTTATGCGTGTGCAACGCTTCTAAAAATTAATCTTTCAACTCAGCTCTTCACATGCAGTGTTGAAGCGCAAGGTGGGATAGGCTATACGTTTTGTAGTTCTTTGACTTTATGCAATTAATTTACCAGCTATGAAACAAAACTGCAGAAATACTTTGAAAATAGCTACTGCAGAATAAATGTTTCCATAAATGTGATCATACTTTACTATTTCTATTCACAAACACAAGTGAAAATGCTCACACTGTGGAGACTGACCACCTGCCAACGTCGGTGCTGAATTTGACCCGCCAATGCCAAAATCTATTTGACAGGTGTTAATTCTACTCCCTGAATAAGAGATAATGGGGACATAGCCATGCAGTGCTGAACCCCGAAAGCAGTAGAGCTAGCCTAGCCAAACTGAAGTGAAAAAATGCCAAAGGGCGAGGCCAGTCTGGTATTTAACTAGGCAAGTCAGGTAAGAACAAATTCTTATTTACAATGACGGCCTACACTGGCCAAACTCGGACGACGCCCTATGGGACTCCCAATCACGGCCGGTTGTGATAGTCTGAATTTGAACCAGGTTGTCTGTAATGACGCCTCTAGCACTGAGATGCAGTCTCTTAGACCACTGCGCCACTCGGTTTAACCAGCCTATCACAGTACTTTAATTATCCATGTAGCCTATTCTCACATCTCCACAAATATCAGTGTGGGGCATTCTGGGTTTGGGCGGTTTCCAGATTGTCATAACGACCTCGTGCCATACTGGGATATACGGTAATATCGTCACTGAAAACAAGGGGCGCTATTTTCAAACCCCACAGATTAATCAGAAGTACATGAGAATGCTAATACTAACAAGCGCAATGCAGACATTTTATACAGTCTCTGACCTAAACTATTTGCAAGACAGGCATTCCAGCACAAAGTTTTACAAGTAACTTAAAGATGCTACTCACAGTTTGGTGCAGGCACAAAACAAATATTAGACACCTACATTTGCACACAGGCCAGGTAGCCTATGAGCCTACTTCTATGCATAATTAGGTGCACGTCCTTACTCAACATTGACAGAAGTGCTCCAAACAAAAGACAATGACTAAATTGACAAAACTTTTAAATGGAATGAAATAAACGAATACTTGTTTCTCACAAGCGTAGCATAGTTTGTGGGCTCTGCAAACAACGTGTCCACTCTGACAATGAGAACAGTAAAAGACTGGAATAATAATTGTATTGAATGCATTAACAGAAATTATTCAGCTTGAATGCCAAGTCTGCAGGAAACCTGGCACCATCCCTACGGTGAAGCATAGTGATGGCAGCATCATTCAGTGGGATGTTTTTCAGCGGCGGGGACTGGGAGACTAGTCAGGATCGAGGGAAAGATGAACGGAGCGAAGTAAATAGAGATCCTTGATGAAAACCTGCTCAGGTTCACAGACTTGGACGAAGGTTCATCTTCCAACAGGACAACGACCCTAAGCACTCAGCCAAGACAACACAGGAGTGGCTTTGGGACAAGTCTCTGAATGTCCTTGAGTAGCCCGGACTTGAACCCGATCAAACATCTCTGGAGAGACCTGAAAATAGCTGTGCTTTGATCCTCCCCAACCAACCTGACAAAGCTTGAGAGGATCTGTAGAGAAGAATGGGAGAAACTCCCCAAATACAGGTGTGCCATGTGTTAATCGCTACCCAAGGTGCTTCAAAAAGTAATGCGTAAAGGGTCTGAATACTTATGTAAATGTTTTTTTGCTTTGTCATTATGGGGTATTGAGGGGGGGGGGGGGGGGGCAAACTATTTAATTAATTTTAGAATAAGACTAACGTAACAAATGTGGAAAAAGTCAAGGGGTCTGAATACTTTCCAAATGCACTGTATATTTGCCTTTGCTCGACTAAAAAAAATCTTGGTCGACCAAACAATCGACCGGTCGACTATTTGCGGTCAGCCCTAATTCTGGTTGATGGGCACCTCTTTTACATTTCTTGAGAACAGAAATATTTAAAGATTGGGATGCCATGAAATTTGACATATGTCCACTCTTACACCTTTCTGTAATCTGTCACATCTAAATACATTATAATCATTTACTTCAATGTCTATCAGATACAGAACAATTTAACCATGTTTCTGAGAGAACCAGAGTGTCAGGACACGAGTCCTGTACCCAAAATGTCAATTGTCACCTTTTGAAATCATACTTTGCACATTTAAGTGCATTATCCCAAGGCCCATATGTGATTTAAAGTCAGAGGGGGTATTTTAAGCTCATTCCCATAAGAGCTAACAGGCATAAGGTCATCTGCAGCTATTTTTTGAGTGAGCTGAGACTCTGCAGAGGTCCCTTGCCGACCAGCTGAGAGCAGAGTAGACTGCACATTTGACAGACCTCCCTCAAGTTGCTGGCTGTAGTGGCTGGGGTGGGAACTGGGAGAGCAGTGTTGGCAGAGCACAGTCCACCCTGATGAAGCTCCCGCCAAGGGAGTGGAGCTGCTGCAGGGGATCGGTGGCTGCCATTTCTCCATTCTGGGTATTCACAGGAGGCGGTGTGGATCCTGTTGCAGGGTTGGGACTGCAATGGGGGGGAGGAGTGTCCCAGGCCTGTCCTGGGGATGGGAGTAGGGAGGGTAACTTAAACTAGCCTGGGAGGGAGGTTGTGGGGAGAATTGAGGAGGGCAGTGTGGCTGGCGAAGCTCCAAACTTTCAGCATATGAGGGCTGATGATGTGAATGATACATGGTGTGGACTGCATCATGTGGTGCACTACCCTCAACAGTGTTTTTCTAGACCCTAGGGTAGTGGTCGTAGCTGTGTAGAGCTGGGCTGTGATGTGCCAGGTCTGGTAGAGCTTTGCTGATAGAGCTTTGCCTGGTCTGGTAGCATGGGAGGGAGGTTGTAGGGAGAATTGAAGAGGGTAGTGTGACCGGCGACGCTCCAAACTCTGCATAGGGCCTCTCAGACTGCGTACGGCTTGGGCATAGCTCAGTGTATCTGCATGCAGTTCTTGGGAAAGAAGTGGTGTGGGGGGGCAGTGTTGCTGACTGTTCGCCAGTCTGTGTGGCGCCACCGAATGCAGGTCTAAAGGTGCGCCTGATTTGCCTCAGGGAGTTTGTGGCTGTTATGTTGCTCCTGTGAGGTGGACTGACCACCTAGAGCAACATCCTTTAACGTCCTAAAATTATGAAAGGAAGCCCAGTGGCGGGCAGAGGGAGAAGATGGATGTTGGACGACTTCCTGCTAATTTTCTCATTGATGAAACATTTGATCTCAATACAGCTTTCTGTTCGTCACACTATAATGTTATGAACAGTGGACTTACGTTTTGTAGAGGTTTACCCTTTGCCAGTTTAAAAAAAATGCGTTGTTTAGGAGTGCAAGGGCGAATTGAGTTGTTTCACATGTTCACTTCAGAGTATGCATTCCATAACAGAAATATGCAAATACATGCTAGAATGTGCCAATAGGATCTCCCTAACTCATGCTTGGCTCTGCCCACCTCCTTGCTTGTTCTACCCACTGATTAATTTTCTCCCATTGGAAACAACAGGATGTGGTCTTATCTTGGGTTAGTTATAGAAATCTTTTGCTCATGAAGGCTCTGAGGCTAAGCTATCCACATTCAGCTGTCTTTGAAACCGCTTGCGAAAGTCATCTTTATCTTCACCGCGCGCACACAGTTCAGGCGTGGTATGCGTGGGTGGAAAGTCCCTGGCTGTCTAAACTTGTGAGTCATATGACTGCGGGTGAATGACTGGTTCTGGAGAGTGGAGTCAAAGCCAGTATGAAAGGTGCTTTCAAGACAACTGGGAACTCAGAAATGAACATGGTGAAAACATTATCTCGGAAAGTCGGAGCTCTAGAAAAACGCCTTGGAATTCCGAGTTGGATGACCGTTCCAAAATTATTTTTAAGAGTTCACAGTTGTCTTGAATGCTTGGAAGTCGGAGATTTCAGAGTTCCCAGTTGTTTTGAACGCGACAGAAGGGCAACGTTATGAACCATCTCTGGTGTAGTCTTATAGAGGCCTTTTTTTCAGTTAATGCTACAATATTTAAATCGCTGACCTTGACAAATAAAGCGTTGTAGTTTACATTTACATTATCCAGAGTGACTTACACTAGTGAGTAGATACATTTTCATACTTTTTCGTACTGGCCACCCGTGGGAAGCGAACCTACAACCCTGGCATTGCAAGCGCCATGCTCTACCAACTCAGAGGAAATGAATGAGACAGATCTGATCAAATGAAGAGGGTACCCTAACTCGAATGACTTTAGCACCATCTAGGCTATTGATTGAATATGGCTAGTCAGGTGTTGCATTAGAAGATGGCTTGTCAGTCACTCAGTCTTACTGTGTCAATACCATTGAAACTATTTATACATTTGAATATTTGTAGCTACTTAAGTAAATACCGCAGTCAACTTTTGCAAAACGTTAGGAGATGAAGAACATCCGTCACATAATATTTCATTGTGAAGCTTACATGTAGTCACGTGGTGGTTGTTTACAAGCACACAACGACGAGAGACCGGAGCCTTGTGAGTCACTCACTGTTGTGTAGCACGCGGCAGGTGATTGAGTTACAGTATGGAATTCACAACTAAATGTTTGCCAGCTAGATATCTTATATCAACTGAACTGTCTAAAATGTGCTAAATGCTCTGCCGTTGTGCATTTGGTTTGCAAATTTAGTAGCTAGTTAGACATAACAGCAGAGAATCCCCTCCTGGATCAAGAGCCTTGGGTATCTGATAGTATTTCTGATTGACTTAACGCACCACCATTAATGAGCTGTGGAGCTTCTCAAAGTAATGTTTTCACCACCTCAAACAGTCTGTTTAACATCCATTGCGAATGACAATAGTTCAATAGATTTGAAAAATCTTTCATGCTCTCTTCCTTTTGATAACCCCTCAGTGTAATAGGGAAACAATGAACATTGTCTAAAATCATGTGAAAGGCAATATCCACAATGCAACTCGTTCAGCATATGTCGGTAGACACAGTTTGTGTTACAATTGTTTGTCTATCCTGAAATAACTTAAGCTAATTTCCATGAAAATGGTCTAAAATCAATTGTTAGGCAACACCCACAATTCCACTAGTTTAGTATTTGAAGGGAGACACTGAGTTGCAAATAAACATTCTAAAATCATGTTTTAGTCAATATCGACCATGCAACTAGTGCTGCATGCAACAGGAGACACAGTTTGTGTGCTACCTGAAATAACTTAAGTTGATTTCCATGAACATGGTCTGAAATCATGCGTTAGGCAATATCCACCATGAAACTAGTTCATCATATGACGGGAGATCTACCATTCCAGTGTTTTACTTGCTATATTGTATTTACTTCGCCACCATGGCCTTTGTTTTTGCCTTTACCTCCCTTATCTCACCTCATTTGCACACATTGTATATAGACTTATTTTTCTACTGTATTATTGACTGTATGTTTGTTTTACTCTGTGTTGTTGTATGTGTCGAACTGCTTGGCTTTATCTTGTCCAGGTCGCAATTGTAAATGAGAACTTGTTCTCAACGTGCCTACCTGGTTAAATAAAGGTTAAAACATTTTTTTTTAAAGGTACAGTTTGTGTGTTACAATTGGCCAAGCAAGACTCCAACATCGTCAACAAGTTTGCAGGTGACACAACAGTGGTAAGCCTGATCACTGACAACGAGACAGCCTATAGGGAGGAGGTCAGAGACCTGGCCGTGTGGTGCCAGGACAACAACCTCTCCCTCAACGTGATCAAGACAAAGGAGATGATTGTGGACTACAGGAAAAGAAGGACCGAGCACGCCCCCATTCTCATCGACGGGGCTGTACTGGAGCAGGATGAGAGCGTCAAGTTCCATGGTGTCCACATCATCAACAAACTAACATGGTCCAAGCACACCAACACAGTCGTGAAGAGGGCACGACAAAACCTATTCCCCCTCAGGAGACTGAAAAGATTTGGCATTGGTCCTCAGATCCTCAAAAGGTTCTACAGCTGCACCATCGAGAGCATTCTGACTGGTTGCATCACTGCCTGGTATGGCAACTGCTCGGCCTCCGACCGCAAGGCACTTCAAAGTGTAGTACATCACTGGGGTCAAGCTTCCTGCCATTCAGGACCTCTATACCAGGCGGTGTCAGAGGAAGGCCCAAAAAATTGCCAAGGACTCCAGCCACCATAGCCATAGACTGTTCTCTCTGCTACCACACGGCAAGCGGTACTGGAGCACCAAGTCTTGGTCAAAAAAGTAATGCAGCTTCTACCCCCAAGTCAAAAGACTCTTGAACAGTTAATCAAATGGCTACCGGGACTATTTGCATTGTCCCAAACCCACCCCCCAGTTTTACGCTGCTGCTAATCTGTTAATTATCCATGCATATGTAACAGTTTAACTTTAGTCCGTCCCCTCGCCCAGACCCGGGCGCGAAACAGGGACCCTCTGCACACAACAACAGTCACCCACGAAGCATCGTTACTCATCGCTCCACAAAAGCCGCGGCCCTTGCAGAGCAAGGGGAACGACTACTTCAAGGTCTCAAAGCGAGTGACGTCACCGATTGAAACGCTATTAGCGCGCACCACCGCTAACTAGCTAGCCATTTCACATCGGTTACACATAGTCACTTTACCTCTACCTACATGTTTATATTACCTCAATTACCTCGACAAACCGGTGCCCCCGCACATTGACTCTGTACCAGAACCCCCAATATATAGCCTGACTACTGTTATTTTATTGCTGCTCGCTACTGTCATTTGTTCTATTTCCCCCCCCCCCCTTTTCTTAAAACTACATTGTTGGTTAAGGGCTTGTAAGAATTTCACTGTAAGGTCTACTACACTTGTTGTATCCGGCACATGTGACAAATGAAATTTGATTTGACCTTATTTGTGAAACAATCTTCAAAATGTTTTGGTGCAATTCAGAAGGGTGATTGAGGACCTTATTACTGATGAATGTGTTTTTTTTATGACCATGTCCTTTCTGCTTGCATTTTGTATTTACATCGATGTGTGTAAGTTATGTAATTCTGGGCTCATCTGTAAAATAAAGGTTAAATAAAATAAAAATAACCATATTTGGTGGTGAATGGAAATGCAACCGGATGCTTCAGATGTATGGTGAAACATCTGGCTCATTGTTCTATCTGTGGTTGAGCAGCCCAGGTGAGAAAGCTGATTAGCAGATAGGCATCTTGTTGCTAGTCGACACGATTACCAACCATCGTTATTTAAAGTATCGAATTGGATGTCTCCAGTTAACACAGAAATACCTACATCAAACTGTATCAATAGAAATTGGCCAGCTTATTACGTCAATGGCAACGTCATCTGTTACGATGGAAATCTCCATTCCGAATACCTACCCCCTCACATGACAGGAATGATAGCCAGTTATCTAACAACCAACCGCATCCTCTTGGCTTTTTTGACTTGCCCGCTCCATATTCAACACAAAATTCCTTAGTTGTAGACATTTCGGCCGAGAGTAATACGACCCACACACCCCTTGTGATTGAACGAGGCATGAGACATATAACTGAACGAGTTTGTTGTGATAGTTAACGTTACCGCTGAAGACCATAGCCGCAGAGGCTCCCATCACTGCGAAGAAAGGGGAATATTCGGGACTTTCTGACGACATTCTTACGCGTTCAGGGAAAAGCGCACTAACGTTCTTTTTAAAACCGTCAACGTTTCTGTCGATTCTCAACACTCAATTGCAAGGCCCTTTCGTGCAGCACAGGAACGACACCCGAAAAAGCCACCTCTTCCCTGGTGTAGCGGTAGAAAATGGCGAAACGGGAAATGTCACATGATCAGTCCACTGGCCATGTCCCATTATGTCGATGTAGGGGTGTCCAAAATATCCTGTGTGTCATGTCCATTTCGTTCGCGTGAGAATACAAGTGAGAATAATTTGTTGCCAAGAAAGGTAGAACTTGTTTGTATATAATTTAATCAAATAAATGAGATGATATCCCTAATTTTGTAGTCATAATGGTATGGTCCGCTGAAGGCTGTCTATGGTCGTCTATTCATGCTTGCCTGGTTGTGGGAGGGGATGTGCCGCTACCATAGGTTACTATGGAACGCCGTTTGGGTCTTTGCGTGTCAAAAAAAGATATGAAAGTGATGCAGAAGGTTACAATTGGTGGAATTATGCCATGTTTAGACTAGATAATGTTAAACACGGTTGAACAAATTATTGTATTTTCTTGATTTTATATAACAACATTTCAACCTCGTTTAGCATGATCTATTCAATTAGCTAGGTGTCATCAACTAAAATAACCCTAATTTATAAAGCAGTTCTTATTTGATTAATGGTGATTGGACCCATCTATGTGAAGCTAGCCACAATAGTGGACTTTACGGTTAGCCTTCAAAATAAAAGTATGTCATTGACAGTGATGCAAATTAATACAAATTTAATTATGCCATAATTGAATAGGTCATGCTAAACGAGGTAGAAATGTTGTTATATCAAATCAACAAAAGATAATCATTTGTTCATTTGACAAAAAGCTGTGGAAATCACACTGGATGTATTAGACTTTAGAATTGCATTGGGGGCATACGTATTTCACTGTACAGCCTAACCTATGGATTGTGGATCAATGACATAGGGTATCAGTCTACTCAGTGACACCCAGAGAAACATTAGTGTCATAGCTCTTATTGCAGGACTCTGAAACAACTGTGAATTGAGCCACATTTATTGTCAACCCATGTGTATTGAACACCATTCCAAAGGAAAAACAATACTGCATGGATGTTTTGGAGTCTGATAACTCTAACGAGGACGTTGGGGAAAAACATATTGGATATTGAGTAGACTCATACCCCAATTCATTGATCTCCAATCCTTAGGTAAAGCTGTACAGTGCAATATGAATGTCAATACACACAATAGGCTGACTGGGGAGGTGATTTCACACAGTCACAGTCCCGAGTTACAACACTAATATTTGTGTAAACTCTTCACAGTTGTGTTCTGTGGGTGTCACCGAGTAGACTGGTAACCCATTTCATTGCTTCACATTCCAACCTTGTTTAATATTATCTAGTCTAAATATGGCATAATTCCACCAATTGTAACCTTCTGCATCACTTTCAAATAGGTACTTTTCTTTTAAAGGCAAACTGCAAATTGCACCATTGTGCCTTATCCTTATTGTGGCTACTTCACAACACATAACCCGGTCCGGTCGAGCGTCACTAACGTAAACTCACCCCATTCCGTACAAATGTGCGCAACCGCAACATTCATACGAGGCTACAAAGAAAACTAATGGGACTGTAGCGACTGTGTTGACTTCAAAATCGGGGGTGTGAACTACGTTTCTATTCAAGCGTTGATTGACATGGTAATGGCTCTATAGTATTGGAGAAAAGTTGAAAAAAAGGACCCTCCGTTACATCGTGACGTGTCATGTCGTAACGTACAGCATGCATAAAGCAACTATTTCTGTCTTACAATCTCTCTCCACCAGGTGTAGCACTTCTCTCATCGTTTAAAAACAAGAAATGGACAGTGACGGGGGTAAGGGGGATACCTTAGTCATTTTTTGTGATCATGCATGTGATCATGATTCTCAAAGCCGCTGTTTACTTCTAAGATCACTTTTGCTCCGCCCTAAAAACCCGATTCAAATTTGACACAAACCTTCAAATAGGTATGTAATGACACATTATATAAACTCTTTATAGTGTTTTATTGACATTTTAGAGGCGATAAGGTGATAAGTTGGACAGATCGAGTGAAAAAAAGCAATTTTACCACACAACATCTCTCCTTCTCACTATCACGCATTAGTTTCGCTTCTCCACCCGCCATTTTTTTAAAAGTCCCGACGGAGCTCATTGCATTGTTGAATTATGCAGAAACGGGCAGCGTGGGGGTCATGTAATTGATTCTGTTGGAAAGGGGAGAAATTGTGCTTTACAATGGTATTGACATTACAGTTGATCTGGAAGTATTATGTTTTTGGGGCGCTAAAATAAGGTCAATTGTACGGACCAAGGCGATGTACAAAAGTGAGTGTGTTTTCGTTAGCTAGATTAAGCTAGCTGGTTGCTTATAACGTTAGCTTTGGGCAACAGGGTTGAGTAGCTAGCTAGCTATTTATTTTCATGAACTGAAGTTCAATTTCAATAGGCAAACAACAAGTGGCTACGTAGCTAATACTTACTCACAAGAATTCCTAAATCGTTGTTAAGGATAATGAAAATTACTGCAATTTCTACTGGTCATTGTTTTCAGGCTGGTTGTATTGGTGCTAGCTAGCTACCCCAGAAGTTGCGGTTGAACAAATAATGCCTTATTACCATCGCGGTACTGTAAACACATCGTTCGGGGCCAGTGTGTGCTTGTTTGCAGACTTTTTTTGTACAGCTTTGACAGTGCTACTGATAGTGGTTGCGCTTGGCTTACACGTGCAAATTCATCACACACAACATTGTAATAGAATTGTGTTATTTGACATGTCAAATTAAAAGCTTATTTAAAACGTCAAATAGTGTAATTTGACGTGTATCTTTTTAGACACGTAAAGACCCAAACAGTGTTCCATAGGGTACGGTCCAAACACTTAAAAGACACCCTATATCCCTTCAGCCCTCAAATTAAGTGGACACTTCTGATGACGTATCATGACGTCTGACGAATATACACTTGCAGGCAAGGCGTGAGGGAGGAAGGAATTATTTTTAAATGGACCAGCCTTGGCAGGAAATTCGTCACTCGTTGATCCGGCCATTGATTGTGTTTTCAGCCACCGGTAGCTTTATATGCGCTACAGTCAATTATGAGTGCATTTCTACGTTTATTAAATATATAATTATTAATATACGCCTACTGTACGATAGCTAGCAAATGAATTAGCTAACTAACGTTAGCCTGCCTACCTGGAACTTCTGAAGAAGGAAAATGTTTTATTTCTACAATTTCCAAAAGATAACCAAACAAAAACATTTACTTTTTACGAGACGTGTTTGTGCCGTCATGTGCATTAGTAGTACAATTTCTAACTTATTTGCATTCGTTTTAACTAACACTTGTATGTTGACTTCTCCATTGATGTTGTTTTAAAGTTTTCGCTGACTTTTCTTAGCGGATGTACAATTGCCAAAAAATGAATTATGGGGAGTTTCAGGCCCTGGAGTGAACATAATTGTACATTCGCAAAGCCTACTAAAAACGAGGGCTGAGGGGTTTACGTTGCAAACTTCCCTTGCTTGGCTAATAATTTGGACCACCCACTAAGATGGCGACGGGGATTCCCCAAAGGGCATAAGGCGAGGGTAAGTGGACGAGGATGTGTCTTTTAAGTGTTTGGACCGAATAAATAATCTTGCTACATGGAGGAGTTTTTGGAAACATCGCATGCACAGTTTGAGCGACTTTAGGAAGTGATGTTGCAGGGTAGCTCAGTGCTGCCCCCTCTTATTGAGTATGTCAAGTTGAAGGCCGACCAAGGTAAGGCAGGCTGCCATTAGCAACAAAATTATAATTTTAAGAATATGTTTTTGTTTCAGTCTCCTCCATCT
This sequence comes from Salvelinus alpinus, assembly GCF_045679555.1. Lineage (NCBI taxonomy): Eukaryota > Metazoa > Chordata > Actinopteri > Salmoniformes > Salmonidae > Salvelinus > Salvelinus alpinus. The sequence goes on from NC_092091.1 coordinate 50,565,266, forward strand.
CCACTAACCGAAAGTAATTGAACGGATTTTTTTCCTATTAATAATGTAAAATCAACATCTGTACAGAAAGACTCATGTGAAGGCCAAATTACAGAGGAGGATCTTCTTGATGCAATTAAAGCCTTTAAATCTGGGAAAACTCCAGGGCTGGATGGCATACCAGTGGAAGTATGCCAAACTTTTTTTGATATACTCAGGAGGACTATTATTAGCATGTTTAAACCACTCCTATATACACGGTAGATTATCGGATATGCAACAAGAAGGTCTGATTTCATTATTACAGAAACAGGATCCAAGTTGTATATATAAAGATCCAGTCCATTAAAAAAATTAGAGGCCTCTTACACTTCAGTGTTGTGACGCAATAATTTGAATTAAAAAGGTATTGTCAGATATTATTCAGACAGGTTTTTTACATGGATGATACATTGGAGATAATATAAGACAAGTACTGGAAAAATAGAATACTATGAAATATCAGGGACACCAGGCGTGGTTTTCATAGCTGATTTTGAAAAGGCTTCTGATAAAGTACGACTGGAGTATATATATAAATGCCTAGAATATTTTGTCTGATAAATCTCTTATAAAATGGGTTAGTTATGTATAGTAAACCTAGGTGTAAAATAGTAAATCATGGCTACAGCTCAGAAAGTTTTAAACAGTCAAGAGGAGTAAAACAAGGTTGTCCACTATCGGCATATCTGTTAATTATCGCCATCGAAATGTTAGCTGTTAAAATTAGATCCAACAATAATATTAAGGGATTACAAATCCATGGCTTAAAAACAAAGGTGTCATTGTACGCTGATGATTTATGTTTTCTTTTAAATCCCTCCACAGTCAGAGGATCTAGATACTTTTGCTAACCTCTCTGGATTAAAACAAAATATTGATAAGTGTACTATTTTACGTATTGGATCACAAAAAATTTCTACTGTTACATTACCGTGTAGTTTACCAATAAAATGGTCTGACGGGGATGTGGACTTACTCGGTATACAAATCCCAAAAGAAAGAAATTATCTCACTCCAATAAATTTTTATAGAAAGTTAGCAAAAATAGATAAGATCTTGCTACCATGGAAAGGAAAATACCTGTCTATTTGTGGAAAAATCACCCTGATTAACTCTTTAATCATATCACAGTTTACCTATTTGCTCATGGTTTTGCCTACACCTAGTGACCTGCTTTTTAAATTATATGAACAAAAAATATTAGATTTTATTTGGAAAGGCAAGCCAGACAAAATTAAAAGGGCCTATTTATATAACGAATATGAATTTGGAGGCCAGAAATGATTAAATATGAAAGCATTAGACCTCTCACTAAAGGCATCAGTCATACAAAAGTTATACTTAAATCCGAAATGGTTCTCTAGTAAATTGGTAGGAATGTCTCACCCCATGTTCAAGAATGGCCTTTTCCCCTTTATTCAGATTACAACTGCTCACTTTCGGTTGTTTGAAAACAAAATAATCTCCAAAATATAGTTATTTTTTAAACAAGCCTTAGAAAGTTGGTTGCAATTTCAGTTTAATCCACCTGAAAAGACAGAACAAATAACACAACAAATATTGTTGTTAAACTCAAATATACTAATTGATTAAAAAAAAGTATTTTTCTATAAAATTTTTAAAAAAAGGTATAATTCTTGTAAATTATATCATAAATAGGATTGGTGGAGTTATGTCACACATGAAGCTAACACAGACATATGGAAATGTCTGCTCTACCTAAAATTACAACCAACTAATTGCAGCATTACCACAAAAATGGAAGAGGCAAGTAGAAGGAGGAAAAAGTAAGGAACTTGTCTGTAACCATGAATGGTTAAAGAAAATTGTGATAAATAAAAACATATACCAATTTCATTTAAATTGCAAAATAGTTGGGAAGAGATTTGCGATGTACCGATTCCATGGCACATTGTTTATGAATTGACAAGCAAAACAACGCCGGATTCAAAACATCACATTTTTCAATATAAATTATTATACATTTACATTACATTTTAGTCATTTAGCAGACGCTCTTATCCAGAGCGACTTACAGTAGAGTGCATACATTTTTACATACTGAGACAAGGATATCCCTACCGGCCAAGAGCAGACGCTCTTATCCAGAGCGACTTACAGTAGAGTGCATACATTTTATAACATTTTTTTTTTTTACATACTGAGACAAGGATATCCCTACCGGCCAAACCCTCCCTAACCCGGACGACGCTATGCCAATTGTGCGTCGCCCCACGGATCTCCCGGTTGCGGCCGGCTGCGACAGAGCCTGGGTGCGAACCCAGCCCAGCCTGGGCGCGAACCCAGAGACTCTGGTGGCGCAGCTAGCACTGCGATGCAGTGCCCTAGACCACTGCGCCACCCGGGAGACAAAGTTCTTGCTACCAATAGAATGTTATATATATGGGAGATACAATCTTCCCAGCTCTGCAGATTTTGCTGCGAGGAGGCAGAGTCATTAGATAATTTATTTTTATACTGTCCATATGTAGCTCGTTTATTTTCAGCAAACTTAACATGTGTAAATATTTGTATGAACATAACAAGATTCAACAATTAAGACATAAACTGAACAAGTTCCACAGACATATGACTAACAGAAATGGAATAATGCATCCCTGAACAAAGGGGGGTAAAAATCAAAAGTAACAGTCAGTATCTGGTGTGGCCACCAGCTGCATTAAGTACTGCAGTGCATCTCCTCCTCATGGACTGCACCAGATTTGCCAATTCTTGCTGTGAGATGTTACCCCACTCTTCCATCAAGGCACCTGCAAGTTTTTATTGCTATCTAACTGTACTGTTAGTTTTTCAATTTCCTTTGTTAATATGGACTCTTTTGATCTAAATTGCTTTTGTTTTATAGATGAGTACTGAATTGCATGGCCTCTAAAGGCACATTTAAAAGTGTCCCATACAAGAAGGGGATCTGATATACCTATGTTATGTCGGAAAAAGTCAGTTATAAATTATTCTGTCTTAGTTATAAACAAGTTATCATCCAGTAGGCTTTGATTAAATGTCCAATATCCTCGCCCATGTGGAAATTCTGTAAGAGTAATATATATGCCAATTATGTGATGATCCGACCGCATTCTGTCCCCTATCAACACTTTTTTAAAACTTTTGGTGCCAGAGAGAATGACATAAGAAAGTAATCAAGACGACTAGCTTGATTAAGCCTCCGCCGTGTATATCTCAATAGGTCAGTGTATTTAAGCCTCCATATATCCACTAAATATATCCACATATCCACATTCATGATTTCCTTAAGTGCTTGAGGGTGATAGTTTATAGTGTGATTTCCTTTACGGTCCATAGAGGTATTTAAAATCGTATTAAAATCCCCCACCATAATAATAGTCTAGTGTTGCTTGTAGAGTTGATAAATTCTTATATATATTTTCATTATTTTGACCGTATAGGTTAATAAGCCATATCTATTTATTGTCCAATAACATATTTAAAATAATCCATCTACCTTGATGATCCGTTTGGACACCGATCTACTACTCTGAGACAAGCCCGAGCATAGCCCACGAAGATCTCCTCCACGGCACGAACCCGTGGGGTTCACCAACCCGGACAGGAAGATCACATCAGTGACTCAACCCACTCAAGTGACGCATGGAAGAGCACCAGTAAGCCAGTGACTCAGCCCCCTTAATAGGGTTAGAGGCAGAGAATCGCAGTGGAGCGAGGTGAACCGGCCAGGCAAGTCTGGTTCATCCTTGGGAGCAATTTCCAAACGCCTGAAGGTACCACGTTCATCTGTACAAACAATAGTATGCAAGTATAAACACCATGGGACCACCCAGCCGTCATACCGCTCAGGAAGGAGACGCCTTCTGTCTCCTAGAGATGAACGTACTTTGGTGCGAAAAGTGCAAATCGTTCAACAGCAAAGGACCTTGTGAAGATGCTGGAGGAAACGGGTACAAAAGTATCTATATCCACAGTAAAACGAGTCCTATATCGACATAACCTGAAAGGCTACTCAGCAAGGAAGAAGACACTGCTCCAAAACCGACATTTGCACCTGCACATGGGGACAAAGATCGTACTTTTTGGAGAAATTATGTGGATACATTGAAGCAACATCTCAAGACATCAGTCAGGAAGTTAAAGCTTGGTCGCAAATGGGTTCTCCAAATGGACAATGACCCCAAGCATACTTCCAAAGTTGTAATAATAGAAATGTTTCACAATGATGTCATTAGGCAGAGCAGGCAACAGATGGCACAGACAGCAGAGTTGGGGACAGATGGGCAGGGACAGACTGGCAGAGACAGGGAGTCTCAGGTAAGTTTGAGTCTTTGTTTGCAACATTATGAAAGGTTCTCTTTTTTAGACATGTAAAGTAGGGCAAATGCCATGGATACCCCAACTCTCAACTTAAACTGGTGACTGAACAAATATTTGTTTAAGGCAATGGTATTGCTGTTGTGATTGTGTAGTTTTGGGTAACAGTAGTTAGGAGTATGGCAAACACCTTATTTATTTTCCAGGAGACAGACTGTGTGTCAGTGAGGGTGGTGAAAGGGAAAGAGCCAGGGAAAGAGACTTCAGAGGACAGTGTCACAGCCACGGCAGGACCAGGTGTCAACCTTGTTGCCAGCAGCACCAGTATAGTGGACAGTGGTACAGCATTGTCCAGCTACCTCAGTGATGGCACAAAACCATATCAGCCACACCTACAATTTATAGAACCGCAAACTCTTGCCAACAGAGTGTTGACGTTTCAAGAGAGATGGTTTCGCGATTTTCCCTGGCTACATTATAATCCATCAATAAAGGGAGTGTTGTGTTTTCACTGTAGCCAAGGGTTTTCAAGCCAGCCATCTTTTGGCCAAAGGGCGGGTGCTGCCTTCATTAGTGCTGGATTAGGAACTGGAGAAAAGCCATTGTAAAATTCACAGCTCATCAAAACTGCCAAACCCACCGCCATTTTGTAACTGTAACAGCACACCAGCTAAATCTAATCAGTGCCCAGTTATCCAGCACGTGGGGTAAACAGCAGAAATGACGAAAGCTACCTTGCACTGTATGAGAAAGCAACAACTTTGATTGACTCCATTGAATCCATTGAGACACACTCAATACGATTTGCTGGCAAAGCAGTGGATCACTATAGGGCAGAATATTTTTAAGTGTTGGATGGTGTGGAGGTTCAGTTTGGCAACCATTTTGACCAAGACAGTCTAAATGTCCTGCAAAAGTTGGAAAGAGCGCTTCTCATGGGGGAGTTGGATGAGTCTCTAGAGCAGTACTCTGAGCTGAACATAGATTCTCTTTTAGTGCAGTTGCCTTACTTTTGCAACAAATACCCCTGTAGCAGCAGTGGAGAGGCAGCAGAGGTCCTCAGGAGGCTTCCAGTGGCTTCCAGCTTCCCGCACCTTGGGGTTGGTTGAGCAAGTTGAGGTGCTGATCAGAATTTTGTTTGTGGTACCAGTGTCTTCATGTGAGGTTGAGAGGAGTTTCAGTGCACTCCGTAGGTTAAAGACTTGGCTACGGGCTAGCATGGGCCAAGAGAGACTGAATGGCATAAATGTCTGTAATGTACATAAAGACAGGCTGGACAGTCTCGAGGGAAATATCTGCCAGCAATTTGGTGGATCCGTTGAAACCCGCAAACATACGTTTGGTTATTTTGTTCAATAGTGTGTATAGCAGTGGTTCTCAACCTTTTTTGGGTACAGGAACTCCTGCATATTTTGAGGTAAGGCAGGTAAGGTTTTGAGTGGTCCTCAGGGACCTCCACCCCATCTATATTATGTTATTTTATAAAAAAATAGCATACTTTTGTGACATACTTGTCCATAGCTGCTGTTTGAAGAGTTGAGACACTGACTGAACGATAAAACAGTATTTCTGAAGGATATTTTGGTTGATTTATTTTGGTTATTCATTGAAGTAGTTATTTTGCTTTTAGAACTGTACTTATTTTGAGCTTTTTGTTCTTGTAAAGCTATTGTAGTAGATTCAGGCTAGTGGCACATATTTAATGACTATATAAATGTATCAGAAAAAGTTAAATAAAAGGTTAATTCAATATGGAGACCAACTTTGTGATGGTTCTCAATGGAGATTCTTTTAGATAAGATCACACCATGTTCATTGTATTTACGAAAACTGCACCCATACAGTGTACAGTACCATTGCCACCTACTGGCCTTTCTTGGTATTGCTGGTTGTAAATACAAATACCTGCATACATACTGGACTGATAAGGAACACTGCTATAACTATTTTAATTGGTAGTATTATAATGATTTAAACATTTGAACAAGTTGGGACAACCCTTCAGATAACTACTGTACCTATCAATTATCCAGTTGTAGTAATTATGGTTCCTCAATATATATTTAACATATTACGACGTAGGCTGTGTGTTACAGCACTACTTTTGGTGTCCCCCTCAGGAATTGCTCTAATCCCCTCCAAAGTTGATATCAGATTTTCGCCCCTGAGCTCGCCAGCTTGTAGTCCTAAAACCCAGAAGTGATTTACTTCTGGGTTTGTTCAGCCATTCCCATTCCTGTGGCGAAAATGAATGGGGAAAGAATAGGGTTTTGTGATTAATGTAGAAAATACGGTCTGTTAACACAGGTTTAGGAGATCTTATTCGTTTTGTTCTATGAGATTATAATGTATCAGTCAGTTAATATGACCTTTATTAATTATGAAGCCTTCATGTTCTTTATGTGCTTTTTTGAATTACATAAATACTCATTCAAAAAAAGTGACGTTAGATGATGAAGATTCTCTCCTGGACAAAATGTATGAGATCTCCTAAGCCTTATTTTTGCAGTTTATCTAAAAACCCAACAAAAACTCCATTAATTTTCCCATAGGCATTGTCCAAAAAACCATGATGGAGTTAGTGCCTACAAAAGATGCCATTGCTATTGCTCTCCTATGAGTCTGATTCTGACTTAGGAATGTATGCCTTTCCTACGTACGCACACCTTTCCTACGCACTTCTCAGTATTTGGTATTCAGACTTACCTTATTCAGTTGCATAAAATGCTCTGCAAGTGTGGCTACCTTGCGCTCTCTGAATACGTTTAATTCAACCGCTGAATACCCTCCCACTTGCTGGACAACAGATTTTCTCACAGAGTTTATTCAATAGGGTTTTCAATACATTTATCTTAAGCCATCCCTTTAAATACGGTGTACCTTTAATTTGAATTTTGTCCACAGACTCAATAGAATACATAGAGAGAACAGGTTCAGAATATATATGGATCAATGAAAGAATGCCATCTATACTGAACAAAAATACAAACACAACATGTCAAGTTTTGGTCCAATGTTTCATGAGTTGAAATAAAAGATCCCAGAAATTTTCCATGAGCAGAAAAAGCTTATTTCTCTAAAATGCTGTGCACAAATTTGTTTACGTCACTGTTGGTGAGCAATTCTCCTTTGCCAAGAGAATCCATCCCCCTGACAGGTGTGGAATATCAAGAAGCTGATTAAACAGCATGATAATTACACTGGTGCTCCTTGTGCTGGGGACAATAAAAGGCTACTCTAAAATGTGCAGTTCTGTCACACAACAAAATGCCACAGATGTCTCAAGTTTTGAGGAAGCGTGCAATTGGCATGCTGACTGCAGGAATGTTCACCAGAGCTGTTGCCAGAGAATTTAATGTTCATTTAATGTGAAATCCATAGATTAGGGTCTAATGAATTTATTAAAATTTAGTAATTTCCTTATATGAACTGTAACAGTAAAATCCTAGAAATTGTTGCATGTAGCATTTATATTTTTGTTTAGTATATTTATCTTATTCTTTGTTTCAGCACCAACTGGTAGATTTAAAAGTACTCCGATTTTCTCGATTATTTAGGCACATTTGGGTTAGGAAAGTATGTATGAATCATAAAAAAATAGGTTTGGTTTTTGCTGTATTCATCCTGAAAGTTTTCAATTTCAAGTTCAATCCAATTTCAATCCATGAAATTTTGGAAGTTGGAAAAGTGTACAATAGGGGTTGAACAATAGTCCTATAACTCTACACTAATTCTCATTAATCATGGAACTGTATGACAACGGCCCAGTAGTCGTGAACCATGCTCCATGTTTAACCTGCTATGTGCGGTCTGAGTTTCATAATGATTCAAATAGGCTACATGTCCCAAATTATTGCACAACGTTAGCCTAATTCAACCCATTAATGCAAGTGACCCTCAGGAACAATTTACATGAACGTGACAGAGGAAAGAAAGGTAAATGGAAAGGAATGATGCAAAATGTGAGTTACAAATTGAAGAAAACTAACACTAAAGTGACAGTTATACATGTATGTGGGTACTACTGACTCTGGCTCCTGATAGTGACTAATATTTAACATAATACAAATTGTAAAATAAAACTGAGAAAAGTCCAGGCATAGGCTATAATTAAAAAATTCTAACTCGGCAGATTCAGCCCTTGTGAGAGCAAAATTACAAGATTATGTTATAATACTGATATTGCATCAAATGGATGCAATGGAATAGGAATAGAATAGGGTTCTTAGAACGCGGTCTAAGAAACTGCATCTCAGTCCCTTGGTTTGAATCCAGGCTGAATCACATCCAGCCGTGATTGGGAGTCCCTTAGGGCGGCACACAAACCCAGCGTCGTCCGGGTTTGGCCGGGGTAGGTCGTCACTGTAAATAAGAATTTGTTCTTAACTGACTTGCCTAGGTAAATAAAGGTTACATTTAAGAAAAAGTTTCCAAAATTAAGACACTCATCTGTGCGTGGTCTTCTGAATTGAGCCTCTGGGGCTTAATAATGCTGACAGTGGATTTATGATGCCTTTGGTGATAAAACCTAAAGAAACCATTCCATAGCATGAGTTAGTGTTTGTGTATTGGGAAATACCAGGGTTGAGATGGCTCGGGTTTGGATAATTATGAGAGGAACCTTGTTTTAGTGACCAGACCTTGGTTTCCACACAATGAGAACAGTCTTTACAGCAGATACTGTCTGCTGTGAATTATTCATTTATTTTATACGAATCCTAACCTTGTGACCCATTCCACACATCTGTTGCATTGTAGACTAAGGGTGTGTATTTTTGCTAAATAAGATCTTTGTATCCTTTGTGTCGGGGCTCTCAACAAATCATCTAAAGGGTGGTTCGTCGACCAGCCATTGTTATTGCAGAGCACTCACATCATGCACTTGTGTGTGTGGTGTGACATGCTTTCCTTATTAATAAGTGAATAAAGATTTAGTTTAAGTATAACTCTGACTTGTGTGATATGTTTGTCTCGCCTCATTTGATAATAAAGAAATAACCACCACACCCTACAGAAGACTATAGCTTGGGCTAGTGGCCTGGGTTCGAGACCTGCAACAAACTTATTTTATAATGATATTAACATATATTGCTAAGAATGTGAGAGTAGGGTGATTCCCGTAGCAGGTCTTAAACCCAGGCCACCAGCACCAATGATGAACACCCTAACCACTGTCCCAATAAAGGATATCTCTATAGGACATGTGCTTATTGGGCCAGTATAGTTAGGCCCTGTCCTGTCCAGAAGAAACCCTACCCCCTCATCCCTAGGCACTTGTGTAGATCTGAAACAACTTGATAGGTGGAAAGGCATCCGCATGCTTCCCAGCTGAAACAGTTCATAAGAGTTTGCATATTTTATGACTACATTTTGTGATGTTTTTGTTTGTTTTGGACTTCGGTAAGGTTTTTTCGGCTGTTCGGGCACACATTTTTTCTCTCGAGGCAAGCCGAAGTTGGTAGCTGAAGTCTACGCCCCTTCATCAGTGATTGGTCAATTAAGTATTTGTTGTATTTCAACTAGTGACGACTGGTTTTCATGCACATTTTTCATTGAGGAATACTGCACCAAACATTAGTTAGATGTAAAAAAAAAACGTCAAAATTAATGATAGATTTGAGTTAAATTAATTCTGACTATTTTGAGTAAGTGTATATTGGCTACGGCGTCTCAAAATGGACAAACAGTACTATTGTTGCTTATTTCTCATTTTTCAATCGAAGCTCTTGTAGCCCTTTCCTGCAGTTAAATGACCTAGTGGCCTTATGGGTGGAACGTTAATATTTTTCATAATTAAATAACATTATTTACAAAAAATGCCGAACATCCTGTGTTTCTATGTGAAACAGTTTTGTTATTTCAGTCTTCTGTGATGTATTTAAAGTGTAATATTGGGATGCAAACAAAAAAATTAGTACATTTTAACTCTATATCTGACATCCTACAGGTCTCTTCTTTTTTTAATAACTTATTTACATAAATCAAATCAATTATGAAAATAGTCAGATTAACCGATGCGTCCGGCCAAACCCGGATGACGCTGGGCTAATTGTGCGCCGCCCCATGATTCTCCCGATCACGGCCGGCTGCGACAGAGCCTAAACTCGAACCAGGAACTCTAGTGGTACAGCTAGTATGCAGTGCCTTAGACCACAGCGCCACTCGGGAGGCCCGAAGTTCTATTTGATGTTATGTCTGGCCTATCTATCTACCTATCTCACCCTATCGCAGTGCATTTATCTGTGAACATCAGACAATAAATGCATCTCTTTTGTAGTCTAGTCCCACAAGGCATATTTTTTAAAACACTGAAATAGACCATTATGACCTTAACTGCACTAGGTTAAACAGTGAAAATATCCATAGCCTAATAAAATATATTTTAGAGTTTTAGTCTGTCTATGTGCTCTTAGCCAACTTCTTTGTCGTTGCTTAGTCAGATGAACTAATCCTGAATTATTGGAGCACACATGGGGCCGGTATCCCAGACACAGATTAGGCCTAGTCCTGGACTAAAAAGCATTTTTAATGGAGAAACCGGAAACCAGGGTGGTATTGTCAGTTTCATAGTCAGTTCTGGAGGCTGTGAATGCAGGTTTTTTATTTCAACCTTATAATCATTGTACATTGCTTTCTTTTGAAGTCTACTTTACATTTGAAAGAAATGCAAAAACATTGACATTGCAAGATTCATCATAGTGTCACAATGTCATAGCACAAAAAAACTAAGTTAAAAAAAAAACTTTATTAATTAAGCATAGTTTATTCTGTTTCAGAATGGAATGATATGAAAGACAAGTTGAAAGTCTGTCTCCTTTGGAAATTAAAAACTGAAGGCAAGATCAATAAAAACGTACACGTTTGTTTTAAAAACTCAAAATCGAGTTGGAAAGTGCTGAATCCCAGCCTGGCCCTGGCTCAGACCGCTTCAGTCTGGATTTAAATTCAATAGAGGGGGTAGATAGGAGGGGAGCGGCCAGCACTGGTTTGGACAGACCCCAATGTTGAAAATCTGAGCTGTGTGGAGCGTGCCCATGGGTGATGTGCTATAGCTTGACAGTGCCCGTAGGGAGGCTGCTATTACACAATCTGTAATAACGCAGGTCGTTTACCAGTCTGTGCACACTCTGAGTGAAGGAGGGCAAGTCCTAGAGAGAGAGAGAGAGAGAGAGACACTGGTTACAAAGAAATCAAACATTTGAAGTCATGCAAACATTCAATGTACCGTAACATCCATTGGAACCATCCCACCAGTGTGTGCTAGTGTATATATTGGAAAAGAGCCAATGTAAATTGCATGTTGCATATGGGAGTTTGTTTATAAGCCCTCCCCCATTCCCAAATATGGGCCATGGGAAGTTTAGACATTTTGTTGTACATATGTAAAGTCACATGCACAACAGATTGTATAGTAATTAAACAATTATATCCTGTCATACTGTAAGCATCCAGTTCAAATGGGAAAATCTGAGATACAACGATGCTACCACAGTTTTCCACTCGTATTTCTCAGTCCAGAGTCTCTGATAATTCCAAGAGCACATAACCATATAATATTGGGCTAATACCCCACCACCACCTCTTTTACTATGAAATACAGTATACCAAACCCTACCCCAGACTCCCACTCTATAAACCCATTCCCATTAAGTCTCACCCGCTCCAGTTTAAAGTTGCGGCAGAGCACCGCCCGCTGGTTGGCGTCCACGCTCTGGCAGCCATTGAGGAACTCGGTCATGAAGGAGGAGTAGAAGGCATCAAAGTCCACGGAGGCCATGTTGTACACTGCCAGGGCGATCTCCTCTTGGAGCAGGTTGTGACTTTTGTGGAGGAGCACCTGTAGGAGCACGTTGATGAAATGAAACAGCATGGAGGCCCGGAACAGCCTCTGGAATAGATAGACAGAAAGAACAGCGTGGCCAAACACCAATGTTAGAATCATTCAATTTCAAATCAAATCAAAGTTTATTTGTCACGTGCGCCGAATACAACAGGTGTAGACCTTACAGTGAAATGCTTACTTACAGGCTCTAACCAACAATGCAAAAAAGGTATTAGCGTTAGATTTCCCTTCATTGGAACTAAGGGACCTCCTGCACCAAACTTTACAGTTGGCACTATGCATTGGGGCAGGTAGCGTTCTCCTAGCATCCGCCAAACCCAGATTTGTCCGGACTGTCAGATTGTGAAGTGTGATTCATCACTCCAAAGAACAAGTTTCCACTGCTCCAGAGTACAATGGCGGTGAGCTATACACCACTCCATCCGAAGCTTGGCTTTGCGCATGGTGATCTTAGGCTTGGGTACGGAAGCTCCCGACGAACAGTTCTTGTGCTGACGTTGCAGTTTCAGCACTCGGTGGTCCTGTTCTGTGAGCTTCAGCAGTCGGTGGTCCCGTTCTGTGAGCTTGTGTGGCCTACCACTTTGCGGCTGAGCTGTTGTTGCTCCTAGACATTTCCACTTCACAATAACAGCACCTACAATTGACCTGGGCAGCTCTAGCAGGGCAGAGATTTGACAAACTGAATTGTTGGAAAGGTGGTATTCTATGACATTGCGACGTTGCAAGTCACGGAGCTCTTTAGTAAGGCCATTCTACTGCCAATATTTGTCTATTGAGATTGCATGGCTGTGTGCTCGATTTTATACACCTGTCAGCAATGGGTGTGGCTGAAAAAGCCAAATCCACAAATTGGAAGGGGTGTCCACATACTTTTGTATATATAGTTGAGAATTAGATAGAAATAGAATAGTAATCATATTTTCATGATGACAACCATATGAGGTGAGGTTATGGGTGTGGCTGAAAAAGCCAAATCCACAAATTGGAAGGGGTGTCCACATACTTTTGTATATATAGTTGAGAATTAGATAGAAATAGAATAGTAATCATATTTTCATGATGACAACCATATGAGGTGAGGTTATTATTAAGATGGACCATTCAAATAAAGTGTCACAAAGAAGAGACAAAGGGTCATTTTGGAGCTAATGGTATGGCAGATAAGAGCTGAACTCACTCTATGTTAGAGCTTGTGCTTGCTGTTGAGGGACTCCAGATAAGAGAGGTTCTGCTTGAAGATGTGGATGTCCGTCTGCAGGAAAGACTGCCCAAAAGCCTGGAGGAACAAATTTGAGCCCATGTCAGGGAATTCTACGGCCCTGTCCAAAAACAACCCATAACCAATTCCCACTAGACACCGAAATAACTGGATAGTTATAATCCAGGGTTGGTTGGGGTCAATTCGAATTGAAGGCAGTTCATTCAGAAAGAGGAAAAACATTTGAAATAAATAGCTTCTACTTTTCAGATTATTGTGACGTCATTTAATTTGAAGTCATGGAGAAGTCATTGAATGACTTCAATTCGAATTGATCACAACCCTGTAAGGAATATGGTATTCGTTTTTTCAACAGAACATTGTACAAATGGCAGCAACATGCTGAATTGTGAGTACAACTTACATTTGAATATTAAAAAGTCAGCAGGCAAACCATGAATTGTGATAGCTCTAAAACCGAAAGGCCAGGAGGTGGAATTCTCTGATTATAAGCTAATTATATCATGTACATGAGGTAAAAAATATATATATATTATTAACTTGGCGTTGCAGTTTCGTTTAGACATTTTTGGAAATGTATTGACAAATTCACTAAAGCTTTCACTGGTGTAACGGATGTGAAATGGCTAGCTAGTTAGCGGGTACGCGCTAGTAGCGTTTCAATCAGTTACGTCACTTGCTCTGAAACCTAGATGTAGTGTTGCCCCTTGCTCTGCAAGGGCCGAGGCTTTTGTGGAGCGATGGATAACGACGCTTCGTGGGTGTCAGTTGTTGATGTGTGCAGAGGGTCCCTGGTTCGCGCCCGTGTCGGGGCGAGGGGACGTACTAAAGTTATACTGTTACATTGATGCTGTTGACCCGGATCACTGGTTGCTGCGGAAAAGGAGGCTGTTGAAAGGGGGGTGAGTGTAACGGATGTGAAATGGCTAGCTAGTTAGCGGGTACGCGCTAGTAGCGTTTCAATTGCTCTGAAACCTAGATGTAGTGTTGCCGAGCGATGGGTAACGACGCTTCGTGGGTGTCAGTTGTTGATGTGTGCAGAGGGTCCCTGGTTCGCGCCCGTGTCGGGACCAGCCAGACTCATAACCATGTATTTAGCTTGCTAACGTTAGCTAGCTAAACGGTTAGCGTCATCGCTAGCATAACAGGCAAGCTAGCTAGCTTAATTCCTACCTTGCTTGCCATGGCATTGGCTATTAGCTACCTAATTTAACCAAGCAAACAAGACAACAGCTTTGATATGTAGCTAGCTTTCAATATGACATGGCCAGCTAAAATTCCTGCTAGCTAGCTTGTTTCAACTCTGATTTGCTAGCTAATGTTAGGAGGCGGCAGGTAGCCTAGTGGTTAGAGCGTTGGGCCAGTAACCGAAAGGTTGCTAGAATCTAATCCCCGAACTGACAAGGTAAAAATCTGTCATTCTGCCCCTGAACAAGGCAGTTAACCCACTGTTCCTAGGCCGTCATTGTAAATAAGAATTTGTTCTTAACTGACTTGAGGGCTGACTGTTATCATAAAAGTTTGTGTAGTGCAAAAATGAATGAAGGATCCAGCTATGGTGGTAATTCGTGTCATGTGTGACTACCGCAGTACTTTTCCATGTGCTATCTAACATCAACAAGCCCAGACGAGTTAGCTAAACATGGTGTCAGCATCCAGCATCCCCCCCTCTTCCAAACACACCTGCATGGCAGCACTAAACTGGGCCTCGTTCTCCATGGCCTCCTCAGCCGACCCCCTCTGCACGCTGGCTAGGAGAGAAGTCTTGAAGAAGTACCTCCAGTTATGGTGAAGCACCTGGTATAGCAGCTCAAACATCTCTGCCTTGACGTCTGGAGAAGAACGCTGTGGGACAGACAAAGAAATCACAATAGACCTTTATTATCCATTGTTGATCAGAAATTCGTATTTTTTGCTGACCCAGTGTCCAACACAATCGATCGATATACCACACACAGTGTATCTATTTTTTTTATTTATCAGTGTGTACAAACATGTTGTGTGAATGAGAGAGTGCACTCTCACCTCAGCCACAATAGGGTAGACCTGCTCCATGCAGAGAGATATTATACTGGGTAAGAAGGGTTTGAAGGACTGGCCGGGCTCCTGAACCACCACCTGGAGAATTTTTAGGAACTTCTCCACCACTCGGCAGCCTGCGCTGCCCTCCTGCAAGATACTGGCTGCCAGCTGCTCCCTGGGACGGACACACACAAGAACGTAAAACAAGTTATAGCTTCTAAATGTGTAAAACTATCACAGGGATGTTGAGGACAGCCAGTCCTTGCGTCTACAGCGCTGTCTATTAATTTGAGAGGGGTTACATTTTTCTAGCCTCATCCCTCAGCTGTATATCAAAACATGTGACAGGGCTGCTGTTTTGTTTTTTTCCGAGTCCCAGATTGTAGCTTTAAAATGGTCACTATATTTGTATCTAAGCGTGTGTGTCCTACCTGGTGAACATGCTGAGGAAGGTGTGTATAATTTGTCCGGTGAAGAGCACACCCATCTGAACATGCAGGCCTTGAAACAGTGTGAAGAAGAAGCTCAGCATCTCATCTGTCACATCTTGAGGAGAGGGAGTGACGGCGGGAAAGACAGAATGTCAGAAAGAGTAACTCAGCTTTGGCATTATATCAAATCAATGACTAGAATGTTGAGTGAAAATTACGTTTGAAGTGATAGAGAAAATTAAATCTGAAATCTGCAAACTACAAGCTTAACTCCGTTGATCTACCGTACGTGCGTGCATGTGGGTGGAGTAGGATTTTTGGAGTAGAGGAGAGGACATCCTTTGGTAACATGACATCCTCGCCGTCCCACTCACATTCACAAGGGGCGATAATTTTGTATTTCAATTTTGTGAAAGCAAGATAGAGTCACCTTCCCTTACTAGAAGTAGCTAGCTGGCAGCCTGGCTAGCAACATAGCAAGCTAGCTAGCTTTTTTAGCTTCCCATATCTCCATGTGAAATAATCAATGATTCATAATGAAAAAATATGCCGTGCCAAAGATTATTTTACTTGCCGGTGTAACCTAAAACATTATCCCACTTTGATATGCTGCTCGCGTATTAACTCCCATATCAGCTAAACATAGAACGTCATCATGTTTTGGTCACATAGTAAAAAAGCACATGGCTAGCTAGTTGGCTACAGCAGGTTCTACCATTTCGAAATAGCCAACCTTTTGGATGGATTCTTGTTGTTTGGTTTACTGTTTTAACAGCTGATGAAATTATATTTGGTTATCGATGCTAAATAGACTACTTTGATGGATAGCCTATACAAAAAGTATTCACCCCCTTTGGCGTTTTTCCTATTTTGTTGCATTAAAACCTGTAATTTAAATAGATTTTTATTTGAATTTCATGTAATGGACATACACAAAATAGTCCAAATTGGTGAAGTGTAATGAAAAAATAACTTGTTTCAAAAAATACTGGGAAAAAAACAGAAAAGTGGTGCATATTCACCTCCTTTGCTATGAAGCCCCTAAATAAGATCTGGTGCAACCAATTACCCTCAGAAGTCACATAATTAGTTAAAGTCCACCTGTGTGCAATCTAAGTGTCACATGATCTGTCACATGATCTCAGTATTTTTACACACCTGTTCTGAAAGGCCCCAGAGTCTGCAACACCACTAAGCAAGGGGAGCCACCAAGCAAGCGGCAACCATGATGACCAAGGAGCTCTCCAAACATGTCAGGGACAAAGTTGTGGAGAAGTACACATCAGGGTTGGGTTATAAAAAAATATCTGAAACTTTGAACATCCCATGGAGCACCATTAAATCCATTATTAAAAAAATGGAAAGAATATGGCACCACAACAAACCGGCCAAGAGACGGCCGCCCACCAAAACTCGCGGACCAGGCAGGGAGGGCATTAATCAGAGGTGCAACAAAGAGACCAAAGATAATCCTGAAGGAGCTGCAAAGCTCCACAGCGAAGATAGGAGTATCTGTCCATAGGACCACTTTAAGCCGCCCCAGAGCTGGGCTTTACGGAAGAGTGGCCAGAAAAAAAACATTGCTTAAAGTGTTCACCAAAAGGCATGTGGGAGACTCCCCAAACATTTGGAAGAAGGTACTTTGGTCAGATGAGACTGAAATTGAGCTTTTTGGCCATCAAGATAAACGCTATGTTTGGCGCAAACCCAACACCTCTCATCACCCCGAGTTCACCATTCCCACAGTGAAGCATTGTGGTGGCAGCATAATGCTGTGGGGATGTTTTTCCATCGGCAGGGACTGGGAAACCGGTCAGAATTGAAGGAATGATGGATGGCGCTAAATACAGGGAAATTCTTGAGGGAAACCTGTTTCAGTCTTCCAGAGATTTGAGACTGGGACGGAGGTTCGCCTTCCAGCAGGACAATGATCCTAAGCATACTGCTAAAGCAACACTCGAGTGGTTTATGGGGAAACATTTAAATGTTTTGGAATGGCCTAGTCAAAGCCCAGACCTCAATCCAGTTGAGAATCTGTGGTATGACTTAAAGATTGCTGTGCACCAGCGGAACCCATCCAACTTGAAGGAACTGGAGCAGTTTTACCTTGAAGAATGGGCAAAAATCCCAGTGGCTAGATGTGCCAAGCTTATAGAGACGTGCAGCTGTAATTGCAGCAAAATGTGGCTCTACAAAGTATTGACTTTGGGGGGGTGAATAGTCATGCATGCTCAAGTTCAGTTTTTTTGTCTTATTTCTTGCATCTTCAAAGTGGTAGACATGTTGTGTAAATCAAATGATACAAACCCCCCAAAAATCTATTTTAATTCCAGGTTGTAAGGCAACAAAATAGGAAAAATGCCAAGGGGGTGAATACTTTCGCAAGCCACTGTATATCAGATGAAGGAAACAAGCGACAACACTGCCCCCATGGCAGCAGAAGGAATGATACAGCGTCTACATTTTCAGGTAGTAAAAAGGTATGAACACCAGAGTGTATCACAAGGACCCGACCCTTTAGTAGACAAAAAAACAACATTGCAACACGCCGAATCTTGCGAATGTGTAGAGTTTGTAGTAAGCATTAAATATCATTCATAAAAGGTGAATGTCATTGAAAATGTGAAATGTCACATTGTTAGAATGGTTGAAAAAAACAGTTGCACACTGTGTGTACTTGCAAATAAACATTTTGCTAAGTGCAACGTTTTTGTCACATACATTGACCTTGCTCAGGCATATCACACGTCTAACGTTACATTGTAAAATTACTTGAAATGTACTGTGGCGATGGATTTGAGATTTTCATTTAATGCCTGTAAAATCAGTGAATGGGTAATTGTAAAATTACAACACGTCAGCTCTCTAGTATGACTGAAATTATTGTGCTAAAACACAATGTTACTTCTTCTGACCTGGCTGCTGGATGAAGACAGGAAAGAGGCCCAAGGAAACTTGCACAGACTCCTGAAGACTCTGGTTGCATATCTGTCGGGATTTGGTGGATTCCTCTGAGATGCTGTCCACTATGTCCCTTAGCACAGGCTAAGGGACATTGATCTCTGCACTCATTGATCTCTGCACTTCTGGTGCAGCACTGCTTTCGCTAAGAAAGAGGCATAGGGGGTAAGAAAGATGCTTGGGTTTATGCTATAAGGCCAAACGCATAATGTCTCTAGTGTCTCTTACTTACAATCAGTGCATTAAACTTCAGGGTGAGACTACTACATTACTCTGGTGTGTTGATTATTGTGCATTGTCCCTGTCAAAAAGGGCTTTACTCAGTCTGAATTTTACTCTGTAGTTTTTTTAGGAATGCCATGGTAGAGTGGTATTATAATGACAGAATTATTCCCTCAATTACCTTTAATCAAACTTCGTTTGCATGGAATTACACACAAAGTATTCAGACACCCTAACTTTTTCCACATTTTGTTATGTTAAAGCCTTAGGCCAGACAAAATTGATTCACTGCTTAACGGATTTCCCCCCCAGAAAAGTGAGGCGAGCGAGCGAAAAAATAAATAATTCGCTGGATAAGGAAAAACAGTACTTTACCACATTGTCCTAGGCTATATGGACATGAACAATAGGCAAAATATTTAATTTAAGACTGATTTTCAGATTATTATTATTATTAATACACAAATTAACATTATTCACATAGGATGTATAATAGAATGCAATATTCTATCATATAAAAAAATTATTGGGAAAAAAAGTAATATGAATATATGATCAGTTCATTAATCTACTTAATTGTATAGCCTAACAAATTCAAGAATGATTAACAATAAATCATTGTAATCGATTTAAAATGTTGATGCATAATGAGTTCATTACCTGAATGCATCTCTATAGCCTAGGCGTTAACAAAATATTCATACAAATATGATTAGGCCTCTCATTGACCCTCTTTCTACAAGGCCTAGTCTATCAAGTTAGGTCTGCCAAATTAATGTAGCATTGGAAAAAAATACATAAATCCAGCCATAGAGTATAACCTTTCATCATCTAAAATGTGTTTTGTTTATAACATACACAATAAGAAGCATCAATCTATATAGAGCAAGCGTGACTAAATTCGAGCCCATTAACTTTGCTCACCGCATCCTCCTTCGATTGTCTCGTCTGGCTGCCCCGAAAAACCCCCACCTGTTGATCTGCACGAAGTGTGTGCGTGCCACTGGCGATGTACTTTGCTGGACATGCTAGCTGTTCTCGGCGGCGCATCATCACTTCAAATGCATTCCGTCATGGCGTTATCGGTTGGCCTACTACTACTGGTAGTACCGGTAAAATGTTCTGAATCGCAAATCACCATACAGCTGACACACTTCAACTTCATCAATCATTTTGACTTCAATTTGGTTGTCAAATACTATTAGCTTGCACTGCGTCTTTGCTGATGAATTCATTGATCTCTGGCCAACAATTACATTAGTCTATTAATCGCTTCTAATAGATCTGAAAACGATGCAATAACCATGAATTTAACCAACTGTTTGTTTATAATGAGGGATGTCCCACGTTTAACCTTGACACATAAATAGTAGGAATTTGTGCTGGCTTCAGCCATGACCGCATGACAAAGAAATGAAACATCTGCACGTCGCCTGCATGTGCCAGCATGAACATGATCTGAGCGTGTGATTTGAGGCTGTTTGGTCTCTTGGGCATCAACTTTGGAAAGCCTCAAGGGAGAGCGGACAGTGCATTATAAACAAAGAGCAGCATATATTGGACAAAAATTAACACATCTGATTAATTTGTGGGTGTGGAGAAAAGAGAGGCGGGGCATCCGTTGAACAGTAATTAAACCTTGTCTGGCCTTATTCTAAAATTGATAAAATAAATGATCAATCTACACAATACCCCATAATGACAAAGTGAAAACAGATTTAGACATTTTTGAAAATGTATTACCAATAAAAAACTGAAATAACTTATTTTTCTAAGTATTCAGACCCTTTGCTATGAGACTCGAAATTGAGCTCAGGTGCATCCTGTTTCCATTGATCATCCTTGAGATGTTTCAACAACTTCGTTGGAGTCCACCTGTGGTAAATTCAATTGATTGGACATGATTTGTCTGGAAAAGGTCCCACAGTTGACAGTGCATGTCAGAGCAAAAACCAAGCCATGAGGTCGAAGGAATTGTCCGTAGAGCTCCGAGACAGGATTGTGTCAAGGAACAGATCTGGGGAAGTGTACCAAAACATTTCTGCAGCATTGAAGGTCACCAAGAACAGAGTGGCCACCAAGACTCTTCCTAGAGCTGGCCGCCCGGCCAAACTGAGCAATCGGGGGAGAAGGGCCTTAGTCAGGGAGATGACCAAGAACCCAATGGTCACTCAGTTCCTCTGTGGAGATAGGAAAACCTTCCACCAATCAGGCCTTTATGATAGAGTGGCCAGATGGAAGCCACTCTTCAGTAAAAGGCACATGACAGCCTGCTTGGAGTTTGTCAAAAGGCATTTAAGGACTCTCAGTCCATGAGCAACAAGATTCTCTGGTCTGATGAAACCAAGATTGAACTGTTGGCCTGAAAATAGCTGTGCAGCGTGTAGCTGTCCCCATCCAACCTGACAGAGCTGGAGAGGATCTGCAGAGAAGAATGGGAGAAACTCCCCAAATACAAGTGTGCCACGCTTGTAGCGTCATACCCAATAAGACTCAAGGCTGTAACCGCTGTCAAAGGTGCTTCAACAAAGTACTGAGTAAAGGGTCTGAATACTTATTTAAATTTAATATTTTTTTATGTGCAAAAAATTCTAAAATACGTTTTTGCTTTGTCATTATGGGGTATTGTGTGTAGATTGATGCGAAAAACCCAGCAATTGAATCCATTTTAGAATAAGGCTGTAACGTAACAAAATGTGGAGAAAGTCAAGGGGTTTGAATACTTTCTGAATGCACTGTAAACCATTTGGTACAAAGCAGTTACCAATTGAGTTGAAATAGGTAGGTTTGGGCAGTATCCAAATGTCCATACCGTTCATGTACCATATCGGGGTATACGGTATTACCTGCAGTGCTCACAAGGGGCTCAATTTCGTTCCAAACATTATTTATTTTCGCTAACAAGGTACTAGCAAATTTCCATAGGGGACGCTAGCTAAATGCTAATAAGAGCAAACAAACATAAACTAAATGCAAGGACAGACAATCCAGCTAATAAAGTCACATAACTATCTCAAAAAGGCTACTCACACTTGATCCAGGTGGGAATTGATTGTCTCTTCTGTAACCAATAAGCTTAAACTTGAAAGCTAGCAAGTTAGCAAACCAAATGCATAGCTGGAGCCCTGAGCTGGAGAAAATGTATTTGGCACATCTTAGATAGTTAACTTAAGATATAAGATATGTAGCTTGCAAACATTAGTAGTGCATTTCAAGTGTAACTTGATCACCTCTCTTGTGCTGCTCAACAGTGGATCGTCACATCTTCATATAATTTCTGTAAAAAAAGGCTTTTGGCGGTATTGAAAATCATACCGTCGGTACTTCAAAATACCCCGGTATACCGCCCATGCCTAGAAATAAGTACTAAAAAGTACCCATTGTCATCACATCTTTTCTCCCACATTATTTCTTAGTAAATACCAGCTGAAACAGGACTGTAGAAGGAAGCGATATCAAAACTACAGGAGACGTAAGGATGATAAATGGCATGATTCCCAACTGACTGTCTTCCAGGCCAAGGCGGTGTGGTGGCTGGTTGGCGGCAGTGCCCCTCAGTAGGCAGTAGTGGCGGGTAAGGGCAGCCAGCAGGCTGGCGTGGCTACTGGAGCGGGTTTGCCACTGCTGCTCGCTCTCTGGCAGGTTAGACCAAGGCAGCATGTTGGACAGAGCCCTGCACACAAGCATGTGGGCCTGGAGGAGTGGAGACACACACATTAGACAGATTCCTCCACGCATAACCATACACACTCCAGCAGGTGTGACTATAGGTGGAGGGGGCAGATTAGATAGCGCACTAACGTGGGACACCCCAGAATCCGGACAGAGAAAAGTTTTATTACTTCAGGAAATAGATTAAGGCCGGGCATTGACGACAACCCGCGGTCAAATTGAATCTCGGTCCTAAGCCTCAAAATAACGTTGAAACCATAATGGCGCACTCTGACCTCTTGGGGGAGCCTGTGAGTCTGGGTCTCTGTGATGCGGTTGAAGATGTTCTGCACGGCGGGCAACGTGACCAGGAAAACAGGACGCACGGTGGTCGCTATGGACAGCATGAGATGGCATGCCGACAGCAGCAATTTTTCGGGTACCTAGAACAGAAAGACAGTTTGACAATGAAATAGGTAACACAAGGAATTGACAAAGTCTGCAAAGATTCTTAGTTGACTTGCTAAAATGATCTGATAACCAGTTTTTGGCCAATGAGAACACAAACATGCAAGCTCAGTTGGTTGGCATAAAAATGGAAACACTGGGTGTCATATCATACCAATTGCACAACATCAGCAACTAGGTAAGATTTAACACAGACATATTGTTACTACCACATACTGTGTGTGTGTGTGTGTGTGTACGGTTACTTTGGCAGTGATGAGTGGTGTGGTGGCATCCATGGTGGAGGTGACGAGGCTGATGAAGCGGCTCTGGTTGTGCCTTGGACCTCACTGTAGAATTGAGCCAGCCAGTGGGAGAAGGCCTGCAACGCCGCCAAGGACTGGGCATGGCTGGACACAAACACACATTAACAACTGACAATACAGTTATATTTGCCAAGAGAATCAAATGCTCTCTGACTATTTTCTTGTCACAAATTGTTGGTTTAATAAAAGGGGTGAATTCTGAAGTTGTGTCTACAGTGCCTTCAGAAAGTAGTCATACCCTTTGACTTATTCCACAATGTTGTGTTACAGCCTGAATTCAAAATTGATGAAATAGATTTTTTTCTCATCCATCTACACACAATACCCTATAATGACAAATTGAAAACATTTTTCGAAATGTTGGCACATTTATTGAAAATGAAATACAGAAATATCTCATTTACATAAGTATTCACACCCCTGAGTAAATACATGTTATAATCACCTTTGGAAGCGATCACAGCTGTGAGTCTTTCTGGGTAAGTCTCTAAGAGCTTTGCACACCTGGATTGTACAATATTTGCACATTATTCTTTTAAAAAGTCTTCAAGCTCTGTCAAGTTGGTTCTTGATCATTGCTAGACAGCCATTTTCAAGTCATACCATAGACTTTCAAGCCGATTTAAATCAAACCTGTAGCTAAGCCACTCAGGAACATTCAACGTTGTCTTGGTAAGCAACTCCAGCGTATATTTGGCCTTGTGTTTTAGGTTATTGTCCTGCTGAAAGGTGAATTTGTCTCCCAGTGTCTTTTGGAAATCAGACTGAAGGTTCTCTATTCCATTTATTTGCCCCAAACATAACGCTTTGTATTCAGGACATAAAGTTAATTTCTTTGCCACATTTTTTACTGTTTTACTTTAGTGCCTTATTGCAAACCAGATGCATGTTTGGGAATATTTGTATTCTGTACAGGCTTCCTCCTTTTCACACTATTGTGGAGTAACTACAATGTTGTTGAATCATCCTCAGTTTTATCCCTTCACAGTCATTAAAATCTGTAACTGTTTTAAAGTCACCATTGGCTTCATGGTGAAATCCCTGAGCTGTTTCCTTCCTCTCCAGCAACTGAGTTAGGAAAAACGCCTGTATCTTTGTAGTGAATGGGTGTATCCAAAGTGTAATGAATTACTTAACCATGCTCAAGGGATATTCAATGTGTGCTTTTTATTTTTTACCCATCTACCAATAGATGCCCTTCTTTGTAAGGCAATATAACCTCCCTAGTCTTTGTGGTTGAATCTGTGTTTGAAATTCACTGCTCGACTGAGGGACCTTACAGATAATTGTATATATGTGGGGTACAGAGATGAGGTAGCCATTCAAACATCACATTAATCTCTAATAGAGTGAGTCCAGGCAACTTATTATGTGACTTAAGGAAATGTTTACTCTTGATCTTATTTAGGCTTGCCATAACAAATGGGTTGAATACTTGACTCAAGACATTTCAGTGTTCCATTTGAAATTAATTTGTAAAAATTTCAAAAAACATAATTCCACTTTGACATTATGGGGTATTGTGTGTAGGCCAGTGACACAAAATCAACATTTTATCCATTTTCAATTCAGGCTGTAACAACAAAATGTGGAAAAGTCAAGGGATGTGAATACTTTCTGAAGGCACTGTAGACAGTGGCAGTAAACGGTTGACACTCACACGTCGATGAGGTCAGGCTTGGGCACGGCAGTCTCCAAGTCATACAGGCTGATCTGAGAGCCATATCATGTGACTTCCACCAACCTAGAAACACAAGTGCAGATGCAATCTGAATTATTTCTTTATCAAAATTATCACTTGTAATGCAAGACAGGATTTGATTTCAATTCAGGAAGTACTGCATTGTCAACTCCAAATCAAGACTTATGAAATCATCTTGCCACTTTTCAATAATTAACATAGAATAATTAAATCTCAAGTGTAAGTGGTCAGTCTGGGAAATACATAATTTCATTTTGGCCAAAAGCTCTTTTCTCCCTTTCTCGCTCTTCTTCACATATTGGAGGCCACCAAAGGGGTAGGCGCTAGGAACCAAAATGAAGGTAGACACTGATGTTTGACAGAAGCAAGTTCCATTTTAATTAAGCCAATTCAGGAATTAAACTGACATTTCAATGGAAGTGACTGAAAGAAGCAGTGTGGCACACTAACCTCTTCACCACCGCTAGCGCATCGCTGAAGCGTGCGGTGAAAACATCCCCAATGAAATACGCAGCCAGCCTCCCGACAGCCTGAAGTAGGGAGCTGAGGTCTCTGAGAGCGCAGTGCAGCCTCCGACAATCATTCTCTGCTGTGATGTTCAGTCTCTGACCTGCCACAAATAAAAAGTCGAGATTTTTTAATTTATTTAATTTCACCTTTATTTAACTAGACAAGTCAGTTAAGAACAAATTCTAAATTACAATGACAGCCTACCAAAAGGCCTCCTGCGGGGACGGGGGCTGGGATTAAAAAAAAAATATATAAATATAGGACTAAACACACATTATGACAAGCGAGACAACACAACACTACATAAAGAGAGACCTAAGACAACAACATAGCAAGGCAGCAACACATGACAACACGGCATGGTAGCAACACAACATGGTAGCAGCACAAAACATTGTACAAAGATTATTGGGCACAGACAACAGCACAAAGGGCAAGAAGGTAGAGACAACAATACATCACACAAAGCAGCCACAACTGTCAGTAAGAGTGTCCATGAATGAGTCTTTGAATGAAGAGATTGAGATAAAACTGTCCAGTTTGAGTGTTTGTTGCAGCTCGTTCCAGTCGCTAGTTGCAGCGAACTGAAAAGAGGAGCGACCCAGGGATGTGTGCGCTTTGGGGACCTTTAACAGAATGTGACTGGCAGAACGGATGTTGTATGTGGAGGATGAGGGCTGCAGTAGATATCTCAGATAGGGGGGAGTGAGGCCTAAGAGGGTTCTATAAATAAGCATCAACCAGTGGGTCTTGCGACGGGTATACAGAGATGACCAGTTTACAGAGGAGTATAGAGTGCAGTGATGTGTCCTATAAGGAGTATTGGTGGCAAATCTGATGGCCGAATGGTAAAGAACATCTAGCCACTTGAGAGCACCCTTACCTGCCGATCTATAAATTATGTCTCCGTAATCTAGCAAGTTTGGCAGCTGGGGTGAAAGAGGAGCGATTACGATAGAGGAAACCAAGAGTAGATTTAACTTTAGCCTGCAGCTTTGATATGTGCTGAGAGAAGGACAGTACCATCTAGCCATACTCCCAAGTACTTGTATGATGTGACTACCTCAAACTCTAAACCCTCAGAGGTAGTAATCCCACCTGTGAGGAGAGGGGTATTCTTCTTTCCAAACCACATGACCTTTGTTTTGGAGGTGTTCAGAACAAGGTTAAGGGCAGAGAAAGCTTTGTTGTAGAGTGTTTAACACAAAATCCGGGGAGGGGCCAGCTGAGTACAAGAATGTATCGTCTGCATATAAATGGATGAGAGCTTCCTACTGCCTGAGCTGTGTTGTTGATGTAAATTGAGAAGAGCATGGGGCCTAGGATCGAGCCTTGGGGTACTCCCTTGGTGACAGGCAGTGGCTGAGACAGCAGATTTTCTGACTTCATACACTTTGAGAGATAGTTAGCAAACCAAGCCAAAGACCCCTCAGAGACACCAATACTCCTTAGCCGGCCCACAAGAATGGAATGGTCTACCGTATCAAAAGCTTTGGCCAGGTCAATAAACATAGCAGCACAATATTGCTTTGAATCAAGGGCAATGGTGACATCATTGAGGACCTTTAAGGTTACAGTGACACATCCATAACCTGAGCGGAAACCAGATTGCATACCCGAGAGAATACTATAGACATCAAGAAAGCCAGACAGTTGATTATTGCCAAGTTTTTCCAACACTTTAGATAAACAGGGCGAAATAGAAATAGGTCTATAACAGTTAGGATCAGCTTGATCTCCCACTTTAAATAAAGGACGAACCGTGGCTGCCTTCCAAGCAAGGTTGGAGATAGGCTTGGCGATGATAGGGGCAGCAACCTTAAAGACGAAATGGTCTAAACCATCTGACCCAGATGGTTTTTGGGGGTCAAGTTTAAGGAGTTCCTTTAGCACCTCAGACTCAGTGACTGCCTGCATGGAGAAACTTTGTAGTGGGGCAAGGGAAAAAGAGGGAGACGCATCGGGGATAATCGCATTGGAAGGGGTGGGAGATTAGACAATTTTGGACGGGCAAGGAGGCATGGCTGAGTCTTAATGACTTAATGAAGTGGTGATTAAAGAGCTCAGCCATGTGCTTCTTGTCAGTAACAACCACATCATCAACATTAAGGGATATGGGCAGCTGTAGGGAGGGTGGTTTATTCTCCAGCTCTTTAACCGTTTTCCAGAACTTCTTGGGGCTAGAGATGAGGATAAGCACATGCTCAATTCATGAAATAACCTTTTAAATGACCATCTTGTTTTTTTTAAACAGTCCACGACATGCATTGCATGCTGTTCAGAAGTCTTTTCCAGTACTTTTTCATGTCTTAAAATGAAAGGCAAACAACCCCTAGCCCCTGCCCCCTGAGAGAACTGGTTAGGTGTTAGAAAAATGGCCCAGCCTATGAGAGCAACTACCATATCACTTAGACCTATCCAATTCCTTAAAATCTACACCTGTACCAATGAGATAGGCACTAAAAGTTGTTTCTGGATACCACAATTATGATTTTCCCCCTACAGATCCTCTACATTTTTAAGATGTCTTGATTGTGTACATCTTCACACCCTAGAGCTAATACTTGGTGGAAGCACCTTTTGTAGCCAGCCAGCTGTGAATAATTTTTAATAAGATTCTACCAACTGCACAACTCATAGGGCATCATACACTCAGTGAACAGTTTATTAGGTACATCACCCGTTCACATAAATGGTTTTCTCCTACAGACAGTGAGTCACGTGGCTTGCTATATAAAGCAGGCAGACAGGCATTTAGGCATTCAGTTACTGTTCAATGTAACATTAAAATGAGCAAAACTAGTGACCTAAGCTACTTGAAGCTTGGTATGATCGTCTGTGCCAGGCACGCTGGTTCCAGTACCTTAGAAAGGGCCGGCCTCCTGGGCTTTTCACGCACAAGTGTCTAGGGTTTACAGAGAATGGTGACATACAAAAAAACAGCTCATTGATGAGAGCTCGAAGGAGAATGGAAACAATCATGCAAGCTAACAGGCGGGCCACAAACAGGCAAATAATGGCACAGTACAACGTTGGGATGCAGAATGGCATCTTAGAAAGCAAAACGCGTTGGTCCTCGTCACAGATGGGCTATTATCGCAGATGACCACACCGGGTTACAATGATATCAGCTAAAAACAAGAAGAAGCGGTGCCAGTGGCCACGCGATCACCAACACTGAACAATTTAAGAGTGTAAAAACATTGCTTGGTCCGACGAATCCTGGTTTCTGTTGCTGATGGAAGAGTCAGGATTTGGCGAAAGCAGCATGCGTCCATGGCCCCATCCTGCCTGGTGTCAATGGTACAGGCTGTTTTATTAACATTTATTTAATCAGGGGAACACAACTGAGATCAGGGTCTCATTTTCAATAGTGCCCTGAGACCATAAAGTAAAATATTTAAAAAAAACTATAACAAGATACAATAACAATGTAATGGTGTGGGGATTGTTTTCCTGGCACACGTTCGGTCCCTTCATAGCAATTGAGCAACGTTTGAATGCAAAACCTTGTAGAATCCATTCCCCAAAGAATTCAGGCTATTCTGGAGGCAAAGCGGTTCTGACCCATTACTAGATGGCCACTGAGTGGTATAATTGCCCAAGCTCAGTACAGTCGTGGCCAAAAGTTTTGAGAATGACACAAATATTAATTTTCACAAAGTCTGCTGCCTCAGTTTGTATGATGGCAATTTGCATATACTCCAGGATGTTATGAAGAGTGATCAGATGAATTGCAATTAATTGCAGAGTCCCTCTTTGCCATGCAAATGAACTGAACCCCCAAAAAAACATTTCCACTGCATTTCAGCCCTGCCACAAAAGGACCAGCTGACATCATGTCAGTGATTCTCTCGTTAACACAGGTGTGAGTGTTGACGAGGACAAGGCTGGAGATCACTCTGTCATGCTGATTGAGTTCGAATAACAGACTGGAAGCTTCAAAAGGAGAGTGGTGCTTGGAATCATTGTTCTTCCTCTGTTAGCCATGGTTACCTGCAAGGAAACACGTGCCGTCATCATTGCTTTGCACAAAAAGGGCTTCACAGGCAAGGATATTGCTGCCTGTAAGATTGCACCTAAATCAACCACTTATCGGATCATCAAGAACTTCAAGGAGAGCGGTTCAATTATTGTGAAGAAGGCTTCAGGGCGCCCAAGAAAGTCCAGCAAGCGCCAGGACCGTCTCCTAAAGTTGATTCAGCTGCGGGATCAGGGCACCACCAGTACAAAGCTTGCTCAGGAATGGCAGCAGGCAGGTGTGAGTGCATTTGCACGCACAGTGAGGCGAAGCCTTTTGGAGGATGGCCTGGTGTCAAGAAGGGCAGCAAAGAAGCCACTTCTCTCCAGGAAAAACATCAGGGACAGACTGATATTCTGCAAAAGGTACAGTGATTGGACTGCTGAGGACTGGGGTAAAGTCATTTTCTCTGATGAATCCCCTTTCCGATTGTTTGGGGCATCCGGAAAAAAGCTTGTCCGGAGAAGACAAGGTGAGCGCTACCATCAGTCCTGTGTCATGCCAACAGTAAAGCATCCTGAGACCATTCATGTGTGGGGTCGCTTCTCAGCCAAGGGAGTGGGCTCACTCACAATTTTACCTAAGAACACAGCCATGAATAAAGAATGGTACCAACACATCCTCCGAGAGCAACTTCTCCCAACCATCCAGGAACAGTTTGTTGAAGAACAATGCCTTTTCCAGCATGATGGAGCACCTTGCCATAAGGCAAAAGTGATAACTAAGTGGCTTGGGGAACAAAACATCGATATTTTGGGTCCATGGCCAGGAAACTCCCCAGACCTTAATCCCATTGAGAACTTGTGGTCAATCCTCAAGAGGCGGGTGGACAAACAAAAACCCACAAATTCTGACAAACTCCAAGCATTGATTATGCAAGAATGGGCTGCCATCAGTCAGGATGTGGCCCAGAAGTTAATTGACAGCATGCCAGGGCGGACTGCAGAGGTCTTGAAAAAGAAGGGTCAACACTGCAAATATTGACTCTGCATCAACACTTATGAAATGCTTGTAATTATACTTCAGTATTCCATAGTAACATCTGACAAAAACATCTAAAGAGTCTGAAGCAGCAAACTTTGTGGAAATTAATATTTGTGTCATTCTCAAAACTTTTGGCCACGACTACATTTGGTTGGGAATCATTGATGGAGAGCAATATTCAAACCTGGTCTCTGATTATGAAGAACATTTTTGTCAGGAATGAGAATGGACCTCTCAACACCTCTAAAAAAGCCTTTCTGGCAAATTATTCTGGTGTGTCTTTGGCATTCAGTTTTCTGAAAACCTAGTCTCGCATTTCCTTATCTCAAAAATCACGTCGTCGTCACGCCTCCCTTGGAGGTCATGTAGAATGTTTTATTGCAAAAACAGTTTGAACGGTCTACTGGCTCCCAGTGGCAAGATTTTGATTGGATGTTACATTTTAATAATCCCCCCCACACGCCATTAGAATAAAAAAAAGATATATACATTTAACCTTTATTTAACTCGGCAAGTCAAGCATTTCGCAACACCCGCAATAACATCTGCTAAATATGTGTAAGTGACGAATAAAATTTGATTTTTTATTTGATATTTACTGAAATCGAAACACATTCTAAACTGCTCTTGAAAAAAAAAGTTTTGCCTCGTCTCCATTCGTTAGGCTGCTGGCTAACGTTATGCTTTGCTATCAGGATAATTTTTTTTGCATAATAATAATAATGCCCATGATTTCGTTTTGGTAAGAACACAAAAAAACTGAGGCAGTGCGAGAACCTATTCAAGAAAGTAAATACATTTTAAAAATGTAAGCGGGCTACAGTAGGCGCCTTTGTAGGCTAACTCAACTAAGCTGCTAGCGAGCTAACTTTACACTGTTTTGCTAGCTAAGTAAATTAAATCAGCTAGCTAACTTCCTTTTAGCTAGCTATCTTGATGTAATTAATAGTAAAATAAAAACAGTCTCCAAATGCATTTGTAAATAACAGCCATGAAAAGGGGTGAAATTGCAGCTCCAGCTCTCAGTAAAAGGAGTGTAGGATACGGCATAGCGCAGGTAATTTTGTGGGAGGACATTATGAAAAGATTCTCCAGTTTGAGTCCCTAGAGGGTAAAACTTTGAGAATGAAGAGATAATAGCAACATCTGATTTGAGTATAATGAAGCCTGTGTCTTTGTGATGTTTTCTGTCATCAGATATGGAAAGCTGTGAAAGCCTGTTTCCAAATGAAGATAGCACTCCTAATGAATGTCGCAAGAGACTAAGGGTATATCTTATATGCCATGGGTTATATAGTGCCTTGAGAAGAAATTCATACCCATTGACTTATTCCACATTTTGTTGTGTTACAGCCCAAATTCAAAATGGTTTAAATATATTTATTTTCCTCTCACTCATCTACACAAAATACCCCATAATGACAAAGTGAAAACATGTTTTTAGAAATATTTGCAAGTTAATTGAAAATGAAATAAATACGTCTCATTTACATAAGGGTATATTTGAACACCCAAGTCAACACGTTAGAATTACCTTTGGCAGTGTTTACAGCTGTAAGTCTTTCTGGGTATGTCTCTAAGGGCTTTGCACACTTGAATTGTACAATATTTGAACAAACAAATTATCCAAGCTCTGTCAAGTTGGTTGTTGATCATTCCTAAACAGCCATAATCAAGAGGAAGACCAGGGACCATAGCTTTTCAAGCAGATTTCTTTTTATCATAAAAAAATCCTTAGTCCTTGTCGATGACAAGCATACCGATAACACGCAGCCACCACCATGCTTGAAAATATGAAGAGTGGTACTCAGTGATGTGTTGGATATGCCCCAAACTTAATGTTCTGTATAAAGGACATTAAATAAATTTTTTGCAGTTTTACTTTAGTGCCTCATTGCAAACAGGATGTATGTTTTGGAATATATTGTATTCTGTATAGGCTTCCTTCTTTTCACTTTTTTCTTTAACTAACTAAAATGTTCTAATTTTGGTCATTTTTCCTCTGTCCCGGTAAATTCCACCAGATGGCGAATGGATTCTTATTGCAAATGTACAAAACATCACCAATCATGACATGGCCATTTCTCCTAAACAAAAAATACTTTGAAGACGAAACCTGGTGAGCATAGGTTTGGCCTAATGGGCTGTTAGCCCAGAAACAAGATGGCGTCAAGGCCTCAACGCTTTTTGAGTTAAGGCAATTTTTCTGGGATTAAAGGTCAAAAACGAAAATAGAGCGCTAATTTGACCGCTTCACGTCAAAGTACATGAACCTACGGTGTCAGGAAAAAAAAGAACCAGCCATTTATCTATCGTACTTTACGAGAAATCGCACAATGTATAATTGGTAAATGGTCAAAGAAATGTGTTTTTTTCCCCCAAAAAAGTTACAGATCCAGTTGCGGCATGTTCAGACGAATCCGTTAAAGTGGGTTTCGGAGCTCTACGTGATTTCTGTGATTTTCTGAAATAACACACTCATTCAACCCTCTGTAAATAAGTCAGTTCTTAACGTAAAGACTTAAAACTCAGTATTCTGTAAGCGGCTACCCCACGGAGGATATGTGTTCACTTTCAGATTCCTGTGTCAACTGGTAGTGCCTTAAATTGTGGTCATAGGGGCTGTTTCGAAGGGTTAAAAAAATAACATCTTTCCAAACTTCATATGTGTGATTAGGCAACCCTCATGAACTGTAAATCAGTCATTTCTCCCAACATTTCTCCCCAAATGGCATGCAATGGCATTACCATAATCTCTAGGCTGTGCCGAGTTCAACGAGATGCCCCGCTTGACAGTAGCTCGCTCGGTCTGAGCGTAGCGACCGTGATTAAAAAGTAGGCCCATAATGAAGCCTGGCCCTAAATTTCAAGTGCTTTTGGGTGACAGTGAGAGAACCGTTAGGGCTAGAAGCACAATTCGGCCTCAGGAACGTTCCTTGAAGTCCTCCCGATCTGTGCAAGCCTAACCTTGACTGTGTGGCATTAACCCTTAACAGTGAAAAGAAGGTGTTTACATCAAACAGTTTGCAATGACTTCTCTCCCCATAGGAATACATTGCCTGCTCCCCTAAATTCAACCTTAAGCCTATATGGGTCATGAATGCCTTATGAACCTGTCTTTGATGACAATTCATCAGGCCACTATGAGGTCTACCTGTGTTGATTCTACCGGTGTTGATTCGTTGTGCAGACCACACCAACCTCTGGAGAGCCTTGAGGTTGCAGTTGCTGTACCAGGTGGTGATACAGCCCGACAGGATGCTTTCAATTGTGCATCTGTAAAAATTTGTGAGGGTTTTAGGTGCAGGCCAAATGTCTTTAGCCTCCTGAGGTTGAAGATGCTCTGTTGCGCCTTCTTCACCACACTGTCTGTGTGGGTGGTCCATTTCAGTTTGTCAGTGATGTGTACGCCAATGACTTTGAAACTTTCCACCTTCTCCACTGTGGTCCCGTCGATGTAGATAGGGGGGGTGCACCCTCTGCCGTTTCCTGAAGGCCACGCTCATCTCCTTTGTTCTGTTGACCTTGAGTGAGAGCCCTCACCTCCTCCCGGTAGGCTGTCTTGTCATCGTTGGTAATCAAGCCTACTACTGTTGTGTCGTCTGCAAACTTGATGATTGACTTGAAGAAGTGTTTGGCCACGCAGTCATGGGGAGTACAGGAGGGGGCTGAGCACGCACCCTTGTAGGGCCCCAGTGTTGAGGATCAGCGGAGTGGAGGTAATGTTTCCTACCTTCACCACCTGGGGGTGGCCCATCAGGAAGTCCAGGACCCAGTTGCACAGGGCGGGGTTCAGACCCAGGGCCTCTAATGAGGAGCTAGGAGGGTACTATGGTGTTGAATGCTGAGCTATAGTCTATAAAACAACATTCTTACAGATGGGATAGGGCAGTGTGCAGAGTGATGGCGATTGCATTGTCTGTGGATCTATTGGGGCGGTGAGCAAATTGAAGTGGGTCAAGGGTGGCAGGTAAGGTAGAGGTGATATGATCCATTCTAGTCTCTCAAAGCACTTCATGATGACAGAATTGAGTGCTACAGGGGGATAGTCATTAAGTTACCTTTGCCCTCTTGGGTACAGGAACAATGTGGTGGCCATCTTGATGTGGGATAGGGAGAGATTGAATATGCCTGTGGCTGGTTTTCCTTTTGTAGTCCGTGATTGTCTGTAGTCCCTGCCACATACGTCTCGTGTCTGAGCCATTGAATTGTAACTCCACTTTCTCTCTATACTGACGTTTAGCTTGTTTGATTGCCTTGCGGAGTGAATAACTACACTGTTATTATTCTGCCATATTACCAGCTGCCTTGCCATGGTTAAATGCGGTGGTTCGCCCTTTCAGTTTCGCACGAGTGTTACCATCTATCCACGGTTTCTGGTTAGGGTAGGTTTTAATAGTCACAGTGGGTACTACATTTCCTATACACCTGTGACCTCAGTCACCGTATCCGTGTATGCATCTAGATTGTTTTCGCAAGCTACCCGGAACATATCCCAGTCCACGTGATAAAAACAATCCTGAGGAGTGGATTCCGATTGAATAGTACAAAGCACGGGCACTTCCTGTTTGAGTTTCTGCCTATAGGACGGGAGGAGCAAGATGGAGTCGTGGTCAGAATTTCCGAAAGGATGGCGGGGGAGGGCCTTGTAAGCATTCCGGAAGTTTGAATAGGTCAACATTCACAAGACCGCAGGGCCAGACAGATTACTAGGACGTGTGCTGCGAGCATGAGCGGACCAACCAGCAAATGTCTTCACTGACATTTTCAACCTCTACCTGACAGAGTCTGTAATACCTACAGTACATGTTTCAAGCAGACCCTGTATCGAAGGCGGCGAAGATAACCTGCCTAAATGACTA
The DNA here is from genome assembly GCF_045679555.1 of Salvelinus alpinus. Classification (NCBI taxonomy): domain Eukaryota; kingdom Metazoa; phylum Chordata; class Actinopteri; order Salmoniformes; family Salmonidae; genus Salvelinus; species Salvelinus alpinus. The sequence goes on from NC_092091.1 coordinate 50,600,790, forward strand.
CCGCCCAGTAGCACTCACGTCGGTAGCCATGAAGTATTCTGAAAGGCTGGTCATGGGTCACAACACCATCATCCCGGAAACCCTAGACCCACTCCAATTCGCATACCGCCCCAACAGATCCACAGATGACGCAATCTCAATTGCACTCCACACTGCCCTTTCCCACCTGGACAAAAGGAACACCTGTGTGAAAATGCTGTTCATTGACTACAGCTCAGCATTCAACAACAGTGCCCACAATGCTCATCACTAAGCTAAGAACACTGGGACTAAACACCTTCCTCTGCAACTGGATCCTGAACTTCCTGACAGGACGCCCTCAGGTGGTAAGGGTAGGCAACAGCACATCTGCCAGGCAGATTCAACCCGGGGTTGCGTGCTTAGTCCCCTCCTGTACTCCCTGTTCACCCACGACTGCGTGGTGAAGCATGACTCCAACACCATCATTAAGTTTGCTGACGACACAGCGGTGGTAGGCCTGATCAGTGTGGTGCCAGGACAACAACCTCTCCCTCAATGTGAGCAAGACAAAGATGCTGATCGTGGACTACAGGAAAAGGAGGACGCCGAACACGCTCCATTCACATCGACAGGGCTATAGTGGAGCGGGTTGAGAGCTTCAAATTCGTTGCTGTCCACATCACCAACGAACTCTTGGTCCAAACACACCAAGACAGTTATGAAGAGGGCACGACAACACCTTTCCCCCTCAGGAGACTGAAAAGATTTGGCATGGGTCCACAGATCCTCAAAAGGTACTACAGCTGCACTATCGAGAGCATCCTGATCGGTTGCATCACTGCCTGGTACGGAAACTGCTCGGCATCCGACCGTAAGGTGCTACAGAGTGTAGTGCGTACGACCCAGTAAATCACTGGGGCCAAGCTTCCTGCCATCCAGGACCTATATACTAGGCGGTGTCAGAGGAAGGCCCAAAAAATTGTCAAAGACTCCAGTCACCCAAGTCAGACTTATCTCTACTACCGCACGGTAAGCTGTACTGGAGCGCCAAGTCTAGTTCCAAAAGGCTCCTTAATAGCTTCTACCCCAAACCACAAGACTCCTGAACAATTAATCAAATGCCCCCCAAATGCCCCCTGTTTTTACACTGCTGCTACTCACTATTTATTATCTATGCATAGTCACTTCACCCCTACCTACATGTATAAATTACTTCGACTAACTTGTACCCCCGCACATTGACTCGTTATTGTGTTACTTTTTATTTTAAAAATTACTTTCGTTTATTTAGTAAATATTTTCTGAACTATATTTCTTGAACTGCATTGTCGGTTAAGGGCTTGTAAGTAAGCATTTCACAGTAAGGTCTACACCGGTTGTATTCGGCACATGTGACAATTTGATTTGATAATTACTCAGGTGCACCTTGTGCTGGGGACAATAAAAGGCCACTAAAATATGCAGTTGACACACAACACAATGCCACAGATGTCATCAAGTTGAGGGAGAATGCAATTGGCATGCTGAATACAGCAATGTCCACCAGAGCTGAATTGAATGTTAATTTCTCTACCATAATCGCCTCCAACGTCGTTTATGAGATTTTGGCAGCATGTCCAACCGGACACAAAACCGCAGACCACGTGTATGGCGTCATGTGGGCGAGAAGTTTGCTGATGTCAATGTTGTGAACAGAATGCCTCATGGTGGCAGTGGGGTTATGGTATGGGCAGGCATAAGCTACAGACAACGAACTCAATTGCATTTTATCAATGGCAATTTGAATGCACAAAAATACAGTGACCAATCCTGAGGCCCGTGGTGAGGCTCATTTACAGATGCATATCTGTATTCCCAGTCATGTGAAAGCCATAGATTAGGGCCTAATGATTTTTTTTTTAATTGACTGATTTCCCCTTATGTAACTCAGTACAATCAATGAAATATTCAAACCCCTTGGCGTATTCTAAAATGTATTAAATAAATGCTCCTCAGTCTACACACAATACCCCATAATGACAAAATGAACAGGTTTTTAGAATTTTTTGAAAATGAAAAATGAAATACCTTATTTACATAAGTATTCAGATCCTTGGCTGTTAGACTCAAAATTGAGCTCAGGTGCATCCTGTTTTCATTGATCATCCTTGAGATGTTTCTAAAACTTGATTGTAGTCTACCTGTGGTAAATTCAATTAATTGGATATGATTTGAAAAGGCACACACCAGTCTATATAAGGTCCCACAATTGACAGTGCATCTCAGAGCAAAAACCAAGCCATGAGGCCGAATACATTTTCCATAGAGCGCCGAGACAGGACTGTGTCGAGGCACAGATCTAGGGAAGGGTACCAAAAAAATTTATGCAGCATTGAAGGTCCCCAAGAACACAGTGGCCTCCATCATTCTTAAATGAGAGAAGTTTGGAACCACCAAGACTCTTCCTAGAGATAGCCGCCCGGACACACTGAGCTATCAGGGGAGAAGGGCCTTGGTCAGGGAGGTGACCAAGAACCCAATGGTCACTCTGATAGAGCTCCAGAGTTCCTCTGTGGTGATGGGAGATCCTTCCAGAAGGACAACCATCTCTGCAGCACTCTACCAATTATGCCTATATGTGGCCAGACGGAAGCCACTCCTCAGTAACATGACAGCCCGCTAGGTGCCTTTTGGCAAACTCCAAAAGGACTCTCAGACTATGAGAAGCAAGATTCTCTGGTCTGATGAAACCAAGATTGAACTCTTTGGCCTGAATGCCAAGCATCAGGTCTGGAGGAAACATGGCACCATCTCTACGATGAAGCATTGTGGTGGCAGCATCATGCTGTGGGGATGTTTTTCAGCGGCAGGGTCAGGATCGAGGGAAAGATGAATGGAGTGAAGTACAGAGAGATCCTTGATGAAAATCTGCTCCAAAGCGCTCAGGATCTCAGGTTGGGGCGAAGGTTCACCTCCCAACAGGACAACGGCCGTGAAAAGATCGAGCTCTGATTTTATAGCTTCAGAGGACATGCGGTGTAAAAGAGCCATGTTGCTTGTTCTTTTAGAAAATACTTCTGAGTATTCTTTTTGCTGTTTTTGGTCCAGACCTCCTCACTTTACCTTGTCTTTGACTTAAGTGAGTTTTGAGTTTCTTTTAACGGTTAACCTCCGCTTTTTAGGGGCTGGCCTGCGCCTTATACCCGGAGGTCTCTTTTTTGGTCTTCGAGACAACAGCATAAGCCCCGAGCCTTCTTGATGCTCGGCATCTGATGACGCCCTTCTGGTCATAGCATTGGATACAACCTCACTTATAATATTTTTTAGCCGCTGGTTTTAAATGTGGTTTGGCTATGCTGAGGCCTCTCTTCATAAATGGTAAAACCATCCTAAAGAGGTTACGAAATATGCCTCTTATCCCCGAACCGTACATGGTCGGGGATCCATGATAGCTGGGCAATCCATTACCCACTTGATCAACATAGTATGAGACATAGCGGTTAGGGTAGAGATGGTGGTTGTGTTCCATAACTATTTCAATTTATTTCTATTATGTTTATAAAATATATTTAATACTAATAAAATATGAAATAGGTAGAGAGGTTTTGGTGGGTCTAAAGTGGAGTTTTACAATCGTTTTACCATAAGTAAATTCGATATTTTCCGTTCTGATCCGTTTTAAGCTCAACCAGAATGTTTTCAATATATTTCTTGCTTACAGGTACATAGTGTGGCTTGTCATGGTTAACAGTGACTACATCACCATCCTTCCCCTCTATATGAACTGTTCTCAAGAGGGGCACATAACTGTCTCCTACCCTTTGATAGGATATGATGTCGGTATACACAAATATGTTGTAAAACCCTGCATGTATATCCGCAGGGAATGGGAATAATTTCTCTCTCACATACGTCCATTTATTGGAACTCATCCCCAACATGTCAACTAAATTACCGCTGGTCTTTATACCCCCATCAGCAGCCCCTGAGATTCGTACACGTTTATGAATAGGGTTGTAGTTCAAGAGTATTTCCATATTGTTCAGGGTTAGGAGTTTGTTCAACTCCGAGATGATTCTGTCGACAGTTCTATAGAACCCTTTTTTAAGCATTATAAGTTTCGGGGGTTCCGATATCCTTTTGCAATAACAATCACGGTCCTTATCCTTGATATTATATCAACTATGGGGGTATGTAATCTCGCTGAGAACTACTTCCCGGGCCTCTGATAACTTTATAGACTTTGGAAAATTGGTTGTAAAATTCGAACTTTGGTTATTCATATATATATATACACACTGCTCAAAAAAATAAAGGGAACACTTAAACAACACAATGTAACTCCAAGTCAATCACACTTCTGTGAAATCAAACTGTCCACTTAGGAAGCAACACTGATTGACAATAAATTTAGCAAAAAAACACCAAACGCGCTCTCATTCACGCGCTTGGAAACACTACAGCCAAAATGGGAGCCACCTAGAAAAACTACAATTTCTGGCAAATTTTTCCAAAAACCAGCCTGAACCTCTTTCTTTTTTTTCAATTTAAAGTTTTATTAAGTTTTCAAACAACCAACCAAACACATTCCACATTCACAGATGTGACAGACTTAAAAAAATAAAATAATAATAATAATAAAAAATAAAAAAAATGTTATATATATATATATATATATACATATATACATACCTACATATACATACATACACACATACACACAAATAATAATTATAACAAAATTTAAAATGTAGAACTTGCAGCAGCACTATCAAGGTTCTTATTTGCTATTTCCAGCCTTAGCTGAGATGACGAGCCAATGATTAGTTTTTAGATTTTACAGCACCTTACACAACACGCATCTGCTCACCTCCCCGATCCCCCCATTCACTCTGTCCAATTTGAGATATAGTGGAGTAGTGGAGACCAGAGTCTATCAAACTTGGGCTGTCTCTTGTGGAGGTCATAAGTGAGCTTTTCAAGAGGGAGAAAGTCAACAATCTGGTCAATCCACATTTTAAATGTAGGAGAGGTACTAGAGGCCCACAATAGAAGGATACATTTCTTAGCAAAGTATGTAATGGTCATGAGCAAATTTTCTCTGTCAGGATCAAGAACAAAGTCCTGCTGGGCATTAAGAAGATAGAGACACGGGGTCATATCAAACTGTACATCTAGTATTTTCTGTGCAGCAGTATGTATAGATTGCCAAAATCTGGCAATCTCTCTACAGCTCCAAAATACATGCATATAGGTTCCACTTTCAGAGGTACATCTTTTACAGTTAGGAGAAATGTCTGTTTTCATTTTATGGAGTCTCAAGGGAGTGTAATAAAATTTGTACAAAAATTTGTAATTCGATTCTTTCATTTTTACATTAGTAGAGGAGCAGTATACCCTGTCGCAAACCTCCGCCCATAACTCATCACTGATAGTCAGACCAAGGTCCTTTTCCCAGATTATTTTCAAAGGAGTAAAGGAGGAGCCTCCTTTCTCAGAAAGGAGTCTATAGATATAGGATATTTTGCCTTTAATGGATTGCGCTGTGACAAGGGTTTCAACTTCGTTCAACTGAGTTCTAAACCTCCTCTTGGAAGTAAATGAGGAGATGACATGTCTAATTTGAAGATATTTAAAAAAATGGGATCTTGGCACATTGAATTCACTGCAGAGCTCTTGAAAGGATTTCAGTGTAGTGGTCTTCTGATGAAATAGGTCTGAAAAGGTCCTGATTCCTAGAGTATGCCAAAGATTAAAGTTGGCATCCCTCAGGGCTTTTGGCAAGTCTGGGTTGCCTACTATAGGCGAGTGAGAGCATATTTGGGAGGAGATGCCCAGGTATTTCTTACAGTCCCTCCACGCTAGTAGGGTGCTGTAAATCACAAATGTTTTGGCTATGTTGCCCACTTCACTAAAGTTATTAATGAATATAGTTGAGCTTAGTGGCAATGAACCACAGGATTGGGCTTCTATCTGGATCCACGTTGACTCTTGTCTGTTTGTGATCCATGTTAGCATGTTGCGGATTTGGGCAGACCAGTAGTACAATTGAAGGGAGGGAAGGGCAAGACCGCCCTTAGATTCAGGTTTCGATAGAGTGGAGAGCTTGATCCTAGGTTTTTTATTGCCCCATATAAATTTGGTGATGCTTTGGTTAATTGTTTTGAAAAAGGAAGCTGGGAGATAGCATGGGAGCATCTGAAATAAATAGTTCAGTCTAGGGAGGATGTTCATACGGATTACATTAATTCTTCCTACTAAGCTAATTGGGAGGGAGATCCAGGTTTGGAGGTTGTTTTTGATTCGATCCAGGAGTGGAAGATAATTCTCCTTGAAAAGCCTATTCAGATCTGGTGTTATGAATATCCCAAGGTATTGAAACCCCTGTGTCTTCCATTGGAATGGGCATAGTGTCTTCATAGAACTGGTGAGTGTAATATTGAGAGGGCAGACAGTGGATTTGTTAAAATTTATCTTATAACCTGAAAACGTGCCATACTGAGCAATTGTGTCTAAAATGGGAGGAAGGGATTTCTCAGGGTTGGATATGTAGAGCAAGACATCATCCGCGTAAAGCGAAATCTTGTGCTGCAGGCTGCCTGCAGGAACACCTGTAATACTTGGATTGCTCCTTATCAACTCTGCCAGAGGCTCCGCCCCCAACAAGTAGAGCAGGGGGGATAGCGAGCACCCTTGTCTTGTGCCCCGTCCCAAAGGGAATCTGTCAGAGTTCAGTCCGTTAGTAGTCACCATGGCATTTGGATGAGAGTATAGTGATTTGATCCATTTAATAAAGTTTGGGCCCATATTGAACTTTTCTAAGACTGAGAACAAAAAGCTCCACTCCATCCTGTCGAACGCCTTCGCAGCATCCAGTGAAGCCAGCAGGACAGGGGTCTTCTGTGCGTTTACTTGATCAATAATATCAAAAAGACGGCGAATGTTATCAGAAGAGTATCTGTCTCTAATAAATCCAGTTTGGTCCGCTTTTATTATTTTGGGAAGAAGAGTGTTTAGTCTTTTGGCCAGCAATTTGGTAATTATTTTGTAGTCGAAATCCAACAAGCTTATGGGCCGGAAGGAGGAGCAGGATAGGGGGTCCTTGTCTTTTTTGAGCAACACTGTAATGCGAGCTGTGCGCATTGAGTCTGGGAGAACTCCGTTTTTGCAAAAATCCTCCAGCATTGGCATGAAAATAGGGCTAAGCTGGGGCCAAAAAGCTTTGTAGAACTCTCTGGGGAATCCATCTGGGCCTGGGGACTTGTTAGGTGGCATGGAGGTAATTGCCTCCAGGATCTCCTCAGGAGTGAAGGGGGAGTTGAGATCTTCTTGGTCAGTCTCTGATAGTTTAGGTAGCGAGATTCCCTCTAGGAAGGAGTGGAGTTCTGCTTCCGTGTGTTTTCTCTCAGAGGTATATAGTTTGCAGTAAAAATCATGAAAAGTTAAATTGATCTTTTTTGGGTCATATGTGACCTCGTCCTCTGCTGTTCGGATAGCCATAATTGTACGCTCTGACTGCTCTTTTTTTAATTGATAAGCAAGCAATCTACTAGGCCTATTGCTATACTCATGGTATTTCTGTTTAGTAAAGAAAACTTTTTTTTTAATCTCCCGAGTATAGTCCAAATTCAGTTTGGCTTTGGCTGCTTTAAGTTGACTCCAGGAGGTGCTGTCTGTGGATTGTTTATGTACTTTTTCACAGCGTTCCAGCTCCCTCTCCAGATCTAGCCTGTGTGCTTCCATTGCTTTTTTCTTAGAGGAAGCATATGCAATTAGATGACCTCTTAGTGTGGCTTTAGCAGCGTCCCACATTGTGGCCGGAGAAACAGGAGAATCTTTATTGTCTTGTGTGTAGTTGTCTATCCATGTAGTTACCAATGTATGGAATGCTTCGTTTGATAGCATGGAGGTGTTGAATTTCCAGCTCTTTGACCTCGGGATGTTTTTGCAGAGGTCAAAGCGGAGGTGGACAAAGGCGTGATCCGAAAGCGCTATGGGTCCGATTCTACACGTGGCTGAATTTATGAAACTCTTTGGGATAAAAATGTAATCTATACGGGAGTAGGTGTTATGGACATTAGAGTAGTATGTATAGTCCATAGATGAGCTATTAGTCTCTCTCCAGATATCTATCAGTCCCATCTCTTTAGTAAGAGAGTTCAACATCTTTGCAGATCTAGGATTTGTGGTGGGGACTTGAGATGATTTGTCTAGGGTTGGGTTCAGGGTACAATTAAAATCTCCGGCCAACACTCCAAAGGAAACACAATGCTCATTGAACAGGGTTATCATTTTCGACATAAAAGCAGGAGTATCTGTGTTAGGGGCGTATATGTTTAAGAGAGTAATTGGTTGCCCATACAGTGACCCAGTTATCAAAATAAATCTCCCCTCCGGATCAGATATGTTTTTGTCAATTATGAATGGAACATTCTTATGGATAAGTATGGCTGTGCCTCTACTGTTGGATTTGAAAGATGAGAAATACACCTGTCCCACCCAAGCTCTGCGGAGTTTGGCATGTTCAGCATCACAGAGGTGTGTCTCTTGCAATAGCGCGATGTCTGCTTTTTCCTTTTTTAGAGCACATAGTATCTTTTTCCGTTTTATTGCATGACCTAGACCATGGCAGTTCCATGTCAATAGATTTAAGGTACTAGTCATCGTCATCGAACAGTAATCGAACTTTAGTGCAAGTCATCTCTGGGTAAAGGTGGATAGTAGTTACAGCTGCGTTCACATAAAAGGAAAATAAATGGTTTACATAAAATAACAGTCTCTGAACACCCCAGCCGAGTTCCCAAACAACTCGACATATCCCGTTGGATCTATTACCTCCCCGCTCAGTCACAATTCTGTGTTCCAACAACAACAACAAAAAAAACGGGAACAGTTAGCAACGCACAACGTCTCCCCCTCCCCACCAAAGAAATGCCTCATCCTCTCCGCCCCGCATTGGGTAAATGACAACGTAGCCCCCGTCCAGACCACATTAAAAATGGGAGAAAATAAAATCAATAGCCCAGCCTACATATAGTAGGCCTAGGTTATAATATGGAGCCTATCCCTCTCAGCTAAAGGAACATAAATATAGATTAGACGGCTATAATGACATTTAGCAGGGCGGGTGGGTCTTTGGATATCGGCTATATGTTGTCTTACCTCCTTTAGTAATAATAGTAATCGCATTTAGTCATTGGTCCATTTCTCATTGACCGGGGTTGTCTTTCAAAAAACGTTTTGCCTCTTCGGGAGTTTTGAAGTGTCGCAGGGCTCCTTGGTGAAGAATCCTGAGCTCGTTTGGGTATTTGAATCCCCTAAAGATGCCTCGGTCAATGGAGCATTTCTTCACCTCGTCAAACTCTCGGCGCTTTCGGCGTATTCCAGCTGACAGGTCCTGGAGTAAGGTGAGTTTGGCGTTTCCCACTGTAATGGTGTTGGTTTTCGCCGCCTGTAGGACTCGTTCCTTGTCGGTGAATCTCAAGAAACGTATGGTGATTGGGCGCGGTGGTTGTCTGGCTGCTGGTGGGGGCCTCAGTGCTCGGTGAGCTCTCTCGAGTTCTATGGGTCTGTCGGTGGACAGGTGGAGCCACTCGGGAAGTTTGTCTTGCAGGTAGCGGATCAGTGGCATGTTTCCCTCTTCTTTTTCGCCCAGATTTAATAGAACACAATTATTCCTTCGCCCCCTGTTTTCCAGGTCCTCTGTTTTCTCTTCCAGCTGCTCTATTTTTTTTTTAGCATATGCTATTGTTTCCATGGCGTCTGTCAATAAGTTTTCCGTGGATAGGATTCGCCCCTCTGCCTCGTCCAGGCGCCCCGCGTTTATGGTTATCTTGTTGTTTATGTCAGGCAAAGCATTTTCCAGGATTGTCACCTTGCCCCCTATCGCACTGAGCTGAGCGTTAATGGCATCTAGTTTAGTGTTGAGTTCTGTACGTTGGGATCTCAGCTCAGAAAAGATGTCTTCGACAGAGTGCGAGGTTGGCCTTCGTTGGGCCTCGGGGGGGAACGGGTCCTCTTGCTCCTGGCTAATGGCGCTAGCTTTTTCTGAAGCTAGCTGCTTCTTGGAGGCTTTTTCCGTCGCTAGTGCTCGAGTCCGGGTAAAAATGTCACCTTTAGTGTCGCCTTTTGTAGCCGCCATGACTTTTTGACTAAAGCTAAATGAGTTTAAACTTGAAGTGGAGGTAAGATTAGGAATTGGAAACTACTTGTGCGGAGCTCCTAGTTCATGCGGCCATCTCGTTCAGAGGTCACGTGATCCCTCCTGAACCCCTTTCTAAAGACTGTTGACATCTAGTGGAATCCCTAGGAACTGCAATCGGGCACGATTTCGCCCTATTATAAAAGTGCCAGCCATAGAAATCAGTGGTAGGATGATTTTTTTTTTGGGGGGGGGGGGGGGGGGGTTGTCCTCGGGTTTCGCCTGCCATTTCAGTTCTGTTATACTCACAGGCATTATTTTAACAGTTTTAGAAACTTGAGTGTTTTCTATCCAAATCTTAATCAAATTATATGCATATCCTAGCTTCTGGGCCTGAGTAGCAGGTATTTGACTTTGGGCACGCTTTTCATCCGGACGTCAAAATACCGCCCCCTATCACTAGGAGGTTAACTTGTAGACAGGGGGTATACGTGGTAGACATTTGGTAACTGTGAACAACTCGTCGCTGTAACCTTGCTCATTTGTTTGTCGAAAACACCCCTCAACTTGGATATACGTACCAAGTCCCCCACTATGAATTTAAAATCAATTTTTCTCTTACGGCAAAGGGGGAACAGATTTTTAAAGACTTGAAAAGAGTTTTCAGAAGAGACCTCGGAGGGCTTCATCCATATACTCTTATGGTAGCTGTAGTTGTAACCATTTACTAAATCTTGAACTATATCGACATATCTGTGTGTTGTGAGCTGTAAAGTATTTCCAAATCCTCTCCTTCAAAGTTCTGTGAAAGCGTTCAACAACTGAAGCGTTCAAATCCGAACTTGTAGCAAAATATACGATATTGTGCTTCTTCATGAGTTTCTGAAAAGTATTATAAAAAAATTATTTTCCGCCATCAGTCTGCACTTTCTTGGGGGCTCCTCCTTCCTTCAAGACAGCGTCAAAGGCCCGGGTCACCTGTGCCCCACTTATTTAAGACCCTTACAAATTCTATTTTAGAGAAAATATCTATAACCGTTAGCATGTAGCGATTTCCATCATTTTTATCTGCAAGGGCCTGCATGTCACATAGATCTGCCTGAAACTGGGACAAGGGATGTTTTCGCACAGGTTTATGCAGTGTAAGCATCCTGCTCTGCTAGCCATTCATTCACTTGAGCAGCGCCTAACCTGCTACCTGTTTCTTTGGCTATAGCCAGGCTAAGACCCTGGGTTAGAGGGGGTATAATAAATGTTTTTCAACATCTGCCCCGCTGTCCTTGTCGTCGTTGGCTGGGGTGATTGATCTCACAACCGATGCATTTTTCTCTTATATACTCTCCAATCACCACGTCTAAAAGTGCGGCTACAGAGGCCTTGATGGTGTCCACAAAAATAGTACTGACCACCCCATCAAACACATCCTCAGGCAGTGTACATGTAGGGGGTGTCGGGGGGCTTGCCTGGGGGGAGAAGAATGGAGGGCTGTGAGGCATAGAGTCCTTAGGGTCTGGTACCCATGACGTATCGGAGTCCTGGTATGGTATATGAATATACATGGTATATGCCGAAATGAAGAACCGGAGGCTTTAAGGGCACTCCTTTTATTGTTGAACCAGTCCTTTGCTATCGGGGCGTGGTTAATGTAGCAGACGCGTACTTAGTTTTCTTCGGGGCCTGACCCTTCTGAGGATGATCCTTCTTGAGGTTCCTTTGAATCATAATCCTTAGGATCCGTATATATCATGCACTTCCTTAGCCGAACAAAGCTCTGCCATTGTTGGCTCTGTACAAAAAGATCATCCACTAACTAACATTTTCAATTCCATTAGATCCCAACTTTTAAAAGGAATACGTATACGCAACCTAAAATCCCCAGTCAGGCCACCATCCATGTTGTTGCCATTGTAGATTTCCTTGTTGCTGATATGGAACTCCACGCACCCACATGGAAGTCCTTCTTTGTATTTTCACCCTATGAAATATTCTTCCTGAGGAGTCATGGGCATCTTCCCAATGGGTATCGTAGCCCGTGAAGAAGCTATACCCCTTTGTGATAATTCTCAGTTCTGGACACACCACCTTGCGAAACACCTGCCAGTCTTCAAGCCTGTAGTCCACTCCTAAAGTCTGGTCTGTATATTCTTCTCCTTCGGTTACGGTATAGAGTTTCACTCTACAGGCCGGGTAATCAAAAAGATAACCCCATTGCTGTCCATTAGCTGTCCATTAGCTGTCCATTAGACATCATCACTTGATCTTTCAGCGCAGTTGCGGGCGGTATTTGGGTTCTATGCATATTTAGAAAGCGCTTTTTTTGGCGCATCGTATATGGATGCTTTATACTCTGACCTTTATGTTTCAACCGAGGTCCTGCTTCCGTTGTTACGGTCATCACGGGTGTGTCACTGATCACAAAATTCATGTTTCATTTCTTTAGTGGTTTATCGTGGTCGCTTGTGGTGTTCTGGGGTATATTTATAATGCGTCTGCCCCCCCAATACCCCCGGACATTCCTGTTTCATAGACAACAGCCCTAAGGTCACTACAACAGGGTGGGGGCCATACTCTTTGAAATGTTCAAACACATCCCCAGGTTCTACGAGGTCCCTACACATCAATCATCATGACAGCTTCAAAGGAACAGATGCACTATATGCATAAATTAACACTCACTCTAAAGCGTGAGAAATGAACGACAGGACGCCCATATATGGGTATATACACGTGACCCATGACATAGGGTCAAAAATCACACGTTTGACGTGTGCCATCTACTGTATTCTCTCTCATCTCGTATGCAGAAGCAGTGAAGGTAGTTCACGCAGAAACAAGCGAGGCACCTAGAAGAGCCAGTATTCCAGGGCAGATTGAGATGCAGGTTGGGTGTGATGAAGGTAGTAGAATGGGAGAGAACAAGAATGGTAGGAGACATGAGGAAGGTTGTTACATCTGTGACAACAGTAATCAATTGCACAGACAAATGACAATCTAAGAAGATAAAGATCATAGTGGAGCTTGGGATTACAGGACTGACATGGGAATATGTACAGGATGACCTCAATAAGATTGAGAATCAGTCCAGCCAGGAATCATGTATTGGTTAATTTGCATTATGGTGTTAATCCTACAATGGAATGCCAGAGGTTTGATGGCTAATGGGCAAACAGTTTATTGAGGAGTTACCAGCCAAACCTGATGTGATATGTCTCCAGGAGACATGACTAAAACCTTCTCTAGCTTTTGTATTACAAGGTTAAGTTGTAGTCCGTAGAGATAGGGTGGCAAGGGGAGGAGGAGAGTGTGCTACCTTTGTAAAGCGGGGGATCCCATATAGGTGTGTGGGAGAGGAACAGGAGTATGTAGTGGTAGAGGTGTGATTTGGAGTAGGATATACAGTAATGGTGAACTTTTACAACCTGTGTAAGAGACTGGAGTTGCTGGCCCTTGGGAATGTAGAAGGTTAAGATAGGAGATGGGTAATGTGGTGTGGGGATTTTAATGCTCATAGTACGCTCTGGGGAGGGTTACGGACTGATGTAAACAGATAAGTGTTGGAGGAACTAGTGGATGAGAAAGGACTTGTGAGTCTTAATGACAGTCGGGGAATCAGGATTGACCCAGTAACTGGAAATTAATCTGCTCTAGATCTTAGTTTGATTTCAAGATCAATGACAGGCAGATGTAGTTGGGAGGTTTCTACAGGGGTAGTGATCACTATCCTATCATGAGTACTGTAGGATTGAGGGAGGAAAAATAAGTAGGAAATGTATATTTGGCAAAGCAGAGTGGGGTCAGATTCAGGAGTTGAGTGAACAGGAGCTGTCTCAGGTAGATCTTAATTCAGATATAGAAACAGTCAATTAGGGAATAAGAGGAGCAAGAGGGGGAGAAAGAGTAACGCAGTCCCCTGGTGAAGTGAAGAGTGTAGAGAAGCAGTGAAAAGTAGGAACAGTGCTTTCAGAATGTTGAAAAGGTCCAATAATTACCAGCACCTGATGCAGTATAAATAAGCACAAGCAGTAGTAAGTAGGATCATTAGGACAGCTAAGAGGGAGTATTGGCACCGGTTTTGTGGAAACATAGGCAGCACCACTCCTGTGGGAGAGGTATGGGGGATGATTAAGAGGATGAGTTGGTTCAGAAGACGTTGGGATCTCCCTGTGCTGAAAAGTGGGGAGATTGTTGTAGTGAGAGATATGGAGAAGGCAGAGATGTTAGCCCAGGCATTTGTGAAGGTGCACAGCTCAAATAATCTGACAGAAGAGGGGCAGCGTGGGAGAGAGAGGGTCAGAGGAGAACATCCGGAGGTCCTGGATACGAGAGCGATGGGGGATACATTGAATGACCCTTTTACGTTGGTTGAGATGAAGAAAGCATTAGCTAAAGCTGGGGTCACATCACCTGGGAAGGATGAGATGTTTTACATCATGATGGCTCATCTCAGAGACACTGCAATGGGGAAAGTAGAAGAGAGGGATACATATTACCAATGCAGCCAGAAGAAGTGATTAGTGAAGTAGAGCAGTGGTCCTTCAGGTGGGGCTTCAAGTTCAGTTGAGAAAACACAGACTTTTTTGTGTTGGAAGGTTGGGGAGGAAATATTCTTGAAGTTGTACAGAAGGAATCTGGAGTGGGTAGAAGGGTTTAGGTTCCTGGGGTCTGGTTTGACACTTGAATGACATGGGAAGAGCATATAAACAGAGTAGTTGTCAAAGGAAAGAAAATATTAAATGTGATGCGTTGCTTGTCAGGAATTGAGTGGGGGGGCAGATAGAATGGCGTTGAAAATGATATATATAGTGCTGTTAAGTTCATCATTGGATTATGGAAGCATGCATATGGATCATCCAGGTCCAAGCCCTAAGAATATGTTGTGGAGCACTCAGGACCTCCCCGGTGGCAGCGATGCAGGTAGAGTTGGGAGAGATAACGTTAAAGTTAAGAACACAACAGCTAGCCATGTAAATTTACAAGGACATAAGTTTACACATCCTACAAAAAAGGTGCTCTGAATAAAAGCTTTGCGTGGATAGGCAATTGCATAGTGAGAGAGATGGGGTTGTTTGGTAGGGAGTTTAGCCCCTCTGTGGTTCTTCCTGCTATCCCACCTTGGTGTCTCCCTCAACCAGTGATGGATCTAGGGTTGCTTGAGAGGGTAAGAGATGTTGAGGAAGGAGTAGATTCAGTTGTAAGTGAACATTTAAGGACACAATACTATGCTTTCTTGAATATATTCACAGATGGATCTAATGATCCTAAAACGAGGACAGGAGCAGCTTTTAGTGTTCCTGAGTTTAAGGTGGCAGTGACGAAAAGAGCAACGGATCATTTATCTGTTTACACAATGGAGTTGCTGGCCATACTATTGGCTGCAGAGGGGTGGAGATGAGGCCAGACAGGGTAGTCATCTGCTCTGACTCCTGTGCAGCACTGATGAGCTTAAATTGTTGTGTGTCTCAGAGCAGACAGGATGTATTGTATGGGGTTTTGCAGTGTTTGTATAGGGTGAAAGATGGGGGTATTTGTGATGTTCCTCTGGGTACCAGCTCATGTGGGAGTAGAGGGGAATGAGGAAGTGGAAGTTATTGCCAAGCAGGTTCCTAAACATCCTAATGTTGAGATCAAATTGTCAATCAGTAAAGCAGAAGCCAAGGGATGAATAAGAACAGTGGTTAAAAATAATTGGCAAGCGTTGTGGAACAGGGAGAGAAAGGGAAGACACCTGTATAAGATCCAGGAAAGGGTGGGGGCAGGGAGGTCCTCAGGCCGAGAGAGAAGGGAGGAAAGTGTAGTCACAAAGCTAAGACTGGGACACACAAGACATTGAAAGTGGTGGGGAAACATCCGACTGGGAGGTGTGATCACTGTCAGGAGAAGATGGAGACAGTGGAGCATGTCCTATTTCAGTGCCAGAAATATGTGAGAGAAAGGGAGCGATTGTTAGATGTTAGATTTGAGGAGTAACGGGGTTGAAGAGCCAGGATTAAGTGAACTGCTGGGGAAATCTTCAGGGGATGTAGTATTCTGTATTTCGTTTCCAGAGAGACAAGATTACAGGGTAGGATTTAGACCTTCACTGTCTCTGGTCCACACTCCAGTCCAGTTGGTGGCGGTAATGCACCTTAAAGTTGGTTGCCAACCGCCATATAACATCCATAAGGACAGCTTCCTTCACAAGAGCTCTGCTCCACAAAGTATGAAAGCGCTGACTTCTGCAGAGGCCGTATCGCTGTAAGTGCTGCACGGCCAATACATACGTATGAATGACCATGCATCGCCTTTTAAGAACGAGTCATTATGAAAAACTAAACATGACTTTTCAGTCTGTAAAAAGAGTCGTTCATAAATAACGACTCATTTGTCAACTGCATCACTAAACGAAGAGTTTATGGGTATTGTGATTGAGGCAGTCGGTAATTAATGAGCGTTTTAAGCGCAACTTTAGATGGTTTAGGGACAGCTCGAGATTTAACAATACTCCTAAGAAGGTTCTAATTATGAACTTAGGTTTTGGGAAACCGGGCCCTGGGCGTTAGAAAGGAGACATGCAAGCCAACAACCACGCACAAGCGGTTATGGTATGTCAAAATGTTGCCAGAAGGTAGCAGGAATGTACATGCATGATTTGACTTTGTCTAAAGAAACTGCAAAAGGGAGTTCACCTCAGGTCAGGACAATCATGGAGTTGTCCAGAAACGAACCTCCGAATCTGAGTTTCTTCCGCTAACACCATTTGTTAGCTAGATAATGTTGCTGCTTGCTTCCCCCCCTCCTTCAGATTTCTTTCCCTCCAGGATTTCACGACATTTTTGCGATTTCTGCGGCCAAAAATGCTTAATTTTTGCAGCAACTTTTCTGAAATTCTGCGGTGTTTTTTTCACATTAATTTCATAAAGTAATAAGTCATGTGTTCAGTTTTAGGACGATTTTAAAGCAGAATACATCATACAAAAACAATTAAACATAAAGTGCTCCATTTGTTTATTTTCCTGAACAAACAGCTGTCATAATCCACACTCCATCAGGCTTGGGGGCTTACTATCAATACGAGATGCACCTCCCACTCTCTCAAAAAACAAATAGATTCAAAGCTGATCAATCGCTTTCAATTTGAGGATCGATATTTCTTTCGCATGAATTGTCTTAAATACTTTCTCTGAAAGGGTCGTAAGGGAGAACACGTAGAAAGTGTTGTTGATATGTACTTTTAAAAAAGTATTACAAATTTTTTTTTGTCGTGATCTTGTGAAGTTTTAGTTTAAAACGGCAAAGCGGACAAATTGCACTCAGTGCTTTGAGCAGCGCTCTCAATAGACAGACTGGGGAGAGCAGAGTGCCGGCCACCCTACTAAACCCAAGGTTAGCGGAGTCAGTTTGAGTAGAACGCCACTCACCTTGATTCTTTCAACGCTTGCCACAGTCGTCCCTGCTACCACTTCAGTCATGGTGATCTGCCGCTGCTGTGGGAACTGTTCTGACATTCTCAAATGCTTTGCTGATTCGCAGTGACTGTTGATTGTCGACTCTCTCTTGTTTTCAAAAACATTTGGAAATTGTTTCGCACGGCCTTTAATGAGATTGAGTTCTGTTTATTGACCTGACTGTCAGCCGTCAACAATCACCCATCTTCGCACGTCAATACGCTGACAGCCAGGGGGAAAAACTTTGTTGACGTGTGGTTGGATTGGGCAATTTTCCAAGGTAACAGTGGAGTAATTGGTCAAAATTACGAACCCGCTTTTGATTGGACCCTTTTATGCGCTAAAAGTGCGGGGATTGGTCAATTGCGAGCTCTCGCGTAATAGGCGCTGATTGGTTGATTTTGCATTGAATTATGCCATCGTGGAATCCTGGAGGGACTGAGATTTGGCACGACATTGCGTAATGACGCAACTAGCTACGTGTTACTTGCTATGTTTGTGTCATGTGGGTTTTAAGACGACTGGGAACTCGCAAAAAACAAGGGCAAATCATGACATCAGTGATTTTTCAGGGTGGCGCTCTGGAATTCCGAGTTGGATGACTGCATATATACATAATGACTTGTAATGTTTTTCTTCTTTTGGAACTTATGAGTGTAATGTTTACTGTTCATTTTTTATTTAAAGCAAATGAAATAAACAATGTTAACATATGTTTTCCATGCCAATAAAGCCCCTTGAATTGAACATAAAGATTTTTCCCGAGTTCTCAGTTGTCTTGAATGCACGGAAGTTGAAGTCTTTCTTCTACGCCTGCTATGTTAGGTTCATCATTAGTTAACACAGCCACAAGTATGGCTAAACCCCACCTCTACATTGTTTTAAACTTATACAGTGCATGATTTAGGCAGGAGCTCATAGAAGCAGCACCACAACATTTCTCCTGCTTTAGCTTCTGTTCCTATTATAGAATCTTAGCAAAAGTATTGTGGAGCCCCTTCACCTAAACAGTACCGTCACCCAAAATGAGTACCTGCAACAATTTCAGTCCAAGTCAAGCATTGACCTAAAATGTACACACTGCTAACCTTAAATACCAAAACGCTAGCCAATTATGACTTTGTTTTCTAGTATAAGGGGCATCTCAATAGTATTATTATTTTTTAGATAACTAGGCAAGTCAGTTAATGACAACCTACTGGGGAACAGCGGAAACAGGCAGAATGACAGATTTTTACCTTGTCAGCTCGCGGATTTGATCCAGCAACCTTTTGGTTACTAGCCCAACGCTTTCCAATTTCTTTACCATTAATGCAGGTGAATGACAATGGCGACATTTCACTTGGGGCGGCTGGTAGCCTACCTGCTTTAATGGAAAATAAATTGGAAAGGTGAAAACAAATTCATTGGTCCATTTGAAAAGATTAAGAGGACAGGAAAAGTGGGATTTTCCTCTCAATCCTACACACAACACCAAGATGCAGGTTTTAGACTTTTATTGAGAATGTTGATGGTCCATAAAATATCTAAAAACCCCAGACAGTTACAATATCAAAGTACATTTGATGAAAAAAAATATGGTTTGCGCATCTTGGCAGACATTATGAGACGGTTTTCTAGACCCAGATTAAGCCCCTAGTCCTGAATTAAAAAACATTCTTTGCAAATGCGTTTTATTCTAGGACTGCCCCAAGCATTTTTTTTAATAGGATTAGGATGTGAGATTTACATGCCAGATGACATGCTTCTATGGGTTAACAAGTGTCCAATAATAACCATTGTGACATAAAAACACTTCCCAGGTTCAGATCACTTCCTACATTTCACATGTAAAAAAAAAAAATTCTCCCCCCTTTTTTTTTGATCATGGACTTAATAAACATGCTTTTTAGAGAGCCAAATAAAGCCTGATTTCACCACCAGACCCAACATGAAATCCTGTTTCAATTAGGCACGGTAGCATCATGGACAAAAAAAATTATAATAATTGTTTGCAAGTGAATGTGTCAACATGAACTCACATGGCTGTTAAACGTAACATTGCCTCAACATATTGGATGAGCATGGCATCAAGTGTCGGTCCAGAAAGTGATCTGTGCGTGAACTGGTCAAAACAAATCAGATCAGCACCTCAACACTCACAATCCCCACCAACATCTATACAGAATAAATAAATAATTTATTTAAAGTTAAAAGGAAAAATTAACATTCTAAAATAAATTAAAAATTGAGACAAACATACAACAGTAATCAATTCAAAAGGAATAAACATCCAGCAGATGCTCAGCAGTCACACTTCCTCTAATCTACTACCAACACCCCATTCCACACTCCCTGTTCCCTTTTAGTGCAGAGTTAAAGTACCTTATTTGAAACAGCGAACCCCTCCATTTTCCAGTCACACTACCACCATCCAAACCGGGTCCAGACCTATGCGGGGGTCAATTCTCTCTACCCTTCTCCCCCAAGTGTGCATGTTAATTAGTGTAATAGTCCCACTTTTGGGTTAAGGGTTGTTTTCCCGATTGGGCACAAAAAATTATAATCTCAGTCTTTGGTAATATAGGTAGTATAATCTCAAAGTCCCACACCTCCTTCCTTATATAAGAACCTATCCTACCCCACCCCTACTAAACATCCACCCTAACCTCCAGGCAAACACCCCGCTGCCAAACATGTATCTTTACCCTGCTGCTAACTCCCTCTCTTCATCCTCTCCTTAACCCCACAGTTCATTATTTTTTCTCAGTCCTTATACACAGTCTGTTGGCCGTGTCCTCTCTCATCATGCATGATGTGCCTCCTCACGTGAATCCTCCTCACCCTTCGGTCCCCTGCACTGGCCCCCTCCTCCTCTGATTGGCTGGCCACCAGCGAAGATGACTCCAAAAGGGCCACGCCTCCCGGGCCAGAACCACGCCCATTCTCATAGATGAGGATGTTGAGCGTCTCCTCAAAGATGCGGGCTTCAGGAAACTCCACCTGACAGTGAGTAGGAAGAGCAAGACACAGGGAGGGAAAGAAGAGGTAGCATACCATTGTAGAATTCTGTATTTAAGTGCCTTTGGAAAAGTGTTCAAACATTTTGTTGCATTACAGCCTTGTTCTAAAATGGATTAAATTGTTAAACCTCAATCTACACACAATACCCCATAATGACAAAGCAAAAACAGGTTGACATTTTTGCTAATTTATAAAAAATAAAACTGAAGTAATACATTTACATAAGTATTCAGACCCTTTACTCAGTACATTCTTGAAGCACCTTTGGCAGCGATTACAGCATCAAGTCTTCTTGGGTATGACGCTACAAGTTTGGCACAGCTGTATTTGGGGAGTTTCTCCCATTCTTCTCTGTAGATCCTCTCAAGCTCTATCAGGTTGGATGGGGAGCGTTGCTGCACAGCTATTTTCAGGTCTCTCCAGAGATGTTCGATCGGGTTCAAGTCCGGGCTCTGGCTGGGCCACTCAAGGACATTAAGAGACTTGTCCCGAAGCTACTCCTGCATTGTCTTAGCTCCGTGCTTAGGGTCATTGTCCTGTTGGAAGGTGAACCTTTGCCCCAGTCTGAGGTCCTGAGCAGGTTCTCATCAAGGATCTCTCTATACTTTGCTTCGTTCATCTTTCCCTCGATCCTGACTAGTCTCCCAGTCCCTGCCGCTGAAAAACATCCCCACAGGATGATGCTGCCACCACCATGCTTTACCGTAGGAATGGTGCCAGGTTTCCTCTCGACGTGACGTTTGGCATTCAGGCCAAAGAGTTAAATCTTGGTTTCATAAGACCAGAGAATCTTGTTTCTCATGGTCTGAGTCTTTAGGTGCCTTTTGGCAAACTCCAAGCGGGCTGTCATGTGCCTTTTACTGAGGAGTGGCTTCAGTCTGGCCACTCTACCATAAAGGCCTGCTTGGTGGAGTGTGGCAGAGATCATTGTCCTTTTGGTAGGTTCTCCCATCTCCACAGAGGAACTCTAGAGCTCTGTCAGAATGACCGTCGGGTTCTTGGTCACCTCCCTGACCAAGGCCCGTCTCCCCCGATTGCTCAGTTTGGCCGGGCGGCCAGCTCTAGGAAGAGTCTTGGTGGTTCCAAACTACTTCCATTTAAGAATGATGGAGGCCACTTGTGTTCTTGGGGACCTTCAATTCTGCAGAAATTGTATGGTACCCTTCCCCAGATCTCTGCCTTGACACAATGCTGTCTCGGAACTCTACGGACAATTCCTGCGACCTCATGACTTGGTTTTTGCTCTGACATGCACTGTAAACTATAGGACCTTATATAGACAGGTGTGTGCCTTTCCAAATCATATCCAATCAATTGAATTTACCACAGGTAGACTACAATCAAGTTTTAGAAACATCTCAAGGATGATCAATGGAAACAGGATGCACCTGAGCTCAATTTCAAATCTCATAGTCAAGGGTCTTAATACTTATGTAAAAGAGGCATCTGTTTTTAATACATGTTTTCGCTTTGTCATTATGGGGTATTGTGTGTATATCCATTTTGGAATAAGGCTGTAACGTAACAAAATGTGACTCCCCACCTGGATCCGGCCTTATGTGTCAAAACTTGAATTTCTGTTTGACATCGGATAAAAGTAGAGACTCAGAGCTACAAAATGGTATATCATACATGGCATTTGAGGAACAATGGTAAATTAGTTCTACTTTGAAAGTTGATACACTTGTAAACTCACTTTTGAATGTTTTGGAATCTAGAGTGCTCTCCTTTGTCTACACCCATTCAGCATTGTTCACACCCTCTTAAGCCAGCCCCATCTCTTTAAGGATTCACATGAGGTCATGTGCTAAAGACTAAAGGTGGTAGTAGCCTACAATAAGAAAAAATTCCAAGTGAACAGAAAGTGTCCAGATAAAAATATTTTATATTAGACGACGCTTACCCAGATACACTTGTCTAAACTGATGGGTCATGTGAAAGAAATGCTATAACCCCCCAGCCACAACCAGTGGTGGAAAAGTACTAAATTGTCATACTTGAGTAAAAGTATAAATAATTTCAAATTCCTTGTAAAAACATGTATTGACGGATAGCCAGGGGCACAATGTACTTAAACCTCTTATGGCTTAAATCCCGTTAATGGGATCGATATGACAACAGCCAGTGAAAGTGCAGGGCGCCAAATTCAAACAGAAATCTCATAATTAAAATTCCTCAAACATACAAATATTTTACACCATTTTAAAGATAAACGTGTTGTTAATCCCACCAGTGTCAAATTTCAAAAAGGCTTTACGACGAAAGCACACCAAACGATTATGTTAGGTCAGAGCCAAGTCACAGAAAAACACAGCCATTTTTCCAGCCAAAGAGAGGAGTCACAAAAAGCAGAAAGAGATAAAATTAATGACTAACCTTTGATGATCTTCATCAGATGACACTCATAGGACTGCATGTTACCCAATACATGTATGTTTTGTTCGATAAAGTTCATATTTATATCCCAAAATCTCAGTTTACATTGGTGCGTTACGTTCAGTAATGTTTTGCTTCCAAAACATCCAGTGATTTTGCAGAGCCACAACAATTTACAGAAATACTCATCATAAATGTTGATGAAAATACAAGTGTTATGCATGGAACTTTAGATAAACTTCTCCTTAATGCAACCGCTGAGTCAGATTTCAAAAAAGCTTTACCGAAAAAGCACACCATGCAATAATCTGAGTACGGCGCTCAGACACAAAACAAGCCATACAGATATCCGCCAGGTTGTGGAGTCAACAGAAGTCAGAAATAGCATTATAAATATTCACTTACTTTTGATGATCTTCATCAGAATGCACTCACAGGAATCCCAGTTCCACAATGTTTGTTTTGTTCGATAAAGTCCATAATTTATGTCCAAATACCTCCTTTTTGTTCGCACGTTTAGTTCCCAAATCCAAATTCACGACGCGCAAGCCAGATGAAAAGTCAAAAAATTCCATTACAGTTCGTAGAAATATGTCAAACGATGTATAGAATCAATCTTTAGGATGTTTTTAACATAAATATTGAATGTTTCAACCGGAGATTTCTTTTGTCTTTAGAAATGCAATGGAACGCGGCTACCTCTCACGGGAGCACGCCTGAATGAGCTCATGGCACTCTGGCAGACCTCTCACTCAATCAGCTCTCATTCTCCCCCACTTCACAGTAGAAGCCTCAAACAAGGTTCTAAAGACTTGACATCTAGTGGAAGCCTTAGGAAGTGCAATCGGACCAAATTTACACTGTATCTTGGATGGGCAAAGAGTTGAAAAACTACAACCCTCAGATTTCCCACTTCCTGGTTGGATTTTTTCTCAGGTTATTGCCTGCCATATGAGTTCTGTTATACTCACAGACATCATTCAAACAGTTTTAAAAACTTCAGAGTGTTTTCTATGCATATCTTAGCCTATGGGCCTGAGTAGCAGGCAGTTTACTCTGGGCACCTTATTCATCCAAGCTACTCAATACTTCCCCCAAGCCATAAGAAGTTATTAAGTATCAAAAGTAAAAATATAAGCCATTTCAACTTTCTTATATTAAACAAACCAGAGTGCACAATTCTATTTTTTTATTGATGGATAGCCAGCACTCAGACATAATTTACAAACGAAGCATTTGTGTTTAGTGAGTCTGCCAGATCAGAGGCAGTGTGGATGACCAGGGATGTTCTCTTGAGAAGTGTTTGAATTGACAATTTTCCTGTCAAAATGTAATGAGTACTTTTGGGTGTCAAGGAAAATGTATTAGTAAAAAGTACATTATTTTCTTTATGACTGTAGTGAAGTAAAAGTTGCCAAAAATATAATGTACAGATACCACAAAAAACAACTTAAGTAAAAATACTTCAAAGTACTACTTAAGTACTGTACACCACTGCCCAAATGCCTTCAGACCAGTAAATTAGCATACTTTATATACTGTTACACATGCACTTATCACGTAGTATTCTATACATAAGTTAAGGCCATGCAACCTGAGTTGAAACCTGAGTGAGGTACACATGTACAGTACATAAAGAGATGCATGCGCCATATATTTAAGTGGTGGACACTTGATATGGTCACATGATATTGTTGTGGTATGTCACAAAATCATGTTACGACCACACATATCAATATTCATTTTATATATCAATATATACAATATAGCTGTGTGCTAGTAGTTTAGACAGACTGCTCGGTCCATTCAACATGTCAATACCTCTCATAAATAAAAGTAGTGATGAAGTCAATCTCTCCTCCACTTTCAGGCAGGAGAGATTGACATGCATTCACTCACTCCAGAGAACGCGTTTCCACTGCTCCAGAGTCCAATGGCGGTGAGCTTTACACCAATCCAGCCGACGCTTGGCATTGCGCATGGTGATCTTAAGCTTATGTGCAGCTGCTTGGCCATGGAAACCCATTTCATGAAGCTCCCGACAAACAGTTATTCTGCTGACGTTGCTTCCAGAGGCAGTTTGGAACTCGGTAGTGAGTGATGTATTTATTATGGATCCCCATTAGCTGCTGCCTGGGGTCTGGCAGAATTAAGGCATTTATAAAATGTTAAAAACATTAAAATACATTCATTACAGAATTCATAACACACTAAGTGTGTGCCCCCAGGCCGATACTCCACTACAACATATCTACAACACAAAATCAATGTGTACGTGTGTGTATAGTGCATATGTTATCATGTGTGTGTATGCATGTGTCACTTCACAGTCCCCGCTGTTCCATAAGGTGTATTTTCACTTGCTTTTTAAATCTGATTCTACTGCTTGTATCAGTTACCTGATGTGGAATAGAGTTCCATGTAGTCATGGCTCTATGTAGTACTGTGCGCCTCCCATAGTCTGTTCTGGACTTGGGGACTGTGAAGAGACCTCTGGTGGCATGTCCTGTGGGGTATGCGTGGGTGTCCGAGCTGTGTGCTAGTATTTAAAAAAACAGACAGCTCGGTACCTTCAGCTTGTCAACCCCTCTTACGAAAACAAGTAATGATGTCAATGTCTCTTCCACTTTGAGCCATGAGGGATTGGCATGCATGTCATTAATGTTAGCTCTCAGTGTACTTTTAAGGGCCAGCCATGCTGCCCTGTCTGAGCCAACTGCAATTTCCCCAAGTCCCTCTTTGTGGCACCTGACCACACTACTTAACAGTAGTCCATGTGCAACAAAACCAGGGCCTGTAGGACCTGCCTTGTTGATAGTGTTAAGAATGCAGAGCAGCGCCTTATTATGGACAGACTTCTCCCCATCTTAGCTACTGTGGTATCGATATGTTTTGACCATGACAGTTTACAATCCAGGGTAATTCCAAGCAGTTTAGTCACCTCAACTTGCTCGATTTCCACATTATTCATTACAAGATGTGAGGTTGAGGTTTAGGGTTTAGTATTTGCCCAAATACAATGCTTTTAGTTTTGGAAATATTTAGGACTAACTTATTCCTTGCTACTCATTCCAAAACTGCAGCTCTTTGTTAAGTGTGGCAGTCACTGTAGTAGTTGACGTGTATAGTGTTGAGTCATCCGCATACATAAACACACTGGCCTTGCTCAAAGCCAGTGGCATGTTGTTAGTAAAGCAAGGGGCCTAAAGAGCTACCCTGGGGAATTCCTGCTTCTACCTGGATTATGTTTGAGAGGCTTCCATTAAAGAACACCCTCTGTGTTCTGTTAAACAAGTAACTCTTTATCCACATTATAGCAGGGGGTGTAAAGTCATAACACATATGTTTTTCCAGCAGCAGACTATGATAGATAATGTCAAAAGCTGCACTGAAGTCTAACAAGACAGCTAACAAGCCCCCACAATAATTTTATCATCAATTTCTCTCAGCCAATTATCAGTCATTTGTGTTAGTACTGTGCTTGTTGAGTGTCCTCTATATGCATGCTGAAAGTCTGTTGTCAATTTGTTTACTGTGAAATAGCATTGTATCTGGTCAAACACAATTTTTTCCAGAAGTTTACTAAGGGTTGGTAACAGGCTGATTGGTCGGGTATTTGAGCCAGTAAAGGGGGCTTTACTACTCTTGGGTAGCGGAATGACTTTAGCTTCCCTCCAGGCCTGAGGGCACACGCTCTCTAGTAGGCTTAAATTGAAAATGTGGCAAATAAGAGGGGCAATATCGTCCGCCATTATCCTCAGTAATTTTCCATCCAGAATTTCAGACCCCAGTGGCTTGTCATTGTTGATAACAATTTTTCACCTCTTCCACACTTGGCTTTATGGAATTCAAAAGTACAATTCTTGTCTTTCATAATCTGGTCAGATATACTTGGATGTGTAGTGTCAGTGTTGGTTGCTGGCATGTCATTCCTAAGTTTGTTTATCTTGCTAATGAAAAAGTAATTAAAGTAGTTGGCAATATCAGTGGGTTTTGTGATTAATGAGCCATCTGATTCAATGAATGAAGGAGCAGAGTTGGCTTTTTTCCCAAAAATGTAATTTAAGGTACTCCAAAGCTTTTTACTATCATTCATGTTTGTTTCATAGTATAGTTTATTTATCTTAGTCACATGAGTACTTAATTTTCTGTACGTTTGCCAATCAGTTGGGCTGCCAGACTTATTTGCCATACCTTTTGCCTCATCCCTCTCGACCATAACATTTTTCAATTCCTCATCAATCCAAGGGGATTTAACAGTTTTTACAGTCATTTTCTTAAATGGGTGCGTGCTGATTAGTAACTGGAATAAGCAATTTCATAAGTGTCAAGTGCAGTGTCTGATTGCTCCTCATGACAACACAGACCAGCAAATATTCTTTACATCTTAAACATATGAATCACTACAAAACTTATTGTATGACTTATACACGATATATTAGGCCCAGCCTTTGGAACTTTAGTTTTCCTAGATATGGCTATTATATTGTGATTAGGGTTGCAATTTTGGGGAATATTCAGAGGTGGAAACGTCCCGTGGGAATTAACAGGAATATATGGGAATATGGGAAATAACGGAAATATATGCAAATTAATATTAATACCATTTAAATGCTTATCTTTTTTGCATTGGATATATTTACCATATCATATGGAGACAGAAACATAAACCTTTACCTTATCATAAGTAGACATAATTGCAAATTATTAAAACCTTCCAATAGAAATATAACTATTTAGTTACGAATTGAACTTTAATTAAAATGAGTTGACTCTTCACATGGAATGATTTCACTGAACAACAAAAGGGATTATTGAATGATCCCCAATGATCCATCGCATCTCCTAAAAACATTTGACATACATCTGTAAAATTATAGTCTAGAAACTAAAGCTTTGGTTGTCTTCCTCTCAGGCTTCCATGTCTTCTCCCTGGACCTCCTCAATGTCCACCTCTTGAACATTAGACTCTGAGGCCTCATCTTCACTGTTACTTTCCAACCTTGTTGAGGATAGCTCGTTGTCAGGCTCAAAAAGCCTCAAATTTGCCCAGATGGCCACCAATTTTTCAAGCCTTGTATTGGTCAGCCTGTTGCATGCTTTGGTGTGTCTGTTCCCAAACAAGGACCAGTTGCGCTCTGAGGCGGCTGATGTTGGTGGGATTTAGAGGATGATGGTGGCAACAGGGGAAAGAGCCCCAGACCCACAAAGCCCCTTCCACCAGGTGGCCGATGAGATATGTTGGCACGATTGCCATATTGCATCTCCATCCCAAAGCCCTTGCTTGGAAGTGTACTTCGTCAGACTGCCAAGACTGCCTTGCCCTCATCCAGGCCAAGGTGGCGAGACACGGTAGTGATGACACCATAGGCCTAGTTGATCTCTGCCCCAGACAGGGTTCTCTTGCCAGCATACTTGGGGTCCAACATGTACGCTGCAGCGTGTATGGACTTCAGGCAGAAGTCTTTACACTTTGATGTATTTGCAGTTTCCTCTGGTGGGAGCAACAGTGAAGTGGGCAGTACAGATTTCTTCTCTTACATCTGCAAGCAGATTCTGAACATCAGACAGGATGGCATTGTCTCCCTCAATCCGTGCAATGGCTACTGCTATAGGATTCAGGAGTTTCAGGTTGCTTACCACTCTCTCCCAAAATGCATCATCCAGGAGGATCCTCTCGATGGGGCTGACCATATCGGGAGACTGTGATATGGCCATTTCTTGGAGAGACTCCTTCCCCTCCAGGAGAGTGTCAAACATGACGACAACACCACCCCAATGGGTGTTGCTGGGCAGCTTCAATGCGGCGCTCTTATTCTTCTCACTTTGCTTGGTGAGGTAGATTGCTGCTATAACTTTATGACCCTTCACATACCTAACCATTTCCTTGGCTCTCTTGTAGAGTGCATCCATTGTTTTCAGTGCCATGATGTCCTCGAGGAGCAGATTCAATGCATGAGCAGCACAGCCAATGGGTGTGAAGGTAGGACTCCTCCACTTTAGACCAAGCAGCATTGTCTGTCACCAGTGCAAATACCTTCTGTGGTCCAAGGTCATTGATGACTGCCTTCAGCTCATCTGCAATGTAGAGACCGGTGTATCTGTTGTCCCTTGTCTGTGCTGTTGTAGAAGACTGGTTGAGGGGTGAAGATGTAGTTAATTATTCCTTGCCCACGAACATTCAACCACCCATCAGAGATGATTGCAATACAGTCTGCTTTCTCTATGATTTGCTTGACCTTCACTTGAACTCTGCATCCAGCAAATTAGTAGATAAAGCATGTCTGGTTGGAGGGGTGTATGCTGGGCGAAGAACATTCAGAGATCTCTTCCAATACACATTGCCTGTGAGCATCAGAGGTGAACCAGTTGCATACACAGCTCGAGCAAGACATTTATCAGCATTTCTTTGACTACGTTCCTCCATTGAGTAAAAAAAAACTTCTGATTCCAGGAGGACCATGAGCTGTTGCTATCGATAAGGTGTCTCGATTCATAATTTTATCCTCGAATAGAAGTAGAGGGACTTTTGTCAGAGGTTGCTTGTTGTGAGAGCTGAGGGAACTTCATGCACTTGGCCAGATGATTCTGCATCTTTGTTACATTCTTCACAAATGATTTGGCACAGTATTTGCAAATGTACACAGCTTTTCTTTCTATATTAGCTGCAGTGAAATATCTCCACACATCAGATAGAACTTACCAGAAAGCATGTAGTCCTTGGCTCAAAAGGATCACATTAGTGTACAAGATCTTGAGAATCAGCTGTACATGTGATGGAAGAGTACACTGCACATGTGATGGAATAATGCACTGTGCATGCAGAGGGTTGCAATTCCATTGAATTGGGGATAGTTTAACCAAAATATGCCACAAGACCTAGAATTGCCTTGTGTGTCCCACAAAAAAAGGTAGTGTCATAAGCTAACTTTTTTAAAATTAATTTAAGCAAAATTCCCAGGCTTAACTTCACATGGAAAAATTTCTGGAAATTTACCGGAAGGTTTCCGACCCTTTGCAACCCTAATCGTGATCACTACATTCTATGGATTTGGATACTGCTTTAAAGCAAATTTCTGCTGCATTAGTAAAGATGTGATCAATACATGTTGATGATTTCATTCCTGTGCTGTTTGTAAATACCCTGGTAGCTTGACTGACAACCTGAACTAGGTTGCAGGCACTGGTTACAGTTTGAAGATTTTTCTTGGGTGGGCAGCTTCACCCAGAAAATATACTTCTCTGTTGATATCACATACATTATCAAGCATTTCACACATATTATCCAGATACTGACTGTTAGCACTTGGTGGTCTACAGCAGCTTACCACAAGATTGGGCTTTAGGTGAGGCAGATGAACCTGTAGCCATATTACTGCAACACTATTTAACATTAGATCGTCTCTAAGCTTTACAGGAATGTGGTTCTGATTATAGACCACAACACTCTGTCTTTTCGGTAGATGTTATAACCATGTATTGCTACCACTGTATCATCAAATGTATTATCTAAGTGAGTTTCAGAGATATTCAGAATATGAATGTATTGAGTAGCTTGGATGAAAGGTACACAGAGGTGCCCAGAGTAAACGGCCTGCTCCTCAGTCATAGTTGCTAATATATGTATATTATTATTAGTATTGGATAGAAAACACTCTGACGTTTCTAAAACTGTTTGAATTATGTCTGAGTATAACAGAACTCATATGGCAGGCAAAAATCTGAGAAGTTCCACTTCCTGTTTGGATTTTTTCTGAGGCTGCTAGATTGTCAACCAAGCTCCCATTGAAATTACAGCGAGATATGGATGAGTTTTCACTTCCTACGGCTTCCACTAGATGTCAACAGTCAATAGAACTTTGTCTGATGACTCTAATGTGAAGGGGGGCCGAAGGAGACAGGAATGATTCACCACTGCCATGAGGTGACCACGCATTGAACACGCGCGTTCATGTGAGAGGCAGCTCCGTTCCATCGCTCAACTGAAGTCAATGTAATTTTCCAGTTGGAATGTTATTCAATATGTATGTTAACAACATTCTAAAGATTGATTCAGTACATCGTTTGACATGTTTCTACTGACTGTTACGGAACTTTTGGACATTTCGTCACGTTATAGTGGACGCGCTTTGTGACTTTGAAATTGTTTACCAAACGCGCTAACCAAAGTAGCTAATTGGACATAAATAACAGACATTATCGAACAAATCAAGCATTTATTGTGGACCTGGGATTCATAGGACTGCATTCTGATGAAGTTCATCAAAGGTAAGGAAACATTTATCATGTATTTTCTGGTTTCTGTTGACTCCAACATGGCGGCTAATTTGACTACGTTCTGAGCGCCGTCTCAGATTATTGCATGGTTTGCTTTTTCCGTAAAGTTATTTTGAAATCTGACACAGCGGTTGCATTAAGGAGAGGTATATCTATAATTCCATGTGTATAACTTGTATTATCATCTACATTTATGATGAGTTTTTCTGTTGAATTGATGTGGCTACGCAAAATCACTGGATGTTTTTGGAACTAGTGAATGTAACACGCCAATGTAAACTCAGATTCTTTGATATAAATATGAACTTGTTCAAACAAAACATACATGTATTGTGTAACATGAAGTCCTTTGAGTGTCATCTGATGAAGATCATCAAAGGTTAGTGATTCATTTTATCTCTATTTCTGCTTTTTGTGACTCCTCTCTTTGGCTGGAAAAATTGCTGTGTTTGTCTGTGATTTTGCGGTGACCTAACATAATCGTTTGTGGTGCTTTTGCTGAAAAGCCTATTTGTAATCGGACATTTTGGTGGTATTAACAACAAGATTACCTTTAAAATGATATAAGACACATGTATGTTTGAGGAATTTTAATTATGAGATTTCTGTTGTTTGAATTTGGCGCCCTGCACTTTCACTGGCTGTTGTCATATCGATCCCGTTAGCGTGATTGCAGTTATAAGTTAACTGGGCTTACCTTGGTCTGTTTCTTCTCAGTGGCGTAGACAATGGATGTGCAGCACACCTCAGCGATCTTGCGTCCCTCACCGTAGAAGGACCAGCAGCAGATCTCGTCCCCGAGCACGTCCTTGACAAACAGGACGCGCCCATTGAAGCGCAGCCCCAGTTTATCAAACAGCTCAATGTTTTTCAACAGGTTGTCGTCCGAGTTACTGAAGGAGAGGGAAAAGCAAGGCTTAGGGTCAATCCCAAAGACACAGCACCATTGTCGACATGCAGAGAGCGTGATATCCTGACTTGAGAAGCATCATCCCTTGGCAACAATGCCTGACATGCATGAAACCCTGAAATCTCAAATTGAAATATTTGGTTTTACATTTCTAAAAAGTAGGCAGTAAGTAATGTAACTTTTTTGTTGCTTAGCTTAATTGTGGCAGTGCTTGCTAAAAGAGTGACTTTGGGCATGGAATCACCTATTAAGTCAACAGCAGCTATAACATGATGACTTATTGGATATACCTAAACTCCTGGGCAATGTTCCCTCTAAGCTGCGCGCATGTGACCACGCAACTCCCTCAGGACTTCCGCGCAGAGGAAATGCAAGATTGAGTCAGTAATTTTGATGTAGCAGGTCGTTCAATAATCTGCTGTCGAGTATGTGCTTTTGAGATCAAAGAGCAGATTTTACAGACCTCACCTTGCACATTTGTTGATATCCTTTCCTATTTAGCAAGTTACAAGCCCAGTTATAGCATTTTTTTGGTCAGAAATGGGAGAGTGATTGCTTCCTATCAAAGCACAAAACCTGAACATTTCTTGCTATCTTTCAAAAGAGAGTTTGGTAAGAGCTTTGATTGCTCTTAAGACAGTGTTGTATTTTGAGACTGGCTTTTTTTCTTGCATATTCAAGCCTATAGGCAGAGGGTAGCCTACATTTTTGTCTGGTTATTGTAATAAATTAATTGTATTTTGTAGTTTCTTGCATCATACACAATAGCCTACAACGCAATTTCCAGTCACCTATTACACCCATGGTGTTTACAGAACTTTTTTGTTTTGTTTGGACAAGTGACTTGGGCTTTAGGACAAGTAATATCAAGCCCTGCATAATGTTTTTTTAAAGTCTCATGGAATGTAGGCCTACGTTGAACACATAGTAGGCTACAATAGGCTATATATCCCCAAAAATCTATAGCCATTTCCATGCGAAAATGTTATGATAGGATTTGCATAGTTTTTCTTGTCAGGCCACTGATAGGCCTATTAGACTCAAATAGCCACAGTAGCCTACTTGGCCAGAGTCTAAAACTGCAACTGGTGTTTTTAAATCACCGATGAAGGATTTTGAGACTGATTCCCTGACCTGTCAATGTTTTTAATTTGCTGTTTTATGATTTTGTTATACTCTTGTGAATTCTATGGTTTTTACTAGATTACTTGTAGTTTTGCATGTTGTCTCTCTGTAATTGTGTAATGACTTGGTGCTGCCTATCTTGGTCAGGACGCTCTTGAAAAAGAGATTTCAAATCTCAATGAGCCCTTCCTGGTTAAATAAAGGTTAATTAAAAAATAAAATAAAGCGGGTAGAGTTGAATTTCAAAGTAAACGTGTGCCGGAAGTTGCACAGAATGCTCAGTGTTCAAGTTTCCGATCCCAAGACCTGAAATTTGCTCAGTGTCTGAAAAATTGAGGGAACATTGTTCCTGAATATCAACAGTACCTGGTGTGCTAACCAAATAGGGCTATCTTCTGTATAACACCCCTACCTTATCACAACTGATTTGCTCAAACGCATTAAGAAGGAAAGAAATTCCACAAATTAACAAGGCACACCTATTAATTGAAATGCATTCCAGGTGACTACCTCATGAAGCTGGTTGAGAGAATGCCAAGAGTGTGCAAAGCTGTCATCAAGGCAAAGGGTGGCTACTATGAAGAATCTCAAATATAAAATATATTTTTATTTGTTTAACACTTTTTTGGTTACTACATGATTCCATGTGTTATTTCATAGATTTGATGTCTTCACTATTATTCTACAATGTAGTCAAAATAAAGAAAAACCCTTGAATGAGTAGGTGTCCTCCCCAAAAATTGTGCTTGTTTTGCATGATATTTTGGCATTAATACGTGTCACATATCAGTTCACAAACAAGGTAAAAAAAATCTTTGAGTTAATAAAGCCGCATACAAACACGGTCTATTTTTTGCATTCTTGAGTAAGCAAGCTCCAAAATGCAGGTGTTTCAGCCTACCTCAGTGCTTTCTGTGGTGGTGGGGTAGCCAGCGGAAAATACAAAAGAGTAGGGGTTGGTAATGTTCTCTATTTGCGCCTTGATTGGCTCAGAGTTCTGTCACTCATGAGGACACTATGTCACCGAAAATTCAAGCACCTTGGGTGCTGCCATAGAGTTACATTAGAAGTGCCCATCCAAGAAGGCACGTTATATCTACAGTAGCTTTGATTGGACTGATCATGTCAACATCATACTTTCAAAATCTTAGCTAGCAAGTCAACAATCTATTGGTAAATTATTTTCAATCCTTGTCATATGAAGATAAATAATGAAGATAAATTATAGATAAAAAGTATCGGTGCTCATTGGCCATTGCACATAAACATTACACAACAAGTTGAAAATCACAAATTCAACAATGAGTGGTTTGGAAGGAATCAGTGGCTGACTGCAAGTGTTGCAAAGCAATCACTAGCCTGCTATTCAGTGGAGTGTGTGTGTGGTCCAAGTCTGGGTTCAAGGGTCTCTTTTTCAAGCTAAAAAGGATAAACATTCAACATTGGCCATGCTGTCAATCCAGCATGACTTCTGCCATGCTCAAAACTGGAATCACGGAAATCTCAGACTGCCCTCCCCTCCACCAGCCTCTAGCTGACTTGCCGGTGAACCAGTCTACCTCTAGTGAATTTAAATGTGATGTACTAGATGCCTTGCTTAAGATTGATGTAAAACAAAACTCCATGCTTGATCCATTTTTGCAGCAGCTCTACCCCCGATTGCGGAATCATTAACTCATAATGTGGAGACCCTTGTGACTTAATTATCTCCGTCTTTCTAAACTTTATTGCCTAGCTAAATGATTAGAACCATTGATTAATTCTCAGCTAAGACCTTTCTTATCTTTGAAATGTACACCAGTCGGGTTTTAGACCAGGTCATAGCACTCTCTCTGCGGCATCCTTAGTTACATGTATAAATGATGTGGGTAACGGTATAGATAAAAGGAAACATTGTGCTGGCCTCTTCATTGATCTGTCACTACTATCACTCGCTACTGTTGATCACTCACTGCTAATTCCGAGGCTTTCCTCAATTGGCCGAGACAAGGCTTGTTAAAAATTACTTGAAAGATGGAACTCAAATGTGTATCTACTGATGGTGTTAAATCTGGACATAACGAAAGGTGTCCCGCAGGGGTCGATTCTGGGTCTGAACTTTATACTGTTTACATGAACAATACTGACTTTTCTGTTAAAATAAATTGACCTGCACTTGTATGCTGCACCGATGACACTGTTGTGTATGCCATTGCCTCCACGATGTCACAGGAAGGCCATAAAGATCATCAAGGACAACAACCACCCGAGCCACTGCCTGTTCAACCCGCTATCATCCAGAAGGCGAGGTCAGTACAGGTGCATCAAAGCAGGGACCGAGATACTGAAAAACAGCTTCTATCTCAAGGCCATCAGACTGTTAAACAGCCACCACTAACATCAAGTGGCTGCTGCCAACATACTGACTCAACTCCAGCTCACTTTAATAATGGAAATTGATGGAAATTGATAAAAAATGTATCACTAGCCACTTTAAACAATGCCACTTAATATAATGTATATTTATATACTGTACTCTATATCATCTACTGCATCTTGCCATCTTTATGTAATACATGTATCACTAGCCACTTTAAACTATGCACTTTTATGTTTACATACCCTACATTACTCATCTCATATGTATATACTGTACTCGATACCATCTACTGCATCTTGCCTATGCCGTTCTGTACCATCACTCATTCATATATCTTTATGTACATATTCTTTATCCCTTTACACTTGTGTGTATAAGGTAGTAGTTGTGGAATTGTTAGGTTAGATTACTTGTTGGTTATTACTGCATTGTCGGAACTAGAAGCACAAGCATTTCGCTACACTCGCATTAACATCTGCTAACCATGTGTATGTGACAAATAACATTTGATTTGATCAGGCCCTATCGGAACAACAGTATGCTTTCACTGTATTACAGAAAAACTGGCCTGAAATTAGTATTGAATACATGTAAAACTAAGTACAGGTTGATCTCTAGACTGCATAAAATGAACTGATGATTTAAGCATATGTACTTCGGATGGTGCCAATATTTGTATTATGTATTTATTATAGATGCCCATTAGCTGCTGCCAAAGCAGTAGCTACTCTTCTTGGGGTCCAACAAAATTAAGACAGTTTATACAATTTTAAAAACATTACAATACAGTCACAGATTTCACAACACACTGTGTGCCCTCAGGCCCCTACTCCACCACCACATATCTACAGTACTAAATCCATATGGATGTATAGTGCGTATGTTATCGTGTGTGTGTATGCATGTGTCTGTGCCAATGTTTGTGTTGCTTCACAGTCCCCGCTGATCCATAAAGGTGTTTTTTAACATGTTATTTAAATAAATGTCACTGCTTGAGTAGGTTACTTAATGTGGAATAGAGTTCCATGTAGTCATGGCTCTGTAGTACTGTGTGCCTCCCATAGTCTGTTCTGGATTTGGAGACTGTGAAGAGACCTCTTGTGGCATGTCTGGTAGGGTATGCATGGTTGTCCGAGCTGTGTGCCAGTAGTTTAGACAGACAGCTCGGTGCGTTCAACATGTCAATACCTCTCATAAATAAAAGTAGTGATGAAGTTGTCATGACGTTGCCCTCTTTGGGTACAGCGAGCATCAACCCCCTCTCTCTGCCTCCTACAACCAGGCTGCTGTGGTCAGAGAGGTCTTACATTCCTAGGGAAGATCCTCATGGCCACACAGTATAGAGACAGAGTGAGTTTTCATAGAGAACAAAGGAATTTCTTCCACCTCACAGAACTTGAGGTCCGAACAACATTTACGTTCCGGAGAAGGTATAAAGGATCGGTGAAGAATCCAGCTACGAACTGGTCCGTTTGTTACAACTTGGGGAAAGTCATGGGAGACGGTGCGGCCACATTACCATAACGCTGTTTATATAATAGCCTCAGATATGAGGTTTACATCTAATTGTTGTATAAGATGAATGAGGATGATACTGTTTGTAAAATTGTGTAATGTGATTTTGGACTGTTTAATGAAGGAAACTTCAATTCCCTTTTGAGTTGAACTAAATCAGAGGACCGCCCATGAGCCCAGTTAGGGTCGGGCATCCTGGGACAGGCCCTTTTCTGCAACTTCCGAATAAATCCCCCACTCAGGCTTTCTATCACCAGACCATGTTTCTCTCAATCACGAGAGGACAAAGGTTGCAGACCAGCTTACCTCAATAACGAGAGGGCCAAGGTTTGAGACCAGACTGCTGAATCTTTTAACCATCCCTCGTGGTTAAACTCTTAGACTATCGATACCGACAGAATAAGAACAAGTCTTTGATATTAATTACTAGTCTGCAGCTAGGAATTCGGTATCATTGAATGCGAAGAACGACAACCGCCGAAACACCTATCCATAACGACATGAATGAATGTCACTCTGAACAATCCACTCTAACCACGACAGAGAGAGAGAGAGGATGGAAACTCTCCAACAGAAACAAACTTTTCAGTAGAGATCCCGACGACACACTGAGCGTAAATATATATATTGATTGCAATTGTTCCCGAATGAGTGAGTGTTCATATGCAAAGGATTAGCATTTCAATTGTTATAATTATCAACTCTGTGGCGACTTCTCATCTGACCCCCACTCCCCTTTTGTCTAACAAGCCGCCATGTCGGTTTAGCCCACTAGGGCACATTCCCCTATCATTTCTTGTAACCATATTTACTTTGTTTGTTTGTTTATGCATTTCTGTGAATTACTTAGTTAGTAAATAAATGATTTAAGACAATTGATGTATGGATGACTCATAGTGAAGACTGGGTTCGTGCAGATAACCAACAATTTACGACGTTTGGAATGAGACTAACGTGAGGTAAAATAAATAATTCATTCATTCAGATATGAAAATATCTGAAAAGTTATATTAGGAAAATTATAACTTTGTAATCTGAATATTTTCCTTGGTGCCCCGACTTCCTAGTTAATTACAGTAATCACATAATACTAATTACAGAGAATCTTTGATAGAAAAACTAAGTTTTCATTTAATGATAGTAAAGACACGACAAAGTCAATCTCTCCTCCACGTTCAGCCAGGAGAGATTGCATATTATTAATATTAGCTCTTTGTGTACATCCAAGGGCCAGCCGTGCTGCCCTGGTCTGAGCCAATTGCAATTTTCCTAAGTCCTTTTTTGTGGCACCTGACCACACGACTGAACAGTAGTCAAGGTGTGACAAAACTAGGGCCTGTAGGACCTGCCTTGTTGATAGTGTCATTAAGGCAGAACAACGCTTTATTATAGACAGACTTCTCCCCATCTTAGCTACTACTGCATGTGTTGACCATGACAGTTTACAATCTAGTGTTACTCCAAGCAGTTTAGTCATCTCAAACTGCTCAATTTCCACATGATTTTTTACAATAATTAGTTGAGGTTTAGGGTTTAATGAGTGTTTTGTTCCAAATACAATGCTTAAAGTTTTAGAAATATTTAGGGCTAACTTATTAGTTGCCACCAACTCTGAAACTAACTGCAGCTCTTTGTTGAGTGTTGCAATCATTTCAGTCGCTGGAATAGCTGACGTGTATAGTGTTGAGCCATCCGCATACATAGACACTCTGATTTTACTCAAAGTCTGTGGCATGTCGTTAGTAAAAATGTAAAAAAGCAAGGGGCCTAAACAGCTATCCTGGGGCATTCCTGATTCTAACTGGATTATATTTGAGAGGCTTCCATTTAAGAACACCCTCATTGTTCTGTTAGACAAGTGACTCTTTATCTCCGTTATAGCAGGGTGTGTAAAGCCATAACAAATACGTTTTTCCAGCAGCAGACTATGATCGATAATGTCAAAAGCTGCACTGAAGTCTAACAAGACAGCCCCCACAATCATTTTATCATCAATTTCTCTCAGCCAATCATCAGTCATTTGTGTAAGTGCTGTGCTTGTTGAGTGTCCTTCCCTATAAGCATGCTGAAATTGTTGTCGATTTGTTTACTGTGAAATAGCATTGTATCTGGTAAAACACATTTTTCCCAGAAGTTTACTAAACAGGCTGATTGGTTGGCTATTTGAGACATTAAAGGGGGCTTTACTATTCTTGGGTAGCGGAATGACTTTAGCTTCCTTCCAGGCCTGAGGGCACAAGCTCTCTAGTAGGCTTAAATTGAAGATGTGGCAAATAGGAGTGGCAATATCGTCTGCTATTATCCTCAGTAATTCTCCACCCAGGTTGTAAGATCCCGGTGGCTTGTCATCAGTAGATGACGGCTCAAGATGGCGTAGCAGTGCAGACATGGTTTGTCGTCCTCTCGTGTACTTTTCGTATATATTTCAATTTATTTTCAATCTCTTTTCCACTTTTAAATTAAATATACCTTCCGGTAACCTGCCTCACCCAATGTGACATGGATCCTCTAT
This sequence comes from Salvelinus alpinus, assembly GCF_045679555.1. Taxonomy (NCBI): domain Eukaryota; kingdom Metazoa; phylum Chordata; class Actinopteri; order Salmoniformes; family Salmonidae; genus Salvelinus; species Salvelinus alpinus. The sequence goes on from NC_092091.1 coordinate 50,640,372, forward strand.
TTTTTTAGACCTCATAGCCAGAACCTCCATCAGAAGCTAGCCAGCTAATTAGCTACTAGCTATTCAGCCATTGTTAGCCACTACTAGCGACCTTTCCTTCTGCACAGACACCAGACGTTTTTTTTTGCCTGGATAATACTTGCCAGCATCGGACTGTTTTCTCCACTACAACACCGGATTCCTGCCGTAAACCCTGGACCATTACTCCTGATCATCACAGCTAGCTAGCTGCCACCGAGTGACCCAGCCCCTAAGCTAGCACTGAGCCAGGCCCACCTCCCGGCCTACTCTGTGATCACCCGGCTACTCAGCCGCTATGGGTCCGCGGTCAAACGACCACCCCTCATCACTGTCAAACGCTCCCTAAAACACCCGCCCAGGTATCCTGGAAGGATATTGACCTCATCCCGTCAGTCGAGAATGCCTGGTCGTTCTTTAAAAGTAATTTCCCCACCATCTTCAATAAGCATGCCCCTTTCAAAAAATGTAGAACAAAGAACAGCTATAGCCCTTGGTTCACTCCAGACCTGACTGCCCTCGACCAGCACAAAAACATCCTGTGGCGGACTGCACTAGCATCGAATAGTCCCCGCGATATGCAATTTTTCAGGGAAATCAAGAACCAATATACGCAGTCAGTCAGGAAAGCAAAGTCTAGCTTTTTCAAACAGAAATTTGCATCCTGTAGCTCTAACTACAAAAATCTTTGGGACACTAAAGTCCATGGAGAATAAAAACACCTCCTCCCAGCTGCCCACTGCACTGAGGCTAGGTAACACTGTCAACACCGATAAATCCATAATAATCGAGAATTTCAATAAGCATTTTTCTACGGCTGGCCATGCTTTCCTCCTGGCTACCCCAACCCCAGCCAACAGCCCCGCACCCCTCTCAGCTACTTGCCCAAGCCTAACCACCTTCTCCATCACCCAAATCCAGAGCTGCAAAACCTGGACCCGTACAAATCAGCCGGGTACGACAATCTGGACCCTCTCTTTCTAAAAATATCCGCCACCACTGTTGCAACCCCTATTACCAGTCTGTTCAACCTCTCTTTTGTATCATCCGAGATCCCTAAAGATTGGAAAGCTGCCACGGTCATCCCCCTCTTCAAAGGGGGTGACATTCTAGACCCAAACTGTTATAGACCTATATCCATCCTGCCCTGCCTTTCTTAAAAAGGCTGTCTTCGAAAGCCAAGTTAATAAACAGATCACTGACCATTTCGAATCCCACCGTACCTTCTCCGCTGTGCAATCCGGTTTCCGAGCTGGTCAACGGGTGCACCTCAGCCACGCTCAAGGTACTAAACGATATCATAACCGCCATCGATAAAAGACAGTACTGTGCAGCCTTCTTCATCGACCTGGCCAAGGCTTTCCACTCTGTCAATCACCGTATTCTTATTGGCAGACTCAATAGCCTTGGTTTCTCAAATGACTGCCTCGCCTGGTTCACCAACTACTTCTCAGACAGAGTTCAGTGTGTCAAATCGGAGGGCCTGTTGTCCGGACCGTTGGCAGTCTATGGGGGTGCCACAGGGTTCAATTCTCGGGCCGAATCTTTTCTCTGTATATATCAACGATGTCGCTCTTGCTGCGGGTGATTCCCTGATCCACCTCTACGCAGACGACACCATTCTGTATACACCTGGCCCTTCTTTGGACACTGTGCTAACTAACCTCCAAACAAGCTTCAATGCCATACAACACTCCTTCCGTGGCCTCCAACTGCTCTTAAACACTAGTAAAACTAAATGCATGCTTTTCAACCGTTCGCTGCCCGCACCCGCCCGCCCGACTAGCATCACTACTCTGGACGGTTCTGACTTAGCATATGTGGACAACTACAAATACCTAGGTGTCTGGCTAGACTGTAAACTTTCCTTCCAGACTCATATCAAACATCTCCAATCCAAAATAAAATCTAGAATCGGCTTCCTATTTCTCAACAAAGCCTCCTTCACTCACGCCGCCAAACATACCCTCGTAAAACTGACTATCCTACCGATCCTCGACTTCGGCGATGTCCTTTACAAAATAGCTTCCGATACTCAACTTAGCAAACTGGATGCAGTCTATCACAGTGCCATCCGCTTTGTTACCAAAGCGCCTTATACCACCCACCACTGCGACCTGTATGCTCTAGTCGGCTGGCCCTCGCGACATATTCGTCGCCAGACCCACTGGCTCCAGGTCATCTATAAGTCTATGCTAGGTAAAGCTCCGCCTTATCTCAGCTCACTGGTCACGATAACAACACCCACCCGTAGCACGCTCTCCAGCAGGTATATCTCACTGGTCATCCCCAAAGCCAACACCTGCTTTGGCCGCCTTTCCTTCCAGTTCTCTGCTGCCAATGACTGGAACGAATTGCAAAAATCGCTGAAGTTGGAGACTTATATTTCCCTTCACTAACTTTAAACATCAGCTATCTAAGCCGCTAACTGATCGCTGCTGCTGTACATAGCCCATCTGTAAATAGCCCACCCAATCTACCTACCTCATCCCCATATTGTTTTTATTTACTTTTCTGCTCTTTTGCACACCCGTATTTCTACTTGCACATCATCATCTGCTCATCTATCACTCCAGTGTTAATTTGCTAAACTATAATTACTTCGCTACTATGGCCTATTTATTGTCTTACCTCCTCACGCCATTTGCACACACTCTATATAGACTTTCTTTTTTCCTATTGTGTTATTGACTGGACGCTTGTTTATTCCATGTGTAACTCTGTGTTGTTGTTTGTGTTGCACTGCTTTGCTTTATCTTGGCCAGGTCGCAGTTGTAAATGAGAACTTGTTCTCAACTAGCTTACCTGGTTAAATAAAAAATAATAATAATTGTTGATAGACAAAAATATTTTTTTCACCTCTTCCACACTGACTTTAAGGAATTCAAAAGTACAATTCTTGTCTTTCATAATTTGGTCCGATATACTTGGATGTGTAGTGTCAGCGTTTGTTGCTGCCATGTCACCAAAGTTATTAAAAGTAGTTTGCAATATCAGGGAGCTTTTGTGATGAATGAGCAATCTGATTCAATGAATGAAGGAGCCGGGCAGGCTTTTTCCCAAAAAATGTAATTTAAGGTGCCCCAAAGCTTTTTACTATCATTCTATATATAATTTATCTGTTTCATAGTGTAGTTTCTTTTTTATTTAGTTTAGTCACATGATTTCTTAAATTGCAGTACGTTTTCCAATCAGTTGGGCTGCCAAACTTAATTACTCTACCTTTTGCCTCATCCCTCTCAACCATACAATTTTTTAATTTCTCATCAATCCAAGGGGATTTAACAGTTTTTACAGTCATTTTAATGGGTGCGTGCTTATTAGTAACTGGAATAAGTCGTTTGATAAATGCGTCAAGTGCAGCGTCTGGTTATTATTTACATCATCAACATATGAATCACTACAAAACTTAGTGTATGACCTCTTATACACTATATTAGGCCCAGCTTTTAGAACTTTTTGTTTTCCTAGATATGGCTATTAGATTGTGATCACTACATCCTATGGATTTGGATACTGCTTTAAAGCAAATATATGCAGTAAAGATGTGATCAACACATGTTGATTACTTAATTCCTGTGTTGTTTGTAACTACCCTGGTAGGTTGACTGACAACATTGATCCAGGTTGCAGGCACTGGTTACAGTTTGAAGTTTTTTCCTTAGTGGGCAGCTTGATGATAGCCAGTTAATATTTAAAATAACCCAGAAAATATACTTCTCGGTTACTTCTCACATTATCCAGATACTGACTGTTAACACTTGATGGTCTATAGCAGCTTCCCACAAGAATGGGCTTTAGGTGATCGTGTCCCTGCTTACAAATATCTGGGCATCTGGATAGGTGAAAAGCTGTCTTTTAAAAAGCCTATGAGTTAGTTAAGAAGCTGAGAATACAAATGGGCATCTATAGAAAGCTGATTCAGTAAAAGTTCCTATCGATCGTAGACTATGGGGACATCTATATGAATACAGCTGCCACTTTAATAAAGCCATGCAGATGCAGTATATAATAGCGCACTGCGCTTTATTACGGCCGACAGTTTTAGTACACATCACTGCATTCTCTTCCAGAAAGTTGTTTGGCCCTCTTTGATGTCACGTAGGTTGAATCATTGCTATGTTTTCATTTATAAAAGCTCTTTTACAAAACTCCTGGTTATGAATTTTATGTATATTGACTAAATTATGTATACATTTAAAGTAATGATAGGACTATATCTAACAGAATTCTACCCTGTCTCTGTATAATGATGAAGAATGTTTGTCCATAAGAAAGAGGGACTGTTCGCAGGCAAGGAACTGTGGCAGACAACTTGTGACCACTGTGAAACTGATAACAGGGAAGGAAGTCTCCCCACCCAGGGAGGGGAGAAACCTTGGGCTTGTAGTAGATTGTATAACAGGTGGCAGGATGGGATAAGCAATGTATGAGTCGGAGAAGACTTGTGAACTATATTGTCATTGTCTGAGAGGAGGGACATTTATGATGAAATGAGAGGTATATAAACCAATGTACCTGAGATGATAAGCAGAGCTCTCGTAAATAAACGTTGCTGACTATTGTAGACTGGCCTCTGTCTTTCATTTCAACAAGAAACTTACAAATTATTGCTAGCAGACTGAGTAGTTTAATTAATGTTCAGTTTATGAACATTGAGAACATAATTCTCTTAACACCCCCACTGTACCAAACATCATTACTAAACTTTAGACATGAGTTACCACACCTGGGTCTCAGGGATGGCTAACTCCAGAAATTCCTTTGGTCTCTACTGAGTTAGGTAAATCAGCTTTTAGTTTTCTTGCACCTTATTTGTGGAACAATTTTCAAAATGTTCTTAAATTTGATGTTTTGGAGCCTCTAGGGAAATTAAGAAAGCTGATTGATGACCTTATTACTGATTGTGTTTGTTTTTATGATAGTGTTTTCTTTCTGCTTGCATTTTGATATGTGTATTTTCTGTAATTCAGGTCTCATCTGTAAAAGAGACCGTGGTCTCAGAAAATGTTAAATTTAAAAATTACCTGGTGTACGAATACTTGTTGTTCCCTCTGTTGTTCTGTAGTTTTACTACAGGCTGTGGGAGACAGGAAACATTAGAACAGTAGCAAATATTTAGCATTTTTAGTTAATTTATTTGGAAAAGTTGAGCTGCTGAAAAATGTTGGGGGTCCACTTTAATAATAATACTTTTTGTTTGTATAGTGCTTTTCGGAATACTCAGACACTTTATAAAAAGGCAATAACAAATCTAAACTCACATGGACTTAAAAATCAGTATGAGAGCTAAAGCTAAGCAATGATACCAGAGCTAAGGTCAGAGATCAAAGTAAGCATTTAAAGTCAAACCAGTCTGCCATCCATAATAGACAGCCTTCCTACCTATGCCTGTCCTCCCTCCCTCCCATCCACCCTCTTTCACCTTCCTGCAGGTGGTTATCATTCTCTGCTCTTCTTTGGTTGAGGTAATCATGGGAATGCGGCATATCCCCTCATAGACATTCCTTTGTTTCTGTGGGACATCAAAGGCATTTGATTCAAATGAACATCTGACTCTGACACTTTGGGCTGTGTATTCAACACACAAACATTGGGATCCAATGTAAGTATTGGAGATTATATGTGCATAATAGTTGTTTGACTCACATACAGTATATTGCACTTTGAGCTAAACTTATAAGTCTTATCAAAGGCTTTCAAAGACAAACACAAAGAGCGAAGGACATTTAATATTGCTGACACTCAGCTCAGTGCTTTTCACACAATGATCATTTGCTGTGGGTCAGTCTAGGTCTTACCTCCATGGCAGACATGCAGTGCTGGACTAGTCCTTGGACCCTGTAGTACTGAGCTTCCTTCAGAACTTCCTCCAGCTCTCTGTGGGACTCCGGAAGCGGTACCGAGCCGTCCCGCATAAAGTTCAGCACCAAGCCAAAATGACGACCACACCTGTCCAACACTACCCAGCCTAAGAGAGAGGAAGAATATTCAGAAGGAGTGAGCACTGATAGGCGAGAATCAATCTCATCTAAATGTCTTTTTCCCCCCATGTGTCGATTGCTTTAGTAATTCCTGAGGATATGGAGAAAACAAAAAGATTAACAAGCCACATCCCATCACACGCTGCAAAGGGGAGTAAATGGTTTGTTTAAAAAAAATGGTGCGCATCGTTATTCAATCTTCGAGGTATGTTTGCACCTATGTGGTGGGTGCGAACTAATCAATATAGGTGTGACCATTTGAAATATCAAATCCAGTGCAGCAGCACACCGCACAAAATTGCCCTCTGAGCCATCATAAATTACAACATTCAACTGGTCGTTCAGTACAGTACTGTTTCCATTAAATTGCATGTTGCACACCGTTATGTCCTGCTGAACACAGCCCAGTGTTTTCAATCCGTTCTTTTGGCTCCCTTAGGACTACATGTTTTCTTCCAGCATTAGCACACCTGATTCACAACCTTGGTGACCATTAGTTGACTAGTTGTATCAAGTGTGGTAGTGCTGGACTGGAACAAAAATGTGCAAGCCTGCATGATCCTAGAATAACATATTTGGAAACACTGGCATAGATAAATAATACACAAAGGTCCATACTTACCCTCCGAATCTATGGTGACCTCTGCTCCTCCATTGCACATGCTCCTTAGTAGGCTGTCCTCTTTGCTCAGGGTCTGTACCGTGGTGTAATGCAGGGAGCCCCCAACATTCAGCTTTACATATTTACTCCCCGCCAGACCCCCTCCAACCCCCTTCTCCTCGCTGCCCCGGCCAGGGGACTGGGTGGCAGGGACGGATGCAGCTGCCACACTCCCTGCGGAAGCCTCAGCAGACATCAGGCTTGCTTGCAGTTACAGAAGTTCCTGATTTAAAAACAGGAGACCTCAGTTGGGGGATGTGATTTCAATTGAATTATCAAAAACAAATACAACTGTCAACATACAACAAAAATGAGGTGGATGTTAGAGTTGTAACGGTACACGGGGACCTCTGTTAGGACCACACTGTGAACCCGAATGAATACATAAATTGTTTTAATTCCAAATGAAAACACTAGGCCTATAGGCTATGCCTACGTTGAGTTGTAGGCCTATTAAATCTAAGCTAAGAAAATGTTAAAGCTATTCCGTAAAAAAAAAGAGCCTACGATTACGTTGTAATCAAAATTTGCATCTTAATTGATGCATTTCAAACTGTCCTTTTGTGAGGCGCAGCCGGAAACTAGTGGTGGAAGGGTCTACAGACAATTATGGACTACAAAGGAAAAACAAGTCAAGTCGCAGTCCCCAAAGTCTTGCTTTTGAACAAGCTAAACACCTTCTTCGTCCACTTTGAGGATAACACAGTGCCACCGACGCGGCACAATACCAAGAACTGTGGGCTCTCCTTCTCCATGGCCGACGTGAATAAGACATTTAAGCATTTACGGACATATTCAATCTCTCCCTATCCCAGTCTGCTGTCCCCATATGCTTCAAGATGTCCACCATTGTTCCTGTACCCAAGAAAGCAAAAGTAACTGAACTAAATGACTATCACCCCGTAGCACTCACTTCTGTCATCATGAAGTGCTTTGAGACTAGTGAAGGATCATATCACCTCTACCTTACCTGACACCCTAGACCCACTTCAAATTCCTTACCGCCCCAATAGATCTACAGACGATGCAATCGTCATCACACTGCCCTATCCCATCTGGACAAGAGGAAAACCTATATAAGAATGCTGTTTATTGACTATAACAACTCAGCATTCAAAAACATAGTACCCTCCAAACGCATCATTTGGAGGGTACTATAGTATCATCCAAACACATCAAGGCCCTGAGTTGAACCCCGCCCTGTGCAACTGGGTCCTGTACTTCCTGATAGGCCACTGATCCTCAACACCGGGGACCCACAAGGATGCGTGCTCAGCCCCCTCCTGTACTCCCTGTTCACCCATGACTGTGTGTCCACGCACACCTCCAACTCAATCACCAAGTTTGCAGACAACAACAGTAGTAGGCCTGATTACCAACGATGACGAGACAGCCTGCAGGGAGGAGGTGAGGGCCCTGGGATTGTGGTGCCAGGAAAATAACCTCTCAATGTCAACAAAACAAAGGAGCTGATTGTGGACTTCAGGAAACGGCAGAGGGAGCACCCCCCTATCCACATCGACGGGACTGCAGTGAAGAAGGTGGAAAGCTTCAAGTTCCTCGGGGGAAACATCACTGACAAACTGAAATGGTCCACCCACACTGACAGTGTGGTGAAGAAGGTGCAACAGCGCCTCTTCAACCTCAGGAGGCTGAAGAAATTTGGCTTGGCACCTAAAGCCTTCACAACCTTTAACAGATGCACAATTGAGAGCATCCTGTCGGGCTGTATCACCGCCCGGTACGGCAACTGCACTGCCCGCAACTGCAGGGCTCTCCAGAGGGTGGTGCGGTCTGCCCAACGCATCACCGGGGGCAAATTACTTGCCCTCCAAACACCTACAGCACCCGATGTCACAGGAAGGCCAAAAAGTTCATCAAGGACAACAACCGCCCGAGCCACTGCCTGTTCACCCCGAGTCCGAGAGACTGAAAAACAGCTTCTATCTCAAAGCCATCACTAGCACATTAGAGGCTGCTGCCCTATATACATAGACTTCAAAACATTGGTCACTTCAATAATGGAACACTAGTACCTTTAATGATGTTTACATATTTTGCATTACTCATCTCATATGCTCTGGCTGGGCCACTCAATGACATTCAGAGACTTGTCCCGAAGCCACTCCTGCATTGTCTTGGCTGTGTGCTTAGGGTCATTGTCCTGTTGGAAGGTGAACCTTCGCCCCAGTCTGAGGTCCTGAGCGCTCTGGAGCAGGTTTTCATTAAGGATCTTAAGGATCTCCGTACCTGTTCATCTTTCCCTCGATCCAGACTCGATCAAAACATCCCAAAAGCATGATGCTGCCACCATCATGCTTCACCGTAGGGATGGTGCCAGGTTTCCTCCAGACATGACGCTTGGCATTCAGGCCAAAGAGTTCAATCTTGGTTTCATTAGACCAGAGAATCTTGAGTCTCACGGGCTGTCGTGTGCCTTTTACTGAGGAGTGGCTTCCGTCTGGCCACTCTACCATAAAGGCCTGATTGGTGTAGTGCTGCAGAGATGGTTGTCCTTCTGGAAGGTTCTCCCATCTCCACAGAGTAACCATCGGGTTCTTGGTCACCTCCCTGACCAAGGCCCTTCTCCCGATTGCTCAGTTTGGCGGCCAGCTCTAGGAAGAGTCTTGGTGGTTCCAAACTTCTTGCATTTAAGAATGATGGAGAAAACTGTATTCTTGGGGACCTTCAATGCTGCAGAAATGTTTTTCTACCCTTCCTCAGATCTGTGCCTCAACACAATCCTGTCTCGGAGCTCTACGGACAATTCCTTTGACCTCATGGTTTGGTTTTTGCTCTGACATGCACTGTCAACTGTGGGACCTTATATAGACAGGTGTGTACCTTTCCAAATCATGTCCAATCAATTGAATTTACTACAGATGGACTCCAATCAAGTTGTGGAAACATCTCAAAGATGACCAATGGAAACAGGATGCACCTGAGCTCAATTTCGAGTCTCATAGCAAAGGGTCTGAATACATATACATACACACATGCTTCCCAAAATGTCTAAAAACCTGTTTTCACTTTGTCAATATGGGGTATTGTGTAGATCGATGAGGAACATAATTTTTTTTAATCCATTTTAGAATACGGCTGTAACAAAATGTTACGATCCTAACGATACGTTTGTTCAACATTTTGGCAGGTATCTAGCTCCACATTCATACATAATAGATACCATTTACCAGACATTTGTATCCAAAGTGACTTACAGGGCTGCTTGCATACATTTTATGTATGGGTGGCCCCGGGAAGCGAACCCACAACCCTGGCGGTGCAAGCGCCATGCTCTACCAACTGAGTCATACAGGACCATACTCCAGCTCCTCATGAAAGTGAATTTATTCTAGACACAGATTTAGATGAAGGTAGGCTAATTCGCTTGCCTCATGTATTGTTTCTTTTGAGGAGCAAAACTTCTCCCGACATTTATGCCACAACACTTGAACAATCAAAATAAACAATCTACATTTGTCTTTTTATTTTGTTATGATCTGTCACTCAGTAAACATGTCTGGGCGAGAATAAATAATAACAGCAAGCAAGCATGGGCTTGGATCACAACAGACGTCGTCAGCAATGGAATAATTATACGAACAAACAAAGTAGGCCTACTAAACAACGCCAAGTACAGACAAAAACAACAATATGGCCTCAGCTAAGTCGACAGGAAACAACTAAACTGACCAAAAATATAAACGCAACATGCAACTATTTTTTTTATTTGAATGAGTTACAGTTCATAAGTCAATTAAAAAAATGCATTATGCACTAATCTATGGATTTCACATGACTGGGAATACAGATATGCCTCGGGTTGGTCACAGATATATATTTTTTAAAGGTAGGGGCGTGGATCAGAAAACCAGTCAGTATCTGGTGTGACCACCATTTGCCTCATGCAGCGCGACACATCTCCTTCGCATAGAGTTGATCAGGCTGTTGACTGTGGTAGTTATTGGCAGTAGAAAGGCCTTACTGAAGAGCTCAGTGACTTTCAATGTGTCATAGGATGCCACCTTTCCAACAAGTCAGTTCGTCACATTTCTGCCCTACTAGAGCTGCCCCGGTCAACTGTAAGTGATTTTATTGTGAAGTGGAAATGTCTAGGAGCAACAACGGCTCAGCCGCGAAGTGGTAGGCCACACAAGCTCAAACAGGACAGCCAAGTGCTGAAGTGTGTAGCGCAAAATAAATCACCTGTCCTCGGTAGGGCTGACCCCAATTAGTCGAGTGGTCGATTGTTTGGTCGTTATGCTGTTGGTCGACCGAGATTGTTTTAGTCGAGCAGTAACAAATAAATAAATAAAATCATATATATGTCCATCTCAGTGAACTAATCAACTGCGGAGGCCTAGACTAAAAGCCAATTTATGTTTGATTCTAAAATGTGGTCGGAGGCTCCATATGGAGGGTTGGACGCAATTGCGGAGCCTCTAGAGGCATGCAGAGGCCAAATCGAGCTCTGTACCGCATCACCATGCACCTCCCAAATGTTGTAGCAATGCGGAGTGCTCTGTATAGCTCAGCATTGGTAGGTGGGGGCAGTACATCCTGTATAAACACAAACTCACTTCCTTGACAACAGCTCTGCACTGCTCCGAGAAGCAAAAGTATGAATGCCCTGACTTCTGCTGAGGCCGTATCACCGTAAAAAGCCAATGCAGACGTCGGATTGACCATGCGCCCAGATGCACAATGCACTTCTCTCCAGAATGCACTCTCTCCCACCAATTTGTGCACATTCATTGTTTCATAATTTAAATTGTATTCATTGTTTGAGTTTGATTGTTAGTGTATATCAATTCCCCATTACCTATATCACCAGTAGTACACTTACTGTTAATTGCTATAATTTCTAATATACAATGTTTGCTACTTTGGTTAGAGTCATTTATTTTACTGCGTTAAATATTATTATTCCATTCCTGTTCTTATTGCCGGAGTGGACACATAGGTTGTGCACTCTGCAAACAATGCTACACTTGTGAGAAACAAATTTTAGTTTACTAAATTCCATTTACAAGTTCTGTCAATTTAGTCATTGTCTTTTGTTTGGAGTGCTCCTGTCAATGTTGAGTAAGGACACGCATGCATAGAAGTAGGCCTATAGGCTACCTGGCCTGCGCACAAACTTAGGCATATAAAATGTGCCCATTTGGGGATCTGATAGTATTTGTGAGTGGCTTAACGCACCACTAACGACCTGTGGAGCTTCTCAAAGTAATGTTTTCTTCACCTCAAACAGCAAGCAAACAAAGTCTGTTTTTACCTAAATTGAGAATTACAATAGAAGCTGTTTTTCAGTCTGTCAATGCCATCAGGCTGTTAAACAGCCATTACTAACAGAGTGGCTGCTGCCAACATACAGACTCAAATCCCTTGCCACTTTAATAAATGGATTAAATAATGGTATCACTAGTCACTTTAAATAACGCCACTTTAATAATGTCTACATATCCTACATTACGCATCTCATATGTATTTACTCTGTTCTATACCATCTACTGCATCTTGCCTATGCCGCACGGCCATCGCTCATCCATATATTTATATGTATATATTCTTATTCAACCCTTACATTTGTGTGTATAAGGTAGTCATTGTGAATTTGTTAGATTACTTGTTAGATATTACTGCTCTGTCGGAACTAGCACAAGCATTTCACTACACTCGCATTAACATCTGCTAACCATGTGTATGTGACCAATAAAATTTGATTTGATTTAGTTCCTCAATATGTTTGAAAAATCTTTCCAGCTCTCTCCCTTTCGAAAACCACTCAGCTTGAAAGGAAAAAATGACATGCTCCGATCCAGTGTAAACGTCATGAAATAGGCTTCTTATCAGTGCTCGACTTGGACTGAAAAAGGTTCCGGTACTCATTTTGGGTGCTGGTACTGTTTATATTTACGTGCAGGAGATCCACAATACTTTTGATCTAATATTCTATAAGAGGAACAGGAGCTCAAGCAGTAACAAATGTGAATATTTTATACAATGTTGCAAGTTCGCCAGCGCAAGCTTTTGGCAGGACACAAGTTAATAGTCGATAAGTTCGTTGCAGACAGGCCATGTGTAGCCAATGCGATTTATAGGATTTTTTTTAAATGTTAAAAATCAGGATATTTTCTACCTGCAGGCTACAATGTTTTTATTTGTTGTCTTTATGTAAGCTATTTTTACATAGTTGGCAATGGCAATAGAAGTTACTTTTTAGGATTGCATCATTTTGATTTAGATTTCGATTAACCACATGACAATGATTAAGATATGAAGACGTTATTATAAATTAAACTAAACTGTTTCACGAAAATGTGCATATGAAAACCATAACTGGCACGCAGATCGGTAGAAATGGTAAGATAAATTGGCATTCCACATGAGAAAGGTTGCAGACTCCTTGTGTAGCCCATTACCGGCAACTTTAGGAGAGAAATGGCTGAATCTGCAAAAGCCAGCAGGAGCAGGAGAATAGTTGGGTCAGATTAAGAATTTTTTCCTTCTGGTTATCTCGATCTCTGATGCCCTTCTGAGGCATCAAACCCTAAGCTTAAAGCATCAGACAAGCTCAATGCACATAGTTGATTTTATTAAAACACGTAGGGTGTCTACATATGTGACCCGATTCAGGAAACTAGGCGTATGTCGCAAGTCACGACTTCACAGGAGAGCTGTTTGAACGTAAAATGTATTTTTATCAAAATGCAACGTCATGAGTTGTGATTAAGGTCCATTGTTTAGCTAGCTACATGTCTTAACAAAAGACCACTAATTTTGATAAAGTATTTGCCTTTCAAGTTAGTGTACTGTTAGCTAGCTAGCTAACGTTAGCTGGCTGGCTCACTAACTGACGTTACGTCATGCGTTGGGATTCATTGTTTACCTAGCTAGCGATCTAGCTACATTTCTTAACAAAATACTCTCATTTTAGTGTGCCAGAGAGCAGAAAAACTGATTAATTTTTGAATGCTTAACACTCGTTGAATATGTCCGGTGTCAGTAAATGTTGGCAACAAAGCGTAATTAAATTGTTGCCAGCAGCACAGTTACAGTCACCAACGCTCTGGATAACATGAAAACTGCCTAACCAGCTCTGCTTGGGGGAGTTAAATTGTCAGAGTGGGGTCCGTTCTCTCATTATGTGTCTGGAAGTAGCTAGCCAATGTTAGCTAGTTAGCTGCTAGTTAGCTTGGGTGATTGACTGCTGTTGTGAGGTCAGAGCTTTCAGATCAACCCTACTTATTGGCCAGAGCATCCAGGGGGCGCTCTGAATGCGAAACGCTCTGAATTTACGAACGGTCAATCTGACTGCACAGATTGCAGTCACCAACGCTCTGGATAACATAACAGCCTAACCAGCTCTACGATGGCAAGTAATGTTCAGTGAGCTGTTCTCTCTCTCTCTTAGATGTCTGTAAGTAGCTGGCAAGTTTAGTACAGAACGCACGGATCAACCCTTAAAGAGATGGGTGGGGCTAAGGCTTAAGAGGTTGTGAACAATGCTGAATGGGTGTAGACAAAGAAGGGCTCTCCAATAGTAGTACTAAAACATGGAAAGACAGTTTTCAAAAGTTTACAAGTTGATCAACATTCAAAGCAGAATTACTTTCCCATTGTTTCCTCAAATGCAATGTATGATATAGCATTTTGTAGTAGTTTACTTCTATTCAATGTAAAAAAACAGAAATTCAAATGTTGCGACATATGACAGAATCCAGGTGGTGAGTCACATATTGAAAACTACACATTTAAAAATTGAGAAATCACCTTTCGGGCGACCAACATTTATTTTTTGAGTCGGGAGCAGCCTTGGTCCTCGGTTGCAACACTCACTACCGAGTTACAAACGGCCTCTGGAAGCAACGTCAGCACATAACTGTTCGTCGGGAGCTTCATGAAATGGGTCTCCATGACCGAGCAGCCGCACACAAGTCTAAGATCGCCATGCGTAATGCCGAGCGTCGGCTGGAGTGGTGTAAAGCTCACCGCCATTGGACTCTCCAGCAGTGGAAACATTCTCTGGAGTGATGAATCACGCTTCACCATCTGGCAGTCAGACGGACGAATCTCGGTTTGACGGATGCCAGGAAACGCTACCTTCCCCAATGCAAAGTGACAACTGTAAAGTTTGATGGAGGAGGAACAATGGTCTGGGGCTGTCTTTCATGGTTCGGGCTAGGCCCCTTACTTCCAGTGAAGAGAGAACTTAACACTACAGCATACAATGACATTCTAGACGATTCTGAAGCTCCCAACTTTGTGGCAACAGTTCGGGGAAGGCCCTTTCTTATTTCAGCATGACAATGCCCAGTGCATAAAGCGAGCGCCATACAGAAATGGTTTGTCGAGATCCATATGGAAGAACTTTACTGGCTTGCACAGAGCACTGACCTCAACCCCATTGAAAACCATTGGGATGAACTAGAACGCCGACTGCGAGCCAGGCCTAATCGCCCAACATCCGTGACCAACATCACTAATGCTGGTGGCTAAATGGAAGCAAGTCCCCGCAGCAATGTTCCAACATCTAGTGGAAAGCCTTCCCAGAAGAGCGGAGGCTGTCATAGCAGCAAAGTGGGGGGACCAACTCCATATTAATCCCCATGATTTTGGAATGAGATGTTGGACAAGCAGGTGTCCACATACTTTTGGTCATGTAGTGTATATAGAAGGACATTCCATTATTTAAACAGTTCAGACCAGTAGCTAGCTATGCTGAAACCTGCCATCTAGTAGGGACTTTTTTTTATCTCAAAATTAAAATATTGAGAAGTATATGTGATTAATTAGACACGGCAAAATTATTCAATGTACAAAAGGAGTGTACAAAACATTAGGAACCGCTTCCTAATATTGGGTTGCCCCCCCCTTTCGCCCTTCAGAACAGCCAGACCAGCCAGCCCAATTCGTCAGGGCATGGACTCTACAAGGTGTCGAAAGCAATCCCAGGGATACTGGTCCATGTTGTGGTCACGCTCTCTGTAGCCGATGTGAGCAAGACCTTTAAACAGGTCAACATTCACAAGACCACGGGGCCAGACGGATTACCAGGATGTGTACTCAGAGCATGCGCAAACCAACTGGCAAGTGTCTTCACTGACATTTTCAACCTGTCCCTGATGGAGTCTGAAATATCTACATGTTTCAAGCAGACCACCATAGTCCCTGTGCCTAAGAAAGTGAAGGTAACCTGCCTAAATGACTACCGCCCCGTAGCACTCACGTTGGTAGCCATGAAGTGCTTTGAAAGTCTGGTCATGGCTCACGTCAACACTATCATCCCGGAAACCATAGACCCACTCCAATTCGCATACCGCCCCAACAGATCCACAGATGACGCAATATCAAATGCACTCCACACTGCCCTTTCCCACCTGGACAAAAGGAACACCTATGTGAGAATGCTGTTCATTGACTACAGCTCAGCGTTCAACACCATAGTGCACACAAAGCTCATCACTAAGCTAAAGACCCTGGGGCTGAACACCTCCCTCTGCAATTAGATCCTGGACTTCCTGACGGGCCACCCCCAGGTGGTAAGGGTAGGCAACAACATCTGCCACACTGATGCTCAACACGGAGACCCCTCAGTGGTGCATGCTTAGTCCCCTCCTATACTCCCCGTTCACCCACGACTGCGTGACCAAGCACGACTCCAACACTATCATTAAGTTTGCGGACGACACAACGGTGGTAGGCCTGATCACCGACAACGATGAGACTATAGGGAGGTCAGAGACCTGGCAGTGTGGTATCAGGACAACAACCTCTCCCTCAATGTGAGCCAGACAAAGGAGATGATCATGGACTACATAAAAAGGAACCATTCTTAATACACACAGGAAACTGTTGACCGTGAAAAACCCAGCAACATTGCAGTTCTTGACACCCTTAAACCAGAGCTCCCGTTCAAAGGCACTTAAATCTTTTGTCTTGCCAATTCACCCTCTGAATGGCACACACATACAAAATCCATGTCTCAAATCTTTTTTTAACCTGTCTCCTCCCCTACCCTGATTGAAGTGGATTTAACAGGTGCCCTCAATAAGGGATCATAGTTTTCACCTGCATTCAACTGGTCAGTCTGTCATGGAAAAAGTAGCTCTTCCTAATGATTTGTACACTCAGTTTAGATTGTAGAAGGCGTCTACAAATCCTCATCTAAACAACCATGTAGATAGGGTATTCTAAGTTTCCGTGTGGCCTTTGAATAGTGTAAGTTTAAACATCTCTACACGCCAAACGCTCCCTGTTCTATTGATTACAGCGTGATATTGATGGAAGTGATTAACAAAAAAAGTGTTGCATTACACTTACCGCTTTGATGACCCACTTGAATCAAAATGCAACACTTCAAAATGTAGCTAGCCGTCTTCTACAAATTGTCCTCTAATCAGTGATGTACACATTATTCCCATATTTCGTGTGATTTTTGACCGGTGTTAGTTTTAACAGGACGTGCATATTTCTGCATATTGGTTATTGATGCAGACATTTTAAAACTGTTTTAACATTGGGCTATATCAATATGTCTAGTCAACAGGAAGCAGAGACACTGTCATTTTCAATTTAAATTTTAAGATTAGAACTTTTGCCTTGTGACTGGCACAGCGGTCTAACGCTTTGAACACACCTACAGCGTCATTGCATTTTGGTACACCAGAATTACATTCATTTCCAATAAAACGCTGAGTTTGCCTTGCAGCATTGCGTTGCAGAGGCAGTTGCGGTGCATACGTTGGATTTATTGAACCTATGCATCAAATTGTATGCGTAGACTGCTTGACAGAAATGGTAGAAGGTGAATGTTTAACTTTTGTTGCATACATATCCAGATGCTGGGTACTATTTTGCACAATGACACTGTCGGTGTGTTCGAAGTATAAGAGAAAAGTGTTTTATTTATTTAAAAGGAATGTAACTTTTAACATTAAACTTTAGATATTGTAAGAATTATTCTTTACAAGGCTAGAGTCCTCTTACACCGTTTAAGCTAGAAACGTCTTCCAAACTTTAAAATGTGTAGAATGGTCTGGAATAGTGTGCTTGCATACAACTTTGATAGATTTTATAACTTTTGGTCCTCCATCCACTTTCATGGGATTTCCTCCGCATTCTGAAGGTCCCATTGTGACATCACTCCTAACTTCTATTCACCATATATAATGTTACTTTTAACACATATCAGCTACTTTGACCACTTTCCCAACAACTTGGACAAAATGAGAGTGCATGAAACCTCCCTCTACTCTATTTAAAATCTCAAATCAGAACACAATTACTCTCTGGTACCGACCAAAACTGGCAATTGAGTGGACACAAAATATTTTAAAAAGGTGAAGCAAGTCACAATTTTTCTTCATGTTAAATTATAATCTACAGTAGTTTCCAATGATATTGTATCTACTTAAATGAGGTAAAACTGCTGGATGAGTACATAAACGTGCTGTGATTGATTTATTTGGACGATTTAGCTACCAGAAATCAACTAAACGTGTTTGCCAGTATCATTTCCAGGTGAAATGGGTATCAACGTTAGCTAGTTAGTTTTCCAGACACTGCAAGACAGCTTGCCAGACACATTAAAGACAGCTAACCCGCTAACGTTGGCTAGCAACGTAGCTCACTACAATCACACAAGCTAACTTACTGGTTAGTAGTGGCTTACTAGCTACATTCACTAAAGTTAGTTTCAAGCTACCGTACCGTCTCTGATTGGATGCTAAAGACAAGCCTTTCAAGCTACCGTACCGTCTCTGATTGGATGCTAAAGGAAAGTCGTTAGCTACTCACCAGGCTAGCTAACGTTAGCGGTTAACTGTTGTGGTGGTTCCAAATCTCCAATGCTATTAAAATGTTAATTTAAAACAACGTCAACGGAACAAGAAAACACTTAACTAGGTTGCTAGCTAATTGTATGAATCAGGGAAATACTGTGGTTAGTTAGGACGGGGTCATTTTTACATGTTTAGCTTGCTTGACAAGACTAGCTTCTTATTCGATTAGGTTTAATGGCCGTTGGCATCCACTAAATGTTGCATTACCGCCACCTACTAGACTGGAGTACCATTATACTTAGCTTGAAAAAAAAAATACATAAGTAAACAAATAGCCTACCATCACAAAATAATATACAATTATAAAAAAATAACACCACCCTACTCCACTATTTAAATATATTTAGTCCTACCTCAGGGCAACAACCTGAAAGGATGGGACACCACCACTTAACACATCCTGTAACTCTTCTGATGTCAAGTCTTGCACACCCTAATACCTCTCTGCAGCTGCCACCACAACCTCAATTTTCTGCGACTTACGTTCCATCCCTGCAGTACAGTTGATAACCATTGCTATACACGCAAAAAAATCCAATCTTACTGAAACATATATCACTTGTTGACCTATCCTTCTGAACTGGTACAGATCTACTACTCACACCACTCCTCTCAGGATCCCTCCCCTTGACCCATCTTCCTCTACTACTTTCTTCACTGCCTCAGCATATGACAACTTCTGCACTACTCTAACCCTGGAAACGTCAACCTGCCTCTTTCGCACGGGTGATATCTGATCCCCAGCCCCATGGGAACTCCTACAATTAACACATACCACTACTTTCCCCAATGCTACACATTCCTTTGTCTCATGCTCTTCTGCACACTTCTCACACCTGGAACCTCCCTCATACACACTGCTGCCACATGCCCATAAGCTAGACACCTGTAACAACGTAATGTACAGTGGCAAGAAAAATAATGTGAACCCTTTGGAATTACCTGGATTTCTGCATAAATTGGTCATCAAATTCGATCTGATCTTCATCTAAGTCACAAAATTTCATTACCAATTTATGCAGAAATCCAGGTATTTCCAAAAGGTTCACATACTTTTTCTTGCCACTGTATTCGGCACAAAAGCTTGTACAGAATAACTAATATATTCTAACAACATTTTGAGAGCAAAACAATTCACTTTTCTTGCCCCCAGAGCACCTTCTCCCTCTGACCAGCAGAAACACAAACAATTATCACAAGACCACTTCTGGTTACCCTCACCGAATCCACATAAATGGATGATTATACCAAATATGTTTTTTTATAACTAACACTGTTCTAACTGTGATTATACTGTATGGCCTAGTCTAGTGGCTTATCCTCATGTGTTTTGTCATAGTAGCACCCTCAAGTGGCTGAAAGCCTCATGTGTCTTATCCTAGTTCTGTGAAACCATAATGCTAAACTCAGCAAAATAAGAAACATCCCTTTTTCAGGACCTTGTCTTTCAAAGATAATTAGTAAAAATCCAAATATCTTGACAGATCTTCATTGTAAAGGGTTTAAAAACTGTTTCCCATGGTTGTTCAATGAACCATAAACAATGAATGAACATGCACCTGTGGGACAGTCGTTAAAACACTAACAGCTTACAGACGGCAGGCAATTAAGATCACAAGTATGAAAACTTAGGAGACTAAAGAGGAAAAATGCCCAAGGTCCCTGCTCATCTGCATGAACATGCCTTAGGCATGCTGCAAGGAGGCATGAGGACTGCAGATGTGGCCACAATTGCAATGTCCGTACTGTGAGACGCCTAAGACAGTGCTACAGGGAGACAGGACGGACAGTTGATCGTCCTCACAGTGGCAGACCACGTGTAACAACACCTGCACAGGATCGGTACATCCGAACATCACACCTGCAGGACAGGTACAGGATGGCAACAACAACTGCCTGAGTTATTCAAGGAATGCACAATCCCTCCATCGGTGCTCAGACTGTTCACAATAGGCTGAGAGAGGCTGGACTGAGGGCTTGTAGACATGTTGTAAGGCAGGTCCTCTCCAGACATCACCGGCAACAACGTCGCCTATGGGCACAAACCCACCGTCGCTGGACCAGACAGGACTGGCAAAAAGTGCTCTTCACTGATGAGTCGCGGTTTTGTCTCACCAGGGGTGATGGTCGGATTCGTGTCTATTGTCGAAGGAATGAGTGTTACACCGAGGCCTGTACTCTGGAGTGGGATCAATTTGGAGGTGGAGGGTCCGTCATGGTCTGGGGCGGTGTGTCACAGCATCGTCGGACTGAGCTTGTTGTCATTGCAGGCAATCTCAATGCTATGCATTACAGGGAAGACATCCTCCTCCCTCATGTGGTGCTCTTCTTGCAGGCTCATCCTGACATGACCCTCCAGCATGACAATGCCACCAGCCATACTGCTCCTTCTGTGCATGATTTCCTGCAAGACAGGAATGTCAGTGTTCTGCCATGGCCAGCAAAGTGCCCGGATCTCAATCCTATTGAGCTAGTCTGGGACCTGTTGGATCGGAGGGTAAGGGCTAGGGCCATTCCCCCCAGAAATGTCCGGGAACTTGCAGGTGCCTTGGTGGAAGAGTGGGGTAACATCTCAGCAAGAACTGGCAAATCTGGTGCAGTCCATGAGGAGGAGATGCACTGCAGTACTTAATGCAGCTGGTGGCCACACCAGATACTGACTGTTACTTTTGATTTTGACCTCGCCTTTGTTCAGGGACACATTATTCCATGTCTGTTAGTCACATATCTGTGGAACTTGTTCAGTTTATGTCTCAGTTATTGAATCTTGTTATGTTCATACAAATATTTACACATGTTAAGTTTGTTGAAAATAAACGCAATTGACAGTGAGAGGACGTTTCTTTTTTTGCTGAGTTTATGTGCTGTGCCCATCAGTTGTCATACTATCTTTTGCTAATAAAAAGTAATTATTTGGTTATTCATAGTTTGTGACTATTTACCCATGCTTTTACCATATTTACCCATACACGGTGAACAATGCAGTTCACTGTATATGGAATACATATTGGACTGTAGTGGAAAAAGTTTACTACCTGTCTCAGCTAAAGTGAGTTGGAAAAGACTCAGTTGGGTCTCTACTAACCAAATATGTTTCGGTTTGGAAGGGGACTGTGTCGTACGGACAGTTGCTGGCTGTTTACTTCCGCCCCTTCCATAGCCCCCTATGCAATACACTGTATTGGACTGTCTACTACCTGTCTCAGCTAAAGTGGGGTGGAAAAGAGTCCGTAGGGTGACTTTCAACAAAAGGCTAAGTCATAAGAAGTGTTGCTGGAATTTTACTGTGGTCAAACAGCTTAAAATGGGGTGCCTGGAAACTATATGGTTCAAATCTAGCACTGTGTCATAGGATGCATACACTGAGTATACAAAACCTTAGGAACACCTGCTCTTTCCATGACATAAACTGACCAGGTGAAAGCTATGATCCTTGCTATTGATGTCACTATTGATGTCAGTGTAGATTAAGGGAAATAGATTGGTTAGCCCTTCCCTGCACTAAATGACCAAAAGCGCCCTCCTTGGCCTCATGGGTGGATGTTATTAATATTTTTCATAATTTCATAATTAATAAATGTTAATCAAAGGCAGAGTTGCAAAGAAAAGGCCATATCTCAGACTGGCCAATAAAAAGAAAAGATTAAGATGGGCAAAAGAACACAGACACTGGACAGAGGAATTCTGCATCCCGGAGTCGCCTCTTCACTGTTGACATTGAGACTGGTGTTTTGCGGGTACTATTTAATGAAGCTGCCAGTTGAGGACTTGTGAGGCGTCTGTTTCTCAAACAAGACACCCTAATGTACTTGTCCTCTTGCTCAGTTGTGCACCAGGGCCTCCCACTCCTCTTTCTATTCTGGTTAGAGCTAGTTTGCATTGTTCTGTGAAGGGAGTAGTACACCGCGTTGTACAAGATCTTCAGTTTCTTGGCAATTTCTCACATGGAATAGCCTTCATTTCTCAGAACAATAATATACTGATGAGTTTCAGAAGAAAGTTCTTTGTTTCTGGCCAGTTTGAGCCTGTAATCGAACACACAAATGCTGATGCTCCAGATACTCAACTAGTCTAAAGAAGGACAGTTTTATTGCTTCTTTAATCAGAACAACCGTTTTCAACTGTGCTAACATAACTGCAAAAGGGTTTTCTAATGATCAATTAGCCTTTAAAAAGTATAAACTTGGATTAGCTAACATAACGTGCCATAGGAACACAGGAGTTATGGTTGCTGATAATGGGCCTCTGTACGCCTATGTAGATATTCCATAAAAAATCAGCCGTTGTCACGATTCCTAATGAAGTTGGCTCCCCTTCCTGTTCGGGTGGCGGTCGTCGTCACCGGACAACTAGCTGCCACTGATCCTTTTTTCCCCTTTTCTGTTTATTGGTTTCACCTGTTTTGTGTTTGGTTAATTAGTTGGGCTATATTACCCAGCAGGCCCGCCTGCTATTTGTGCGGGATTGTTTGTGTAACTAGGGTGCACGTTTGAGGTATACGTGGTTCGTGGGTTTTGCTGGACTGTTGCAGTCCCCGGTTTTGGGGCATTTGTTTTGTGTGCGCCCTGTGTTTTGTGAGGTGGCTTATGTTCGCCGTTTTGTGCATTAAATTAGCACTACCACTGAACTCTCTGCTTCCTGCGCCTGACCTCGCACCCACTACACCCAGATCGTTACAGCCGTTTCCAGCTGCAATAGTCATTTACAACATTAACAATGTCTACACTGTATTTCTGACCAATTTGGCGTTATTTTAATGGACAAAAATGTTGCTTTTCTTTCAAAAACAAGGACATTTAAGTGAACCCAAACTTTGGAATGGTAGTGTATATTCTTTTTTTTACAACAAAAAGCCAGTGTTTCTATGGCAAACTGTTTTGTTTTATTTCAGTCTTCTGTGATGTACAGTCATGGCCAAAAGTTTTGAGAATGACACATATTAAGTTCCACAAAGTTTGCTGCTTCAGTGTCTTTAGATAATTTTGTTAGATGTTACTATGGAATACTGAAGTATAATTACAAGCATTTCATAAGTGTCAAAGGCTTTTATTGACAATTGCATGAAGTTGATGCAAAGAGTCAATATTTGCAGTGTTGACCCTTCTTTTTCAAGACCTCTGCAATCCGCCCTGGCATGCTGTCAATTAACTTCTGGACCACATCCTGACTGATGGCAGCCCATTCTTGCATAATCAATGCTTGGAGTTAGTCAGAATTTGTGGGTTTTTGTTTGTTCGCCTCTTGAGGATTGACCACAAGTTCTCAATGGGATTAAGTTCTGGGGAGTTTCCTGGCCATGGACCCAAAATATCGATGTTTTGTTCCCCGAGCCACTTAGTTATCACTTTTTCCTTATGGCAAGGTGCTCCATCATGCTGGAAAAGGCATTGTTCGTCACCAAACTGTTCCTGGATGGTTGGGAGAAGTGGCTCTCGGAGGATGTGTTGGTACCATTCTTTATTCATGGCTGTGTTCTTAGGCAAAATTGTGAGTGAGCCCACTCCCTTGGCTGAGAAGCAACCCCACACATGAATGGTCTCAGGATGCTTTACTGTTGGCATGACACAGGACTGATGGTAGCGCTCACATTGTCTTCTCCGGACAAGCTTTTTTCCGGATGACTGAAACAATCGGAAAGGGGATTCATCAGAGAAAATGACTTTACCCCGGTCCTCAGCAGTCCAATCCCTGTACCTTTTGCAGAATATCAGTCTGTCCCTGATGTTTTTCCTGGAGAGAAGTGGCTTCTTTGCTGCCCTTCTTGACACCAGGCCATCCTCCAAAAGTCTTTGCCTCACTGTGCGTGCAGATGCACTCACACATGCCTGCTGCCATTCCTGAGCAAGCTCTGTACTGGTGGTGCACCGATCCCGCAGCTGAATCAACTTTAGGAGACGGTCCTGGCGCTTGCTGGACTTTCTTGGGCGCCCTGAAGCCTTCTTCACAACAATTGAACCGCTCTCCTTGAAGTTCTTGATAAAAGGTTGATTTAGGTGCAATCTTACTGGCAGCAATATCCTTGCCTGTGAAGCCCTGTGAAAACCTTGCCTGTGAAAACATCTGTAAATCATCTGGATAAAAGGTCAGACCAAATTAGTATTACAAGGAGAACATTTTTGAAAAATGTTTCCAACAGCCCTTTCTTAAAGTAAATGTTTTGATCTGTGCATTGGACACTAACTGATATTATTTTATTTAATGCTTTGTGTCCGTATTTCAAAGAAACGCTCAATGAAAGGTGATTGTGTTTCTTTCAGAACTTCCTCATTACCCAGTTCCTCAAATAATCTGCACTGCAGTTCATTCATTGAATTGCATGGTTCACTTTTAGAATGGCTGTTCAACTTTCCTGCTTGACTATTCACATTGACAATAGTTCTGCTCCATAGGACTTAGCAAATGCTGCACTGTGCTTGGTCATATTAGTAAAACATGTATGAACCCCTTGATAACCGTATTTGGTTAATTTTCAAGTTTTTCTTCAAGTTTTTAATTGATTTCATCAGAATCCCCAAAGTTATTTGTGCGTTGTTAAAAAAAATCTACTCCAATGCCACTTCTGTTCTGAGTGGCCAAGAATCGGAGTTCTTAACTGACTTGCCTTGTTAAATAAAACAAATAAATAAAAAGAGTTGCTCCCTATCTGGAGCTCTAATTGGTCTTTATGCCATCTTCATCTGAAGTTATGATATCGCCTGTATATGAGACATGGAAATCTAGTGCATTCACAGTGTCTAGAACAATAACTAATTTTAGCTCGCATGAAGAATGGTCACAGTATCCATTTATTTTAAGATACAGTTTTTGTATATCCATTTCTGAGCTACTGAAAATGTATGATACAGTTGAAGTCGGAAGTTTACATACACCTAGCCAAATACATTTAAACTCAGTTTTTGACAATTCCTGACATTTAATCCTAGTAAAAATGCCCCGTTTTAGGTCACTTAGGATCACCACTTTACTTTAAGAATGTGAAATGTCAGAATAATAGTAGAGAGAATTATTTCTTTCAGCTTTTATTTCTTTCATCACATTCCCAGTGGGTCAGAGGTTTACATACACTCAATTAGTATTTGGTAGCATTGCCTTTAAATTGTTTAACTTGGGTCAAATGTTTCGGGTAGCCTTCCAGAAACTTCCCACAATAAGTTGGGTAAATGTTGGCCTATTCCTCCTGACAGAGCTAGTGTAACTGATTCAGGTTTGTAGGCCTCCTTCTCGCACATGCTTTTTCAGTTCTGCCCACAAATTTTCTACAGGACTGAGGTCAGGTTGTGATGGCCACTCCAATATCTTGACTTTGTTGTCCTTATTAAGCCATTTTGCCACACCTTTGGAAGTATGCTTGGGGTCATTGTCCATTTGGAAGACTAATTTGCGACCAAGCTTTAACTTCCTGTCTGATGTCTTGAGATGTTGCTTCAGCTAGCGAGGTACTTTACAAATATCCCACTGTTCCTAGGCCGTCATTGAAAATAAGAATTTGTTCTTGACTGGCTTACCTAGTTAAATAGAAATAATGCTGAAACCTCCAAAATGTGCCTCATTTGACAAAACCAATTTCAGTGTATCCTCACTTATTTTAACGTCAACATGTGATTCAGTTTTCATAAAGCTTATAATTTCCTCATCTGATAAACCTCTACCACAACTTTCTGTCTATAAGTGGTAGTAGTAATTCCCAATATCTTGGGTGTTTGAGATTTGATTGAGCTGCACGTTAATGTTTTTAAAGGCATGCAATTTGTAAAGTCTATTGTCTGTGTAGGGTTTGTTCTGCGTTATGTAATTTAATGAGAACACTGCCACAACTGGAGGTCTGTTTGTTGGATTTATATTTGCCCTGCGCACGAAGAGACAACGCACAATATGTTAGCCCTTGGCGCAGTCACAGCTCTCAGGCACCACGGTTTTAAATTGAAAAATTGCAGAGCCAAGGACAACATACCTCGCTAGCTGAAGGTCAGGCAAGAGAGAACAATAGGGGGGGTACAGAAATACTGGCAGTCTGAGGGTCTTCTCTGAGCAATTGACATTCCCTCTCTTAAACACTCCACGGGCAATAGGTTTCGAACCATAGCCTCATTTACATTCTCTGTTTGAACTACTTTGTTTAATTTCACCTTGTTGTCACTAGCAATGAATGTATACAGTAAATGTGTCACAGTCCCCTTTAAGACTAAATCCATTTTGCAATTGCTGTACATGAACTCGACATGGTTGTGATTCCACATCCTTTTGACTATCTGGAAATAGGCCAACACAATGAAAGTGATACCAATTTGCACAGACATCACATGCTAGAATAGCTCGTTTACTGTTATTTGGTGATTTACAGAACCAAAACAGTGTTTTGGGTTTATTTTGCTGTGTGCATTTCTCCTTCCCACTCTGTGTTTGATTGGTGTTTTTGTATCAATTAGTATGTGCTGTCACCCTTATCTCCTGTGTCATTAAATATGGTTGACAGGCTTAAAGGGTTGGTCAACACAATTTGTTCCTCAATCTGATTAACAGATTAAATTGGTGTGATTGTTCCTCCAAAGAGCAGTTCCTCCATAGAGTATAACAGATCAAACTTAAACAATGTACACATCTAATATTTTGTCTTGGGCATTCAGTCTTCTGTACATGCACAATAGACTTTAAAAGCTATAACACATTTTTAAAGAATATAGCAGATGCTTTTATCCAGAGCGATTTACAGTAGTGAGTGCATACATTTCATACTGGTCCCCCATGGGAATCAAACCCACAAACTTGGCATTGCAAGGACCATGCTCTACCGACTGAGCCACACAGGACTACAAACATTTGGTATTTAATGAAGACAAGACCTCTTTTCACCATTCAGACTTTGATTTAATCTTACATTTCAGCAAATAAATAATGCCTTCATGACAAAATATAATGCAAATAATACCTTTACAATGCAAAAGAGTCCCCTGGACCCCCATATTGGCACAATGAATTAAAGTAGATTTACTGTTCAGACAATAAACTGGTAAGAAATTCTAAAAGCATATCAGTTAAATACAGCATCACAGCAAGCAGCCAAGTTAGCTTATTTTCTTCAACATTGTGCATATACAACAACTTCAAATTTGCACTGATAACAATGATAATCGTTGATAATCATAATAACATGATTCAGCAGAAGCGGTAAAATATACAATCATTGCGTGCTATAAGAGTGACAACATTCAGGTCCTCACCTTTTTCTCAATGTCATTCAACATCAAGTGGAAATACACTTAAAAAATGACAAAGAACAATATGAAACGCTGGCTTTGTAATTTTACATTTTACTATGGCAACGAGAGTTGAAACATGAAGATACATTACATTATGCAATGTTATATTTTGCCACTGAATTTTCTGTATATATGAGCCTCAATATTCCACCAAATATTTACATTCAATGTGTGTATGCATCTCTCTCGCTCTCTCTCTTTCTCTCTCTCTCTGTGTGTCTGTGTGTGTATACTGTGTGCAACTGAGCATGAGAGAGAGTGTGTCTGCTTTCCTTTTTTACCTCATAAATATATCTCAGCTCTTCCTCTTTCTCCCTCTTTATGTCTCTCCTTCCATATTATCCACCACTTAACCTCTGTAAGGCACCAATCCTAATTTTAGACAAAAAGTTGAACTGTGGAAAACAGCACACCACTGGGAGACAGTCATCGCTGCACACTATGAACAGATGAAGACAAGGGCCTAGATTCAATCTGGGCCGTGGAAAATCCACGTTAAAGTGCGATTGACATTTAAAGGTAATTTCCAATTGAACCGACATATGCAGCATTTACTGTGAATGCCGTCTCCACTAGCGCTGGAACATTGCCTTTAAAATGTGCTTAGCGGCTTAAACACGATCGGATTGAATCTGGCCCAAGGAGACGCAAACCTACAATAACTGACAGAAAGAGCGACTGGGAAATTAGGGAGACACACAAAAGAAAAGTGAGGTGTAAAGACACAAACTCAAAGATAAAGAGAGAGAATGAAAGAGAGAGGCAGGGAAGAGGAAATAGCGGAGTGGGAGATGATGGGAGTGAAAGAAGTCATCTGAAAGAAAAATAAAGTTGTTCCTCCAGATCTCTTTATCTATCTGTGTGTTTTAATTCTTCTCAAGACGTTTCTTCTTCAAATGGACACCTCATACTCCCGTGTGTCCTAGGAACCAGGTAGCAATACAACAGACCCGAATAACAATTAATTTGAAGAAGAAAATAGTTGGTTTTAAATGCTACAGCAAAATATCCTCAGCAGTTTAGGACATGCAACCTCCAGGATTCATAAGCAATGGACGAGAGTATTCACTTTTCATTAACCTACAGTCAATGTCATGGCAACTTCCAGCCAAATAAAAAGCAAAGTTACAGAGAATATTTTCCTAAATACTAGCCAAAAGGTGAAAAGTTGAAAAAACATTTGTCAATTTATTAAAGTTGATACAATTTACCTGTACATGAGCTCTACATTAAACTCTAGCTTAGTGACATAGATAGAACAATTTTATCTGGTGGTTTAGTTATACTAATAACCTGGGTTTGATTCCCAGTTGGTTACACAGACAGGGCTATCCATTATAAAAAATAATGACAGGCTAATGCAGGTTTTCATGTTAATTTGGATGGGAGGATTTCTAGCCTATCAGTTTAATCGAGTTGTAGACAATAGAACATCACACATTAGAATGTTTGAACGTGTAATGCGGCTGCATGACTTGTCGGGTATAAAGTTGGGTGTTTACCGCTTCGTGGCATCCAATGGCAGAGTCTGTAATAGGGTAACGCAAGGAACCACTTGTAGATTTGACAGCTCTAACGGAGTTCCACCTCAGAGACTTCCAAAACAACTGCTATGCTGGCTAGTGCGGATCTGATAGAATCTAGCCCCAAAGTGAGAGGGCTTGAGCAATACTTACACATTAGGCAAAAATAGAGAAAATACTCACCCCTGCCTCGTATAGAGGGTTGTTGAAGTCAGACTCCACAGTAATTGGGCTGTATGAGTGGGTGTGAGAGAGAGACTTCCAGAAAAGTGGCTTCCACTGCAGTCTACATACACCGAGGGAGAGGGAAATACATGTTAAAGGGAGAGAATACAGCATACAGTCAACTTCTGATATCTGATCTATGCAATTGGCTCATTCATCCCCCTCCTCTCCCCTGTAACTATTCCCCAGGTCGTTGCTGCAAATGAGAACGTGTTCTCAGTCAACTTACCTGGTAAAATAACGGTAAAATAAAAAAATAAAATAAAAAATGGCTCAGTACTCTTGTGTGAATGTATGTGTGTGTGTGTGTTAGGTTAAACCATGCCAATATTTGGTGAAAGTAAGAAGAATGCATTTTAATTGAGACTGCTGAACTGCGCAGCACGTACTTTGTGTAATACATGTAGATTCCACCAATCAGAAGGATGACCAGGATGATTGGCAGGATGATTGCCAAGGCAATGTTCTCACTTAGCATCTGGTGGGAGGGCTCCAATGACTGGGATACTAGGGAAATAATCAAAAATAATCAATTAAAGAAGAAGTTAAATCAAGAGGATTAAAGGGGAATTCCACCACTTTTCAACATAATTTTCATTATTTCCAGCACCATCCCACTGAGCACACCACGTAATTTCAACGTGGGCAATTGGGTAATATTTGGTTGAGACATTGATATATGAGATAACAACCTATATTCACCCACTCAAAAAGACAGCCAAAAGTTTGTAGAATTCCCAATGTGTTCCCATGATTGAGCCGGAATCTGCAGCATTTACCGTGAAGCTGATCTCCATGAACGCAGGAACATTGACCTTAAAATCCACATTTTCCACAACCCGTGATCAGATTGAATCCCTGCATTATTCTTCAACGTTGATTTTTGGTTGAGATGGAGATGTGAATCCAACATAACAAGTATTAACTTGTTGATAAACTGGATTTAAAAATATCTCATAGTGGAGATAAAGTGAAGATATGACGTTGTTTCAAAAGTACAACTTCATCATACAAGGTTTGTCTGTTGAAAATTGGTTACCATGACGTTTCAATGTTCTGTAGTTAGAAATAAGAAGAAATGTCATGACATCATCAAATTGCATTAAAAGTAATTTAAAAAAAACCTACTACGAGTTTCTAGCCAGGGGGAGGCATTTTCCTTCTCCCTGTGTTAGCATGAATCTCATAGTCTTTGTAAGGAACTGGAGAATGAATATGAGGTTGAAAAGTGTCAAAATTCCTCTAAAGAAGATGTAGAAGGAAACGAAAAATCACCTTCTAATTTATGATCATCCAACAGCTCCTCGTATGCCACTGATAGAGAGATGCAGATTATTATTATTATAAGATCATCATTCCTCATTCACTCTTTACAATATGTTCAAGTGTTTCAATTCTCATGCAGAATTTATTGAAATCCCTCTAACCCCTCATCCTCATTTCCAGCAGTCCAATGTAGAATGTCACCTTTGCAGAAGGGTGGTGGACTGTTCCATTGAGATGGGTGGCCCGGGACACAGTTGATAATAACCTCCCCAATGAGTTCATAGCCCTCATAGCAGAAAAAACGGAGCGTCTCTCCTGCCTGGTAGCTATGTTTGTACAATGTCTGGTAACCATTGTCTGGCACACCTGGGTTTGGGCATGGGTCATACTTCACTGTTTAGGGAAAGGAAATAAAGACGGAGAGAGAGAGAGAGAGAGAGAGAGCAATGCATTCAGAAAGTATTAACAGCCCTTTTTCCACATTTTCTTGTATAATTTAAGATTGATTAAACTAAGATTATTTGTCCCTGGCCTACACACAATACCGGATAATGTGAAAGTAGAATTATGCTTTTCGAAATGTTTACAAATGAATTACAAATGAATAGCTAAAATGTATTGAGTCAATAAGTATTCAACCCCTTTGTTATGGAGAGCCTAAATAAATTCAGGAGTAAAAATGTGCTTAACAAGTCACATAAATTGCATGGACTCACTCTGTGTGCAATACATTTTTTTAACATAATTTTTTCAATGACTACCTTGTCTCTGTACCCCACACATACAATTATCTGTAAGGTCCCTCAATCGAGCAGTGATTTTTAAACACAGATTGAACCACAAAGATCTATTGGTAGATGGGTAAAAAATGTAAAAGCAAACATTGAATATCCCTTTGAGCAAGGTTAAGTTATAAATTACACTTTGGATGGTGTATCAATACACCTAGTCACTACAAAGATACAGGCGTCCTTCCAAACTCACTTGTTGGAGATTAAGGAAATCGCTCAGGGATTTCACCATGAGGCCGAAGGTGACTTATAAACAGACACTGGGAGATGAATTCACATTTCAGCAGGACAATAACCTAAAACACAAGGCCAAATCTACACTGGAGTTGATTACCAAGACAGTGGCCGAGTTAAATCTGCTTGAAAATCTATAGCAAGACCTGAAAATAGTTGTCTAGTATTGATCAACAACCAATTTGACTGAGCTTGAAGAATTTTGAAAAGAATAATGGGCAAATGTTGCACAACCAAGGTGTGGAAAGCTCTTAGAGACTTACCCAGAAAGACTCAGCTGTAATCGCTGCCAAAGCTGATTCAACTCAGGGGGTTGAATATTTATCTAATCCAGATACAATATATTAGTGTTTTATTTTTCATATTCTTTTTTTTATACAAATGTTACAATTTTTCTTCCATTTTTACATTACTGTATTATGTGTTGATCATTGA
The DNA here is from genome assembly GCF_045679555.1 of Salvelinus alpinus. Taxonomy (NCBI): domain Eukaryota; kingdom Metazoa; phylum Chordata; class Actinopteri; order Salmoniformes; family Salmonidae; genus Salvelinus; species Salvelinus alpinus. Next base: position 50,672,612 of record NC_092091.1, read on the forward strand.
CAAAAAAAGACAATTACATTTTATTTATTTATTTTTATTTTACCTTTATTTAACTAGGCAAGTCAGTTAAGAACAAATTCTTATTTTCAATGACGGCCTAGGAACAGTGGGTTAACTGCCTGTCAGCTCGGGGATTTGAACTTGCAACCTTTCGGTTACTAGTCCAACGCTCTAACCACTAGGCTACCCTGCCGCCCCATCTATTTTAATCCACCATGTAACACAACAACATGTGGAAAAAGTCAAGGGGTGTGAATACTTTCTGAAGGCACTGTATAATCCCATAGGATTACAGTGTTTGACATCCATCTCAACACACACAGACAAACCCCCAGGGGAGTGACTCACAGACACATTTGGGGCTGCGGTCACTCCACTTGGGGGTGCCCGTATCCCGTCCATGGCAGGAGATCTGACCAGGGCCCTCCAGCTGGTAACCCTGGTTACAGGAGAAGCGCACCACTGTTCCAACAGCGAATCCAGACTCTGGGCGTACCGAACGCGCTCCGTTCACCACCTCCCCCGGATCAGGACACTGCTGGACTGCGGACGATAAGGATATACAAGACATGATCTAATATTTGTATACATTTTTTTATCTACCCTGGTACTACAGATGAAACAGAGCTAAATGAGTAAACTCCAGCACACTTCTTTTCTGATATGTAGATGATTGTCCATTGTCCCTGAATAAACACATATAGAAAACGAATGCATTATTATATACACTGAGTATAAAAAACATTAGGAACACCTGCTCTTTCCATGACCAGTTATGATCCCTTACTGATGTCACCAGTTAAAACAATTGAGACATGGATTGTATACGTGTGCCATTCAGAGCGTGAATGTGCAAGACAAAATATTTTGAACGGGGTATCAACTAGACGCACCGGTTTGAGTGTGTCAAGAACTGCAACGCTGCTAGGAATAATGGTTCTCCACCCAAAGGACATCCAGCCAACTTGACACAACTCTGGGAAGCACAGGAGGTTGGTGGCACCTTAATTGGGGAGGGCGGACTTGTGGTACTGGCTGAAGCGGAATGGTATCAAATACATCAAACACATGGTTTTCATGTGTTTGAAGTTATTCCATTTGCTCCATTCCAGACATTATTATGAGCCGTCCTCCCTTCAGCAGCCTCCTGTGGTGGGAAGACTTGTGGTAATGGCTGAAGCGGAATGGTATCAAATACATCAAACACATGGTTTTCATGTGTTTGAAGTTATTCCATTTGCTCCATTCCAGACATTATTATGAGCCGTCCTCCCTTCAGCAGCCTCCTGTGGTGGGAAGAATTGGGGTCAACATGGGCCAGCATCCCTGTGGAACGCTTTCGACACCTTGTAGAGTCCATGCCCCGACGAACTGATGCTGTTCTGAGGGCAAAAAGGGGTGCAACTCAATATTAGGAAGGTGTTCCTAATGTCTTGTACACTCAGTGTATGTACATACAGTATATGAGGGGGGAAAATATATATATATTTCCAGAATATATTTATGAAATATATAGCTTGAGCAAATCATAACAGAAAAAATGATATGTTAATTAAATATATTTTGGTGCCACATGTATCATGCTGAATTGTAATGTTGAGTCTATTGTCCTCTGGTACCTTGGCATTATGTTCCCAAAGTGGGGTTTGCATGCAAAAGTTGAAAATAAATGATGCAGCTATTGAGGCAACCTGCCACTTATGAACCATAGTACGATTACCTTTGTTTATTTTGAAAAGAGACACATAAAACTCCTGTTGTGACTTTACATTTATTAATCTGATGACTGTTATTTATTTCATCCACTGACTATGTTTAATTGTTACTCGATTAAATTAACCATGTAACAACTAACTCATTAGGAATTTGGGGCACCACAGAAGAGGATGTTTAAAGAGTTACCATTTCCAGAATTAAACTCTATAAGATATACAGTATATCTATTACATCGATAAACAGTCATCTTATTAATCATTACCTCTTATCATATCATCATTCTGAACAGTCGTAACCTTCTTGGATCTGCAAAAAACCCAACCTTACTCATGATTCAGTACTACACAAATTGGTTTAATTATTTATTTACTAGCTAACTAAATAATAACACAGAATAAACATACACACTTACTACATGAGACAATATGGATTTTTACGCAATGACATGGAGAGAGACAGAGAGAGAGCGAGAGGAAAAAGACACTTATCGTTGAAAGATTTCAGAATTATTCTCACAGTAACGTTAATCATATAGTTTGCACACAAACCGCCACCTGTTTGGAATAAGAAATCATGAATGTATTTATGTGCTGCCCACTCAAGAAAACGCTTCGAACTGTAACCAGTGCCTGCAACCTGGTTCAGGTTATTGGTCAACTTAGGGCATTTACAAACAGCACAGGAATGACATCAAATCAAATCAAATTGGTCACATACACATGGTCAGCAGATGTTAATGCGAGTGTATCGAAATGCTTGTACTTCTAGTTCCGACAGTGCAGTAATATCTAACAAGTAATATAACCATTCCACAACAACTACCGAATACACACAAATCTAAAGGGATGGAATAAGAATATGTACATATAAATATATGGATGAGCGATGGCCGAGCGGCATAGGCAAGATGCAATAGATGGTATAAAATACAGTATATATATATGAGATGAGTAATGTAAGGTATGTAAACATTATTAAAGCGGCATTATTTAAAGTGACTAGTGATCCATTTATTAAAGTGGCCAATGATTGGAGTCTGTATGTAGGCAGCAGCCTCTCTGAGTTAGTGATTGCTGTTTAACAGTCTGATGGCCTTGAGATAGAAGCTGTTTTTCAGTCTCTCGGTCCCAGCTTTGATACACCTGTACTGACCTCGGCTTTTGGATGATAACGGGGTGAACAGGCAGTGGCTTGGGTGCTTATTGTCCTTGATGATCTTTTTGGCCTTCCTGTGACATCGGGTGCTGTAGGTGTCCTGGATGGCAGGTAGTTTGCCCCCGGTGATGGTTTGTGCAGACCACACCACCCTCTGGAGAGCCTTGCGGTTGAGGGCGGTGCAGTTGCCGTACCAGGCGGTGATAGAGCCCGACAGGATGCTCTCAATTGTGCATCATCATCATGTATTGATCACATCTTTACTAATGGTGCAGAAATTTGCTTTAAAGCACTATCCAAATCCATCGGATATAGTGATCACAATTAAGTAGCCATATCTAAGAAGAAAAGGCTGGGCCTAATATAGTGTTTAAGAGCTCATACAATACGTTTTGTAGTGATTGCTATGTTGATGATCCAATGAATATTTGCTGGTCTGTGGTGGGTAATGAGGACGAATCAGACGCTGCATTTGAAACATTTATGAAATTGCTTATTCCAGTTACTAACAAGCATGCACCCATTAAGAAAATGGACTGTGAAAACTGTTAAATCCCCTTGGATTGATGAGGAATTGAAAAATGGTATGGTTGAGATGAATGAGGCAAAATGTATGGCAAATAAGTCTGGCAAAACAATCGATTGGCAAACATACTGCAAATTGAGAAATCATGTGACTAAACTGAATTTAAATAAAGAAGAAACTATACTATGAAACAAAGATAAATGATATAAAGAATGATAGTAAAAAGCTTTGGACACTTTAAATGACATTTTGGGCAAAAAGCCAAACTCAGCTCTGTCATTCATTGAATCAGATGGCTCATTCTTCACAAAACCCACTGATACTCTTTGCTCTTGTTTTCCTAAATAAGATGTCGGTGGACGGAGCCTGGAGGGTCGTCAGCGAAATGGGACACACCTGGGCTCGGGTGTGTCCCGGGATAAATACACCTCTTCCGCATTCATTGGGGAGACAATCTCCATGCAGACACAGATAGATTTTGGATGTGGTCTTTTTGTGGCCGTTTGTTTGCTTTGGAACCTTTCAACACCCCTCATCATCACATTTATTCACGCAAACACTCACTTACACTACTGATTACTGACTACACACACCATTGTTAATTCTATTTAGTTTTCTTCCGTTAATAAATATATTTCGTTATTCCTTATCTCCACGTTGTCTCCTTTTCTGTTATGAACTTTGAGCCGGTTCGTGACAACTGCCAACTACTTTAATGATCTTTTCATTGGCAACATTAGCAAACTTAGACATGACATGCCAATAACAAACACTGACACTACACATCCAAGTACAGTTGAAGTCAGAAGTTTATATACACCTTAGCCATATACATTTAAACTCAGTTTTTCACAATTCCTGACATTTAATCCTAGTAAAAATTCCCTGTCTTAGGTTAGGATCAACACTTTATTTTAAGAATGTCAAATGCCAGAATAAAAGTAGCGTGACTGATTTATTTCAGCTTTTATTTATTTCACCACATTCCCAGTGGGTCAGAAGTTTACATACACTCAATTGGTATTTGGTAGCATTGCCTTTAAATTGTTTAACTTGGGTCAAATGTTCCAGGTAGCCTTCCACAAGCTTCCCACAATAAATGCGGTGAATTTTGACACCTGACAGAGCTGGTGTAACTGAGTCAGGTTTCCTTGCTCGCACACGCTTTTTCAGTTCTGCACACAAATTGTCTACAGGACTGAGGTCAGGGCCTTGTGATGGCCACTCCAATACCTTGACTTTGTTGTCCTTAAGCTATTTTGCTACAACTTTGGAAGTATGCTTGGGGTCATTGTCCATTTGGAAGAACCATTTGCGACCAGGCTTTAACTTCCTGACTGATGTCTTGAGATGTTGCTTCAATATATCCACATAATTTTCCTCCTCATGATGCCATCTATTATGTGAAGTGCACAAGTCCCTCCTGCAGCAAAGCACCCCCACAACACGATGCTGACACCCCCGTGCTTCACGGTTGGGATGGTGTTCTTCTGCTTGCAAGCATCCCCCTTTTTCCTCCAAACATAATGATGGTCATAATGGCCAAACAGTTCTATTTTCGTTTCATCAGACCAGAGGACATTTCTCCAAAAAGTACAATCTTTGTCCCCATGTGCAGTTGCAACCGTACTCTGGCTTTTTTATGGCGGTTTTGGAGCAGTGGCTTCTTCCTTGCTGAGCGGCCTTTCAGGTTTTGTCGAAATAGGACCCTTTTAACTGTGGATATAGATACTTTTGTACCTGTTTCCTCCAGCGTCTTCACAAGATCCTTTGCTGTTGTTCTGGGATTGATTTGCAATTTTAGCACCAGAGTATGTTCATCTCTAGGAGACAGAACACGTCTCCTTCCTGAGAGGTATGACGGCTGCGTGGTCCCATTGTCACGTTCCTGACCTATTGTTCCTTTTTCTGTTATTTATTTAGTTGGTCAGGGCGTGAGTTGGGGTGGGTTGTCTTTGTGTGTTTTGTCTAGTCTAGGGGTGTTGTATGTGTATGGGGTAGAGAAGAGTGAGGTTGTCTAGTTATGTTTATGGCTGCCTAGATTGGGTCTCAATCAGAGACAGCTGTCATTCATTGTCTCTGATTGGGAGCCATATTTAAGGCTGCCATAGGCAGTAGGCTTTTGTGGGTAGTTGTCTATGTTGAATGTTTGTTGCTTGTCTGTGCACTTACGTTATTTAGCTTCACGGTCGTTTGTTGTTTTGTTAGTTTGTATATAGTGTTCGTTTTGTGTTTTCTCTCTCTTCTCAATAAAAGATGTATTTTGCACACGCTGCGCCTTGGTCCAATCTCTCTCAAGAAGACGATCGTGACAGAACTACCCACCAACCATGGATCAAGCAGCGTGAGCGGAACCAACAACAGCGGCAAAGTAACCAGGACTCGTGGACATGGGAGGAAATATTGGACGGAAAAGGACCCTGGGCTCAACCAGGAGAATATCGCCGCCCCAAAGCTGAGCTGGAGGCAGCGAAAGAAGAGAGGCGGCGATATGAGGAGGCAGCAAGGAAACAAGGCTGGAAGCCCGTAAGTCAAACCCAAAAATTTCTTGGGGGGGGCTCTCGGGTAGTTTAGTTGGGTCAGTCGGGAGACGTGAGCCAACTCCTCCTGCTTACCGTAAGGAGCCGGTGAGGGCGGATTTGGAGGTGAGTGACGCAGAGACAGTAAAGGAGTTAATGGAGAAATTGGAGGAGAGAGTTATGAGGGATGTACTGGTTTGGTGCATGAGGCACGGCATTCGTCCGAATGAACGTGTTGGTGAGTTAATGTCACCGGGAACAGCTCTCCATACTCGTCCTGAGGAGCGTGCTAGCCGTCTGGTTAAGACAGTGCCTACAGCACGCACAAAGCCTCCTGTGCGTCTCCAGAGTCCTGTGCGTCCTGTTACTGCTCCTCGCACTAGCCCTGTGGTGTGTGTTCCCAGCCCAGTACCACCAGTGCTGACACCACGCACCAGGCTTCCAGTGCGTCTCCAGAGCCCTGTTCCTCCTCCATGCACTCTCCCTGTGGTGCGTGTCTCCAGCCCAGTGCCTCCAGTCCCGGCACCACGCACCAAGCCTCCTGTGCATCTCCAGAGCCCTGTACGCACTGATCCTTCTCCCCGCACTCGTCCTGAGGTGCGTGCCCTCAGCCCGGTACCACCAGTTCCGGTACCACGCACCAGTCCTATAGTGCGCCTTGAGAACTCAGTGTGCCCTGTTGTTGTTCCCCGCACTAGCCTGAAGGTGCGTGTCCTTAGCCCGGTACCTCCAGTTCCGGCACCACGCACCAGGCCTACAGTGCGTCTCAGCCGGCCAGAGTCTGCTGTCTGCCCAACGGCGCCTGAACTGCCCGTCTGCCAAGCGGCGCCTGAACTGCCCGTCTGCCTAGCAGCGTCTGAACTGTCCGTCTGCCAAGCGCCGCATGAACTGCCCGTCTGTATTGAGCCTTCAAAGCCGCCCGTCTGCCATGAGCCTGCAAAGCCGTCCGCCAGCCATGAGCCTGCAGAGCCGTCCGCCAGACAGGAGCCGCTAGAGCCTTCCGCCAGACAGGAGCCGCTAGAGCCTTCCGCCAGACAGGAGCCACCAGAGCCTTCCGCCAGACAGGAGCAGCCAGAGCCTTCCGCCAGACCGGATCAGCCAGAGCCTTCCGCCAGACCGGATCAGCCAGAGCCTTCCCTTCCGCCAGACCGGATCAGCCAGAGCCTTCCGCCAGACCGGATCAGCCAGAGCCTTCCGCCAGACCGGATCAGCCAGAGCCTTCCGCCAGACCGGATCAGCCAGAGCCTTCCGCCAGACCGGGTCAGCGAGCCATGACCAGCCAGAGCCGTCAGCGAGCCATGACCAGCCAGAGCCGTCAGCGAGCCATGACCAGCCAGAGCCGTCAGCGAGCCATGACCAGCCAGAGCCGTCAGCGAGCCATGACCAGCCAGAGCCGTCAGCGAGCCATGACCAGCCAGAGCCGTCAGCGAGCCATGACCAGCCAGAGCCGTCAGCGAGCCATGACCAGCCAGAGCCGTCAGCGAGCCATGACCCGCCAGAGCCGTCAGCGAGCCATGACCCGCCAGAGCCGTCAGCGAGCCAGGATCCGCCAGAGCCGTCATCCAGCCAGGATCCGCCAGAGCCGTCATCCAGCCAGGATCCGCCAGAGCCGTCATCCAGCCAGGATCCGCCAGAGCCGTCATCCAGCCAGGATCCGCCAGAGCCGTCATCCAGCCAGGATCCGCCAGAGCCGTCATCCAGCCAGGATCCGCCAGAGCCGTCATCCAGCCAGGATCCGCCAGAGCCAGCCAGCCAGGATCCGCCAGCCAGCCAGGATCCGCCAGCCAGCCCGGTGCTGTCCCTCAGTCCGGAGCTGCCCCTCAGTCCGGAGCTGCCCCTCAGTCCGGTGCTGCCCCTCAGTCCGGTGCTGCCCCTTATCCTGGTGCTGCCCCTTATCCCGGTGCTGCCCCTTAGTCCGGTGCTGCCCCTTAGTCCGGTGCTGCCCCTTAGTCCGGTGCTGCCCCTTAGTCCGGTGCTGCCCCTTAGTCCGGTGCTGCCCCTTAGTCCGGTGCTGCCCCTTAGTCCGGTGGGGTTAATTTGGAGGGTGGCCATTTGGAGGAGGCTACGAAAGCGGGTAGTGACTATGGTGGGGTGGGGACCACGACCAGCGCCAGAGCCGCCACCGTGGACAGACGCCCACCCAGACCCTCCCCTAGATTTTATGCTGGTGCGCCCGGAGTTCGCACCTTAAGGGGGGGGTTATGTCACGTTCCTGACCTATTGTTCCTTTTTCTGTTATTTATTTAGTTGGTCAGGGCGTGAGTTGGGGTGGGTTGTCTTTGTGTGTTTTGTCTAGTCTAGGGGTGTTGTATGTGTATGGGGTAGAGAAGAGTGAGGTTGTCTAGTTATGTCTATGGCTGCCTAGATTGGGTCTCAATCAGAGACAGCTGTCATTCATTGTCTCTGATTGGGAGCCATATTTAAGGCTGCCATAGGCAGTAGGCTTTTGTGGGTAGTTGTCTATGTTGAACGTTTGTTGCTTGTCTGTGCACTTACGTTATTTAGCTTCACGGTCGTTTGTTGTTTTGTTAGTTTGTATATAGTGTTCGTTTTGTGTTTTCTCTCTCTTCTCAATAAAAGAAGATGTATTTTGCACACGCTGCGCCTTGGTCCAATCTCGCTCAAGAAGACGATCGTGACACCCATGGTGTTTATACTATTGTTTGTACAGATGAACGTGGTACCTTCAGGCGTTTGGAAATTGCTCCCAAGGATGAACCAGATTTTTGGAGGTCTACAATTTTTTTCTGAGGTCTTGGGTGATTTCTTTTGATTTTCCAATGATGTCAAGCAAAGAGGCACTGAATTTGAAGGTAGGCCTAGAAATACATTCACAGGTACACCTCCAATTGACTCAAATTATGTCAATTAGCCTATCAGAAGCTTCTAAAGCCATGACATCATTTTCTGGAGTTTTCCAAGCTGTTTAAAGCCACAGTCAACTTAGTGTATGTAAACTTCTGACCCACTGGAATTGTGATACAGTGAATTATAAGTGAAATAATCTGTTTGTAAACAATTGTTGGAAAAATGACTTGTGTCATGCATAAAGTTGGTGTCCTAACCGACTTGCCAAAACTATAGTTTGTTAACAAGAAATTTGTGGAGTGGTTGAAAAACGAGTTTTAATGACTCCAACCTAAGTGTACATAAACTTCCGACTTCAACTGTATATCTTACCAAATTATGAAAGACAAGCATTGTAAATTTGAATTCCATAAAGTGAGTGGATGAGGAGAAAAGATTATTGTTGTCTATCAACATCTTGTTGTCTATTGCCATCTTTATGTAATACATGTATTACTAGCCACTTTAAACTATGCCACTTTATGTTTATATACCCTACATTACTCATCTCATATGTATATACTGTACTCTATACCATCTACTACATCTTGCCTATGCCGTTCTGTACCATCACTCATTCATATATCTTTATGTACATATTCTTTATCCCTTTACACTTGTGTGTATAAGGTTGTGGAATTGTTAGGTTAGATTACTCGTTGGTTATTACTGCATTGTCGGAACTAGAAGCACAAGCATTTCGCTACACTCGCATTAACATCTGCTAACCATGTGTATGTGACAAATACAATTTGATTTGATGACAAGACGCCGGGGTCTGACAACTTGGATGGAAAATTATTGAGTATAATACCGGTCGATATTGCCACTCCTATTTGCCATATCTTCAATGTAAGACTACTAGAAATGTTGTGCCCTCAGGCATGGAGGGAGCAAAAGTCATTCTGCTACCTAAGAATAGTAAAGCCCCCTTTACTGGCTCAAATAGGCGACCAATCAGCCTGTTGCCAACCCTTAGTAAACTTTTTGGGAAAAATGTGTTTCACCAGATACAATGCTATTTCACAGTAAACAAACTGACAACAGACTTTCAGCAAGCTTATAGGAAAGGACACTCAACAAGCACAGCACTTACACAAATGACTGATTGGCTGAGAGAAATTGATGATAAAAGGATTGTGGGGTCTGTTTTGTTACACTTCAGCGCAGCTTTTGACGTTATCGATCATAGTCTGTTGCTGGAAAAACATATGTGTTATAGCTTTACACCCCTTGCTATATTGTGGATAAAGAGTTACCTGTCTAACAGAATACAGAGATGCCTCTCCAACATAATCCAGGTAGAATCAGGAATTCCCTAGGGCAGCTGTCTAGTAGGCCTCTTACTTTTTTCAATCTCTTGAGTAAAGTAAAGCCAGTGTGGCTAGGTATGACTCAACACTATACATGTCAGTTACCACAGCGACTGAAATGACTGCAACATTTAACAAAGAGCTGCAGTTGGTTTCAGCACGGCTGGCAAGGAATAAGATAGTCCTAAATAGATCAAAAACTAAAAGCATTGTATTTGGGACAAATCATTCACTAAACCCTAAACCTCAACTACATTTTGTGATGACCCTGATCTCTCTTTTGACGAACATATCAAGACTGTTTCAATGACAGCTTTTTTCCATTTACGTAACATTGCAAAAATCAGAAATGTTCGGGCCAAAAATGATGCAGAAAAATGTATTTTTTTTTTTTACTTCTAGGTTAGACTACTGCAACGCTCTACTTTCTGGCTACCCGTATAAAGAACTAAATAAACTTCAGTTAGTGCTAAATAGGCTGCTAGAATCCTGATTAGAACCAAAGATTTGATCATATTACTCCAGTGCTAGCCTCCCTACACTGGCTTCCTGTTAACCTCACTAGGGTATGTGGGACGGTAGCGTCCCACCTCGTCAACAGCCAGTGAAACTGCAGGGCGCCAAATTCAAAACAACAGAAATCCCATAATTAAAATTCCTCAAACATACAAGTATTTTACACCATTTTAAAGATACACTTGTTGTAAATCCATCCAGTGTCCGATTTCAAAAAGGCTTTACGACAAAAGCACACCAAACGATTATGTTAGGTCAGAGCCATTTTTCCAGCCAAAGAGAGGAGTCACAAAAAGCAGAAATAGAATTAAATCACTATCCTTTGATGATCTTCATCAGATGAGACTCATAGGACTTCATGTTACACAATACATGTATGTTTTGTTCGGTAAAGTTCATATTTATATCCAAAAATCTGAGTTTACATTGGCGCGTTATGTTCAGTAGTTCCAAAACATCCGGTGATTTTGCAGAGAGCCACATCAATTTACAGAAATACTCATAATAAATATTGCTAAAAGATACAACTGTTATGCATGGAATTTTAGATCCACTTCTCCTTAATGCAACTGCTGTGTCAGATTTAAAAAAAACTTTACGGAAAAAGCACACCATGCAATAATCTGAGTACAGCGCTCAGAGACCAACACAATCCAAACAGATATCCGCAATGTTGTGTAGTCAACAGGAGTCAGAAATAGCATTATAAATATTCACTTACCTTTGATGATCTTCATCAGAATGCACTCCCAGGAATCCCAGTTCCACAATAAATGTTTGTTTTGTTCGATAATGTCCATCATTTATGTCCAAACACCTCCTTTTTGTTCGCGCGTTTAGCCCAGTAATCAAAATTCATTAGGCGCGATCACTAGGTGCAGACGAAAAGTCAAAAAGTTCCGTTACAGTCCGTAGAAACATGTCAAACGATGTATAGAATCAATTCAATAATGTTCCAACCGGATAATTCCTTTGTCTGTAAAATTGCAATGGAACGCAAGCTAACTATCACGTGAACGCGCGTGGCCAGCTCGTGGCTCTCTGGCAGATCTCTGACTCAATCCCCTCTCATTCGCCACCACTTCACAGTAGAAGCCTCAAACAAGGTTCTAAAGACTGTTGACATCTAGTGGAAGCCTTAGGAAGTGCAATATGGCCCCATAGACACTGTGTATTCGATAGGCAAAGAGTTGAAAAACTACAAACCTCAGATTTCCCACTTCCTGGTTGGATTTTTTCTCAGGTTTCTGCCTGCCATATGAGTTCTGTTATACTCACAGACATCATTCAAACAGTTTTAGAAACTTCTGAGTGTTTTCTATCCAAATCTACTAATTATATGCATATTCTAGCTTTCATGGCTGAGTAGCAGGCAGTTTAATTTGGGCACGCTTTTCATCCAAAATTCCCAATGCTGCCCCCTACCCTAGTGAAGTTAAACAAGTAACTCTTTATCCACATTATAGCAGGGGGTGTAAAGTCATAACACGTACGTTTTTCCAGCAGCAGACTATGATAGATAATGTAAAAAGCTGCACTGAAGTCTAACAAGACAGCTAACAAGACAGCCCCCACAATCATTTTATCATCAATTTCTCTCAGCCAATTATCAGTCATTTGTGTAAGTTCTGTGCTTGTTGAGTGTCCTCTATATGCGTGCTGAAAGTCTGTTGTCAATTTGTTTACTGTGAAATAGCATTGTATCTGGTCAAACACAGTCCGTTTTTGTGGCACCTGACCAGACGACTGAACAGTAGTCAACGTGCGACAAAACCAGGGCCTGTAGGACCTGCCTTGTTGTTAAGAAGGTAGAGCATCGCTTTATTATAGACAGACTTCCCCATCTTAGCTACTACTGCATCAATATGTTTTGACCATGACAGTTTACAATCTAGTGTTACTCCAAGCAGTTTAGTCATCTCAACTTGCTCAATTTCCACTTTATATATTACAAGATTTAGTTGAGGTTTAGGGTTTAGTGAGTGTTTTGTTCCAAATACTATGCTTTTAGTTTTAGAAATATTTGGGGCTAACTTATTCCTTGCCACCCACTCTGAAACGAACTGCAGCTCTTTGTTGACTATTGCAGTCATTTTAGTCGCTGTAGTAGCTGCCGTGTATAGTGATGAGTCATCCGCATACATAGAAACTTTACTTTTGGCTTTACTCAAAGTCAGTGGCATATCGTTAGTTAACATTGAAAAAAGCAAGGGGCCTAAACCCTCTGTGCTCTGTTAGACCAGTAACTCTTTATCCACATTATAGCAGGGGGTGTAAAGCCATAACACATACGTTTTTCCAGCAGAAGACTATGATCAATAATGTCAAAAGCTGCACTGAAGTCTAACAAGACAGCTAACAAGACAGCCCTCATGTTCATTTTATCATCAATTTCTCTCAGCCAATAATCAGTAATTTGTGTAAGTGCTGTGCTTGTTGAGTGTACTTCCCTATAAGCATGCTAACATTATTTTGTCAATTTGTTTACTGTAAAATAGCATTTTTGGGCCTATCACAAGGGGGAGTTAGAACACTGATCTATTGGTAGTCTAAACTGTGGCACAAATGTACTATATTTTTGTAAATGATTGGAGGTGTGAATGTCCCGAGAGTCTCTCGTCTCTGGCGCTAGAGTCCTGCATCAGGCCCAAAAATGTTTTGCTGGTGTGTGGTCCTGGAGTTGAGAGAGTACCCAGAAAGATTTCAACTGGTTCCCCCACAGCAAGATGGCATGAAAAGGGGTGTGAGTAACGGGAGAGGAAAAGTTCTCCATATGGCCTACCAGAGTACTCGCTCCTACTGGTGAGCCTGGTCTTTTAGTGGACAGGTGGCCATGAAATTACCAGCAGTCCCGCAATACAGGCAACTCTTCATGTGAAGCCTGTATAGCCGTTCGGCTGGGGACAGCCTAGCTCTGCCTAGTTGCATCAGCTCAGGAAGAGATTAATTGGCAGACTTCGGAGACTCTCAGGGGAACTCGGGTAGCCTCCGGTTCTCTCGGCAACAGAGCCATCGGAGACTTCCGGGAAGTCTCGGAGGCAAGGTGGATGCCTTGGGCGGGCGAGTGAAATCGAACCTCCTCTCCTTCCTTCGCTCCCGTAGTCGCCCATCGTTCCGAATGGTCAAGGCGGTGAGCGAGTCGAGATCCGTCAGTAGTCCCGGGCTGCAAGCCCGTCCTTTACTTCCTCCGATATTCCTCCAGACTGAGGCAGACAGTGGACTGTTGCTCCCACACCACCGTGGCCCAGGCAAGTACCCTCCCGGACATCAGCGTTATGATGTACGCTATCCTCGAGCGGTCCAAGGGGAAGGAAGAAGGCTGCAGCTCAAAAATGAGGGTGCACTGGGAGAAAAAAGCTTGGCAGGTTCCGGAATCTCCAGCCTCCAAAAGGTACAGAACGGCGGGCAGGCTCAGGGTCAGGGCTTGCAGAATGGTCAAAACCGGGAACTAGAAACAGACAGGAGCAAGGAGAAAACCGCTGGTAGGCTTGACGAACAAAATGAACTGGCAACAGGGAAACAGAGGACACAGGTATAAATACACTAGGGATATTGGGGAAGATGGGCGACACCTGGAGGGGGGTAGAGACAAGCACAAACGCAACAGATCAGGGTGTGACAAGTACAGCCACTATTTAAAAAAGTCAAATGCATTCGTGAATTCAATCGCTTTAGCTGAAATGTTGCGGTTTATTCATTGGGACTTTAAATGTATTAATGGATGTTTGCGAGGCATATCACTTCTTCCATCTCTTTGAATAGCCCACCAAATGCACTGTTTTCTAACCACATCTGGATTGATCCATAACGAATTACTATGGGAATAAATATCCCTGAATGACAGAAATATTGGAATAAAGTAGGCTAATGAAGGCAACAAATTGTTGCTTACTTAAACACCCAAAGTCATCCAATTGTTACAATAGGATTTGAAGTAATAACCTATCTGTGTGTGGTCAACTACTTTAGCACCGATTTGCGCTGCTTTGAGACAAGCATGGGGACTGGTCTTGATAAATCCGATTTGTATTTTCACATACTCCGTTTGGGTATTGGTTAGCCTACAATTAGGGTGTGGAAATGTTGTGATTATTTTCCTCTTCCCTCGCAGTCATTTAGCAGCCTAGGCCTACTCCCAACCGGTCACTTTGTACAGCGCCATTTTTGTCTAACGGAAACCCTGAGGCCTACGTAGGCTACTGTAAAATGCATTTTCGTTTTTCTTGGAATAGAAACACCATAATATTAATCAATTTAATTAAGCAAAATTTCGAAAAATAAAAGGTTTTAAAGTCTCTAGTACAGCCAATATTAAAAACAGTCAAATGCGGTTCATTAATTGTTTAATTATTCAAGAATCTCTTTGTTATTTTGTTTTATAACTAAAATGCTTGACTGTATTTTAAGACTTGGATGACTTGCATGCTGTGTGATCAGTAGCGTGCCGTGGGCCTGGCGCCTGGGCCTTCAGTGAGGTCCTACACAGTCCCACCCGAATTAATCCACCTGTTATTACCATCATTTAGATGCCATGGCTCTAGACACTATACATTTAGACAGAAACGCAGTATAACCAGGCGTTGCGTCACCTTGAAATTGACATTTTTTTCAGAGAATTGCAGGGGAAGAGTACAATACAGTACAGTTCAACTAATAGGCAAGAACATAGTCGAGTGCAACAGAGTTATATTAATATTCTTCTTCTATCCATTTCTGGTCCACAAACTTTGAGCTTTAAGTCCCCCAAAAAATAAATACAGTGTGTTCACTAAACAGCGCATTGTCGCACCCAAAGCAGTTTCACCGTGATGATAAAGACACATAACTATTCACTGAAAATAAAAGAAAACAAATAATTTGCAACATAGGCTATTTGCCTAATATATAGGCTATTTAATATTAACGAAATAAAATGCGAAACATACATACACATTTAATAAAAAATAACATGCATTGTATGCCTACTCACCAAAGACTGATTATTAGACAGTTGCGTGCGCTTAGGGGATCGTGAGAAAAATGCTGCAAGGCCATTGAGGTTGGCAAAGAAGACCTTGCATTCTTTAAGCTTTGAGGCTCCTTGAGTCAGTACTAAATTTAGTCGATGTGCATAGCAGTGAATGAATAAGGCCATCGGTGCCCTCTCCTTAACTTTAGCCTGCACCCCATTGAGTCCAGATGCCATGACTGCTGCGCCATCAAAACACTGTGCCACAACTTTATCCAGACTACATTCATTTTCCTCCAAGAAACGGAAAATAAGAGCGGCAATGTCATCAGCTCGCTTGCCGCTTGTCACATCTTCAAACCGGATAAATCGCTCCTTGACTCCCGTGTCCGTCACATAACGCAGGACGAGTGAGAGCTGTAGCTCCACTCTGGTGTCCCCAAACGTTTTCAAAAGCACCATTGCTTCTAAGTGCCCAGCCGTACTTTGGTGTCTCGTTGCTGCCTTGGTTAGACAACTCAAGTTTGCAAAGCCAGTGTGGCTCCAAACACCAAATCGATCACTTGCAAATAATAGGCATTCCCAGCAGTACAGTTTGCAGTGCTTCTCGGAGCCTGTGAGCCATTGACAGCGCTCATAGTTGAAACTTTGAAAGTGGCGAACGAACGAACCCCTTTCCCGCCTGTGACAGGCTTTGTGGCGTCGGGCGACCTCTCCTTACAATGTCTAACTTTTCTTGAAAAGTTCGTCTTGAGAATGGCGTTATAATTATATCCTCGACCAAATCGATATCTTCTCCTCCTTCCGCCATTGTGGGTTCAAAAAACAGTAGAACGCGAATTAATTCGTTTATCAAATTTAGTTTCCTAGATCTGCATAGACCTGCCCATAGGACCTGCCTCTCAATATTGGTAATCCAATCAAAAGACGTGGACGCCCTACGCCTGCTAGCTGGCTCCTGTGTAACACTGGAGCCAGCCAGCAGGCGTACAATAGCCAACTCTAAAGCTGATTGGTTGACACAAAATTTTAATTTCCATTCACTTTAAGCTACAAGCGCCCGCACTGTTGATTCTGAAGGCCTGAGTGCAGATTTTAGACCCCTGGCAACACATGATGGCTGAATATGATTGGATAAAAGATCTAACGTAAAGACCAGCCCTCCAAATCTCAACCTGGGGCTGGAAGCAGTGCAACCAAGAGGAAAGCTATGAAATGAAGAGTATAACTCTTACTCTGGGGAATAATTTAATACATATTTGTGGGAAAATATATTTAAAAAAAAATTATATTCTGATGATGTTTAGGCCAGCAGAGAAGGCCTTGCAGGCCCTGACGGCCCACCACTGTGTGTGATGACATGCACAAATGAATGAATGACTGAATGATTGATATACTGTATATTGAATTAGGTCTTTATGCCAATAAATAAGTTAAGCTAAAACAGCTACAGTAAACATGACTCTTAGGTCTAGAGCTCCATGTCATTTCAATAACTTCGCTTCTCAAAGATGCCCTCTGGTGGTCAAACTAGCATTAATGACAACAATGGCTGACAGTAAAATAATATGACTTCATGCACTCTAATGTGCCATACATTTATGCAGCACGCTGCAAGCTGTGCTGTAGTATGACGCAACTATCGCCCAACAACAGAGTTTTTTTGTTATAGATGTTCAATGTCTACTATGATGGTAAAAGTTTATCTTGATTTTGTGTAACAGCACGAGAAATGCAGATGTGCTGAACTGCTAATAAGTGATGTGTTTCAAGGCTGCTAGTGGTTAGCTAGTAGGGGTAAGCCAGCAGGACTATGCTAAAAGCCTACACACCGTATAAGTGATACATTTTTTGCTGATACAGAATAAAGAAATCACAGGATATGGTCAGATGATAAGTTGGTTTTATTCAGTGCCAATGAGGACTCGGTATGATGTGGGTCTTTACCGTCTTATGTGGACAGTGGCTCACTCCTGCTGTGTATTCACTCGTGTGTTATTCTCTTGACATCACTTTTCCAAACACTTTTCCAACATGACATCTCAAATTCGGATAAATGTACATTTCTCCCAAAATACAAATGTAAAGTGATATGTCATATTGGGACTTTTAATTGGAAACATGATCAGAATGTTTACCAGCAACCTATTTCTGCAATCTTCCCTTTAAGTGTCTGAAAGGACCTAAGGCTCTATTCAATTTAGCCAACATCTGCATAATGGTTGTTTGGGCGGCGTCGGAGGTGGAACTGTGTTAGAGCTGTCAAATCTACAAACGTCTCCTGGCCGTATACCTAACGCAGATATTGCCATTGGCTGCTCAGAGTCGCATTAAGAGTAATCCCATATAGCCTTGCTTACAAGTTCGAACACTGGAATAATATATAATATTCTCATTATTTTGTTTAATGATTTTTAATTTGAGTGTCATTATTGTAGCCTACACTTTCTCTTTCTGAACTTCGAACTCGAGTGGGACAAGTCTGGCTTCATGACAATTATCAAGTGCAGCTGCTCACCAATTTGAAAACGCCAATGCAGTTCCACCTCCAACACCACCAAAACAGCTATTGTGTCGGCTATCGCCAGTTAACGCTAGATCTGATTGAACCTAAGCCTTACTCAACCTCTAAGATGTAAAGTAATTTTTAAATCAGTTAGTATGCTCAGTCGGTGATCAGCAAAGGAGCAAAATTGATGCTCTCAAACACATCCTAAGTTTTGTTGGAAGTTCGGGTTGTGTTCCCCTGCTCAGGTGTTGCGTTGCGTCAACCAATGGATAACATATGATCTGGCATGAGTCAGCAATGTAGTCGGGCAGGAACACACTTTAGCTCACCTTTGATGCAGGTGGGTGGGCTATTGCTCCAGGAAAGATCCCATTGGCAAGTGATGATGTCAGAGCCACTGATGTCATACCCCGGCTGGCACTGATAGGTCAACACACTTCCCCTCACGGGAGAGGTGTGGGAGGAGCTAATCCAGCCAAATTCGATTTGAGGGAGGGCAGGGCAGGTGTCATTAGGCTCTACCTCTGGATGTGAAAGAAGTTGATGTCATTAGATGTAGGATAAACCAAGTGCTTGTTCAGGAGGATATAATGTTACAGAACATTCAGATTGAAAAATAATTGTGTAGAACACACAATTGAGGTAGAATACGTAAATCGTATTGTCTGTTCATATTATATCTACATTTATTAACATATTGCCTCACTGAATACACACCAGGAAAATGTACATATTGTATTTGGGTGATGTTATGTATGGGCAATCAATGTTCTGCATATCATGTCCTTTATGTGAATGTAATGTCCTGTATGTAAAAGTCCTGTATGTGTACTTACCACGGTAGTGAATAAGGAACCCCTGGCTGAGAATAAAGGAGGAATCGTCAGGGTCACTCTGGAACTGAATAGTGACCTCAGAACCACCTGACACGACCTGGAAACGCTCTCGTGACCCCAGGTACTGGCCAATCACATGGGACATGAGGTCGTGACCATCGAATATGGTGAGAACGTCGTTGTGGCGGATATTCATACTTTGAGGGAGACAAAATGCATGAAGAGAGGAAAACAACTTTCACTTTAATCACAATGTCACTTCAAATGGAATCATAAAATATATATTCTCACAACTATTGTCATTTCTAATCCTTACAATAAAAACTTCACTGGAAGCATCACATATTTTTTGGAATGTATGTCAGTCACAGTTGAAACACACCCGTTATATAATCAATGAGACTCGCTACACCAGCCACGGAAGCAGCCATCAGTGAAGCGACAAAACGCAAGGTTCACATTGTTCAACCTTTGTTTTATGCTTTAAGTATATTCCTTACAAAACATGCAAACATACTTATTTTGAGTTCTATCTCCATCATATACCTCCGGTGTAGTGGTAAAAAAAAAGATATGCAAAGGGAGTGCTCATGTTATGCAGTGAGGTTTCAGAGGCAAAAGAGGCATGGGAAAATTCAAGGAGAACAATTCCCTCTCCCAAATACTCCAACCACAGCTTCAAAGACGAAAATAATGCCTTTTGGGTGTTGGAGAGGCCAAACTCACATCTGGATGTCCAGTTCGATGCGCTTCTCCTCATTACCATGGATCTGCCACACACAGTCCTGCCCCTTGGAGTAGCTCTGTGGCCAATCAGGGGACAGAACAGTGCTGGAGGGATCGGTCAACTCTCCCCCACACAAAGCTGAGAGAGAGTGGGAGTTAGGGGCGGAAGATAGAAAGCAAGATAGGGAAGGGGGGGGGGGGGAGTTATTGTAACATTACTTGTATTATTATCTTATTTTTTTAGTTTAGTGAATGAAAGGGGCTTTACAAACACATTATCATAATGAAATGGTAGTATTCAATAGTATTACCTTTACACACAGGCTCACTCTCATTCCAGTGTGGATTGCTTGGGTCCACACACTCAATGACCCCGGAGCCCTGCTCCATGACAAAGCCTGGGGAGCAGGAGAAGATGACTGTGGTTCCCAACGGAAAGGCAATGTCACTGCTGCTGAAATTCCCATGGGGTAAGTAGGGCTCATAACAGTGTTCCCCGTCAAAGGCTGAGAGAAAGCGAGAGAGATAAAATAGTGTGTACATGTGAATATGAGGAGAGAAAGAGAGAGAAGTAGGATAAAGCATAACATAAGATGAACTAAAGTAGGGCTGACCCCATTTAGTTGACTGGTCGATTGTTTGGTCTATAGACTATTGGTCGACCGAGATTTCTTTTTTTATGGTGCACAAGACACCGGTTTGATTCCCTCCTGTATCATTGGACTAATCCATTGCGGAGGCCATGGCGATGGCACAGTCCATCACTCTAAGACACGTGATACTGAAATTGTATATGGTTATATTACGTAAAAAATAATAGTGCAACACTAATAAAGCTAATATTATTAGTGTATTATGCTATGTGCATAATAGAAAAATTAACCAGCATATTGGGATTGAGAACAGTGAGGCAGAGGGAGCAGCAGCAGAGATGATGAAACAGCCTTTGCCCTATTCAGAAGGGGGTGGTCGGTATGTGCACAAGCACAAAACACCATATCTGTAATTTTTTCCCCGTCCGAATCTGCCATGTCAGTAACTTGTACATGGCAGGAGAGTAATTTCAGCCAGAATAACCAACTATAAGGTCCTCTGATAATACCAGTCCCTGTGTTTTGAGAGAATCGACATCCCTGTGTTTTGAGAGAAATATCTGAGTTTGACAGGTGTTGCTCACGGTTTGAGCAAGAAAACAATGACTGATTCAATAAATTGAACGAAGTGCTGCGCATAGCCTAGTATTACCATCAAAAAGTATTCAGACCCCTTGACTTTTTCCACATTTTGTTACGTTACAGCTTTATTCTAAAATGTATTAAATTTTTTTATCCCCCCTCATCAATCTACACACAATACCCCATAATGACTAAGCAAAAACATTTTTTTTGTGTGCAAATGTATATAAAAAAAAAAGGGAAATATTACATTTACATAAGTATTCAGAGCCTTTCCTCAGTACTTTGTTGAAGCACCTTTGGCAGCGATTACAGCCTTGAGTCTTCTTGGGTATAATGCTACAAGATTGGCATACCTGTATTGGGGAGTTTCTCCCATTCTTCTCTGCAGATCCTCTCAAGCTCTGTCAGGTTGGATGGGGAGCGTCGCTACACAGCTATTTTCTCTCCAGAGATGTTCGATCGGGTTCAAGTTTGGGCTCTCTCAAGGGCATTCAGAGACTAGTCCCGAAGCCACTCCTGCCTTGTCTTGGCTGTGTGATTAGGGTTGTTGTCCTCTTGGAAGGTAAACCTTTGCACCAGTCTGAGGTCCTGAGCACTCTAGAGCAGGTTTTCATCAAGGATCTTTCTGTACTTTGCTCTGCTCATCTTTGCCTCGACCCTGCCTAGTCTCCCAGTCCCTGCCGCTGAAAAACAACAAAACAGCATGATGCTGCCACCACCATGCTTCACCGCAGGAATGGTGCCAGGTTTCCTCCAGACGTGACGCTTGGCATTCAGGCCAAAGAGTTTAAGCTTGCTTCTCATAGTCTGAGAGTCCTTTAGGTGCCATTTGGCAAACTCCAAGCAGGCTGTCATGGGCCTTTTACTGAGGAGTGCCTTCCGTCTGGTCACTCTACAATAAAGGCTTGATTGGTGGAGTGCTGCAGAGATGGAAGGTTCTCCAATCTCCACAGAGGAACTCTGGAGCTCTGTCAGAGTGACCATCGGTTCTTGGTTACCTCCCTGACCAAGGCCCTTCTCTCCGATTGCTCAGTTTGGCCGGGTGGCCAGCTCTAGGAAAAGTCTTGGTAGTTCCAAACTTCTTCCATTTAAGAATGATGGAGGCCACTGTGTTCTTGGGGAACTTCAATGCTGCAGAAATGTTTTGGTACCCTTCTCCAGATCTGTGCCTCGACACAATCGTGTTTCGGCGCTCTACGGACAATTCCCTCGGACTCATGGCTTGGTTTTTGCTCTGATATGCACTGTTAACTGTGTGACCTTATATAGACAGGTGTGTGCCTTTCCAAATCATGTCCAATCAATTGAATTTACTTCAGGTGGACTCCAATCAAGCTGTAGAAACATCTCAAGGATGATCAATGGAAACAGGATGCATGTGATGTCAATTTCAAGTCTCATAGTAAAGGGTCTGAAAACTTATGTAAATAAGGTATTTCAGTTTTTTTTCATATAAATCAGCAAAAATATCTAAAAACCTGTTTTCGCTTTGTCATTATGGGGTATTGTGTGTAGAGTGATGAGGAAAAAATGTATTGTATCCATTTTAAAATAAGAAATAGAAAAGGAGTCCGAATAGTTTCCGAATGCACTGTGTGAAGGGCCTACATGCATCAACTTTCAGTGAATGCTTTTGTTCATATGTTTTGTGCGTATGAATTTAATATCGACAAATGCGTCTGTAAAAAATATTGTGCCTATTTAATTTAACCCTTGCTGTTAATAGATCGTAAAGCAGCATACAACTGACCTAAATGTTTGGAAATGATAAGTTCACTTTCGCATTCCATAGCCTTAAAACGTATCTCAAGTACAAGTGCACTATTTAGCTCACATCTGAAGGCCGGGGGGCATTTAGGACGTCTACTGCGGATTGCTAAAATATCCTATGATTATGATCACACTTCCTCAACTCAAATATTATGGCGACACTATACCAAAGATGGATTTGTATGGTTTAGAAACTTGGGAACCAAGCTCGAGTTATCAGTGTAGCCCTGTTATTGCCTGGACTTGTTGAAATATCTTCACGCCTTCAAGAAAACCTCCAGGCTTCCGTCATAACTGTCCATTTACTTGAAAAAAGAAAGAACTACAGGGGGAAGTTTGGACAAAAACTATTCCCGTCCGAGTCGTCCTCTGGAATAACGGACATTCTGGGGTAACAATTACATAACCAACATTCTCTAGTAATACTAGTCCAATGCGAATAGGGTTTGTATTTGTATTTATTATGGATCCCCATTATCTGCTTCCTGTCACAAATCCTCCCGGTGGTGCTGCTCATTCCGTTCACCAGCTCCGGAGGTCTACGTCACCGGCCTTGTAGGCGTCACTGAACTGGATTCATTACCACCAACCCCGGACTGTCTTGTCTCACTATGCACACCTGGTTCCCATTCCCCCTGATTAGTATGTGTATATACAGTATGTGCCCTCTGTTCCCCATTGTCCTTGTCGGTTTTGTTGTTACCATGTCCGTTGGTCGTGTGAGTACCTGTGCTATTATATCGGCTTCCATTTTGCACTTGTTTTACGGGTCTCGTCCTGTGTATTATTTAGAGGTTAACACCTCGCTCTTTTGTTTGGGTGGAGAAAATAAAAACCCCTATTACGCATTCCTGCACCTGCCTCCAATCATTATACAACGTGACACTGCCAAGGCAGCAGCTACTCTTCCTGGGGTCCGGCAAAATTAAGGCAGTTACAACATTTAAAAAACATTACAATAGATTCATTACAGAATTCACAACACACTAAGTGTGTGACCTCAGGCCCATACTCCACTACTACATATCTACAACGCAAACTCCATCTGTACATCTGTGTGTATAGTGCATATGTTATTGTGAGTGTGCCTATGTTTGTGTTACTCACAGTCCCAACTATTCCATAAGGTGTATTTTTACCTGCTTTTTAAATCTGCTTGCATCAGTTACCTGATGTGGAATAGAGTTCCATGTAGTTATGGCTCTATGTAGTACTGTGCGCCTCCCATAGTCTGTTCTGGACTTGGGGACTGTGAAGAGACCTCTGGTGGCATGTCTTGTGGGTTATGCATGGGTGTCCGAGCTGTGTGCTAGTATTTTAAACAGACAGCTCTATACCTTCAGCATGTCAACACCTCTTAAAAAGTAATGAGGACGTCAATCTCTCTTCCACTGAGCCATGAGAGATTGACATGCATGCCATTAATGTTAGCTCTCTGTGTACTTTTAAGGGCCAGCCTTGCTGCCCTATTCTGAGCCAACTGCAATTTTCCCAAGTCCCTCTTTGTCCCACCTGACCACACGACTGAACAGTAGTCCAGGTGCGACAAAACCAGGGCCTGTAGGACCTGCCTTGTTGATAGTGTTGTTAAGAAGGCAGAGCAGTGCTTTATTATGGACAGACTTCTCCCCATCTTAGCTACTGTTGTATCAATATGTTTTGACCATGACAGCCTAATCATCTAAGAAAATTGAGGAGAGCGCAAACCACAACTTAATTAGATCTATAATCAATAGCCTAACTGTTAATTGTGCCTGGCTTTATAAATCAACCATATATATCTACAGAAGACAGATCTGGCTTCTGTTTGAGTGTTTGTTTAATAGCCTACTGATTCCGTGAGCACCAAGCCTTATGCAATGGCACAATGTCGGATAAAGCAGATTTGGCTGTTTTTAATCTTTGCTATGCTGTAATAAAGGCTTTACAATTGTTTTTTCGTTAGAACAGACTGGCATTACTTAATTCTTTAGGGTTGTTTACACTGTTCCAAACAGGCAGAAAAATCATATTGTAATCTAACAGCACCTGTTTGTCACACATAGTATGCACACAGCTCTTGCTCCTATACCCTGCTTTTTCTTGATTTCCTTCGTATGGTTATTATTACCATTATGATCATAATTATAATAATAAGTCATGTCGTTATCATTAGTAGGCCTTGTATAACCACCATTGAACTGTAGGCATAAGAGGGCGTCCTGTTTAGTCTTAATACCGTAACTTACTTAGGCCTACATTTCAATATATAGGCTACTGAATCAATCATTAATTTTTTCATGCCATCACACTATGCGAGACATTTATGCTTTGAAATGCAATCAAGCATTTTAGTTTTATAATGAAATAACAAAGGGAGCTTCGAATAATTTGCCTAAACAACAAATAAACTGCAACTCAAGAATGCATGCAACTATTTTTTGTCTTCTGTAATAAAGGCTTTGTATGACTTATTTTGTGTAAGAACAGACTCTCTGGTACAGTTATTTATTTAGTGTTGTTTACACAGTTCCAAAATGGTCAGAAAGAATTATAATAATGTAACTTAACAGCAGCTGTTTGGCACACATAATACTCATACAACGCTTGCTCTTATACCCTCCTTTATCTTGATCTCAAGTAGTTTCCACAGCTAAGTCAAATGTCTTCCACAGATCTGACTTCCTCTTTCCCTCCTGAGCAACCAGTAAACATTCTGTTTTTTCACGTCTTCCTCATCAATTTTGCTGTTGACATTACTGTGTTTGGAGTTTGTTATAACAAATGTATTGATGTGATTATGATAAGCTATAGGTCAGGCCCTATTGGTTATATGCATGCGATGAGAGTGAGACAATGTGCGCCAGTCACACAGGCACTCGCTGTCATTTTTTTTAACACAGTCTGACATTTCTTGAGTCATTTGTGTGTCTTAATTATTTAATCAAACAGTATGCTTAAACCATCAGACAAGCTCAGTGCATATGTAGTTGGTTTTATTCAAGCACATATGGAAAAATACGTTTAAAAGTTTCGACCAATGGATTGGTCTTAAGAACAAGACGACTCTCGGTCAACCAAGATTTTATTTTGACGGGGACAGCCCTAAACTAAAGCAAGCAGCAGTGACTGTACTGCACAGTCAATTAACAATTAAGAGTGAGAAAGAGACAAGAGAAACTGTGTTCTGATGCTGGGAGCATTTTAAGGTCTCACCTTCATAGCGCAGAGCTAGCAGTAGCGGGATGAAAGAGGAGTCGGCCGTGAGCTCCAGGTAGAGTATGAAGCCCTCACTCACGATTCCACGCTCTGGAACATCGTCCAGGTCTGAGTCAAAGAGCAGCGGAGCCATAGAGTTGTTTCCGCTTCGCACAATCAGCCTGACAAAGAGGGAGAAGAAAGGATGGAGGGGAAGAAAGAAGAGTAGAGAGGCAGCAATCAAATCAAACTGTAACGTCCTGACCAGAGTTCTTATGTGTTTTGCTTGTTTAGTGTTGGTCAGGATGTGAGCTGGGTGGGAATTCTATGTTGTGTGTCTAGTTTGTCTGTTTCTATGTTGGGTTAAATGTGTTGCCTGATATGGTTCTCAATTAGAGGCAGGTGTTTGACGTTTCCTCTGATTGAGAACCATATTAAGGTAGGCTGTTCTCACTGTTTGTTTGTGGGTGATTGTTCCTGTGTCAGTGTTGGTGCTACACGGGACTGTGACGGTTAGTTTGTTTTGTCATTTTGTATAGTGTCTTGTTTTTGTTTGATTAAATTCATTATGTCTAATTACCACGCTGCACATTGGTCTTCTGATCCTTCTCGCCTCTCCTCGTCTGAGGAGGAGGGCGACGTAGACTGCCGTTACACAAACTTAATTTGTCACATGCACAGAATACAACAAGTGTAGACTTTACTGTGAAATGCTTACTTACAAGCCCTTAACCGACAGTGCAGTTCAAGAAGAGTTAATAAAATATTTACCAAGTAGACTAAAATAAAAAGTAATAATACAAAACGAACACACTAAGAATAACAATAATGAGGTTATATACAGGGGGCACCGGTACCGAGTCAGTGTGCAGGGGTACAGGTTAGTTGAGGTCATTTGTACATGTAGGTGGGGGTGAAGTGACAATGCATAGATAATAAACAGCGAATAGCAACAGTGTACAAAAGGGAGGGGGAGGGTCAATGTAAATTGTCCGGTGGTAATTTTACTAATTGTTCAGCAGTCTTATAGCTTGGGTGTAGAAGCTGTTGAGGAGCCTCTTGGTCCTAGACTTGGCGCTCCGGTCCCGCTTGCCATGCAGTAGCAGAGAAAACAGTCTATAAATGGGGTGACTGGAGTCTCTGACAATTTTATGGGCTTTCCTCTGACACCGCCTATTATATAGGACCTGGATGGCAGGAAGCTTGGCCCCAGTGATGTACTGGGCCGTTTGCACTACCCTCTTTAGAGCCTTACGGTCAGATGCCAAGCAGTTGCCATACTAGGCGGTGATGCAACCAGTCAGGATGTTCTTGATGGTGCAGCTGTAGAACCTTTTGAGGTTCTGGGGACCCATGCCAAATCTTTTCATTCTCCTGAGGGGGAAAGGTGTTGTCTTGCCCTCTTCACGACTGTCTTGGTATGTTTGGACCATGATAGTTCCTTGGTGATGTGGACAGCAAGGAACTTGAAACTCTCGACCAGCTCCACTACAGCCACGTCGATGTTAATAGGGGACTGTTCGACCCGCCTTTTTCTGTAGTCCACGATCAGCTCCTTTGTCTTGCTCACATTGAGGGAGAGGTTGTTGTCCTGGCACCACACTGCCAGTTCTCTGACCTCCTCCCTATAGGCTGTCTCATCGTTGTCGGTGATCAACCCTACCACTGTTGTGTCATCAGCAAACTTAATGATGGTGTTTGGCCGTGCAGAGTCATGTTTGGCCACGCTGTCGTGGGTGAACAGGGAGTACAGGAGGGGACTAAGCACACACCCCTGAGGTTCCCCAGTGTTAAGGATCAGCGTGGCAGACATGTTGTTGCCTACTCTTACCACCTGGGGGCGGCACGTCAGGAAGTCCATGATCCAGTTGCAGAGGGAGGTGTTTAGTCCCAGAGTCGTTAGCTTAGTGATGAGCTTCGTGGGCACTATGATGTTGAACGCTGAGCTGTAGTCAATGAACAGCATTCTCACTTCAGTGTTGCTTGCCTTGAAGCGAGCATAAAAGGCACTTAGCTCGTCTGGTAGGCTCACATCACTGGGCAGCTCGCATCTGGGTTTCCCTTTGTAGTCTGTAATAGTTTTCAAGCCCTGTCACATCCGACGAGCATCAGAGCCGGTGTGGTAGGATTCAATCTTAATCCTGTACTGACGCTTTGCTTGCTTAATGGTCTGTCTGAGGGCATAGAGGGATTTCTTATAAGTGTCCGGATTAGTCTCCTGCTCCTTGAAAGTGGCAGCTCTAGCCTTTAGCTCAATGTGGATGTTGCCTGTAATCCATGGCTTCTGGTTGGGATATGTATGTACAGTCACTGTGGGGATGACGTCGTCAATGCACGTATTGATGAAGCGGATGACTGAGGTGGTGTACTCAATGCCATTGGATGAATCCCGGAACATATTCCAGTCTGTAATAGCAAAACGGTCCTGTAGTGTAGCATTCGCGTCATCTGACCACTTCCGTATTGAGCGAGTCACTGGTACTTCCTGCTTTAGTTTTGGCTTGTAAGCAGGAATCAGGAGGATAGAATTGTGGTCAGATTAGCCAAATGGAGGGCGGGGGAGAGCTTTGTATGTAGGTATACAGTGTGTCTATGTATGCGGATGACTCAACACCATACACGTCAGCTACCACAGTGATTGAAATGATTGCAACACTTAACAAAGAGCTGCAGTTAGTTTCAGAATGCGTGGCAAGGAATAGGTTAGATAAAAATACACCTTATGGAACAGCGTGGACTGTGAAGCAACACAAACATAGGCACAGAAACATGCATACAAACACACAATAACATACGCACTATACACACACGTATATGTGGATTTTGTGTGGCCTTGGCAGCAGCAAATGGGGATCCATAATAAATATAAATACAAATGGAGGGTGGATAAGAACCAGCGGTCTGGAAAGTTACTGAGTGAGGGAAAAGGCAATCACTTGGTTTTGGTCACTGATACAGTTGGATAGCTGTGGATTAGTGAGGAATGTGGGCCGAGGTCAGATGAAGTGAGAAGGAACAGTTTTATTTATCACTTAACTTCCCTCCTAGCAACAGATATGTATTGGCTGTTTTGATGTGCAAGGAGGAGACTGTGCTGGTGGAAAAATGTATTTGTCTTTTTAGCTGTTTGACCCATTGGGTGTATTAACTTGGTTTGAGCTTTGACTAGTTGCCTGTTAGTTTTTCACTCTGTTTGTCATAACCTAACACTAGTGTCCAAAACACAGCGAAGGCAGGTCACCAGCAAAAACACAGTGAAGGCTGGTCACCAGCAAAACCAGCATCTATACTGGACCAGCCTATGATGGTGAATGCTGAACTCACAATACAATGCAGCCAAATTATTGTTGTACTTTTGCAACTTCACTTTTTCAAAGTAAGTTATTATCTAACCAATACACAATACTGGGTTAGAAAATAGAATTGTACTAAGATCGGTTTTACATTATTCATGTGGAATTGAGCAGCTGCATCTGCAGTTTGAACAATAACACAGCTGTCACCACGCCACTGATTTAGTAAATAGCTGAGGGATGGGGCTGGAGACATGTAACCACTCTCAAATTCATAGACTGACCATCCATGTGACTTGAACATGTTTGGACTTTATACAGTGTTTGTTCACAATTAGATAGAAGTAAAAACAAGGTTCTATTTTGGGTACTGATGGGGTAAGACAGTTGAACTAAGCTCATGAGGCATTTATAAGTTATATTTTTTAAGGATCAAAGGGTACATATCATTAATTTAAAAGTAAAACAATGGATGTAGCAATTGCAGATTGCCCCTTTAACATCTTAACTTACTTATCATTGTCCTCGTCCAGCGCAACCCTCTCAAAGTGGAGGTGAAGCCTATGTCCCTTCTTGGCCTCCAGTAGCCAATGGCAGCTCAGATTATTGCCGTTGCTATGGTTACTCGTAGATGGAGGAGGCGGCGAGAAGATTCTACCCACGGTCGCGTTTCGGATCCACCCTCCACATGACACAGCTAACAGTTGGGAAGAACAATCAAGAGTCATCAGTTATATACACTGTGTGTGGACACTGGCGTTGGGGCCAGCCACAGAAACATCAGCACTTCCCTCAACTGTGTGAGATGTGGGGCCTTCCGTGGACAAACAATTTCCAATGAGCTCACAGTACCCATACTGGCCACAACAAAACTGCATTGTGCGTTTCAGGAAACACATTTTCTGTGCAGCCCAGACAATTGTTGTATCCTATTGACATGGTCAAAGATTCTACAGTCAGAAGATAGCGAACACTAACCCACACACTGAGGTTCAGGAGAGCTCCAATGGGGTTGAGTCATGTTCAAGCAGGTGGCTACCTCGTGGCCCCTGACCTGGAAGCCAGGGTCACAGTGGAAGTGGGCATGGCCTCCAGGGTGGATGTCCGTTACTGTCACACCCCCTCCCTCAGGAGAAAGAGGGAACAAGCAGGAGAGGAGGAAGGCTGTTGCATGTAGGACAGATTAAGGGAGTGAGAAAGATGGAGGAAAGAGAGAGTGCTACAGATCAATTGTACAAAACAAGGCAGGATGACATGTGAACAAACCATCACACTCAAAGCGCTCACTGGGGTGAAATACCTTTTATTTTATTAAATAAAAATAATATTTAACCTTTATTTAACTAGGCAAGTCAGCTAAGAACAAATTCTTATTTACAATAACGGCCTACCCCGGCCAAACCTGGACGATGCTGGGCCAATTGTGCGCCTCCCTATGGGACTCTTAATCACGGCCGGATGTCATACACCTTGATAATGTATTCATGCAAAATTTGAGTAGTCGTTTCATTTTTGTAATTTTTATTAAACTAAAATAATCACCTCAAGTTTGGTGTGCTTCCCCTCCTTGTTGTGGACAGCACCCATATAAAACCATTGTATTGACTCAAACATGTTTTCTTGGAAAAAGAAAAGACGCCACTCTGAATTTACCTTGATAGTGTAGGCTGAACACACCATGATCAGTCTGCCGGAGACTGCGGTAGTAAATCTGCACCTGATTGGTTGAGCTTCGAATCACCTGACCCTCACGCATCAGGGTCTCATTGGCTAAGAGTTCTGGTCCCGTCCCTCCATAGCCAAGGATAGTCAGGGACTCGTCCTTGGATAGGTTCACTTTCTTCACCTGGGGAGAGGGGAGATTGTGGACATCTAGTGATTCATTAAGGAATCATTGAGGAGTAAAAATGCCTAACACTGGTTACTAACCAACATGTATACATTATTCTCAACTGGTTCTACCCAATGTCGAATGGATTTCACATGATGTATACTGCAACTGTTTGCTTGGAGAGGACTACAGGGGTGAAGTGGGTACTCTTAGCAAACAGGTAGCTGGGGAATCCACACCCGCCTACTTTTTCTTTCTCTTCTACCCCAATAGCCGGACACCGCTCTAGCCTGGTGGAAGTGTTTGCTCCCCACAGCCGACTGGCTGGTACTCTGCAGCAATCCCTCTCAGAAGGGGTCTCCCCCTTCCCTGGAGAATGGAGTTGGTGGGATGCTCCTGGATGACATGGTGGATGTTCCTGTTCTCAATCCTACCAACCAGCCATGGAGATATAACACTTGCAGTGGAAATCGAAAGCAGTGTCCTCTGGCAACGGGGGCCTCCTTGGAGATGTTAAGCCCGTACCAGACACAGACTAGAAACAGTTTCGCCGCCCTGGATCCAGAGGTTCCGGCACCTTCTTCCCTGGGTGCTTCCAATTCGAGATCGGATCCAGAGGTACCTGCACCTCTGTCCTCTGTTCTGTCTCCCTCTCCGGTGGCTTCTACCTCGGGTTCAGATCCACCGTGAGGCTGTCTGAGACTCCAGCCCATTCATCATCCACAATGGATACTACAGCTGGCTCCGGTCTATCGGGCCCTTCGGTCCTCGAGGGGTTTGCGAAATCAGTTGAGGCGAAAGAACGGAAGTTCCTCCTCAGCCATTGCACCAGCTGTCGTCATTGCCAGTTTTATGGGGGGGAAAAATCATAGTTCCCGGGGAAAAAACTCTGTGCTATCCTGGATTATGAGTACAGGACATTACAAGGCTGCTTTCGACCGTTCTACGACAGTTGCCGGGAGCTGACGCTGTCGTAGTCCATGTGGGGTCAAACGACATTAGGAGGGCTAGCTCGGAAATTCTCAAAATGGATTTTAAAGAACTGATTCTAGCACTGAAAGATTCCAAAAAGCGCCAAATTATTCAGGTCCGGTACCATCATTGGGTAGCGGGTGTGAAAGATTCAGCAGAATACTGGCATTACACACCTGGCTAAAATAGTGCTGTAGCTCTGTTGAAATCACTTCTATAGATAACTTCGACACCTTCTGGAAACTTTCTACATTTCCTGTAGAAATGATGGAGTCCATCTGAACCATATTTACTCCTGGACTCAATGACCCAAGCCCAGCTCAGTTAATCCCTACCATTGCGTCTGAGTTATCATAATGCTGTAGCAAATGTACATTATCCCAGGGGCGTTGGCAGACACAATGTAAGTAACATAATGTATGTCCCTCTAACGGCCCTGAATGCCTCTGTTAAGCCTACAGCTATTGTATGCAGTAACATGAAC
Source organism: Salvelinus alpinus (assembly GCF_045679555.1). Taxonomy (NCBI): domain Eukaryota; kingdom Metazoa; phylum Chordata; class Actinopteri; order Salmoniformes; family Salmonidae; genus Salvelinus; species Salvelinus alpinus. Next base: position 50,704,928 of record NC_092091.1, read on the forward strand.
CAGAGTTAAACTGTTAGCACTGACACGGTGTGCCCTAGTAGGAAGTCCATTGTGTGCAGCTCACCCTGCACTATCAGCTCAAACATAAATAACATGAGCATGTCTATTTCTGCTAAGCATCCCAGTAAAGCATTGAAAAGAATCACAAACCCCAGAAAAAATTGAAAAAATAGCCCATATTAACATATGTAGCCTAAGAATAAAGTTCATGAAATCATTAACTTGCTTGTAACAGACGGCATTCATATTCATATTCTCTGAAACTCACCTAGATAATACCTTTGATGATACAGTGGCAGCAATACATGGTTATAAAATGAACAGAAAAAATATATGCCAATGGTGGAGGTGTTGCTGTTTATACTCAGAATCACATTACTGTATGACTGTTAAATGCCTGTGGATTCATGAGGAATTTTAAAATGTTATGGTTGAGAGGGATGAGGCAAAAGGTATAGAAAATAAGTCTGGATGCACAACCGATTGGCAAACATACTGCAAATTGAGAAATCATGTGACTGAACGGAATAAAAAGAAGAAACTATACTATGAAACAAATATAAATTATATAAAGACGTTATGGGACAAAAGGCAAACTCAGCTCCATCATTCATTGAATCAGATGGCTCATTCACCACAACAGCCACTAATATTGCCATTTACTTTAACTATTTTTTTAATTGGCAAGATTAGTAATCTTAGGCATGGCATGCTAGCAACAAATGCTGACAAGTATAACTGATCAAATTACAAAAGACAAGCCTTGTAATTTTGAATTCTCTTAAGTTAGTGTGGAAGAAGTGAAAAACTATTGTTGACTATCAACAGTGACCAGCCACTGGGGTCTGACAACTTGGATGGAAAATGACTGAGGATAATAGCGGACGATATTGCCACTCGTATTTGCCATATCTTCAATCTAAGCCTACTAGAAAGTGCATTCCCTCAGGCCTGGAGGGAAGCAAAAGTCATTCCGCTACCCAAGAATAGTAAAGCCCCCTTTAATGGCTCAAATAGCTGACAAATCAGCCTGTAATCCTTAGTACAGTTTTGGAGAAAAAAAGTTATTTGACCAAATACAATGCAATTTTACTGTAAAAGATTTGACAAAAGACTTTCAGCACGCTCATAGGGAAGGACATTCAACAAGCACAGCACTTACACAAATGGCTGATAATAGGCTGAAAGAAATTGATGATAAAAATATTGTGGGAGCTGTTTTGTTAGACTGCAGTGCGGCTTTTGACATTATCGATCATAGTCTGTTCATGGAAAAACGTATGTATTATGGCTTTACACCCACTGCTATCAAATCAAATTTTATTGGTCACATACACATATTTAGCAAATGTTATTGGGGGTGTGGCGAAATGCTTGTGTAGTAGTATCTAACAGTACAGTAGTATCTAAAATGAGTCACAACAAAACACACATCTAAAATTAAAATAATCTATTTAAGAAATATATAAATATTAGATCATGCAATGTTGGAGTTGCATTGACTAAAATACAGTAGAATAGAATACAGTATATACATATGACATGAGTCTAGCAGTATGTAAACATTATTAAAGTGACTAGTGTTGCATAATTAAAGTGGCCAGTGATTCCAAGTCTATGTATATAGAGCAGCAGCCTCTAAGGTGCAGGGTTGCTTAAAACCTTTCACGAGTCACAAACCCGGATCCGGGATCCCCCCCATCACAAAAGCTGACTAGCATAGCTTAGCCTAAAGTTACAGGGATATCATAAAATAAAATGTTCATGAAATATCAAGTCCAAGACATCAAATGAAAGATACAGATCTTGTGATTCAAGCCATCATCTCTGATTTTTTAAATGTTTTACAGGGAAGACACAATATGTAAATCTATTAGCTAACCACGTTAGCAAAAGACACCACTTTTTTTAATCCACCATTTTTTTTTACTGCATCAGTAGCTATCACAAATTCGACCAAATAAAGATATAAATAGCCACTAACCAAGAAACAATTCTCATCAGATGACAGTCTGATAACATATTTATTGTATAGCATAGGTTTTGTTAGAAAAATGTGCATATTTCAGGTATAAATCATAGTTTACAATTGCAGCCCCCATTACAACTATCACTAAAATGACTAGAATAACTACAGAGACCATCGTGTATTACCTAATTACTCATCATAAAACATTTCTTAAAAATACACAGCGTACAGCAGATGAAAGACACAGATCATGTGAATATAGCCAATATGTCAGATTTTCTAAGTGTTTTACAGCGAAAACACAATATAGCGTTATCTTAGCTTACTACAAGTCAGTCACACAGTAGCATTGATTCATGCCAAAAATAGCAATAACGTTATAAACCACCAAACGCTATTAATTTTTTCACTAACCTTCTCAGAATTCTTCAGATGACAGTCCTGTAACATCATATTACACAATGCATATAGTTTGTTCGAAAATGTGCATATTTAGCCGCACAATTCGTGGTTACACAACGTGTTTAGTGGGCAAAAAATCAAGCAATCTGTCCGGCGCCATTTTGGAAAGGCACCTAATCTTATCGAAAACTATTCATAAACTTGACTAAAAAAATACAGGTTGGACAGCATTTGAAAGAGAAATTAGTTCTTAATGCAATCGCTGAATTACATTTTTAAAATTAACCTTACTGCGCAATACTGGGTACAATACAGGGTGCGATAGCGCAACGCTACATGGAAAATAATGGCGTCTAATACATTTTTCTTTTTCAACAGAACAACGTTTTATCAGCATAAATAGTACCTACTATTAGCTGAACTCCCATCAGAATCTTGTGAAAGGTGTCCGTTGGCCAAAATAATCGTTGCTGGGTTGGAGAATGTTTCCCTCGACGTTGCAATTAGCAGTACAGAATGGCATTCGAGAGAGAGACACCCACGTTTCTACAGCGCCATGGAAATAAATACCTGAAAATCGCAATATACTGACCTAAACTGGTATAATTCGGTTCAAAATAACAAGATTATGATGTCTTTAAAGCCTATAGCGAATAAAAACAGAGCCGGATACTTCTAGGAGCTAAAACCAGACGTTCTAAAAAGACATGCCAAGACCCTCTTTGCGTCAGCGCGAAGTCCCGAAAGGTCGGACACCTCGGTTCCAATCAATTTAAAAACTTTGGGAAATACGTAGGAACGTCATTTCAACTCTCCCTATTCGCTAACAGCCAGGGGAAGGCGTATGCAGTGCATCTCAACCAATAGAAGACAGGCAAAGTTAAAGACAGGTCTCAAAGCAGATGATAAAATTTCCCATTCTCACACAGACATAGGAAAAGTGCTCTAAGTCGAGTTCTGTTTCACTTACAGACATAATTCCAACGGTTTTAGAAACTAGAGAGAGTTTTCTATCCAATAGTAAGAATAATATGCATATTGTACGAGCAAGAATTGAGTAGGAGACCGTTTACATTGGATACACATTTGTGCTATGTCGAAATAGCACCCCCCTAGTGGCAAGAAGTTAACCGGGTGGAAGCTGGCTAGTGATGGCTATTTAACAGTCTGATGGCCTTAAGATAGAAGCTGTTTTTTAATCTTGGTCCCAGCTTTAATGCACCTGTACTGACCTCGCCTTCTGGATGATAACGGGGTGAACAGGCCGTGGCTCAGGTGGTTGATGTCCTTGATGATCTTTTTGGCCTTCCTGTGACTTCAAGTGCTGTTTGTTTTGTTGACGTTGAGTGAGAGGTTGTTTCCTGGCACCACTCTCCCAGGAACCTCACCGCCTCCCTGTAGGCCCTCTCTTCATTGTTGGCAATCAGGCCTACTAGTGTTGTGTCGTCTGCAAACTTGATGATTGAGTTGGAGGCATGTCATGGATGAACAGGGAGTACAGGAAAGTGCTGAGCATGCGCCCTTGTGGGGCAACTGTGTTGAGGATAAACGAAGTGGAGGTGTTGTTTCCTACCATCACCCCCTGGGGGCGGTCCGTCAAGAAGTCCAGGAGCCAGTTGCACAGTTCAGACCCAGGGCTCCGAGCTTAATGATGAGCTTGGAGGGTACTATGATGTTGAATGCTGAGCTATAGTCAATGAATAGCATTCTTACATAGGTATTCCTATTGTCCAGATGGGATGGGGAAGCGTGCAGTGCGATGGCATCGTCTGTGGATTTATTGGGGCGGAAAGCAAATTGAAGTGGGTCTGGGTGTCAGGTAAGGTAGAGGTGTGATCCTTAACTAGCCTCTCAAAGCACTTCATGATGACAGAAGTGAGTGCTACGGGGCGATAGTCATTTAGCTCAGTTACCTTTGCTTTCTTGGATACAGGAACAATGGTGGACATATTGAAGCATGTGGGAACAGCAGACTGGGATAGGGAGAGATTGAATATGTCCATAAATACTCCAGCCAGCTGGTCTGCGCGTGCTCTTAAGATGTGGCTAGGGATGCCGTCTGGGCCGGCAGCCTTGCGAGGGCTAACACGTTTAAATGTCTTACTCACGTCAGCCACGGAGAAGGAGAGCCACAGTCCTTGGTAGCGGCCCACGTCGGTGGCACTGTGTTATCCTCAAAGCGGGCGAAGAAGGTGCTTAGCTTGTCCGGTAGCAAGACATCGGGTCTGCGATGTGGCTGGTTTTCCTTTTGTAGTCCATGATTGTCTGTAGATCCTGCCACATACGTCTCATGTCTGTGCCGTTGAATTGCGACTCTGCTTTGTCTCTGTACTGACGTTTTGCCTGTTTGATTGCCTTACGGAGGGAATAACTACACTGTTTGTATTCAGCCATATTGCCAGTCACCTTGCCATGGTTAAATGCGGTGGTTCTCGCTTTCCGTTTTGCGTGAATGTCCAGATGGGATCTATACACAGTTTCTGGTTTCTGGTTTGGTTATGTTTTAATAGTCACAGTGGGTAGAACATCTCCTAAACACTTACTGATGAACTCAGTCACCATATCCGTGTATTCGTCGATGTTATTCTCAGAGGCTACCCATAACATATCACAGTTCGCGTGATCAAAACAATCTTGAAGCATGGATTCTGATTGGTCAGACCAGCTTTGACTAGACCTTATTATGGATACTTCCTGTTTGAGTTACTGCCTATAGGAAGGGAGGAGCAAAATGGAGTCATGATCAGATCTGCCGAAGGGAGGGCGGTGGAGGGGCTAGTAGGCATTTCGAAAAGTTGAGTAGCAGTGGTCCAATGTTTTTGCGTTTTCCTCAAATTTGCTCTGTTAATATCCCCAGCTACAATAAATGTCGCCTCAGGATATGTGATTTCCAGTTTGCATAAAGTCCAGTGTAGTTCCTTGAGGGCTGTCGTGCTATCGGCTTGATGGGGAATATGCACGGCTGTGACTCTTGGGAGGTAATACGGTCGGCATTTGACTGTGAGGTATTCTAGGTCGGGTGAACAAAAGGACTTGAGTTGCTGTATGTTATCACAATCACACCATGAGTGGTTAATCATGAAACATACACCTCGCCTTTCTTCTTCCCGGAGAGTTCTTTATTTCTGTCTGCACGATGTACTGAGAAACCAGATGGCTGAACGGACAGGGACAGTATATCCCGAGAGAGCCATGTTTCCAGGAAATAAAGTATGTTGCAATCCCTGATGTCTCTCTGGGAGACAAGGAGATCCATGCCCTGAGCTCGTCTACTTAATTATCCAGAAACTGAAAATTACCGAGTAATATACTCAGAAGCGGTGGATGGTGTTTACGCCTCTTGAATTGAACTAGAAGTCCACTGCGAATACCTTTTCTCCACTGGTGGTGTTTTGGAGCAGCCTCTGGAACAAGTTAAATTGCCCTGGGGGGTACGACCAAAGGATTAAATTCGGGAAAGTTGTATTGTTTGTCGGTCTACCGAAACAGAAACCTGTCGAATGCTGAAACCTGAACTAAAGACCTCGGTTTAAAAGCTCACAGTGTTTTTATATATCTGCGGCTCTGTTGGGCTAAATTGCTGTGAGTGCTGCTATCTGTCCCGGGATCCTGCAAGATTCCATATAGGGGGAGAGATGCAAAAGCCTAGCTAGCCTAGCTGGCTCTGTGGACTCAAATGGAGGCCGCTATTGAACGTTTCCAACGTTGCAGGAGCTGCATTTACTTTGCTTTGATCCAGGACAATGTGGACTGCGTTGACTTTCAATGTAGCAACTGCTTGCTTGCGGAGGACTACAGGAGTGAAGTAGCTACTCTTAGCAAGCAAGTAGCAAACCTACATAAGCTACTGGGGAATCCACGCCCACCTACTTTTTATTTTTCTTCCACCCCAGTAGCCGGACGCCGCTCTGGTCTGATGGAAGTTTCGCCGCTAGGCAGGGCTCCATCCCCGAAGGGGTCTCCCCCTTCCCTGGAGAACAGAGCTGATCTCGACCCAACCAACCAGCCATGGAGGTACGTCACTCGCCGTGGAAGTCGAAGAAGGCATCCTTTGGCAATGGGGGTCTCCATGGAGATGTTGAGCCCGGAACTGACACAGACCAGAAACAGCTTTTCCGCCCTGGATCCAGAGGTTCCGGAGACTTCGTCCGTGGTGGCTTCCCAATCAAGATCGGATCCGGAGGTACCTGCGTCTTCGTCCTCGGCTCTCTCTCCCTCGGCTTCTACCTTGGATTCAGATCCTCGGAGCTCACCAGACTGTGAGGCTGCCTGAGAGACCGGCCCATTCAACATCACCGGCTGTCATCATAGGCAGTTCTATGGTGAGAAACATCTCGGTCCCCAAGCCAAAAACCCTGTGCTACTAGGAGCACGAGTACAGGATATAATAAGGCTGCTTCCGACTGTTCTACCACAGATGCCGGGAGCTGACACTGTCATTGCCAACAAAGGGTATATAACAAAGTATTGAGATAAACTTGTTATTGACCAAATACTTATTTTCCACCATAATTTGCAAATAAATTCATAAAAAATCCTACAATGTGATTTTCTGGAATTTTTGAAGTGTACCTATGATGAAAATTACAGGCCTCTCATCTTTTTAAGTGGGAGAACTTGCACAATTGGTGGCTGACTAAATACTTTTTTGCCACACTGTATGTAGCAAAATTTGAAATGGTGTTTTTTACATTAGATAAAAGTAGAGACTCAGAGCTACAAAATGATATATCATACACTGCATTTGAGGAAAAATAGGAAAGTAATTCTGCTTTGATAGTTGATCAACTTGTAAACTCACTTTTGAGAAAATCGCCTTTGAATGTTTTACTAGCTAGTGAAGAGCTCTTTGTCAACACCCATTCAGCATTGTTCACGCACTCTTAAGCTTTAGCCCCACCCATCTCGTTTCGCTCTCGAAGCGCACACTTGACGCTCTGGACGATGATTTGTTTACCTCTGGATAGAATGAAAACACCCTAACCAGCTCTGCTGGCAACAATGTCATTGCGCTTGCAGACGTTTACTGACACCGGCCATATTCTACGGGTGTTGTACACACGTCACGTAACGTTAGCTAACAAGCCAGCCAGCCAACGTTAAATAGTTAAACAATGAACAGTGCCAACAATGCCAGTGCTGGGAGCTAACCAACCATGTTCATTGTTAGCCAGCTAGCATTAGGCTCTAACTAGAACAGCACACGGCTCTGGGAAAAGAATAATAACATCAGCTAGGGAGCCAGCCAGGTAACGTTAGCTAGCTAACAGTACACTTTAGCATCAGACATATAGCTAGCTATAAACAATGTACCGAGCTAGGTAAACAAAGTGTAAGTTCACACACGTCACATAATGTTAGCTAATGAGTCAGCCAGCTAATGTTAGCTAGTTAAACAACAATGAACAGTGCCAACAATGCCACAGTGCTGGGAGCTAACCAACCATGTTCAATGTTAGCTAACTAGAACAGCAAACGGCTCTAGGAAATGAATGATAACATCAACTAGGGAGCCAGCCAGCTAACCTTAGCTAGCTAACAGTACACTTTAGCTTGAAATGAAACCAATTTCTGTCAAAATTAGAAAACGTGTAATATCTGAAAATGTAGCTAGCTATCTTACCTGTATACATCATCGTGTCAGGAATGCCTTGCCACGGTTGCCCTTAGTTTGAAGATGTAATCCGGAGACAGGAGTTTCCTCCATTTCTTTAGCTGTCATAGTCTAATTCCACAGATTTCAAAACTTGATCCTCCAGAAAGTGGAGAGCCACACTTATGCAGCTCCACTACACAGTACAAAAAGCCGCTTTCGACAGGACTACCAACACAGACTGACAAGCTTCTATGGCAGACCAATCCAAACTCCTCTCTCGGCATGTTCAGCCCACTCATTATCTCAGCCAATCATGGCCAGTGGGAAGGTTGCCAGCTTTTTCTGTGGATTAACCAACAAGGCTCGTAATTTAACAATTGTATTCGTATTTACAGATAGCATACACGTTTGTTATTAAGGCACATGAAAGTGCACATGTTCAAGGAGGCATTTCTTCCCAAAAATGCATTTTGATTAAAAATTTTTTTTTACATTCACACGGCTCTCCTGTCTTCACAGGACTTGCGACATACACCTAGTTTCCTGAATCGGGTCACATATGGAAGTATAGATTAGCCAAATTGTTTTACCTGAGCATGACCCAAAAACGAAGGACTTATTAGCCAGCCCTACTCTGTTGTTTATGATTTTGTTGTCATGGAGGACTGATTGGGCTCATTGATTCGAGTTGAAAAACAAATACTGCTTTCATGGAATGGCATGCTTTGAGCACTACTGAAAGTGCTATTTACATGTAAAAAATGAATGCCATATGCTGTATTTGCTGTAGGCCTATTGTTTACCTTTTTGTTGGTGAAACTTTGATATCTTGATAATATGCAGCTGTTTAAAGGGCAAATCCACAGAGGAAACAATAACAAAATGGGAGCTCCACCTCTGTTTAGGTAAAAAGCTGAGGGATAGGCCTGGAGACATGTAACCATTCTCTGATTAATAGACAGAGCTATGGATGCAAGGACTGACCATCCATGATACACATGTTTTTGTTTTAAACATGTTGTGAGGCTATACAGCGTTTGTTTACATTTACAATGTTTACAAACATTGGAATACAACAAGCTTATATTTTGTGTTCTCAGCAGTGTGACAGTTGAACTAAGCTCATGAGGGATTTCTAAGTTATATTATTCAAGTATCAATGGATATACACTACCGCTGAAAAGTTTGGGGTCACTTAGAAATGTCCTTGTTTTTGAAAGAAAAGCTAAATATTTGTCCATTACAATAACATCAAAATTATCAGAAATACAGTGTAGACATGTGAATGAAGTAGTACACAGTCTTGTACCAGATCTTCAGTTTCTTGGCAATTTCTTGCATGGAATAGGCTTCATTTCTCAGAACAAGAATAGACTGATGACTTTCAGAAGAAAGTACTTTGTTTCTAGCCATTTTGAGCCTGTAATTGAACACACAAATGCTGATGCTCCAGATACTCAACTAGTATAAAGAAGGCCGGTTTTATTGCTTCTTTAATAAGCAGGACAACAGTTTTCAGCTGTGCTAACATAATTGCAAAAGGGTTTTCTAATGATCAATTAGCCTTTCAAAATGATCAACTTGGATTAGCTAACACAACGTGCCATTGGTACACAGGAGTGATGGTTGCTGATAATGGGCCTCTGTACGCCTATGTAGATATTCCATTAAAAACTGCCTTTTCCAGCTACAATAGTTATTTACCACATTAACAATGTCTACACTGTATTCCTGATTAATTTGATGTTATTTTAATGGACAAACAATTTGCTTTTCTTTCAAAAACAAGGACATTTTTAAGTGACCCCAAACTTTTGAACGGTAGTGTGTATATACTGTATATATAATTTAGAAATCCAAAAATGGATGTTGCAACTACAGATTGCCCCTTTAAGTCTATCAAAAGTGTGCAAGTTCGAGCATGTGTCCATTATGCCTATGGATTTTGTTTTTATTAGCATGAATTAGATTGAGCAATAAAAGCCCCACTTTTATTCGACCGGCTTGGATCCACACTATGCAGCTGTTGCAAGAGCACATTTTTCACTGGCTGTCCACTGGTTTCAAAAACAATGATTGATAGGCAGCTTAAACTTGTTGAATTCAACCATTATTGGGTTCAAATACACATCTAGATTTGTGAACAGCCATCCACAACAACTACAATCCGTAAGGCGAAAATAGCTAAATGAGAGAGCAGAAGTGTGATTCACATCAATTAACTATATACAGTAGATATCAATAATAAGTGATATCCGTATCGCCATAGACTACATCACTGCTGTCATCCTTACCTCCAAGCGTTTATTCAAATTGGATAATCTTTGGATATCGACAGCAGTCACACCATTGGAAGACAAAGCTAGGACTTTAGCCTAAAAAAGCCTATTCCTGCTCTTTTCCCACAATCCATCAAACACATTTGGGTGTGTCATCATAGTGGTCTCTGACTTGTGGTCAGACTCGCTCAGGTGGAACAAACTTAAACTTGTGCCTTTTTTTCAATGCTGATTTGAATGTACTTGAGAAAACAGAGAAGTGACAAAGATTTTTTTTCGCAAACATCCGTCTGAATTTATAAGTAATCCTAGGAGTAATCATTTAGTTTTTCAAAAGTATCTGTAATCTGATTACAATATTTTTGTTGGTAACGTAACGGATTACAATGACATTTTTTTTGTAATCCCTTAGTTTCTCCCACTTTTCTCTGCAGATCCTCTCAAGTTCTGTCAGGTTGGATGGGGAGCGTCGCCGCACAGCTATTTTCAGCTCTCTCCAGAGATGTTTGATTGGGTTCAAGTCCGGGCTCTGGTTGGGCCACTCAAGGACATTCAGAGACTTTTCCCGAAGCCACTCCTGTGTTGTCTTAGCTGTCTGTTTAGGGTCGTTTTCCTGTTGGAAGGTGAACCTTCACCCCAGTCTGAGGCCCGGAGCGCTCTGGAGCAGGTTTTCATCAAGGATCTCTCTGTACCTTGCTCTGTTCATCTTTCCCTCGGTCCTGACTAGTCTCCCAGTCCCTGTCACTGAAAAACATCCCCACAGCATGATACTGCCAACGACATGCTTCACTGTAGGGATGGTGCCATGTTTCCTCCAGACGTCTAGTTGGCATTCAGGCCAAAGTGTTTAATTTAATCACCAGAGAATTTTATTTCTCATGGAATGGGAGTCTTTAGGTGCCTTTTGGCAAACTCCAAGCGGGTTTTCATGTGCCTTTTACTGAGGAGTGGCTTCCATCTGGCCACTCTACCATAAAGGTGATTGATGGAGCGCTACAGAGATGGTTGTCCTTCTGGAAGGTTCTCCAATCTCCACAGAGGAACTCTGGAGCTCTGTCAGAGTGACCATCAGGTTCTTGGTCACCTCCCTGACCAAGGCCCAACTCTCCCAATGGCTTAGTTTGGCTGGGCGGCCAGCTCTAGGAAGAGTCTTGGTGGTTCCAAACTACTTCCATTTAAGAATGATGGAGGCCACTGTGTTCTTGGGGACCTTCAATGCTGCAGAATTTTTTTTGGTACCCTTCCCCAGATCTGTGCCTCAACAAAATACTGTCTCAGAGCTCTACGGACAATTCCGTTGACCTCATGACTTGGTTTTGTCTCTGACATGCACTGTCAACTGTGGGACCTTATATAGACAGGTGTTTGCCTTTCCAAATCATGTCCATTCAATTGAATTTACCACAGGTGGACTTCAATCAAGTTTTAGAATAATCTCAAAGATGATCAATGGAAACAGGATGCATCGGAGCTCAATTTCGAGCCTCATAGCAAAGGGTCTGAATACTTATGTAAATCAAGTATTTCTGTTTTTTATTTTAATAAATGTGCAACATTTTGAAAAAAACTGTTTTCACGTTGTCATTATGGGGTATTGTGTGTAGGTTGATGAGGATTTGTATTTATTTATTTAATAGAATAACGCTGTAACGTAATAAAATGTGGAAAAAATGAAAGGGTCTGAATACTTTCCGAATGCAATGTATGTGTGAAATTAGTGTCGATATAGTTTAGGCTCAATTTCCAGGCAATTATAAGGGTGATTATCAACTGGCCACTGCACCTGGTTATAACTCCAGTTCTGTTTGTGATATTACGATTCTACCAACGGCGATGTGTTTTATATAGACGTATTAAGGAAAAGTCAAGGACGGAGGGGGGTATTACTTTAAAAATTTCAGAATAATAAAATTAATTAATTAATGAGCAGTCAAAATTACTGCTTTAGCGGTTCTAGTGTTAGGTCAAAACTGTAAGTCGGCGACTCAGGAACATTCACAGTCTTCTTGGTAAGCAACTCCAGTATAGATTTGTCCTTGCTTTAGGAAATTATCCTGCTGAAAGGTGAATTAATCTCCCAGTGTCTGGTGGAAAGCGGACTGAACCAGGTTTTCCTCAAGGATTTTGCCTCTGCTTAGCTCCATTCCGTTTCTTTTTTATCCTGAAAAACTCCCCAGTCCTTAACTATTACAAGCATACCCATAACATGAGGCAGCCATACTATACTTGAAAATATGGAGTTGTACTCAGTAATGTGTTGTATTGGATTTGTCTCAACATAACACTTTGTAGTGACTGGGTGTATTGATCCACCATCCAAAGTGTAATTAATAACTTCACCATGCTCAAAGGGATATTCAATGTCTGTAGTGCCTCTTTCAGCCCTTATGCTGCATGTCACCCAGTCATATACAGTATGATGCAGTTCATTTAGGCCTAAGACAGGGAGTAGCCTATCATGCAAACATTTCATGCAAACATTTCATGCAAACAAACACTTCTTACTCATTACGTTTGTACAAATACAAAACTTTCAATCATACACTATAATTTCCATTCCGACATTACATTTATCCATTGCAGTGCCATTCTATAACATCGAAGTAGAGTTCTAGGTTATTGTACATAACATACAGTGCATTCGGAAAGTATTCAGACACCTTGACTGTTACAGCTTTATTCTAAAATTGATTAAATTAATGTTATTCCTCAACAATCTACAAACAATACCCCATAATGACTAAGCAAAAACAGGTTTTTAGATTCCTTTGCAAATTTATTAAAAATAAAAAGCAGATAATCAAATCAAATTGTATTTGTCACATACACATGGTTAGCAGATGTTAATGCGAGTGTAGTGAAATGCTTGTGCTTCTAGTTCCGACAATGCAGTAATAACCAACGAGTAATCTAACCTAACAATTTCACAACTACCTTATGCCGTACCAGGCGGTGATAGAACCCGACAGGATGCTCTCAATTGTGCATCATCATCATGTATTGATCACATCTATTCAGACCCTTTGCTACGAGACTCGAAATTGAGCTGAGGTGCATCCTGTTTGCACTGATCATCCTTGATGTTTCTACAACTTGATTGGAATCCACCTGTGGTAAATTTAAGTTGTTTCTATTTTAATTAAATTCTTAAATTGGTCATTACTATGTGGCAGTATCATCTCTCTCCTTTTCAGAAAGCTCCATCACTGAGTTTTTCTCCCAACAGTTTTAGTTAGCTAGGCTAGCTAGCCAGCTAGCCTAACTTTAGCTTGGCTTGTTTACCTCTAGTGGGGGCATAGCAAATTGACAAGGAAGCATGAGGGGCATTGAGCATGCAAATAGCGTGCATATGATAACCAATCAAAAAGTCGCTAAAAATTTGAGCTAACCTCCCCTTTTAGTTACCAGACCAGTGAGTCACAGCTCGCAGCCACGTAAGTGGGAGAAGCTGTCTGTGCATCAGCCGTCACAGCAATGGCGCACACACAAGCAGAGAAGCACAAGGGGAGGGGGTGTGTAGCGGGAGAGGGAAAATGCTATATCGGGGACCGCAGCAATCAAATTGGTGCTGTAATCAAATTGCTGCTGTTACCTACCCATTGAGCACTGTATCACAGTGACATCCAGATGGTTACTACCAATATTACAAGTTATTTCTCATGGAGACTCAAATTAAGATCACGCGGAATGGAACTAATTGGCTATGGTTTCCAAATCCAGATTGTGTTATTTCTCCTTCGCCCATCAACGTGAACTGCACTTTTTTTAAAACTAGCACCATGCTGCTGCTGTTGTCAGCTAGCCAGCATAAACTAGCTGGGAAGGGCTTATCAGGATGATTGACTAAACCGAATCCTTTCGTCTCCACACTCGACTCTCAACTGCGTGACATACGTCATCCATTTGGGCACCAGGCGTGTCCGTATATGTACTGCTGCTTGTAATCACATAAGTCTACATGAGCCAAAAACTGACTCCTGTCCAGACCAGTTCTGTCACAGCTCTTCCTTGCTGTGTACAGTGGTTTGTCCTTTAAAAGTTGCAGCGTACTGCGGCACAGCTTGAATGGTGCCGCAGAATTCTATGGCACGTTATTTAAGCGTGAACCACTGGTACCATTAATGCTAGTCAGTGCTAGTTTGACCACCAGAGGGCATCTTTGAGAAGCATTTGATAGCCTTCAATAGTGGCTGTACTAGAGAATCTAAATCTTTTTTTTGTAAGAACATAGTATATGGGACTGATTTTGCTTAATTCATATTATGGTGTTTCTATTCCAAGAAAAATGAAAAACCCTCTGGGTTTCCTTTAGGATGGATCAGAAAATATAGCGCTGTACAACGTGACGGTCAGGAGTAGGCTACAGTACTGGGCTATTTAGTTAAAGAATCCCCGTGACGTGCAGGCACGCGGGAGACCGAGGTTCAAGGAGTAGACTGTCCTTGTAAATAAGAATTTGTTCTCAACTGACTTGCCTAGTTAAATAAAGTTTACAACAAAGAACATAACATTTCTATACCCTAATTTTCAAATTCTAGTCTAACCAATACCCAAACGGAGATTCAACGGAAAAAAATCTCATTGATTTATCAAGACTAGTCCCCATAATTGTCTCAGAGCAGTGCGAAACGGTGCTAAAATAGTTGTAGGCTATTGCTTCAAATCCGATTGCTTCTAACTTCAATATGCTCTTTAAATAAATAAGACCTACCCCACTTTTAACAGCACATTACTCAACACTTGTGGGACTCATTTCGCCTACAGTAGATCGAAAATATGACGTGACTCTCCGCCAATAATTACATATAGAGGATTGGAGGATGTTTCTGTAATTCAGTGATATTTATTCCCATAGTAATTCGTTATGGATCCATAACTAAATAAACATCAGCATTTTGAAAGAGTATTTTTATTAAATATTTTATTAACGAAAGCATAAAGATGCCATTATTAGTTACATTATTTTAGTTTGAACGTGCAGACTGGCACTAAGAACAGAACAGTGGGAACGTTTCCCTCGTCAGTGCCATTATTAGTGCAATGCTCCTTAAAGTGTTGCCAGTGTGGGTCCACCCCCCTCCCCCATCCTCCTGGGCTAGGTCGGTCTTCTGTGCGCGGCTCTGCGGCCCTTCCCTGCCCTCGTGCCTTGAACCTTGCGCGCTTTCAGTGGATACAGCTGGAGAACTACAAGGCAATCCCATTGTGCGCCACGACCAATATGCCATGACCAATATGACCAATATATATTGTCCTGCTAATAACAGGGCTAATAATATAACTGTGAGAATATCCAACGAGCTTTTATATAATTCTTAATCAATAAGAATAATAATCGCTTTGTAATAACAATATTTTGGAGATTATTTAATTTTCAAATAATGAAAAATGAGCGAGAAAAGGCCATTCTTGGAAATGCGGTGAGACATTATTACTAACTTGTAAATAAAGCCAGTTTGTTATTTAGAATGATTTATTTCTGTGCCTGACTCATCTACACCAGCTACACACAGACGCATTACAGAATCACTCACCTGAAATGGAGTCAGCAGGAGCAGACTGCCCCCCTCTGGCGGACGAGAAGCGCGTCCAGCAGCATGCGACCATGTTGCAACGTCTGGGCACCGCCATGGATCGGGTGCTGCAGACGATGGATAGATGGAAGAGAGAAGGAGGTCTTCCAATGCCTCCACCAGCCCCACTACAGCAGGCCCCACTGTCCACCCCTCCTTCACCCGATCCCAGCGGGATTCGGCTCGCGCTCCCGAGGGAGTATGATGAGACGGCTGCCGGATGCCAGGGGTTCCTACTCCAGCTGGAACTCTACCTGGCGACCGTCCACCCGGCTCCTTCGGGACGTGAGAGCGTATCCGCCCTCGTCTCCTGCCTCTCAGGCAAAGCCCTGGAGTGGGCCAACGCCGTATGGAGTGAGAGAGACGCAGCATTGGACCATTCCGCAGAGTTCACCCGCCGCTTTCGGGCAGTTTTCGACCACCCGCCTGAGGGTCGAGTGGCGGGTGAACATCTGTTCCATCTGAGGCAGGGGACGAGGAGCGCGCAGGATTTCACTTTGGACTTCCGGACCCTGGCCGCCAGCGCGGGATGGAACGACAGGGCCCTGATCGATCACTACCGGTGCAGTCTGCGCGAGGACGTCCGTCGGGAGTTGGCCTGCCGAGACACCACCCTCACATTGGACCAGCTGGTGGACCTGTCCATCTGGCTGGACAACCTGCTGCCTACCCGCAAGGTGGGCCATGTTTTTTTTTACCCGTTTTGTGTTCACCCTGTCCTACCGACCAGGTTCCCAGAACGCTAAGGCAGACGCACTGTCCCAGATGTATGACACAGAGGAACGGTCCATGGATCACACTCCCACACTCCCGGCCTCTTGCCTGGTGGCACCGGTAGTGTGGGAGCTGGACGTGGACATCGAGCGGGCATTACGTACAGAGCCCACTCCTCTCCAGTGTCCAGCTGGGCGTCTGTACGTTCCGTCTGCTGTCCGCGACCGGTTGATCTATTGGGCCCACACGTCACCCTCCTCTGGTCATCCTGGCATCGGTCGGACAGTGCGTTGTCTTAGTGGGAAGTACTGGTGTTCCACCTCGGCCAAGGACGTGAGGGTTTATGTTTCCTCCTGCTCGGTGTGCGCCCAGTGCAAGGCTCCCAGGCACCTGCTCAGAGAGAAGTTACAACCCCTACCCATTCCACAAAGGCCGTGGTCGCACCTGTCAGTGGACTTCCTGATGGATCTTCCTCCCTCACAGGGCAACACCACGATCCTGGCCGTTGTGGATCGGATTTCTAAGTCCTGCTGTCTCCTCCCTTTGCCCGGTCTCCCTACGGCCCTACAGACTGCGGAGGCTCTGTTCACTCATGTCTTCCGGCACTACGAGGTGCTGATCGGGGTCCCCAGTTCACGTCCAGGGTCTGGAGGGCATTCATGGAACGTCTGGCGGTCTCGGTCAGCCTCACCTCAGGTTTTCACCCCGAGAGTAACGGGCAGGTGGAGAGTGTAAACCAGGATGTGGGTAAGTTTCTGCGGTCATATTGCCAGGACTGTCCAGGGGAGTGGGCGGCATTCATCCCCTGGGCAGAGATGGCCCAAAACTCACTCTGCCACTCCTCCACTAACCTCTCCCCCTTCCAGTGCGTACTGGGGTATCAGCCGGTTCTGGCACCTTGGCATCAGAGCCAGATCGAGACTCCTGCGGTGGATGAATGGTTTAAGCGCTCGGAGGAGACTTGGGACGCCGCCCATGTGCCCCTGCAACAGGCCGTGAGGCGGCAGAAGGCGAACCACCGCAGTGAGGCTCTCGACCCGAAACCTGCCCCTCCGCCTGCCCTGCCGGAAGCTGGGCCCGTGGTTCGTGGGGCCATTCAAAGTCCTGAGGAGACTGAACGAGGTATGCAACAGGGTACAGCTTCCCCCAGATTACCGTATTAATCCCTCGTTCCATGTGACTCTCCTCAGGCCGGTGGTGGCTGGTCCACTCCAGGAGTCTGAGGTGCGGGAGGTTCCTCCGCCCCCTCTGGACATCGAGGGGGCCCCGGCGAATGCTGTTCGAGCCATCCTGGACTTGATCGTCGGGAGAGTAATTCAGTACCTCG
This sequence comes from Salvelinus alpinus, assembly GCF_045679555.1. Lineage (NCBI taxonomy): Eukaryota > Metazoa > Chordata > Actinopteri > Salmoniformes > Salmonidae > Salvelinus > Salvelinus alpinus. The sequence goes on from NC_092091.1 coordinate 50,722,785, forward strand.
TGGAGTGGGAGGGGTAGCGTCTGGAGGAGAGATGCTGGGTGCCGGTGGAGGACGTCTTGGACCCTTCGTTGCTGCGGGATTTCCACCGTCTCCATCCGGATCGCCCTGCGCCTCGTTCTCCGGGTCGTCCCCGAAGGTCGGTGTTGGCGCAATGCTGGAGCCGCGCGTCAAGGGGGGTACGGTCACGACTTCCGCCGAAGTCGGTCCCTCTCCTTGTTCGGGCGACGTTCGGCAGTCGACGTCACCGGCCTTCTAGCCCTCACCGATCCTCTTTTCATTTTCCATTTGTTTTGTCCTTGTCTTACACACCTGGTTTCAATCCCCCAATTACTTGTTCATTATTTAACCCTCTGTTCCCCCATGTTTGTTTGTGAGTGATTGTTCATTGTATTGCGGTCCGTATTTGTGGCCTTGGATTTATTGACGTGTATTGTGATTATTGTTGAGTAAAATTGCGTACATTACTCATATCTGCTGTCCTGCGCCTGACTCATCTACACCAGCTACACACAGACGCATTACAATGGGTATCCGAGCTGTGTGCCTGTAGTTTAGATAGACAGCTAGGTGCATTCAACATGTCAATACCTCTCATGAATAAAAGTAGTGATGAAATCAATCTCTCCTCCACTTTCAGCCAGGAGAGATTGACATGCATATTATTAACATTAGCTCTCTATGTACATCCAAGGAACAGCCGTGCTGCCCTGTTCTGAGCCAATTGCAATTTTCCTAAGTCCTTTTTTGTGGCACCTGACCACACGACTGAACAGTAGTCAAGGTATGACAAAATCAGGGCCTCTAGGACAGGCTTCGTTGATAGTGTCGTTAAGAAGGCAGAACAACGCTTTATTATAGACAGACTTCTCCCCATCTTAGCGACTACTGCATCAATATGTTTTGACCATGACAGTTTACAATCTAATGTTACTCCAAGCAGTTTATTCATCTCAACTTGCTCAATTTCCACATTATTTATTACAAGATTTAGTTGAGGTTCAGGGTTCAATGAGTGTTTTGTTCCAAATACAATGCTTTTAGTTTTAGAAATATTTACGGCTAACATATTCCTTGCCACCCACTCTGAAACTAACTGCAGCTCTTTGTTGAGTATTGCAGTCATTTCAGTTGCTGTAGTAGCTGATGTGTATAGTGTTGAAACTCTAGCTTTATTCAAAGTCACTGGCATGTTGTTAGTAAACATTGAAAAAAGCAAGGGGCCTAAACAGCTACCCTGGGTAATTCCTGATTCTAACTGGATTATATTTGATAGGCTTCCATTAAAGAACACCCTCTGTGTTCTGTTACATGCTGACCAGACCGGACACGTCGCGTGCGCGAGCGTCGCAAAATAAATTTTGAAATCCATGTTATTCAATTATTGCACCCACACTGCTTGCGCGCGCCAACGAGCGTCTGCGACACCAAGGGCTAAAATAGATGTCGTTCCTATTTCTGACGCAGATCGCGCTGAAAGTCCTGCCTCTCCCATCTCCTCATTGGTTTATAGAAGCAGGTACCCACGTGCTATCTCCTCATTGGTTATACCCACGTGGGTGATAGAAAGATGAACTGTTTTGCCGGTAGTCGTGGTAATACAATGAAAGTTTAGATGCGATCACCATATAATTTAAACGATGAAAAAGCCTGGAAGGAGGAGAGATGACTAGAAACGATTCGGTTGGCCGTGTTATGTGTGGATTAATTGTCGGAGTAGAGATCCTTGTGCATTTCAGGTAAAATAACAACTCAATGTTTATATCCCAGGACAAATTAGCTAGCAACAGCAAGCTAGCTAAATAGGACAAATTAACATTAGCTAGCAAGTGCAAGCTAACTAGCTAAATTACCATACATGTTTAATGCTTTTCGACCTGTCCCCAAATTAATGTCATTGGTTCAGAGTTTGTTTTGATATTTTAACCTGCGTGTCATGATCGCGTTTGGTGTGGGGGGGCAAAATAAATTTATGCACGATAGCGCCTGATGGCGCACACGCGCAGCCGGTTTGGGCAAGGTGTTAGACAAGTAACTCTTTATCCACATGATAGCAGCGGGTGTAAAGCTATAACACATACGTTTTTCCAGCAGCAGACTATGATCAATAATGTCCAAAGCTGCACTGAAGTCTAACAAGATAGCCCCCACAATCATTTTATCATCAATTTCTCTCAGCCAATCATCAGTCCTTTGTGTAAGTGCTGTGCTTGTTGAGTGTCCTTTGCTATAAGCATGCTGAAATTCTGTTGTCAATTTGTTTACTGTGAAATAGCTTTGTATCTGGTCAAACACAATTTGTTCCAGAAGTTTACTAAGGGTTGGTAACAGGCTGATTGGTCGACTATTTGAGCCAGTAAAGGGGGCTTTACTATTCTTGGGTAGCAGAATGACTTTAGCTTCCCTCCAGGCCTGAGGGCACACACGCTCTAGTAGGCTTACATTGAAGATGTGGCAAATAGGAGTGGCAATATTTTCTGCTATTATCCTCAGTAATTTTCCATCTAGATTGTTAGACCCCAGTGGCTTGTCATTGTTGATAGACAACAATACTTTTTTCACCGCTTCCACACTGATTTTACGGAATTCAAAAGTACAATTCTTGTCTTTCATAATTTGGTCCAATATACTTGGATGTGTAGTGTCAGCGTTTGTTGCTGGCATGTCATCCCTAAGTTTGCTTATCTTGCCAATGAAAAAGTCAGTAGTTTGCGATATCAGTGGGATTTGTTATGAATGAGCCATCTGATTCAATGAATGAAGGAGCCAAATAGGCTTTCCCCCCCCCCAACATTTTCCCACTACAAAACGTCTTGTATGACCTCCTATACACTATATTAGGCCCAGCCCTAGGAACTTTGGTTTTCCTAGATACGGATTTTATATTGTGATCACTACATTCTATGGATTTGGATACTGCTTTAAAGCAAATATATGCAGCGTTAGTAAAAATGTGCTCAACACATGTTAATGATTTAATTCCTGTGCTGTTTTGAACTACCCTGGTAGGTTGACTGACAACTTGATCCAGGTTTCAGGCATTGGTTACAGTTTGATGATTTCAGAATATGAATGTCATCTGTTACAAGCAATTTATTGACTTCATGGACCTTGTTTCTTAGGCTACATATGTTAATATGGGCTATTTTTAGCACTTTCTGAGTTTCTTGAGTGTTTTTAATGCTTTACTGGGAAGCTTATCAGAGGTAGACTTTCTCATGTTATTTACATTGGAGCTGATAGTGCAGGGTGAGCTAAGATCATGTACATTTGATGCAGCATTATGACGACTCATTGTCACAATGACTGAATGACTGGAATTCTGATAGACTTTGGTTTAATGTAAAGATCTAATTGAATCGTATTATTATAATGTAGTAGAAAGCGATGGGTTAGAAGAAACCAACATAACCAACCCATAAAGCAAAATTTAACATCCATATATGGTCAGCTATGTAAACTTTAACATTGATTTATCTTGCAATAGATGTCGTTCAATTGGTAACATACATTTTTCTTTTTCTAATGCCTCTTAAGGGTAAAGTAATCTAAAAGTAATGGAATGCAATCAGATTACGTTACTGAGTTTGGGTAATCCAAAAGTTACATTACTGATTGCCATTTTGCACAGGTAACTCGTAACTGTAAAACCTACCCTAACCAGAAACAATGGATAGATGGCGGGATTCGCGTAAAACTGAAAGCGTGAACCACTGCATTTAATCATGGAAAGGTGACTGGGAATATGGCCTAATACAAATAGTGTAGTTATTCCTTCCGCAAGTCAATCAAACAAGGGAAATGTCAGTATAGAGAAAACGCGGAGTCGCAATTCAACAGCCCAGACACGAGATGTAGGCGGCATGGTCTACAGACAATCACGGACTACAAAAAGAAATCCAGCCACGTCACGGACACCGACGTCTTGCTTCCAGACAAACTAAACATCTTCTTTGCCCGTTTGAGGATAATACAGTGCCACCAACGCGGCCCGCTACCAAGGACTGTGGGCTCTCCTTCTCCGTGGCTGAAGTGAGTAAGACATTTAAACGTGTTAACCGTCGCAAGGCTGCCGGCCCAGACGGCATCCCTAGCCACGTCCTCAGAGCATGCGCAGACCAGCTGGCTGGTGTGTTTACGGATATATTCAATTTCTCCCTATCCCTGTCTGCTGTCCCCACATGCTTCAAGATGGCCACCATTGTTCCTGTACCCAAGAAGGCAAAGGTAACTGAACTAAAAGACTTTTGCCCCGTAGCAATCACTTCTGTCATCATGAAGTGCTTTGAGAGACTATTCAAGGATCATATCACCTCCACCTTACCTGTCACCCTAGACCCACTTCAATTTGCGTACCACCCCAATAGGTTTACAGATGATGCAATCGCCATCACACTGCACACTGCCCTATCCCATCTGGACAAGAGGAATACTTATGTAAGAATGCTGTTCATTGGCTACAGCTTAGCATTCAAGACTATAGTACCCTCCAAGCTCATCATTAAGCTTGAGGTCCTGGGTCTCAACGCCGCCCTGTGTAATTGTGTCCTGGACTTCCTGACAGGCCGCCCCTTGGTGGTGAAGGTAGGAAACAACATCTCCACTTCGCTGATCCTCAACACTGGGCCCCCACAAGGGTGAGTTCTCAGCCCTCTCCTGTACTCCCTGTTCACCCATGACTGCGTGGACATGCACGCCTCCAACTCAATCATCAAGTTTGCAGACGACACTACAGTGGTTGGCTTGATTACCAACAATGACGAGACGGCCTACAGGGAGGAGGTGAGGGCCCTCGGAGTGTGGTGTCAGGAAAATAACCTCACACTCAATGTCAACACAACAAAGGAGATGATCGGGGACTTCAGGAAACAGCAGAGGGAGCACCCCCCTATCCACATTGACGGGCCAGCAGTGGAGAAGGTGGAAAGTTTTAAGTTCCTCTACGTGCACATCATGGACAAACTGAAATGGTCCACCCCAGACAGTGTGGTGAAGAAGGCTCAACAGCTTAGTCCGCTGCGCCACTCGGGAGCCCATATATTTATATGTATATATTCTTATTGCATTCCTTTACTTAGATTTGTGTGTATTAGGTAGTTGTTGTTGAATTGTTAGATTACTTGCTGCACTGTGGGAACTAGAAGCACAAGCATTTTGCTACACTCACATTAACATCTGCTAACCATGTGTATGTGACCAATAACATATTATTTTATTTGGATTTGATTTGATTACATTTAGAAAGTAACCTACCCAACCCTGGTCACACCCAAGAAGACTCGAGGCTGTAATCGCTGCCAAAGGTGCTTCAACAATGTACTGAGTAAAGGGACTGAATACTTATGTAAATATAATATTTCCTTTTTGTGTTATTAATACATTTGCTAACATTTCTAAAAACCTGTTTTTGCTTTGTCATTATGTGTTATGGTGTGCAGATTGATGAGATTTTATTTTTTAAATTCCTTTATTATTTCCCCCTAACCCTACCACCCCTCCCTTAATTGGAGTAAACTAATGGACAACAACACTTTGGCTTCTACTTCCACCTTATACACACTATATACACATTTTACGGACACAGTATATTTTACAATAGTGCCCCTCAACCCCTCCCATCTATCTCTGAAGACCATTAAGTTTTGATTTATATTTGCCATATATTTTTCAATTGTGCTGTTTCACAAAAGTTCTGAACCTTTCTATTCTCATAGTTTCGACAGATTGTAAATTAAATAACATTTTTGGCTTAGAGTATTATTATTTAATTGATTGATTGACTATAACTTCTTAAATCACCCAGAAGTGCTATTTGCAGAGTTAGCTACAGGTCAATTTACCAATTCCTCGGCCATTCCTGAACCTGCGACCAAAAACAAGCTACAGTACATATGTGGTCCCATGAGGCTCAGTTGGCACATGGCACTTGCAACGCTAGGGTTGTGGGTTTGTTTCCCACAGGGGACCAGTGTGAACAAATATGATAATGTGTGCATTAGCTACGGTAATTTGCTCCGGATAAGGGCGTCTGCTAAATCACAAAATGTAAAATATGGACAGTACCTAAAGTTATTAGCTGGCTGGCTTTCTATGGGCTCAATGCTTGAAAACGTGTGTGATGATTTATGTGCCCTGGATCAGGTTTAAGTGTTAACTGTTAGACAGGACACAATGTGGGATTTCTGATGGTGTTAAGTCTAGGTTCCCAGATATTACGAAATGAAATGAATGGTTCTCCCATCGATCGATCCCACCTATAAATATCTGAGCTTTTGGATTGACAAGGATTTAACGTTTATAAAAACTGATAAGCTAGTTTAAAAGCTACGATTTAAAATGGGCTTCTTTTTTTAGAAATAGATCTTGCCTCTCCCTAAATGGCAGGATCAGATTGTACAGTCAATTTTCCTGCCAGTTCTTGACTATGGTGACACAATTTACCAGAATGCAGCAGCCACTACTCTTAAACCTTTGGATGCCGTCTACCATAGCGCCCTTCGCTTTATCACAGGTTACAGTTTTAATACTCCTCCCTGCATCTTGTATTAAAAGGTTGGCTGGTTCTCATTAAAGTCCCGTAGATCACTTCACTATTCCCTTTTTGTTTACAAAGCTCCACTACACAAGCTTCCAACTTCGTTTTAAGTATAAAATCATGCGTTACCAAACCCGTTCACAGGGTTGGTTAACTTGAGGTTCCTCGGGTCTCCACCGAATTAGGTAAATACACTTTTAGTTTTAATGCGCCTCACTGCTGGAACAATTTGGAGAACTCATTACAATTAGATGTTCTGGTGTCACTCTGCAGTTTAGGGTGTTAATGAGGACCTAGTAGCGGAGTACTGTGACTGTTTATCATAAATGTTGAGTTTTGTATTGATTGCTGTTTTGTTTGACATTGTGTTGGTTGTTGTATTGTTGTTATCAGGGCCCCCTTGTGAATGAGACCATGGTCTCAATGGGGTTTCCCTGAATAAATAAAGAATAAACAATTTTTTTTAATGATTAGTGACCAACAATGTCCGAACTCCGAAGGTTTGTGCTAGCTAGCTTGTGTGTGTTTGCTTATCCTGGAAGCGGAAGAGCTGAAGCGGTCCTATGTAAAACAATAGATAATGATTCAATTAAAAATGGGGATATCCAACCAGTGTAGGATGCCGCTTTGAAGTCTGAGGGCACAGACCCTTCATTATGGTCGCTTCTTGCCGACACATCAAAGCAGCTGTTCCAGACTCTCACGTCAAGGACGTAGAGAAGCTGGTGTTAGCAAGACTAGCTAAATACTATCAAAACTATAGAAACCCTCAGTATCAAAACTCTCCAAAGGCAGCCTGAAAAGTAGCTGAATTTGTTGCTAGAATCTTTTACTAATAAAAGTTGCTGGAGGGGTCTGAAAACTCGCTAAATATACTGACAAAGTTGCTGAATTGGCAACACTGGAGTAGTTCCTGGTTTTGGGTTTTCTTCATTGATTATTTTGACAAATCAGAATTGGGAGAAGGTGGTGCTTAAATTGGTGCAGTGATTTTCAAGCCTGTGTGCGGATGATAAACGGTATCCACTAGATTCCCCAGCCACAAAGCCAAAATTGGCTATATCGTAAAAATTCATGAAAACAAAAATTTGATTTTTGGCCATGATAAACACGGGTGAAATTAGCAGAAAGGAGGGGTTTGGCCGAGTGTTTCCATTTCAAGGGAGGAGACTTCGCTTCCTTCCTTTGTACAAAGGTAATTGTTAAAGGTTATTGTTACAATTGTTAAAGGCACCCCCCCCAGAAGTAAAACAGGAAATTACAAACTTTCGTGAGAGAATTTTACTTCTGGGTGATCGAGATTAGGATTTGATCATCCAACGGTTGTAATTAAAGGGGGAGGCATTCAGAGGCTTTGTGTGTCTGTCCATGTGGGTGTTTGAGTGAGAAAGACAAGAGAGCCAATGAGTATGAAAGCACAGCCCCCTTCATTATCGACGCTTTGTGCCTACAACATCAAGGAGCCTTTCCAGACCCACTTTTCACTTGCTTCTTAAACTCTCATCCCATTGCTTTGTATTTTTCTTGTGTGCAAATAATAAAAAATACATAATTGTGGAATGATGTGACATAAGTAACGGTCACTTTAACTCTACCTACATGTACATTGATGGATTCTGTTAAAATGTAACATGTTCATTTTAAACTGTAGTTTGTTTGTATCCTGTTTAGTGAATGATTACTGTTAGTATTAAATGGAGTTTAGGCCATGAAACTGTGTGTATGCTAATTTGGAAAGGTTGACCTAATCAGATAAGAGGAAATTGCCTAGGATTAGAGAGCATGGTCAGGCCCAGGACAATTGATGGACGGGTGTGATTCTGACATCTAGCTGAACAAAGAGAGGACCATGGACATTCCACAGGGGAGATAAGGGAAACTCATTGGAGTCATAAAATGTATAGCTGGGGAGGTGACAGTTACAAGAGGGTGATGACCAAAGGAGGGAAGAGTATAAAATGTGTTATGAACTTTCTAAATGTATGCACTCAGCTGACAGCATCCTTGGTAATAAACACTTCAAACTTCTCTTGAGCTTTTGGTCTCAATAGCATTTTTCAAAAACAACATATTATCTCAATTACCTCGACTAACAGGTGCCCCCGCACATTCACTCTGTACCGGTACCCCCTGTATATAGCCTCGCTATTGTTATTTTACTGCTGCTCTTTAATTACTTGTTACTTAAAAAACAATGGCTTGTAAGTAAGCATTTCACTGTAAGGTTTACACCTGTTGTATTCGGCGCACGTGAAACATTTTATTTGATTTGATGACTAACGGCGCCTTACCTGAATTTCCACTCCATAACCCGGATACACTGTGATGCTGTAGATGCACTCCAGAGGAGAGTAAGGGGATGAGGAGAGAGGATTTGGAGACTCCACAATGCCCTCCATCCCAGAGAGACTGGTATTGCACTGCACTGGAGAGAGAAAGTCAGGATCCTTGACTGAAAATGCACAAATATCTCAACCCTATGGAAGTAATGCCTATGAAACACTAGATTCATCCTAACATTACATAATGTTAGGCATGCAATCCCACCATTCATTTACCTGGCATATGCACTGTGGTGATGGTTGTGGTGGTGATCAAAGTGGTTGTCGTCTCCTCCTCTGTGGGTGATGTTGCAGTTTTCCCTGCTTCTGATTGGCTGGCTGGGGGCGATGAGGTCAGGGCTGTGGTTAGCACCCCTGTTGGCATCACAGTGGCTGCAGGCTCAGTCTGCCCAAGCTGTGGTACAGCCTGAATAGGTTTGGTTGTTGTGCCTGCAATCAAGGCAGAGTGTTTAAACCAGGGATGGGCAACTGGTGGCCCATGGGCCCCCTCTTTTGTAGTTGGATCAATTTCCAGAAAGTATTCACACCCCTTGACTTTTTCCACATTTTGTTGTGCTACAGTATGAATTTAAATTGAATAAATGTAGATTTTCATTGGCCTATACACAATACTCCATAATATCAAAGTGGAGGGGGATTCTACTAAGCTAACATATGGAATTGTTTTAAGATGGTCACACAAAAATCAAAATATTTGTTTTAGTATTTGATAAAATATTGAATTTTGCCATTACTACTATAGCCCATAAGAACACATTGAATAACACATTCATAAATGGCAAAACAGACAGTCAAAAAATACATCATAAGGAATAAGGTTTTGAAATGTCTGTCCTATATATAGGACATAAGAAAGTTCAGGGAATATTTTAGTTTTTTGTACTCATATTTAACCCCCGTTTTTTTTTGTCACAAAACTACCTCCATACATCCATAAAATGTTTTAACAGGTACCGTTCTAACTTCAGATGAGTCCTGTGACACTTGTGGGGGCTGTAGAGCAAAACGGAGAACACCATCGTGTTTTTTAGAGTCTCATCTTTCCATAGAGTGGTCATATTATTTTGGACTCTACAGACGTTTTCGTGAGAAGTCTTATGAGTATGTTTCATGGTCTGAAAAACACCACTGTAGCTCTATCACCTTCCATCACAGATGCGGAAGGCTGACATAGGTGTGTGCGGTGGATTGAGATGCAGCCCATGCAAAAAATAAATTGTATTATGTTACTTAGATTGACGCATGGGTGCGTCAAGACTCTTAAGGATTTTTTAACATTATTTTTTAATGACTACCTGATCTCTGTACCCCACACATACAATGATCTGTAAGGTCCCTCAGTTGAGCAGTGCATTTCAAACACAGATCCAACCACAAAGATCAGGGAGGTATTCCAGTGCCTCACAAAGAGGGGCAGCTATTGATAGATGGGTAAAAAAAGACATTGAATATCCCTTTGAGCATGGTGAAGTTATTAATTACACTTCGATGGTGTATCAATACACCCAGTCACTACAAAGATACAGGCCTCCTTCCTCATTCAGTTGCTGGAGAGGAAGGAAACCTGGTTCCTGGATCTTTTCACAGCATTATAAGGCTGCACTGAGACAATGACTTATCAATGACCCAAGCCCAGCTCAGTTAATCCCTACCATTGTGTCACTGAGTTGTCATAATGCTTCAGCAAATGTACATTATCCCATGGGCGTTGGTAGACACAATGTAAGTAACCTATATGTCACTCTAACTGCCCTGAATGCCTCTGCTGATCCTACAGCTTTTGTATGCAGTCATTTTTATATTTGTATTTATTATGGATCCCCATTAGCTGTTGCCAAGGCAGCAGCTACTCTTCCTGGGGTCCAGCAAAATTAGGATTCATAGGAATCACTACAAAACATTATGTATGACCTGAAGCTTTTTCTTGAGTGGGCAGCTTGATGAAAGCCAGCCAATATTTAAAATCACCAAGAAAATATACCTCTGTTTATATCTCATACATTGTCAAGCATTTCACACATGTTATCCAGATACTGACTGTTAGCACTTGGTGGTCTACAGCAGCTTCCCACCCAAATGGGCTTTAGGTGAGGCAGAAGAACCTGAAGCCATATTACTGCAACAGTATTTAACATGAGATCCTCTAAGCTTTACACGAATGTGGTTTTGAATATAAAATGACACCACCTCCACCTGTGGCATTTCTGTATTTTATGTAGATGTTATAACCATCCATATATTGCTACCACTGTATCAAATGTATTATATAAGTGTTTCAGAGATTGTCAGAATATGAATGTCATCTGTTACTGATTTCATGAACCTTGTTTCTTAAACTACATATGTTAATGTGGGCTATTTGTAGCTCTTTTCTGGGATGTTTGATTGTTTTCATTACTTTACTGGGAAGCATAGCAGAAGTAGACATGCTCATGTTATTTATGTTAGTGCAGGGTGAGGTGCACACACTAGACTTCTTACTTGGGCACACCGCCTCAGTGCTAACAGTATAACTCTGGTTCATAGGCACATAATTACTGCATACAATAGCTGTAGGATTAGCAGAGGCATTCCGGGTAGTTAGAGGGACATAATGTACATTTGCAGAAGCATTATGACAACTCAGCGACACAATGGTAAGGATTAACTGAGCTGGGCTTGGGTCATTGATAAGTCATTGTCTCAACGTTGTCTTATAATACTTTGGATGGATCCAGGAACACAAATGATTTGGTAAATAAAACAAGCTTTATTTCCAGAAGGTAGGAAAATTGTCAATAAATGTTATACCCACAGAGCTGCAATCGTCTCATAGCCAGTTATGGAGGGCTAAAAGTCTGCTGAAACGTCCAATGCCATGATTTAGGGAGGGCACAGGGACAGATATTATGGGGCGTTTGTTGGTGTGAAGAAGAGACCCAATCACTTCTTTAAAATCCATCTTCAGCTGTTCAGCGCTGCCCTTCATAATGTCATTGAATCCCATATGAAATATGATACTACATTTTCTGATGCAGGTTTAAAATGTTTGGGAGTAGCTTATTGATGTTCTGTACCCGTGCTCCTGAATAGCACAACGTTTTTGCTCCAGGGACTGAGACATTTCTCACCATTGAACTGCACAATACAACGGCCAGAGAAGGGGATGGAGAAATCCACCCATTAAACCTTTCACGGGCCTACGAGAAGCAGGATAGCATACTCCCGCTGCTCACAGTAATATGTCCAGACCTCCTACAGCAGGCAGTGCCCCGTCAGATACAGAGAGAGGGAAAGGAGCCCCTGCTGAACAAAGCCGCTGTTGGAGTCAGTGTATTTGGAGACAGCACAGTCGTCGCAGACACATGCAATCCCAGCGATGAAAGAGAAGCTAGATCAGACACCAATGCAGCGAAGCTATTCCTTATATCAATCTGCTCCGAACCTCTCACAGACACTGTCAGTTTGTGTGAAGAATTGCAACACTGCTGGGTTTTTCACACTCAACAGTTTCCCGTGTGTACCCAAAGGACATCCAGCCACCTTGACACAACTGTGGGAAGCATTGGAGTCATCATGGGCCAGCATTTCTGTGGAGCATTTGACACAATTTGTTGGGCATGGACTCTACAATGAGGCAAGTGCAACGCAATATTAAAAACATTTTCTTAATGTTTTGTACACTGTGTATACAGTGCCTCCGGAAACTATTCAGACCCCTTTACTTTTTCCACATTTTGTTTCGTTACAGTCTTCCAGTTCAACATGTGAATGGAGAAGAAGCTCGTGGACGAGGCTCCTACGCATTAGTTAATTTTGCCAAATTTTTACTTTGCATTCCACTTTCTGACATATCAGATTTGATTGATGAGTTCATAAGTTACCTTTTTGATTCAAATGTCACACAACCTGAGGAGCAGAAGACCTGTAACAAACGTTTCAACTGCATTGGCAAACGTGAATGGTAATGGTGCCGACTCCAGTCCAATCTTTACAGACTCTCATGCGGTAACACTCCCCACAGATCTTCAGAACCTCCGTGCGGTTCTGGTCTCGGAAATTACAGCTACTATAGCCACTCAGCTCAAAACTGCCATTGATGCTGCTCTGGCCCCCTTCTCCACCGTCCTGGACTGTGTCCGAGCCACTGCGAATGAACAAGGCCGCCGACTTGACGGCTTTGAACATGACCTTTGTGACTACAGTGACCGCATAAACTCAGCATAAAAAGAAGTCTTTCAAAGATCATTTGTAAAAATCCAAATAACTTCACAGATCTTAATTGTAAAGGGTTTAAACACTGCTTCCCATGCTTGTTCAACGAACCATAAACAATTAATGAACATGCACCTGTGGAACGGTCGTTAAGACACTAACAGCTTACAGACGGTAGGCAATTAAGGTCACAGTTATGAAAACTTAGGACACTAAAGAGGCCTTTCTACTGACTCTGAAAAACACCAAAGGGTGGCTACTTTGAAGAATCTCAAATCTAAAATATATTTGGATTTGTTTAACACTTTTTTGGTTACTATATGATTCCATGTGTTATTTCATAGTTTTGATGTATTCACTATTATTATACAATGTAGAAAATTGTAAAAATAAAGAAAAACCCTGGAATGAGTAGGTGTGTCCCAACTTTTGACTGGTACTGTAGATACTTAATGAAGGACTTTTTACAACTTTATTAGGCCCCATTTATCATTCGTACATGTACAGACACTCAGCCCCTTTTCTTTTTTGTAACAGGGTAACATACTGCGGGAAACTTATTTGGCCATCCTTATTTGGCCATCATTGTATGTGTTGCACTGATTGAAGTCTCCCTGAGTCAGGTCAGTTCCGTTTGACTGTTAGGGGGTTTTCCTGTCTTTGTTACCTGTTGACCTACTTTACCGTTTTGTGAATGCCTTTTCAAATGTATTTCACTACTCGTGCTATGGAGCCTCTTCGCGTTAGGATAGGAAGGTTTTCTGTTTATATGCACCGAAGCTGCGCAAACTTCAACCTGTGTGGGAGGGGAGGGAGTGACCTTTTTTGGTCATATTTTTTATTTATTTATTGCTTTTTACATCAGTTCTGTTATCTTTGCAAATGCTTGGTCTGTTTTCACAACTTTCAATATTTTAGATGGCTAACAATAATAGTAATATTGGAATAGGTAGGCCTAATCTTATAAAGTTTTTATCTTGCAATACTAAGACAATGAATAATCATGTCAAGAGGGTCTTCTCCCATTTGAAAAAACTAAAAGCAGATGTATTTTTACAAGAGACCCATTTATGCATTAAAGATCACAAGGCTACAAAACTCCAGGTAAGTCAGGTTTTCCATTCAGACTTTAACTCCAAAGCCAAAGGGGTTGCAATTTTGGTTAGTAAAATAATAAATTTCTCTACTACTAATGTTATTTCAGACAGTAATGGGAGATACTTAATCATAACTGGCACCATTTGTCAGACACCTGTAGTATTGGTCAATGTATATGCTCCCAATTTTGATGATGTTGAATTTGCCAATGGGTTGCGGGGGAAAATACCTTCTCTGAACACCCATCTTTTGATATTTGAATTGTGTTATTAGCCCAGCTTTAGACCGCGCCAACCCCAGAACTATGTCTCCTGCTCTCAAAGTCCTTCTCAGATTTTATGGTTCAGAACGGGTGTACAGATCCCTGGAGATTTAAGAATCCCTAGGCAAGAGAGTATTCTTTCTATTCACATGTACACCATTATTATTATTTTTATTTTTTATTTTACCCCCTTTTCTCCCCAATTTCGTGGTATCCAATTGTTAGTAGTTACTATCTTGTCTCATTGCTACAACTCCCGTACGGGCTCGGGAGAGACGAAGGTCGAAAGCTATGCGTCCTCTGAAACACAACCCAACCAAGCCGCACTGCTTCTTAACACAGCGCGGAGGAAACACCAGTGTCGGAGGAAGGATATCCCTACCGGCCAAACCCTCCCTAACCTGGACGACGCTAGGCCAATTGTGCGTCGCTCCATGGACCTCCCGGTCGCCCTAGACCACTGCGCCACCCGGGAGGCCCATTTTTCTCATATTGACATTCTTTATTGATCATACTTCCAAATGTCACCTCTTCTGATTATTTACCCATTGTATTTTCTGACAATGGACCTTTAGCCCTCAACATAGTCCTATCAGGACAAACTCGTACTCTTCTCTGTTGGAGATTCAATTCTCTTCTCCTGTCTGATGCAGACTTCTGTAACGTTATCTCCACTTCTATTGATAATTTTAAATCAGACTAGCTCAACCTCTCATTATCTCTTATGGGAATCACTTAGAGGTGATTCCCATAAGGCCTATCTTAGAGGATACATTATTTCTTATTCTTCTCATTTAAACAAAACTTGGAAAGCTAAACTAGAAGAACTCTCTAAACCCATCCTTGACTTAGACCACCAATATGCCCTGACGCCATCCCCAGAGCTATATAAGCAACGCTTCAACGTACAATCTGAATTCAATCTCTTGTCCACTACTGTACTTTAAGCGCCGACAGTTTCCTAGGAAACTATGCAGTATTTAGTTTTTTTTATGTGTTATTTCTTACATTGTTACCCCAGCAAATCTTAAGTTTTATTACATACAGTCGGGAGGAACTATTGGATATAAGAGCAACGTCAACTCACCAACATTACGACTAGGAATACGACTTTCCCGAAGTGGATCCTCTGGTTTGGTCCACCACCCAGGACAATGGATCGGATCCCAGCCGGCGACCCAAAACAACGGCGCCGCAGAAGGGGCAGACGGAGCGGTCTTCTGGTCAGGCTCCGTAGACGGGCACATCGCGCACCGCTCCCGAGCATACTACTCGCCAATGTCCAGTCTCTTGACAACAAGGTAGACGAAATCCGAGCAAGGGTTGCCTTCCAAAGAGACATCATAGATTGTAACGTTCTTTGTTTCACGGAAACATGGCTCATTCGGGATACGTCATCAGAGTCGGTACAACCACCTGGTTTCATCACGCATCGCGCCGACAGAAACAAACATCTCTCTGGTAAGACGAAGGGCGGGGGTGTATGCCTTATGATTAACGAGACGTGGTGTGATCATAACAACATACAGGAACTCAAGTCCTTTTGTTCACCTGACCTATAATTCCTTACAATCAAATGCCAACCGCATTATCTACCAAGAGAATTCTCTTCGATCATAATCACAGTCGTGTATATCCCCCCCAAGCAGACACATCGACGGCCCTGAAAGAACTTAATTTGACTCTATGTAAACTGGAAACCACATATCCTGAGGCTGCATTTATTGTAGCTGGGGATTTTAACAAGGCTAATCTGAAAACAAGGCTCCCTAAATGTTATCAGCATATCGAATGCGCGACCCGGGCTGGCAAAACCCTGGATCATTGTTATTCTAACTTCAGCGATGCATACAAAGCCCTTTCCCGCCCTCCTTTTGGAAAATCTGGCCACGACTCCATTTTGTTGCTCCCAGCCTATAGACAGAAACTAAAACAGGAAGTGCCCGTGCTCAGGTCTGTTCAACGCTGGTCCGACCAATCGGATTCCACGCTTCAAGATTGCTTCAATCACGTGGACTGGGATATGTTCCGCATAGTGTCGGACAATAACATTGATGAATACACTGATTCGGTGAGCAAGTTTATTAGCAAGTGCATCGGTGATGTTGTACCCACAGCGTCTATTAAAACCCTCCCCAACCAGAAACCGTGGATTGATGGCAGCGTTCGCGCAAAACTGAAATCGCGAACCACTGCTTTTAATCAGGGCAAGGTGACCGGAAACATGACCGAATACAAAACAGTGTAGCTATTCCCTCCGCAAGTCGATCAAACAAGCTAAAAGTCAGTATACTGTAGAGACAAAGTGGAGTCGCAATTCAACGGCTCAGACACGAGAGGTATGTGGCAGGGTCTACAGTCAATCACGGACTACTAAAGGAAAACCAGCCTTGTCGCGCACCACGATGTCTTGCTTCCAGACAAACCAAACAACTTCTTTGCTCGCTTTGAGGACAATACAGTGCCACTGACACGGCCCGCTACCAAAACCTTCGGGCTCTCCTTCACTGCAGCTAATGTGAGTAAAACATTTAAACGTGCTAACCCTCGCAAGGCTGCCAGGCGGCATCCCCAGCCACGTCCTCAGAGCATGCGCAGACCAGCTAGCTGGTGTGTTTACGGACATTTTCAATCAATCCTTATCCCAGTCTGCTGTTCCCACATGCTTCAAGAGGGCCACCATTGTTCCTGTTCCCAAGAAAGGTAAGGTAATTGAGCTAAATGACTATCGCCCCGTAGCACTCACTTCTGTCATCATGAAGTGCTTTGAGAGACTAGTCAAGGATCATATCACCTCCACCCTACCTGTTACCCTAGACCCACTCCAATATGCTTACTGCCCCAATAGGTCCACAGACAATGCAATCTCCATCACACTGCACACTGCCCTATCCCATCTGGACAAGAGGAATACCTATGTAAAGAATGCTGTTCATCAACTACAGCTCAGCATTTAACACCATATTCCCCTCCAAACTCGTCAGTAAGCTCAAGACCCTGGGTCTCAACCCTGCCCTGTGCAACTGGATCCTGGACTTCCTGACGGGCCGCCCCCAGTTGGTGAGAGTAGGAAACAACATCTCCACCCCGCTGATCCTCAACACTTGGGCCCCACAAGGGTGCGTTCTCAGCCCTCTCCTGTACTCCCTGTTCACCCATGACTGCGTGGTCATTCACGCCTCTAACTCAATCATCAAGTTTGCAGACGACACTACAGTGGTAGGCTTGATTACCAACAACAACGAGACGGCCTACAGGGAGGAGGTGAGGGCCCTCGGAGTGTGGTGTCAGGAAAATAACCTCACACTCAATGTCAACAAAACAAAGGAGATGATCGTGGACTTCAGGAAACAGCAGAGGGAGCAGCCCCCTATCCACATCAACGGGACAGTAGTGGAGGAGGTGGAAATTTTAAGTTCCTCGGCGTACACATCACGGACAAACTGAAATGGTCCACCCACACAGACAGCGTGGTGAAGAAGGCGCAGCAGCTCCTCTTCAACCTCAGGAGGCTGAAGAAATTCGGCTTGTCACCAAAAGCACTCACAAACTTTTACAGATGCACAATCGAGAGCATCCTGTCGGGCTGTATCACCGCCTGGTACGGCAACTGGTCCGCCCACAACCGTAAGGCTCTCCAGAGGGTAGTGAGGTCTGTACAACGCATCACCGGGGGCAAACTACCTGCCCTCCAGGATACCTACACCACCCGATGTCACAGGAAGGCCAAAAAGATCATCAAGGACAACAACCACCTGAGCCACTGCCTGTTCACCCCGCTATCATCTAGAAGACGAGGTCAGTACAGGTGCATCAAAGCTGGGACCGAGAGACTGAAAAACAGCTTCTATCTCAAGGCCATCACTGTTAAACAGCCATCACTAACATTGAGTAGCTGCTGCCAACATACTGACTCATCTCTAGCCACTTTAATAATGAAAAATGTATGTAATAAATGTATCACTAGCCACTTTAAACAATGCCACTTTATATAATGTTTACATACCCTACATTACTCATCTCATATGTATATGCTGTACTCTAATACCATCTACTGCATCTTGCCTTTGCCATTCGGCCATCGCTCATTCATATATCTTTATGTACATATTCTTATTAATTCCTTTACACTTGTGTGTATAAGGTAGTTGTTGTGAAATTGTTAGATTAGTTGTTAGATATTACTGCATGGTCGGAACTAGAAGCACAAGCATTTTGCTACACTCGCATTAACATCTGCTAACCATGTGTATGTGACAAATAAATCAAATTTGATTTGATTTTACAGATGCAGAACAGTTACTATTGCATTCACGTGGTACCTACTATGAACATGGAGACAGGGCAAGTCATCTGCTCACATTCTGGAGAACTTTGGCTCCTTCTCCGGTTATAAGCTGAATCACCAGAAAAGTGAGTGCTTCCCAATCAGCGCTACAACTCCAGCAGACAGACTTTGCTTTCAGCTTAGCTGCTCTGGTTTCAAATATCTTGGAGTGGACGTAACTCGTTAATTACATTCTCTTTTTTCTGCAAACTCGCTCCCCTCCTTACGCAAATGAAATCAGATTTTCAGAGATGGGGTAACTTACCAATATCACTTATAGGAAGGATTAATGCTGTAAAGATGAACAGTTTACCCAAATTCCATTATCTATTTCAATCTCTCCCATTGTTGTTACCAAGTCAATCAATCAGGCTGTTATCACATTTATCTGGGGAGGAAAGGTACCCGGAGTCAGTAGATCTTTATTTCAGAGATGCAAGTTTAGTGGAGGGCTTACACTACCCAACGTTTTACACTATTACTGGGCAGACAACTTTCAGAAATTGCCATTCTGGTTACATGCTCCAGATACCCCATGGTGCCACCTAGAGGCACATTCTTGTATTTCTGCTTCTCTTCCTACTTTACTCTGCTCTCCCAGCATCCCCCACTCGCTATACTGGCTATACTGTATTGCTTCCACACTTATGATGCAGTTTCGACTGCATTTTAATTTCTCCTCTGCATCTACTATGGATCCTATTGATAAGAATCACTTATTCTCCGCTTCCCTAATAGATAATGATTTCTCTTACTAGACAAGTAAATGTATTAAGTCCTTCCAAGACTTATATGTAGATGACATTTTTTCTAGTTTTCCCAACTGGGCCTCTAAATACTCTTTGCCTCCATCTCACTTTTTCAGTTGCCTTCAAATTAGGCATTGTGTCTCCTCCCAATGTTCTGGCTTCCCTGCTCCACCCCCTTTCTAACCCTGGAATGGCATATTGACTCTATTACTTCGACAGAAAGCAGTCATTTCTCAGATCTGTGTATTATGTCATTGGACAAACATTCCACTAACAAAACTAAATCTGCTTGGGAACGGGAAATGGGTGTTGAATTTACACAGGAGTGGTGGGATGAGGCGATTGATAGAGTATGCTCCACTACATCTTGTGCTCGTCTTGGTCTCATACAATTTAAGGTTTTTATATAGAGTGCATTTTTCCAAATCCAGATTGTCTGAAATATATACAAATGTAAATGATGAGTGTGATAGATGTCATGTCTCAACATGTGATCTTAGTTCATTCAATGTTCAAAACTACAAAATTACTGGGATTCTATTTTTTATTTTTATCATCTGAGGTGCTTGAAATTAACCTGCAGCCATGACTCTTGGTAGCTGTTTTAGGTATTCTAGAAGACTTGCCGATATTGCCAAACATGCCGATATTGTTGCTTTTACATCCTTATTGGCTCGACATATAATTATTTTCCAGTGGAAGTCTGCTCAGCCCCCCTCTACTTCTCAATGGCTCAACGATGTAATGTTCTTCCTAAAGCTTGAGAAAATGAAGTATTCTCTGTTAGAAAATGGCAACCATTTATATCATACTTCAATGGCTTGCAGAGGTTCCCGTCTGACGAGATGCTTTAAGGTTTCCAAGTAGTCATTACATTATAGGTGCAGTCATCAATATAATGCTATCCAGTACAAGCAAGTTCGTTTGTTTACTGATCATTTATTTATTTATTTCGGTTGCTCCACTTTTTGTATTTTGAATCTGTATTGAGTTGTTTGTATGTGAGACAATTTTATTTTTCCTGTATTCTTGTTTATTTGTTGTGATATCTCTGTGGAATGTTTTTTTTCTAGGACCGAACTGTGGGAGGGTGTGGGCTGGGTTGGGTATATGGGGTGGGTGGTTGGGAGGGGGTTGGGGTGAGTGGTTGTGAGGGAATTGAGGTGGGTGGACTGAGGAAGGGCGTAGAAGTAAGGAAGGGACGGGGGGTGGAAGTGTTGTGTGGAGGGAGGAAGGGTGGTTGGGATATGGTAAAATCATTCTACTTACATTGGTGTACATTTTGTAAAACTTGAATAAAATAAATACAAACACTTTTTTTCCCCTCAGCAATCTATACACAATAACCTATAATGACAAAGTGAAAACAGGTTTTTAGAAATACCATATTTACATAAGTATGCCATGAGACTCGAAATTGAGCTCAGGTGCATCCTGTTTCCATTGATCATCCTTGAGAAGTTTCTACAACTTGATTGGAGTCCACCTGGGGCCAATTCAATTGATTTACATAATTTGGAAAGGCACACACCTGTCTATATAAGGTCCCACAGTTGACAGTGCATATCAGTGCAAAAACCAAGCCATGAGCTCAAAGAAATTGTCCGTAGAGTGCAGGGACAGGATTGTGTTGAGGCACAGATCTGGGAAAGGGTACTGGGGATGCTGTGGTGATGTTTTTCTGCGGCAGGGACTGGGAAACTAGTCAGCATAGAGGCAAAGATGAATGGAGCAAAGTACAGAGAGATCCTTGATGAAAACTTGCTCCAGAGAGCTCAGACTAGGGCGAAGGTTCACCTTCCAATAGGACAACAGCCCTAAGCACACAACCAAGACAATGCAGGAGTGGCTTCGGGACAAGTCTCTGAATGTCCTTGAGTGGCCCATCCAGACCCCGGACTTGAACCCAACCTAAAAATAGCTGTGCTGCAATGCTCCCCATCCAACCTGACAGAGCTTGAGAGGATCTGCAGAGAAGAATGGGAGAAACTCCCAAAATACAGGTGTGCCAAGCTTGTAGCGTCATACCCAAGAAGAATCAAAGTTGTAACGGTTGCCAAAGGTGCTTCAAAGTACTGAGTAAAGGGTCTGAATACTTATGTTAATGCAAAATTTCAGATTTTTTTTATTTTGATAAATTAGCAACAATGTACTGAAACCTGTTTTTGCTTTGTCATTATGGGGTATTGTCTGTAGCTTGATGAGGAAAAGCCAGGGAGGTAGGGGCGTAGATCAGAAAACCAGTTAGTATCTGATGATTTGCCTCATGCAGTGCGACACATCTCCTTCACATAGTTGATCAGGCCTGTAGAATGTTGTCCCACTCATCTTCAATGGCTATGCGAAGTTGTTGGATATTGGAGGGAACTAGAACACTGTCGTACACATCGACCCATAGTATCCCAAACATGCTCAATGGGTGACATGTCTAGTGAGTATGCAGGCTATGGAAGAACTGGAAAATGTTTAGCTTGCAGGTATTATGTACAGATCCTTGCGACATGGGGCCATGCATTATCATGCTGAAACATGAGGTGATGGCGGCGGATGAATGTCATGACAATAGGCCTCAGAATCTCGTCACAGTATCTCTATGCATTTAAATTGCCAATCGATAAAACACAATTGTGTTCGTTGTCCATAGCTTATGCCTGCCCATACCAAAACCCCACCGCCACCATGGGGCACTCTGTTCACCATGTTGACATCAGCAAAACGCTCGCCCACACGACGCCATGCACCGCCATGCGGTTGTGAGTCCGCAGACCACATGTATGTAAATTCTCTAAAACGACATTGGCTTATGGTAGAGAAATTAACATTATGTTCTCTGGCAACAGCTCTGGTGGACATTCCTGCAGCAGCATGCCAATTGCACACGCCCTCAAAACTTGAGACATCTGAGGCATTGTGTTGTGTGACAAACTCCTTTTATTGTCCCCAGCACAAGGTGCACAGCATCTTGATTTTCCACACCTGTCACGTGAATGGATTATCTTGGCAAAGGAGAAATGCTCACTAACAGGGATGTAAACACATTTGTGAAGAAAATTTGAGAGAAATACGCTTCGAACATTTCTGGGATTTTTCATTTCAGTTTAACTTACTATTGAGAGTTAGAATATCAAATCAAATCAAAAATCAAATCAAATTTTATTGGTCACATACACATGGCTAGCAGATGTTATCGCGAGTGTAGCGAAATGCTCATGTTTCTAGATCTGACAGTGCAGCAGTATCTAACAGGTAATATCTAACAAATTCCACAACAAAACCTAATACACACAATCTAGTAAAGGAATGGGATGAGAATACATAAGTATAAAATATATGGATGAGCAGTGACAGAGCGACTACGATGCAATAGATAGTAAAGAATAGATAGTGAAGGACACAGTATACAGTATATACAGTACATATGAGATGAGTAATGTGTGATATGTAAACATTATTAAAGTGATTAGTGTTCCATTTATTAAAGTGGCCAATGATATCAAGTCTGTAGGTAGGCAGCCGCCTCTCTGTGCTAGTTGGGGCTGTTTAACAATCTGATGGCCTTGAGATTGAATAATAGCTTATCTCTCTATCCCAGCTTTGATGCACCTGTATTGGCCTTAACTTCTGGATGTAAGCGGGGTGAACAGGTCGTGGCTTGGGTGGTTATTGTCCATGATGATATTTTTGGCTTTCCTGTGACATCGGGTGTTGTAGGTGTCCTGGAGGGCAGGTAATTTGCCGCCGGTGATGCATTATGCAGACCGCACCACCCTCTGGAGAGCCCTGCGATTGTGGGCGGTACAGTTGCCGTACCAGGTGGTGATATAGCCCGACAGGATGCTCTCAATTGTGCACCTGTAAAAGTTAGTGAGGGTTTTCGGTGACAAGCCACATTTTTTCAGCCTCCTGAGGTTGAAGAACCACTGTTGCGCCTTCTTCAGTGTGGTGAAGAGGCGCTGCTGCGCCTTCTTCACCACACTATCTGTGTGCGTGGACCATTTCAGTTTGTCGGTGATATGTACACCGAGGAACTTAAAACCTTCCACCTTCTCCACTGCTGTCCCGTCAATGTGGATAGGGGGGTGCTCCCTCTGCTGTTTCATGAAGTCCATGATCATCTCTTTTGTTTTGCTGACGTTGAGTGAGAGGTTATTTTCCTGACACCACACTCCGAGGGCCCTCACCACCTCCCTGTAGGCTGTCTCGTCGTTGTTGGTAATCAAGCCTACCACTGTAGTGTCGTCTGCAAACTTGATGATTGAGTTGGAGGCGTGCATGTTCACGCAGTCGTGAGTGAACAGGGAGTACAGGAGAGGGCTGAGAACGCACCCTTGTGGGGCCCAAGTGTTGAGGATCAGCGGGGTGGAGATGTTGTTTCCTACCTTCACCATCTGGGTGCAGCCGTCAGGAAGTCCAGGACCCAGTTGCATATGGTGGGGTCGAGACCCAGGGTCTCATGCTTACTGATGAGTTTGAAGGGTACGATGGTGTTGAATGCTGAGCTGTAGTCAATGAACAGCATTCTTACATAGGTATTCCTCTTGTCCAGATGGGATAGGGCAGTGTGCAGTGTGATGGCGATTGCATTGTCTGTGGACCTATTGGGGCAGTAAGCATATTGGAGTGGGTCTAGGGTAACAGGTAGGGTGGAGGTGATATGATCCTTGACTAGTCTCTCAAAGCACTTCATGATGACAGAAGTGAGTGCTACGGGGGGATAGTCATTTCGTTCAGTTACCTTAGCTTTCTTGGGAACAGGAACAATGGTGGTCATCTTGAAGCATGTGGGGAAGGCAGACTGGGCTAGGGATTGATTGAATATGTCCGTAAACACACCAGCCAGCTGGTTTGCGCATGATCTGAGGACGTGGCTAGGGATGCCGTCTGGGCCGGCAGACTTGCGAGGGTTAACACGTTTAAATGTTTTACTCACGTCGGCCACAGAGAAGGAGAGCCCACAATAGTAGAATACACAAGGTGCAATTTTGAAATATGGTTTTGCATCAGCAGTGTTCTCTTGTGATGTCAGTTACTGAAAGTCACTGAATTAGGTCAAGTCAGCTAACATTTTTTAGATTGTAAGTTAGCCTTGCGGCCAGCTATCTAAACTTGTAGTAATAATGGTTGAAATACCGAACGGGGGGCCCACGTTGATAACAAGTCACTCTGTCAGATATTATATAAAAAAATGCAAACATTTCTCTACACCCTATGGCAAAATGAGTAGAATTGCATGAAATTATGTGTAAAACTTAATTTCGCTTAGGACTGAATGTGTGGATATGGATATGGGTATGCAGACCCACAAGCCACTACAGTCCCCTGTGATAAGTTACGATTTTTTGTGTCCCCCACCCCCATCAAAGTTGCCCGTCCCTGTTTTAAACACGCCAAGTTTTGTCATGAGTGTGCTGATTGGTCCACATCTTGGCCCCAGCCTACCCTTCTATATATGCAGTTGGTTTTGGTTAATTTGAAAAGGGCTTTACAAATAAAAGTATTACTGTTGTTATTATTAATTAGTAGTAGCATATTGTCCACATCCACATTACCAACAAACTAACATGCTCCAAGCACACCAAGACAGTCGTGAATAGGGCACAACAAAACCTACTCCCCCTCAGGAGCTGCACCATCGAGAGCATCCTGACTGGTTGCATCACTGCCTGGTATGGCAACTGCTCAGCCTCCGACTGCAAGGCACTACAGAGGGTAGTACGAACGGCCCAGTACATCACTGGGGCCAAGCTTCCTGCCATCCAGGACATCTATACCAGGCGGTGTCAGAGGAAGGCCCTAACAATTGTCAAAGACTCCAGCCACCCTAGTCATAGACTGTTCTCTCTGCTACCGCACGGCAAGCGGTACCGGAGCGCCATGTCTAGGTCCAAGTGGCTTCTAAACAGCTTCTACCCCCAAGCCATAAGACTCCTGAACATCTAATGAAATGCCCCCCCCCCCCACCCACCTCTTTAACACCGCTGCTACTCTCTGTTGTTATCATCTATGCATAGTCACTTTAATAACTCTACCTACATGTACATATTACCTCAACTAACCGGTTCCCCCGCACATTGACTCTGTACTGATACCCCCCTGTATATAGTCTCGCTATTGTTATTTTACTGCTGTTCTTTAATTACTTGTTACTTTTATTTCTTATTCTTATCCGTATTTTTTTTCAACTGCATTGTTGGTTACGGGCTCGTAAGTAAGCATTTCACTGTAGGTTGTGTTTGGCGCATGTGACTAATAAAATTTAACTGATATTAATGAATATCAGTATTGATAGAATAATGTAAAACTGCTATTGGTGAGCTATACTACCTGTATTAATTGGGGCATGGCCCAGGTACTCCTTACTCAGAAGGGCTGCATGGATCAGCTCACCCAATGGATGGGGACCAGGACTTGCTTTGGGAGTAGCCTCATGGCCAGGGGTCATAAAGCTCACACCTAAGAGGAAAGAGAGAGAGATATATATATATCCGTCATCTTGAACTTCTTCCATTTTCTAATAATTGCGCCAACAGTTGTTGCCTTCTCACTAAGCTGCTTGCCTATTGTTCTGTAGCCCATCCCAGCCTTGTGCAGGTCTACAATTTAACCCTGATGTCCTTACACAGCTCTCTGGTCTTGGCCATTGTGGAGAGGTTGGAGTCTGTTTGATTGAGTGTGTGGACAGGTGTCTTTTATACAGGTAACGAGTTCAAACAGGTGCAGTTAATACAGGTAATGAGTGGAGAACAGGAGGGCTTCTTAAAGAAAAACTAACAGGTCTGTGAGAGCCGGAATTCTTACTGGTTGGTAGGTGATCAAATACTTATGTTATGCAATAAAATGCAAATTAATTACTTAAAAATCATACAATGTGATTTTCTGGATTTTTGTTTTAGATTCCGTCTCTCACAGTTGAAGTGTACCCATGATAAAAATTACAGACCTCTACATCCTTTGTAAGTAGGAAAACCTGCAAAATCGGCAGTGTATCAAATACTTGTTCTCCCCACTGTATATGACTTGTGAAAAAAAAACTTAAAAGGTAGGAATTTAAACTATGATTGGCAAATTCGTTATTTAAAAAAAATCAA
This sequence comes from Salvelinus alpinus, assembly GCF_045679555.1. NCBI lineage: Eukaryota > Metazoa > Chordata > Actinopteri > Salmoniformes > Salmonidae > Salvelinus > Salvelinus alpinus. The sequence goes on from NC_092091.1 coordinate 50,749,377, forward strand.
GAAACATCTTTCACAAGAAACATTGCTGCCTCTTTCTCTATCTCTCTCACTCCCACACACACGCTAGTGCTCAGCGATTAGAGCTATTTGAGGTCGGTTCAATTATAAAAAAAATAAGTAAATGTTCGATTTCAATAATATTTTTAAACATTAAATGATTTAAATATGTATGTTGAATGCTGTAGCACAGAAAAATCCATTAATAAAAGTCCCATGATAGTAGTGACTGCCCATGACTGTTTATCATATATTAACCATCAGTTATTCACATTACTTTACTTTAATAAAATATTTCAGTTGTTGTGTATATTACATTTGTTTTATTTGACAACTTATGTAATTCCAAGTCATCATCTCATCTCTATAGAGCTGCTGGCTATGCTGTCTGACAAAGACACTATTTTAGTAGTTTTTCAAAGTAAATAAGCCATACTTTTATGACTGCTGAATGCCAACTATCAATCACTTAGATCATGTATGGTATTTTCAGGTAGAGATACCTCGCAAATAAACTGCTCTCTATGTATCCCCTCTTGATTGCGCATTCTTCTCTCTTAAGTAGCAGGCGTAAAAGAAACAAAGACCGAACAAGTTTAGCCGCACAATGGATCATGATCATTGTAGTTAATTATCAAATTTTCTGCGGATAACTACGGTATAAAGAAATTTGGACTGTTGTAATAAACTACAATTCCCTACTACTAAGCACAGTTCAGGCATATGATCTGATTTATCTCTAGAGAAACTACAGCGCACATTGCATTGAGCTCACAGAAAAAAGCTGAATGACATGAAATTCAAATAATGTAACTGATCTCAGTCAATTTGTTATTTAAAAAACAAAAAATAACCAACATTTCAGTTAATCGCTCAGCACTAACCCACACACACACACGTGTTACCTGTAGTTAGGTGGAGGATGGTGACAGATAGTGTCACAGCAAGAACTGTAGACACCATGGCTTAGTATCAGAACAGCCTGACAGAGAGTGGAGGGAAACAGAAGTGGGGAGAGAAAGAGATTTTGAGGAAGGAAGGGAGAACAGACACAGCCTAAATGATGGTAAGAAAGTAAAGCAAGAGAGCAAAAGGAAAATGCTTAGAAATCTGAGTACATTTCTCAATGCATGCCTTACTGCAGTATTGTACTTTAATCAATCAGAACAACAGCACCAGCAACTACACTGATCATTAAAAACCTACAGTAAAACTGTAGTTTGCTTAAGCTTTAGAGCAGGGGTGTCAAACATACGACGGGGTACAATCTGGCTCGTGGTGATGGTGGACAAAAAAAAAATACAAATGTACAATTTAAAAAATAATAATTGACCTTTATTTCAACAGGCAAGAAATATAACCAATTTCAGTGCGGCCCTCCGGACCTCATTGAAGACCGAATGAGGTCCCCAGGGCAAAATGCATTTGACACCCCTGCTTTAGAGAGACAGATATTAAAAGATGATAAAACATACACATGGGCTTAGCCCAACTGTCTTACTCCATCATAAGCCAAGGTTGTATTGCTCCATTCTTTACAAACAATAAACAAACAAGGTATAGCTTCAAAATGTTTAAAACTGTTGTTTATTTATTTCATTTAACCAGGCAAGTAAATTAAGAACAAATTCTAATTTACAAAATGTGTATGAGGGAGGGTTCATTTCCCCAACCCATCCATTTCTAATGTATAAACCCCTCTCAAATTCATAGACAAATTAATTTAACCCACATCATAGTTTAAAACATGTATTTACATTTGTTCACACTATTGTTATTTGTAAACAATGGGCTAATTAAACATTATTTTAGGTTATGATAGGGTAGGGTAAGCTCATGGTTTGACAGTTGTGCTAAACTCAAGAGATGTATAAAGTATATACATGGGTATATCAAGCATTTCAATGTCATTGAACATATCCACATATCCCATTTCGTATATTTAAACCTACAATAAAAGTGCCTTGGTGAAATTGCTCAAACGTGATATTATCAGCAGTGCAGTATTGTTTATCATTTGTGTTTTTAGTGTTGCCTTCCATCAATATCTCACCATGTAAATCTATCTCACAACATAAAATAAGAGGAAAAGGCTATCACATCCCTCTTCGTTTTCAAAATATCCACAAAATCATTATATTTGCCCGACAACCACTATTCAAAAATGAATAGGCCTAATTTGTATTTGCGTCAGAGAAAACCAGAGTATATTTGTTTGGTTTAAGATCTCATTGCAGGTAGCGTTTGTTGTGCAAGGTGATGGATAGGAAAAAGAGACCTGCGCTTATTATTAGGCCTATGCGTAATAGTTAACAGCGAGGGAAACATACATACCTGGAAAATCACGTCCTGAACTATTCCACTATTATTATCCGTTTCTCCTACACACTGGTATTGGCGTTTCAGTCAAAAATCTGGCTATTGTTGGTTGAGCTAGGTTCTCTTTTACTGCGTTCCTTCGAGTCCCTTATATAAAATACCAGCGCTGACGCTGCGCGTTAAATTTGTTTAAATTATAATTTACTTCCACCCGGCCCTGCTCTTTGTGTGAGTATGCAGGGGGTTTTGTGACTACACCAATCTAATATCGTAATCACTACCATTGATTTTCCAAAATATGTGGAAAGGTATCCCGCTGTCTATTGAATCCGCTCCCCCTTTGTCCTTGATGGCATGTCTATCCCGCCTCTCTCTTATTTCTTGGCCCCGAAGCAGGCGAGCGGGTGGGTAGAACGCTGGTAGCTGTTTCTACGCGTATGGTTGAAGCGTTGGTGTGTGTGAGGCATAAATCGTGAGTAATAGCTCACAGATGCGCCCTGGTGGATGTTCGCAGATTTGCATGAACTTGGTTCTCTCGGCGAAGAGCTGTACAACAGTGCTGGAACAGCAACACACATCTAAAAGCCCAGGATAGAGAGTGGATAGCATGCAACATTAAACTAAGATTGCCTATACCGAGCTAATTAGAAGACAAAACATCTATTTCACTTCAATTGACCACACGATAAATAAATACATCTAAAATGAAATACCCTTCGGTATTTTCCGTAAAGGCCGATATTCTACTCTGGCGCTTTGCGGAAACATCGAATGCGGAACAAATATTATCGAGTTGCATTGGCTCAGCCCATCAAGACAGATAGACAGTGAAGCACAGAAAAAAAGAGGGACAGTGGTGGGTCATTAGGCTACAATAAAAATGTACGCATACCAGATACCTTTTTAATGGTTGTCTAGAACTGAATACCCTACACAATCTGTATAGCTTATATATTTAAATGTCGACTATCTTCAGATAGGGGGGGTGCTTTTTCTGTAAACCAAAAAAGACCTTTGCTCATACAGTAAATCTAATAGGCCTATGTATTTGGATTTGTGCAAGATGGTAAGCTCAATCAGACAAGTTAAAATGTGATTCCTCAACTGTTATTTTTTTTCTCCTTTATTTTATCAGGGAGACCAAGGTCTCTTTTACAGATGAGCCCTGAATTACAGAAATTTCAGAAAACACACACGTCAAAATATAAATACAAAATGCAAGCAGAAAGAAAAAAACGGTCATAACAAACAAACACATTCATAAGTAACAAGGTCCTCAATCAGCTTTCTGAATTTCCCTAGAGGCACCAGAATATCAAATGTAAGAACATTTTGAAGATAAGGTGTAATAAAGCTTAAAGCTGATTTAGCTAACTCAGTAGAGACCAAAGGAACTTCCAGAGTACCCTGAGACCAGGTACGGCCAGCCCACTTATGGCGGCAGATTGACGATGGCGACATATTCTGAGCTAAACTAACCAAGACGCACCTTCAACAACACATAAAAACTCACATAATTCTGCCCAAAAACAATGACAATGTCTCTCAACCAGTGGCATATGGACTTTTTATGTGAGTGCTAATGCCACTGTGTGATAAACAGTGCTCACTTTGTCAAAGGCAAGGGCGCAAAATATTTTACTTGTCTATTCCCAGCATGTCTCTATAGGGTGCTGTTGGAGAGATGCCTCACTGCGGCGCTCCACCAACTTTCCGTCCCAAAAGTAAGCTAACATATATCATGTAGCAGATATAGGATATGGTAGAAAGAGTATGTGGCCTTTTTTGTAGCCTACAGACTGGAGATAAAATGAATATCAGTATAATGAGACAGACACTTTCTACATCATGCAGGTTTCTCAAATCAAATACCCTCACCTAAATGGCGCCCAATCAAATAAAAAATGCGCTGTTATTTTAACAAACATATCCTAAAAACAGGACAGGTCAAAGTAAAATGGACAATATGGAATGGACAATCACAACTGTGATCCAGGAGTTTCACACCATTGTCATGATCAGTGGTTTGAAGTTTGTATCCTTACATTTTTGACAAGCTGATCATAGCGAAAAGGAAAATACTTCTGCATTTCAAGCTGTGTAAACACATTGAAAATAGGCTCACAATAATTCCTGATAAGTTTGGGTAGCTGATATTCAGAGTTTAAATAGCCAAATTGATTAGTCACAGGAATCAGGACTAATAAAGCCAATGCAACTGCCCATTTTGCAAATGGTGGGCCTACCACATGATGGGCATTCATAAAATTTCATTGCGGCCGACATGGTGGGCTACATCCCAGTGAGCATAAGGGGGGAGGGCAATTTTTGATCTTGACTAGGGCGCCAGAACGGCAAGGACCAGCCCTGTGATAACTCATGTCTAAAGTTGAGTAATTACAGTGGGACTTATTGTGAAATGGCTTTATGAATGAAAAACTAGCAATGTATCAACCTACGTGACATCAAAGAGGGCCAATCATATTTCTGGTAGAGAATGCAGTGATGAGTACTAAAATTGTCGCCCGTAATAAAGCACAGTGCGCTATGATACCCTGCATCTAACAGCTTTAATGAAGTGGCAGCTGTGTTCATATAGATGACGCCGCCATAGTTGAGGACCGACAAACATTGACTGAATAATCTGCTTGTCACGTTCCTGACCTGTTTTCTGTTAGTTTTTGTATGTGTTAGTTGGTCAGGACGTGAGTTTGGGTGGGCAGTCTATGTTTTGTGTTTCTATGTTGGTTTATGGGTACCTGATATGGTTCTCAATTAGAGGCAGGTGGTTTTCATCTCCTCTGATTGAGAATCATATTAAGGTAGGTGTTTTCACATTGGGTGTTGTGGGTGGTTGTTTCCTGTGTCTGTGTTTGTTGCACCATACGGGACTGTATCGTTCGTTCGTTTGTTTGTAGTCAGTACTTGTTCGTTCGTTCTTCGTTACATGTAAGTTCGTAGTCCAGGTCTGTCTACTTCGTTTGTTGTTTTGTATTTTATTCAAGAGTTTTTCGTCTTCGTCTGTTTGTTGTAAATAAATAATATGTCGAACTACAACGCTGCGTTTTGGTTCAATCCATGCTCCTCCTCGTCCGAGGAGGAGGAAGATGAAGAAGACCGTTACAGAACCACCCACCAAACCCGGACCAAGCAGCGTAAGTTCGAGCAGTGGCCTACTAAACAGGAGTCTTGGACATGGGAAGAAGTATTGGAGGGAAAAGGACACTGGGCACATATTGGGAAATATCGCCGCGCTCGTGAGGAGATGGAGGCAGCGAGATCCCAAGAGCGGTGGTATGAGGAGGCAGCAAGGAGACATGGCTGGAAGCCCGAGAAGAAACCCCAAACATTTCTTGGGGGGAGGCTAAGAGGTAGTGGGCCGAGGGCAGGTAGGAGACCTGCGCCCACTTCCCAGGCTAACCGTGGAGAGCGGGAGTACGGGCAGATACCGTGTTACGCAGTAGAGCGCACGGTGTCTCCTGTACGTGTTCATAGCCCGGTGCGGGTTATTCCACCTCCCCGCACTGGTAGGGCTAGATTGGGCATTGAGCCAGGTGCCATGAAGCCGGCTCAACGCGTCTGGTCTCCAGTGCGTCTCCTCGGGCCGGCATACATGGCACCAGCCTTACGCATGGTGTCCCCGGTTCGCCTACATAGCCCGGTGCGGGTTATTCCACCTCCCCGCACTGGTCGGGCGACGGGGAGCATTCAACCAGGTAAGGTTGGGCAGGCTCAATGCTCAAGGGAGCCAGTACGCCTGCACGGTCCGGTATTTCCGGCGCTACCTCCCCGCCCCAGCCCAGTACCACCAGTGCCTACACCACGCACCAGGCTTCCAGTGCGTTTCCAGAGCCCTGTTCCTCCTCCACGCACTCTCCCTATGGTGCGTGTCTCCAGCCCAGTGCCTCCAGTTCCGGCACCACGCACTAAGCCACCTGTGCGTCTCCAGAGCCCTGTACACACTGTTCCTTCTCCCCGTACTCGTCCTGATGTGCGTGCCCTCAGCCCGGTACCACCAGTTCCGGTACCACGCACCAGGCCCAAGGTACGCTTTGAGAATTCAGTGTGCCCTGTCCCTGCTCCCCGCACTAGCCTGAAGGTGCGTGGCCTTAGCCCGGTGCCTCCAGTTCCGGCACCACGCACCAGACCTACAGTGCGCCTCATCCGGTCAGAGCCATCCGTCTGCCCAGTGCCATCTGAGCCATCCGTCTGCCCAGTGCCATCTGAGCCATCCGTCTGCCCAGTGCCATCTGAGCCATCCGTCTCCCCAGCGCCGTCTGAGCCATCCGTCTGCCCAGTGCCGTCTGAGCCATCCGTCTGTCCAGCGCCGTCTGAGCCATCCGTCTGTCCCGAGCCATTAGAGCCGCCCGTCTGTCCCGAGCCGTCAGAGCCGTTCGTCAGTCAGGAGCCGCTAGAGCCATTCGTCAGTCAGGATCTGCCAGAGCCGCCAACCAGACAGGATCTGCCAGAGCCGCCAACCAGACAGGATCTGCCAGAGCCGCCAACCAGACAGGATCTGCCAGAGCCGCCAACCAGACAGGATCTGCCAGAGCCGCCAACCAGACAGGATCTGCCAGAGCCGCCAACCAGACAGGATCTGCCAGAGCCGTCAGCGAGCCATGAGCGTCCAGAGCCGTCAGCCAGCCAGGATCCACCAGAGCCGTCAGCCAGCCAGGATCAGCCAGAGCCAGCCAGCCAGGATCCGCCAGAGCCAGCCAGCCAGGATCTACCCCTCATCCCGGTGCTGCTCCTTGTCCCGGTGCTGCTCCTTGTCCCGGTGCTGCCCCTTGTCCCGGTGCTGCCCCTTGTCCCGGTGCTGCCCCTTGTTCCGGTGCTGCCCCTTGTTCCGGTGCTGCCCCTTGTCCCGGTGCTGCCCCTTGTCCTGCTGAGGCCTATTATTTTAGGTGGGGGTACTTGGAGGGTGGTCATTGGGAGGGGGATAATAAAGCTGGGATTGACTATGGTGGGGTGGGGACCTCGCCCAGAGCCTGAGCCACCACCGTGGTCAGATGCCCACCCAGACCCTCCCCTAGACTTTGTGCTGGTGCGCCCGGAGTTCGCACCTTAAGGGGGGGGGTTATGTCACGTTCCTGACCTGTTTTCTGTTAGTTTATGTATGTGTTAGTTGGTCAGGACGTGAGTTTGGGTGGGCAGTCTATGTTTTGTGTTTCTATGTTGGTTTATGGGTACCTGATATGGTTCTCAATTAGAGGCAGGTGGTTTTCATCTCCTCTGATTGAGAATCATATTAAGGTAGGTGTTTTCACATTGGGTGTTGTGGGTGGTTGTTTCCTGTGTCTGTGTTTGTTGCACCATACGGGACTGTATCGTTCGTTCGTTTGTTTGTAGTCAGTACTTGTTCGTTCGTTCTTCGTTACATGTAAGTTCGTAGTCCAGGTCTGTCTACTTCGTTTGTTGTTTTGTATTTTATTCAAGAGTTTTTCGTCTTCGTCTGTTTGTTGTAAATAAATAATATGTCGAACTACAACGCTGCATTTTGGTTCAATCCATGCTCCTCCTCGTCCGAGGAGGAGGAAGATGAAGAAGACCGTTACACTGCTTTCTACTATTTAGCGAGAGGCAGGACCTATTTCTATTGAAGAAACCCATTTTTATTCTCAGCATCTTAACTCATCAATATTCTTTTCAAAGGACAGATTTTCAAGTATTCAGATGCCCAGATATTTGTAAGCACGGACACAATCAATTTGGACACCAGTACATATGCTTAAATCAGACTTATTTTTATGCGCTCTAGAGAACATATACTTTGTTTTACCTGCATTCAGTACTAATTCCAGGTCAATAAAGTTTCTGTAGTACAATAAAGGCAGACTATAGTTCAGATAGAGTCTGGTCAATTTTCAAACCAGTTACATGCAGCCTGGTCTAGGCCAATTGAGGAAAACCTCTGAATTAGCAGTGAGTGATCAACAGTTTTGAAAGCCTTTGACAGGTCAATGAAGAGGGCAGCACAATGTTGCTTTTCATCCATACAGTTAACCACATCATTTATAACTAGGGATGCAGCAGAGATAGTGTTATGACCTGGTCTAAAACCCGACTGATGTACATTTAGAATACATTTCAAAGATAAGAAACATCTTAGCTGAGAATTAAATTATTTTAATAGTTTAGCCAGGCAAGAAGGTTAAGAAATATGCTGATAACTATTTAGGTCATGTGCTCCCCCTTCCAAACCTTGGGGAGAGTATAATCATTAGGTAAAAAATATGGGTTAATGATTCGGAAAATCGGGGCCAGAGTGTAACGGCAGGATCGGACCAATATGCAGAGTGGTTAGTTTCCATGGTAATTTAATAGACACGAAAACAATATGCGATACAAAATAACAAATGAAACTACCGTGACAGTCCCATGTGGCGAAACACTAACAAGGAACAAACACCCACAAACCACACGTGAAACCCCGGCTGCCTAAGTATGATTCTCAATCAGGGACAACGATTGACAGCTGCCTCTGATTGAGAATCATACCAGGCCGAACACAAAAAACCAACATAGAAAAACACACATAGACAACCCACCCCAACTCACGCCCTGACCATACTAAATAAATACAAAACAAGGGAAAACAGGTCAGGAACGTGACACAGAGAGCTGCAGCAATTTTTTTTTTTTTTACAGTACCAGTTAAAAGTTTGGACACCTACTCATTCCAGGTTTTTCTTTATTTTACTATTTTCTACATGGTAGAATAATAGTAAAGACATCAAAACTATGAAATGACAAATATGGAATTGTGTAGTAACCAAAAAGTGTGAAACAAAACACAATTCTTCAAAGTAGCTACCCTTTGCCTTGATGACATCTCAAATCAAATCAAATTGTATTGGTCACATACACATGGTTAGCAGATGTTATTGCAAGTGTATCGAAATGCTTGTGCTTCTAGTTCCGACAGTGCAGCAATATCTAACATGTAATCTAACAATTCCACAACAACTACCTAATACACACACATATAATTAAAGGGATGGAATAAAAATATATACATATATGGATGAGCAATGACAGAGCGACATAGGCAAGATGCTAATGTCTATTTTTCCCTGTTTATCAAAAGAGTTTGAAAAACTTGTCAATAATCAACTGTCTGGCTTTCTTGATGTCTGTAGTATTCTATCTGGTATGCAATCTGGTTTCCGCTCAGGTTATGGATGTGTCACTGCAACCTTAAATGTCCTAAATGATGTCACCATTGCCCTTGATTGTAAGCAATGTTATGCTGCTATTTTTATTGACTTGGCCAAAGCTTTTGATACGGTAGACCACTCCCTTCTTGTGGGCCGGCTAAGGAGTATTTGTGTCTCTGATGGGTATTTGGCCTGGTTTGCTAACTACCTCTCTGAAAGTGTATAAAGTCAGAAGATCTGCTGTCTCAGCCACAGCCTATCACCAAGGGTGTACCCCAAGGATCGATCCTAGGCCCCATGCTCTTCTCAATTTACATCAACAACACAGCTCAGGCAGTAGGAAGCTCTCTCATCCATGTATATGTAGATGATACAGTCTTATACTCAACTGGCCCCTCCCCGGATTTTGTGTTAAACGCTCTGCTTTCTTAGTGTCCAACAAGCTTTCTCTGCCCTTAACCTTGTTCTGAACACCTTCAAAACAAAGGTCATGTGGTTTGGTAAGAAGAATGTCCCTCTGGGATTACTACCTCTGAGGGTTTAGAGCTTGAGGTACTTACCTCATACAAGTACTTGGGAGTATGGCTAGACGGTACACTGTCCATCTCTCAGCACATATCAAAGCTGCAGGCTAAAGTTAAATCTAGACTTGGTTTCCTCTATCATAGTCGCTCCTCTTTCACCCCAGCTGCCAAACTAACCCTGATTCAGATGACCATCCTACCCATGCTAGATTACGGAGACATAATTTATAGATCAGCAGGTAAGGGTGGTCTGGAGCGGTTCTTTACCATTCGGCGATCAGATTTGCCACCAATGCTCCTTATAGGACACATCACTGCACCCTATACTCCTCTGTAAACGGGTCATCTCTGTATACCCGTCGCAATACCCACTGGTTGATGCTTATTTATAAAACCCTCTTAGGCCTCACTCCCCCTTAACTGAGATATCTATTGCAGCCCTCATCCTCCACATACAACACCCCTTCTGCCTGTCACATTCTGTCAAAGGTCCCTAAAGCACACACATCCCAGGATCGCTCGTCTTTTCAGTTTGCCGCAGCTAGCGACTGGAACGAGCTGCAACAAACACTCAAACTGGATCGTTTTATCTCAATCTCTTCATTCAAAGACTGCTGTTGTCTGTGCCCGACAATGTTTGTACCCTGTTTTGTGCTGCTACCATGTTGTGCTGCTGCCGTGTTGTGTTGCTACCATGTTGTTGTCATGTTGTGTTGCTACCATGCTCTGTTGTCGTCTTAGGTCTCGCTTTATGTAGTGTTGTGTTGTCTCTCTTGTCGTGATGTGTGTTTTGTCCTATATTTTTCTTTAATCTATTTGTATTTTTAATCCCAGCCCCCATCCCAGCAGGACACCTTTTGCCTTTTGCTAGGCTGTCATTGTAAATACATAAGAATTTGGTCTTAACTGACTTTTCTAGTTAAATAAAGTTTAAATACAAATAAATACAAATAAATAGATGGTATAAAATACAGTATATACATATGAGATGAGTAATGCAAGATATGTAAACATTATTAAAGTGGCATTATTAAAGTGACAAGTGATCCTTTTATTAAAGTGGCCAATGATTTCAAGTCTGTATGTAGGCAGCAGCCTCTCTGTGTTAGTGATGGCTGTTTAACAGTCTGATGGCCTTGAGATAGAAGCTGTCTCTCGGTCCCAGCTTTGATGCACCTGTACTGGATGGTAGCGGGGTGAACAGGCAGTGGCTCGGGTGGTTGTTGTCCTTGATGATCTTTTTGGCCTTCTTGTGACATCGGGTGCTGTAGATGTCCTGGAGGGCAGGTAGTTTGCCCCCGGTGATGCGTTGTGCAGAACGCATCTGAAGAGCCTTGCGGTTGTGGGCGGTGCAGTTGCCGTACCAGGCGGTGATGCAGCCCAACAGGATGCTCTCAATTGTGCGTCTGTAAGTTTGTGAGGGTTTTAGGTGAAAAGCCTAATTTCTTCAGCCTCCTGAGGTTGAAGAGGCGCTTTTGCGCCTTCTTCGCCACACTATGTGGGTGGACCATTTCAGTTTGTCTGTGATGTGTACGCAGAGGAACTTAAAATGTTCCACTGCTGTCCCATTGATGTGAATAGGGGGGTTCTCCCTCTGCTGTTTCCTGAAGTCCACGATCAACTCCTTTGTTTTGTTTTGTTGACGTTGAGTGAGACTCCGAGTGCACTCACCTCCTCCCTGTAGGCTGTCTCACCGTTGTTGGTAATCAAGCCTACTACTGTTTTGTCGTCTGCAAACTTGATGATTGAGTTGGAGGCGTGCATGTCCACGCAGTCATGGGTGAACAGGGAGTACAGGAGGGGGCTGAGCACGCTCCCTTGTGGGGCCCCAGTGTTGAGGATCAGTGAAGTGGAGATGTTGTTTCCTACCTTCACCACTTGGGGGCGGCCCGTCCAGGAAGTCCAGGACCCAATTGCACAGGGTGGGGTTGAGACCCAGGGGCTCTAGCTCAGGGCTGCCCAACCCTCTTCCTAGAGATCTACTGTCCTGTAGGTTTTCAGTCCAACCCTAATTTAGCATATCTGATTCAGCTAGTTAAGGTCTTGTTGAGCAGCTAATTAGTAGAATCAGGTGTGTTAAATTAGGGATGGACTGAAAACCCACAGGATGGTAGATCTCCAAGAAGAGGATTGGGCAGCCCTGCTCTTGCTTAACCTTTCTGGCGCAGGCGTTCCGCTAGCGACCCATCTCGACAACATCCGTCTGGGCCGGCAGCCTTGCGAGTGTTAACACGTTTAAATGTCTTACTCACGTCGGCCACGGAGAAGGAGAGCCCACAGTCCTTGGTAGCGTGTCGCGTCGTTGGCAATGTATTATTTTCAATGCAGGCAAATAAATTGTTTAGTTTGTCTGGAAGCAAGACGGAGGTGTCCGTGACATGGCTAGTTTTCTTTTTGTAGTCTGTGATTGTTTGTAGACCATGCCACATACGTCTTGTGTCTTAGCTGTTGAATTGTGACTCCACTTTGTCTCTATACTGGCATTTAGCTTCTTTGATTGCCTTGCGGAGGGAATAACTACAGTTTGTATTTGGCCATAATCCCAGTCACCTTTCCATAGTTAAATGCGGTGATTCGCGCTTTTAGTTTTGCGCGAATGCTGCCATCTTTCCACGGGTTCTGGTTAGGGTAGGTTTTAATAGTCACAGTGGGTACAACATCTCCTATGCACTTCCTTATAAACTCACTCACCGAATCAGCATATACGTCAATATTTTTCTCTGAGGATACCCGGAACATGTCCCAGTCCGCGTGATCAAAACAACTTTGAAATGTGGATTCCGATTGGTCAGACCAGCTTTGAATAGTTCTTAACACAGATACATCCCGTTTGAGTTTCTGCATATAGGAAGGGAGGAGAAAAATGGAGTCGTGGTCAGATTTGCCAAAAGGAGGGTGGTGGAGGGCCTTGTATGCATAGAGTAGCAGTGAACCAGAGTATTGCCAGTGCGAGTACTTCAGTCAATATGCTGATAGAATTTAGGTAGCCTTGTTCTCAAATTTGCTTTGTTAAAATCACCAGCTACAATAAATATAGCCTGAGGATATATGATTTCCAGTTTGCATAAAGTTTAGTGAAGTTCCTTGAGGTTCCATCGTGGTATCGGCTTGAGGGGGGATATACACGGCTGTGACAATAACCGAGGATAATTCTCTTGGGAGATAATACGGTCTGCATTTGATTGTGAGGAATTCTAGGTCAGTTGAACAAAAGGACTTAAGTTCCTGTATGTTGTTACAATTGCACCATGAGTCGTTAGTCATTAAACATACACCCCCTCCCCTCTTCCCAGAGAAATGTTTATTCCTTTCGGCGTGACATACAAAGAATCCGGGTGGCTGTATCGACTCCGCTTTGCACACTCTTGGCATTCTCTCAACTAGCTTCATGAGATAGTCACCTGGAATGCATTTCAATTAAAAGGTGTGCCTTGTGAAAAGTTAATTTGTGGAATTTCTTTCCTTTTTAATGCGTTTGAACCAATCAATTGTATTGTGACAAGGTAGGGGTGGTATACAGAAGATAGCCCTATTTGGTAAAAGACCAAGTGCATATTATGGCAAGAACAAATAAGCAAAGAGAAATGACTGTCCATCATTACTTTAAGACATGAAGGTCAGTCAATACGGAAAATGTCAAGAACTCTGAAAGTTTTGTCAAGTGCAGTCGCAAAAACCATCAAGCTCTATGATGAAACTGGCTCTCATGAGGACCGCCACAGGAAAGGAAGACCCAGAGTTACCTCTGCTGCAGAGGATAAGATCATTGATCATTGCAATCATTGATTGCAGCCCAAATATATGGTTCACATAGTTCAAGTTACAGACCCATCTCAACATCAACTGTTCAGAGGAGACTGCGTGAATCAGGCATTCATGGTCGAATTGCTGCAAAGAAACCACTACTAAAGGACACCAATAATAAGAAGAGACTTGCTTGGGCCAAGAAACACGGGCAATGGACATTAGACCGGTGGAGTACAAATTAGAGATTTTTGGTTCCAACTGCCATCTGTGGGACGCAGTGTATGTGTACTGGTTCTGGTTCCCACCATGAAGCATGGAGGAGGAGGTGTGGTGGTGCTTTGCTGGTGACACTGTCAGTGATTTATTTAGAATTCAAGACACACTTAACCAGCATGGTTACCACAGCATTCTGCAGCGATACGCCATCCCATCTGGTTCTCTCTTAGTGGGACAATAATTGTTTTTCAACAGGACGATGGCCCAAAACACACCTCCAGGCTGTGTAAGGGCTATTTGACCAAGAAGGAGAGTGATGGAGTGCTGCATCAGATGACCTGGCCTCCACAATCCCCCGGCCTCAACCCAATTGAGATGGTTTGGGATGAGTTGGACCGCAGAGTGAAGAAAAAGCAGCCAACAAGTGCTCAGCATATGTGGAAACTCCAAGACTGTTGGAAAAGCATTCCTCATGAAGGTAGTTGAGAGAATGCCAAGAGTGTGCAAAGCTGTCATCAAGGCAAAGGGTGGCTACTTTGAAGAATCTCAGCTATAAAATATATTTAGTTTTGTTTAACAATTTTTTGGTTACTACATGATTCCATATGTGTTATTCCATAGTTTTACAATGTAGAAAATAGTAAAAATAAGGCAAAACCCTGGAATGAGTAGGCGTCCAAACTTTTGACTGGTACTGTATGTAAATAAGGTATGTATGTGTCACGCCCTGACCGTGGAGATCCTTTTTATGTCTCTATTTTTGGTTGGTCAGGGCGTGAGTTTGGGTGGGCATTCTATGTCTGGTGTTCTATGATGTCTATTTCTTTGTGTTTGGCCGTGTGTGGTTCTCAATCAGAGGCAGCTGTCCATCGTTGTCTCTGATTGAGAACCATATTTAGGTAGCCTGTTTTCCCACTTTGAGTTGTGGGTGATTATTTTCTGTTTTGTGTTTTTCGTCACCTTACAGAACTGTTAGTTTGTCGTGTTGTTGTTTTGTTAGAGTGTTCATATTTATTAAAATAACGTATTATGAATATTTACCACGCTGCACCTTGGTCTTCTTCTTCTCCCGACGACAATCGTTACAGTATGTTTTTTATTTGTAATACATTTGCAAACATTTCCAAAAAACAGTTTTTGCTTTGTCATTATGGGGTATTGTGTGTAGATAATAATAATTTCATGCATTTTAGAATAAGGCTGTAACGTCTCAAAATGTGAAGAAAGTCATACTTTCCGAATACTTTCCGAATGCACTGTACATGTCGATTTTGCACTGTGCATAAACAGTAATGTCTCTCTGGATGAAATCAAGAAAAACAGCTCAACTACTTCTCTCTGACTGGTACCTGTTACTCCGTAGTGCTGCGCATCTCTTCATTATGCCTGGTCCTGGACTAAAAAGCGATTTAAATTCAATTTCCATTGACCATGCCTTATAGTCCAGGGCTTTATTTGTGTCTGGGAAACCGGCATCTATTGATATCTCTCTCGCTTCCTCCTTCTATAGCTTACTTATCTGCTGCTCTTTCTCTTTTAGTTCCCCTCTGTTATTTCAGTTCATCACTGTAGGATGTGCTGGCCCATGGATCTGCTCCCATTGCCCCCCTGTGCTGAGCTGGTGGTCCGTTCTCTGAGTGGGCTCCTGTGGACCCTGCTGCTCCTCTTCCTATGGTATTGTTACAGGGTGGGCTCCGACCCGCCAGCCCCAGGCCAAGCCATCCCAGGAAAGCACAAGTCCGGCTCCAGGCGCTCTGTGTTGTCCCGTGCCGGCAGCTGTGCGGGAACAGAGTGCAATGCCACATCAAAGATGGCCACTGGAGATTGGGGGACTCCCTGCATCTCCATGGAGACAGGGGAGGAGGAACAGGGGCGAGGCTACCTGACCCCTGTGCTGAGCCATGCCCTGTTCCCAGCCCAGGCCACAGCGAGTGGCAGGAAGCTGTATGCAGCACTGCAGGAGTATGCAAAGCGCTACAGCTGGGCTGGCATGGGACACATTTATAAAGGACTCCGGGAGCAGGTAATGTGAAATCTGAAATGTACAGTCATTTCAATTAATGATATACCCATTGATTTTTGAAGAATATGAAATGCCTGATCAGCTTAATACAACTGTCTAAACCCATCATAACCCAAAATATAATGGTTAGTTGGTCACACTTTATTTGGATAGTACAGATATTCCATCTGTAGATGCTATACATACTATCAACAAATCTTTTCATAAGCAACTGGAAAGGGAAAGTGAAAGGGGGATACCGAGTCAGTTGTACAACTGAATGCATTCAACTGAAATGTGTCTTCTGCATTTAACCCAACCCCTTCTAAATTTGTGATTAGGGTACGGTATAGAATATATATTAGGGTAAGCATTAAGGGTTAGGGCAAGGGTTAAGTTTAGGATTATAATAAGGGTTAATGCTTAGGGTTAGTAGATAGTTAGTTGAACTGCTACTAATAGTCTGTAGAGCATCTACAGATGGACTATCCAAATAAAGTGTTAGTGGTTGATTTACTCCATTGTTTGTAAACCAAGTGTTTGTGTATCTGTGCCAAGTCTGGCAAAAATTGCCTGCATTTTGAAAAGACACTAGATGAAACTGATATTAAAGGTGAATCAGAATCTCAGGTGCCACCTACACACTTAAAAGGCCCAATGCTGCTGTTTTTATCTCAATATCAAATAATTTCTATGTAACAATTAAGTAACTTACCATAATATGTGTACCATTAAAATATTCAAAAATAAACAAAAATAGATTTTTAGCAAAAACAACCTTTCTCAAGCATGACTTTTGCTAGGATTGTCTGGGAGTGGTCTGAGTGAAGGACCTAATTGAAGGGATATCTAACCTGAAAACTAGCTGTTATTGGCAGAGTGGTTTGGAACTCTGTTTCTTATTGGTCTATTAATTTATACTTCCTGGTGATGTCACCAGGCAGGCCAAAACTCAACCCATGCAAAATCTTCTGATTAGAAGCTCCTGTGTAGATTGTATTTTCAGCTAGCAACTATCAGCAAATAACACTGATCACATTTTGAAAAACTTTGACAGTGTTAGTTTCACCAGCTGTTGTACAAATATGACACAAAACACAGAAAAACAGAATTTTGCCTGCACTGGGCCTTTAAAACTTCTTATGGCTGCAGGGGCAGTATTGAGTAGCTTGGATGAAAGGTGCCCATTTCAAACGGCCTGCTCCTTAGTCATAGTTCCTAATATTTGCATATTATTATTAATATTGGATAGAAAACACTCCAAAGTTTCTAAAACTGTTTGAATTATTTCTCTGAGATTAAAAGAACTCATATTGGCAGGCAAAATCCTTGAGTTGAAATCAAACCGGAAGTCAGAAATCTGAGATTGTCTGTATTCAACAGAGTCCCAAAAGAATTCCAAATGACGTATGGCTGGGGTTGCACTGCCTAGGGGTTCCACTAGATGTCAGCAATAAATAGAAATTCCAATGAGATTTCTATGGTGTTCTGGGAGAGAATGAGAGCAGAATCAGTCAGGTGTCCATCAAGCAGCCACTCGCGTAACATCCCTCTTCCGCATGCAAGCCACTGCCGTTCCATGGCTCACGCAGACAAGAAGGAATATTCCGGTTGGAACTTTATTGAAGCTATATGTTAAAAACATCCTAATGATTGATTCAGTACTTAGTTTGAAATGTTTCTTCGACCGGTAATATCACATTTTGAAGTTTTTGTCCGATATGAAGCTGACCAGAATTAGCGTTTGGATATGTTTACCAAACGCGCTAACAATTGGACATAAATAACGGATTTTTTCGAACAAAACAAACATTTATTGTGGACCTGGAGTTTCTGCTCTGCTTTCCGATCGAAACCAACAAAGTTAATGAAATATTTATAATATATTTTATTGTTTATAGTGACGCTATCTCTGCAACTGTGACATGCTAATTTGAGCGCCGTCTCAGATTATAGCGTGCAGTTATTTTTCCTTAAAGTTAAAAAAAAATCTGACATAGCGGTTGCATTAAGGAGAGGTATATCTATTAATCAATGTGTATAACTTGTATTACCATCTTTATTTATGATGAGTATTCATGTTGAAACGATGGGCTATGCAAAGTCACTTGATGTTTTTGCCACTAGTGAATCTAGTCGCCTCAATGTAAACTCAGATTTTTTGATATAAATATGAATTGAATCAAACAAAACACGCATGTTTTGTGTAACATGAAGTCCTTGGAGTGTCATCTGATGAAAATAATCGAAAGTTAGTGAATAATTTTATCTCTATTCTGGTTTTTGTGATGCTATCATTAGCTGGGAAAAATGGCTATGATTATTTTTAGTTTTGTTGTGACCTAACATAATCGTTTGTAGTGCTTTCGCTGAAAAGCCTATTTGAAATCGGACACTTTGGTGGGATTAACAACAAGATTACCTTTAAAATGATATAAGACACATGTATGTTTGAGGAATTTTAATTATGAGATTTATGGTTTTTGAATTTGGCGCCCTGCACTTGGACTGGCTGTTGTCATATTGATCCCGATTTAGGGCTTGCAGCCATATTATTAACAAAAATGATTCTATATACAGTTGAAGTCGGATGTTTACATAAACTTAGGTTGGAGTCATTAAAACTCGTTTTTCAACCACTCCACGAATTTCTTGTTAACAAACTATACTTTTGGCAAGTCGGTTAGGACATCTACTTTGTGCATGACACAAGTAATTTTTCCAACAATTGTTTAGAGACAGATTATTTCACTTTTAACTCACTGTATCACAATTCCAGTGTCACAATTTCAGAAGTTTACATACACTAAGTTGACTGTGCCTTTAAACAGCTTGGAAAAGTCCAGAAAATTATGTCATGGCTTTTGAAGCTTCTGATAGGATAATTTACATAATTTGAGTCAATTGGAGGTGTACCTGTGGATGTATTTCAAGGCCTACCTTCAAACTCAGTGCCTCTTTGCTTGACATCATGGGAAAATCAGCCAAGACCTCAGAAAAAAAATTGTAGTCTCCACAAGTCTGGTTCATCCATGGGAGCAATTTCCAAATGCCTGAAGGTACCACGTTCATCTGTATAAACAATAGTACGCAAGTATAAACACCATGGGACCACACAGCCGTCATACCGCTCAGAAAGGAGACGCGTTCTGTCTCCTAGAGATGAACGTACTTTGGTGGGAAAGTGCAAATCAATCCCATAACAACAGCAAAGGACCTTGTGAAGATGCTGGAGGAAACAGGTACAAAAGTATCTATATCCACAGTAAAATGAGTCCTATATCAACATAACCTGAAAGGCCGCTCAGCAAGGAAGAAGCCACTGCTCCAAAACCGCCATAAAAAGGCCAGACTACGGTTTGCAACTGCACATGGGGACAAAGATCGTACTTTTTGTAGAAATGTCCTCTGGTCTGATGAAACAAAAATAGAACTGTTTGGCCATAATGACCATTGTTATGTTTGGAGGAAAAAGGGGGATGCTTGCAAGCCGAAGAACACCATCCCAACCGTGAAGCACGGGGGTGGCAGCATCATGTTGTGGGGGTACTTTGCTGCAGGAGGGACTGGTGCAATTCACAAAATAGATGGCATCATGAGGAGAAAAATTATGTGGATATATTGAAGCAACATCTCAAGACATCAGTCAGGAAGTTAAAGCTTGGTCAAAAATGGCTCTTCCAAATGGACAATGATCCCAAGCATACTTCCAAAGTTGTGGCAAAATGGCTTAAGGACAACAAAGTCAAGGTATTGGAGTGGCCATCACAAGGCCCTGACCTCAATCCCATAGAAAATTTGTGGGCAGAACTGAAAAAGCGTGTGCGAGCAAGGAGGCCTACAAACCTGACTCAGTTACACCAGCTCTGTCAGGAGGAATGGGCCAAAATTCACCCAACTTATTGTGGGAAGCTTGTGGAAGACTACCCGAAATGATTGACCGAAGTTAAACAATTTAAAGGCAACGCTACCAAATACTAATTGAGGTCATGTAAACTGCTGACCCACTGGGAATGTGATGAAAGAAATAAAAGCTGAAATAAATCGTTCTTTCTACTATTACTCTGACATTTCACATTCTTAAAATAAATTGGTGATCCTAACTGACGTAAAACAGGGAATTTGTACTATGATTAAATGTCAGGAATTATGAAAAACGGAGTTTAAATGTGTTTGGCTAAGGTGTATGTAAACTTCCGACTTCAACTGTAGTACCAGAAAAGGGTTCTTTGGCCAGTAACAATAGCGGAACCTTAATGATGCTATATAGAACCCCTTTTTTAAGGTTCTATAAAGAACCATTTAGGGCTACCGAGTGGCGCAGCGATCTAAGGCTAGAGACTACAGACCTTGGTTCAATTCCAGGCTATATCACAACCTGCCGGGATTGGGAATCCCATAGGGCGGTGCACAATTGGACCAGCGTCGTTCGGTTAAGGGTTTGGCAGGGGTATGTTGTCATTGTAAATAAGAATTTGTTCTGCACTCACTTGCCTAGTTAAATCAAATAAATAAAAAACATGCTCAAAAGGTTCTATATAGAACTTTTATGGTGCTATGAAAAGCCCTTTCTTAAAGATAGGCTCAGCGAAATGACTTTACCACGAGCAACACCAAAGATTTTAACATGGTGATATTTGCAACACTTCGCTTTCACACAGTCACACACACTTTCTGTGCATGTGCACCAAAACAGAGGAGAAGTTGAGCCTCGCACTTCAACAATCTTATTTGTTGTGGAAATTGACACACTGCTGTTTTCTTTCTGCATCTACATAATATTGCTGAGTCTACCTTTAACGCTAGAACTGCTAAAGCAGTCATTCTGACTGCTCAATAATTGTATTTATTTATTACTATGCAATTTTTTAAGTCATGCCACCCTCCGTCCTTGACTTTTCCTAAATAAGTCTATATAACATACTGTCCGCGTTAGAATCTTAATATCACAAACAGAACTGGAATTTTAGGAGGGCATGTTCTTTTTTGAATGGTTTTCCCCATTGCATCTCCTCCTGACAGTAGGGCCTGCTCCGCTCCTTCTTCCAGTTGAAAGTGTAGTGCCCAGCAGATAAACATCCCAATAATTTCCTCGAATCTGAACCTAAACTAATTTCACACATATAACAGATGAAAAATATTAAGTAAAGTACGATGGGGAGAAAGGGGTAGAATGGGTGAGTTGATAAGCGAGGGTAAGCAACAATGCGTAATCACCCCTTGTGAATTGTAACGGCAGCCTTCCTCCTCTTCGTCTGAAGAGGAGGTGTAGCAGGGATCGGAGCAAGACGCAGTGTAGTTGGTGCTCAACATATTTAATAATACGAAGTGTGAACACTACAACAATACAAAAATAACAAAATGTGGCAAACCGATACAGTCCTAGCTGGTGCAGAGAAAACACAGAGACAGGAAACAACCACCCACAAACCCCAACACAAAACAAGCCACCTATATATGATTCCCAATCAGAGACAACACAAAACACCTGCCTCTGATTGAGAACCATATTAGGCCAAACATAGAAACAAACAAACTAGACACACAACATAGAATGCCCACCCAGCTCACGTCCTGACCAACACTAAAACAAGCAAAACACACAAGAACTATGGTCAGAACGTGACATGAATGAAGAACAGGGTGGGCCATTCCATTGTATTAATCCATTCTAATTATAATATTAATGATGCACTACTCAGAAATCGATCCGCCATTTTCTGGTTGCTAAAATTCTAACAGTTTGCCTAATTTCAGTTTATGTGGCAAAACAAGCAAGTATAGTGTAGATAATCTCTCCCAAGTGGACATTCTCTCTTTCTCCCCTGACCCATCTGTCTATCGCCTCCTTTGAATTCCATGCTGTCACAGTTACCAGCCCTTTCAAGCTTAACATCCTTATCATTTATCGCCCTCCAGGTTCCCTTGGAGAGTTCATCAATGAGCTTGACGCCCTGATAAGTTCCTTTCCTGAGGATGGCTCACCTCTCACAGTTCTGGGTGACTTTAACCTCCCCACGTCTACCTTTGACTCATTCCTCTCTGCCTCCTTCTTTCCACTCCTCTCCTCTTTTGACCTCACCCTCTCACCTTCCCCCCCTACTCACAAGGCAGGCAATACGCTTGACCTCATCTTTACTAGATGCTGTTCTTCCACTAATCTCATTGCAACTCCCCTCCAAGTCTCCGACCACTACCTTGTATCCTTTTCCCTCTCGCTCTCATCCAACACTTCCCACACTGCCCCTACTCGGATGGTATCGCGCCGTCCCAACCTTCGCTCTCTCTCCCCCGCTACTCTCTCCTCTTCCATCCTATCATCTCTTCCCTCTGCTCAAACCTTCTCCAACCTATCTCCTGATTCTGCCTCCTCAACCCTCCTCTCCTCCCTTTCTGCATCCTTTGACTCTCTATGTCCCCTATCCTCCAGGCCGGCTCGGTCCTCCCCTCCTGCTCCGTGGCTCGACGACTCATTGCGAGCTCACAGAACAGGGCTCCGGGCAGCCGAGCGGAAATGGAGGAAAACTCGCCTCCCTGCGGACCTGGCATCCTTTCACTCCCTCCTCTCTACATTCTCCTCTTCTGTCTCTGCTGCTAAAGCCAATTTCTACCACTCTAAATTCCAAGCATCTGCCTCTAACCCTAGGAA
Source organism: Salvelinus alpinus (assembly GCF_045679555.1). Taxonomy (NCBI): domain Eukaryota; kingdom Metazoa; phylum Chordata; class Actinopteri; order Salmoniformes; family Salmonidae; genus Salvelinus; species Salvelinus alpinus. The sequence goes on from NC_092091.1 coordinate 50,771,988, forward strand.
GCTCTTTGCCACCTTCTCCTCCCTCCTGAATCCTCCTCCCCCTCCTCCCCCCTCCTCCCTCTCTGCTGATGACTTCGTCAACCATTTTGAAAAGAAGGTCGACGACATCCGATCCTCGTTTGCTAAGTCAAACGACACCGCTGGTTCTGCTCACACTGCCCTACCCTGTGCTTTGACCTCTTTCTCCCCTCTCTCTCCAGATGAAATCTCGCGTCTTGTGACGGCCGGCCGCCCAACAACCTGCCCGCTTGACCCTATCCCCTCCTCTCTTCTCCAGACCATTTCCGGAGACCTTCTCCCTTACCTCACCTCGCTCATCAACTCATCCTTGACCGCTGGCTACGTCCCTTCCGTCTTCAAGAGAGCGAGAGTTGCACCCCTTCTGAAAAAACCTACACTCGATCCCTCCGATGTCAACAACTACAGACCAGTATCCCTTCTTTCTTTTCTCTCCAAAACTCTTGAACGTGCCGTCCTTGGCCAGCTCTCCTGCTATCTCTCTCAGAATGACCTTCTTGATCCAAATCAGTCAGGTTTCAAGACTAGTCATTCAACTGAGACTGCTCTTCTCTGTGTCACGGAGGCGCTCCGCACTGCTAAAGCTAACTCTCTCTCCTCTGCTCTCATCCTTCTAGACCTATCGGCTGCCTTTGATACTGTGAACCATCAGATCCTCCTCTCCACCCTCTCCGAGCTGGGCATCTCCGGCGCGGCCCACGCTTGGATTGCGTCCTACCTGACAGGTCGCTCCTACCAGGTGGCGTGGCGAGAATCTGTCTCCGCACCACGTGCTCTCACCACTGGTGTCCCCCAGGGCTCTGTTCTAGGCCCTCTCCTATTCTCGCTATACACCAAGTCACTTGGCTCTGTCATATCCTCACATGGTCTCTCCTATCATTGCTATGCAGACGACACACAATTAATCTTCTCCTTTCCCCCCTCTGATAACCAGGTGGTGAATCGCATCTCTGCATGTCTGGCAGACATATCAGTGTGGATGACGGATCACCACCTCAAGCTGAACCTCGGCAAGACGGAGCTGCTCTTCCTCCCGGGGAAGGACTGCCCGTTCCATGATCTCGCCATCACGGTTGACAACTCCATTGTGTCCTCCTCCCAGAGTGCTAAGAACCTTGGCGTGATCCTGGACAACACCCTGTCGTTCTCAACTAACATCAAGGCGGTGACCCGTTCCTGTAGGTTCATGCTCTACAACATTCGCAGAGTACGACCCTGCCTCACGCAGGAAGCGGCGCAGGTCCTAATCCAGGCACTTGTCATCTCCCGTCTGGATTACTGCAACTCGCTGTTGGCTGGGCTCCCTGCCTGTGCCATTAAACCCCTACAACTCATCCAGAACGCCGCAGCCCGTCTGGTGTTCAACTTTCCCAAGTTCTCTCACGTCACCCCGCTCCTCCGCTCTCTCCACTGGCTTCCAGTTGAAGCTCGCATCCGCTACAAGACCATGGTGCTTGCCTACGGAGCTGTGAGGGGAACGGCACCTCCGTACCTTCAGGCTCTGATCAGGCCCTACACCCAAACAAGGGCACTGCGTTCATCCACCTCTGGCCTGCTCGCCTCCCTACCTCTGAGGAAGTACAGTTCCCGCTCAGCCCACTCAAAACTGTTCGCTGCTCTGGCACCCCAATGGTGGAACAAACTCCCTCACGACGCCAGGTCAGCGGAGTCAATCACCACCTTCCGGAGACACCTGAAACCCCACCTCTTTAAGGAATACCTAGGATAGGATAAAGTAATCCTTCTAACCCCCCCCCCCCCTTAAAAGAGTTAGATGCACTATTGTAAAGTGGTTGTTCCACTGGATATCATAAGGTGAATGCACCAATTTGTAAGTCGCTCTGGATAAGAGCGTCTGCTAAATGACTTAAATGTAAATGTATAATCATTATACCATGTAAACCGCTGTGAACAAAAATTTCCATAACCAAAAATATTGTATTTCAGCTGTTTGAAGCTGGTGTACAAAAGTGAAAGTAAAATAAGCTAAAACTTAAGAACGGGAAGCATAGAAATAGGGCACATAGAACATATCTACCGCTTCTCAGACTTGCTTTCAGTGAGAATGACTCACATTTCTATGTGAATTTGGTAAAGTCCCCCAAAAAGTTACATATGGCAGCTTTAAAATGGTATGTACCCTATATCAGTCCACCGAATCAAAGACGTCTTACCAGTCTACTCTGGCCTACTTAGAGTAGGCTGCACAGTGAGAGTGTGCGTAATTGTACATGCTGAATGGCTTTCAATATCTGGGAAAATATCCATATTGGGCAGCAGGTGAGCGAGTGATGGAGAATGTGGTGATTAGGCTTGTGGAACCTTAAATTGGCAAGGGGAGAAATGTCACCATGCACAATTTCTTCACTTCACTGTCATTGACAAACAAGTTGCTTGCAAAGAAAACAAGTCTGGCCGGCAACATAAACAAAGTGAGATAGGAGCTGCCTCCCTCTGCACAAAATAAGGCACCTGTACAGCCGTTGTAGTCCACAACAGTGCTGAAGAATGACAATGAAGAGAAAACCAGAGATTATTAAGCACTACAACCAAACAAAGGCATGTCAAAGTGTGTCAAGCAAGTGAAAGTTACAAAAATTGTGTTAACTGTTAGGATAAGGGATAACAGCTAAATGAAATCCAACTGAAGACATTGCATGAAGACGACCACAAGCATGAGCTGACAATAATTTATACGTTTTTATTGTTGTCTTATTGACACATTCATTATAATTCCATTATTGCTTTTGTGCTGAGTTTCACTATTTTGTCAAGGCCAGTCGGCGCTTATAACGATGTTTAGGCTAATAATATTATCGTCATCTGACCGCTCGTCTTGACCGTGCGTTTTGGTGGTTGGCGTATTTTTTTTGAAGGGAAGCCTAGTTGTAACAAAGGCACGAATAAAATTGATTGAACACTTGAATTGTGTGTTTTTTTGTTTTTCCATATGTGACCCGTTTCAGGAAACTAGGCATATGTCACGGGTCACTACTTCACAGGCGAGCTGTTAGAACATAAACTTTTTTTTAATAAAAAATTTTGGGGGGCAGAAATGCCTTCTCGGACATGTGAACTTTCATGTGCCTTAATAACAAACTTGTTTGCCATCTGTAAATACAAATAAAATTGTTAGATTATGAGCCTAGCTGGTTTAGCCACAGAAAAAGAGAACAACCTTCCCGCTAGCCATGATTGGCTGAGATAATGAGTAAGATGGACATGCCGAGAGGTGAGTTTGGATTGGTCTGCCATAAAGCACGCTTCTGTCTATTTGAGCTGGTCAGTATGTCTAGGTAATCCTCTCTAACGCGGCTTAATTTTATTTTTTTATTGCGTAGTAAAACTGCATAAGCCTAATGTCAAGTTAAAGTGTACTGTTAGCTAACTAACGTTACGTCTATGCTCTCCACTTTCTGGAGGACCGAGTTTTGAAATCAGTGGAATTCGAGTATGAATGCTAAGGAGGTGGCGAAAACATGTCTCCAGATCTTCAAACTAAGGGCAACCATGGCATCCGACAGGAGACGCATCCATCGATGATGTATACAGGTAAGATAGTCAAGCTAGCTACATTGTCAGATATTACACGTTTCTAATTTTGACAGAAAGTTGTTTTATTTCAAGATAAAGTGTACTGACTGGCTCGCTAGCTAACGTTATGTGTATGATCTTATTATTCATATCTCAGACCCATTTGCTTGACTAGTTATAGACTGGATGGTTAGCTACCTGCATCTGGTCCTCCATCTTGACCAGTGAGAGTACAGAGACACTGACTTCATCAGAGTGCGACGTATGTTCAAAACGGAAACCTGTCGAATGCTGAAACCTGAACTAAAGACCTCGGTTTAAAAGTTTATACAGTGTTTTATATACTTTTATTATATTTTGAAACCTGCGGCTCTGTTCAGCTAAATTTCTGTGAGCGCAGCTATCTGTCCCGGGATCCTGCCAGATTCCGTATAGGGGAAGAGATGCGAAAGCCTAGCTTGCCTAGCTGGCTCGGCGGTTTCAAATGGAGGCCGCTATTGAACCGCTTTCCAACGTTGCAGGAGCTGCGTTTACTTTGCTTTGTTCCATGACAATGTGGACTGTATTGACTTTCAATGTAGCAACTGCATGCTTGGGGAGGACTACAGGGGCGAAGCAGCTACTCTTAGCAAGCCAGTAGCAAACCTACATAAGCTACTGGGGAACCCACGCCCACCTACTTTTTATTTTTCTTCCACCCCAGTAGCCGGACGCCGCTCTGGTCTGGTGGAGGTTTCGCCGCCGTGTCGGCTCTCTACAGCCGACTGGCCGGTGCTAGGCTGGGTTCCATCCCCAAAGGGGTCTCCCCCATCCCTGGAGAACGGAGTTGATCTCGACCCAACCAACCAGCAATGGATGTACGTCACACACGTGGAAGTCGAAGAAGGCGTCCTCTGGCAATGGGGATCTCCATGGAGATGTTGAGCCCGGAACTGACACAGACCAGAAACAGCTATACCTATCAAGATCGGATCCGGAGGTACCTGTGTCTTCGTCCTCGACTCTGTCTCCTTCTCCGGTTGCTTCTACCTCGGGTTCAGATCCTCAGAGCTCCCAGCCTCACCAGACCGTGAGGCTGCCTGAGAGACCGGCCCATTCAACATCACCAGCTGTCATCATAGGCAGTTCTATGGTGAGAAACATCTCGGTCCCCAAGGCAAAAACTCTGTGCTACCCAGGAGCACGAGTACAGGACATAACAAGGTTGCTTCCGACTGTTCTACCACAGATGCCGGAAGCGGACACTGTCGTAGTCCATGTGGGGTCAAACGACATCAGGAGGGCTAGCTCAGAACATTTGAAAATAGATTTTAAAGAACTGATAGCATTAAAAGACTCCAAACAGGTCCAGTACCATCGTTGGGCCGCGGATGTGAAAGATTCAGCAGACTGCTGGCATTACACATCTGGCTAAAATACTACTGTAGCTCTGCTGGAGTCACTTTTATTGATAACTTTGACACCTTCTGGAAACAGAAGATACTCTACAGCAGGGGTGTCAAACTCATTTCGCATCGTGGGCCACATACGGCCTAGGGAGATGTCAAGTGGGCCGGACCATTAAAATTATACCATACTCTGCTATAAATAACCAAAATATCATGTCTTTCCTTTGTTTTGGTGTAAAGAAGCACAAGAACATTAGGAAAATATTGAAATTTAATGAACTATCCTTTTACAAAACATTTCATGAAACACCTCATATTTCCTTAGACAAATGTGCAATTTACTTTTATCATTCACAAATATGCATTGCAACTGATCCCACTGATTGTACAAAGGCACAAAACTTTAATTGGTACTGAAAAATATAGTAATGCACTTTAAGATTAAATGAGACTTTTACTTGTTGCAAACACACCAAGCACGAAGGTTTTCCGTGCATCTCTGTAAATAAATAGGACGTGGTCCATTTTTCTTTGAAAATTCTACACTCCTTATCTACTTTTCTCCGTTTGGATAACGACATTTTGGCTAATGAGGGTGTAGCGGAGAGGTAGAGACCAAGGTATTAACAACGTCGTAACAAGCAGCAGATGGCGCATTGATACCGTCTGCTGTTTTCAGTCTGTCTCAGTGATGCGGCTTGTCTTCTACTCTGATGGAAAGAGTGCGCCCCTTAGCGGATAATCCATGAATTGCAGCGAATTAAAAATATTAATTCCATGTCTTTTATGCATTTTTTCCACTTTCAAATTATCCTGCGGGCCTGATCGAACCTCCTTGGGGGCCGGTTCCGGCCCGCGGGCCGTATGTTTGACACCCCTGCTCTACAGGAAAGACGGAGTCCATCCAAATCATCTTGGCTCCTGGACTCTGTCCACACATTTCAAGACTGCATTGAAACATTGACTGGTAAATGATCCAGGATCAGCTCAGTTAATCCCTACCATTGTGAAAATGAGTCGCCGTAATGGTGCATCAAATGTACATGATCTTAGGGACATTGGCAAACACAATGTAAGTAATTTCATTTATGTACCCCTAATTGCACCAAATACATCTGTTTATCCTACAGCTCTTGTAAGCAGTAATCATGAGCCTATAAACCAGAGTTACACTCTTAGCACTGAGGCGGTGTGCAATAGTAGGAAGAACACTTTATGCAGCTCACCCTGCACTATCAGCTCCAATGTAAATAACATGAGAAAGTCTACCTCTGATAAACTTCCCAGTAAAGCATTAAAAACAATCAAGCAACTCAGAAAAGTGCTAAAAATAGCCCATATCAACATATGTAGCCTAAAAAACAAGGTCCATGAAGTCATTAACTTGCTTGTAACAGATGACATTCATATTCTGACTGAAATCTCTGAAACTCACTTAGATGATACCTTTTGAATATACAGTGGTAGCAATGCATGGTTATAACATCTACGAAAAGACAGAAATGCCAAAGGAGGCGGTGTTGCGGTCTATATTCAGAACCACATTCCTGTAAAGCTCAGAGACGATCTAATGTTAAATACTGTTGAAGTAATATGGCTACAGGTTTATCTGCCTCACCTCTTGTGGGAAGCTGCTATAGACCACCAAGTGCTAACAGTGAGTATCTGGATAATGTGTGAAATGACGCATTTATGAAACTACTTATTCCAGTTACTAATAAGCACGCACCCAATAAGAAAATGACTGTAAAAACTGTTAAATCCCCTTGGATTGATGAGGAATTGAAAAATTGTATGGTTGAGAGGGATGAGGCAAAAGGTATAGCAATAAAGTTTGGCAGCCCAACTGACTGGCAAACGTACTGCAAATTAAGAAAGCTTGTGACTAAACTAAATAAAAAGAAACTACATGATAAAACAAAGATAAATTATATAAAGAATGATATAAAAATCTTTTGGGCACCTTAAATTACATTCTTTGAAAAAAAAGCGAACTCTGCTCCTTCATTCATTGAATCAGATGGCTCAATTCATCACAAAGCCCACTGATATTGCACTGATAACTACTTTAATGACTTTTTCATTGGCAAGATAACCAAACTTAGGGATGACATGCCAGCAACAAACGCTGACACAACACATCCAAGTATATCGGACAAAATTATGAAAGACAAGAATTGTACTTTTGAATTCCGTAAAGAGGTGAAAAAATTATTGTTGTCTATCAACAATGACAAGCCACCAGGGTCTGACAATCTAGATGGAAAATTACTGAGGATAATAGCAGACGATATTGCCCCTCCTACTTGCCACATCTTCAATTTAAGCCTACTAGAGAGTGTGCGCCCTCAGGTCTGGAGGGAAGCTAAAGTCATTCTGCTACCCAAGAATAGTAAAGCCCCCTTTACTGGCTCAAATAGCCGACCAATCAGCCTGTTACCAACCCTTAGTAAACTTCGTAAACTTAGTGTTTGACCAGATACAATGCTATTTTACAGTAAACAAATTGACAACAGAATTTCAGCATGCTTATAGCGAAGGACACTCAACAAGCACAGCACTTACACAAAGGACTGATGATTGGCTGAGAGAAATTGATGATAAAATGATTGTGGGGGCTGTCTTGTTAGACTTCAGTGCAGCTTTTGACATTATTGATCATAGTCTGCTGCTGGAAAAACATATGTGTTATGGCTTTACACACCCTGCTATAATGTGGATAAAGAGTTACTTGTCTAACAGACATGCCACTGACTTTGCGTAAAGCCAGAGTTTCTATGTATGCGGATGACTCAATACTATACACGTCAGCTACTACAGCGACTGAAATGACTGCAGCACTCAACAAAGAGCTGCAGTTAGTTTAAGAGTGGGTGGCAAGGAATAAGTTAGCCCTAAATATTTCTAAAACTCAAAGCATTGTATTTGGAACAAAACACTCACTAAACCCTAAACCTCAGCTAAACTCAAAGCATTGTATTTGGAACAAAACACTCACTAAACCCTAAACCTCAGCTAAATCTCAATACTATACACGTATAGTGTAAAGCCCTTTTTTAAAAATCCAAAGCCCTTCAATCCAAATGATGGTTAAGATTTTAAGTTGCGGTTTCTTTTCTTTTTTCATTTAGCTGAGGTTTAGGGTTTAGTGAGTGTTTTGTTCCAAATACAATGCTTTGAGTTTAGCTGAGGTTTAGGGTTTAGTGAGTGTTTTGTTCCAAATACAATGCTTTGAGTTTTAGAAATATTTAGGGCTAACTTATTCCTTGCCACCCACTCTTAAACTAACTGCAGCTCTTTGTTGAGTGCTGCAGTCATTTCAGTCGCTGTAGTAGCTGACGTGTATAGTATTGAGTCATATAGTACTGGCCAATAAATAGTGTGGAAATTGAGCAAGTTGAGATGACTAAACTGCTTGGAGTAACACTAGATTGTAAACTGTCATGGTCAAAACATATTGATGCAGTAGTAGCTAAGATGGGGAGAATTCTGCTTATAATAAAGCGATGCTCTGCCTTCTTAAGAACAAATTATTATTTACAATGACGGCCTACCTCAGCCAAACTCAGACGACACTGGGCCAATTGTGCGCCGCCCTATGGGACTCACAATCATGGCCAGTTGTGATACAGCCTGGATTTGAAGCAGGGTGTCTGTAATGATGCCTCTATCACTGAGATGCAGTGCCTTAGACCACTGCACACCTTGGGAGGTATAGCCACCTGGGAGTTGATGCCACCATTTCAGATTAGTCTAACGTTGTTCTTGCGCTGTACCAAATGATTTATAAAAACTAGCTTGATGGGTCGATGTCCTCATTGTGGTTTTACAGAAAAGTTTAATACGTTTTATATACACACATTTTATTTAAATATTTATGAAATGCACATTGTTATATTTGGTAACACTTATTTTCCCTCGACTCCAACTGTCACATCTGCTCCTGCTACGCCCTCTGGTGTTCATTTGGTGTCTTCTTGACCTGCAGTTACTCCCCCTGTACACTCTCTCTCTCCCTCCCTCTCCCTCTGTCTCCTGTTCCACATCTCACCACAAAACTACCTTGCTCTGGATTTTACTCACCACCACTACCTTGGATTCCCTTCAGGACCTGTTTACCCTGTTCTACTCAGCTAACTCCAACCTCAGTCTCCACATCTGTTTTTTCTGCAACTCATCCGAGCTTCCCCGGATCTGCACTCCATATCTCCCTGTGTAACAATAAGTATTTTGGTTCACTCATCCCTGTTTCCTCATCTGAGTCTGCTCTTAGGTTCCCCTGTGTCGCTCCGCTTAACACCAACCCCATTCGATGCGGGTGGAGCTATGTCTACATAAGGGTGCTAATGTCTTTTTTAAAAGACATAGCTTGCTAGCTAGAGACATAAGAAAGTAGTTGTGGTCAGTAGTTGTGTGGTTGTGGTCAGTAGTTGTGGTCAGTAGTTATGGTCAGTAGTTATGTGGTTGTGTTGGAGGTTTTTAGGGCCCTACAGTATAGACATGGTCAGTAGTTGTGGTCTGTAGTTGTGGTCAGTAGTTGTGGAAGCGTAGTTGTGGAAGCCATTGTCATTACCACAGTGCTGCCAACTCTCACTCATTGGACACATGCATTCGACACTCTTCACACACTCACATTTCTCAAGCGTTGAAAGAAGTATTGCTTCTTAAATTAATCCAGTGCATTAAGTTTTCAACTCTGACTCCAAATCGTTTTCTTAATCGGAGCTCCATGCGCCTGCAATTCTACATCACGAGCATTGTAACCAATGCTTCCCTTGGACTGCTGTGCAGATGAAATATCAGTGGGCGCAGAGAAGCAGGAGATTTTCTCTGGCTTTTGGCCAAGTGAGACAGTAGCGTCCCGCCTAAACTCAGATTTTTGGATATAAATATGAACTTTACAGAACAAAACATACATGTATTGTGTAACATGAAGTCCTATGAGTGTCATCTGATGAAGATCATCAAAGGTTAGTGTTTAATGTTATCTCTATTTCTGCTTTTTGTTACTCCTCTCTTTGGCTGGAAAAATGGCTGTGTTTTTCTGTGGCTATGTACTGACCTAACATAATCGTTTGGTGTGCTTTTGCTGTAAATCCTTTTTGAAATCAGACATGTTGGCTGGATTCACAACAAGTGTAGCTTTAATTTGGTGTCTTTCATGTGTGATTTCATGAAAGTTAGATTTTTATAGTAATTTATTTGAATTTTGCGCTCTGTATTTTTACTGGCTTTTGGCCAAGTGGGACGTTAGCGTCCCACATATCCCAGAGAAGTTAACTGCCTTGTTGTTAGGAATTTTGCCTGCCCAGCGCAGTCTGAGCTGCCTGCCTGCCCAGCGCCGTCTGAGCTGCCTGCCTGCCCAGCGCCGTCTGAGCTGCCTGCCTGCCCAGCGCCGTCTGAGCTGCCTGCCTGCCCAGCGCCGTCTGAGCTGCCTGCCTGCCCAGCGCCGTCTGAGCTGACTGCCTTCCCAGCGCCATCTGAGCCATCCGTCTGCCCAGCGCTATCTGAGCCATCCGTCTGCCCAGCGCCGTATGAGCCGCCCGTCTGTCCAGAGCCGTCAGAGCCGCCCGTCTGTCCCGAGCCGTTAGAGCCGTCCGTCAGTCAGGAGCCGCTAGAGCCGTCCGTCAGTCAGGAGCCGCCAGAGCCGCCCGCCAGCCAGGAGCTGCCAGAGCCGCCCGCCAGTCAGGAGCTGCCAGAGCCGCCCTCCAGTCATGAGCTGCCCTCCAGTCATGAGCTGCCCTCCAGTCATGAGCTGCCCTCCAGTCATGAGCTGCCCCTCAGTCCGGAGCTGCCATTAGTCCGGAGCTGCCTTTCAGTCCAGAGCTGCCTCTCTGTCCGGAGCTGCCCTTCAGTCCGGAGCTGCCCCTCTGTCCTGAGCTACCTCTCTGGCCTGAGCTACCTCTCTGTCCTGAGCTACCTCTCTGTCCTGAGCTACCTCTCTGTCCTGAGCTACCTCTCTGTCCTGAGCTACCTCTCTGTCCTGAGCTGTCTCCTAAATTTTGTGGGGACCTTGGTGAGGATTCCTAGGCCTAGGTCGGGGGCGAGGGTCGCCACTCAAAGGACGCTAAGGAGGGGGACAAAGACAATGGTGGAGTGGTGGTCTCGTCCTGCGCCGGAGCCGCCACCACGGACAGATGCCCACCCAGACCCTCCCCTTGAGTTTTAGGGGTGCGCTCGGAGTCCGCACCTCAGGAGGGGGGTACTGTCACGTCCTGACCATAGTGCTTATGTGTTTTGCTTGTTTTAGTGTTGGTCAGGACGTGAGCTGGGTGGGCATTCTATGTTGTGTGTCTAGTTTGTCTGTTTCTGTGTTCGGCCTAATATGGTTCTCAATCAGAGGCAGCTGTCAATCGTTGTCCCTGATTGAGAATCATATATAGGTGGCTTGTTTTGTGTTGGGATTTTGTGGGTGGTTGTTTCCTGTGTCAGTGTTTGTGCCACACGGGACTGTGACGGTTAGTACGTTTGTTATTTTGTATAGTGTCTTGTCTTCGTGTATATTAAATCATGGAAACTTACCACGCTGCACATTGGTCCTCCGATCCTTCTCGCCTCTCCTCGTCTGAGGAGGAGGAAGAGCTAGACTGCCGTTACAGAAACAGACAGAGTGATTTTAATTAATGAGCTCATAAAGGAATTATTAAATTCCCGTGACACTTGTTTAGGGGCAGAAGGACAGATTTTTACCTTGTCAGCTTGGGGATTCAATCCAGCAACCTTTCAGTTACTGCCCCAACGCTCTAACCACTAGGCTACCTGCCACCCAAAATAAGCAAAGAGAAATTAGTCCATTACTTTAAGACATGAAGGTCAGTCAATACGGAACATTTCAATACATTTTTTCAAGTGCAGTCGCAAAAACCATCAAGCTCTATGATGAAGAGTTACCTCTGCTGCAGAGGATAAGTTCATTATAGTTACCAACCTCAGAAATTGCAGCCCAAATACTTCAGAGTTCAAGTAGCAGACATCTCAGCATCAACTGTTCAGAGGAGACTGCGTGAATCAGGCCTTCATGGTCGAATTGCTGCAAAGAAACCACTACTAAAGGACACCAATAAGAGACTTTCTTGGGCCAAGAAACACAAGCATTGGACATTAGACCTGTGGAAATTTGGCCATTGGTCTGGAGTCCAAATTGGAGATTTTTGGTTCCAAACGCTGTGTCTTTGTGAGACGCAGTGTGGGTGAACGGATGATCTCCGCATGTGTATTTCCCACCGTAAAGCATGGAGGAGGAGGTGTGGCGGTGCTTTGCTGGTGACACTGTCTGTGATTTATTTAGAAATCAAGTCACACTTAACCAGCATTGCTACCACATCATTCTGCAGCGATACACCGTTCCTTCTGATTTGGGCTTCGTGGGACTATCATTTGTTTTTCAACAGGACAATGACCCAACACACCTTCAGGCTGTGTAAGGGCTTTTTTACCAAGAAGAAGAGTGATGGAGTGCTGCATCAGATGACCTGGCCTCCACAATCCCCCGACCTCAACGAAATTGAGATGGTTTTGGGATGAGTCGGACCGCAGAGTGAAGGAAAAGCAGCCAACAAGTGCTCAGCATATGTGGGAACTTCTTCAAAGACTGTTGGAAAAACATTACAGGTGAAGCTGGTTGAGAGAATGCCAAGAGTGTGCAAAGCTGTCAAGGCAAAGGGTGGCTTTTTGAAGAATCTCAAAAATAAAAAATAAAATATATTTGTTTAATATTTTTTTTCATTACTACATGATTTCATAGTTTTGATTTCTTCACTATTATTCCACAATGTAGAAAATAGTAAAAATAAAGAAAAACCATTGAATGAGTAGGTGTCCTAAAATTTTTGACTGGTAGTGTATGTGTTTGTGATCCTTTTAATGTAAGGTGATGCTAAAGTAAAATGTCCATCCTGAATGGACAATAATGCTTTATTCTATTCTAGCTTTCACCTGGATTCACCTGGTCAGTCTATGTAATGGAAATATCAAGTGTTCTTAATGTTTTGTATACTCAGTGTATATAAATAAAAACCTATTCCTTCAAGTATGTTTTTTTAAGAGTACTAATGTTACTGTACCCACTACAACAATAAATACTTTTGTACGGGATAAACAGGGTCAATGCGTTCTCTGGAAAATAATGCACGACTTGGCCATGATACGGCAACTGCTCCGCCCACAACCGTAAGGCTCTCCAGAGGGTAGTGAGGTCTGCACAACCCATCACCGGGGGCAAACTACTTGCCCTCCAGGACACCTACACCACCCGATGTCACAGGAAGGCCCAAAAGATCATCAAGGACAACCACCCGAGCCACTGCCTGTTCACCCCGCTATCATCCAGAAGGCGAGGTCAGTACAGGTGCTTCAAAGCAGGGACCGAGATACTGAAAAACAGCTTCTATCTCAAGGCCATCAGACTGTTAAACAGCCATCACTAACATTGAGTGGCTGCTGCCAACTTACTGACTCAAATCTCTAGCCACAAATTGGATGTAATAAATGTATCACTAGTCACTTTAAACATGGATACTTTATGTTTACATACCCTACATTACTCATCTTATATGTATGTACTGTACTCTATACCATCTACTGCATCTTGCCTATGCCGTTCGGCCTTCGCTCATCCATATATTTATATGTACATATTTTATTCATTCCTTTACACTTGTGTGTAAAAAGGTAGTTGTTGTGAAATTGTTAGATTACTTGTTAGATATTACTGCATGGTTGGAACTAGAAGCATAAGCATTTTGCTACACTCGCGTTAACATCTGCTAACCATGTGTATGTGACCAATAAAAATTAGATTTGAATATCATTATTTGAATATGTTGGTAACCCGTTGTATAAAAGAGATAATGCTCTTGAAGCCGGTGTTTGGAGGATATATTGGCACGGACCTAACAACACCCGTGCTCATATCTCCTCCAAACACCGGCTTCGAGGGCATTATCACTTAAATAATGCACACTCTAGAATGCAAACACTGTATAACATCAAAACATGATCAAAACTATAATTTCCGGGGCTCCCCAGTGGCTCAGCGGTCTAAGTTTCTGCATCACAGTGTTGAGGCATCACTACAGCCCGGGGTTCGATCCTGGCCATGAATGGGAGTCCCATAGGGTGGCGCACAATTGGCCCAGCGTAGTCCTAGTTAGGTGAATGTTTCTTCTGACACATTGGTGTGGCTAGCTTCCGGGTTGAGTGGGTGTTAAGAAGCGTGGCTTGGTGGGTCATGTTTCAGAGGATGCATGGTTTGACCTTTGCCTCTCCTGAGTTCGTTGGGGAGTTGTAGCGACAAGATCATAATCATGAAATTGGGGAGAGAAAAGGGGGTAAAAATCACAAAGAGAAATAAACAAAACAAAACTAATTGCCAGTGCTTGCATCTGTAGCTCTATGAATTTGAGAGTGGTTACATTTCTCCTGTGATATCCCTCAGCTGTTTACAAAAACAGCCTTACCAAAGAACCCTTGAAGAATTCTCTTTCCTAAGTGTGGACTACTGTTATGCCCTTGAGCAAGACAATCCCTAACTTGCTTAAGGGGTGCTGCTATTTGTTGCTTCCAGCCACTCGGTGTGTGTTTGGTGTCCTGGTGGTTGGGATTTAAAGTACAGAAAGCAAAAAGATAAATAATACAAAACATCCGTTGCATAATTTTGTTTGTTTTCATCCTCAGTGCAAAACAATTACAATAAAAATGTATTAACCACTGTCTAATGTTTAGTTCTTTCTCTGTGATTTGTCTTTCTCAGGCCACATTAAATGATCGCTCCTCCATCCAAAAGCCTCATCTCTTCTTCCTCCCAGATGTCCCTAGCATTCCCTTTTTCCCACGTGACGCCCATCGACATGACATTGAGGTCTTGGAGGCCAACTATCCCATAATCCTCGCAGAGTTCCAAGCGGTCTACCAGAGAGGCATTGATGCGAAGATGGGCTGGACTGGCCTGGGACCTAAGGTACAACTCCCAGTGAGCATGTACCTGTTCAACACCTTTTAATTGTTCCTTCCTCATTTCCTTGATTTAGTCACTGATCTAACCTGATTGGACAATTAGGTGAAAGCAAAGGTTCTCTTGCATAGCTTTCACAGATCCAGTCATGTCACATCAGTGAGTTCTTCCAAAACAGAGGGAGACGGAATATATTTTTTATGTTTCCATAGCCTCTGAGCCTGCACTACTAGTCCCACCCTACACACACATATTTGAAATTCGGCGTAAGTCACTCACTTCAAATGGAGGCAGTCTGCACCGTTGCAGTCAAACTCCCACTAAGCTTTGGTGCCGCAAGTTTGCACTTCTAATTCTTGCTATTCCACAATCTACGGGAAGTTGATTTAAAGGGGGGCTGAACTGACTCACTACCCAATTGTTGGTCCAATTCGCTTCATATATACTTATGAGGGGGCATTAGGCAGAATAATATCTAAAATAGTAGATTTATCAGGGTGTTTAAAGTTGGGGCAGGTTGGTTGAGTTATCAGCGGAGTTAAGTTTAGCTCAGTACAAATATATGTTAGTCTATCTGACACTGGCATCAACCAATCCAGGTGAAGATCACCTGTTATTAATAATTCAGATTTTGCATACTTAGATGGCAAGTCAGACAATTTGTTAAGAACACATGGGGGAGCCAAGGGAGGGTGATAAATTCCCACTAGCGTTAGCTAGGGATTACTACTAAAGCCCACATTAAATACTAGACATTCAAACTGCTTAGGGCAGAGGTGGAAATAGACCCATAAATATTTAAGTTGTTCTTTATGAATATGGCGACACCCCCAACTCTGGCAGACCTATAAACATTACCTATAAACATTACCTCTGGCAGACCTATAAACACTGTGCCGGACTCACAGTTATATTTAACCAAGACTGAGTGATTATCAGAATTTTTGTGTTGGTTTGAGAAGCCAGAATTACTATAAAATAAATTTTCGAAATCAAACTTCTGGTATTTACATGAATCAGTCCAAAGCTACAGCTGCGGGATTTCAGATCAGATAGCATGTTTGCGCTAGAGACTGACTATGTTCAGAAGGTAACCCCTTGTTTAAAAATACTGTAGGTCTGGCTTGAAATGGTATAAGATACAAGAACCAATAAGGTTTACCTGTTGAGGGCCAGGACTGAAATCCCATCACTTGTTTAGTATATTTGCACTATTAGAACTTAGCAATCTATCTCCTCTTCTATTCAGGTGTAAGCCATCCCTTTTTGAGAACTGAGGTTGCTCACAAAACAAATCAAAGTAGTTGATAAAATCCAACACTATTTCGGGTCAGAGTTTTGATAGAGTATTCACCCCCTTTGGCATTTTTCCTATTTTGTTGCCTTACAACCTGGAATTAAAATAGATTTTTGGGGGGTTTGTATCATTTGATTGGCACAACATGCCTACCACTTTGAAGATGCAACATCGTTTTTTATTGTGAAACAAACAAGAAACGAGACAAAAAAACAGAACTTGAGCGTGCATAACTATTCACCCCCCAAAGTCAATACTTTGTAAAACCACTTTTTGCAGCAATTACAGCTGCAAGTCTCTTGGGGTATGTCTCTATAAGCTTGGCACATCTAGCCACTGGGATTTTTGCCCATTCTTCAAGACAAAATTGCACCAGCTCCTTCAAGTTGGATGGGTTCCTGCTGGTGTACAGCAATCTTTAAGTCATACCACAGATTCTCAATTAGATTGAGGTCTGAGCTTTGACTATGCCATTCCAAGACATTTAAATGTTTCCCCTTAAACCACGCGAGTGTTGTATTAGCAGTATGCTCAGGGTCATTGTCCTGCTGCAAGGTGAACCTCCGTCCCAGTCTAAAATCTCTGGAATACTGAAACAGGTTTCCCTCAAGAATTTCTCTTGTGACCAGTTTCCCAGTCCCTTCCAATGAAAACCACCCCACAGCATGATGCTGACACCACCATTCTTCACTGTGGGGATGGTGTTCTTGGGGTGATGAGAGGTGTTGGGTTTGTGCCAGACGTAGCATTTTCCTTGATGGCTAAAACGCTACATTTTTGTCTCATCTGACCAGAGTACCTTCTTCCATATGTTTGGGGAGTCTCCCACGTGCCTTTTGGTGAACACGTTAAGCAATGGCTTTTTTCTGGCCACTCTTCTGTAAAGCCTAGCTCTGTGGAGTGTACGGCTTAAAGTGGTCCTATGGACAGATACTCCAATCTCCGCTGTGGAGCTTTGCAGGTCCTTCAGGGTTATCGTTGGTCTCTTTGTTGCCTCTCTGATTAATGCCCTCCTTGCATGGTCCGTGAGTTTTCGTGGGTGGCCCTCTCTTTGTGGGTTTGTTGTGGTGACATATTCTTTCCATTTTTTTAATAATGGATTTAATGGTGCTCCGTGGGATGTTCAAAGTTTCTGGTATTTTTTATAACCCAACCCTGATCTGTACTTCTCCACAACTTTGTCCCTGACCTGTTTGGAGAGCTCCTTGGACTTCATGGTGCCGCTTGCTTGGTGGTGCGACTTGCTTAGTGGTGTTGCAGACTCTGGGGCCTTTCAGAACAGGTGTGTATATACAGTTGAAGTCGGAAGTTTACATACACCTTAGCCAAATACATTTAAACTCAGTTTTTCACAATTCCTGACATTTAATCCAAATAAAAATTCCCTGTCTTAGGTCAGTTAGGATCACCACTTTATTTTAAGAATGTGAAATGTCAGAATAATAGTAGAGAGAATGATTTATTTCAGCTTTCATTTCTTGCATCACGTTCCCAGTGGGTCAGAAGTTTACATACACTCAATTAGTATTTGGTAGCATTACCTTTAAATTGTTTAACTTGGGTCAAACATTTTGGGTAGCCTTCCACAATAAGTTGGGTGAAATTTGGCCCATTCCTCCTGACAGAGCTGGTGTAACTGAGTCAGGTTTGTAGGCCTCCTTGCTCACACACGCTTTTTCAGTTCTGCCCACAAATTTTCTATAGGACTGAGGTCAGGGCTTTGTGATGGCCACTCCAATACCTTGACTTTGTTGTCCTTAAGTCATTTTGCCACAACTTTGAAAGTATGCTTGGGGTCATTGTCCATTTGGAAGACCCATTTGCGACCCATTTGCGACCAAGTCTTCAGATGTTGCTTTAATATATCCACATAATTTTCCTCCCTCATGATGCCATCTATTTTGTGAAGTGCACCAGTCCCTCCTGCAGAAAAGCACCCCCACAACATGATGTTGCCACCCCCGTGCTTCATGGTTGGGATGGTGTTCTTCGGTTTGCAAGCCTCCCCCCTTTTTCTCCAAACATAAAGATGGGCATTATGGCCAAACAGTTCTATTTTTGTTTCATCAGACCAGAGGACATTTCTCCAAGAAGTATGATCTTTGTCCCCATGTGCAGTTGCAAACCATAGTCTGGCTTTTTTATGGCGGTTTTGGAGCAGTGACTTCTTCCTTGCTGAGCGGCCTTTCAGGTTAAGTCGATATAGGACTCGTTTTACTGTGGATATAGATACTTTTGTACCTGTTTCCTCCAGCATCTTCACAAGGTCCTTTGCTGTTGTTCTGGGACTGATTTGTAATTTTCGCACCAAAGTACGTTCATCTCTAGGAGACAGAACGAACGCGTCTCCTTCCTGAGCGGTACGACGGCTGCGTGGTCCCGTGGTGTTTATACTTACACGTACTATTGTTTGTACAGATGAACGTGGTACCTTCAGGCGTTTGGAAATTGCTCCCAAGGATGAACCAGACTTGTGGAGGTCTACAATTTCCCCATGATGTTAAGCAAAGAGGCACTGAGTTTGAAGGTAGACCTTGAAATACATCCACAGGTACACCTCCAATTGACTCAAATGATGTCAATTAGCCTTTCAGAAGCTTCAAAAGCCATTACATAATTTTCTGGAATTTTCCAAGCTGTTTAAAGGCACAGTCAACTTAGTGTATGTAAACTTCTGACCCACTGGAATTGTGATACAGTGAATTATAAGTGAAATAATCTGTCTGTAAACAATTGTTGGAAAAATGACTTGTGTCATGCACAAAGTAGATGTCCTAACCAATTTGCCAAAACTATAGTGTGTTAACAAGAAATGTGTGGAGTGGTTGAAAAACGAGTTTTAATGACTCCAACCTAATTGTATGTAAACTTCCGACTTCAACTGTGTATGATTCTATGTAGAACCCTTATTGCCTTCCAAAGAATCATCAAAGAACCCTTGTCTTCCAAAAATTGTTCTTCTGATCAAAACGGTTTTTGGTAAAACCTTATCCCTCTGCAAAGAACCCTTTTGGAACTCTTTTTTCTAAGAGTATACTTGATCTGTTTTCTTACTTATCTGAAGTATTTGAGAAGTTTTCTTCTTAGAACATGACCTCGTTATTAACGGCGCCACTGAATGGCGAACGGTGTATAGTGTTCACTGTACACGACTTCACTGTATTTGTGAAAGGAGTGACTGAAACAAAGTAGAGAGGAAGGTCTGCTAACTGACTAAAATGTAACATGTTCATTTGTAATGTTCATTGTAATCTGTCATTGGGCAGACTATGTAACAAACATGGTATCTGACGAAATTACCCAAGATTTTATGTTCATTATAATCATACTGTATTCACCACCACTTGAGTATGACCAAAGAGCTGTAGAGGATTTGTTTGGCATATATTTAAGGAAACAAACTCAACACAGACACAATTCATATTTTATTGAGAAAAAGTTCCAAATCATATTCACTATTGATTGTACAGAGTTCGAATCACAGGTCTAGGGGGTGCTCGTCACCTCTCTAACAAATTGAACCCTGAATAAGTATGAGAAAATTTGAAGACATGCCGTGTGTATACACTCTATAGCATGTGGCATATTGATTTTGGATTACAGTGCCACTAGATCAAGGACACATCTCTTAGTAAATATCGTTGTTGTCCCCAAACCACATTTTCTCAGATGTTCTCAGTCTACCATTGCTACTCCAATTGGTCCTCTTCAAAGCAGTAATGCCAGACTCAGCAGTAGTGGAGGAGGATGTTTAGGAGGAGGTAGGGCACACAGGCTCTCCCTCAACAATGTACCACACCTCGTTGTGCCTGTTCAGAATCTTCTTTGGGCTGAAGGACACACACAAAATATTAAAGTATGTTTGAAAAAGTATTTTGGTGGAATTTGGTTAGATGTTGGATATGAGTATATTGAAAGATTTGTATCTGTGCTCCCACCTGTCATATCCCACAGCATAGTGGTAGTCTTTGTTGTAGGTGGCCTGGACTTTGTCTAGCTGCCTTTTCAGCAGCATGGAGTTTACACTGGATGTCAAAGACATCATCCATCCACCGTAGCTCCTCACGTACACTTTCATGTCTGGCATCTCAGTAAAGTACACCTGTACGGGGAAATCACAATGACATCCACATTGTTAACCAGCGGTCTTTAAAAAAACATGACATACTTGACATGGTTTCAAATGGTATTTGTGTTTTTTCAAATACTTAAGCTGTGCTCGATCGAGCTTGCCTGGCTCAATGGCGCCATGAAACAGTCCCAAAAGTGCAAACCCTGCCCACCTGACACTATAAAAGCTATATCTAAGTATTTGAAAGATACTTCTTGAACCCAGGTCTGATAGACAATCATATTATGTTCAACTTAGATTCAGTTTTTCTAAAGTGCCAGGTGGGTGAGGTTTTTACTTTTGGGACTATTCCATTGGCGCCATTGAGCCAGGCAAGCACAATTGAGCTCAGCTTAAGTATTTGAAAAAACACACTCAATAAAACACACAAATACTACAGACCCCTGGCTACCGATGTAGATGTCATTGTGTCAGGTTTACAGGTTTTTGACAGGTGTCCGCAATATGGTAATTGCCCTCTGATAGGCTAAGTGGAAGTTTCACCATGTTGCTTATACCAATCAAATCCTCTCAGATCATGTGCATAGGGCGTAGGGTCTATTTAGGATTTGGCTTTACCTTGTCATCAGTGGGTTGGGGAGGAGTCATCTGATGGGTAGACGGCAGGAGGAAGCTGAGGGTGAAGACAGACGACCCCCACGTCTTCTTCTTCTCTTCAATTTTGACAGTCACCGGAGCTGTCATGTCAATGTTGACGCCTATAGGAAAGATCTGTGTAAGCACTTGTTACCAGGTATAAACACACGCATGGAAACAGATTCATGCACGTGCATCCACACACACACACAAATAGATTGATACACACACACACACACACACACACACACACACACACACACACACACACACACACACACACACACACACACACACACACACACACACACACACACACACACACACACACACACACACACACACACACACACACACACACACACTCACACACACACACACAACACACAACACACACACACACACCAGCCTTGTTGGATCCGGTGATATAGTTGAAGAGTCTCCTGAAGGCAGTGTAGGTGGCCATGTCCATGAAGTATGCTTCCTCATCTGTTGACACCCATTTCACTGAGTCATAGTGGCGCACCTGTAACACAGGCACAAACCTTCACTCAAGAGTCCTCTGCTGTAGAGTGTATTTGAGTTGCAGATGTTGGGCACGGGATTAGGATGAGACTGCGCGAAAAGGGCATAACTGATCTACAACCCTGCAGAACTGATCTACATCATTTTTCAGATTACCGAAACCCAATACGATAACCAAAATGGGGATGATAATGATGATCATCATGTTGTTGACTTGATATATTTTAATGCAAATGCTATTGTTTTGTATCTGCTACCCTGAACAACAACTAAACATAAAAAAATTGGTCACAAAAAAGGTGGTGAAACATACTCATAAATTGTAGCCCCAATGTGCCATTAATTTGTGCTGCACAAGACTGACCTCATAATCGTCATTCTTGCACACCAGATCATAGAGCAGACATTCCTTTGACTCTGTGCAGAAGCGAGACTCAGAAGAGTTTCTAAAGGAAACAGTGGAAAACAAATCAATAAAGAACAATAGCATACGATTTAGCCCGGATACTGTTCATTCATACAAACAGTATTATTCTGAAACGCGTGGTTATGATGTGTGGAAAGTAATAACAGAAGTGTATTATATTACCCAACTCTGGCTTCAGCAGTCAAGATGAGAACCAAGCCAACCAACCCTGCCAAATAAACCCTGAAGTACACACAAACAGTCAGTGTCATCACATTAAAAACCTAAAGTACACACAAACAGTCAGTGTCAACACATTAACCTAAAGTACACACAAAGAGTCAGTGTCATCACATAGACACACTTTCATACTCTTTCACACTCTTCACATATGGTGCTGCTACTCTGTTGATTATCTATCCCGATTGCCTAGTCACTTTTACCCCTACCTACGTGTACATATTACCTTAACAACATTCTACCCCTGCACAATGACTCGGTACTAGTACTCCTTGTATTTAGTCTTGTTATAGTTATTTTTGTGTGTTACTATTTCCTTTTTTATTTTGCAAATTATTCTTATATTTTAACTCTGCATTGTTGGGAAAGGCTCGGAAGTAAGCATTTCACTCTAAAGTCTACTACACATGTTGTATTCAGCGCATGTGACAAATACATTTGATTTGAAAACCTAAAGTACACAAAACTGTTTTGTGTACTTTAGGTTTTCAAATCAAATGTATTTGTCACATGTGCTGTCATCACATGAAAAACCTAAAGTACACACAAACAGGCAGTGACATCATCATATGAAAAATATATCATACAGACATAACTCATTAAGATTGCAATATTGTAATACTTTAAAAGACAGAAACTGTGTTATTACACATTTCTATTTCTATACAAATCACTCTTCCTTTAATTACTTAACACCATAACAAATCAAACAAACCTAATCAATGCAATGATGACCTATCATTTCTACTTACATTGTGCTGAGTGTGTCTTTTAGATCAGCTCAGTTCAGATGCATTCACTAGCCTGAGGGAAATGCTTGCAGAGAAACTATTTATACCAACTGAGGGTTATTTGCATCAGTCCCCAAAACACGCCCATTTCACCACAGAATGTACAATGGACTTCACGTGCTTAAGAGAAGAAAAGGTGGTTTATATATAAGTGTGTGCCAAGTTAGATAATGTGAGACGATTGATCTTGATGCGTCTTTGAAAAGCAAGTATAGGCTTATTGAGAAAGAGGCTGTGACTAGATCCGTCACGTGTAGTAGACTATTATATATTTCTGTTTCGTAATTAAAGCCTTTGCTGTTTCGCAATAACAGCCTGGCTGTCACGTTTAGACTAAATAAATAGCACTTGCATGTAATTTGTTCACTGAGCACTGCTGGGTCGACATTACCAATCACTAGTGGGCAATGGAGTAGCCCTGTTTATAACTGGTGCTAACATGGACTCTTTGTCCTGGTCTTGTCAACATTCTGATTGTGCCCACATTTTTAGACAGGTGTAGATGATTTAAAGACACATTGTGATCAGATCTTTCTTACCACCTCTGTAGGTAATCCACATTTATGATGCTATTACGTTTATAATGTAGAGTGAAATTAAAATTAAAAAAATTGGATGCAGATTGGGCAAACATTTTCCAATTCATATCAAACCATATTCCCCACCTATAAAAGCAGATAGGACAGCACTTTTGCACGACCCAAAGAGCTCAGCTTTGACCCCCACGAAGAGGAGAGTAGCCTAGAAAACAGAACTCTAGGGTGTATCTCAATAGTCGAAAAGGGCCTAATTTCTAAACATTTTAGCAGACAATATTTTCCAGAAGGACTTACAGGAGCAATTAGGGTTAAGTGCCTTGATCAAGTGCACATCTACAGATATTTCTGCCTAGTCGGCTCGGGCATTTAAACCAGCAACCTTTCAGTTACTCGCCCAACACTACCTCACCCCGTCTCCTACTCACATGGGCTGACCTGAAGAGACAAAGGATAGGTGGTGAATACAAAATGGCGCTCCTCACTTTGAATCTGATTTCAACTGTCCCTGTTCTTTCACATCAGTATAGGAAAGGAGACAATAAAACAAGAAAAGGAAGCCACTGAATATCAAGATGGATTCAGTAATGGAATGAACCCCCTGCCCTAGATTTAGAAAGTCAAAGTCAGTTCAGTTTAAATGACCTTCAACAAACCTCTGACGTCCCTTGTGATGTCAGCTGGTCAACACCTCAGGGGCTCAATGGGCGACATCCTTCACTTGGTGACTTCAGCCTCAGATGAAGAAAAACTCAAAATAACTCATATGATCTCCTCTCTTATGTCCTTTCTATGTGGAGTAAGTACGAGCTTTAGGTCAAATTCTTAGCCAACACGTGACTTTAGCCTGATTTGAACAGGACCATGAAACTGTATGTTGTGGACATTTCCATGGCATTAATTGAACAAATGTTGTCACACTGGCTGCAGAGCTGATTGTTGTTGGAGTTGTATTTGTTGTTGTTGTTCAAAAACTTTACATTTGTAGATATAATGAGTTTGTGAGAGTGATTGAACAAAACATAAGAGGTGTGTTTGTTTCTCTCTGAGCATGAGACACCCTGTTCCAATACAAAGCACTAGAGTGCATTTCAGTTTACACTCTTAGAAAAAAGGGTTCCAAAACGGTTCTTTGCGGAGGGATAGGGTTCTGCCAATAACTGTTTTTATCTGATGAACCCTTTTTGGAAGACAAACGTTCTTTGTAAGGAAAAGAGTTCTACCTAGAACCTTTTTCATCCTAAAAAACATTTTCGGGAGAAAGTGTTCTTTGATGATTGTTCCAAAGGCAAGAAGGATACTTTGGAAGGCAAGAAAGGTTCATCAAAGAACCCTAATTAATCTGAATAAGCTTTTGTATAGATTTTCTTCCCTTTCTTTGAAATAGTGCCTGAGTGCTTACCTCAGCGTCTAAATGTCAACATCAATCTACGCACAATAACCCATAATGACACAGTAAAAAGAGGGTTTAGAAATGTTTGCAAACATAAGAATTCAGACCCTTTACTCAGTACTTTGTTGAAGCACCTTTGGCAACAATTACAGCCTCAAGTCTTCTTGGGTATAATGCTACAAGCTAGGCACACCTGTATTTGGGTTTTTTCTCCCATTCTTCTCTGCAGATCATCTCAAGCTCTGTCAGGTTGGATGGGGAGCGTCGCTGTACAGCTATTTTCAGGTATCTCCAGAGATGTTAGAGCAGGTTCAAGTCCGGGCTCTGGCTGGGTCACTCAAGGACATTCAGAGACTTGTCCCGAAGCCACTTTTGCGTTGTCTTGCTGTGTGCTTAGGGTCGTTGTCCTTTTGGAAGGTGAACTTCATTCCAGTCTGAGGTCCTGAGCGCTCTAGAGCAGGTTTTCATTAAGCATCTCTCTGTACTTTGCTCCGTTCATCTTTTCCTCGATCCTGAATAGTCTCCCAGTCCCTGCTGCTGAAAAACATCCACACAGCATGATGCTGCCACCACCATGCTTCACTGTAGGGATGGTGCCAGGTTTCCTCCAGACATGACGCTTGGCATTCAGGCCAAAGATTTCAATCTTGTTTCTCATAGTCTGAGTCCTTAAGGTGCCTTTTGGAAAACTGCAAGTGGGCTGTCGTGCCTTTTTCTGAGGAGTGGCTTCCGTCTGGCCCTTCTACCATAAATGCCTGATTGGTGGAGTGCTGCAGAGATGGTTGTCCTTCTGAAAGGTCTCCCATCTCCACAGAGGAACACTGGAGCTCTGTCAGAGTGACCATCAGGTTCTTAGTCACATCCCTGACCAAGGCCCTTCTCCCCCGATTGCTCAGTTGAGCCTGGCGGCCAGCTCCATGAAGAGTCTTGGTAGTTCCAAACTTCTTCCACTGTGTTCTTGGGGACCTTCAATGCTGCAGAAATGTCTTGGCACCTTTCCCCAGATCCGTGCCTCAACACAATCATGTCCCAGAGCTCTAAGGACAATTCCTTTGATCTCATGGCTTGGTTTTTGCTCTGACATGCACTGTCAACTGTGGGACCTTATATAGACAGGTGTGTGCGATTCCAAATAATGTCCAATCAATTGAATTTACCACAGGTGGACTCCAATCAAGTTGTAGAAACATCTGAAGGATAATCAATGGAAAAAGGATGCACCTGAGCTCAATTTCGAGTCTCATAGCAAAGGGTCTGAATACTTATTTAAATAAGGTATTTTAAATTTTTTATACATTTGCAAAAATGTCTAAAAACCTGTTTTCACTTTGTCATTATTGTCACGCCCTGACCGTAGAGAGCTTTTTATGTCTCTATTTTGGTTTGGTCAGGGTGTGATTTGGGTGGGCATTCTATGTTCTTTTTTCTATGTTTTGTATTTCTTTGTTTTGGCCGGGTATGGTTCTCAATCAGGGACAGCTGACTATCGTTGTCTCTGATTGGGAACCATACTTAGGTAGCTTTTCCCCACCGATGCTTTGTGGGTAGTTCTTTTCTGTTTTGTGTTTCTGCACCTGACAGGACTGTTTCAGTTTCGTTCATTCTCTTTGTTATTTTGTTATAGTGTTCCGTTTAATTAAAAAGCATGAACACTCACCACGCTGCGCTTTGGTCCGATTATTCCTCATCCGACGACGACACAAGTTACAATTATGGGATATTCTGTGTAGATTGATTAGGGGGGGAATTATTTAATCCATTTTAGAATAAAGCTGTAACGTAACAAAATGTGGAAAAAGTCAGGGGTCTATATACTTTCCGAATGCACTGTAGCTCTACAGTAAATCAAGTATATATTACCTGCTTCAAGTGATCACTTTTACTTTCAACATAGCCACTTCATTTGCGCACTCGCTCCAGAATGGGAAAATGTTCTTTATTTTATTCAGCTAAGTTTAATTATATTCTTCTTACTATAAAATCATATAATATAAAGTAATGGCATGGGACTTACAGTGCCTTGCAAAAGTATTCATCCCCATTGGCGTTTTTCCTATTTTGTTATGTTTCAACCTGTAATTTCAATGGATTTTTATTTGGATTTCATATAATGGACATACAGAAAATGGTCCAAATTGGTGAAGCAAAAAAAAAAAAAAACTTGTTTAAAAACAAATAAACAAATATAAAAATAAAAACCCCCTTTGCTATGAAGCCCCTAAACAAGATCTGGTGCAACCAATTACCTTCAGAAGTCACATAATTAGTGTAATGAAGTCCACCTGTGTGCAATCTAAGTGTCACATGATCTGCCACATGATCTCAGTATATATACACCTGTTCTGAAAGGCTCCAGAGTCTGCAACACCACTAAGCAAGCGACACCATCAAGCAAGCGACACCATGAAGACCAAGGAGCTCTCCAAACAGGTCAGGGACAAAGTTGTGGAGAAGTACAGATCAGGGTTGGGTTCTAAAAAAATACCAGAAACTTTGAACATCCCACGGAGCACCATTAAATCCATTATTAAAAAATGGAATGAATATGGCACCACAACAAACCTGCCAAGAGAGGGCCGCCCACCAAAACTCATGGACAAGGCAAGGAGGGCATTAATCAGAGAGGCAACAAAGACCAAAGATAACCCTGAAGGAGCTGCAAAGCTCCACAGCGGAGATTGGAGTATCTGTCCATAGGACCACTTTAAGCTGTATACTCCACAGAGCTGGGTTTTACGGAAGAGTGGCCAGAAAAAAGTCATTACTTAAAAAAAAAAATAAGCAAACATGTTTGGTGTTCGAATCTGTGGTATGACTTAAAGATTGCTGTACAACAGCAGAACCCATTCAACTTGAAGGAGCTGGAGCAGTTTTGCCTTGAAGAATGCGCAAAAATCCCAGTGGCTAGATGTGCCAAGCTTATAGAGACATACCCCAAGAGACTTGCAGCTGTAATTGCTGCAAAAGGTGGCTTTACAAAGTATTGACTTTGGGGGGGTGAATAGTTATGCACGCTCAAGGTTTTGGTCTTATTTCTTGTTTGTTTCACAAAAAAATATTTAGCATTTTCAAAGTGGTAGGCTTGTTGTGTAAATCAAATGATACAACCCCCAAAAAAATATATTTTAATTCTAGGTTATAAGACAACAAAATAGTAAAAATGCCAAGGGGGTGAATACTTTCGCAAGCCCTGTATAAGCATATCTTCTCAGCTAAGGTTTCTTTAAACCTGACTAAAATAAATAATGGTTTTATTGTGATTGTGTATATTAAATTATTTTTGACTTTTTTAAAATGTAGATGTTCCAAAGGAACGCATCAGCCGCTTGTATGTGGCTTGTATGCAGCTTGTATACATGGAGGCCTGGAGATGCTAAACGTGTTTATGGTAATCAACAGTAAATTACCGTGAGACCAGCAGTCTTTTGCATGACAATAACCGGCTGACAAAATCTAATGACCACCACAGCCCTATTGCAGAGTTCTGTGGCATCCTGTTGTACATGTAGAGTCCCATATCGGTCGTGAATGCAGTGAACTTCTTGTCATTTTCACACATGAGAATGTTGTAAAACCCACAAAGGAGGTCCATGGTTTTGAGGAATGCATTGCCCTCTAGAGCTGGCGGACAGTTGGCCTGATGAGGTAGCGGGTGGGCGTCGTTACAGTTTCACTGCATTCAGCCATCTGAAATCCGTGCTTACCTGCAGGCCTCCATCCTGCTTCCACACCATGACCAGTGGTGAAAAATTAAAGCAGGAAGCAACAGTGACTCTGTCTATAAAAAAAGTGGTCAGATGAAGCAGATGCTAAACTACAGGACTGTTTTGCCATCACAGACGGGAACATGTTCCGGGATGCTTCCGATGGCATTGAGGAGTACACCACATCAGTCACTGGCTTTATCAATAAGTGCATCGAGGAAGTTGTCCCCACAGTGACTGTACGTACATACCCCACCAGAAGCCATGGATTAGAGGCAACATTTGTACTGAGCTAAAGGGTAGAGCTGCCACTTTCAAGGTGCGGGACTCTAACCCGGAAGCTTACAAGAAATCCTGCTATGCCCTGCGACGAACCATCAAACAGGCAAAGTGTCAATACTGGGCTAAGATTGAATCATACTACACCGGCTCCGACGCTCATCTTATGTGGCAGGGCTTGCAAACTATTACAGATTACAAAGGGAAGCACAGCCACGAGCAGCCCAGTGACACGAGCCTACCAGACGAGCTAAATCACTTCTATGCTCGCTTCAAGGCAAGCAACACTGAGGCATGCATGAGAGCATTAGTTGTTCCGGACAACAGGGTGATCACGCTCTCCGTAGCCGACGTGAGCAACACCTTTAAACAGGTCAACATACACAAGGCTGCGGGGCCAGACGGATTACCAGGACGTATGCTCCGGGCATGTGCTGACCAACTGGCAGGTGTCTTCACTGACATTTTCAACATGTCCATGATTGAGTCTGTAATACCAACAGGTTTCAAGCAGACCACCATAGTCCCTGTGCCCAAGAACACAAAGGAAACTTGCGTAAATGACTACAGACCCGTAGCACTCACGTCCGTAGCCATGAAGTGCTTTGAAAGGTTGGTCATGGCTCACATCAACACCATTATCCCAGAAACCCTAGACCCACTCCAATTCGCATACCGCCCAAACAGATCCACAGATGATGCAATCTCTATTGCACTCCACACTGCCCTTTCCCACCTGGACAAAAGGAACACTTATGTGAGAATGCTATTCATTGACTACAGCTCAGCGTTCAACACCATAGTACCCTCAAAGCTCATCACTAAGCTAAGGATCCTGGGACTAAACACCTCCCTCTGCAACTGGATCCTGGACTTCCTGATGGGCCGCCCCCAGGTGGTGAGAGTAGGTAGCAACACATCTGCCACGCTGATCCTCAACACTGGAGCTCTCCAGGGGTGCGTGTTCGGTCCCCTCCTGTACTCCCTGTTCATCCACGACTGCATGGCCAGGCACGACTTCAACACCATTATTAACTTTGCAGACGACACAACAGTGATAGACCTGATCACCGGCAATGAAGAGACAGCCTATAGGGAGGAGGTCAGTGACCTGGCCGGGTGGTGCCAGAATAACAACCTATCCCTCAACGTAACCAAGACTAAGGAGATGATTGTGGACTACAGGAAAAGGAGAACCGAGCACGCCACCATTCTCATCGACGGGGCAGTAGTGGAGCAGGTTGAGAGCTTCAAGTTCCTTGGTGTCCACATCAACAACAAACTAGAATGGTCCAAACACACCAAGACAGTCGTGAAGAGGGCACGACACAGCCTATTCCCCGTCAGGAAACTAAAAAGATTTGGCATGGGTCTTGAGATCCTCAAAAGGTTCTACAACTGCAACATCGAGAGCATCCTGACTGGTTGCATCACTGCCTGGTATGACAATTGCTCGGCCTCTGACCGCAAGGCACTACAGAGGGTAGTTGCGTATGGCCCAGTACATCACTGGGGCTAAGCTGCCTGCCATCCAGGACCTCTCCACCAGGCGGTGTCAGAGAAAGGCCCTAAAAATGGTCAAAGACCCCAGCCACCCCAGTCATAGACTGTTCTCTCTACTACCGCATGGCAAGCGGTACCAGATTGCCAAGTCTAGGATAAAAATGCTTCTCATTAGTTTATACCCCCAAGCCATAAGACTCCTGAATATGTAATCAAATGGCTACCCGGACTATTTGCACTGTGTGCCCTCCCATCCCCTCTTTTTGTGCTGCTGCTACTCTCTGTTTATCATACATGCATAGTCACTTTAACTGTACATTCATGTACATACTACCTCAATTGGGCCGACCAACCAGTGCTCCCGCACTTTGGCTAACCGGGCTATCTGCATTGTGTCCCACCCACCACCCGCAAACCCCTCTTTTACTCTACTGCTACTCTTTGTTCATCATATATGCATAGTCACTTTAACCATATCTACATGTACATACTACCTCAATCAGTCTGACTAACCGGTGTCTCTATGTAGCCTCGCTACTTTTATAGCCTCGCTAGAGTATATAGCCTGTCTTTTTACTGTTGTTTTATTTCTTTACCTACCTATTGTTCACCTAATACCTTTTTTTGCACTATTGGTTAGAGCCTGTAAGTAAGCATTTCACTGTAAGGTCTATCTATACCTGTTGTATTTGGCGCACGTAACAAATAAACTTTGATTTGATTTGAAGCATAATCACTGATGGATTTGCGGATTAGCCTTGTCTCTTCTATTTCTGTGAGAACCTGCCTCAGCTTCTGGTAGTGGACGGGGGGAACTCTTCTGTGGGGGAGGCAGAAGGGCCGATCATCAGTCAGGAGGACCCTTTTGCTTCTCCCCAGTTGAGTGAATGTCTGGAGAAGATGTTGTCATACTCAGTTATCTGCTCCAATAGCTGTCTCTTGGATGGTTGGCTGGCTTGACATGCATCTATGTTGAGGTAACTAAGGCTTAAGCTGGAAAGCATTTGCTTGAAGTCTACATCTGTCATGTTGATCGGAGGAGGCTGCTGTTTCCGGATGATTGGCTTTGACAGGGGGTTGGTAGTCTTCATGTGGATCCACCTGTCTCCCCACATCTATTACGTGGGGTGGAGCAGGTGAACCCAAGTACAGACTCAGATGAGGAGACAGGGAAAAGGTAACCAAGGTATTTATTGAAAAGCGGGGGGAGATGGGGTGCAGGCCAGGGGGAGCTCGGACGGGTAGCAGGGAACCAGGAACTGAGGCTGCGACCGGGGAAAGGGGAGTAAGGGCAGGGTAAGCAGGTCCGGAGCGGAATCCAAGGAAGCAGTAGAGCGGGGGTCCAGGGCTGGGAAGCAGGACTGACGAGACGAGGGACTGGAGACAGGGACCAGAGTCAGAGAGGACGGAACTGTAGCGGAGAGAAAAGCAGCGTCAGGCTAGGAAAAACAGGCACCACAGGATAGCAAGATCTATGCAGGAACAAATGGCTTGAACTGCAGACTGACTGAGCAGAGGCTACGATCTGGCAGCATGGAAGTGGCAGGGCTGAGTATTTGTAGAGGTCTTGATTATGGAACAGGTTGCAGCTAGTGGGGATCTGCTCTGACTCCAGCACACCTGTCTCCACTCACACAATCAGATACACCCACACAGAGAGAGAGAGGGAGAGAGCACTGGGGGGTGGTGGCAGGTTAGGGAGACACGTGATGAGAAGTAGAGGGATTACATTACATTACTATTACACATTTTATAAGAGACTCACCGAAATCGATAAATCGCAGTCTTACTTTATCAAAGGCCTGAAGTGGTCAACCAGATCTGAACACAATCAGACCACTTTTGTGCATCTAAACCTGTCTTTTCAATGCAATCTTCTGATAGCAGAAGTCGCATGTAAGTGCCAAGTGTAGACATGACCTATGACTTGGGTGTTTGGAGTCTTTGATCATTTTTTACCAGTAGTATGCAAACCTTTGGTGTCACAGAAAGAAAATGTGAGTCTGGTTAAAAACCTGTGGTATTGTGTAGGCTATAGTATTGTGTAGGCTTTATTAGTTAGCTAGGTTTTGAAATATGTGTATCTATCTAGCTGTCTTATTTGTATTTGTTCAATGCTTCAATTGATTTCATAAACTATATTGGATATATGCTATAGGTTCGAAATCAACCCAAGATGATGAAACCTGAAGATGGGACAAAGTGCATGACAAAGTGGCCCAGAGGAAGCCAGCTGTTCTCAACCCCTACAATGCCACATTCTTCCAAGAGCTCACTGAGTTTGAATGAAGGTAAGTACACGCAGACACACATACACACAATGTGTGGTTATGAGCTTGATATGTCCCTTTTCACCTGTCTTTTTACTCCGAGTAACAGTCCTGGTGCTCTCTGTCTCTCATTCTATTCTTTCTTTTTCTATGATTGGGGTGAGTAGAGCTAACAAAATCAGAACTGAGGAGGATTGTTACGGAGACCCTGAGGAACACCTGATGCTGCGCTGACTTCTCTCTCCTGGATGCTCTCCTGCCCAACTGTCCCGTTGTGTTTCACAACATCTGAACCCCCTTACCCAACTATTTAACCCTAAACATTGATCTAGGATTGTACCCAATATCAATTTTAACTCCATCTCCCTTTCTCTCTTTGTCACTCTCTCCCCCACACACAGGCACACAATATAGTTTTTAAGTTTGGGTCGTAATGACGCTCTTATTTGGTTACATATGTGTTAACTGTTACTTCTATTGTCAATTATGTTGTTAATTTGTTAATGTTGTTACCAATTTGAATAAATGTTTAATACATTTTAGTTTTTCTTACATTTAGATTTCAGAGGGAATTTCACTGTACATTTACAGCATTATCCTGGCACCAGAGTTCCCAGCTTAATACTGTAATTTTCCTTTACAGCCGAAATGCTGTAATATTTCACAGTACTGTTTTTCTTACTGTAAAACATTACAGCATCCCTGTAAATTTACAGCGGTGATATTTTTAAAATGGAGCCCACTCCTTAATTTTAAGTTGTTTGGCAAATGCACGTGTTTTAGAAACCGTAGAACCTGCTCTTAACAATGGGTTATGAAATCAAAACGTCTTACTTGTATGAAGGATCATTTGAAAAAGTTGCTCTTTGATTAGCTCTGTTCCCTTCTTTGTCAATTACCCACGCTACGCTGCGCTGCAGTATCTTCATTCAGGAAATGGACAATATTGTCACCCATCAGACTATTGTCATTTGAATCTTGTCTTTAGACTACAACTAAAATTGGAAGTGTTAAAATAACTTGTTGTAGTGTTAATTGTAACACTTTTGCAGTGTGTATATGCATCAATAGAGGGAATGTCACACTTTCAAAAGGTTAAAATGTTAACATGTCAGTGTTTCTGTAACCCATACAGAGTAGGGGGAAAAACACTGGCTGTGTGAAATTCACAATACACTGGAGTGAACTAATAGGCATTTCACTCTATTCTGGAGAAAATATAAAATGCACTCACTCTACTGTGGTGGAAATCACACAATTTCACTCTACAGTGGAGTAAAAATCAAAATGCATTCGCAAATCTGAGCTATCTTTGTTGCAGGTGCATGTTAACAGTTGAGTAAGATGAGGAAAAATAAGAAACCCACACATTGCTCAAAAGCTCTGACGAAGGCCTTGAGGCCGATACGTAAAGCTTAATAAAGAGCAGTGATACTAGAAAGAGCAGTTTGCATGTTTCTTATTTTTAGCCACTCTATGGGAGTGAAATGTAATGAAATGGTGTATGGTGTAAAGTCTAATTTTCATGTTTCCCAGGGTGCCTTTTCTTTTTGTAGAGTTACCACCTACGACTGTATTTGTTAGTATTTGCTATTTGTTAGTGACACAGACATGGTTGTTGAAGTCTTTCCTTTAAAAGGCCTGTGTCTTTCACCAAGGGAGTTCCTAGGCTAATGTTATCATTAAAACGATCTGACAAAATACATTACATATATCATAAGGCCTTATTTTGATGGCCTAGTTTTACCCTAACTCAGTGGTGTTCGGAAACTCCTGGTTGATCAGGCCCGCAAGTCACATTATTCTGGTTTGCAAAGTTATGTGTAATTCCTATTGGAATCCAGACAGAGTTAGGATATCCAACAGTTGGAGTTTTTATTCACCCGCAACCCGCATTCAGAACGGAAATCGATTAAGGAGAATACTTAAACTATACTGAACCAAAATGTAAACGCAACATGTAAAGTATTGGTCCCATGTTTCATGAGCTGAAATAAAAGATCCCAGACATTTTCTATACACACAAAAACGGTTATTTCTCTCAGATTTGGTGAACAAATTAGTTTACATCCCTGTTAGTGAGCAGTTCTCCTTTGCCAAGATAATCCATCCACCTGATAGATGGCATATCAAAAAGCTGATTAAACAGCATTATCATTACACAGGTGCACCTTGTACTGGGGACAACAAAAGGCCACTCTAAAATTTGCAGTTTTGTCACACAACACAATCGGGAAGCGTAAAGCGAGCTCTGCCTCCTCTCCAATTATTAGCCTATAGCCTAGATATTTGTCATACATTTCTTTTATGTATTACCTTTTACTTGTGGCATAAACACAACCAGTCACAATGTTTTAATCTGATTAGGCTACTTCAAAAGTATTTTGTAGGCTACCTGCTCACGTTTGTCCAAAAATATAATTCCAGCATCCAAACTGTGGGGATGATGTGGAAGCACCCGAAGTCAGTATGCTTTGCTTATTTGTTGTGGTGCATTGGCACAGAAACCTGTAGGTGGAAAATTTGTTGCATATATTTTATATAATTATAAATATAGCATCTAATATGGGGACAAACCGAAGAACCCTACTGTATATGGTTGTACTTAGCACTTTTTTTTATGTAAGATTGTACTAGTGTACTGGCCTAACTGGTCTTGAATAACTACCTTGGGCTTAAAGACTCTCCAATGTCTAGCAGGGCCAAAGGAAACGTTAAAACTTTCTAGTACACTATAGAAGGAGTGTATGGAGGTGGTTCACACATCCTCCTCCTATTGCTGCTTTGTTTCCATGTCTTATCACAGGTCACAAAATACCTGCTCTGACCATTCTGGGAGGGAATGTTGGGTGCCATTGTCCCTTTGTTGTTGTTGTTCCAGAATTGCATTCTAAAGAGGAACAATAGAGAAGTTTCTACACGCCCAACCAGTACTATACCCAGGCTCCATTCAATATGACAGAACCATGTGTAACGTTTAATCCAACTAAGTTTTGCAATTTCAACAGGTCACGCCCATTCTGATCAGGCCACACCTTGCCAAACCCACCAAACGGGAGCAAATGTATCCCAAAGGCTGTTTTAGAATGGTGCATGGCCGATCGTTCAGTACAAACCGTCATGCAACGTAGCAAACGTTGAAACGAATCAATGCGATACCATATAGAACAGGATGGGTGACCTGGTTGAAAAACCAACCAACTATTTATCTATCTCAAACAGGAATTTTCTTTGCAGTTGATGTTTCAATACAGAGTCGCTATATCACAATCTATTTGGTTGAATTTGAGATAGGTAAACTCTGAAAATATGTATGACATAATTCTGTGACAATGTGCTGTGTAGGTGACACAAAGTGAAGTATTTGGATTATGCTGACACATAAAGCCTGCACAACAACTCCACAAACTGGTTATGTTGTCATGTAATTTAATGTGGATTAGGAGCATCCAGCCTGAAGTTATAGAATGTTTTCAATTCAATCTGTATCGCTGAAGTTCAGCAATATAGCGCGTTGAAATGTAAAGGTAAGTCTTTGACAATTTTTTGGGCCTTCCACTAACAAAGCCTAGTATATAGGTCCTGGATGGCAGGAAGCTTGGCCCCAGTGATGTACTGGGCTGTACACACTACCCTCTGTAGCGCCTTACGGTTGGATGCCGAGCAGTTGCCATACCAGGCGGGGATGCAACCGGTCAGGATGCTCTCGATGGTGCAGCTGTATAACTTTTTTCTGGGGACCCATGCCAAATCTTTTCAGTCTCCTGAGGGGAAAAGGTGTTGTCGTGCCCTCTTCATGACCTTCTTGGTATGTTTGGACCGTAATAGTTTGTTGGTGATGTGGAAACCAAGGAACTTGAAACTCTCGTCCAGCTCCACTACAGCCACGTCGATGTGAATGGGGGTGTGTTCGGCCCTCCTTTTCCTGTAGTCCACAATCATCTCCTTTGTCTTGCTCACATTGAGGGAGAGGTTGTTGTCCTGGCACCACACTACCAGGTCTCTGACCTCCTCCCTATAGGCTGTCTCATTGTTGTCAGTGATCAGGCCTACCACCGTTGTCTAGCAATTAGTTGCTAGTTTACTTGTTAAAACTTAAACAACCTAATTTCTTATGATGGTGGTGTTACGTATAGAGAATATATAATATATTTATTTCAACGCTTTCTCTCTCTCTGTGTGAATGTGTGTGTGTGTGTGTGTGTGTGTGTAGCTCCTTCACCATTGGGAGGGCGGGGGGTCTATGGAGAACCACATTCATATCCCTTGACTTATTCCACATTTTGTTGTGTTACAGCCTCAATTCAAAATGGATTAAAGATATATTTTTTCAATTACTCAATGACAAAGTGAAAACATGTTTGTAGAAATGTTTGCTAATTTTGTGAATACAGCAATATCTAATTTACATAAGTATTAACTCCCCTGAGTTGATACATGTTAAAATCACTGTTGGCAGCGGTTACAGCTATGAGTCTTTCTGGGTAAATTCCTAAGAGCTTTGCTCACCTGGATTGTACAACATTTGCCCATTATCTTGTCAGAATTCTTCAAGCTGTATCAAATTGGTCGATCATTGCTACACAACCATTTTCAGGTCTTGCCATATATTTTCAAGCAGATTTAAGTAAAAACTGTAACTTGGAACAGTCACTGTCTTCTTGGTATGCAACTCCAGTGTAGATTTGGCCTTGTTTCTTAGGTTATTGTCCTGCTGAAAGGTGAATTAATCTCTCAGTGTCTGGTGGAAAACAGACTGAACAAGGTTTTTCTCTAGGATTTTGCCTGTGCTTAGCTCCACTCTGTCTTTTTATCCGAAAAAACTCCCCAGTCCTTAACGATTACAAGCATACCCAGCCACCACTATGCTTGAAAATATGGAGAGTAGGTCAGAGTAATGTGTTGTATTGGATTTTCCCCAAACATAACACTTTGTAATCAGGACAAAAAGTAAATTTCTTTGCCACATTTTTTGCAGTATTACTTTAGTGCCTGGTTGCAAAAAGGATTCAAGTTTTGAAATATTTGTATTCTGTACAGGTTTTCTTATTTTCACTCTGGAGTAACTGGAGTAACTACAATGTTGTTGATCCATCCTCAGTTTTCTTCTATCATAGCCATTACACTTTGTTACTGTTTTAACCAATGGATGCTCCTCTGAGGAGGAAGGGGAGAACCATCCTCCTCAGTGAATTTCATGAAAATAAAAATGCTGATAGTTGGAAGTAAGTTCAGGGAGTGAGTGTTTTAATAAATAAACACAACATAATACAAAATAAGAAACAAGAACAACGCACAGACATGACACAAGAACAGAAATAATTATGCCTGGGGAAGGACCCAAAGGGAGTGACATATATAGGGACTGTAGTAATCAGTGATGAAGTCCAGGTGAGTCTGATGACGCGCAGGTGTGTGTAACGATGGTGACAGGTGTGCGCCATAACGAGCAGCCTGGCGACCTAGAGGCCGGAGAGGGAGCACACGTGACAGTACCCCCTCCCCGATGCGTGGCTCCAGCTGCAGGACGCCGACCAAAATGACGATCCCAGAGATCAGGAGCAGACCGGTCACCTCTACTGAGGCGCAGGAAACCTGTCAGTCCGGCTGAGACGCGGGAGCATGGCGACCTAGAGTGCTGGAGAGGGAGCATACGTAACGGTACCCACTCCCCGGCTTATTCAGCTTCAGCTGCAGGACGCCAACCAAAGGGACGATCCCGGGGATCAGGAGGGGACCGGTAACCCCTGCTGATGCACAGGAACCTGTCGCCAGCTGGGGCGATGGAATCTGACAGACCGGCTGAGGCAGGGGAGCCTGGTGATCCGGCTGAGGCATGTGAGCCTGACGAGCTGGAGCCTGACGAGCCGGTTGAGGCAGGGGAGCCGGCTGAGGCAGGGGAGCCTGACGAGCCGGCTGAGGCAGGGGAGCCCGTAGCGGCTCCAAGACATTCCCACAGAAAAAAGAAAAAAAAACACACTCACTGAAATAATAACACCTGGGGAAGGACCCAAAGGGAGTGACATATATAGGGGCGGCAGGGTAGCCTAGGGGTTTAGAGCATTGGGCTAGTAACTGAAAGGTTGCAAGTTCGAATCCCCGAGCTGACAAGGTACAAATCTGTCATTCTACCCCTGAACAAGGCAGTTAACCCACTTTTCCTAGGCCGTCATTGAAATTAAGAATTTGTTCTTAACTGACTTGCCTAGTTAAATAAAGGTAAAATAAAATTAGGGAAGGTAATCAGGGAAGTGATGGAGTGGAGGTGAGTCCGATGACGTGCCAT
Organism: Salvelinus alpinus; assembly: GCF_045679555.1. Classification (NCBI taxonomy): domain Eukaryota; kingdom Metazoa; phylum Chordata; class Actinopteri; order Salmoniformes; family Salmonidae; genus Salvelinus; species Salvelinus alpinus. The sequence goes on from NC_092091.1 coordinate 50,810,818, forward strand.
AAATATATTCACGTGACCAAATAATTTATTAAAACACGCTGTTTTGCAATAGGCTCAACACCACTTTGTAGCGTAGCACCATGATGTAGCCGGAGGACAGCCAGCTTCTGTCCTCTTCTGGGTACATTGAGTTCAATACAGAACCTAGGAGGCTTATGGTTCCATCGACTTGCACAGTAATTATGACAACTTTCGGAGGGCATCCTCCAAGCTATCAGAGCCCTTGCAGCATGAACTGACGTGTAGTCCACCCAATCAAAGGATCAGATAATGAATCTAGTACTAAAAGCATAAGCTATAGCTAGCATTGCAGTGCATCAAATGTGGTGAGGAGTTGACTCAGAGTCAGAAAGACAATAGTTGAACAGTTTTGAACAAATGAATTTCTTCCAAAATTAAGGAGAAGCAAGAGGGAGAGGGAAAGCTTACTGTATTTCGTAGTGTATTTTTTTCACTTTCACTTAGTTAGCTAGTGTCAAATGCAGCTAGCTAGTTAAGCCTACTCAAACACCCGGCACAAACAGACAGGGATGCTATGTTAGCTAGCTGGCTATGGCTATTCAACACTGAAACTTTTCCAAGTCAATGTAAGCTTTTAGTTTTATACATTTATTGCCACCGGGGTCTGCCGGTGTAACTGCTAAACTGCTTGCTGTACACTATACTGCATGATTGTAGTGAGTTTACTACCGCGTTAGTTCTAGTAGCTATGTTGACTATGACATTAGCTAATATGGTGACAACAATGTAGGCTGTCTGTAGCGGTTAGCGGTCATGATATGAAGATTTGACTTGTAAAGGTTTTTTCACCTGGTCACAGACAGCTGATGTGTAGTGCACTGAAGTTCTTGTCACACCACAACTGATTGGCTCAAACGCATTAAGATGAAAATTAACTTCACAAATTAACTTTATACAAGGCACACCTGTTAATTGAAATGCATTCCAGGTGACTACCTCATGAAGCTGGTTGAGAGAATACCAAGAGTATGCAAAGCTGTCATCAAGGTAAAGGGTGGCTACTCAAATATATAATACATTCTCAAATAATCTCAAATATATAATACATTTTTATTTGTTTAACACTTTTTTGGTTTCTACATTATTCCATATGTGTTCATAGTTTTGATGTGTTCACTATAATTCTACAATGTAGAAAATAGTAAAAATAAAGAAAAACCCTTGAATGATATATACAACGAGCTGTTGGTATGTGTCTAGTATGAAAGTGAACTGTTTGCGTGTGATCAGGGGTGTATTCATTGTGTAGATTCTGTGGAAAAACGTTGCGTAAACGGAAGCAAGCGTAATGAAACGGGGACAAACATACCTGAATTGTCTAATAGAAACTCTTGTTTGCAACTGTTGGACGAATGATCACACCATAGATTAGCTAGATGCAGGCAATAGTGTGCAAGGCTGTATTGAATGTGTCACTGTCTGTCACCTTGATTACATTAGAGACAAAGGTCATTCTTATTCATGTTTTTGTTGCTTTTCAGGTGGAGTGGCATTGCTGACAGGCCAGGGCCCATATTCACAAATAATCTCAGAGTAGGAGTATTGAGTTCAGTATTGAGCAGGTACTTCAGGATTTTGTTCCAACTTGGCTCTGAACCATGGTGCCTTCAGTTTGCTTGAACAGCTACGTTGTGGAACAGTTTGTACTGAACGACACGTTTTCCCAAAACATTCTTGTATGTTCTTGAACAGACTTTGAGATATGTTTACTCCATTCAGTGGGTGTGCTGGGGTGTGGCTTGAAGCAACAAGTGACGTATTTAAAGGGCAGCAGTGCATTTTGAACTCACAACCCAACCCTTCCCCGTTTTTCAACTGGTCGTTCACTACAGCGCCGCTTCTGTTCAATTTAACTTTCGATTATGTTTTTATGTACTTAACGCAGTCCTGACCAACTACTAATTTATCCGTTCAGTGGTTGCCTAAATTCAACATACCTAGTCTTCCAGGTCAGTTAAATCACAAACATGAAGTGCCTGCTGCACTCCAGGACCAGGGTTGCCTACCCTTGTCCTAAAGACATTAGTCAATGCTTATGAACTGAATATTGTATGTGAATTGACACTAACAAAAGGGTTGAAAAGTTCAGCAGTACAGTAATTGCTTAACATGGCTTTGGTGATGAAAGGTACATAATGCATTTGTCATCTCCCTATCAGGCCACTGCATGATGTGACATGAGCCTGGATGGTGACAAACCTTTTTCAAGCTTCCAGACTGAATACTGTGGCCTTCAGTGGTCCCGGAAGCAAGGGCCTTACCTGGGAGTATAGCAGCACTCTCTCTCTGTCTCGCAGCTATTTTTTCAGCATGTATTATTTGTAACTATTCAAATTCATCATAATGCTATGGACGCAATCACTAGCCATGTGTCCAGTGATTTTTTTTGTCGACATTTAGAAAGTTTGCATAGAAAATAGATGTGACAATTGGCTGCTGGGAAGAGTTTCCAATTAACTATCTTGTGTCGATAAAAACAGCTGGACGTAATGATGTCACACTTAAAATATATGTGTATTTTCCGCAAAAACCTTCAGTGCCGAATAATAAGCTAGTGGTTGAAGTGTTTCCATTACCCACTTAGGCAAATTGCGCATGAAGAATGACAACCAGTATGCCCTCACACCTATCTGTTTCATGTCTCAGGTAGCCCAGGAAAGCCAGCATGCATAGAATGCAATAATTTACTCATATTTGTCATAGTCTAATAATTCTCATGTGCCAATGTTTCGTCACGGTCCATACCATGGTGAAACTTGCATTTACTTGAAAAACACTTTCCATCATTTGACGCAATAAAGAAAGTTAGACAAAAGAAAAATCCATCCCTGTCGAACGGGTAAAAATGTTGTCGATCTTTAGGAAATGTCTGCTATATCTGCCGTTTCCATTACACAACGCAACATTTCTTTTGGCGACATTGCTTTTGTCAAATAAACCTAGGTCATTGGAAACCTGCCTACTGACATATTATTCACTTAGTTTACTTGTCACATTCTTCAATCTTGTCTGGGATATATATTTTAGTTGACACACCTGTGTGATGTCTGATATATATGAATAAAAATGTATTCACCCAGCAGACTAGTTGGCTGGAGGGTTTACGGACATATCTCCCTATCCCAGTCTGCTGTCCCCACATGCTTCAAGGTGTCCACCATTGTTCCTGTACCCAAGAATGCAAACGTAACTGAACTAAATGACTATCACCCCGTATCACTCACTTCTGTCATCATGAAGTGCTTTGAGAGACTAGTCAAGGATCATATCACCTCTAACTTACCTGACACCCTAGACCCACTTCAATTTGCTTACCCCCCCCCCAATAGATCCACAGATGATGCAATCGCCATCACACTGCACACTGCCCTATCCCATCTGGACAAGATGAATACCTATGTAAGAATGCTGTTAATTGACTACAGCTTAGCATTCAACATCATAGTACCCTCCAAGCTCATCATTTGGCATGTCATGCCAAATAGTGTCCCCCTGCCAAATAGTGTCCCCCTCTACGTCACAATAGGATTCGATGAGTTCTAGCTTCTGTTGCTAGGGATGTTGCTTGAACTTGCAACATGCTGACCGGATTGCGTAATGAACCAAAGCGTCCGTTGCTATGCTGATTGCTTGGCTCTATTTGATCTCGTAGGAGGATGCTGGCAGTTCTAGTTCTAGTTCTATTCCCCTGCATAAACACTCGCTCAGTCCATGCAAATTCATTTCCTCAGAATTGCTCTCCAAGGACAGTGTATTTGACGATGACTACTGTAAGAAATTGTATAAGATACTGGTAACTTGTTTTAACCACTTCTCAACATAAGCTATACTTGGCACAACATCCACCCATCCCCCACTATACCCCCACACTTTGTACCCTATTAAGTAACCACAGACCCACACACTCAACCCTCCCCCATGAATAGGCCCCTGTTAAAACAGACGCACATGCATTCTGCTCAAGAATGAGACTTTAAGACAATGAACTGTGGGAAGGGCCAATGGAAACGTCGACATCAGGCCGAACAGGACTACCCACGACCCAGATCGACCAATCGGAAGGCCAGACTACCAGATCAACCTACTTTGCTTGTTGCCTATATAATCTGTATGAACTGTTTTAGAGGCCTCTCTTCCGACGATTCCATACGAGTCAGACAGAAGGAGCCGTGCAGCACGATTTACTAAGATATTTTTACATATTAATAAACCGCCTTATTATATAATTATCCACCTCGTCCTATGTCTCTACTTGATCTCCTGTCTCCAGTAAACGTTTTACTAACACTACCTGCTGATTCAGAGGACCGAAAAGACTGGAAAGAGAACACTTTCTTTACCATGTATTTGTCTTAGTACATATGGTTCAATATGAATAAATAATTTAAGCTGTTTTTATAGATTGATGTTGCTAGCTACCGTACGTATATACTTCAGCCTGCCTAGCCAGCTAGCCAGACAGTTTTATTTAGCTAACGTTAGCTAGCTAGCAAGCAACTGTTCTTGCAACTTTCTGCTTGTATGTAGCTTGTACTTCAATGGCATCCCTCGAGGAGATTTTATTTTATCTTTCCAACCTGACGAAGTACTATGAAGACACGATTGATTTCGACAAGAGGCGCAACATTCAGATAAATTCACAATTCAGGGTAACGTTAAGCAGTTAAATTCAATTAGATAACTGGACGGATTTAGCTATGGACAACCATTTTTCAACAACCATTTCCAATCTAACGTTAGCTAGTTGCTAGCTATACATATAGTTCAGTGGACGCTGCTGAGGGGAGGATGGCTCATAATAATGTCTGGAATGGAGTAAATGGAATGGTATCAAATACATGGTGTGGTCCCTTTTTCAGGACCCTGTCTTTCAAAGATAATTCGTAAAAATCCAAATAACTTCACAGATCTTCATTGTAAAGGGTTTAAACACTGTTTCCCATGAATGTTCAATGAACCATAAACAATTAATGAACATGCATCTGTGGAACGGTCATTAAGACACTAACAGCTTACAAGCAATTAAGGTCACAATTATGAAAACTTAGGACTCTAAAGAGGCCTTTCTACTGACTCTGAAAAACACCAAAAGAAAGATGCCCAGGGTCCCTGCTCATCTGCGTGAACGTGCCTTAGGCATGCTGCAAGGAGGCATGAGGACTGCAGATGTGGCCAGGGCAATAAATTGCAATGTCCGTACTGTGAGACGCCTAAGACAGTGCTACAGGGAGACAGGATGGACGGCTGATCATCCTCACAGTGGCAGACCACGTGTAACAACACCTGCACAGGATTGGTACATCCGAACCTCACACCTGCGGGACAGGGACAGGATGGGCGGTACATCCGAACCTCACACCTGTGGGACAGGGACAGGATGGCAACAAAAGATGCCAGAGTTACACCGGGAACGCACAATCCCTCCATCAGTGCTCAGACTGTCCGCAATAGGCTGAGAGAGGCTGGACTGAGGGCTTGTAGGCCTGTTGTAAGGCAGGTCCTCACCAGACTTCACCGGCAACCACGTCGCCTATGGGCACAAACCCACCGTAGCTGGACCAGATAGGACTGGAAAAAAGTGCTACTTCTCTAACGAGTCGCAGTTTTGTCTCACATGGGGTGATGGTCGGATTTGCATTTATCGACGAAGGAATGAGCGTTACACCATGGCCTGTACTCTGGAGCGGGATTGATTTGGAGGTGGAGGGTCCGTCATGGTCTGGGGCGGTGTGTCACAGCATCATCGGACTGAGCTTGTTGTCATTGCAGGCAATCTCAACGCTGTGCGTTACAGGGAAGACATCCTCCTCCCTCATGTGGTACCCTTCCTGCAGGCTCATCCTGACATGACCCTCCAGCATGACAATACCACCAGCCATACTGCTCATTCTGTGCGTGATTTCCTGCAAGACAGGAATGTCAGTGTTCTGCCATGGCCAGCAAAGAGCCTGGATCTCAATCCCATTGAGCACGTCTGGGACCTGTTGGATTGGAGGGTGAGGGCTAGGGCCATTACCCCCAGAAATGTCAGGTAACTTGCAGGTGCCTTGGTGGAAGAGGGGTGTAACATCTTACAGCAAGAACTGGCAAATCTGGTGCAGTACATGAGGAGGAGATTAATGCAGCTGGTGGCCACATCAGATAAATCAAAAATCAAATCAAATCACATTTATTTACATAGCCCTTCTTACATCAGCTGATATCTCAAAGTGCTGTACAGAAACCCAGCCTAAAACCCCAAACAGCAAGCAATGCAGGTGTAGAAGCACGGTGGCTAGGAAAAACTCCCTAGAAAGGCCAAAACCTAGGAAGAAACCTAGAGAGGAACCAGGCTATGAGGGGTGGCCAGTCCTCTTCTGGCTGTGCCGGGTGGAGATTATAACAGAACATGGCCAAGATGTTCAAATGTTCATAAATGACCAGCATGGTCAAATAATAATAATCACAGTAGTTGTTGAGGGTGCAGCAAGTCAGCACCTCAGGAGTAAATGTCATTTGGCTTTTCATAGCCGATCATTAAGAGTATCTCTACCGCTCCTGCTGTCTCTAGAGAGTTGAAAACAGCAGGTCTGGGACAGAATTATTGTGGGGAATGTCACAGGGAACATCTTCCCTAAACAAACAGACAAGAAAACAGGCCTAGTAGCGGAGATTGAGCACCATGGAAAGCGTCGCGGTTTATCAAATCCCTTACGAATCTGACTAGTCAAGCTCGTGCATTCGCTTTTGAAACAGTAACATCATGGAACAATGTTGCAAATGTCTATTTCCTTGAGCGTGTTTGTGGAGACAATGTACCAGCCATTTTGTTAACAGTGAGTAGCTGCAGTTTATATTTTGAGCCTCTGCCAGTGCCACAAAGCTAGTTTGGAAATTTGTGAATGTGAGATGGAGATTGCTTTCAGTTACTGAGTTGAGAGGTCACGTGTAGCCTAGACTACACATTATAGTCAGTAGTGCAATTTATAGAAATCGTGCAAGTAGGCCTAAGTAATGTTTTCTATTGGGGACTTTATCTTAAGTAGACTAATTATGGTAGGATACTATAGCATTGTGATGACTGGTCTAATGTATGAATGAAACCAGAGAGTTGATATGTCATTTTCATGCAGCTATTCGCATGAGTATATCTACTATTTTTACATCAGTGCGGCATAAAAATGGTAGGCTATATTATTGGTCCACGGGACCGTCCATTATTTTTCTCGGGAAAGGGGAAGGAGTTTGGTCAGGAAGTCCTGGGATGCCGGTCACTGGAATTTAACCCTAAATAGCATACAATAGCATACAGCGGAATGTTCTTTCTGATAGTCTTTAATAAAGAAATGTTTTGGTTATCCTGACCTTGGATGCCATGTATTATAGTCTCTAATATGACCACCTTCTCTTGTGCATGTCATCTTCCAGATTTGCCCTAATGAAAAATGCCCCTTAGATATTCATTTAGAATCCTCCAATCCTCTAAATGTAATTATTTGGCGGAGAGCCATATTGATTTCAAAATAGTTGGAAAGAGATTTTAGATGGCACATGGTTTATGAATTGACACGCAATTTTCCGTTCTCTCCGTCGCCCACACGCACTTTAAACATTTGGATAATATAGCATTTAAAGGCTGACATTGGTTGATTTTGTGCATACATTAATTAAATCTGACATGTTGCGGTTCATCTGATGAAGGTGTACATGGGCCTATTTATATAATGAATATGAATTCGGAGGGCAGAAATGAAATATTAAAGATTACAACCGCTCACTTTTGGTTAATATCATAATTTTTTAAACAAGGACTTGAAAATTAGATTGTGAACTCCGCAAACAACGTTTCCAGTCTGAGAATGAGAATGGTAAGTTACTGTAATTAGGGCTGGGCGGTATACTGTATTTTACCATATACCGGTATTGATGCACGGACCGGTTTGGGTTTTTACTTTACCTTCTGTAACAGTATTTTAATGTTTGGTTTGTTTAATGTGATACGCCGTGTGTAACGTCCATTTTTATAGTTTACTCCGCTACTTGAGTCATCCGTCTCTGCTCTCTCTCCACACAGACCTAGTCCCACCCCCCTGTCACTCAAGGAGCGCATTTGTTGCTGCTTGACCACGAGACACTTTCGTTCAGTCTGCATGGTCAATGTAGCACATGCAAAAATGTTGATGACAACAATGTTGTTTCCAATTTGATCTTAATTTAAATCCACAAGTGTTCTATAATTACAATATCAGTTTGTGTTTCTTACATCTGCAAACAGCTAGTTTGTATTTTCTTAGCAAGTTAAGCTAAATAGTGCTAGCCACTAATGCTAACTGCTAGTTAGCTGGCTAGCTAACTAGCTAATACAAGTACTGAGTCAGAGCAAACGTAGCTAGCTAATATAGCTAATATACCAGTGCTGGTGGAGGCCTAAATCAGCATGCTGTTTGTGCAACAGTATCTTCTAAATCAAAGAGGGCACCAGCGTAGCCTAGTGGTTAGAGCATTGGACTTGTAATCGAAAGGTTGCAAGATTGAATTCCTGAGCTGACAAGGTACAAATCTGTCGTTCTGTCCCTGAACTAGGCTGTCATTGAAAATAAGAATTTGTTCTTAACTGACTTGCCTAGTTTAAAAAAAGCGGAATAGGCAAAGCATAAATATGTTGGCTATATGAATAAAGATTGCATGTAGCCAAAGATGATTGGGTCCCCTAGGAAACACAGAACATCACTTTGGTGTATCTATATTCTATCTATAGAATTATAATAAATATTCTATTTCTATGATTCCAAAAGTTAACGCAAGTGTTTTGATCTAAATCGCAATTGCAACATTTGGTTAAAATAAGGCCTAGTATTTTTGCCCATATCCTGGCAGTGTGGAAATGATCTCAAATGAGTGCAGGAAATGCAGAAATGGATGGAAATGCAGGAAATTATTTTAGGTTGAACAATGTAACAATTATTTTAGGTTGAATTGAACAATATAAAACAAATCCGAATGGAGAAAGACCCATTGAAATAATTTTGAATATATGTGTTGCCACCCTAGGGTCATGCACTACTCATCAAGCAAATGTACTTTTATTAATCAAAAACATAAAAAACTGTCAAATACCATTATACCATCAAAACATTTTTTTAAATATCATATATGATATATTTTGACCATATCGTCCAGCTCTAACAGTAATTAATACATTCATGCAATACATTGGAATACAAAATAAGCCATCCATCCACCCATTATGGACTATTATCAGGACAATAGACTCTTGCCAAGAATGAGGGTAGGGGGAGAATTGTTACGGATTAATGTTTTCAGTTGATGCCCACCAAGTTCCATCGGGTTTAAATCAGGAGACCTACATGTAGAGATGAAAAAAATATTTGTAGATATACTGTAGGCCTACCGTAGGTGTTGCAGGTCTTATTTTTTTATTTTGATTTAACCTTTATTTTACTACATTAAGGGTAGTCGCCCTGACGCTCGGGAGTAAGTGCGACTAAGGGTGCTGACTCAGTTTATGCCCTCATTTGCAATGCAAACCCGAGCGTCAGGGCGACTACCCGTTCCAGGGTTAGGACTGTAACCACCAGAGGACTTGAAAATGAGCCAGAGCTGAGAGGATCACCAAAACTAAAGGTATTTTGGTTTCAGTGCATTTTCTCTATTTTATGTATATAGCCTATCAATGTGTAGGCATACTGTGTAATAAAATGTATAATTGTGTACTAAATGTCAGGACCCGGTGTGAGAAACAGTCACTAATAGTCGGCAGAACCCAGAAGATGAGGCAGACACAGCAGTACTAGAGACGGTGGTTTAATAAAGGAAAAAGATCTTCAGGCAAAAAATATAAATCCACAACGTCAAATGTAATGCCAAGAGAAAAAATGAATATCCTCCAAGATACAATGAAAATCCACAAAGTGGTAAGAACAGCAGGGAAAAACAAACCTCAAAAGAATAATCAAAAATAAACAAGAACAAAACCAGAGTACCTCAGGAAAATCCAACTAGAGAAATAAATGTTCACAGCATGGCTGGGGCTGGGTGCTAACATACAAACACAGAGCAAAGAACTGAGGAACACTAAGGGTTTAAATACCTACAAGGAAATGAGGCACAGGTGCAAATAATAACTAGAACAAGGGAAAAACAAAAAGGTTCAAAAAGGCGCAATGGGGGCATCTAGTGACCAAAACAATCCTGGACAAATCCTGACACTAAAAACGTGAATGTACTTTTGCAGAGCATGCAACCATGCCAACAACCATCCGTGGAGATCAGTGGACAAAGGGCCGCACCGAAAAAATGCATGGTTCCTAAGAAAGCGGTTTGTTTATAAAATGTGTTTCTTTATGCAGCATTTGTGTGTTGGAGTCACTTTTAATTCTTAATTGATCTACCGTTTCTATCATAGGCTACTGTAATCGATGGGTGCTCAGGGCGGTACCATTGTGCTCATCTGATGAAGGTCCACATGGATCAGATTCAAACTTTGAAGACCGAGATCGAGTCATTGAAGGCAGACCAGCAGAAAGAGAAACATTCTCTGAGGGCAGAGGTACGGGTGACAGAGACAGGCTGTATTGGAGGAGAGTCACTCGTCATTGTCGGAGTCAGGCACAGCTGTGAGCTCTGGAACTCCACCTCCGACAGGCAGAGTCAACATTTAAAAAATATATATATATTTCACCTTATTTAACCAGGTAGGCCAGTTGAGAACAAGTTCTCATTTACAACTGCAACCTGGCCAAGATAAAGCAAAGCAGTGCGACACAAACAACAACACAGAGAAACACATGGAATAAACAAACATACAGTCAAAAACACAATAGGGAGAAAAAAATCTATATTATAGTGTCTGCAAATGAGGTAAGATTAGGGAGGTAAGGCAATAAATAGGCCGTAGTGGCGAAGTAATTATAATTTAGCAATTAAACACTGGAGTGATAGATGTGCAGAAAAAGAATGTGCAAGTGGAGATACTGGGGTGCAAAGGAACAAAAAATATATAAATAATTAACAATATGGGGATGAGGTAGTTGGATGGGCTATTTACAGATGGACTATGTACAGATGCAGTGATCTTTGAGCTGCTCTGACAGCTGATGCTTAAAGTTAGTGAGTGAGATATGTGTTTCCAGCTTCAGTGATTTTTGCAATTCGTTCCAGTCATTGGCAGCAGAGAACTGTAAGGAAGGGCGGCTGAAGGAATAGGCTTTGGAGGTGACCAGTGAGATGTACCTGCTGGAGCACGTGCTACGGGTGGGTGCTGCTATGGTGACCAGTGAGCTGAGATAAGGCGGAGCTTTACCTAGCAAAGACTTATAGATGACCTGGAGCCAGTGGGTTTGGTGACGAATATGAAACGGGCAGTTAGGAAAGCTAAGGCTAGCTTTTTCAAACAGAAATTTGCATCCTGTAGCACTAATTCCTAAAAAATGTGGAACATAGTAAAGTCCATGGAGAATAAAAGCACCTCCTCCCAGCTGCCCACTGCACTGAGGCTAGGAAATACTGTATGATAATCGAGAATTTCAATAAGCATTTATTCTACGGCTGGCCATGCTTTCCACCTGGCTACCCCTATCCCGGCCAACAGCTCTGCACCCGGGAGAAACGGGTGCTGCGGGGGGGGCCGCAGCAATGTGTCCAAGCATACCACGCTTCTCCTTCACTCAAATCCAGATAGCTGATGTTCTGAAAGAGCTGCAAAATCTGGATCCCTACAAATCAGCTGGGCTAGACAATCTGGACCCTCTCTTTCTAAAATTATCCGCTGAAATTGTTGCAACCCCTATTACTAGCCTGTTCAACCTCTCTTTCGTATCGTCTGAGATCCCTAAAGATTGGAAAGCTGCCGCGGTCATCCCCCTCTTCAAAGGGGGAGACACTCTAGTCCCAAACTTGCAGACCTAGTATATCCATCCTGCCTAGCAAATCTAAAGTCTTCGAAAGCCAAGTTAACAAACAGATCACCGACCATTTCGAATCCCACCGTACCTTCTCCACTATGCAATTTGGTTTCAGAGCTGGTCATGGGTGCACCTCAGCCACGCTCAAGGTCCTAAACAATATCATAACCACCATAGATAAAAGACAGTACTGTGCAGTCATTTTCATCGACCTGGCCAAGGCTTTTCACTCTGTCAATCATCACATTCTTATCGGCAGACTCAACAGCCTTGGTTTCTCAAATGACTGACTCGCCTGGTTCATCAACTACTTCTCAGATAGAGTTCAGTGTGTCAAATCAGAGGGACTGTTGTCCAGACCTCTGGCAGTCTCCATGGGGGTGCCACAGGGTTCAATTCTCGGGGCGACTCTCTTCTCTGTATACATCAATGATGTCGCTCTTGCTGCTGGTGATTCTCTGATCCACCTCTACGCAGACGACACCATTCTGTATACTTCTGGCCCTTCTTTGGACACTGTGCTAACAAACCTCAGAACAAGCTTCAATACCATACTCTCTCCTTCCGCGGCCTCCAACTGCTCTTAAATGCAAGTAAAACTAAATGCATGCTCTTCAACCGATTGCTACCCGCACCAGCCCGCCCGTCCAGCATCACTACTCTGGACGGTTCTGACTTAGAATATGTGGACAACTACAAATACCTAGGTGTCTGGTTAGACTGTAAACTCTCCTTCCAGACTCACATTAAGCATCTCCAATCCAAAATCAAATCTAGAATCGGCTTTCTATTTCGCAACAAAGCATCCTTCACTCATGCTGCCAAACATACAATCGTAAAACTGGCCATCCTACCGATCCTCGACTTCAGCGATGTCATTTACAAAATATCCTCCAACACCCTCCTCAACAAATTGGATGCAGTCTATCACAGTGCCTTTCGTTTTGTCACCAAAGCCCCATATACTACCCACCACTGCGACCTGTATGCTCTCGTTGGCTGGCCCTTGCTTCATACTCGTCGCCAAACCCACTGGCTCCAGGTCATCTACAAGTCTCTGCTAGGTAAAGCCCCGCCTTATCTCAGCTCACTGGTCACCATAGCAGCACCCACCCGTAGCATGTGCTCCAGCAGGTATATCTCACTTGTCACGCCCAAAGCCAAATCTTCCTTTGGCCGCCTTTCCTTCCAGTTCTCTGCTGCCAATGACTGGAATGAACTGCAAAAATCACTGAAGCTGGAGACTCATATCTCCCTCACTAGCTTTAAGCACCAGCTGTCAGAGCAGCTCACAGATCACTGCACCTGTACATAGCCATCTGTAAATAGCCCATCCAACTACCTCATCCCCATACTGTATTTATCTTGCTCCTTTGAACCCCAGTATCTCTACTTGCACATTAATATTCTGCAGATCTATCATTCCAGTGTTTAATTGTTATATTGTAATTACTTCCCCACCATGGCCTATTTATTGCCTTACCTCCCTTATTCTACCTCATTTGCAGACACTGTATATATACTTCTTCTACTGTATTATTGACTGTATGTTTGTTTATTCCATGTGTAACTCTTTGTTGTTGTATGTGTGGAACTGCTTTGCTTTATCTTGGCCAGGTCGCTGTTGTAAATGAGAACTTGTTCTCAACTAGCCTACCTGGTTAAATAAAGGTGAAATATAAAAAAATGTACACTCAACCAGCATTGTGCAAGCTCAATCAACATCTATTTACATAAAGTAATTGCTTGCTCACAATGTTACTTTATAAGTGTGGAAAACGTAGCCAACATATTAAGGAATCAACAAATATCTACACATTATTTTCCCATTTATAGCTTGCAATTCCTAGTATAGAAAATGATAGGTCTACAGTGGTTCCTCCTTTAAAAGTTGTGAGCTTGCACTGCGGCACCGAGGTACCCAGCGTCATGGCTTCATTGCTCCAGACCACCACAAGGGGGAGTTAGAGCACTCATTATGCATTTGGGTCCCAATGTTTTTATATGACCAATTATATCGAGTGGTTCCAATGACGAATTTTGACGCGAGCCACCCATCCCTGGGTGAAGATGACTGACAAAGCATTACGGTGGAATCAAATGTAAGTTGTTATAATGTCATAACATGTCAAGTAAAAAAATTACAATTGAGATGAATATGTTAGTTAATGTAGAAAATATGTTAGTTAATGTCATAAAGTTCATTTACGAAAATCACTATTTAGCAAGTTATTTGACTAGCTTGCATTAGCCAGCTAGCTAGTGTTGGGAGAATGAATTTGTAATTTGTGTTGTTTAATGTTTTTGGGACTCCTGAGAAAACCAGCAAACCAGGCTGTCGTCTTATGAAACATTTACTACAATTTGAATGTACAATTGTGTAAGCTTGCCTTGCAATGCAGCTGAAGTAACATAGCTAACTATTTACTTGCTTATTGTGTAGTGGAGGATAGATATAACTGTATGCCTATGGATGTGTAGCTAGCAACAGTATGTAGCCGATCTGTGTATGGACCCTAAAACGTTTGGTATGAATATTAGTTCAGAACCTATCTATGAACCTCAGCTATCATAGTTGTTGTATCAACTTCAAGTCTGAATGGCATTAATGAAGCCCATGTGTAACCGGTGTGACATGGATAGCTAGTTAGTGGGGTGTGCGCTAGTAGCGTTTCAATCGGTGATGTCACTCGCTCTGAGACCTTGAAGTAGTTGTTCCCCTTGCTCTGCAAAAGCCACGGCTTTTGTGGAGCGATGGGTAATGATGCTTTGAGGGTGGCTGTTGATGTGTGCAGAGGGTCCCTGGTTCGAGCCCAGGTAGGGGCGAGGAGAGGGACGGAAGTGAAACTGTTACATATACAGAAAAAAAAATTATGCATATCTAACTCCCTTTAATATGGTGAGCTAGGGGTGTTGTGCTGGCACAGACGGCTGACTGGAATAGGGTTTTCTCCTGTCTGATGATCTGTGCTCTCCAGCTATGATACCCAGTGTGATATAATATGTAGCCTGAGTCCATGCTGTTTACAGGTCTTTTTACAGAGTTATTCCTGCTCTTTCCTTAGATGTTTACGGTTTACATTAAGGTAGCTAGATACGACAAACACATATTACAGTCATAGTAAGTGAAACATGTCGTAGATATAAAAGCAGAGAGAGCGACAACCGAAAAAAGGTAAATACCTGTTATCTCCCAATGTTGCAAATCATCAAAGAGACACAACACTGTTTTCTGGAAGACACATCTCTGATAAAAAAGCACAGTGATATTTACATAGGGTTTCCCTTTATTGGTATTGCTTTTATCTCTGTGTATCCAAAACATTCCACCAGTCTCTTGCAGTGTGTTTTTTCCAGGGCACATAATAAGTGTGTGGTGAAGAGGTGTGTTTATACTCAACAGCAGCGCCACACATACACACAAACACACGCACACACACTGATTGATTTGTAATCCATTGATTTATACCTTCTTGTATTGACCACTAGATGTCCCTCTTGAGCCAGCGGATAAAGGATTTCTCCAAAGAGTTACTGGCTCCTTCCCCTTTTCAAAATATATTGCCTACTTATATAGGGGTGTGTAGTGTATGTGTGTGGGTGTATTTTGTACATGTCCATCCGTTCGTCTGTCTGGCTGTCAGCTGTAATCTTCCTGTATGTCTATGTGTGTGTTTGTGTGTAGACCATCCTACATTACACACGTATTTGTGTTTTTGGTATGGGCCTGGACATCACTAAACAATGGCTCCTTATTGAGTCCCCCTTCACCTTGCTTCTTCAAGTGGCCCATTAATTCCTTTACAAGCTGTGGGATCAGAAGTCAGACCCCCCCCCCCCTCCAATTCAACCAACTGCAGGAAAGTCTATTGAAAATCCATCTATTTTCAATGTGCATTGTCTATCCATTCTTGAACTGGAACTTAAGTTCACGTCCTGACTTGACTGGGTTGAGTCCATCCCTGATGGGGTGATTACTCCACTCTGACCTGTCCGGTTCCCGTCAATCTAACTGACCTGACCTTTTTGATGTCATCAGAAGGGGACAGACACCTGGGATACAGCCTAGGGCAGAGCTTTACACAGGGTGGTAGCTAACACACATACACCCACCTTACAGACATGTATCAGAGAGTGTACGGTCTTTCCTATCTTGAACATAAGTAAATTATGTGTTAATTATGTTCCCATACAGAATAAAACAAGAATGAGACCAGTACTCCAGGACTTTGCTCTTTAGTTAAAGAAATCTGTGGAGAAATCATACAACAGGAAGCTGTATTTCAAGTTTTTTATTGTTTGGATCGCCCCAATTCCTAAACTCTCATTGGTTGATCTTTTATTCAACAGAGATAAACTCTCATTCTGATTGCTCACTCAATTACAGAAATTGGTCTCACAACAGGTGCCAGAGATAGTCATTAGACAGGAGTTTGTCACAGGCTGCTTTCTTATAGCAACTTCTGACTGGAACGAGCTGCTACAAACACTCAAACTGGACAGTTTTATCTCAATCTCTTCATTCAAAGACTCAATCATGGACACTCTTTTGACAGTTGTGGCTGCTTTGCGTGATGTATTGTTGTCTCTACCTTCTTGCCCTTTGTGCTGTTGTCTGTGCCCAACAATGTTTGTACCCTGTTTTGTGATGCTACCATGTTGTGTTGCTACTATGTTGTCATGTTGTGTTGCTACCATGTTGTGTTGTCATGTGCTGCTGCCATGCTATGTTGTAGTCTTAGGTCTCTCTTTATGTAGTGTTGTGTTGTCTCTCGTCGTGATGTGTATTTTGTCCTATATTGTAAATAAGAATTTGTTCTTAACTGACTTGCCTAGTTAAAGAAATAAAGGTTAAATTATAAAATTGATTAATAAAAAAAAATCCTCATCAGTCGACACACAATACCCCAAAATAAGAAAGTGAAAACAGGTTTTTAGACATTTTTGCAAATGTATTAAAAGAAATAACAGAAATACTATATTTATATAACTATTCAGACCTTTCGCTATGAGACTCGAAATTGAGCTCAGCTGCATCCTGTTTCCATTGATCTTCCTTGAGATGTTTCTACAACTTGATTGGAGTCCAGCTGAGATAAATCCAATTGATTGGACATGATTTGGAAAGGCACAAACCTGTCTATATAAGGTCCCACAGTTGACAGTGCATGTCAGAGCAAAAACCAAGCCATGATGTCGAAGGATTTGTCCATAGTGCTCTGAGACAGGATTGTGTCAAGGCACAGATCTGGGGAAGGGTACCAAAACATTTCTGCAGCATTGAAGCTTCCTGTGAACACTGTGGTTTCCATAATTCTTCAATGGAAGAAGTTTGGAACCACCAAGAGTCTTCCTAGAGCTGGCCACCTGGCCAAACTGAGCAATTGGGTTCTCCCCCAATTGCTCAGGGCCTTGGTCAGGAGGTGATCAAGAACCCGATGGTCATTCTGACAGAGCTTCAAGTTCCTCTGTGGAGATGGGAGAAATTTCCAGAAGGACAACTATCTCTGCAGCACTCCACCATTCAGGCCTTTATGGTAGACGGGAGCCACTCCTCAGTAAAAGGCACATGACAGACCGATTGGAGTTTGCCAAAAGACATCTAAAGACTAAATGAAACCATGAGAAACAAGATTATCTGGTCTGATGAAACCAAGATTGAACTCTTTTGCCTGAATGCCAAGCGTCACGTCTGGAGGAAACCTGGCACCATTCCTACGGTGAAGCATGGTGGTGGCAGCATCATGCTGTGGGGATGTTTTTCAGAGATAGGGATTGGGAGACTAGTCCGGATCAAGTGAAAGATGAACAGAGCGAAGTACAGAGAGATCCTTGAGGAAAACCTGCTCCAGAGCGCTCAGGACCTCAGACTGGGGTGAAGGTTTACCTCTCCAACAGGACAATGATCCTAAGCACACAGCCAAGACAACACAGGAGTGGCTTCAGGACAAGTCTCTGAATGTCCTTGAGTGGCCCAGCCAGAGCCCGGACTTTAACCTGATCGAATATCTCTGGAGAGACTTGGAAATAGCTGTGCAGCAACTCTCCCCATCCAACCCGTTTGAACTTGAGAGGATCTGCATAGAAGAATGGGAGAAACTCCCCAAATACAGGTGTGCCAAGCTTGTAGCGTCATACCCAAGAAGACTCAAGGCTGTAATCGGCTGCCAAAGGTGCTTCAACAAAGTACTGAGAAAAGGGTCTGAATACTTATGTAAATGTGATATTTCAGTTAATTTTATTTTATACATTTGCTAAAACTTTTAAAAACCTGTTTTTGCTTTGCCATTATGGGGTATAGTGACATTAATAAAGAAAAAAAACAATTTAATCAATTTTTAGAATAAAGCTGTCATGTAACAAAATGTGGAAAAAGTCAAGGGGTCTGAATACGTTCTGATTGTATTCACACCCCTTTTTCCACATTTTGTTTTGTTACAAAGTGGGATTCAAATGGTTTGATTGTCTTTTTTTTGTCAACGATCTACACAAAACATTCTGTAATGTCAAAGTGGAAGAAAAATTCTAACATTTGTGAAACATTTATGAAAAATAAAAGAGTAATATAACATGATTAGATAAGTGTTCAACCCCTGAGTCAATACATGTTACAATCACCTTTGGCAGCGATTACAGCTGTGAGTCTTTCTGGGTAAAAATGATAAAAAATGATTCAAGCTCTGTCAAGTTGGTTGTTGATCATTGCTAGACAGCCATTTTCAAGACGACTTGTCACAGATTTTCAAGACAATTTAAGTCAAAACTGTAACTAGGCCACTCAGGAACATTCAATGTCGTCTTGGTAAGCAACGTCAGTATATATTTAGCCTTGAGTTTTAGGTTTTTGTTCTGCTGAAAGGTGAATTTATCTCCCAGTGTCTGTTGGAAAGCAGACTGAACCAGGTTTTCCTCTAGGATTTTTCCTGTACTTAGCTCCATTCCGTTTCTTTTTACCCCCCCAAAAAACACTAATCCTTGCGGATGTCAAGCATACCCATAACATGATGCAGCCACCACCATGCTTGAAAACATGAGTGGTACTCAGTAATGTGTTGTATTGTATTTTCCCAAACATAACACTTTGTAGTCAGGACATAAAGTTAATTTCTTTGCCACATTTTTTGCAGTTTTACTTTAGTGATTTATTGCTAACATGATGCATGTTTTGTAATATTTTTATTCTGTACAGGCTTCCATCTTTTCACTCTGCCAATTAGGTTAGTATTGTGGAGTAACTACAATGTTGTTGACCCATCCTCAATTTTCTCCTATCATAGCCATTAACTGTTTTAATGTCACCATTGGCCACATGGTGAAATCCCTGAGCTTTTCCATTCCTCTCCGGCAACTGAGATAGGAAGGACGCCTGTATCTTTGTAGTGACTGTGTGTATTGATACACCATCCAAAATGTTATTAATAACTTCACCTTGCTCAAAGGGATATTCAATGTCTGCTTTTTTGACCCATCTACCAATAGGTGCCTTTCTTTGCAAGGCATTGGAAAACCTCCCTGGTCTTTTTGGTTGAATCTGTGTTTGAAATTCACTGCTTACAGATAATTGTATGTGTGAGGTGCAGAGATGAGGTAGTCATTCAAACATCATGTTAAACACTATTATTGCACACAGAATGAGTTTATGTAACTTATTATGTGACTTGTTAAGCAAACTTTTACTCCTGAACTTTTTTAGGCTTTATCATAACAAAGGGGTTGAATAGTTATTGCCTCAAAATATTTCAGCTTTTCATTTTGAATGAACCTTTATTTAACTAGTCAAGTCAGTTAAGAACAAATTCCTATTTACAGTGATGTCCTACTCCGGCCAAACCCCGACGACGCTGGGCCAACTGTGCGCTACCCTACGTGACCCCAATCACGGCCAGATGTGATACAGCCTGGATTCGAACCAGGTACTATAGTGACACCTCTTGTATTGAGAGGCAGTGCCTTAGACTGCTGCGCCACTCGGGAATACATTTAAAAAAACATAAATCGACTTTGATATTATGGGGTATTGTGCGCAGGCCAATGACAAAACAAATGTCAATTTAACACATTTTAAATTCAGGCCGTAACACAACAATGTGGAAAAAGTCAATGGGTGTGAATACTTTCTGAAGGCACTGTACACATTTCAAGTATCACAAAAGCCACTACAAAATCCACTGCATATATTTTGTTGATGTAAAAGGGCGAAGGGAAATACGTGAAATTGTGGGATTTGTTTACTAGTTGTTCCCTAAACATATTTATTTGCTGTGAAATTCAATTAACCTTTCTAGCCCCGGCGTTCCGCTAGCGGAACTCCTCCCACATTCCACTGAAAAGGCAGAGCGCGAAATTCAAAAAATATTTTTTAGAAATATTTAACTTTCACACATTGACAAGTCCAATACAGCAAATGAAAGATACACATCTTGTGAATCCAGTCAACATGTCCGATTTTTAAAATGTTTTACAGCGAAAACACCACATATATTTATGTTAGCTCACCACCAAATACAAAAAAGGACAGACATTTATCACAGCACAGGTAGCATGCACGAAACCAACCAAACTAACCAAGAACCAACCAAACTAACCAAGAAACAACTTCATCAGATGACAGTCCTATAACATGTTACACAATAAATCTATGTTTTGTTCGAAAAATGTGCATATTTGAGGTATAAATCAGTTTTACATTGCTGCTACCATCACAGCTACCGTCAGAAATAGCACCGAAGCAGCCAGAGTAATTATAGAGACCAACGTGAAATACCTAAATACTCATCATAAAACATTTCTGAAAAATACATGGTGTACAGCAAATTAAAGACAAACATCTTGTGAATCCAGCCAATATTTCCGATTTTTTAAGTGTTTTACAGCGAAAACACAATATAGCATTATATTAGCTTACTACAATAGCCTACCACACAACCGCATTCATTAATCAAGGCACGTTAGCGATAGCATTAGGCACGTTAGCGTTAGCGAATAAACCAGCAAAATAAATTAATTTTCACTAACCTTCATAAACCTTCCTCAGATGACAGTCCTATAACATCAGGTTATACATACACTTATGTTTTGTTCGAAAATGTGCATATTTAGAGCTGAAATCAGTGGTTATACATTGTGCTAACGTAGCATCTTTTTCCCAGAATGTGCGGATATTTCTATTAGACTCTCACCTATTCTGACCAAATAGCTATTCATAAACATTACAAAAAAATACATGTTGTATAGGAAATGATAGATACACTAGTTCTTAATGCAATCGCAGTGTTAGAATTCTAAAAATATCTTCATTATGACATAAGGCTTATGTTATAGCGAGAGAGTGGCCAAAACCTGGGCGCAAAACTACTAGTACACAGTTCGACAGATATATGAAATAGCATCACAAAATGGGTCCTACTTTTGGTGATCTTCCATCAGAATGTTGTACAAGGGGTCCTTTGTCCAGAACAGTCGTTGTTTGGATTTAGAACATCGTTTTTCCCTCTTGAATTAGCAAGCACACTGGCCAAGTGGCGCGAAGCTCTCCTTCCTGAACAAAGTCACACAACGCAACACGCCTAACGTCCCGAATAAATTTCAATAATCTAATAAAACTATATTGAAAAAACATACTTTACGATGATATTGTGACATGTATCAAATAAAATCAAAGCCGGAGATAGTAGTCGCCTATAACGACAGCTTTTCAGAAGGCAATTCCAGGTCCATCTTCGCGCTTTCCAGAAAACAGGAAATGGATGACTCGTCGTGCCAAGAGGATTTATTCCACCTCAGACCAAGATTAACACTTCATTTCTTCTCTCACTTTCTCTTGACATCTAGGGGAAGGTGTATGACGTATACTCATACGTATCATGCCCATTTATAGGCAGGTCCTTGAACAGAGCATCGATTTCAGACTTTCCACTTCCTGGTCAGAAAGTGTGCTGCCAAATGAGTTCTGTTTTACTCACAGACAAAATTCAAATGGTTTTAGAAACTAGAGAGTGTTTTCTATCCAATAGAAATAATAATATGCATATTGTACGAGCAAGAATTGAGTACGAGGCCGTTTAAATTGGGCACGATTTTCCCCCAAAGTGAAAACAGCGCCCTCTGTCCTCAACTAAAAACAAAATAATACAATATATCAAGGAACAACATAATCTCAAGAAAATAAGTTAATATGGTAACACAACCCACTGGTACAGTAGGTCTCAACTGTAACACTGGACTAACTCTCACCATATTTCAGGACCATGAGTGCCACAGAGAATCCCTTCATATTCTACTATCTATAACAAAACAGAAGACAAAGATCTGCTACAGTGGTGCTGTGTTTGACCCATCAGCAAAAAGGAGCACAAAACCCGTTGATATAAATGAGCATGTTCCTACCGTGTCTCTGCCCTCCTCAAAGTAGCAGCCTGTGTCTTTCTGCCTGCTTAACTACTGTAACTTATCTGACTTCACAAGTTTTCTGTGGCCGTATCAGTTCAAATCAAATCAAGTTTATTTTATATAGCCCTTCGTACATCAGCTAATATCTCGAAGTGCTGAAACCCAGCCTAAAACCCCAAACAGCAAGCAATGCAGGTGTAGAAGCACGGTGGCTAGGAAAAACTCCCTAGAAAGGCCAAAAACTAGGAAGAAACCTAGAGAGGAACCAGGCTATGAGGGGTGGCCAGTCCTCTTCTGGCTGTGCCGGGTGGAGATTATAACAGAACATGGCCAAGATGTTCAAATGTTCATAAATGTTCAAATGTTCATTAAGAGTATCTCTACTGCTCCTGCGGTCTCTAGAGAGTTGAAAACAGCAGGTCTGGGACAGGTAGCACGTCCGGTGGACAGGTCAGGGTTCCATAGCCGCAGGCAGAACAGTTGAAACTGGAACAGCAGCAAGGCCAGGTGGACTGGGGACAGCAAGGAGTCATCATGCCCGGTAGTCCTGACGCATGGTCCTAGGGCTCAGGTCCTCCGAGAGAGAGAAAGAAAGAGAGAAGGAGAGAATTAGTGAGAGCATACTTAAATTCACACAGGACACCGGATAAGAAGTACTCCAGATATAACCAACTGACCCTAGCCCCCCGACACATAAACTACTGCAGCATAAATACTGGAGGCTGAGACAGGAGGGGTCAGGAGACACTGTGGCCCCATCCGATGATACCCCCGGACAGGGCCAAACAGGAAGGATATAACCCCACCCACTTTGCCAAAGCACAGCCCCCGCACCACTAGAGGGATATCTTCAACCACCAACTTACAATCCTGAGACAAGGCCGAGTATAGCCCACAAAGATCTCCACCACAGCACAAACCAAGGGGGGGCACCAACCCAGACAGGAAGATCACGTCAGTAACTCAACCCACTCAAGTGACGCACCCCTCCTAGGGACGGCATGAAAGAGCACCAGTAAGCCAGTGACTCAGCCCCTGTAATAGGGTTAGAGGCAGAGAATCCCAGTGGAGAGAGGGGAACCGGCCAGGCAGAGACAGCAAGGGCGGTTCGTTGCTCCAGAGCCTTTCCGTTCACCTTCACACTCCTGGGCCAGACTACACTCAATCATATGACCTACTGAAGAGATAAGTCTTCAGTAAAGACTTAAAGGTTGAGACTGAGTCTGCGTCTCTCACATGGGTAGGCAGACCATTCCATAAAAATGGAGATCTATAGGAGAAAGCCCTGCCTCCAGCTGTTTGCTTAGAAATTCTAGGGACAATTAGGAGGCCTGCATCTTGTGACCGTAGCGTACATGTAGGTATGTACGGCAGGACCAACTGGAAAGATAGGTAGGAGCAAGCCCATGTAACGCTTTATAGGTTAACTTTTGTCAATAGGGGGAGCTGTTAGCACTATTTCTTTTTTTACATTTCCTAATTAAACTGCCTCGTACTCAATTCTTGTTCGTACAATATGCATATTATTATTACTATTGGATAGAAAACAATCTCTAGTTTCTAAAACCGTTTGAATTATGTCTGTGGGTGAACCAGAACTCTTTCTACAGCGAAAATCATGACAGGACATGCGAAGGTCAGAAAACTAGGCTCTGTTCTGAGATCAGTTTAAAACTCTGTATGTGCCCTATGGGTCGAAATGAACTGCACCCGCCTTCCCCTGGATGTTAGTAACCAATGAGAAGTGGAATGGAGTCTCTACGTATTTCTTTTAAAGTTTATAAAACGCCATGGAGTGACATGTCCGTTCTTTTGGACGCTCCTCAAGACGCAAGAGAGGACATCAGAATGGCATGCTCAAAAGCTCTCGTTATCGGGCTAAGATATATCCGTCTGTGATTTAATTCGATATACAGTGGGGAGAACAAGTATTTGATACACTGCCGATTTTGCAGGTTTTCCTACTTACAAAGCATGTAGAGGTCTGTAATTTTTATCATAGGTACACTTCAACTGTGAGAGACGGAATCTAAAACAAAAATCCAGAAAATCACATTGTATGATTTTTAAATAATTAATTTGCATTTTATTGCATGACATAAGTATTTGATCACCTACCAACCAGTAAGAATTCCGGCTCTCACAGACCTGTTAGTTTTTCTTTAAGAAGCCCTCCTGTTCTCCACTCATTACCTGTATTAACTGCACCTGTTTGAACTCGTTACCTGTATAAAAGACACCTGTCCACACACTCAATCAAACAGATTCCAACCTCTCCACAATGGCCAAGACCTGAGAGCTGTGTAAGGACATCAGGGATAAAATTGTAGACCTGCACAAGGCTGGGATGGGCTACAGGACAATAGGCAAGCAGCTTGGTGAGAAGGAAACAACTGTTGGCGCAATTATTAGAAAATGGAAGAAGTTCAAGATGACGGTCAATCACCCTCGGTCTGGGGCTCCATGCAAGATTTCACCTCGTGGGGCATCAATGATCATGAGGAAGGTGAGGGATCAGCCCAGAACTACACGGCAGGACCTGGTCAATGACCTGAAGAGAGCTGGGACCACAGTCTCAAAGAAAACCATTAGTAACACACTACGCCGTCATGGATTAAAATCCTGCAGCGCACGCAAGGTCCCCCTGCTTAAGCCAGTGCATGTCCAGGCCTGTCTGAAGTTTGCCAATGACCATCTGGATGATCCAGAGGAGGAATGGGAGAAGGTCATGTGGTCTGATGAGACAAAAATAGAGCTTTTTGGTCTAACTCCACTCGCCGTGTTTGGAGGAAGAAGAAGTATGAGTACAACCCCAAGAACACCATCCCAACCGTGAAGCATGGAGGTGGAAACATCATTCTTTGGGGATTCTTTTCTGCAAAGGGGACAGGACGACTGCACCGTATTGAGGGGAGGATGGATGGGGCCATGTATCGCGAGATCTTGGCCAACAACCTCCTTCCCTCAGTAAGAGCATTGAAGATGGGTCGTGGCTGGGTCTTCCAGCATGACAACGACACGAAGCACACAGCCATGGCAACTAAGGAGTGGCTCCGTAAGAAGCATCTCAAGGTCCTGGAGTGGCCTAGCCAGTCTCCAGACCTGAACCCAATAGAAAATCTTTGGAGGGAGCTGAAAGTCCGTATTGCCCAGCGACAGCCCCGAAACCTGAAGGATCTGGAGAAGATCTGTAGGGAGGAGTGGGCCAAAATCCCTGCTGCAGTGTGTGCAAACCTAGTCAAGAACTACAGGAAACGTATGATCTCTGTAATTGCAAACAAAGGTTTCTGTACCAAATATTAAGTTCTGCTTTTCTGATGTATCAAATACTTATGTCATGCAATAAAATGCAAATTAATTACTTAAAAATCATACAATGTGATTTTCTGGATTTTTGTTTTAGATTCCGTCTCTCATAGTTGAAGTGTACCTATGATAAAAATAACAGACCTCTACATGCTTTGTAAGTAGGAAAACCTGCAAAATCGGCAGTGTATCAAATACTTGTTCTCCCCACTGTAGGTGTTAGAAACATCATAATTAAGTTATTTTAAACCGATTTATATCAGTTTACGCGAGTATATTGCTATTTTTGGAATTTTCGTAGTATTGCGCTTTGAGGATTTGGACATGTGTGTGCCACGTAGCTATTGTTAGCTGCTAGTTCCGAAGTTGAAGAGGACGTTTTACAACAAAGCAACGATTCTTTTGGACAAAGGACACCTTGCCCAAGATACTGATGGAAGCTCGTCCAAAAGTAAGAGCTATTTATGATTTTATTCCGTATTTATGTGGAAAAATGTAAACGCATTTGTCGGCCATTGTTGCGGCACTAGTCTGGCTGTAACGCACACTGTATGTCTAGTAACGTTAATTTTAAAAATCTAACTCAGCGGTTGCATTAATAACTAATGCATCTTTCATTAGCTGTCCAACCTGTATTTTTTTAGTCAATCTAATCGATAAATAATCGTAAACTTAGGTGCCTTTCCAAGATGACGCCGGCCAGAATGCATGCCATGTTTTGACAGATTACATTGCATAACCACGATTTGTGATGCTAAATATGCACATTTTCGAACAAACTCTATATGCATTGTGTAATATGATGTTACAGGACTGTCATCTGAAGAATTCTGAGAAGGTTAGTGAAAATATTAATATATTTTGGTGGTGATAACGTTATCGCTCTTTTTGCCTTGAATCAATGCTGGGGTGATGTTAGCTCATGTGGTATGCTAATATAACGATATATTGTGTTTTCGCTGTAAAACACTTAGAAAATCTGAAATATTGTCTGGATTCACAAGATCTGTGTCTTTCAATTGCTGTACGCTGTGTATTTTTAAGAAATGTTTTATGATGAGTAATTAGGTAATACACGTTGCTCTCTGTAGTTATTCTAGTCGCTTTGGTGAGTTTTGTGATAGTGGCTGCAATGGTAAACCATGATTTATACCTGAAAAATGCACATTTTTCTAAAAAACACATATGCTATACCATAAATATGTTATCAGACTGTCATCTTATGAAGTTGTTTCTTGGTTAGTGGCTATATATATCTTTATTTAGTCGAATTAGTGATAGCTACTGATGGAGTAAAAAACTGGTGGAGTAAAAAAAGTGGTGTCTTTTGCTAACGTGGTTAGCTAATAGATTTACATATTGTGTCTTCCCTGTAAAACATTTTAAAAATCAGAAATGATGGCTGGATTCACAAGAAGTGTATCTTTCATCTGGTGTCTTGGACTTGTGATTTAATGATATTTAGACGCTAGTATTTACTTGTGACGCTATGCTAGGCTATGCTAGTCAGCTTTTTTACTGTGGGGGGTGCTCCCGGATCCGGGTTTGGGAGGAACTAGAAGTTAACAGTAAAACCTTGAAATCTGCCCTTGCCTTAACAGGAAGCCAGTGTAGGGAAGATAGCACTGGAGTAATATCATCAAATGTCTTGGTTCTAGTCAGGATTCTAGCAGCCGTATTTAGCACTAACTGAAGTTTATTTAGTGCTTTATCCGGGTAGCCGGAAAGTAAAGCATTGCAGTAGTCTAACCTAGAAGTAACAAAAGCATGGATTCATTTTTCTGCATCATTTTTGGACAGAAAATTTCTGATTTTTGCAATGTTACGTAGATGGAAAAAAGCTGTCCTTGAAACAGTCTTGATATGTTCGTCAAAAGAGAGATCAGTGTCCAGAGTAACGCCGAGGTCCTTCAGTTTTATTTGAGACGACTTTACAACCATCAAGATTAATTGTCAGATTTAACAGAAGATCTCTTTGTTTCTTGGGACCTAGAACAAGCATCTCTGATTTGTCTGAGTTTAAAAGTAGAACGTTTTCAGCCATCCACTTCCTTATGTCTGAAACACAGGCTTCTAGTGAGGGCAATTTTGGGGCTTCACCATGTTTCATTGAAATGTACAGCTGTGTGTCATCCGCATAGCAGTGAAAGTTAACATTATGTTTTCGAATGACATCCCCAAGAGGTAAAATATATAGTGAAAACAATAGTGATCCTAAAACGGAACCTTGAGGAACACCGAAATGTACAGTTGATTTGTCAGGCGACAAACCATTCACAGAGACAAACTGATATCTTTTCGACAGATAAGATCTAAACCAGGCCAGAACTTGTCCGTGTAGACCAATTTGGGTTTCCAGTCTCTCCAAGACTGGAAATTTGGGTTTCCAGTCTCTCCAGAATGTGGTGATCGATGGTATCAAAGGCAGCACTAAGGTCTAGTAGCACGAGGACAGATGCAGAGCCTCGGTCTAACGCCATTAAAAGGTCATTTACCACCTTCACAAGTGCAGTCTCAGTGCTATGATGGGGTCTAAAACCAGACTGAAGCATTTCGTATACATTGTTTGTCTTCAGGAAGGCAGTGAGTTGCTGCGCAACAGCTTTTTCAATTTTTTTTGAGAGGAATGGAAGATTCGATATAGGCCGATGGTTTTTTATATTTTCTGGGTCAAGGGTTGGCTTTTTCAAGAGATGCTTTAATACTGCCACTTTTAGTGAGTTTGGTACACATCAGTTGGGCCTTCACATGCAGGCAGGCATGCATGCCAAAACACAAACGCACGTTACAAAATACATAAATTAACCATTGTAATATCTAACTACTCCTCACATTAAATCTGCAGATAAATGTACTGAAGGTAAAAAAACAAACATTAGTTGCCAGTAGTTAATATGTACGTATTATCTTATAAATGCATATATCACTTGAGTGATATGACAAAAATATATAATAACTTAGTGTATACTTTGGCTTGAAATGCAAGGGGGAGAGTATGGTTAGGTACTTCATGTTAAAGCTTCACAATTTCAAGTGGTCAAATAATACATTGTATTTACATTTTATGCGTGAGAAATGACTATACAATTTTTTTTTTGCAAATGCCAGAAGCTGAATAAATAAAATTGCTCCTGTCCAAATCCTGCTAAATTCATTATTATTGACCCTCAGGTTAAGTACTTTCTCACAGTGTACTGAGATAAGGTGTTCCCACTCAAACTTATCCCAAAACCTCTACAGGAAAATGAATATGCACTGAGAAATGAGACTGTACACGTTCATGTGTTGGTTTGTGTGTCTGTGCCAGTGTCTGTTCATACTCAGTGTCTGCACATGTTGTTAGTGACCTGTTAGTGCACCTCACCACCTCTGAGCATCGAAGAACATTGTGCTTGGGCAATAAAGAGGTGTTCACCTTGGTGAATCTGTAACGGCTGTCAATGTCGTTCTCCTCCTCAGACGAGGAGGAGCATGGATCGGACCAAGATGCGGAGTAGGAGGTATTCATGATTTTAATGGCAAACCAACAAACACTACAAATAAACAAAACAACAAACGTGACTAACCTGCAACAGTCCTGTGTGGCCCAAACGCTAACACAGGAAACAAACACCCACAAAACACCAGTGAAACCCTGGCTGCCTTAGTATGACTCTCAATCAGAGACAAACGATACACACCTGTCTCTAATTGAGAATCATACCAGGCCGAACACAAAACCCAACATAGAAATACAAAACATAGACTGCCCACCCAACACTCACGCCCTGACCAATAAATACATATAAAACAAGAGAAAACAGGTCAGGAACGTGACAGAATCTCCTTGGCACCCTGTGGTTTTCGGGGAATTTTTTATTAGTTGATTCCGTACCATGAATACTTCATCAAGTGCCATGAACACTTAATTTACCCCTTATTTTGGGGTTGTCCTCCATTCATCTACAAATGGATTCAGAAACAGCTCTTAGATTCTGACCCAGACAACCGATGCTTCCAACCGATGACCTCATCTGGTCGTTGGTCCTCTCTTATCTCTCTCAGACATCGAGCAATTCAGAGAGGAAGGAGACAGCCTCGGCAGTCCTCAAACTAACACACACACACCGCAGAGGGCAATGCCACAGTGCACGTACTGTATACTCTGCAGGAAGTTATTAACTGTATAAGATCAAAGCCAGTGGACAGGATAAACATTCCTCCCCCCAGCTCCTCTAGGCAACAAACCAAACAGCTTCCTCCTCCAACTTCCTCTCCAGTCAGTCCCACCACCACATATTGTTACCACATTACCAGTCCTGCAGCTGCTGACTAATGTGTGGATCGAACCAGGTTAATTAATGGCCATATGACTCAGGACCAGGGCCCGTATTCATAAAGTGTCTGAAGAGTAGGCGTGCTGATCTAGTATTAGGTCCCTTCTGTCCATGTAATCTAGAAGGTAAAACTGATCTCAGATCAGCATTCCTACTTGGATCATGTCTGGTGCACAATCACAGCAGGACAGATTTGAATCATTAAAAGTGTTTTGGGGATCCACATGACGAAGACTCAAAAGCACACGTCTTTCATGGCAAAGACAATTTTTTTTTTAAAGTGGTAGATGGTGTAAGTCTTGCCTCTCCCATCTCCTCATTCGTTTTTAGGAGCATAAACCCACGTACTATCTCCTCATTGGTTTTTAGGAGCATATACCCATGTGGGTGATTGAAAGATGAACTGAGGTCCACAATCCAGTCAGTTGTGGTAATGCACCTTAAAGTTGGTTGCCAACCGCCATATAAAGTCCAAAGAATAAGAAGAAGCCTGAAGGAGGAGAGATTACTAGAAACAAACTCGGTTTAACGTTACCCTTTTATCTGTGGATTAATTGTCGGAGTAGGGGACCTTGTGTATTTCAGGTAAAATAACAACCCAATGTTTATGTCCCAGGACAAATTAGCTAGCAGCAACAATCTAGCTAGCTATTGCCATAAATATGTAATACTTTTTGACCTTTCTCCAAATTAATACAGTTGGTTCAGAGTTTGTTTTGATATTTCAACCTGCATGTCCTGATCGCGTCTGGTGTAGGTGAACAAAATCAACATGCGCGTGATAGTGCACGCAGACACATGCACAATCTGGTCAGCAAGTAAGGGCCTACATAAAGCTGTGCCAACAGCAGTGCTTTCTTTTCAGCACCATGGAGTCAATTCTTACTACCGCTACACCTGGCTATCAGCGGAGCCTTGTCTGACAGCAAAACTGTTCATTCAGACTAATTTACTGCATTTAAAAAAACATAGCTGATATGGCTGACTTGCTTAAACAAATGTGGTTTCTTCTGAACATTGAGATGGACGGATGTAGTCAATATAACTATTTGTTCATCACTTTTGAAATGTAGAGTGAAATAATTTAGCATTCTCCCTGTACACCAAGTAGGATAAATAAAGGGGACATATAAGCAGACAATGAAATCTCGTACAATATTCGATGATTATATTTCTCAAAAACAGGCTATAGGCTACATGTGCACCACCAAGTCAGAACAGTAGGCTAAGTTATAAGGGTAAAGGGACCAAATTATTAGGGTGAGGCACATGGGCTACTAACAGCTTACTGCACAACATACACTTAGTATTACTTTCTTAGCTACAGTATACATATCTCCCTGGCATATTACATCATTTATGCAGCAGCATACAATACATTTTTGGACTCACCTTGTTGTGCTGCGCTCACTTGAACAGGAAGGTGGTGCGGCAGTCGTTCTTGTGGGCAAAGTTTGTCATCAAACTTTGTCAACAAAGTTTGGCCATATCTGGATTTATGGTGCTTTCAAGACAACTGGGAACTCAGAAAAAAACAAGATCGAATCATGACGTCAGTGATCTTCAGGTCGGATCTCTAGAAAGAGGCCCAAGTTCCCAGCTTGGAATTACGAGTTGGATGACCGTTCAAAACGTATTTTCCCGGTCAGAACTCGTTTGTTTCAGACATTCCAGTTGTCTTGAACTCACGGAAGTCTGAGATTTCCCAGTTTCCAGGTGTTTTGAACACAGCAGAAGTCATGCTGGATTGACAGCATGGCCAATGAATTCAACTTTTTTTGGCCCATGGCATGTGAATGTTTATCCTTTTAAGCTTGGAAAAGAGACCCTTAAACCCAAACTTGGACCACACACCTTCTCCACTGAATAGCAGGCTACTGATTGCTTTGCAATGCTTGCAGTTAGCCACTGATTCCTTCCAAACCACTCATTGTTGAATTTGAGATTTCCAACTTGTTGTGTAATGTTTATGTCCAGTGGCTGATGAGCACTGATATGTTTCTGATATGTTTATCTATAATTTCTCTTCATATGACAAGGATTGAAAAGGATTTGCCAGTAGATTGTAAACTTGATTCATGATGATTCATGATGATGACTGCTTGTCTAGCTTGCTAGCTAAGATTTTTTAAGTATGATGTTGACATGATCAGTCCAATCAAAAATAGGGTAGATATAATGTGATTTGATGTCATTTTATCTGTGCCCCATGACCTTGAGCCTTCTTGGATGGGCACTTCTAATGTAAATCTTTGGCAGCACCCAAGCGGCTTGAAAATTTGAGCTCTCCCCGTAGATTTTGCGGTGACGTAGTGTCCCCATGAGTGACTGCACACTGAGCCAATCACAGCACAACTAGAGCTAGGCTGAAACGCTTGCATTTTGGAGATGCTTTACTCAATAAAGCAAAAAAGTGTTTTATGAGGCTTTATTAACGCAATGTTCTTCGCAAACTGATATGTGACATGTATTAATGCCAAAATAACATGCAAAACAGGCAATAAAACAATGTTTGTTTTTTTGCTAAACAGGTGGGGCTCAAATCAGGGGGGGCAGAGTGAGGCCTGAATGAGAGTGAGGCCTGAAACATGTGGGGCCTGAATGACTGGTCACCACTGAGTGTGTAGAGCAGTGGCATGTATTCATGGAAGCCAAGGGAAGCCCGGCTTCCCCCCCCAAAATGTACAAAAAACTTAAAATAATAATTCTTACAAAATAATTAATATTTTGTCTCTGTTTCATACATTCAGCCTCTTGCGAATTGAAGGAAATGTATCTCACCGGAGAAAGCATCCGAGCGAACGAAACAGCACTCTTCTTTCTCAGTAGGTGTAGTGTATCTATCTGATGCTTCTGGTAAGAAAGAGTATGACATTATTGCCACCCATCGCATTGAATGCAAGGGAAGCCAGCGAACATTTGGCCTCCCTTGATATTTAAAAAAAAATAATAACCAATCAGCGTTGAGCTAAACTGAGTGAGCTCAGCTGTGAATGGTCCTGGCGCACCAAAAAATAAGTGTCAAGGTGTGAAGGAAAATGTTATGTTTGGGCTTTTCTAATAACAAATTTGACTGGGTTTATGCAAGTGACTGATTGTGCCTGGGAGGAATCCTCTTATCAGTATAAGCACGCCCATAACATTGTTTTGAGAACAGAAAGGGATGTCTCAGTTTCAAGGTCTCAGCTTGGAGAGAAGAAAAATCCTTGTGAGGTATTGGTTGGTCACATGCATGAGCCAAATGTTAATTATGAATTAATTATGAATAATGAATAAGCTAAATCATGCAAATATAACTTGTCTTTGAAGGCAGTATATAAGAGAACTAACGTGACTGCCCCGGCGGAGCTCCTGTCAGATGTGTACTACTTGGTGCATTAAGCTTGTTTGAACCTTTCTAGCAGGCTGATAATAAAGAATTATTCATTTAAGATTGACTTCAGGTGTCACTGGTGGTAATTTCCACGACAAAGGGGAGCCAGTTTGGATTTGGCTTCAGACCAATTACATCACAAGCCAAATGTCATTATTGTTGTGTTGTTGTCCTCCGGTGGCTAGCTAGCTAGCTAAAATCGTCCCTTTCCTAAATTAGCCATTGGGATTTGGATTTGTGGATTTACTTAGTTCTCCGTACTGGCCAGTGATTAAAACGGCGATTCTGATCCAACCATCATTTCATGCATTGTGCCTCTGGCCTGAGAGGATGGAAGTTTGAACATGTAGCTAGATGTAGGATGCTAAGACAACAAAAACTAAATGTGTTTACTGTATGACAGAGTTATAGACCGTTTAGGCAACATGAAAGAGTAGGATGGCATTGGCATTTCTCTACAAGTAGGGTGAGTCAACATGGTTTTTTTTCTACTTGCACGCACACACACACACCACACACACACAGAAATCAGTACTAGAGATTGACCGATTAATCGGCATGGCCCATTAATTAGGGCGGATTTCAAGTTTTTATAACAATCGGTAATCTGCATTTTTGGATACCGATTATGGCCGATTACATTGCACTCCACGAGGAGACTGCTGGTAGGCTGACCACCTGTTTCGTGAGTGCAGCAAGGGGTCAAGGTAAGTTGCTAGATAGCATTAAACTTATCTTATAAAAAACAATCAATCTTAACATAATCACTAGTTAACTACACATGGTTGATGATATTACTAGTTTAACTAGCTTGTCCTGCGTTGCAAATAATCAGTGGGGTGCCTGTTAATTCATCATCGAATCACAGCCTATCGCCAAACGGGTGATGATTTAACAAGCGCATTTGCGAAAAAAGCACTCTCATTGCACCAATGTACCTAACCATAAACATCAATGCCTTTCTTAAAATCAATACAGAAGTATATATTTTTAAACCTGCATATTTAGTTAAAAGAAATTCATGTTAGCAGGCGATATTATCTAGGGAAATTTTGTCACTTCTCTTGCGTTCTGTGTGAGCAGAGTCAGGGTATATGCAACAGTTTGGCCCGCCTGGCTCGTTGCGAACTGTGTGAAGACCATTTCGTCCTAACATAGACCGTAATTAATTTGCCAGAATTGTACATAATTATGACATAACGTTGAAGGTTGTGCAATGTAACAGCAATATTTAAACTTATGTATGCCACCTGTTCGATAAAATACGGAACGGTTCCGTATTTCACTGAAAGAATAATTGTTTTGTTTTCGAAAGGATAGTTTCCGCATTTGACCATATTAATGACCTAAGGCTCGTATAAATGTGTGTTTATTATATTATAATTAAGTCTATGATTTGATATTTGATAGAGCAGTCTGACAGAGCGGTGGTAGCAGGCTCGTAAGCATTAATTCAAAGAGCACTTTTCTGCGTTTGCCAGCAGCTCTTCGCAATGCTTGAAGCACAGCGCTGTTAATGCCTGTCAACTCCCGAGATTAGGCTGGCAATACTATAGTGCCTATAAGAACATCCAATAGTCAAAGGTATATGAAATACAAATGGTATAGAGAGAAATAGTCCTATAATTCCTATAACAACTACAACCTAAAACTTCTTAACTGGGAATATTGAAGGCTCATGTTAAAAGGAACCACCAACTTTCATGTTCATGGTCTGAGCAAGGAACTTAAACGTTAGCTTTTTTACATGGCACATAGTGCACTTTTATTTTCTTCTCCAACACTGTGTTTTTGCATTATTTAAACCAAATTGGACACGTCTCATTATTTATTTGAGACTAAATAGATTTTTATGTATTATATTAAGTCAAAATAAAAGTGTTCATTCAGTATTGTTGTAATTGTCATTATTACAAATATATATATAAAAATCGGCCGATTATTCAGTATAGGCTTTTTTTGGTCCTCCGATAATCGGTATCGGTATCGGCGTTGAAAAATCATAATTGGTCGACCTCTAATCAGTACCATGGACAGCCACATCATATTTAGCTTACGTTGACTGCACTAAATAGTTTTTGGTATCTTTTCGTTGTCACTGTATTAGACTAAGCATAAGTGATTAGATGATGTTAAAATGTTGAAGTTGAAATGGTGCTGGAATAGTGGAAGCAGCTGCTGTTTTCATTGTGACTTGCGGTAACTCTCTGTGGTTCTAAATCAATAGTTGTTTAGTAGTCCAAAAATTGTCGGAAACATTAGCTTGCTTGACCATGCTGTACTAGGTCATGTAATTGTTTGTTAAATGCAATATGTGTTGTGGACCTCACTGAACCGATGTTGCTCCCCGGTTTTGTAACTAAACAAATGTGTGGTTGTTTATTCCGCCAATTTATTCGGATTTAGGCATATATCATGGTGTAAAGGCATATGAACTAACAGGTTATAGAGCAAACAATGCAATTATCACAACCCATAGGTTTTAATATGGCTTTTTCTCTCGATTGGCTTCCCCGCACCTCTACTGGTGTGGAGTTACTCTGGATGGATGGGTTCTTGGTTTTAGCTGTGTAGGTTCCTTAGATGGCTCCCCTGCCAAACGCTTGATGCCAGTGTCCAGTCATAGCTGAGTTTATATGCATCTCTCTCATAGACATGACTGTGGAGGATTAAGGGTTGGTGTTAATGCTCACTATGAGATGTCTACCATATGATTACAGTATTTACCACCTGTCACTTAAAACACTCCAGATTAGATGGTTCAGTGTGCACAAGTGCATGTGATTGAGTGTGTGGGTTTGGGGGGTGGGGGGGAGAGATGAGAGAGGTATGGAATCTCTTTTTCATCCTACCAGCGCTCACAGTCTCACGTCAGAATTAAATGTTCATCCGTGTTTCTCAAACGTCAAATTTCAAAGTTGTTCCGAATGTTTCATGTTAAGTTTAGGCATTAACTCAGAATTTTTAAGGTTAGGATTAAGTTCAGGCATTAACTACTAATTCTTAAGGTTGGGCATTAACTCCGAATGGTTAATGTTTGGTATAGGCTCAAAACAAAAATAACTTTCTATCACTGCATTCAAACTTGCAACCTTTGGAGTCAGAGGCAGATGCTTACGTCCACCCCTTCCACATTGGACTAGCAAAACTGACACCTACTTGAAGGTAAAAGCTCTAACTTTTACCCACTAGTGGCCGGTTTCGACGATGTCTCCCGATGTCCTCAGACACGGATGGATGTCGAATACTGACTTGTATCACGAGTGACCTAGCTGGTTTCATCAACTATTAATCCACACACACACACACATGGCACGCACATACACACTGCGTTTAGCTGAATGGTGGGTAATTGTTGAGGGGTGGAAAGAAATGAGGACTTGTTTCCCCTTCCACTGGCCGGGTGTCCTCCCGGTGGCGTCCTCCCCTCTGGGCATCATTTCAGCCAGCCGGCCCAAGGTTCAGCCTGGCCTGGGATAGCATAGCCAAGCAGGACATGCAGAGCACATGTTGGAGCAATCAGTCCCTATAATTCGGAGCCTCCCAAGTGGGGACCTAGCCAGGAAAAATGCACAGGGCATGTATGTGTCACAGCCTCCCAGAGGACAGTAGAAGTATGTCTCTAAAGGTCGTGCCTGCCCTGCTGTGTCTCCCTCTCAGTACAGATCTGGCTGCTGCAGGGGCACGCTAACCACAAGGTGACCCCCAAACAGTGCAGATAGGGATCATGGCCCCAAGTAAGTCTGTGTGTGTGTGTGTGTGTGTGTGTATGTGTATGTGTGTGTGTGTGTGTGTGTGTGTGTGTGTGTGTGTGTGTGTGTGTGTGTGTGTGTGTGTGTGCGTGTGCGTGTGCGTGTGCGGGAAGGTTTATCTTGACATTACCACCCTGTTACAGCCAAACTCAGACCACACCAATGTATAAAAGGTTCTATCATTTACAGACCTCACAAGATGTTTGGGAATAACAGACCAAGACCAAGATGGAGTTTACATCTACCTCCCAAACAATCAGCCTACATACAGTACAAACTAAAGCCAGGGCTTGTAATTTGAGTGAATAGTATAATTAAATGTAGTCTAACATTCACTGTATCGACTCTCTTTCTCTCTCTGTCTCTGTCTCTCTTTCTCTGTCTCACTTTGTCTCTCTCTATCCCCTCTCTCTTTCTGTCTCTCTCTTTATCTCTATCACCGTCTCTCTCTCTTTTGGCAGTTCTGACTGTAACCTAACATATGGAACCTCTGATGGAAAAAACAGCGCTGTTCCCACATGTGTCGGTTAGAGGATGAGCCTCCCCAGCCACAGACCAGACCGGCAACACACCAACCAACCAGCCCCGCACGCACGCGCATGCACACACACACAAGCACACGCACATGTGTGCATATGCGCACACACACCAACCAGCCCTACAGTATACCGCTTACTGCGCTTATCTGACTGGACCACATGTGGGCACCAGCTAGGGCCATCTCTCTGGCCATCATTAAAAAGCATTTCATCTGATAGGGGCTTGGCAAACTGTCGAAGGTTGGAACATTGGTGGACTGACAGGGCCGAGGGGATGAAAGATTGTGCCGAGCGTTGCCAGGTTGTGCATATAGGATAAGGGGGTTCCATGGAGAGCGTTGCCAGGTGTGAAGTGAACTAGGCCTTTGTGTTGTTGATGTTGGGCCCCTGGCTAAAGCTGGACAGCTGTTCTGGTCCTATTAGTAGTGCTACTCTGGAGCTGGCCCTCAATCCAGTCCAGCTGTGGGAGGGAGTCATTGTCATTGTGACCCTTGTAAATCTTGTGTTTAGAACTGACTCTCTGGACAGGACAGGAAGTCAGTTAAGAGGCAATGTTTGAAGAAGGCCTTTCTGATCCAAGGTGTCATTGCATTTTCTCTCTAACATCTTTTAACTGCGTATTATTGTGTACTATGATATAGCTTTGTTATGAAACTCTGTTGTTCATCACTTCTCTGTTCTCTCCCGTATAATTCAGTCTGTAGGCCTTGTCTCGCTGCTACCACAGAGCTGTGTATGTGCAGTGAAGCTGCAGGTGGACACCTGAGGGTACACTAATTGAGGGGCTGAGTCATAATTTTTTTTGTCATTTACATTAACTCTCCCCTGTGAGTGTGTGTGTGTGTGTGTGTGTGTGTGTGTGTGTGTGTGTGTGTGTGTGTGTGTGTGTGTGTGTGTGTGTGTGTGTGTGTGTGTGTGTGTGTGTGTGTGTGTGTGTGTGTGTGTGTGTGTGTGTGTGTGTGTGTGTGTGTGTGTGTGTGTATTTATATGTTTGTTAGCAAGTGGGCCCCATTTGGAGAGGAGGGAACTAAGGAAAGGCTCCCTGTTACAGTTCAAGGGTGAGTCCCCCCCACCCCACCTCGTTGCTATTTACTGGGCCACGGCCAAGATGGCCGCCATACTTTGTGAGCTGTGGCCAGGGGTCAGAGGTCAGCGCCTCCAAATTACTGTTTATTTTTTATCTAAACAAGGGTGCTATTTAAGGCATCGTGAAGAGGCCGCCCGCTAATTATAGTAGTGATGGTGAGCCTGCCTGCCTGCCACCCCCAGCTCAGCTCAATTGCAGCCATATGCTGCCAAACTAGGGGGTCTAGCTGCCCTGTGCCCCCTGCCACCTCTTCTGCTGTATCCCTGTCTGTGTGTGTGTGTGGGTGGGTGGGTGGGGGTCTGTGTATGTGTGTGTGTGTGTGTGTGGGGGGGGGGGGTGTCTTTGGCTCTTCATGTGGTGTAAGTAAAGGATAGCCTTGGTTTTGGTATGTATGTATACATGTCCACCTATCCATTTACCTTAAACCCTATTCCCAGATCAAATATTTTGGTATGTTGTTTACGCCACACCTTGAATAGCTGGTTACCCACTAATTAAGGTGGGTAACCAATGTAAGTGTATCAGCATCCCTGGAAAACACACAAATGCTTGCAAGCATGCACAGAAACACACACACTAACAGTTCTTAGAGGGACAGACGTGGAAAATCCCTAGAACACACACTGACAACAGTCCCACCTTCCCTAGAGACAATTTTCTGTGACTCATCTCATGATCAGTACAGTTCTGTGATGTCCACTTCAACAACATATTTGACGATTTCTATTCCTTTCTTGTTTCAGCTATTTGGTCCTCATAGCATTTCACAACCATGCCGTCTTATAATCACAACCGGTATCTTTGGAATCCAACCTGAATCAGTAGCCATGTTTAAACTTACCTTCAGTGAAGCATTATGAGACCATAAACATGTCATTGTATCTCAATAAAAATTGCACTTTGGGCGTGCTGCTGGCTCTTTAGTGCAAACCAGGGGAACCAGTTACCAGACCTGCACTGTAAAGGGGTTACTGTGAATTTGACAGTAGTTTACAGACAGCTCGGTGGCAAGTAAAATTGTGTATTTCATATTACAGTACACCGACTATAATATAAACACAGTATCAAATGAGTATATTAATGAGGCCATAACAAAGGCTTCCAAACTGGCAGCAACTACAGGGTAAAACACACCAAAAAGATATGGCAAAATACTCAACCTTTAAACAGTAAGACTTGCTGCCACTCCAATCTGTCCCCTGCACAAATTGATGGGACACTATGACCACATACAAGTTAAATTGGTACAGCATTCTCACTCATGGGCGCAACAAATATATCTGCTTACAAGACACGCCTCAAAATATGTTAAAGAGCCAGAAACAACAATACCATGCACCACTAATGTTCAGAAGGTTTTTGGTGCTCCAAAGATAAGGTATGGTACTGTATTCTGTGGGGTGGAATTACAGTACCATTCAAAATGCAGCAATTATTTGCTCCGCCCACAACATTTTCCCATAATGCATCAGACTTTACAGTATGCTGCAGTAAAATGTATTTTACTGTTGATAACACCCCAAATTACCTTATAATTTACAATTTTCCGTTACAGTGGGAGTTAAAATGCTATTTGAAATTATTTCTAATACCTTAGCTAGGCTTGACTGAGCTGGCCTGGCACAATTGAACTAATAGAATGGTCACAAAAGTG
The DNA here is from genome assembly GCF_045679555.1 of Salvelinus alpinus. Classification (NCBI taxonomy): domain Eukaryota; kingdom Metazoa; phylum Chordata; class Actinopteri; order Salmoniformes; family Salmonidae; genus Salvelinus; species Salvelinus alpinus. The sequence goes on from NC_092091.1 coordinate 50,851,158, forward strand.
CAAACCACACCCATCTGGAAGTCCAAATGCAAAAAAATATTTGAAAGATTTAAAATAGTATTTGAACCCAGGTCTGCTGGCTATTGCACCTCCCACCTCTTTTACTTCTTAGGCACCTTGCCACACGCTTCAATGAATTTGTATTTTCCATCGCTGTTAAAATGTATTTTACAGGAATATTCCTTACATTTAGAAGAACTCAGTTCGCCCTGATGTTAAGTGGTACTGAGTGAGGACTTTGGTGGAACTGTAGCCGAGTTAGCTCAATACTATTTTGTTGTCAGAATTTTTTTTCTTCCTTTGGCTGTGTGTGTGTATGTGTGTGTGTGTGCGTGTGCATGTGTGTGTGTGTGTAACGAACGGGCCTGGTTCGGGCTCCACGCTCCCTTGCCCACTGATCCCTATCAGCGAAATGGACGGCTGGCGCTTAGTAGCTGGGCTTCCGTGGCAATTACCAGATCCCAGGAGAGGCTCCAAACCTGGCTCACAAACAAGTTACAGCCTATGTGTTGCACTGAATAAAACCCCAAACGCCCATGTAGGCTAGAAAATTTCACCCCGAAAAACAGAAAATTGGACTAGCAATAATCCCCCACGCAGTGCTGCGTGAGGTATTTGGTTTCCCTCTGAAATATGTACTCATCTGACGACTGAAACAGGATACGCTCAGGGTTAAGCCACTGAAACGGCAACCCATGTCAGAAAAATACAGTGATCTTTTTTCTTCCTAGCCAAATGATTGGGTAATTTTGGTTTGATCCCCCAGTCTAAGAATGTTCAATCCATTTCAGGCTAGTACTAGAGTACAGGCAGCTGTTGCATGAAAAAAAGTTAAAAGTTAAAATGTTTTGTGCACCTTGAAAGTCCAAGGAGAAGGAGAAAGAGAAGGAGCGAAAGAAAGAAAGAAATGGAAAAGATCAGTCCCGTATTGGTTTAGCTGCACATAGTGGATGACAGCATAAATCATTGTTGATTAATTGCTTGTAGTGGTGTGGTGTATGTATTTATTTATTTTTATCTGAGAAAGCTCAAGGATAAGATAAAAGCATCTGGTAACACTTCACAATAATTGCTGTGAAACCCTGAAGATCGGAGAAGAAATTCCAATGTTTTTTCCCTTCTTACTTCTTTTCTGTTTTCCTTGTGTTTGAATTTCACAACATTTGTTTTCTTTTATCCCCATTGGTATGTACATTATCAGATTGTCAAGTTTTACTTCACAATTGGTGGCTCGAATGTACAGACGTGTTGAACAACACACAACTATACGCTTCATGAGGTATTGACTGCACCTAGAAGCTGGATAACCATCCGTTTCTGGCAAATGAGTGATGACAGAATCAGACTTGAATTCTAATCACACATACATGTAACAGGGATGACATACTGTACCCCCATGCTGTATCATGTTTCGCAGACATCTTTATGGAAGAGGACCACTCTAACTTTGACTAACAAGTTTGACTTAGGCCTACCTCTTTTTCAAGTCACAGTGCCACCATGCAGGGTGGCAGAATGGGTGGCACACCCTGTGCTGGGGTGGGATGGGGTAGAGTATCCCGGGGTGTGTGTGTGTGTGTCTGCTCAGTGCCCACCACCATCATCGTCGCTAGGGGGAAAATGCCCCAAAAGGCACCAGAAATAATGGGCTGGTACCATCTTGTGGTGGGGTGGGTGTTCCCGCCTGGTGCCCACCACCTGTCATGGCAGCCAGGAGGAAAAACATGCTCTCAAAGGCACCAGACAGACAGACAGACAGACACCCACAGGGCTCTAATTACAGAGGCTAATTAACCACATCTCAGCCGCGGAGCCGCTTCCGCCTCTGCCCTCCTCAGGAAGGGGCACCTCCAACCGGACCACCAGGACCGCCACCAGGCACACCAGGTTACCACCAGGCGTTGTGTGCCCCAAGCCCTGTGCGACCTCCGGGGGAAACCACAAGGCAGCATGGGGTAGAGACCGGAGAGAGACTGGAGGGAGGATGAATACAGCTTAGCCTCAGACTGATAGGCGTCTCCAGATTGTGGGGGCATGGGGAGTCTGTGGAGGGACAGTGGACAGGGACAGGAGATGATACAGGGATGGGGACAGGGAACAGGGGCTGGGGACAGGGCTGGTGAAGGAAAGACAGGCAATAGTAATGGCTGGAATGGAATTAATGGAAGGGTATCAAACACACTGATACCGTTCCATTCATTCCGTTCCAGCCTTTACAATGAGGTGAGATCAAATTGATCAGAAATACAGTGTAGACATTGTTTTAATGTTGTAAATGACTATTGTAGCTGGAAATGGCAGATTTTTTTATGGAATATCTACATAGGGGTACAGAGGCCCATTATCAGCAACCATCACTCCTGTGTTCCAATGGCACGTTTTGTTAGCTAATCCAAGTTTATAATTTTAAAAGTCTAATTGATCACTAGAAAACCCTTTTGCAATTATGTTAGCACAGCTGAAAACTGTTGTTCTGATTTAAAGAAGCAATAAAACTTGCCTTTGTGGGTTCAATTACACCATTTGTGGGTTCAATTACAGGCTCAAAATGGCCAGAAACAAAGAACTTTCTTCTGAAACTCGTCAGTCTATTCTTGTTCTGAGAAATGAAGGCTATTCCATGTGAGACATTGCCAAGAATCTGAAGTCTCAATGTCAAAAGTGAAGAGGCGACTCCGGGATGCTGGCCTTCTAGGCAGAGTTGCAAAGAAAAATCCATATCTCAGACTGGCCAATAAAAAGAAAAGATTAAGATGGGGAAAAGAACACAGACACTGGACAGAGGAACTCTGCCTAGAAGACCAGCATCCCGGAGTCGCCTCTTCACTGTTGACGTTGAGACTGGTGTTTTGAGGGAACTCTTTAATGAAGCTGCCAGTTGAGGACTTGTGAGGCGTCTGTTTCTCAAACTAGACACTCTAATGTACTGGTCTTCTTGCTCAGTTGTGCACCGGGACCTCCCGCTCTTCTTTCTATTCTGGTTAGAGCCAGTTTGCACTGTTCAGTGAAGGGAGTAGTACACAGCGTTGTACGAGATCTTCAGTTTCTTGGCAATTTCTCACATGGAATAGCCTTCATTTCTATGAACAAGATTAGACTGACGAGTTTCAGAAGAAAGTTCTTTGTTTCTGGCCATTTTGAGTCTGTAATCGAACCCACAAATGCTGATACTCCAGATACTTAACTAGTCTAAAGAAGGCCAGTTTTATTGCTTCTTTAATCAGAACAACAGTTTTCAGCTGTGCTAACATAATTGCAAAAGGGTTTTCTAATGATCAATTAGCCTTTTAAAATTATCAACTTTGATTAGCTAACACAACATGCCATTGGAACACAGGAGTGATGGTTGCTGATAATGGGCCTCTGTACCCCTATGTAAATATTCCATTACAAATCTGCCGTTTCCAGCTACAATAGTCATTTACAACATACGTTAACAATGTCTACACCGTATTTCTGATCAATTTGATGTTGTTTTAATGGACAAAAAAAGTACTTTTCTTTCAAAAACAAGGACTAAGTCACTAAGTGACCCCGAACTTTTGAATGGTAGTGTTTGTATGTGAGTGAGATGTTAGTAAAATTCCTAAACTAAGTGTTGACATCATTCTAGATTGCAGCCGGTAGCAACAAGAAGAAGTGCTGCGATGTGTGCGGACCCAAGGAGGACAGGAAGACACAGTACACATGCATCAAGTGTAAGAAATACATTTGCAACACACACACACAGTAAAACTCTGTCCCTCATGTAGTGTGTAGACCGGCCTTAATTTGTGTTCAATGGGGCTCATCTATAATTTTCATAAAATACTGAATGTAAAATTTGTCCTTCCAATTTGTTAAGTTCAAAGCAATAAACATCAATAGTGATGAAAACCTTGTTTCATTTATATATGTTCAAGATAAACATGATTTATTCCACCCATGTCTTGATTATATATATAGTTTTTTCAAAAATCTAATTTGATCTAAAAAATGTATATAGCTTTTATTGATAAATATAATCTAGCAGAGGTAAATGGCAAATATTAAGCATGTATGCTGTCTATATTGCTTGTAATTGATATAAGTCAACATCTAAGTATTAAGTATGAAGTATTTTTACGTAAATTATTATGGCTGTATTTTTTTTTTAACCCAATAGTGTTGTGGGTCCATCAGACCCGCAAACATTGGGTGAATAACAAAAACATGAACACCACACAAGGGTTGAAAATACCTGTAATAGACATTATGATGGAACAAGGGTCACAAAGCTACAGCTCAGCTTGAAATAAAACAACAACAAAAAAATTCTCGCTCACCTTTTGCCAAGAACGAGCGTTGCGGCCTTCCAGGTTTCACAGCCATTTTAACGACATGGAAGTGTCAGACTTGCCCCACAGCTCTTTCCACTGATCTCCGACACACAAGACGCAAACAGACCGCAAACCCCCTCGGCAGACACCGCCGCTGGTCCGACTTCTATTTTCCTCAGTTTATTGTACTCCTTCCAACAACTGTTGTTGATTTGTCAGTGTGATATAGTTGTCCTGCTGTGTATTTATGTGCGTGGCCCTCTGGGCCTAGCTGGATTGGTAACAGGCAGTGTGCAGCATTTCAGTAGTGTGAGTGAGGTTGGCAAGGTGGCCGAGATTAGTTACCTCACAGGCTGCAGTACGAACAAGAAAAGATAATGGGGAATCCTCTTCTGGAGTCCTGTGCGGGAGATATCTAACTTAGGTATAGAAGTTAACTGTGGGGGTATAATTCTCTGCACCACAACAGAGAGAAAAAATGGTGATGTGCGTGTTAAAATGTCACTTTTGTAGTACAAGCTCAGCCAATCCATCAGAATGGTTACAGCTGGTAGTAGATGATTCCTTAATAGTTCCACTATGTAGTATATTAGGTTCAATTACATTTGCCCATCCTGTCAAAGCCAATTGGCCATACCAATTGCAAAGGAAAGTTTGCAATTGGTACAGCCAGCAAGAGAGAGTCTGCTGAGAAGTAAAGTTAGATCAATGAATGCTTCTCCTCATCTTAACTTCTTCATGGTTTTGGTCTAGTGAGTGGTAGTGGAGCCAGGGGGTTTTGATACTGTGATGCTGTGTTAGTGGAGCGTATTGGGTGGGTGGGTGGTCACTATATTTTCAAGCCGTTGATGTATACAACATTTCCAAATGAGGTGCAGTAGCTGAGCGGCTGTTTACTGAGCGGCTGTTTATTTACAGAATATATGCACTATTTGAAGGAACTCTTTATGAAACGGGCGTTGAATAAACTGCCATATAGAGATAAATGTATCCCTTCAATAGAGCATTGTTTGCTACTCGATTACATGGGTTTAATATTTCTGCCTAGGTTTTGATAGATTCTTCCATCTATGTTCTCTATTCAAAAGAGATTTTGGAAATCAAATCCAAACACAGATTAAGATTTGTCCTGGACTAAAAGGCAAGCTCAATGGAGAATTGTGTTTTGGTCCAGGACTAGGCTTAATCTGTGTTTGGGAAGCAGCCCCATAATGTTTACCTCAATCTTGTTGTGTGTCTTGTTCCCATGGGATTTAGGGAAGTCCTATTTTACTGCTTTGTTTGCAAATCACCCTGAGAATTCAGGCTGTGTGTGTGTGTGTGTGTGTGTGTGTGTGTGTGTGTGTGTGTGTGTGTGTGTGTGTGTGTGTGTGTGTGTGTGTGTGTGTGTGTGTGTGTGTGTGTGTGTGTGTGTGTGTGTGTGTGTGTGTGTGTGTGTGTGTGCGTGCATGCATGCAAGTGTATTCATCTTCATTCTAAAATCCACAGGGGGTCCACTGCCTTCCCAGGTGCCCACCTCTCCAGGCTGGGGTGTCGCCAGAACTATGGAGGGAGGGTGGTGAGGAGGTAGGGAGGCTGGGATCTAGTCAGGACTGAGAGGTAGCGTGGTGAGGAAGTAGCACTCAGGTGGGGGCTGGGGTGTAGTCAGTGCTGGAGAGGGACTAAGGCAGTGAGGAGGTAGACACTCAGGTGGGGTTGCAAGTGGAGAGAGGGACTGGATGTGGCCATTGTTGTCGAGGCGCTTGACAGACAGACATATGCTGAGCACTTGTTGGCTGCTTTTCCTTCAATCTGCGGTCTAAAACATCCCAAACCATCTCAATCGAATTGAGGTCGGGTGATTGTGGAGGCCAGGTCATCTGATACAGCACTCCATCACTCTCCTTCTTGGTCAAATAGCCCTTACACAGCCTGGAGGTGTGTTGGGTCTTTGTCCTGTTGAAAAACAAATGATAGTCCCACTAAGCGCAAACCAGATGGGATGGCGTATCGCTGAAGAATGCTGTGGTAGCCATGCTGGTTAAGTGTGCCTTGAATTCTAAATTGATCACCGACAGTGTCACCAGCAAAGCACCCCCACACAATCACACCTCACACCTCTTCCTCCCGATAGCATTTTGATACTGAATGCTCAAGGTCCTTGTTTATCTTTGTAATTAGTGATTTTCAAGGCATAACATTTAGGGACACATATTATATTTGTAAAAATAAATAGGTATTTTAATAGCCTTCTTTGTTTTTATTGATCTTTACAACATGTTAAATAATTTTGTTTACTTTCTAGCTTTCAAAATAATAGATATCTCTAAATCCCCAAAACATGTCACTACAATGCTACTCATCACTACTGGGACAAGCCAATATGCTTGCCCTAAGTAATTTAAACAATGCATAAAAATACAGTTTTGCAGTTTAAATTACTTAGTGTTTTATCATTGATACACAGTTCAATATAAACAAAAACATGTATGATGTGTAACTATCTCTGTTTAAAGTGTTTTTCATGGTTTCATAGGCAAGGCAAAGGAAATGTTTCAAATGAAACTGCAATTCAAGAATTACCCCAAAATGTCTGGTACATCCATTATGTTACATGCCAAATTTCTATTTTGCAGGTCTAAATTTGATTCCGATACTATCAATAAAAATACATAGGATTTTTTTACATTCTGTATCATAGCTTAAATAACCCTCAGCTCTCATCTCTATGCCCATTTATCCTGGGAGAGATAAACCTCTCTCTGTAAATCCCTAAAGATTATCTTTTTGCTAACAGTGTTTAACTCACGTGCCTGTGGTGTGCGCATGGGTTTTCAGAGTGCGCTTGTGCCTTAAAGGGGCAATCTGCGCCTCCCGAGTGGTGCAGTGGTCTAAGGCTAGCTGTGCCACTAGAGATCCTGGTTCGAGTCCAGGCTCTGTCGCAGCCAGCCACGACCAGGAGACCCATGAGGCAGCACACAATTGTTTTACTCCAATATTTTAAAACAAAGTACAGTGCATTCAGAAATTATTCAGTCCCTTTGACTTTTTCCACATTTTGTTACATTACAGCCTTATTCTAAAATGGATTAAATAAAAAAAATAAAAAAATCTATCTACACATAATACCCCATAATGGCAAAGTGAAAACAGCAAATGTTTTAAAAATTAAAAACAGAAATAGACTCGGGTGCATCCTGTTTCCATTGATCATCCTTGAGATGTTTATACAACTTGATTGCAGTCCACCTGTGTTAAATTCAATTGATTGTGCATGATTTGGAAAGGTACACACCTGTCTATGTAAGTTCTCACAGTTGACAGTGCATGACAGACCAAAAACCAAGCCATGAGGTCAAATTAATTCAAATCAAATCAAATGTTATTTGTCACATGCGCCGAATACATGTGTAGACCTTACCGTAAAATGCTTATTTACAAGCCCTTAACCAACAATGCAGTTCAAGAAATAGTGTCAAGAAAATATTTACTAAAGAAAAATTAAATTAAATTCAGTAAAACAACAAAATGACAATAACGAGGCTATATACAGGGGGTACCGGTACCAAATCAGTGTGCGGGGGTAAATAAATGTGCATAAAATTCAAAAATTCTGTTTTTACTTTGTCGTTATTGGGTATTGTTAATCCATTTTAGAATAAGTCTGTAACGTATCAAAATGTGGAAAAAGTCAAGCGGTCTGAATACTTTCCGAATGCACTGTCAATGTAAACAAACACTGTATAGCTTGAAAACATGGTTAAAACTATAATTTTTGCATTATGGATGGTCAGACCTTGAAACCATAGCTCTGTCTATGAATTTGAGAGTTTTTACATTTCTCCAGCCCCATCCCTCAGGTTTTTACAGAAACTGGGTTGGGAAAAACGCTTTGTTATTGTTTCAATTGCTGCTTGCTCCTTTAACTGTTGTGATAAAGAAATGAATTATTCAGGTTAGACAACTGATGGTTTATTGAACAAGTCCTGATTCAACCCATTCTGATTCTAGCCCCACGTTCCATTATGTAATTCACATGATGGTGATGAGATGTCATTCAGGTGTTGATAAGTATACATTTCTGACAGTTAATTTATGTTGAAGTCAACTGTATGCCAATGAATAGGCATCAAATCTGATAGGTTGATGGGTCATTCAAGTTGAAAATGAGGAGCTCTCTGATTCAGAGGGGCTGGGTTAAATGCGGAAGACACATTTCAGTTGAATGCATTCAGTTGTGCAACAGACTAGGTATCCCCTTTCCCTTCCCTTCCCTGTCATTCACGTCACTTTAGGAGATTATATTGTTTGGAGGTCTGCTTCATAGCCTCATCCTACAGGATCTTTAGGATGCAGGCTGGGACTTGCTGATACTCTCAGTGGCTTTTACACGGATTTAAAGAGTGATTGCTTTCATAAATGCTATGAATTTCCCCTGAAGCTGCTGCCACTACAAGATTAATCCTTTTTATGTATTAGTCAGTACAGTACATGGCATATATTGTGAACACACACAAAGAGCAAGATTAGTCAGAGTGCCATCAGCCCAGGGTTGGGGTCAATTCCACAAATTAAATTATATTTACATTCTCTTTCACTGTAAATTCCATTTAATTCAACTCAAATTCCAGGTCAGTCTTTTAAATTAGAGGCAATTCAATTCCTCTGAATTCCAATGTTAGGTAAATTAAATAATTAAATTCCCAATTCAGTTTTATCCCCAACAATTCCACAAATTCAAATTCAATTCCCTCAGGTTTTCAGGCTGATCAAAAGCCTGCCTTAATGAATTGGACCTGGAGTTCCTATCACTGCTTAAAACAATTGTTTAAATGTCATATAGAGCTGGTCTTTTTTTTTTAAACAATCTTCATAAAGAGCTGTCATTTTAATGTGAGGAACTGCAGTTTTGTCAGAATTGTTTTCTATTTTGTGTTCTGTTATGGGAGTGGTCCAATTCATTAAGGAACTGTTTAGCCAGTCTATACTTGAAAATATAGAAAATAAAGCTATACTGAAAAATATAGGAATACAGTTTGACATGATTACAAATCCTACAGTAAATGTTTGATACTATGTGCATTAAATCCATTAACTGGTAAATATATTGATCAAATTCCAATTCAATTCCAAAGATAAAGTGTTTTCCCAATTCCAATTCAATTCCTATTCTAAAAGTCCAAACAGTCTAATTCCAATTCAATTCCAATTCCATAACCTGAAGACTTAAAAACAAATCTAATTGAATTCGACGTAAATTCTCTACTTCATGCGTGAATTCAAGAATAGAAATGTCAAATTAAATTGGAATTGACCCCAACCCTGCATCAGGCTATCCTCCAATCGCAAATGCTGACTAATGCTGTGTTCACTAGTCGGAAGTAGAAAACGTTTAAATTTTTAACTGGTTGTAGTTATGCACGTGCCACGTTCAATCAGTTAGTCGAAAATGTACAGGCTGTCTAAATACACCTGTTATTGCTTTTTAGCCCTGATCAAGTTTGAAGGGTATTTCTTAGGATACTCCTCTAACGATACGATGCATGCCCTTGGAGAGCATAAAACCTCATGACCAATTATAGTTCAACCGAGCTTGACCAGCCAAGATGTTATGGTGATGTTGTCTCTGCTCTCGGGCCAATTAGTCACCATGGCAAACAACGATTTGTTTAGTGCTTGTGTTACAGTAAATGGTGAAAGTGACACCATTGATGGGAAGAGCATCTAACTCTGCTGCCCTTGTGACCCTGTTCCTCCGTACCGCTTCAGGTGTTTCTGGCCGTAGGCTTCATCAAAGGGCTTGCCCCTGTGTGTGTGTGTGTGTGTGTGTGTGTGTGTGTGTGTGTGTGTGTGTGTGTGTGTGTGTGTGTGTGTGTGTGTGTGTGTGTGTGTGTGTGTGTGTGTGTGTGTGTGTGTGTGTGTGTGTGTGTGTGTGTGTGTGTGTTTGCGTGTGCGCGTGTGTGTGCATCTGTGTAAGTGTGTGTGGTGGGGTTAGGCTGTGTTAAAATCAGCTCCAGGGAGTTAGTTGGTGAGTTGGTTGGGGGCAGAGTTGGGCGCTGCCTGCTTGCCTGGGGATTGGCCAGGTCGGTCAGCTGACTAGACCGACAGGCAGACAGATTTTCTCCTGCTGTCTGACGGCTACCAAGCCTAGCGACTTCAAAGACAACCAAGCAATTTGGGCTCGCCTCATCTTTGAACCTCACCTGATTGAGGCGTTCCCTTACAACCTTCCCCTAACCTCCCTTCCATCTCCCTTCCCCCAACATCCCAATCTCCTGGGCTGACATCTGGGAGCAGGCACTGGCAAGCCTGGGTTATGCCTGGCGGTGGGTACTGACAAGAGGAGTGGTGGCAGGCCCTACCCTCCAACCAGGCGGAATCTTAGGCGCTTAAGACCAGTTAACCCTTGAGAACAGACTAATTCTCAGTATAGAGAGGCACACAATAGCAAAACGTTTTTCAAACAAAAACAAGCGTTTCTTATTGAACAATAAGAAGGTCCCCGGTTCAGAATGTTTCATTCCATTTTGTGTCTACTGAACATGGCCCAGGCTGTTTGATTGGCTGTGAGAGATGATGGGAAATTCCCTGTTGCTTTAAAAGCTGAGTGGATACGGACACCGTGCTGAATTTCATTGTGTTGCTGGTACACAGAGTGCTATGTGAGAACTGACACAGAAGTGGTAGTGTTTAACAACATAGTGGTGTGTAAGGTCACTGCTCAGCTCAGTTTTCTCTAATTCAAGTTTCAGTATTATGTGCTCATAGAAGCTATCCTAACGTTATTGGTCATAGAAGCTAACCTTATTGGATCTAGCTGGGCACAAGTATAGACACATTTATTTAAAATACTTTCCGCTGTGAATTGCTGACTTTTATTATTGAAACATTTCCCAAAGACTGGAATATGAACATGATTTTTGAATCTGGACCTGATTTCCTTGGTTTAATAATCATATGTGGAGGAGGCAATAACGTTCAGACATATATTATTTGCTCTTAAAGGGCCAATCTGCATTTCAAACAATAACAAACAATAACAGAGCAAACACCCCACCACTATTTTGGTAAACAGCTGGGGGATGGGGCTTACATTGTTTACAAACAGTGGAGTAAAACAAGTTTATTTTGGGTTGTGATGTGGTAGGACAGTTGGACTAAGCTCGTCAGTTATCAGTTACATTCTTCAAAAATCACTGGTTATATATAATTTATTTCATTCATCAGAGATTTGCCCTTTACAATGGCCCTGAGCTGAGGGATTGATGACAGCGATTAGTGCTTTCTCATTAACGTTGTTCTTCATTGGCTAAGCCCAAAGACGGAATTCATCATCTCCCACCAGGAACGGAGAGAAGGAGAGAGAGACAGAGAAAGAAAGAGAGAGAAAATAAGATCTATCCTCCCTTGCTTTACTCTGTACTTTTGCTTTTGGCTGAAAGTCTTTGACTCTGGTCGATTGAGGGATTTGTATTCTTTCTCCTCCTTAAAGTAAAGGGGAGGGACTATAGTTTAGACACAAAAAGAGGGTTGGGATAGAAAAAGAGACAGGACATTTATCATTAGACTCTCTCTGTGTTGGAATAAGTAGGTTACACACACATACACCGACTTCAGACCTCCTGTCCTATATTTTACACACTGTGTGTATTTTGTCTGTGGACTATATTGTTATGACTAGCTGCTCAATAAAGGCAAGGATTGTTATTTTTGAAGATGGTTGACAAGCATAGGATGTTGTGTGACTGCAGGTTAACATTATCCCCTACATACTGGAAGAAGTGAACAACGCACGCACGCACACACGCGCGCACGCACGCACGCACGCACACACACACACACACACACACACACCACACACACGTTCGCTTGGCTCAGGAATGTTTTCTCGCTCTCCAGACCAATTAGGCCAAAGTGGGTGCGTCTTCAGGCAACCAAGAGGAGGCTTAGTCCCGATGAGGCGTCCCTTTGCACCAAAATACTTAGAGATTAGTTTGACAAAAGACTAAGGTGCATTTCCACACCTGTGCCGAAGGGGAACCTAATCCTTCAGCCATTACAGCACTCTGTAGATACCTAGTAAACACAGACATGCACCCACACACACACCACTTTTAACAACCCACACCAGCTAACGGAGAATGCTACTCAACTGATCAGATCTGTGAGTTTCTCTGTCCGTTCTCCCACCAAACCTCAGTTCATCTATCATTTATAGTGCTTTTAGAAAAGTATTCACACCACTTGACTTTTTCCACATTTTGTTGTGTTACAGCCTGAATTTAAATGGATTCAATTGAGATTGTTTGTCAGTGGCCTACACACAATACCTTATAACGTCAAAGTGGAATTGTGTTTTTAGAAATGTTTACAAATTAATTAAAAATGGAAAGCTGAAATGTCTTGAGTCAAAATTTTAACCCCTTTGTTATGACAAGCCTAAATAACTTCAGGAGTAAAAATGTGCTTAACAAATCACATAATAAGTTTTATGTTTTCACTCTCCTTGTGCAATAATAGCGTTTAACATTATTTTTGAATGACTACCTCATCTCTGTATCCCACAAATACAATTATCTGTAAGGTTCCTCAGTCGAGCAATGAATTTCAAACACAGATTCAACCACAAAGACCAGGGAGGTTTTACAATGCCTCGCAAAGAATGGCATCTATTGGTAGTTGTGCAAAAAAAATTAAAAAGCAGACATTGAATGTCCTTTTGAGCATGGTGAAGTTATTAATTACACTTTGAATGGTATACACCCAGTCACTACAAAGATACAGGCGTTCTTCCTTATTCAGTTGCTGGAGAGGAAGGAAACTCCTCAGGGATTTCACCATGAGGCCAATGTTGACTTTAAAACAGTTACAGAGTTTAATGGCTGTGATAGGAGAAATCTGAGGATGGATCAACAACATTGCAGTTACTCCACAATGTTAATCTCAATGACAGAGTGAAAAGAAGAAAGCCTGTACAGAATAAAAACTTTATCTCCTGAAGACAAAGCGTTATTATAGGGGCAAATCCAACACAGCACATTACTGAGTACCATTCTTGTACGCTTGTCATTGGCAAGGACTAGGGAGTCTTCCTCTAGGAAAAATTATAGAGGAAAACTAGGTTCAGTCTGCTTTCCAACAGACACTGGGAGAAAAATTCAGCAGGACAATAACCTAAAACACAAGGAAAAATATACACTGGAGTTGCTTACCAAGATGAGTGGCCTAGTTACAGCTTTGACTTAAATTGGCTTGGAAATCTATGGCAAGACTTGAAAATGGCTGTCTAGCAATTATCAACAACTTGACAGAGCTTGAAGAATATTTTTAATTAAATATTGTACAATACAGGTGTGCAAAGCTCTTAGAGACTTACCCACGAAAGACTCACAGCTGTAATCACTGCCAAAGGGGATTCTAACATGCATTAACTCATGTGTGTGAATACTTACGTAAATTAGATATTTCTGTATTATCAATACATTTGCTAATATCTTTAAAAACATGTTTCACTGTAATTATGGGGTATTGTGTGTCCATGGGTGAGAAAAAAAAATATTTATTCAATTTTGAATTCAGGCTGTAGCACAACAAAATGTGCAATAACTCATGGGGTATGAAGGAGTATGACTACTTTCATACCCTTTGATTACAACTAGGACAAATGTGTCAAAAGAGAAACTGTACTCATATGAAGGTGACATAACATCAAAGAGAGAGTGAAGAGACCAAAGCTGTGTAACGTTATTCACCCTATGTGACCCAGCCTAGTGTAAGAATCTCTTCTTGCCCCTAACCACAGATATGGGGTCAGTTTACTTCAGCCCACTGCAAGTCTACACATCTTGGAGCTAGTATATGAAACTGACCTTAAATCAGCAAAGGTTGGCAAATTCAACAAAAACAGCCCCCATTCAATTTTTGTTCCCCCTTCATTTTAGAAAGACACTGAAACACAATATTTCTACCAAAAGTCATGGGATATACAGTGGCTTATGAACGTATTCACCCCCCTTGGCATTTTTCCTATTTTGTTGCCTTACAACCTGGAATTAAAATAGATTTTGGGGGGTTTGTATCATTTGATTTACACAACATGCCTACGACTTTGAAGATGCAATTCTTTTTATTGTGAAACAAACAAGGAAAAAGACAAAAAAAAACTGAAAATTTGAGCGTGCATAACTATTCACCCCCCCAAAGTCAATACTTGGTAGGGCCACCTGTTGCAGCAATTACAGCTGCAAGCTTGGCACATCTAGCCACTGGGATTTTTGCCCATTCTTCAACGTAAAACTGCTCCAGCTCCTTCAAGTTGGATGGGTTCCGTTGGTGTACTGCAATCTTTAAGTCATACCACAGATTCTCAATTGGATTGAGGTCTGGGCTTTGACTAGATCATTCAAAGACATTTAAATGTGTCCCCTTAAACCACTCGAGTGTTACTTTAGCAGTATGCTTAGAGTCATTGTCCTGCTGGAAGGTGAACCTCCGTCCCAGTCTCAAATCTCTGGAAGACTGAAACAGGTTTCCCTCAAGAATTTCCCTGCATTTAGCGCCATCCATCATTCCTTCAATTCTGACAAGTTTCCCAGTCCCTACCGATGGAAAACATCCCCATGGCATGATGCTGCCACCACCGTGCTTCACTGTGGGGATGGTGTTCTCGGGGTGATGATTTAGTCTCATCTGAACAGAGTACGTTCTTCCATATGTTTGGGGAGTCTCCCACATGCCTTTTGGCGAACACCAAACGTGTTTGCTTATTTTCTTCTTTAAGCAAATACTTTTTTTCTGGCCACTCTTCCATAAAGCCCAGCTCTGTGGAGAGTATGGCTTAAAGTGGTCCTATGGACAAATACTCCTATCTCCGCTGTGGAGCTTTGCAGCTCCTTCAGGGTTATCTTTGGTCTCTTTGTTGCCTCTCTGATTAATTCCCTCCTTGCCTGGTCTGTGAGTTTTGGTGGGCGGCCCTCTCTTGGCAGGTTTGTTGTGGTCCCGTATTATTTATATTTTTAATAATGGATTTAATGGTGCTCCGTGGGATGTTCAAAGTTTCTGATCTTTTTTATTACCCAACCCTGATCTGTACTTCTCGACAACTTTGTCCCTGACCTATTTGGAGAGCTCCTTGGTCTTCATGGTGCCGCTTGCTTGGTGGTGCCCCTTGCTTAGTGGTGTTGCAGACTCTGGGGTCTTTCAGAACAGGTGTATATATACTGAGATCATGTGACACTTAGATTGCACACAGGTGGACTTTATTTAACTAATTATGTGACTTCTGAAGGTAATTGGTTGCACCAGATCTTATTTGGGGGCTTCATAGAAACGGGGGGTGAAAACATATGCACGCACGACTTTTCCATTCTTTAAAAAAAAATATTTTTGAAGCAAGTTATTTATTTCATTTCACTTCACCAATTTGGACTATTTTGTGTATGTCCATTACATGAAATCCAAATAAACATCCATTTAAATTACAGGTTGTAATGCAACAAATGTGAAAATTGCCTAACGGGGATGGATACTGTATAGGCACTGTATAGTGAGCTCTTATTGACACCCTTGACAAAGATGGGCAATAATGACTATAAAATATATAACTCAAATATTGAGCTATATTGTATGCAATTTTTTGGGGGATATTATATTATTTTATGCTAATACAATTGTTTCGAGTCAGAGTTGAGTCCAAATTTGCATGGCTACCACAGCATTCTGTCCAAATTTGCCATTTTTGGTTCCAATCGCTGTGTCTTTGTGAGACGCAGACAAGGTTATCTCCGCATGTGTGGTTCCCACCGTGAAGCATGGAAGAGGAGGTGTGATGTTGTGGGGGTGTTTTGCTGGTGACACTGTCGGTAAGGGCACACTTAACCAGCATTTTTTTTATTTATTTTTTTATTTCACCTTTATTTAACCAGGTAGGCAAGTTGAGAACAAGTTCTCATTTACAACTGCGATCTGGCCAAGATAAAGCAAAGCAGTTTGACACATACAACAACATAGAGTTACACATGGAGTAAAACAAACATACAGTCAATAATACAGTAGAAAAAATAAGTATATACAATGTGAGCAAATGAGGTGTGATAAGGGAGGTAAAGGCAAAAAAGGCCATGGTGGCGAAGTAAATACAATATAGCAAGTAAAACACTGGAATGGTAGATTTGCAGTGGAAGAATGTGCAAAGTAAAGATAGATATAATGGGGTGCAAAGGAGCAAAATAAATAAATAAATAAATACAGTAGGGGGAGAGGTAGTTGTTTGGGCTAAATTATAGATGGGCTATGTACAGGTGCAGTAATCTGTGAGCTGCTCTGACAGCTGGTGCTTAAAGCTATTGAGGTAGATAAGTGTTTCCAGTTTCAGGGATTTTTGTCATTCATTCTAGTCATTGGCAGCAGAGAACTGGAAGGAGAGACGGCCAAAGGAAGAATTGGTTTTGGGGGTGACCAGAGAGATATACCTGCTGGAGCGCGTGCTACAGGTGGGTGCTGCTATGGTGACCAGCGAGCTGAGATAAGGGGGGACTTTACCTAGCAGGGTCTTGTAGATGACCTGGAGCCAGTGGGTTTGGCGACGAGTATGAAGCGAGTGCCAGCCAACGAGAGCGTACAGGTCGCGGTGGTGGGTAGTATATGGGGCTTTGGTGACAAAACGGATGGCACTGTGATAGACTGCATCCAATTTATTGAGTAGGGTATTGGAGGCTATTTTGTAAATGACATCGCCGAAGTCGAGGATCGGTAGGATGGTCAGTTTTACAAGGGTATGTTTGGCAGCATGAGTGAAGGATACTTTGTTGCGAAATAGGAAGCCAATTCTAGATTTAACTTTGGATTGGAGATGTTTGATGTGAGTCTGGAAGGAGAGTTTACAGTCTAACCAGACACCTAGGTATTTGTAGTTGTCCACATATTCTAAGTCAGAACCGTCCAGAGTAGTGATGTTGGACGGGCGGGCAGGTGCAGGCAGCGATCGGTTGAAGAGCATGCATTTAGTTTTACTTGTATTTAAGAGCAATTGGAGGCCTCGGAAGGAGAGTTGTATGGCATTGAAGCTCGTTCTGAGGTTTGTTAGCACAGTTTCCAAAGAAGGGCCAGAAGTATACAGAATGGTGTCGTCTGCGTAGAGGTGGATCAGAGACTCACCAGCAGCAAGAGCGACATCATTGATGTATACAGAGAAGAGAGTCGGTCCAAGAATTGAACCCTGTGGCACCCCCATAGAGACTGCCAGAGGCCCGGACAACAGGCCCTCCGATTTGACACACTGAACTCTATCAGAGAAGTAGTTGGTGTACCAGGCGAGGCTATCATTTGAGAAACCAAGGCTATCGAGTCTGCCGATGAGGATGTGGTGATTGACAGAGTCGAAAGCCTTGGCCAGGTCAATGAATACGGCTGCACAGTATTGTTTCTTATCGATGGCGGTTAGGATATTGTTTAGGACCTTGAGCGTGGCTGAGGTGCACCCATGACCAGCTCTGAAACCAGATTGCATAGCGGAGAAGGTATGGTGGGATTCGAAATGGTCGCTAATCTGTTTATTGACTTGGCTTTCAAAGACCTTAGAAAGGCAGGGTAGGATAGATATAGGTCTGTAGCAGTTTGGGTCAAGAGTGTGTCCCCCCTTTGAAGAGGGGGATGACTGCAGCTGCTTTCCAATCTTTGGGAATCTCAGACGACACAAAAGAGAGGTTGAACAGGCTAGTAATAGGGGTTGCAACAATTTCGGCAGATCATTTTAGAAAGAAAGGGTCCAGATTGTCTAGCCCGGCTGATTTGTAGGGGTCCAGATTTTGCAGCTCTTTCAGAACATCAGCTGACTGGATTTGGGAGAAGGAGAACAGGGGAAGGCTTGGGTGAGTTGCTGTGGGGGGTGCAGTGCTGTTGACCGGGGTAGGGGTAGCCAGGTGGAAAGCATGGCCAGCCGTAGAAAAATGCTTATTGAAATTCTCAATGATAGTGGATTTATCGGTGGTGACAGTGTTTCCTGTCCTCAGTGCAGTGGGCAGCTGGGAGGTGTTCTTATTCTCCATGGACTTTACAGTGTCCCAGAACTTTTTTGAGTTTGTGTTGCAGGAAGCACATTTCTGCTTGAAAAAGCTAGCCTTGGCTTTTCTAACTGCCTGTGTATATTGGTTTCTAGCTTCCCTGAAAAGTTGAATATCACGGGAGCTGTTCGATGCTAATGCAGAACGCCATAGGATGTTTTTGTGTTGGTTAAGGGCAGTCAGGTCTGGAGAGAACCAAGGGCTATATCTGTTCCTGGTTCTACATTTCTTGAATGGGGCATGCTTATTTAAGATGGTGAGGAAAGCATTTAAAAAAATAACCAGGCATCCTCTACTGACGGGATGAGATCAATATCCTTCCAGGATACCCCGGCCAGGTCGATTAGAAAGGCCTGCTCGCTGAAGAGTTTCAGGGAGCGTTTGACAGTGATGAATGGAGGTCGTTTGACCGCTGACCCATTACGGATGCAGGCAATGAGGCAGTGATCGCTGAGATCTTGGTTGAAAACAGCAGAGGTGTATTTAGAGGGCAAGTTGGTTAGGATGATATCTATGAGGATGCCCGTGTTTACGGCTTTGGGGTGGTACCTGGTAGGTTCATTGATAATTTGTGTGAGATTGAGGGCATCAAGCTTAGATTGTAGGATGGCTGGGGTGTTAAGCATGTTCTAGTTTAGGTCGCCTAGCAGCACGAGCTCTGAAGATAGATGGGGGGCAATCAGTTCACATATGGTGTCCAGAGCACAGCTGGGGGCAGAGGGTGGTCTATAGCAGGCGGCAACGGTGAGAGACTTGTTTTTAGAGAGGTGGATTTTTAAAAGTAGAAGTTCAAATTGCTTGGGTACAGACCTGGATAGTAGGAAAGAACTCTGCAGGCTATCTTTGCAGTAGATTGCAACACCGCCCCCTTTTTCTTGTCTGAAAATGTTGTAGTTAGGAATGGAGATTTCAGAATTTTTGGTGGTCTTCCTAAACCAGGATTCAGACACGGCTAGAACATCCGGGTTGGCAGTGTGTGCTAAAGCAGTGAATAAAACAAACTTAGGAAGGAGGCTTCTAATGTTAACATGCATGAAACCAAGGCTATTACGGTTACAGAAGTCATCAAAAGAGAGCGCCTGGGGAATAAGAGTGGAGCTAGGCACTGCAGGGCCTGGATTCACCTCTACATCACCAGAGGAACAGAGGAGGAGTAGGATAAGGGTACGGCTAAAAGCTATGAGAATTGGTCGTCTAGAACGTCCGGAACAGAGAGTAAAAGGAGGTTTCTGAGGGCGATAAAATAGCTTCAAGGTATAATGTACAGACAAGGGGGAGTGTAGGATGTGAATACAGTGGAGGTGATGAGAGAGATATTGTCTCTAGAAACATCATTGAAAACAGGTGATGTCATCGCATGTGTGGGTGGTGGAACTGAAAGGTTGGATAAGGTATAATGAGCAGAGCTAGAGGCTCTACAGTGAAATAAGCCAATAAACACTAACCAGAACAGCAATGGACAAGGCGTATTGACATTAAGGAGAGGCATGCTTAGTCGAGTGATCATAAGGGTCCAGTGAGTAGTGAGGTTGGTTGGGGTAACGGCGATTCAGACAGCTAGCTGACCCATCGGTAGCAAGCTAGCACAGGATGGAAGTCTGATTTTAGCCACCTCGTGCGTTTCCGACGGTAGATTAGTGAGGTTCTGTGTGGTAGAGGAGATCAATCCAATTGGCAAAATAGATATAGTTATAGTGACCCAAGAAAAATTGTCCGATAGATAGACCTATTCAGATAGCAGCCTATAAGACAGCTAACGATTATCGGGCCGCAGATGGGCGTTCAGGTAACGTTGCGACGGAGGGGCCAGTTGGATAAGTCCTTCGAGCAGATAATGTTGGTAGTCCAGTGGGGCTCCGCATCGGCAGTA
The DNA here is from genome assembly GCF_045679555.1 of Salvelinus alpinus. Taxonomy (NCBI): domain Eukaryota; kingdom Metazoa; phylum Chordata; class Actinopteri; order Salmoniformes; family Salmonidae; genus Salvelinus; species Salvelinus alpinus. The sequence goes on from NC_092091.1 coordinate 50,871,365, forward strand.
AAACGGGTCCGGATAGGTGATTGTAGCCCAGGAGTGGCTGATGGAACTCTTCAGCTGGCTAGCTCTGGAATAATTGATGTTTGCTCCGGGATCGACGTAAGCCAATAGTCACACGGATAGCAGCTAGCTAGCTGCGAGATCCAGGTGTAAATGTCCAGAGCTTGAAATCCGGGGATATGGAGAGAAAAATAGGTCCTGTATGTTCTGGTCTGAGTCGCGTTGTACAAAACCGCCGATAGCTTTTCGAGCTAAAGGATAGCTGATGACCACAAACCGTGGTTAGCTGAATACTATTGTTAGCCAGTAAACTGGCTAGCTTCTGGTTAGCTTCTGGCTAGCTTCTGGCTACCTTCTATTGTGGATTTCAGATTTGAGGTAAATAATACGATTTTTTTAAATAATTGGTGAGGCGGGTTGCAGGAGAGTGTTTTGAAGTTGAGTTTTTGGAAAAGAAAATATATAAAAGATATGCGAAGAAAGATGTAAATATATATACACACGGGACATGACAAGACGAGGACAAAGGACGTCTACGTGCTATGCCTTCTTGGGACAACGTGCATGGCTACAACAGTATTCTGCAGCGATACGCCATCCCGTCTGGTTTGCGCTTAGTGGGACTATAATTTATTTTTCAACAGGACAATGACCCAACACACCGCTAGGCTGTATAAAGGCTATTTGACCAAGACGAAGAGTGATGGAGTGCTGCATCAGATGACCTGACCTCCACAATCACCTGACCTCAACCCAATTGAGATGGTTTGGGATGAGTTGGACCGCACAGTGAAGGAAAGCAGCCAACAAGTACTCAGCATATATGGGAACTCCTTCCTCTTTCATAGTTTTGATGTCTTCACTATTATTCTACATTGCAGAAAATAGTAAAAAATAAACTAAAACTCTGGAATGATGAGTAGGTTTGTCCAAACTTTTGACTAGTACTGTACTTATATACAGTATATATATTATATAACATTTGTTTGTCTGTTTTGCATGTTATTTTGGCGTTAATACGTGTCACATATCAGTTTGCAAACAATGTAAAAAAATAAGTAATTGAGTTAATAAAGCCTCATACAAACGTGGTTTATTTTTTGCTTTCTTGAGTAAGGCAGGTCCAAAATGCAGGTGTTACAGCTTAGCTCAGTGCTTTCTGTGGTGGTAGGCGCAACCAGCGTAAGGGTTGGTAATGTTCTCTAGCTGAGCCGTGATTTGCTCAGTGTTCTGTCACTCATGGGGACACTACACCACCGCAAAATCTACAAGGGGGAGCTCGAGCATTTAAGCTACTTGGGTGCTGCTATGGATTTACATTAGAAGTGCACATCCAAGAAGGCTCACAGTTATTGGTCACAGATAAAATTACGTAAAATCATGTTATATCCAGGGGCGAAAATCTGATATCAACCTTGGAGGGGACAATTACATTACATTTTCTCAAGAGCAATTCCTGAGGGGGACACCAAAAGTAGTGCTGTAACACATAATATACATTTAACATATTACAACGTAGGCTGAGGAACCATAATTCCTACAACTGAATAATTGATAGGTACAGTAGTTAACTGAAGGGTTTAACCAACTTGTTCAAATGTTTAAATCATTATAATACTACTACTAATAATAGTTATAGCAGTGCTCCTTACCAGTCCAGTATGTATGCAGGTATTCGTACTTACAACCAGCAATATCAAGAAAGGCCAGTAGGTAGCAATGGTACTGTACACTGTATGGGTGCAGTTTTCATAAATACAATGAACATGGTGTGATCTCATCTAAAATAATCTACATTGAGAACCATCACAAAGTTAGTCTCCGTATTGAATTGACCTTTTAATTGGACTTTTTCTGATACATTTATATAGTCATTAAATGTGCCACTGGCCTGAGTCTACTACAATATCTTTACAAGAACAAAAAGCTTAAAATAAGTACAGTTCTAAAAGCAAAATAACTACTTCAATGAAAAACCCAAATAAATCAAACAAAATATCCTTCAGTCAGTGTCTCAACTCTTCAAACAGCAGCTATGGACAAGTATGTCGCACAAAGTATGCAATTTTAAATAAAATAACATGAAATAAATAATTTGTAAGTATACTGTCGTGTACTGTCATGTACTAAAAACTACTCTCCTCTAGGCTGCTTAGTACCCGCTCATACTGCCCTAGCACAGCTCTAATAGCAGTATTCCGCACAGTCCACCTTGTTGGACATAGGGGTTTCCGGGTGGGCAGATGTGTTTCTTTGGACGTGGCAATTGATTCGAACATGCTCTTAAACTTTCCTGACTGGCCATAGAGGACACCTAACTGATGGACCCAAGAAAGGGAATCCCGGATCAGTGGGGAGGCTGAGCAGCCAGCCTGTGTAATCAGATTTACACAGTGTGCTCCACAATGGACATAGAGGGCTAATGGCTGCTGCCTTCTCACAATTGCCTGTGCACCTGTGTATTTTCCTGCCATGTTTGAGGCACCATCGTAACTCTGCCCACGTAAGCCAGACATGGGCAAATTGAGCCTCAACAACACTTCAGTTGCCACTTTCGCAATGCCCTCGCCTGTTGTCTCCGACACCCTGTATAGCCCAATAAACTCCTCGTGAGGGACAAGGTCATGGTCAACATAATGCAAAAAGACACTCTCCTGTTCAGCACCAGAGACATCTTGAGTACCATCAACAATTAATGAAAATTGTACAATCGGAAGAGATCTAATCTCAGCTGCAATGCCTCGAATGATTGTATTGGCCATGATGTTCAGAATTTCATTCTGTGCTTTGGGGCCTCTTGAAACGTCAACACTCTGTTGGCAAGAGTTTGCGGTTCAAAAATTGTGGGTGTGGCTGATATGGTTTTGTGCCATCACTGAGGTAACTGGACAATGCTGTGCCACTGTCCCCTATACTGGTGCTGCTGGCAACAAGGGTGACACCTGGTCCTGCCGTGGCTGTGACATTGTTCTCTGAAGTCTCTCTCCCTGGCTCTTTCCCTTTCACCACCCTCACAGACTCAGTCTGTCTCCTAGAAAAGAAATAAGGTGTTTGCCGTACTCCTAACTACCGGTACCCAAAACTACACAATTAATCACAACAGCAATACCATTGCCATAAACAAATCTTAGTTTAGTCATCAGTTTAAGTTGAGAGCGGGGGTATCCATGGCATTTTCCAATTATGTCCCTATTTTACAAGTTAAAAAAATTGAGAACCTTTCATAATGTTGCCAAACAAAGACTCAACAAACTTACCTGAGACTCCCTGTCTCTGCCAGTCTGTCCCTGCCTATCTGTCCCAGCTCTGCTGTCTGTGTGCCATCTGTTGCCTGCTCTGCCTAATGACATCATTGTGAAACATTCCATTAGCATTTCACTTCTTTCTTATGAACATTTTATCAACTCGTCTTTGAGATATTAGGCTACTAGAGTTCTTACTTTGCGTTTTGGTGTACTGAAAAATACTCTGATGTCCGTCTTTTTACTTTTTTCTGCCATTTTTCTACCTGGCTGGCTGGCCGGTCTAGCTGCACACACACACATTTACACAACATATGCTACAACCTTTTCTAATTTTAATATAGTTTGTTTCATATTGGCTGGCTTCCAACAATAGCTGAATTTGTAAAGCTAGCGAGCACCAACTCCGTTTCTGTGGTGTTTGCTATAATCTTAAAAAAAAAAAGGTGAAATAAAATAAATGTAAAAAAGTTCACTAGCGACAATTTAGCTTTTGCAACGAGACCATTAAATATATTTAAGACAATGGTATAAGAGAGTGTAGTTCTGTTCAGTTTGGACTTCAGTTTATCGCTAACCTTATCACAGGGACTTTGAAGCACTACAGCTGCATGCTGATCTTGGAATAAACTGACGATAGCAAAGATTCCATCTTTGACGACGCCACATTAATGGAATAGGTACTAGCTAGCTTGCTAGTTAATGTTTGCTTTAGTTTGCGCGCTAGCTCTGCAAATTCAGCTAGTGTGTGAACCCTGCCAACATAAAAATGTAAACATTGCTATGGCGCGATTGACTGGATTAACCTCACGTCAGTTACGTACATGTGCCTTTCAGACAGTAGATACGAACCCTCTATTACCTTGCCAGCTAAAGAACTGGCAGTGGATCAAACCATTGTGAGGCAAAGGGCGGGGTGGTCGCAATCTTTTGAAACTTAAAAAGGCGCTATTAAGTGTCTATAATCAGCACAACTGCTTTCATTGCGTATTATTAATATTATTGAAATTACATAGTTATGTTTACAGTGATAGATTGGGGGGGACAAATCATATTTTCCCCAGGATGGGGGGGTCGTGTCCCCCCCGTCCCCCCTGGGATTTCCGCCTATGGTTATATCTACCGTAGCTTTGATTGGACTGATCATGTCAACATCATACTTTCAAAATCTTAGCTAGCAAGCTAGACAGGCAGTCATCTGCATGAATCAAGTCGACAGTCTACTGGCAAATCATTTTCAATCCTTGTCATATGATGAGAAATTATAGATAAAACTCATTGTTGCTCATCGACCACTGGACATAAACATTACACAACATGGTTGAAATCACAAATTCAACAATGAGTGGTTTAGAAGGAATCAGTTGCTAACTGCAAGCAATCACTAACCTTCTATTCAGTGGAGTGGGTGTGTGGTCTGGGTTTAAGGGTCTCTTTTCCAAGCTTAAAAAAATATAACATTCACAAGCAACACCATGGGCTGGAAAAGGTTGAGTACATTGGCCATGCTATCAATCCAGCATGACTTCTGCCACTTTCAAAACAACTGGAAACTCAGAACTGGGAAATCTAAGACTTCAGTGAGTTCAAGACACCTGAAAAGTTTGATAAAACCGAGCTCCGATCGGGAAAATAAGTTTTGAACGGTCATCCAACTCGGAATTCCAAGTCGGGAACTCGGGCCTCTTTCTAGAGATCCAACCTGAAGATCACTGACGTCATGATTCGACCTTGTTTTTTTCAAGGTTCTCAGTTGTCTTGAAAGCACCATAAATCCAGAGAATGCTAGACTTTGATAACAAAGTTTAGTGACAACAATTTCCCACAAGAACGACCACCGTGTCACCTTCCTGTTCAAGTGAGCGCAGCACAATGAGGTGAGTCCAAAAATGTATTGTATGCTGCTGCATAAATTATGTAATATACCAGGGAGATATGTATACTGTAGCTAAGAAAGTAATACTAAGTGTATGTTGTGCAGTAAGCTGTTAATAACCCATGTGCCTCACCCTAATAATTTGGTCCCTTTCTCCCTCATGACTTAGCCTGCTGTTCTCATTTAGTGGTATACATGTAGCCCTGTTTTAGGGAAATGTCATCATTGAATATTGTAAGAGCTTTCATTGTCTGCTTATATGCCCCCTTTATGTATCCTACATTTCTGACTCGGTGTACAAAGAGAATACTGTAACAACGGCCCATGTTCTGAATTCTGTCGCTGTACATTTCAAAAGTGCTGAACAAATAGTTATATTGACTACGTTAGTCTTAGCTTGCTCATTAATGTCTTAATCGAAATTACGGATTGCCATAGTTTATGCCATAGTTTGTACATCTCAATTGTCAGTAGAAACCACATTTGTTTAAGCAAGTCAGCTATATCAGCTATGTGTTTTAAAAAGGCAGTACATTAATCTGCCAGACAAGGCTCTGCTGATAGCCAGGTGTAGCGGTGGTAAGGATTCACTCCATGGTGCTGAAAAGAAAGCTATACTGTTGGGACAGCTTTATGTAGGCCTTAACAGTTTGTGGGCACTGTTTGTGTTTTTATTTATTTTTTGCCCCACCAAGATTTACATGGTAAAATCGCCACTGGAATAGTTCCAATGTTGGATAGCCATAGCCAGCTAGCTAACATAGCATCCCTCACTGTTTGAGCCAGGTGGTTAAGTAGGCTAAACTATCTAGCTGAATTTGAAGCTAACTAAGTAAGTGAAAGTGAAAAATAATATATTAGGGAATATAGCTAGCTCGCTCTCTCTCTCTGTCAAGGCTCAGGAGAAGACCAAGATACAGACAGTTTCGAAGTAACAAAAGTGTATTACTCAAACTTGGGGGCAGGCAAACGACAGGTCAAGGGCAGGCAGAGGTCAGTAGTCCAGAGCAGAGTCCAAAAGGTACAGAACGGCAGGTAGGCTCAGGGTCAGGGCAGGCAGAATGGTCAAAACCGGGAAAGCTAGAAAACAGGAACTAGAGACAGCCAGGAGCACGGGAAGAAACGCTGGTAGGCTTGATGAAACAAAACAAACTGGCAACAGACAAACAGAGAACACAGGTATAAGTACACTGGGGATAATGGTGAAGATGGACGACACCTAGAGGGGGATGGAGACAAGCACAAAGACAGGTGAAACATATCATGGTGTAACACTCTCTTAATTTGTTCATGTTCAACTATTGTCTTTCTCTCTCTTTGAATCAACTACATTTTATGCACTGCATTGCTAGCTAGCTGTAGCTTATTCTTTCAGTGCTAGGTTAATTCTCTGATCCTTTAATTGGTGGACAACATATCAGTTCATCCTGTAAGAGCTCTGATAGGTTGGAGGAAGTCCTCCCGAAGTTGTCATAATTACTGTGTAAGTCTATGGAAGGTTGTGAGAACCATGAGCCTTTTTGTATTGAAGTCAATGTACCCAGAGGAGGACAGAAGCTAGCTGTCCTCCGGCTACACCATGGTGCTACCCTACAGAGTTCTGCTGAGGCTAGTGTAGATCTTCATTGCAAAATAGTGTGTTTTAATCAATTATTTGGTGACGTGAATATATTTAGTATAGTTTTATCTAAAAAGTATTTAAAAAATTATGTTTCACAATTATTTTTATTCTTAAATTTATGGGGAGGATGGTCCTTTCCTTCCTCCTCTGAGGAGCCTCCACTGGTGTTGTAACTGTTGCCAAATAATGACATTAACATATATTGCTAAGAATTTGACTGTATGGTGACTCTTCTAACAGGTCTCAAACCCAGGCCACCAGCACCAATGACAAACACCCTAACCACTGTCCCAATAACAGATATCTCTAAGGCATGTGCTTATTGGGCCAGTATAGTTAGGCCCTGTCCAGAACAAACTCTAACCCCTCCTCCCTAGGCACTTGTGTAGATCTGAAACAACTTGATAGGTGTAGGCAATAGGGTGAGTGCGCTCCATAGTACATCTCAGCTCTGTTAAAAGTACACTCAAGAAAATCCTAGTGATTCAGGAGTATCATTAAAACAGGTTAATATGCCACCAACATTTTGTTTTGTTTATGTTTGGTGGGACATTGATGGAATATTCTCCTAACCCACAGAAAACTGGACACATTAATGTTTTTGCCACGTTCCCAGCATACAAGTCTGGAACATTAATATTTTATGTTCTGAGAACATGGCAACCATGTTCTGTGTATTTTTGGTGGGATGTTGATGGAATATTCTCCTAAAAGGTGCTGCATGGCCAATCCAACATCTGCTTTGGCCGTGTAGTATTTACGTTGGTACGGCCTCTGCAGAAGTCAGGGCATTCATACTTCTTGCGCTTCACAGAGCAGCGTAGAGCTGTTGAGCAGAGCTGTTGTGAAGGAAGTTGAGTTCGTGTTTGTACAGGAATTCCCTCCCCCACCTACTGTCAACCAATCATGTCAATGACATGTCATGTCAATATATGGAGCCCTCCACATTGTTACAAATTTGTGAGGCACATGGCAATGTGGTACGGAGCTCAATTTGGGCTCTGCATGCTTCCGGAGGCTTCGCATTTGGATCAAGCATAAATTTACCCTCCAAAAAGCAGATACATTAATGTTCTTGCAACATTCCCACGAAACATGTCTAAAATATTAATATCTTATATTCTGAGAACAAGCCAACCATGATCTGTGTATGTTTGGTGAGACGTTGATGGAATATTCTCCTAACCCACGGAAAACTTGACACATAATGTTTCCGTTATGTTGCCATGAAACGTGTCTAGAACATTAACATCTAATGTTCTGAGAACATGGCAACCGTGTTCTGTGTATGTCTGGTGAGACGTTGATGGAATATTCTCCTAACCAACAAAAAACTGGAGACAAATGTTTTGCCACATTCCCATGAAACATTCTGAGAACATGGTAACCATTTGACATTTGATATTAAAGGAATGGTCTCTTGGAAACATTTCTTGTACTTCACAGGAATATTCCTATGAAAACATTAGTTAATGACATAATGAGACTCTTAAGGGAAAGTTGTGGGAATGTTTGCTTTTGGGTAGGATGCTAACTTGGCCAATATTGTGTGTGGTTGTGTGTGGTTGGCATTGATTAACTTCTCTGTGCTACGGACCCCTTTAGCGGGATCATTTTCCTAAACAACCGCTGAATTGCAGGGCGCAAAATATTACTAAAAATATTTATAATCATGCAATCACAAGTGAAATATACCAAAACACAGCTTAGCTTGTTGTTAATCCACCTATCGTGTCAGATTTTGAAAATATGCTTTGCAGCGAAAGCAATCCAAGCTTTTGTGAGTGTATCAATCAATGCTAGAACAGCTAGCCCCAAATTAGCATGGTCACGAAAGTCAGAAAAGCAATCAAATTAATCGCTTACCTTTGATAATCTTCGGATGTTTGCACTCACGAGACTCCCAGTTACACAATAAATGTTATTTTTGTTCGATAAATATTACTTTTATAACAAAAAAACGCCATTTGGGTTGCGCGTTATGTTCAGAAAGCCAAAGCCTCGTTCCATTCCACGAAAATTCCAAAAAGTATCCGTAATATTCGTAGAAACATGTCAAATGTTTTTTATAATCAATCCTCAGGTTGATTTTAACAAACATTATCGATAATATTTCAACCGGACCGTAACCTATTCAATAAAAGAGAGAAAGAAAATGGAGAGCTACCCCTCTCGCGCGCAGGAACTAATCAAAGGACACCTGACTAGTTTTGAAAAATCTCGCTCATTTTTCAAAATAAACGCCTGAAACTATGTCTAAAGCCTGGTCACAGTCTAAGGAAGCCATTGGAAAAGGAATCTGGTTGATACCCCTTTAAATGGAAGAAAGACGGACAAGGAAACACAGATTTTAAAAAAGAAAATCACTTCCGGGTTAGATTTCCTCAGGTTTTCGCCTGCAGAATCAGTTTTGTTATACTCACAGACAATATTTTTACAGTTTTGGAAACTTTGGAGTGTTTTCTATCCTAATCTGTAAATTATATGCATATTCTACGATCTGGACCTGAGAAATAGTCCGTTTACCTTGGAAACGTTATTATTTATTTTTTTAATCTGACCCCTAGCGTCAAGAGGTTAATTAAGGACTGTTAAGGACTGAGGCATGGCCAGCAGGAGATTTACAGAACCTGTGAGGGTGACTTCAGGTTACTTAGAAGTTATTTAGAGTGTAGCTAGGTCATATGACTAAGAAGCGTTGGTTGTGAGGGACATAGCATAGCTCCACACACGTTGGGATTACAGCACAGTTTCCCAGATTAATGCATGAGTCACTCCAGCATGAAAGCTCAATCTTCATTTCAGGTGTCACATGGGCTGGCCAGCCATGGTTGTTAGCCAAATAAATAAGCTCAGCAAAAGAAGAAACGTCCCTTTTTCAGGACCCTGTCTTTCAAAGATAATTCATAAAAATCCAAATAACTTCACAGATCTTCATTGTAAAGGGTTTAAACACTGTTTTCCATGCTTGTACAATGAACCATAAACAATTAATGAACATACACATGTGCAACGGTCGTTAAGACACTAACATCTTACAGACAGTAAGGAATTAAGATCACAGTTATCAAAACCTAGGACACTAAAGAGGCCTTTCTACTGACTCTGAAAACACCAATAGGAAGATTCCCAGGGTCCCTGCTCCTCTGCGTGAACGTGCCTTAGATATGCTACAAGGAGGCATGAGGACTGCAGATGTGGCCCGGGCAATAAATTGCAATGTCCGTACTGTGAGACGCCTAAGACAGCGCTACAGTGAGACAGGACGGACAGCTGATCGTCCTCGCAGTGGCAGACCACGTGTAACAACACCTGCACAGGATCATTACATCCGAACATCACACCTGCGGGACAGGTGAGCAGGGCCTCCAGCCCTGCTCAATATGCCTTAGCTAGCCCTTCTGTTCCACCCCCCACACATGAGGTGACCTCACCTGGCTTAAATGGTGCCTGTAGAGACAAAACCTCTCTCACAGTCACTCAATGCCTCGATTTACCTCCACTGTGTTCACATCCTACCATACCCTTGTCTGTACATTATGCCTTGAATCTATTCTTCTACGCCCAGAAATCTGCTCCTTTTACTCTCGGTTCCAAACGCACACGACGACCAGTTCTTATAGCCTTTAGCCGTACCCTTATCCTACTCCTACTCTGTTCCTCTGGTGATGTAGAGGTTAACCCAGGCTGTGCAGCCCCTAGCTCCACTCCCATTCCCCAGGCGCTCTCATTTGTTGACTTTTGTAACTGTAAAAGCCTTGGTTTCATGCATGTTTACATTAGAAGCCTCCTCCCAACGTTTGTTTAATTCACTGCTTTAGCACACTCCGCCAACCCGGATTTCATAGCCGTGTCTTAATCCTGGCTTAGGAAGGCCACCAAAAACCCTGACATTTCCATCCCCAACTATAACATTTTCCGACAAGATAGAACTGCCAAAGGGGGCAGAGTTGCAATCTACTGCAGAGATAGCCTGCAGAGTTCCGTCATACTATAAAGGTCTGTGCCCAAACAATTCGAGCTTCTACTTTTAAAAATCCACCTTTCCAGAAACAAGTCTCTCACTGTTGCCGCTTGTTATAGACCCCCTTCAGCCCCCAACTGTGCCCTGGACACCATATGTGAATTGATCGCCCCCATCTATCTTCAGAGTTCGTACTGTTAGGTGACCTAAACTGGAACATGCTTAACACCCCGGCCGTCCTACAATCTAAGCTAGATGCCCGCAATCTCATACAAATTATCAATGAACCTACCAGGTACAACCCTAAATCCGTAACCATGGGCACCCTCTTTGATATCATCCTGACCAACTTGCCCTCTAAATACACCTCTGCTGTCTTCAACCAGGATCTCAACAATCATTGCCTCATTGATTGTGTGTGTAATGGGTCCGCGGTCAAACGACCACCCCTCATCACTATCAAACGCTCCCTAAAACACTTCAGCGAGCAGGCCTTTCTAATAGACCTGGCACAGGTATACTGGAAGGATATTGACCTCATCCTGTAAAGGATGCCTGGTTGCTCTTTATAAGTGCTTTCCTAACTAGCTTAAATAAGCATGCCGCATTCAAAAAATGTTGAACTAAGAACAGATATAGCCCTTGGTTCACCCCAGACTTGACTGCACTTGACCAGCACAAAAACATCCTGTAGCGCTCTCCATTAGCATCGAATAGCCTGCGCGATATGCAACTTTTCAGGGAAGTCAGGAACCAATATGCTCAGTCAGTTAGGAAAGCTAAGGCTAGCTTTTTCAAACAGAAATTTGCATCCTGTAGTCTAATTCTAGTTTTGGGACACTGTAAAGTCCATGGAGCACCTCCTCCCAGCTGCCCACTGCACTGAGGATAGGAAACATTGTCACCACCGATAAATCTTCGATAATTTCAATAAGCATTTTTTTATGGCTGGCCATGCTTTCCACCTGGCTACCCCTACCCCGGCCAACATCTCAGCACCCCCTGCAGCAACTTGTCCAAGCACCCCCCCCCCCCGCTTCTCCTTCACCCAAATCCAGATAGCTGATTTTCTGAAAGAGCTGTCTAGACAATCTGGACCCTCTCTTTCTAAAATGATCTGCCGACATTGTTGGCAAAGGGGGAGACACCCTAGACCCAAACTGTTATAGACCTATATCCATCCTGCCCTGCCTTTCTAAAATCTTCGAAAGCCAAGTTAGCAAACAGATCACCAACCATTTCGAATCCCACCGTACCTTCTCCACTATGCAATCTGGTCATGGGTGCACCTCAGCCACGCTCAAGGTCCTAAACGATATCATAACCACCATCGATAATAGACAGTACTGTGCAGCCGTATTCATCAACCTGGCCAAGGCTTTCGACTCTGTCAATCACCGCATTCTTTTTAGCAGACTCAATAGCCTTGCCTTCTCAATTAACTGCTACACCTGGTTCACCAACTACTTCCTCAGAGTTCGTAGAGATAGAGTTCATTGTGTCAAATCGGAGGGCCTGTTGTCCGGACCTTTGACAGTCTCTATGGGGGTGCCACAGAGTTCAATTCTCGGGCCGACTCTCTTCTCTGTATATATCAATGATGTCGCTCTTGCTGCTGATGATTCTCTGATCCACCTCTACGCAGACAACACCATTCTTTACACATCTGGCCCTTCTTTGGACACTGTGCTAACAAACCTCCAAATGAGCTTCAATGCCATACAATACTCCTTCCGAGGCCTCCAACTGCTTTTAAATGCTAGTAAAACTAAGTGCCTGATCTTCAACCGATTGCTGCCCGCACCCTCCTGCCCGACTAGCATCACTACTCTGGACGGTTCTGACTTAGAATATGTGGACAACTACAAATACCTAGGTGTCTGGTAATACTGTAAACTCTCCTGCCAGACACACATTAAGCATCTCCAATCCAAAATTAAATCTAGATTTGGCTTCCAATTTCGCAACAAAGCCTCCTTCACTCATGCTGCCAAACATACCCTCGTAAAACTGACTATCCTACCGATCCTTGACTTCGGCGATGTCATTTACAAAATTGCCTCCAACACTCTACTTAGCAAAATGGATGTTGTCTATCACAGAGCCATCCTTTTTGTCACCAAAGCCCCATATACTACCCACCACTGCGACCTGTATGCTCTCATTGGCTGGCTCTTCCTACATATTTGTCGCCAAACCCACTGGCTCCAGGTCATCTATAAGTCTATGCTAGGTAAAGCCCCGCCTAATCTCAGCTCACTGGTCATCATAGCAACACTCACCCATAGCACGCGCTCCAGTAGGTATATTTCACATATTTCATATGTCACCCCCAAAGCCAACAGTTCCTTTGGCCGCCTTTCCTTCCTGTTCTCTGCTGCCATTGACTGGAACGAATTGCAAAAATCACTGAAGCTGGAGTCTTATATCTCCCTCTCTAACTTTAAGCATCAGCTGTCAGAGCAGCTTACCGATCACTGCACCTGTACACAGCCAATCTGTAAATAGCAAACCCAACTACCTCATCCCCATATTGTTACATATCCTCTTGCTCTTTTGCACCCCAGTATCTCTACTTGCACATCATCATCTGCACATCTATCACTCCAGTGTTAATGCAACATTTTAATTATTTTGCCTCCATGGCCTATTTATTGCCTTACCTCCCTACTCTTCTACATTTGCACACACTGTACATAGATTTTTATATTGTGTTATTGACTGTACGTTTGTTTATGTGTAACTCTGTGTTGTTGTTTTTGTCGCACTGCTTTGCTTTATCTTGGCCAGGTCGCAGTTGTAAATGAGAACTTGTTCTCTACTGGCCTACCTGGTTAAAAAAAGGTAAAAAAAATAAACAAGGTACAGGATGGCAACAACAACTGCCTGAGTTACACCAGGAACGCACAAACCCTCCATCAGTGTTCAGACTGTCCGCAATAGGCGGAGAGAGGCTGGACTGAGGGCTTGTAGGCCTGTTGTAAGGCAGGTCCTCCGCAGACATCACCGGCAACAACATCGCCTATGGTCACAAACCCACCGTCGCTGGACCAGAGAAGACTGGCAAAAAGTGCTACTTCTCTGACAAGTTGCGGTTTTGTCTCACATGGGGTGATGGTCGAATTTCCGTTTATCGTCGAAGGAATGAGCGTTACACCGAAGCCGGTACTCTGGAGCCGGATCGATTTGGAGGTGGAGGGTCCGTCATGGTCTGGGGCGGTGTGTCACAGCATCATCGGTCTGAGCTTGTTGTCATTGCAGGCGATCTCAATGCTGTGCGTTACAGGAAAGACATCCTCCTCCCTCATGTGGTACCCTTCCTGCAGGCTCATCCTGACATGACCCTCCAGCATGACAATTCCACCAGCCATACTGCTCGTTCTGTGCGTGATTCCTGCAAGACAGGAATGTCAGTGTTCTGCCACGGCCAGCGAAGAGCTCGGATCTCAATCAGATTGAGCACGTCTGGGACCTGTTGGATCGGAGGGTGAGGGCTAGGGCCATTCCTCACAGAAATGTCTGGGAACTTGCAGGTGCCTTGGTGGAAGAGTGAGGTAACATCTCACAGCAAGAACTGGCAAATCTGGTGCAGTCCATGAAGAGGAGATGCACTGCAGTACTTAGTGCAGCTGGTGGCCACACCAGATACTGACTGTTACTTTTGATTTTGACACCCCCCTTTGTTCAGGGACACATTATTCCATATCTGTTAGTCACATGTCTGTGGAACTTGTTCAGTTTATGTATAAATATTTACAAATATTTACACGTTGATATTTACACATCCGAAAATTAACACAGTTGACAGTCAGAGGACGTTTCTTTTTTTGCTGAGTTTACATATTACAGCAATGCACGCCAATAATTTCCAGATAGTCCCAGTCAATATTAGATAGAACGCCGTGGACCTGTGGGGAAAACAACCTGTGGTTACCTCGGTTACCCCATTGGCTCACAGCAAATACTTTTACCTTTTTCAAACACTATTTTCTTGTTGTCTGCTTGTTTTAGTCAATTACAAAACTACATGTAAGAAAAGTACAACATCTAAATATTAATTTTAACATTGCCTGCTACCGAGTATTCTCACTACTTAGAAAAACATACTATTGTAGGCTTCCCCTCGTGCCCCTTTTCATGATGGTGCTAGAAGCCACATGAGTGAGTGCTAGCTAGCTACCGAATGGAACATTAAGCTAGCCAAGACCAACAGCACAAACAAACAGACTAAAAGTACTCACTACAAGTAGGGAGTTGAGTTATACCAAACACGTTACTAAACTATACTAGTGTAAATTGACTATATTAAACAAGCTATATGTCTTACCAGTGATTAAATGTTTTCCACACACATAGCTACATTTAGCCTACTTGGACATCTCCCACACTGAATAGCCTGAAGCCATAGGGCTCTTCTCGCAGGCTCTGTTTCCCTACTTGGGAGCATTGCGAGTCATAGGTCAGGATTTTTGACCTATTTACATGTACATTGAACAACACAGCAGCTTTTCTGCATGTTTTGTAATTTCTTTATAACTCAAAATCGACGATGAAGTTGGCTCTTTTAAAATGGGGGTTAATAGGAAAAAATATTTGTTTTCCACAATATGTGAGCGTGGTCGAGGGAAATTCTATATTATTGTCTTAATATCAACTCTGGGTATGGCATTTTGGCTGATTAATGGTCTTATGACATGTGACAGTCCAGTTCCATGGTTTCTCTGTCTCTAGTAAATGCCAGAGGGGAGGACTGACGATGGAGTGGGTCTATCGAGGACAGTTCTGGGAGATTTAGGATTTCATTGACATTGGAGAGGTGCAATTCCTATGACGTGAAGAAGCCCCACTAAGTTGATGGCATTTCTTGTCAATGAGCAACAGGTTGTGTTGGTTCATAGTAGCCTTATGCGCTTGTCATGTATGGTTGTATCCTTCCCATACACCATAATGTCACCAAGTCAACATATAAGTCAACTCCAGTGCAGATAGCCAGGATCGTGGACATGATTGTCTGTAAGAAGCAATGTGTCAGCTCAACCCGGACAGGATAAGAGGGCACCGGAACATCCCAATGTGCATCACAAATGCAAAGAGGCTGGTGACTTGGAATTCTTCATTAAATAGTACCCGCAAAACACCAGTTTCAACGTCAACAGTGAAGAGGTGACTATGGGATGCTGGCCTTCTAGGCAGAGTTCATCTGTCCAGTGTCTGTATTTTTTTCCCATCTTAATCTTTTCTTTTTATTGGCCAGTCTGAGATATGGCTTTTTCTTTGCAACTCTGCCTAGAAAACCAGCATCCCGGAGTCGCCTCTTCACTGTTGACGTTGAGATTGATGTTTTGCGGGTACTATTTAACGAAGCTGCCAGTTAAGGACTTGTGAGGCATCTGTTTCTCAAACTAGACACTCTAATGTACTTGCCCTCTTGCTCAGTTGTGCACCGGGGCCTCCCGCTCCTCTTTCTATTCTGGTTAGAGCCAGTTCTGTGAAGGGTGTAGTACACAGCATTGTACGAGATCTTCATTTTCTTGGCAATGTCTCTTATGGAATGGCCTTAATTTCTCAGAACAAGAATAGATTGACGAGTTTCAGAAGAAAGTTCTTTGTTTCTGGCCATTTTGAGCCTGTAATCGAACTCACAAATGCTGATGCTCCAGATACTCAACTAGTCTAAAGAAGGCCAGTTTTATTGCTTCTTTAATTAGTACAACAGTTTTCAGCTGTGCAAACATAATTGCAAAAGGGTTTTCTAATGATCAATTAGCCTTTTAAAATGATAAACTTGGATTAGTTAACACAACGTGCCATTGGAACACAGAAGTGAATGGTGCTGATAATAGGCCTCTGTACGTCTATGTAGATATTCCATTCAAAATCAGCCGTTTCCAGCTACAATAGTCATTTACAACATTAACAATGTCTACACTGTATTTCTGATCAATTTGATGTTATTTTAATGGACAAAAAATCTGCTTTTATTTTAAAAACAAGGACATTTCCATGTGACCCCGAACTTTGAAATGTAATATATCAAATCCACAGAGGAACTTTTGACCGGATAGTCACAACATCAAAAATCATGTGCAGGCTTAACTAAATGCATTTTGGTCAGTCAGGACCATACAGCACTGAATGAGAGCAAATTTGACCTGGAAAGTTGTCTATTGAACAGCCACCAAAAAGTGAGGTTTACATTCATAATATATTTTAATTGTTGATATTTTCTGCGTATTGTATCTGTGTGTTTACAGACGCATTAAGATATCCTCATGCTATTTGTTTGTGTATGTAGAGCAGACAACTGACTACTTGTATTCCACATTTTAGCAATATCTGTGCTTGAATTCAGAGATATGGATAACATGGTTTTACTTTGTTATACCTCAGCTAGTATCTCTCTCTTTTTAAGGATTGGCCAGTAGCCTAATTATTATTTTTGGAACTCTTAAGACTTATAAGCAGCTGGTTTCTGCTGTGGGAAAATCCCATGCTGCTGATGCCATCACTCAGGCTTCTGCTGTTTTGGTGAAAATAATGTCTCCCCACTTCTGTAACTTCCTAATGGAACCATCCTGAATTGCCTAACATTTAACTGTTGCTGAAGTAATGCATCTGGTCCTTGTATAACTCAGTGTTGTTGTCCTTGTATGACTCAGTGTTGTCGTAGCCAACACTCAGACAGACAAAGAGACATTATTCAACCATTTTGAATTGCTCACAATTGTAAATAAAAGTTAAATAAATAAATCCATTTCCTATTCAGTTAACGGATAAAAAAGTATTGGGTCGGGAAACAATGCATGAGTACTCTGTTATGACAGCTGGTAACCCTATATCTATTCTGTGAAGCTTTAGGTTTAAGTTCAGACAATGGTCAAGGTTATGGGGAGGAGAGCAGAGATAAACATAAAGTAACAAGAGTGAATTTCATGGTCCTTTCAATATATTCTATTCCCGAAAGTGAAAGCCTTGTCATTTGGCTAATAAAACGAACAATATCGAGAAAACTGTTCAGCCTAGGGTACATAGGCTAATATCTTCTCATCATAAAAAATATTGTTCTTCAAATATCTTGTTGTCTAGTACTAACACCCACCCTGACCCAACCAATGACGTTCTTTATTTCATTAAAAGCCTTTATAATATGTATTCAGACGTATAACAACGAACGCCATCTGCAATCCATCAACCTAAAATAAGATAAAAATCTGTCATAATACAACAGGCTACACACGACAATTCGTGCGCATTGCCTACATCTTACAAATAATCAAATCAATAGTCTTGCAAAAATAGCATAAGGCTGAATTAATCAATTCTCCTATTGTCCACTTCGAAATGATATGGTTGGCATTGCCAAGTTTGATGAATTGGCGATATTTCTATAGGGCATATAAACCCATTTAGCTTATCTTTTCGATTCAACTGCATGCACTTCATTTCGGAAACGACAAAAAATGGCAAATTGTATTTTAAACAACGATTTTGTTTTTATAATATCCGCAAGTTCTAAACATGGACCAACAATTTCATTTGATAATAGTGTCAGAATGTTTCTATTTGTTGAGGAAAATAGGTAGTTTTGACCATGGTTAGGACAAGTTTATAGCTACGCGAAATCGTGAATGTGTCTGTTATTAATAATCAGAATGAGAAACTACGCATTTCTTGTCCACCATTTTACAAAAATGTTTACTGGACATGTATTATTTTATTTACAGATATGAAATATTGATTAATATGTGCAAAATGTGTAATTTGCCTATACAATATAATGCCTAAACTTAATAAAACCATCTTAATTAATTTACAGAGCACATGGGCTACGTTTTGATTTTCCTATTCCTATTTTCCTAGAATCCCGATTAATAAAATCCACAATAAATTAGATGGACAGACAGCACACCAAAAGCATGGCTTAAATAGACAAATCCATTGATTATTGAAGACTAACTGTTGATGCTTTTGGTTGCATGTGGTGTGACGCACACACCTCAGTCACTCTCACTGATGCACACGCACACTTTCGATTTTCTTATTTTGCCCACATGATCTGTCAGCGTGGGGTTTAAAAAACACAACAACAAAAACACTAAATGCCTGTAAAGTAGAAACTGCATGAGAAA
The DNA here is from genome assembly GCF_045679555.1 of Salvelinus alpinus. NCBI lineage: Eukaryota > Metazoa > Chordata > Actinopteri > Salmoniformes > Salmonidae > Salvelinus > Salvelinus alpinus. Next base: position 50,890,194 of record NC_092091.1, read on the forward strand.
AATAGACATTTGTAGTCTCTACAGGTGTGGCCATAATAAAACATAATCTGTACCAGGGGGCCTCATTCTGTAACACCATTGTGGTTATGGCCAGGCTGTGGCTGATTACTCTATATGGCACAAGTATTAGTCTCACGTTACATTTGCCTTGGTAGAGAGGAGCCCTGAGGAGCTCCAATGTTTCATCTATTTTATTCAACTTCATTATCAATTGCATCGAACAAAGCTTATAATTGGCCACCAGCGGCTAAACCATGTTGAAGATCACATATTTTAAAACAGAGATTCATTCCATCCCAGAATAGACCTGAGATTGGGTCCAAACCAAACCTTAAACTGAAAGGAAATTATATCCAGGTCTAAATGTACACATTTTCAGACTGACTCCAATTGTGTATGAAGACAGATTTTATATACTGTAAAGTGCAGCGCTTTCTTTGTATCATATGTGCTCTGCACACACACACACACACACACACACACACACACACACACACACACACACACACACACACACACACACACACACACACACACACACACACACACACACACACACACACACACACACACACACACACACACACACACACACACACACACACACGTGGGAGGGGAGACGCCAAGCAGTCTGGGCTGAGTTTAGAAGTATTGTTATTAACTTTTTCCCCCCAGTGTGAATAAAAGCCACAGTAAGGGCACATCCCTGCTCCATAGCTGCAGGGCCTGGCTTTGTTCTCCTCCATAATGCACACATAATTACAGTCTTAACGAGAGGCTGAGCCTCCCCTGCTCTCTCTCTTTCTCTCTCTCTCATCTGTCCCTCACCTTGCACAGCTATGACAAGTGTCCACCACCCCACCTAACCAGGTCACAAGTTTGGTAACCCTGCTATCACTTGCTTCCCAGCAACGTCCATCCCTCTATCATTAGAGCATTTTTTCCCTTTCATGCCTCAATCTGTATCCTTTCATCGGAAATACCTCTCAATTTAATTTCACTCTCATCAATCCCTCCAATCCTCATCACTACCTCTGTTAGGTATTTGCACTAACTGTAAGGCGCTCTGGATAAGAGCGTCTGTTAAATGACTAAAATGTAAATGTATATAAGAAAGGACATCGTTTTCATACTGTTGAGTTGAGGAACGTTGATAGTAGCTTTCATCCCAGAGTCAAGGAGATGTGTGCATCATCAGCAACATGAGAGAAGAGAGATTATATACCAGCTAATGACATGACATTGGGGGAACAGCTAAACAGAAAATAGGCCTAGAACTGAACCCTGTGGGACACCACAGTCTTGAATTTACATCCTGAACTTACTGAACTTACAAGTCAGTGGTCTGCCTGTCAACCAAAGGGTGATATCTATTCCATGCTCTTAGGGAGTACAAGACAAATCACCTTTAATACATTTTGTTTGTTGCCCTGTGGCAAATTACATTCTAACATTCACAATGCCAGTGAATAGCATATGCTGTTAAATTATTGAGTTTGTGCATGGTGATTGATGACTTGTGGTTGATGTATACTGTGCCACACTTGAGTCGAGAGGGGTGGTATACTAATTCAGAGGCATGGCCTTACAGAATCTGTGGAGGCCCTGCAAAACAAAATAAGAATACTGTTTTAATGAGTAGACATGAAGACAGCTTTGTGAGAAAATGTCAATGTAGATTCAGTCTATCCCCACTAAGTTAAGTTTGAGGCTGATGAACAAACTGACACACAAGATGTGTCACAATGTGTAAACCCATGATTTCAACTCAAACACATAGGGGACTAATATATCATGACTCGTGACATTTATATTTCACATTGTGCATCTATCCATGCTAGACTTCAAGATTAGCATGATGTGGTGATAGAAATGTTACTAAGGGGGTTCAAGATTTAGGGGTGACATACACATCAACACATTGAACCCCCCCAAAATGAAATTTTACAGCCAAACATTATATTATAAATGTGAAATTAATTACTGATTATTTTCTCAACGCTATTGGCACGGTGAGCATGGTCCCAGTGTAGTTCAATTAACCTTCCGGCTTGTCTTGGATAAAAACCCACGAGCTGGCAACATAGAGGTAAAATGACATGGTTCATGAGAGGGGGGGGGGGTGTGTCCGACGATTACTGAGGTGAAATCAGAGCACGAATGCTGGTGCGAGATGAAAGCGCAGGAATCTATCATTCTCGACACGTCATTCTTTTGGCGTAATAACACCGGTCCTTCGGCAGAAGACAACAAACATGAACGTCTAAAGTCGAGAGAGGCAATACTGTAGGCTTTTTCTTGGAACTCAGCACAGGGATAAAAGTACAATGTGAATTTCTCAATGGAACCTGTTACGACGTCTTATCTTCAGAAGACCAAAATCTATCGTTCAGACCGTAATTATTTTCAGTAGGCTATATAGACCTAGCTTTTTTGCAATAGCCTATACAAAGACTGCATACTAACTGATAATTTACTAAAATCAATTAGCCTAAATTTGGCCTATGCAATTTACAACAACAGGGCATCATGTCCATAGACCAAACATATTCTTGATTTGTGCAGCAATCCAAGTAAACACTAAATTACACTACTTTAAGGTGCATGTAGCCTATTGAGGTAGGCTTTCCATTGGGTTCCAATTCTAATATAGGCTACAAATGGACATTTGGTGAATCTAAATGTGCAAACGTGTTGGCTCATTGCATGGTAACGCGGTTACATTGTTGGCCCCTTGCCAGCCAAGTGGATATTGCGATTTGTTTTCACTTCAAAGTGCTTTAGTTCGTTCAACTCCAAATCTATTTTGCATGAAGAAACAACCGGTAATTCATCACAAACTTTGTGAATATCTGGGTTTTCCCTCTTCACAATGCAGAAAGACTGCATTTAATCAGTGGACGCCACTCGTTTTTATTACAGCACACCTGTCATAATTGTTTTCTTTACTAAACTAAAGGTTTATTATTATTATTATTATTGTTAAAGGTACTGCATAGGTGTAAACATAATTGTTTTAGCTAGAGATAGCACTTGTATAGCTTAAGAAAGTAGAGGAAATGTGCAGAAACTAGTTTTGAATGCATTTTATTTAAGGGAAACAATAACAGTCTTGAACTTTTTGGGCAAAATAGTGATAGTCTTACAGTTGAAGTCGCAAGTTTACATACACCTTAGCCAAATACATTTAAACTCAGTTTTTCACAATTCTTGACATTTAATCCAAGTAAAAATACCCTGTTTTAGGTCAGCTAGGATCACCACTTTATTTTAAGAATGTGAAATGTCAGAATAATAGTAGAGAGAAGGATTTATTTCAGCTTTAATTTCTTTCATCACATTCCCAGTGGGTCAGAAGTTTACATACACTCAATTAGTATTTGGCAGCATTGCCTTTAAATTGTTTAACTTGGGTCAAACGTTTCACAAGCTCCACAAGCTTCCACAATAAGTTGGGTGAATTTTGGCCCATTCCTCCTGACAGAGCTGGTGTAACTGAGTCAGGTTTGTAGGCCTACTTGCTCGTGCACGCTTTTTCAGTTCCGCCCACAACTTTTCTATAGGATTGAGGTCAGGGCTTTGTGATGGCCACTCCAGTATCTTGACTTTGTTGTCCTTAAGCCGTTTTGCCACAACTTTGGAAGTATGCTTGGGGTCATTGTCCATTTGGAAGACCCATTTGAGACCAAGCTTTAACTTCCTGACTGATGTCTTGAGATGTTGCTTCAATATATACACATAATCTTTCTCCCTCATGATGCCATCTATTTTGTGAAGTGCACCAGTCACTCCTGCAGCAAAGCACCCCCACAACACGATGCTGCCCACCCCCGTGCTTCACGGTTAGGATGGTGTTCCTCGACTTGCAAGCCACTCCCATTTTTCCTCCAAACATAACGATGGCCAAACGGTTCTATTTTTGTTTCGTCAGACCAGAGGACATTTCTCCAAAAAGTACGATCTTTGTCCCCATGTGAAATTGCAAACCGTAGTCTGGCTTTATGGCGGATTTGGAGCAGTGGCTGCTTCCTTGCTGATCAGCCTTTCAGGTTATGTGAATATAGGACTCATTTTACTGTGGATATAGATACTTTTGTACCTGTTTCCTCCAGCATCTTCACAAGGTCCTTTGCTGATGTTCCGAGATTGATTTTCACTTTTCGCACCAAAGTACGTTCATCTCTAGGAGACTGAACAAGTATCCTTCCTGAACGGTATGATAGCTGCGTGGTCCCATGGTGTTTATACTTGCGTACTATTGTTTGTACAGAGGAACGTGGTACCTTCAGGCATTTGGAAATTGCTCCCAAGGATGAACCAGACTTGTGGAGGACTACAATATTTTTCTGAGGTCTTGGCTGATTTCTTTAGATTTTCCCATGATGTCAAGAAAAGAGGCACTGAGTTTGAAGGTAGTCCTTGAAATACATCCACAGGTACAACTCCAATTGACTCAAATTATGTCAATTAGACTATCAGAAGCTTCTAAAGCCATTACATAATTTTCTGGAATGTTCCAAGCTGTTTAAAGGCACAGTCAACTTAGTGTATGTAAACTTCTGACCCACTGGAATTGTGATACAGTGAATTATAAGTGAAATAATCTGTCTGTAAACAATTATTGGAAAAATTACTTGTGTCATGCACAAAGTAGATGTCCTAATGGCTTTCCAAAAGTATAGTTTGTTAACAAGAAATTTGTGGAGTGGTTGAAAAACTAGTTTTAATGATTCCAACCTAAGTGTATGCAAACTTCCGACTTCAACTGTATATACTGTACAATGAGGAATTCAACTACAAAATACTAGTCTTCTCCCATTTTTTAACCATTGCCCCCACCCACAAGGTGTATAAACAACAATAAATAAGAATAAAAGAAGATAATAGATACAAAACAAAAACGTGAAGAACATAAATCAATCAACTCTAATTAGCACATGTAGGAAGTGTTTGTGCAAGTGTGTGTACATGGCCTTTGCAGATGTATTTCGTACATGTGCAGCACATAGTATTTGTTTTACAGTCCTTCTTTGGTGGGCAGAATTGGCATCTCCTCCTCTTGCCTGCCCCAGCTGCAGCCTCAGGTGGATCAGGACAAGATTCAGCTCCCAGAAAAGCTTTCACAAGCGCTATAGAGGCTGCTGTGCGGGGGAGGCGCTCCCTTCTTTGAATGTGTGGGGTTACAAGTGCCTTTACCAGCTGCTCCAGGAACACCCTCCTCTTGTTCTGCTTATCAGGCATCCAGGTAGGGTTGATCTTGTTCCATTTCACGAAGGAATTGTATGAAGACACATCAATGATGTTATGGAAGATGACCAGGGGCCAGCGGGCAGTCATCCTCCTGCAGCTGTAAGTTCCAATCACCTTGTCCAGGTTGTACACGCCTCCTTTGTTTTGGTTGTACTCCAGGATGATGGCTGGCTTCCTGTCCTCACGATCACTGATCTCAGCCGTTTTGTGCAGTGTGCTCAGGAGGACCATATTCTTGTTCCTCCTGGATATCTGAAAAATTGTCATCTACGACCTGTTGGGCACTGAAACGTGCACTCGTGGCTTCAGCAAAGAGAGAACTGGGGGGACTGTCATCTGCAGCACCTTTATAGCCTCTGACTGCATTCCCCATTAGTAAACAATGCTTTCAAGAAACATTTATTTTGTCTGAAATGTTGTTTATTTTGTCTGATTTTTTTTTTTAAATGTTGTCTGTGAACTTGAGTCATGTGTGGAGTCATGGAGGTTAGATGCTGCACATGCACAAGAAGGTTTTAGTTTTGTCTGAGTTCAATCAGTAGCACACATCATCTCAATTTCTCATTGTGTGTGTGTGTGTGTGTGTGTGTGTGTGTGTGTGTGTGTGTGTGTGTGTGTGTGTGTGTGTGTGTGTGTGTGTGTGTGTGTGTGTGTGTGTGTGTGTGTGTGTGTGTGTGTGTGTGTGTGTGTGTGTGTGTGTGTGTGTGTGTGTGTGTGTGTGTGTGTAAATAATTTTATAACTGCTGGGTCAAAAATGACCCTAAGACAATCTTTGTGCCCTGGTGGTGTACAGCTTTCATGGAAATATGAACAAAGGTGACGTTTTACTTTTTCTAATGTTGGGGTCACTCTAGGAAAAGTAATCAAATTTCAAGTTGAAAAAATATAATTTAAGACAACACAAGGGTTAAGCCTAGTCTGCATTTGTATCATCCTAAAACAGGTAGGCACCTGATGTGTCATCATGCATTTTCATGTATTTCCTGCAATAAACAAATAGTGAAAATGATTGTGTTACACAAATATGAATATGGCGAACCAATTGATATGCCAACATTCGTTATAGACTAAATGTTTCAATATTATTTGAAAGAAAAATAAGCCATCATTATGGGATAGGCCTATTTATTTCCACCGAATAGCAGACGTTGAAACATGATTACATAGTCTACAATATGAGGATGAATGGTCTACCATAACGACTACAGTATTATTTTTATTTTCGTATTACTGTGTAGGCTAGTGTGTAGACCTAATAGTTAGGCTATCATAATTATTCAGGGAGTCTCTGTCCTGAAACGTTAGCTTCTGCGCGTTGCTCCATTGTTACCAAAAGCAGCATAGGCTACAGCTCTGGCATAGGCTATGTTCCTACACGTTGACAGCAACCTGTGTCATTTAGACTTGTGACTGAATTACATAAAGTGACAACTCTAAATGTGCCATTTAGGCCTAATGATTTAGAGCGTCTTCGGCGCTACATCTGTCATGCGCTGGTCCCCGGCCGGCGTGCGAGTTGATATCTATCGTCATCCATCTGTCTGCAACCCACAGACATAGATTACACATGACCGACTTTATAATGGCTTCCAGTCGAAGGTGAAAGTCTTCTTTCATCACGGATAAGATTGATAGATAGGGGCAGCCTCCCTTCCTTCTTCAGAAACTATCAGCAATTACAACTTGTCCTCTCACCAAGTACAACCTCCTAAAGAAGAGTTTCCCATTTGTTGCATTTTTGTTTAAAAAACATGAATCGTGTATGTTGTGTGTTATACATGTGCTGGGAAATAGTGTATGTGTGTGTGTGCGTATTTTATGTTTTATCTTGACGCATCTGAGCGTTTTGATTAAATCACATTTACAACGGTATTATAGCCACTGTGTTGAGCTTCTGTGCCCTCCTTTCAGTCTAGTTATGCGTAGGCTAAATCACGCATTGACGCCAGGTGTAAATTAAATGTATATGCGTATCATGTAGCTATGTGTATTGCGTATTAATTAGGCAGGTATACATATATAATAATTGATTATCCTATGGCCTAACTTGTGCGCAAAAGGTTTGTCCTTACGTAAAAACATCGCTGGCAAAGTTGTCAAGTTTGTTGACAATCTTTGCAAACGCTAAAAGGCTACATAACAAAATCTAAACATACTTGACATTAGATTAGCCTAGTTAATATCTGTTACAGTCGGCCTATCTTCTCATTTAGCATACATTGTTTCCAAATTCTGCTGCATTGAAATGTCATTGCTGCCCAAACTGTAAGACCGACTTCATGTAGTTTGTATTAATCAAGTTAAATATGGTTTGTCCTCGGGGCAGGACGACACGATTAGCCACCGCAACCAATGAGCAGGCGCGCTCGTGTATGCCAAGCGAGGTAGCAACAACTTTAAACCATATGCACAAAGTGTTCAGAGAAACAGTGAAGGTTTTCCTCTTCTCTTTTTTAGAGACGATAAAATAAAGGGACTGCGTAATTTAGAATTTGGAGACAAACGGAAGGATTTAGGAAATAACCTCGTCACCTTAGCTTCGTGCTCTTGGTGTTTTTGTTAGGTAGCCTAACTTCCCTAGTCAGTGGATATGCATTGGTCCCATCTGTAGCACTCTATGGTGCCCTTAACTGCGCCTCGAGTTTATGGACCCCCGCTTAATGATGACTATGAGTTCATTGTCGGACAGTCTGGTTGCTTCTGATCCCTCAAAATCGGCCTTTCTGGAGTTCGGACACGGCTATCCCGGACACCAGCAGCATTCCCCCGGCTTATCCCACAACATCTATCCAGTACACGGCTTGCATCCGGTCGGACCCTCGCAGCACGATAGCTCCTTTTCTTCCAGCGCGTCATCCTATGGCCGCACGCTAGCCTACCCTTACCACAGCACTGTAAGCGCACACCACCCAAGTGCCTACCTGCCATACCAGCACAGTAGCCACAACAACGGTCTGGGACGCACGAGAATAGAGGAAACAGGTACGTTTTAAAAACATCGGTGTTGACATTGTGGAGTTTATTCAATGTGTGTTGCCATTTTCAAGATGCAGTTACAGTGGCGAAGGCTATACGGACGCGATGGACTTCTAAAATTAGAATTGGGCACTTATATAGCCGACCTAAACCCTATCAGAAGTCTACAAATAAACCACTAATGAAATATAGGGAATTCATAACATATAGCAAGCAGCATTACGGAAACAGTGCTCTGACCTAAAGGTGTTATAAATTAATAGGATAGTCATTTGTAATGCAAAACGCACTTGTCACATATGTAGTCTATAACACCTGAGCACTTTTGAAAATATTTTATTTTTAAGTGTCAATAGTTTACAGGCTACTGAACTTCAAGATACATGCATGGATAAAGCAAGGGACTGTTCTCGTCTCAAATTGAAATGAGAATCCATTTTCATAAGATTTCACATTACCTAGGGCTATATGTAGCCTATTTCACAATTTTAATTATTAGTCTAATCTGATATTAGGACAGGTGGTTAGACCTAAGGGTAGGCTGGTCAGTTTGTATTTATATTATTGGCCCGCGAGACAGGTCGGTTGATTGGCACAATAATTAGCCTAGCCTACTCTGTATGATGATACAGGTCACATGCAGCCGACATGGGAGGGAAAAACCGAGCCACTAAACATTTTGTCCTGTGGTCTCCCACAAAGCACAGGGCCCAGACAAAACGTGTAATCTGAAAACCATTTATCTTTGATGACGTTATTGCTTCTGTGATCCTACATTACTTAATTGATATGTTAAGATACAGATAGCCGCATAGGACTGAAAGAGGTACATCATTTTACCTCGTATTTTTTTATCAAAACGTTAAACAAAATGCATACAGCATTAATTCCACGTAGTCTAATGTCAATGATCAAAATAACACAAGTTGTTTAGAATGGCTAGTCCTATTTGAAGTGTGAAGCTGTTTGGGACTAACAGCTCGAAGACATTCGAATAGGAATCAACCTCTCAACAACAACAAAAATATGATGAGTGAGCTCGCTTAGGGGTTTATAGCAGCCTATTTATATTTACACAACATTAAAAACCCGTGCGGTAATCGGTATCGTCGACTGACTGTGACATCTCCACTGCACTGTTGGCTATTGCCATGTTTATCAACTCTCTCCAGACACTGAAAAGTAAACAATTTTCACCCACGTATTAGGAAATGGTTTGTGTGTCAATTTTTTTATTTTACCTTTATTTAGGCAAGTCAGTTAAGAACAAATGCTTATTTAGAATGAAGGCCTACCAGGGAACAGTGGATTAACTGCCTTGTTCAGGGGCAGAACGGCAGATTTTGACCTTGTCAGCTCGGGGATTCGATTCAGCAACCTTTCGGTTATTGGCCCAACGATCTAACCACTAGGCTACCTGCCGCCCCAATGCAATCTTACAGGCATTTCGTGTGTTGGCCATGTTGGAAAGTCAATTATTATTTAAGGCCCCAGATATTATAAACATTGCAGTCCTCTTGAACATTAACAGATTCATTATGTTATTCTTAGTTCTGATTAAAAGCTGGTCATTGTTCTGAACAATGTATTATAATTATTTTTATAATGATAATATAACCATGTAATGATTAGTTTAATTCCTACCAATAACAAGATAATGGCCTAATAATAATAAAGAAAACTATAGCAACAAATGGAATATCAACATTGATTACCATTTGTATGTTGCAATTATTTTTGGAATGCTAATAGCAGGCCAATATTAGTTTTAGTGATTTTAAAGGTGCTTCACGGGATTTTTATTTTTATTTTTGAATTGTAATTTCAGAAAATGTCCATAACATATCTGTCGCTAATAGTGGAATATTAGTGTTTCACAGTATTACTTACTCCCCAGTGTTGTGATTGGCTGTGATATTCACCTATTGATTTCTCGCGCTAGAGTGGCATCTGTTGTCAAACTAGAAAAGCTGTTCTGACTTTGTGGCTGTGTTATCTAGTGGAAATCGCTTTGTTATTTCCTGTTTGCTAAAATTCCACACTGTTCGCTCAATTTCACTGAATAGTGTAGGGAATCAGTGTACCATCTAAATCTCTGTGAAATATATTTTCAATAACAAAAAATGTAGTTTTTACAGCTGTTTGAAGCTGGTGGACCAAAACAAAAGAACAGTTTCTGCATAGTCACAAAGCAAATTGGCCAGTTTTACCTATATTGTTGGCTTTTCAGTGTAACATTTCTAGTGTTGATTCAGGTGTTAAATCAACACTCATTGGTGTAAAAGTTTTGGAGTTAATAACCAGTGTTAACCACACCCATCAGTATCATATTTCCCAGCATGCTGTATTGCAGGTAGATTTTTTGGAATACTTTGTTTCAATATCTTTCTTTTTGTTTGATGAATTAATCTTATGCTACTCAAATATAAATAAAATGCTTCTAAACTAATCCAATCTGTTACTTGGACTTATTGCACCGGTTACTGAAATTATTGTTCCAGTTTATATGGTTTAGGTAGCCTCATATCTTCTTCTACCTGACCCAGCAGTCATCATTCTGAATGCAGGTTGCGGGTGAATAAAATTTCCAAATGTTGGCTATCCCCACTCTGGTTGGATTCCAATAGGAATACACATCACTTTGCAAGCCATCATAATGTGACTCGCAGGCCTGCAAACTATGAGTTTCAGGCCACGGTAATACGGTAAAACTAAGCCCTCAAAATAAGGCATTAAATACTTGCATTTTGTTGAAGAATGACATTTTAATGATAGCATATTCACTTAAGATCTTCATTGGTGAAGGCCACAGAACAAAAACAAATAGACTGCAACAACAACCATGTCTCTGTCACTAATACGGTTGTTAATTTAACACTGAAAAGTGTGGGCCTGTATAGACACTGGACCAGTGTTAAATTGAACACTGTCAGTGTTGATTCAACACGGGAGAATAGGCTGTGCACTAGCATGTGATGTAAGGCCTATGAGTTTATGTATATTATTTGCTATTTGAATGGCAGGCTTAGAATAGAAAAGGGGCAATCAAGATTCAACAGTTCCAATGCAACTTATTTAACTAAAGAATTCAATACAATACAACTTTATTTTCCATTAGTTATAGCAAACAACAGACATGTGTCTTCTGCTCATTCTCAACTGCCCCAGACAGCACAAATCACACACAGTTGAGACAAGCACCGGGTCACCCCTGTATGTTGTGGGGTTAAGGGCATTGTTCAAGGGCCCAAGCCACCCAAAAAAAGGGGAACATCTTAAGGATGTGAACCCAGCAGCACTCCACTTGCCAGATACATTTTTCCAGCGCCTGGCCCGGGATTCAAACCGGACATCTTTCGGCCACAGGTTCATCTCCCTTAGCCATTGGGCTACCTACCTCCTACCTAAATTCTCTGCAATTATTGTTCAACTTAGCAAATCAAATCTACATCTTCTGCCCCTGTATAACAAAAAGTGAAGTATTTATTTTATTTATTTCACCTTTATTTAACCAGGTAGGCTAGTTGAGAACAAGTTCTCATTTGCAACTGCGACCTGGCCAAGATAAAGCAAAGCAGTTCGACACATACAACAACACAGAGTTACACATGGAATAAACAAACATACAATCAATAATACAGTAGAAAAATCTATATACAGTATGTGCAAATGAGGTAGGATAAGAGAGGTAAGGCAATAAATAGGCTATGGTGGCAAATGAATTACAATATAGCAATTAAACACTGGAATGGTAGGATGTGCAGAAGATGAATGTGCAATTTGAGATACTGGGGTGTAAAGGAGCAAGGTAAAAAAAAAAAAAATACAGTATGGGGATGAGGTAGATTGGATGGGCTATAGATGAAAGATGAATCTCCTCACGCTATTTCACTGGTTGTATTGTAAGGATGGATTCATACAGTGTCATGTTACTATGAATGCCTTGTGGGGCCTAACGCAGCTGTTTCCCTAGGCACTAGTTGGTATGTGCACTCTTCATAACAATGGGAATAATGGGGAGCAATATGCAGTCATTATATTCCTCATGCTCAATGACCTCTTGTGCAACATGAGGTAGAAAAGAAAAGTTGAGCTCTTGCCCATTGAGGGCAAATTAAATGGCATAACTTAAACATGTATTATTCATTAAATGTATGATTATTATGATGATCATTATTATTATTATTATTATTGCTGTTGTTGTTGTTGTTGTTGTTAATATTGTTATTATTATTCCCAAATTTCGGACCTCAATGGGACTTCCTGGTGAATAAAATAAAACCTTTTCTTCTTCATCCTTTTGAAGAGCTTGAGAAGCCAACCACGGTGATCGAGAACGGAGAAATTAGACTGAACGGAAAAGGGAAGAAGATCCGAAAACCGCGGACCATCTACTCAAGCTTACAACTGCAGGCGCTCAACCAGAGATTTCAGCAAACCCAATACCTTGCGCTACCTGAGCGAGCCGATTTGGCGGCAAAATTGGGACTAACTCAAACGCAGGTACATATTTCTGTATTTTGGGCCAATTGAATTACTCTATTTCAGTTATTTTGACTGATTTAACTGTTCAATAAGGTGTTTATTACAAGAGGCTCTTCAATGCACAACAATTTTGGTGTCAGTCTCTGTCACGCCCTGACCTTAGAGAGCCTTTTTATGTCTCTATTTGGTTTGGTCAGGGTGTGATTTGGGGTGGGCATTCTATGTTTTGTTTTCTATGATTTTGTGTTTCTATGTTTTGGCCGGGTATTGTTCTCAATCAGGGACAGCTGTTTATCGTTGTCTCTGATTGGGAACCATACTTAGGTAGCCCCTTTTCCCTCCTTTCGTTGTGGGTAGTTGTCTTTGTTTGTGGCACTATAGCCCTTAAGCTTCACGGTCGTTTTTGTATTGTTTATTGTTTTTGTTGCCGTCATTCTTAATAAAAGGAATATGTACGCTCAACACGCTGCACCTTGGTCCAGTTCTTTCGACGGCCATGACAGTCTCTTTTTAAACGTGGTCTGTATAGGTCTCAATAGTTTGAATGGAATAAATGGGCAAGCATTACACAAATGGTTCACAAAGTGAACAATTCCTATTGTCTGTTGTTTACTCGAGTCGGGCAAAATGTTCCTCCTTTGTAAGCATCTCATCTCTCAAGGTGGTCAGAGGTTTAGTCAAAATGATGTGCATGCCCATTCTCAATGGCACGCCTTCTCTTTGCATCTAGGCTACAACACTATATGCATAAGTGCCTGATTAGATACTGTTAAGGCCAAATGTCTCATTAAAAATGAGAATGGAGCCTAATGTTATGGAGTTATGTAATTTAAGGCTTTGAGAATTTCCACTCTAAGTAGTTAAAGTTTTCCGATGCTGTATTATTTAGCATATAGGAGAAAACACTGGAACATTATGTTCCTAGGCATCAACCTCCATTAGTTTGATGTCCTGCCATGTTCATGGAGGTGTTAGCCTACTCTCTCTGCCTATAACTGATATTGTTTCCCCTCATGAGTGTGAGGCACACACTTTCATGAATATTTGAATGCAACATGGCTGGAATGGCAGTTCCCCATTGGCAGCGAGGCAGTAGAAGTGCAGGGTGTATCACTGTCCTGTATTACCGCTACTTGTCTTACTACTGTGTTATCTATCTCCTATTATTACTTACTTACTCATCTGGGCCTGTATTCACTATGGGCCGGTTTCCTGGACACATATTAAGCGTTGTCCTGGACTAAAAAAACTGTTTCAATGGTGATTCTCCATTGAGCATGCTTTTCAGTCCAGGTCTAGGCTTAATCTGTGTCTGGGAAACTGTCCCGAGTCTCAGAGTAGGAGTGCTAATCTAGGATACATTTAGCCTTTTAGATCATAATAAATATGATTATGGACAGGGGGAACCTGATTATAGATCAGCACTCCTATAATCTGAGACGCTTTATGAATACGGGCTCTGAGCTCATTCCTTGAGGATTTTAGAGGTAACACTCCAGTCTCAGTCCTCCTTTAGCCTATATAGCTCTTGGTTCAGTTTTAAGCCCTCAATCTCTCAGCCAATGGGTTCCTTTTGTAACTAACTCCTTACTTCTCACTAAGCGCTGTCTGTCTTGCAAGGGAAGAGGAAGGGAGAGGGTGGAACGACCGCGGCCATTTTGTCTGTCAGTAGGAATAGAGGAAGAGAGCTTAGCAAGTTATCGCGTCACATTTTGTATAAATATTGTGAGTCCCAGGAAGTTTTTGGGTTCCCAAAATGAGAGAAAAATTACTGCAGAGAAAGTACAGACTTTGGTAGGACTACATTCTTTTTAATTTGGGAGAGTTTACTGCTTTCAACCAGGTAATCATTCTATATTTCTTGAAATCTAGAGATCTCCCTTACTACGTTTGCCTGGGGATTTAAAAACTACTTAATGGCTAATCCAAAGGGAATATGTACTCTCAATGCTGCTATACATCAATTGGAGTAAAGATTGTTTTTGGCGTATTGACGGATATGAAATGCAGTAATTTATCCTCTGTGGTAAGAGACCATTCTGAACCTGTAGAGTCCGTGATGTGATGCTAAGAGAGGAGAGCCTTAGTAATTCCATGTAAGTGCCACACGACAGATATCTGAGAAAGCGTCAAGAGGTGACTTTTTGCAAGATGAGCACTTTTTTACAATACTTTTTCAAATCTAGTTGGAGATGTATACATGCATCTGAAAGTTACATTAATTGGGACTTCAGAGACATGATATGTCTAGGATATAAAGGACATGCACACGGCCATGGCGCCAGGCCGCCAAAACAGAGAATCAATGGCCTCCTTTTCTCTCACAAAGTTGTACCCCTCTACCCCCACTGCCCCTCCCTACACTCATCTGTAAAACTGCACTTACCAACTTTCTCCTTTTTTCTAATATTTTTTTCCCCAAACATTTGCTCTTTCATTCCTTCTTCATATCTATTCAACACCCTCTTTCTCTCTCCTAAAAAAAAACCTGGCACCCTTGCAAAATTATCCTATATACACTGAGTATACAAAACATCCCTGCCAGCATCCCTGTCGAAAGCTTCCGACACCTTGTAGAGTCCATTCCCCGACGAATTGAGGCCGTTCTGAGGGCGAAAGGAGGGCAACGCAATATTAGCAAGGTGTTCCTAATGTTTGGTATACTCAGTGTACGTATATGCTAAATATGAAGAAGCACTTCTCGGAACCTCTCTGATATGGGGCGGCAGGTAGCCTAGTGGTTAGTAACCAAAAGGGTTGAATCCCCGAGCCGACAAGGTAAAAATCTGCTATTCTGCCCCTGAACAAGGCAGTTAACCCACTGTTCCTTGGTAGGTTGTCATTGTAAATAAGAATTTGTTCTTAACTGATGTGATGGCATTTTCCTGTATTACCAAATGAGGAGAGTTACAAACCACACACCAGTCAGAGTTATACTTAAACTTCATCTTTAATAATATGAGCTTTACAATAGCCCTTTGACTCTCAGATCAATTCAGTGTCTATAATGAATTCTGAGAGTCCCTACAGAAGAATACAAAGATCTTTTATAGCCAAGATACACCCCTCTCAACTTACATGATGAACCACAGATCTTAGGAACAGTTCACAAAGGTTAAGATTTGTATGAAAGATATCTATAAAACATAGCAGACAGTTACTGCTGTGTCAACAGTTCTCATTGTAAAGACCAGTGTCTGGCCCCCTCCTACTCCAAACTGGAACCCGTCTCACCCTGGTACGGTATAGCACAAAAACATTACCTCATCCAAGGCATAACTCAATTGTCAACTCTAGATACTCCCATCTCAAATAAACCCCCTTTTGACCCCACTCCTGGACAAGCTCACTGAGGGGAGTGAGCCTATAGGTCATACACTATCCCAGGATAAGCGCACAGACATTGTGGAGACAAGTAATTGGTTCCCCATTAATCACGCCATCCCTTCACATGGTTTAAGAATAGGTAAAGACACATTCACATATGAAGACAATGTTCCATTCTGTCCTCCATTCTGTCCTTCCAGTCTGTCCTTTCTGATATTCTGCATAGCACCAGAGACATGTGAAAGACAAGCCTGACCTCTCCCCTCTCTGGGCCCCAAGTGACTGAGCCCCAGCTTAGAAAAAGTGCAACTGCCAACACTATAGTCCAAAAGGATACATTCTAATGACAAGTATCTCACATAAGCATATTATGTAAATAAAACATCTTATTTATCTATGTTACCTAACTAGTTCTGATTCATCCGCCACACTGACTTAAAAATATATTATGTTACCTGGGAGGAGGCAGGAATTATTGATAAGGTCATATTGAGAAGGGAGCTAGATATATTGGAATCACTCGTGTCCTCTAGCCTTCCATGAGCAGCAACCACCTGGCAGATTATGCATAGTCTTTTTTTGCACCAGAAACACTCACCACCACTCGCCAGTCACCACACATTTAACTAAGGAGAGTGGTTTCCCCAAATTGTACGGTACACACGTTGATATTTAGTTGAATATGTGGGACAGGATTTTCTAGCGTAATTTCTTAATTAGCAAACAATTACCAAAAATGTCAGGCTGAAAGCCCTTGTCAGCTGAGTGTTGCTGTTGAAATCTAAAACCAATATTTCCAATTATTATGAGGAGAGTTACTTACATTAGCATGCTGTTGATTGACATTAGGGTCAAATTACTTAATAAATATATTTTCAATGCAATTCGGCATTAAAGGGGTAATCAGCAGTCGCTATATCACTTTTGGACTAAATGAATGATATGTACCCATTGATTCTTGAAGAATCAACTACTCATAAAGACCTCATGAACTTATTAGTTAAACAGTCCTACCCCATAAGAACCCAAAATATAAGCTTGTTTTACTCCAATGGTTTATGTGAGACTTGGTTTTTGTTACATCTGCAAGAACTGTTAATTATATTGCTGGCATGGAATGTGATACACAGTTTTTATTAATATACCCATTTAGTCAGTGTTAAAATACACTGGAGTGGGTTAAAAAAAAAATATATATATAATTTTAACACTTATAGGGGTGCCCACATTATTACGTTTAGGCCTATGGGAGTGTCCTAATGTGTTTATGGGAGTGAAATATGTTATTGTTATGGTCCTAATCTTTTTTTTTCATGTTGATCAGAACTGATGATGTGTAGGCTAAAGTCAGAGAAAACGACGTAAAAGTTGGCCGACTTGTGGACTCCAGTCACATGACTTGGACTACTCGGGTCACATGACTTGGACTCGAGTCTGACTTGAGTCACAAATTTGATGGCTTGAGACTCGACTTGATAAAAAATAAATTAACTTGAGACTTGACTTGGACTTGGAGCCTGAAGACTCGGGACTCGACTTTGACTTGAGACTGAAGACTTGAAATGATCTGTCCAGGTTTTGTAATGTTTGTCACTCATTTTGTGGCACAGAGTCTACGTGGATTACACTACATGCATCCAGAGACAATAGCCGCAGCATCGCAGCATAGTAGCATCACAGCATCACCCTTTTGGCTAGTGAAACGCACACTCAGCACTCTGATTGGACCAGAAAACTATCAATCAACACAGGCGAACATATTGGTGATTTGCTATACAGCTATAGGATCGGGTGCAGCGCAAGCATCAAATTGTAGGAAGAGAGGATTGAAATCAGGCCAGCAGGCAGTAGCGGTGCCTTGGTAAAATCACTGGAGAAGCCAGTGTTAGACAGATTCGATTTGGTTTCTCAAGGGGAGGGTGTACTGTCTTGCCCTATACCAGTGTCCGTTCAGATAGGACAGGTTAAGCCTGATACAGAGGCTATTCATTTTGGGCTATTTCCTGTGTATATTTGGTAGATCTACTTGTATATTTTGAATGATATGGTGCTTTCACCATTGGATCACCAAAACCTAATAAATCTACACTCTGAGCACGTCAACCTGCCTTGCCATCAGCTGATTTCATGCCCTTACCACAGCTACAAGGTCCATATTTTACAATTATATAGGCTAATAAAAATATGTTGTACACAAAATAATGAAAAGAGCTGTCTGGTAGCCTCAATAAATAGACAAAGATTTGTAGTTCAGCAAGTCGTTGCATGTATATATACAGTACAAGTCAAAAGTTTGGACACACCTACTCATTCTAGTGTTTTTCTTTATTTTTACTATTATCCACATTATAGAATAATAGTGAAGACATCAAAACGATGAAATAACACATATGGAATCATGTAGTAACCAAAAAATTGTTAAACAAATTAAATATATTTTATATTTGAGATTCTTCAAAGTAGCCACACTTTGCCTTGATGACAGCTTTGCACACTCTTGGCATTCTCTCAACCAGCTTCATGAGGTAGTCACCTGGAATGCATTTCAATTAACAGGTGTGAATTTCTTTCCTTCTTAATATGTTTGAGCCAATCAGTTGTGTTGTGACTAGGTAGGGGTGGTATACAGAAGATAGCCATATTTGGTAAAAGACCAAGTCCATATTATGGAAGGAACAGCTCAAATAAGCAAAGAGAAACAACAGTCCATCATTACTTTAAGACATGAAGGTCAGTCAATTCTGAAAATTTCAAGAACTTTGAAAGTTTCTTAAAGTGCAGTCGCAAATGATGAAACTGGCTCTCATGATGATCGCCACAGGAAAGGAAGACCCAAAGTTACCTCTGCTGCAGAGCATACGTTCATTAGAGTTACCAGCCTCAGAAATTGCATCCCAAATAAATACTTCACAGAGTTCAAGTTTTTTTTTTTTTTTTTTCACCATGTGAGCTAGTTGAGAACAAGTTTTCATTTACAACTGCGACCTGGCCAAGATAAAGCAAAGCAACAGACACATCTCAACATCAACTGTTCAGAGGAGACTGCATGAATCAGGCCTTCATGGTTGAATTCCTGCAAAGAAACCACTACTAAAGGACACGATAATAAGAAGGGACTTGCTTGGGCCAAATCTGTCCTTTGGTCTGATGAGTCCAAATTTGAGATTTTTGGTTACAACCACTGTGTCTTTGTGAAACACAGAGTAGGTGAACAGATTATTTCCGCATGTGTGGTTCCCACCGTGAAGCATGGAGGAGGAGGTGTGATGGTGTGGGGATGATTTGCTGGTGACACTGTCTGTGATTTATTGAGAATTCAAGGCACACTTAACCAGCATGGCTACCACAGCATTCTGCAGCAATACACCATCCCATCTGGTTTGCGCTTAGTGGGACTATCACTTGTTTTTCAACAGGACAATGACCTAACACACCTCCAGGGCTATTTGACCAAGAAAGAGAGTGATGGAGTGCTGCATCAGATGACCTGGCCTCCACAATCCCCCGACCTCAACCCAATTGAGATGGTTTGGGATGAGTTGGACCGCAGAGTAAAGGAAAAGCAGCCAACAAGTGCTCATCATATGTGGAAACTCCTTCAAGACTGTTGGAAAAGCATTCCAGGTGAAGCTGGTTGAGAGAATGCCAAGAGTGTGCAAAGCTGTCATCAAGGGTGGCTACTTTGAAGAATCTAAAATCAAAAATATATTTTGATTTGTTTAACACTTTTTCGATTACTACATGATTCCATATGTGTTATTTCATAGTTTTGATGTCTTCACTATTATTCTACAATGTAGAACATTTTAAAAATAATGAAAAACCCTGGAATGAGTTGACAGGTAATGTATTTCTTTGGACTTGACTCGAGTCTTGACCACGTTCTACTTGGGACATCGACTTGAGACTCGGACCTTATGACTTGAGACTTGCTTGTGACTCGTTTAATAGTGACTTGGTCCAATCTGAAAGTTAGTAAAGCCTGCAGCATTCGGAAAATATTCAGACCCTTCAGACCCCTTCCACATTTTGTTAAGTTACAACCTTATTCTAAAATGGATTAAATAGTTTTCCCCCCTCATAAATCTACACACAATACACCATGACGGGGCCTCCCGAGTGGGGCAGTGGTGCAGTGGTCTAAGGCACTGCATCACAGTGCTAGCTGTGCCACTAGAGATTCTGAGTTCGAGTCAAGGCTCTGTCGCATGCCGGCCGCGACCGGGAGACCAATGGGGCGGCGCACAATTAGCTCAGCGTCGTCCAGGTTAGGGGAGGGTTTGGCTGGCAGGGATGTCCTTCGAGCACTAGCGACTCCTGTGGTGGGCCGGGTGCAGTGCATGCTGACACGGTCGCCAGGTGTACGGTGTTTCCTCCGACACATTGGTGCAACTGGCTTCTGGGTTAAGTGGGCATTGTGTCAAAGAAGCAGTGCGGCTTGGTTGGGTTGTGTTTCAGAGGATTCATCCCCCTTGATGTTTTTCATATTTTGTTGCATTACAACCTGTAATTTAAATGGATGTTTATTTGGATTTCATGTTATGGACATACACAAAATATTCCAAATTGGTGAAGTGAAATGAAAAAAATAATAATGTAAAAGTGGTGCGTGCATATGTATTCACCCCCGTTGCTACGAAGCCCCCAAATAAGATCTGGTGCAACCAATTTCCTTCAGAAGTCACATAATTAGTTAAATAAAGTCCACCTGTGTGCAATCTAAGTGTCACATGATCTCAGTATATATACACCTGTTCTGAAAGGCCCCAGAGTCTGCAACACCACCAAGCAAGCAGCACCACCAAGCAAGCGGCACCATGAAGACCAAGGAGCTCTCCAAACAGGTCAGGGACAAAGAGACCAAAGATAACCCTGAAGGAGCTGCAAAGATACTCCAAAGATTGGAGTATCGGTCCATAGGACCACTTTAAGCAGTACACTCCACAGAGCTGGACTTTATGGAAGAGTGGCAAGAAAAAAAGCCATTGCTTAAAGAAAAAAATAAGCAAACAAGTTTGGTGTTCGCCAAAAGGCATGTGGGAGAGTCCCCAAGCATATGGAAGAACGTACTCTGGTCTGATGAGACTAAAATTGAGCTTTTTGGCCATCAAGGAAAACGCTATGTCTAGCACAAACCCAACACCTTTCATCACCTGAGAACACCATCCCCACAGTGAAACATGGTGGTGGCAGCATCATGCTGTGGGGATGTTTTTCATCGGCAGGGACTGGGAAACTGGTCAGAATTGAAGGAATTATGGATGACGCTAAATATAGGGAAATTCTTGAGGGAAACCTGTTTCAGTCTGCCAGAGATTTGAGACTGGGACCGAGGTTCACCTTCCAGCAGGACAATGACCCGAAGCATACTGCTAAAGCGACACTCGAGTGGTTTAAGGGGAAACATTTAAATGTCCTGGAATGGCCTAGTCAAAGCCCAGACCTCAATCCAATTGAGAATCTGTGGTATGACTTAAAGATTGCAGTAAACCAGCGTAACCCATCCAACTTGAAGGAGCTGGAGCAGTTTTGCCTTGTAGAATGGGCAAAAATCTCAGTGGCTAGATGTGCCAAGCTTATAGAGACATACCCCAAGAGACTTGCAGCTGCAATTGCTGCATAAGGTGGCTCTACAAAGTATTGACTTTGGGGGGGAACACTCAAGTTTTCTGTTTTTTGTCTTATTCCTTGTTTGTTTCACAAGAAAAAATATTTTGAATCTTCAAAGTGGTAGGCATGTTGTGTAAATCAAATGATACAAACCCCCCCCAAAAATCTATTTTAATTCCAGGTTGTAAGGCAACAAAATAGGAAAAATGCCAAGGGGGTGAATAATTTCGTAAGCCACTGTATACAGACCCTTTACTCAGTACTTTGTTGAAGCACCTTTGGCAGCGATTACAACCTTGAGTCTACTTGGGTATGACGCTACAAGCTTGGCACACCCGTATTTTGGGTGTTTCTGCCATTCTTCTCTGCAGATCCTCTCAAGCTCTGTCAGGTTGGATGGGGGGTGTTGCTGCACTGCTATTTTCAGGTCTCTCCAGAGATGTTCGATCGGGTTCAAGTCAAGCTCTGGCTGGGCCACTCAAGGACATTCAGAGACTTGTCCAGAAGCCACTCCTACATTGCCTTGGCTGTGTGCTTAGGGTCGATGTCCTGTTGGAAGGTGAACCTTCGCCCCAGTCTGAGGTCCGGAGCATTCTCGAGCAGGCTTTCATCAGGGATCTCTCTGTACTTTGCTCCGTTTATATTTCCCTCAATCCTTATAAGTCTCCCAGTCCCTGCTGCTGAAAAACATCCCCACAGCATGATGCTGCCACCACCATGCTTCACCGTAGGGATGGTGCCAGGTTTTCTCCAGACGTGATGCTTGGCATTCAGGCAAAAGAGTTAAATCTTGGTTGTTTCTCATGATTTGAGAGTCCTTTTCCTTTAGGTGCCTTTAGAGTTGCTTCCGTCTAGCCACTCTACCATAAAGGCCTGATTGGTGGAGTGCTGCAGAGATGGTTGTCCTTCTGTAAGGTTCTCCCAGTGACCCCAGGTTTTCGTCACCTCCCTGCCCAAGGTCCTTTTCCCCAGATTGCTCAGTGTGGCCGTGCAGCCAGCTCTAGGAAGAGTCTTGGTGGTTCCAAACTTATTCCATTTAAGAATGATGGAGGCCACTGTGTTTTTGAGAACCTTCAATGCTGCAGTCATTTTTTGGTACTCTTCCCCAGATCTGTGACTTGACACAATCCTGTCTCGGAGCTCTACAGACAATTCCATCGACCTCATGACTTGGTTTTTGCTCTGACATGAACTGTTACCTGTGGGACCTTATATAGACAGGTGTGTGCCTTTCCAAATCATGTCCAATCAATAGAATTTACCACAGGTGGACTCCAATCAAGTTGTAGAAACTTCTCAAGGATGATCAATGGAAACAGGATGCACCTGAGCTCAAATTCAAGTCTCATAGCAAAGGGTCTGAATACTTACATATTTATGTAAATGTAATATTTTTTGTAAAAATTTATAAAAACATGTTTTTGCTTTGTCATCATGGGGTGTGTGTGTGGGTTGATGAGGGAAAAACAATTGAATACGTTTTAGAATTAGGCTGTAATGTAACAAAATGTGGAAAATTTGAGGGGTCTGAATACTTTCTGAATGCACTGTAAATGTAATTAATTCAAGACATCACAACAGTATTTCTGTCATTGGCGTGTTTGGGGTGACACTCTTGGGCAGATCTCTCATTTTGGTCCATTTACGAGCCCTTGCGAAATGTGAGCTATCTGAGCCGTGTTTTCCACTCATCTCCACAATCAATTGCAATTCATAATTAGATTTTACTAGAGCTGCTTTTACCACGCTGTGGGTGTTGCGGTTACATAAACGTCTTACCAGGCTCTCTCCATATCAAAATATCTCTGTAAATTCTCTGCATTGTTCGTAGAATGGGGAAAACAACCGTAAAGGAATGCCAAACGTATTGCTTGCCTGGTCTGTAGTGGGGTTTACTGTTAATTCTCCTGGCAACCTGAACTCACCCACCAGCTTTATTTTGTCTTTCTTTTGAATGTTCTGTTTTTAGTCCCTTTTCGCTAACAATGCAGTCATATAGCCTACAGTTATAATAATAATTTAATGCTCTATTTGCCAGCATGCTGGCAACATGCAAAGGTGCATGACAATATTATCAAATAACAATTATATTAACAACAATGAGGCCATGGATATTATAATAAACTATTATTATTATTATAGTGAGTACTGAACAGACTAATAATAATAGTAGCTTATAAATTATGATAAAGATTATAATAATAGCCTAATTGCAGGCTTAATATACTAAATTGTATTTATTGTTGCAGGTTAAGATATGGTTCCAGAACAAACGCTCCAAGTACAAGAAGATCATGAAGCATGGCCCGGGCGGACCGGAGGGAGAACACCTGCACCCTGGGTCATCTGGGTCTCCGTGTTCCCCGGGGATGCCGCCACTTTGGGACGTTTCCATGGCAAATAAGGGGACGCCTGCGCAATCCGGTGGATACATGAACAATTTCGGACACTGGTACCCAAGCCACCACCAGGAATGTATGCCGAGAACTCAAATGATGTGACGGAATGTGGACAATGGGATGGAATTCTATCCTCTCTCCTCAACTGACTTTACTCAATCTCAACATTTAAATTCGTGTTTCGTCTCCTCTTGTACATGAACCGCGTAGCCTATCCCCTTTTAAATGTAGCTCCAAGCCCCAGCTATCACATTAGAGACTTAATTTTTGAAACGGACGTTTAAAGGTCTTTTGCTTGAATTTCATCCGAGGTTTTGCCTACAATTTCGTGGACATGAAGAAATGACTGCACGGATTTTGCCTTGGAGGCCTATGTGGATCTGGATTTTGAATGCAGTTCAGTTTCAAATAAAGCCTCAGTGGTCAACTATGCACTGCAATAATATCTATTTTTACGAAATGAGCAATCCGAAGATTTCAGAAGTTTGAGCATGAAAATGCCTAACACCGTCATATATATATATATATATATATATATATATATATATTATTTAAATATTTGATGCAAAGACATAAGTTCGATTAGGCATGAGTTTATAATTATTACTATTATTTTTAGTAGTAGTAGTAGTATTATTAGTAGTAGCCTATTATTATTATTAAAGTAAATATCAAAATATACCAAAATACGCAAAAAAACGGACTTCTATGGCCCAATGAAAACTAACATCTCACATAAGAAAGGGTAATGTATTTTACCCTAAAACATTTGGACAAGCAATAGAGGGTATTATTTTAATGTTGACAATGATTTTATAAAATGGGCATGTCAATTAAAGCTAATTTGGGATATAGCTTGTTAAATAAATAAAACTTTCATTCCAACAGTATAATTACCAGCAATTTGCAGGCAACAAAATATTCCTCTCCAAAACTGAAAGTCCATAGGAACTAATAGGAAAAGGACAAGGAGCATCCATCGGCTGTTGCGGGTCTACAAGGCAACGGAATCGTCATTAACCCAAATTACTTGCAGGAGTAAGCTAATTGTAGCCTATCAGCAGTCCGGCACAAATAGCTGAAAAACGAGAGGCAAAAGACATGATAGCGCCAGTGAGAGTGCTATCATGAGAGTGCAAACCAACTGCAAACCAACTGTCTTTTTAAACTATAGGACTAACTATTGATCACAAAGGTGGCAACACATGTCCAAGAGTGGTGTGGCGATAAAACAATTCTGGGGCCCGTAGTTTTTCTTGATCTTGTAACCTATCCACGTAAAAGTCAATGCCTTATACTGTATACATGATTCATCTCTTGTAAAAAAGGTTTAATATGGGCTGTGATGGGACCAGAGTTTTTCTAATCAGGTCACGTGGGTTTTTAAAAACTCCTGGGAAAACTGGCTTTGGTGAGGATAAAAACCCTGTCAACTGCAGCAACCTTGTACTTGCTAATATCTGAATTATATTTTAAAAGGACTGGAGGGTTCCTATACACGTACACAGAGAAAGTAACATGATTGGACAATAAAACACACAGAGCTGAGCTTGCTTTATGCAGATTTGCATCGTGTAGTCCTGCCATATGCAACTGTAGGCTGAATAAAACATGTACTCACAGTCTTTCAGCTATTGTGTTTACTGATTAATTCCAGTTAATAATTTTGGACTGAAAAATCCTAAATGGCCTAGTCAGCCCAAGTTTGAATATAAACCACATTTGATCCATTCACATTTTCTCACAACCAAATGGGCTATAAATAAGCCTACACAACGTTACCTAAGCTAGAGGGAGGCTAGACTATGCAGCTACTGTTGTTAGTAGCCTACAGTTGATCAGACTGCAGAATTGTCTAGTTTCCAGGCAATACAGCATGTACGATCGCTAATGTTTTGGCTGCTACATTTATGTAATAGTCTTTGCTTGTGTATGTCGGGAGTGTTGTGTTATTATGCTTGCTAAATAAATACCAGAGGAAAGTAAGCCTTGAGCTTTGTCCAGCCCGCGCTACCTGCGATTTCCGTGAATCTGATTGGTCAAGACAAGCAAAGATCCCACAGCAGCACTCGGATGCAAAGGACAAAAATTGTGCGGGAGTTGACAAATAAGGCAAATCGGTCTAAATAACAGCACTTTGCCCCTCTTTTTAAAACTTTGCTTCGAAATATTTTATTGAACAAAATATACGTTAAATTAAAAAAAAGTGAAATAAAGGTTAAATTAAATAAAAAAGTGGTTGAAAAGTGTTGTAAAACTCTTTTCTTATAGCTCGGTGGTTGTCAATGTGCGGTTGGATTATTTTCCCCAAATGGCTACTCAGGGCTAAATATGCTAACAACGTTATATTGTGTTGACCACAATATTACCACTGCGACCTACCTTGGTCTGAAGGTAGGCTTTGGCACGTGCTACCGGAGTTATCGGAAGCTCCTAGTTCCCAGTGGGAAATGTTACTTGAACGCAGTAGCGGTGCGTGGGTAAAATCACTGGGGAAGCCAGGGAAAAAAGCCATATTACAACCTATGTATTATGATAATTGCGTTGTTTTCTCTATAACCAATTAGTTAATTCATATGCATTACGACCGTGATATACAGGCCTAAAGGCCGAGACAAAAGGAAGACACAGTGGCAGAATAAATTCAATCACACGTTTGATTCATCACAAAACCGGAGAGCAAGTCCATAAAGCATATTGCATGAAACGAACAGTTACATGACCTACAGAATGGTAAAGCAAGTTAATGTTTACAACATTTTCGGACCACTAAACAACTATTGATTTACACTGAACAAAAATCTAAACCCAACATGCAACAATTTCAAAGATTTTACTGAGTTACAGTTCATAAGGAAATCAGTTAATTTAAATAAATTCATTAGGCCCTATTCTATGGATTTCAAATGACTGGGAATAGATACAGATATGCATCTGTTGGTCACAGATACCTTAAAAAAAGGTAGGGGCATGGATCAGAAAACCTGTCAGTATCTGGTGTGCAGCGTGACACATCTCCTTCGCATAGAGTTGATCAGGCTGTTGATCGTGGCCTGTGGAATAGTGTCCCACTCCTCTTCAATGGCTGTGCGAAGTTGCTGGATATTGACGGGAACTGGAACATGCTGTTGTACACATAAATCCAGAGCATCCCAAACATGCTCAATGGGTGACAAGTCTGGTGAGTATGAAGGCCATGGAAGAACTGGGACATTTTCAGCTTCCAGGAATTGTGTACATATCCTTGCGATTTGGGGCCATGCATTGTTATGCTGAAACATGAGATGATGGCGGCGGAGGAATGGCAAGAGCATTCAAATTGCCGTCGATAAAATCCAATTGTATTTGTTGTCCGTAGCTTATACCTGCCCATACCATAACCCCACCGCCACCATTTTATTGTCCCCAGCACAAGTGGCACCTGTGTAATAATCATGCTGTTTAATCAGCTTCTTGATATGCCACACCTGTCAGGTGGATGAATTATCTTGGCAAAGGAGAAATGCTCACTAACAGGTGCGTGCGTGTGTGCGTGCAAGTAGAAAAACATGTTGACTCACCCTACTTGTAGAGAAACTCCAATGCCATCCTCCTCTCTTTCATGTGGATGAAACAGACTATTACTCTGTCATACAGTACATTCTTTTATTTTTTGTTTTCTTAAGTTTCCTGGCTAAAATGCTTGCTCGTTAACCTAACTTACTTTCATGGGCAATGTTAGCTAGTTAACATTAGCCTTCTACTGTACATCTAGCTACATATTGAACTTCCATACTCTCAGGCCAGGGGCACAATGTATGGATTAATGGCTGGATCAGAATCACCGTTATAATCTTTGGCCGGTACGGAGAATTAAGTAAAACTACAAGTCCAAATCCCTTTCTTCATCCATGGCTAATTTAGGAAAGGACACAATTTTTGCTAGCTAGCCACTGGAGGACAACAACACAAGGAGATGCAACAATTCAAGATGTTTCTGTCAGTGATGTATGCTCTCGATGCGATGATGGGAGTGACGCCAAATCCAAACTGGCTTCCCTTGACACTTTTTTTGGTGTTCCTGGACCATTCACAGTTGAGCTCACTCAGTTTACCTTAACGCTGATTGGCTATTATTTTATACTTTTTTATCAAGGGGAGGCCAAATGCTTGCTGGCTTCCCTTGCATTCAATGCTGCGGGCGGCAACAGTGTCATAATCTTGTGGACCAGACAGCATCAGATAGATGGTCCAGGAACACCGACACATGCGGAGACAGAGGGGCGCTGTTTCGCATGCTCGGATGCATTCTCCGGTGAGATGCATTTAGCCTCTTGCCAATTGAAGTAAAATTATGAAACACAGAGACGAAAGATGTTTCTCCTATTTTTTTCTTGGTAAATGTTTTGGGGAGGCCTGGCTCTTCCTTTGCCATCCATGAATACACACCACTGCTTGAACAACACTCCAAGTTGGAATTACAAGTGGGAAACAGAGAAAATGTTGTTACCCGAGTTGACGAGTTGTGACGTTTCACCACTGACCTTTTTCCTTTTCAACCAAAAGATGACAAATACGTTTTTGACAATTACAACGTTATCAATAAGGAAAATATAGATAGTTTGTCCATTATGTCAAAGTTAAGCAAGCTATCTAACTTAGTTATTTGCAATGTTAGCTAGCTTATCAAGCTAAAATCTTATTGGTTGAAGAATTGTTCCGACTTCAAAGGCACGTGAACACATTCATGTCAAACTTCCCAGTTTGCCATTTCCCATGAGCACATGAAGCAACCCTTTATCCATAATCGGTAGATGGTTTAGGACTATATTAATTATGCATCATTTACAAAGCAGTGCGCAAGAAACAAACCTATTCAAAACAGTTCTTAATTAAGAATTGACCCCCCTTCCCAAATCAAACATGGGTGCTAATGTTGTCCCCTCGTTCTGCATGCACATGCTTCCACTACTTCCTGTCTGTTGCAGCTAATCATAGGTGGCAGCATGACACGCATGTTTAGCAGGGCTCATTAGCTAATGGGGGGATACCTAGTCAGTTGCACAACCGAATGCATTAAACCGAAACGTGTCTTTTGCATTTAACCCAACCCCTCTGAATCGACGTCCATGTTATCAGCACCCGGGGAGTAGTTGTTGTTGGGGTTAACTGCCTTGATCAAAGGCAGAACAGCAGACTTTTCCACCTTGCCGGCTCGGGGATTCAAACCAGCGACCTTTCAGTTACTGGCCCAATGCTTTTAACCTCTAGAGATACAGGTGTGTGAACCACAGACACAGGTGTGCACGCAAAGCAAGAAAATTCTGTCCTAATTATTTTGGAAATGTCTACGAATATGGATAGACCTATAACTTCCAACCTGGGAAAAGTGTCCTAAACAGGTAGGCCAACATCACAGGTACAGTCATTTCAGCACGACTAATCTCGACCACATCTATAATTAAATAATGAATAAGAGGTCTACGTTTAGGGTTTGTGGAAGGAGAGGTAGGGGTCAGAGCAAGGTGGCAGAATAAATATGGAAACGACATGGAACCAACCCAACCTTAGGTGCAATGCATCCCCATCTACAATTAGTAACACCCCAAGCAAGTGGCAGAAAAGTGTCCCTGCTTCAAACATCAACACTGAGAAGAAATACTCCAGGGGCCAGTGGGCCAGCGAAAAGTCCACAGCTGTCTCTCATGCCTCTTCCATCCCAGTTTGTGTGTTTCTTTCCCCATATGAAAATGACTGTGGTGAGTGATGTTTGTGGTTGGAGTGAAACCATATCCCTTCCCTGACATCTGTAAGCTGGGATGTTGTCCTCCTCAGCTGTGCTTCTTAGTTCTCACCCAACCACCCAATCATCTTCCAGATAACCCCCCATAGGTTTGCTTGTGAGAATAAGAGTGGGAATATGGATTCTAGCATCTATCTCGTGTAAGTGACAATTAGCATTGCCCACACTGGTTCCCAATAATACCGTAGACGTGGACCGTGGCTGCACCTACTACACTGAGAATACAAAACATTAAGGACACCTGCTCTTTCCATGACACAGACTGACCAAGTGAATCCAGGTGAAAGCTATGATCCATCATTGATGTCACTTAAATCCACTTAAATCAGTGTAGATGAAGGGGAGGAGAAGGATGTTTAAGCCTTGAGACAATTGAGACATGGATTGTGTATGTGTGCCATTCAGAGGGTGAACGGACAAGACAAAATATTTAAGAGCCTTTGAACAGGGTATAGTAGTAGGTGCCAGGCACACCAGTTTGTGTCAAGAACTGCAACGCTGCTGGGCTTTTCACGCTCAACAGCTTCCCAGGTGTAACAAGAATGATCCACCACCCGAAGGACATCCAACCAACTTGGCACAACTGTGGGAAGCATTGGAGTCAACATGGGCCAGCATCCCTGGGGAACGCTTTTGACACCTTATAGAGTCCATGCCCCAACGAATTGAGGCTGTTCTGAGAGCAAAAGGGGGTGCAACTCAATATTAGGAAGGTGTTCCTAATGTTTGGTAAACTCAGTGTACAGACTTTGTTTGTTTGTTTTTCAAATGTGGTGGATTCTGATCGATCATGTCCGACTTCGTTTACGATTCAGTTACCATGACAATGTTGAATGTGCATAGTTGCTTGGTGGGATAAAACCCCAATGCTACCCCCTCGGCCCACACACCAGACATATAATCAACTCATATCTCCTAAGGCTTAAGGCGTCCAGTCAGCCTGCTGAGTGAGGCATGAGAGACCAGAGGCCCACACACAGAGCCAGGGAGCGCTCCTCCTACTAACTACAACATTCATAATGTTCTTCCCCTAGAGTCATTGGTAGAGGGGCGGCAGGTAGCCTAGTGGTTAGAGCGTTGGGTCAGTAACAGTAAAGGTTGCTAGATCGAATCCCTGAGCTGACCAGGTAAAAAATCTGTCATTCTGCCGCTGAACAAGGCAGTTAACCCATCATTGTAAATAAGAATTTGTTCTTAACTGACTTGCCTCGTTAAAAAAAGGATAAAAAAATAATGTTGTTTATGTACTGTGAGATGAAAATAAGCATTTCCTCACACAGATGAACGGAGGTAAAGCACATCACATTGGTCTCGTTGCTTGACTGGTTTAGGTGAGTGAGCTGAGAGATGGGGGACTATGACCTGAGGCGGGGAAGGAAACAGCTACAAACTTTCCTTCCGCTTTTGAGTTTTCCCGTTATGCTTGCGACAGGTGATGTCATCACCTTGTCTTTCCGCATCTTCAGAGTTACCGGCGGCTGCCGAGAGGCATTTTTCTTTGTCACTTGAAAGGTCTTTAACAATAAGATAAGCGCAAAGGCTTCTATAAACAGAAACCAAAAATTCAGCACAGCCCAAAAAGACATAGATCTACTTCCTAATTTCACGCCATTATATAAATGTGTCAATCCTTCATAACAGAAGAAAAAGCATGAATGAACATATATGATAGTAAGGACAGTACTGGATCAGGGTGACATACATATTATCTTTAACTATTTCATTTAGTTTTGTTGTTGTTGATGTTTGTCAAAGAGCACAGTGACATCATGGAAAACATGACCTTGAATTGAAGGACCTAAAAGGTATTTACATTCATCAAGCCTGTGACACCATCATGTGCCATTCAAGTGAAAACCAATCCAGTCCAAGTAGGGCTAGATCGGCACAGATTTCCAGCATAAAGGTAAACTTCTATAGCGAATTTTATACACTTCAAACTGAAAAGTAATTCCAGCTCTTGAATAATAAAAGGAAAATGAAAGCAGGAGTGATTGTCAGTATCCATCCTTCAATGACTCTTACCCCAATGATTGGCTTTCAACATAAAAGAAATTCAGCTGGCTTGGATCAAAGGAAGATGGCAGAGAATCATGAATCTGCCTGTAGTAAGTCACTTAAAAGAAAGGTAATCCCTATCAATTTTAGTTAATGTTGAAGACTGGATCTATGCATTCTTACTAGCTTGGCACAGCTGACAACTTGGCCTTTGAACTACTATTTTAAGGTTAACAATATACAGCCATTTAAAATATTGTATTCCACTATGCAAATTTAGATTTTCACAATATACCTCTAATACGTTTTCTTTTTTTTGGATAGTAATGTATTTGTTATACCTTTAATTTTCCAGACTGAATTATTTTCTTCTCCCCACAACAGCTGTACAGTCAGTGCTGTTCTAAATGATTTTATTTCCCCCACCACAGCAATACAGTCAGTGCTGTTCTAAATTATTTTTGGTGCAGTAGTGTCATATTGGGATCCACCTCTCATAAACCATACTTTATAGCTATACTCAACCCCAGGCTTGAACCTCCTGCAACATAAAGTATAATACATGACTTTAAAGTAAGTACACATTGAATAACGTATCAGGTGCAGCAAATTTAAACTTAATATCACCCTTTTCTCTGAGTCTTGGATGTCGATCTATCCCTATTTTATACTTTTCCTTTCTCCTTTTCCTTTTTTCTTTTCCCGTCATTAGATAAACTGTTGTTACTCTTGGTCGGTATGCAAGCGTCTGAAGCAAGCAAGGATTCTCGGAGATGGACAGTTATTTCGTCACAGTCTCCTCCTCGCTTTTTCTTTCCAACTGTCTTTCTCCCACTCCTTAACTGAGTCTCTCTCTCTCTCTCTCTCTCTCTCTCTCTCTCTCTCTCTCTCTCTCTCTCTCTCTCTCTCTCTCTCTCTCTCTCTCAGCAGTATGCTATTAAAATCCAGAGACTCCAGTGTGTCTGCTTGCCTGTCACCTCCCACAGTCTCTTCACAAGCAGGCAGCTCTTCCTAAAACCAGGGCATGTGCTCCTCACTGACTCAGCCAGATAGTTTGTCTATCTGCCTCACACACTTAACCCATGAGACGCCAAATACAGTTGGTCCTTAACTTTTCAAAAGGAACCCTTGTATGAAAAATATCATGATGCATCTAACATAACTACAGTTGTTTTTATCGCTTTGGTGCAATTTTCACAGGTATGCGGTACATTTTAACAACTGTTATTCTCTTTACATGTGAAAAGGTGGTGTTAACATGAGAACACTACATTAAATACATGTGAACATATGGTTTTACATGTGAACAACTGACCTCGTGTCTCTTTTTGTTTTCACGTGAAAATTTCAGCTCAACGTGTAAACAGCTATTTCACAAGTGTTTGTTTGTAAGGGAAGTAATGAAATAGTATGGGGGTTTTAAAGTAAGTGTTCAGGTAACTGTTCAGCTAAAATAGTGTAAACATTACATTTGACATGATCCCTTAGTACTGACTAACACCACTTAGATTTTAAACTCACAACCTCTGGATTTTGGGGTACACTGATCTTTCTGCTGTGCCAGAAAGTCTGTAGAATTCTCAGAAGTCCCCTGCATATCCATTACCTATAATACATTTCTGCATTTAGCAAAAGACTGTCATCTGCACTGCTATTTTAGTTATCAGTTAATCTGACTACTCTCTCATCATTGATATAATTTACTTCTTTCAGCAATTTCAGGGTTTTCTGTATAGTTGTCTAATGTTGGTGGGGTATATTATTCTGCTTTAATGTTACTCCTGAATAACTATGATACATATAATAGTTTTTTGTGTGTATTTGTAACAAAGCTGAGTTTTACTTTGAAGTCCAGAGTGTAGGAATACAGGTGAAATCAGTGGCATAGCAGAAAGATCGGAATGCCATGAACCAAGAGTTTAAATCCCAGGTGAGGACATGTTGAATAATAATTATTGTATAAATAAACATTCACAGTGTAATTATGTATGACAATATCACGTTTAAGGTAAGACCCAGGTGCAGACAGTGTCGAAAAAACAAAAGTTTATTATTCGAACAGGGGCAGGCAAAGGGACAGGTCAGGGGCAGGCAAAATGACAGGTCAAGGGCAGGCAGAGGTCAGTAATCCAGATAGGTAGGGCAAAGGTACAGGACGGCAGGCAGGCTCAGGTCAGGCAGAGGTCAGTAATCCAGATAGGTGGGGAAAAGGTACAGGGCGGCAGGCAAGCTCAGTGTCAGGGCAGGAAGGAATGGTCAAAACTGAGAAACAAGAAAACAGGAACTATAGCAGACAGGAGCAAGGGAAACAACACTGGTAGGCTTGACAAACCAATACGAACTGGCAACAGACAGAGAACACAGATATAAATACACAGGGGATAATGGGGAAGATGGGCGACACCTGGAGGGGGGTGGAGACAATCACAAAAACAGGTGAAACAGATCAGGGTGTTACAGCCAAAGTGTGTCTAATATCTCAGTTGAAAACACTGTGACTGCGTGACGTTCCGGAGACATCCTAACCACACATTTTTGTTTGCAGGGCAACACCTGTGAAATCTCGTGAAAAATATCCACATGTGAAATTTCATATAAAATATCATCACGTGAAGTATTCCAAAACCACATGGTTTCACATTATTTCACATGTGAAATTTCAGATGAAAAATAAAATGTTGCATGTGCAAAACTTGAAATCATGTCATTTTTCTGTAAGCGAGTACTGTAATACATGCCATTTATGCAGCAGACACAGTCCACACATTTTGGTATGTGACCCCAGTGAGAATCGAACACACAATTCTGGTGTTGCTAGTGCCATGCTTTAATGAACTGAGCCACATACAGGACCACTGCAAATACATAAGTACAGTACTGCAAATTACAATACATGATTACAATACAGATGGAAGATGTATAATTGCCATCCCCATGAGCGTACCACCCTCCTTCTGGCCATAGAGGAGGCATGCAAGGATTCCAATCCAGACCAATTTAGACCGAATGGTTTTTCCCAAGGTACATGCATAATGAGGATATTTACTGCCATTTCGATCAAAACCTATGGCCAAATGCTCAAGACAGGCTTGATGCAAACTAGTGCCTGCTAAAGATTGTTTCTTTAATTTCTTTAATTTGATTACATTGTGAAAGATGTCTTCAATGATCACACTTTTGATCACACAAGGGATAGAAATTATGGAAATTTGATGTTCAGTCAATTTTCATGGGTAGTGCAAGTGTATAGCCGAATGTAAAACAGTGTAATGTACTGTAATTTACAGTACTGTAGCATACTACATTCAAATGACAATTTTGAAACATGTATCTTACATGTTTTGGTATTAGATTAAATGGTTGTTAAAATAACTAAATTGAGAATATATCATTATGTTGTGTTTTTGTGATTAAACCAATGTACTAATTATATTTCACAGTAAACATATATTTTGGATCAATGGTTGTGTGGTGAAAGATGTTTACAAACAAAATGAATGCACTATGAAAGGTTTTGAATGTAAGACTGGCTGTGTTGCAAGTGTTTTTGTACTAAAGTTTCAAAATTTCACCACATACTTGTGAAAGTAGTACCAACGTGATAATTTAAAAAATATATATATAACATGTGATTCCATCTCAATGGAGATCAAGCTCTAAGCGCCTATATATTTATTGGTCTGGACTGTTAATATATAATTTATTCCATTCCATTTTGTCCTTATAACTGTTTCATTGGATCATTTGTATAAAGAAGTCTATGGAAACAAGATTTGAATGTTATCTCAAGGGGTCATTTACATCTGTGTGTGTGTATGTGTGTGTAAATATTACATAATTTCAATTGGTGTAAATAGAATTAATAAAAACAAAAACATTATTATTCACTCAAAAGACTAACTATAAAATATGTGTTTCTCAGGCACCAAAGTGTCACAATTAGATTTTTAAAGTTCTCACATTGAAGTTCTATTAACATATCAATAGAGTATAAAATAGGCTACATTATAAATAACAACCTGAGTTTATGGCTTTTACCAAAAATCTATTGCAAATGCAAAGTACCAAATACACGTTTTTATTTCCTATAGTTGTCTGCAACTTCCAAGAGATGTTTTGTTTTGAACCATTGTGTAATAAGATGTTGTATGGCTCAATATGTGAATTGAGCCTTAATTACATCTATATAAATGCAAGAAATGGCAAGTATAATTTATGAATGTATGAAAATGGTACACACTACTTCCATGTATCTGTGGGTGTTTCATATTGTGAAGAAACAAAGGGTGTTGAATGCACTGACAGTATATATTTGATTAGCTGTAGATCAAAGAATATGTTCAGTTAATGGTCCCACAGTGTTCCACTATAAAGGAAAGTGCCACCAAATAGGCTGCTATTCCATCCATTCTCATATCAAATCTGTCCAACAGAGTGAAATGAGCCACTGATAATATTAGCAACTCATCACTCTAAACATCCATCTAAACAGAACATGGATTTGTCCATTCTTTTTGTATTCAGTTCCTCTGTTTTGAATCCAAAAGGAACAACAGAGACAATAAGTCCTTGTGCATGTTTCCCAACTTGTCTGTGAACTTCAGCCCTCTCTATTGGCAGACAAATCCCATCACAGCCCTCTAGGCTTTATTTCCAATGAGCGGCCATGTTGTTGGACCACAGTTTGTTCCGATACGTTTTGAATTAGTACACCGCCCCCATATTCTTTGGTGGTGTTGTGTGCTGAAGAACCAGTCCTGAGTGCTGTGAGCGTGACTGTGAGGTCTGTTGATACCAGTGATGAGTGTAGTCCTCCACATAACATAGAGAGGAGCTGAGGGAGGGCTGGGGAGCCTGCTCTCTAGTGGCAGGGTCTGTGGGTATACTACTGTTCCAAATGGCCAGGGATGGGGGTGAATTGCAGGACATAGAGTCACTGGCTCCTGGGCTGTGGTCCAGTGGAACTTCCTCGTTTGTGTACAGCTTCTTGAATTTGGAACGCCGATTCTGGAACCAGATCTTGACCTGGAAGAAAACATATTTGAGCTACAGGTTGTTTGGGATGTTTGTACCAGAAAATGTGAAGGTATGAGTTAAAAATGTATTACCTAGCAAAGTGTTGTAATTTCATATTGACACCCTAGGCCTTATTAGAATAGAATATACCTAATTATGTTGCATTGAAATTGGAATCCAGATGCAAACTTAGATCCATAAATGAAGCTATCAATTACCAGATATGAAAACAAACAGGAAGAGGTTAATAAACCCGGTGGTTTGACATATAATATAAACAATACTGCTTTTTTATCACTTTGGTATAAATTTGACAAGTATGTGGTGAATTGTAAGATACATGTTTCAAATTTGTACTTTGAATGTAGTATGCTCCAGTACTGTAAATAACAATGACACTGTTTCCACATTAAGCTATACACTTGCACTACCCATTAAAATAGACTACACATCAAATGTCCATCATTTCTATCCCATGTGTGATCAAAGGTACGATGATTGAAGACATCTTCACAATGTACTCAAATGAAAGAAATGAAAGAAATATGTTTTAGCAGACACTAGTTTGCATTAAGCCTGTCTTGAGCATTTGGCCATAGGTTCTCATCGAATTTGCAGTAATTATCCTCATTGTTCATGTACCTGGGGAAAAACCTTTTGTCATGGCAAACTTCATTTAGGATACATTTTTATTGTATAGGGAATGCATTTCTTTCTTGTTTTGGACTTTCTGGATTATTTATGCATTGGTATTGTATTGATATTGTATTACTGCACTGTAGGAGCTAGAAACACAAGCATTTCATGCAACTGCTGTAACATTAGCTAATCTGTGTACGTGACCAATAAACCTTGATTTGTTACATACAGTACATCACTGATCAGATTTTTTTACATTTACTGTGAAGTAAAATCATAGTCATCATCATAGTAGTACATTCGAGTATATATCATATTTTTAATGTTTATACTTTACAGACATACTTTTTAATAGGTCATTCTTAAAATCTGTAGTAGACAAACCAGTTTACGTGTACAATGTATAGGTTTACCAAATGTTTAAATGATCATCAATTAAGAACAGTCAGATTAAGTAATAGTAACATGTATTTTAACAAAAGAAAAGTGAATCATATCAAAAGTAATGTGAGTATTGCATTGTGAAAGGAAATGACTTTATATGAACATGTATTGCAATGTGAAACATGTATTTCTAGATGAAACACTGTTTAAGTTGGGCTCCTGAGTGGCGCAGCGGTCTAAGGCACTGCATCTCAGTGCAAGAGGTGTCACTACAGTCCCTGGTTTGAATCCAGGCTGTATCACATCCGGCTGTGATTGGGAGTCCCATTGAGCGGCGCACAATTGGCCCAGCATCGTCTGGGGTAGGCCGTCATTGTAAATAAGAATTTGTTCTTAACTGACTTGCCTACTTAAATAAAAGTTTTAAAAAACAACATTTAATTAAGTTTGGTGAAAAAGTGACTATGATTTTGTATGTTGTACTAAGTCAATTGAACATGTGTTAAGAGTTTAAAACAACTGCCTTTTTGAATATCTGTTTTGCGTTTTGTACTAAGAGTTGTGAAAATGTACCACATACTTTTGAAAATGAAAAGCGATAAAAAACCTATAACATCTCAGATGATTCACTAAGTGTAGAATTACAGTATGCAAAAAGATGCCAGTATAGTTCATGGTTTTATTAGACAAAATAACATAAATCATAGAGATATAAATCTCTCAACAGCGTGTCATTACAGTGGTATGTGGCTTCCTCACCTGTGTTTGTGTCACACCGAGATGAGCCGCTAGTTCGGCTCTCTCAGGAAGAGACAAATACTGAGCTCCCTGGAAGCGATGTTGCAACGCAGCGAGCTGGTAACTAGAATATATGGTGCGAGGTTTTCTGATTTTTCTAGGCTTTCCGTTGACCATTCTCACCTCAGGCTCTGGTTCCTCTTTCACTAAAAAATGAAAAATGACAACAGAGCATTAGTAGGCTAAAGGACTTGAAGGGCTCATACATTTACACTAGACCTACAGAGGGCTTCAACAGTAGGCTATAGGCCTATGCCTACAGAAAAAAAGTATTATGATAACAGATTAATTCATTAATGACATATTTTATAAGTCAACATCATTTAAAAAAAATATGATTATGCCTTACATTTTTTTACCAGTTCTGAAATAGGCTTTACTCAATAGCCTAAACAGGGTTTGGTGCACAAAATGTCTCTGTCCAAGATATTACACACTATTATGGGATATGTCACTAATGAGAGAAGATGATTGGTGCATCGAGTATATAGGCTATTTAGCCTTCATGTATTGTTTGTGGTGTTTTAACATGGAGTGATCAAGTCAAAACTCTAAGACAGGCTATTGAGCCAAAAAGCAATGTGTGCCAGACTGACATGTCGTGACACCTGATGTTGATGCATGTGGCTTTGGGCTTAGCCCCGGGCCAATTTCGAAGAGAAAGATTCTTCCTGGAATGTCAATGCTACCAGCTAAACGGTATGTTATAGGGCCTGGATACCTAAACATTGTTAACAACACTAAAATTACCAATGACAACACAAACACAATAGCAGTTCTCTCTCAAATGTGAAGGTTTCAGCTGCTTTGCAAAACCAATTTTGAAAAAAATAAGGAAACCTTTTGCGTTTATAGAATAGGCAACATTTTCATTTGCATTCTAGGCCATATGAACAATTTATATTATTTAAGAGCTTAATAGCATAGTGTGTTATTGCAAAACAATCAAAGTAGACTAGGCCCAATGGGTCATTTGAATTGTAGGATAAAAAGTATATCCCCTGGGAGCTCATCTTAAAGGGCATGAACAGTCAAAATCATGTAATTCATGATATTGGATGATATTTGGATGAAACCAGATCAAAGTATGATGACCAATGTATGAAAAGTATGACTGTTGCTTCTACATTGTTACATTGATCAAGTCAAACAAACATGTTTGGCATTTTTGATACATAAAAAGTGGTCTGAAGTCAAACTGTTCATGTTCCATGCAATATGTGTTGTGCGTCCGGTTGTAGGTCTACGGTGCATTCGGGAAGTATTCAGACCCCTTGACTTGTCCCACATTTTGTTACATTACAGTCTTATTCTAAAATAGATTTAATTGTTTTTTCCCCTCATCAATTTACACACAATACCCCATAATAACAAAGCAAAAAGAGGTGGTTTAGACATTTTTGCTAATTTATTACAAATAAAAAACTGATATCACATTTACATATTTGTATTCAGACCCTTTACTCAATACTTTGTTGAAGCACCTTTGGCAGTGATTACAGCCTTGAGTCTTCTTGGGTATGAAGCTACAAGCTTGGCACACCTGTATTTGGGGAGTTTCTCCCATTCTTCTCTGCAGATCCTCTCAAGCTCTGTCAGGTTGGATGGAGAGCGTCGCTGCACAGCTATTTTCAGGTCTCTCAAGATCTACGGACGTTCATCCACCTCTGGCCTGCTCGCCTCCCTACCTCTGAGGAAGTACAGTTCCCGCTCAGCCCAGTCAAAACTGTTCGCTGCTCTGGCACCCCAATGGTGGAACAAACTCCCTCACGACGCCAGGTCAGCGGAGTCAATCACCACCTTCCGGAGACACCTGAAACCCCACCTCTTTAAGGAATACCTAGGATAGGATAAAGTAATTCTCCTAACCCCCCCCTCCCCCTTAAAAGAGTTAGATGCACTATTGTAAAGTGGTTGTTCCACTGGATATCATAAGGTGAATGCACCAATTTGTAAGTCGCTCTGGATAAGAGCGTCTGCTAAATGACTTAAATGTAAGTTTGATCATAAAGTTACTGGTCCCCTCCCCCATGTCAAACACTTGGATTCAGTAGGCGGGATTATTAAGGGGATAGGGTATCATCACCTTCATTTTCTCTTACCTAATTTACCGCCTTGTAACCAACATCGGAGAAGGCGTGGTTGCAAATGGGCATGTGTAACAGTATAGCTTCCGTCCCTCTCCTCGCCCCTACCTGGGCTCGAACCAGGGACCCTCTGCACACATCAACAACAGCCACCCTTGAAGCATCGTTACCCATCGCGCCACAAAAGACACAGCCCTTGCAGAGCAAGGGGAACAACTACTTCAAGGTCTCAGAGCGAGTGAAGTCACTGATTTAAACGCTATTAGCGCGCACCCCGCTAACCATTTCACATTGGTTACTCAGCCACCTTTTGACCTCCTCCTTTTCCGGAGCAACCAGTGATCTGGGTCAACAGCATCAATGTAACAGTTTTGCCCCCGTCCCTCTCCTCGCCCCTACCTGGGCTCAAACCAGGGACCCGCTGCAAACATCAACAACAGCCAGCCTCGAAGCATCGTTACCCATTGCTCCACAAAAGCCCTTGCAGAGCAAGGGGAACAACTACTTCAAGGTCTCAGAGCGAGAGACGTCTCCGATTGAAACGCTATTAGCGCGCACCCCGCTAACTAGCTAGCCATTTCACATCGGCTACACATGGTTTATATAGCTAGATAGCTACTTTACTGTGCCGACATTTGGTGGTAGGGTATCAGCAAATATAATTAAAAGTTTGCCATATTTATATATGGCAAAGATACTTTCATGTTTACACTTTCATCTGTGTCTGGCATTAGCTAACTACCGGTTATCTAGGTCTTCAGCCATCATGGAACAAAAGGGAGGGAAGGGTCGTTCAAAACTCTGACGCAGTTGTCAAGTCAAGACATTCGTTAGTGCTGCTGTGAACCGCATCACAAGAGACATGCCAAACGGGAAATGTATAAAACATTTTTGACATCATTAATGCAATTTCAATGTTGTTTGAGTTGTTTGTATATCAGCAAATTTGCTTGAGATGATTTTACTGCAATACTGCTCAGTGCAACCAAGTTGCTTGAGAGCTCATATATGCTCCCCGCCCACTTGCCTGTCTTTTCAAACTTCCTAGTGGTTAGCTATGAGCGAGAAAACAATTCTTTCATATTTTGAGCATTTCTATCCAAAACGAATATTATGGGTAATATTTTAGTCACTCAAAAGGCTATTTTACATGGGAATCAGAATGACTGTTTGATACCTTTCAGATTTTTTTTACAAAAATACAAATGGGGTAGCTCATTTTCTTTTAATTATAAGTTGTCACACATCACATGTTGTTAGCTTTGCAGCCTAGAAAGCAGAATAGCAAAAAAAAAAAAAAAAAATCCTTACAGATTTTTTGTTATCACGTGAAGTAAATGTGATAACATGTGAAACAAGTAAAAGCAACACGTGATAACATGAAAGCACATATGAAAACATATTATATGAAATAAATCTGACAATATGGGGAGGCAAAATTTCCACGTGACAACATTTGAAAGTTTTTCACATGTGAAGTGAAAACATTATTCTCCTCACATGTAAAAAGGTGGTGTTAAAATGTGAACTCTATATTGAAAACATGTGAACATTTTTCACATTTGAACATCTGACCTCAAGTGTCTCTTTTGTTTTCACATGTTTTCACTACTTCACATGTGAAACTTGTTTTGTATGGGAAGTAATGCAATGCTATGGGGATTTTAAATCTGGAATCCTTATTAACTACATACATGTTTGAACTTTAATGACCAATTAATGATATATACCCATTGATTCTTGTATAATACAATTTATAAAGGCCTCATGAGCTTAGATCAACTGTCGTACCCCATCAGAACCCAAAATACAAGCTTGTTTGACTCCAATGTTTGTAAACAATATAAATGAGAAAAAAAACACTGTATAGCCTGAAAACATGGTTAAAACTATAATTGTGATATCATGGATCAATAGCTCTGTCTATGAATTTGAGAGTGGTTACATTTCTCCAGGCCAATCTCTCAACATTTGTAAACTTACTACTGACTTTTCAACATGACCCCACCTGGGATTTGAACTACACAACCTGGGTTGTGCTGCTCTTTCTGCTGTGCCACAGTCTCCTACAGATTAATTAACATAATACATCTCTGCATTTAGCAAAAGACAGCCATCTGCACTGCTATCATTTAATCTGACTATTCTTTCATCATTGATTTCATGTATGTACTTATCTCAACATTTTGAGGGTTTTCTGTATAGTTGTCTAATGTTGGTGGGGCATATTATTCTGTTTTAATGTTACTCCTGAATCACTATGATAAATATAATAGTATTTCTTGAGTGTATTATACAAAGCTGAGATTTACTTTTAAGTCCAGTGTAGGAATACAGGTGAACTCAGTCATTTACACAGACATGGTGGCATAGTAGGAAGTTCTGAATGCCATGAACAAAGAGGTCTTGAATTCATATCCCACATGAGGACATGTTGAATAATAATTACTGTATAAACATGCACAATGTAATCATGTATGTATAATACTGTAGGTAGGCCTAATTTAGTTGATCAATTATTCAAAATCAGTAGTAGGCTAACTTACACTATTTTCGAAACCGTTGAACTCCCCCCAAATTAATGCCTAACACCAATATTAGGCTGACCAAATGTATATTCGATTCATATCAATTTAAATAGGCCCATTTAAATTATGTGGCATAAAGGTTGGTCCTCGTTGTCGATAAGCGATAGCCTACGCATTTGGGATGGTTAATTTAACATGGGCCACATTGACACTATTAATAAACATAACTTCGAGACAACTCTTTATTCACCAAAAATGGCAACGCGTCTCATGCGTAAAATCTTACCGATATCTTGGAGATGTGACTGTATGTCCCGGGTATAATGAGCGTATTGCTTATGGGGATAAGGGTATTCCGATTTTGCAATGTAGGCCCCCGATACCCCAATCCCATGGAGATTGTAATGGTGATGATACGAGTATGGCTTCATTGGTTGCGAGTAGGACTGGCAGTGGCTGGGGTAGTAGCCGTGGTGGCTGTGCATCGTCTGGCCGCTGTAGAACCCCATGTCCATGGGAGAAGACATTGGCAGCGTCGGGAAATCATTGGAGCCCGGGTGACAGCTCACTGTGGCGTGGAGATCAGACGACAGGCTCGATGCCGCCTTCTCAGAAGTAGTTCCATTCATCCTGCACCGCTCTCCTTCACTCTCCTAATAAAACCCTCCAGAAGTGTGGAGACTTGTAAGAAAGCCGTAGTAAATTGAAATACAAGTTTGAAAAGAAAACATCAACTCCCCAAAATAAAACCAAAACAATAGGCCTATTGTGGAGCATAGAACTCCTCCGAGCCAATCCAATGTCCCTCCGCGAGACTGCACTGCACTGTGGCGGCACCCAACCCAACTGAACTCAAAGTTACAGAGCGAGGGGAGTGGATGCTTCATTCCCATTGGTTCCAAACAGCCTCTGCTTCGTTTACCCTGAGGGCTAAACTCGAA
Organism: Salvelinus alpinus; assembly: GCF_045679555.1. NCBI lineage: Eukaryota > Metazoa > Chordata > Actinopteri > Salmoniformes > Salmonidae > Salvelinus > Salvelinus alpinus. The sequence continues at coordinate 50,934,414 of NC_092091.1, forward strand.
CATTTCCAGAACCTCCCCCGGCCCGAACCACAGTCCCACAACCTTTCTAAAAGTAGAAGATACATTTTCTGTTGGATGTGTTTATTAGGAGTAACTAATACATGTTTAGTCTGTCTGCAACAAGGATTTGCACCATTCTTCAGTGGAGTTGTGTATAACAAACAAAAAAATGTAGCCTATATATATATATTTGTTTTACCTTTATTTAACTAGGCAAGTCAGTTAAGAACAAATTCTTATTTCCAATGACGGCCTAGGAACAGTGTGTTAACTGCCTTGCTCAGGGGCAGAACGACATATTTGCACCTTGTCAGCTCAGGGATTTTAGCTTGCAACCTTTCGATTACAAGTCCAACGCTCTAAGCACTATGCTACCTGCCGCCCCTATATGCATAGGTTTGGGCCTAGGCTATTTAATCATGGACTTTTAGATCAATTTGATAGACTAAATCCTCTTTAGGTTGGCTCGTGACTTGCCCTAAGGCCTTTCCCTAGGTGTGGCAGCCCTAGAATTGTGTCATCACTAGTTACCACAACCAATAAGTAATACACCCCGCCCATTTCTACCATTTATCTTCTTAAAATCTGATTTTAAACCTACCCGTAACCCTAACCTTAACCATACTGCTAACCATATGCCTAACGCTTTTTCTTTTCATTAATATTTACGATAGCCTATAGCCAATTTTGACTTTGTGACTGTGGTAACTAGTGGAAACCCTAGACGTGGCCATCCCATGCACATCCTCCAAAACAACCCAAAAAATGGGTCAATTACACCAAGGTTTGGATAAATCAAGGTAACGTGTGTGTAATTCGACTTCGCTGATTATCAGATATGCAGCAAATGATGGCCTACCAGCCTAACAAAACGCAATTAACTCATATAACATATAGATAATGTAAAGTGAAACCAAGTGAAACTCTCATGAAGGTGTGTAAAAAAAAGAAACATCAACTTTCGCTTTCCTCTTTTAACTTCAATGGTTGAACGTTTTTAACTTTTGTCTATTAGCAGTGGACCAGGTTCTACAGAGTCCCTTGGGGATAATGATAGGGAGTTAAAACAGCCAGGCTAATCAGTTCCCTCGGGTTTTATCCATTCCCTCTGTTTTTTTATTTGTTCTCTCTATTTTATTATCCATTCCCTGTTTTTTATTCCTTAAATTGTTAGTTTTTGTTCATATTAAATTACTCCTGGACAACTTGTGGATTTATGTAGCCTCTCTCTCAGCATGGTCTCATAGACTAGTCATAACATAGTAACTTTAAATCTGGTACATTCAAATTAGTGTGATATGTGACATTTGGTATGGAGTTTGAATCTCATCACAGACAATTTCAGCTAATGAGCAACTTCAACTACTTACTACTTTTTAGCTACTTTGCAACTACTTAGCATGTTAGCTAACCTTTCCCTAACTCTAACTTTAACCCTTTAACTTAACTCCTAAAATTAACCCTAACCCATAGCCTAGTTAGCTAGCCAGCTAGAATTCGTAACATATCATACATTTTGTAAGTTTGTAAGATATAATACGAATTGTAATTCATAACATATCATACTAAATGGGTGATGGAATCCAAAAATGTATACATACCATACGAAACATACCATACTAAATCTCGGATTTGCATACAGAATAATACAAAATGCCCTGAAACCAGCTTGGATCTCTAAATATAAATATACATAAATATGCATGTATAGGTCTTGAAGCTATCATCCGCCTAGTATATAGACTTTTCCTTTTGAAGGACTGTCTGTAACTATTCTAAGCCTAACCACCTCCGAGGCCTGAGCCCTAAGCCTAACCTCTCTGACCCACATGCCTAATCCTAACCACTCCTGAGGCCTGAGCCCTATCCTCTCTGGCCCCTGTGCTGAACCCTAACCACCCTAACCACCCAGAGACCTGAGTCCCAACCCTAACCTTTCTGGCACTTAAAACCCAACCATAACCACTCCGGAGACCTGATTCCTAACCTTAACCTCTCTGGCCCCCATACCTAACCCCAACCATTCCTGAGGCCTAACCCTAAACCTCCTTGGTTCTCATGCCTAACCCTAAACTCTAGGGAGATCCAGTCCTTTTTCCCACATGATAAGTTTAATTGACACATTTACCTACAACTATAAAAAAATATTTGTCTACAAATTATTTTGAATATGCCCCCCCTATTTTCTTATGGCAAAATACACCCCCCTTCCCCCTCTTCTTATTTATTTTTTCATTTCTTTTTTCTTTTGTTCTTTGTGTGAGTTTTTTATTTTTTATTTTGAAGGCAATATGTTATCGGCCAAATGGGACCATCATGGTAGCCTAAAGAGAAGAGGGAACTAATAAAACATGAGGGAATGGATAAACCTTGGAAGCAAATAAAGAGAGGAAACTAATAAAAAAGAGGGAAATAATAATAAAAAAATAGAGGGAATGGATTAGCCTGGCTGTTTATTTTTCTCCACCAATACGCCTACGTGGTTCCATAAAGGTTAATTAGGTGAGATATAAAATGCAGTCTTATTCATGATTAGGTTAGACCATTTTTGAAGTTTGAAAACATCTGACAAACTTTGATTTTGGAGTGAAATGTTTCTTGAATAAGCATGTAGCCTGTTATTTCATAGTACTTTTGTCAGACAGTAGGCACACCAATTACAATGTGAACATGGCTCAAGCAGAGCGTGAAGGATTTATAAGACATATATATATTAACAAATTAGTCAATCTAAAGAGATTATTTTCCCCTTTCATCTGTGACCCAACTAGAAAACGATTTTTCACTTGTGAAAATCCTAATCCAATAGTGCTCCCTGGTGTCTGATAAGTGTAGCTACATAATGCCATTCATTTGTAACCTGTGCACCTTTTGGTGTATGTCCCAGATGACACCCTATTCCCTATATGGTTTATTACTTTAGGCCAGGCCCCATAGGGCTCTGGTCAAAAGTAGTAAACCATATAGGGAACAGGGTGTCATGTGGGACACAACACTGGGCTATGTTAAGATGCCCTAGCTGCGTAAAATGGTTTGGTGAACAGACCCCAGACTCGTTGCAGCTCTGACTGTTCAATCACCTTTTGCCTGTTTGAGTTGTCTAAAATTGAATAAAATGTAACAATTAATTTACCCTGATAAATGCAGCACATATGCTGAACCTGATAACATATGCAAGAAAAAAATCTATATACAAAGACACGATAGATTTGAAAACAAATCAAGGTATTTCTTGATTATTGTAATAGGCAATGGGCAAAAACGAGGCAACGTCCATCTAGTTTAGGTCCTTCAAACAGAAAATTAAGCTGTGACATTCAATATATTTATTAGCACTTGTCTTTTATCTGTCTCATAGGAAATGGTCGACTAGTAGTCCTTGCAAAAAGTAGTCCCCAAACCTTACAGCTTTTAGCTGTAAGCCCCGTTTCTTTTAATACATGAGGAATAAACAACCAACTCACTCTCCCTGTCAGCCAGTCACAACACATACAACCAGGTCAATCACCACCACTCACAAAAGCACACAGAGGGCTTATTTTATTCTCGTTTAGTGTAATAAAAAAAGGGGATGGGCAGGGTGTTAGCATGGCAAACCTGACAGACACACACCTGTCAACATTATGTACAAACTGTAATTGGAGGCAGGGAGGGGAAACAATTACACCTGGATTAAAATACTATTAGAGATCATATCAGGTACTTTATCTGTTCTCGTTTGAGCTAACCTGTTGAAATGGAACAAATAGAAAAGTCCCAAAAAGGAAAACCACACCCTCCTGGCACCCCAGGCAGGATAAAACAAACGCTCAATACTTGAATGATTTTCAAACAATATATTAACCCAGGTCTGGAAACTATAAAATGGTGTGGCGATGACTTCGTCCTTTTCCTGTGGCGTGTTCGGAGGGACAGTGGTCTGTTTTATCTGTCCACTCTGGCACAAAGCCAGCAGACCCAGATTGCCGTCTGTGTGTGTTGGGGGGATGAAGGCAAGAAAACATATGGGTTGGCCAGGGGTTGTTTGGCAACAGAACTGAACCTTTAGGCAATATAAGCCCACCAATTACACTCTTTCAGAGATCTTTCATACATGTTATGTATATGTTTGTTTCTTTATTGTTCATTTTTTACAAGATTCGCTGATGGTCGGCAACGAGGGGGATGCCGAGGAACATAGAAACCTTTGATGGAGATGCCAGTAGTTGTAATGTCTGTTGGGGGGAAAACAGTTTAAAAAAAAAAGGTGCCCAGTCTGAATTGAAGAGGGGTGGGGCAGCCTAGCCCTGTCAGTTTGTGTGTTGGTCGGTTGGTTTATTTGCTTGCTGGGTTGTTTGAGTCCAAACACCCCCCCCCCCCCAAAGCTTCTTGGCTTTGTTGTAGAGTGAGTCCACCACTTTGCTCATGTTCTGAATGGTCTCCAGGGCCACCTCATACGTTGTGTCTACTGCAGGCTCATCGAAGATGATCAGCACACCCTCGCCTTGGTCCAAAATACCTAGAGAGAAGGAGGTGGAGGGATGGTGTCAAGTAGGTACAGAGTAAAGGCAAAAAAAACTTTGACCTAAAAAATGTGATTGTCTTCCTTTAACTTGAAGTTAATAATTACATTTTCCCAATAACCATGGGACTAATATGAGGGAGGAGGACATCTGGATTTAAACTCCCCTATGTATTTATTTGAAAAGTAAAGCTAAAAGTTTTAATTTGGTTCTATGCTCCAGGATTTTAGATTGGTCGGCAGGTTTTAGCTTCACTGTCCAAATAAATACATAGAGAAGTGTCTGTGTTCACATTTTTCATTATCATAGACACCTACCGTGAAATTTTGTGTCAAGAATCATCTGTGACAAGTTCCTCTCGACATCTCCCTGTGTAGAAGTGAAGAAACCAAATCAACACATCTTAACACACACGCTCACCATGAATGGAGTAAAAAGAACACCAATCATTTTTTTTTTTACATTAATGCATCCGTAAACATTAGAGCACATTTTTAAGGAAGGAAACGGGCAAGGCAAAATAACAAAAATAAGTGAAAGATGTGCTGACACCATTTAATGTCCTAATAGTGGAATAAGCTATGACTTTCTTTAGAGAGTTTTATGAGGGTGGAAATGTGTTCTATCTGTGGGGAAACAGAACAACACTTGTCAGTGGTCTGGAGCACAAGCTCAACAAAGCAAAACAAATACTATACAAAATTCTACAAATATTACTTTTACGAACACAGCAATTTGAACTTTATACTTTACAAATCCTTAAAGAACTTTACAAGACAAAATATCCAAGCTGAACAAAGCTAAACAAATACTAGCCTTTTACAAATAGCCGTGCTACAAATTCCCTGCCAGTAACCTATCAGCATCTCACAACCTTTTCAAGCTGCTCACTCCACTTCCCATAACCCACAACCCTAGTGGTACAATAAACTGGCCTCTCAAACATGTGTGACCTGGGTTGCTAAGGGGTACATTGTTAGTGGGCAAGACACCTGACAGTTCTTTTGACTGTGCAGGCCAGTGTCTGTTCACTCCTCTGAGGGGACTTGTGGGATGGAGTGCGTGCAGAACTGAGTTGTTGTTGTTATTGTTGTAACGTGTGCGTGTGTTTACTATTGGTAGTAGATAATAATTGTTTGCTTATACAGTCCTTTATATTTATACAGTCCTTACCAGTCTTCTTGCTGTGCTAATAGTGTACAGCCTATTAATTACTGCTTATCTCCTGTATTACAAAACCACATCCTTCCCACATCTATTCCCTGTCTGCTGTGAGTGTGTACAGCAATAAAGTTACCTTGTGTGTAACTGAGGTTGCCTCATTCCCCTCTTACCGGGGGAGGTGCTAGCGGGTCACAGATCAGCCCAAACCGAGTCGCTCTCTTTCAAGCCTACTACTTTTAAAAACAAAGAAATTCCGATTTTATAGACTTAACAAATTCTTAAAGAATTTTACAAGAACAAATCCTAGTCCTGGACTGGAAAGCATGCGCCCACCCTCCACAAAATGCTCAGCTGTAAGCTCACCTGTACCCTGGAGAAAGGCTCGATGACACGGATGAGGTTCTGTTCAAGCAGGTTGTCATAGAGCGTGGTCAAGTGTGTGCTTATGATGGAGTCGTCTCTCAACTCACCTCTGTACTCTGTCAGGGCCTGGAGAGAGGGGGGATAGAGGTAAGAAATGGGGAAAATAGAAGGATATAGATAGGAGGGGAGAAAGTAAAGATTTAGCAAAAGAGGGGGATAGAAAGAGAGGAAGAGTAAAACAGGTGTTAAGGAACCTACAATATAGGATAAACAATGCAAGGGATAAAAACAGCAAATGAAAAAATGCATCTGTGCATCAATGTTATTCAGTGCTATTCAGATCACTCAACATGCTCTTTACCTTTTCAAAATCGTCCAGCGACCGGTTATTGCTGGCCTGCGCCACGCATTTCAGAGAGTCTGTCTGTCTCCCAGCGTGCCGCAGGGCTAGCTTTCCACTGACGAGACCCTGGACCTCCTCAGGACTACAACAAGACAACAGGTTACTCATTCAAGACATCAACTTTCCTCTTAAGCTCTTATCCACACATAACCAACTCCATAACTAACTGTTGTGCTGCATATTTACTAAAATTCCAAAGTTATATCATGCGTAAGTATAGTGAGTACACATTGGTCATCATTACACACAACATATAGAGTTGAGCGTTCAGCTGCTTACAGATTGAGCATGATTTTGCAGAGCAGCATGTATTTGAGAGCGGTGATCGCTCTGGGATGGTCGATGGAGTCGTAGCCTTCGAAGGCCTCGTAGAAGTAAGAGTAGGCAGTCTTCCAGTCCTCCTCTGCTGCGTGGATGATCCCTGTAGGGGTGGAGGGGTGAGGAGGCTATCAACCTACTCAAATCTGGACCTCAAGTCCTGTTGCAATGCTGATTGTCATGCTTGCTCTCTAATCAGGGATTGATTTAGACCCAGGACACCAGCTGAGCGCAATAAGGTAAACATGGAAATCAGAGGTACAACTGGACTCAATATCTCAACACTGCATGGCCACCTCTGTACAACCAGAAAAAGTCAACCAACAGCTGTGTCTAGTTAGGACCCAGGCCTTTATGCTTGGTGGATGTGGAAGAGCTGATGCCCTACCACTTTAAAAGGATTTAAATATAAATTATAAAATGTCTAAAAATCACTGAATTTATTTTAAAACTGCAGAAGCCACTCCTACACAGTGGACATAAGAATTAACTAGTGGTGGGTGTTGTAGGGGAGGCAAATGGAGAGTAGCGGATCTGACTGCATGTCCAGGGCGGCCTGTAGCTTGGGCGGGCAGTAAATGCCGTTGGCGGTGGTGCGTGCAGAGGTGAGGGCAGCTCGGGCCTTGGGCAGGTTGCTGAGGCCGTGGTACGTCTTACTCTCCAGCAGCTGTACCTCCACCAGCAGGGCCTTGTCATCCATTTTCTTCAGCTCCTGGAGTAGCTGGGTGCCTGTGGGAGAGAGGGATGGAGAGAAAGGGAGAGACATGAATGAGTACACCAAGCCAGAGTTGGAAGATATGAAGGGCATTTTTTAAAGTACTTTAATTGGGACTGGTCAACTGAAGTGTATAAAACAGAGTTAACATGTATCTGCTGTGCACCAACTGTAATCATATTCTGCTCTTTTTGTTGTGATTAATATTTTTTTGTTTCTGTACAAACAAAAAACGCACCTAGATGAAGCGCCTCCTGATACCGCTTTGTGTCAAAATACAGAGATGAGACGAGCCTGGAGAGAGAGAGACAAAGTCAAGGATACCACCACCTCTGAAATCATCTAAAATAATCATCACCACCAGAGGTCGGTTTTAAGAAAGAAAATTCTAAAATTGTTCAATTGGAATTTCAACTCAATTCCCAAATTGACATAATTGAAATGTGTCATCAAGATCCAGAAATGGCCCTAGCAGCAAGAATTGCAGCGCTACATAGAGCGCTGCATCCACTGTAAACCATTTAGTGAGGCGAACCAAACCCATCATGTCAGTGCTCCCGCTCAGCTCTCTTCCAGTGGGGTCCCCTCTTCCACTCCTCACCTCCAGGGCCTGTCTGAGGAATGTTATCTTCTCAGCCATGGCCCACTCAATGCACTCCAGACACAGCTCCACCTCCTGGCCTGTAGCTGCCTCCATGTCCAAAAACAGCTCCAGCAGCGAGCGCACCAGCCGCGCCGCCTTGGCCTTGCTGATGGAATTCAGAAACGGCCGCACATACTTCAGGAGACCGCCCAGCTCTGAGGGACCCAGACAGCAAATTGGAGGGGATCAGTTATAGCAAGCCAAGGTGAGGAACAGAAACACTAATGTTGATCACAATGACTAGGTATTTGGGATGCAAGGTGATTTGTAGATCAGTAATTCTGGGCAGTCCGCATGCAATGTAATCAAATCTCAAACTTGCGCACAGTCAAGGAGAAACTTGTCACCGTCACTCAACATTATAGAAAAAGTTAATTTCCACAGCATTTGTCAGCAATTTAGTACGCTTCGTGTTTTGTTTCCTAGCCATACTGAAGATCATGACAAAACTAGTCAGTTTTAGTGTTGCACGGTATACCCAGGGGCGAAAATCTGATATCAACATTCGAGGGGACAATTACATTAAATTCTCAAGAGCAATTCCTGAAGGGGACACCAAAATTAGTGCTGTAACACAGCCTACATTGTAATATGTTAAATGCATATTGAGGAACCATAATCACTACTACTGGATAATTGATAGGTAGTTAACTGAAGGGTTGTCCCAAATTGTTCAAATGTTTAAATCATTATAATACTACTACTACAAATAATAGTTATAGCAGTGTTCCTTATCAGTCCACTATGTTTGCAGGTGTTTGTATTTACAACCAGCAATACCAAGAAAGGCCATTAGGTGGCAATGGTACTGTACACTGTTTATGGGTGCAGTTTTCATAAATACAATGAGCATGGTGTGATCTCATCTAAAATAATCTCCATTGAGAACCATCAAAGTTTGTCTCAGTATTGAATTTACCTTTTCATTTGACTTTCTGATACATTTATATAGTCATTAAATATGTGCCACTGACCTGAATCTACTACAATAGCTTTACAAGAACAAAAAGCTCAAAATAAGTACAGTTCTAAAAGCGAAAGAACTACTTCAATGAATAACCCAAATAACTCAACCAAAATATCCTTAAAAAATACTTATTTATTGTTCAGTCAGTGTCTCAACTCTTCAAACAAAAGTATGTCACAAAGTAAGCAATTTTAAATAAAATAACAAAATAAAAAGTAAGTGTACTGTCATGTACTAAAAACTACTAAACAAAAGAACAAATTTACTATATACCAGGGGTTCTCAAACAGGGGTCTGTAGACCCCTAGGGGTCCCTGGTGTAACTACAAGGGGTCCGTGAAATAAAAAAGTATAATGAACATATTCAGTACCACAAGGTTTCCAGTAACTTTACATATAATATAGAGGGGGTGGGGGTCCCTGAGGACTGCTCAAAACCTTGCCTGCCTTGCCTCAAAATATGCAGGGGTTCCAGTACCCAAAAAAGGCTGAGAACCACTGCTATACACACTACTGAACCGAACATATATTTGCGGGTTTCAATGCATCCAACAAATTGCTGGCAGATAATTTCCCTTTGAGACTGTCCAGCCTGTACATTACAGACAACTATGCCATTCAGTCCTTCTTCGCCCAAGCTAGCCCGTATCCAAGTCTTCATCCTGCGGAGTGCACTGAAACTCCTCTCAGCCTCACATGAAGACATTGGCACCACAAACAAAATTCTGATCAGCACCTCAACTTGGTAAAACAACCCCCCGCACCTCCACTGGAAGCCTCCTTGAGGACCTCTGTAGCCTCTCCACTGCTGCTACAGGGGTATTTGTTGCGAAAGAGAGAGGCAACTGCACTGAAAGATAATCTATGTTCAGCTCAGGGTACTGATCTAGAGACTCATCCAACTCCCCCGTGAGAAGCGCTCTTTCCAACTTTTGTAGGACGTTTAGACTGTCCTGGTCAAAACGGTCACCAAACTGAACCTCCACACCATCCAACACTTTAAAAAAATTCTGCCCTATAGTGATCCACTGCTTTTCCAGCAAATCGTCTTGAGTGTGTCTCAATGGACTCAATCAATGTTGTTGCTTTCTAATACAGTGCAAGGTAGCTTTCGTCATTTCTCTTTCCACTAAGAGATGGCCGCACACACACTCGACTGCAGCCTGCATACCAAAGACAGTCTGAGTTTTCTTCTGCAGTGAAATGTTAAAGGATTCAAGCTCTCCAAGAACAGCAGAGGCAAGTGTGAGGCCCAACACAGTCGTGCCTATGCTGAAGTGCTCAAATAAGCCACTGGCAGTTGAAGCTGTCTTGGATGCAGTTTTTGCCATCTCCTCTAGGCTGCTTAGTACCCGCTCATACTGCCCTAGCACAGCTCTATTAGCAGTATTCCGCACAGCCCACCTTGTTGGACATAGGGGTTTTAGGGTGGTCAGATGTGCATCGTCGGACGTGGCAATTGATTCATACATGCTCTTAAACTTTCCTGACTGGCCATAGAGGACACCTAACTGATGGACCCAAGAAAGGGAATCCTGGATCAGTGGGGAGGCTGAGCAGCCAGCCTGTGTAATCAGATTTACACAGTGTGCTCCACAATGCACATAGAGGGCTAATGGCTGCTGCCTCCTCACAATTGCTAGTGCACCTGTGTATTTTCCTGCCATGTTTGAGGCACCATCGTAACTCTGCCCACGTAAGCCAGACATGGGCAAATTGAGCCTCAACAGCACATCAGTTGCTACTTTCGTAATGCTCTCGCCTCTTGTCTCCGACACCCTGTATAGCCCAATAAACTCCTATTGAGGGACAAGGTCATGGTCAACATAACGCAGGCAGACACTCTCCTGTTCAGCACCAGAGATATCTTGAGTACCGTCAACAATTACTGAAAATTGTACAATCGGAAGAGACCTAATCTCAGCTGCAATGCCTCGAATGACTATTGGCAATGATGTTCAGAATTTCCTTCTGTGCTTTGGGGCCTGTGTACATTGTGGTACGCTCTGTTAACCACTTCAGTAAAATGGGATCCTCCCCTAAGTTTCAAAAGCTGGTATAAATTCCCACTGTCATCTGTGGCTTCTAAAGGCTTGTCCCAGTCTTGCCACATGCTTGCCACAAGCTGCACTGAACTAACAATTTTCATCAAGCAGTTCATGCCTTGCGTCCTCCTGCCGTTTACCCCACGCGCTGGATAACAGGGCACGATTGGATTTAGCTGGTGTGCTGCTACAGTTACAAAGTTGCGGTGGGTTAGATAGTTTAGATGTGCTGTGAATTTTACAATGGATTTTCTCCAGTTCCTAAACCCTGCACTAATGAAGGCAGCATCCGCTTTTTGGCCAAAATATGGCTGGCTTGAAACCCTTGGCTACAGTGCAAACAACACTCCTTTTAATGATGGTTTATAATGTAGCCAGGGGAAATCGCGAAACCATTTCTCTTGAAACGTCAACACTCACTTGGCAAGTTTGCGGTTCTATAAATTGTGGGGGTGGCTGATATGGTTTTGTGCCATCACTAAGGTAACTGGACAATGCTGTGCCACTGTCCCCTATACGGGTGCTGCTGGCAAAAAGGTTGACACCTGGTCCTGCCATGGCTGTGACACTATCCTCTGAAGTCTCTCTCCCTGGCTCTTTCCCTTTCACCACCCTCACTGACCCACAGTCTGTCTCCTGGAAAAAAAATAAGGTTTTTGCCATACTCCTAACTTCCGGTACCCAAAACTACACAATTAATCACAACAGCAATACCATTGCCTTAAACAAATCTTGGTTCAGTCACCAGTTTAAGTTGAGTGGGGTTATCCATGGCACTGTCCAATTATGTCCCTATTTTACAAGTCTAAAAAAAGAGAACCTTTCATAATGTTGCCAAACAAAGACTCAAACTTACCTGAGACTCCCTGCCTATCTGTCCCCAGCTCTGCTGTCTGTGTGCCATCTGTTGCCCGCTCTGCCTAATGACATCATTATGAAACATTTCCATTAGCATGTCACGTCTTCCTTATGAACATTTTATCAACTAGTCTTTGAGATATTAGGCTACTAGGGTTCTTACTTTGCATTGTGGTGTACTGAAAAATGCTCTGATTTCCGTCTTTTTTCTACATAGCTGGCGACACACAGTGTGCAGGTTATTTACAATAGGAGACAGATAATAGAAGTTCATAATCTTTTGAAATTTAGGCGCTATTAAGTGTCTATAATCAGCACAAGTGCTTTCATTGCATATTATTGAAATAAATAGTTATGTTTACAGTAATTTATTGGGTGGGACAAATCATATTTTTCACAGATTGGGAGGGGGGGGGGGGGCGCGTCTGGGATTGCCGCTTATGGGTATACCAGTACCATGGTACCAAAACATCATGATACCATTTAAGAATACCTGTCACGTCCTGACCATAGTTCTTATGTGTTTTGCTTGTTTAGTGTTGGTCAGCACGTGAGCTGGGTGGGAATTCTATGTTGTGTGTCTAGTTTGTCTGTTTCTGTGTTCAGCCTGATATGGTTCTCAATCAGAGGCAGCTGTCAATCGTTGTCCCTGATTGAGAATCATATATAGGTGGCTTGTTTTGTGTTGGGGATTGTGGGTGGTTGTCTTCTGTCTTTGTGTTCTGCACCAGATAGGACTGTTTCGGTTTTCAGATTTTCTTGTTTTGTTGTTTGTAGTGTTCTAATATATTCTTTATTAAATCATGTTGAACACTAGCCGCGCTGCGTTTTGGTCCTCTCCTTCATCCCAGGAAGAAAACCGTTACAGAACCACCCACCTAACCCGGACCAAGCAGCGTGGCAACGGGCAGCAGCGACAGCAGCAGCGGTACCAAGAGGAATGGACATGGGAGGAAATCCTAGACGGTAAAGGACCCTGGGCAGAGCCAGAGGAGTTTCGCCGCCCCAAAGCAGAGCTGGAGGCAGCGAAAGCGGAGAGGCAGCATTATGAGGCGCTAGCAAGGCAGCGCGGCTGGAAGCCCGAGAGGCTCACCCAAACATTTCTTGGGGGGGGAGGCTAAAGGGTAGTGTGGCGAAGGCAGGTAGGAAACCTGCGCCCACTTCCCATGCTTACCGTGGAGAGCGGGAGTACGGGCAGACACCGTGTTATGCGGAAGAGCGCACTGTGTCTCCTGTACGTGTGCATAGCCCGGTGCGGGTTATTCCACCTCCCCGCACTGGGCGGGCTAGATTGAGCATTGAGCCAAGTGCCATGAATCCGGCTCAACATATCTGGCCTCCAGTACGTCTCCTCGGGCCGGTGTACATAGCACCAGCCTTACGCATGGTGTCCCCTGTTCGCCAACACAGCCCAGTGCGGGTTATTCCACCTCCCCGCACTGGACGGGCTACGGGGAGCATTCAACCAGGTAAGGTTGGGCAGGCTCGGTGCTCAAGGGAGCCAGTACGCCTGCACGGTCCGGTATATCCGGCGCCACCTCCCCGCCCCAGCCCAGTACCACCAGTGCCAACACCACGCACCAGGCTTCCAGTGCGTCTCCAGAGCCCTGTTCCTCCTCCACGCACTCTCCCTGTGGTGCGTGTCTCCAGCCCAGTACCTCCAGTTCCTGTACCACGCACCAAGCCTCCTGTGCGTCTCCAGAGCCCTGTACGCACTGTTCCTTCTCCCCGCACTAGCCTTGAGGTGCGGGTCTCCAGTCCGGTACCACCAGTTCCGGTACCACGCACCAGGCCTATAGTGCGCATCGAGAGTCCAGTGTGCCCTGTTCCTGCTCCCCGCACTAGCCTTGAGGTGCGTGTCTCCAGTCCGGTACCACCAGTTCCGGCACCACGCACCAGGCCTACTGTGCGCCTCAGCAGGTCAGAGTCATCCGTCTGCCCAGCGCCATCTGAGTCATCCGTCTGCCCAGCACCATCTGAGTCGTCCGTCTGCCCAGCGCCATCTGAGCCGTCCGTCTGCCCAGCGCCATCTGAGCCGTCCGTCTGCCCAGCGCCATCTGAGCCGTCCGTCTGCCCAGCGCCATCTGAGCCGTCCGTCTGCCCAGCGCCATCTGAGCCGTCCGTCTGCCCAGCGCCATCTGAGCCGTCCGTCTGCCCAGCGCCATCTGAGCCATCCGTCTGCCCAGCGCCATCTGAGCCGTCCGTCTGCCCAGCGCCATCTGAGCCGTCCGTCTGCCCCGAGCCATTAGAGCCGCCCGTCTGCCCCGAGCCATTAGAGCCGCCCGTCTGTCCCGAGCCGTCAGAGCCGTCCGTCAGTCAGGAGCCGCTAGAGCCGTCCGTCAGTCAGGAGCTGCCAGAGCCGCCAGCCAGTCAGGAGCTGCCAGAGCCGCCAGCCAGTCAGGAGCTGCCAGAGCCGCCAGCCAGTCAGGAGCTGCCAGAGCCGCCAGCCAGTCAGGAGCTGCCAGAGCCGCCAGCCAGTCAGGAGCCGCCAGCCAGTCATGAGCCGCCAGCCAGTCATGAGCTGCCCTCTAGTCATGAGTTGCCCTCCAGTCATGAGCTGCCCTCCAGTCATGAGCTGCCCTCCAGTCATGAGCTGCCCTCCAGTCATGAGCTGCCCTCCAGTCATGAGCTGCCTTCCAGTCATGAGCTGCCTTCCAGTCATGAGCTGCCTTCCAGTCATGAGCTGCCCTCCAGTCATGAGCTGCCCTCCAGTCATGAGCTGCCCTCCAGTCATGAGCTGCCCCTCAGTCCGGAGCTGCCCCTCAGTCCTGAGCTGTCTCTCTGTCCTGAGCTACCTCTCTGTCCTGAGCTGTCTCCTAAATCTAGGGGGGACCTTTGTGAAGGTTCCTAGACCAGGGTCGGGGGCGAGGGTCGCCACTCGAAGGACGCTAAGGAGGGGGACAAAGACAATGGTGGAGTGGTGTCCTCGTCCTGCGCCGGAGCCGCCACCGCGGACAGATGCCCACCCAGACCCTCCCCGTGAGTTTTAGGGGTGCGTTCGGAGTCCGCACCTCAGGAGGGGGGTACTGTCACGTCCTGACCATAGTTCTTATGTGTTTTGCTTGTTTAGTGTTGGTCAGGACGTGAGCTGGGTGGGAATTCTATTTTGTGTGTCTAGTTTGTCTGTTTCTGTGTTCAGCCTGATATGGTTCTCAATCAGAGGCAGCTGTCAATCGTTGTCCCTGATTGAGAATCATATATAGGTGGCTTGTTTTGTGTTGGGGATTGTGGGTGGTTGTCTAATGTCTTTGTGTTCTGCACCAGATAGGACTGTTTCGGTTTTCAGATTTTCTTGTTTTGTTGTTTGTAGTGTTCTAATATATTCTTTATTAAATCATGTTGAACACTAGCCGCGCTGCGTTTTGGTCCTCTCCTTCATCCCAGGAAGAAAACCGTTACAATACCGTAGTACTGTTTCATTTGATACTACTGACTTTTTCATCCCTACTGATCTAAAGAACCTGCTGGCGTCTGTTATAAAATGTTTATAAAAAGTCAGCTTTGTTAATAAATTCAGTTGAATTGAAGCAACAGCCACTAGTCTCTTGTATGGGCAGGTCTAATAATATCCACTTCAATTTCATGCGCATATCACGTGCGGCAGCTGTAATCAGCCAGCACCATCCCCTAGACCCTACCAGCCCTCACTCACCTGCTTCCCTGCCCGCTTTTCACTCACGTCTATTCCTCTATCAGTTTTTTAAAATATAATTTTGCCGTGATAGCGAGCAGAGATGCAGACCCAGATGAGTCTTCTGTTACATTTGACATGCAGATCATTATGCATGTATATCCCATGATGTTGGTGGCACCTTAATTGGGGAGGACGGGCTCGTGAAAATGCCTGGAGCCATTCCATTTGTGCCGTTTCAGCCATTATTATGAGCCATCCTCCCTTCAGCAGCCTCCACCGATGTATATTCCTGCCTCCCATTGTTCCTGCCAAATCACAGGTAGGCTTTTACAAATATTAGCAAAATCAGCCATTCTATGCAGTATTATATTATACACTGAACTGTGCGAAATTAAATTCAATGTGTTGTATTGAGTAGAAGTCTGAATTTCAGTGACAGATTTTTGGAGAACGTTTCGAAAACGTAAACACGCGTCTGGGTACGGGGCGAACAGGATGCTAGGCCACAGATTTTCTTCCACCATGGTATCGCGATACTACTCGGTATAGTGATACTTGGCCTGGTATCGTATTGTTTGCAAAATGTTGGTATCGTGACAAGCCTAGTCAGCATCATTCTCTAGTAGAGGTGATGTGTCTACTCTGAGTCTGCACTTATCCACCTGAAATCGGAGGGGATGAGGGAGAGAGGATATGTTACCTGCAGCCTGGCCCGTCTTAGCCAGCAGACCACCCAGCTCCAGGATGCTCTGCTCTTTGACACACACCGCCTCCTCATCGCTCTCCTGGATGTCCCGCTTTACTGGAACAAACAATAGAAGAATACTTGTTGACATTGGCAGCACAACCTTTTACACGTAGACCTAGCGTAATAGATGGCAACATCTAGGCTATATGTGAGAAGAAATGTGCAAACTATAATACATGCCATAATCAGTTTTGTTGTCAAATCAGTGGAAATGCTCACTTATAAGTCACTGCTTTCAGTTGACAGCTAGCTGGGGGAAATCATCCCTGGGTCCAACATTGGACATAGATCGCTAGCAGTCAATGTAACAAAGGCTGAGCCACTATCTGTTGAGCTTCTGCTGTCAATAAATCTGATTTAGCTGGCTCTACTTACCAACAAAAATGTGTAGCTAGTTAGCTAACATTACTGAAATTACACCGAGGTAAAGACAGTTTCAGGTTGGATATTCAACGGATAGTCACGCTTTCAAACCTCAATAGCTTTCAAACCACTTGAGCCACAGACTCCAAATAAGTGTCATGATGTTGGAAAGATTGCGCACAACATTGCATAGGTCTTATTTTTACGATATGGACATTAATTAGCTTTCCAACACTAATAAACATGTGGAAATGTGAACAGGATTTTGTATTCCTAGTTGAATTAGTTAGGGAGCGTAAACAAAGTACAAACTTTTTTCACATTCAAATTTAAATAGCTCCTTGGTCATGTGACCTACTGACCTCAACCAAGGTTCAGAATGTCCACCGACTACACTTCTATATTGCACACCCTTTAGTTTGTCCATTTTCATCTCATGATTTTACATTCATCTTTCAAAATGTTAAATTTCAATAGCTCCTTGGTCATGTGACCTACTGACTTCAAACAAGGTTCAGAATGTACACTCAGTGGGCCTACCCATTGCACACCCTTTAGTTAGTCCTTTCCCCCTGCCCTACCCAGCCCACAGCAGAGTTTTGTTTTTGGAGCACAGCCCCGCGCCGGCGGCTGGCAACCCATTCCGTTAATGATCCTTCCGCAGGTTCCTTGTTACTTTTACAAATTCCCCAACCCCCGGTACGTCTTTAAACGTTAATAACTCAAACTATAAGTCCAATCGGGATGTTTTTTTTAGCACAATGGCACGCCAAGACCCGTATATCCATCGATTTTAGCCATGGATCCATGGATCCATCAACCAAAATCGATTTTGCATCAAATGTAATATAGGGTAATCGTGTTAGAAGGTAATGAAAAAAAAGTACTGGGGGCGGGGGGGAGGCGGAAAGGACAAACTAAAGGGTGTGCAATGTGTAGGCCCACTGAGTGTACATTCTGAACCTTGTTTGAGGTCAGGTGCTATTGAAACTATTGAAATTCTATAGCTTACAAAACTCATGTAAAATCATGTGAGATGAAAATGGACAAACAAAAGGGTGTGCAATATAGAAGGGTAGTCAGTGTACATTCTGAACCTTGTTTGAGTCCAGTAGGTCACATGACCAATGAGCTATTGAAATTGGAAACATCGAAAATGAATGTAAAATCATGTGAGATGAAAATGGACAAACAAAAGGTTGTGCTACATAGGCTACACAGTGGATATTCTGAAAGTCATTTGAGGGTTGTAGGTCATAAGACTAAGGAGCTACTGAAAGTTGAATATTTTACAATTATTGTAAAATCACATGAGAGGCAAATGGACAAACACAAGGGTGTGCATGTGTTGGCTCACTGAGTGTACATTATGAACCTTGTTTGAGGTGTGCAGATCACAGGTCGGCCTTGGTGACCAAGGCACTTTTGGAAAAAAAATCATAATTTAAAATAGTGTGAGATGTAAACCGACAAAAAGTGTGCTATGTGCCATTGGGTTATCTAGAACCAGTTTTGAAAGTTTTAGGAGTAATGGTTAAAGAGCTATTGAAAAATTTGATTTGTCACCATGTTGACGGTCCCAAACTGCTGTTGGTGGGCGTACGGGTTAGAAAAAGGCATTAGTCAGATAGCTATCACATTCGCTAACATTTAGCTAGATCTGTAAATAAAAAACATTTAGCTCGCTAGATGATTCCAATCTTAACGTATACGTTCTGCTACAGTAGAAGGTTGGAAATGCCTTTTGTTTAGATTAACACAGCTTAGCTGGTGCAAGATATGGCTTGGAAAACGTACCTCAATCAAGGGATATATATGGAATTGTACTCCGAATTGTCCCATTATCCCACCTACTACATGAGAAGATTGAACGATTGCTAGTTAAGTAAACTGAAGTGTTTCTCCTCATGCTAGCTAACAGTAGCCACGGAAAATAGTGCATTTTAGCCTATTCTTTGATTGAAATACCAGTCGATGTAGCGCGAGAGCTTCTGATACAGCTCAAACAGCTTTGATAAGCCCAATTATTTTGCAACAATTCTAAAGGCAATTTGTGTAAAAATAAAAAAGGCCACGATTACGAATAGCACATTTTCTCTCTCAACTGGTAATTGAAGTACGCTTCCCTGTCACCATTCAAGTGCATGGCAACTAGGCAGGCTTCAGTGCGTCACACAGCACTTTGCAATGAACTGGAGGCAGTACGCATTTCAAAATCATGTTCATTGTTTGAAACCAGAATGTTTCATTATGAGGCATCTCTTACCTTGCTTCAAAGTAGCCTAGCCAAAATCCAACCAAATGTGCAGGCAATAATTTTATACCCGTTTCCTCCAGTATCTTCACAAGGTCCTTTGCTGTTGTTCTGGTATTGATTTGCACTTTCCGCACCAAAGTACGTTAATCTCTAGTAGACAGAACGTGTGTCCTTCCTGAGTGGTATGATGGCTGCTTGGTCCCATGGTGTTTATACTTGCGTGCCATTGTTTTTACAGATGAACGTGGTACCTTCAGGCATTTGGAAATTGCTCCCAAGGATGAACCAGACTTGTGGAGGACCACCATTTTTTTCCTGAAGTCTTGGCTGATTTATTTTGATTTTCCCATGACGTCAAGCAAAGAGGCACTGAGTTTGAAGGTAGGCCTTTTCAATACAACCACAGGTACACCTCCAATTGTCTCAAATTATGTAAATTAGCCTTGTCCTAACCGTCTTGCCAAAACTATAGTTTGTTAACAAGAAATGTGTCTAGTGGTTGAAAAACAAGTTTTAATGACTCCAACCTAAGTGTATGTAAACTTCAGACTTCAACTGTAAATAAAAAAAAAATGATCTGCAGATCCTCTCGAGTTCTGTCAGGTTGGATGGGGAGCGTCAATGCACAGCTATTTTTAGGTCTCTACAGAGATGTTCGCTCGGGTTCAAGTCCAGGCTCGGGCTGGGCCACTCAAGGACATTGAGACTTGTCCAGAAGCCACTCCAGCGATGTCTTGGCTTTGTGCTTAGGGTCATTGTGCTGTTGGAAGGTGAACCTTCGCCCCAGTCTGAGGTCCTGAGCACTCAGGAGCAGGTTTTCATCAAGGATCTCTGTACTTTGCTCCGTTCATCTTTCCCTCGATCCTGACTAGTCTCCCAGTCCCGGTCTCTGAAAAACATCCCCACAGCATTATGCTGCCACCACCATGGTTCAGCGTAGGGATTAGAGGTTGACCGATTATGATTTTTCAACGTCGATACCTATTATTGGAGGACCAAAAAAAGCAGATACCGATTAATCGGCCAAATCTTTTATTTATTTATTTGTAATAATGACAATTACAACAATACTGAATGAACACTTATTTTAACTTAATATAATACATCAATAAAATCTATTTAGCCTGAAATAAATAATGAAACATGTTCAATTTGGTTTAAATAATGCAAAAACAAAGTGTTAGAGAAGAAAGTAAAAGTGCAATATGTGCCATGTAAGAAAGCTAACGTTTAAGTTCCTTCCTCAGAACATATGAAAGCTGGTGGAGTCTTCAATATTCCCAGGTAAGAAGTTTTAGGTTGTAGTTATTATGGGACTATTTCTCTCTATACGATTTGTATTTCATATACCTTTGACTATTGGATGTTCTTATAGGCACTTTAGTATTGCCAATGTAACAGTATAGCTTCCACCCCTCTCCTCGCCGCTACCTGGACTCGAACCAGGAACACATCGACAACAGCCACCCTCGAAGCAGCGTTACCCATGCAGAGCAAGGGGAACAACTACTCCAAGTCTCAGAGCTTTAGCGCACCCCGCTAACTAGCTAGCCATTTCACATCGGTTACACCAGCCTAATCTCGGGAGTTGATAGGCTTGAAGTCATAAACAGCGCAATGCTTGAAGCATTGCGAAGAGCTGCTGGCAAGACGCACGAAAGTGCTGTTTGAATGAATGCTTACGAGCGTGCTAGTGCCTACCATCGCTCAGTCAGACTGCTATATCAAATCATAGACTTAATTATAACATAACACACAGAAATACAAGCCTTAGGTCATTAATATGGTCGAATCCGGAAACTATCATCTCAAAACCAAACATTTATTATTTCAGTGAAATACGGAACTGTTCCGTATTTTTTCTAACGGGTGGCATCCATAAGTCTAAATATTCCTGTTACATTGCACAACCTTCAATGTTATGTCATAATTATGTAAAATTCTGGCAAATTAGTTCGCAATGAGCCAGGCGGCACAAACTGTTGCATATTGTCACGACTTCCGCCGAAGTTGGCTCCCCTGCCCGAGCCTTAGGTCATTAATATGGTCGAATCCGGAAACTATCATCTCAAAACCAAACGTTTATTATTTCAGTGAAATACGGAACCGTTCCGTATTTTTTCTAACGGGTGGCATCCATAAGTCTAAATATTCCTGTTACATTGCACAACCTTCAATGTTATGTCATAATTATGTAAAATTCTGGCAAATTAGTTCGCAATGAGCCAGGCGGCACAAACTGTTGCATATTGTCACGACTTCCGCCGAAGTTGGCTCCCCTGCCCGAGCCTTAGGTCATTAATATGGTCGAATCCGGAAACTATCATCTCAAAACCAAACGTTTATTATTTCAGTGAAATACGGAACCGTTCCGTATTTTTTCTAACGGGTGGCATCCATAAGTCTAAATATTCCTGTTACATTGCACAACCTTCAATGTTATGTCATAATTATGTAAAATTCTGGCAAATTAGTTCGCAATGAGCCAGGCGGCACAAACTGTTGCATATTGTCACGACTTCCGCCGAAGTTGGCTCCCCTGCCCGAGCCTTAGGTCATTAATATGGTCGAATCCGGAAACTATCATCTCAAAACCAAACGTTTATTATTTCAGTGAAATACGGAACCGTTACGTATTTTTTCTAACGGGTGGCATCCATAAGTCTAAATATTCCTGTTACATTGCACAACCTTCAATGTTATGTCATAATTATGTAAAATTCTGGCAAATTAGTTCGCAATGAGCCAGGCGGCACAAACTGTTGCATATTGTCATGACTTCCGCCGAAGTTGGCTCCCCTGCCTGTTCGGGCGGTGCTCGGCGGTCGTCGTCACCGTCCTACTAGCTGCCACCGATCCCTTTTTCGTTTGTCTGTTTGTTTTGTCTTATTAGTTTCACCTGTGTTTCTGTTGTTTTGGTTAATGAGCTTCCCTATATTTAGTAGGTAGACCCGCCCTTGTTTTGTGCGGGATTGTCTTTATGTTACGTGTGTGTGTTTTAGGTAGAGGTGTATTATTTTACTATTTACTTGGCACCCTGTGTTTTGGGTTGTCAAGTTGTTCTCTGCGCCCTGTATGTTTGGGCTTATCATTTTTTGTGTGCGATAGTAAAAGGAGCACTTTTCCCAAGTGGAACTCTCTGCGTCTGATTCCTTCACCCACCTAGTCCCGCGTGACAGAATCCCGCACCTAACATGGAATCAGCAGGAGCAGCCGCATCTCCTCTCCCATCGATGGAGGAAAGGGTCCTCCATCATACCAGTGTTCTCCACAGGATTGGTTCAGCTATGGACCAAATGATGGAGAGGATGGATCGATGGGAGAGGAGTGGCCTTCCCACCTCATCTCCAGCACCCCCTCCTCCAGCACCTCCTGTTCCTGCTACCGCATCCGGCTCCGGGGCTCTTCGGCTGGCGCTCCCACGGGAGTATGATGGAACGGCGGCTGGGTGTCAGGGTTTCCTTCTCCAACTGGAACTTTACCTGGCGACCGTTCGTCCTACTCCCTCCGGAGAGGAGAGCGTGAGCGCCCTCGTCTCCTGTCTGACTGGACGAGCTCTCGAGTGGGCCAAAGCAGTGTGGAATGGCCCAGACTCGGCGAGGGATCATTACCCTGAGTTCACCCGCCGATTCCGAGCTGTGTTTGACCACCCACCAGAGGGTCGTGCGGCGGTTGAACGGCTGTTCCACCTGCGTCAGGAGACGAGGAGCGCACAGGACTTTGCCCTGGAGTTCAGGACCTTGGCCGCAGGAGCAGGGTGGAACGACAGGGCCTTAATAGACCATTTCCGATGTAGCCTTAGCCTCCCTAAGTTTGTTAATGGATATTTATATTTTGTGTTTTTAAGTTATCATTTCAGTTTTACTTGGTGTTATCACTGTTACACACAATTAGCTGCCTCGCTACTCCTCGCTACTCTCCTCGCCATAGCCGCTCTCGCTCCCGTTCCTAAACTCTGTGTTGACCTTTTGGTGGATCCCCTGTTAGCAGTTCCTCTTTCCACTTGTTTTTACCTCCTTTTGAGTTTTTCAGAAGTCAACTATAGATTTATTTCATAATTATTTCATAGGATGTGGGCATCTGGACCCCCCAACATGTCTCACCTGTCTCCTCGAGCTTCTTTTTTGTGAAGAAGAAAGATGGCGGTTTACACCCGTGCATTGATTATCGAGGTCTAAATTCCATCACAGTGGGGTTTAGTTACCCACTACCTCTCATCGCTACGGCGGTGGAATCATTTCACGGGGCGCGCTTCTTCACAAAACTGGACCTGAGGAGTGCTTATAATCTGGTGCGTATCCGGGGAGGAGATGAGTGGAAAACCGCATTTAGTACTACATCTGGCCATTATGAGTACCGCGTCATGCCATATGGGTTGAAAAATGCTCCAGCTGTCTTTCAACCCTTCGTAGATGAGATTCTCCGAGACCTGCTCGGGCGGGGAGTGGTAGTGTACATCGATGACATCTTGATCTACTCTGCCACACGCAACCGCATGTGTCTCTGGTGCGTAAGGTACTTGGGTGACTGCTGGAGCATGACCTGTATTGCAAGGCGGAGAAATGTGAGTTCTTCAAAAAGGCCGTTTCCTTCCTGGGTTATCGTATTTCCACCTCCGGGGTGGTGATGGAGGATGACCGCGTTACAGCCGTGCGTAATTGGCCGACTCCGACCACGGTGAAAGAGGTGCAGCGGTATTTAGGGTTTGTCAATTACTACCGGAGGTTTATCCGGGGTTTTGGTCAGGTGGCTGCTCCCATTACCTCACTGCTGAAGGGAGGACCGGTGCGCTTGCGTTGGTCAACAGAGGCGGACAGAGCATTCAGTCGTCTGAAGGAGCTGTTTACCAATGCGCCCGTGTTGGCGCATCCGGACCCCTCTTTAGCGTTCATAGTGGAGGTGGACGCGTCCGAGGCGGGGGTCGGGGCCATGCTGTCCCAGCGCTCGGGCGTACCACCCAAGCTCCGCCCCTGTGCCTTTTTTTTGAGGAAGCTCGGTCCGGCGGAGAGAAACTATGACGTGGGGGACCGGGAGTTGTTAGCTGTAGTCAAGGCTCTGAAGGTGTGGAGACATTGGCTTGAGGGGGCGAAACACCCTTTTCTCATCTGGACTGACCATCGTAATCTCGAGTACATCCGGGCAGCGAGGAGACTAAATCCGCGTCAGGCTAGATGGCCCATGTTTTTCACCCGGTTTCAGTTCACCATCTCATACCGACCAGGCTCCCAAAACACCAAAGCCGACGCGCTGTCCCGCCTCTATGATACCGAGGAGCGGTCCGTTGAGCCAACTCCCATCAGTCCACCATCATGTCTCGTGGCACCGGTGGTATGGGAGGTGGACGCGGAGATAGAGAGAGCCTCACGGTTAGAGCCGGCCCCCCCTAACTGTCCAGCGGGGGCTCAGTACGTGCCGGGGGGGGGTCCGGGATAAGCTAATCCGTTGGGCTCATACTCTCCCCTCCTCGGGTCATCCTGGCATCGATAGGACAGTGCGGCGTCTTAGAGGGAGATACTGGTGGCCCACGTTGGCTAAGGACGTTAGATTTTATGTCTCCTCCTGCTCGGTGTGCGCTCAGAGCAAGGCTCCTCGGCACTTGCCTAGAGGGAAGTTACAGCCCCTACCCGTTCCACAACGGCCGTGGACACACTTATCGGTGGACTTTCTTACCGATCTTCCCCCGTCCCAGGGAAGTACTACGATCCTGGTCGTTGTGGATCGGTTTCCTAAGTCCTGCCGTCTCATCCCGTTGCCCGGTCTCCCTACGGCCCTGCAGACTGCGGAGGCCTTGTTTACCCATGTCTTCCGGCACTATGGGGTGCCTGAGGACATTGTTTCTGATCGGGGCCCCCAATTCACGTCCAGAGTTTGGAGGGCGTTTATGGAGAGACTGGGGGTCTCGGTCAGCTTGACCCCGGGTTTTCACCCCGAGAGTAATGGGCAGGTGGAGCGCGTAAACCAGGATGTGGGCAGGTTTCTGCGGTCATATTGCCGGGACCGGCCTGGTGAGTGGGCGGGGTATGTTCCTTGGGCTGAGCTCGCTCAGAACTCCCTCCGCCACTCCTCAACGAACATGTCCCCTTTTGAGTGTGTGTTAGGTTACCAGCCGGTCCTGGCCCCATGGCATCAGAGCCAGACCGAGGCTCCTGCGGTAGAGGAATGGGTACAGCGCTCCATGGACACCTGGATAGCCGTCCAGGAATCGCTAAGGTTAGCGGGACAATGGCAGAAGAGGAGCGCTGACCAGCACCGCAGTGAGGCCCCCGTGTTCACACCGGGGGACAGGGTCTGGCTCTCGACCCGAAACCTGCCCCTCCGCCTGCCCTGTCGGAAGCTGGGGCCGCAGTGTGTGGGGCCGTTTAAAGTCCTGAGGAGAATAAACGAGGTGTGTTATAGGTTACAACTTCCTAGGTATTACCGTATTAACCCCTCGTTTCATGTGTCTCTCCTCAGGCCGGTGGTGGCTGGTCCCCTGCAAGAAGGTGAGGTACCTGAGGTCCCTCCGCCCCCTCTGGATATCGAGGGGTCCCCGGCGTACACAGTACGTGGCATTCTGGACTCGAGACGCCGGGTGAGGGGCCTACAGTACCTCGTGGACTGGGAGGGGTATGGTCCGGAGGAGAGATGCTGGGTTCCGGTGGGGGACATTTTGGATCCTTCTCTACTGAGAGACTTCCACCGCCTCCACCCGGATCGCCCGGTGCGCTGCGGGAGCTTCCGCCGAAGTTGACTCCCCTGCCTGTTCGGGCGGTGCTCGGCGGTCCTCGTCACCGTCCTACTAGCCGCCACCGATCCCTTTTTCGTTTGTCTGTTTGTTTTGTCTTATTAGTTTCACCTGTGTTTCTGTTGTTTTGGTTAATGAGCTTCCCTATATTTAGTAGGTAGACCCGCCCTTGTTTTGTGCGGGATTGTCTTTATGTTACGTGTGTGTGTTTTAGGTAGAGGTGTATTATTTTACTATTTACTTGGCACCCTGTGTTTTGGGTTGTCAAGTTGTTCTCTGCGCCCTGTATGTTTGGGCTTATCATTTTTTGTGTGCAATAGTAAAAGGAGCACTTTTCCCAAGTGGAACTCTCTGCGTCTGATTCCTTCATCCACCTAGTCCCGCGTGACACATATACCCTGACTCTGCGTGCAATGAACGCAAGAGAAGTGACACAATTTCACCTGGTTAATATTGCCTGCTAACCTGGATTTCTTTTAACTAAATATGCAGGTGTAAAAATAAATACTTCTGTGTATTGATTTTAAGAAAGGCATTGATGTTTATGGTTAGGTACACGTTGGAGCAACGACAGTCCTTTTTCGTGAATGCGCACTGCATCGATTATATGCAACGCAGGACACGCTAGATAAACTAGTAATATCATCAATGTGTAGTTATAACTAGTGATTATGATTGATTGATTGAATGTTTTTATAAGATAAGTTTAATGCTAGCTAGCAACTTACCTTGGCTTCTTACTGCATTCGCTTAACAGGCGGGCTCCTCGTGAGGCAGGTGGTTAGAGCGTTGGACTAGATAACCGTAAGGTTGCAAGATTGAATCCCTGAGCTGACAAGGTAAAAATCGGTCATTCTGCCCCTGAACAAGGCAGTTAACCCACCTTTCCTAGGCCGTCATTGAAAATAAGAATGTGTTCTTAACTGACTTGCCTAGTTAAAACCTGTTATGGCTGCAGCCCGACACCGGTACACCTATGACAACATCCAGCTCAAGTGCAGGGCGCGAAATTCAAAATCTATTTTTTTTAAATATTTAACTTTCACACATTAACAAGTCCAATACAGCATTTGAAAGATAAACATCTTGTCAATCCAGCCAACATATCCGATTTTTTAAATGTTTTACAGAGAAAACACCACATATATTTATGTTAGCTCACCACCAAATAAAAAAGAGGACAGACATTTTTCACAGCACAAGTAGGATGCAAGTAGCATGCACAAGCCAACCTAACTAACCTAGAACCAACCTAAATAACCTAGAAAAAACTACCTCAGATGACAGTCCTATAACATGTTACACAATAAATCTATGTTTTGTTCAAAAAATGTGCATATTTTAGCTATAAATCAGTTTTACATTACTGCTACCATCATAGCTACAGTCAGAAATCGCACGGGAGTAGCCAGAGAAAATACAGACACCAACGTCAACTACTAATTACACATCATAAAACATTTCAGAGAAATATATGGTGGATAGCTAATGAAAGAGAAAGATCTTGTGAATGGAGCCAATATTTCCGATTTTTGTAGTGTTTTACAGCGAAAACACAATATATCGTCATATTAGCTTACTACAATAGCTAGCACACAGCAGCATTGATTCTAGTCAAACGGTAGCATAGCACAGTTCGACAGATATATGAAAAAGCATCCCAAATTGGGTCCTTATCTTTGTTGATTTTCCATCAGAATGTTCTCCAAGGGGTCCTTTGTTCAGAAATGTCTTTATTTCGATCCAGAACGAACAATTTCCCTCTTGAATTAGCAAGCACACTGGCAGTGCGACGCTAACCTCTCCATCTTGAAAAAATTATTGCGTCGCATCACGTCTAAAGTCCAGAAAACATTTCAATAATATAATTAAACTATATTGAAATAACATACTTTAGGATGATATTGTGACATGTATCAAATAAAATCTAAGCCAGAGATCATATTCACCTTTACAGAGTGTTTTCCAGGAGCCGAGTCCAGGTGCTACTTCGCGCCCAGAAAGAAAAATAAACTGCGCAATACTCACTCAAAGAGGCTGTGTTCAAATACAGGACGAGATAATCAACTGATTTCTTCTCTCACTTCCGCATGACACCCAGAGGAAGGCGTATGACGTGTTTCTACAGTCCTAAGTGACATGCCCTTTTATAGACAAGGGCTCGAAGAGCGACATCGATTTTGGAAATCTCACTTCCGGATAGGAAATGGACTGTAAAAATAGTTCTGTTCCACTTAGAGAAATAATTAAAACGGTTTTAGAAACTAGAGACTGTTTTCTATCCAATAGTAATAATAATATGCATATTGTAAGAGCAAAAATTGATTAAGAGGCCGTTTGAAAATTTGCACATATTTTCCAGTTTTTCAATACGCCCCCTGCAGCCATAACAAGTTAAATAAAGGTGTAATTTTTTAATATTTTTTTTTACAGATTTCCAATTGTTATGAAAACTTGCAATCGGCCCTAATTAATCGGCCATTCCAATTAATCGGTCGACCTCTAGTAGGGATGGAGACAGATTTCTTCCATATTTGACGCTTGGCATTCAGGCCAAATAGTTCAATATTGGTTTCATCAGACGAGAGAATCGTGTTTTTCATGGGCTGAAAGTCCTTTAGGTACCTTTTGGCAAACTCCAAGCGGGCTGTCATGTGCCTTTTACTGAGGAGTGGCTTCCGTCTGGCCACTGATTGGTGGAGTGCTGTAGAGAAGGTTGTCCTTCTTGGAGCTTCTCCCATCTCCACAGAAGAACTCAGAGTGACCATCGGGTTCTTGGTCACCTTCCTGACCAAGGCCCTTCTCCCCCGATTGCGCAGTTTGGCCAGCTCTAGGAAGGCACTGTCGTTCCAAACTTCTCCTATTTAAGAATGACAAGAGGCCACTGTGTTCTTGGGGACATTCAATGCTGCAGAAATGTTTTGGTACCCTTCCCCAGATCTTTTCCTTGACACAATCCTGTCTCAGAGCTCTGTGGACAATTCCTTCGATCTCATGGCTTGGATTTTGCTCTGACATGCAATGTCAACTGTGGGACCTTATATAGACAGGTGTGTGCCTTTCCAAATCATGTCCAATCAATTTAATTTACCACTCCAATCAAGCTGTAGAAACATCAAGGATGATCAAGGGAAACAGGATGCACCTGAGCTCAATTTCAAGCCTCATGGCAAAGGGTCTGAATACTTATGTAAATAAAGGTATGTTTTTGTATTTGTTAAAAATGTGCAAAAATGTCCAAAAACCTGTTATTGCTTTGTAATTATGGGGTATTGTG
Organism: Salvelinus alpinus; assembly: GCF_045679555.1. Lineage (NCBI taxonomy): Eukaryota > Metazoa > Chordata > Actinopteri > Salmoniformes > Salmonidae > Salvelinus > Salvelinus alpinus. The sequence continues at coordinate 50,963,395 of NC_092091.1, forward strand.
TGTAGCTATTTAATTTATTGTGTGTACATTCATTTAATAAATGGTATAATATGGCTTTAAGGTAACAAATGTGGAAAAAGGGAAGGAGTCTGAATACTTTCTGAATGAAATGTCCAAAAACCTGTTATTGCTTTGTAATTATGGGGTATTGTGTGTAGCTATTTAATTTATTGTGTGTACATTCATTGAATAAATGGTATAATATGGCTTTAAGGTAACAAAATGTGGAAAAAGGGAAGGGGTCTGAATACTTTATGAATGCACTATACATGGCTGTCTCTGGGAAATGTTGTCATCCAAATTTTAAATATGATACTGAATATCCACCTACTTGAGCCCCAAAACTCTGTATATTGGTCATTCTCCAGTCTGAAGGTACAAACTCTGATGGCTCAGCTAACCAGGTTTGCAGTAACATAGCAGGCATAAAAGAAAGCTACAACAGCTTGCATTGTTATTATTAGGGGCTTAAGTCTTTTTTAATATCAAGGAATATTTAACTTTCTCTGGTCATAGGAGTAACATGAATTTGTGCGAGTAACATGAATTTGTGCGGTGCGACGCGAGTTTAGCCATCAGCAGGAAGACAGTGACCCTTTTTGGTCAGTGGAGAGCGGAGGGATGTTGAGGCAGACCCTCACTCTGTTTCCCTCTCCCGCCGCTGAGACTGACCATCAGAAACAGACACCATCAGCCCAGTAAAATAGAGAAAGGTCATTATTTAAATGTATGCTCACTCAGCTGTGCTTCAGGAGTAATACAACTGATCTATTGTGTGATCATATAGCCCACCTCGATTTTTTGTTTTTTTGTTACTGTTCTGAGAAGAATAACAGTGTATTGGCAGGGAAATTCAAGTAAAGCCAATATGCGGTGATAATGTATAGGTCCTATAGCCTACTGCACATAGTTAAGCAAAAACCATGGTAGAAAATAAAGATTCCTAATTGGGTAGATGTGTATATTTTATATAAAAACTGTACATATTCAACTTATTACTACAGTACTGTTTTAGTAGGTTAGTTTTGCATAGGCTCTTGCATAGGTTTTTTAAAGAAGTAATGTTATATCTCGGCTTGAAATTTGACTCAGAAAGTGATCTTGAATCAGAAAAGGTTGGTGACCACTAGCCCACAGGGTCTGTGTAGCAGGCGTCCCTATTCTCACACCCCAAATCCCGGTCCGGTCTGTCGAGTCTGCTTCGCAAGTGTTTCCGAAAGTTCCGCGATGTTGCGTCGATGGATATACGGTTGGAATCACTTCTGTCTGTGTCGGAATCTTCTACCATTTAGCTAGCTAGTAATTCTATGTGCAAGCAAAATAGTAGTTAGCTAACGTTACCTAGCTAAATGCACAGCATGCTAGCTACCGGTGTCACTGCTGCTGACTCACTGTGACCAATGGGGGAAGCCCGGTACGGTCATTGAGCTAAAGTACGGTAGCTAGCAAGCTACTAAATTACTAGCTAAGTTAGCTAGCTAACTTCTCTAATTCATGGACAGGGACTCTTTTACTACAAGTTATGTTGTAGCTATATATCAAATCAAATCAAATTTTATTTGTCACATACACATGGTTAGCAGATGTCAATGCGAGTGTAGCGAAATGCTTGTGCTTCTAGTTCCGACAATGCAGTAATAACCAACAAGTAATCTAACCTAACAATTTCACAACAGCTACCTTATACACACAAGTGTAAAGGGATGAAGAATATGTACATAAGATATATGAATGAGTGATAGTACAGAACGGCATAGGCAAGATGCAGTAGATTTTTTTACATTTACATTTTAGTCATTTAGCAGACGCTCTTATCCAGAGCGACTTACAGTAGAGTGCATACATTTTATTAAATTTTTACATACTGAGACAAGGATATCCCTACCGGCCAAGAGCAGACATTTTACTACATTTAAAAAAAAAAAAAAATTATTTAAATTTTTATTGTTTTTTTTTAATATATTTTTTTATAAAAAAACCATTTACTATGGTGTAAAAATATATTTTTTTATAAAAAAAAAATTAAAAAATACATACTGAGACAAGGATATCCCTACCGGCCAAACCCTCCCTAACCCGGACGACGCTATGCCAATTGTGCGTCGCCCCACGGATCTCCCGGTTGCGGCCGGCTGCGACAGAGCCTGGGCGCGAACCCAGAGACTCTGGTGGCGCAGCTAGCACTGCGATGCAGTGCCCTAGACCACTGCGCCACCCGGGAGATCTGGTATCGAGTACAGTATATACCTATGAGATGCGTAATGTAGGGTATGTAAACATTATATTAAGTGGCATTGTTTAAAGTGGCTAGTGATACATTTTTTACATGTATGGCAGCAGCCACTCAATGTTAGTGGTGGCTGTTTAACAGTCGGATGGCCTTGAGATAGAAGCTGTTTTTCAGTCTCTCGGTCCCTGCTTTAATGCACCTGCACTGACCTCGCCTTCTGGATGATAGCAGGGTGAACAGGCAGTGGCTCGGGTGGTTGTTGTCCTTGATGATCTTTATGGCCTTCCTGTGACATCGGGTGGTGTAGGTGTCCTGGAGGGCAGGTAGTTTGCCCCCGGTGATGCGTTGTGCAGACCTCACTACCCTCTGGAGAGCCTTACGGTTGCGGGCGGAGCAGTTGCCGTACCAGGCGGTGATACAGCCCGACAGGATGCTCTCGATTGTGCATCTGTAAAAGTTTGTGAGTGCTTTTGGTGACAAGGCGAATTTCTTCAGCCTCCTGAGGTTGAAGAGGCACTGCTGCACCTTCTTCACAACGCTGTCTGTGTGGGTGGACCAATTCAGTTTGTCTGTGATGTGTACACCGAGGAACTTAAAACTTTCCACCTTCTCCACTACTGTCCCGTCGATGTGGATAGGGGGTGCTCCCTCTGCTGTTTCCTGAAGTCCACAATCATCTCCTTTGTTTTGTTGACGTTGAGTGTGAGGTTATTTTCCTGACACCACACTCCGAGGGCCCTCACCTCCTCCCTGTAGGCCGTCTCGTCGTTGTTGGTAATCAAGCCTACCACTGTAGTGTCGTCCGCAAACTTGATGATTGAGTTGGAGGCGTGCATGGCCACGCAGTCGTGGGTGAACAGGGAGTACAGGAGAGGGCTCAAAACGCACCCTTGTGGGGCCCCAGTGTTGAGGATCAGCGGGTTGGAGATGTTGTTACCTACCCTCACCACCTGGGGGCGGCCCGTCAGGAAGTCCAGGACCCAGTTGCACAGGGCGGGGTCGAGACCCAGGGTCTCGAGCTTGATGACGAGTTTGGAGGGTACTATGGTGTTAAATATACTTACCTATCGAATGTAAAATATCGATAGATGCATTCCGGTCTGAACTGAGAAGAGACTGGGCTCTTTGAAACTCAGCCACTGCCGGGGCTGCCATCTTGCCTCCTCTCAAGACGGATGGTTTCTGGTCTGTCAATCAACATTCCCCTTCTTTTCCCTTGAAGTTATATGGCGGTTGCCGCCACCTACTGGACTGGAGTATGTAGCCTGTGTTATGCTGGTGAATGAGGACCCAAAAGCGACGTAATAGTAACAGAGTCTTTATTCCAGTATTAAACAAATAATGATTCTCCTGGATATAATCAATAGTAAATCCAAAACAGGAAACTGAAATCCTCTCGTCAATAGAGAGGAACGACTGGAGACGCGACCACAGACTGCAGGTCGCTTCGGGAACGCACTGGCCGTAGCTGACATAGACACCTGCTCACACGCAGCATCTGAAGAAGGCAAAGAACACGACAGGGCGAAACAAGGACACAGGAACAGCAAACATCAAACAAGAATCCGACAAGGACAGGAGCGGAAAACAGAGGGAGAAATAGGGACTCTAATCAGAGGGCAAAATAGGGGACAGGTGTGAAAGAGTAAATGAGGTCGTAGGGAGAATGAGAAACAGCTGGGAGCAGGAACGGAACGATAGAGAGAGAGAAAGAGAAAGAACCTAATAAGACCAGCAGAGGGAAGCACAGGGACAAGACATGATCAAAGACAAAACATGACAGTACCCCCCCACTCACCGAGCGCCTCCTGGCGCACTCGAGGAGGAACCCTGGCGGCAACGAAGGAAATCATCAATCAACGAACGGTCCAGCACGTCCCGAGATGGAACCCAACTCCTCTCCTCAGGACCGTAACCCTCCCAATCCACTAAGTACTGGTGACCACGTCCCCGAGAACGCATGTCCATGATCTTCCGTACCTTGTAAATAGGAGCGCCCTCGACAAGGACGGGGGGGGGGGGAGGGAAGACGAACGGGGGCGCGAAGAAAAGGCTTGACACAGGAGACATGGAAGACAGGGTGGACGCGACGAAGATGTTGCGGAAGAAGCAGTCGCACAGCGACAGGATTGACGACCTGAGAGACACGGAACGGACCAATGAACCGCGGAGTCAACTTGCGAGAAGCTGTCGTAAGGGGAAGGTTACGAGTGGAAAGCCACACTCTCTGACCGCGACAATACCTAGGACTCTTAATCCTACGTTTATTGGCGGCTCTCACAGTCTGCGCCCTGTAACGGCAAAGTGCAGACCTGACCCTCCTCCAGGTGCGCTCACAACGTTGGACAAAAGCCTGAGCGGAGGGAACGCTGGACTCGGCGAGCTGGGACGAAAACAGAGGAGGCTGGTAGCCAAGACTACTCTGAAACGGGGACAGCCCGGTAGCAGACGAAGGAAGCGAGTTGTGAGCGTACTCAGCCCAGGGGAGCTGTTCTGCCCAAGACGCAGGGTTTCGAAACGAAAGGCTGCGTAATATGCGACCAATCGACTGATTGGCCCTTTCTGCTTGACCGTTAGACTGGGGATGAAACCCGGAAGAGAGACTGACGGAAGCACCAATCAAACGACAGAACTCCCTCCAAAACTGTGACGTGAATTGCGGACCTCTGTCTGAAACGGCGTCTAACGGGAGGCCATGAATTCTGAACACATTCTCAATGATGATTTGTGCCGTCTCCTTAGCGGAAGGAAGCTTAGCGAGGGGAATGAAATGTGCCGCCTTAGAGAACCTATCGATAACCGTAAGAATCACAGTCTTCCCCGCAGACGAAGGCAGACCGGTAATAAAGTCTAAGGCGATGTGAGACCATGGTCGAGAAGGAATGGGAAGCGGTCTGAGACGACCGGCAGGAGGAGAGTTACCTGACTTAGTCTGCGCGCAGTCCGAACAAGCAGCCACGAAACGACGCGTGTCCCGCTCCTGAGTAGGCCACCAAAACCGCTGGCGAATAGAAGCAAGCGTACCCCGAACGCCGGGGTGGCCAGCTAACTTGGCAGAGTGAGCCCACTGAAGAACAGCCAGACGAGTAGAGACAGGAACGAACAGAAGGTTACTAGGACAAGCGCGCGGCGACGCAGTGTGAGTGAGTGCTTGCTTTACCTGTCTCTCAATTCCCCAGACAGTCAACCCGACAACACGCCCTTCAGGGAGAATCCCCTCGGGGTCGGTAGAAGCCACAGAAGAACTAAAGAGACGGGATAAGGCATCAGGCTTGGTGTTCTTATTTCCCGGACGATAGGAAATCACGAACTCGAAACGAGCGAAAAACAACGCCCAACGAGCTTGACGTGCATTAAGTCGTTTGGCCGAACGGATGTACTCAAGGTTCTTATGGTCAGTCCAAACGACAAAAGGGACGGTCGCCCCCTCCAACCACTGTCGCCATTCGCCTATGGCTAAGCGGATGGCGAGCAGTTCGCGGTTACCCACATCATAGTTGCGTTCCGATGGCGACAGGCGATGAGAAAAGTAAGCGCAAGGATGGACCTTATCGTCAGACTGGAAGCGCTGAGACAGAATGGCTCCCACGCCCACCTCTGAAGCGTCAACCTCGACAATGAATTGTTTAGTGACGTCAGGAGTAACAAGGATAGGGGCGGATGTAAAACGCTTCTTGAGGAGATCAAAAGCTCCCTGGGCGGAACCGGACCACTTAAAGCAAGTCTTGACAGAAGTCAGAGCTGTGAGAGGGGCAGCCACTTGACCGAAATTACGAATGAAACGCCGATAGAAATTAGCGAAACCGAGAAAGCGCTGCAACTCGACACGTGACTTAGGGACGGGCCAATCGCTGACAGCCTGGACCTTAGCGGGATCCATCTGAATGCCTTCAGCGGAAATAACAGAACCGAGAAAAGTGACAGAGGAGACATGAAAGGCGCACTTCTCAGCCTTCACGTAGAGACAATTCTCTAAAAGGCGCTGGAGTACACGTCGAACGTGCTGAACATGAATCTCGAGTGACGGTGAAAAAATCAGGATATCGTCAAGGTAAACGAAAACAAAAATGTTCAGCATGTCTCTCAGTACATCATTAACTAATGCCTGAAAGACAGCTGGAGCATTAGCGAGACCGAACGGCAGAACCCGGTATTCAAAATGCCCTAACGGAGTGTTAAACGCCGTTTTCCACTCGTCCCCCTCTCTGATGCGTACGAGATGGTAAGCGTTACGAAGGTCCAACTTAGTAAAGCACCTGGCTCCCTGCAAAATCTCGAAGGCTGACGACATAAGGGGAAGCGGATAACGATTCTTAACCGTTATGTCATTCAGCCCTCGATAATCCACGCAGGGGCGCAGAGTACCGTCCTTCTTCTTAACAAAGAAAAATCCCGCTCCGGCGGGAGAGGAAGAAGGCACCACGGTACCGGCGTCGAGAGAAACAGACAGATAATCCTCGAGAGCCTTACGTTCGGGAGCCGACAGAGAGTATAGTCTACCCCGAGGGGGAGTGGTCCCCGGAAGGAGATCAATACAACAATCATACGACCGGTGAGGAGGAAGGGAGCTGGCTCTGGACCGACTGAAGACCGTGCGCAGATCATGATATTCCTCCGGCACTCCTGTCAAATCACCAGGTTCCTCCTGAGTAGAGGGGACAGAAGACACAGGAGGGATAGCAGACATTAAACACTTCACATGACAAGAAACGTTCCAAGATAGGATAGAATTACTAGACCAATTAATAGAAGGATTATGACATACTAGCCAGGGATGACCCAAAACAACAGGTGTAAAAGGTGAACGAAAAATCAAAAAGGAAATGGTCTCACTGTGGTTACCAGATACTGTGAGGGTTAAAGGTAGTGTCTCACATCTGATACTGGGGAGAAGACTACCATCTAAGGCGAACATGGGCGTGGGCTTCCCTAACTGTCTGAGAGGAATGTCATGTTTCCGAGCCCATGCTTCGTCCATAAAACAACCCTCAGCCCCTGAGTCTATCAAGGCACTGCAGGAAGCAGCCGAACCGGTCCAGCGAAGATGGACCGACAAGGTAGTACAGGATCTTGATGGAGAGACCTGAGTAGTAGCGCTCACCAGTAGCCCTCCGCTCACTGATGAGCTCTGGCCCTTTACGGGACATGACATGACAAAATGTCCAGCAGAACCGCAATAGAGGCAAAGGCGGTTGGTGATTCTCCGTTCCCTCTCCTTAGTCGAGATGCGAATACCTCCCAGCTGCATGGGCTCAGTCTCTGAGCCGGTGGGAGGAGATGGTTGAGATGCGGAGAGGGGAAACACCGTTAACGCGAGCTCTCTTTCACGAGCTCGGTGACGAAGATCTACCCGTCGTTCTATGCGGATGGCGAGTGCAATCAAAGAGTCCACGCTGGAAGGAACCTCCCGGGAGAGAATCTCATCCTTAACCTCAGCGTGGAGTCCCTCCAGAAAACGAGCGAGCAACGCCGGCTCGTTCCAGTCACTGGATGCAGCCAGAGTGCGAAACTCTATAGAGTAATCCGTTATGGATCGATCACCTTGACATAGGGAAGCCAGGGCCCTGGAAGCCTCCTTCCCAAAAACTGAACGATCAAAAACCCGTATCATCTCCTCTTTAAAGTTCTGATAAACGTTAGAACACTCAGCCCTAGCCTCCCAGATAGCTGTGCCCCACTCCCGAGCCCGACCAGTAAGGAGTGATATGACGTAAGCGATCCGAGCTCTCTCTCTTGAGTATGTGTTGGGCTGGAGAGAGAACACAATATCACACTGGGTGAGAAAGGAGCGACACTCAGTGGGCTGCCCAGAGTAACATGGTGGGTTATTAACCCTAGGTTCCGGAGACTCGGAAGACCAGGAAGTAGCTGGTGGCACGAGACGAAGACTCTGAAACTGTCCTGACAGGTCGGAGACCTGAGTGGCCAGGGTCTCAACGGCATGACGAGCAGCAGACAATTCCTGCTCGTGTCTGCCGAGCATTGCTCCCTGGAACTTGACGGCAGTGTTGAGAGAATCCGTAGTCGCTGGGTCCATCTTGGTCGGATTCTTCTGTTATGCTGGTGAATGAGGACCCAAAAGCGACGTAATAGTAACAGAGTCTTTATTCCAGTATTAAACAAATAATGATTCTCCTGGATATAATCAATAGTAAATCCAAAACAGGAAACTGAAATCCTCTCGTCAATAGAGAGGAACGACTGGAGACGCGACCACAGACTGCAGGTCGCTTCGGGAACGCACTGGCCGTAGCTGACATAGACACCTGCTCACACGCAGCATCTGAAGAAGGCAAAGAACACGACAGGGCGAAACAAGGACACAGGAACAGCAAACATCAAACAAGAATCCGACAAGGACAGGAGCGGAAAACAGAGGGAGAAATAGGGACTCTAATCAGAGGGCAAAATAGGGGACAGGTGTGAAAGAGTAAATGAGGTCGTAGGGAGAATGAGAAACAGCTGGGAGCAGGAACGGAACGATAGAGAGAGAGAAAGAGAAAGAACCTAATAAGACCAGCAGAGGGAAGCACAGGGACAAGACATGATCAAAGACAAAACATGACAGCCTGTGTTTCACAGACAGAGAAGGAACCTTGCCTAGTGCCCACTAATGTTGTCTCCTAGGGTAGCAGACTGGTTTCACGGGGCTAGTTTTCTCCCTAAAATAAAATACAAATGTAACCTCCTAACCTGCATGTGTAAAGGATAGGAACCACCCCTGTTTCCCAGTGGACCCTTAGTGAGGCTTCTTTTATTGAGAATTTCGGTTAAAGGGTTAGGAGATTTAAATGTTATATTTTTTATTGTATTTTACTGTGCATTTGAGTTGTAAGGTTACCGCCTGTAGACGAAATCAATGAGTGAAGTCGGGGGAGGTGCATCTGCCACTTCCAGCTACAATAGTCATTTACAACATTAACAATGTCTACACTGTATTTCTGATCAATTTGATGTTATTTTAATGGACAAAAAGTTTGATTTTCTTTAGAAAACAAGGACATTTCTAAGTGACCCCAAACTTTTGAACGGTAGTGCATATTCTCTCTTTGTTTGAACTTTATAAAGTATTTTTTTCTCTGACATGTAATCACAGGCAGTTAGGTGGAAGACGGAATAACCGAGAAATGTCCATGTAACTAAGTTGAAGATGTTTGTAAAGCATGGTTACTATTTGTATTCAATGTTTTATTGACAGTTAGGAGAGGAACAATATGCACTGTAAAACCATGGAATGTGACACGTTTATAAACCTTAAACATCAGTGTTTAAATCTTTAAAATTATGCATTTAGATTTGTCAATAAGTGTTCTCATCTTAAACACAGGCAAGAATGCAACATTAAACAATTATTGTAAACACTTTTTCCACGCAGTAGATTATAACTGAGAAATGTCAATTAGTAAAACAATGTTTATTAATTAGGTTTGAATTGTTAGTTAACTAACAGGAGAGAAATAACAACAGCAAACTTCTCAGGAGATGGAAAGATATAGGCCAAATCAAAGATGTACTGCATCTGGTTTTTGTAACCTTTATTTTATTTTTTATTTTTTTCACAGAGAGAAAAAAACGGATTAACAATAAACCAGATTTATATGATCCTGGATTGAAAAATATGGTAGAAGTTTTGAAAAACTGAAAAATATCTACTGAGTTTGAAAACCTTGGTCATAACATAATCAACATCATCATAGTTGATAATGAACTGTGTTTGTATGAGATATATTGCTGTTTTTAAGAAGATCAAGCCTGTTTTGTCTTGTTTATTCCACAGAATAGAGCAATGTTTCCCAACCCTGGCCATCGAGTACCCCCAACAGAGCACATTTTTATTGTAAACCTGGTCAAGCACACATGATTCAATTAGTCAACTAATCATCAAACCCTCAATGAGGTGTGTTTGTCCAGGGCTACAACAAAAATGTGTACTGTTGGCGGTACTCGAGGACCAGGGTTGGGATACTTTATATTGTAAGACCCAAAAATGGAGATGGTATAAAGTAAATTGGCTAGTATTCCTAGTGTTGATTTTTCAGTGTAACATTTCTAGTGTTGATTCAGGTGTTAAATTAACTCTATAACTGTTAAATGAACATTCATTGGTGTAAAATAACCTGTGATGGTGTTAATAACCAGTGTTAAACCAAAACCACGCCCATCATACTGAAATTTCCCAGCACAATTTTTTTAATTGTTTGTTTCAACATCTATGTTTTTGTATCTTCATTAATTGATTAATTACTTGTATCTTACTCAAATACAAATAACATAATTTGGTATATTAATTCCAATCTGTTACTTGGACTTGTTGCACCCTTTACTGAAATGGTTGTTCCAGGAAGGTCCTATATATAGGGGCAGTACTTAGTGACATCACTTCCTGAAACAGGAGGTAAAAAATATATAACATAGTTTCACAAAATTAACATTCAATGTATCAAAATATATGTTCATACACAGGGAATGGGATCAAAATATACAGTAATAAACATACACATAAAATATTAAATTAGGATTAAAAAAACACAATTTGGACATACTGAAACTATAAAAACGGTTTCAAGTCAAACTCTTCATTAAGGCCAAGAGAAGACAATATATTGAGCCTGTGGATTCAGAAAGATTCCCTTTGAAGAAGTTTCCTCTCAATGTCCTCTCCCCTACGTGACATCTTGACCATTTCTATTCCAATGTATCTCAGAGAACTAATAGGATGTCCACCTTGTACAAAATGAGCAGCAACCAGATTTTTTGTCTCACCTGTCCGTATAGTGCTGCGGTGTCACGACTTCCGCCGAAGTCGGCCCCTCTCCTTGTTCGGGTGGTGTTCGGCGGTCGACGTCACCGGCTTTCTAGTCACCACCGATCCATGTTTCATTTTCGTTTTGTTTTGTCTGTATTACACACACCTGGTTTCAATTCCCATATCATGTTCCTTATTGTAACCCTCTGGCATACATTTCTGTTCTGTCCGTGATTGTTGGTGTCTTAGTGGTTCCTGTAGGTGTTATTCTGCCTGTATTTTCCTTATTGGAATATTGCTTGCCTTTTTGTGAGTAAACTCAGTTGTTTTGCTCAAACCTGTGTCCTGCGCCTGACTCCGCTACATCTCTGCACCCAATCGCTGACATGCGGTGCTCACTGATCCGTGTCTTAAGGCTTCTACGGGTGTTCCCTATGTAAGACAGACCACAAGGACATTTCAACATGTAAATAACATTGGTGGACATGCAGGTAATCAGGCCCTTGATCTGAAATCTTTGTCCTGTGCGGGGGTGGATAAATGTAAGTGAAGCTGCATTGATACAAAAATAATTACTTTCACACTACTAGAAGAAAACAAAATTGGTTTTGCAAAAACAACAACAAGAACAACAACAAACAACAAATGGGGAACAATTTACACAATAACAGAGCATAAAACATTGCACATTGCTGATGTCCATAGAGTCAGAATGGGAAAATGACAAGTGCTGTTTATGCTTACTCTGCATTTATAACCAAGTGGGAATTTACCCGTTGTGAAGTCATAAATACCAGTTGGATGCATTCACGTGCTTTTGAACTTATTGAGAAACACAGATTTGCTATTGGCCAACATCTGCTTAAACCGTGAACTAAAAGTACAGCTATCAAGCTTGTAAACGAATTATAGTATTCAAAAACCATATTAATAGATAGCTTTTTATAAATAATGCTTTGTTGCATTTAACTGTCGAAAAGGCTGTTATCGAGGTAATTTCTTTAGTAGGTGATGTCAGGGGTCAGCATGTGGAATAAGTGGGAGCTCAAGATGATGACGACTTTCCCACTAGTAATTACCAGTTCAAGTGGAATTTTCCCAGTCATATGTGGTAAAGTTCACTTCCCACTTGGCCAGGAATGCAGCATTTGTGTACAGTAGTAGATTATTCATGTTGCTAACGCCCTCCACTGGGGGCATTAGCCTAGAGTATGTCACCTCATCTGAAACTAAAACTGAAATGACATTTTCTTTCACTGATGGCCAAGAATAACATTCTGAAAGCCATGCCCCTACTAAGCCACGCCTCCAGTCTTCTGATCTGACCAGGTGGATTGTATCCAGGGATGGGCAGGGGCGAAAATCTGATATCAACCTTGGAGGGGACAATTACATGAAATTTTCTCAGGAGCAATTCCTGAGGGGGACACCAAAAGTAGTGCTGTAACACATAGACTATGTTGTAATATGTTAAATGTATATTGAGGGACCATAATCACTACTACTGGATAATTGTTAGGTACAGTAGTTAACTGAAGGGTTGTCCCAACTTGTTTAAATCATTATAATACTACTACTAATAATAGTTATAGCAGTGTTCCTTATCAGTACAGTATGTATGCAGGTATTCGTACTTACAACCAGCAATATCAAGAAAGGCCAGTAGGCGGCAATGGTACTGTACACTGTATGGGAGCAGTTTTCATAAATACAATGAACATGGTGTGATCTCATCGTAAAGAATCTCCATTGAGAACCATCACAAAGTTGGTCTCCGTATTGAATTGACCTTTTAATTTGACTTAGTGATACATTTATATAGTCATTAAATATGTGCACCTGGCCTGAGTCTACTACAATATCTTTACAAGAACAAAAAGCTTAAAATAAGTACAGTTCTAAAAGCAAAATAACTACTTCAATGAAAAACCCAAATAAATCAAACAAAATATCCTTCAGTCAGTGTCTCAACTCTTCAAACAGCAGCTATGGACAAGTATGTCACACAAAGTATGCAATTTTAAATAAAATAACATGAAATAAATCATTTGTAAGTGTACTGTCATGTACTAAAAACTGAAAACTACTAAACAAAAGAACAAATATCAATTACACCAGGGGTTCTCAAACAGGTGTCCATGGACTAATTGCAAGGTGTCCGTGAAATAAAAAAGTGTAATGAATGTAGTCAGTACCACAAGGTTTCCAGTAAGTTTACATATAATATAGAGGGAGGGTGGTCCCTGAGGACCGCTGAAAACCTTGCCTGCCTTGCCTCAAAATATGCAGGGGTTCCAGTACCCCAAAAAGGTTGAGAACCACTACTATACACACTACTGAACAAAAGAACCGAACATATGTTTGCGGGTTTCAATGGATCCAACAAATTGCTGGCAGATATTTTCCCTCTTGAGACTGTCCAGCCTGTCTTTATGTACATTACAGACAACTACACCGTTCAGTCTCTCTTGGCCCATGCTAGCCCGTAGCCAAGTCTTTAACCTGCGGGGTGCACTGAAACTCCTCTCAGCCTCACATGAAGACACTGGCACCACAAACAAAATTCTGATCAGCACCTCAACTTGGTCAAACAACCCCCGCACCTCCACTGGAAGCCTCCTGAGGACCTCTGCTGCCTCTCCACTGCTGCTACAGGGGTATTTGTTGTGAAAGAGAGGGATCTGCACTGAAAGAGAATCTATGTTCAGCTCAGGGTACTGATCTAGAGACTCATCCAACTCCCCCGTGAGAAGTGCTCTTTCCAACTTTTGCAGGACGTTTAGACTGTCCTTGTCAAAACGGTCGCCAAACTGAACCTCCACAAAAGAAAAATTCTGCCCTATAGTGATCCACTGCTTTGCCAGCAAATCGTCTTGAGTGCATCTCAATGGATTCAATGGATTCAATAGAGTCAATCAAAGTTGTTGCTTTCTCATACAGTGCAAGGTAGCTTTCGTCATTTCTCTTGCCCCTAAGAGATGACCGCACACACTCGACTGCAGCCTGCATACCAGAGACAGTCTGAGTTTTCTTCTGCAGTGAAATGTTTAGACATTCAAGCTCTCCAAGAACAGCAGAGGCAAGTGTGAGGCCCAACACAGTCTTGCCTTTGCTGAAGTGCTCGAATAAGCCACTGGCAGTTGAAGCTGTCTTGGATGCAGTTTTTGCCATCTCCTCTAAGCTGTTGAGTACCCGCGCATACTGCCCTAGCACAGCTCTAATAGCAGTATTCCGCACAGTCCACGTTGTTGGACATAGGGGTTTCAGGGTGGTCAGATTTGTATCTTTGGACGTGGCAATTGATTCAAACATGCTCTTAAACTTTCCTGACTGGCCATAGAGGACACCTAACTGATGGACCCAAGAAAGGGAATCCTGGATCAGTGGGGAGGCTGAGCAGCCAGCCTGTGTAATCAGATTTACACAGTGTGCTCCACAATGGACATAGAGGGCTAATGGCTGCTGCCTCCTCACAATTGCCTGTGCACCTGTGTATTTTCCTGCCATGTTTGAGGCACCATCGTAACTCTGCCCACGTAAGCCAGACATGGGCAAATTGAGCCTCAACAACACATCAGTTGCCACTTTCGCAATGCCCTCACCTGTTGTCTCCGACACCCTGTATAGCCCAATAAACTCCTCGTGAGGGACAAGGTCATGGTCAACATAACGCAGACAGACACTCTCCTGTTCAGCACCAGAGCCATCTTGAGTACCATCAACAATTAATGAAAATTGTACAATCGGAAGAGACCTAATCTCAGCTGCAATGCCTCGAATGACTGTATTGGCCATGATGTTCAGAATTTCATTCTGTGCTTTGGGGCCTGTGTACATTGTGGTACGCTCTGTTAACCACTTCAGTAAAATGGGATCATCCTCTTCTGCCCTGAGTTTCAAAAGCTGGTATAAATTCACACTGTCATCCGTGTGGCCTCTAAAGGCTTGTCCCTGTCTTACTACATGCCGCACCGAACTAACAAATTTCATCAAGCAATGCCTTGCGTCCTCCTGCTGTTTACCCCACACGCTGGATAACTGGACACTGATTGGATTTAGCTGGTGTGCTGTTACAGTTACAAAGTGGCGGTGGGTTTGGCAGTTTTGATGTGCTGTGAATTTTACAATGGCTTTTCTCCAGTTCCTAATCCAGCACTAATGAAGGCAGCACCCGCCCTTTGGCCAAAAGATGGCTGGCTTGAAAACCCTTGGCTACAGTGAAAACACAACACTCCTTTTATTGATGGATTATAATGTAGCCAGGGAAAATCGCGAAACCATCTCTCTTGAAACGTCAACACTCTGTTTGCAAGAGTTTGCGGTTCTATAAATTGTGGGTGTGGCTGATATGGTTTTGTGCCATCTCTGAGGTAACTGGACGATGCTGTGCCACTGTCCCCTATACTGGTGCTGCTGGCAACAAGGGTGACACCTGGTCCTGCCGTGGCTGTGACACTGTCCTCTGAAGTCTCTCTCCTTGGCTCTTTCCCTTTCACCACCCTCACTGACTCACAGTCTGTCTCCTAGAAAAGAAATAAGGTGTTTGCTGTACTCCTAACTACCGGTACCCAAAACTACACAATTAATCACAACAGCAATACCATTGCCTTAAACAAATATTGGTTCAGTCACCAGTTTAAGTTGAGAGTGGGGGTATCCATGGCATTTTCCAATTATGTCCCTATTTTACAAATCAAAAAAATTGAGAACCTTTCATAATGTTGCCAAACAAAGACTCAACAAACTTACCTGAGACTCCCTGTCTCTGCCAGTCTGTCCCTGCATATCTGTCCCCAGCTCTGCTGTCTGTGTGCCATCTGTTGCCTGCTCTGCCTAATGACATCATTGTGAAACATTTCCATTAGCATTTCACTTCTTTCTTATGAACATTTTATCAACTGGTCTTTGAGATATTAGGCTACTAGAGTTCTTACTTTGCGTTTTGGTGTACTGAAAAATACTCTGATGTCCGTCTTTTTACTTTTTTCTGACATTTTTCTACCTGGCTGGCTGGCTGGCTGACCGGTCTAGCTGCACACACACACATTTACACAACACATGCTGCAACGTTTTGACATTTTAACATAGTTTGTTTCATATTGGCAGGCTTCCAACAATAGCTGAATTTGCAAAGCTAGCGAGCACCAATTCCGTTTCTGTGGTGTTTGCTATAATCTTTGCTACCTGGTTAAAGGTGAAAAAAAAAAATCACTAGCGACAATTTAGCTTTTGCAACGAGACCATTAAATATATTTAAGACAATGGTATAAGATAGTGTAGTTCTGTTCAGTTTGGACTTCAGTTTATCGCTAACCTTATCACAGGGACTTTGAAGCACTACAGCTGCATGCTAATCTTGGAATAAACTGACGATAGCAAATATTCCATCTTTGACGACGCCACATAAATGGAATAGGTACTAGCTAGCTTGATAGTTAATGTTTGCTTTAGTTTGCGCGCTAGCTCTGCAAATTCAGCTAGTGTGTGAACCCTGCAACATTAAAAAAATATATACATTGCTATGGCGCGATTGACTGGATTACCTCACGTCAGTTACGTACACTGAGTGCCTTTCGGACAGTAGATACGAACCCTCTATTACCTTGCAAGCTAAAGAACTGGCAGTGGATCAAATCATTGTGGGGCAAAGGGCGGGGGGGTCGCAATCTTGTGAAACTTAAAAACGCGCTATTAAGTGTCTATAATCAGCACAAGTGCTTTCATTGCGTATTATTAATATTATTGAAATTACATAGTTATGTTTACAGTGATATATTGGGGGGGACAAATCATATTTTTCCCAGGATGGGGGGTCGTGTCCCCCCCGTCCCCCCTGGGATTTCCGCCTATGGGGATGGGCACAAATTACAAATTACAATTATGCCTCCAGTCTTCTGATCCTGTGGATCATAGCCAAGGTTGTGCATAAATTACTATTTCACTTACAAAATAAAACTACAAAATACCCTAAAGACCAATGTATCGAAATAAAATACGAAATAATAATAAAAAGAAAAATCTAACTTAGGTGAATGCATTGACACTCTGGATAAGAGCATCTGTTAAATTACCAAAATGTAAATGTATATGTGAAAACGAACAACTGCAAAGCACACTGGGTATTTTCATTGGCCTTGTTTCAGGGCAGAGCTCATTAGAGTAATACTCAGCATGCTTTGCAATTACTCATTATTACATATACTGTACATTTTCATTTAGTTAATTTAGCAGATGCTCTTATCACACCATAGTTCCATTAGCATTTTGATACCAATGTAGAATGAAAGGGGGGCACACAAATGTTAACAACTATAAAGAAATAGTATTTTGAAAATACACATTACAGCTTTCAAAAGTATCTTGTTCCAAAATACACTGGACCGTTCTTCAGCCCAGTGTAATATAACATACAAAATACTCAGAAGTAATTCAAATACGTATTTCAAATCCATGTAACATAAATACTTCCCATCTCTGGTCGTAGATGAATAACCAAGCATCAACAACCCAACCTGGCTCTGGCAATGGAAGTGACCCAACTGCTGGTTCAAAATAACCCAACATGTGTTTTGTCCAATATTTACACAAATTGAATTGTTTTTAACCCAGCATTTATTTTGTCCATCACCCAACTATGCAGACACGTGTTAGAGGTAGCTGCCCTATTGAACCCATTATTCCAGAATTTAGCATGCATTGGAGAGATGAAAGGGAAAGGCTAGTGGCCTAAATTATGCTATATAGTGCTCTTTATTCTCTTGTAATGGGGACAATATCTAAATGATAATTTTGATTAAATACTCGATTTCAAGTGTAGGCTATTAAGCATTGTAAAAAAAACACTGTCCATCGGAGATGCACGATGCAGAATTTCACCATCAGTTACAAATGCATGTGTATCTAAAAGATATAGTACAACGGATAAATCATGATCTGCCAATGGGGTTTGAGTTTACAGGAGTGTATCCAACTAGTTTGTATGGCGTAGCTGTATTGGTTGTCAGTGGAGTGAAGGGCACCTCTGGATAGCGGATTCAGCACCATGGACCGAGCACCCAGCGGTTGGCTAACCACACATCCACAGACAATACCATCTCTAGCGCTACGATTGCAAGAGCGACATAGCAGAAACAGCAGCCTACAGCGCGGACCAATAGGATGGCTGCATATCAGTTTCACAGCCAACCCGAATATCTGCAGATGCCTGCATCAAAGCGTCGAGATTTATGCTGGTTTTCTTAAGGATAAGCCATCTATTTTTAGAATCTGTAGTATACATTTGATCGTTTTCTTTTCTATGTTTACATCTTCCTTTTATTCTTTCTCGACTGTCCCTGCGGCGTGTTTGAGAGAGATACCCCCCTCTGTCTGCTTCGTCGCGTGGACTGAGATAACAGCCGTGCTATTGATTTTTGCTCTTCAATGGAATACATTTTTATTCTAATAGCGAGTGTTGGCAATACATTTCGCATCTGCTGTGTACCGGTATTACCCTCTATGAGAAAGAGAATATTCCATTATTCTTAGCTGAAGATTGAGACACCACACATAGACACAACAAGAACCGGGAAACGTTCATTCGTAGAGCTTTCAGTTCCATAGCGCCTGGTATTGCTCCCCCCTCGATACCCCAGGACCGTGGACAGCGCTTGTGCCAGTGGCCGCAGCTCGGTGTGAAAAACAACTATTAGGCCTAACGGTTAATCACAATCATAACAAGATACTCAAGAATTTACTAAAAGTAAAGATTACAGGCCGTGATTCTGTATGGATTATACCAGAAGAGTCTACTGATTTGAAGGTAAGACATAGTGGCGTTATGAGCAGTTGTTATTCTGCAGCTTGTGTCACCATCATTATCAAGTGATTTAATCAACATGCTATAAACAATACAGTATATTCGGTTTCTTTATCATTGCACTGTATTTGTCTTTGCTGGGAACGATTAAGGAACCATTTAAAAAATACAGTGCACATTTTTTGCTTGCATTCTTTTGCTTGAATTTCTATATCTCCATGTCATGTGTCATAAATAAACAACATTGATCAATATCACAAATAAAAAATATGTAACATCAACAAATATAACATCTATATCTATATCAAAGCTGTATTGTGCTAAAGGGGATGGTGTTTTCATTCAAGGCTTCCATTTTGAAGTTAAGATGGATGCTTGCGCACATTTCTTTATCGTGCTTCTGTGGCCTTATCTCGCTCCTTATATAAAATTCATATTAACGATCTAATGTTTGGCCTGGTAAGATTAATTAGAATTTGCATTCGAAATTATAGATATTGGGCATAATCCATTTTATAAATGATATTAACATCACGATTGAAATGAATATTAAACAAATCCTTATATCAACATTGTATAGTGAATGCTGCGAGATTTGGCCGTTATGAATTAACTGTCTAAGAGGTGTTATATAGCCTAAGGTCTATTCATTTATCTGTGACTAACCAAAAAAAACATGCAACATAGGCTATTTAATAAACGTGATAATTATTCATAGCCTAATTAACACACATATAAGGAACTGATTGATTCATTCAAACCAAGCTGTAAAGGAATTTGATCATAAAATACTTTACCCCAGCATTTTCCAAGATCCACAGTTGTTGTTTTAATAACGATTGGAAATGCATTCAGCAATCAATGTACAGCTTATTTTCAATACAATTTTCACCCAAATACCAAATGTTTACCATGCACAAAAAGCTGTAGCATACTACTTTGTAATGCACTTTCTCTTCTGTTTATTGACAGGTGCCATTTCTCCTCTCAGAGAACAAGAATCTTTGGTTCTTCCCGTTAAAAACACTTTTGTCAGATCCCCCAGAGAAGAGAACCAACTCTCCCTCCATAACTCTCTCCCCCAGAGGAACCATGGGTACCGTACTGTCCCTCTCCCCCAGCTACCGGAAAGCGGCCCTGTTCGAAGATGGCCCGGCCACTGTGGGCCACTACACGGCCGTCCAGAACAGCAAAAACTCCAAGGACACCAAGAGCCTCAAGCGCCAGTCCCTCATCAGTGTGTTGCCATGGAAACGCATTGTGGCGGTATCGGCCAAACGGAAAGGTTCCAAAAAGCTCCCACCAGACGACGGGCAGAAGGTCAGCACTGAGCACACCATCACCAACAGCCAGAAGCTAAAGAAGTCCCAGTCCTGCGCCAACTTGTCCTCTTTCACCACGCAGGAACCCAACATAGCTGCCACAATCCCCACCTCCAAGACCGTCTCCAACGTTGCTGCCACCGCTAAGAAGAACCTGTTGACTGGTTCCACGGGGGGCCAGGCAACGAACGCAGGCACGCCCAAGCGGGTGATCGTCCAGGCCTCCACCAGCGAGCTAATGCGTAGCCTGGGTGAGTTCCTGTGCCGGCGCTGCTACCGGCTGAAGCGTCTGTCGCCTACCGACCCGGTGCTGTGGCTGCGAAGCGTGGACCGCTCCCTCCTTCTCCAGGGCTGGCAGGACCAGGGCTTCATCACCCCAGCCAACGTGGTCTTCCTCTACATGCTGTGCCGCGATGTGGTCTCCTCCGAGGTCGCCAGCGAGCGGGAGCTGCAAGCCTCTCTGCTCACCTGCCTCTACCTGTCCTACTCCTACATGGGCAATGAGATCTCCTACCCGCTCAAGCCCTTCCTGGTTGAGGCTGAGAAGGAGGCCTTCTGGGACCGCTGCCTGGAAATCATCAACCGCATGAGTGGCAAGATGCTGCAGATCAACTCCGACCCACACTACTTCACCCAGGTGTTTGCCGACCTCAAAAACGAGAGCAAGAAGGAGGAAGAGAAGACAAGGTTGTTGATAGGCCTCGGCCGATAAGAGGAACCATGGGAGAACGGTAAAGGGAGGAACAGGGGAGAAGTGAGACAGGTGGGATGTGGATAGGGTCAGGGTGGCATGCACGACTACAGAAAAAACAGGACCGTTGTCTGGTATTCCCATCTTGAATTAGGAGGAAATTGGTTTAACTGGAGGCCATAATGACCAATCAGGAGGCTCTGGTGTCATATATCATGTTAACAATAATTGGGCATTATAGTACTTACAGACAATCACACAGATACAATTACTGATAACCTTTATGTTGAGTGAACAGTAAAACACTGCCTTCAGGACATTTGATAACAGAGATGCAGCGTGGTCTAGGGCTGGACACATATTACATATTACTTCAATAGTAGCCAAACCTGACAAGATTACAATGATAGAAAATGATGACCCCTCATAAACCCAAAACAGGTAATCAAATGTCAATGACTTGAGTAAAAAGAAGAATGGCTGAGTAAAAGCCAGATACATTTTATGTGTCCAGATTCAGAGTCAAGAGAATCACTTTAGGAACTTTAGAAGTTGTGAGGCCTCTGCATCCCTTTTCCCCCTCTCTAAGCTGCATTGGCATCCTCAATGACCCTAAATATTAACACAGACAGTGGAAACACCAGATAACTTCACTGTAGTAGTCTGCTCATGTACTGTACATACTTAGGGGGAAAAAATGAATAAACTATAAGAGAGTCATCAAAGCAACCAAAAGCAAAGCTAAAGAGAGGATCCGTGTGGATTCAACAAGGCAAATGTGGGGGAACAAGAAACATGAAGATTCTACTACGCATGAGACGACGTCCCATGTCATCACGTGTCCACTCAGGACATCACGTCTTCACACGTCTTGATTTCCTAATGTCCCCCACAGAATTGCCAATGCCCCCTACCTCACCACCAACAATAGCCCTGCCCAAGTCTACCCCCACAACATTGCACTTCTTCCCACAACAAGCATGTCTGGTTTTATTTCACCATTTACAGATAAGAGGGTAACATTGCCAAACCTCATCACCCACCAAAGTCCTGATTTGTGTTTTGATATGGAGAGGAGGCTAGTCCTCGTCAAAGAAAGTGATATGGAATGCCAGTGGAACATACTGCTGAGTTGATTGACTTCCATTGCACTGAAACAACACTAGTCGAGAACTACAGGAGACTATTATTGTGGCACTTCATATGATGTGTTCACCTCCTTGGTTTCCATTGAGGACAGAACAAAATGGATTCTCCATTCAGTCATCTCCCTTAAAGAGACTCTTTCCTCCCCACTGATGGTTATTTATGTAACGACTTGTGTTGACATGCATGTGTGCTTCTATGGGTTCCTAGCATGCTGCTTTGTGTTCGCACACCACGACAAAGTCCTAAATGACGCCTTATATCCTATGTAGTGCACTACATAGGGAATAGGATGCCATTTTAGACATACCCCACATGATTTTAGACAGAGCCAATGCTGCCCTTACCTTAAATAATTATGAAATCATGATTACTGATTACGTCTTCGTTTTGATGAAACCCACCTCCTGCAAGGTTGTGCCATATCGTGCTGAAAATTATGATTTATAAAAACAACAAGGCAAGTCTTGGATCATCATGCAGAACAAGAAAGACTTCTTCATGCAATCATCCTATACATTTCATTAGTTATTATTATATTATTGTGTATGTATGTTGGAGATGACAGAGCCAGTGACTTGTGTTCTACCAATGACTTGTGTTCTACCAATGGCAACATGTAACAAGAGAAATATGAATTATCTGTCCATTTCAGAATCTCCACTGACTTGGCTACGTAGCGCTCAATTGAAACTGCCATTGATATTATCAACAGTCTCAAACCTCATGAAAAATATGCATATGAAAATTAGATTGCAGAGCCTGCATACACGTTCTTCCTATATGATGTGTTTGGGATGGATTGAACAGTAGATAGCTGATGTATAACTTTCAGATAAAATTGGAATTAGAATTATCAAGACATTTTCTTTGCTGTTGAACCGAGTTGTGTGGTATGGGATCAGTGCTTATTCTCATACAATACAGTAATTTACACTTCCATGTGCTTGAAATAGTTACTGAAAATAAAATAAAAAAATTCACTGAGGGTTTGCTGCTTCTAAATTGATGCTAGTAAATGAACATTTGAATATTGCTCTCTTTTCATTGCTATTAATGTTTATAGCTCCAACCACATTTGAATGTGTGTAATTATTATCTTTACAATTTCAGATAGTTACAGTAAATGGTAAAATATTGACATCTGGATATTTTGCGAACTCTATCTATAGGCCTTCCATGAAAATGCACATGTGTAAACTGGCCAATAATACTGATGAGTAGAAATGTAGTGGAAATGACAAGCAGTGAAACTTCTATACTTGGACTTATATATTGTGTAAAGCAACAGAGATAGTGACTGCCAGGTGGAGTTTCCACCATTTTGTTTTCACCTATTCAGTCCATTCAACTCAGCAAGGGCAAGTCGCAAAGAATAGAGGGAAGGAAACAAATGTTTGGAATGGATCCCCCAGACAGTTTGGAATGGAACACCCAGCCAGTTTAGAATGGAAAACTCAGCCTGTTTGCAATGGAACACAGCCTGGGACTCTATGAAACTTTATGGAGAGGGGTAAAATTCACCTTGCATCCTCTTCTCTTTGACTAAGTCATAACTATGTGCCATGTTTTCACTTGCAACACAAACAAGACAACACGTTTGTAAAATACAAAGTTAATGGGGTTATTAAATGTTTTCCCCTTTTCATTTGTGAATCATATGGTGTGCAACTTTGTTGAACAAATCATGTCAAAATAGTGTTATTAGAGTGAAGATGGGGCAATCTGTGACTAATGTATGTGGATGTGTGACTATGTAAGTGAGTGAGAAGAATTTGATCAACTGTTACATTTACTTTATATAAAAAATACATTTGCAAGTCTTTATTAAATGTTCTGTTTCATTGTGTCTGATCGTGTGAATGAATGTTGAACATTGAGGAAGTAAGAACTCCATCTTAGACAGGCTTGGTGGAATGTTCGCTGTATTGGATACACCAATCCTGTCCCAGGGACCACACACTATAAAACTATATTGCAGACAGGCCAAATAATTTCCACCTCCTAGCCATATAAAGCATTGTATAAACAATATGAGGGGGAATATCTTCCCTTCATCTGTAGGCCATGGAAGCCATCCCTGTAAAAATATAAAAATAACATAACTTCCCATGAGCCTGCACTACCCAGTCTAGCCACAACGAGGCAGTAGAGAGTTGTGGCCCATCATCAGGGATGCTGAGCAACCTGCAGCTTGGAGATCTGAGAGGATAGATACTGTATCTAAGTACCTTCATGGAAATAGCTTCACCTTTCCCTCTGATTGGCTGGGTGGAATGTTGGATAAGAGAGGATTAGGTTGCTTAACATGTCTGCCAAACTATAGCCATGTCTGCTGTGAGGCTGCTGTGGTAGCCTCTACTATCCATGGCAGGCTGACTTGAGATGACTACATTGCAGTTGAACTGCGGAGAATCACAGATCTACAAATCACCTTGCCTTCGATTTACTATGTGATTAAGATTAGCAATTTTGCGCCTTGTCTCGCTCAAAGGGAACCCCCCTTAAAAACACCGGGTGCGCATTGCCTTGCTCAAACGCTAATCTGCAGCGGGGTGGGCAACTGCAGTGCTGAATGGCCTTCTCTGAAGTGGTGGAGGGGTTAGGATGAGCTGTCCACGGTTGGTGGTGCTGAACGAGCAGCTAGCTGTTTGTAAGTGTGAGGGCCGCTGTCCCTGGTCCTGACTAATGTAGAGGCGCTGTCTGCAGTGCTGAAAGGAGCGCCTTCGCAAGATACCACACACCCAGCACAGTTTAGAATCTAGATTCTAGCTGCTTATTCACAATTGCAGATCACAATGTCAATCTATAAACTCAAATAGCTACATTGTGTGCGTAATTGGTTAGCCCATATTATTTACTGGTAAATTAAGCTACATACAATGTGGCGTTTAGGTCATAGCTTGGTTTAACAAAAATAATTTATTGAGAATACTCAACATTTAACAGAGAATAGGCTACATGGATAAGAGTGTGTGAGAGTGGGAGGGGGGACACACATGGGATCAGGAGGGAGGCCATTCCATAAGATTGCCAGCCTATCCATCAATCGTGCAAGGTGAGGGACGTTCATTGCACGAGATCATTGACGAGGAAGAAGAAGAACGTTAATCGAGGGCTTCCTCTGAATTCGGCCAATCAAAATCGAATGCGTTGTACTCGTCAGTCGTGCAGTGTGTGTAGCGTTGGTTCCTCCTGCGTAGCTAGATAGGTAGGATACAGTCCTACTGTCAGTGCTTCCGACTGCCGTATGAATTACCATTCAGAGCTGCACCTCTGAACATCACCAAACGCGAATATGGCGGCCCGGGTAAGATATTTTCTCGTTTGTTCAATATCTCCTTGTCAAAATATACATTTATTTCATTGTAAATAGGGTACAATGCCGAGTGCGACGTATGGTTTACAGGCAAGAATTTAGCTGCAGCAACATCGTACCTGAATGTCAAATTCGACTTCGGCCTCAGCTATTTCGATGCAGAATGTTTTTTACGCCCTGGCATTCAGTTTGACAGGCTCCCGCAAAATCTGTTTTTTACGGGTCGCAGAAACAATTTATCTGTCTTGTATAATCAGCCTACAGTCAGAGCTAGGAAGCTGTCGGCCTCTACAGCTAGCCACTGCATTAGCCGAGTGAATCGGTTAAACCTAATCCTGGATTTTACATGCCCTTTAGCCGACAGAATGCTTAAAAGGGCAATTGAAACCTTTATAGGATATCTGTGCAAAAAGTACTTGTAATAATTTTGTGAAAAGCATATCCCAGCAGCGCACACATGCGTCCTTGTCCATAGCACGACCTCGACCTCGCGGGTGTCTTTTTATTAGGCTATATAGCCTATGGCAGTTTTGGGAGTCCAGAATATAATCTGTGCTTTCTTGTATTGGAAAGCTATTTTTGCGCTATCTAGATCATGGTTGGGCAACCCCCTTTTGTATGCCCATGGATCAATTTCCAAAAACAAATATTTTTTTGGGAACTCAGTCAGGGTCAATTTACTGTTGAGAGTTAGAATGGTTGAACAAACAATTGCAGGAAATTAACTCTAAAACTAAAAAGGCCCCCAAAAAATCACTTATGGCCATTTCTTTGAGGCCTAAATTTCATCAATGTTGTCCAGCCACAACCTATAGCAGGAGTAAGCAACCCTGTTTCTGGAGTGCCGCAGGTATATATGCTACGCTCAACTTGAACAGACAACACCTTTCTGCTGCATTATGTAGGTTAGCTATGCCCTGCCTGGCCTGCTGATAGAGACCGGTGCCACTGTGCTGCAAAATTGCTATTGGAAATACCGTATATCTCTGGATTATAATCACAGGATGGAGCACTATTTAGAGCTGGTCGACTGTCAAGTTATGCAACGCACCTTGGCATGTAGACCCATCACTAATGCTGATTGAAGCTCTTCTCCTGTCTCTCCCAGTTTTAAACCATTAAATATTGTGGAGATCTAAACTTGCCCATTGAATTTACATAGCTCCAGGCAAAATTGGAATATAGGTGGGGCATAATAGCATGAGATTTCCAAATCAAAGCCTATTCCATTGGTTGATGTTGTTGCACGCCTGCATTATTCAAACTTGTATCAGAAGACACTATTGGCAATACCCCTCTGTGGTTTGAGAATAAGGACTGAAAACTGAAACAAGGATCACCTTTCCATTCTCAGTGGATTCTTTGTTGAAAGATAGGCCTATCTACAACAAGACAGCTTTGATTTGTCGGCAGGGTTTGCATCCAGCCAGGGTACCGTGGGCACACAGACACAACCAGAGGTGCAATTTGTGAAAGTCTGACTAGAGCTGTTGAGTTCTTTTTAAACATCTCCACCAGAGGTGTCTATCACAAATTCCAGGGCCCTATGCACTGCTGAGTTACATGACAAGGCATTTTTGGGTGAACCAAATATTTTCCCCTATAGTGCTCTAGTATAATGGCCCCAATGGAATTACAAGACAGTATTGAATATGCAATCTTTACACTATGAAAATAACCGAAATGTCATTCTTTAAGATAGTATTCTACTCCTTCTTGCCATTAAGTGTCAAGGCAATGATTAGCTTTTGTACATAAGTGTACTGGATTCAGCAGTTCGTTTCAGGCGATAGACTTGTTTATTTGTTATATGTTATAATTTCAGTCAACAGACTTGTTTATTTGTTATCATTTCAGTCGACGTACTTGCATTACAGGCATTGAGACGCTTTGAAATCTATGCCTGAGCGAGAGGGAGAATGTGCATCTCTGTACCGAGCCAAGGTATCTGATGATACATTTTTAGTCATTCACAAGGTATGTGTCCACTGGCATTGGTCTCCCTCCTTCCCTCGCCCTTGCAGAGTGCACTGCATATTGTTGTTGGGCCTAGAGTGTCAGAGCTGCTGAGAGGGACATATATGGTATCACAGACTGACAGCACACAGTGGACATTTTACAACAGAGGGAAATAGCCTACATGAATACCCCTTACTAAATTCCCTTACTAAGAGGAAAACATAGGAAAGGACGCGGATTCACTATGAACAGTAGACCTAGAGAACTCTCATGAGGACCGCCACAAGAATGGAAGACCCAGAGTTACCTCTGCTGCAGAGGATAAGTTCAATAGAGTTACCAGCCTCAGAAATTGCAGCCCAAATAAATGCTTCACAGAGTTAGAGTAACATACACACCTCAACATCAACTGTTCAGAGGAGATTACGTGAATCAGGACTTCATGGTCGAATTGCTGCAAAGAAACCACTAATAAAGGACACCAATAATAAGAAGAGACTTGCTTGGGCCAAGAAACACTAGCAATGGACATTAGACCGGTGGAAATCTGTCATCAGACCGTCTGATGAGTCCAAATTTGAGATTTTTGGTTACAACCGCCGTGTCTTTGTGAGACGCAGAGTAAGTGAATGGATGATCTCCGCATGTGTGGTTCCCATTGTCCTGTTTTTCAACAGGACAATGACCCAACATACCTCCAGGCTGTGTAAGGGCTATTTGACCAAGAAGGAGAGTGATGGAGTGCTGCATCAGATGACCTGGCCTCCACAATCCCCCGACCTCAACCCAATTGAGATGGTTTGGGATGAGTTGGACCTCAGAGTGAAGGAAAAGCAGCCAACAAGTGCTGAGTATATGTGCGAACTCCTTCAATACTGTTTGAAAAGTGTTCCTCATGAAGCAGGTTGAGAGAATGCGAAGAGTGTGCAAAGCTGTCATCAAGGCAAAGGGTGGCTACTTTGAAGAATCTAAAATCTATTTTGATTTGTTTAACACATTTTTGCTTACTACATCATCCCATATGTATTATTATGTCGTTTTGATGTCTTCACTATTATTCTACAATGTAGAACATAGTAAAATAAAAGAATAACCCCTGAATGAGTAGGTGTCCAAACTTTTGACTGGTACTGTATGTGTGGTCATCTATGGCCTTGTAGTAATGTCTAAATGGGCATCTCTTATTGGGCCGTTGGTGTAGGAGAATCTACATCCTATGTTGACATCCGATCCTCTTTATTTATGGGCCCTCTCCCATCTTAGTATTTTAATTGGAGAGTTAACATATTATGTTACGTTTATGTATCGTACAACTTGTAAATAAACAAACACAACAGCGCAGCGGAAAGATTACTCAGCAAAATCTGTGTTCTGTGCAAGATGGGATGGAATGGGGAGGTTTTCAACATGACAAGAATCAAGATTTAAGATTGTTGCAGGAGTGTGACAGGATATGAGAAAATTACAGATTGAATTAGATAGCATTCTCCCTCCTGTGAATCTCTACACATCCTTTACAACCGATAACCACCCCAAACTATGACTCCCACAAACTGCAACTAAACTACTAGCAGTGAACTAAACGACCTTACACAACCACTTTCTGTCCATAACTGTCCCTGCCTCCAACAGTGCATACGGGTCTTCATAAGGATGTCATAATAATGTCATAACTGCACTGGTAGTATGGACTGGCACTATTAG
The DNA here is from genome assembly GCF_045679555.1 of Salvelinus alpinus. Classification (NCBI taxonomy): domain Eukaryota; kingdom Metazoa; phylum Chordata; class Actinopteri; order Salmoniformes; family Salmonidae; genus Salvelinus; species Salvelinus alpinus. Next base: position 50,992,310 of record NC_092091.1, read on the forward strand.
AACATGACAGAGGAGACTGGTGGGCAGAGATATAGGAGGACGAGCTCATTGTAATGGTTGAAATGGAATTAATTGAAAGGTATCAAACACAGGGTTTCCATTCATACTGTTCCATTTATTCCATTCCAGCCACCACTGGACCAGAACACTTATAGCCAGACCCAGACTGAAGTGTATTGAGACTGTGATGAAGCGCTGAGCAATTAACCAAGACTTCATTTTTTGGGGGATATTAAACAACTAATTGACCGACGTCGGTCCAATTACTTGAATTCCATTTAGTTCGGCCCAGCACACCATTTCTCTAGAGAGAAGTCAAATAGATCACGAGAGAAAGGGCTGAAGGAAGTTTTCATTAACCTTTTACTGCAGTGGGCTAAATCAGGGTAACACAGAACACTTTCTTGGTAGTCTTAAATAAATCTACTCTGAAACAAAAGTATACACCTCACACACATGGTTATGGGCTTAAAAAAAGAAGGCACCTGTACCATGTCAGATATAGAGTTGAAATGTATTCAATTTTGTGTTTGTATCCCAATATTACACTTTATATACAGTACATCACAGAATACTGACTTATAGCAAAACTGTTTGACATAGAAACACTGGATTTTCAGCAGGTTAAAAAAAATTATGTTTATTAATTATGAAAAATAGGTAATTTCACTGCAGGAAAGGGATATGCAAATATTCAACCTAGTTCAGAGCAGAAACCTGGTAATTAACAACAATGACCATAATCAATTGTTCCTGTTTTTTCCGGCTTGGACAGAGATGGTCCGTGTTGGAGAGAATCAAAACCGTACTGTATCATGGGTAAATTGTGACTGACTGGTCTACAAATAATAATAAGTAGTTATTTTTGATGCAAGGTCTTTTGTAGATCAGTCAATCGGCAGTCACCTGCAATGTCGGCTGCAATGTTGTACAAGCCAATGGAAACACTTTTACGCCTGCTCTGTTACACCAGTGATCCACTATACGGATAGCCACACTAGTTTCACCCTCATGTCGGTGCTAGCCAGCTAGCAAGCAGGCAAGGTAGGTATCAACAGCCAATCGGGGCTGGAAACTATAGTGAGCCTCGATTGGTCAACAGCAACGAGTACGCAAAAAAAGTTCAGCTTTTCCCAACTTTGGTCCCGCCCTGTTTATGCTCCCTCGCCATGCTTGTATCGCCCAACGGTTCCTGCCCACTTGGCTTCCCTATATTGAAAATTAATGGGGTTTCGTTGTTTCAACGCCCACAACGTGCTAGGTGGATTTCTGCCATTAGGTTTGAGGAAGATCGAGAGCTACCAGTACCTAGCTCGCCAATCAATTCTGAAAGTACACTACATGCATTTTTTCATGTGTTCCATCGCAGACTGTCATAAACATAAAACTCCCGGCTACTATCCAATAAAAGCCATATTGACATTATCCCACCCCTGGTAAGCCACTATTGGCTTAAAAAGCCAAACGTAACACAATATCTGCTAATTAATTTCCAGCAATATTGCCGATCTTTCTGTTTGGTGTGCACGTTTGTCTATCACTCGTTATGTAGCCAGTTAGCGATGCTAATGATAACCATCTTGTGAGTAGACAGACTTTCCCCAAAAACCTCTTCAATTAAATGTTAACTGCAAAGTAGTCCTACCTGACAGAACTACTGGATATCAGGATTATTTGTATCATTGGGTGGTGATTGTTTTGCAAACGCTGTGCTGCAGCAGTAGGTCTAACATCAGAAACATTGCTAGACCTTCACATTCCTCTCTTGCTAGATGGGAAGGGAAATTACACTAAAATCGAAGAAAAACATTCTGACCTAAAATATGTTCTTCTGATGTGATTTAACCATTGATATGGACATACATCTTTTTATTCTCTATGAGTAATTGTAATATTCAGAGTAAAAGATTTAAGAAAAAAATCCAAACCAGGACAAATAAGACAGAAAAAACAGAATTCAGGAAAATACCAAATATAACTTTTTGACCCCCCACTTAGAGTTGTTTATTAACCATTATTGTACCAGGTAAATCGACAGAAAACACATATTTTGTACACCAAGGAGTTGCAGGGTAGAGGAGAAGAATGTGCCTATTTGAAAGGTATAACAAAATTAGTAGCTCACGACATAAACAAAATGTTCAGGACCCTGTCTTTCAAAGACAATTCGTAAAAATCCAAATAACTTCACAGATCTTCAATGTAAAGGGTTTAAACACTGTTTTCCATGCTTGTTCAATGAACCATAAACAGTTAATGAACAAGCACCTGTGGAACGGTCGTTAAGACACTAACAGCTTACAGACAGGATCGGTACATCCGAACATCACACCTGCGAGACAGGCACAGGATGGCAACAACAACTGCCCGAGTTACACCAGGAACGCACAATCCCTCCATCAGTGCTCAGACTGTCCGCAATAGGCTGAGAGAGGCTGGACTGAGGGTCTGTAAGCCTGTTGTAAGGCAGGTCCTCACCGGACATCACCGGCAACAACGTCGCCAATGGGCACAAACCCACTGTCGCTGGGCCAGACAGGACTGGCAAAAAGTGCTCTTCACTGACGACTCGCGGTTTTGTCTCACCAGGGCTGATGGTCGGATTCGCGTTTATCATCGAATGAATGAGCGTTACACCGAGGCCTGTACTCTGGAGCGGGATCGATTTGGAAGTGGAGGGTCCGTCATGGTCTGGGGCGGTGTGTCACAGCATCATCGGACTGAGCTTGTTGTCATTGCAGGCAATCTTAAAGCTGTGCGTTACGGGGAAGACATCCTCCTCCCTTATGTGGTACCCTTCCTGCAGGCTCATCCTGACATGACCCTCCAGCATGACAATGCCACCAGCCATACTGCTCGTTCTGTGCGTGATTTCCTGCAAGACAGGAATGTCAGTGTTCTGCCATGGCCAGCGAAGAGACCGGATCTCAATCCCATTGAGCACATCTGGGACCTGTTGAATCGGAGGGTGAGAGCTAGGGCCATTCCCCCCAGAAATGTCCGGGAACTTGCAGGTTCCTTGTTGGAAGAGTAGGGTAACATCTCACAGCAAGAACTGTCAAATATAATGCAGTCCATGAGGAGGAGATGCACTGCAGTACTTAATGCAGCTGGTGGCCACACCAGATACTGGCTGTTACTTTTGATTTTGACACCCCCCCTTTGTTCAGGACACATTATTCAATTTCTGTTAGTCACATGTCTGTGGAACTTTTTCTGTTTATGTCTCAGTTGTTGAATCTTGTTATGTTCATACAAATATTTACATGTTAAGTTTGCTGAAAATTAACGCAGTTGACAGTGAGAGGACGTTTCTTTTTTTGCTGAGTTTATTTCATTTTTGGAAAGTAGCTCTAACCCTGGATTAGATACACATGGACCACATGAGAGAGAAATGTAAACAACACAACGACGAGAGAGAGGGATAGAGACAGTTTATTAATTTATGCCTAATCTACTTTGAAGAACTAATGATTTCGTCAGACAACTCTGCAGCACACTTAGGCAGGCTAGCCTAGCTAAATAGGATGAGTAAAGACAGTACAGTATGGGAAGCACAGAGATAACATTGTCTGGCTGGCTGGCAGGCAGGCTGCTACTGCCTAAGCAGAGATGAGATGATGACTTTAAGGAATACAAATAAGAATGTCATCAAATAAAATTAAGTAATATACACTACCGGTCAAAAGTTTTAGAACACCTACTCATTCAAGGGTTTTTCTTATTTTTTTTTTACTATTTTCTACATTGTAGAATAATAGTGAAGACATCAACACTTAAAAATAACACACATGGAATCTTGTAGTAACCAAAAAAGTGTTAAACAAATCAAAATATATTTAATATTTGAGATTCTTCAAATAGCCACCCTTTGCATTGATGACAGCTTTGCACACAGTTGGCATTCTCTCAACCAGCTTTACCTGGAATGCTTTTCCAACAGTCTTGAAGGAGTTAGTTCCCACATATACTGAGCACTTGTTGGCTGCTTTTCCTTCACTCTGCAGTCCGAATCATCCCAAACCATCTCAATTGGGTTGAGGTCGGGGGATTGTGGAGGCCAGGGGCCGAATTCACAAAACCTCCTTAAGAAGGAATTTCTTCTTAACTGCCATTTTTTCCTTAACTGTAGACTTAAGAAGAAAGATAAGCAAAGTTACTATTCCTCAATTAAGTTATTGGAAATGTTCTTAAGGTTTTCCCTAAGTTTCTTACTAAGATAAAAGTTAAGAAGAAATGGGATTCTTGAAAATAATGCTTAAGGATTTATTTTTCTTCTTGGAAATATACTTAACTTTAGGACAGCTAAACCCTTGTTTTGAGACAAATGAATACTTTTATAATCATGAACGTTTTCTTGCGCCACAAACCCAGTTGGCTACCGGATATTTAAATACAGCAAGAATACAAATTAAACACGCATTATCTAGCTAGCTAGTAATTAACAATATATTACAATATTCTAGAAGTGTTAAATAGCTAGCGCTATCTCGGCAATTTGCAAAGAAGAACTTGGCTGATGTTGGCTATAATGTCTTTACACGTTAGCTAGCTAACGTAGCTAACTAACTTAATGGTTGTGCAGTCCCTCTACCACCATCTCTATGATGGACACCTTCTCCTCCAGCTGGTCCACATGAGTGGTCTCTCAGCTCCCTTCTTCTTAGAGGCCGGCTTGATGTCGGACCACTTATTTTTTACGGCGTCACTGTCCCTTGCCATACCCCCAACGGCAGAGACAGACTCAGCCACTCTCATCCATCCTTTCTTTTTGGTCTCTGCAGTGACCCCGCAGTTATCAAGTCTCCCCATCAGCAACCTTTTCCTGGTTGCTATTTCCTCAAGTTTTATATTAAGTCCGCAAGCTAGATCCCTGCAATGTCTCATTGAAGATCTAGATAACTTATCTGGACTCTCTGAAATAAAATCTAATTATGATAAGTGTACAATATTATGTATTGGATCTTTAAAAAATACAACTTTTACATTACCCTGCAGTTTAGCTTCATTAAATAGTGCCCACAAAACACCAGTCTCAATGTCAACAGTGAAGAGGCAACTCCGGGATGCTGGCCTTTGTAAGGGGCGTGTATCCTTTACCGTGGTGGGAGTCTGCCAATTACGCAAGGCTGAAATGCGGTCACTCTCCATCTCCACCCGCACGAGGTGGAAATGCAGCACCTAGGAAGGAGACGGACTGTTGAAAGAACAGGCATTTCTCAGCCTTGGCGTACAGATCATGCTCCAACATTCGACCAAGCACCCTGCGCACCTGGGACACAAGCTCGGCGCATGTAGCGGAGTATATCAGAATGTCATCAATATAGACCACTACACCCTGCCCGTGCAGGTCCCAGAAAATCTCGTCTACAAATGCTTGGAAGACTGATGGAGCATTCATAAACCCGTATGGCATGGCGAGGTACTCATGCCCTGAGGTCGTACTGAACGCGGTCTTCCACTAATCTCCCTCCTGGATACGCACCAGGTTGTAAGCACTCCTGAGATCAAGTTTGGTGAAGAAGCGGGGCGTGCATTGACTCAATCGCCGTGGCGATTAGAGGTAGCAGGTAACTGTACCACACAGTTATCTGATTAAGGCCTCGATAGTCAATACACGGGCACAAACCTCCCTCCTTTTTCTTCACAAAAATTAAACTCGAGGAGGTGGGTGAAGTGGAGGACCGAATGTACCCCTGACGCAGGGATTCGGAGACATATATTTCCACAGCCACCGTCTCCGCCTGTGACAGGGGATACACGTGACTCCTGGGAAGTGCGGCGTCTACCAGGAGATCTATCGCACAATCCCCCCGTCGATGGGGTGGTAATTGAGTCACCTTCTTTTTGGAGAAGGCGAGAGCCAAATCGGCATACTCGGGGGGAATGCGCACGGTGGAGACCTGGTCTGGACTTTCCACCGTAGTAGCACCTATGGAAACCCCTAAGCACCTCCCAAAGCACTCTCGCGACCACCCCGTGAGAGCCCTCCGTTGCCATGAAATAGTGGGGTTATGACAAGCTAACCAGGGTAGACCTAGCACCACTGGAAACGCAGGAGAGTCAATGAGAAAGAGACTGATTTTCTCCGTGTGACCCCCCTGCGTCACCATGCCTAGAGGAGCGGTGGTCTCCCTAATCCATCCTGACGCTAATGGTCGACAATCTAAGGCGTGAACTGGGAAGGGGATTCCTACAGGAACGATGGGGATCCCTAAACTAAAGGCTAATGATCTGTCTATAAAATTTCCAGCCGCGCCTGAATCGAAGAGCGCCTTATGCTGGGAATGCGGGGGAAATTCAGGAAACGTAACGAACAAAAATATTTGTGCAACAGAGGGCTCTGGGTGAGAATGGTGCCTTCTCACCTGAGGTGACGCCAGAGTGCCTGCTGCCTGCTGCCTCGACTCCCAGAGGAACCAACCCGGCACCGACCGGCAGTGTGACCTCTGCGGCCACAGATGGTGCACGAGACGGAACCTCTTCCGGTCTCCCTGAGCTCAGCACCTCCCAGCTCCATGGGTATTGGAGTGGTGGTGCTGGGGGATGGAACCGACAGACCCCGATCTGGACGTCCGCGGGTAGCCAGCAGGTTATCCAGCCGAATGGACAGGTCCACCAGCTGGTCGAAAGTAAGGGTGGTGTCCCTGCAGGCCAACTCTCGAGGGACGTCCTCGCGCAAACTGCAGCGATAATGGTCGATCAGGGCACTGTCGTTCCATCCCACTCCGGCGGCCAGGGTCTGAAAGTCCAAAGCGAACTCCTGTGCGCTTCTCGTCCCCTGCCGCAGGTGGAATAGTCGAAGACTGCCCGGAAGCGGCGGTTGAACTCCTCGAAGTCATCCAACGCCGTATCTCCTTCTCCATCCCATCATACTCCCTGGGAAGGTCAAGACGCATCCCACTGGGACCGGATGCAGGAGGGACGAGTAGTGGTAACCCCGGTTGTGCTGGTGGGGGCGCTGGAGGAACTCTCTGTCTCTCCCAGCGGTCCATGGTAGGCACGACGCGGTCCATTGAGACGCCAAGATGTTGGATCATCGTCGCTTGCTCCTGGACGCGCTCCTCTATCCCCATATCAGGGGCACCTGCTCCTGCTGACTCCATTTAGTAGGTGTGGTATTCTGTAAGGGGTGCGTATCTGGTGTCAGGAAAGTCAGACGCAGGAGAGCAGAACTTGATAATAGCCAGAGCAGTTTAATAGTAAAACCAACAGCATAAGAAATACAAAGTATGGGCACAATAACCCGACGCGCACCAGTCAAACAAAATGTGCACAAGCACTTACAAAAAACAATACCACACAAAGACATGGGGGGGAACAGAGGGTTAAATACACAACACATAATGAGGGAAATGAGAACCAGGTGTGTGGGAAAACGAGACAAAACAAATGGAAAATGAAAAATGGATCTGCGATGGCTAGAAGACCGGCGACGTCGACCGCCGAACGCCGCCCGAACAAGGAGAGGCATCAACTTCGGCAGAAGTCGTGACAGCCTTCTAGGCAGAGTTGCAAAGAAAAAGCTGTATCTCAGACTGGCCAATAAAAGGAAAAGATTAAGATGGGCAAAAGAACACAGACACTGGAACGAGGAACTCTGCCTAGAAGGCCAGCATCCCGGAGTTGCCACTTCATTGTTGACATTGAGATTGGTGTTTTGCGGGTACTATTTAATGAAGCTGCCAGTTGAAGACTTGTGAGGTGTCTGTTTCTCAAACTAGACACTAGAATGTACTTGTGCTCTTGCTCAGTTGTGCACCGGGACCTCCCACTCCTCTTTCTATTCTGATTAGAGCCAGTTTGCGCTGTTCTGTGAAGGGAGTAGTGCACAGCGTTGTACGAGATCTTCAGCGTCTTGGCAATTTCTCGCATGGAATAGCCTTCATTTCTCAAAACAGGAATTGACTGACGAGTTTCAGAAGAAAGTCCTTTGTTCCTGGCCATTTTGAGCCTGTAATCGAACCCACAAATGCTGATGCTCCAGATACTCAACTAGTCTAAGGAAGGCCAGTTTTATTGCTTCTTTAATCAGGACAACCGTTTTCAGCTGTGCAACATAATTGCAAAATAGTTTTCTAATGATCAATTAGCCTTATAAAGTGAGAAACTTGGATTAGCTAACACAACGTGCCATTGGAACACCGGAGTGATGGTTGCTGATAATGGGCTTCTGAACCCCTATGTAGATATTCCATAAAAAATATGCTGTTTCCAGCTACAATAGTAATTTACAACATTAACAATGTCTACACTGTATTTCTGATAAATGTTATGTTATTTTAATGGACAAAAAAATTGCTTTTCTTTCAAAAACAAGGACATTTCGAAGTGATCCCAAACTTTTGAACGGTAGTGTACACAACTGAAATATTTTATTATTTCATAGTAATTTCCTATTTTGTTTACCCAATGTCTACCCAATGTGGACCTGACAGAGACAATGGAATATTTTAAATGTTTTGGCAATTTCCATTAAAAAGCTCTAAAATAATTTTTATGTCATTATTTCATAATGCATTTAATGTAAAACAAAAAAAGAAAACCGAAATTGTAAAACCTTGATAATTTTTTCCATAATCGAACCGAAACCAAACCTATCATGACTCAGGATATGACCCAGATGCAGACACTGGAGGCAGATAGTACAGTTATCAGATCATTTATTAGAAACACGGGGCAGGCAAAGGGCAGGTCGAGGGCAGACAGAGGTTCGTGATCAGGTCAGAGTCAGGCAGGCACAGGACGGCAGGCAGGCTCGGGGTAAGGGCAGGCAGATTGGTCTGAACCGGGGGATGATGGGAAGATGGGCGACACCTGGAGGGGGATGGAGACAAGCACAAAGACAGGTGAAACAGATCAGGGTGTGACAAAACCGACCTCAAAAATCACTAATTGCTCAGCACTACCGTGATGAAACCAAGACCCGTTTAAATATGAAAAACATGAACCTGAGGAGAGTTTAATGACGAAAGCATTCTACCTCTCCACAGGCCCTTATAAATAAATGGGTTGTCACGATCGTCGTAATAACACTCGGACCAAAGTGCAGCGTGAAATCGGTTTGACATTTTTTATTTGAAGTGAACCGCACAAAAAACAATGAAGAATAAACAACACGTGAAGCTATGGATTGCTCACAGGCAACTACACATAAACAAGATCCCACAAAACACAGTGGGGAAATGGCTGCCTAAATATGATCCCCAATCAGAGACAACGATTAACAGCTGCCTCTGATTGGGAACCATACCAGGCCAACATAGAAAAAAACAACCTAGATTACCCACCCTAGTCACACCCCGACCTAACCAACATAGAGAATAAAAAGGCTCTCTATGGTCAGGGCGTGACATGGGTAATTCATTTAGCTAGTTTAAGTAAACTAATTATCTCAGAATAGCATTGTCAAACATCTCCCTCGCTGTTAGTCACATGTTCAGTAATACACAGCACTGTTGTATCTGACATATAAATTGGTCTCATTTAAATATTAACCTTTCACGAGCCTCTACCCCGGGTCCGGGATCACCCCCCACCCCCCCCCACACACTGATTAGCATAGCTAGCATAGCTTCACAAGTAGATAGTAGCATCTAAATATCATTAAATCACAAGTCCAAGACACCAGATGAAAGATACAGATCTTGTGAATAAAGCCACCATTTCAGATTTTTAAAATGTTTTACAGGGAAGACAAAATATGTAAATCTATTAGCTAAACACGTTAGCAAAATACACCACTTTTCTAACTCCATCAGTTTCTTACTACTTCAGGTGCTATCACCAATTCGGCTAATCTAAGATATTGATAGCCACAAACCAAGAAAAAAACTCATCAGATGACAGTCTGATAACATATTTATGGTATAGGATAGGTGTTGTTAGAAAAAAGTGCATATTTCAGGTAGAAATCACAGTTTACAATTGCACCGACCATCACAAATCGACTAGAATTACTAGATAGAGCAACGTGTATGACCAATTTACTCATCATAAAACATTTCATAAAAATAGACAAAGCATAGCAATGGAAAGACCCAGGTCTTGTGATTCCAGACAATATTTCAGATTTTCTAAGCGTTTTACAGCGAAAACACAATAAATCGATAAGTTAGCATACCACATGTGAAAACGTTACCAGAGCATCGATTCCAGCCAAAGAGCGCTATAACGTAATCACCGCCAAAATATATTAATTTTTTCACTAACCTTCTCAGAATTCTTCCGATGACACTCCTGTAACATCATTTTACAACATACATATACAGTTTGTTCGAAAAGGTGCATATTTAGCCATACAAAACCGTGGTTATACAATGGAAATAGTCACAACTCAAGCCTCAAAATGAGGAACGTCAGCTTTCAGAGTGATCTAGTTTAATCGAAAGCTAATCATATACTTGACTAAAAAATACAGGGTTGACAGGAATCGAAAGACAAATTAGTTCTTAATGCAACCGCTGATTTACATTTTTAAAATTATCCTTACTTTTCAATACAGGGTTCGCCAAGTGAAGCTATACCAAACAAAATGGCGAAATATGCGTTTAAAATATTTAGACAGAACAACGATTTATCATATTAAATATTGCTTACTTTGAGCTGTTCTTGCATCAGATTCTTGGGCAATGTATCCTTTCTATGTTATAAACGTCTTTTGGTCGATAGATGTCCTCTGTCCTTGGAAATATCCACTAACGATCGAACAGGACCACAAAACGTGTCCAAAGTTTCAGAGTGCACAACAAAGAAATTCCTCAAAATCGCACTAAACGGATATAAATTGCTATAAAACGGTTCAAATTAACTACATTATGATGTTTTTAACAACTATAACGACTGAAAACATGACCGGAGAAATATTGCTGGTTAGACAACGATTTGGAATGAGGCAAGTCCGATGTCCTTCACGCTTCAGGCGCGCGACGAGAAAGGGAGGTCCCTATACATTTTGTGGTTTTATAATGGCTGTGATTGTGCAATCGATTCCATTCAAAACGTGATGACGTACAGACACCCAGAGGAAGACGTAGGCAGTGTCGGTTTCTTCATAGCATTCACTGTCGCCTTAAAAACAGACTCCAGATCAGGGGTAAAAATTTCTGAAATCTGACCCCTGTCATGAAAAGTGCTGTAGATATTGTTCTGTACCACTCAGAGACAAAATTCCAACTTCTATAGAAACTAGAAGGTGTTTTCTATCCAATAATAACAATAATATGCATATTGTACGATCAAGAATTTAGCACGAGGCAGTTTAATTTGGAGACCCAAATATGCTAATGCGGAACAGCACCCCCTATAGTTCCAAGAAGTTAAGTCTGCAGCAATGTTTTTTTAACCTCTGATATGTCACACAACAAAAACATTAGTCTCACTAATATTTCTATAGGCCTATGTTTTTATGATCTTATGCACCAGATATCTCTCTGCATATATTGAAAATGTTATAACAACATGGGTTGTGTGTCTTTATAGCTATATCTCCGCGATGCATCGTGCCTAAGAACAGCCCTTAGCCGTGGTATATTGGCCATATACCACAACCCCTCATGCCTTATTGCTTAATTATAGTCACATCTCTATATGTATATGCTATGTGCCTATATACATATATAAATGTGAATGAGTGTACAGTGTGTGTGGGTATCTGTGTAATCTGTAATCCTTGTTTTGGTGTAGCGCCTTCATCTGTGTGAGTGTTGAGCTGCAGCTATATTTAGAGAGAGTGCTACTCTATGTGCTGTGGGGGCATTGCAGTGGACAGGCTTGAACAGTTCAAACACTCTTTACATCAGACACACAATTGATCTGATAGTTGAATGTGGTTATGCTTAGACTGCACAAAACAAGAAGATCTCAAAGTTGAGTTTAGGAATTCTCTCTGATTCTGAATAGGGTGATGATCAGGGTGTTTTCTCTAGGACAAGAGCGATCTTCAAATGTGTCCTCTTGCCCTGCTGTGATGCGTTCACTCACTAAGCAGTGATGTGTTCCTCTATCTCTGCTGGAGGTGTCAAACAAAGAGCATGTGGCAGAATCAGCCAATGAGGACAAAGCAAAATATAACTCATGTGAATTTAATTGTATTGGAATGGAACCAGAAGGCATTGACATCCTTGATAGCGACATTAGCCAGATATGTGGAGAAATTGCCGGCTGGACAATTGCAAAAAAGAATATAAAAAATAATAATCAAGTTACAATTATCTCTCATCTTTCACATTTAGCAGCTATATTGTGTCACTCAAATATAGGATGGGAAATTCCCTACTGCACAACGTAGCCAAATTGCACAGAAGAAATACAAGCACATGACCTTTTTGAATCTTCCTCTACAAAACATAACATACCCTGCAGGGCTATAACAGTGCAGTCACAGTATAGTCGCATTGTAGTCAAAGTGTTGTGTCTGCATGGTCTTTCCCTGCCATTAATCTCTCCAACTTTGATGTAATTACTTTCCAGTAAGGGAAGACAGCCAAGAACTAACTTAAAGTGATTTATCTGAAATAGAAAAAGGAATTGGCTTTCAAACCTGCCATATTGGCCCATATTGACGCCAATGCTTCCCACAGTTGTGTCAAGTTGTCTTGATGTCCTTCGGGTGTTAGACCATTCTTGATACATACGGAAAACTGTTGAGCGTGACAAACCCAGCAGCGTCACAGTTCTTGACACAAACCGGAGTGCCTGGCACCTACTACCATACCCCGTTCAAGGGCACTTAAATATTTTGTCTTGCCCATTCACCCTTTGAATGGCACACATACGCAATCCATGTCTCAATTGTCTCAATGTTTAAAAATAATTATTTAACCTTTCTCCTCCCCTTCATCTACACTGATTGGAGTGGATTTAACAGGTGACATCAATAAGTGATCCTAAGTTTCACCTGGATTCACCTGGTCAGTCTATGGCATGGAAAGAGCAGGTGTCCTTAATGTTTTCTATACTCAGTTTAATTATGTTTCTACTGTATACATCGTTAAGCCTACCCATAGGCAAACCTGATACACTAGAGGGCTAGAGGCAGAGGTGAATGGCTCCTCCTACTGGCTGCATCCATACATATTTATCTCCAGCACAGACATCTGAATGGATACCTCCCCCAGGACTCCAGCTGATGGAATATTGAAAAGGGATTCCTGAAATAAGGCAGGAGAAAAAGCCTGGAGTGTTCTGTCCTACGAGACCGCAGGAACTGGGTGGGGCATCAAGATTTAGGATTGTGTGTGTGTGTGTGCGTGTGCGTGTGTGTGTATTTATACAGCAATCAGAAGACAGATCACTGAACACCCTCTATTCTTAGTCCTGAATTGCGCATAGCACCACCAATGAGCCATTTGTAATATATGTTTTGAATACAATCTAGAGGGTTTGTGGGGCGTGACTACTTTGAATTCAAATGGTGTCTCATTAAATGCATTGAGTTCTGTTATGAATGAAGGTATTTATGTGAAGGGTTTTATTCTTTGTACATTTTCAAAACCATGCAATGTCGTGCTTGTTTGTGCATGCTACAGCTCCTATTACCATTTGAATCAGCCATACATGACAGTAACCCTGGGGTTCCATCCATTCACTACATAGGATCACCAAAAATACAAAAGATTTCTGCCTCATGAAAATTCATATTAGTTCTCACATTAAGACAATAAAGCATATATGGCTGACAAATGACAATACTACCAGATTTGGGGTATACTTTATAGTAGGCGCTTAACTTGCTAAAAATTCACATTTCAAAAACAAGACTCTAGCCACAGAACAATTTATTTGGGCAGTGTATATTCACCGATGTCAAAATGTGCCCATGTTTTGGTGTAGTTCACTAAAGTGTGTGAAATGATAAGAATGACCCCAACTCTGTCCCGCTCTGCATGCGCTTGCCACTTGCCACTGTCAAAGTGGTATTCCTTCGATTGTGAATCAATGCACCCGATGCTGCTTCAGCTCTCTGACAGACAGTGGTCCTGGCTGTCTCAATTCTCTGTCTTATGTCCTCCTCTTCCCCTCCCTCTTTGCTTGCGTACGTTGGCCCCCAGGTCGTAATATTTTTCAAGGTATGTATGTAAGTCATTTCCTCATGTATGAACTCCCACGCCACCCGCTAAACGTCTAATAGCTTAATTGGACAGTCAGTCGGCTTTACTGAAAGTAGCTTTATCCGCCTCGTCAACTCCCAAGGTCTTACGGAGGCTTCCCCCCTGCTGCCACTGCCACTGCTCTCACCCCTGGTAGTAACTGTCTCAGGAGAAACTATATACATATGATACATATTTCATCTGCCATTGCAAATCCATTGGCTGAGTTGCAATGCAGAGAGGGAATATATTTGATTGAGTGCACAAACAATTAATTATCATCCATTACTCCTCCACTGCAGTTTCACTAAGAATGCTTAGACCTACTCTTGGACCGGTGTCAAACAGAAAAGCTTTAGCCTATTTACTTTTCTTCTGGCTGAGCGAGCGCTGGCGGTATGGTAGATGAAGGGGTAGACTAGACTGCATGTGATGATTTTAGAAATGGGGCAGGGCAGTGTGCCAGCACTGCAGTGCAATACGCACCTCTCTATTACTTGCCACAACCCAAGCATTCCCCTTGCTCCCAAACATTACGACTCCCAACACCTGCTGCCCTTGCTCTTCACTCTCCGCTCCGCAGCCGCCACCGCTCAAATGTCAGACAAGCAAGCATACATGGCAAGCCTGTGTCTATGAGTGAGCAAAATCAGAGATGGCTATGGCATGCCATAGGGTACATTCACAACAACGTATATGATTGTATAAAATCTAACTGAAATGAATGGCGATTCGTCTCCTCCTTATGGCCCTCAAGACCCAAACTAAGACCACACCTTATGACACCCAGAGGAAAATACAACCTATATAGATCCAAACCAAACCAGTTGTTATTTTAGTCCCACTTGGCTCTGACATTAGAGAAGTAAGGCAGCGAGTGTTGGACTTGCGTGTTATTTCACTCATACATGGCCATATAACTGACAAGATGGTATTCAAAGATGCATCTTGAGAACATGAGTTGAAAATCTACAAAGACCATGGTGTCATCATAGACCATCAGCCCAGACCCAGACCTCTGGCACTGGCCCAGACCAAGACTGTTTTTAAATGGTCTAGACTAGTCTTGAGATGAGGAACCCAAGATCAACTCTCTATCTCCCCTGATTTGTCTTAAAAGCTGGAATGTATATTGCATCATCATCCAGATCTTTCTGTCTTGATCTGAAAAGTGTATTTGTCGTCATGACAAACATGCTCTTGCTTTTTCTCATCTTTTCTCTTTAACTAACAGTGTTTAGAAGTTTGTCCTGTGTACCAAAGGGAAGGCTAAGTACTGCATAGTTTCCTTGGTACATTATGACAGTTCACAGGCAGTCTGAAAGCCATGCTCTTGGCAGCAAACAAGCTGATGAGATTCAGTGCCCTGAGAATCTCTTCATCTTTTCACTCTGTAACCTTTTCACTCAGGGAATTGTGCAAACAGAGCTATGTAAGAGAATGCCAATGTGGTAAATCCGTGCAATAATCTGACATAAGAATGTAGAAACTTCTCAACAAGAATTGTGTTTAGATAAGTTACCACGCCTCCCGGGTGGCGCAGTGGTCTAGAGCACTGCATCGCAGTGCTATGCTGCGCCACCAGAGTCTGGGTTCGCGCCCAGGCTCTGTCGCAGCCGGCCGCGACCGGGAGGTCCGTGGGGCGACGCACAATTGGCTTAGCGTCGTCCGGGTTAGGGAGGGTTTGGCCGGTAGGGATATCCTTGTCTCATCGCGCTCCAGCGACTCCTGTGGCGGGCCGGGCGCAGTGCGCGCTAACCGAGGGGGCGGGTGCACGGTGTTTCCTCCGACACATTGGTGCGGCTGGCTTCCGGGTTGGAGGCGCGCTGTGTTAAGAAGCAGTGCGGCTAGGTTGGGTTGTGCTTCGGAGGACGCATGACTTTCGACCTTCGTCTCTCCCGAGCCCGTACGGGAGTTGTAGCGATGAGACAAGATAGTAATTACTAGCGATTGGATACCACGAAAAATTGGGGAGAAAAGGGGATAAAAATTAAAAAAAAAAAAAAAAAAAAAAAAAAAAAAAAAAGTTACCACAACTGAGAAAGAAGTGTTCTTTTGTTCTTTTGCTTTTATATTTTGTGTTTTGAATTTGTCTTTGGTTTCATTGTATTTTGTATGTCATTCATTCATTCATTCATAGTCTTGTAACGACTGGAATAGATCCAAACAAATAAACTAACTAGCTAGCTAGCTGTATCTGCTGTCTTTTGCTGCTCTCTTGCATTGTCTGTTTCAGGGCTGGTTTATATCTATATTTGACTATCTTGTGATGTTGGACAAACATTGATGTTGCCTATGAGTTGAATTATGTTGAATTTGCAGAGAAACTAAACATGATCAATGTTCTACCCATATAAATTATGTGACATATCTACAGTATACTGTTGCATTGCTACAAAGTTGAATGGTTCGTTATATACCCTCACACCATAGTGTGAACTACCAGAATTTAACTGGATGTTTCTTAATGATTTTTGAGGACTTCCAAGAGGCCATCATGGGTGTGTAACCTAAGTTCCATGATGATGCTACTAAATGTAAAATGAGTTTTCCTGGAAAATGGAAAGGAAATGCTGGTCACCGCTCAACTACTAGAGTAATATCTCCCCTTCAACTTCTCTCTCTCTCTCTCTCTCTCTCTCTCTCTCTCTCTCTCTCTCTCTCTCTCTCTCTCTCTCTCTCTCTCTCTCTCTCTCTCTCTCTCTCTCTCTCTCTCTCTCTCTCTCTCTCTCTCTCTCTCTCTCTCTCTCTCTCTCTCTCTCTCTCTCTCTCTCTCTCTCTCTCTCTCTCTCTCTCTCTCTCTCTCTCTCTCTCTCTCCTGCAGACGATGCAAGCAGCACGATGCCCGACAGATGACCTATCGTTGACAAACTGTGCTGTGGTGAGCGAGAAAGATCTGCAGTCTGGACAGTGAGTAATCATCCTATACAGTATAGCCCTCTGTAGTCTGGAAAATCACACTACATCAGGGTTCCCCAACTGGCAGTTTTCTGAGCTTTTTTAAATATATTTTTTCACTGTTGGACATAAAATACTGTAAAAACACCTGGAAATTAGGAAATCTGCTCCTAAGTATTCCAACACATAATAGAGAGACGTGAATGCATACAAAAATGTAAGCCACGTTTGAAATTATATTTTAGTCAAACATACAAATTGTTATGTTCCGGCCCCCCAACGATCCGCTCAAGAAAAAAATCAGACCACGGCTGAATCTAGTTGATGATCCCTGTCATATAATTAGTGCACAGTTTTTGCTGTGAAGTAATGTCGTTTTCTGATTTCATACTACAAACTATACTCTAATAATCATTCTAAAAAATCATTAGCAGATTAGCTGTTATGTGAAAAAAAGCAGTTGTAAATATGATATTCTATTGAGGTCATTTTGTTGCCTGTATATATGGAACAGATGTCCATGAGTCTCTCTAACCCTCTCTCTACAGACATGTGACTGTGAAGACTACGCCAACTCACAAGTTTGTGTTCACCACAAAAACCCACCATGCCATAGTCCCTGGCACTATCGCTTTCAGTCTCCCACAGGTAAAAAAACAAACACTGTATATTATACTGAATTGTCAATGTATTGTACAGTAGACCCATATATCTATTTCTAATCTTAATGAATTTCTCCAAATGTTCTCACTAAAATTCTAATATTTTAAGCTTACATGCCCCTCTTCTCTCTGTGCTGTGGCTCCCTGCAATTATTGGCTTACTTATCTCTCTTCTTTCTTTCTGTCTCAGAGGAAATGGGCCGGTCTGTCCATTGGACAGGAGGTGGAAGGTAATTCACTCCATTTCATTAATGAATCTGAGGAAAAGAAAACTATGACCATAGCGCAAAGATATTGCCTCATTTGCACTGCACCCTGCACAGTCCCTAATATACTGTACTTTCACATCTTGACCACAGCCCATAGCTCACCTTAACATACAGTACCTATTTAAGTTTTGGCAGTACAGTATTTCTGAGAGTAGCAATTATACGGTACTAGAAACATATCTGACATGAGTCCTCTCCCCTCATAGTGGCCAACTACAACTTTGACAAGTCCCAGCAGTGCATCGGTGCCATGACTATAGAGATTGACTTCCTCCAGAAGAAGAGCACGGACACCAGCCCCTACGACTCAGACAAGATGGCCAGCGAGTTCATCCAGCAGTTCAACAACCAGGGCTTCTCTGTCACCCAGCAGGTCAGTCAGAACAACAAACACTACAGCCGGTCACAACTCTTCACACATTTCCTGCACACTTCCCTTCCCTGGAGTTACAAGGAAAAAGACTGATGGCTTACATCAATCAAATGATTTTAGATGTGGGTAGGAGTGTACACTTGGGAGAATTGGAATGCAACCTAACACAGCCTTCCTCTCTCCTCTCATCCTCTCTCTTCTCATCCTCCTACTCGTCCCTTCCTCCCTACAGATGGTGTTTAGTTTCTGCGACAAGCTCTTTGGGCTGGTGATCAAAGAGCTTGAGGCCATGGACGCCAGCATCCTCAAGGGGGAGCCAGCATCAGGCAAGAAGCAGAAGGTACCCAGAGTTATTAACATTGACCTACTGCTGTAACAACTCAACCCTTCATGATATGGGCCCCTGTCGGAATTACCTCCCTTCCTTTAAGTAATTAATGATTAGAAATGACTGGACAGGTGAACACCAAGTGGTGGCGCCCATGCTTTCATCTGCCTCTTCATTTCGAATGTGGTCTCCATTTGACAAGAGAACATGCTGCTAGAGTGCTGGTCGAAGTCCAAAGGGAACTCTGCAGATTTGTACGAGTTTATTTGGAACAGTTATTTGTAATAACCAGTAGTTGGTAATAATTACAATAATTCCTGTTTCCCTTAGATTGACATTGGCCTGCTGGTGGGGAACAGCCAGGTGGTTTTCGAGAAAGCAGAGAGCTCCTCCCTCACATTAGTTGGTAAGTTGCAGAGGAATCCATAGATTATGTAGGAGCTACAGTACAAGTCAAATGTTTGGATACACCTACTCATTCAAGGCTTTTTCATAATTTTTTTACTATTTCTACATTAGTAGAATAATAGTGAAGACATCAAAACTATGAAATAATACATATGGAATCATGTCGTAACCAAAAAAGTGCTAAACAAATCAAAATATATTTTATATTTGAGATTCTTCAACGTAGCCACCCAAATTTGAGTCCAAATTTGAGATTTTTGGTTGTGTCTTTGTGAGATGCAGAGTAGGTGAACGGATGATCTCCGCATGTGTGGTTCCCACCGTGAAGCACGGAGGAGGAGGTGTGGTGTGGGGGTACTTTGCTGGTGACACTGTCAGTGATTTATTTAGAATTCAAGGCACACTTAACCAGCATGGCTAACACAGCATTCTGCAGCGATACGCAATCCCATCTGGTTTGTGTTTAGAGGGACAATAATTTGTTTTTCAACAGGACAATGACCCAACACACCTCCAGGCTGTGTAAGGGCTATTTGACCAAGAAGGAGAGTGATGGAGTGCTGCATCAGATGACCTGGCCTCCACAATCACCTGACCTCAACCCAATTGAGATGGTATGGGATGAGTTGGACAGCAGAGTGAAGTAAAAATCCAACAAGTGCTCAGCATATGTGGGAACTCCTTCAAGACTGTTGGAAAAGCATTCCAGGTGAAGCTGGTTGAGAGAATGTCAAGAGTGTGCAAAGCTGTCTTCAAGGCAAAAGGTGGCTACTTTGAAGAATCTAAAATATTAAATATATTCTTTAACACTTTTTTGCTTACTACATGATTCCATGTGTTATTAGATTTGATGTCTTCACTATTATTCTACAATGTAGAACATAGTAAAACTAAAGAAAAACTCTTGAATGAGTAGGTGTGTCTAAACTTTTGACTGGTACTGTATATTTAACTATTACACAAGATGGCACCACAACAGGCACATCTTTTTGCACCGTTCAAATTCAAACAAACAGTGCACTCGGAAAGTATTCAGACCCCTTCCCCTTTTCCACATTTTGTTACTTTACAGCCTTATTCTAAAATTGATTAAATAATGTTTTCCCTCGGCAATCCACAAAAAAATACCCCATAATGACACAACAAAAACAGTTTTTTAGAAAATGTTCACATTTATTAGAAATAAAAAACAGAAATACCTTATTTACATGAGTATTCAGACCCTTTGCTATGAGACTTGAAATTGAACTCAGGTGCATCCTGTTTCCATTGAATATCCTTGAGATGTTTCTACAACTCGATTGGAGTCCACCTGTGGTAAATTCAATTGATTGGACATGATTTGGAAAGGCACAAACCTGTCTATATAAGGTCTGACAGTTGACAGTGCATGTCAGAGCAAAATCCAAGCCATGAGGTCGAAGGAATTGTCCGTAAAGCTCAGAGACTGGATTGTGTCGAGGCACAGATCTGGAGAAGGGTGCAAAAACATTTCTGCAGCATTGAAGGTCCCTAAGAGCAAAGTGGCCTCTGTCATTCTTAAATGGAAGAAGTTTGAAACCACCAAGACTCTTCCTAGAGCTGGCCTCCCAGCCAAACTGAGCTATCGGGGGAGAAAAACCTTGGTCAGGAAGGTGACCAAGAACCTGATGGTCACTCTGACAGAGCTCCAGGGTTGCTCTGTGGAGATGGGAGTACATTCCAGAAGGACAACTATCTCTGCAGCACTCCACCAATAAGGCCTTTATGGTAGAGTGGCCAGACGGTAGAGTGGCCACTCCTCAGTAAAAGGAACATGACAGCCGGCTTGGAGTTTGCCAAAAGGCACCCAAAGGACTCTCAGGCCATGAGAAACAAGATTCTCTGGTCTGATGAAGCCAAGATTGAACTCTTTGGCTTGAATGCCAAGCATCACATCTGGAGGAAACCTGGCACCATCCCTACAGTGAAGCGTGGTGTTGGCAGTATCATGCTGTGGGGATGTTTTTCAGCGGCAGGGACTGGGAGACTAATAAGGATCGAGGGAAAGGTTAACGGAGCAAAATACAGAAATCCTTGATGAAAACCTGCTTGATGAAAGAGTGCTCAGGACCTCAGACTGGGGAGAAGGTTCACCTTCCAACAGGACAACGACCCAAATCACACAGGCAAGAAAATGCAGGAGTGGCTTCGGGTCAAGTCTTTGTGTAGCCCAGCCAGAGCCCGGACTTGAACCCATCAAACATCTCTGGAGAGACCTGAAAATAGCTGTGCAGCGACGCTCCCCATCAAACCTGACAGAGCTTGAGAGAATCTGCAGAGAAGAATGGGAGAAACTCCCCAAATACAGATGTGCCAAGCTTGCAGCGTCATACCCAAGAACACTCGAGGCTGTAATCGCTGCCAAAGGTGCTTCAACAAAGTACTGAGTAAATGGTCTGAAAATGTTATATTTCAGTTTCTTTGTCATTATGGTGTATTGTGTGTAGATTGATGAGGGAAAAAGCGATTTAATCAATTTTAGAATAAGGCTGTAATAAAATGTGGGGTCTGAATACTTACTGAATGCACTGATAACACTCTGTGTCCATGGGATAGCCATGTCCATGGGAGAGCCATCTTCTGCATCATTAACTACCTTGAACTACATTGGACTATGCGCAAACTGGAAAAAGCTTATCCATTTATTGTAGTTGGGGACTTTAATAAAGGAAATCTGAGGAAACGCTACTGAAATTCGAGCAACACATTTGTGCTACACGCACAACACGGACCCTGGATCATTGCTACTCTCCCTTTCGGGATGGCTCAAGGCCCTCCCCCGCCCTCCCTTCGGCAAATCAGATCACGCCTCCATTCTGCTCATCCCCACCTATAGGCAGGAACTTGAACAGGAAGCTCCCGTGGAAAGGACTGTTCAACGTTGGTCTGACGAATCGGAATCTATGCTTCAAGATTGTTTTGATCACGCAGACTATGAAATGTTCTGGGTTGCCTCTGAGAATACTGTAGTATCAACGTATACACTGACGGGGTTCAACAGGAAGTGCATGGATGATGGTCTTCCCACTGTGACAATTAGAACTTATCCCAAAACTGTGGATAGATGGAAGTATTTGTGCAAAATTGAAAGCGCGAATCACCGCATTTAACCATGGCAAGATGACATGGAACATGGACGTGTACAAACAGACCAACTACTACCTCCGTAAAGCAATCAAAGAGGCAAAACGATAGTACAGGTACAAAGTGGCGTCGCAATTCAACGGCTCAGACACGAGACAAATGTGTCAGGGACTCCAGACAATCACAGATTATGAAGGGAAAGCCATCCAGCTCGCGGACACCGAAACCTGACTCCCGGATGAGATAAACATCTTCGCCCATTTAGAGGAAAACAACATTGAGCTGCCGACGCGGGCTCCTCTGTACCCAAGAAAGCGAATGTAACTGAACTAAATGACTTTGAGAGGCTAGTTAAGGACCATATCACCGCCATCTTACCCAACACTCTAGAATCACTATAATTCTCATATCGTCGCAACAGATCCACGGACAACACAATCGCCATTGCACTGCACACTGCCCTATCCCACCTGGACAAGAGAAATACATATGTAAGAATGTTGTTCATCAACTACAACTCAGCCTTCAACACCATAGTGCCCTCCAAGCTCATCACTAAGCTCAGGACCCTGGTTCTCCCTGTGCAACTGCGTCCTGGACGTCCTGAAGGGGTTGACCCCAAGTGGTGAAGGTAGGCAACAACACCTCTGCCACGCTGATCCTCAACTCAGGGTCCCCACAGGCGTGCATGCTCAGCCCCTCCTGTACTCATTGTTCATCCATTACTGCCTGGCCACGCACGTTTTCAACTCATCAAGTTAAATGATGACACAACATTGGTAGGCCTGATTACCAACAACGATGAGACAGCCTACAGGGAGAAGGTGAGCGCCCTCAACATCAAGAAAACGAAGGAGCTGATTGTGGATTACAGAAGACAGCAGAGAGAGCATGGCCCCATCCACACCGACAGGGTCGCAGTGGATAGGGTAAAAAGCTTTAAGTTTCTCACCGTGCTCATCACTGAAACCTGAATAGGTACATTCACACAGACATCGTGGTGATGAAGGTGCAACAGTGTCTCTTCAACCTCAGGATGCTGAAGAAATTAAGCTTTGCCCTTACAATTTTCTGTAGATGCACCATTGAGAGCATTCCTGTCAGGCAATATCACCGTCTAGAAGGGCAATTGCACTGTCCAGAGGGTGGTGGAATCTCCAGAGAGTGGTGTGGTCCGCCCAACGCATCGCCCCGGGGCACACTGCCTGCACACTGCCTCCAGGACATCTACAGCACCCGGTGTCACAGGAAGGCCAGCCACCCTAGCCACGGCCTGTTCACCCCACTACCATCTAGAAGGCGGAGACAGTACAGGTGCATCAAATCTTGGACCGAGAGACTGAGAAACAGCTCCTATCTCTAGGCCATCAGACTGTTTAACAGTCACCAATAGCCTTAGTCACTGTTCTAGTCAACTACCACCCGGTATTCTACTCTGCACCTTAGAGACTGCTGCCCTATATACATACAGTAGATAGTCATTGGACACTGGTCACTTTAATAATGTTTACATACTGTTTTACCCACTTTATATGTATATACTGTGTTGTAGTCATGTCTCATCCTATATAACTACTGCTGTACATACTCTTTCTATTCAGATATATACACTACCTTTCAAAAGTTTGGGGTCACTTTTTTTGTCCATTGAAATAACATCAAATTGATCAGAAATACAGTGTAGACATTGTTAATGTTGTAAATTACTATTGTAGCTGGAAACGGGTGATTTCTACATAAGCGTAGAGGCCCATTATCAGCAACCATCACTCCTGTGTTCCAATGGCACATTGTGTTAGCTAATCCAAGTTTATCATTTTAAAAGGCTAATTGATCATTAGAAAACCCTTTTGCAATTATGTTAGCAAGGCTGAAAACTGTTGTTCTGATTAAAGAAGCAATAAAAATTGGCCTTCTATAGACTAATTGAGTATCTGGAGCATCAGCATTTGTGGGTTCGATTACAGGCTCAAACTGGCCAGTCTGAGATATGACTTTTTCTTTGCAACTCTGCCTCGAAGGCCAGCATCCCGGAGTTGCCTCGTCACTGTTGCTGTTGAGACTGGTGTTTTGCGGGTACTATTTCATGAAGCTGCCAGTTGAGGACTTGTGAGGCGTCTGTTTCTCTGCTCCAGATACTCAACTAGTCTAAAGAAGGCCAGTTTTATTGCTTCTTTAATCAGGACAACAGTTTTCAGCTGTGCTAACAATTGCAAAAGGGTTTTCTAATGATCAATTAGCCTTTTAAAATTATAAACATGGATTAGCTAATGTAGATATTCCATAAAAAATCAGCCGTTTCCAGCTACAATAGCCATTTACAACATTAACAATGTCTACACTGTATTTGTGATAAAAAAAAATTACTGGACAAAAAAAAAAATAATCTTTCAAAAACAAGGACATTTCTAAGTGACCCCAAATATATTCCGGTCTCTGACATTGCTCGTTCTGATATTTCTTAATTTCTTTATTTTTCTGGATAATGTGTGTTGTTGATTTATTTTTTAAATTGTCATTGCTAGGTATTACTGCACTGTTGGAGCTATAAGCCACAAGCATTTACCTGCACCTGTTATAACGTCTGCAAATCTGTCTACGCAAGCAATGAACTTTGATTTGATTTTTTATTTGATTTGTCAAAATATACTTTGAGACCAAATTGACCAAGATTGATCAAATCCTGCAACCATTGGAAAATAACCATTCTTTATCCATTGTTACAGTTTTCATTGTAATATCTATTTGGGTAAGTTTTTAATGCATTTTAAATAACGTTGTATTTGATTCCTCTCTGCCCACTAGGCAAGGCCAAGACCAAAGAGCAGCGTCAGTCCATCATCAACCCGGACTGGAACTTTGAGCGCATGGGCATTGGTGGTCTGGACAAGGAGTTCTCTGACATCTTCCGCCGAGCCTTCGCCTCTCGTGTCTTCCCTCCTGACATCGTGGAACAGATGGGTAAGGCTCCCCACTCCGTAGTCTTAGTTAGATCATGCAGTACTACCTACAGTGCGGGCACAAAAAAAGTTAAGGTTGAGCCGCGGTATTGGCAGAACATATGTATGTGCAACATGGCGTCTCTCAGTGCCTCCTAGTGATAATTTGTCACAAACTAAATTGTCTGTGTACACAACTGGAGCATGCTGTGCTTTCAAAGATTCAGAGATTGTCTATCGACCAACGTTTCTCAGTCATTGTTCCATTGCGCCCAAGGTTGTAAGCACGTGAAGGGAATCCTTCTCTTCGGGCCTCCTGGTTGTGGTAAGACTCTGATGGCCAGGCAGATTGGCAAGATGCTCAACTCCCGCGAACCCAAGATCGTCAACGGCCCTGAGATCCTCAACAAGTTTGTGGGAGAGTCTGAGGCCAACATCCGCAAGCTCTTCGCAGACGCAGAAGAGGAGCAGAAGAGGGTGAGTGGCCAGCCGCCATCTTTTTTTTGATGACCACAAGTTATTAATCTAACTAAAATATCCATCCACAGCCCCCTGAGTGGCGCAGCTTTCTAAGGCACAGCATTGCAGTGTTTGAGGCGTCACTACAGACCGGGGTTCGATAGCCGGCTATGGCCCGGAAGACCCATGAGGGCGACACACAATTGACCCAGTGTCGTCTGGGTTAGGGGAGGGTTTGGCCGGTCAGGAAGGCCTTGTCCCATCGCGCTCTAGCGACTCCTTGTCCATCCACAATGAGAAAATCACAAACAAATGTTATACGTCCATGCATGACTGACTGTCTCTCTCTCTCTTTCTCTTCATCCACTCTGCCTACTCTCCCCTCTCTTCTCTCGTCCTAGCTGGGTGCTAACAGTGGTCTGCACATAATCATCTTTGATGAGCTGGATGCCATCTGTAAGCAGAGAGGTACTGGGCAGGGCAGTACAGGAGTCCACGACACGGTGGTCAACCAGCTGCTGTCCAAGATAGACGGAGTAGAGCAGCTCAACAACATCCTGGTCATAGGTAGATAGTAGTACACTCTTCTATAACATACTGGTCATAGATAGTTAGTGGTACGCTGTCCTATAAATCAAATCAAAATCAAATTTTATTAGTCACGTGCCAAATAAAACAGGTGTCGACCTTACAGTGAAATGCTTACTTACGAGCCCCTAACCAACAATGCAGTTTATAAAAAATATGAATAAGAAATAAAAGTAACAAGTAATTAAAGAGCAGCAGTAAAATAACAATAGCAAGACTATATACAGGGGGTGTACCGGTACAGAGTCAATGTGCGGGGGCACCGGTTAGTTGAGGTAAAATGTACATGTAGGTAGAGTTATTAAAGTGACTATTCATAGATGATAACAACAGAGAGTAGCAGCAGTATAAAAGGGGGGGGGGGGCAATGCAAATAGTCTGGGTGGCCATTTGATTAGATGTTCAGGAGTCTTATGGCTTGGGGGTAGAAGCTGTTTAGAAGCCTCATGGATTAAAAATAATTGGTGCTTCGGTACCGCTTGCCATGTGGTAGCAGAGAGAACAGTCTATGACTAGGGTGGCTGGAGTCTTTGACAATTTTTAGGGCCTTCCTCTGACATCGCCTGGTATAGAGGTCCTGGATGGCAGGAAGCTTGGCCCCAGTGATGTACTGGGCCGTACGCACTACCCTCTGTAGTGCCTTGCGGTCACAGGCCGAGCAGTTGCCATACCAGGTAGTGATGCAACCAGTCAGCATGCTCTCGATGGTGCAGCTGTAGAACCTTTTGTGGATCTGAGGACCCATGCCAAATCTTTTCAGTCTCCTGAGGGGGAATAGATTTTGTCCGTGCCCTCTTCACGACTGTCTTGGTGTGCTTGGTGATGTGGACACCAAGGAACATGAAGTTCTCAACCTGCTCCACTACAGCCATGCAGTCATGAGTGAACAGGGAGTACAGGAGGGGACTGAGCACGCACCCCCGAGGGGCCCCTGTGTTGAGGATCAGCGTGGCAGATGTGTTGTTACCTACCCTTACCACCTGGGTGGCTGCCCGCCAGGAAGTCCAGGATCCAGTTGCAGAGGGAGGAGTTTTTTCCCAGGGTCCTTAGCTTATTGATGAGCTTTGAGGGCACTATGGTGTATAACATACTGGTCATCGTAACACACATACTGATCATAGTACACTGTCCTATAATAGAATACCTGTTATAGTTGTTGAACTTTGCTGAACATCTAGATGTAATTTGAGGTATAGATACCAATCTCACCTTAAGCCTCACATAGCACCAGAAATGAATACATGACTCTGGTTTAACTAGTAACTCGATCTTTATATTTATATCCACCTTACTCTATTTCTTTTCCCCACAGGGATGACCAACAGGCCTGACCTGATAGATGATGCTCTGATGAGGCCTGGCAGATTTGAGGTCAAGATGGAGATCGGTAATTATTTTTAATTGAACTTTTATTCAACTAGGCAAGTCAGTTTAGAACAAATTCTTATTTACAATGATGGCATACCCCGACCAATCCCAGACGACGCTGGGCCAATTGTTCGCCACCCTATGGGACTCCCAATCACGGCCGGATGTGATGCAGCCAGGAATCGAACCAGGTACTGCAGTGATGCCTCCTGCACTGAGATGCAGTGTCTTAGACCACTCGGGCGCCACTCGGGTGTGCCTTCTCCTTTATCCTGGGTTGTTCCTTTTCGTATGTTCCACCACCCTTTTTTGTATTATTGTTGTGACCTCTCTCCCTCCCTGAATGCATTTTTACCACTTTCATTCTTCCTTCCCTCCCTCCCTCTCAGGTCTTCCGGATGAGAAGGGGCGTGTTCAGATTCTCAACATTCACACTAATAAGATGCGTGACTTCGGCCTGCTGGCTCCTGATGTGGACGTGAAGGAGCTGGCTGCCGGGACCAAGAACTACAGTGGTGCTGAACTGGAGGGACTCGTCAGAGCTGCTCAATCAACAGCCATGAACCGCCACATTAAGGTTAGAGTCCAACCAATCAACAAACATGAACATCCATGATACGCTTAGACCAGTGGTTCCCAAACTTTTTATAGTTCTGTACCCCTTCAAACATTCAACCTCCAGCTGTGTATCCCCTCTAGCACCAGGGCCAGCGCACTATCAAATGTTGTTTTTTGCCTTCATTCTAAGCCTGCTACACACACACTATACATTTATTAAACATAAGAATGAGTGAGTTTTTGTCACAACCCGGCTCGTGGGAAGTGACAAAGAGCTCTTATAGGACCAGGGCACAAATAATAATTGTCACGTTCCTGACCTATTTTTATGTTATTTTGATTATGTTTAGTTGGTCAGGGCGTGAGTTGGGGTGGGCATTGTATGTTGTGTGTGTTTGGTTAGTCTATGGGTGTTGTATGTGTATGGGATAGTGTTTGTTAGGTTGTCTAGTTATGTCTATGGCTGCCTAGATTGGGTCTCAATCAGAGACAACTGTCATTCATTTGTCTCTGATTGGGAGCCATATTTAAGGTAGCCATAGGCAGTAGGCTTTTGTGGGTGTTTGTTTCCTGTGTCAGTGTTTGGACCACACAGGACTGTTTTGAGGTATGTCACGTTTGTTGTTTTGTAGTTTGTAGTGTTTTCTTGTTATTTACATTAAACATGTACAATTACCAATCCGCATCTTGGTCCGATCCATGCTCCTCCTCGTCTGAGGAGGAGAACGACTTTGACAGCCATTACAGAAACACCCACCACAACAGGACCAAGCGGATTGAGGAAGGAGGGCAAGAACTAAAGCAATGGAGAGAAGAGGAATGGAGTTGGGAGCAAATTTTCAATGGAGAAGGACCCTGGGCTAAGGTGGGAGAGAATCGCCGCTCTCGGGAGGAGAAGGAGGCAGCCACAGCCCAGGAGCGCTGGTATGAGGAGGCAGCACGTATGAGAGGCTGGAAGCCCGAGACGCTCACCCAAAAATTTCTTGGGGGGGGGGGGGCTAAAGGGGAGTGTGGCGAAGCCGGGTAGGATACCTGAGCCAACTCCCCGGGCTTGCCGTGGAGTGAGAGGGCGTCGTACTGGTCAGACACCGTGTTATGCGGTAAAGCGCACGGTGTCCCCAGTACGCGTGCTTAGCCCAGTGCGGGCTATTCCACCTTGCCGCACTGGGAGGGCTAGGTTGGGCATCGAGCCGAGTGCCATGAAGCCGGCCCAACGTATCTGGTCTCCAGTACGTCTCCTCGGGCCGGCGTACATGGCACCAGCCTTACAGGTGGTGTCCCCGGTTCGCCTGCATAGCCCAGTGCGGGCTATTCCACCTCGCCGCACTGGCAGGGCTACGGGGACCATTCAACCTGGTAAGGTTGGGGAGGCTCGGTGCTCAAGAGCACGTGTCCTCCTTCACGGTCCGGTATATCCGGCGCCACCTTCCCACCCCAGCTCAGTACCACCAGTGCCTACACCACGCACCAGGCTTCCAGTGCATCTCCAGAGCCCTGTTCCTCCTCCACGCACTCTCCCTATGGTGCGTGTCTCCAGCCCAGTGCCTCCAGTTCCGGCACCACGCACCAAGCCTCCTGTGCGTCTCCAGAGCCCTGTGCGCACTGTTCCTTCTCCCCGCACTCGCCCTAAGGTGCGTGCCCTCAGCCCGGTACCTCCAGTTCCGGTACCACGCACCAGGCCTAGAGTGCGCCACGAGAGTCCAGTGTGCCCTGTTGTTGTTCCCCGCACTAGCCTGAAGGTGCGTGTCCTTAGCCCGGTACCCCCAGTTCCGGTACCACGCACCAGGCCTACAGTGCGTCTCAGCCGGCCAGAGTCTGCCGTCTGCCCAGCGGCGCCTGAACTGCCCGTCTGCCCAGCGGCGCCTGAACTGCCCGTCTGCCCAGCGGCGCCTGAACTGCCCGTCTGCCCAGCGGCGCCTGAACTGCCCGTCTGCCCAGCGGCGCCTGAACTGCCCGTCTGCCCAACGCCGTCTGAACTGTCCGTCTGCCATGAGCCTGCAAAGCCGCCCGTCTGCCATGAGCCTGCAAAGCCGCCCGTCTGCCATGAGCCTACAGAGCCGTCCGCCAGACAGGAGCCGCTAGAGCCGTCAGCCAGACAGGAGCCGCTAGAGCCTTCCGCCAGACCGGATCAGCCAGAGCCTTCCGCCAGACCGGATCAGCCAGAGCCTTCCGCCAGACCGGATCAGCCAGAGCCTTCCGCCAGACCGGATCAGCCAGAGCCTTCCGCCAGACCGGATCAGCCAGAGCCTTCCGCCAGACCGGATCAGCCAGAGCCTTCCGCCAGATCTGACCAGCCAGAGCCGTCAGCCAGCCGTGACCAGCCAGAGCCGTCAGCCAGCCATGACCAGCCAGAGCCGTCAGCCAGCCATGACCAGCCAGAGCCGTCAGCCAGCCAGGATCCGCCAGCCAGCCAGGATCCGCCAGCCAGTCCGGAGCTGCCGTCCCTCAGCCCGGAGCTGCCGTCCCTCAGCCCGGAGCTGCCGTCCCTCAGCCCGGAGCTGCCGTCCCTCAGCCCGGAGCTGCCGTCCCTCATCCCGGTGCTGCCCCTTATCCCGGTGCTGCCCCTTATCCCGATGCTGCCCCTTCAGTTAGGTGGGTTTAGTTGGAGGGTGGTCATTGGGTGGGGGATACGGAAGCGGGGAATGACTATGGTGGTGTGGGGACAGCGTCCAGAGCCGGAGCCACCACCGTGGACAGATGCCCACCCAGACCCTCCCCTAGACTTTTGGTGGTGCGTTCGGAGTACTCACCTTGAGGGGGGGGTTATGTCACGTTCCTGACCTATTTTTATGTTATTTTGATTATGTTTAGTTGGTCAGGGCGTGAGTTGGGGTGGGCATTGTATGTTGTGTGTGTTTGGTTAGTCTATGGGTGTTGTATGTGTATGGGATAGTGTTTGTTAGGTTGTCTAGTTATGTCTATGGCTGCCTAGATTGGGTCTCAATCAGAGACAGCTGTCATTCATTTGTCTCTGATTGGGAGCCATATTTAAGGTAGCCATAGGCAGTAGGCTTTTGTGGGTGTTTGTTTCCTGTGTCAGTGTTTGGACCACACAGGACTGTTTTGAGGTATGTCACGTTTGTTGTTTTGTAGTTTGTAGTGTTTTCTTGTTATTTACATTAAACATGTACAATTACCAATCCGCATCTTGGTCCGATCCATGCTCCTCCTCGTCTGAGGAGGAGAACGACTTTGACAGCCATTATAATAATAATCAATAATTTTGCTCTTTTATTTAACCATTTTACATCTTATTTGTTCATCGAAAATTAGGAATAAGTCACCACAGGTTAATGAGAAGGGTGTGCTTAAAAGAATGCACATAACTGCAATGTTGTATTGGAAACACTCAGTCTTAAATAATTTTCCACACTGTCACGCCCTGACCTTAGAGATCCTTTTAATTCTCTATTTGGTTAGGTCAGGGTGTGACTAGGGTGGGCAATCTATGTTTTCTATTTCTTTGTTGGCCGGGTATGGTTCCCAATCAGAGGCAGCTGTCTATCGTTGTCTCTGATTGGGGATCATACTTAGGCAGCTTTTTCCACCTGTAGTTTGTGGGATCTTGTTTTTGGTTCTGTGCTGTTTAGCCCTACTAGACGTGACGTTTCGTTTTGTATTTGTTGTTTTTTTGGTGTTCATTTAATAAATGTAAATGTACGCCTACCATGCTGCACCTTGGTCTGATCCTTCCATCAACGATCGTAACACACACGCTGTCACGATCGTCTTCAAGGAAATGACCGGACCAAGGTGCAACGTGGTAAGGGTACATTCTTTTATTTTAAATGTCGCCAACAATAAACAACAAAAAGAACGTGAAGCTCTGTAAGGCTATACATGCCACTAACAAAGACAACAACCCACAAATGAGAAAAGGAAAAAAGGCTGCCTAAGTCTGATTCCCAATCAGAGACAACGATAGACAGCTGTCCCTGATTGAGAATCATACCCGGCCAAAAACAAAGAACCAGAAAGCATAGACTTTCCTACCCGAGTCACACCCTGACCAAACAAACATAGAGAATAAAAGGATCTCTACGGTCAGGGCGTGACACACACAGTCTGGGCCTGTATTTAGTTTTCATGCTAGTGAGGGCCGAGAATCTACTCTCACATAGGTACGTGATTGCAAAGGGCATCAGTGTCTTAACAGCGCGATTTTCCAAGGCATGACACTCTGAGCACAGCCCAATCCAGAAATCTGGCAGTAGCTTCTGATTAAATTAAATTTTCACAGAACCGCTTGTTGCAATTTCGATGAGGCTCTCTTGTTCGGTAAGTGGACTGGAGGCAGGGCATGAAACGGATAATGAATCCAGTTGTTTGTGTCATCCGTTTCGGGAAAGTACCTGCGTAATTGCACACCCAACTCACTCAGGTGCTTCGCTATATCACATTTGACATTGTCCATAAGCTTGAGTTCATTTGCACACAAAAATCATACAATGATGGAAAGACCTGTGTGCTGTCCTTGTTAATGAAGACAGAAGAGCTCCAACTTCTTAATCACAGCCTCAATTTTGTCCAACACATTGAATATAGTTGCAGAGAGTCCCTGTAATCCTAGATTCAGATCATTCAGGAGAGAAAAAACATCACTCAGATAGGCCAGTCGTATGAGAATCTCGTCATCATGCAAGCAGTCAGATAAGTGAAAATGATGGTCAGTAAAGAAAACTTTAAGCTTGTCTTTCAATTCAAAAAAACATGTAAAAACTTTTTCCCTTGATAACCAGCGCACTTCTGTATGTTGTAAAAGCGTTACATGGTTGCTTCCCATATCATTGCTTTGTCCAGAAAATACACAAGAGTTCAGGGGCCTTGCTTTAATAAAGTTAACCATTTTCACTGTAGTGTCCAAAACGTTTTTCAAGCTGTCAGGCATTCCCTTGGCAGCAAGAGACTCTCGGTGGATGCTGCAGTGTACCCAAATGGCATCGGGAGCAACTGCTTGCACACTCGTTACCACTCCACTATGTCTCCCATATACCAGGAGCTGTGCCAGGCCCGCCAAGTCTGTTGACTCATCCAGCTGTAACGCATAGAATTCACTGGCTTGTATGCGAAGCAGTAATTGTTTCAAAACATCTCCTGCCATGTCACTGATGCATCGTGAAACAGTGTTGTTTGATGAAGGCATTGTCTGTATAGCTTTTGGCCTTTTCCCCCAGCATTGGACCAGCCATATCCGCGGCAGCAGGAAGAATTAGGTCCTCCACAATAGCATATGGCTTGCCTGTCCTAGCCACTCAGTAGCTCACCATATAAGACGCTTCTTGCCCCTTCTTATTAATGGTATCTGTTGCTTTTATACATGTCTTACTTCTAGAAATTCATCTTAATTCTCGCTCAAAAAACTCCTGTGGCTTATTTTTCAAATTGGCATGTTTTGTTTCTAAATGTCTGCCCAAGAGTGAAGGTTTCATCGAGTTGTGAGATAGTACTTTTGCACATATAACACACTGTGGCTGAGGAAAGGCACTACTCCCAATATAAGTCAACCCCAAATCAATGTAGTTCATATTTACGCCTCTTAGATGGTCCAACGTCCCTGTCTGTTGTTCGGTGCTTTCCCGGGTAAGGGGGCAGTAACTCTTCGGCTGTATCAGATTCACAACTGTCAGTGTCCATGCTAGCTGGGCTAACAACAAATGTAGAATTACTGATGCTAGCATTGGATGTGCTCGTGGAAGCAGAACAACTTGTGTCGTCGACAGGTGCAGGTATAGTACTGCTGGTAGTAGCAGAAATACCAGTAGCGCTGGTATGTGTCTCTATGGACGCGGGCCTTACGTTTTTTAACCATTTATCAATTTTCGAGCAAACGGAATGAGCAGCAGTTGCGTTTGGCTACATACGGACTGTTAGGGGAATTCCCACGAGAGAGTAACGGTTAATGTGATTGGATGTTAATTATTTGACTAGGCTACCTGTATTTGACATTGTGGTGTTATTTCGCTGGACACTAGATGGTTTAATTTTATTTTTGGCAGTGAAACGAGGCTACTCAGTCAAGGGAAAAACCTCACCCAAATGTATAGCCCTGTTGGAAAATATAAATGGACTGTTTGAAAATGTATATATATATAAATATATATTTAATTTTTTTAATGATTTTTTAACTTTAAAAAAAAGTGAGTTACATTTTTATTTGGCGCGTACCACGCAATGCCATCGGGGTTTGCCAAATAAAAATGTAATTCACATTCTGGGAATCTGGGAATACCTGTCTGGGAATACCTGGCTTAGACTATCCAATTGACAGCTTTGAACACACATGACATGGTTAGACTCCACCCCTTAGCAATGTGCTTTTAGGGGCTTTTATTCATCTCTGCCATAACTGTCCTTTGTTAAGTCTACTGTATATCACAGTCAGATCAGACTGATATTTATTTATGTGGTTCCAGGCCACAGCCACAGTGGAGGTTGACACAGAGAGAGCCGAGAAGCTGCAGGTCACCAGAAGCGACTTCATGGGCTCCCTGAACAATGACATTAAACCAGTAAGTATCTCTCTACTATATGTATATTTACGAAGGACAGTAGACGAAGTGAATAGGGTGTTATTTGAGATTGACCCTTAGACTATCATTCCAATCCTAAAAAGTTCTGCCCACTCCCACTCCCCCTCCTCTTTATCCTCATCCTCCCCCTCTTCCTCCCCCAGGCATTTGGTTCCAACCAGGAGGACTACGCCAGCTACATCATGAATGGCATCATCAAGTGGGGCGACCCTGTGACCCGTGTGCTGGATGACGGGGAGCTGCTAGTGCAGCAAACCAAGAACAGCGACCGCACACCACTGGTGGCCGTGCTACTGGAGGGTAGGCCTGACCACACACACACACACACACACGTGTGAGCGAACACACATATACACATGCAAGTGAGCGTAGGCACATGCAGGTGGAGCTCACACACTTAAGCACACACACAGTTGAAAAACAGCCCCCCCTCTCTCTCTAACAGTCTTTATTTGTCCATCTGTCCTCTTAGGACCCCCTCACAGTGGAAAGACGGCCCTGGCTGCCCAAATCTCGGAGAGCTCAGAGTTCCCCTTCATCAAGATCTGTTCCCCGGACAAGATGATCGGTTTCTCCGAAAACTCCAAGTGCCTGGCTATCAAGAAGGTGGATGTGCACCATGAAAGAAAGATAGATACCTGCATACTGTTGAATGCTCCTGCAGTTTTAATAAAGTGTTTTGACCTCAATGTCTTTGTAAGGCTGGCACCATGCCTATAGAAAGAGATGGTCACTGTGCCAGAATCTGGTCGAATGGTAGACTAGTTGTGGCACTGCTGACTCTGGACCACGCATTGCCCCATAGAGTTGGTTGTTCGATCCCTGGGTCCCTCTCTCTCTTTACTAGCTACTTCTCTCCAGTTTATCGGTCTCCCCCTTTTCCTATCTGATGTATCGATAACAACTAAGAGCAGAAGAAAGAGATTATTACCAATACTTACTGAATGGTATTATTATACAGTCTTTTTGTGTTATTTACTCTGTATCCCCTGCCTTCCTTCCCTCAGATCTTCGAGGATGCCTACAAGTCTCAGCTGAGCTGTGTGGTGGTGGATGACATTGAGCGTCTCCTAGGTGATTCTCTACCTCCTCATTCCTCTGAAACCTCATTCTCCTTTTAGTCTAGTGGACCTCCTAATTCCATCTCTAGTGGAGCAACAAACTCGTATCTCTTTTTAACGTTCTAATGACGCTGCAGATAAACAAAACACTGTATCTAAAGCCAAGACCCAGTCTTCAATCCTAAAGGAATCAGCAGCAACACTAGTGAGTCCTGTCTGAAGTACTGTTCTGATTTCTTTGTGCTCCACTCCTTTAGACTACGTCCCCATTGGACCTCGCTTCTCCAACATGGTTCTCCAGGCCCTGCTGGTGCTGCTGAAGAAGACTCCTCCTAAAGTGAGTGTTCACTGTTCAGTTCAACACTGGTATGGTTGCATTACTTAATGCAGGTGTTGAGTTATATTAATGTGTTTATTTACACCAGTCTGTGTGTCTATGCGTGTACGTGTGTGTAACTCTGTCTGTGCTTTACTCTGCCTACAGGGCCGTAAGCTGTTGATCATTGGAACCACCAGTCGTAAGGAGGTGCTGCAGGAGATGGAGATGCTGGACGCCTTCAGTACCACCATCCACGTCCCCAACATCTCTACTGGAGAACACCTGGTGGAAGCCCTAGAGGTACGCACACACACACACACGCACACACACCCACACACACAAACAAACAAGTGAACACACACACACAATATAAATATTGATGAAGAATTTTAGTAGCTAATGCTACTGTCTTGCTTGTGTGCCATTTGTTTACGCATTGACATTGTATCCTTTGTAGCTACTGGGAAGCTTCACGGACGCAGAGCGGGTCACCATCGGCCAGCACGTCAAGGGAAAGAGGGTCTGGATTGGCATCAAGAAGCTCCTGATGCTAATCGAAATGTCTCTGCAGGTCAGTGGCAATCAGCACTCCTCCTCCTCATCTTCGTTCAGCTGCAGAACAGTCGACCACAAGCGTCATCCAGTAGCTATGGTCGCTAGAAAGATCTCATGCCTCAAGAAGTGGTGCAAACGGTTTTATACGGTAGAGCCTGCATAATGCCACATATTTGCACTGTCAAGGTGTGTCTTCTTCTTTTTCTTCTTCTGTAATGCACTGGTGTTAATCTTTGGTTTCCTGCTTCCTTCTTCCAGATGGATGTGGAGTACAGAGTCACTAAGTTCCTGCAGCTTCTTAGAGACGAGGGGGCGTGAGTACTCCCCAACCCCTCCCCCTTACCCACCCATGCAATCACCTTCACCCTGCCTGCATGCGACTCAATCACAGCCACCCAATCACTTCCTTTCTTTGACTTTATAACCCTGCCTTCCTCTCCTGCATATCCATTACTCCATTTCTATCTCTGTGAATTTTACAACAAGGATACACAATAACAGGCACATATCTAAGGCTAAAGTAAAAAAACACAATTTACTATATTACTTGTAGTATAATTAGTACAGTAGTAATACTAGTACATCAGTATTACTTATTTGACTGACACACTGACACAAATGGGATCCTATGAACATGAAACACTGTATCACGCTTGTTCACGTTCTTGAAGAGGGCTATGAATAAAGTTGTCATACCATCACTTTACTTGCCCACTGGCTGCCAATGCAGTCAGGGTATCAGTCGTTGACCGGTGTGATCTCATTTTGTCATCACCAGGTTGGATGACGCCAAGCACATCCGAATTTAAGCTGTCGCTGAGGGTAAGGCCATCAGTAGAAGCTACGAGGCTAGCTACGAGGCTAGCTACCCAGACATTTAACTAGCTTCCCTAGCTACCTCCTCTAGCTTTAGGGAATAGCTTCCCTCATTCGGCTTCATTACAATGATACCAATGTTTTTAGAGCTCTAGAAGGCCCTGCTGGCACTTCTGAGATCGTTCCTGTATCTATTTACATACCTATTTACGAGGAATACCCTCTGACCAACTTGTGCTATGAGCAACCAAATTCTACATTTCAATGATCACATTATCAAACAATGACATATCAAGCATATACAGTTGCGGTCAAATATATCAGCTTATGGAAACTGATTTAACACTTGTCATTAAAGAAGCTGTTGTTTAGGTAAACTGACATCAGCTGTGAAGACATTTTATAACATATTTTATGTCATTATAATGACCGCGTTATGAGGTTGTTACTGAAGATTTATATGCATGACGTACCTGCCACTCCTGTGCCTCAATCATGTCGATGTAATAACAATATTACATAAGACAACCTTATGATCATTCCCTCCCTATGTCATGACCTACCATGACATATTGTCCAGATTTAGTGGCTGATATGATCCTGCTATGATAGTCTCTGACAATGGACACCACTTATTCCATATCAGGGGTGCATAGCCTCAGTCCTCCAGCCCTTTGAACTACAGACTGACTTCTACCTGGGAATCTGTGACATCAAGTACCAGGGAGAAACAAAAGCAGCAAGACTGCAGAACCCTAGGGCCTGAGTTGTGCACCACTGTCCTAGATTGCTGTTTTTTTAACAAATTGTTCTGAAGCATTTTTGCAAGATTTGACGAAAGCTAGCCGACAAGATGAAGAAGTCTTTGCTTTCCTTTGAATAGACATTCTACGCAATTACCGTATATTAGAAAGGTCATTAAAGTGCTAAAATTACTATAAAGATATAGTTCACCATTATGGTTCCCTTCTTCTTTTATAGCATATCCTGTTCAACATTTCTTTCTGCCTTTTTTGTTGTTGCGTACATGCTGTAGTACAGTAGGATGTGGTTTATGATACGTCAGGTGTTTAAGGCTGGGGACACTGGTAAATCATTGTCACCTAAAGGAGTCTGAATCAGTTTTATTCTCATCTCTCCACACGTCTGTCTCTCCAGAGAACGCACCGACCGCAATGACCGCAGCTACAAGTTCGATTAGAGCTGAAGGAGCGTCTGACCAAGAGACAAAAGGAGAAGAGGAGGACGTCCTCTGTTCGTCATCCATTCTCATCCAACCAATCCGAGAGGGAGAAGAAGTTGTCCCCTCTCACCCACGCATGTTTCAGCGGCAACTGTCGTCATCATCCATCCACCTGACACTATCGACATATCACATTACAGAAACCTATTGAAAATCGCACTGTTCCAATATGTTATCTGTATGAAACGCAATATGGATTGCAAAGTGCTGTCTTGTGCATTGTGCGTATATTTAGTCATGTATGTTTTAGCTTTCTGTATTTACAGTACTGTGTATCTGTCTTGCTATCTATATTTATTCAGACCAGTAGATATATCAGTCTTGAAAACATGATATATGTATTATATATACACATAGATTCATATGAAGCGCAAGTCATCAAAATATTTTGAATATTCAGATGATAACATACAGTATACAGTGTAGTGGAAGTGAGAAGTGTCGTTTTGGGTGTAACTTTATTTCCCTCCACCTTTATATTATTTATTTTCTGTACATAGTATATATTAAATACAGTATATCATTAATTATTTCAAATCATTCTATTGACTTTTATTGAGTAATATATATCAGTATCGTTGTTCATCTCAATACAAACTTGAAGATTGTGGATGAATAAGATGAATAAGCATTGCTTCTGTGTGTGCCTGTAAGAGTGAGAGTGTTTGTGTCTGTGTGTAAGTACAGTATGTGTGTGTAATTTAATCCAAATTTGACCAGTCTTTTGTTGTGATGCATTTGTTAATTTATTACTTTATTTATTACATGTGAACAGTACTTGTTGTCAAAGGCTCTTTTTATGTTCTGTCAATTGACCATGTGTGTCAACATACAGATGTATTATTGCAATAAATTATGTTTTTGGAAATTATTACAAATTAATAAAAAAATGTAAGCTTGAGTCAATAAGTATTCAACACTTTTATTATGGCAAACCTAAATAAATTCAGTAGTATTTTCTTCTTCTTACCAAGTCACATAATACGTTGGATAGAATCATCAGCATTTGTGGGTTTGAATACAGGCTCAAAATGGCCAGAAACAAATAACTTTCTTCTGAAACTCGTCAGTCTATTCTTGTTCTGAGAAATGAAGGCTATTCCATGTGAGAAATTGCCAAGAAACTGAAGATCTGGTACAACGCTGTGTACTACTCCCTTCATAGAACAGCGAAAATTGTCTCTAACCAGAATAGAAAGAGGAGTGGGAGGCCCCGGTGCACAAATGAGCAAGAAGACAAGTACATTAGAGTGTCTAGTTTGAGAAACAGATGCCTCACAAGTCCTCAACTGGCAGCTTCATTGAATAGTACCTGCAAAACACCAGTCTTAACGTTAACAGTGAAGAGGCGACTACGGGATCCGTAACTGAGATTAAACAAACATTTGGATATTGTCAAAATTAAACAAACTACTGACACAAATAAACAAATAGTGGACCACAACACAAACTTTCACTGCACAGTTTAGCTTACACATGACCTTTAGGGACAAAGCGCTCATCTGGACAGGTGTACACTGTAAGGGCATGA
Organism: Salvelinus alpinus; assembly: GCF_045679555.1. Taxonomy (NCBI): domain Eukaryota; kingdom Metazoa; phylum Chordata; class Actinopteri; order Salmoniformes; family Salmonidae; genus Salvelinus; species Salvelinus alpinus. Next base: position 51,032,410 of record NC_092091.1, read on the forward strand.
TTTTATACCATTTAAAATCTTCCCCACTAATAAAGGTCCCTTTGGAAACACTGACCAACTTTTTTGTTTCCTACCCTGTCATGCTATTGTTTATTTAAAGGCAATGAAAAAACGTGATTTCCTGTGTTTTATATATATTTCCACAATTGTGAAAATTATGACAATACCCTTTTAGTGTAAGAGCTGTTTGAAAAGACCACCTGAAATTGCAGCCTGTTTTGGTGGGATGGCGTTTTGGCCCACCCTGGTGACATCGCCAGGCAATGAACTAGCTAATACACCAATAAGAAAGAGAGATCCAAATCTCTCTGCCAATAACAGCTAACTTTCAGTTTTCCCCTCCCACTCGGACCACTCGCAAGACAGTCCTAGCAAAAGTCTTAATTGAAAAACTGCTCTTTGCTAAGAAGTTATTTTTGTTTCTTGTTGACCAGTTTAATATATATATTTTTTTACAGTAATGTACTTAATTGTTACCCAGAAATGATTTGATATTGAGATAAAAACGGCTGCATTGGACCTTTAAAAATTAAAAATTTAGTGTCACTGTACATAATTCAACAAGCAGTTGTGCTCTATAGCAGGATTTCCCAAACTCTGTCCTGGTGCACATTTCATTTTTTGCCCAAGCGCTACACACCTAATTAAAATAACCAACTCATCACCAAACTTTGATTATTTTAATCAGCTGTGTAGTGCTAGGGCAAAAAAACAAAACCTAGTTTGGGAAACTCTGATCTATAGGGTTGTGCGAGAGCTATAGTGTTGAACTGCAGCTTTGACATTGCCCTGTAGAGAGTAGTATACATTTTGATTAAACTCTCTTGGCTGCACACTGCACGCACCCATACTGTAAAGGGGAGGGGCCTAATGTAGTATTGCTGTCTGTTACGTTTCCCGGCCGTAGCAGCGGAACGTGAACGGTGCTAAAATGTTCATAGTGGAAAACCAGAGTATTAAGAGCTCATTTACTCAGTTTCTGAAATAGTCTGCTCAACGCAGCGTGCTTACAGATGGTTGGGTAACGTTTGCCGTCTGATAAGTTCTAAACTGCGTTGTGCGTTAAATTCCTGACCAGGAGATACGTACGACTACCACCGGTAGCCAGGGAAACTGGTTGGATTTGACACTTGTATCGGCCCGGGACTGCCACGGAGAAGGCACCTACTTTATTCGTCTGCGGCAAGGTGAGTTCTGCTGTCCTCTTGTCAACTCGAGCAGTAAAGCCCATACGAATGGTGTCCATTCATTACTATTTTCACATTTAGCAGCAAGGTCAGTCTATACAGTCGGACATGATCTGGGAATGCGAGGCAACACTTTGCTACAACAGTTTGGCCTCGTTTTGTAGCCATGTGAAAAGAGGCTTAATCACTTGGCAAGGCAATTTGCGTGGCTACTGTAACATTGTTTTGTCCGAGTAAATTATGATCTTGCCGCAATGAGAACATTAGTAGCCTACTTATTTTTGATACAGTTATTTTCAAATGCATGTGTTCCCAGTGAAATGTGTTTCTGCTTTGCGCGGTCAAAGTAAATTCCTTTGGAATGACATCCATAGCTTTGGTATTGGTATGTTGGTGTTTTATTATGATTCCCAATAGCTGGTGCAAAAGCAGCAGCTACTCTTCCTGGGGTCCACACAAAACATGAAACATTACATAATACAGAACATTAATAGACAAGAACAGCTCAAGGACAGAACTACATACATTTTTTTGCACGTTCACAACAGCCATTGGGGTTGTTGTGAACGTGAAAAGCCCTAGGTACTTATAGAAGGACAATGTTAGCCTACATGAACTTGCGTGCGTCCGTCCCCAAAAAAATTCAACATAGTCAATGTTAGTGTAGCAAAATGGAACACTCAAAGTGTGGATTTGATCAAGTTAATCTGTCACTATTTAGCTGCATCCTCCCACGTGTCATGAAGGCGAATATGGCTGCTGTAAAACATTTCAGTTATTAATTTGTGTCCATTATTAGCCCAACTAGAAGCCTACAATAGCCTACAAATAGGGCAAAGTGCAATTATAGCATACAGCCTAGGTTAGCCTAAAACTCTCTCTAGCCTACATTTATAAGTTAATTTAGCCTCATGTTGATTGGCCTATGGTTCCTTTCAGTGGAGGCTCCTCAGAGGATAAAGGGGAGGACCATCCTCCTCAGAGAATTTCATAAAAATATTGGAACATTTAAAAAGTTATTTTGAGATTAAACGACACCAAATATATTCACGTCACCAAATAATTGATAAAAACACACTTTTGAAATGAAGGTCTATAGTAGCCTCAGCAGCACGGAGGACAGCTAGCTTCTGTCCTCCCCTGGGTACATTGCCTTCAATACAAAAAAAGGAGGCTCTTGGTTCTCACCCCCTTCCATAGACTTACACAGTATTTATGACAACTTCCAGAGAGAGAGCTATATTTGGTTGTATTTATTTATTTACTTAGCTGCATTTAGCTAGCTATCTAGTTTAGCCTACTCAAACACCTGGCACACACAGAGAGGGATTTTATGTTAGCTAGCTGACTTTGGCTTACCCAACACTAGAACTCTTCAAAGTCGAGGTAAGCTTTTGGTTTTATTAATTTATTGCCAATTTATTGCATTCTGACTGTACACTACTTCATGATTGTAGCAGGTTTACTAAAGTGTTAATTCTAGTCGCTATGTTGACTATGACGTGACCACGATGTAGGCTGTGCGTAGGAGTTAGCAGTCATGCTATGGTTTGGCTTGGAAAGTTTTTTTCGCCTGGTCACAGACAGCTGATGTGTTGTGCACTAAAGTCTACAAGTGAAGGGAAAAGGTGAGATGAGGAGAGAGCATATATAGTTGCGAGAAGGAATGATATGTATATACAAGGAGCAAAGTGATCATGCTGTTTTTATATGGCTGCTATGAAAGTGAACTGTGTTTGCGTGTCATCAGGGGTGTGTGTATTCATTCCACCGATTCTGTTGAAAAACCTTAATTAAACAGAAGAAAATGGAATGAAACAGGGATAAACATACCTGAATTTGTCCAATGGAAACTCATTTGCAACTGTTTGACTAACATTGTAAGCTTTCATTCATAGGCAAGGTTGTAGCGACCTCATGACGGGTACAGGGAAAATTTGAATATCATGCAGTAGCCTATACCTATCAATGTTACATTGAGCTGGGTGAATGGAATATGAATGACAGTCATCCAATATGCAGTAATAGAAATAAGGCCATGCTCATGAAAATATAAATCCTCCTCCCTCATCTTAAACGGCACAGACCGCCACTGGTTCCTTTGGATATGTGATAGTTCCCCAAACACTGAATAGCCAGCCCACTGTTGTAGATCTGCATAAACATATCTAGGCTACTGTTCAAAGGGAAATGACACTGTCAATAGGTAAGGCTGTAATTCACCTGGTAGGATTATAGTTTGTACAGCTTATAAAACATCTAAGAAACTTTTCCAAGTAGCCTTTATAGGCCTACTATCATTAGAAATAATCTTCTGATAAAATGTTATATCCTACTCCTTATAGTAAAAAAACTTTAAGAAACGATTTGCTCTCTGAATTGAAAGAATATGACTTTGAATGAGTAGCCTATTATTTAAATGAGTGAGTTTGTTTTTAATGGGATATCTTAAAACCAGTGAGCAGTGAGTGAGAGAAGGGCAAATGGGTTGGGAAATGAAAGAGTTTGGTTGATCTCCCAATAATCTGAATTCATTGCACCAGTTATGTCAGAAGCTAAAAAGCAGCAGGTTAACTCTGTCTGCTCATCGTCAACACTGCACCACCAATACATAGATTTAGCCCGATATGACGCGCACAGCCGGACATGGCAGTTCATCATGCAGAGCAATGAAAGGAGAAAGAGAAAAATTTGTTTATACAATAGTGTGGGATTGTGGCACACAATCCTAGATAGCTACCTATCCTGCCTGCTGTGTAACGGAGTTCTAGATAGCTAGCTAACATAGTGTCTTTTGCTCCCGCCTGCCGAACATCTGTTCTCGCCGTCGTTAATAGAATTGTGGGTAAGCAGTGCCCAACAGGTGGAAAGACACTGTCTTCCGGTATCCTAGCCGGCTAGCTACCGTTGTCGCCTCCGCCTCTTCATCTTTTTCTGTGGGGTCTATCGGCAGTTGGCATCCAACGTTATGGTGTATTTCCGCCACCTACTGTACTAGAGTGCCCCCATCTCCCACCTGTGTACCGGAGGCCCTAGCTTAAAAATTGACCAATATAAGTATAAATTGCCCACATGCAGGAATGCAGGCCACAATTACACCCTTCTCATTTTATATGCATGGTATAGCCGCTGTAGACAGGGAACAAGGTGTAATAAACGGTAATGGCTTCATATATAGTGTTGTGCCTATGTTATAAATAGTATTGGTTTCAAATCTATTTTTAAATTACAATTATTTTTGTTTCTCATAGTCATCCATTTGGGAGAGATTGACAGTTAAATCATCATATACAGTCGTGGCCAAAAGTTTTGAGAATGTCACAAATATAAATGTTCACAAAGTCTGCTGCCTCAGTTTGTATGATGGCAATTTGCATAACCTCCAGAATGTTATGAAGAGTGATCAGATGAATTGCAATTAATTGCAAAGTCCCTCTTTGCCATGCAAATGAACTGAATCCCCAAAAAACATTTCCACTGCTTTTCAGCCCTGCCACAAAAGGACCAGCTGACATCATGTCAGTGATTCTCTCGTTAACACAGGTGTGAGTGTTGACGAGAACAAGGTTGGAGATCACTCTGTCATGCTGATTGAGTTTGAATAACAGACTGGAAGCTTCAAAGGGAGGGTGGTGCTTGAAATTATTGTTCTTCCTCTGTCAACTATGGTTACCTGCAAGGAAACACGTGCCGTCATCATTGCTTTGCACAAAAAAGGGCTTCACAGGCAAGGATATTGCTGCCAGTAAGATTGCACCTAAATCAACCATTTATCATCAAGTACTTCAAGGAGAGCTGTTCAATTGTTGTGAAGAAGGCTTCAGGGCGCCCAAGAAAGTCCAGCAAGCGCCAGGACCGTCTCCTAAAGTTGATTCAGCTGCGGGATCGGGGAACCACCAGTACAGAGCTTGCTCAGGAATGGCAGCAGTGAGGTGTGAGTGCATCTGCACGCACAGTGAGGCAAAGACTTTTGGAGGATGGCCTGGTGTCAAGAAGGGCAGCAAAGAAGCCACTTCTCTCCAGGAAAAACATCAGGGACAGACTGATATTCTGCAAAAGGTACAGGGATTGGACTGCTGAGGACTGGGGTAAAGTCATTTTCTCTGATGAATCCCCTTTCCGATATCCGGAAAAAGCTTGTCCGGAGAAGACAAGGTGAGCGCTACCATCAGTCCTATGTCAAGCCAACAGTAAAGCATACCGAGACCATTCATGTGTGGGGTTGCTTCTCAGCCAAGGGAGTGGGCTCACTCACAATTTTGCCTAAGAACACAGCCATGAATAAAGAATGGTACCAACACATCCTCCGAGAGCAACTTCTCCCAACCACCCAGGAACAGTTTGGTGACGAGCAATGCCTTTTCCAGCATGATGGAGCACCTTGCCATAAGGCAAAAGTGATAACTAAGTGGCTCGAGGAAAAAAACATCGATATTCTGGGTCCATGGCCAGGAAACTCCCCAGACCTTAATCCCACTGAGAACTTGTGGTCAATCCTCAAGAGGCGGGTGGACAAACAAAACCCACAAATTCTGACAAACTCCAAGCATTGATAATGCAAGAATGGGCTGCCATCAGTCAGGATGTGGCCCAGAAGTTAATTGACAGCATGCCAGGGCAGATTGCAGAGGTCTTGGAAAAAGAAGTGTGAACACTGCAAATATTGACTCTTTGCATCAACTTCATGTAATTGTCAATAAAAGCCTTTGACACGTATGAAATGCTTGTAATTATACTTCAGTATTCCATAGTAACATCTAACAAAAATATCTAAAGACACTGAAGCAGCAAACTTTGTAATTTTATATTTGTGTCATTCTCAAAACTTTTGGCCACTGTTTGTGCACCAAACAGAGACATCGATCTATTTCAAATTTGTTACCATTGTGAATATAGGATCTTATAAGTGCCCCCATTTTTAGACCTTGACTTCCAGCCATGATTGCAAACACAAGCCTCTGCCAAAGTGCTAGTATGCTAGCTGTTCCTATAAACTTCCAATCATTGCGTTAATGCTAATTAGCATTTCCTTGTGAAACTACCTCTTATCCACAAGTTTATCTGACTCTGGGGAAATATATACAAGGCTTCATTGCCAAAATCCAGAACTATCCCTTTAAGGCTGGATTAGTAATAACTCCCAGAGGACTGGCATTGTTTTGAGGGAAAGCCAAGGCATGCAGGCAGACAGGAAACCCCCACATCCATGTTGTGATGGGACGGAGGACTTAACAAACTCCACTCTGCTGGGCCTATCAGGGAGGGCCATCAGTCATGAGAAGGTTACCACATGAGAAAGTGGCCTGTCTGCCCGGGGAAGACATTAAAAGACGCGTTCAGCCGCTCCACCACTAGCAGCTAGCAGCCCTATGGGAGCTGAGGGCCAATTCTCTACCTTGTTATCTCCATAGGGCCAAGTCTGTGTACATATGCCGTAGCTTAATTTGACCCAGTTTTTCACAGCAGGAAAATACTCCTGCAGCAGGAGGACGTTTTAATTATTTTGTGGATTATAATTCATGTACATTTTTTGTATGGGTTGTATGCGTCACAGTCTCACCATGTGAGTTTTCTTATGTGCGTGATGTCAGAATTCGCTATAAATGTATTGTTACGCAACAGGAGAGTTAACCCGCGCTGCCCTCAATCCAAGACACACTGCCTGCTAATTATCTACAGGTTATGTTTCAACTTGTCATTTTTATATGATTTTCGAACAACCGTTTGAAATCAGGTGCATTCCACCTCAGTAATTCACATAGAAGTAGCACATTTCACTGTGGCGGACAATTTACGTTTGAGGCATGCTATGCTAATGTAACGTGAGGAATATCTAGATGAGCCGGACAAACTTCCCTCTTCGATGCGAACTCAAGCACTCCCCCAGTGTTTCCTCCAGTCAGAACAGCACCTGGCCAAACTTTTTCCCCCGGATGCATTTTCCGGCTGGCGCCTGCATTGTCTTTTACATTTTTTATTTATTTATAATTATTTATTACAAAAAACACAAATTAAGGGGTAACATTAAAGTATTAGAACATGAAGGACAAACAATACAGCATCAAGACACTATCAAACATGTATCAGTCTTTCCGCAACAGAGCCATCCTTATGTGTGAGAGTGCGTGTGGATGATAGTGATATACAATATATGTCATAGTTTCCTTTTTCATGATCACAACATTGAAGTGTAAGGGGCCTCCAGTTTTTTAGATAGACCGGGTCTTTTATATTTGTCATCTGGGTCTTGTTTTAATAATAGAGAAATCAGACCTTCCTTCTGAGTACCTGACAGACTACCATTTCTATAGGAGTAGTTAAAACAATCTAACAATGGAGCTTTTAGTATATAAAAAAATACTTGATATACCTCTACCAGTATGCCATCAAGCCCTGGGGTTTTTCCAGACTGAAAGGATTTAATAGCCTCAAAGTTCTTCCTCTGTAGTTTGGCCTTCGCACGGATCTTTCTGTACCTTTTGTTAATTATCAATTTTTTATATTATTTGGAAATGTATCTTCATTGTTGTTTTCCTTACAAATAATTAGTGTGTGCATTCTTATTAAAGTGCCTTATTAGCTGATCATAATACAGTTTGTATATCATGTTATGTAATTTTCTATTGTAGCCCACCATATTTATGTATGGAGCATAATGTATTCCCTTATAACCGTCGACACGCGAGGTACTGATTTCATAATGGATTATACTCAATTGTGCTTATGTAGTTAAATGTTTCTATTAGTTCTGTAGAACAATGCCCTATGGCGTAAAATAAGTATTAGCTTGTGTTGTATCCTTTTGAAGCTGCCCTGGCCTTATCATGACTATTGGATTGGCCTGTGTATCAATTTAGTATGTTTAGCGTAGCTCTGCCCTGCACCCTTGTGGAGCTTTTCAGTTATTATGTTACTTCATTGTATTATTGCTATATCCTGATTTTATTATAATGACTAATAAATCCTCTTTATTCTTTACTTTCAAAAACCACACAAACACAGTATTGAATAAAACTTGCCAACAATTGGAACTCGACATCTTTCATCCCAGATATTTAATGACAGTTTTGCATGCTAGCAACATACTGTTTTGAGAGGGATGAGAGAGACGAGAGGCTAAATACGATGGCTTGTGTTAGCTGACTCTTTACTCAGTTAGCGCTAGGACTAATGTAGCCTACATTTTCCGATTTGAATGAGAATTGTGGTATGCTGTTGCTACTTCTGTGAATGTCTGAACATTGCATCCAAAAATAAGCTGACTCTCATTGAGGACATAACGTTGTAAAGACTGTTTGTGCAAAATGTTTCTGTGGAAAAAGGTGGCCAGCTCAAATGCTGGCTGTTGTGTCAATTGTAACTAGACTTTCTAATGACTGCAGGGACCACTGTAGAATGATCACAGCTGTGTGTTTGTATGCATCTTTTTTAACCTTCAGTACACTATAAGTTTGCATTTTCTGTTTGTCAGGAAAATTCCCAAAACTACAGGATGATCAAATTTAAGATACGGCATCTGTAGATGTGCCTCTGTTCTCCACAGGGCTTGGTACAACTGAGCCTGGCTGTCACTGCGCTAGAGGGCTCAGTGGTGTAGCTTCATGGCTCTTCTCTCCTCTTGTGGAGGATTAGTGGGCCCATCTGTCCCAAATGGCTGACTTAGTATAGGCCTCCTCCTGAAGCTGTTCCCACACAGGCCCTCGGCTCTCTCTGCCTTGCTGCTGTCACAGTGATGTAAATCTGAGATGCACATATGCATCAGGCTGCACACACACACAAATTATTTTTGATGTCATGTTTGGGTCATTTTAATGTTGATTTTTATTTTCTGGTTACATTTTCTGAAGCTGAGCTTAACAAACAAGACATAATCATTCAAATGATTTCTATGCTGCGTGTAGCCTAGTACAGGTATCCCCCCCCCCCCCCCCATTTTTTTTTCTTCACATTTTCAAACAGTCCATTTATATTTTCCATCTGGGCTCTACATTTGGGTGAGGTATTGTTCTCGTCTGAGTAGCCTCTTCACTGCCAAAAATAAAATTAAACCATCTCGTGTTCAGCGAAATAACAACACAATGTCAAATACAGGTAGCCTAGTCAAATAATTACCATCCAATCACATTAACCGTTACTCTCTCGCGTGATTTCCACTAACGGTCTGTATGTAGCCAAATGTAGCTGCTGCTCATTCCGTTTGCTCGAAAATTGAAAAATGATTTTAAAAAGTAAGGCCCGCGTCCATAGACACATACCAGCTCTACTGGTAGTACTGCTACTACCAGCAGTACTATACCTGCACCTGTCAACGACACAAGTTGTTCTGCTTCCATGAGCACATCCAATGCTAGCATCAGTAATTCTACATTTGTTGTTAGCCCAGCCTGCATGGACACTGACAGTTGTGAATCTGATACAGCCGTAGAGCTACTGCCCCCTTACCCAGGAAAGCACCGAACAGCACAGGGACGTTGGCCCATCGAAGAGGCGCAAATATGAACACATTGATTTGGGGTTGACTTATACTGGGAGTAGTGCCTTTCCTCAGCCACAGTGTGTGTTATGTGAAAAAGTACTATCTCACAACTCGATGAAACCTTCACTCTTGCGCAAACATTTAGAAACAAAACATGGCAATTTGAAAAATAAGCTACTGGAGTTTTTTGAGCTAGAATTAAGATGAAACCTGCATATTTAGTTAATATTGCCTGCTAACATGAATTTATTTTAACTAGGGAAATTGTGTCACTTCTCTTGCGTTTTGTGCAACAGAGTGAGGTTATATGCAGCAGTTTGGGCCGCCTGGCTCGTTGCGAACTGTGTGGAGACCATTTCTTCCTTTCAAAGACAGCCAACTTTGCCAAATGGGGGATGATTTAACAAAAGCCCATTTGCGAAAAAAGCACAATCGTTGCACGAATGTACCTAACCATAAACATCAATGCCTTTCTTAAAATCAATACACAGAAGTATATATTTTTAAACCTGCATATTTAGTTAAAAGAAATTCATGTTAGCAGGCAATATTATCTAGAGAAATTGTGTCACTTCTCTTGCGTTCATTGCACGCAGAGTCAGGTTATATGCAACAGTTTGGGCCGCCTGGCTCGTTGCAAACTAATCTGCCAGAATTTTACATAATTATGACATAACATTGAAGGTTGTGCAATGTAACAGCAATATTTACTCAGACTGCATCCAATTTGCTATCACAGTGCCATCTGTTTTGTCACCAAAGCCCCATATACTACCCACCACTGCGACCTGTATGCTCTTGTTGGCTGGCCCTTGCTTCATATTCGTCACCAGACCCAAGCATAACGATGGTCATTATGGCCAAACAGTTTAAAAAAAAAATCATCAGACCAGAGGACATTTCTCTAAAAAGTACAATCTTTGTTCCCATGTGCAGTTGCAAACCGCAGTCTGGCTTTTTAATGATGGTATTGGAGCAGTGGCTTCTTCCTTGCTGAGCGGCCTTTCAGGTTATGTCAATATAGGACTCGTTTTACTGTGGATATAGATACTTTTGTACTTTGGTTTCCTCCAGCATCTTCACAAGGTCCTTTGCTGTTGTTCTGGGAATGATTTGCACTTTTCGCACCAAAGTACTTTCATCTCTAGGAGACCGAACGCGTCTCCTTCCTGAGCGGTATGATGTCAAGCAATGAGGCACTGCGTTTTTAAGGTAGGCCTTGAAATACATCCACAGGTACACCTCCAATTGACTCAAATTATGTCAATTAGCCTATCAGAAGATTCTAAAGCAATGCCATCATTTTCTGGAATTTTCCAATTTGTTTAAAGGCACTTGACTGTGTATGTAAACTTCTGAATTGGAATTGTGATATAGTAAATTACCAGTGAAATAATCTGTCTGTAAACCATTGTTGGTAAAATGACTTGTGTCATGCACAAAGTAGATGTCCTAACTGACTTGCCAAAACTATAGTTTGTTAACAAGACATTTGTGGAGTGGTTGGAAAAACGAGTTTCAATGACTCCAACCTAAGTGTATGTAAACTTCCGACTTCAACAATGTGTCGTATAGGCCAGTGTGTGGGTGAATATGTGTGTGTTCTTTTGAGCAACAACTATTCATTTATCGGATTTCAAACCAGCGGCTGCTAGAGCAGACAGGGATTGGATGATAAATGCTAGGCTTAATCTGTCTTCCGGAAACCAGTCCTCTGATAGTCTACCCTGTGAGTTTGAAGGTGTTTCGTACTCAATCGGCTTCTCTGTGTTTATGTCAAACCCTTCTGATCTGTGTGTGTCTTACAGGTGAGGCAGACTGATCCACTGGAGAGCACCTTTTCGGGAGGTAGACAAGGACAGAGAGGTGGTGCACGTCTCAGAGGCTTTGAGACCCAGGGCTAGCCGAGCTAGTGGGTTGCTGCCAAAAACCAACACGGAGAGAGCCTGAAAACAGTTTGCCTGTGTGGCAGCATCACATCTTCAGACCCAGGAAAATGGCACGCCTGGGAGGCAGTCAAAACCAGAAAGCTGCATGCTTGGGGGTCAGTCACTTACATTAAACAGCACAGTGGCAGGCCTGAATGGTTTGGGGAACTTAAGAGTAGCGCGCTGCATTGGGGGCTGAGATGGACTAATAAGGGAACCTGGGTTGCATCATCGGTCAATAATAGCTCGCCATGAGGAAAGGGCTGTAAGAAGAACAGTAAGACCCAGCAGAGCGAGGGTGATCAGAACAATCCACAGGTGAGTTCTCTGGTTCCTTCCCACTTGGCCCTTTCTCTCTGCCTTATGATGCAGTAGGTGAAACAACAGGACTAGTAAGAATGGGAGCTTCAGCTCTTTTATATTCGTATCTGCACATGGAATTTGAGGAGTAAGGGCAAGGTTATCTCAAGGCTTATGGTATAGAGTTAGGGTGCTCTTGAGTCAAGGAGTTTCTCAAAATGCGGTCGACTAACTTATTTCCCAACATGAGTAACCTGAGTAAATCAGTCCACTGCCTCTTGTGTGTTGTCTGGCTGTGCCGCTAATCCACTGGAAGCTCCGTGTACCTCTGACCCTTTGATGGGCTAATCCTCCTTGACCCGCCAGGTGGCGTGAGGGTTTCTGGGAGAGAGAATCAAAGTGGAGGAGGGAGCTAGACTGTCCGAGATCGAAGTGACTAATCCAACTGAACAGGGCCCATGTTCAAAAAGCATCTCTTAGTAGGAGTGCTGATGGAGGATCAGATCCTCCTTTTCCATATAATCCTATTCATTATGATCTCTAAAAGGTTAAACTGATCCTAGATCAGCACTCTTTATGAATACTCGACCTGGTCCTTTGTTCGAGCCCTTTTCTGTATGCCTTTTAACATGACTGTGCTAGTGCACTCCGGATTGTTTGTCTGTGGGGCTATGGCTATATCCCACTGCTGATACCAATCTGGCACATTTGGTGTGGACACACCTCGGAGTTGATGTTTGACTGTTGTGCGTCATAGTCTAAGACAAGGATCAGAAACCAGAACCCCAGGCCGACCAATCAGAGAGGCTCCTGCCATGGAGAGTTCAGCTTTGTGGAAAGCTATGTGTTTGTGTGCGTGCTAGCATGCGTGTGTCTGTGTGTGCTCGCATCTGTTTGCGCGTTTGTGTCCGTCTGTCTGTGTGCATGTGTTAGGGCCGGGACTATACCAGTATTATGATACCTGTTAGTATCATGGCAAGGAAACATAACACAAAGCGGATGTAACTTTTTTTTGAAAACATCCCTAATGTTGGAAACAAACATGTTGTCATCCAGAGTCACATGTATTTATTTTACAGGCAGCAGGCTTTTGAAGGACCAAAGAGTTTGGTCTGCTTCGTGTTTACATTTTTTGGCATGGATTTATTTTTTGTGATACTGGTATCGTCAAAGTGTCTGTGTCTGTCTCTGTGTCTGTGTGTGTGTCCGTGCCTGCTGAAGCTCAGCGTGTGTCCAGACTACAGAGTGCAAACTGTGTTAAAGGTAGATGCTTTCATCATACAGATCAATATGTTACCAGTCAGAGACGACAAGCAGGTCGGCTGGAGAACCAATGACGCTTGCCTATAGCCCTACAACTAGTGTTGTCACGATACCACAATTTTGACTTGGATACCGACACCAGGTTTAGTATCGCACTATTCAATACCAAAATGATACCACATTAAAAAAAGAAGGTTCATTAGCCAAAGTCACAGAATGGCACTTGATCCAGACAAACTCAGCTACTGCTCTTTCATTCCATTTGAAAATGTTTCTGTCAATTATTGAGACAGCCATGTATGCATTAATTGAATCAATTATACAATAAATGTTACTTTTAGTTTTACCAATCTAACTACAAAACAGCATAATGCTAATCATTTATTTGAATGGTAAGTTTCTGTTGATAAACAGAGTAAATCAAAAGGTAGCCTAGGTCTATTCACAATACTTTACAGTACAGGTCATTGCTGTCGTGTCTTTACAGTTCATATTATTCAATAGCAGCAGCATGCATTCTTTTTTTTATTGAGCTTGTTTTAGCTGATTTCAAGGGGCTACAGATGACAAACAATCCCTTCCATTTAGGACTTATTTTATTGGAACTTTTAAAGAGAAGGAAAAAAGTTGGCCTACAATTAACTACCGCAATCTTCCTGCATTGTAATGTGTTCTAGCCTGTATGGACATTGTTTTGTGAAAACAGTAATGAACCGTTTCTACATTTCTACATGCCGTGTTGCATTATTCAAGTGTGTCAACTTCTGTGCAACATGCATGGGGACTGGGGAGAAAATGCAGCCCATACAGCTCTGGCAATGAATGAGTAAGTGGATCAAGCTTTGCTCTTCGCGCTCTAAATGGGCTGTGCTGATAGACTTGATCCTCTCAATCGCTTGAGACATATTTGACAAGTACCGAATATAACAGCCCAGTCTCTATTGGGTAGAGTTGGGTCGGGTGTTCTGGGGAAGGAATGTGACAGCCTGCCTGGGCCAGATGGAGATTGTTGTGGGGGGCCTTGTGGCTCGTGAAAAGAGGGCATGGTCTTCAACTCCTTAACATCCCGTCTCCTACCCGACCCAGGCTCCGTCCCTGTACATTAGATACACTGAGTGTTTTTTGGGAGGATGGAGGGAGTGATGGAGGGCGAGGCATCATGGAGGCACCAGCGAGGTGTAGACTGCTCCCAGATGGCCAGGCCTGCATCGGGGTTTGAGAGCTTAACATTCTCAACACTTCATAAATCCAACCTAGGGCCTACTGCTCTACTGCTGCTGATGCTGGGGAGTTCCAGGCCAAACACTCCGGAACCCTGCGGAACATTCCGCCCACCACACCACTGCTCTGGAATAATACTGACTGGTCTAGCCCTGGTCGTGGCCGCGGTCACGAGCACTGGATTGTTCCACAGATAGACCTACAGTATAGTTAATGTAAACCTTCATGCTCCATTACAACATTTGGCCTGTAGTCAGTCAGATTCCTGATTTTCAAGGAACAGTTCACGCCAAAATGAATGTTTTTTGTTGACGTTGTTGCTGAGGCCCTGAAACGGGTGAAATGTTCGAGATGAGTTCATGGCATGACCCATGCCATCTGTTGTGTAGATGAGGCTGTATATCTTATGTCATAATTTCCCACCACTGCGACCTGTATGCTCTCGTTGGCTGGCCCTCGCTACGTATTCGTCGCCAAACCCACTGGCTCCAGGTCATCTGTAAGTCTAGGTAAAGGTAAAGCCCCGCCTTATCTCAGCTCACTGGTCACCATAAGCAGCACCCACCCATAGTACGTCCTGCAGCAGGTATATTTCACTGGTCATCCCCAAAGCCAACACCTCATTTGGCCGCCTTTCCTTCCTGTTCTCTGCTGCCAATGACTGGAACAAATTGCAATAATCACTGAAGCTGGAGACTTATATCTCCCTCACTAATTTTAAGCATCAGCTGTCAGAGCAGCGTACCGATCACTATACCTGTACACAGCCCATCTGTAAATCGCACACCCAACTACCTCATCCCCATATTGTTATTTTTTTGTTGTTGCTGTTTTGCACCCCAGTATCTCTACTTACACATCAGCATCTGCACATCTATCACTCCAGTGTTAATACTAAATTGTAATTATTTCGCCACTATGACCTATTTATTGCCTTACCTCCCTAATCTTACTACATTTGCACACACTGTACATAGATTTTTCTATTGTGTTATTGACTGTACATTTGCTTATCCCATGTGTAACTCTGTGTTGTTGTTTTTGTCACACTGCTATGCTTTATCTTGGTGTAAATGAGAACGTGTTCTCAACTGGCCTACCTGGTTAACCTTCCTGGCGCAGGCGTTCCGCTAGCGACCCATCTCGACAACATCCAGTGAAATTGCAGAGCGCCAAATTCGAAATACATAAATAGTCATTATAAACATTCATAAAAAATACAAGTGTTATACATCGGCTTAAAGATGAACTTCTTGTTAATCCAGCCGCTTTGTCAGATTTCAAAAAGGCTTTACGGCGAAAGCATACCATGTGATTATCTGAGGACAGCGCCCCGCTTACAAAAGCATACAAACATTTTACAACCAAGTACAGGAATTACAGAAGTCAGAAATAGCGATTTAAAATTAATCACTTACCTTTGACGATCTTCATATGGTTGCAGTCACAAGAGTCCCAGCTACACAATAAATGTTGGTTTTGTTCGATAAAGTCCCTCCTTATATCCCAAAAGCTCAGTTTTGTTGGCGCGTTTTGTTCAGTAATCCACTGGCTCAAAGGCGGTCAAAACATGCAGACGAATACATCCTAATAGTACCGGTAAAGTTCGTAGAAACATGTCAAACGATGTTAATAATTAATCCTCAGGTTGTCAATTGTCTAAATAATCGATAATATTTGAACCGGACAATAGCGTATTCAATAGAAAGGAAAAACAACGAAGGGCGCGCACTCGGTCATGCGCACAAACCAGCACTGCATGATTCTACAGTCCACTAAGAGAAAGGTCTCCTTCATTTTTCAGAAAACAAACCTGAAACAATGTCTAAAGACTGTTGACATCTAGTGGAAGCCATAGGAACTGCAATCTGGGTCCTAACCCATTAGATACTCTATAGGCATTCAATTGAAAATACCCACATCAAAAAAATCCCACTTCTTGGATGGATTTTCCTCAGGTTTTCGCCTGCCACATCAGTTATGTTATACTCACAGACATTATTTTAACAGTTTTGGAAACTTTAGAGTGTTTTCTATCCAAATCTACCAATTATATGCATATACATTACTTTGGGCACGCTTCTCATCCAGACGTCGAAGAAATATAAAAAATTAAATGGTGCCTATCTTTCCCATTTTATTTGGGATTGAGGATTATAGCTGGATATACACAACAGATGGTGTGGAACTCATCTCGACGTTTGAGATCCTAAAAAGTCTGAAAGATCTTTGATTCTGTAGTGAACTATCCCTTTACGGAGCCATAAAGTCCAGCAAATGTTAGCCTCACGTGTCAGACTTCAAGGCTCTGTCGACTTGTCAGACAGACTGATGGATGCATGGCAAACAAGAATTCACACCCACACACTATATCAAGTCAGAAACCAGCATGTACAGTATATCAAGTCTGAGCCCATTGGCTGGTGCTAGGCCTGGTCTGCCTAGCACCAGCCAACCGGTCTGGCTTCTATTCCCTGAAAGCCTCAGTTTCATACCCATCACACATGATAAACTTCAGCTTCAAGTTAGGGAATCGGCCATTGATGTCCATTTGTTGACGTGTATTTCACAATTTTAATGACATGCAGAACCCCCCAACACATACAAAATTGTCAATGCCTTTCCTGAAGTCGGAATCCGTTGGGGTGAAACTGCCACTTCGGTTTGCGACATTACTACAACAAAGATATTACTTTAAGCTAAACAACACTGTTGTACATCATTGCACGCACAATAGAACAGCTCCCGAGTGGCGCAGCATTCTAAGGCACTGCATCTCAGTGCTAGAAGCGTCACTACAGGCTCTGTTTCGATTCCAGGCTGTATCACAACCGGCCGTGATTGGGAGTCCCATAGGGCGGCGCACACGTGGCCAAGCGTTGTTAGGATTTGGCCGGGGTAGGCCGTCATTATAAATTAGAATTTGTTCTTAACTGACTTGCCTAGTTAAATTTAAGGTAAAAAAAACAAACAATAGAACAGCAGCGTATTTACTACAATCTTTTTTTATAATGTCGCTGGATGCTCGTCTCTTTTTCATAAAAATTACAAAAACAATAACCAATGCGACCAGTGACGCTTTTTTACCTTTCGTAAATGCCCCTAGTAATGTCTCAGCTTTATAATAAAGTTGGATTGATTGATAAAGATCAGTGCTGTAAACTACTCAAGTAAAAATACTTTAAAGTACTACTTAAGTAGTTTTTTGGGGTATCTGTACTTTACTTCACAATTTATATTTTTGACTACTTTTACTTCACTCCATTCCGAAAGAAAGATATGTACTTTTTACTACGTACATTTTCCCTGACACCCAAAAAATACTCGTTACATTTTGGAGGCTTAGCAGGACAGGAATGGTCCAATTCACACACTTATCAGGAGAACATCCCTGGTCATCCTACTGCTTCTGATCTGGTGGACTCACGAAACACATGCTTGATTTGTAAATTATGTCTGAGTGTTGGATACATGTATCCAATACATGTATCTACTGTAGACACTGCTTGCATCCCAAATGGCACCCAATTTCCTATATAGTGCACTACTATGGGCCTTGATCAAAAGTAGTGCACTATAAAGGGAATAGGGTGCCATTTGGGACGCATATTCATCTGTATGCTCTGTAGCATTCATTATAGTAAAACCAGTATATTAGCATTCATTACAGTAACAACCGTATCTGTTGTGATTCACAGCACGTTCAACAGTCAAGCTTCCTTTTTCACGAGAGGGGGGGAGTGAGAGGTTTTATTTCCCTTCTCAGCAGCACCATTGATCTCTATCTCTTGTTGGTGTATATGGAATGTTCTAATGTTTTATGGTGTACTATGAACACTGGAATGGAAATTCAGTCAGCCTCACTGCAAAGGGAACTGTGTGTGTGTGTGTGTGTGTGTGTGTGTGTGTGTGTGTGTGTGTGTGTGTGTGTGTGTGTGTGTGTGTGTCTGAGTATAGCACTCTCGCATTGTGCTCCTACTCTTACCTGAGTGCTTTGTCACACTCTCTCCCTCTCACTCACACACACACAGACAGACACTCCGGTTGCAGCTTTCAATTTTTTTCATGTAACCTTTATTTAACTAGGCAAGTCAGTTAAAAACAAATTCTTATTTACAATGACAACCCACTGTTCCCAGGTAGGCCAACTGCCTTGTTAAGGGGCAGAATGACATTTTTACCTTGTCAGCTCGGGGATTCGATCCAGCAACTTTTCGATTACTGGCCCAACGTTCTAACCACTAGGCTACTTGCCGCCCCAGCTAGGGGAAGAGGATTCCCTGTGCTGTGTGTTTGGGTGGTGACGCAGCCAGGTAGGGGTTTTGGGCATGCCCTATTCATAAAAGCTGCCAGGCATGCAGGCTGAGTGGACTGACTAGCCGCCGAACCAACCCATTGGTTGCTCTGTGATGAGTATGCTCATCAGCATTAACACTAGACTTCCCACTTGTGGCTCAACAAACGCACACATGCAAGTGCATGCGGGTATGCACACACAACACACACACAATCACACACATGCACACTTCTTAACTGGAAGCAAGTGTGTACCTGTGAGGGCAGCAGAAGCACCTGGTAGTAGTAGCTAGGGTTGCAAAGGGTCAGAAACTTTCTGGTAAATTTCCGTAATTTTTCCAGAAATTTTCCATGGGAAGTTAAGCCCTGGAATTTGGGGAATTTTGCTTAAATTCATCAAAAAAGTTAGCTTATAACAGTGAACCTTTTTTGTGGGATACACATAAGGCAGGCAATTCTAGGTATTGTGGCAAACCTCTGCATGCACAGTGCATTCTTGCATCACATGTATAGCTGATTCTCAAGATCTTGCACACTAATGAGATCCTATTGAGCCCACACTACTATACTGTCTGAGCCAAGGACTACATGCTTTCTGGTAAGTTTTGATTACAATACTGGGTGGAGTGAATATATTTTATATGACATGATTTTTTGTTAACTAGTAAATAGTAGCCTACAACAGTGTGTTTAAATCATTTCTAACTTGTTAACAATTTCTGCTAGTTAGTTTTTGCTACCATGTGGGTTTTAGCTTGCTTGAGCCTGCTAACTGAGGAGTGTTAATTCACCTGTTTCCGTACATGTTTCATTTTAAAACATTTATCTTACAAAGGAGTTGTTTAATCTAACTGCTTAACTATTTATTTGTACTTTGAATTGTATTAGTTTTTTTTTTTTTACAAAATGTTTTCTAATTGTGCCACAGGCACTATCTGATGTGTGGGGACATTTCACTGCAGCTAATGTAGAAGGAAAAGCTGTGTACATTTGCAAATACTGTGCCAAATCATATGTGAAGAATGCAACAAAGATGCAGAATCATCTGGCCAAGTGCATAAAGTTCCCTCAGCGCTCACAACAAGTAACCTCTGACAAAAGTCCATCTACTTCTATTCGAGGTGAAAATGATGAATCAGACACCTTATCGATAGCAACAGCTCATGGTCCTCCTGTCATCATGTTTGACAGTCTCCTGGAGTGATAGGAGTCTCCAAGAAATGGCCATATCACAGTCTGCCGATATGGACAGCCCCATCAAGAGGATCCTCCTGGATGATGTATTTTGGGAGAGAGTGGTAAGCAGCCTGAAACTCCTGAAACCTATAGCAGTAGCCATTGCACGGATTGAGGGAGACCATGCCATCCTGTCTGATGTTCAGACTCTGGTTGCAGATGTAAGAGAAGAAATCTGTACTGCCCAGCCCACTTCACTGTTGCTCCAATCAGAGGAAACTGCAGATCTGAAATACATCAAAAAGTGTGAAGACTTCTGCCTGAAGCCCATACATGCCGCAGTATACATGTTGGACATCAAGTATGTTGGCAAGAGCATCCTGTCTGGTGCAGAGATCAACAAGGCCTATAGTGTTATCACTACCAGGTCTCGCTACCTTGGCCTGGATGAGGGCAAGGTTCTTGGCAGTCTGGCGAAGTACACTTCCAAGCAAGGGCTTTGGGATGGAGATGCAATATGGCAGTCGTGCCAACATATCTCATCAGCCACCTGGTGGAAGGGACTTTGTGGATCTGAGGCTCTTTCCCCTGTTGCCTCCATCATCCTCCAAATATAGCTGGTGCTTAAGCAACAGACTTCCCACCATGAGCAGAGTGTGGCTGCACCACATAAAGCTTTACATTACCCCCCCCCCCCCCTTTCTAATATTGCTCAACATATGGAACATGACTGCCTTCTAGCTATAGAGAAGAAAGAGAAGCATGAAAAAAAATACGATGAAAGTAGAACTTCATCTTTTGTAGAGTGTTGATGAGATGTGACAGTGGTTCCATGCCCTTGATCCTCGCTTAGGAGGCCATGGATCTGGCGCTTTTACAATAAAGATCCCTTCCTCTCCTTCTGCTTCTCGTCCACCCCGCCGCCTCATTCTCCTCCTCATCTCATTTAACATTTACATTTTAGTCATAAGACAGACACTCTGGATAAGAGCGACTTATCTCCCTTTCTTTTCCTTTCCCCACCGGGGACCAAAGCCTCCGCATTTGTTTTTAGATGGTTTTGTACAAAGAGATCTTATCCGAGCTGAGCAACCAGTAACCGTTAATCGGATAACGTATATAATTTAGTCAGCTCACATCCATGACTATTCACTTGTACATATCCATTTGACTTGTTTGGAGATTAAATATTGCAATTATTTATTGCCACCTGCAGAAATCAGTGATTCAGACAGCTTTTTGGGCACATTCTTACAAATCTGTGACTAATCTTTATATCTGCACAGCTGGCTCATTTGGTTGTGTATTCTACATCACTATGAAGATTTTAAGATATTATTGGGTATACAAAAATTATATTTCATACAGGTATGGTAATGTATAATTTATCTAAGACCCTAAGAGTTAAAAAAAATAAATGCTTTTTTTAGTTTTATTTAACTAGGCAAGTCATTTAAGAACAAATTCTCATTTACAATGACAGCCTACGCCGTCACAACCCTAACCAGGACGACGCTGGGCCAATTGTACGCCGCACCTACGGGACGCACCTATGATACAGCCCGGGATCGAACCAGGTTCTGTAGTGACGCCACTAGCACTGGGATGCAGTGCCTTAGACCGCTGCGCCACTCAGGAGCCCAAAAGTTGTTTGGTGGCCATATTGAAAAAAGGCTTAGGTGAGGCTTAATACAGTTGAAGTCGGGAGTTGACATACATACACCTTAGCCAAATACATTTAAACTCCGTTTTTCACAATTCCTAACATTTAATCCTAGTAAAAATCCATTGTCTTAGGTCAGTAAAGGATCACCATTTTATTTTAAGAATGTTAAATGTCAGAATAATAGTAGAGAGAATGATTTATTTCAGCTTTTATTTCTTTCATCACTTTCTCAGTGGGTCAGAAGTTTACATAGTATTTGGTAGCATTGACTTTAAATTGTTTAACTTGGGTCAAACGTTTCGGGTAGCCTTCCACAAGCTTCCCACAATAAGTTGGGTGAATTTTGGCCCATTCCTCCTGACAGAGCTGGTGTAACTGAGTCAGGTTTGTAGGCCTCGTTGCTCGCAACGGCTTTTTCAGTTCTGCCCACAAATTTTCTATGGGATTGAGGTCAGGGCTTTGTGATGGCCACTCCAATAGCTTGACTTTGTTGTCCTTAAGCCATTTTGCCACAACTTTGGAAGAATGCTTGGGGTAATTGTCCAATTGGAAGACCCATTTGCGTCCAAGCTTTAACTTCCTGACTGATGTCTTGAGATATTGCTTCAATATATCCACATAATTTTTCTCCCTCATGAAGCCATCTAGTTTGTGAAGTGCACTAGTCCTTCCTGCAGCAAAGCACCCCCACAACATGATGCTGCCACCCCCGTGCTTCACGGTTGGGATGGTGTTCTTCAGCTTGCAAGGCTCCCCCTTTTTCCTCCAAACATAACGATGGTCATTATGGCCGAACAGTTCTATTTTTGTTTCATCAGACCAGAGGACATTTCTCCAAAAAGTACGATCTTTGTCCCCATGTGCAGTTGCAAACCGTAGTCTGGCTTTTTAATGGTGGTTTTGGAGCAGTGGCTTCTTCCTTGCTGAGCGGCCTTTCAGGTTATGTCAATATAGGACTCGTTTTACTTTGGATATAGATACTTTTGTACCTGTTTCCTCCAGCATCTTCACAAGGTCCTTTGCTGTTGTTCTGGGATTGATTTGCACTTTTCGCACCAAAGTACTTTCATCTCTAGGAGACCGAACGCGTCTCCTTCCTGAGCGGTATGATGGCTGCGTGGTCACATGGTGTTTATGCTTGCGTACTATTGTTTGTACAGATGAACGTGGTACCTTCAGGCATTTGGAAATTGCTTCCAAGGATGAACCAGACTTGTGGAGGTCTACAATTTTTTCTCTGAGGTCATGGCTGAGTTCTTTTGATTTTCCCATGATGCCAAGCAAAGAGGCACTGAGTTTGAAGGTAGGCCTTGAAATACATCCACCGTTACACCTCCAATTGACAAATTATGTCAATTAGCCTATCAGAAGCTTCTAAAGCAATGCCATAATTTTCTGGAATTTGTGTCTGTAAACTTCTGACCCACTGGAATTGTGATTAAGTGAAATAATCTGTCTGTAAATAATTGTTTGTAAAATTACTTGTGTCATGCACAAAGTAGATGTCCTAACCGACTTGCCAAACTATAGTTTGTTAACAAGAAATTTGTGGAGTGGTTGAAAACAAGTTTTAATGACTCCAACCTAAGTGTATGTAAACTTCCGACTTCAACTGTACGTGAATCATGTGATGGCCCTGTATCTATAAATCTTTTTAAAACCTTGTTCTAGCTGTGTGTGTGAAATGTGGTACAATCCAAAAACATATCTGCCCCACTACATAGAATTCTGTGGCTAAGCTTCAAGCATTCCAATGTTAATAGTACCATATGGTCTATTTTTAAACACTAGTTGTAGCTGGTGCTTGCAAAGTTGGTTATATTATATATAATTTGAAAGTTACTTTCATGACCTTTCAGAACCACTTGTCAAACAAAGATTAACGTATCGGGGTTTCCTTTTTTTAAGCGATTTATACAGGCAATTCTTTATGTACGCTAGAGGTCAAAGGTCAAGGTTCTGTTGACTTGAACATTCCAGCAATGTCGAATGGCTAGCTGTGAATGTAAGCTTGCCATTGATATATTAGAGGGTATACAGTGCATTTGGAAAGTATTCAAACAGATTTCTCAAAATGTTTGCACATGTATAAAAAAAATGATCACAAATACCTTATTTAGACCTTTTACTATGAGACTTGAAATTGAGCTCAGGTGCATCCTATTTCCATTGATCATCCTTGAGATGTACCTACAACTTTATTGGTGTGGTAAACTCAATTGATTTGGAAAGGCACAAACCTGTCTAAATAAGGTCCCACAGTTGACAGTGCATGTCAGAGCAAAAACCAAGCCATGAGGTTGAAGGAATTGACCGTAGAGCTCCGAGACAGGATTGTGGCGAGGCACAGATCTGGAGAAGGGTACCAAAAAATGTCTGCAGCATTGAAGGTCCCCAAGAACAGTGGCCTCCATCATTCTTAAATGGAAGAAGTTTGGAACCGCCAAGACTCTTCCTATAGAGCTGGCCCCCTGGCCAAACGGAGCAATTGGGAGAGGAGGGCCTTGGTCAGGGAAGTGACCAAAAACCCCATGGTCATCCTGACTGAGCTCCAAGTTCCTCTGTGGAGATGGGAGAACCTTCCAGAAGGACAACCATCTCTGCAGCACTCCACCAATCAGACCCTTATGATAAAGTGGCCAGACAGAAGCCACTGCTCAGTAAAAGGCACATGACAGCCTACTTGGAGTTTGCCAAAAGGCACCTGATGGACTCTCAGGTCATGAGAAACAAGATTCTCTGGTCTGTTGAAACTAATATTGAACTCTTTGGCCTGAATAGCATGTAAAAATATATATTAGAAACTGATTTGTTTATTATTTTTTAGGACATGGAAAACTTGGAAAATTACCCTTTTTTTGTGTGTATTTGTGGTACAATGCATAATGTCTAATCAAATAATAATTATGAAATAGATAAGTACAGATCCTAATCTCAGTGATCCAAGAGGAAATTTCTTGAAAAATGACACTTGAGAATGTTTGGGTCAAATGTCAGTTTCGCTAGAATGATCCATGCGTATTAGAGCGAGGTTTAGGTGCCCTGTTCAAAGACCATTCCATTAAGCAATAACCAAAGAGAGGGAGCGCTACACGGCAAGACAGAGTACAATATTGGAGTGAGAGAAATATTTATATATAAATATATATATATTTTGTGTATATATATACATATATATTTTATTTAAATTTTTCGATATGTATACTTTGACAATGTAAGTAATAATAACTTGCCATGTCAATTGAATTGAATTGAATTGAAATATAGAGCTACTCAATCAAGAGACAGACCAATGCTATATATAGAGGGAGAGAGCTGTAGAGTAAGACACACAGAGAGAATGCAATTAAGCAGGAGAGAAAACAAAAAAAATATTAATCAAGTCAGATCAGCAGCCAGAAAATGTATGAAAATTGTGCCTCAGTAATACTTAGTATGCTGATTCCCTGCCTAATTCTCTGCAATAAATCCCAGCATAGTAATTGAGAGGAGCAAGAAATGTGCACAGAAGAGAGACATGTAAAGGCTAGGGATTAATGAAATAAAAAAATTGAGATAAACAAACAATATCCCAGAAAGGCTATTGTAGGAAAATAAGTGGTAGTGAAAGGAGAGTGCAAAAATAGAGAATAAAGGAGAGATTGACGAGAAAGGGGAAAGAAGGAGTGAAGGTATAAGACGACATGGGGCAGTTATCCAGTATAGCTGAAGTCCTCCATAGTCCATTGGCTTTGTGCAGCTAGCCTAGACGACAGCTATCTGTTATGCTAATGCTAGTAGACCTACACACAGCCAACGCAGGCTAGCAAGCTAGCTGAATTTTTATTTTCTGGGTCATTCTACAGAAGTGGTTCAAATTACAAATTTGTATCCTATTTTTCCCAAACATTCAGCGACCATGTGTTACAACGTACAGTATGTCAGATAGACATCAAATACTCACACACTTTGTATTGCATATTTTAATTGAATTCCTTACTAGGCAGTACATTTGACACTACTCAAACATAGTGAAAAAGTTGCAATAAAGGGAGAACCACTAACCCTAACCACACTATTGATTATTTTGATAGTTATAAAGTCAGTCTCGTCTGTAACTGAACATTTCAAGATGATAGGAAAAAATGGTATGTCACAGAATGAAGAGTACTGCAATAGTTTTCTGTGGGTTGAGTTTATTTGATTCCTGCCCACAGCTGGCAGCACCCAAGTAATCATCAATTCGGAGCGCAGCTGCATGCAACCAGATATTAATACCCATGGTCAATTTGGTTAGACACTTGATATCCCTATGGGGCTAGTTAGGGACAATCAGTATTACACCATGTACATAGGACAAGGTCAATAGCTCAATTTCTATGACTTAACTCAAACCAACTCTTAAGTTTAGAAATTCATATAAAATATATAGAAAGAATTTAATGAGGCAACTAAAAGATGTGCAACATGAAAATATCGTCCCATTTACAGGCTAGCTAACATTACCTAGTGTGGCAGGCTAGATAACGTTTTAGCTAATGTTAGCGTAGCTAGTGCTAGCTACCTCATTACAACTTAGTTAGGTCGTAACTCATACAAGTGTATTGTCCAGATACTGCTGGTTATGTAACATTATCATTTGATAATACTAGTGGGGTAGGCTAGCTAGCTACTCTAGCTAATGTTGGCTAGATTTATTTTTTAAACTTTTATTTAACTAGGCAAGTCAGTTAAGAACAAATTATTATTTTCAATAACGGCCTATGAACAGTGCCTTGTTCAGGGGCAGAATGACCGATTTTTACGGGGATTTGATCTTGCAAACTTCCGGTTACTAGTCCAACACTCTAACCACTAAGTTACCTGCCGCCCCTACCTGTCGCCGTTAGATAGCTAATGTTAGCTTACAAGTTGGATTTGCAAGTTAGTTTACATTTACATTTAAGTCATTTAGCAGACGCTCTTATCCAGAGCGACTTACAAGTTGGTGCATTCACCTTATGATGTCCAGTGGAACAACCACTTTACAATAGTGCATCTAACTCTAAGGGGGGGGGGGGGGGGGGTTAGAAGGATTACTTTATCCTATCCTAGGTATTCCTTAAAGAGGTGGGGTTTCAGGTGTCTCCGGAAGGTGGTGATTGATTCCGCTGACCTGGCGTCGTAGGGGAGTTTGTTCCACCATTGGGGTGCCAGAGCAGCGAACAGTTTTGACTGGGCTGAGCGGGAGCTGTACTTCCTCAGAGGTAAGGAGGCGAGCAGGCCAGAGGTGGATGAACGCAGTGCCCTTGTTTGGGTGTAGGGCCTGATCAGAGCCTGAAGGTACGGAGGTGCCGTTCCCCTCACAGCTCCGTAGGCAAGCACCATGGTCTTGTAGCGGATGCGAGCTTCAACTGGAAGCCAGTGGAGAGAGCGGAGGAGCGGGGTGACGTGAGAGAACTTGGGAAGGTTGAACACCAGACGGGCTGCGGCGTTCTGGATGAGTTGTAGGGGTTTAATCGCACAGGCAGGGAGCCCAGCCAACAGCGAGTTGCAGTAATCCAGACGGGAGATGACAAGTGCCTGGATTAGGACCTGCGCCGCTTCCTGTGTGAGGCAGGGTCGTACTCTGCGAATGTTGTAGAGCATGAACCTACAGGAACGGGTCACCGCCTTGATGTTGGTTGAGAACGACAGGGTGTTGTCCAGGATCACGCCAAGGTTCTTAGCGCTCTGGGAGGAGGACACAATGGAGTTGTCAACCGTGATGGCAAGATCATGGAACGGGCAGTCCTTCCCCGGGAGGAAGAGCAGCTCCGTCTTGCCGAGGTTCAGCTTGAGGTGGTGATCCGTCATCCACACTGATATGTCTGCCAGACATGCAGAGATGCGATTCGCCACCTGGTTATCAGAAGGGGGAAAGGAGAAGATTAATTGTGTGTCGTCTGCATAGCAATGATAGGAGAGACCATGTGAGGATATGACAGAGCCAAGTGACTTGGTGTATAGCGAGAATAGGAGAGGGCCTAGAACAGAGCCCTGGGGGACACCAGTGGTGAGAGCACGTGGTGCGGAGACAGATTCTCGCCACGCCACCTGGTAGGAGCGACCTGTCAGGTAGGACGCAATCCAAGCGTGGGCCGCGCCGGAGATGCCCAACTCGGAGAGGGTGGAGAGGAGGATCTGATGGTTCACAGTATCAAAGGCAGCCGATAGGTCTAGAAAGATGAGAGCAGAGGAGAGAGAGTTAGCTTTAGCAGTGCGGAGCGCCTCCGTGACACAGAGAAGAGCAGTCTCAGTTGAATGACTAGTCTTGAAACCTGACTGATTTGGATCAAGAAGGTCATTCTGAGAGAGATAGCGGGAGAGCTGGCCAAGGACGGCACGTTCAAGAGTTTTGGAGAGAAAAGAAAGAAGGGATACTGGTCTGTAGTTGTTGACATCAGAGGGATCGAGTGTAGGTTTTTTCAGAAGGGGTGCAACTCTCGCTCTCTTGAAGGCGGAAGGGACGTAGCCAGCGGTCAAGGATGAGTTGATGAGCGAGGTGAGGTAAGGGAGAAGGTCTCCGGAAATGGTCTGGAGAAGAGAGGAGGGGATAGGGTCAAGCGGGCAGGTTGTTGGGCGGCCGGCCGTCACAAGATGCGAGATTTCATCTGGAGAGAGAGGGGAGAAAGAGGTCAAAGCACAGGGTAGGACAGTGTGAGCAGAACCAGCGGTGTCGTTTGACTTAGCAAACGAGGATCGGATGTCGTCGACCTTCTTTTCAAAATGGTTGACGAAGTCATCCGCAGAGAGGGAGGAGGGGGGGGGGGGGAGGAGGATTCAGGAGGGAGGAGAAGGTGGCAAAGAGCTTCCTAGGGTTAGAGGCAGATGCTTGGAATTTAGAGTGGTAGAAAGTGGCTTTAGCAGCAGAGACAGAAGAGGAGAATATAGAGAGGCGGGAGTGAAAGGATGCCAGGTCCGCAGGGAGGCGAGTTTTCCTCCATTTCCGCTCGGCTGCCCGGAGCCCTGTTCTGTGAGCTCGCAATGAGTCGTCGAGCCACGGAGCAGGAGGGGAGGACCGAGCCGGCCTGGAGGATAGGGGACATAGAGAGTCAAAGGATGCAGAAAGAGAGGAGAGGAGGGTTGAGGAGGCAGAATCAGGAGATAGGTTGGAGAAGGTTTGAGCAGAGGGAAGAGATGATAGGATGGAAGAGGAGAGAGTAGCGGGGGAGAGAGCGAAGGTTGGGTCGGCGCGATACCATCCGAGTAGGGGCAGTGTGGGAAGTGTTGGATGAGAGCGAGAGGGAAAAGGATACAAGGTAGTGGTCAGAGACTTGGAGGGGAGTTGCAATGAGATTAGTGGAAGAACAGCATCTAGTAAAGATGAGGTCAAGCGTATTGCCTGCCTTGTGAGTAGGGGGGGAAGGTGAGAGGGTGAGGTCAAAAGAGGAGAGGAGTGGAAAGAAGGAGGCAGAGAGAAATGAGTCAAAGGTAGACGTGGGGAGGTTAAAGTCACCCAGAACTGGGAGAGGTGAGCCATCCTCAGGAAAGGAGCTTATCAAGGCGTCAAGCTCATTGATGAACTCTCCAAGGGAACCTGGGGGGCGATAAATGATAAGGATGTTAAGCTTGAAAGGGCTGGTAACTGTGACAGCATGGAATTCAAAGGAGGCGATAGACAGATGGGTCAGGGGAGAAAGAGAGAATGTCCACTTGGGAGAGATGAGGATCCCAGTGCCTCCACCCCGCTGACCAGAAGCTCTCGGGGTGTGCGAGAACACGTGGGCAGACGAGGAGAGAGCAGTAGGAGTAGCAGTGTTATCTGTGGTAATCCATGTTTCCATCAGTGCCAAGAAGTCGAGGGACTGGAGGGAAGCATAGGCTGAGATGAACTCTGCCTTGTTGGCCGCAGATCGGCAGTTCCAGAGGCTGCCGGAGACCTGGAACTCCACGTGGGTCGTGCGCGCTGGGACCACCAGGCAGCGGCCACGCGGTGTGAAGCGTTTGTATGGTCTGTGCAGAGAGGAGAGAAGAGGGATAGACAGACACATAGTTGACAGGCTACAGAAGAGGCTACGCTAATGCAAAGGAGATTGGAATGACAAGTGGACTACACGTCTCGAATGTTCAGAAAGTTAAACTTACGTTGCAAGAAATCTTATTGACTAAAAATGATACAGTGCTGCTGAAGTAGGCTAGCTAGCAGTGGCTGCGTTGTTGACTTAGTTAGAAAGTGTAGCTGGCTAGGTAGCCTCGGTAACTGGCTAGGTAACCTCGACAATTACTCAAAAACTACACAATTATCTTGACAGCAAAGACAACTATGTAGCTAGCTAACACTACACTAACCAAGTCGTTCCGTTGTAATGTAATAGTCTCTACAGTGCTGCTATTCGGTAGACGTTGGCTAGCTGTTGGCTAGCTAGCAGTGTTTCCTACGTTAAGGACGACAAATAGCTGGCTAGCTAACCTCGGTAAATCAAGATAATTACTGTAATCTACACAATTATCTTGGATACGAAGACAGCAAAGACAACTATGTAGCTAGCTAACACTACGCTAATCAAGTCGTTCCGTTGAATGTAATAGTTTCTACAGTGCTGCTATTCGGTAGACGTTGGCTAGCTGTTGGCTAGCTAGCAGTGTTTCCTACGTTAAGGACGACAAATAGCTGGCTAGCTAACCTCGGTAAATTAAGATAATCACTCTAAAACTACACACTCTAAACTACACAATTATCTTGGATACGAAGACAGCAAAGACAACTATGTAGCTAGCTAACACTACACTAATCAAGTCGTTCCGTTGAGTGTAATAGTTTCTACAGTGCTGCTATTCGGTAGACGGTGGACGTTGGCTAGCTGGCTAGCTGCTGGCCAGATAGCAGTGTTGACTACGTTAGGACGACGAATTACGATAATTACGCAATTATCTTTGATACAAAGACGGCTATGTAGCTAGCTAAGAAGAAATTGCTAAGATCAGACAAATCAAACCGTAATGAAAAGTTATACTACCTGCGGAGCGAAATGCGACCGCTCGCTCCAACCCGGAAGTGGGAAGACACAGTTTGTAGCTTATACAAGTGTATTCTGTATTGCTTAGGGCAAAACAAGATAATGGATGCAGCTATGGAGGCAGTTAAATCATGTTTGAGTCTGACTAATACACTGAACTAGAAGCAACAAACCGTAACAATCTGGAGCTACAGTCAGTCTACATCTGTAACGCATAGAATTAAGGTTTCCACTAGTTACCACACCCACAATTTGGCTATATCGTAAACAGTCATGAAAACAAAAATGAGCTTTTTTTTTTAAAGGTTAGGCATAAGGTTAAAGGTTAGTAGTGTGGTTAGGATCAAGGTTTAAAAGCTAATTGTAGAAATAGGCGCCCTGTATGACTTTGTGGTATGTAATGACGACCTACAGTAGAATTAGCTTGGACCGAGTTACTGCCCTGATGACAGAGGCGGTGCTGCGATTGGAGGCGATTGGAAGCACGTTTGCAAAGAAATGCCCCTCGTGATGAGAGTGTAGTCGGCAGCCATGGCAGACTAGTGTCGTGTCTGTGACTATCAGTAAATGTGAATACTGTTATTTTATCAAATCAATTCTCTCTTTATTATTACGTGATTAAACTAATCATGTAAACTTTAACTAGGAAGTCGGGCACCACAGGAAAATGTTTAGAGTCTCTCTTTCCCGAATCGACTCTTCAGGTATTTTCATATCTTATCGAGTACAGTCTTGTATTAAGGTATTATTATTATTACCTCATCAGTTCTCATTACTGAGAAAACCCTTGGATATCTACACGAACCCTAGCCAAACTCATGAATCAACGATATACAAATTGGCTTAATTATTTATTTCCTAACCAGCTAATCAAATCACAGAAATAAATAAAGAAACAATATAGTTATTGGCTACTAACACAATGCATTGATAAGTCCCTAGTGGGCTAAACCGGTATGAGGGATTGGTAGACAATGGCAAGGGGTGGGGACAGATAAAAAGCAGGAAAGACCAAATGGATTTACTACACACAGTTGATAATTATATTAATTGAAATGCTAATCCTTTGCACATGAACAGCCACTCATTCAAAAATAATAGCAACGTATATATTTACGCTCATATGTCTTTGTTGTCT
This sequence comes from Salvelinus alpinus, assembly GCF_045679555.1. Lineage (NCBI taxonomy): Eukaryota > Metazoa > Chordata > Actinopteri > Salmoniformes > Salmonidae > Salvelinus > Salvelinus alpinus. Next base: position 51,064,018 of record NC_092091.1, read on the forward strand.
TCTCTGTTGGAATCGCCGGTCCGTCTGCTGGAGAGTCAGTTCATCAGAGTCTCTGGTTAACTTCCCCAGAAGTCACAATGTCTTCCGTAGTTTCCGCTTTCTCAGGGGCTCTGTATAGTGCCTGTTGTAATGGTTACGCCCGGCGTACAGATGGTAATTGCATAGGACAGATGCTTCCGCGGTTGTCGGTATTCTCATACAAGACTTATGTAATTTCCAGCTGCAAACTAGTAATTCTACGTCTAGGATTTGCTCTTATTCTGTAGTGATCGATAGTCTAGTCTCAGAGTTGAGCCATGTAGCCAACACTACACGCTGTCTGGTCTCCTGGCCTATAGAGTTGTAGTTCTTAACTATTTCACATGTAGCATCAGCTGCATGTTTTCTAGTCTTCTTAACCATTCGTGACGTCCGGCTTACCGTGTGTCTCTTTGGCATGAATTGTACATTTCATCACGGGTGGTTTTATACTCTGGAGTAAAAAAGGGCAGTTCCATGATGCCTGATGTACTGTCTGGCTCACGGGGGTGTGCCCATTGACTAGTTAAACTTTATATGAAAATCCATACCCTCGTTTAGAAGGTTAACATCACATTACATATTTTCACAAATAGTTTCATATTTACTCATTCATTTTATCCAACGTCTAGATGCAAAGTGTACACAAACAGAGATACAGTAATGTGGGTCTCCTGTCTTTCATGAGGTCACCAAATGAAACAACTTCGTCATGACTGTCCCTTAGGTGTCCACGGACCACTCCCACATTGTCAAAAATATGAATTATTCAAACTTTTGATATCCAAGGGTCTCTCTGTGTTCCACAGTTTACATTCCAACCTCGAACACTACAGAGCATAAGAGGCAGCGTATTGTATGACCGCCATAAAACAGCAGACTACCCACGCTGTAGAGCGGACCCACTGTAACATGATCCTTGAGATCATCACAGGAGGGTTATGACACTTGGCAGGCATGTTTGTTCTATGTTGAACTAAGTTTATGAACAACATTTTCAAAAGAGCAGCATGGCAACTTGTAGCGCTGTTTTGTACAAAACAATTTGCTTTTCACTCTTGTCGCAGAATGCTTCCTTTTGTCAGCATGTGATACTAGTGATTTAATCCACCACTTGCATGAGCTCTGATCCATAAGCTACATTATTCACCTAAGTTGGTCATAAGCAATTTAGCACTAGGTTTATTAGGCTGTAACATTGATAAGGCAGCATTCATCAGGAATTTCTGTAGGAGGATCTTATTTGTCTAACTATGAACAGGATTTTGCCCAAACAGATTTTTTACCCAAATGTATAACTGATTTTAGTGGGGGACAATACATTAAAATATAATTTGGGTTGGATGTAAGTACAGATTTATGTCATGTCTTCAAGAGATTGTATTATCTGTTTTAATTTAATTGTGCTTTCACAATAGCTGATGTACAATACCAGTCAAAAGTTTGGACACACCTACTCATTCAAGGGTTTTTCTTTAGCTTTACAATTTTTGTATTTATTGTAGAATAATAGTGAAGACATCAAAACTGTGAAATAACACATATGGAATCATGTAGTAACCATTAAAGTGTTAAACAAATCAAAATATATTTGAGCTTCTTCAAAATAGCCACCCTTTGCCTTGACAGCTTTGCACATTCTTGGCACTCTCTCAACCAGCTTCATGAGGAATGCTTTTCAAACCGTCTTGAAAGAGTTGCCACTTATGCTGAGCACTTGTTGGCTGCTTTTCCTTCACTCTGCGGTCCAACTCATCCCAAAAATCTCAAATTTGGACTCATCAGACCAAAGGACAGATTTCCACGGGTCTAATGTCCATTGCTCTTGTTTCTTGGCCCAATCAAGCCTCTTCTTCATATTGATGTCCTTTAGTAGTGGTTTCTTTGCAGCAATTCGACCATGAAGGCCTGATTCACAAAGTCTCCTCTGAACATTTGCTGTTAAGATGTGTCTGTTACTTGAACTTTGAATCATTTATTTGGGCTGTAATCTGAGGTGCAGTTAACTCTCATTCACTTATCCTCTGCAGCAGAGGTAACTCTGGGTTTTCCTTTCCTGTGGCAGTCCTCTTGAGTGCCAATTTCATCATAGCACTTGATGGTTTGAAGTTTACGTTTTCCGTATTGACTGACCTTCATGTCTTAAAGTAATGATGGACTGTTTCTCTTTGCTTATTTGAGCGGTTCTTGCCATAATATGTACTTGGTCTTTTACCAAATAGGGCTATCTTCTGTATACCACCCCTACCTTGTCACAACACAACTGATTGGCTCAAACGCATTAAGAAGTAAAGAAATTCCACAGATTAATTTTTAACAAGGCACACCTGTTAATTGAAATGCATTCCAGGTGACTACCTCATGAAGCTGGTTGAGAGAATGCCAAGCGTGTGCAAAGCTGTCAAGGCAAAGGCTGGCTACATTGACAATACATTTTGATTTGTTTAACACTTTTCTTGGTTACTGCATGAGTTCATATGTGTTATTTCATAGTTTTGATGTTTCCACTATTATTATATGATGTAAAAAAATAAAGAAAAACCCTTGAATGAGTAGGTGTGTCCAAACGTTTAACTGGTACTGTAAGTTATTAGAACAATTCCCGTCCCCTTCAATGGGTTAAAATATATACTAATTAGTTTGCAAGAACACTACTATTCAAATCAAATTTAATTTGTCACATGCGCCGAATACAACAGATGTAGACCTTACAGTGAAATGCTTACTTACAAGCCCTTAACTCATACTTTTATTGTTTTATTTGTCTTTGATAATCTATTTAAAAAAAGATTTAGAAATTGCAATGAGGGCTTTTTGTAAACATTGATGGACAGTGTTGAATATAGGCTATATTTAAATGCCCCTTGCCTCATCCAGTTTAGACATTTCAGTATTGTGCACAAGCTGCTAGGCAGAAATGGTAGCCATACATGCAAAATAGCTTGCCTATGTAGAGTGAGATGGCAAGGTTTTGAAAATCCGTCTCAACCACCTGAAAATTGGTATTCGTTAGATTTCTCTTAAATGTGAAGTGGTTTGTAGAAATCAAATATCACATATTCATACCAAAGGATTTGGGAAACATCAGGATTTTCTACGGTCCTATTTGAAAGGGATAGTGCATCCAAATGAATTACATATTTAAGTGTTTGTTTCTTATGGAGAAGGAGAGACTGCAATCCATCCTAGGGTTAGCCACTGCCACCAACCGTTAATATTAGCATTTTCTAACCAAAAACCAATGTAATGTCCCGCAGTTGCCATACTCAAAAGTCCGGGCCCAAATAATTTCAAAGTATCTTCAAACCAAGTGGTCCAATTTTTGTGTATTTAACTTTTTAAAGAGTCATGAATACATCCGGTCTATGACTTGACATTTTTTTTATTCCACTCTAGTCATGGGGCTAAGCCATGTGAAATGATGGCGAATTGCAGAAAATGAGCTTCAAAACTGAAATGAAATGTTCAGTTAGCAGTCAAACATACAACACACAGTAGAGAACACAAGCATGGGGACCCTTGCATGTTTTGTCCCAATTCACTTTCATAACCTAGCAAGGTGGAAGCAGCCTGATCGCTCTGTTTACCATTCTATCATGATATCTGAAGTGAAATAGAAAGGTGAATGCATTGATTAGGTTAGTTCCACCATGCTAATCATAACCACCATTTATAATGTAATCAGTGCTCTGTGTTTGTGTGTTACCAACCAGTATCTTTGATGAAGGGCCAGGAGTTGATCTACACTGCCATGCTCATCAATGGGGCGCTGGCAAAGACCTTACCTCCAGCCTCACCTCTTGCCCGCTCACCAACGGTCGTCGACGGGGGGACCAGATTTTGGTAGGTTTAGTCTGAACTGTTCAAACTGTTTGTTTGTCAGATATCACCTATCCTAACTGCCATCGGTAATAGAAAGTGACTGTGTATGTGTTCACAGATGCATCTATGGAGCCAGTACTTGGAGACTTGCAAGATGATGTGATAACGTCCAGACTGACAGGCGGTCTTGATACTGATGTCTCTAAATGGAGAGTCCTGGCACCCGGCATAAACATTTTACTAGACACAACTTACTTGTATTGTCTTTTTGGATTTTTGAGCTACCCAAGTTCCCAACAGCATTTGGCAATTACACTGCTACAGTTAGGCCCTAATGCTAAGGCTACACACGAATGCCAGATAAAAAATAATGAAAGAAAAACCTCAATGTAGCCTATATGAATTGCACAAGACTTATACATTTATGGATTTTTAATAGTTTTATTTTTATTCAACCCGCCTGCCACCCACCTGTCCTTCATCCACACAATATTTCATGACCTTAAACCCGCCCGCCCGCAGGTATTATAAATCAACAGGTGTCCAAATTGACCGGGAGAAAAAATAATCCCATTGGAAAAAAGTTATTTTTATTCACTGATGGAAATACCAGTCGATGGAAATAAGTTTGACAGTCAAATGTATCGGTCTATAGGTCCATTTGCATAATTTTGTGGAATTAGATTGGCGCCTGTGTATTTTCATTAGTCTTCATGTATCTTATTTATCACACATGCATAACATACAGAGAGAGCCTATTTTGAGCAGAATATCACCTCAGACAGCGCTAGAGATGCTGCTGCAGCTCCTCAGCTCATTGCTGCTAGAGTGTAACGTGTTTTATAAGCCCAGTCATTGTGCAACAGTTCTACATAAAAACACATTTTAATTTCTCAATTGGTAATTGAAGCAGGCCTCCCATTTGCCATCTAATTGCATAGGCAACGGTAGGCAGGCTATCAGCGCGTCTCCCACCACTTTGCAATGTGAGCTGGAGGCAGTAGGGTATGCATTTTGAAAACATATACTTAATTGTTTGAAACCTGAACGTTTTACTTCATATTATGAGGCATGTCTTACCTTGCTTCAGTGTATCGGCTAAATCCGACCATAGAAACATGGAGGCAATTATTTTTTAAAGACTTCATATCTATACCATTGAAACCAGCATTTCTCTCCTGTTCTTTTTTCCATTGTCCAGAAGCCAAAGGCACAATCCTAGTCATATTAGCAACCCATCGTAGTTGTTGCATCTTTAGATTCCCCCTCTTTCTACGTTTCTAACGGAGAAACTCATCTCTGTCACATATGGAACCGCTCGCATCAGGTGAGCTGTTTAGAATGGTGTTTTGGTGCGTTTTATTCGCTGCTTCATTACAGAAGTTACATGTTCTGTTAAGATGAATTACCATCATCTAAATGTCATTCTGAGCACCGTCGGAGGACGCCCTAATGTATCCAGTATACAGTTGAAGTCGGAAGTTTACATACACCTTAGCAAATACATTTAAACTCAGTTTTTCACAATTCCTGACATTTAATCCTAGTAACAATTCCCTGTCTTAGGTCAGTTAGGATCACCACTTTATTTTAAGAATGTGAAATGTCAGAATAATAGTAGAGTGATTTATTTCAGCTTTCATTTCTTTCATCACATTCCCAGTGGGTCAGAAGTTTACATACACTCGATTAGTATTTGGTAGCATTGCCTTTAAATTGTTTAACTTGGGTCAAACGTTTCGGGTAGCCTCCACAAGCGTCCCACAATAAGTTGGGTGAATTTTGGCCCATTCCTCCTGACAGAGCTGGTGTAACTGAGTCAGGTTTGTAGACCTCATTGCTCGCAAAGGCTTTTTCAGTTCTGCCCACAAATTTTCTATGGGATTGAGGTCAGGGCTTTGTGATGGCCACTCCAATACCTTGACTTTGTTGTCCTTAAGCCATTTTGCCACAACTTTGGAAGTATGCTTGGGGTAATTGTCCAATTGGAAGACCCATTTGCGTCCAAGCTTTAACTTCCTGACTGATGTCTTGATATGTTGCTTCAATATATCCACATCATTTTCCTGCCTCATGAAGCCATCTAGTTTGTGAAGTGCACCAGTCTCTCCTGCAGCAATGCACCCCCGCAACATGATGCTGCCACCCCCGTGCTTCCCGGTTGGGATGGTGTTCTTCGGCTTTCAAGCCTCCCCCTTTTTCCTCCAAACATAACGATGGTCATTATGGCCAAAAGGTTTTATTTTTGTTTCGTCAGACCAGAGGACATTTCTCCAAAAAGTACGATCTTTGTCCCTATGTGCAGTTGCAAACCGTAGTCTGGCTTTTTAATGGTGGTTTTGGAGCAGTGGCTTCTTCCTTGTTGAGCGGCCTTTTATGTTGTCGATATAGGACTTGTTTTACTGTGTATATACATACTTCTGTACCTGTTTCCTCCAGCATCTTCACACGGTCCTGTGCTGTTCTGGGATTGATTTACACTTTTCGCACCAAAGTACGTTCATCTCTAGGAGACCGAACGCGTCTCCTTCCTGAGCGGTATGATGGCTGTGTGGTCCCATGGTGTTTATACTATTGTCTGTACAGATGAACGTGGTACCTTCAGGCGTTTGGAAATTGCTCCCAAGGATGAACCAGACTTGTGGAGGTCTACAATTTTTTTTCTGAGGTCTTGGCTGATTTTCTTTTGATTTTCCCATGATGTCAAGCAAAGAGGCACTGAGTTTGAAGGTAGGCCTTGAAATACATCCACAGGTACACCTCCAATTGACTCAAATTATGTCAATTAGCCTATCAGAAGCTTCTAAAGCCATGACATCTTTTTCTGGAATTTTCCAAGCTGTTTAAAGGCACAGTCAACTTAGTGTATGTAAACCCACTGGAATTGTGATACAGTAAATTATAAGTGAAACAATTGTTTGAAAAATTACTTGTCATGCACAAAGTAGATGTCCTAACCGACTTGCCAAACTATAGTTTGTTAACAAGAAATTTGTGGATTGGTTGAAAAATGAAAATGAGTTTTAATGACTGAGACTTCAACTGTATGTGTGTCCGTGTGTGTCCCATTAGTGCTTTACATCATGTGCTATAGAGCGTGAACAAGGTCTGACCTGAAATCACACGCGCCATCTAGCAACAGAAGTCAAATCAAAATCATCAAATCAAATTTTATTTGTCACATACACATGGTTAGCAGATGTTAATGCGAGTGTAGCGAAATGCTTGTGCTTCTAGTTCTGATAATGCAGTAATAACCAACGAGTAATCTAACCTAACAATTTCACAACAGCTACCTTATACACACAAGTGTAAAGGGATGAAGAATATGTACATAAGATATATGAATGAGTGATGGTACAGAACGGCATAGGCAAGATGCAGTAGATGGTATCGAGTACAGTATATACCTATGAGATGCGTAATGTAGGGTATGTAAACATTATATTAAGTGGCATTGTTTAAAGTGGCTAGTGATACATTTTTTACATGTATGGCAGCAGCCACTCAATGTTAGTGGTGGCTGTTTAACAGTCGGATGGCCTTGAGATAGAAGCTGTTTTTCAGTCTCTCGGTCCCTGCTTTGATGCACCTGTACTGACCTCGCCTTCTGGATGATAGCAGGGTGAACAGGCAGTGGCTCGGGTGGTTGTTGTCCTTGATGATCTTTATGGCCTTCCTGTGATCGGGTGGTGTAGGTGTCCTGGAGTGCAGGTAGTTTGCCCCCGGTGATGCGTTGTGCAGACCTCACTACCCTCTGGAGAGCCTTACGGTTGTGGGCGGGGCAGTTGCCGTACCAGGCGGTTATACAGCCCGACAGGATGCTCTCGATTGTGCATCTGTAAAAGTTTGTGAGTGCTTTTGGTGACAAGCCGAATTTCTTCAGCCTCCTGAGGTTGAAGAGGCGCTGCTGCGCCGCCTTCACCACGCTGTCTATGTGGGTGGACCAATTCAGTTTGTCCGTGATGTGTACGCCGAGGAACTTAAAACTTTCTAACCTCTCCAGTGCAACAGAAGTGAAGTGATTACTGGGGAAACAGTCGGTTTTCTCTCTCTATGTTTAATGGAACTGTGCAGGCTATCCTGACTAGTACTCGTATTGCAACAATGAAACAGTAGATATTTACTCTACTCTATTCAATGTATTTATATATGTTCTGTCCAGTATACTGTGTACTCTATGAACCTGTCTTGCCACACCCCTTTTTCCATACAGATGCTTCATCTATTTCAAAGCATTGATTAAATTAGGTATAGGTCACTAAACATTAGCTTCAGTGTTTGACTAATGCATTGATCAGCAATGGATCCATTGTATGTTGAGTCGACGTGGGATGTTGCACTATTCCTTCATTCTACCCCTTGATCCTAGATAACACAAGTCTGACTGTGACTGTGTATGCAGTTTACACACACAACAAAAGCAGGACACGCACTTAACATAGGGGGCAATCTGGAATATAAGGGGCAATCTGGAATATTTACTGCTGCTCAATGGTCATTTCAGTTGAAGATACAAACCCATTGATTCTTGAAGAATATAACTTCTAACAGCTTCATGAGCTTAGTTCAACTGTTTTACCTTATCATAACCCAAAATATAAGCAAATTGTACTCTCTTTTTTTGTCATTTCAATTTGTGGTGAAACAATGTATAGTTTTGAAATATTTGTATTATCATATTGATCTCATGGGCTATCAAGTGGAGGGACTGCTGTTGGGCTGCAACACAAACTCGGAATTGTGGCTTTTTGCAGACAAGCATTATAAATCCAGAATTAGCCATTGGCTAGCCGCTCACAAAAGCTCAAAGGATAGGTTTCCTAGACAAATGGTCTGTTTCTAGAACATTCTCATACACACACAATCTGCACTGTGTCACCAGCTTTTAGTCACACCTCCTGGTAGCTGAGTTATACTGAACAAAAATATCAATATAAACTGGGTGGTTCAAGCCCTGAATGCTGAATAGCTGAAAGCCGTGGTATATTTATTTTTTGAATTTTTTTACTTCACCTTTTTATTTAACCAGGTAGGCCAGTTGAGAACAAGTTCTCATTTAGAACTGCGACCTGGCCAAGATAAAGCAAAGCAGTGCGACACAAACAACACGGAGTTACACATGGAATAAACAAGCGCACAGTCAATAACACAATAGAAAAAAAAATCAATATAGCAAATTAACAGTGATAGATGAGCAGATGATGATGTTGAAGTAGAAATAATGGTGTGCAGAAAAGTAAATAAAAACAATATGGGGATGAGGTAGGTAGATTTGGTGGGCTTTTTACAGATGGGCTATGTACAGCTGCAGCGATCGGTTAGCTGCTCAGATAGCTGATGTTTAAAGTTAATGAGGGAAATATATAAGTCTCCAGCTTCAGCAATTTTTGCAATTCGTTCCAGTCATTGGCAGCAGAGAACTGGAAGGAAAGGCGGCCAAAGGACATGTTGGCTTTGGGGATGGCCAGTGACATTTACCTGCTGGAGCGCGTGCTATGGGTGGATGTTGTTATCGTGACCAGTGAGCTGAGATAAGGCGGAGCTTTACCTAGCATCGACTTATAGATGACCTGGAGCCAGTGGGACTGGTGACGAATATGTAGCGTGGGCCAGCCAACTAGAGCATACAGGTCGCAGTGGTGGGTGTTTATAAGGGGCTTTGGTAACAAAACGGATGGCACTGTGATAGACTGCATCCAGTTTGCTGAGTAGACTATTGGAAGCTATTTTGCAAATGACATCGCCGAAGTCGAGGATCGGTAGGATAGTCAGTTTTACGAGGGTATGTTTGGCGGCATGAGTGAAGGAGGCTTTGTTGCAAAATAGGAAGCCGATTCTAGATGTAATTTTGGATTGGAGATGTTTAATATGAGTCTGGAAGGAGAGTTTACAGTCTAGCCAGACAACTAGGTATTTGTAGTTGTCCACCGCTAATCGGGCGAGCGGGTGTGGGCAGCGAACGGTTGAAAAGCATGCATTTGGTTTTACTAGCGTTTAAGAGCAGTTGGAGACCACTGATGGAGTGTTATATATCAGCCCTTATACCATAGGTATGACAAAACATTTATTTTTATTGGTCTAATTACATTTGGTAATCAGTTTATAATAGCAATGAGGCACCTCGGGCGTTTGTGATATACAGCTAAGGGCGGTGTCCTAGCACTCCGCATTGCATCGTGCTTAAGAACAGCCCTTAGCCGTGGTATATTGGCCATATACCACACCCCCTCGGGCCTTATTGCTTAAACACAAAATGCAACAATTTCAACGATTTTACTGAGTTACAGTTCAAAAAAGGAAATCAGTCAATTGAAATAAATTCATTAGGCCCTAATCTATGGATGTCATGACTGTGCAGGGGTGCAGCCATGGGTGGCCTGAGAGGGCATAGGCCCACCCACTGGGGAGCCAGGCCCAGCCAGTCGGAATGAGTTTTTCCCCACAAAAGGGCTTTATTAGAGACAGAAATACTCCTCAGTTTCATCAGCTGTCTGGGTGGCTGGTCTCAGAGGATCACACAGGTAAAGAAGCCGGATGTGGAGGTCCTGGGCAGGAGTGGATACACATGGTATTGGGTTGTGAGGCCGGATGGACGTACAGCCAAATTCTCTAAAACAACGTTGGAGGCGGCTTATGGTAGAGAAATTAACATTAAATTCTCTGTCAACAGCTCTGGGGGACATTCCTACAGTCAGCATTCCAATTGCACGTTCCCTCAACTTGAGACCTCTGTGGCATTGTGTTGTGTGACAAAACTGCACATGTTAGTCGCCTTTTTTTATCCCCAGCCAGCACAAGGTGCACCTGTGTGAGAAAGGTTCATGCTGTTTAATCAGCTTAATATACCACACCTGTCAGGTGGATGGATTATCATGGCAAATGAGAAATGTTCACTAACAGGGATGTAAACAAATTTGTGCACAAAATGTGAGAGAAATAAGCTTTTTGTGAGTATGGAAAAATTCTGGGATCTTTTATTTCAGCTCATGAAACATGGCCCCAACTCTTTACATGTTGCGTTTATATTTTTGTTCAGTATATTTAACTATAGAGTGGACAACAACAACAAAACTGTCATGAATTATTTATTGCTCTCCAAAATATTTAAATGCCATAATACTTTCAGTTGAATGATTTCAGTAAAATTGATCAACCGCTATTAATATACCTTTTAGATATAACAGCTATTATAAATTCATAAAGGTTACCAGTGGTCTCATAATGCATTTATGTCTTACTATATGTTGTATATTTTATGTATCTGTTCGTCTCTGCTAATCTTCAACATGGTTCAAACATTTTCTAATTTCTCTGTTTGTCCCCTCACAGGTTCCAGAGGGGTCTCCTTTTCTCAGCACATCACGTGCAGCAAGCCTCTAGAACTGGGGGTGGGCCTGCCCCACTGATGTTCCACACAACCATCTCCAGGGAACGGGTCACCGCTGCCATCCTTCGATGGCCGTCGTTTGACGGAGAAAACTGCGAATGCTGAGCAGGCTAGTGAGGTTGGGGCCCGCCCTCAGTCTCCGCTCATTGGCCGCTGGATGGAATTGAGGTGAATGGAGCCCATTTCCAACGTCGAGGACCCCAACTCATCAGAGGGAGATGAGAAACGGTCAGTCCATGTTCCTCCCAGTTCCCTGGTGTGTACGAAGGGGATTTCTGTGTGTGGGTTTGTAACAACAATGTCGTAACATTTCAGATACACAATACAGCACTTAGTTCATCCCAAAATATTTTTTAACGCTGCCTCTGAGGATTGCATAACAGTGTGTCATATGTAGAGAGGAAGAGAGAGAAGTTATATAATGTAATTTAATATATAAATCTGGAGATCCAGATTTATATATCCAGTTACACACACACACACACACTGGCTTGGACGCTCACACACACTCCATAGATCTACAGTAAACACAATGTAAAAATGAGGGGAGGAATGTAGAGGGAGTTGTAGAGAAGCACTGCCTTCTGCCCAACACGTGCCCTCACATGCGTAGCGCCTTCCTTCTCATTAAATGTGCAGATGCTGAATTTATCCAGTAAATTGGAGTCACATTTTTAAATGAGCACAGACCGCGGTAGAGAAATACACACATTAGATTTAAAATCTGTTTGTGTCAAATGTACTGTATTTTATATGTTAATGAAGGGATGTATGGATTATATGCCTATACTACAGAGGATGTGGTGGAGGTGTATGGTGTGTGAGTATGTTTGTTTGTTTATGTGTGCATGCGTTCATGTGTGTGTGTCCACTGTGCAGGGATTAACATAACAGAGTGTAGGATTAGGGGGGGGTCAGATGGAACGGCAGGAAAGCAGAGGACAACTCAGGACACATCAATATGTGACGCCAGCAGGGGATTGTCTCTGGTGTGTCGCTATTTATGTTTCGATGTGTGGGTGTGTGCATCTGTGTGCATGTGTGTATGTCGCTGTGTGTGTGTGTGTGTGTGTGTGTGTGTGTGCGGAGGATGTCTGTGCACATGCATGTGTCCTTGTGTGAGCTGCCTCATTCCCCCCCCCCGGTGATCTCTGAGTCACTCAGCTCTTTGGTCTCACACACACACGGAGCCCTGCGGCAATCACAGTGATGCCGCTACTGTGTGTGCCCATGTGTGTGTGTGTGCGCATTAGGATTAACTCTAGAGAGCAGCGTCTGAACATTCTCAGGGAAGTTTGGCGCCCACCACATCATTTCACTGTGTGAAAAAGGAAGCATTTATGAATACAAATATATTCAGGGGCCTTGCTTATCCACTCTGAAGATCAACAGCGGAACCAAAGAGTCCTCAAGCTGTTTCAAATTCAAACCTTTATTATTCATTAACTTCAGGTACAAGTGGATATTGATATTAACTTAATGCATTGATCAATATTCTCTTTCAGTATCACTTTAGATCAGGGCTCTCCAACTCTGTTCCTGAAGAGCTACCCTCCTGTATGTTTTCGCTCCAACCTCAATTGTAAATAACCTGATTAAGTTTATCAACCCGCTAATTATTATAATCATATGCACTAGATTAGGGTTGGAGCGAAAATCTGCAGGACGGTAGCTCTCCAGGAACAGGGTTGAAGAGCCCTGCTTTAGATAATTGTTAAGAATATTCAATAATACATTATCTAGATAAGTGAAGTAAAAATAATAAAATTTCTCAGTACTCACCTTCCTTGACTGATCTTACGTGTCCTGTAAAATGGGGTCAGTGTTTAACTTGATGCACACGACGTGTGTACACATACAGCATGTCCCCAGAGATGACTGTAGATAAGATTTAACAACATTTCTCTCTATTTTTGTTGTTCCCCAACCTGATCTCAGAGCATTTCATATTATTCTGTACTTAAATCCGACATACTCCATTTAGTATAATGTGGTATGTATTAATTTGTGGAAGTCCATCACCCATTTCGTATGATATGTTACGAATTACAATTCGTATTGTACTGTACATTATGTTACGAATTTGCAAAACATGTTATATGTTACGAATTCTAGCTAGGTGGCTAACTTTAGCTAGGCTAGGGCTTAGGGTTGTGTTTAGGCTAACCCTTATGTTAAAGGGTTAAGGTTAGCGGAAGGGTTAGCTAATATGCTACTTAGTTTCAAAGTAGCTAAGACAGCATCTTAAATTGTCTGATAAGATTCAAACTTGCAACCTTTGGGTTGCTAGACGTTCGCGTTATACGCCCGACCATCCACCCTACTTTAGTTTTGGCCTTCAGTAACCATCTGTCTTATGTAACAATGCCAAGTGTAACATATCATACCAAATGGGGTACACAGATTTACTTACAGAATAATATGAAATGCTCTGAGACCAGGTTGTGTTCCCATCAGACTCAAACACTATGTTCTGTCCTGCAACAACAAGCCTGTTTATTATTCACAAGCTTTTTCCTGCATGGGTGACATCCTAGCACCGCGTGTGTGCGCTTGCATGCGTACACGTGTGTGCGTAGTTATTGACGAATGTTTGGCCTGATGGGGTGGTCAGTGACTGAGAGAATATTGTAATGTTTACGCATGTTAGTTTACTAGGTGGTTAACATAGTTTACTTTGTTATCACAAAGCACAGTACTTCTAATCACGGCCAGATAGTGACAATGGCTACTAGTCATATCAGTGATGCCAGTGTGTGACATCACAGCCTTGATTACTGAAAGCTATGCAGTCCAAGAACCCAGCCAAGTTAATAGGCAGACACACACACCTGACTTCTGAGTGAATAGGCAGCTCAGGAACAGGACCAGATACATAAGACCTCCTGAGGCAAAGAGGATCTGTGAAATGAAACCAGCTAGCAGACCATTAATCCAATCTCAATGTAATGAAAGGTTCAGTAAAGAAAATTCAGTTTGGCCAGTCAGTCGGTGGTCAAGACTTGTCAAACATCAACTTCTTCAGACTAGGATCCTTTTTTCTGAATTTCCGCCTGACTGACGTGGCCAAAGTAAACTGCCTGTTACTCAGGCCCAGAAGCCAGGATATGCATATCATTGGTACCATTGGATAGAAAACACTTTGAAGTTTGTAGAAATGTTAAAATAATTTATGAGACTATAACACAATTGATATGGTAGGAGAAAATCCAAAGAAAAACCAACCTGAATCTTTGTTTTTGAGATCCCATGCTCTTACAATGGAAAGCTATGGGGCATATGCAATTCCAGCTCCCAGATTGCAATTCCTATGGCTTCCACTAGATATCAACAGTCTTTGTTCAAGGTTTCAGGCTTGTTTCCTCCCAAACTAGGAAGAATTTAGAGTTTTAGTACTGGGAGTCAGTTGGAAATCAGTCTGTGCGCACGTGACGAAGAGGACGCACACCTGCTAATTTTGCTTTCCTATTGAACATACTTCTTTCCATATTAAATATTATAGTTTAATTACATTTTAGGGTACCTGAGGATTAAATGGAAACGTATTTTGACTTGTTTTAACAAAGTTTAGCGGTAGCTCTTTGGATTCCTTTCTCTGCATGTTGAACAAGTGGATTACTCAAATCGATGGCGCCAACTAAACTGACTTTTTGGGATATAAAGACGGATTTTATTTAACAAAACGACCATGCATGTTGTAACCTTCGGATTGCAGGTTTGCAACCTGGTAACCTTTTGGATTGCAAATCAGAGGAAGATTTTCAAAAAGTAAGAGAATATTTAATCACTATTTGTGATTTTATGAAGCCTGTGCTGGTTGAAAAATATTTTGATGTGGGGTGCCGTCCTCAAACATCGCATGGCATGCTTTCGCTGTAATGCCTATTGTAAATCAGACAATGCAGTTAGATTAACAAGAATTTAAGCTTTTAACCGATATAAGATACTTGTAGGTACCTAAATGTTTAATATCCATAATTGTTGTGATTATTTATTTGAATTGCGCGCCCTCCAATTTCACCGGAAGTTGTCAAAAGGCCTTATTTAGCCTTGACTAGATACACTGCATACAAAGGTATCTTAGCAACTGTAATGCCTTTAACATG
The DNA here is from genome assembly GCF_045679555.1 of Salvelinus alpinus. NCBI lineage: Eukaryota > Metazoa > Chordata > Actinopteri > Salmoniformes > Salmonidae > Salvelinus > Salvelinus alpinus. Next base: position 51,079,354 of record NC_092091.1, read on the forward strand.
ATATCCTGTTCCCTGGTGTGGTTTATACAGTGGGGAGAACAAGTATTTGACACACTGCCGATTTTGCAGGTTTTTCTACTTACAAAGCATGTAGAGGTCTGTAATTATTATCATAGGTACACTTCAACTGTGAGACGGAATCTAAAACAAAAATCCAGAAAATCACATTGTATGATTTTTAAGTAATTCATTTGCATTTTATTGCATGACATAAGTATTTGATCATCTACCAACCAGTAAGAATTCCGGCTCTCACAGACCTGTTAGTTTTTCTTTAAGAAGCCCTCCTGTTCTCCACTCATTACCTGTATTAACTGCACCTGTTTGAACTCGTTACCTGTATAAAAGACACCTGTCCACACACTCAATCAAACAGACTCCAACCTCTCCACAATGGCCAAGACCAGAGAGCTGTGTAAGGACATCAGGGATAAAATTGTAGACCTGCACAAGGCTGGAATGGGCTACAGGACAATAGGCAAGCAGCTTGGTGAGAAGGCAACAACTGTTGGCGCAATTATTAGAAAATGGAAGAAGTTCAAGATGACGGTCAATCACCCTCGGTCTGGGGCTCCATGCAAGATCTCACCTCGTGGGGCATCAATGATCAAGGTGAGGGATCAGCCCAGAACTACACGGCAGGACCTGGTCAATGACCTGAAGAGAGCTGGGACCACAGTCTCAAAGAAAACCATTAGTAACACACTATGCCGTCATGGATTAAAATCCTGCAGCGCACGCAAGGTCCCCCTGCTCAAGCCAGCGCATGTCCAGGCCTGTCTGAAGTTTGCCAATGACCATCTGGATGATCCAGAGGAGGAATGGGAGAAGGTCATGTGGTCTGAGGAGACAAAAATAGAGCTTTTTGGTCTAAACACCACTCGCCGTGTTTGGAGGAAGAAGAAGGATGAGTACAACCCCAAGAACACCATCCCAACCGTGAAGCATGGAGGTGGAAACATCATTCTTTGGGGATGCTTTTCTGCAAATGGGACAGGACGACTGCACCGTATTGAGGGGAGGATGGATGGGGCCATGTATCGCGAGATCTTGGCCAACAACCTCCTTCCTTCAGTAAGAGCATTGAAGATGGGTCGTGGCTGGGTCTTCCAGCATGACAACAACCCAAAACACACAGCCAGGGCAACTAAGGAGTGGCTCTGTAAGAAGCATCTCAAGGTCCTGGAGTGGCCTAGCCAGTCTCCAGACCTGAACCCAATAGAAAATCTTTGAAGGGAGCTGAAAGTCCGTACTGCCCAGCGACAGCCCCGAAACTTGAAGGATCTGGAGAAGGTCTGTATGGAGGAGTGGGCCAAAATCCCTGCTGCAGTGTGTGCAAACCTGGTCAAGAACTACAGGAAACGTATGATCTTTGTAATTGCAAACAAAGGTTTCTGTACCAAATATTAAGTTCTGCTTTTCTGATGTATCAAATATTTATGTCATGCAATAAAATGCAAATTAATTACTTAAAAATCATACAATGTGATTTTCTGGATTTTTGTTTTAGATTCCATCTCTCACAGTTGAAGTGTACCTATGATAAAAATGACAGACCTCTACATGCTTTGTAAGTAGGAAAACCTGCAAAATCGGCAGTGTATCAAATACTTGTTCTCCCCACTGTATATACTTTTGGTCATGTTGTGTATGTGGACACCTGCTCTCTGAACATCTTATTTCAAAATCATGGGCATTAATATGGAATTGGTCCCCCATCTGCTGCTATAACAGCCTCCACTCTTCTGGGAAGGCTTTCCACTAGATGTTGCAACATTGCTGCAGAGAGTTGCTTCCATTCAGCCACAAGAGCATTAGTGAGGTCGGGCACTGATGTTGGGCGATTAGGCCTGGTTCGCAGTCGGCGTTCCATTTCATCCCAAAGGTATTCCATGGGGTTGAGGTCAGGGCTCTGTGCAGGCCAATCAAGTTTTTCCACACCGATCTCGACAAACCATTTCTGTATGGACCTCGCTTTGTGCACGGGGGCATTGTCATGCTGAAACAAGAAATGGCCTTCCCCAAACTGTTGCCACAAAGTTGGAAGCACAGAATCGTCTAGAATGTCATTGTATGCTGTAGTGTGAAGATTTCCCTTCACTGGAACTAAGGAACCTAGCCCGAACCATGGAAAACCGCCCCAGACCATTATTCCTCCTCCACCAAACTTTACAGTTGGCACTATGCATTTTGGCAAGTAGCGTTCTCCTGGCCAAACCCAGATTCGTCCAGATGGTGAAGCGTGATTCATCACTCCAGAGAACGTGTTTCCAATCGTGGCGAGCTTTACACCACTCCAACGGAAGCTTGTCATGTCATGGTGATCTTAGGCTTGTGAGCGGCTGCTCGGAAACACATTTCATGAAGCTCCTGACAAACAGTTATTGTGCTGACGTTGCTTCCAGAGGCAGTTTGGGCCTCTGTAGTGATTTTTATAACCAAGGACAGACGATTTTTATGTGCTTCAGCACTCTGTAAGCTTGTGTGGCCAACCACTTCGCGGTTGAGCCGTTGTTGCTCCTAGTCGTTTCCACTTCACAATAACGGCACTAACAGGGCAGACATTTGATGAACTGACTTGTTGGAAAGCAGGCATCCTATGACTGCCAAGTTGAAATTCACTGAGCTCTTCAGTAAAGCCATTCTACTACCAATGTTTGTCTATGGAGCAACGGGTGTGGCTGAAATAGCCAAATCCACTAATTTGAAGGGGTGTCCACATACTTTTGTATGTACAGTCCATTCGGAAAGTATTCAGATTCACCCAACGGTGAAGTATGGTGGTGGCAGCATCATGCTATGGGGATGTTTTTCAACAGCAGGGACTGGGAGACTAGTCAGGATCAAGGGAAAGATGAACGGCGCAAAGTACAGAGATATCCTTGATGAAAACCTGCTCCAGAGTGCTCAGGACCTCAGACCGGGGCGAAGGTTCACCTTCCAAAAGGACAACTACCCTAAGCACACAGCCAAAACAACACAGGAGTGGCTTCGGGACAAGTCAATGTCCTTGAGTTGCCTAGCCAGAGCCCAGACCCAATCTCTCATCTCTGGAGAGATTTGAAAATAGCTGTGCTGCAACACTCCATATCCAACCGGAAAGAGCTTGAGAGGATCTGCAGACAAGAATGGGAGAAACTCCCTAAATACAGGTGTGACAAGCTTGTAGCGTCATACCCAAGAATACACAAAGGTTTTAATCTCTGCCAAAGGTGCTTTTTAAAAAATATATATATATTTTTTATTTCACCTTTATTTAACCAGGTAGGCTAGTTGATAACAAGTTCTAATTTGCAACTGCGACCTGGCCAAGATAAAGCATAGCAGTGTGAACAGACAACTACACATGGAGTAAACAATAAACAAGTCAATAACATGGTAGAAAAAAAGAGAATCTATATACAATGTGTGCAAAAGGCATGAGGTAGGCAATAAATCGAATAATTACAATTTAGCAGATTAAAACTGGAGTGATAAATCATCAGATGATCATGTGCAAGTAGAGATACTGGTGTGCAAAAGAGCAGAAAAGTAAATAAATAAAAGCAGTATGGGGGGTGAGGTAGGTAAATTGGGTGGGCTATATACCGATGGACTATGTACAGCTGCAGCGATCGGTTAGCTGCTCGGATAGCAGATGTTTAAAGTTGTTGAGGGAGATAAAAGTCTCCAACTTCAGAGATTTTTGCAATTCGTTCCAGTCGCAGGCAGCAGAGAACTGGAAGGAAAGGCGTCCAAATGAGGTTTTGGCTTTAGGGATGATCAGTGAGATACACCTGCTGGAGCGCGTGCTACGGGTGGGTGTAGCCATCGTGACCAGTGAACTGAGATAAGGCGGCACTTTACCTAGCATAGCCTTGTAGATGACCTGGAGCCAGTGGGTCTGACGACGAACATGTAGCGAGGGCCAGCCGACTAGGGCATACAGGTCGCAGTGGTGGCTCGTATAAGGTGCTTTAGTAACAAAACGGATGGCACTGTGATAAACTGCATCCAGTTTGCTGAGTAGATTATTGGAGGCTATTTTGTAGATGACATCGCCGAAGTCGAGGATCGGTAGGATAGTCAGTTTTACTAGGGTAAGTTTGGCGGCGTGAGTGAAGGAGGCTTTGTTGCGAAATAGAAAGCCGACTCTAGATTTGATTTTGGATTGGAGATGTTTGATATGAGTCTGGAAGGAGAGTTTGCAGTCTAGCCAGACACCTAGGTACTTATAGATGTCCACATATTCTAGGTCGGAACCGTCCAGGGTGGTGATGCTAGTCGGGCGTGCGGGTGCAGGCAGCGAACGGTTGAAAAGCATGCATTTGGTTTTACTAGCGTTTAAGAGCAGTTGGAGGCCACGGAAGGAGTGTTGTATGGCATTGAAGCTCGTTTGGAGGTTAGATAGCACAGTGTCCAAGGAAGGGCCAGAAGTATACAGAATGGTGTCGTCTGCGTAGAGGTGAATCAGGGAATCGCCCGCAGCAAGAGCAACATCATTGATATATACAGAGAAAAGAGTCGGCCCGAGAATTGAACCCTGTGGTACCCCCATAGAGACTGCCAGAGGACCGGACAACATGCCCTCCGATTTGACACACTGAACTCTGCAAAGTAGTTGGTGAACCAGGCAAGGCAGTCATTAGAAAAACCGAGGCTACTGAGTCTGCCGATAAGAATATGGTGATTGACAGAGTCGAAAGCCTTGGCCAGGTCGATGAAGACGGCTGCACAGTACTGTCTTTTATCGATGCCGGTTATGATATCGTTTAGTACCTTGAGCGTGGCTGAGGTGCACCCGTGACCGGCTCGGAAACCGGATTGCACAGCGGAGAAGGTACGGTGGGATTCGAGATGGTCAGTGATCTGTTTGTTGACTTGGCTTTCGAAGACCTTAGATAGGCAGGGCAGGATGGATATAGGTCTGTAACAGTTTGGGTCCAGGGTGTCTCCCCCTTTGAAGAGGGGGATGACCGCGGCAGCTTTCCAATCCTTGGGGATCTCAGATGATACGAAGGAGAGGTTGAACAGGCTGGTAATAGGGGGTGCGACAATGGCGGCGGACAGTTTCAGAAATAGGGGGTCCAGATTTTCAAGCCCAGCTGATTTGTATGGGTCCAGGTTTTCCAGCTCTTTCAGAACATCTGCTATCTGGATTTTGGTAAAGGAGAAGCTGGGGAGGCTTGGGCGAGTAGCAGCGGGGGGGGGCGGGGCTGTTGGCCAAGGTTGGAGTCGCCAGGAGGAAGGCATGGCCAGCCATTGAGAAATGCTTGTTGAAGTTTTCGATTATCACGGATTTATCGGTGGTGACCGTGTTACCTAGCCTCAGTGCAGTGGGCAGCTGGGAGGAGGTGCTCTTGTTCTCCATGGACTTTACAGTATCCCAGAACTTTTTGGAGTTAGAGCTACAGGATGCAAATTTCTGCTTGAAAAAGCTGGCCTATGCTTTCCTGACTGACTGCGTGTATTGGTTCCTGACTTCCCTGAACAGTTGCATATCGCGGGGGCTCTTCGATGCTATTGCAGTTCGCCACAGGATGTTTTTGTGCTGGTCGAGGGCAGTCAGGTCTGGAGTGAACCAAGGGCTATATCTGTTCTTAGTTCTGCATTTTTTGAACGGAGCATGCTTGTCTAATATGGTGAGGAAGTAACTTTTAAAGAATGACCAGGCATCCTCAACTGACGGGATGAGGTCAATATCCTTCCAGGGTACCCGGGCCAGGTTGATTAGAAAGGCCTGCTCGCAGAAGTGTTTTAGGGAGCGTTTGACAGTGATGAGGGGTGGTCGTTTGACCGCGGACCCATAGCGGATACAGGCAATGAGGCAGTGATCGCTGAGATCTTGATTGAAGACAGCAGGTGTATTTGGAGGGCAAGTTGGTCAGGATAATGTCTATTAGGGTGCCCATGTTTACGGATTTAGGGTTGTACCTGGTGGGTTCCTTGATGATTTGTGTGAGATTGAGGGCATCTAGCTTAGATTGTAGGACTGCCGGGGTGTTAAGCATATCCCAGTTTAGGTCACCTAACAGAACAAACTCTGAAGCTAGATGGGGAGCGATCAATTCACAGATGGTGTCCAGGGCACAGCTGGGAGCTGAGGGGGGTCGGTAGCAGGCGGCAACAGTGAGAGACTTATTTCTGGAGAGATTAATTTTTAAAATTAGAAGTTCGAACTGTTTGGGCATAGACCTGGAAAGTATGACAGAACTTTGCAGGCTATCTCTGCAGTAGATTGCAACTCCTCCCCCTTTGGCAGTTCTATCTTGACGGAAAGTGTTATAGTTGGGTATGGAAATCTCAGAATTTTTGGTGGCCTTCCTAAGCCAGGATTCAGACACGGCAAGGACATCAGGGTTGGCAGAGTGTGCTAAAGCGGTGAGTAAGACAAACTTAGGGAGGAGGCTTCTGATGTTGACATGCATGAGGCCAAGGCTTTTTCGATCACAGACGTCAACAAATGAGGCTGCCTGGGGACATGCAGGGCCTGGGTTTACCTCCACATCACCCGAGGAACAGAGGAGTAGTAGGATGAGGGTGCGGCTAAAGGCTATCAAAACTGGTCGCCTAGAGCGTTGGGGACAAGGAATAAAAGGAGCAGATTTATGGCCGTGGTAGAATAGATTCTGGGCATAATGTGCAGACAGGGGTATGGTGGGGCACGGGTACTGCGGAGGCAAGCCCAGGCACTGGGTGATGATAAGAGAGGTTGTATCTCTGGACATGCTGGTCTCAATGGGTGAGGTCACCGCATGTGTGGGAGGTGGGACAAAGGAGATATCAGAGGTACGGAGAGTGGAACTACGGGGTCCATTGCAAACCAAAACAATGATAACTAGCCTGAACAACAGTATACAAGGCATATTGATATTTGAGAGAGACATACAGTAAGGCATAAAGTGATTGCAGGTCTTGATTGGGAGAGCTAGCTAAAACAACAGGTGAGATAACAGCAGCTAGTCAGCTAACACAGCAACAGCAGGTAAAAATGGCGACGACTAGGCAGAGAGGGTCGGATTAACTACACACAGAGCCTGAGTTAAAACACAGAGCCGACAGATAAAACACAAATAAACAGAATGGAGTACCGTGAATTAATGGACAGTCCGGCAGGCATCAGCTATGTAGCCAAGTGATCATAGTGTCCAGGTGGGCAGCCGTAGATGGAGCAGGGAGGCCGCGACTAAGCTAGCACGCGGCGATTAAAGTTAGTAGCCCGGGGGGTGGTCTGCTCAGACGGAGGGGGTCTGCTCAGACGGAGGCCGGTTGAGGGCACAGCGGATGGGGTATTTGTCTGCAGACCAGACGTGGTCGTGTCGACAGAGAATCCAAGCCGGATGGCGAAAGAGAGGTTGTGATTGTAGAATTGTGTTTGCTAACTGGTGCTAGCTTCGTGGCAGTGGCGCTAGCTGTGAGGATCAGAAGTAGTGGCTCAGGGATTACGGCAGGAATCCGGCGTTGTTGTCGAGAGACAGTCCGATGCTGGTAAATTGGTGAGTAATATCCAGGCTAATAACAGGGCTGGTGTCTGTGCAGAAGGTAAAAGCTGCTAGCAGCGGCTAAAAATGGCTAAATAGCTTGTAGCTGATTAGCTGGTTAGCTACTGGGGGTTCTTGAATGTGTTCCAAAGTTAAAAAATAATAGCGATTCCGTATCACATTGGGTGAGGTAGGTTACCGGAAGGTATAAACGAATTAAAAATCGAAAAGAGATAGATTTTTTTTTTTTATATATATACAAGAAATACGAAAAATACAAACGTACATGAGAGGACTAAACAAACACGTCTACACTGCTACGCCATCTTGGACCATGCTGATGATGATGATCATTATGATCATGATCATTGCTTCAACAAAGTACGGCGTAAAGGGTCTGAATACTTATGTAAATATGATATTTCAGTTTTTTATTCTTAATAAATCTGCATCATTTCTAAAAAACAGTTTTTGCTCTGTCATTGTGGGTATTGTGTGTAGATTGATGGAATAAAAACAATTTAAGGCTGTAATGTAACAAAATGTTGAAAAAGTCAAGGTGTCTGAATACTTTACGAATACACTGTATAGTGTGTACTGTATATACAGTGCCTAAAAGTATTCACACCCCTGTACTTTTTCCACATTTTGTTATACTACAGCCTGAATAAAAAAAAATACCCCATGATGGAAAAGTGGACTTACGTTTTTCAAAATGTTTACAAATTAATAAAATATCAAAAGCTGAAATGTCAAGTGTTCAACCCCTTTGTTATGGCAAGCCTAAATAAGTACAGGAGTAAAGGTGTTAATGTGCTTAACAAATCACATAATAAGTTGCATAAACTCACTCTGTGTGCAGTAATAGTGTTTAACATGATTTTTGCATGACTACTTCATCTCTGTAACCCACACATAAAATATCTGTAAGGTCTCTGTCGAGCAGTGAATTTCAAGCAGATTCAACCACAAATACCTATTGGTAGATACAAAAATAAATAAGTAAAAGCAGAAGTTGAATATTTCCTTGAGCATGGTAATATTAATTACACTTTGCATTGTGTATCACTACAACCAGTCACAACAAAGATACAGGCATCCTTTCTAACTCAGTTGCTGGTGAGGAAGGAAACAACTCAGGGATTTCACCGTGAGGCCAATGGTGAATTTAAAACAGTTACATAGTTTAATGTCTGTGATAGGAGAAAACTGAAGATGGATCAACAACATTGTAGTTACTCAACAATACTAACCTAATTGACAGTGAAAACAAGGAAGCCTGTACAAAATTAAAATATTCCAAAACATGCATCCTGTTTGCAACAAGGCACTAAAGTAGTGCTGCAAAAAATGTGGCAAAGGAAATAACTTTTCCAAGCGTAGTGTTAGCTGCATCTTGTTATGGGTATGCTTGTAATCTTTAAGGACCTGAGATGTTTTCAGGATAAAAAAAGAAAGTGAATGAAGCTAAAGCAAAATCCTACAGGCAAGATCCTAGAGAAAAAGCTGGTTCAGTGTGCTTTCCACCAGACACTAGGAGATGAATTGACTTTTCAGCAGGACACCAACCTAAAACACAAGGCCAAATCTACACTGGAGTTGATTGCCAAGAAGACAGTGAATGTTCCTGAGTGACCGAGTTACAGTTTTGACTTAAATCTACTTGAAAATCTATGGCAAGACCTGAAAATGGTTGTCTAGCAATGATCAACAACCAATTTGACAGAGCTTGAAGACTTTTGAAAATAATAATCGGCAAATGTTGCACAATCCAGGCGTAGAAAACTCTTAGACTTACCCAGAAAGACTCACAGCTGTAATCGCTGCCAAATGTGCTTTTACAAAGTATTGACTCTGGTGTGAATACTTATGTAAATTAGATATTTATGTATTTCTTTTTCATTACATTTGCAAACATTTCTAAAAACATGTTTTCACTTTGCAAAGCTGTCAAGGCAAAGGGTGTCTACTTTGAGGAATCTAAAATATAACATATTTTGATTTGTTTAACACTTTTTTGGGTTACTACATGATTCCATATGTGTTATTTCATAGTTTTGAAGTCTTCACTATTATTCTACAATGTAGAAAATGTATGTAGAAAAAAAACTTGAATTAGTAGGTGTGTCCAAACTTTTGACTGGTACTGTATATACACACTGAACAAAAATATAAATGCAACCTGTAAAGTGTTGGTCCCAGGTTTCATGAGCTGAATTAAAGATTCCCAAAATCTACGCAACAAAAAGCTTATTTCCCTCAAATGTTGTGCCCAAATTTGTTTAGATCCCTGTTGGTGAGAATTTTTCTTTTGACAAAAGAATCCATCCACCTGACAGGTGTGGCATATCAAGAAGCTGATTAAACAGCATGATCATTACAGAGGTGCACCTTGTGCTGGGGACAAAAAAAGGCCAATAAAATGTGCAGTTTTGTCATACAACACAATGCCACAAGTTTTGAGGGATCATGCAATTAGCATGCTAACTGTATGAATGTCTACCAGAGCTGCTGCCAGATAATTTTATGTTAATTTCTCTACCATAAGCCGCCTCCAACGTCAACTAGTCAACTAGCTCTATGCAAAGGAGACGTGTTGTGCTGCATGAGGCAAATGATGGTCACACCAGATACTGACTGGTTTATTTCAATTGACTGATTACCTTATATGAACTGTAATTCAGTAAAATCTTAAATTGTCACACATTACGTTTATATTTCTGTTCAGTGTATATATAAAAAACTGCTTGTGTTTCAGTTTGTGCTTTCTCTAAATTCAACACTGGCAGTGAATTTCAAAAGACTGAGCACTAAGAGCAATTGATAAAACACATATTTATATTATTGATCAATCAAACACATTTACCTATTTTATTTTCCTTTGTAACACCATTCAAAGACAATCATTGGAATGCTTACCAGGTGTTACATAAAAATGTCACAACATGGTAGCTGTGGGTCCTATTGTATTCTACAATCTCCATGATTACATAAGCAAAGCCTCTGTGATTTGGGATTAAAGATCAAGTAATTCTGAGGGGGAGGACTGAGGGATTTTGAGAAGGGAAGGATGGAACAGAGAGAGGCAGAGGTTTCTTCTAAAGCTCTGTCACAAGGTGATAGTTATCACTAGGGATGCATGATATATCGGTAAGCATATCGGAATCGGCCGATATTAGCTAAAATGCCAACATCGGCATCGGCCCGGTGTCTAGTTTAACGCCGATGTGCAAAACCGATGTCAAAGCTGACGTGCATAGCTATATAACGTAGGTAGATGACGTAATGACGCCACGTAAAATATAGCGCTACACGCGCAACAAAGCATTCCTAACCTAGCCCACAATGTCTGCTGTGTGGATCAAGCAGTTAACAAGTCGAGCAGTCATTTGAAAGAGTAAGAAAATTTCAGCGAGACAACTCAAAGGCGAAATCCATTAACACCAAGATAATGGAATTCATTGCCCTTGACAATCAACCGTTCTCTGTCGTTTGTGATGTTGGCTTTCGCTGACTGGTAGAGCACCGGTACACACTACCAAGTGCGCTATTTTTCAGATGTTCCCCTACCGGAGTTACACAGTATTGTTGAAACTCACATCCATGAGCTACTTGCTATGGGCGTCACTGCTATTAGCTTCACGACTGATATTTGGACTAGCGATGTCAGCCCCATGAGCATTGAGTCTGACAGCACAGTGGATCGATGAGAATTTCCTACTGAGGAAAGCCGTATTGCATGCTCAAGAATGTGCTGGTTATCATACCGCTGCTGACATTTCAATGGCATTTGAGAACATGTTTGAAACTTGAAAACATGAACACTCCTAGCTCTATTCAAACAACTGACTCGAGAAATAAGCTCAACTGCGTCTGCAGCAGACGTGATACCCTGTCATGGCATTGAAACGACTGCTCAACAAAAATTCCAACACAGACCGTCGAGTTTACTTATAAAAGTACTCTACTAGAGGTTGTGAACTAGCGATTCGGTGGCATCTCTCTGAGCCTCTACTGTGTCGCCCCCATGCTCGATGCTAGGTACAAGGACCGCTACTTTGATGCAGACAAACAGGGTTTACGTGAAATGTTAGACAGCTGGACAAGATGGAAACGGACACAGTGACAGTGCGCACAGAGCTGAAACTTCACTGCTTGACATGTATGATGAAATCCTGGTTGAGACTGAACAATGAAACAGCACAGCAAGTAAGTGAAAGAAATAGGTTTTGATTATGTTTTACTGGTAATGGGGACATACGTAAATGCCAGCAAAATAACTTTTTTGTTTGTGTTTTAAACTATTTCATTGTACTAGAATGCTTAAAAGGCCGCTAAAATTTTAAATATCGGTTATGGGTATCGGCCAAACGTTTCATATAGGTGCATCCCTAGTTATAACTAATTGGCTGTCATCAGGGGGAAGGGGTCAACAGATGAAAGCATGAGCGAGAGAGGGATGGATAGAGAGAGAGATGGAAAGAGGGAGAGAGGTTGGGAGAGTGAAAGCAAAGCAACTACTCCCTTCCAGAAAAGGAAAGGGAAAGCAAGTGGGAGGGAGTGTGAGAGAGAGAGTAGTGAGAGCTGAAGCACCCAGCCAACATCACAGCATCCCAGATACTGTACCGAGAGGATCGCTCTGGAAGGATATACTATTCAGATCTCTCAGGGGGATATACAGACTGCAGCCATGCATATTCTGCAACCCTACTGCATCAACAGGTGTGTGTGCGTGTGAGCATATGACAGCCAATGCCAAGTTTCACATTTGAAGAGGAGGATAAACCATTTTGGGAATAACATATCTCTGATGGAGAAGGGGAGAGAGGGAACCGGGAGAGATTGAATGGAGAAATGGGTAGAGAAGGGACAGGTAGAGAGGACGGAGAGGGGTATAGAGGAGGAGAGACGATGGAAAATCACTGAACTCACATTGAAGGCAATGTGCTAAGCCAATCATAACTCTCACTTAAACTGTAACGTGATGTTATATAAAGATAGACCAGTCATTTAGATGAAGCACAATTTAGGGATACTTGACGGAGGTTGATCTGTAAAACTGTCATACATGGATGAATGATGGTGTCAAGGGAATTAGTCTCCTTGTGACGCCTGTACATGTGTGTGTGTGCACGAGCATGGTTAAGTGAATGTCCTGGCACGTCTCTCTCCACATAACCACAGAACCCTTGAGGCTGAGTGAATGAAAGAGCCAAAAACTAATGGTGTTGTTAGGGAGTGACTGTGTATTATATTGACCATGTCAGAGAGGATATGGATAGAGAAAGACACAGGGATCTGTCCAGGACAGAGAAAGAGCTCTGTCCTTATGAAACTAGCCTGATCTGACAAGTGAAGTGAAAGGAAGCGTGAGTGCACTGGTCAGCCTGCTTGACCAGGCGAAAGAAAACAGTTCCTCCTAAAGGGAGCAGCAGCACACGTCAATGACTTTGATGTTAAAATACATTTACATTTACCTAGTGTGGCAGGCTAGATAACGTTTTAGCTAATGTTAGCGTAGCTAGTGCTAGCTACCTCATTACAACTTAGTTAGGTCGTAACTCATACAAGTGTATTGTCCAGATACTGCTGGTTATGTAACATTATCATTTGATAATACTAGTGGGGTAGGCTAGCTAGCTACTCTAGCTAATGTTGGCTAGATTTATTTTTTAAACTTTTATTTAACTAGGCAAGTCAGTTAAGAACAAATTATTATTTTCAATAACGGCCTATGAACAGTGCCTTGTTCAGGGGCAGAATGACCGATTTTTACGGGGATTTGATCTTGCAAACTTCCGGTTACTAGTCCAACACTCTAACCACTAAGTTACCTGCCGCCCCTACCTGTCGCCGTTAGATAGCTAATGTTAGCTTACAAGTTGGATTTGCAAGTTAGTTTACATTTACATTTACATTTAAGTCATTTAGCAGACGCTCTTATCCAGAGCGACTTACAAGTTGGTGCATTCACCTTATGATGTCCAGTGGAACAAACACTTTACAATAGTGCATCTAACTCTAAGGGGGGGGGGGGGGGTTAGAAGGATTACTTTATCCTATCCTAGGTATTCCTTAAAGAGGTGGGGTTTCAGGTGTCTCCGGAAGGTGGTGATTGATTCCGCTGACCTGGCGTCGTGGGGGAGTTCGTTCCACCATTGGGGTGCCAGAGCAGCGAACAGTTTTGACTGGGCTGAGCGGGAGCTGTACTTCCTCAGAGGTAGGGAGGCGAGCAGGCCAGAGGTGGATGAACGCAGTGCCCTTGTTTGGGTGTAGGGCCTGATCAGAGCCTGAAGGTACGGAGGTGCCGTTCCCCTCACAGCTCCGTAGGCAAGCACCATGGTCTTGTAGCGGATGCGAGCTTCAACTGGAAGCCAGTGGAGAGAGCGGAGGAGCGGGGTGACGTGAGAGAACTTGGGAAGGTTGAACACCAGACGGGCTGCGGCGTTCTGGATGAGTTGTAGGGGTTTAATCGCACAGGCAGGGAGCCCAGCCAACAGCGAGTTGCAGTAATCCAGACGGGAGATGACAAGTGCCTGGATTAGGACCTGCGCCGCTTCCTGCGTGAGGCAGGGTCGTACTCTGCGAATGTTGTAGAGCATGAACCTACAGGAACGGGTCACCGCCTTGATGTTGGTTGAGAACGACAGGGTGTTGTCCAGGATCACGCCAAGGTTCTTAGCGCTCTGGGAGGAGGACACAATGGAGTTGTCAACCGTGATGGCAAGATCATGGAACGGGCAGTCCTTCCCCGGGAGGAAGAGCAGCTCCGTCTTGCCGAGGTTCAGCTTGAGGTGGTGATCCGTCATCCACACTGATATGTCTGCCAGACATGCAGAGATGCGATTCGCCACCTGGTTATCAGAAGGGGGAAAGGAGAAGATTAATTGTGTGTCGTCTGCATAGCAATGATAGGAGAGACCATGTGAGGATATGACAGAGCCAAGTGACTTGGTGTATAGCGAGAATAGGAGAGGGCCTAGAACAGAGCCCTGGGGGACACCAGTGGTGAGAGCACGTGGTGCGGAGACAGATTCTCGCCACGCCACCTGGTAGGAGCGACCTGTCAGGTAGGACGCAATCCAAGCGTGGGCCGCGCCGGAGATGCCCAACTCGGAGAGGGTGGATAGGAGGATCTGATGGTTCACAGTATCAAAGGCAGCCGATAGGTCTAGAAGGATGAGAGCAGAGGAGAGAGAGTTAGCTTTAGCAGTGCGGAGCGCCTCCGTGACACAGAGAAGAGCAGTCTCAGTTGAATGACTAGTCTTGAAACCTGACTGATTTGGATCAAGAAGGTCATTCTGAGAGAGATAGCAGGAGAGCTGGCCAAGGACGGCACGTTCAAGAGTTTTGGAGAGAAAAGGAAGAAGGGATACTGGTCTGTAGTTGTTGACATCAGAGGGATCGAGTGTAGGTTTTTTCAGAAGGGGTGCAACTCTCGCTCTCTTGAAGGCGGAAGGGACGTAGCCAGCGGTCAAGGATGAGTTGATGAGCGAGGTGAGGTAGGGGAGAAGGTCTCCGGAAATGGTCTGGAGAAGAGAGGAGGGGATAGGGTCAAGCGGGCAGGTTGTTGGGCGGCCGGCCGTCACAAGACGCGAGATTTCATCTGGAGAGAGAGGGGAGAAAGAGGTCAAAGCACAGGGTAGGGCAGTGTGAGCAGAACCAGCGGTGTCGTTTGACTTAGCAAACGAGGATCGGATGTCGTCGACCTTCTTTTCAAAATGGTTGACGAAGTCATCCGCAGAGAGGGAGGAGGGGGGGGGGAGGATTCAGGAGGGAGGAGAAGGTGGCAAAGAGCTTCCTAGGGTTAGAGGCAGATGCTTGGAATTTAGAGTGGTAGAAAGTGGCTTTAGCAGCAGAGACAGAAGAGGAGAATGTAGAGAGGAGGGAGTGAAAGGATGCCAGGTCCGCAGGGAGGCGAGTTTTCCTCCATTTCCGCTCGGCTGCCCGGAGCCCTGTTCTGTGAGCTCGCAATGAGTCGTCGAGCCACGGAGCAGGAGGGGAGGACCGAGCCGGCCTGGAGGATAGGGGACATAGAGAGTCAAAGGATGCAGAAAGGGAGGAGAGGAGGGTTGAGGAGGCAGAATCAGGAGATAGGTTGGAGAAGGTTTGAGCAGAGGGAAGAGATGATAGGATGGAAGAGGAGAGAGTAGCGGGGGAGAGAGAGCGAAGGTTGGGACGGCGCGATACCATCCGAGTAGGGGCAGTGTGGGAAGTGTTAGATGAGAGCGAGAGGGAAAAGGATACAAGGTAGTGGTCAGAGACTTGGAGGGGAGTTGCAATGAGATTAGTGGAAGAACAGCATCTAGTAAAGATGAGGTCAAGCGTATTGCCTGCCTTGTGAGTAGGGGGGGAAGGTGAGAGGGCGAGGTCAAAAGAGGAGAGGAGTGGAAAGAAGGAGGCAGAGAGGAATGAGTCAAAGGTAGACGTGGGGAGGTTAAAGTCACCCAGAACTGTGAGAGGTGAGCCATCCTCAGGAAAGGAGCTTATCAAGGCGTCAAGCTCATTGATGAACTCTCCAAGGGAACCTGGGGGGCGATAAATGATAAGGATGTTAAGCTTGAAAGGGCTGGTAACTGTGACAGCATGGAATTCAAAGGAGGCGATAGACAGATGGGTCAGGGGAGAAAGAGAGAATGTCCACTTGGGGGAGATGAGGATCCCAGTGCCACCACCCCGCTGACCAGAAGCTCTCGGGGTGTGCGAGAACACGTGGGCAGACGAGGAGAGAGCGGTAGGAGTAGCAGTGTTATCTGTGGTAATCCATGTTTCCGTCAGTGCCAAGAAGTCGAGGGACTGGAGGGAAGCATAGGCTGAGATGAACTCTGCCTTGTTGGCCGCAGATCGGCAGTTCCAGAGGCTGCCGGAGACCTTGAACTCCACGTGGGTCGTGCGTGCTGGGACCACCAGGCAGCGGCCACGCGGTGTGAAGCGTTTGTGTGGTCTGTGCAGAGAGGAGAGAAGAGGGATAGACAGACACATAGTTGACAGGCTACAGAAGAGGCTACGCTAATGCAAAGGAGATTGGAATGACAAGTGGACTACACGTCTCGAATGTTCAGAAAGTTAAACTTACGTTGCAAGAAATCTTATTGACTAAAATGATACAGTGCTGCTTAAGTAGGCTAGCTAGCAGTGGCTGCGTTGTTGACTTAGTTTGAAAGTGTAGCTGGCTAGGTAGCCTCGGTAACTGGCTAGGTAACCTAGACAATTACTCAAAAACTACACAATTATCTTGACAGCAAAGACAACTATGTAGCTAGCTAACACTACACTAACCAAGTCGTTCCGTTGTAATGTAATGTAAATGTAATAGTCTCTACAGTGCTGCTATTCGGTAGACGGTAGACGTTGGCTAGCTGGCTAGCTGCTGGCTAGCTAGCAGTGTTTCCTACGTTAAGAGGGACGACAAATAGCTGGCTAGCTAACTTCGGTAAATTACGATAATTACTCTAAACTACACACTCTAAACCACACAATTATCTCGGATACGAAGACAGCAAAGACAACTATGTAGCTAGCTAACACTACGCTAATCAAGTCGTTCCGTTGAATGTAATAGTTTCTACAGTGCTGCTATTCGGTAGACGTTGGCTAGCTGGCTAGCTGCTGGCTAGCTGCTGGCTAGCTAGCAGTGTTTCCTACGTTAAGAGGGACGACAAATAGCTGGCTAGCTAACCTCGGTAAATTACGAAGACAGCAAAGACAACTATGTAGCTAGCTAACACTACACTAATCAAGTCGCTCCGTTGAATGTAATAGTTTCTACAGTGCTGCTATTCGGTAGACGGTGGACGTTGGCTAGCTGGCTAGCTGCTGGCCAGATAGCAGTGTTGACTAGCAGTGTTGACTACGTTAGGACGACGAATTACGATAATTACGATAAACTACACAATTATCTTTGATACAAAGACGGCTATGTAGCTAGCTAAAAAGAATTGCTAAGATCAGACAAATCAAACCGTTGTACTATAATGAAATGTAATGAAAAGTAATACTACCAGCGGCGCGAATTGTGAAATGCGACCACTCGCTCCAACCCGGAAGACAAAAATAAAACAGAAATACCCAAATAGATGTGTTGTAACATTGGGTATCAACTGATGGTAATGTGTGTGGTGTGTGCTAGGAAACCTCCATTTTCTAAGCAGAAACTACCTTTGTCTGATGAATTTTGTGATTCAATTGCACATATTTCTCTTTCTAGCTCCCCCCTCTGTTTCTAATGTCTCCCTCTCTCTCTCTCTTACTGTGAACCTAGTAACTGAATGACATTGGGGGATTTTCAGAAGAATATGTTGTTTGGGGGATGGGAGGTAGAAATGGTCAATGAAATGGTAATCAGCTTGTGAAGAGATTTGTATGGCTGCCATGCTTTGTAGTTGTCTTGTTTTGATCGTGTTTTGGGGATTTTTGGTTACAGGGCGGTTGGTGATTGGTTGGTGGGTGGTGGCTTGTATTTTGGAATGTTATTTTTTAAGGTGCTGGTTGTATGTTTGAATTAAAAAGTTAACCCCCCACCCAGGTGGCCCAATGGACCAAAAAGGAAGAGAAAGAACAGCACATGTTCATTGAAGAGCATGTCTGGTAAGTTCATGTACAAGCCATTGGCCACTATTCCTCTGTTTCTAATGTCTCCCTCTCTCTCTCTCTCTCTTACTGTGAACCTAGTAACTGAATGACATTGGGGGATTTTCAGAAGAATATGTTGTTTGGGGGATGGGAGGTAGAAATGGTCAATGAAATGGTAATCAGCTTGTGAAGAGATTTGTATGGCTGCCATGCTTTGTAGTTGTCTTGTTTTGATCGTGTTTTGATCGTGTTTTGGGGATTTTTGGTTACAGGGCGGTTGGTGATTGGTTGGTGGGTGGTGGCTTGTATTTTGGAATGTTATTTTCGATGCTCATTTACAAAAAAAATTATCATTTAGCTATGCTAAGCACTTACTCTCTAGCCACTCAGCCACATGCTTTGGATACCCTTCTATAAAGTATTTTTATGAGGGGTGAGTTTTAAACACACGACAGAATTCCTAGCTGGTCAGTGAAATCATTTTAAAAATATTTATTTTCTCTACTTAAACCATATGGTGTATTACAGTATGTGTAGAATCTGCCAAAGAATTGCTTTCAGTATTTTAGACTCAGATGCGGGCACGCGTTTCAGGAGATGAGTTGGAGAGAGAAACCATTTATTTTAAGTAGATTGTTCGAAAAGAAGGGATTCCAAGTTAGAATTGTCAGGAATAAATATGTTTCAGCTGTGTAGTCTTGGCACCGCCACACGGTAAATGTGTTTCTCTACTCTGAATACTTTAGGTGGTGAGTGACTTTAGGATTTCCCCTGGAGTGCTATTAGGTCAGGGTGTGTGGGTATATGTATGTATGTATGTATGTATGTGTATGTGTATGTGTGTGTGTGTGCGTGCGTGCGTGCGTGCGTGCGCGCGCGCGCCCGCCCACACAAGACACAGACAGACCTAATCAAACACACATACACACTTCTCCTGTACATGTGCTTTTGTTGCTCCCGTGCTAACACTTCTCTCTTCTCCTCTTCTTCCTCTCCTCCTCCTCCGCTCCCTCCCTCTCCTCTTCCTCATGTACTCCCTCTTCTTCCTTTCTCCTCCACTTTGTTTTTCCTCCTCCTTTGCTGCCTCTCTTCTCCTCCTCTTCCTCCTCCTGTACTCCCTCTTCTTCCTCTTTCTCCCTCTTTCCTCCTCTTCTCCCTCTTTCCTCCTCTTTCTTTCTCCTCCACTTCATCTCTCCTCCTCCTCTCAATCTCTCCCTCAGCACTGAGCCTCTCTGTCCCAGGATACATCCCCAGCTACTTGGAGAAGGATGAGCCGTGTGTGGTATGTGGAGACAAGGCCACTGGCTACCATTACCGCTGCATCACCTGCGAGGGCTGCAAGGTGAGAGACATGGCCCATGACTTGCCTGTAGGACTTCAAGGACTGGTTTGGTTACATTTTATATGACCTAAGCATTCCACGGTGACTACTAGGGAATAACCTGATTTTACTTTGTATATGCATTAAAGGAGGAAGTGTTAATTCACAAACTGTGTAAATTAATAATTTTATTTAACTTATCGACAATTATTCAAAAATTATTGACATATTATATTAGTGACATTTAAAAAATATATACAGTTGCATCCAAATACCGTATATTGTTACCCTTGCACTTTTCTTAAAGAATTCCCTATTTCTTCGATAAATAAGTTGAAATTGAAAAATAAACTTTGGTATCCACACCTTGTTATAGGATTTTCAACATTGCAGAACCAATTGTATTTTTCTAAACTTAGCCCCTAAGATAACAAACTACCAAAGTGGTTGATATAACGTCATTATGTTGATAACGTACTTTGAAATAACTAAGTTGATGCAAGCAATGTCCACAGGGTTTCTTCAGGCGCACAATCCAGAAGAACCTTCACCCGGCTTACTCCTGTAAGTACGATGGCTGCTGCATCATCGACAAGATCACAAGGAACCAGTGCCAACTGTGTCGCTTCAGGAAGTGCATCGCAGTTGGCATGGCCATGGACCGTGAGTGTCACACTCAATGAGTGTGGGACCATAAGTGTCAACCATATATTTCACAATATATCACACCTACCTTCTCACTGCTTTACATTTCCATTACTTCTACATTTAGCACTGAAATACAGTAGGTTCACAAAACAACTCTGTGTCCTTAGTGGTGCTGGATGACTCTAAGCGGGTAGCCAAGCGTCGTCTGATTGAGGAGAACCGGGAGAAGAGGAAGAAGGACGAGATCGTGAAGACTCTACAGACACGTCCGGAGCCCGACAGCTCGGAGTGGGAGCTGATCCGCCATGTGACAGAGGCCCACCACCACACCAACGCGCAGGGCTCCCACTGGAAACAGAAACGCAAGTTCCTGGTGAGATGCTAGGCTAATGCTATGCTAATCTAAAGTTGGCTAGGCTATAGGCTAAAATAGGATAGGCTAGGGCTAAGCGAGACTAAGTTAAGCTAATCAAAAACAGGTAGATTTGTGGGTGTACTCGGTTTACTCAGTAAATTAAAAATCTTCATAAAATAATGGTCCATTCACCAATTCGTGAATGGAGGTTTGACTCACTGGCTGAATTGCACAAGTCACATCTCCTTACTTATTGTTTTATGTCAGATAGTTGTTTTATGTCATCTGCAATGATTGGTTGAGGACTGCTTGTGACATACATAGGAATGCCACCTCCTGTGGGGAGACATTGCTTCGTACTAACAGTAGGAATGCCATTCAGAAAAGAACTTACTGAATCTGCCCTGTTGCCTAAGCAACCAATTCTACGTAGCCCCCTCTGAGAGGAAAGTACTTCCCCCATACACACGTGTCTCCTTAACGATGGTTGCCTTGGCGCTTAGGTCCAAACAGTTGTTGCCTGGCAACCAGGCCAAGAAGACATAGCACGCAGAGGCTATGTTAAAATGGTTTTATTGTTCAAAGTAAAGTTGACGTGGATCTGCTCAGAATGGATTGATCAGTGCATATCTGAGGTGTTGATAACAACAGCCTCGAAACCAAGCATAACAGAAGGAGCGCTGGTACAATCTCACGCACTCAATTACTCAGTACATCACCTCACTCACTCAGTACATCACCTCACTCACTCAGTACATCGTTTCACTCACTCACTCAGTACATCGTTTCACTCACTCACTCAGTACATCGTTTCACTCACTCACTCAGTACATCGTTTCACTCACTCACTCACTCAGTACATCGTTTCACTCACTCACTCAGTACATCAACTCGCACACGCGCACACACACAAACAGGCTGCACTGTGAAACCACACGTGCGGAGATCATCCGTTCACCTACTCTGCGTCTCACGGCGGTTGGAACCAAAAATCTCACATTTGGGCTCATCAGACCAAAGGACAGATTTCCATTGGTCTAATGTCCATTGCTCGTGTTTCTTGGCCCTAGCAAGTCTCTTCTTATTATGTGTGTCCTTTAGTAGTGGTTTCTTTGCAGCAATTCGACCATGAAGGCCTGATTCACACAGTCTCCTCTGAACAGTTGATGTTGAGATGTGTCTATTACTTGAACTCTGTAAAGCATTTATTTGGGCTGCAATTTCTGAGGCTGCTAACTCTAATTAACTTATCCTCTGCAGCAGAGGTAACTCTGGGTCTTCCTTTCCTGTGGCGATCCTCATGAGAGCCAGTTTCATCATAACGCTGGATGGTTTTATCGACAAAGTTCTTGAAATTTTCCGCATTTACTGACCTTCATGTCTTAAAGTAGTGATGGACTGTCGTTTCTCTTTGCATATTTGAGTTGTCCTTGCTATAATATGGACTTGGTCTTTTACCAAATAGGGCTATTTTCTGTATACCACCCCGACCTTGTCACAACACAACTGATTGTCTCAAACGCATTGAGGAAAGAAATTCCACAAATTAACTTTTAACAAGGAACACCTGTTAATTAGAATGCATTCCAGGTGACTACTTCATGAATCTGGTTGAGAGAATGCCAAGAGTGTTCAAAGCTGTCACCGAGGCAAGGGGTGGCTACTTTGAAGATTCTCAAATATAAAATATTTTTTAATTTGTTAAAATAATATTGGGTTACTACATGATTCCATATGTGTTGTTTTCATAGTTTTGATGTATTCACTATTATTCTACAATGTAGAAAATATAAAAAATAAAGAAAAACCCTTGAATGAGTAGGTGTGTCCAAACTTTTGACTGGTACTATATATTTGAAAATAAAGGTAGTGGAATATTGGAATGTATTTGGAAATACTCTTGGAAAGTACTCAAATACACACACATTTATTTTCAAGTACACATTTTTAAATACTCCATGCATTTGAACCCAGGTCTGTTAGGTCCTAGGGGTTTTTGAAATAATGTATTTGGAAACAACTATTTACAAATTGTTTCAATTAGTAGGCTATTTATAGGAAATCATTTAAAAATAGTTTCAAATACTTCAAATAGAAGTAGTTTATTTCTGCCACATTATTTGAAAATACTTAAATGCAATGAAAATAAGTATATAAATACAAAATACTTAAATGAGCATAAATTTGAACCCAGATCTGGTGACAACCGAAATATCAAACCAGAAGGTTGATTGATCTGCGTTTGCCCAGCGGGACAATTCATTAGACGCCATCTTTGTGTCCCCAGCCTGAGGACATAGGTCAGTCCCCCGGGGCTCCCACCCCAGACGGAGACAAGGTAGACCTGGAGGCCTTCAGCGAGTTCACCAAGATCATCACCCCCGCCATCACACGCGTCGTCGACTTTGCCAAAAAACTTACCATGTTCTCAGAGGTGGGTTTAAAGCGCTTTGTGTAGTGTGTGCCTGTGTGTTTTTGTGTAAGTTCCTGTGTGTATCGGTCTCTGTCCTGTGTCCTCATTTGGCCATGTGAGTCTCTAATGGGGCTCATCAACACACACTTGACTGTGATTACCTCCTCCTCTTTCTCCTCCTTCAGCAGAACTGTTTGTTATGGTGTGTCTGTCTGTTCATTCCTACGTGCGTGCGTTATTACACTTGTTATATTGTATATTCACCACTGCCGCCTCTATATGACTCATACTGCTCTATAATGAGGACATAATGCTGCTGTTTCACATACACATACACATACACACACACACAGTACTCACCTTCATCCACAGTCCCTGACAGACAGTCCCGAAAGGTTGTGATTCACCAGTTATGTAGTCTGTAGCTGGACTATCATTTATAAATAACTGTCTCACTGGCCAGCAGAGGAATAATGTTGCTAACTGTTGTGGTTATGGTAGCTGCTAGAATTACTGGATATTTAGTAACATGATCTCTCTGTTTGTTCCCAGGCTGTGTATAATGTACATATGCCCTATAGTTACCTTGTGAGACCTGGTGTGTGTGTGTGTGTGTGTGTGTGTGTGTGTGTGTGTGTGTGTGTGTGTGTGTGTGTGTGTGTGTGTGTGTGTGTGTGTGTGTGTGTGTGTGTGTGTGTGTGTGTGTGTGTGTGTGTGTGTGTGTGTGTGTGTGTGTGTGTGTGTGTGTGTGTGTGTTGACCTTAAGTGCTTTCTACTTCAGCTGACTATAGGTTTCCTCTCAGGCCCCTCACTGCCATGGGATGACCTGATTGTGTTTATGACGTGTACACTCTAACAGTCTCCCTCTCCTCTCCTCCCTCCAGCTGCCTTGTGAGGACCAGATCATCCTATTGAAAGGCTGCTGTATGGAGATCATGTCGCTTCGTGCCGCTGTGCGCTACGACCCAGAGAGCGAGACGCTTACCCTGAGCGGCGAGATGGCGGTGAAGAGGGAGCAGCTGAAGAATGGCGGGCTGGGCGTGGTGTCGGACGCCATCTTTGATTTGGGCAAGAGTCTGGCGCAGTTTAACCTGGACGACTCGGAGGTGGCCCTGCTGCAGGCGGTCCTCCTCATGAGCTCAGGTGAGGAGCCAGGGGGCTGTGAAAGGTTATAACAACTCTATGAACATACATAATAGCTATGAAAAGACATTAGTGATTTGAACAGACATATCAGCTCTATGAACAAACGCAACTGCTTTATTAACAGATAAAACAGTCAATCAATGGAAGGACATCAGAGGATCATAACCACTTCATGAACAGACATAACCACTTTAAGAACAGACATAACCACTTTATGAACGAAGAACAGCTGTATGAACACACTGAAGGTCTCCCTATGTTTGTAACATTTTATGAACAAGCTTCAATATCTCTACCATTTCTCTATTATTATTATTATTGGTCTTTAAAGGTATGTATTTTGCGATCCTCTCAGATCGTTCGGGCCTGACGTCGGTAGAAAAGATCGAGAAGTGCCAGGAGACGTACCTGCTTGCCTTCGAGCACTACATCAACCACCGCAAGCACAACATTCCCCACTTCTGGCCCAAGCTGCTGATGAAGGTGACAGACCTGAGGATGATCGGGGCGTGCCACGCCAGCCGCTTCCTCCACATGAAGGTGGAGTGTCCCAACGAACTCTTCCCTCCGCTCTTCCTGGAGGTCTTCGAGGACCAGGAAGTATGAACTGACCCCTGACTTTTGACCTGGAAGAGATAGAAGAGAGAGGGGGGAATTATGAGGGGGAAAGAAAAGGAGTAAAAATTGGCCTCTTTCCTCATTTTGTGAAACACAGTATCACCACCAGCAACACGGATAGTCACCAAGAAAAAAGTCACAGAGAAAAACAAAAAGGCTTTCTTTTGCATAGCCGTTTTGATGATTTGTTTCTGTCCCCTCCTGGCCGCACTTGGGGCTCTTGTGGCTGCTGGGCCCCACTTTGAGTTGGGTTGTGGGGCCCCCCTCTGAGTTGGGGTTCTCTGGCTGCACCCCCCCCCCCCCCCCCCCCCCCCTTCTGAGTTAATGGTCTGTGGCCGCGCTGTGCGTCTCTATCTAACAGGGAAGCTAACAGCCCTGAGCGGTGTTCTGCTCCTGTGTTGTTATACACCTGGTGCACATGTATGCAAACCCAAACCCCCGAGGTCTGGTTGGAGTACTGGTACTGGTGGAGCTCTGTGTTAGTGGAAGGCAATCACTCTGAGAGGCAGATGGTTGACACAAACATACACACTTACAATCACACAATTTTACAAAATCAAACCTCACACATACAGCTACTGATGTACATCTACATTCACCTAACACACACACACTACTATAGAAAAACATATTCATACAGTACATGGACTGACATAGCTTTTCAGAGCTGCCCATCACTCGAGGAGGGCAGATAGCTACTTTATTTTGTCCCACAATCGAGCTTCCATCAGGGGGCTCCACCCTCCAGCTCCCCTCTTCACCGGCCTCCTCACCAGCCTCCACTGGGACAGTTACCAAGTGTACCCCCACACTTCTCTCTTTTGGACTCTTCCCTTCCACCACTGATGTGCAGCCCAAACTCCTCCTAGCCAAGACGTGTACTCGTGAACCTACCTCATTTACACAGAGTTACACATATACCTCCCTTTATGACAATGCAAACACACATACCTATTTATGAATGCAAACAATATCCAATTTGTTGTGCAATAGTGCAAGTGTACCTGCATTTATATACGCAACCCTTTACCCTCACACATACAAGTACTGTATACCTATCTTACTGCATGTATACAGTACACCGGTCTACCTGCATGCACATACATACCTCTCTCAACCCGTATGCATATATAAATATACATACCTGTCAAGCTGAATACACATATATACAGTAAACATAACTGTCTACCTGTGTATATGTGTACCTCTCCTATACATACCTCTCTCTGTGTGTACACACACAATACAATAGTTTGCTGTTCTTTTACCTCGTATGACAGTTGATCCTCACCTAGGTTGTGTCATTCCACCCATCCCAAACCTCCACTACATCTCCCTTTTGGGCTGCACTGCACTTCCTGGTTGCAGATTGTGTGTGTCTCCTCTATGTTGCCCTGCCCATCACACAGGACTCCCGCCCCCTCTGATGTGGGATTGGTTGAGGGACCGGGGGGGTGTCACTGACAGATTCTACCTCACCTCTCATGTCAGAGCAGCTGCCCCTCTGAGTGCAAAACAAATACACTTCCACAGTTGCCAATATAGACCTGTTTGGTCCCCTACTACACCGTTCAGTATGGTTCTATGACCCCTGAAATGTGAGAGGCCGCAGATCTTTTACACTTTTTTCTTTTTGAAGTATTTTATCACACAGGACCAAGTCTCATACTGGATTCCTCTATGTATGTTCAAGACAGGACAAACAACAAACCCACTGGTGGTATAAATATTCTCTGTCTGATGACAAAACTTAAAGGAAACTTTATTTCGAAGGAAAAGACAGACAGTACACCTTGGAAGCCAAATGAGCTCAATGGACGGGCCAGGCCAAAGCGTTGTTATTGTGGTAAGAAAACACGAAAAAGACTCCAATCTTTAACTCAGTTCAGCAGTATTCACCTGTGGATGGATACCCTGGTTCTCAATGTGGCAGGTCCAAAGACAAGACCGAGAGTCCTAGCCGATGCAACCTGTCACATAATGTACTTTATACAGCATCATTCACAGTAGCAACCCCCTTTCTCCTAAAGTGTGAAAAGTGGTTGCCCCAGAGAGCCACAAAGCCTTTGAGATGACTCTCTGATTGTCCTCCCCACACATCCAATCCTACACCCAGCCAGCTATGAGCTTTCGCTACATGTCCCCCTCCCCTCTCCTTCAAAGCCATTGATGGGTATTTGTTTTGCACTAAAGTGATGTCTCCCCCTGTGTTTTCCCTGTATATGCCTTCTGTTGCTATACCTCCCTTCTCCTGCAGTCTTACCCTAATCCCTAGCTTCAGCACGGTGCCTAACATTCTGTCACTAAACACACACACACACACACACACACACACACACTCTCTCAGTATTACCACAAGGGGATTTAAAGGAACCTAGAAAATAGGATGTCATTCAAACACATGCGCAGAGATGTGATATGGCTCACTTGAAAAAGAGATGCCGATCTCAATGTGACTTTAATGCTTAAATAAAGGATACATAAAAGATATGCAGCATAATGATAATCAACTCTTTATCACTGTGAATGAGCCAGGCTTTGACCAGACGGTTGGTTTGGATAAGGTGTAGAATAGGGTTGGCTTTAGCTGGGAACGACATGGAAATGTTCCCCAGAGGGGTCGTGATTAACAACATGTAGAAGAAAGGGGAGCTTTTCCACACAGCCAGTGGTCCCCAGACTACTGACAATCTCACACAGAATCAGACTCACCAGCACCGCAGATCACACTGCCTTCAGACACCATCAATCACACCAGCACAGCTGATGGATCCTCAGGCTCTCGCTGGCCATCCTCGTGCCAGGACAGTGTGGATACAATCAACCGACAAATGTTATCTTAGGTATGTCCTTCCACGCTACCCCCACATTCTCCCATTCTCTACACTGTTTCTATTGCACCACCTTAACTAACCACACTACTAAACCAGGAATATCACCTACATTCTAGAACTTAACACATTTCTTCCCGGACACAAATTAACTTCTTTAAATGGAGAATCTCTTAACCAGGTAGACCAGTTGAGAACAAGTTCTCATTTACAACTGCGACCTGGCCAAGATAAAGCAAAGCAGTGCGACACAAACAACACAGAGTTACACATGGGATAAACAAACGTACAGTCAATGACACAATAGAAAAATATATATACAGTGTGTGCAAATGTAAGATTAGGGAGGTAAGGCAAAAAACAATTTTGCAATTAAACACTGGAGTGATGGATGTGCAGAAGATGAATGTGCAAGTAGAGATACTGGGGTGCAAAGGAGCAAAAAAATTAATAACAATATGGGGATGAGGTAGTTGGGTGGGCTATTCACAGATGGGCAGGTGCAATGATCAGTAAGCTGCTCTGACAGCTGATGCTTCAAGTTAGTGATGGAGATATAAGACTCAAGCTTCAGTAATTTTCGCAATTGCTTCCAGTCATTGGCAGCAGAGAACTGGAAGGAAAGGCGGCCAAATGAGGAGTTGTCTTTGGGGATGACCAGTGAAATATACCTGCTGGAGCGTGTGCTACGGGTGGGTGCTGCTATGGTGACCAGTGAGCTGAGATAAGGTGGGACTTTACCTAGCAAAGACTTATAGATGACCTGGAGCCAGTGGGTTTGGTGACGAATATGAAGCGAGGGCCAGCCAACGAGAGCATACAGGTCGCAGTGGTGGGTAGTATATGGGGCTTTGGTGACAAAACGGATGGCACTGTGATAGACTGCATCCAATTTGCTGAGTAAATTGTTGGAGGCTATTTTGCAAATGACATCGCCGAAGTCAAGGATTGGTAGGATAGTCAGTTTTACCATGGTATGTTTGGCAGCATGAGTGAAGGATGCTTTGTTGCGAAATAGGAAGCCGATTCTAGATTTAATTTGGGATTGGAGATGCTTAATGCGAGTGTGGAAGGAGAGTTTACAGTCTAACCAGACACCTAGGTATTTGTAGTTGTCCACATATTCTAAGTCAGAACCGTCCAGAGTAGTGTAGTAGTTCTGCCCACGTGTTCTCGCACACCCCGAGAGCTTCTGGTCAGCGGGGTGGTGGCACTGGGATCCTCATCTCTCCCAAGTGGACATTCTCTCTTTCTCCCCTGACCCATCTGTCTATCGCCTCCTTTGAATTCCATGCTGTCACAGTTACCAGCCCTTTCAAGCTTAACATCCTTATCATTTATCGCCCTCCAGGTTCCCTTGGAGAGTTCATCAATGAGCTCGACGCCCTGATAAGTTCCTTTCCTGAGGATGGCTCACCTCTCACAGTTCTGGGTGACTTTAACCTCCCCACGTCTACCTTTGACTCATTCCTCTCTGCCTCCTTCTTTCCACTCCTCTCCTCTTTTGACCTCACCCTCTCACCTTCCCCCCCTACTCACAAGGCAGGCAATACGCTTGACCTCATCTTTACTAGATGCTGTTCTTCCACTAATCTCATTGCAACTCCCCTCCAAGTCTCCGACCACTACCTTGTATCCTTTTCCCTCTCGCTCTCATCCAACACTTCCCACACTGCCCCTACTCGGATGGTATCGCGCCGTCCCAACCTTCGCTCTCTCTCCCCCGCTACTCTCTCCTCTTCCATCCTATCATCTCTTCCCTCTGCTCAAACCTTCTCCAACCTATCTCCTGATTCTGCCTCCTCAACCCTCCTCTCCTCCCTCTCTGCATCCTTTGACTCTCTATGTCCCCTATCCTCCAGGCCGGCTCGGTCCTCCCCTCCTGCTCCGTGGCTCGACGACTCACTGCGAGCTCACAGAACAGGGCTCCGGGCAGCCGAGCGGAAATGGAGGAAAACTCGCCTCCCTGCGGACCTGGCATCCTTTCACTCCCTCCTCTCTACATTCTCCTCTTCTGTCTCTGCTGCTAAAGCCACTTTCTACCACTCTAAATTCCAAGCATCTGCCTCTAACCCTAGGAAGCTCTTTGCCACCTTCTCCTCCCTCCTGAATCCTCCTCCCCCTCCTCCCCCCTCCTCCCTCTCTGCGGATGACTTCGTCAACCATTTTGAAAAGAAGGTCGACGACATCCGATCCTCGTTTGCGAAGTCAAACGACACCGCTGGTTCTGCTCACACTGCCCTACCCTGTGCTTTGACCTCTTCCTCCCCTCTCTCTCCAGATGAAATCTCGCGTCTTGTGACGGCCGGCCGCCCAACAACCTGCCCGCTTGACCCTATCCCCTCCTCTCTTCTCCAGACCATTTCCGGAGACCTTCTCCCTTACCTCACCTCGCTCATCAACTCATCCTTGACCGCTGGCTACGTCCCTTCCGTCTTCAAGAGAGCGAGAGTTGCACCCCTTCTGAAAAAACCTACACTCGATCCCTCCGATGTCAACAACTACAGACCAGTATCCCTTCTTTCTTTTCTCTCCAAAACTCTTGAACGTGCCGTCCTTGGCCAGCTCTCCTGCTATCTCTCTCAGAATGACCTTCTTGATCCAAATCAGTCAGGTTTCAAGACTAGTCATTCAACTGAGACTGCTCTTCTCTGTGTCACGGAGTCGCTCCGCACTGCTAAAGCTAACTCTCTCTCCTCTGCTCTCATCCTTCTAGACCTATCGGCTGCCTTTGATACTGTGAACCAACCAGATCCTCCTCTCCACCCTCTCCGAGCTGGGCATCTCCGGCGCGGCCCACGCTTGGATTGCGTCCTACCTGACAGGTCGCTCCTACCAGGTGGCGTGGCGAGAATCTGTCTCCGCACCACGTGCTCTCACCACTGGTGTCCCCCAGGGCTCTGTTCTAGGCCCTCTCCTATTCTCGCTATACACCAAGTCACTTGGCTCTGTCATATCCTCACATGGTCTCTCCTATCATTGCTATGCAGACGACACACAATTAATCTTCTCCTTTCCCCCCTCTGATAACCAGGTGGCGAATCGCATCTCTGCATGTCTGGCAGACATATCAGTGTGGATGACGGATCACCACCTCAAGCTGAACCTCGGCAAGACGGAGCTGCTCTTCCTCCCGGGGAAGGACTGCCCGTTCCATGATCTCGCCATCACGGTTGACAACTCCATTGTGTCCTCCTCCCAGAGTGCTAAGAACCTTGGCGTGATCCTGGACAACACCCTGTCGTTCTCAACTCACATCAAGGCGGTGACCCGTTCCTGTAGGTTCATGCTCTACAACATTCGCAGAGTACGACCCTGCCTCACACAGGAAGCAGCGCAGGTCCTAATCCAGGCACTTGTCATCTCCCGTCTGGACTACTGCAACTCGCTGTTGGCTGGGCTCCCTGCCTGTGCTATTAAACCCCTACAACTCATCCAGAACGCCGCAGCCCGTCTGGTGTTCAACCTTCCCAAGTTCTCTCACGTCACCCCGCTCCTCCGCTCTCTCCACTGGCTTCCAGTTGAAGCTCGCATCCGCTACAAGACCATGGTGCTTGCCTACGGAGCTGTGAGGGGAACGGCACCTCCGTACCTTCAGGCTCTGATCAGGCCCTACACCCAAACAAGGGCACTGCGTTCATCCACCTCTGGCCTGCTCGCCTCCCTACCTCTGAGGAAGTACAGTTCCCGCTCAGCCCAGTCAAAACTGTTCGCTGCTCTGGCACCCCAATGGTGGAACAAACTCCCTCACGACGCCAGGTCAGCGGAGTCAATCACCACCTTCCGGAGACACCTGAAACCCCACCTCTTTAAGGAATACCTAGGATAGGATAAAGTAATCCTTCTAACCCCCCCTCCCCCTTAAAAGAGTTAGATGCACTATTGTAAAGTGGCTGTTCCACTGGATATCATAAGGTGAATGCACCAATTTGTAAGTCGCTCTGGATAAGAGCGTCTGCTAAATGACTTAAATGTAAATGTAAATGTAGTGATGCTAGACGGGCAGGCGGGTGCGGGCAGCGATCGGTTGAACTAGAGAAATTAAATAGAGAAGTCCCAGACTGAAAATGTTGTACACTAATAAGTGTCATTCTGCATATTTGTGAACTGGATGGATGGATATTGGATGATGTCACACTTCTGGGTTGAAATACTTTTTGGCTGACAGATTGATCTCAATAAAGTATTTTACATTTTTTGAAAAAGAGACTCCGTTAGGACTGAAAGCTCAGAAACGGAGGGAAAGAAAAGACGACTTGGAACTTAGTTCACGACTTGGATAATTATGTTGAGTTTTTTTTTGTTATGATTATTGTTGTTTAGCATTTTATTGAATTGCTCAGTTAATGTCTGTGTTGTCAGAGCTTGTCTGATATGATGCTTTACTGTGTAAAACAAACAGCTGTAGACACTTTCTGAACATCTGTGCAGTGTAGGGGTGTGTCTTAAATGGCCCCCTATTTCTGACCCAGACTAGCTCTTCATGAAACTTCACTTTGATCTCAGCTGGTTTGTATTGTTCGCTCAAGGTGGAAGACCCCCTTAACTCACTGACCTGGGTTCTGCTCTAACCAATCTTAACCTTGATCTATAGATGGGTTAAAGTAAAACTGACTTTACATGACAACTTGGTGGAAACGTCACCCCATGAATTTGCCGTCTGTCTAAATGTAAACGTTTTTTAAGAAAAAGTATTACTGTAAAAAAAGAAACGAGCTATAAAAATTACAAAACAGAAACCAAAAAAGAGAGATTTAAACAACTATTCATACCTCAGACAATGAAGTGGAAACAGAATGAAAAGGAGTTGTGGTTCGCATGCATGGATAGCCAGCCGCTGTATCGTACGCTCACATTGTTTGTGTGAAGCTTCTTGACAGGAACTGTAAATAAAATGACACCATCTTAAATTCAAGTGGTATTTGAGGCTTTTGACATTCGCTCTGAAGTGTAGTTTCTCACAACCACTTCCTCTAATAGGCTCAGGATAGACTCACAGGATCAGGAGATGTTTAGGTGAGGTTCCCTCCACATAGTGTGTATTAGGATGTTCTGTCCTGGCTCAGTATTGATTGTTTATGTCCCTCATCACTGTCTAACCAAGCCTGGTCCCAGATTAGGCTGTCTTGTAACTCCTATGGTCATTATCACGGCAAATTGGAAAGACTGCACAAACCGGTCTGGAGGCATGCTATGTCGGTACCCATAACGCTAGACAAATCATACAGACATTGCTGCTCTGCAGAATGCGATAGTGGTTCTTGTGCTCAGACACTCACTGATCGATTATTTTTGTTAGATGTTTCATAGGTTATGACAAAAAAAACATACATCGAGAGATGGTTTCATCCCAGAGCTCTTTTTATTTGTATTGTTAAAAAGTTAGACTTACTTACGTCAAACGTTGTTAATGTTCAGTTTCTTACTTGGGTACGTTTCTCTCTCCTCAACCTGCTCTTGAGACAATTATTTTTATGAAATCAGCCATTGAACTATGTCCAAACAATCTTAAGCGGTGTGCTTTCTCTTCTCTCAACTTACCGTCATGAACACTGGTCTGAAAGGACCAGATAAATGAAAGCAGTATGGTGGAAACTCATCCATTTCCTGTCAATTTCCAGTGGTAATCATTAGTCAAGTACAGTATATAGAATGGGAGATTGTGGGTTAGCTGGGAGTGAACACAGTATAGGCAGAGGGAAAAGTCCAATAACTACTCCTGTGTTTCTCAATCCTGGTCTTTGGGTTGGCAAGGCAAGAATATTGCCCAAATATTGCTGACAAGCAAATAACCCTCTTGAGGTTTCAGTTGAACACTTATCTGCTTGGAGATGGGTGGGATAGTAAAGTTTCTATACTCAACTCAAGGACTGGGATTGGGGAAACACTTTTATACACCATATTGGTTCTGGTAAAAAAGAAAAACATCTGAAATTCCCAATGAGACAAACTGTGTAGAGGTGTTAACAAATTTGCTCAGGTCTGACTCAATGTTATGTAGAGTGGTGAACGGAGGCTATAGAATTCTGTGTTTGTGGGAGGTGGTTGAAGATACAATTCCTAATGTGATGAGTAGGCCTAAAGTTGGTAACAGTAGTCACTGCAGTGCAGCCTAATAAATTAATTTAATTCACAACTGTTTGAGCCTACGGAAAGAGGGGAGATGCAGATTGTACAATATTATGTCTATCTGGCCTGGTGGAGGAAATTATAGTATACATTTTTTTTATAATTCAGAGGCACAGAGTCTGTGAGTGAAGGGGCCTGGGATTCTGGGAATGTTTGCTCGCCGTGGATGGCAGATGCGCTCCGCTGGTCACTCAATTTTGGGAGATTTGGTATCCTAACTACAGACAGATTAGGGTCTTTTTCTTTTCAGCCATAGCCATTTGACTTCAAAACTGTGTTTTTCCAGCAATTGTATTTTGAAATATAAGGCCAATTTTAGCTGCTGTTTACTTGCCGCAACTCCACAATCAGCTGTTTGAAATTAAGCCAGCTGCCCAAATTGCAGGCTGTGTGGGCCACGCTTGTGATTAAAACAATTCACAGCTATTTTGTAAAGGATTGTATTAATCCTCAGTGGCTACAATATCCTCTCTGGTGTAGTATTTTGAATTATTTTATTTATTTAGGCATATGTACAAACAGGACTAATTGTTTAATTTTGGCACATTTAATAATTATTTAATCTTGGCAATTTACCAGTTGGTGCTGCACCTACTTCCCGCGGCTATGGTCATGTTCCTAATGAAGGCACAAAATGGGAGAAACTGTTTCGAAGTCGAAGTAGCCTACTAGAATGACCTTTCGAATAAGAGTTCTCATTTAGGTTTTCCCTTAGAAAAAGGTATTGATAGTGAATGCGACCGCAGGTTGTCAGGTTATAGATTCAGCACCCCTCAGTTTGTTTAACTTAGCTTATTTTTAAGATTTATTTCAAGAGTTTAGAAATGACAAGGTGATACAAAGGTGGAGAAGGGAGGAAGTTGGAAGGGACAACTCGGTGTTGAACCCAGGTCTCCAGCGTGTGTTGAGAGTGGGGGGTGTTACCACTACACCATATCTGCCACTTAACTGGGCTTTTGATACATGCAAGATGGCCAACAAATCATAAAGTTTGGACAGATAATCTCTTCATATGGTATTATTGCTTGAGAAAAAGCATATATTATAACTATGCAAGTTGATGCACAGTAGAGGTTCTTCTTGTCTTTTTTTCCCCCATTTTGATGGCCGCTTGTTGACACTTCTTCTCTTATAAAACCGCAATGTTAGCTCAAGTGAAAGCACCGGATGCAAGCCTCAATGTGTGTCTCCCCCAGAAAAACACAACCTCATGCAGTCATCATCAGGTTCTCAGCCTAGGTCCTACAAGTATAAAAGTTATATAAACGTTACTGTTGTTAACCCATGTGGCTATGTTGTGCCAAGGTTCTTAATCAAATAATAACTTTCAGGGGTTTTGTCAGAATAAAATGTAAAAAAGTATATATAATTGAATTGTACAAACAGTGTACTACTACGACACAAACACACACGAGACAATTCCGGAAATGAACTGTGATTCCTGTCACCTGCTGCTCAAGCCAGTGTTCTGTTCACGTTGCATATATTATATTGACGGATGGTGTTTGGCCGATATGTGTTGGGCTGACTGGTCCAAACAATCAACCAGCGCAATTGTAAAATGTGGTTTTGAGATTTCTGTTCATTGTTTTAAAAGAAAATATTTGTATGGTTGTTGTTGCTAGTCTACTCGCAATATATGTATCTAATAAATACATACTGTCTTTCTGTCTTTATCTGTCTTGTTACAGGGTCTGTTTTGAACTTGAACCTGAATAAGCACAGTACCATGAACTCCATGTGAGGTTGATTTAGATTGTTGTGGAGGAGATGACATCATAAAGGCAGTCTTCCTCTCCACCAATCCCAGCCTGTCTTTCCCACCCTTGTTCACTGTGCAACAGATAGACTGTCAGAGCTTCAAAACAGAGCTGCTCCCTCCGGGTCAGACAGGTTGCAAACGTCTCTGAGTTCACAGAGTAACACACACACACACAGGCTGACAGACTCACTCAGACATCCGTTACAGATTTTTCTGCTCAGGAGAGTGCTTGCAGCACCCCAGAAAGGCACAAAAATAGCACACACACACACTTTCACTCTCTCATACACACACTCATCAAATTGCATTACATTAAAAAAGGACACTACTTATTGCTCAAACCCACATTTGAAACCTTGCAGATACTGTATATGAGACTGTAGT
Organism: Salvelinus alpinus; assembly: GCF_045679555.1. NCBI lineage: Eukaryota > Metazoa > Chordata > Actinopteri > Salmoniformes > Salmonidae > Salvelinus > Salvelinus alpinus. The sequence continues at coordinate 51,114,993 of NC_092091.1, forward strand.
TTAAATGAAACCAGAGCGTGTGAGTAATGTGAAGTGTCTATGTAATCAATACAATGTTTGAGCACGTGCCTGGGTACAGGTTAATTCAAGCATGAGTTTCTTCACTCTGTGAATCTAAATAGCCTGCCGTCCACGCGTCATATAGTATATACAACAATACCGCCCAACCCCTTCTACACACACTCATGCAAAACAGTGTTACATAAGCAGTAGCGGTGTGTGGGTAAAATCACTGGGGAAGCTGAGCAATATTACAACCTATGTGTTGTGATAACTGTGTTGTTTGCTCTATAATCTGTTAATTCATATGCCTTGCAACCGTGATATATACTGTAGGTCTAAAGGCCGAGACAAGAAAACACAGTGGCAGAATTAATTCAACCACACCTTTGTTTTATCACAAAGCCAGATAGCAACCTCTGTCCAGTGAAGTCCACAAAGCATATTGCAGGTACAGTAACAGACAGTTACATGACCTACAGCATGGTCAAGCAAGTTAATGTTTCTGACATTTTCAGACCACTAAACAAATTGATTTAGAACTACAGAGAGTTACTGCAAGTCACAAAGAAAACAGGAGCTGCCTCCACTATTCCTGCACCATTTCAACTTCAACAGTTCAGCATCATCAAATCACCTTTGCTTAGTCTAATACAGTGACAACTAAAAGGTAGCAAAAAAAATGTATTCCAATCAACATGGATATGTTTAACTATTCTTGTGGGGACCAGCCATCCCCACAAGAATTGTAAACGAACAAGAATTTGACCAACTGGGGACATTTTGTTAGTCAAGGTCAAATGCTATTTCTAAGGGGTTTAGTGTTAAGGTTAGAATTGATGTTAGGAGCTAGGCTTAATTTTAGGGTAATAAGCTAGGGTTAAGGGTTGGGGTTAGGGGTTAGGGAAAATAGGATTTTGAATGGGACTGAATTGTGTGTCCCCACAAGGTTAGCTGTGCGTGTGTGTGTGCGCGCAAGTAGAAAAACATGTTGACTCACCCTACCTGTAGAGAAACACCAATGGCATCCTCCTCTCTTTCATGTTGGCGAAACGGTCTAGAAACGATCTATCACTCTTTCTGGCATACAGTACACAATATACTTTTTTGTTGTCCTAGGCTACCTGGCTAAAATGCTTGCTCGCTATCCTAACTTCCATTTATGTGCAACGTTAGTAGTTAACATTAGCCTTCTACATATAGCTACATATTGAACTTTCATCCTCTCAGGCCAGGGGCACAACAATGTATGAATTAATGGTTGGATCAGAATTGCCATTATAATCATTGGCCAGTATGGAGAATTAAGTAAAACCACAATTCCAAATCCCTATCTCCATCCATGGCTAATTTAGGATAGGGCCAATTTTAGCTAGCTAGCCATTGGAGGACAACACAACGAGATGCAATAATTCAAGTTTTTCTGTCAATTACGTATGCTCTCAATGGGATTTGATTCCAGTGATGCAAAAATCCAAGCTGATTTCCCTTGACACTTTTTTGTTGGTGCGCCATGACCATTCACCTTTGAACTTGCTCAGTTTAGCTCAACACTGATTGGCAAAGAATGTTATACCCTTTTAATCAAAGGAGGCTAAATGCTCGCTGGCTTCCCTTGACTTCAATGCTACGGGCGGCAACAATGTCATACTCGTTTGGACCAGACAGCATCAGATAGATGGCCTACCTGTAGAGAGACAGAGGGGAGCTGTTTTGCTCGTATTCACAGTGTCTCAGAGTAAGAGAGCTGATCTAGGATCAGTTCCCACTTTCAAGTAATAATTTGTATTATTCTTATCTAAAAGGCTAAACTGATCCTAGATCAGCACTCCTACTCTGAGACGCTTTTTGAATACAGGTCCAGTTACCCCCATCCTACCCCATTCCTAACGGTATGCAGGCATTACAGGAATATCTGCAGAGCCAGCCCCAGACCAGTTGATACAGACAGAGAACACCAAATGTTGTCCAGCCTGATATATTGCTGCTCACATAAAGGTTATAGTGGACTCAATCCCCCTGCTGGTCAATAGCAGAATCTCTACACAACTGTTTCAATAGTGTCAGTATACCTGGTATTCACTGAAGAAATACAATTTGAAAAAATAGCGACAAAACTAAATAAGAAATACTATCTGTACTTTCTGGTTTCTTCTTTTAAAAAAACAGCTAAATAACAGTTTCACTATGTTCAGTTCATGCAAATGATTAAATCTGAAATATAATGTGCAGCTGCTCTTTTACCATTGTACCACAGCACTCTCACCAGGACAAACTGATGAATGTCCCAAACTAGTTATTTTAATTACTTACTGCTCTCTGCTCGTCTCCTCCCTTTCATCTGCAATGTTTGGAAAATACTTGACAGGTGACAACAATATGGTGGAAGCTCATCATTAGGCTAGTCCCACATGGCACCCTATTCTGTTGACCAGAGCCCTATTGGCCTGTATCATGAAAAGAGCAATAACAATCACAGGTGTTATTTGAGATCAAGTGCATCGACCAGTGTTTGTCAGTAAAAAGTGAGCTTCTGTGCCAACGAGAACCGATACGTACACAGCACTTACTTTGCATAATGATTCAGTAATAGAGATAAACATGTCAATGATGTGCAGATACAAATAAAATGCATTTCTGTTTTACTTCAATCATATTTCATAGCCTACATACAATAAAACAAACATCAAAATTGCACATTTAATATACAGTACATACAGTACCAGTCAAAAGTTTGGACACCTACTCATTCAAAGGGTTTTTCTTTATTTTACTATTTTCTACATTGTAGAATCAAATCAAATGTATTTATATAGCCCTTCGTACATCAGCTGATATCTCAAAGGGCTGTACAGAAACCCAGCCTAAAACCCCAAACAGCAAGCAATGCAGGTGAAAAACTCCCTAGAAAGGCCAAAACCTAGGAAGAAACCTAGAGAAGAACCAGGCTATGAGGGGTGGCCAGTTTTCTTCTGGCTCTGCCGGGTGGAGATTATAACAGAACATGGCCAAGATGTTCAAATGTTCATAAATGACCAGCATGGTCAAATAATAATAATCACAGTAGTTGTCGAGGGTGCAGCAAGTCAGCACCTCAGGAGTAAATGTCAGTTGGCTTTTCATAGCCGATCATTAAGAGTATCTCTACCGCTCCTGCTGTCTCTAGAGAGTTGAAAACAGCAGGTCTGGGACAGGTAGCACGTCCGGTGAACAGGTCAGGGTTCCATAGCCGCAGGCAGAACAGTTGAAACTGGAGCAGCAGCACGGCCAGGTGGACTGGGGACAGCAAGGAGTCATCATGCCAGGTAGTCCTGAGGCATGGTCCTAGGGCTCAGGTCCTCCGAGAGAAAGAAAGAGAGAATTAGAGAGAGCGTACTTAAATTCACACAGGACACCGGATAAGACAGGAGAAGTACTCCAGATATAACAAACTGACCCTAGCCCCCCGACACATAAACTACTGCAGCATAAATACTGGAGGCTGAGACAGGAGGGGTCAGGAGACACTGTGGCCCCATCTGATGATACCCACGGACAGGGCCAAACAGGAAGGATATAACCCCACCCACTTTGCCAAAGCACAGCCCCCACACCACTAGAGGGATATCTTCAACCACCAACTTACCATCCTGAGACAAGGCCGAGTATAGCCCACAAAGATCTCCGCCACGGCGCAACCCAAGGGGGGGCGCCAACCCAGACAGGAAGATCACGTCAGTGACTCAACCCACTCAAGTGACGCACCCCTCCTAGGGACGGCATGAAAGAGCACTAGTAAGCCAGTGACTCAGCCCCTGTAATAGGGTTAGAGGCAGAGAATCCCAGTGGAGAGAGGGGAACCGGCCAGGGAGAGACAGCAAGGGCGGTTTATTGCTCCAGAGCCTTTCCGTTCACCGTCACACTCCTGGGCCAGACTACACTCAATCATATGACCCACTGAAGAGATGAGTCTTCAGTAAAGACTTAAAAGTTGAGACCGAGTCTGCGTCTCTCACATGGGTAGGCAGACCATTCCATAAAAATGGAGATCTATAGGAGAAAGCCCTGCCTCCAGCTGTTTGCTTAGAAATTCTAGGGACAATTAGGAGGCCTGCGTCTTGTGACCGTAGCATACGTGTAGGTATGTACGGCAGGACCAAATCGGAAAGATAGGTATGAGCAAGCCCATGTAATGCTTTGTAGGTTAGCAGTAAAACCTTGAAACCAGCCCTTGCCTTAACAGGAAGCCAGTGTAGGGAGGCTAGCACTGGAGTAATATGATCAACTTTTTTGGTTCTAGTCAGGATTCTTGCAGCCGTATTTAGCACTAACTGAAGTTTATTTAGTGCTTTATCCGGGTAGCCGGAAAGTAGAGCATTGCAGTAGTCCAACCTAGAAGTTTAAAAAAGCATGGATTAACTTTTCTGCATCATTTTTGGACAGAAAGTTTCTGATTTTTGCAATGTTACGTAGATGGAAAAAAAGCTGTCCTTGAAACAGTCTTGATATGTTCGTCAAAAGTGAGATCAGGGTCCAGAGTAACGCCGAGGTCCTTCACAGTTTTATTTGAGACGACTTTACAACCATCAAGATTAATTGTCAGATTCAGCAGAAGATCTCTTTGTTTCTTGGGACCTAGAACAAGCATCTCTGTTTTGTCCGAGTTTAAAAGTAGAACGTTTTCAGCCATCCACTTCCTTATGTCTGAAACACATGCTTCTAGCGAGGGATATTTTGGGGATTCACCATGTTTCATTGAAATGTACAGCTGTGTGTCATCCGCATAGCAGTGAAAGTTAACATTATGTTTTCGAATGACATCCACAAGAGGTAAAATATATAGTGAAAACCATAGTGGTCCTAAAACGGAACCTTGAGGAACACCGAAATGTACAGTTGATTTGTCAGAGGACACACCATTCACAGAGACAAACTGATATCTTTCCGACAGATAAGATCTAAACCAGGCCAGAACTTGTCCGTGTAGACCAATTTGGGTTTCCAATCTCTATAAAAGAATGTGGTGATCGATGGTATCAAAGGCAGCACTAAGGTCTAGGAGCACGAGGACAGATGCAGAGCCTCGGTCTGACGCCATTAAAAGGTAATTTACCACCTTCACAAGTGCAGTCTCAGTGCTATGATGGGGTCTAAAACCAGACTGAAGCATTTCGTATACATTGTTTGTCTTCAGGAAGGCAGTGAGTTGCTGCGCAACAGCTTTTTCTAAAATATTTGAGAGGAATGGAAGATTCGATATAGGCCGATAGTTTTTTATATTTTCTGGGTCAAGGTTTGGCTTTTTCAAGAGAGGTTTTATTACTGCCACTTTTAGTGAGTTTGGTACACATCCGGTGGATAGAGAGCCGTTTATTATGTTCAACATAGGAGGGCCAAGCACAGGAAGCAGCTCTTTCAGTAGTTTAGTTGGAATAGGGTCCAGTATGCAGCTTGAAGGTTTAGAGGCCATGATTATTTTCATCATTGTGTCAAGAGATATAGTACTAAAACACTTGAGTGTCTCACTTGATCCCAGGTCCTGGCAGAGTTGTACAGACTCAGGACAGCTGAGCTTTGGAGGAATACGCAGATTTAAAGAGGAGTCTGTAATTTGCTTTCTAATGATCATGATCTTTTCCTCAAAGAAGTTCATGAATTTATTACTGCTGAAGTGAAAGTCATCCCCACTTGGGGAATGATGCTTTTTAGTTAGCTTTGCGACAGTATCAAAAGGAAATTTCAGATTGTTCTTATTTTCCTCAATTAAGTTGGAAAAATAGGATGATCGAGCAGCAGTGAGGGCTCTTCGATACTGCACGGTACTGTCTTTCCAAGCTAGTCGGAAGACTTCCAGAAGACTTCCAGAATAATAGTGAAGACATCAAAACTATGAAACAACACATATGGAATCATGTAGTAACCAAAAAAGTGTTAAACAAAAAAGTGTTAAACAGTAGCCACCCGTTGCCTTGACAGCTTTGCACACGCTTGGCATTCTCTCAACCAGCTTCATGAGGTAGTCACCTGAAATGCATTTAAATTAACAGGTGTGCCTTGTTAAAAGTTCATTTGTGGAATGTCTTTCCTCCTTAATGCGTTTGAGCCAATCAGTTGTGTTGTGACAAGGTAGGGGTGGTATACAGAAGATAGCCCTATTTGGTAAAATACCAAGTCCATATTATGGCAAGAACAGATCAAATAAGCAAAGAGAAACGACAGTCCATCATTACTTTAAGACATGAAGGTCAGTCAATGCAGAACATTTCAAGAACTTTGAAAGTTTCTTCAAGTGCAGTCGCAAAAACCATCAAGCGCTATGATGAAACTGGCTCTCATGAGGACCGCCACAGGAAAGGAAGACCCATAGTTACCTCTGCTGCAGAGGATAATTTAATTAGAGTTACCAGCCTCAGAAATTGCAGCCCAAATATATGCTTCACAGAGTTCAAGTAACAGACACATCTCAACATCAACTGTTCAGAGGAGACTGTGTGAATCAGGCCTTCATGGTCGAATTGCTGCAAAGAAACCACTACTAAAGGACACCAATAAGAAGAAGAGACTTGCTTGGGCCAAGAAACACTAGCAATGGACATTAGACCGGTGTAAGTTTGCCTTTTTGGTCTGATGAGTCCAAATTTGAGATTTTTGGTTCCAACTGCCGTGTTTTTGTGGGACGCAGAGTAGGTGAACAGATGATCTCTGCATGTGTGGTTCCCACCATGAAGCATGGAGGAGGAGGTGTGACACTGTCAGTGATTTATTTACAATTCAAGGCACACTTAACCAGCATGGCTACCACAGCCTTCTGCAGCCATATGCCATCCCATCTGGTTTGTGTTTAGTGGGACTATCATTTGTTTTTCTACAGGACAATGACCCAACACACCTCCAGGCTGTGTAAGAGCTATTTGACCAAGAAGAAGAGTGATGGAGTGCTGCATCAGATGACCTGGCCTCCACAATCACCTGACCTCAACCCAATTGAGATGGTTTGGGATGAGTTGGACTGCAGAGTGAAGAAAATGCAGCCAACAAGTGCTCAGCATATGTGGGAACTCCTTCAAGACTGTTGGAAAAGCATTCCAGGTGAAGCTGGTTGAGAGAATGCCAAGAGTGTGCAAAGCTGTCATCAAGGCAAAGGGTGGCTACTTTGAAGAATCTCAAATATAAACTATATTTAGATTTGTTTAACACTTTTTTGGTTACTACATGATTCCATATTTGTTATTTCATAGTTTTGATGTCTTCACTATTATTCTACAACATAGAAAATATAAAAAATAAAGAAAAACCATTGAATGAGTAGGTGAGTCCAAACTTTTGACTGGTACTGTAGGGTTAACCATATCAATACTACATAAATCTCTACTAACTAAAAAGTAATCAAATATACTTCACATTCTGGCAGTGTTTACATCATAGACCGTAAAAAACAGTGAATACAGTGAATTGGATAGATCATTAATTTGGTGTGTCACATGATCTGTGTTACCAGCAGTCGGAAGATGTGAAATAATATTATGGAACAGATGGGATTGGGAGGACTGCATGTCATACAAACGATTGGTCAGGGGCCTTAGTTTAGTCCTCATGCTGTGTGTGTGTGTGTGTGTGTGTGTGTGTGTGTGTGTGTGTGTGTGTGTGTGTGTGTGTGTGTGTGTGTGTGTGTGTGTGTGTGTAAGAATATAGCATGATCTCAGTAAGACTGTAGGCCATATGTAAACCATGACAGTTTCTCATAAATGTGAAGAAGAAAAAAAACATGCTACAGCAAAATGAGAACTATTTCTTTTTTAGACACTCAAATGGAACAGGAGGAAAAGTAAACTTGACAACATAACCATTCAATGGTTCTCTAGAAATCACCTTGACAAGTAGATGCAAGCTCCACAGCACAGAGGCTAGAAAAGACTGGCAGTGTGAAGGAAGGAAGGAATTGGATGGCGAGACGGAGGGGGAGTTGTAGGGATGGTAGCAACATTGTTCCTGAGTGTGAGGGTTCCTCCCTGATTCAGAGGGGTTGGGTTAAATGCACTTGTATACAGTGCCTTTCTGAATATAAATCAAAGGACAAGCCATGCTTGAGCCAGCCTACAATACAAGGATGGCAGTCAGTGAATGTGTGTATCTGTGTACATTTACAGGTACATACTTTCCAGGTGTACTAAATACCTACACACTTTCACATGTCTGTTTATCTGTACATACTTATAGGGTACGAGTACAGGGGAAAGAAAACCGTCATTGGTTCCAGAACTTTCCTTCGGCAGCCAGCATTTCGTTGAGGTGACACAGCTGGCGCAGGAAGCCGTCGTTAGGGCCGATCTCTCTCTTCTGTCGTACCATGGACAGGGCGGACCAAATGTCCATCCTGTGGCGCAGCATCAGGTAGGCGATGACCAGTGTTGGGGAGCGGCTGTAGCCCTCTCTGCAGTGAACGTACACTTTACCTGAGGGACATGGAGAAGGGTTTTAGGTCAGAGAGAACGGGACACAATATTGCAACAAATAAGGATAAAATACTGGAATAAAATGTTGCGTCAAAATGTATTTCATTTAATATTTCTAAATTGAGACAATTCTGCATTTGAATTCAACTCAATTTCCAGTTTCTACATGCACGATGCCAAAAATCTATTAAAATATAATTGATTCTTCTGAAGTCGACTCTGCATCCATCCCTGGTGTGACTGTGTTGAAACTGAGTCATCCCATTAGACCACAAAAGCCCATTTTCATAATCTTAGTGTGATGAGGTCATGTACTGTAATGTATTATGTTCCACTGATCTCATGCAGAGGCTCACACCAAAACAATTAACTGTTACCTTACTCTTCCCATCTTTGTTTTACCTTAAAAGAACAAGAGGTGGCTAACTATCGCTCTAAGTGTTTTGCTCCGTCGGCCTGCACCTCTCTAACTCAGGTGTGCATTTTCACTTGTCTCAGAAAGGTTTTATCTTACCCTTCCCATCTTTGTGTGCCAAGGCCTTCTCGATGAAGTTCGCCCCCTCCTCGAAGTAGATGCTGAGGTCAAAGTGGTCTGTATCACTGGCGCCCATGCCGTGGTATGTGATGCCTGTGCCAGTGTAGAACTCCGCGTTGGTGTTGACGTGCATGAAAGAGTTGCCTTCTGCTGCATTCAGAATGTGGGTGATGCCTAGCTTCTTCAGACGCATCGTGTTCATGGCCACAATACTAAAAAACAAAGTGCTGTAGGTGTCATAACCATTACAAACCTAGAGTGGTACTATATACAGGCATATACAATGCCTTCAGAAGGTATTCATACCCCTTGACTTATTTCACATTTTGTTGTTACATCCTGAATTCAAAATGGCTTAAATACATTTTTTCACCCATCTACACAGAATACCCCATAATGACAAAGTGAAAACATGTTTCTAAATGTTTGCTAATTTATTTGAAATGAAATACAGAAATATCTCATTTACATAAGTATGCACTCCCCTGAGTCAACACTTTGTAGATCACCCTTGGCAACCATTACAGCTGTGAGTCTTTCTGGATAAGTCTCTAAGAACTTTCCACACCTGGATTGTGCAACATTTGCCAATTTATTTATTTTTATTCTTCAAGCTCTGTCAAATTGGTTGTTGATCATTGCTAAACAACAATTTTCAGGTCTTACCATAGATTTTCAAGTAGATTTAAGTCAAAACTCAACTTGCCCACTCAGGAACATCCACTGTCTTCTTGGTATGCAAGTCCAGTGAAGATTTGGCCTTGTGTTTTATGTTATTGTCCTGCTGAAAGGTGAATTAATCTCCCAGTGTCTGGTGGAAAGCAGATTGAACCAGCTTTTCCTCTAGGATTTTGCCTGTACTTAGCTCCATTCCGTTTCTTGTTATCCTGAAAAACTCCTTAATGATTACAAGCATACCCATAACATGATGCAGCCACCACTATGCTTCAAAATATGGAGAGTGGTACTCAGTAATGTGTTGTATTAGATTTGCCCCAAACATAACACTTTGTATTCAAGTTAATTGCTTTGTCACATTTTTTGCAGTATTACTTTAGTGCCTTGTTGCAAACAGGATGCATGTTTTAGAATATTTTTATTCTGTACAGGCTTCCTTATGTTCACTCTGTCAATTAGGTTGGTATTGTGGACTGACTAAAATGTTGTTGATGCATCTTCAGTTTTCTCCTATCACAGACTTTGAACTCTGTAACTGTTTTATCATTGGCCTCATGGTGAAATCCCTGAGCAGTTTCCTTCCTCCCCGGCAACTGAGTTAGGAAGGACGCCTGTATTTTTCCAGTGACTGGGTGTATTAATACACCATCCAAAGTGTAATTAATAACTTCACCATGCTCAAGGGGATATTATTCAATGTTTAATAATTTTTTTTAACCCATCTACCATCAACCTTCTTTGCAAGGCATTGGAAAATCTCCCTGGTCTTTTTGGTTGAATCTGTGTTTGAAATTCACTGCCCCGACTGAGAAACATTACACATAATTGTGTGTGGGTTACAGAGATGAAGTACTCCTTCAAAAATCATGCTAAACACAATATTATTGCACATAGAGTGAGTCTATACAACTTATGTTATTACTTATTTCAGCTTTTCATTTATATTAAATTGTATACTTAAAAAAAACATAATTACTCTTTGATATTATGGGTTATTGTTTGAATGATAGTGACCAAAAATCTAAAGTGAATCTATTTAAAAAAATCAGGCTGTAACACAAAATATGGAAATGTCAAGGGTGTGAACACTTTCTTAAGTGGTATAAAGTTGTACAGGGGTGTGTAATTAGCTGTGCCATTACCAGTGTCCATTTTAGCATGTAAATCTTGGTGGGGCAAAACTTTAAAAAATAAGAATTTTGGTGCATGCCAGCAAAGCCAATACACAACACAACACTAAACAATACATTAATTGCACTGTAACGGTGACAAACGGTACCTTCAAACCCTCAAAGGCCTACATAAAACTGACCCAAGAGAACAATTTTATTTTCAGCAACATGGAGTGAATCCTTACCACCCGTTACACCTGGCTATCAGCAGAGCATTGTCTGGCAGCGAAACAGTTAATCCAGCCTCATTTACTGCCTTTAAAAAAACATAGCTGATATGGCTAACTTGCTTAGACAAATATGGTGTCTACTGACAATGGAGATGTACAAACTATGGCATAAGGGGACAGCGAGCAGATAAGAGGCAGTCCGTAATTTCGATTAAGACGTTAATGAGCGAGCTAGGACGGATGTTGTCAATAACTATTTGTTCAGCACTTTTGAAATGTACAGAGACAGAATTCAGAACATGGGACGTTCTTACAGTATTCTTCCTGTACACCAAGTCAGAACTGTAGGACAAATAAAGGGGGCATATAAGCAGACAATGAAAGCTCTTACAATATTTGATGATTACATTTCTCTAGAACAGGCTATAGGCTTCATGTGCACCAACAGCTAACAGCTTACTACACAACATACACTTAGTATTACTTTCTTAGCTACATTATACATATCTCCCTGGCATATTACATAATTTATGCAGCAGCATAGAAGACCATTTTGGATCACGTTGTTGTGCTGGGCTCACTTGAACAGGAAGGTGACGCAACGGTCTTTCGTGGGAACATTTTGTCATCAAACGTTGTTATCAAAAATCTGGCGTTCTCTGGATTTATGGTGCTTTCAAGACAACTGGGAACTCTGGTGGAAAAAAACAAGGTCAGATCATGATGTCATTGATCTTCAGGTCAGAGCTCTAAAATGAGGCCAGAGTTCCCGACATGGAATTCCGAGTTGGATGACTGTTCAAAACGTATTTTCCCAGTCTGAGTTTTCTTCTTTTTTTTTCAGAGTTCCCAGTTGTCTTGAACTCACTGAAGTCTGAGATTCCCAAGTTCCGAGTTTCCAGTTGTTTTGAACGCGGCAGAAGTCGTGCTGGATTGACAGCATGGCCAATGTTGAATGTTTATCCTTATACGCTTGGAAAAGAGACCCTTAAACCCAGACTTGGACCACACACCCAATCCACTGAATAGCAGGCGAGTGATTGCTCAGCAGGCAAGTTTGCAGTTAGCCACTGATTCCTTCCAAACCACTCATTGTTGAATTTGCAATCTCTAAACTCAGCAAAAAAAGAAACATCCTCTCACTGTCAACTGCATTTATTTTCAGCAAACTTAACATGGTTAAATATTTGTATGAACATAAGATTCAACAACTGAGACATAAACTGAACAAGTTCTACAGACATGTGACTAACAGAAGTAACAGTCAGTACTAGTGTGGCCACCAGCTGCATTAAGTACTGCAGTGCATCCTCATCATGGACTGCACCAGATTTGCCAGTTCTTGCTGTGAGATGTTACCCACTCTTCCACCAAGGCACCTGCGAGTTCCTGGACATTTCTGGGGGGCATGGCCCTAGCCCTCACCCTTCCATCCAACAGGTCCAAGAGGTGCTCAATAGAATTGAGATCCGGGCTCTTCGCTGGCCATGGCAAACACTGGCAAACACTGACATTCCTGAAATCACGCACAGAACGAGTCGTATGGCTGGTGGCATTGTCATGCTGGAGGGTCATGTCAGGGTGAGCCTGCAGGAAGGGTACCACATGAGGGAGGAGGATGTCTTCCCTGTAACGCACAGCGTTGAGATTGCCTGCAATGACAACAAGCTCAGTCCGATGATGCTGTGACACTCCGCCCCAGACCATGACGACGGTCCCTCCACCTCCAAATCGATCCTGCTCCAGAGTACAGGCCTCGGTGTAACGCTCATTCCTTCAACAATAAACGCGAATCCGACCATCACCACTGGTGAGACAAAACCGCGACTCGTCAGTGAAGAGCACTTTTTTCAAGTCCTGTCTGGTCCAGCGACGGTGGGTTTGTGCCCATAGGCGACTTTGTTGCCGGTGATAACGCTAATAACGTTTCAATCGGGGACATCACTCGCTTTGAGACCTTGAAGTAGTTGTTCCCCTTGCAGAGGGGTATCGATGCTTCGAGGGTGGTTGTTGTCGATGTGTGCAGAGGGTCCCTGGTTCGAGCCCAGGTAGGGGCGAGGAGAGGGACGGAAGCTATACTGTTACATAATCAGTTTTGTTTCAGTATGGCTTTTGTCAATAAATGTTTAATTTAAAAATCAGGATGATAAAATAAACAAATAAAATGAAAACAAATTATTTTCACAACATAGGCTGCTGTAGTCCTATTGGCTATCAGATGTAACTACACTGAGCGTACAAAACATTAGGAACACCTTTCTAATATTGAGTTGCTCCACCTTTTGCCCTCATAACAGCCTCAATTCGTTGGGGCAAGGTGTCAAAAGTGTTCCACAGGGATGCTGACCCATGTTTACTCCAATGCTTCCCACTGTGGTGTCAAGTTGGCTATACAGTATGTCATTCGGGTGTGTCATTTGGGTGGTGGACCATTCTTGATACACACGGGAATCTGTCAAGCGTGAAGAACCCAGCAGCGTTGCAGTTCTTGACACACAAACCGGTGCGCCTGGCACCTACTACCATAACCCGTTCAAAGGTAACTCAATCTTTTGTCTTGCACATTCACCCTCTGAATGGCACATATACACAATCAATGTCTCAATTGTCTCCAGGCTTAAAAATCATAATTTTTTGATTTAACAAGTGACATCAATAAGGGATCATAGCCTTCATCTGGATTAACCTGGTCAGTCTATGTCATGGAAAGAGCAGGTGTTCCTAATGTTTTGTACAATCAGTGTATATGACTGAGGCCAGTGGATGCACTTAGGCTATACTCCATGTTAATATCATAATACTAATACCTCATATTTAACTTCAGATAAGTGTTGCCAAGACCAAAGTTGATCGAATAACCTTATACACATTAACTCAAGCAAATGAAACTCACGCATTTCCAACATATATCCTGGGGAACACCTCGTCGACATGGTGTGTTGGCATGCTGTAGTAACCGTCACCGTTGGCACACAGATCATTGAGCTGCTGCACTGACACTTCATAGTCTGACATGTCAACTCGCGCTGACACGGTATGCTGCTTGGTTGCGCTCTGATTTTGCTTCATGCCTGCTTGACTAGAGCAGAGCTGTTAAATATGTCTAGCTGGTGTCGGTTTACAGATCGACCAGGAGGGGAGTCAGGTTTACCCCGCTGTTGCATTGCTCTCTCACAGAGAGAGCCTCTGAGGGTCTGTGTGTTTTGAAAGCCTGCTTGCGCACGGCCCTCTCTCATATGTATATATATATATATATATATATATATATATATATATATACACATATACATACACATATACAGTACCTACAGTATGTTACCGTACAGTAATAACAATGTAATTGAGTACACACACAGTGCCTGCAGAAAGTTTGAACCCGGTTTCACATTTTAAAGTGATCTACAGTTCTGGTTGGACTGCAAGTACTCATGTTTTATAATGCAATAAAGATTTTATTTGGTATTTAGTGAAACAGTACATTGTGTATAGTATAAGGGAAGTTCTATAAGTGACTTGAGAAATTGTATTCTAATGTGCAAATGTTATCATGATGGTCATTGGTCAACAATCAACTTAGCCCTCTGTATCTAGTAAGAATGACTTGGAGGGATGCTTTGTGTTATCTACTGTATATAAATCATTGAAGATCATGATTATAAGTGCCAATATTAGGTTGAATATTGTTGATGAAATACATTACAGAACATAAACATAAACCTCTTGAGTTGTATATTACACTGGTAAAATGTGGTTCAGATGACAGGTGTTGAATATAATGTATAGTCTATGAATAGTCTAAAGGTAATGTAGATGACAGAGAGCATTAGTCATGATGTCACAAAATCAAACTTAACAAACCAATCCCCTGAGTTCTCCTTCAAACGGCTAACCCATTTTGGCTCTGTCTGTATCAGTTTGAAAATAGAACAATCCCGAACCAAAATGGCTGACATTTTCTCCTAACATGTTTCTGGTCGCATTTTGGTAGCCCGGCATCGAAGGACCTTGAGGAAACTGTCGATTTTGTGGGAGTCCCTGCGGAAGCAGGACATAAGGAAGTGGAAGTTGATGAGGCGGGAGGTCTTGTCATTGCCGAGGTCTCCACCCTTGAAGGGCATTGAAGAAATGTACTGGGAGGAGGGGCCCATCTATATAGAGAGAGAGAAAGGGAGACATTTTTTACAAAGCAGAAGATAGTGCAAAAAGGTTGTCACCTTGCACACAGTGTTCAATTGTTGAAATAAAACCACTAGTACATGTACAGTTTGGAATGCTTCACATGAAAACACACACACACAGATAAACATTGTCAGTCACCCACCTTGTTGACCAGTATGTCCAGTCCGTCTCCCAGGCTCTTGGAGTAGTCCTGCAGTTCCCTGATCTTACTGCTGATGTCACCATTGGAGGGGTGTGGCAGAGTGGGCGCCTCAGAGGAGAGCAGCAGCAGGGGATCATTCCAGGCCAGAAGGAGGGAGCGAGCCAGGGAGATCAGCTCATTCTCCTGAGGAACACAATGGGTAAAGTCATGAAGGAAAGGTCGATTGATCCTGCACACTGTAGAATGCTCCTGCAGTTTTACTGAGTGCAACGCTCCAACCCAAAGGTCTTAATCAGGCTTGACAAAAGGGGAGTAGGAGTAGGGATTGGGGGTTTAGTCAAGGAAGGCCTTGTGCAGGTTGTTAAATGCACTGCTTTTTTAGAACGGGGTAAATACTAACGTATATATACCACAGGGAGGAGACAAACCCAGAGAGAGAGGAGAGGAAGGGTACATCTGAGTTAGGGGGCTTCCTCTCCTTGTCTTCTTTCCTTCATCTCCAAGACTCCACTAATCTAAGACTGCTGGATGCATATTGCTCACAGCTCTCCAATCCTCTCAGATCTGTGCCTAAGGGCTAGAGGTTGTTGCAGGACAGGGCTGTAGATTTGATCAATGAAGTGCTCACGCAGGTAGACTGGAAAAAGAGAGAAGGGGGAGAGATTATAACTAATAGAGAGATGAAAGAGATGAGTGAGGAGAGCACAGAGCTTTACTGACCGATACTCTGAGTGCTTGCTCCTTGTCCTTGGGTGTCTGGAGTGAGGAGGTGTGACACATAGACGGACGTGGCATCATCACTCGTCCCATTGGTGGGAAGTGAGAGTCCTGAGAGAGAGAGGTGGAACGGCACAAAAGTGGTTAAAATAAGGTTAACTCAAGTTGAACATACTCTGACACATAATACTCTGAACATATTCATTTAACGAACAATACATACATATTGAACACAAACAGACCAGGTATACACACAGATACACATACGCACACGTGCATGGTTGTCCTATGGTTATTAACCTTCCTACAACTTTCTGGGAATGGTGCAGGATAGTTGTTTGGCTTTGGAACATTCTCAGCACATTTATAGAACGTTTCCTAAAAGTTCCAACATGGTTACATTTAATAAAACTTTTTGTAATGTTCTATCATTCTTCAACTGGTTTGGCATTGAGAATATTCTCAAATAGTTCAGAGAATGTTAATTTCAGTTCTTCAGCATAATGTGTCCTACAGGTTTCCTCATGGTTCTATTTAAAATCATGTTCAGGTGGGTTGGACTAATTGGCCACACCTGATCTTAATGAGTGCTTGTTTCCTTTAGAAATGGATTCTGTTTGAATTTTGTATGTGTAAAAAAAAAAACATGGCATATTAGCTCCATCCTGGTGGCGCAGTGGACTAATTCCATGGATAGAGGATGGAAGATTATAGATTTGAACCGCACTGATGCCGTGTCAAATAAATAAATACAAAATGTTGCATGATGAATGCCAAAGGAAATGCATTTCCATGTGTCCCATCTGTGCTTAGAGTTCAAATAAGTTTACCCAAAATAATCTGAAAGTGTTATTGAAATATTCAATGAAAGTTAAGGAAGTTATTCAAAAACCTCCAAATAACATATAATTTCCGTTCTTAGAGCTTTAATAAAACCTCCCAGGAAAACTTTTAATGAACCAGAGTTAAATATTCTCAGAACCTCCCTGCAAACTAAAGATAAACATTCCCAGAACAGGCAACATTTTCACTTCTGTTCTCAGAACGTTTAAAAAACGCTCAGTTTTACCAGTCAGGAAACGCATGGCTTCGTTCCCTAAACCAATGTGAAACCAAAAACATACGTTCCCACAACTTCCAAGCAACCAAATGTGCTAGCTGGGATGGTTGTTACTGACCAGGTCCTTGTTGAGGGAAGTGCTGAGAGAGTGAAGCTTGTCTGATCGCTGGGAAGCTCTCTCCATTAGGTCACTAAGGCCAATGGCATGACAGGACACAACTAGACACAGAACTAGAGGTGAGAGAGAGAGAGGTTTGGCTTTAGTCAACTTGCCTCCATCAGAAACTCTCACACACGGACTAAACACACACGTTTCATCTCACCTGCTAAGTGGAGTTTGGTACCCTGGGATCGGCGAGCCATCTTTCTTTCTTTCTCTTCTCTCCTTATCTTCTTGTCCTTCCTCTCCTGCTTTTTGGCTGTCGTTCCTTCTCGTCCCCCTTATATAGTGCCATTGTCTTTTTCATTTGTGAATGCATAAGTCTGGTGACTGTGCGTATTGTTCAGAACTAGTTTTCTCCTGATCACTAATGAGAAACATTCGGGGTGTCTGTCCCTTAGGTATGTACTCATCAATACCCATGGTATTTTTTAAGGTGAGATAGTGAGGTGGACAAAAGCTGTCGGAAAAAAAGAGAGGGGGGCTGGGGGGTGGTTGAAGGGCAATTAGATTCCATTAATATGATTTTTGAATGAAATCATTTATTCGTCCTACAAGGTGGGATCTACAGTACACTATGGAAATTTAGTTACTAATCGTTCCTGTCAAAAATACTGTACAGCCTCTTTAACTGTCGTGTTATTCCCAGATTTGAGCGGACACCATGTCTTGTCTTTTTCCTGTTGTTAGATGTTTATTTGATAGTGTTGTTCCCTTTAGTTTGTCCACTGTGACCAATGTTCACAGCATTTGCTAAATGACCATCTTTCTCATCATACCATTATTACACTGTACCATTCTCTCTCACTTAATCCACTTTCAATGGGTTTCCCGAGTATATATGAGAATATATGAGAACTCCTATAAAAATATATTTCCCGAGAATATATGAGAACTCCTAGAAAGCCGGGAAGCCAGAGTGTTGCTCCTTATGAATCTGTAGCAGTGTGTGTACATGCGTGCATGTGTGTTTGAATGAGTGTTTCATGTGTGTGTGTGTGTGTGTGTGTGTGTGTGTGTGTGTGTGTGTGTGTGTGTGTGTGTGTGTGTGTGTGTGTGTGTGTGTGTGTGTGTGTGTGTGTGTGTGTGTGTGTGTGTGTGTGTGTGTGTGTGTGTGTGTGTGTGTGTGTGTGCGCAGGTGTCTATATGGTGTGTGCGTGGAGTGTAGACTATTCAGTGTATTATTTACATGTTGGTCACACACACACACACACACACACACACACACACACACACACACACACACACACACACACACACACACACACATAAAACACACACACACACACATAAAACACACACACACACACATGAAACACACACACACATGAAACACTCCTCCTCTCCCCCTCGTATTACCTATACATCTGACTTTAAATGTAAGTTATTTCCCTTAGACTGGAGTCTAGCAACTCCCACTGGCTCTCTTTCCTTACCAACCCTTTCTTTACCAACCCCTACTTGAACACAGAACTACTCCCAAATGTTTATCTCTCTGTCTTTCTCTTTCTATCACTCTTAACAAACCTTTCCTTACCAACTGCTGTAACACAAAATACAAAACCTCCAAATCTCTCTCTCTCTCTCTTTCTATCTCTCTTGTCTTTTTCTCTCCAAATGTTCCACTGCTTACTGTTACTAAAACAAGAATTGTAGTGGCTGTATTTGTGCTGTGCTGGCTTGATGTGATTTGCAGTAGAGGAATTGGGATGTGGGTTCTGGCCAGGCGTGTGGCTATGGATGATAGACTCAGGTACAGTAGATGTAATCTCTGTAGGAGCCTGAGGAATAGTTGGCCTGCCTGATCTTTTGCAAACCAGTGATGAAACCACAAATATGACAAAAACAAAAGGAGAAGAGGGAGGGAGAGAGAGAGTGAAGAGACAACAAAGATAAAGAGTGGGGGGTAGAGAGAGAAAGAACAATGAGGCAACAAAAAATTCCGTCCCTTTTAGACAACTTCCTGGACAAAATGTTTCACTGTAATAACTTGGCAGTAGAAAACCAAAATAGTATATTTGACCTCTCAGCTTCCCTATCAAATCAAAAAAATTCAAGCAGAAAACCTAAGAAATGTAACAAAAATGACAAAGGGTTTGATGAAGAATGTAAAAACCTAAGAAAGAAATTCAGAAACCTATACAACCAAAGACATAGAGACCCAGAAAACCTGAGCCTACACCTTCACTATGGTGAATCACTAAAACAATACAGAAATACACTACGGACAAAGAAGGAACAGGAAGTCAGAAATCAACTCAATGTAATTAAAGAATCCATAGACTCTAACCACTTCTGGGAAAATTGGAAAACACTAAACAAACAACAACACGAAGAGTTATCTTTCCAAAATGGAGATGTATGGATAAACCACTTCTCCAATCTTTTTGGCCCTATAACAAAGAACAGACAGCAAAAACCTATACATGATAAAATACAAATCTTAGAATCAACTATTAAAGACTACCAGAAGCCACTGGATTCTCCAAGTACATTGAATGAACTACAGGACAAAATAAAAACCCTCCAACCCAAAAAGTCCTGTGGTGTTGATGGTATCCGAAATGAAATGATACAATTATACAGACCAAAAATTCCAATAGGCTATACTTAAACTCTTTAACATCATCCTTAGCTCTGGCATCTTTCCCAATATTTGGAACCAAGGACTGATCAACCCAATCCACAAAGTGGAGACAAATTTGACCCCAATAACTACCATGGGATATGTGTCAACAGCAACCTTGGGAAAATCCTCTGCATTATCATTAACAGCAGACATGTACATTTCCCTATTTAGGTTTTCAGCGAAAAAATGTACTGAGCAAATGTCAAATTGGCTTTTTACAAAAATACCGTACAACAGACCACGTATTCATCCTGCACAACCTAATTGACAAAAAAACAGACCAAAACAAAGGCAAAGTCTTCTCATACTTTGTTGATTTCGAAAAAGCTTTTGACTCAATTTGGCATTAGGGTCTGCTATACAAATTGATGGCAAACAACAAGTGTGTGGTTAAAATTGGCAAAAAACACATTTATTTCCACTGGGCCATTGGGTAAGACATGGATACAGCTTAAGCCCCACCTTCTTCAACATATATATCAACAAATTGGCGAGGGCACTAGAACAGCACCCAGCCTCACCCTACTAGAATCTGAAGTCAAATGTCTACTGTTTGCTGATGATCTGGTGCTTCTGTCCCCAACCAAGGAGGGCCTACAGCAACACCTAGATCCTCTGCACAGATTCTCTCTCCCTCCTTTTCTTTCTCAAAGAGTTGGCTTTAGTATGCTTGTTTTCTTCTCCCTTGCTATTCACTAATTTCCCCCAACTCTCTCTTACCTAAAATGGTTGGCAGAGCCTCTATCAATTCAATTTCAATTTATGTGCTTTATTGGCAAGGGTAACATATAAAAGGGGTTGGTGTAACCTCTCTCTCCAGTGAAAGGGGTTGGCTCTGCTAAGTTTGTGTAAAGGAAATTCCACTACCTCCCCCAGGGCCTCTATACGTACTGTAGTGCGCGTGCACACGCACGCACACACACACACACACACACACACACACACACACACACACACACACACACACACACACACACACACACACACACACACACACACACACACACACACACACACACACACACACACACAG
Source organism: Salvelinus alpinus (assembly GCF_045679555.1). NCBI lineage: Eukaryota > Metazoa > Chordata > Actinopteri > Salmoniformes > Salmonidae > Salvelinus > Salvelinus alpinus. The sequence goes on from NC_092091.1 coordinate 51,135,900, forward strand.
AGAGACTCAAACGCAACACACCCCCCCTGTCCATCACATTCACAATGGCTAATTTTATTGTGTGCCACAATGATCTCTTTGTCTCTGGCCTATATCATGCTCTTGCTATGTTGCTCATTGTGGCATGCAGAAGGCTTTTGATGTACAGATGAAGTTCATTATAGGGAAACATGAGATAGAATAGCTATATCCTGATGCAAAAGAAAATATGCCCTGGGCATACACTTTAACAGCCATGTGCTAACTCTACCAAGTTTTTGTATATTGATTCAAACACAAGCTATGTACATGTAACGCTCATGTCAAGAGGGTCTGGCAAATATACTGCTGCTATGTATAGTGTAAGCCTAATGCTTTTTGTACATTTGTGTTCCAGTTATGCATCGAACTGAAGTCCCAGTTCATTCCGGTGAAATCCAGTCCCACTGCAGGACAACGTAATTGGGTGGCATTTAATGGTAATTTAATTAGAACTAGAGTTAAGCCTCTCGTGGTGTTTTCTCATGAATGTGAATCTATAGGAGCTATTAATGGACATCTGATGCTTCTCTAGGCGAGACAGAGGGAAGGGGGTTGGTTGAAGGAGGCAATGGCAAAGATGGTATAAGAACACCGGTGGGCTATCTCACAAAGGTTGTTAGGTTTTCTCTTCAGTATCCCACTTTTTTACATGTGTGCAACATCACTTATTGGGAGTTTGGACTTAAATGTCCATGCTTTCTTAAAAAGTACAAAACATGGTATAGTTGTAGGCCTATGGCTGTAGGCCATGTCCAAAAGACTACGTTTACCAGACTAGAGTCATAGACCCCTTGTAATACGGTTGGGAAATGTTTGGGTTTTGAGCTGCTTTACTGAAATATGCACAAGTAGGCCCTAAAGATTTATTCGGCATTCCTCTTTTTTGAGTCGCGAATGTTTTGCATTTCTGACTATATTCGGTTTAAAAAATGCTCTTAAATGGACTGTTGCAAAAAAGTTACCTGTGCTGCACGTGGGCCTATTCATTTATCCATATGCCACATTCCTGTGATTAGTCTTTTGTTTGATGTCACCAGTCGCAATGACAGCTGGAAAAATGCCAATGCATGACAGTGAATGTATTAACAGGCCCGGCGTTCCGCTAGCGGAACTCCTCCCACATTCCACTGAAAAGGCAGAGCGCGAAAATTCATTTTTTTTTTTTATAAATATTTAACTTTCACACATTAACAAGTCCAATACAGCAAATGAAAGATACACATCTTGTGAATCCAGTCAACATGTCCGATCTTTAAAATGTTTTACAGCGAAAACACCACATATATTTATGTTAGCTCACCACCAAATACAAAAAAGGACAGACATTTTTCACAGCACAGGTAGCATGCACGAAACCAACCAAACTAACCAAGAACCAACCAAACTAACCAAGAAACAACTTCATCAGATGACAGTCCTATAACATGTTACACAATAAATCTATGTTTTGTTCGAAAAATTTGCATATTTGAGGTATAAATCAGTTTTACATTGCGGCTACCATCGCACCGTCAGATATAGCACCGAAGCAGCCAGAGTAATTATAGAGACCAACGTGAAATACCTAAATACTCATCATAAAACATTTCTGAAAAATCGATGGTGTACAGCAAATTAAAGACAAACATCTTGTGAATCCAGCCAATATTTCCGATTTTTTTAAGTGTTTTACAGCGAAAACACAATATAGCATTATATTAGCTTACTACATTAGCCTACCACACAACCGCATTCATTCATCAAGGCACGTTAGCGATAGCAATAGGCACGTTAGCGTTAGCGAATAAACCAGCAAAATATATTAATTTTCACTAACCTTCATAAACCTTCCTCAGATGACAGTCCTATAACATCAGGTTATACATACACTTATGTTTTGTTCGAAAATGTGCATATTTAGAGCTGAAATCAGTGGTTATCCATTATGCTAACGTAGCATCTTTTTCCCAGAATGTGCGGATATTTCTATTAGACTCTCACCTATTCTGACCAAATAGCTATTCATAAACATTACAAAAAAATACATGTTGTATAGGAAATGATAGATACACTAGTTCTTAATGCAATCGCAGTGTTAGAATTCAAAAAATATCTTCATTACGACATAAGGCTTATGTATTAGCGAGAGAGTGGCCAAATTCTGTGCGCAAAACTACTAGTACACAGTTCGACAGATATATGAAATAGCATCACAAAATGGGTCCTACCTTTGGTGATCTTCCATCAGAATGTTGTACAAGGGGTCCTTTGTCCAGAACCATCTTTGTTTGGTATCAGAACGTCGTTTTTCCCTCTTGAATTAGCAAGCACACTGGCCAAGTGGCGCGAAGCTATCCTTCCTGAACATATGCAGACAAAGCAACACGCCTAACGTCCCGAAAAAATGTCAATAATCTAATAAAACTATATTGAAAAAACATACTTTACGATGATATTGTGACATGTATCAAATAAAATCAAAGCCGGAGATAGTATTCGCCTTTAACGACAGCTTTTCAGAAGGCAATTACAGGTCCCTCCACGCGCCTTCCAGAAAACCTAAAATGGGGACACGTCATTCCAAGAGGATGCATTATATCTCAGACCAAGATAATCAACTCATTTCTCCTCTCACTTCCTCTTGACATCTAGGGGAAGGTGTATGACGTGCAAGTATATTAATACGTATCATGCCCATTTATAGGCAGGCCCTTGAACACAGCATCAATTTCAGACTTTCCCCTTCCTGGTCAGAAAGTGTGCTGCCAAATGAGTTCTCTTTTACTCACAGACAAAATTCAAACGGTTTTAGAAACTAGAGAGTGTTTTCTATCCAATAGTAATAATAATATGCATATTGTACGAGCAAGAATTGAGTACGAGGCCGTTTGAAATGGGCACATTTGCCTCCCGGGTGGCGCAGTGGTCTAGAGCACTGCATCGCAGTGCTATGCTGCGCCACCAGAGTCTGGGTTCGCGCCCAGGCTCTGTCGCAGCCGGCCGCGACCGGGAGGTCCGTGGGGCGACGCACAATTGGCTTAGCGTCGTCCGGGTTAGGGAGGGTTTGGCCGGTAGGGATATCCTTGTCTCATCGCGCTCCAGCGACTCCTGTGGCGGGCCGGGCGCAGTGCGCGCTAACCGAGGGGGCGGGTGCACGGTGTTTCCTCCGACACATTGGTGCGGCTGGCTTCCGGGTTGGAGGCGCGCTGTGTTAAGAAGCAGTGCGGCTAGGTTGGGTTGTGCTTCGGAGGACGCATGACTTTCGACCTTCGTCTCTCCCGAGCCCGTACGGGAGTTGTAGCGATGAGACAAGATAGTAATTACTAGCGATTGGATACCACAAAAATTGGGGAGAAAAGGGGATAAAATTTATAAAAAAAAAAGAAAAAAAAAAGAAAAAAAAAAAAAAGAAATGGGCACATTTTATCCAGGCTACTCAATACTGCCCCTGCAGCCCAAAGAGGTTAAATATGCGTTTCGAATTGAGTAGTAGCCTACATGCCTACAATGCAATTAGCCTGTGTATTGTTAAAACAATTGTGGTTTTGGCTTAGCAGAATGTGCACGCACATCCCGTGTCAAAATGGTCTTTCTAGCTGTATTTCCTCCTTAGTGTAACATTTAAGTAGCGTGTTTGAATTATTTGCTTTCGAGCCACAGTTTTATTAAACAAAGTTTACTACCGAGTTTGAACACAAATGGAATTTCCGTCACCCTCCCACATGTGTAGTCTACTTTGATATAGGCTACTCATCTGGATGTATTGCGCAACCTTGCCCAGGCTCAAGTAGTATTAAATAAGTGTTTGTAACCGTTTATGGCTGGGGAGATAATGGCTTGGGTACTTTACTGTACTATAAAAAAATATATGGTTACTGAACGTTTGTTATTAAACTATGGCACTGACTTCTGCTGGTATCTTTTGAAGGTAATGACTTGTATGACCGTTTTATGTCCACCGAGGTAAATTGGTTTTATATTCACACATTCGGACATTCAACAGACATTCAACAGACATTCGCCAAAAGCCATTTAAAAATGTAAAAATCAATAACTAATTCACCGCTTCTCACAGAATCATCAAACTAGATATGATTTATTCTATAAATGTCTAGCATACTTTTACAACCTTTGTTTTGAGTATAAATTCCAGTTTTGACTTGATAGAAATACATACAATCAATAAAATGCCATTTAAAGCGGTATAAATCAATAACTAATTCACCGTTTGTCACAGAAACATCAAACTAGGTATGATCTATTCTATAAATGTCTAGCATACTTTTACAAGCTTGTTTTGAGGACAAATTCCAGGTTTTATTTTATACAAATACATAAATAAATTGATCTAAATAAATCAATACATAAATCTATAAATTGACATTTAAATCAAAACACCAGTCTCAACGTCAACAGTGAAGAGGCGACTCCAGGATGCTGGCCTTCTAGGCAGAGTTGCAAAGAAAAAGCCATATCTCAGACTGGCCAATAAAAAGAAAAGATTAAGATGGGCCAAACAACACGGACACTGGACAGAGGAACTCTGCCTAGAAGGCCAGCATCCTGGAGTCGTCTCTTCACTGTTGACGTTGAGACTGGTGTTTGCGGGTACTATTTAATGAAGCTGCCAGTTGTGGACTTGTGAGGCGTCTGTTTCTCAAACTAGACACTCTAATGTACTTGTCCTCTTGCTTGGTTGTGCACCAGGGCCCTGTCCAGCTACTATTGTCATTTACAACATTAACAATGTCTACACTGTATTTCGGATCAATTTGATGTTATTTTAATTGACAAAAATGTGCTTTTCTTTCAAAAACAAGGACATTTCTAAGTGACACCAAACTTTTGAACAATAGCGTACGTATATACTGTATATATTAGCATGGGTATTGAAAGATACCAGAGGGTAGATAACAAAAAAGCACTAATATAAGAAGTAGACGGTACATGTTTGGTTTTTAGGCTAAATGTATACATTATGATTTGCCTCTGAACTGTATGTGAACCCCTCTGCAATCTACTGGCACTAACCATTAAAAACTAGGACTTCAACCAGGCTGTCCCTATGCTATTTGCTCTCTTTCTCTCTTAAACTGCTAGCACAAAGCCTACGTGAAAATGTGTTTTTTCACAAAAGATAATGAAAAAAAAAAAATCACCTGGCCCAAATCAGCTATACATAATTCAGCAGAGAGGTGTGCAACTACCACACATTATACCCATTATACCAGTATCGAAACTATGTCACCTACATAGGTATTACAAAATCCCATTCAATTCACATTCCTTGCAGAAAGAACAATTTGCAAACCTTTTAAAACGTCCAGAAAGACAGTGGTCTTAGAAGGGTATTTATACTTTAAAATAAATATTTTATGTGAATGGATGTGGATGAAAGAATTCTGCCAGTGTTTTAATGTCCTAGTTTCATATTTGTTTCTTTACCTCCAACTCTATATATCCAAGTGAGCCTATGAGGACCTTGGGGGATCAGATTTACCATTATACCCATTGATCAAACGTATAACAGACAGACACTGCTCAAAAGGAGTTGTTTGTGATATCTACACTCAGTTGCCACTTTATTCGGTTCACCACCCTATTCACGAAAATAAATTGCTCCTACATACACCAAGTCCAGTGGTCATGGCTTGCTAGACACTAAAGCATGTAGAGAATTATTCAGGTATTCTGTTACTGTTTGTTTGAACTTTAGAATGTGCAAAATGACAGCACAGTCTGTGATGGTCTTTTGTAACTCAGAAAAGTTCCAAAACTGTTTTTTTAATAATTCCAACACACAGCTGGTACCGACTGTAATAAACTCCAACTGGACTTAAAAATTTGAACAGTCTATCTCCTTTCCCAGTTTCATCAACTGTTTTGAATTCACGCTGCTCCAGATGCAAAGGGGGTTGTACCTAATAGAGTGACCACTCTATCTATAGACTTTCCAGAATGTGTTCTGGGAATACCCAAGGTATTAATAAACATTTGGCTGTAAGTGTTGAACAGTTGAATCCATTACCTCAGGAAGAAAGCCTGAAAAAGGAAATACTGATACTGGAAAATACATTTTGGGAGGTTTAATGTACTTTGATGTAAACTCATCAAAAAAAGAAACGTCCCTTTTTCAGGACCCTGTCTTTCAAAGATAACTCGTAAAAATCCAATGTGTGCTTTGCATCATCCAGAGAAAACTGAAGATCATCTGACCAACTGGGTTTGTCTTTGTGTCATATAACAGTAGGCTATGAAAACTTATGTAATTTCATCAATCAAGACATTTAGAAATATGAAACTTTGTCTTGACTTTTTTTTATCAGGGTTATCCTTGTGTTATTGCTAGGGTTGAACATTTTGGGGAATATTCAGAGGTGGAAACTTTCCGTGGGAATTATTGGGAATATATGGGAATTAACAGGAATATATGAGAATTAATGGAAATATATGCAAATCAATCAATCAATCAATTTTATTTTATATAGCCCTTCGTACATCAGCTAATATCTCGAAGTGCTGTACAGACACCCAGCCTAAAACCCCAAACAGCTAGTAATGCAGGTGTAGAAGCACGGTGGCTAGGAAAAACTCCCTAGAAAGGCCAAAACCTAGGAAGAAACCTAGAGAGGAACCAGGCTATGAGGGGTGGCCAGTCCTCTTCTGGCTGTGCCGGGTGGAGATTATAACAGAACTATGCCAAGATGTTCAAAAATGTTCATAAGTGACAAGCATGGTCAAATAATAATCATGAATAATTTTCAGTTGGCTTTTCATAGCCGATCATCAAGAGTTGAAAAACAACAGGTCTGGGACAGGTGGCGGTTCCATAACCGCAGGCAGAACAGCTGAAACTGGAATAGCAGCAAGGCCAGGCGGACTGGGGACATTAATATTAATATTAATACCATTTAAATGTAGATTTTTTTTGCATTGGATATATTTACCATATCATATGGAGACAGAAACACAAACCTTTTACCTTATCATAAGTAGACAAATTGCAAATTATTAAATCCTTCCAATAGAAAGAAAAACATTTTTTGTTACGAATTGAACTTGAATTAAATTAGTTGACTGTTCACATGGGATGATTTCACTGAACAACAAAAGAAAGGGAATATTGAATGATCCCCAATGATCCATCGCATCTCCCTAAAACGTTTTCAACATACATCTGTAAAATGACAGTCTAGAAACTAAAGCTTTGGTTGTCTTCCTCTCAGGCTTCCATGTCTTCTCCCTGTACCTCCTCAATGTACACCTCTGGAGCATCCGATTCTGAGAACTCATCTTCACTGTCACTTTCCAACTTTGTTGAGGATGGCTTGTTGTCAGGCTCAAAAAGCCTCAAATTTACCTGGATGGCCACCAATTATTCAACCCTTGTATTGGTCAGCCTGTTGCATGCTTTGGTGTGTGTTCCCAAACAAAGACCAGTTGCGCTCTGAGGTGGCTGATGTTGGTGGGATTTGGAGGATGATGGAGCCAACAGGGGAAAGAGCCTCAGATCCACAAAGTCCCTTCCACCAGGTGGCTGATGAGATATGTTGGCACGACTGCCATATTGCATCTCCATCCCAAAGCCCTTGCTTGGAAGTGTACTTCGCCAGACTGCCAAGAACCTTGCCCTCATCCAGGCCAAGGTGGCGAGACATGGTAGTGATAACACTATAGGCCTTGTTGATCTCTGCACCAGACAGGATGCTCTTGCCAACATACTTGGTGTCCAACATGTATACTGCGGCATGTGTGGGCTTCAGGCAGAAGTCTTCACGCTTTTTGATGTATTTCAGATCTGCAGTTTCCTCTGATTGGAGCAACAGTGAAGTGGGCTGGGCAGTACAGATTTCTTCTCTTACATCTGCAACCAGAGTCTGAAAATCAGACAGGATGACATTGTCTCCCTCAATCTGTGCAATGACTACTGCTATAGGTTTCAGGAGTTTCAGGCTGCTTACCACTCTCTCCTAAAATACATTATCCAGGAGGATCCTCTTGATGGGGCAGTCCATATCAGCAGACTGATATGGCTATTTCTTGGAGAGACTCCTTCCCCTCCAGGAGACTGTCAAACATGATGACAACACCACCACAATGGGCATTGCTGGGCAGCTTCAATGTGGTGCTCTTATTCTTCTCACTTTGCTTGGTGAGGTAGATTGCTGCTATAACTTGATGACCCTTCACATACCTAACCATTTCCTTGGCTCTCTTGTAGTGTTTCCATTGTTTTCAGTGTCATGATGTCCTTGAGAAGCAGATTCAATGCATGAGTAGCACAGCCAATGGGTGTGATTTTAGGGTAGGACTCCTTCACTTTTGACCAAGCAGCCTTCAGGTTTGCAGCATTGTCTGTCACCAGTGCAAATACCTTCTATGGTCCAAGGTCATTGATGACTACCTTCAGCTCATCTGCAATGTAGAGACCGGTGTGTCTGTCCCTGATGTCTGTGCTCTTGTAGAATACTGGTCGAGGGGTGGAGATGATGTACTTAATTATTCCTTGCCCACGAACATTCGACCACCCATCAGAGATGATTGCAATACAGTCTGCTTGGCCTTCACTTGAACTCTGTTGAACTCTGCATCCAAAAAATGAGTAGATAAAGCATGTCTGGTTGGAGGGGTTTATGCTGGGTGAAAAACATTCAGAAATCTCTTCCAATACACATTGCCTGTGAGCATCAGAGGTGAACTAGTTGCATACACAGTTCGAGCAAGACATTCATCAGCATTTCTCTGACTACGTTCCTCCGTTGAGTAAAGAAAAACTGATTCCAGGAGGACCATGAGCTGTTGCTATTGATAAGGTGTCTGATTCATCATTTTCACCTCGAATAGAAGTAGATGGACTTTTGTCAGAGGTTGCTGGGGGAACTTTATGCACTTGGCCAGATGATTCTGCATCTTTGTTGCATTCTTCACATATGATTTGGCACAGTATTTGCAAATGTACACAGCTTTTCTTTCTACATAGCTGCAGTGAAATGTCTCCACACATCAGATAGTGCGAGTGGCATTTTCCTGTAAAGATTAGAAAAAAATGAGTAAAAATACCAAATACAATTCCATTTACAGATAAATAGTTAAGCAGTTAGATTAAACAACTCCTTTGTAAGATAAATGTTTTGAAATGAAACATGTATGGAAACAGGTGAATTAACACTTCTCAATTAGCAGGCTCAAGCAAGCTAACCCCCACATTGGTAGCAAAAACTAACTAGCAGAAATTGTTAACTAGTTAGAAATGATTTAAACACACTTTGCTGTAGGCTACTATTTACTAGTTAACAAAAAATGTATGTCATATAAAATATATTCACCCCACCCAGTATTGTAATCAAAACTAACCAGAAAGCATGTAGTCCTTGGCTCAAACAGTGTTGTAGTGCGGGCTCAATAGCATCTCATTAGTGTGCAAGATCTTGAGAATCAGCTGTAATTGTGATGGAAGAATGTACTGTGCATGCAGAGGATTGCAATTCCATTGAATTGGGGATAGTTTAACCAAAATATGCCCCAAGACCTAGAATTGCCTTATGTGTATCCCACAAAAAAAGGTTCACTGTTATACGCAAACTTTTTTTTAATGAATTTAAGCAACATTTTCCAAATTCCCGGGCTTAACTTCCCATGGAAAATTTCAGGAATAATTCCAGCCCTTCGCAACCCTAGTTATTGCTCTAATGTTCTAAAATAATTTCTCTATTTTATTATTCTACTATGAGAGATACTAGATACATACTATGACAGCAATTCACTGTAATAGGTACACACGTTGTATCTGGCACAAGTGACAATAAAACTGATTTGGATTTCAAAGATTGCCATTATTGTAATGTTTGATATTACAACATTGATGTGTGATACCTTTTTTATCAATGCATACGTTTTTTGCAAATGTATGCCTTTATTACAATATGATTTATATTGCCTGAATACTCAACCATGATTAACACCACAGTTATGTGTGCTTCAATTTACCAATTGAACAACAATCCCAATTAAATTTAAAAATGTTCCTAATTGCAAAAGCATGCAACAGAATTTGGGTATTCCAGAACTGTAATTTACATGTAAATAAACATAAACCTGTTTTATGTTTTTAATACTGAAGATAGAATGCTCTGTGTGCCAGAGATGGTACCATTCAGCTTGTCTGGGGATGACAAAGAAGGGCTTCAACAAAGCCAAATTAGAAAATGATTCGAAGGGGCCCCTTAGCTGTTAAATTAGAAACATATAAATAAATGACTGTTGTGCCTTGTAACTACTTTAAAATGTGGAACTGTTGCACTAAAAATGCAAACATTGATTTGGCATACAATTTAATATCGAAAACATTGTACAACTTTATGTAAACATTGTCTAACTTCATATAGAACAAATTGCACTTGAAATTAACATTTCTTTAAAGTTATTGCAAATAAATGCATATTTTCACTTTTTTTCTGAGACAATCACTGAATTAGATTTTAAATGCAATATTTGAGATTTTATGTATTTCTTTCAAATCAAAACTGGAATTTCTACTCAAAGCAAAGGTTGTAAAAGTATACTAGATATTTATAGAATAAATCATACCTAGTTTGATGATTCTGTCATAATCAGTGAAAACGTTATTGATTTATATATCTTTAAATGGCATTTTATAGATGTTTTGTATTTCTATCAAGTCAAAACTGGAATTTTTCATCAAAACAAAGTATTCTAGACATTTATAGAATACATCATACCTGGTTTGATTTTTCTGTGACAAACTGTGAATTAGTTATTGATTTATACTGCTTTAAATGGCATTTTATAGATTTAATGTATTTCTATCAAGTCAAAACTGGAATTTCTAGTCAAAACAAAGGTTGTAAAAGTATGCTAGACATTTATAGATAAATTATATCTAGTTTGATGATTCTGTGACAAACGGTGAATTAGTTATTGGTTTTGGCGAATATCTGTTGAACGTCTGTTGTATGTCCGTGCCCTTGAGAATCCTGTAGTTCTGTTCATGCAAGGGTGATTAAGGAGCCTCACAGACTACTGCCTTTGCCGAGTAAATGGGCGCGTTCGAGAGGATCGCTTTGTCTGGTCTGGGACCATTGTTGGTCACTGCCTTTAAGTGCGTTGCATTATGGGGTTAAAATATTACCAATTTGCGCCTACATGTGGACTGAATAAAATACAGAAATCATGTGATCAAAGGTCATGAAGATATGACTGCATGTTTTTGCAGTTGCTCTTCGCCATCTTCATCCTGCAGCCATCGACTGCATTGTGGGATGCTTTATTTTCAACCAATCATTAGGATGTTTGACCAACGCAAATGTGACCAAAGACATGACTGAAACAGGAACCAACTTCATGTAGGCTATACAGTTGATAGCCTATATACAAATTAATGTGATATTTTAGGCTCTCTCTGTCATTGATTGTACAATGAACACGCATGTGAGTTTAGTTTGTGAGTGTGTGATATGCGGGTTGGAGCCATGTTTATTTCGACATTATAAAGAAAAACTTTTATAAACAACGGCAAAGTGGCATGTTGATCTCAGCCTTGCTGTTCGAAAACCACATTGATGTCTGACTTTCGGATGCACCTCCCCCGAATTCACTCCTCGACTTTCGTCTACGGTAGGTTGCTTTCGCCTTACCAATCAAACACTCCTATTATGTTCTATAGACTAAACACGCTTCTGGTGTTTAACACCTGTATGGCCTACTGAATAGTAATTCAAATATACCAGTTTTGTAACAATTGCTTTAAGTTTAACTATAGGCTAGTTGTAGCACTCGTGCTTTGCTTGTTAACCGTTGTTATCCGTCATTATTTGGGGCGATTTTTTAACGCATGACTACAGTGGATGCGTGCGTCATTTCTTGAACAGGCCAGTAGGTGGCACTCGTCCATAGGTCATGCGGGGATCCTTTTGCTTTGATGGATTTACTTTTTTTCTCCTTCTGCAGCGCTCAGTGCTCCATCTTCATGTGTGCGCACGGGCCCCGAAACGTGCGCATCTGTAGCGCGTGTAAAAAGAATGTTAGTTTTGCATATTTGCTTGTATAGAAGGTTGTTGGTATGGGTTGCCACATTCAGTTGGTGAATGAGTTGTAGGCCTACATGAACATTAAGGGTATCCATCTGGCCTTTCATGGTATTTGAAGTGTCATTTTTAGTCTTCTCCACTCTACTTCAACATCTTTCCACTTGATTTATTTTCCCACTGAACTTTGTCTGGGTCACTGAGCTGACCCTTAATTTCACATGTGTTCTGTCCTGTCACATTTTCTCCCTCCCTCCCCTCATGTGTGTTCACTTGCCCCTCCCACTAACACGCTCCTCTGCTCTCTTCTCACTCTCTTCCTCTCTCTCTGGCACACGCAACCCATAGGCGTACAGAGGAGACACTGACACGCACAGCAACTCTACAGACATGTCGGACTCCGAGACCACCGTTCCTACTGAGGCCCCCGTCCCTGCCACGTGTGCAAGCATCAAGGCAGACCTGGACAAATGGTGAGTGTCTGTACGGACGGATGTGGTTTTCTCAGTTTTTGTCCGCCATTGCCACTGGGACCAACGTCTCCAGGATGCCCATCCATGGCTTCCAACTCATTGGATGGACGTGGCAAAGCCGCAGTGCTTCTAGTCCTTTTCACTTGGAAGTTCCCAGTGTCTCCAAGTGGATTTCAGTGTTGAGTTGTTTTAATTGAAGTGACTACCCTCCCCCCATCGCTTGGAGGAAGGCTATAGTGGTGCATGATGAGTTGATGTCGTTTGGAATCCTTGTGTTGCGCCCTGATAAAATGGTGGAGCAGTTGAGTAGTGCAGTGTATGATGATAGAAGAATCCAAATTCCAATTTTCTATATGTAACTGAATTTAAACTGTCTTGGCAGGTTGGGGGGGTTACTATTGTAGTGTAATGGGGGGTACGCACGTAGGGGTTTTGGGGTCAAAGCACGGCAGTCTCTCGCACACGCCTGATCGAATGCAGGGAATTTGCCTACATCATGTTCTCTCCTACTCGCTCCCCACCCACCCACCCCTGTCCCCGCTCAGCTTTTCTGGCCTTGCTGTGTCGACAGCGTTGAGTGAGCGTTAGCCAGCGCTAAGTCGCTAACTCACTGCTTCATTGTCCCGATCTGTGTGCACCTTTCCCCCCTCCTCTGTCCTCCCTCTGCAAGATTAGTGCAGAGTGAGATTGTTGTGGGTTTTATCTCTAGAAATGTGTAGAAACAGGAAACCTGGATGGTTGGGTTGTGTGTGAGGGCTCAATGACAGTGCAATGTCAAAGCCCGGTTCGATGGCTGATGTAACGCGTCTACTCAAGCCCTCAGCGGTTTTCAACTCTGTCAATCTTCATTGACATTTCACCAAAACCTAGATGCATTTTGACCCTTGGTGTTGTATTTTGATGTGTTGTTGCAGGGTTTGGAGCTAGGCTAGGCTAGGGCCTGGAGTGTCCCAGGCTGTATAGGCCAGATAAGTCCAGACCAATGGGTGTGAGGGATGAGATAAGGATGCAGGGTTTAGGGGGTGGTAGGTTGCAGGGCATGTTAGGGATGGGCTAGGTTGGCTGCTGGTTGTAAAGTTTTGTTTTAGTAACATTTTCAGGGTGCCTATAGCGGTCTTGAGCCATGGTGAATTGAATGTCATCGAATTGTTGTATGCCACCTTTTTATGAATGGACTGTAGTGTTGATACTCGTTGTAGGCCTCTCATAGTTCACTTTGCATCAGGTGCCCTTTACCTCAGTATTTATACTTTTATAATTTGTCAATGTTGCATTAGAAACTAGATGAAGGCTTTCTCAACACTTGGGTCAAGCACAATTGTTTTGTACAATGTACAGCTCTTTGGTCTATGCCACAGTAAATAACATCTACTTTGAAGTTTAGTCAAGGGCCCTGTGCTGTTATGGTGCAACTTTTCAGGACACGTTCTTAACCCTACAGTCAAGGGTTGTACCGTTAACCCTCAGGCCAGGGTTCTACTGTTAACCTCATGGTCCTTGGGGTTTGTCATTGATGGACCCAAATGATACTGTATCCTGTAACATGGTCCACGTGACGACAGTGGACCTGCTGAAGGCAGCATAGCTAGCTGTACCAGAGGGCTGACTGAGTAATGTATACCAGGACGATGTATTTATAGCTCCACTCTTGAATTCTAAATAGTCATGCATGGGTTGGTGTGTAAACGTCCAGGATACCATGTCCTGTCCCATGGCTATAGTTCATGATCATGTTTTTGACTTGCCGTGGAACCTGAAAAGGTATATATTTTTAAACGGCCTTACACGATGCACAGCTGACTGCGGCCATCTTGGCTGGCTTGGCCTGCCCTAACATGTCACGTAGAAATACATGGATTAGTTGAAGGAGTTACCACCTTGACACCTTCAAACGCAAACAAGTGTCATGTTGTTAATTACACCTGTCTTATCCTCGGATATCCACAAGTACACATGCCTTAGGGTCTAGGGCACAACTCCATTGTGTCCTCCTCCCAGAGCGCTAAGAACCTTGGCGTGATCCTGGACAACACCCTGTCGTTCTCAACTCACATCAAGGCGGTGACCCGTTCCTGTAGGTTCATGCTCTACAACATTCGCAGAGTACGACCCTGCCTCACACAGGAAGCGGCGCAGGTCCTAATCCAGGCACTTGTCATCTCCCGTCTGGATTACTGCAACTCGCTGTTGGCTGGGCTCCCTGCCTGTGCCATTAAACCCCTACAACTCATCCAGAACGCCGCAGCCCGTCTGGTGTTCAACCTTCCCAAGTTCTCTCACGTCACCCTGCTCCTCCGCTCTCTCCACTGGCTTCCAGTTGAAGCTCGCATCCGCTACAAGACCATGGTGCTTGCCTACGGAGCTGTGAGGGGAACGGCACCTCCGCACCTTCAGGCTCTGATCAGGCCCTACACCCAAACAAGGGCACTGCGTTCATCCACCTCTGGCCTGCTCGCCTCCCTACCTCTGAGGAAGTACAGTTCCCGCTCAGCCCAGTCAAAACTGTTCGCTTCTCTGGCACCCCAATGGTGGAACAAACTCCCTCACGACGCCAGGTCAGCGGAGTCAATCACCACCTTCCGGAGACACCTGAAACCCCACCTCTTTAAGGAATACCTAGGATAGGATAAAGTAATCCTCCTAACCCCCCCCTCCCCCTTAAAAGAGTTAGATGCACTATTGTAAAGTGGTTGTTCCACTGGATATCATAAGGTGAATGCACCAATTTGTAAGTCGCTCTGGATAAGAGCGTCTGCTAAATGACTTAAATGTAAATGTAAATGTAGGGGTCAGTTTGGTAATGGGCCAAACAACCCCTCTGGAACGTACTTTGAGCTTGTGGACCCGGCCTAAACATTCTAGAACCTGCGTTGACTGACATATGAACCTGTGACAAGGTATTTGTGTGTGCTTTGTAGGTGCCTTACTGATGCCCCTGTTACCTGCAGTGCGTCGCGTATCTCCTAGTCAGTACATTGAGACTTATAGATTATACATGTCAATGTATGACTTGGATACCTAACTGCCGCTTTAAATATTAATATTAACCATGTTACAGATGTCTACTACCTGTGTGGGTCCTGCTGTGTACTTTGAAATTTGGTTCTGTAGTAACTTTGGTAGTCTAACTGTGTGTAACTTGTGTAACTGTGTGTAACTAAGCCAACACCCTAGCCTTCCACACAGACCCTGGCTCCTGGCTTGTATGTAGACATGTGTGTGCTTGCTCTGCTTGACTGAAAATGTGGTTTACTTGGATGGAATGCAGTGTTACTGCAATTCAAGACCCCTTAGCTACAACAGGGCTACAACTGGAAACCAACCAAGTCATTCGCAGTAATTTTCTTTATTTTTATCATAGCTTTGATCTTTCTTCTCCTCCTGCTCCATAGATAATTATTCTGTCCCAAATTACACCCTATTCCCTATTTAGTGCACTTATTTTGACCAGAGCCCAGTGAGCACACAGTATAGGGAATAAGGGTGCCATTTGAGACTCCGACAATGTTTGTATTGGTCCTAGAATGATATCCCTATCATTGTAGGCCTGCCCTTAGTTCCCTCTATAGTTGTTCACTCGCAGGCGTCCCAATGCCATTGAACTCTTCAGTGTAGTGACTTTAGATCGCTCTTAGTTTCCTACTCAGACAGGCCCAGTAACCAACTTCAAAGCTGTTCACAAGCTAGATGATATTGGCTCCGTGTCCCAACTCTCTTTTCTTTAGTATACTGGTCTGGATGGTTCCCTTCTCTTTGGTTCCCTTTTCTAAGCATCCCTTATTTTCCATTGGGACAGCCTAGTTATACACGTTCTATACACAGTTTGCACTCACTATTGAAGCTCAATTCAGATTATACTGTTGACCATATTATATTTAATACTCCAAACCAATGCTTTTTTTAGTCTGAGTTTTGCAAACTTTATTGATACTCAGAATTGAGCAGGAGTTCCTTTAAGGCACTAACAAGGGAAAGATTTGGTGAAGTGGTAAAAGCGGATGCTGTTTGATTGTGAGGCGCTATACAAATTTGACAGTCATAAGATGGGGACTTCAAATAGGCCTATGGCATGTCAAGGGAACTGAAGCCTATTGTTCAGATGGGTTAAATGGAAACTGAAATCTGGACTATAACCTCTCTCACAGCTTTAATATTAACTCCTGCAGAATTAAGCATTTCTTGCAGTAAAATGGTACACCAAATGTAGTCAAAATGTTGACTCTGGTACAGGAGTGGAGAAATATGATTGATTTATTTTAGCATCTTGAGAGAATGTGTTAGATACCGTCTGTAAAGATGCTGTATTTATCAGCATCATAAAAGCCGATTTAGTATTTCAAACACATAAAATATGCATCCAAGCCGAACTGAAATCTTATCAGCAACATGTTGGGTTGTTTTCACAGCTTTCTGCACTGAACAAAAATACAAACGCAACATGTAAATTGTTAGTGTTGGTCCCAAGAAGCTGATTTAAACAGCATGATCAGGTGCAGGTGCACCATGCCCTGGGGACAATAAAAGGCCACTCTAAAATGTGCAGTTTTGTCACACAATGCGACAGATGTCTCAAGTTTTGCGGGAGCGTGCAATTGGTATGCTGACTGCAGAAATGTCCACCAATGTCTACCATAATCCCCCCCAAAAACTAAGTTTTTGTGAATTTGGCAGTACGTCCAACCGGCCCCACAACTGCAGACCATGTGTATGGTGTTGTGTGGGCGAGCGGTTTGCTGATGTCAACATTGTGAACAGAGTGCCCCATGGTGGCGGTGGGGTTATGGTATGGGCATGCATAAGCTGCAGACAACTAACACAATTTGCATTTTATCGATTGGCAATTTGAATGCACAAAAATACCGCAATGAGATCCTGAGGCCCGTTATGAGGCCCATTTTTTTTAAATTAGGTATCTGTAACCAACAGATGCATATGTATTCCCAGTCATGTGAAATCCATAGATTAGGGCCTAATGCATTTCAATTGAATGATTTCCTCATGTGAACTGTATTTCTGTAAAATCTTTGAAATTGTTGCATGTTGCGTTTATATTTTGGTTCAGTATATTTCCTTGAAACCGATCAAACTGTGGTTATGGCATGTTCTTCCCAGTCCCTAAATGTTTTTGCTCTGCAAAAGATGCAGAGGTGACAGAATTTTACCAATGTCAACTAGATTGAAGCATTCATTCTATTGATTTATGACATTCTGGTGAGCAAGGATTTATTTAGTCTTCTAGGTCAACATATAATGACAGAAGAGAAGCTGCATGTATCTAATTACAGACAAGTTGACTAACAAATAGCCTACCAAAATGTTGGAAATTATAAGCAGAAACATATCTAAATCGGGCAAAAACAAATGTTCACTTTATCACATATAGTCGGGCGGTTACGGGTGGGTTATTAGCAATTGCGGTTAAACAAACCACTGACCTGTGCACAACTAGTGGCCGGCCGACAGCCCTAAATAATTCACATCTTAATTTCCTGATTGTAAAGGCAGTGTTTCCACCAGTCCAACCACCCAATCGGTCATCCTCTTCCCATACAAACCCAGCCCTTGCCACCCTACCCTCTTTAACTTGCTCTGTGATGCGCCCTAAAGTGGTCGGTGCCCATTGCCATGCCAACATGGTGGTGGTGCCGTAACGTGCTTGATGCCCCCCACCCCCCTCATGTTGTTTGACCGCTATCATGGTGATGTCACCAGTTCGCTGCCCCTGCAACCTCTCTGACATCCAGAGGTAACACTCTGCAGCAGATGACTCTTGCATGTTGATCACTCAATCCCAAGATGTTAACTTGGAACTAATATTTTTTATGTACAGTATATTCAAACCCCCAAAGTTCTCCCCTTGGTTCATTCACAAAGGATTCCCCCATTTGTTTGTGTGGAGCTGAAGATGGAGAGACAGGGGAGTTCTGTTCTGTTCAGGCAGCATTACCTAACAAAGCCTAATTTGTTTGGTTGGTTGACGAGGCCCCAGGCTACAGTTGTGGGGTACCCAGACCCAGTGTCGCTCTTATAGTGGGAGAATGAATGTGTTTCTATCCATCCCTCTTTCCCTTCCCTCCCTCCATTACAGTTCAATGTCATTTGATTATTAAAATGGCTGCCTGTTTTGGGTTTATCTACCCTGCTTCTTATTGTAGGTTTGGTCCAATCATATGTCTTTAAGCACTTTCTCTCAGTGGTAAAAGCAGGGGATGTTTATGGTGGATGGATTATCTGGCCACACAGCCTCAGGGCTAGGTCCTCTGTGCTGCTGTTGGGTCATCTCTGCTGCCTCCACATCACTGCCCCAACACCCTCCCCATGCCTCTTCCTACCACACACACGTACACTCTTATGCGTTCAGTGACTCACTCGACACACACTACACAAACGACCCTTCTTCAAACCCGTAGCAATCGGCTGCATAAACCTTTTTAAGCTGCAGAGACCAGCTGTGAGTTACATCATAGAGATCAGCCCAGCGACAAGGGGTCGTGGGGGGGAGGGGGCATGGAACCAATGGGAGAATGGTGAGGTAGTGTGGGGTTGCAGTCATGTCAGTCAATCCATCCCCTCCTGCCGTCTCTGACCATCACCCTCCTACCCAGCCTTTTCGTCATCTGTTTTGCGTTGTTACGCAATCACTCGCTCTCCCTGATGCCCACCTTCCATCACAGATGGGTTTATCCCCATCCCTCTCTCCCCACCTTCCTCTCTTCCCTCGCTCCCTTTCGCCGTATCACCCTAATGCGTTGTGTCAGTGTATGCCCGCTGTTTGGTGCCGAGTTCCTGAAATAATCTCCCTCGACATCCTTCCCTGTCCTCTCTAGTGACCAGTATGCCAACACTCTCTACCTATGTAACCAGTTCACTCCTTTTAGTGAGGGCAGTGTCTGTCTGTAGGACCAGTCTGACTTGGTTCAATCTGAGGAATGCCAACATTGTTTAGAAAAGCTCATACTAGGACAGGGTGGGCCTAGGACACTTCCAGGCTGACAGTTTGACACCAAAACATCTTTAGTTGACCGGGATCATTTGGTGCTGAGCTCGATGGCCAACCTATCTAAATGCTTCAAAGATCGCTATTGGCTCCATAGCTGTCAAATTGTTGGAGGAGAGGATCCAAGGTCCCTCCCTCAGAGGTCCTAACCATGTGGTTGTGTTCTCTCTACAGTGTGAAGGAGGGGGGTGACTGTAAGGATCTGATGGAGGCATTTGCAGCCTGTCTGAAGAGTGCAGCGGGGGCGTCGTGAGGAGAGCAGGAGCTAGACTCACAGGAAATGTAAGTTCACATGCAGGGGCGATGTGTCCTGATAAGGCTCCTAACTACTAAAGCCAACCTTTCTTTGTCCAGTAATGGACTCTCTGTAATGCCAAAGGAAATGCTTAGCTGACTATTGGGGCTCACTCATGGAATGTGAATTGAATAGCCTGCAGGATCTGGCTTATGGTGTAAACAACCCAATGGTGTGCCAGCCAGTCTATCCACTCTAGCCAGGGAGGCAGATGTTAAGCCAATATGACCGAAACTAATTCTGCACACTTTCTCTTGTTCACTCTCTCCAGGTCCACCGCACAGGGTCCTCCACGTTTCCCAGCATTCCCTTCTGCACAACAAGCACTGGGCTGAATGATACTGGCGGTGTTCGGCGCCTGGCAGAAACCATCCACCTCTTACCTCCCTCCCCAACCCCCCTTGAAGCTTAAATGGTGTCTTCCGATTTATACCCCTGCGCTGCTCCCACCGTGGCTGAGTACATCCATTGGTAGACAATTCCGGAGAGCCTATGGGTTTTATGTAAATTGTCCACTTGAGATGCATACATTTAAATGGAACAAATAAAGTCTAAAAGAAATTGGTATAACATTTTGCCTCTTGCTTTGCTTCTC
The DNA here is from genome assembly GCF_045679555.1 of Salvelinus alpinus. Classification (NCBI taxonomy): domain Eukaryota; kingdom Metazoa; phylum Chordata; class Actinopteri; order Salmoniformes; family Salmonidae; genus Salvelinus; species Salvelinus alpinus. Next base: position 51,156,304 of record NC_092091.1, read on the forward strand.
TTTTTGAATGTGATGTGAAATGTCATATTTGGCTCTTTGAACAGTTTTGTAACCTCAATATACGGCTTGGTTGTTTAGCAACAAAACCGACGCGTGCGACACTATGGGGCAAAACAGACTGGGTTGGCATAGATTGTTGACAACATCTAAACTATGTTTTGTCTCCAGTGTTTATTGAAAACATAAATAAATGTGCACTTGTCTCAAATACATTGTTAGAGTTGTTGGTTAGCTAACAAGCGAATTTTTGCCATATTAGCATAGATGTGACATCAGTTAAAACTCCTCAAAACAAGACCATGGTATCAAGAACTAGCTGAAACGACCCACTGACGATTCTCCACATGGAGGCTTCTTGTCATAGCCAATAACTATCTGACCATCCAGAGTCACAATCCACAGACTTCTGCCCCATTGAAGCGTGCTCATCATTTTCCTGACGTTGTCAGCTAGCCCGTCTCTACAGTTTCATGTTCTGAATTGGGTTATGGCTTTGGGTTTTTACATCTGTTTGATACTTTAATGACCTGTTGCAGACCAGGGCCCCTATTTATAACGCTTCTCAGAAGTGCTGATCTAGGATCAGTTTAGCCTTTTAGAGCCTAATGAATGAGATTGGGGGGACGTGATGCTACATCAGAACTCCTACTCTGAGGTGCTTTATGAATATGGGCTCAGACCATCAAAAGCTGGTGAATGTGTCTAATTTTAAGATGTCGTCTCTTTGCACTTTTACTTTAAGATTCAACTCATTAATCCAAAAGCGTTTGAACCTGGGACTATTCTGTCTCTTTGTAATGGGTTTAAAGGACCAGGAGATGGGATATAAACCCTTAATTTGACTAATGCAGTTAACCCTTAATCTGTAAAATGCAATTGATACACTCTTAATTCTGACTGATTCCATGAACGCACTCTGAACTAGGCACTGGACACAGCCTGCATCCCCATTTTCCACCCTTCTACCAAACTGTACCCTTGCTCTTTCTCATATGGATTGAACAATGGTGTAAACTGACTCCAGCTAATGCTTACACCAATCATATGCTTTTAAAAACATGATGGGAAAAGTGCAAGTACACTTCTGGAAAAGGGTGTAGAACTAAGTGGGGTTCAGGAAGGTATGACACACCCACTTTCTATGGTGTGAGTAGACTCCAAGGCCAATCAGGATGTGTGAGTACATGAAAGTTTCAATCTACCTCCTGGGGCTCTGGAATCAGACAGCTGACGGGAGAGAGAGAGATGGGACTGCATGCAAGGACAATGTGTGCATGTAACGAGGTTATGTGTGTGAAGGGGGCTGGGCAGTGGGACATAGCAAATCAAAGTTTATTTGTCACATATGCTGAATACAACATGTTTTAGACCTTACAGTCAAATGCTTACTTACAGGCTCTAACCAACAGTGCAATTTTTAAGTAAAAAAAAAGGTATTAGGTGAACAATAGATAAGTAAAAACAACAGTAAAAAAGACAGTGAAAAATAACAGTAGCTAGGCTATATACAATTTCGAGGCTATATACAGGCACCGGTTAGTCGGGCTGATTGAGGTAGTATGTACATGTAGGTATGGTTAACGTGACTATGCATATGTGGTAAACAGAGAGTAGCAGTAGCGTAAACATAACAGAACTAGGAGTGGCACATAAGTGGACCCCATGAAGTCTTACGCTTCAAACACACCGACAGCGTCATTGCATTTTGGTACACCAGAATTACATTCATTTCCAACGAAACGCTGCGTTTGCCTTACAGCATTGCGTTGCAGAGGCAGTTGCAGTGCGTTTGGTGTGGGTACATATTAGGGTACATAGTAGTACAACATAGTAGTACCCTCCAACATAGTACTATACCTGTTTGACCTGACTGGTGAAGAGTCTGAACTCTATCTGTTGTTGAGAAGGATTAGTAGTAAAGACACTAACAGGATTGACTTTACTGTCTGTGGATACACACGGGATAAGAAGACTTCAATCAATTGCCCCAGTGGTCACCAACCTTTTCTGAGTCAAGCTTACTTTCCCAGTCAAAAAGCAAGCCTAGCTCTACCATTCAGATTTTTTTTTAAACATGTCTTACATTTTTTAAACATTAACCTAATAAAAACAGTTCTGTAGGAATGAGGTTTGTGCAGTAGACCTAATACATTAACACAGCATACTGGCAAAATATACCAGCGATATTGTTCTTCTCAGACCATATTATATTTCAAACACAAGCTTTGATAATAAAATATATAATTTGGTGAAGCTAGCACTTGCGAGGCACAGCTGAGCATAAATTGAAATAATTGCTTTTTTATTTTACTGGACTGATGTACCTTGCATCATGGTCATGGTGCTTTCAAGACAACTGGGAACTCTGTAGAAAAACGAGGTCAAATCATGACATCAGTGATATTCAGGTCGGAAAGTCAGAGCTCTAGAAAAGATACCTGAGTTTCCGACTTGAAATTCCGAGTTGAATGACCATTCAAAACTATTTATTCCCAGTCTGATCTGTTTTTTTTCCGAGTTCCCAGGTGTCCTGAACGCACTTAAATCGGATGTATGAGATTTACGAGTTCCCAGTTTTGAACACGGCATTAGTTTCAGTGGAGGTAGGGTCTCTGCTCTCTCCTACCTTTCCTCCGGTGAGACTGACCATAGAGAGGGTACACCATCTTCACCTGATGGCGAAACTTGAGCCGCACCTTTGTGCCTCAAGGACAAATTCATGTTGTTCCTATGACCAGAGAAAGTTAAATATTCCTCGATATTAAAATAGACGCGACGAGCTGCTAATAATAATAAAAACGCAAGGCTATCGATACACTTGACTACTCATTCATTGCAACTGCAGCGCGAGTGTACGTAGGGAGAAGCCGTTTTATATATTGCAATAGTGTTGAATAAAAACAGTGTTGACAGTGCTGAATCAAAAGTTGCTCATAAAAACAGCAGCTATTTGCTGTATTCTTTGACAGTCTCTCTCTGGTCATGGTTTTAAAAGTAATGAAATCTCATATTGGCTAATATCACACTTTGCCGGGTCTTCGAAGCACGGTGATTTGAGTTATCCGATTGGCCATCATAGTAGGCGCACTCGGTCGCAGATCTCCACAGATCTCCTGGTCCGCTGGAGTTTGTGTTTTCAGACAAATTAAATGGTTCCAAATAGATACACTTTGTCAACCTGGTGCGCAGGGATCGCGATCAACTGGTTGGTAACCATGAATTACACCTTCATGTCATCTGCCTGTTCATATAGTCTGACCCCTGGTGGTTATGAAGAGAAAGAGAACTGCAGTAAAAAAAAGTTTGCACCTCCTGCCCAGACACTCAAATGTATACAGGCCCTAGTCTTGGCAGGCATTTTAAGAAGTCAGTCCGCGTCGTTCTTTTCCCCAACGCAGTTAAGCCAAAACCACGCCCCGTTATTCAGAGAGCGTTCTTCAACGCTTTGAGCGCTCTCCAAGTCTCCAAATCCGGAAGTGAATAACACGTAGCACGAAATTTCAGTCACTGATTAATAACATTTGCCCTTGTTTTTTAAGATTGAAAAATATAATAACATAACGTCGTGGACCGAGCTAGCCATTAACGTCCCTTAACGCTCAAAAACAGATTCAATGGCTGTAGCATAGCGTATTCGACTGAATGATTAGCTAATAAATATTTGAGAAATTATTAATAATAAGCATATGCTTTTACCTGATAATTGACTACTAATGATAATATAACAACTTCAAATACCGAGCTTGTAACGTTAAGTAGCCTAGGTTAACTTAGCTGACCTTCAATTGAGGGAATTCAGCAGAGTTCTCTGAGACAATTTTACAACTCATTGAAACTCTGAAAATAAATACATGGGCAAATGTTACCAAACATGATAATAATAGGCCTGCATTACGGTAGGCAGCTAATTGTTAAAGCAGCTAATTGTTAAATTACACTTCCCATCCTTACCTTGGAAGGTCACTGTCTCTGTGCTGATCGACAGTGAGTGAGACAACGCTAGCTAGCCAATGGGAGCGTAGTAGAACGCCCCTCTCTGAATAACGGGGTGTGGTTTTGGCTTAACTGCGTTGGGAAATAGAAAGACGCAGTCAGTCCATGTAATGTATTTCACCATTGTATTCACACACTGTAAACGATACACTGAATAAGCTTAGTGTCGTATAGTAAGCCCATATATGGGCTGGGCATCTGGATGACGCAAGACACTATAATAATAAATCCATCATATCAAATAATAATAATTGGCCCAATAAATCTATCAAAAATAATCTAATTAAATCATGCAATTAAATTCATGTTGTATGTTACTTTCTGCCAAGTCAGGACCATGAACAAGTACTGCCGCCCTTTGTACAATGCATGATGTTGTGACAACATGCTAGGCCTATTAGCCTATTATTAATGGTTACTGGTATCCATTCGCTACGACTGTTGTTGCATCTAATGAGAGAAACAAGACACGTCATAGAAATGACGTGAGATTAATAATATCTGTCTGATTTTACCAATCAATAGGCTAGATCAAGAGAAACATACTTTTAGTTAAACACTAGTAAAGGCGTGTATTACATTTTGTGCTGGGATGAAATAAGAAAGACGTGGAAATGGATCAAAGAGGGACGTACAAATACTATTAAAAGGAAGTAAATTAATCGGTTTGTCATTCTATACTATACTATTCTATTCTACAAGAACATTCAACAACAACTGTATCTTCTTTTCTTTACACCATTAGATGATGAAAAGGGTATTTTCATGCGTTTCCCCCTCAGCCCAAAAGTTGGTGTGTTTGAAAAGAGAAGTAGGTGAGCGGATAGGAGTCGACGGAGAGAATATTTTAAGGAGAGGCAGACAAGGAAAGGATGGGGTGGAGGAGAGAGCGGGGGGCGGAACCCGGATGCTGATGCTGCCGTATCGGATGAGGAGAAGGAAGAGGGGAGAGAAAAAATTAAACGGTTTTGCGGCCAGAAGGGAGGCTATCCCGTGACGGATTGTGGATGCAAAGAACTTCGACAGACAAGCAGATATTTTTCGAATCGCTTCTGAAGCTACATCTTTCTGCACAAGGACGCCGGTGAAGGATGAATCTTGAAACCAGCGGCGGCAGGAGCGCGAACGGGGATGCTGTGATATGTCCATAGACGGCGAGGGAGGGAGAGAGCAAGGGAAAGAAGGAGAGGGAGGGAGGAGAGTACTACGCCAGCTAAATATTGTTCTTTTTTGTAGAACCACGATTTATTACAACCATCCAATCGAGCATTTTACATAATAGAGAAAACGATTATTCCTCGAAAGAAAAAATTATTTTGGTCTGAACAGAAACGCAAGGTGAAATTGTTGACAGACGTTGACTGGAGAATACAGATTGAAAGAAGTGTAGGCTAGTCCGAACGGGTGTGGATAGCAGGGTGGCTGTTTTGACGCTCTGTTCCCCTCTATTTCCTGATACCAGGCCCTGGGATAATCCGAAGAGTGCACCGGATATTGGGAAAACCACCCCTCTGAGGCTAAAACGGAATATTTCTATTCATATAGCCTAAAGGACGGAGCAGAGATAGTCTACATACCAAAATGGGACAACAAGAGGTGGAGGGAGACTAAAATATGTTACGATAATAAGATTTCTTTACAAATGCCGTTAGTATGTTATTATAAGGATCACTGATGACAGTAACGGGTGTAGGCTATGAGGTGCAGAATTGTGTGCAATCTAGCCGTTACATGGAGCCTATCTGATTCAATAATTTTTGATAGGCTATTGCAGCTCCTTACATCGATCTGCCTGTACTAATATTAACAATAGGACACTTTTATTTCGTATATTGTTAATAATACTTGTAATTCATAATAACTGCCATCATTTTGGACTTCTCAAATATGCACCTGTCAAAATCTCCCTACGAATTTCTCACTTCCACTTTCTAACATCCCATTATTTAATTCCTGTTTAGTTGATTCACGGTCGTTGATAATAAGCTGGAGTTTACCGAATTTATATAACGGTAACCGCATAGAAAAAGGCAAGTGCATGGGAGTAGCTTAGCCTAGACGATAGGCCACGAAATTGTCATCACGACTACAACCGCTCTCTCCATTCCTCCCTGTGACAATATCGCTAGGCGTCTGTAATGCTATTACCGTGGAGCCGTTCTACCCCGAGGACCGATAGCTATACATTTTTATTGAAAACAACAGTGATTTGATCTCCTTATCATCATATAATTTCGCCTTCAACGCACGGACATCATGACAAGCAAGGAGCTGTCCGTAGGCCAGTCGGCCCAATACGTCGGGCCTTACCGGTTGGAGAAAACCCTTGGGAAGGGGCAGACAGGTAAGCATACTTGCACCGCTCCCTTTAAACGCACCATCACGCGAAAAAGCTGCTAATATTAGTGCATGGTAGATGAAAATAGTCATATCTATAGCTATTTATGTATATGGCCGAGAAATACAATTGGTCATCTAAAGAGTCCACTCTTTGTGCACCTGGACATTATGTCCTCAGTATTGATATTTGTGTGTATTTGATTGTATGTTCCAGTAGTGGTAGCAACTGACATGAATGGGCCAATATGTCCAATATTATTGATATTGACAAATATCTGTGATCAGTAATGTGAAGCATGCTGTCACAGGTTTTACATGTGTATAATGTTGCATGTAATATTATTGTGGGAGTAGTTGTATGTATGTGTCTGCTTGTTTGTGTATGTGTGTATGTCCTTTATGAATGAATGAATCCATGTGTTCTGAGGTGTGGATCTCATTGACAATGCAGTACAGTTGTGGACACAGTCAGGCAGATCTTGTTATCTTTTATCTCCTGGTGCTCTGAAGTCTAACTAACTCCAACATAAAGGGTGGTTTCCCGGTTCAGATTAAGCCTAGTCCAGGGCTTCATTCTCTATTGAAAGGGCTTTTTAGTCCAGGATTAAGTTTAATTTGTGTCTGGGAAACCGGACCTTTATATTGGAGTTAAATGACCCTCCACCATAGTAAAGTAGGCTACTAGACGGCGGAGACTGGACTAGCAGATTGAACTGATCTATTAAGGGCTGATGTACCAGTCCCAGATTAAGTCTATTCTCTATTCCTGGACTAAACAATACTTTCTCCACTGAGCATGCTTTTTAATCTAGGAGTAGACTTAATCCTGGTCTGGGAGTCTGGCCCTCGGTAGACTTTTTTAGACCTGTGTAATGTGACCAGCTTATTTGAATTTAAATCGATAGAGAAGACTGAAATTGCTTGGTTTATTATAGAGGTTTTGGTGAGTAAGTGGTAGACTTGTCGTATCAGATGTCAGTGCTGGAAACAGGCTGGTGTAGACTTAGTGTATTGAACTGGTTGAACTGTAAACAGATTGATGTAGACTGCAGTCGCTGAATTAGACCATTAGGTTCTGCATAGTCAAGTCAATATGGTATGGGTGAGGTCATGCTCCACCTGTGTCTCCTGTATGGTCTGGTTCTGGTTCACTTGTTATTAATGAGAATTGAGCTGTGTTGAAAATAAAGGTAACTAAAACAAACAAGACAAACTCAAAGCTTTTCTTTCTTTCTGCTCTATTTTGCTCTCTCTATCTCGGTCTTTGTCTCTCTCTATTTCTCTCACTCCCCCCCATCTCCTCCTCCACCCTCTCTCTCCCAGGTTTGGTGAAGCTGGGAGTCCACTGTATTACGGGACAGAAGGTGGCCATAAAGATTGTGAACCGAGAGAAGCTGTCTGAGTCTGTCCTTATGAAGGTATGAACCCAGAGAAGCTGCCTGCGTCCCAAATGGCACCCTATTCCCTACATCATATGTTACTTCTGACCAGAGCATGGGCGCTGGTCAAAAGTAGTGCACTTTATAGGGAGTAAGGTGCAAATTGGGACTCAGACGCTCTCTGAGTCTGTCCTTCTGAAGGTCCAGTAGCCTACAGAGAGAGCCAGGAGCCTGCTAATATGCATTTGTAGAAGCACATTATATAGACAGCCAGCGTGCTGTCGTTAATAATTAAGGTATTGATATACAATATATCATCAGCTTTTTCTTCCTCTTTGGTTCTTCTTTGTATTCTACTTCTGGGTTATTTGAGGTGTGTATAGGCTATGCACCGTGTGTATAGGCTATGAACCGTGTGTATACAAACTCTCTGTCACATTCACTCACTGACACACTCTCGCTCGCTCTCTCTCTCCCTCTCTCTATCTCTTCCCCTCTTGCTCCTGCTATCTTTATCTCCTCACTCTCTCTCTCTCTCTCTCTCCCTATCTCTTGCTCTCTTTCTCTATCTCCAGGTGGAGAGGGAGATAGCTATTCTAAAACTAATAGAGCACCCTCATGTGCTGAAGCTGCATGATGTTTATGAGAATAACAAGTACCTGTAAGTATATTATGCTCTTTTCTCACTCACACTCTTTCTCCCTCTCTTTCTGCCTGTCTCTTGTACTGTACTAAAACTCAATAATATACTGTGTGTATGTCTGTGTATGTATGTGCGTAAGTGCGAGCATGCATGTACAGCTGAAGTTGGAAGTTTACATACACTTAGGTTGGAGTCATTAAAACTCGTTTTTCAACCACTCCACAAATTTCTTGTTAACAAACTATAGTTTTGGCAAGTTGGTTAGGACATCTACTTTGTGCATGACACAAGTAATTTTACCAACAATTGTTTACAGACAGATTATTTCACTTATAATTCACTGTATCACAATTCCAGTGGTCAGAAGTTTACAGACACTAAGTTGACTGTGCCTTTAAACAGCTTGGAAAATTCCAGAAAAAGATGTCATGGCTTTAGAAGCTTCTGATAGGCTAATTGACATAATTTGAGTCAATTGGAGGTGTACCTGTGGATGTATTTCAAGGCCTACCTTCAAACTCAGTGCCTCTTTGCTTGACATCATGGGAAAATCAAAAGAAATCAGACAAGATGTCAGAAAAAACTCCACATGTCTGGTTCATCCTTGGGAGCAATTTCCAAACGCCTGAAGGTACCACGTTCATCTGTACAAACAATAGTACGCAAGTATAAACACCATGGGACCACGCAACCGTCATACCGCTCAGGAAGGAGATGCGTTCTGTCTCCTATTGAGGAACATACTTTGGTGCAAAAAGTGCAAATCAATCCCAGAACAACAGCAAAGGACCTTGTGAAGATGCTGGAGGAAACGGGTACAAAGGTATCTATATAAACAGTAAAACGAGTCCTATATCGACATAACCTGAAAGGCCACTCAGCAAGGAAGAAGCCACTGCTCCAAAACCGCCATGAAAAAGCCAGACTACGGTTTGCAACTGCACATGGGGAAAAATATCATACTTTTTGGAGAAATGTCCTCTGGTTTGATGAAACAAAAATAGAACTGTTTGGCCATAATGACCATCGTTATGTTTGGAGAAAAAAGGGGGACGCTTGCAAGCCAAAGAACACCATCCCAACCGTGAAGCACAGGGGGTGGCAGCATCATATTGTGGGGGTGCTTTGCTGCAGGAGGGACTGGTGCACTTCACAAACTAGATGGCATCATGTGGAAGGAAAATTATATGGATATATTGAAGCAACATCTCAAGGCATCAGTCAGGAAGTTAAAGCTTGGTCGCAAATGGGTCTTCCAAATGGACAATGACCCCAAGCATACTTCCAAAGTTGTAGCAAAATGGCTTAAGGACAACAAAGTCAAGGTATTGGAGTGGCCATCACAAAGCCCTGACCTCAATCCCATAGAAAATCTGTGCAGAACTGAAAAGGCATGTGCGAGCAAGGAGGCCTTACAATCCTGACTCAGTTACACCAGCTCGGTCAGGAGGAATGAGCCAAAATTCACCCAACTTATTGTGGGAAGCTTGTGGAAGGCTACCCGAAACGTTTGACCCTTCTTTTGGCTTGGGGGCAGTATTTTGACGTCTGGATGAGAAGCGTGCCCAAAGTAAACTGCCTGTTACTCAGGTCCAGAAGCTCGGATATGCATATAATTGGTATATTTGGATAGAAAACACTCTAAGATTGCAGTTCCTATGGCTTCCACTAGACGTCAACAGTCTTTAGACATTGTTTCAGGCTTGTTTTCTGAAAAATGAAGAAGAATGAGACCTTTCTGTCAGTGGACTGTAGAATCATGCAGTGCTGGTTTGCGCGCATGACCAAGTGCTCGCCCTTTGTTGTTTTTCTTTTCTATTGAATACGCTATTGTCCGGTTGAAATATTATCGATTATTTAGACAATTGACAACCTGAGGATTAATTATTAACATCGTTTGACATGTTTCGACGAACTTTACCGGTACTATGAGGATGTATTCGTCTGCATGTTTTGACCGCCTTTGAGCCAGTGGATTACTGAACAAAACGCGCCAACAAAACTGAGCTTTTGGGATATAAAGAGGGACTTTATCGAACAAAACAAACATGTATTGTGTAGCTGGGACTCTTGTGACTGCAACCAGATGAAGATCTTCAAAGGTAAGTGATTAATTTTATTGCTATTTCTGACTGTCGTGACTCCTCTATTTGGTTGGAAAATGTTTATGCTTTTGTAAGCGGGGCGCTGTCCTCAGATAATCGCATGGTATGCTTTCGCCGTAAAGCCTTTTTGAAATCTGACAAAGCGGCTGGATTAACAAGAAGTTAATCTTTAAACCGATGTGTAACACTTGTATTTTTATGAATGTTTGTTATGACTATTTCTGTATTTTGAATTTGGTGCTCTGCAATTTCACCGGATGGTGTCGAGATGGGTCGCTAGCGGACTGCCTGCGCCAGAAAGGTTAAACAATTTAAAGGCAATGCTACCAAATACTAATTGAGTGTATGTAAACTTCTGACCCACTGGGAATGTGATGAAAGAAATACATGCTGAAATAAATTATTCTCTCTACTATTATTCTGACATTTCACATTCTTAAAATAAAGTGGGGATCCTAACGGACCTAAGACAGGGAATTTTTATGAGGATTAAATTTCAGGAATTGTGAAACTGAGTTTAAATATATTTGGCTAAAGTGTACGTAAACTTCCGAATTCAACTGTATGTGTGTGCGCGCATGATTGTGTGTGAGTGATAATTGGTGCTGTACTGAAAGTGTGAGCATATGAACAGGCCTATACAGGACTATGTTCAAGCATGTACACATCAGAGTGCATGAGTGTATGTATGAGCATGTACAGTGGGTATATAGCTTGAACATACAGCATTTGATCCCTCCCTCCCTGTCATTCTCTCTCCCACTTCCTTCAATCACCCCCCCTTTTTTCTATCCCTACCTACCTCCCTCCCTCCCTCCCTATCCCCCTCTCCCAGGTATCTGGTGTTGGAGCATGTCTCAGGAGGAGAGTTATTTGACTACCTGGTGAAGAAGGGGAGACTGACACCTAAAGAGGCCAGGAAGTTCTTCAGACAGATCATCTCAGCGCTTGACTTTTGCCACAGCCACTCTATATGGTCAGACACTACAGCATATACTGTGTACAGCAATATATACACAGCCACTCGATGGTCAGACACTACAGCAATGCAGTATATACAGCAATATACTTTATATAACGATTAACACTGAGTATACCAAACATTAGGAACACCTTTCTTATTGAGTTGCACCTCCCTCAGAACCGCCTCAATTCGTATGGGCATGGACTCTGCAAGGTGTCGAAAGCGTTCGACAGGGATGTTGGCCCATGTTGACTCCAATGCTTCCCACAGTTGCGTCGAGTTGGCTGGATGTCCTTTGGGTGGTGAACCATTCATGATTCACAGGGGGAACTGTTGAGCGTGAAAACCCCAGAAAGACTTTCCAGGTCTTGAAACACTCAAACCAGGGTGCTTGGCACCTACTACCATACCCCGTTCAAAAGCGCTTAAATCTTGTCTTGCCCATTCACCCTCTGAATGGCACATCTACACAATCCATGTCTCAGTTGTCTCAATACTTAAAAATCCTTCTTGTCTCCCCTGTCTCCCCATATACACTGATTGAAGTGGGTTTAACAAGTGAGATCAATAAGGGATCATAGCTTTCACCTGGATTCAACTGATAAGTCAGTGTATACAAAGCCACTCTATATGGTCAGAGCCATATACACTGCTCAAAAAAATAAAGGGAACACTAAAATAACACATCCTAGATCTGAATGAATGAAATATTCTTATTAAATACTTTTTTCTTTACATAGTTGAATGTGCTGACAACAAAATCACACAAAAATTATCAATGGAAATCAAATTTATCAACACATGGAACTCTGGATTTGGAGTCACACTCAAAATTAAAGTGGAAAACCACACTACAGGCTGATCTAACTTTGATGTACTGTCCTTAAAACAAATCAAAATGAGGCTCAGTAGTGTGTGTGGCCTCCACGTGCCTGTATGACCTCCCTACAACGCCTGGGCATGCTCCTGATGAGGTGGCGGATGGTCTCCTGAGGGATCTCCTCCCAGACCTGGACTAAAGCATCCGCCAACTCCTGGACAGTCTGTGGTGCAGCGTGGCGTTGGTGGATGGAGCGAGACATGATGTCCCAGATGTGCTCAATTGGATTCAGGTCTGGGGAACAGGCGGGCCAGTCCATAGCATCAATGCCTTCCTCTTGCAGGAACTGCTGACACACTCCAGCCACATGAGGTCTAGCATTGTCTTGCATTAGGAGGAACCCAGGGCCAACCGCACCAGCATATGGTCTCACAAGGGGTCTGAGGATCTCATCTCGGTACCTAATGGCAGTCAGGCTACCTCTGGCGAGCACATGGAGGGCTGTGCGGCCCCCAAAGAAATGCCACCCCACACCATGACTGACCCACCGCCAAACCGGTCATGCTGGAGGATGTCGCAGGCAGCAGAACGTTCTCCACGGCGTCTCCAGACTCTGTCACGTCTGTCACATGTGCTCAGTGTGAACCTGCTTTCATCTGTGAAGAGCACAGGGCGCCAGTGGCGAATTTGCCAATCTTGGTGTTCTCTGGCAAATGCCAAACGTCCTGCACGGTGTTGGGTTGTAAGCACAACCCCCACCTGTGGACGTCGGGCCCTCATACCACCCTCATGGAGTCTGTTTCTGACCGTTTGAGCAGACACATGCACATTTGTGGCCTGCTGGAGGTCATTTTGCAGGGCTCTGGCAGTGCTCCTCTTTGCACAAAGGCGGAGGTAGCGGTCCTGCTGCTGGGTTGTTGCCCTCCTACGGCCTCCTCCACGTCTCCTGATGTACTGGCCTGTCTCCTGGTAGCGCCTCCATGCTCTGGACACTACGCTGACAGACACAGCAAACCTTCTTGCCACAGCTCGCATTGATGTGCCATCCTGGATGAGCTGCACTACCTGAGCCACTTGTGTGGGTTGTAGACTCCGTCTCATGCTACCACTAGAGCTACCACTAGAGCGGTGAAAGCACCGCCAGCATTCAAAAGTGACCAAAACATCAGCCAGGAAGCATAGGAACTGAGAAGTGGTCTGTGGTCACCACCTGCAGAACCACTCCTTTATTGGGGGTGTCTTGCTAATTGCCTATAATTTCCACCTGTTGTCTATTCCATTTGCACAACAGCATGTGAAATGTATTGTCAATCAGTGTTGCTTCCTAAGTGGACAGGTTGATTTCACAGAAGTGTGATTGACTTGGAGTTACATTGTGTTGTTTAAGTGTTCCCTTTATTTTTTTGAGCAGTGTGTGTATATATATATATATATATATATATACAGTGGGGAGAACAAGTATTTGATACACTGCCGATTTTGCAGGTTTTCCTACTTACAAAGCATGTAGAGGTCTGTAATTTTTTATCATAGGTACACTTCAACTGTGAGAGACGGAATCTAAAACAAAAATCCAGAAAATCACATTGTATGATTTTTAAGTAATTCATTTGCATTTTATTGCATGACATAAGTATTTGATCACCTACCAACCAGTAAGAATTCCAGCTCTCACAGACCTGTTAGTTTTTCTTTAAGAAGCCCTCCTGTTCTCCACTCATTACCTGTATTAACTGCACCTGTTTGAACTCGTTACCTGTATAAAAGACACCTGTCCACACACTCAATCAAACAGACTCCAACCTCTCCACAATGGCCAAGACCAGAGAGCTGTGTAAGGACATCAGGGATAAAATTGTAGACCTGCACAAGGCTGGGATGGGCTACAGGACAATAGGCAAGCAGCTTGGTGAGAAGGCAACAACTGTTGGCGCAATTATTAGAAAATAGAAGAAAATAGAAGAAGTTCAAGATGATGGTCAATCACCCTCGGTCTGGGGCTCCATGCAAGATCTCACCTCGTGGGGCATCAATGATCATGAGGAAGGTGAGGGATCAGCCCAGAACTACACGGCAGGACCTGGTCAATGACCTGAAGAGAGCTGGGACCACAGTCTCAAAGAAAACCATTAGTAACACACTACGCCGTCAGGGATTAAAATCCTGCAGCGCACACAAGGTCCCCCTGCTCAAGCCAGCGCATGTCCAGGCCCGTCTGAAGTTTGCCAATGACCATCTGGATGATCCAGAGGAGGAATGGGAGAAGGTCATGTGGTCTGATGATTCAAAAATAGAGCTTTTTGGTCTAAACTCCACTCGCCGTGTTTGGAGGAAGAAGAAGGATGAGTACAACCCCAAGAACACCATCCCAACCGTGAAGCATGGAGGTGGAAACATCATTCTTTGGGGATGCTTTTCTGCAAAGGGGACAGGACGACTGCACCGTATTGAGGGGAGGATGGATGGGGCCATGTATTGCGAGATCTTAGCCAACAACCTCCTTCCCTCAGTAAGAGCATTGATGATGGGTCGTGGCTGGGTCTTCCAGCATGACAACGACCCGAAACACACAGCCAGGGCAACTAAGGAGTGGCTCCGTGAGAAGTATCTCAAGGTCCTGGAGTGGCCTAGCCAGTCTCCAGACCTGAACCCAATAGAAAATCTTTGGAGGGAGCTGAAAGTCCGTATTGCCCAGCGACAGCCCCGAAACCTGAAGGATCTGGAGAAGGTCTGTATGGAGGAGTGGGCCAAAATCCCTGCTGCAGTGTGTGCAAACCTGGTCAAGAACTACAGGAAACGTATGATCTCTGTAATTGCAAACAAAGGATTCTGTACCAAATATTAAGTTCTGCTTTTCTGATGTATCAAATACTTATGTCATGCAATAAAATGCTAATTAATTACTTAAAAATCATACAATGTGATTTTCTGGATTTTTGTTTTAGATTCCGTCTCACAGTTGAAGTGTACCTATGATAAAAATTACAGACCTCTACATGCATTGTAAGTAGGAAAACCTGCAAAATCGGCAGTGTATCAAATACTTGTTCTCCCCACTGTATATATGCAGTTGAAGTCGGAAGTTCACCTACACTTAGGTTGGAGTCATTAAAACTCGTTTTTCAACCACTCCACAAAATTCTTGTTAACAAACTATAGTTTTGGCAAGTCGGTTAGGACATCTACTTTGTGCATGACACAAGTAATTTTACCAACAATTGTTTCCAGACAGATTATTTCACTTATAATTCACTGTATCACAATTCAGGTGGGTCAGAAGTTGACTGTGCCTTTAAACAGCTTGGAAAATTCCAGAAAAAGAAGCTTCTGATAGGCTAAGTGACATCATTTGAGTCAATCGGAGGTGTACCTGTGGATGTATTTCAAGGCCTACCTTCAATTTCAGTGCTTCTTTGCTTGACATCATGGGAAAATCAAAAGAAATCAGCCCAAGACGTCAGAAAAAAAATTGTAGACCTCCACAAGTCTGGTTCATCCTTGGGAGCAATTTCCAAACGCCTGAAGGTACCACATTCATCTGTACAAACAATAGTACGCAAGTATAAACACCATGGGACCACACAGCCATCATACCGCTCAGGAAGGAGACGCATTCTGTATCCTAGAATATGAACGTACTTTGGTGGGAAAAGTGCAAATCAATCCCAGAACAACAGCAAAGGACCTTATGAAGATGCTGGAGGAAACAGGTACAAAAGTATCTGTATCCACAGTAAAACGAGTCCTATATCGACATTTGGCTAAGGTGTATGTAAACTTCCGACTTCAACTGTATACACAGCCACAATTTTAAATCAATCTATTTAAAACTAGAGAGATTGAGAGGTAAAAAAAGAAGTGAAAGAAGAGAATAGACCTGTTTCTCTAACGTGTGTGTGTGTGTGTGTAGTCATAGAGACCTGAAGCCTGAGAACCTGCTCCTGGATGAGAAGAACAACATCCGCATAGCTGACTTCGGCATGGCCTCCCTACAGGTGGGGGACAGCCTGCTAGAGACCAGCTGTGGGTGAGTACTGTGTGTTCCTGCATGCGGGTGTCCTTAGTGATGTACAGTATGTTTATGAATGTTAAGAACGTTATTTTCTTTCTTCTGAATGATTTCAGATCTCCTCACTATGCATGTCCAGAAGTTATCAGGGTAAGTGTCTGTTGTTATTGTCAAGGTGCATGCACCTACAATATGTGTGTGTATATACTGTATGATTGAACAGTGAATATATTTTATTCTAAGTGAGTGTAGTGCCGTCTTCTTGTATTGCAGGGGGAGAAGTATGATGGTCGCAGGGCAGATGTATGGAGCTGTGGCGTTATCCTCTTTGCACTTCTGGTGGTAAGAACCTCTTCCTCTCTCTCCATCTTTCTTCCCCTCTGTCTCTCGCTCTGTAACTCCCCTTTCTCCTTTCCTGTGTGTGTAGGGAGCTCTACCCTTTGACCATGACAACCTGCGTCAGCTCCTTGAGAAGGTGAAGAGTGGGGTGTTCCACATGCCCCACTTCATCCCCCCAGACTGCCAGGCCCTGCTCAAAGGAATGATTGAGGTCAACCCTGACAAGAGACTCACGGTATGGGGGAGGAGAGGGGGATAGAGGGTGAGGATGGTGGAAGGGAGAGAGGAGAGGGAAGGGGATTATGGAGAGAGGGAGGATGATGATGGGGCGAAGGAGAGCCAGGCCCTGCTCAAAGGCATGATCGAGGTCAACCCTGACAGGAGACTCACGGTATGGGAGAGGGGAGGAGAGGGGGAAAAAAGGGTGGGGGGGAGAGACTCACGGTACTGACTAGATGTAGGAGTACTCTGTGTTCTGTTTAGGTAACTAACTGACTGTGTCTGTGTTCTCTTACAGCTAGAAGCAATACAAAAACACTCCTGGTATCTGTAAGTACACTCATCCCATTCTACTCTATTTTCTCTACTTTCTCACCCACAGCTGGTTTTCTCTGACACTAGGCAGGTAGCCTAGTGGTTAGAGCATTGGGCCAGTAACCGAAAGGTTGCTAGATCAAATCCCTGAGCTGACAAGGTAAAAATCTGTCGTTCTGCCCCTGAACAAGGAGGTTAACCTACTGTTCCTAGGCAGTCATTGTAAATAACAATTTGTTCTTAACTGACTTGCCTAGTTAAAAAAAGGTTAAATTTAAAAAACGTATCATTGTCTTCTCTCTGAATAGAAGAATAAAAGAAACAGTCAGTTGAGTTGCTTGTGTATGTGACCTTGTTCACGGAACTCTTCACTCATCTGTACTCTCTCCCCTCCATTTGTCTTTCTATCTCGATCTATCTCTCTTTTCACACTATCTCTTTCCCCCTTTCCATATTTCTCCCTTGTCAGTGGTGGTCGTAACGAGCCGTGTCCGGAGCAGCCTCCTCCCAGGCGTGTGTGTGTGAAGAGGATTGTGTCGCTGACAGAGCTGGACCCCGATGTACTGGACAGCATGCACTCTCTGGGCTGCTTCAGAGACCGGGGAAAACTGACCCAGGACCTGCAGTGTGAGGAGTGAGTACTCTCTTGGGTGCTTTTAGAGACTGGGGAAAGCTGACCCGGGACCTGCGATGAGTGTCCCTTGATGTGGCCCCTGTAGTGTCACCATTCACTGGTTGCTGTGGAAACGAACTATTGATCTCTCTCTTAGTGTCTCTGGCACCTCTTTATTAGAAGTAGGAATAGGATAAAGTAAAGGTAATCTGACCTTTGGAAATAGGACTTTGTGGAGTGTTTGGACAGGGTCCTTCCTCTTCCTCTTTTTAATATCTCTCTCTCTCTCTCGACTGACTGACCAATCTAATCTGCTTTTTTGGCACGTCAAATGTTACATCACTCTGGCAAAGCATAAACATGACCAAAGATATTAACAATGGCTCTTTCTCCTTCTACTGTTGTCCCTCCAACTCTCACATTCACATTATGCTCTAGTTCTGAGTGAACTATTCATGCTGTAACTATACTACTACAACTGTTTCGTTATTGTTAATAAAACAATTATATTCTGTTCAGATATTAACCCTAGATATCGCAACACTCTTTTTCAATCCCTGAATGTCTCTTACGATCTCTCTCTCTCTCTCTCTCTCTCGCTCTCTCTCTCGTTTTCCAAGAGACAACCAGGAGAAGATGATCTACTACCTCCTCTTGGACAGGAAAGAGCGTTACCCCAGCTGTGAGGACGAAGACCTGCCGCCCAGGAACGATATAGGTTAGAAAGAAAACCTTTAGACAACATTAGAAAACCTTTAGACAACATATATTAGAAAGGAACAACATTCCTAACCTACACTTATTGGACACTCTGATTACCCCGAAGTGTCCACCGTGTGCTCTGAACACTCCCAGAAACATTCTATTCATATTCTATTCTAACATAACATTCTAAGAAATTATTTGGAACATTCTATTTCTAGACAAATCGGACTTACTGATAGGTATCTGTGAAGCTAGCAACAATAAGCAACATCTGGCGATTCTGTTTCAAAATAAAAGAGCTGCAAGTAAACTTCAAAGTAATTGTCCTGTGACAAAAATGTACAACAAATTCATAAGTTAGAGGTGCTTTAACCGTTCTGTGTACCTCTGAGACCTGGATTCTAACCGTTCTAAGGTCTCCCAGCAGATCCCCCTAGGAAACGGGTGGACTCTCCCATGCTAACCCGTCATGGCCGGTGCCGGCCGGAGAGGAAGAGTCTGGAGGTGCTGAGTGTGACGGAGCAGGGCTCCCCCACACCCACGCGCAGGGCGCTAGACACCTCCGCACACAGCCAGAGGTTAGACATAGATACACTACCGGTCAAAAGTTTTAGAACACCTACTCATTCAAGGGTTTTTCTTTATTTTTACTATTTTCTATGTTGTAGAATAATAGTGAAGACATCAAAACTATTCTTCAAATAGCCACCCTTTGCCTTGATGACAGCTTTGCACATTCTTGGTGTTCTCTCAACCAGCTTCATGAGGAATGCATTTCAATTAAAAGGTGTGCCTTTATTAAAAGTTATTTTGTGGAATTTCTTTCCTTAATACATTTGAGCCAATCAGTTGTGTTGTGACAAGGTAAGGGGGGGTATACAGAAGATGCTCCTATTTGGTAAAAATACCAAGTCCATATTATGGAAAGAACAGCTCAAATAAGCAAAGAGAAACGACAGTCCATTACTTTAAGACATGAAGGTCAGTCAATATGAAAATGTTCAAGAATTTTGAACCTTCAAGTGAAGTCGCAAATACCATCAAGCGCTATGATGAAACCGGCTCCCATGAGGACCGCCACAGGAATGTAAAGACCCAGAGTTACCTCTGCTGCAGAGGATAAATTCATGAGTTACCTCCCTCAGAAATTGCAGCTCAAATAAATGCTTTACAGAGTTCAAGTAACAGACACATCTCAACATCAACTGTTCAGAGGAGACTGTGTGAATCAAGCCTTCATGGTCGGATTGCTGCAAAGAAATCACTACTAAAGGACACCATTAACAAGAGACTTGATGGGCCAAGAAACACGAGCAATGGACATTAGCAACGGACCAGTGAAAATTTGTCCTTTAGTCTGGAGTCCAAATTGGAGATTTTTGGTTCCAACCGCCGTGTCTTTGTGAGACGAGGTGTGGGTGAACGGATGATCTCCGCATGTGTATTTCCCACCGTAAGCATGGAGGAGGTGTTATGGTGTAGGGGTGCTTTGTCGTTAACACTGTCTGATTTATTTTGAATTCAAAGCACACTTAACCAGCATGGCTACCTCAGCATTCTGCAGCGATACGCCATCCCATCTGGTTTGTGCTTAGTGGGAGTATCATTTGTTTTTCAACAGGACAATGACCCAACACAGTGAAGGAAAAGCAGCCAACAAGTGCTCAGCATAGGTAGGGACTCCTTCAAAACTGTTAGAAAAGCATTCCAAGTGAAGCTGGTTAAGAGCATGCCAAGAGTGTGGAAAGCTGTCAAAGGCAAAGGGTGGCTATTTGAAGAACCTCACATACACACACTCAGGTCGCACATAAAGACACACATGCACACCATATATACAGTGTTGTGAAAAAATATTTGCCCCTTCCTGATTTCTTATTTTTTTGCACATTTGTCACACTTAAATGTTTCAGATCATCAAACAAATTGTAATATTACACAAAGATAACCCAAATAAACACAAAATTCAGTTAAGTGATAGCTTTTTTCCCTTAATAAAATTTTCGAACCTTCATGGCCCTATATGACAAAGTAATTGCCCCCCCTTGTTTAATCATGAATTTAATGTGGTTAATCACAGTTTTTGGAAAGCTGAGTTCAATTTCACTAGCCACACCCAAGCCTGATTACTGCCAGACCTGTTGAATCAAGAAATCACTTAAATAGAACCTGTCTGACAAAGTGAAGTAGGCCAAAAGATCTCAAAAAGCAAGACATCATGCTGTGAGCCAAAGAAATTCAGGAACAGATGAGAAACAAAGTAATTGACATCTATCAGTCTGGAAAGGGTTACAAAGCCATTTCTAAAGCTTTGGGACTCAAGCGAACCGCGGTGAGAGCCATTATCCACAAATGGAGAAAATGGTGAATCGTCCCAGGAGTGGCCGGCCTACCAAAATTTCCCCAAAAGCGCAGCGATGACTCATCCAAGAGGTCACGAAAGAACCCACAACATCATCTAAAGAACTGCAGGCCTCAGTTAAGGTCAGTGTTCATGACTCAACCATAAGAAAGAGACTGGGCAAAAACGGCATCCACTGCAGTTCTAAGGCGAAAACCACTGCTGACCAAAAATAACAAAGGTAGTCTGTACAAAAATATACTGATATTACAGGTATGGTATTTTATAAATTCTTCAGTAGAACCACCTCAATAATAATCAGGTAGTGTAAATGTGTGTCCATTTGTAAAAGAGTTGGTCAAGCATGATAAGATCAGTTGGCCAAGCGTGACTTACCCTGGGACTGCTGAGAGGACTTGATGAGAGCCCTGTTGAAGCTCCACTGACTGAACGAGACCTGGAGGACAAAAATCCTAGTCTCACTTTTGGCAAAAAACATCTTGATGAACTTTTTGGAAAATATTCTGTGGATTGATGAGACACAAGTTGAACTTTTTGGAAGGTGTGCGTCCCGTTACATCTGGCGTAAAAGTAACATCTGGCGTAAAAGTAACATGGCATTTCAGAAAAAGAACATCATTCCAACAGTCAAATATGGTGGTGGTAGTGTGAATGTCTGGGGCTGCTTTGCTGCTTCAGGACCTGGATGACTTTCTGTGATTGATGGAACCATGAATTCTGCTCTATACCAAAAAATCCTGAAGGAGAATGTCCGGCCATCAGTTTGTGACCTCAAGCTGAAGTGCACTTGGGTTCTGCAGCAGGACAATGATCCAAAACACACCAGCAAGTCCACCTCCTGAATGGCTTTAAAAAACAAAATGAAGGTTTTGGAGTGGCCTAGTCAAAGTCCGGACTTGAATCCGATTGAGATGCTGTGGCGTGACCTTAAAGGTGGGCTCATGCTCGAAAACCCTCCAATGTGGCTGAATTAAAACAATTCTGCAAAGAAGAGTTGGCCAAAATTCCTCCACAGCGATGTGAAAGACTCATTGCCAATTATCGCAAACGCTTGATTGCAGTTGTTGCTGCTGAGGGTGGCACAACCAGTTATTAGGTTTAGGGGGCAATTACTCTTTCACATAGAGTTCGGATAGCTTTTTTCCCTTAATAAATAAAATCATCACTTAACTGCATTTTGTGTTTACTTGGGTTATCTTTGTAATATTTAAATTTGTTTGATCTGAAACATTTAAGTGTGACAAATGTGCAAAGAAATCAGGAAGGGAGCAAATACTTTTTCACAGCACTGTGTGTGTGTGTGTGTATATATATATGCTTTGTGTAGTCTGTTAGTGGACCATACTATGTGGTACTGTACCAATGTTGTCATGGAAAAAAACATAATTTCACATGTGAAAGTTCCACATGATTTCACATGCAAAATTCTATTTCACATGTGAAACCATGTGGTTTTGGAACACTTCGTGATATTTCACGAAGTTTCACATGTGGATTTTCACGTGATGACCTGCAAACAAAAAGTTAATAGGATGTCACAAAATTGCTGCAGTGGTTTCCACACTTGATTACGTTGTGTATGGTTATTTATACAGTAATTATTTTTCAACAGGTCCTCAACTAGGATTTGTATTCACGATCCCGTGTGTCACAGTATTACAATCTTCCTGTTACACCACCATGTCTGTGTCAATGACTGATTTCACATGTATTCCTACACTTTGGACTTAAAAGTAAATCTCAGCTTTGTATAATACAGTCAAGAAAAACGATTATATTTATATTCAGTAGTAACATTAAAACAGAATAATATGCCCCACCAACATTAGACAACTATACAGAAAACTCTCAAATTGCTGAAAAAAGTAAATTATATCAATGATGAGAGAATAGTCAGATTAAATGATAACTAAAATAGCAGTGCAGATGACACTCGTTTTCTATGTGCAGAAATGTATTATAGGTAATGAATGTGTATGTGACTTCTTAGACTGCTACAGACTCTGGTGCAGTAGCAAGATCAGCGTAATCCAGAGGTTGTGAGTTCAAATCCAATCTTGGGTCATATTGAAAAGTCAGTACTAAGTGAACATGTCAAATGTAAGCATATTGTCATTGATGAAAGATTTGTGACCTTTTTTTTTATAACACATGTCACAGGCCGGCTCATAGCCTGTGACAAAAATGAGGGGACACGAACAACAGGTATAGGCCAATCAAAAAGGTTCTTTATTCTAAACCAAAACTAACTTTAAACAAAGAAAAAGGAATGAGGTGTGGAAGTATCATAATGTAGGGTGTATGTAAAGTGCAGGGATGCGTGAATCTGTGTGTGTGAATATGACTGAGTGAAAACTATGTAAAACTACAAAGGAACAAACAAAACAGGATCATACCTGGAGGAGCAGAGAGAGAGACAAAAGTGGTTAGTGAAGCAGTTTAAATACCCTGAGCCCAGGTGGCTCCAATCACTAACGACCCTCTGCCTGCAGGAGGAACCGCCCCTGCAATGCAGAAGGGCCGTGACACACATTTTAACTCAACAACCTACCACTTACCTTAAAACCCCCATACCATTTATTTACTTCCCTTTAAAAAAAAATGTGAAGCTGAAATTAAGCTGACATTTTTACATGGATAAAATAAGAGGCACATTAGGTCAGTTCTTCACATGTATTCAATATAGAGTTCACATGCTAACACCACCCTTTCACATGTGAGAAGAGTAAAATGTTTTCACCTCACATGTGAATGGCAGATTCAGATGTGAAAAACAAATTTGCACTTTTATATGTAAATAGTTCAATTGTGAAAATCAAACTCCCATATGTGGAATTGCACGTGGAAAAACTTTAACGTGAAAATTGAATTTGCACTTTCACATGTGGAAAACTTTGAAATGTTGTGACGTGTAGTTTCATTTTATCACGTTGCCACATGTTATCTCATTAACTTCACATAAGATCACGTGAAATTCATGTGGTTTTTCCATAAGGGAGACTATGCTATGTGTTACTGTACCAGTGTTCTCTGATACTAGGATTTTTGTCCTCCAGGTCTCGTTCAGTCAGTGGCGCTTCAACAGGGCTCTCATCAAGTCCTCTCAGCAGTCCCAGGGTAAGTCTATGCTTGGCCAACTCTTTTACAAATGGACACATTTACACTACCTGATTATTATTGAGGTGGTTCTACTGAAGAATTTATAAAACACCATACCTGTAATATCAGTATATTTTTGTACAGACTACCTTTTGTTCATGTTGAAATGTGCTACTGCACATCTACACTACTGTGATTTGATTGTGTTTCTCTGTACTGAAGTGTAATTGTAACTGTTCTGAGACTGTCCATCACCCTCATACTGTCCCATTCTGAGCCATTACCCATAACAGACACTAGAGACACACACACACACATACACATTCCAAATAGAGGCACACACCGGTAAGATCACATATTAGCCCTCAAATTGAAAGGGTCTCTGGACCTTTATTCAAAATGGATGCTATTAAATTTACATAAGATGAATAACAGAATATTCATTTGATAAATCCCTACAATTAGAAATGTAAGTACAATCAGAAGTCTATAGTATATTCATAAATCATAACTCATGACCATTGCTCTCTTCATCTTTCCTTCCCTCCTTCCTTCCTCTCCATCTCTCTGTCCTTTCTCTTCCCACGCATCAGAGCCCAGTTTTCACTTTCAGCCAATCAGAAGTCACCTCCGCCTCCACCACCCACTCCAAAGACCCCAAACCAGGAAGTGCCACCACTCCCCGGCCGTCACAACGGACGACCGTGCCTGACCCCAAAACCCAGACTCTGCCCTCCAAAGGGCTCTCCGATCGCCCTCACCTCCAGTCCATGAAGTCACTACCTCTCCAAACTCCCCCCTCACCCATCCTCTCCCCCATCCCTCGCTTCTTTTTCCCCGCCCCCTCCGTCTTTAAGTTGGTCACTAAGAACGTCTATCCTAACTCTGCCCCTGTGCCACAGGTCACCCCTCAGGGGTCTCCACTCCCCACCCCCCTGGGAACCCCCGTCCACCACCCCCAGCACCCCCCGCCCACCCCTCCCTCCTCCTCCTCGTCCTCCTCCTCCTCGCGGGCGGAGGGAGGCGGCGGGGGTGTGGGCGGGGGCGGATCCCTCTCCCTAACCCCGCCCTCCAGCCCTGGAGGCAGCGGGGGGATGGCCGCCAGTAGCTCCGCCCACTGGAGGACACGCCTCAACTCCTTTAAGAACAACCTGCTGGGATCGCCACGCTTCCACCGACGCAAACTGCAGGGTGAGAGAGAGAGGGGGGGGAGTGTGTGCAAGCTGTATTATGAGAGTGGGACGGGTTATTGGCAAACTGCACGGGGAGAGGTCAATTCTATTTCAATTCAGAAATTTGGCAATTCAATGTATTTCATTTCATTTGGACTCAAAACAGATTTGGGCCAAACCTTGATATCTAAAGTAAATTATATGATATAAACAATTATATGCATTGTGATTCATATTTTCAATCAAATCAATTAGTTACAGTGCAGTATACCTAACAATACACACAAATCCCCAAAATAAAAAAATAAATTTCAGAACGAGCAATGAATATAAATATTTAAGTATATAGTGGTGTGTATGGACAGTATATGAATAGGAAAGGTGTGTACATCAGTAGTTAGTGTCTTCAGAAAGTAATCATATCCCTTGACTTATTCCACATTTTGTTGTTACAGCCTGAATTCAAAATGTATTAAATGTATTTATTTGTGCACTCATCTACCAATAATAACACATACTGACAAAGTGAAAAAGTATTTTAGACATTTTTTTCAATTCAATTTAAAATAACTATTCACACCCATGAGTGTTAGAATCACCTTTGGCAGTGATTACAAGTGAGTCTTTCTGGGTAAGTCTCTAAATAGCTTTGTACACCTGGATTGTACAACATTTGTCTATCATTATTTTCTAAATTCTTCGAGCTCTGTCCAGTTAATTGTTGATCATTGCTAGACAACCATTTTCAAGTCTTGCCATAGATTTTCAAGCAGATTTAAGTCAAAACTGTAACTCGCCCACTCAAGAACATTCACGGTCTTTTTGGTAAGCAACTCCAGTTTAGATTTGGCCTTGTGTTTTTATGTTATTGTCCTTCTGAAAGGTGAATTCATCTTCCAGTGTCTGGTGGAAAGCAGACTGAACTAGGTTCTCACCTGTGCTTAGTGCCATTCCGTTTCTTTTTTTTATCCTGAAACTCTCCAGTCCTTAATGATTACAAGCATACTCATAACATGATGCAGCCACCAATTTGCTTGAAAATATGGAGTGGTACTCAGTAATGTGTTATATTGGATTTGCCCCAAACAACACTTTTTGTAGTATTACTTTAGTTCCTTGTTGCAAATATTTTGGAATTAAAAAAAAATTCTGTACAGGCTTCAATTAGGTTAGTATTGTGTAGTAACTACAATGTTGTTGATCCATCCTCAGTTTTCTCCTATCACAGCCATTAAACTCTAACTGTTTTAAAGTCACCATTGGCCTCATGGTGAAATCCCCTAAGCAATTTCCTTCATATCTTTCAATTGAGTAAGGAAGGATGCCTGTATCTTTGTAGTCAATCTGTGTATTGATACACCATCCAAAGTGTAATTAATAATTTCACCATGCTCAAAGGAATATTCTATGTCTGCTTTTTTTTAACCCATCTACCATTAGGTGCCCTTTGTGAGGCTTGGGAAACATCCCTGGTCTTTGGTTGAATCTGTGTTTGAAATTCACTGCTCGACTGAAGAAGGTCCTTCAGTCGAGCAGTGAATTTCAAACACAGATTCAACCAAAGACCAGGGATGTATCTGTATGTGTAGGGTACCGAGATGAGGTAGTCATTCAAAAATCATGTTAAACACTGTTGTTGCACACAGAGTGAGTCCATGCAACTTATTATGTGAGTTAAGCACATTTTTACTCCTGAACTTATTTATATCAGGTATGAAGGTGAGACCCAGATGCAGACAATGTCGAATTAACAATGGTTTAATAATCCAACAGGGGCAGGCAATAGACAGGTCAAGGCTGGCAGGGGTCAGTAAACCAGAGGTGGGGCAACGGTACCGTACGGCAGACAGGCTCAGGGTAGGCAGAGGTCAATAATCCAGAGGTGGGGCAAAGGTACAGGTCGGCAGGCAGGCTCAGGGGTCAGGCAGGCAGGCTCAGAGTCAGGACAGGCAAGGGTCAAAACCAGGATGGTGAGAAAAAGAGACTGGGAAAAACAGGAGGTGAGAACAAACGCACTGTTTGACTTGACAAACAAGACGAACTGGCAACAGACAAACAGAGAACACAGGTATAAATACACAGTGGATAATGGGGAAGATGGGCGACACCTGGAGGGGGGTGGAGACCATCACAAAGACAGGTGTAACATCAGTGTGTGTGACAATTTAGGCTTGCCAAAAGGAAGGGGTTGATTCCTTGAGTCAAGACATTTCAGCTTTTAATTTTGTATTCATTTGTAAAAATGTCTAAACATAATTTAACTTTGACACTACGGGGTATTGTGTGTAGGCCAGTAAAAAAAAATAGATATTTAATCCATTTTAAATTCAAGCTGTAATACAACAAAATGTGGAAAAAGTCAAGGGGTGTGAATACTTTCTGAAAGCACTGTATATAGGATGAGCCAGGACAGTAAATACATATGAATTGTGTAAAACAGTATGTAAACATTATTACTAGTATGTGCATATTCTGTTCTCAAAGTAGCCACAGTCTCTTCTACCATTGCAGAAGGACCGTAGTGTACTGTACGGTGCTCAAATTAATTAGACAGATTAGTCATTAAATCAATGAAACTGAACCTCATCAAGTGGTGTTATCAAGTTCTACTTCCCCCTCTCCACTCCACTCTACTCTCTCCCTCCCCACCCTCTCTCTTTCTCCTTATTTTTCTATCTTTCCCTCTATATATAAACTCCCCCATCTCTCCTTTCTTTCTCTCCATCTCTCTCCTTTTGTTCTCCTGTAGTTCCAACACCGGAGGACATGTCCAGTCTAACTCCAGAATCAAGCCCAGAGTAAGTAGATAATCCTAGACATACACAGTTAGTCTATCTATATCCATCAGAATGACTGTTCTGCCTGTCATGTAAAATGCTATCTGCTAGCCTGTAGCACGTTTCTATGCTGCATGTTTAGGTAAAACTTTAAATCAACTTCCTTGAATAAGACATTATAAATGCTTATAAAAGCACCTCTATTTAACATTTGAAATGTAGATTCTTAAAAAATATTACTATATGACTGTTGCTTCTGACTGGCAGGCTGGCCAAGAAGTCGTGGTTTGGGAACTTCATCAGCCTGGAAAAGGAGGAACAGATATTTGTTGTCATTAGAGACAAACCGCTTAGTTCCATCAAAGCTGATATAGTCCATGCCTTCTTGTCGGTGAGTATCTCTGTCTATCCGAAAATCCTCACTCATTCTTCCTCTCTATCTCTCTCTGACCACTCTCTCCTCTCCTCTGTACCTTCCCCTACTCTCCTCTCCTCTGTACCTTCCCCTACTCGGTTTCAGTGAAAGGCCTGTACAGCCATGATACAAAGATACACAACCCCATTCATAAAACATGAACACATAAACATAGATGGAAAGCTTGTAAAGCTGTTTCCAATGCTGTGTTACATTACATCTGTCCAGATCCCGTCCCTGAGTCACAGCGTCGTCTCCCAGACCAGCTTCAGAGCAGAGTATAAGTCCTCTGGTGGCCCCTCCGTCTTCCAGAAGCCTGTTAAGTTCCAGGTGGACATTGCCTTCTCTGAGGGAGAGAGGGACAGAGAAAGGGAACGAGCCGAGAGGGAAGGAAAGAGGGAGAATGGCATCTACAGTGTGACTTTCACCCTCATATCAGGTAGTGGTTCCCAAACTTGTTTGTGTTACAGTAAGGCTTTTTTCAAGTGTTCTTGCAACCAACCAAGGGGCAAATCCTAACTTTCACTTAAGACGTATTGTCACTTAGTTATGCATTTGATTTCAATGGGAGTAGGATTTTCAAGTGAAAATGTGACTTAAGCGGAAGGTATGATTTGCTTGAAGTTACAGTTTAATTTAGTCTATGATACATTTATTGGCAAAAATGTGTAATCAGTGTTTGGTAACTAATGTTTGGCATGATTTTATCCTATATAATATATCCCCAACATATACCACAAAACTGTCAAGACGGTTAACAGAACTCATTATACATGTAGGTAATTAATCTAAAATATTGATGCGGAGCAGTGTATACCTTGACTGAGTGTTTCTTTCTCCTTAGGTCCAAGTCGCAGGTTCAAGAGAGTGGTGGAAACGATTCAAGCCCAGCTACTTAGTACTCATGATCAGCCATCTGTGCAGGCACTGGCTGGTGGGTCCCCTCACACACACACACTATTTATATCTCTGTCTTCATCAAACTCATGTTTTTAAAATATTTTTCTCCCCAGATGAGAAGAATGGGCAGCTGACCTCGCGTCCGCCCAGCACCCCGACCCGGCAAAACTCCCGACGTTCGGAAGGAGGCGGGGACCGGGGCGAGAAGTGTGAGCGTGGTGACGCAGGGATAGGGGGCAGTGGGAGTGTGCTTCAGAGGAGGGGCTCGGGCAAAGACAAGACCAGACTCCTTTCCTCCAACGGGACACAGTCCCAGCCCTGAGGGAACATTCTGGAAACAGACATCAACAGGATAGGGCAGATAGAGAGAGATGACACTAGAGGACAACAAAGACAAACCCCTTCAGACTACCACCATCACCACTACCACCGTCACATCTACCAAACCACCTGACCAACAATCATCATAACAAACCACTGCTTCAACCTGAAACGGGCCCAACAAGATAGTTGGCCACCAAGATAGAAGAAAGAAAAGAGCGGACGAGAGGAAAACGCAGTGTCACTCAGATTTGCTTCAGAACAGAAGCCAAGATCAGAAAAATGTCTAATTGTATGTTTGAAGTACAACACATCATGCAGCTGTCAACAACAATATGTAGCCAGTAAAATAAGCGGGCAGACTTATATGGGGAATGGCAGGCTCTGAATGGTTAAAGGCTAAATTGATATTTTTTTGGTAAGTTATCCGGTCTACAACCAATAAGATGAAAACCATTGTGGAAATTCCGAAATAATATCAACAATTATAACAGTGTTTCCCAGTTGACTGGGATCCACTTTTAAGTTTTATTTAACATCGCTTTTTGGGTCAGTGAGAGTGAAATATTACGGGTCAAGTCAATTCAGTGGATATCAAGGAAACAGGTTGGGTCCTTTCACTGGATTCTCATTAACGATAAGTTACGAGAACAGAAAAATTGTAGAATTTAAGATAATGATGAGGAAGACTGCATCAAAATCAGAATGAAGCGTCCAAATGCATCTTTACATCCAAGTAGCTCCAAAGATGTCAATACAGCTATTTGAACAAAATAAAGACAAATATCTGTTTTTCTCTATAACTAAGCACCACAATTGTATGATTCCTAAAATGCAATTGAAACAAACTTATGAAAACCATCTTGCCTTTAAATGAGGATTAAGCAACAGATATCTCTACAGATATCACCCAAGTTGAAGAAAAATAAGACAAGGCATGGAAGAAAGTCTCAACGCCCCCACTACAACTGACATCTGGAATATGTAGAGATTTCAAACAGATAATGGAACGATACAACTAGAATCATTAGAGTAATACTATGAATGGAACCCTCAGCAGATCCTCTGAATGATGAGCTCAGTTCACTTCAGTCCAATGGAAGATGAAGAAGATGTAGTTCATAGGAAGTTACCTTCATCAGTTGTTTATTCCAGGAGGACTGAACCAAGCACTCCACATCCATTATTGTTTTCTACAGAAAACAACCAACCCTCCCTCCTCCCTCCCTTACATTCCCAATATGGCCGACATGGGGCACTGAATGATGCGGCTTTTGAAAAGGCCCTATACACCTAAACTGACTTGTTATGTTAAGAGAGCAGAGGGAGGTGAGGTGGAAAAGCTCACTTCAAGAAACAAGGAAAGAGACTTTGACTTAAGGATGACAGAGAGAAAAACATTGAAACCGCTGCACACTCATTCCCAGGAGAGGAAAGGAACAGACCACACAAAAATAATGAAATCCATTTCGTTTTTTTTATCCTTTCTCCTTTTGTTTATGTGATTTGAGCACAAATGAGTTCGATGTTTGCCGCCAACAAAATGGAGATAAAGCTAACCAAGTGAATGTCAAAAACAAACACTATTGTGACAGTATTTATTTTATTTATGTCATAGATTTATTTAATATTTATTTATGTATTTATTTGTTGATTTATATATTGCAAAGGGAAGATGCTGACAGAAATATAGGGGAAAGTTCTGTTGGAATATTGGAACAGCATTGAAACTGACAAAATGGCTGCTGTAGTTGAAACCAGATTGAACCCTCTTTTCCAGAGCGAGACAGAAAACAACCCCTTGTCCATTCATACCACAATGTTTTAGAAACCAATGCTGCAAAAATCCTTCCAGCTTATTTTGTGTTTTTATTTTATTTGTCTTTGTTTGGTATAATGAAGATTTCCCATTTTAAAGCAACAAAACAAAACAAAGTTTAAGAAATGAACCATGGATAGATTTGATGCTTTGGGGAATTTCTGGGATGGCAAAATTATGAAAATCTTCCATGAAGTAAATCATTTTTTTTCTCATAGACACTTGAAAAAGCAGAGGAGAGCAGGAAAGGGTGGGGGTAGTAATCTCTAATTCCTTCTCTGTCATATTCTGCTAGAATGTTGTGACTTAAGCATACAAAGATATGGACACACCACATAAAACACTGACTGAGGGCCCAACACCACGTGCAGAACACAAGCAGTATTCACATACACACGGACCCTCCTGTTCTTTCAGAGAAAAAAAAACTATTATAAATTGGACCTTAAACTTCGAATGCACTGTCCTAAAAGACACAAAACAAATAAAGTGGTTTCCCATTACCATCCCTTCGCCCTTGGCCACTGCCATGCCCCCCCAACCCCTTCATTACGACCCTCCTCATACCCCTTGCACAGAGCACCAAAAGAAAACACAGGTTTCGTTCTAGTCGCTCCACTAGTCCCTCGTCGTCAGTCGACACCTTGTTGTTTCATGCCACTGCCATTTAAGCCCCTATTATCAGTCTCACCCTGCCTCACCATTCCTTGGCTGTGACCACAGCACAGTAACTAAGACTCACCGCTGCACGTTATACCACGTCCCCATCAGCTGTCATCACACTTCATATCAGTCGGAGTCAACACACTGCTACCGTAGCACACAACTGCTTGTACAGCAAACAGGGCGATTCTGTAGCCAGGAGACTTAGAACTGTAGGTTATTGTAACTCTTTATTTATCATACTCTGTCTATAACGGCTGTACTGTATACTTAATTGGTGTGAATCGGCCATTTACCATGAAATACGAAAAGAGTGGGAGGCAGTCTTCCTCGATTTCCTTACCTGGGGCTCGTCTCGCTCCCCTTCCACACAGCAAAGAACATGATTATAGCTTGTTGACTTTAGTAGCTCACCTCTCATTGTAGCTCACACCCTTCACTCAAGGGCTTTTGGCAGGAATCATGTACCCATTTTCCTACTATCGTGTCGAACCGTACTGTGCTGTCTTGGATATTTTCCTTTCACATTGTCCTTTCCAGCATGGTTCCAGGAACTATTGTGAATGTGTAACCAGGCTAGCCGAGCTAGTCTCCAATGAAATGCTGCATGACACTACTCGAAAGCAATGTGGCCCCGTAGGTGATGATGACAGTGAATGTTTTTTTTACTGCATTAATATAGGTGGCTTATGAATCCAGCACCGTCCTGCACAGAATAGTAGTAGTAAGAGTTTGCATAGCCAGGAATTAGTTTGAGCGCCTTAAGATGATGCGTACGGAGGGAGGTACATGTCTGTTATATTTGCTCGACCTGTCAGTGTGTGTGTCCGGTGTCTGTGTGAGATTGTATGTGCACGACCTCTCAGAGCCCTCATCCTCCCCCCCGCCACATTCTAGGTCAGAGGTCAGGGTCATTTGAATGGGAGATAGATGTGACACAAGACCCACGACCCCACAGTCTTTCATTTTCCATTACCCTGTGCTAAAAAACAGAGTTAGTGAGAGACCGTGTTACCCTTACCTTTTGTATAGGTGGGGTAGGCCTCTCCCTGCCCAGCTCTGTTGCTTCACGTTTTAAAAGAGTTTGGCTTCTATTGGTTTCAATTGGTGTTGTTGAGGCCAGAGGGCCTGGACGTTGCTGTTACTGAGAGCTTTGACACCCCGCCTTGCCTCGCCTGAAAACAAAAACTAGGGGAAATGCTGGCTGGAGACACAACTAGAGCGAAACCCTTAGACATTCTGTGTAAATAACCGTTCAAAGTAAACGATGGGATGAGGGGAGATGTTTCAACCCCATTGTGGGTGAATCTTACTGCGACAAGGCCGCTTCTCTCGCCAACCACCCCAACTCCCTCCTTGCCCCCTTCCTACACCCTCAGTATCTCTTCTTAAACCCCCCCACCCTCTCATCCAGATGAAAATACCTCAACCCAACCCCATCCTTATATAATCACACCCCTCCCCATGTCTCTGTCCATTGTATACAGTAAGTATGAAACCATATCTTGATTCTTTATTCACACTGTACTCACAATATGATTATTGTCATCATTATTGATCATTCCAAGATTGTAAAACTGTAATCCCCCCCCTTCATACACAGTAGAACAAAACAATTCTTAAATATTTAAAACAGTAATGTGGGGGGGAAACAACATGATGAGGATGATTATATAAGAAATGTCTGTATTATATAAAAAAATGAAAGTGCACTATTATGATTATTATTGCCTGTGATAAATAAAGAACAATAAACTACATCAGAAGTTAAGAAACGGTGCCTCAATTCCTACTGTTCTATTAATTAGGATTACTGACCATAAATTGTGATCAAACATCATCTGCATTTTGTTATGGTTGAACAGAATAATTTTCTTTAGCAAAAATAGTATTTAAAAAAAATACATGTAATATCGCCAAATGTCGACTACACCGTGTAGCAACACGACAGCTCCCGGGTCTGTTTTTTGGATGTGTAAAGAGATTGATAATTTACTGTATTGACTCTATTGGTAAATGCGCTCGCAAAGGGTGTTTACCGCGTGCCATGTGACAAAAAAGAGGCGGGGTTGTGAGTTAAGTCATCCATGTATGTGGCTCTCTGGCGCCGCTGCCCACCTACTCCAGTCTGTTTTCACTGGAAGTGAGAGGAGTGGTTGAAGGAAAAAAAGAGATTCGGTGTTTGACTAACTTCTTATTTGGTGTGCTTTTACGACAAGATATTTCAGGATTAAACAGGTATTTCTATCAAATTTGTTGCTTCTCGTTGTGGTTTTCCTTGGGCGTGGTTGTCAGTGTTCAGTGCGCTTGGATACATGTTTTCCCATACACACATTTCATTGCTGCACCAGCAGCTGTGGTTTTGTTGGCTTTTGTGTGTAGCGAGCGATGGATGTGCGATATTGAATAACCCACCATTCGTTCTAGGGACGCGGACCATCCGTTACAAAAAAATTAAAGGATAATTACCAGCAAAAAAAATATTGTAATCAGATTACATGTACTTTTGAAAAACTAGATTACTTTTAATTTCAGAAAGGATGTTTGTTCCACCTGGGCGAGTCTGACCACAAATCAGAGACCACTTTGAAACACAGCAAATGTGTTTGATGGATCGTAGGAATAGGCTTTTTGTAGGCTACAGTCCATGTAAATCACAGTGCTGCTCTCATTTAGCTATTTGCACCTTACGGATTGTGGTAATTGTGGATGGCTGTTCACACATCTAAATGTGTATTTGAATCCAGTAATGGTTGAATTCAAGAAATGTATTAAGCTGCCTATCAATCATTGTTTTTGAAACCATTTTAACAATTACATTTACTTTTGATACTTAAGTATATTTAAGGCCAAATACTTTTTTACTTTTACTCAAGTAGTATTGTACTGGGTGACTTTCACTTGAATCATTTTCTATTAAGGTATCTTTACTTTTACTCAAGTATGACAATTGGATATTTTTTCCACCACTGTTTGCAACAAGTTGTTTTTTGGCTAAAACATAATACTTCCCTAGTTTGTAGGAATGTTGCATAAATTTTGACTATTGGCTACAAGTAGGCTAGGGCCTAAGTAGGACTGTAGTTTTCCTAAAGACACCTCATAACAACTGAAAGGTGTTGCTGATAGGCCAACACACAGGTAGGAAGTGGATGGGCAACTGTTTAGCCCAAAATGTTAAAATAATTATTCCCTTTGCTTGAATTTCTTGCACAATTCATGTCACTGCAATCAGATATAGGTGGAGAAAGTAGCCCTATCCTTTATATTCTGTATAATACAGACCTACACACAGTTAATTGATTGAATGTATTATCAATTAACGTGCAGTATAAACAACTCTATGCGCGCACACCACATGTTCCCGCAGTTTTGGAGTCTGCGCATTGTGAATGGAATATTTTTAACATTGGAGAGATTTCTTTCTTTTATCCCGATGATCACGCCAAACCTGTTTACCACATAGTAGTTCATTTCCAAGATGCCTGTTTGCAGGCTACTGAGTGCAAAGGTTATTTGTAAACTTGAAACTTGTTTCACCACCTTGCCAGGAAAAGTAGCCTACTTTATAGTTGTATTTCCATAGTTTCATTTAGTGCTGTTTACAATGTAAGGCTTCCAAGACCCCACCTAGAGAGCTATAGCTGGGGGGCTATACACACAGTATTGAACCAGTGTTCTCTGAAACTATTTCCAATTATTTTGCAAATGTAGATTAATAACGCAGTAACTCATCTGGATTGTTTGCACACTGTAGAATTCAATGTTTGAACCTGTTCAGGCTTTTTGGATGCAGGGCAGGCATGTAGACTTTCACTTGCAGAGAGGAGATGGAGTCTTTCACTTGAGAGGAGCGGGAGGCATGGCAGCTGTCTTCCCCTAAGCATGGAAGATTCTTATGCTAAATAACAATCCTCTCCTTCATTGTCACAGTACCTCGTGTTGTTATTCTCTGTACTTGTGTGTCACATGCAAATTTTTTATGCATTTAATCTGTGTGTGTGCACACCTCCACATTTTGTGTGTGTGCATGGATTCTTTGTAATTTACTAGATTAAACACCCACTCCCTCATTCCTCTCAATCTCTCTCGCGCGCTCACTCTCTCTCTCTTGCTCTTCTTTCTTTCTCTCGTTCCTCTTACTTCCTCTCTTCTCTCGCTCTTCTTACTGTCTCTTTCTCTCTGGTTGTGACAGAGACAGATGGGAAGAGAGAGATGCAAACCCCATCAGAAGGGCAAAATATGCATTCCAACACACACATTCGAAAACACACACATTCTCTCTCGTGCAGTTTGAGCTACTCTAGGAAGTTACGTTGCAAGCTAGCTCAGTGCTGCCCTCTCTCATTGAGTAGCTCAAGTTGAAGGCCGACAAATTATATTTATAATTCCTTCTGTGTGCTATTTTAAATGTGGGTGTATGAGTGAACCGTCAAATCCTGTGTGTACATGGCAGGGATGTGTGTGTCGGTGTGTAGCTATTACAACTGGAATCGGTTTAGTTATGTTGGTATGATGTGAACTGTCACACAACAGTGGCAAGCTGTACCAGTGAACTTTACCCCTGTTGTGTGTGTGTGCATCTTTTTTTCACGGCACAGTTACAGTATAGGCTACACTTATAGCTTTGACATTTGCAAATGATCCATTTCAACCATGTAAGGAATGACAGAGACTATAACTGCACAGACAGGTAGTCATTGACAGAAGTCATGTAGACCTACCTAGGCTATTTATGTAGATCTGAAAGTATTGGTAATAGACTAATACAGTGGCACATTGTCATTTACCAAAACTTCATTCAATCAGAGAGCACTTGATTGGACATGCCAATGTTTTTTCTTTCTCTTCTATATAGGCTTTGACGATACCACTATCACAATCTTTTTTACATGGCAAAAATGAAAACATGAAGCAGGCCAAACTATTTGGTCATTTAATAACCTACTGTATGTAGAGTATTGTGTGCTATAGCTTGTAAAATAAATACATGTGACTCTGGATGACAACATAATGTTTGTTTCCAACATTAGGGCTGTTTTCCTAAAGAAGTTAAATCCGCTTTGTTTTTTGTTTCCTTGCCACAAGACTAACAAGTATCGCGATACAGGTATTGTCCCAGCCCTATTGGATAGGTATTCGTATTATGG
Source organism: Salvelinus alpinus (assembly GCF_045679555.1). Lineage (NCBI taxonomy): Eukaryota > Metazoa > Chordata > Actinopteri > Salmoniformes > Salmonidae > Salvelinus > Salvelinus alpinus. Next base: position 51,193,423 of record NC_092091.1, read on the forward strand.
TTGAAATGTCACAGACATCTGTGGAACGTTATTGTCAGGGATTATCAGTGGTAGGCCCATAGACTGTAAAAAGAATGGATGGAGCCATTGATGATGTCACCCCATTGTTTCCTATGTGCAGTCTCAGTGGCGCATTTGAACATCAACATGTGTAGTTTTAGCCTGTCACCATCTTGCTTCATGGAGGAGTTTTTGGAAACGTTGCATGTGCAGTTTGAGCTACTCCAGGAAGTTATGTTGCAGGCTAGCTCAGTGAGTACCTCAAGTTGTACTGCAGGCTGCAAATTAATGTTATACTTCTGTGTGCAATATATATATATTTTTTAATCAGTTCAAAGATATACTTCTGGTGAAATAGAAGCAAGTATTGGTACAATGATTGTGTTATGATTTTTTTTCTTCTTCACATATATATATCCACAAATATTGACCACTAAGACCGCCATACTCCCATTGACTATAATGGGGAATCCTGCTTTGTAAAAACATTATCTGCAGTACCCCGGTCGGCCTTGAACTTGAAGATGTAGACCAGGGCTCTCCTACCTTGTTCCTGGCAAGCTTCCCTCCTTTAGGTTTTTGCTCCAACCCCTGTTGTAATTAACTGGATTCAACCTATCAACCAGCTAATTATTAGAATCAGGTGCGCTAGATTAGTGTTTGAGTGAAAACCTAGAGGACAGTATATCTCCAGGAACAGGATTGGAGAGCCCTGAGGTAGTCCATCAGTAGAATATTTTATGCAACTGTATGGTCCCGTTTCTATAGTGATGGTACTGTAGTTCTAACTTAGAACTTCCGGCGCCGAAAAGAGATGGCTGCCTCGCTTCGTGTTCCTTGGAAAATATGCAGTATTTTGTTTTTTTACGTGTTATTTCTTACATCGGTACCCCGGGTACCCCGGGTAATCTTAGGTTTCATTACATACAGTCGGGAGGAACTACTGAATATACGATTAACGTCAACTCATCATCGTTCCTACCAGGAATATGACTTTCCCGAAACGGATCCAGTGTTTTGCCTTCCACACAATACAATGGATCTGATCCCAGCCGGCGACCCTGTGCGACGCCGAAAAAGGGGAAAACGTGGCGGTCTCGTGGTCAGGCTTCGGAGACGGGCACATCGCGCTCCACTCCCTAGCATACTACTCGCCAATGTCCAGTCTCTTGACAATAAGGTTGATGAAATCCGAGCACGGGTAGCATTCCAGAGAGACATCAGGGATTGCAACGTGCTCTGCTTCACGGAAACATGGCTAACTCAAGGGACGCTAACGGAGTCGGTGCAGCCAGCTGGTTTCTTCATGCATCGCGCCGACAGAAACAAACATCTTTCCGGTAAGAAGAGGGGCGGGGGGGTATGCCTTATGATTAACGAGAAGTGGTGTGATCATCATAACAACACACAAGAACTCAAGTCGTTCTGTTCACCTGATCTAGAACTCCTCACAATCAAATGTCGACCGCATTATCTACCAAGGGAATTCTCGTCAATCATAATCACAGCCGTATACATTCCCCCCCAAGCAGACACATCGATGGCCCTGAACGAACTTTATCTGACTCTTTGTAAACTGGAAACCACACACCCTGAGGCTGCATTCATCGTAGCTGGGGATTTTAACAAGGCTAATCTAAAAACAAAACTCCCTAAATTCTATCAGCATATCGATTGTGCTACCAGGGCTGGAAAAACACTAGACCATTGTTATACTAATTTCCGCGACGCTTATAAGGCCCTCCCCCGCCCCCCTTTCGGAAAAGCTGACCACGACTCCATTTTGTTGATTCCAGCCTACAAACAAAAACTCAAACAACAAGCTCCCGCGCTCAGGTCTGTTCAACGCTGGTCCGACCAATCTGAATCCACGCTTCAAGACTGCTTCGATCACGCAGATTGGAATATGTTCCGCATCGCGTCCAACAACAATATTGACGAATATGCTGATTCGGTGAGCGAGTTCATTAGGAAGTGCATTGACGATGTCGTACCCACAGCAACGATAAAAACATTCCCAAACCAGAAACCGTGGATTGACGGCAGCATTCGCGTGAAACTGAAAGCGCGAACCACTGCTTTTAACCAGGGCAAGGTGACCGGAAGCATGACCGAATACAAACAGTGTAGCTATTCTCTCCGCAAGGCAATCAAACAGGCCAAGTCTCAGTACAGAGACAAAATCGAGTCGAAATTCAACAGCTCAGACACAAGAGGTATGTGGCAGGGTCTACAGTCAATCACGGATTACAAAAAGAAAACCAGCCCCGTCGAGGACCAGGATGTCTTGCTCCCAGACAGGCTAAACAACTTTTTTGCCCGCTTTGAGGACAATACAGTGCCACTGACACGGCCCCCTACCAAAACCTGCGGGCTCTCCTTCACTGCAGCCGAGGTGAGTAAAACATTTAAACGTGTTAACCCTCGCAAGGCTGCAGGCCCAGACGGCATTCCCAGCCGCGTCCTCAGAGCATGCGCAGACCAGCTGGCTGGTGTGTTTACGGACATATTCAATCAATCCTTATCCCAGTCTGCTGTTCCCACATGCTTCAAGAGGGCCACCATTGTTCCTGTTCCCAAGAAAGCTAAGGTAACTGAGCTAAACGACTACCGCCCCGTAGCACTCACTTCCGTCATCATGAAGTGCTTTGAGAGACTAGTCAAGGACCATATCACCTCCACCCTACCGGACACCCTAGACCCACTCCAATTTGCTTACCGACCCAATAGGTCCACAGACGACGCAATCGCAACCACACTGCACACTGCCCTAACCCATCTGGACAAGAGGAATACCCATGTGAGAATGCTGTTCATCGATTACAGCTCAGCATTTAACACCATAGTACCCTCCAAACTCGTCATCAAGCTCGAGACCCTGGGTCTCGACCCCGCCCTGTGCAACTGGGTCCTGGACTTCCTGACGGGCCGCCCCCAGGTGGTGAGGGTAGGTAACAACATCTCCACCCCGCTGATCCTCAACACTGGGGCCCCACAAGGGTGCGTTCTGAGCCCTCTCCTGTACTCCCTGTTCACCCACGACTGCGTGGCCATGCACGCCTCCAACTCAATCATCAAGTTTGCGGATGACACTACAGTGGTAGGCTTGATCACCAACAACGACGAGACGGCCTACAGGGAGGAGGTGAGGGCCCTCGGAGTGTGGTGTCAGGAAAATAACCTCATACTCAACGTCAACAAAACAAAGGAGATGATTGTGGACTTCAGGAAACAGCAGAGGGAGCACCCCCCTATCCACATCGACGGGTCAGTAGTGGAGAAGGTGGAAAGTTTTAAGTTCCTCGGTGTACACATCACGGACAAACTGAACTGGTCCACCCACACAGACAGTGTTGTGAAGAAGGCGCAGCAGCGCCTCTTCAACCTCAGGAGGCTGAAGAAATTCGGCTTGTCACCAAAAGCACTCACAAACTTCTACAGATGCACAATCGAGAGCATCCTGTCGGGCTGTATCACCGCCTGGTACGGCAACTGCTCCGCCCACAACCGTAAGGCTCTCCAGAGGGTAGTGAGGTCTGCAGAACGCATCACCAGGGGCAAACTACCTGCCCTCCAGGACACCTACACCACCCGATGTCACAGGAAGGCCATAAAGATCATCAAGGACAACAACCACCCAAGCCACTGCCTGTTCACCCCGCTATCATCCAGAAGGCGAGGTCAGTACAGGTGCATCAAAGCAGGGACCGAGAGACTGAAAAACAGCTTCTATCTCAAGGCCATCAGACTGTTAAACAGCCACCACTAACATTTAGCGGCCGCTGCCAACATACTGACTCAACTCCAGCCACTTTAAAAATGGGAATTGATGGAAATTATGTAAAAATGTACCACTAGCCACTTTAAGCAATGCCACTTAATACAATGTTTACATACCCTACATTACCCATCTCATATGTATATATACTGTACTCTATATCATCTACTGCATCTTGCCATCTTTATGCAATACATGTACCACTAGCCACTTTAAACTATGCCGCTTTATGTTTACATACCCTACAGTACTCATCTCATATGTATATACCGTACTCTATACCATCTACTGCATCTGCCATGCCGTTCTGTACCACCACTCATCCATATATCTTTATGTACATATTCTTTATCCCTTTACACTTGTGTGTGTGTGTAAGGTAGTAGTGTGGAATTGTTAGGTTAGATTACTGTTGGTTATTACTGCATTGTCGGAACTAGAAGCACAAGCATTTCGCTACACTCGCATTAACATCTGCTAACCATGTGTATGTGACTAATAAAATTTGATTTGATTTGATTTGATTTAACTGTAATTTCCTGTTTTTAATAGATGATTGTATGTGACTCTGGTCCTGTTTCCATAGCGATGGCAGAAGCCCACCAGGTGGTGGCATGTGTGACTAGTCTGTGACTCTAGACTACTAGTAGAGTGAAATATGTGAATGTGACTAAGTAGAGCAGGTTATTGTATGTAACTCTGGTCCTGTTTCCATAGAGATGGTGGAGGCCCACCAGGCAGTGGCGTTCCAGTTCACCATCACCCCCGAGGGGATTGGCCTGCGCCTTTCCTACCAGGCCCTGTCCCAGATCTACCTCTCTGGCCGGCGCTCCTGGAAGAAGAGAATCAGCCGCATGAGGGTAAGGAGGGTGAGGGAGGTTGTGGGATGTGTGTGTGATAATAATGGTGCCGAGACAACTTTGCAGTATTTTTGCGTGTGTTATTTCTTACATTATTTGCTCAGAACGTATCTTGCATTATTACCTAACAACCACTTTACAACAGGAGTATAGCCTGACTGGCTGGCATGAAAATGAACCATGGAAAAAGCGTCCTCCATTTGCTATTTAAGTGCATAGATTCCATTTTTCCCCCCTGGCCCTGTGCAGAGATAGGTGCATGGAATTGGCTCATTCTAAATCAAAACTAATTTCACACATATATTATGTAGTCTATGTGAAGACGTGATTAATTTAAGAATAGTCTGATAGGTGACAATATTATCACTTGTGAATGATGTATCATTCACAAGTGATAATATTGTCACCTATCAGACTATTCTTAATTTAATCTTATCACTTGTGAAGGCAAGAAAGAGTGCATGCCTTTTATTGCGACTTTTTCAAATCATAGTTGCACACCTCATGTAGCCTAGCCAATAAATAGGCCTATATGTTTTGACAAGGTTCGTATCACAACTAAAGTGGACAAATAACTTCTTAAAATGAAGCATATTAATCCGCTTTACAACCGGTGTAGAGCCTAACTGACATATATAGGTGGTGCGTGAGTTTCAAGTTTGGAAAATAATTTTCACCATAAAAATTCACCTTTATATTAAAGCATTACATGCATAATCACATTTCTTTCTCGAACAGAAGGACAAGTTGACCCATAGAATAGGTCAACTTGTGTACTATGGGGGATAGTAGATTGATATAGGCTAGTTAGTGGTTATGCTGTTCATTAGGCCTACTCATCTTATTGGCTGATGAAAACGAAATGTGGACAGTTCTTCTAACATCTTCAATATGCGCCTCGGAATTCGATAAGAAGGACGTAGTTGCGTCCCCGATGTGTCTGTCTCCACTTGTAACGTGTCGTGTTTTTGACTATGCCCGGATTAAGTGATATGACATGCTATTCTATAAAATAATTTCTCTGTAATTAATATAACCTGATTAAGCTAATCATGTAAATGTAATTAACTAGAAAGTGGGGACACCACAAAAGAATGTTTAGAGCTGTTATCTTCCGAATAAACTCTTAAAGACCTGGTAATCTTTTACCTCAATAGCAGTCAATATTTAATCGTCACCTTATTTAGTCTCATCTGAAAGTTGTACATTTTTGGTTATCTTCACGAACGCTGGCTAACAAGTTGAATCAGCAATACAAAATTTGGTTTAATTATTTATTTACTAAATACCTAAATAATCACACAGAATTACATCTATAAAGAATGGATCATACATTGATTACAAATTATGTCATAAAGGAAAACGTCCCTTGCGGACGGAACAGATATGACAAATCAAATCAAATTATATTTGTCACATATACATGGTTAGCAGATGTTAATGCGAGTGTAGCGAAATGCTTGTGCTTCTAGTTCCGACAATGCAGTAATAACCAACAAGTAATCTAACCTAACAATTCCACAACTACTACCTTATACACACAAGTGTAAAGGGATAAAGAATATGTACATAAAGATATATGAATGAGTGATGGTACAGAACGGCATAGGCAAGATGCAGTAGATGGTATAGCGTACAGTCTATACATATGAGATGAGTAATGTAGGGTATGTAAACATAAAGTGGCATAGTTTAAAGTGGCTAGTGATACATGTATTACATAAAGATGGCAAGATGCAGTAGATGATATAGAGTACAGTATATACATATACATATGAGATGAGTAATGTAGGATATGTAAACATTATATTAAGTGGCATTGTTAATATAATGTTTATAATTTTCCAGGATACAGTTTGTCATTCTATCATCAGTAATCATGTCTCAGACGCCAACTGATCTGACATCATATTCATTAAGTACCAACGCATATTTTCAACTGGTTGGATTACCGAAATATGGTTCCGTTTCCCACCTTTTGATGTACCCAGAATCTCTATGTTAACAAAGGACTTTCCAAGAGTCAACTCTATAGACTAGAGAGAGAGAAACGGGGGGGGGAGGGGGCTATTTATGGGGGTCATAAACCTCCCCCAACAGGCCAACGGCTTGACACATGCTTCGGAGTTGAGATGCCTTTGAGAAGGATCCGATGACGTGACGGGTATTGGCTAATAAGAATGGAGATATCTAAGAGAGCCATGTGAGTGGTGCTTCGGAGAGGTGCGATTGGCAGCTCTGAGAAGGGAATTATAGTTATTATATTCAGCCCAAGGGCACATCTGCCACACAAGGGGGATGTCACTGGAAAGTTTGAGGCCTGGTGAGAATATTATCAAGTTCTTGTTAAATTCTGAATGAGGGACTGATGAAGTGTGTGCAGCATGCACAAGAAACAAAGCAGAGCTCATGCCTTTCATGCGACTTAACCAGCATGGCTACCACAGCCAAAATAGGGCTATCTTCTGTATACCACCACTACCTTGTCACAACACAACTGATTGGCTCAAACACATTAAGAAGGAAAGAAATTCCACAAATTAACTTTTAACAAGGCACACCTGTTAATTAAAATGGATTCCAGTGACTACCTCATGAAGCTGGTTGAGAGAATGTGAAGATTGTGCAAAGCTGTCATCACGGCAAATGGTGGCTACTTTGAAGAATCTAAAATATATTTTGATTTGTTAAACACTTTTGGTTAGTAAATTATTTTGTATGTGCTATTTCATAGTTTTGATGTCTTCACTATTATTCTACAACATAGAAAATAGTAAAGATAAAGAAAAACCCTTGCATGAGTAGATGTATCCAAACTTGACAGTACCAGTCAAAAAAATATATATATATATATTGGTGTGTGTGTGTGTGTGTATATATGTAACTTGTGTCATATATATATATATATATACTACTGTTCAAAAGTTTGGGGTCACTTATACATTTCCTTGTTTTCCATGAAAAGATACATGAAATGAGTTGCAAAATGAATAGGAAATATAGTCAAGACATTGACAAGATTATAAATAATGATTTTTAATTTAAATAATAGTGTCCTTCAAACTTTGCTTTCAACAAATAATCCTCAATTTGCAGCAATTACAGCCCTGCAGACCTTTGGCATTTTAGTTGTCAATTTGTTGAGGTAATCTGAAGACATTTCACTCCATGCTTCCTGAAGCACCTCCCACAAGTTGGATTGGCTTGATGGGCACTTCTTACGTACCACACGGTCAAGCTGCTCCCACAACAGCTCAATAGGATTGAGATCCGGTGACTGTGCTGGCCACTCCTCTGTCCAGTGTCTGTGTTCTTTTTCCCTATCTTAATATTTTATTTTTATTGGCCAGTCTGAGATATGGCTTTTTCTTTGCATCTCTGCATAGAAGGCCAGCATCCCGGAGTCACCTCTTCACTGTTGACGTTGAGACTGGTGTTTTGCGGGTACAATTTTATGAAGCTGCCAGTTGAGGACTTGTGAGGTATCTGTTTCTCAAACTAGAGACACTAATGTACTTGTCCTCTTGCTCAGTTGTGCACCAGGGCCTCCCACTCCCCTTTCTATTCTGGTTAAAGCCAGTTTGCGCTGTTCTCTAAAGGGAGTAGTGCACAGCGTTGTACGAGATCTTCAGTTTCTTGGCAATTTCTTGCAAGAACAAGAATAGACTGACGAGTTTCAGAAGAAAGGTCTTTGTTTCTGGCTATTTTGAGCCTGTAATTGAACCCACGAATGTTGATGCTCCACATACTCAACTAGTCTAAAGACGGCCAGTTTTATTGCTTCTTTAATCAGAACAACAGTTTTCAGCTGTGCTAACATAATTGCAAAATAGTTTTCTATTGATCAATGAGCCTTTTAAAATGATAAACTAACACAATGTCCCATTGGAACACAGGAGTGATGGTTGCTGATAATGGGCCTCTACGCCTACAGTTGAAGTCGGAAGTTTACATACACCTTAGCCAAATATATTTAAACTCGGTTTTTCACAATTTCTAACATTTAATCCTAGTAAAAGTTCCCTGTTTTAGGTCAGTTAGGATCACCACTTAATTTTAAGAATGTGAAATGTCAGAATAATAGAGTGATTTTTTTCTGCTTTTATGTCTTTCATCACATTCCCAGTGGGTCAGAAGTTTACATGCAATCAATTAGTATTTGGTAGCATTGCCTTTAAATTGTTTAACTTGGGTCAAACGTTTCGGGTAGCCTTCCACAAGCTTCCCACAATAAGTTGGGTGAATTTTGGCCCATTCCTCCTGACCGAGCTGGTGTAACTGAGTCAGGTTTTTAGGCCTCCTTGCTCACACACGCTTTTTCAGTTCTGCCCGCAAATTTTCTATGGGATTGAGGTAAAGGCTTTGTGATGGCCACTCTAATACCTTGACTTTATTGTCTTTAATCAATTTTGCCACAACTTTGAAAATATGCTTGGGGTCATTGTCCATTTGGAAGACCCATTTGCGACCAAGCTTTAACTTCCTGACTGATGCCTTGAGATGTTGCGTCAATATATCCACATAATTTTCCTTCCTCATGATGCCATCTATTTTGTGAAGTGCACCAGTCCCTCCTGCAGCAAAGCACCCCCACAACATGATGCTGCAACCCCCGTGCTTCACAGTTGGGATGGTGTTCTTTGGCTTGCAAGCCTCCCTCTTTTTCCTCCAAACATAACGATGGTCGTTATGACCAAACAGTTCTCTTTTTGTTTCATCAGACCAGAGGACATTTCTCCAAAAAGTACAATATTTTTCCCCATGTGCAGTAGCAAACGGTTGTCTGGCTTTTTTATGGCGGTTTTGGAGCAGTGGCTTCTTCCTTTCTGCGCGGCCTGTCGGGTTATGTCGATATAGGACTAGCTTTACTATGTATATAGATACTTTTGTACCCGCTTCCTCCAGCATCTTCACAAGGTTCTTTGCTTTTGTTCTGGGATTGATTTGCACTTTTTGCACCAAAGTATGTTCCTCAATAGGAGACAGAACGCGTCTCCTTCCTGAGCGGAATGATGGCTGCGTGATCCCATGGTGTTTATGCTTGCGTACTATTGTTTGTACAGATGAACGTGGTACCTTCAGGCGTTTGGAAATTGCTTCCAAGGATGAACCAGGCTTGTGGAGGTCTAAAAAAAAAAATCTGAGGTCTTGGCTGATTTCTTTTGATTTTCCCATGATGTCAAGCAAAGAGGCACTGAGTTTGAAGGTAGGCCCACAGGTACACCTCAAATTGACTCAAATTATGTCAATTAGCCTATCAGAAGCTTCTAAAGCCATGACATCTTTTTCTGGAATTTTCCAAGCTGTTTAAAGGCACAGTCAACATAGTGTCTGTAAACTTCTGAGCCATTGTGATACAGTGAATTATAAGTGAAATAATCTGTCTGAAAAACAAGTGTTGGAAAAATTACTTGTCATGCAGAAAGTAGATGTCCTAACCGACTTTGTGTTAATTTCTTGTTAACAAGAAATTTGTGGAGTGGTTGAAAAATGGGTTTTAATTACTCCAATCTAAGTGTATGTAAACTTCTGACTTCAGCTGTATGTACAGTCGTGGCCAAAAGTTGAGAATGACACAAATATAAATTTTCACAAAGTCTGCTGCCTCAGTTTGTATGCTGACAATTTGCATATACTCCAGAATGTTATGAAGAGTGATCAGATGAATTGCAATTAATTGCAAGTCCCTCTTTGCCATGCAAATGAACTGAATTCCCCAAAAACATTTCCACTGCATTTCAGCCTTGCCACAAAAGACCAGCTGACATCATGTCAGTGATTCTCTCGTTAACACATGTGTGAGTGTTGACGAGGACAAGGCTGGAGATGACTCTGTCATGCTGATTGAGTTCGAATAACAGACTGGAAGCTTCAAAAGGAGGGTGGTGCTTGGAATCATTGCTCTTCCTCTGTCAACCATGGTTACCTGCAAGGAAACACTTGCCGTCATCATTGCTTTGCACAAAAAGGGCTTCACACGCAAGGATATTGCTGCCAGTAAGATTTCACCTAAATCAACCATTTATCTGATCACCAAGAACTTCAAGGAGAGCGGTTCAATTGTTTTGAAGAAGGCTTCAGGGAGCCCAAGGAAGTCCAGCAAGCGCCAGGGCCGTCTCTAAAAGTTGATTCAGCTGCGGGATCGGGGAACCACCAGTACAGAGCTTGCTCAGGAATGGCAGCAGGCAGGTGTGAGTGCTTCTGCATGCACAGTGAGGTGAAGACTTTTGGAGGATGGCCTGGTGTCAAGAAGGGCAGCAAAGAAGCCACTTCTCTCCAAGAAAAACATCAGGGACAGACTGATATTCATCAAAAGGTACAGGGATTGGACTGCTGCGGACTGGGGTAAAGTCATTTTCTCTGATTAATCCCCTTTCCAATTGTTTGGGGCATCTGGAAAAAAGCTTGTCCGGAGAAGACAAGGTGAGCACTACCATCAGTCCTGTGTCATGCCAACAGTAAAGCATCCTGAGACCATTCATGTGTGGGGTTGCTTCTCAGCCAAGGGAGTGGGCTCACTCACAATTTTGCCTAAGAACACAGCCATGAATAAAGAATGGTACCAACACATCCTCCGAGAGCAACTTCTCCCAACCATCCAGGAACAGTTTGGTGACAAACAATGCCTTTTCCAGCATGATGGACCACCTTGCCATAAGGAAAAAGTGATAACTAAGTGGCTCGTGGAACAAAACATTGATGTTTTGGGTCCGTGGCCAGGAAACTCCCCAGACCTTAATCCTATTGAGAACTTGTGGTCAATCCTCAAGAGGCGGGTGGACAAATAAAAACCCACAAATTCTGACAAACTCCAAGCATTGATTATGCAAGAATGGGCTGCCATCAGTCAGGATGTGGCCCAGAAGTTAATTGACAGCATGCCATGGCAGATTGCAGAGGTCTTGAAAAAGGGTCAACACTGCAAATATTGACTCTTTGCATCAACTTCATGTAATTGTCAATAGAAGCCTTTGACACTTATGAAATACTTGTTACTATGGAAAACTGAAGTATAATTACATCTGACAAAAATATCTAAGGACACTGAAGCAGCAAACTTTGTGTAAATTAATATTTGTGTCATTCTCAAAACTTTTGGACACGACTGTAGATAGTCCATAAAAAATCAGCCGTTTCCAGCAACAATAGTCATTTACAACATTTAACAATGTCAACACTGTATTTCTGATCAATTTCATGTTATTTTAATTGACTTTTTTTTGTTGCTTTTCTTTCAAGAACAAGGACATTTCTAGGTGACCTCCAACTTTTGTGTGTGTGTGTGTATATATATATATATATATATATATATATATATATATATATATATATATATATACATACCATAAGATGCTGTTTTTCTCTCTCTCTCTCTATATATATATATTTTTTATATATATATATATATATATATATTTTTTTTTTTATATCACCTTCTTTATGGGTTCTTCACTATTTCACCGTTATGCATATTTACTACTTTCTTTACTTTTCCTCAGGTAACCATATCCTATATACTGACACTGTATGTTTTTCTACTGGTCTTTAAATATCCTGTACACTGACCTTTACCTGTATATTTTCTACCAGTCCTACCATTTCATATTCTATATACAGTATATTCATACTGTGGCCTTCTTCTGTGGTGACAGAACAGGTTGATCAAAGGGGTGTACCCCGCCAGCCCTTCCTCCTGGCTGTTTGTTGTCATAGCAATCCTGGCCACCATGTACATGCGCTCTGACCCCTCTGAAGGATTCAAATTGACCCCCACCATTGATTATGTTATTAGTTTTTTATGTGCCATTGTACTTATGCTCACTGTATAGCTGAATATTGAGGCCTCTGTCTGTGTCTAGCTCTCTGCCAAAACCCGCAGCCCCGTGTCTGTGAGAGAAGGTGAGAAAAGGGACTGAGGGTGATAGCGAGACACAGAGCGACAGTCTGTTTTTCTCTGAAACAAGGGCAGATTTGCATGCCACTAAGACAGGTTCTCAGAAACCTCGTGTTAAGAATAACTTGTTCTTTTAGCTGCACATGCAGGGTTTGACATGAGATCATACCATAAGATGCTGTTTTTCTTTTGTTCGGGGCAGAACTCAGGAGAGGCATCAGTTGTATGTCTGATGTTTGATCTTTGACTTCTGTCTACAGCTGTATTCTAATTAAAATATCTTAATTTTATATATGCACATTTTGAGTGTTCCTTATTTGTTAAGTAAATAACGGAGCCCAGAAAAGTCATTGCCAAAATCCAGGAGCACCTGCCCATCAGGTAACTAGCTATATCACTCACTACCTCTGCCTGTGAGGTAACTACATCATACACTGTACTAGGGAGGAAGAGTAGGAAGAAAGAGGATTGTAGGGGGAGGGAGGGAGAGGGGGGAGGGGGGATAGTTACTTTGTGTAGTAGATGCTATACACTTTCACTGACTGACCTCAGATCATGTTAACTATTCTTCTTACTATAAAGTCATATAATATAAAATAATGGCACGGAACTTACAAGCATATCTTGTCAGCTAAATTAACACGACTACAGCCTACGGCATGGAGCATAGCCAGATAATATACAGTAAGCCAACGCATATTCTGTTCTTCTGAAATACATTTTCTTAATATCATGTTTCTTTACAACTGACTAAAATAATGGATTTATTGTGATGTTGTATATTAAATTGATTTACTAGACTTAAAAAATAATGTAGACGTTTCAAAGGCGCGCATCAGTGTGCATGGTAGTCTGGCGATGCTTAACGTGATTATATTAATTAACAGTCAATTACCACGAGACTGGCAGTCTTTTTCATGACAATAACCGGCTGACATGGGTAGGGCTCGTTCTTAAAATTCATGCGAGTACAGGGCTCTAATCTTCTACATTTGACCAGTAGAGGTCCCCATATTACTTGTTTTTCTTTTATCCAGTGATATTTTCTAGTCTTTCACAGACTTACAGACATACTGACAACCAGTCTACTACAATAATGTATTAATTGTATGTATTCTCTCTCCTCTTCCCCCACCAGTAGTCTTTCTCTGAGTGCTCAGGGCCAGACCATGCTGTCAGTGCTGGTGTTCAGTACCCTGCTGTGGCTATCTTTCATCCTGACCCTGAGGTTCTGTCTCAAGCTGCTGCTCTCCTACCACCGCTGGATGTTCGAGCAGCACGGCCACATCACCACCACCACCAAAGTCTGGTTGGTATGTATGCTATGCCAGAGACGGTGGAAACGCTCTTTGTACTTCTCACTCTAGCACTGGTGTTCGTTTTTCTGTAGTATATATGGATGGATGGAATAATAGTGGTATTGTAATTGCTGGTAATGGTATTTGTTGTGGCAATAGTACATGCATTGGCAAAATCATTAACAGGAGAGGTATTTGCAGTTGGACCACAGAACAATGAGACAAATATTTCACTGGACGTATAAATCTGAAGCATCCGCTTGGCGTTTCCACTCACTACCATTTATGGTAGTGAGAGGAAGCCCAGTGGCCGGCAGCTGGAAAATATAGAACAAGATTGATTTTGGCCGACATTCTGCATATTTTCTCATTGGTGATCTCAGTACAGTTTTCTGTTCCCAAAACTGAAATATGGTATGAACAGAATGGACTAAGTTTTGTAGACCTTACCCGTTGCATAATTTATTTTATTTGCGTTGTTTAGGAGGGCAAAGGCGAATTGAGCGGTGGTGGAAAAAATACTCAAATGTCATACTTGTGTAAAAGTAAAGATACCTTAATAGAACATATCTCAAGTAAAATACTACTTGAGTAAAAGTCTAAAAGTATCTAGTTTTAAATGTACTTAAGTACAGTGGTGCACAAAGTAAAAGTAAATGTTATACATTCAATTCCTTATATTAAGCAGTGGTGGATGTACTTAAGTATCAAAAGTAAAAGTATGAAACATAAGAGCCGTAAATCCAAAAAGCAAAACAGCCAGACCATTTATTTGGTTTGAGCATTTCTGAAAAGGCAAGTCTTACGGATGCAAGAGCTCAGAAAATAAGTCCTGCAATGCTGAACAACTTTTCACAGGCAGCTGATGCAGGTAAGGGTGTTTAACCTCAGAGAAAGCTTACAGACTGCCGGGAAGGACTTGAGCAACTCCATATGATCAGCTGAACAGGTATCCGTCCAGCTGTTTGGAGCTTTCTTGTGCTGGAGACGTTTTCATGGCAGAGAAGAAGTCCTCATCTGATGAACTGGTGCCATCACTTAGCTGCAGCAAGGGTTCTTCCACGTGATCCATGATGTAGTCCATTCCTGAAATTCAAGGAAGATTACAATAGAAATCATGTAGTTATGAGCCTATATTAATCCATCCCCATCCATATAAACTAAGCTACCCATTGGACTGAACCACAAAGTCAGGAATGTAGTTTAAATGAGTGGTTCTTAAATCTATGAAGTGTCAAAATGTACACTATACACAGTGGTTTATGAGTAATAAAATGCTTTCTCTGGGATAAGAGAAACAGTTACTTAGCTAGATAACTACCATCACCAAATACTTAAGGTATAGGATCCTAATTTTAAAGCTATAAACTACATTAGTTAAGTTTGATTTACTGGGTACTTTAGCAGGATACTTTAATATTACAATGATAACTGTTAATTGATCTAGCTAGTAGGTTACGTCAATAACTTAAGTCTACAGTAACTTTATCAACACAAGGAATAAAATGGCTAGCTAACTGAGTGTTGGCAAAAATTCGAAACCTAACATTAGTTAGCTAGCTTGGCCAGGTGTTTAGAGAAGGTATTTGGCTAGACTAACGTTAGCTGACTAAAATGTGCCCAGATTCGGAAACTAGCAATTAGCTAGTAGCTTGTTAACAAGCTAGCTAGTTAGCTCGTGTTAGTTTAGTTAGAGTCAATCAGGGCACATTTTAGCCAGCTAAAGTAGGTAGTTACTAGCTAGTGAACTATTTAGCTAAAGGATTCTCTAGCATTAACTAAGACTGCTTGTTGCATTAACAAATGTGGGCTAGCTAGGTTAGCTGTCATGCTAACAGTAGACGTACCACAAATGTGTTTTTTTTTAGGTTCGACAGCGAGTTCTTGAACGCTAACATTAGTCTTTCCTAAACTTTTGGTAAACATAAGACATTTCATCCGGTAGGATGAATCCTTCATTCCGAGAAAAGAAATCAACATTTATTTTAGATACCAGCTTCAGATTGATTTGATTTTGTTGCGTGTAATGAAGGTGTCAGGGGAAATGTATCGGAGTAAAGTATACTTTTATGTAGTAAAGTAAAAGTAAAAGTCAACGGAAATAGAAATAGTAAAGTACAGATACCCCAAAACATTACTTAAGTACAGTAACAAAGTATTGAGTTATTGCACACACGTACTTCAGAGTAGGCGTTCCCTAATGGAAATATGCAGATGATGCTAGAATGCGGCAATAGGTTATCGCTAGCTCGTGCTTGACTCTGCCCATCTCCTTGTTTGTTCTGTGATTGTAGTTTTAGTAGATTAATTGACGTTCTTCTCTTTTAATGGATGTGATAGGAGAAAACTGAGGATGGCTCAACAACATTGTAGTTACTTCACAATACTAAGTGACAAAGTAAAAAGGAAGCCTGTACAGAATAAAAAATATTCCAAATCATGCATCCTGTTTGCAATAAGGCACTAAAATAATACTGCAAAAAATGTGTCAAAGGAATTACATTTTTGTCGAATACAAAGCATTATGTTTGGGGCAAACACAACACATTCACTGCCATTTCTCGCATAATTCATTTTACAGACACAAAAATATGTCGCCGTTTCGAACGAACAAATTATGTGTCAGTGTTTTATACAATTTTTGTGAAACTTCCTGTTTCCATCACAGCTGTCGGGATTTTTTTTATACAGTATGATTTTACTCGCATAAAAACTGTGGATGGATATGTGGTTACTGGGAGGCATATTCACCTTTTCAGCAGGAAAATAACCTAAAACACAAGGCGAAAAATATACACTGGAGCTGCTTACCAAGATGATATTGAATGTTCCTGAATGGCATAGTTACAGTTTTGACTTAAATCTGCTTGACAATGGTTGTCTAACAATGATCAACAACCAACCTGACAAAGTTTGAAGACTTGAAATGTCTGGTTGTCACATGAAAACTGGCAAAGATTGAACATCCATTTTATCTTAGTCATTGCAGCAATTTAATTTTAAATGCATTTTCCTGAATAGAATGGACTGAATCAGAGTGGAATGGGTGCAACATTGATACCTGGGGTGTATTCACTAGGAATCAGAGGCAAACCGAACGAAACAGGGAGGGATCTAGCTGAATTTTTCCAATAGAAACTGTTGTTACATGGTTTCCGTTGCAGAATGTTTTGCTAAGGGGCTATACGTTTTGCTATGGCATACAACTAATGAATATACCACAGTACACTGTTTTGAACCGAGGTGTGTGGTGTGTCTCTCTCACTTAGTTCCTGGAGTCAGTGCGTCTGTTGCTGAGTGGTCCAGGGTTCGAACGCATGACTGTGTTGTCGGCTCAGTTTGAGAACAGTCTGGGGAACAGGCTGCAGCGCTATCTCAAGCTCAAAGCTCTGTGGGCTACCAACTATGTGAGTAGACTCACTGCTGCACACATACTGATTGTTCACACACACACAGTTCGCTAAGGCTCATAGTTGTTGTATTGTAATTATTTCACTTCTAATCTCTCTCTCTCTCTGTCTCTCTGTGTGTCTGTCTCTCTGTGTGTCTGTCTGTCTGTCAGGTGAGTGACTGGTGGGAGGAGTACATCTACCTGAGAGGACGAGGCCCCATCATGTTCAACAACAACTACTATGTCATGGTACTGCTCTTCCCACGATACACTATAGATATACACTGGGTATACAAAACATTAAGAACACCTGCTCTTTTCATGACTGACCAGGTGAATCCAGGTGAAAGCTATGATCCCCTATTAATGTCACTTGTTAAATCCATTCAATCAGTGTAGATGAAGGGCAGGAGGCAGGGATTTTTGGGGCATCCCGAGTGGCGCAGTGGTCTAAGGTACTGCATGGCAGTGCTTGAGGCGTCACTACAGACCCGGGTACGATCCAGGGCTGTGTCGCAGCCGACCGTGACCGGGAGACCCATGAGGCGGTGCACAATTGGCCCAGGGTCGTCTGGGTTAGGGGAGGGTTTGGCCGGCCTGGATGTCCTTGTCCCATCATGCTCTAGCGACTCCTTGTGGCGGGCCGGGCGCATGCACGCTGACTTCGGCAGTCAGTTGTATGGTGTTTCCTCTGACCCATTGGTGCGGCTGGCTTCTGAGCGAGCAGCATGTCAAGAAGCAGTGCAGGTTGTGTTTCGGAGGATGCATGGTTCTCGACATTCGCCTCTCCCGAGTCTGTACGGGAGTTGCAGCGATGGGACAAGACTGTAACTACCAATTTAATATCACAAAATTGGGGAGAAAAAAGGGGTGAAAATAAAATATTTTTAACCCTTGAGACAAATGAGATGTGTATGTGTGACATTGAGGGTGATTGGGCAAGACAAAATACTCTGTCTCTCTCTCTCTGACTCGGTCTCTCTCTCTCTCTGACTCGGTCTCTCTCTCTCTCTGACTCGGTCTCTCTCTCTCTCTGACTCGGTCTCTCTCCCTCTGACTCGGCCTCTCTCCCTCTCTGACTCGGTGTCTGTCTGTTGGTCTGTCTCTCACACTCTTTCTATTTTTTTTCTCTTTCACCTCCATCTCTGACCCCTCCCCTCTTTTCCACTAGGACTTTCTGTATGTGACTCCCACGCCCATCCAGGCAGCGAGGGCCGGCAGCACCGTCACTGCTCTGCTGCTCTACCGACGCAAGGTCAACAGTGAGCAGCTCAAACCTGTGAGTACTGCTACTGCTACTAGTACACATATACAGTGGGTATAGAAAGTCACCAACCACTTTTTAAATGTTCACCTTTTTTTGCCTTGCAGCCTAAAATTTGAATTTATTTCCAAATCACAAATCAGGCTAATTGGCTTCCATCTGTGATCAATTGTAGTGACTCTGAATAGTTCAGAATGAAAACAGTTGTTTGTAGAGGACTCCACTGCTTAGTAGTGCAATTCAAAGCAAAGAATCCACTATGGGCGGAAAGGAGGCTACCAAGAAGCCAATGGTGACTTTGATGGAGATTCAGGCCTGTATGGCAAAGACTTGTCCATATGTGCATGTGACCACTATCACAAGCGCTCCACAAATCTGGCCTCCATGGGAGGGTGGCAAGAAACAAAACACATCAAGTCTTGTTTGAGCTTTGCCAAAAAGCTCATTTGTAGATTCTGAGGCCAAGTGGCAAACGGTGCTGTGGTCAGATGAGACCAAAATGTAACTTTTTAGTCTGAATGTTAAATGATATGTCTGGCGAAAACCCAATACATCTTTTCACCCAAATAACACCATCCCTACAGTAAAGCACGGCGGTGGCAGCATCCTGTTGTGGCTGTGTTTCTCTTCAGTAGGGACTGGAGCACTTGTCAGGATAGAAGGGAAAATGGACAGTACAAAATAAAAACAGATTCTTGAGGAGAACCTACAGCCCTCTCCCAGGAAGTTGAAAATGGGACCCTGGTTCACGGTTCAACATGAAAATGACCCAAAGCACACCGCCAAAGCAACCATACAGTGGTTGAAGGACAAGAAGGTGAATGTCCTTGAGTGGCCAAGTCAGAGCCCCGACCTAAATCCCATCGAGATTCTGTGGAATTATTTGAAGAATGCAGTCCATGAGCGGCCATGCAATTTGACTGAGCTTGAACAATTCTGCAAGGAAGAATAGGCAAATATTGAACAGTCTAGGTGTGCAACGTTAGTAGAGATATATTCAAAGAGACTCATGGCTGTAATTCAAGGAAAAGGTGGTTCCACCAAGTATTAACTCAGGGAGGTGTTCACTTATCCAAATAGGGTATTTTACTGTTTTACTTTTGATTAATTTTCATAGTAAAAAATAAATAAATTCACTTGGATATTGTGGGTTACTGTGTGTAAGTAAAGCCTGAAAATATTGGATTTTATGTGTTTTCATTTCAGTCTGTAAGGCAACAAAAGGTGAACATTTTGAAAGGGGGTGGTGACTTTCTATACCCACTGTACATTGCACTACACCACCAGCAGTGCAGAACTATACCCTTTTCTAACTACTAAGGCAATCTGTACTGAGCTGACCTCGTTATGCACGTTATTATTCAATTAACATTTATAATGTTAACGATTCAAGGAACACATTGGAATAGGGAATAGGGTGCCATTTGGGATTCATACTGTTACTGTATGTATCACATTCATATTGGGCGTCCATCCTGGGTGAGTCAGTGGGGTAAAGGTCACAGAGAATATAGGCCAGTGGAGAGGGTTATGTTTTTATTTATTTCACCTTTATTTAACCAGGTATGCTAGTTGAGAACAAGTTCTCATTTACAACTGCGACCTGGCCAAGATAAAGCAAAGCAGTGCGACAGAAACAACAACACAGAGTTACATGGAATAAACAAGCGTACAGTCAATAACACAATAGAAAAATAAGAAAGTCTGTATAAAGTGTGTGCAAATGGCATGAGGAGGTATGGCAATAAATAGGCCATAGTAGCAAATTAATTACAATTTAGCAGATCAACACTGGCGTGATAGATGAGCAGATGATGATGAGCAGATGATGGTGTGTAAGTAGTGATACTGGTGTGCAAAAGAGCAGCAAAGTAAATAAAAACAATATGGGGATGAGGTAGGTAGATTAGGTGGGCTATTTACAGATGGACTATGTACAGCTGCAGCGATCGGTTAGCTGCTCAGATAGCTGATGTTTAATGTTAGTGAGGGAAATGTAAGTCTCCATGTAAAAGAGAGAGCTCCCCATTCCAGGTGTGGTTACTTTCAGCCTGTGGCTGGTCAAACCAGATTCTGTCTAACTGTCATTTACAGCACTGTGTCAGTTTGTAGATGTGGGTGGGTGTTGTCAGAGAGGAGGAAAATCTGTCTCTCACCAGCAGGTGGCGCTTTTTCATTGTTTCGCCCACCAAGTAAGGATTTTTTGTATGGAGGTCAATAAGAGTGTCGAATTTGGTCAACGAAAAAATCTATGGCATATTTGCTACATGAGGTTTATTAGATCTAATAGAGGTTTGTACACATAGGTGTATATACACACTGCAAATACAGTTCTCTGCATTTTCACCACCTGGATATCCCCCTAAATATGACAGTGTAGTGTTTTGCATGGCCTGATGTATGGCTACTAGAAGGCCTGAGACGGCTGTAGATGTGCAGACTTTGACTTGAGACATCAGACAAGGATAGCACTGCAGGATAACAGACATGGGTTCAAATATTATTTGAAATATTTAAAATACTTTGACCGTTCACTCTAGCCAGCCTGGAGTGCCAGGTGGGCAGGGTTTTTGTATTGGTCCAAAGAGCCAAGCTCGCTCAATCAAGCAGAACTGAAGTATTTGAAATTATTTCTAATAGTATTTGAACTCAGGTCTGCAGGATACCACAAGTAGAGCTTCCATTGGTTACCTCAAAGACTACAAGAGTCTTAAGTGTTCTGACCACAACTTGAACAAAGTGGTGGAAAGGAAGAGTGTAGACGGAGAGATGGAGAAGTCACGAAGAGGAAGAGAAGATGAGAAGGGTCTAAACATTTAAGGAAGAGCAAGCAAAAGGGAAGTAGAGAACGAGAGGGGGAATGGAGAGATGGAAAAGAGAAATGGAGAGTGTTGGTTGAGAATGCATGGAGGGAAGGGAACTGAACTGAGGGAGAGGAACAAGTGAGGCTAAAGGTGAGATGAAGTGAAAGAGGAGAGGAGGAACAGCTGTTAAAGGAATATATTAGAAAGAAGATGATACAGTAGATGCTGGGGGGGGAAGGAATAAAGATGAGTAAGACGATAAGGAGAATTCATAAAACGATGTGTACCATTTGCTGTGTGTGTGTGTGTGTTATGATAGATAAAACAACTAAAGCACTATCACTTACTTCTCGGGTCTAACCCTGCTATACCTGGCCACTACTGCTCTCATTACACAAACAACCATTATCCTAGGATAAAGGGCAATTAAACTGTATGTAGTTAATGGGCTGTGTATACCAACAGAGATTTTCCGGGCTTTGATTGTGGTAAGTAGGACAAATAATCATGAGTAGGACTCTCTCTCTCTCTCACACACACACACTCACACACATGACACACACACACACGCACTAAGAAATAATCATCATGAGTAGGACTCTCTCTCAAACACACTTAAACACGACACAAACGACACACACATAAAACGACTCTGTTCATTGTAACAATTATTGGTACACCGTCTGTTTCTGTAGAACTTTACACATGGAGTAAAAACTCACATTCTCTCCTGATAATGTGGGTGTGGTTACCAGCACACCCTTCCTCTCGCCATTGTCTTTGTATCTCTAGCCAGTCCTCAGCTCGTGGTGGTGACTGCTAATAGGGTTCAGCTGTTGAGCAAGAAACAGTTACAACCACATGGTTGAATTAGTCTGATCATGGGATGTTTTATCCTAGTATGTCCCATGGGATCACTTTCACACTACTGTTAAGTATTCTACAGTGTTCATTATCTCTATGCGCACTGTTCTGCAGTGAGTGGGTTGCAGAAGGCGAACATGTTCCCATATGTTCTCAATGAGAGATCAATTGATCTAGTTCTCCCTCTTGTCCCCCTTCTCTCTCTCTTGTCCCCCCCTCTTTCTCACTCTTTCTTTCTCTCTCTCTTTCTTTAATTTTCTCTTGCTCTCTTGCTCTCTTGCTCTCTCTCTCTTTCTCTCTTTCTCCTTTTCTCTTTCTCCTCTCTCTCTCTTTTACTCTTTTCTCTTTTTATCTTCCTCTCTTTCTCTTTCTTTCAGTCTATCTTCTTTTTCTTTTTCTCTCTTTCTCTTTCTTTCTCTTTCACTCTTTTTTTCTCTATCTCTTTCTCTCTCTTGCTCTCTTTCTCTCTCTTTGACTCTTTCTCTCTCTCTTTCTTTGTATTTTTCTCTCTTTCTTTCTCTTTCTCCTTTTCTCTCTCTTTTTCTCTCTTTTTCTCCTTCACTCTTCCACTTTCTCTTTCTTTCTTTTTTATCTTATCTTTCTTATTTTTCTCAATTCAATTCAATTCAATTCAAGGGGCTTTATTGGCATGGGAAACATGTGTTAACATTGCCAAAGCAAGTGAGGTAGATATTATACAAAAGTGAAATAAACAATACAAATTAACAGTAAACATTACACATACAGAAGTTTCAAAACAATAAAGACATTACAAATTTCTCTCTTTCTCTCTTTTTCTCCCTTTCTCTTACTCTCTCTTACTCTTTCTTTTTCTCTCTCTCTTTCATTTTCTCTTTCTCTCTTTTTCTCCCTTTCTCTTTCTCTTACTCTCTCTTACTCTTTCTTTTTCTCCTTTTCTCTTCCTCACTCTCTCATTGTCTTTCTTTCAGTCTTTATCTTCTTTTTCTCTTGCTCTTTCACTCTTGCTCTTTCACTCTTGCTCTTTCACTCTTGCTCTTTCTCACTCTTTCTTTCTCTTTTGTTCTCTTTCACTCTTTTTTCTCTCTTTCTCTTTTTCTCTCTTTCTCTTTTAAATTCAAATTCAAATTCAAGCTGCTTTATTGGCATGAAAAACATTGTGTCAATATTGCCAACATACTTCCTCTTTCTTTCTTTCTTTCTTTCTTTCTTTATCTTCTCTTTCTCTCTCTTTCTTCTCTTTCTTTTTATTTTTCTCTATCACTCTCTCTATCACTCTCTCTTTCACTCTGTCACTCTTTCTTTCTTTCTCCCTCTCTCTTTCTCCTTTCTCTCTCTCTTTCTTTCTCCTTCTTTCTCTCTCTCTTTCTCTCTTTTTCTCTCACGCGTTCTCTCTCTCGCTCTCACTCTCTCTCTCTGGCTCTCTCTCGCTCTCTCTCTTTCTCTTTCTTTCATTCTCTCTATTTCTTTCATTCTCTCTCGCTCTCTATCACTCTGTCACTCTGTCATTCTCTTTCTCTTCCCCTCGCTCGCTCGCTATCTCTTTCGCTCTTTGTCTCTCGCTCTCTTTCTTTCCTTTTCTCTCTCACTCTCTTTCTCTCTCGCTCTCTCTTCCTCTCTCTCTTCTCTTTTTCTCTCTCATTCTCTCACTCTCTCTTTTTCTTTCCTTTTCTCTTTCTCTCTTCCATTTTCTCTCTCATTCTCTCGCTCTCTTTCTCTCTCGCTCTTTCTCTCACTCTATCTCTCTTTCTCTCTCGCTCTCTATCGCTCTCTATCTCTCTCGCTCTCTCTCGCTCTCTATCTCTCTTTCTCTCTAGCTCTCTTTCTCTCACTCTCTCTCTCTTTCTTTCTCTTTTCTCTTTCTTTCTCTTTTCTCTCTTTCTTTCTCTTTCTCTCTCGCTCTCTCTTTCTCTTTCTCTCGCTCTCTCTTTCTCTTTCTCTCGCTCTCTCTTTATCTTTCTCTCTCGCTCTCTCTTTCTCTCTCTCTCTTTTTCTCTCCTCTCTCATTCTCTCACTCTCTCCTTTTCTCTCTCGCTCTCTCGCTCTTTCTCTCTCTCTCTCAATCTCTCAATCCATCGCTCCCTCGCTCTCTCTCTTTCTCGCCCTCTCTCGCTCTCTCGCTCTCACTCTCTTTCTCTTTTCTTTCTTCTCTCTCTCTCTCTCTTGCTCTCTTTCGCTCTCGCTCTTTCTCTTTCTCTTTCGCTCTCTCTCTCTCACTCTCTTTCTCTCTCGCTCTCTTTCTCTCACTCTCTCTTTATTTCTCTTTTCTCTTTCTCTTTCTCCCTCACTCTCTCTCGCTCTCTTTCGCTCTCTCGCTCTCTTTCTCTTTCGCTCTCTCTCTCACTCTCTCACTCTCTTACTCTCTCGCTCGCTCTCTTTCTTTCCTTTTCTCTTTCTCTCTCTCTCTCTCTTTCACTCTTTCTCTCTCTCTCTTTCTCTTTTTCTCCCTCGTTCTCTCTCTTCTCTCTCTTTCGCTCTTTCTCTCGCTCTTTCTCTCGCTCTTTCTCTCGCTCTTTCTCTCGCTCTCTCGCTCTCTCTCGCTCGCTCTTGCTCTCACTCTCTCTTTCACTCTCACTCTCTCTTTCACTCTCACTCTCTCTTTCACTCTCTCTCTCTCTCTTTCTCTTTCGCTCTCTCTCTCACTCTCTCGCTCTCTTTCTTTCCTTTTCTCTTTCTCTCTCTCTCTTTTTCACTCTTTCTCTTTCTCCCTTTCTCTTTCTCTTTTTTTCTCTCTCTCTTTCTCTTTTTCTCTTTCTCTCTTTCTCTCTCTCTCTTTCTCTTTTTCTCTCTCTCTTTCTCTTTTTCTCTCTCTCTCTTTCTCTTTTTCTCTCTCTCTCTTTCTCTTTTTCTCTCTCTCTTTCTCTTTTTCTCTCTCTTCTCTCTCTTTCTCTTTTTCTCTCTCTTCTCTCTCTTTCCTTTTCTCTCTCGCTCTTTCTCTCGCTCTTTCTCTCGCTCTTTCTCTCGCTCTTTCTCTCGCTCTTTCTCTCGCTCTCACTCTCTCTTTCACTCTCACTCTCTCTCTCACTCTCTCTTTCACTCTCTCTCTCTCACTCACTCTCTCTTTCACTCTCTCTCTCTCACTCACTCTCTCTTTCACTCTCTCTCTCTCACTCTCTTTCTCTCTCTCTCTTTTTCTCTCTAACTCTCTTTCCTTTTCTCTCTTGCTCTCACTCTCTCTTGCTCTCTTTCACTCTCTCTCGCTCTTTCTCTTTCTCGCTGTTTCTCTTTCGCTCTCTCTCACTCTCTCGCTCTCTTTCTCTCACTCTCTCTTTCTTTCTCTTTTCTCTCTCTCTTTCTCCCTCACTCTCTCTCGCTCTCTTTCTCTCTTTCGCTCTCTCTCTCACTCTTCCTCTCTCGCTCCCTTTCTTTCCTTTTCTCTTTATCTCTCTTTCACTCTCTCGTTCTCTCTCCTCTCTCGTTCTCTCACTCTCTCTTTCCATTTCTCTCTCGCTCTTTCTCTCGCTCTTTCTCTCGCTCTTTCTCTCTCTCTTTCTCTCGCTCTTTCACTCTCTCTCTCACTCTCTCTTTCCTTTTCTCTCTCGCTCTCACTCTCTTTCTCTTTTCTCTTCTCTCTCTTTCTCTTTCTCTTGCTCTCTTTCGCTCTCTCTCGCTCTTTCTCTCTCTTTCTCTTTCGCTCTCTCTCACTCTCTCACTCTCTTTCTCTCTCGCTCTTTCTTTCTTTCCTTTTCTCTTTCTCTCTCTCTTTCTCTTTCTCTTTCTCTCTCTCTCACTCTTTCTCTCTCTCTCTCACTCTCTTTCTGTCTTTCTCTCTCTCTTTCTCTTTTTCTCTCTCACTCTCTTTCTTTCTCTTTTTCTCTCTCACTCTCTTTCTTTCTCTTTTTCTCTCTCACTCTCTTTCTTTCTCTTTTTCTCTCTCACTCTCTTTCTTTCTCTTTTTCTCTCTCACTCTCTTTCTTTCTCTTTTTCTCTCTCACTCTCTTTCTTTCTCTCTCTCTTCTCTCACTCTCTCTTTCCTTTTCTCTCTCTCTCACTCTCTCTCTCTCTTTTTCTCTCACTCTCGCTCTTTTTCTCTTGCTCTCTTGCTCTCTTTCTCTCTCTCTCTCTTTCTCTATCTTTCTCTTTTCTCTCTCGCTCTTTCTCGCTCTCGCTCGCTCTCTCTCGCTCTCGCTCGCTCTCTCTCGCTCTCTCGCTCTCTCGCTCTTTCGCTCTCTCTCGCTCTCTCTCGCTCTCTCTCGCTCTCTCTCGCTCTTTCTCTCTCTCTCGCTCTCTCTCTCTCTCTCTCTCGCTCTCGCTCGCTCTCTTTCTCTCTTGGTCTCTTTCTCTTGCTCTCTTTCTCTCTCTTTTTCTTTCGCTCTCTCTTGCTCTCTCGCTCTCTTTCTCTCTCGTTTTCTTTCCTTTTCTCTTTCTCTCTCTCTCTTTTTCACTCACTCTCACTCTTTCTCTTTCTTCTCTCTCTCTCTCTCTCTCTCGCAGTGCATGCTGGGTGTTTTTGGAGTTTGAGTGTTTGGTGTGGAAGGCTCTATCCTAACTAACTTTCTTGATTCTTTTCTTTACATGTTATTTTCTATGATGGAAGGTTAATGCAATATTTGTTTTAGCGGTATCCACAGTTTTTTCAAAGTTAGGGTGGAAGAGGACAGAGTAACTTTCCTGGGGTTTGGAAGGTGTGGTGTGCTCGATGGCTTCTCAGCCTAGCGCGGAGGAGACGCTGTCGATACGGCATGGATTCAGGTGTGTTCCTGAGAACGGAGTTAAGGTGGAGGTTCTGCTCGCGGTCAGTGAACAGGTAGGAGCTGAATTTATACATTCTGCTTCTAGAATGAACAAAGCTGTGGTTGTGTTCATGAAAAGAGCTAATTTGGTTGGTAGGCTAATTGCTAGCGGGATATTTGTAAGGGATGCGTTGGTGTCAATTTCACCTCTCTCTACCCCTTCAACAAGAATGGTAGTGGCAAATTTGCCTCCGTTTATTACGGATGATCAAATCAGGAAAGAGCTGAGTTGTTTTGGTAAGTTTGTTAGCGGTTTTCGTGTACTGTCAGCAGGCTTTCAGGCAGATGCCGTTAAGCACGTTGTTTCGTTCCGGAGGCAATGAGCAACAGCTAAATGTGCACTTTAAAGTGAGGCATGGGGAGGGGCTCTATGCAGGGTTTGCCAGCACAGATAGGGATTTGGGGCATAAGAGCTTTGCGTGCCCACATAAAGGCCGTAGACAAGGTGAGGGTACAAGCGCCAGTGGGGGAAATCGAGGTCAAAGTGCAGGGGGTAAGGAGATGCAGACAGCAGAGGCTGGGCCTAATCAGGCTAGAGATGGTGGTATAGCGGAGGCTGGGTCTAGTCAGGATAGAGATGGTGGGGTAGCTGAGGCTGGGCATAGTTATGCTATGGAGGGTGGTGTAGATGATGCTGGGCCTAGTCATGCTATGGAGGGTGGTGTAGATGATACTGGGTCTAGTCAGGTTATTCTAGTGGATGAGGAGAGTATAGTGGGGAAGTGTAAGAGATTAGGGGGGAGGAGGAGGGTGTCAAGCGGAAAAGGAAAAAGGGTGTGGACAAAGGCACCATGGAAATGTTGCTGTGGGTGAGGCCCTAACCAGAGAGAAAGGGCAGGTGGTCAGGGTGGGAGATAGAGATGAGGAGGAAAGTGAGTCTGAGGAAGAGGATGGGCCCGGAGCTGACAGCCAGTCAAGCAGAGGGGTCTAAGTACACGTTGAGAGAATTGACAAGGTTCCTGAATGAGACTAAGGGGAAAAAAGTTCATCTTGAGGCTTTTTTTTCTGATCCTAGAAAGTTTGTAAGATAAGTACAACATGCTATGAGAAATGAGGGGCATGGTGTCCTCTCACCCAAGAAACGGTTTAGGTTGAGGAAGTGGGTCACAACAGTGCGTAAAGGTTTACCTTCAGACACTGTTTAAATGTTTAATTTCTTTCTGACACTGGGGATTTTTGAGCTTTGCTATTGGTCTATTTCTCTGCTGGCTTTTCTCCCACTTCTTATGGAGACTCTTCGGGTAGGCTCGCTCAATATAAATGGCGCCAGAGATGCGGGAAAGAGGAGTGTGTTGGGTGAATATGTAAAAAAAAAAAAGTACAGGTGTTGTTTCTGCAGGAGACGCATAGTGATGTGGTGAATGAAGTCGATTGGGGGCTCTGGTGGAAAGGGGCAAGTGTGTTGAGCCATGGGACAAATCTTAGTGCAGGGGTGGCAGTCCTTTTTGCACCGGGTCTGTCTGTAAAAATTTGCTCCTCAAAGGAGGTGTGTAAGGGTTGGCTTTTTGTTGTTAAAGCAGAAATTAACAACATGGGTTTTGTCTTTATAAATGTGTATGCGCCTAACACAGGGAGAGAAAGAGGGGTTCTATTTGGGAGTCTTAGACAGGAACTCTCACAGGTAGCGCCTGAGGAGACGCTGGTGGTCGGAGGGGACTGGAACTGTACAATGGATTTTACAAAAGACAGAAATGGGGAAGAGCCTCATTCAGTGTCAGTGGGAGTGTTAAGGGACATCATTAAACTTCTTTGGGCTGCAAGCCCGAAGCCGGGCACAATATGACAACAGCCACTTCAAGTGCAGGGTGCGAAATTCAAAATATATTTTTTTGAAATATTTAACTTTCACACATTAACAAGTCCAATACAGCAAATGAAAGATAAACATCTTGTGAATCCAGCCAACGTGTCCGATTTTTTAAATGTTTTACAGCGAAAACACCACGTATATTTATGTTAGCTCACCACCAAATACAAAAAAGGACAGACATTTTTCACAGCACAGGTAGCATGCACAAAACCAACCTAACTAACCAAGAACCAACCAAGAAACAACTTCATCAGATGACAGTCTTATAACATGTTATACAATAAATCTATGTTTTGTTCGAAAAATCTGCATATTTGAGGTATAAATCAGTTTTACATTGCAGCTACCTGTTAAGGCTGTCAATGTCGTTCTCCTCCTCAGACGAGGAGGAGCATGGATCAGACCAAGATGCGGAGAGGTAAGTGTTCATGATTTAATGAAACAACAAGAAAACACTTAAACCTACAAAATAACAAACGTGACTAACCTTAAACAGTCCTGTGTGGTCCAAACACTGACACAGGAAACAAACACCCACAAAACACAGGTGAAACCCAGGCTGCCTAAGTATGACTCTCAATCAGGGACAACGATTGACAGCTGTCTCTGATTGAGAATCATACCAGGCCGAACACAAAC
This sequence comes from Salvelinus alpinus, assembly GCF_045679555.1. Lineage (NCBI taxonomy): Eukaryota > Metazoa > Chordata > Actinopteri > Salmoniformes > Salmonidae > Salvelinus > Salvelinus alpinus. The sequence goes on from NC_092091.1 coordinate 51,222,737, forward strand.
TCCCAACATAGAAATACAAACATAGACAAACCCACCCAACTCACGCCCTGACCAACTAAAATGAATACAAAACAAAGGAAAACAGGTCAGGAACGTGACAGAACCCCCCCCTTAAGGTGCGAACTCCGGGCGCACCAGCACAAAGTCTAGGGGAGGGTCTGGGTGGGCGTCTGTCCACGGTGGCGGCTCTGGCGCTGGTCGTGGTCCCCACCCCACCATAGTCAACCCCCGCTTCCGTGGCCTCCTCAAAATGTCCACCCTCCATGTCAATCCCCCTATACTAAAGAGCAGTAGCAGACTGAGGGGTAGCACCTGACTGAGGGGCAGCACCGGACTGAGGGGCGGATCCTGGCTGGCTGGCTCTGGCGGATCCTGGCTGGCGGAAGGCTCTGGAGGATCCTGGCTGGCGGAAGGCTCTGGAGGATCCTGGCTGGCGGAAGGCTCTGGCGGATCCTGGCTGGCGGAAGGCTCTGGCGGATCCTGGCTGGCGGAAGGCTCTGGAGGATCCTGGCTGGCGGAAGGCTCTGGAGGATCCTGGCTGGCGGAAGGCTCTGGCGGATCCTGGCTGGACGGCTCTGGCTGGTCCTGGCTGGACGGCTCTGGACGCTCATGACTGGCTGACGGCTCCCGCAGATCCTGTCTGGTTGGCAGCTCTGGCAGATCCTGTCTGGTTGGCGTCTCTGGCAGATCCTGTCTGGTTGGCGGCTCTGGCAGATCCTGTCTGGTTGGCGGCCCTGGCAGATCCTGACTGACGACTGGCTCTAACGGCTCGGGACAGACGGATGGCTCAGACGGCGCTGGGGAGACGGATGGCTCAGACGGCGCTGGGGAGACGGATGGCTCAGACGGCGCTGGGGAGACGGATGGCTCAGATGGCGCTTGGCAGACGGGCGGTTCAGGCGCCGCTGGGCAGACGGGCAGTTCAGGCGCCGCTGGGCAGACGGGCAGTTCAGGCGCCGCTGGGCAGACGGGCAGTTCAGGCACCGCTGGGCAGACGGGCAGTTCAGGCACCGCTGGGCAGACGGGCAGTTCAGGCACCGCTGGGCAGACGGGCAGTTCAGGCACCGCTGGGCAGACGGGCCGTTCAGGCACCGCTGGGCAGACGGCAGACTCTGGCCGGCTGAGACGCACTATAGGCCTGGTGCGTGGTACCGGAACTGGAGGCACTGGGCTGGAGACACGCACCATAGGGAGAGTGCGTGGAGGAGGAACAGGGCTCTGGAGATGCACTGGAAGCCTGGTGCGTGGTGTCGGCACTGATGGTACTGGGCTGGGGTGGGAAGGTGGCGCCGGATATACCGGACCGTGAAGGAGGACACGCGCTCTTGAGCACCGAGCCTCTCCAACCTTACCAGGTTGAATGGTCCCCGTAGCCCTGCCAGTGCGGCGAGGTGGAATAGCCCGCACTGGGCTATGCAGGCGAACCGGGGACACCCCCTATAAGGCTGGTGCCATGTACGCTGGCCCGAGGAGACGTACTGGAGGCCAGATACGTTGGGCCGGCTTCATGGCATCCGGCTCGATGCCCAACCTAGCCCTCCCAGTGCGGCAAGGTGGAATAGCCCGCACTGGGCTAAGCACGCGTACTGGGGACACCGTGCGCTTTACCGCATAACACGGTGTCTGACCAGTACGACGCCCTCTCACTCCACGGCAAGCCCGGGGAGTTGGCTCAGGTATCCAACCCGGCTTCGCCACACTCCCCTTTACCCCCCCCCCAAGAAATTTTTGGGTGAGCCTCTCGGGCTTCCAGCCGCTCTTACGTGCTTTTGCCTCATAGAACCTCCTCTCCGCTTTCGCTGCCTCCAGCTCCGCTTTGGGACGGCGATATTCCCCTGGCTGAGTCCAGGGTCCTTTGCCGTCCAGGATCTCCTCCCAAGTCCATTCCTCTTTTCCCCATTGCTGTTGTTCTTGCCTTCCTTCCTCAATCCGCTTGGTCCTGTTGTGGTGGGTGTTTCTGTTAAGGCTGTCAATGTCGTTCTCCTCCTCAGACGAGGAGGAGCATGGATCAGACCAAGATGCGGAGAGTTAAGTGTTCATGATTTAATGAAACAACAAGAAAACACTTAAACCTACAAAATAACAAACGTGACTAACCTTAAACAGTCCTGTGTGGTCCAAACACTGACACAGGAAACAAACACCCACAAAACACAGGTGAAACCCAGGCTGCCTAAGTATGACTCTCAATCAGGGACAACGATTGACAGCTGTCTCTGATTGAGAATCATACCAGGCCGAACACAAACTCCCAACATAGAAATACAAACATAGACAAACCCACCCAACTCACGCCCTGACCAACTAAAATGAATACAAAACAAAGGAAAACAGGTCAGGAACGTGACACTACCATCACAGCTACCGTCACAAATAGCACCGAAGCAGCCAGAGTAATTACAGACACCAACGTGAAATACCTAAATACTCATCATAAAACATTTCTGAAAAATACATGGTGTACAGCAAATGAAAGACAAGCATCTTGTGATTCCAGCCAATATTTCCGATTTCTTAAGTGTTTAGAGCGAAAACACAATATAGCATTATATTAGCTTACCACAATAGCCAGAAACACAAGCCATTTACCAGCAGCAAAAGTTAGCGATCGTAACAAACCAGCAAAAGATATATAATTTTTGACTAACCTTGATAAGCTTCATCAGATGACAGTCCTATAACATCAGGTTATACATACACTTATGTTTTGTTCGAAAATGTGCATATTTAGAGCTGAAATCAGTGGTTATACATTGTGCTAACGTAGCATCTTTTTCCCAGAATGTGCGGATATTTTTATGACACTCAACTATTCTGACCAAATAACTATTCATAAACGTTACTAAAAAATACATGTTGTATAGGAAATGATAGATACACTAGTTCTTAATGCAATCGCCGTGTTAGAATTCTAAAAATAACTTCATTACGACATCCAGCTTAGTTATAGCGAGAGAGTGCCCAAAATCTGGGCGCAAACTACTAGTACACATGTTCGACAGATATATGAAATAGCATCATAAAATGGGTCCTACTTTTGATGATCTTCCATCAGAATGTTGTACAAGGGGTCCTTTGTCGGGAACAATCGTTGTTTGGTTTTAGAATGTCCTCTTCTCCAGTCAATTAGCACGGAAAGCTAGCAAAGTGGCGCGAAGCTCTCCTTCGTGAACAAACGCAGACAAAGCAACACGCCTAACGTCCCGAAAAAATTTCAATAATCTAATAAAACTATATTGAAAAAACATACTTTACGATGATATTGTCACATTTATCAAATAAAATCAAAGCCGGAGATATTAGTCGTCTATAACGACAGCTTTACAGAAGGCAATACCAGGTCCCTTCTCGCGCGTTCCAGAAAACAGGAAATTGGGGTTACGTCATGCCAAGAGCTTTTATTCGACCTCAGATCATGTTATACACTCCATTTCTTCTCTCACTGCCTGTTGACATCTAGTGGAAGGCGTATGAAGTGCATGTATACTAATAAATATCAAGCACATTTATAGGCAGGCCCTAGAACAGAGCATCGATTTCAGATTTTCCACTTCCTGTCAGGAAGTTTGCTGCCAAATGAGTTCTGTTTTACTCACAGATATAATTCAAACGGTTTTAGAAACTAGAGAGTGTTTTCTATCCAATAGTAATAATAATATGCATATTGTACGAGCAAGAATTGAGTACGAGGCCGTTTGAAATGGGCAACTTTTATCCAGGCTACTCAATACTGCCCCTGCAGCCCAAACAGGTTAATAACTAATGCATCTTTCATTTGCTGTCCAACCTGTATTTTTTAGTCAAGTTTACGATTATTTATTGATTAGATTAGGTGCTTTTCCAAGATGGCGCCGGCCAGAATGCATGACCTGTTGCCACTGATCACATTGTATAACCACGATTTGTGCTGCTAAATATGCACATTTTCGAACAAAACCTATATGCATTGTGTAATATGATGTTACAGGACTGTCATCTGATGAAGTATATCAAGGTTAGTCAAAAATTATATATATTTTGCTGTATTGTTACGATCGCTAACCTGTGCTGCTGGTAAATTGCTTGTGTTTCTGGCTATTGTGCTAAGCTAATATAATGCTATATTGTGTTTTCGCTGTAAAACACTTAAAAAATCTGACATTGGCTGGATTCACAAGATGTTGGGCTTTCATTTGCTGTACGCTGTGTATTTTTCAGAAATGTTTTAAGATGAGTAATTAGGTATTTGACGTTGGTCTCTGTAATTATTCTGGCAGCTTCGGCACTATTTCAGATTGCAGCTGCAATGTAGAACTGTGATTTATACCTGAAATATGCACATTTTTCTAAAAAAACATATGCTATACAATAAATATGTTATCAAACTGTCATCTTATGAAGTTGTTTCTTGGTTAGTGGCTATATATATCTTTATTTGGTCGAAATTGTGATAGCTACCCATGCAGGAAAAAAATGGTGGGAAAAAAAAGTTGTGTCTTTTGCTATCGTGGTTAGCTAATAGATTTACATATTGTGTCTTCCCTGTAAAACATTTTAAAAATCAGAAATGATGGCTGGATTCACAAGATGCGTATCTTTCATCTGGTGTCTTGGACTTGTGATTTAATGATATTTAGATGCTAGTATTTACTTGTGACGCTATGCTAGGATATGCTAGTCAGCTTTTTTACTGTGGGGGGTGCTCCCGGATCCGGGATGCGTAGCAAGTAGAAGTTAATAACCTCTTGACCCTACAGGGGGTGCTGTTTCAACTTGGACATTTATCGTTCCCAAATTAAACTGCCTCGTACTCAATTCTTGCTCGTACAATATGCATATTATTATTACTATTGGATAGAAAACAATCTCTAGTTTCTAAAACCGTTTGAATTATGTCTGTGGGTGAACCAGAACTCTTTCTGCAGCGAAATTCATGACAGGAACTGCGAAGGTCTGAAAACGAGGCTCTGTTCTCAGATCAGTTTAAAGCTCTGTATGTATCCTATGGGTCGACATGAACTGCACCCGCCTTCCCCTGGATGTCAGTAACCAATGAGAAGTGGAATGGAGTTTCTACGTAGTTCTCAGAGCTTATAAAAGGCCAAGGAACGAAAGGAGCTCTCTTTTCGACATTCGTCATTACGCAAAGCAAGACCTCAGGATGGCATTTTGAAACGCTCAGTTATCAGCCTTAGATATATCCGTCTGTAATTTAATTCGATATAGGTGTTAGAAACATCATAACGAAGTTATTTTAAACCGAGTTATATCAGTTTATACGAGTATATTGCTATTTTCGGAATTTCCTTAGTATTGCGTTTTGAGGATTTGGGCATGTTGTGGCCACATAGCTATTGTTAGCTGCTAATTCCGAAGTTGAAGACGACGTTTTACAACCAAGCAACGATTCTTTTGGACAAAGGACACCTTGCCCAAGATTCTGATGGAAGCTCGTCCAAAAGTAAGAGCTATTTATGATGTTATTCCGTATTTATGTGGAAAAATGTAAACGGATTTGTCCGCCATTATTGCGGCACTAGTCTGGCTGTAACGCACACTGTATGTCTAGTAACGTTAATTTGGGGGAACTAGAGCGGTGTATTAGTGAGATGGGAGGTAGAGATGGTGGGGCAAGGCAATGTAGGCCTCCAGGCTAATATAGCCGAATTACGTAGGGACCTGGGCAGTTTTTTCCAGGTTAAAGCAAAGGGAGCACTTGTAAGAGCTAGGTTCTCCATGCTCAAGGAGATGGATGCTCCCAGCTCCTTCTTCTTTGGTTTGGAAAGACAGAGCAGTGAAGCCAAGGGTATGCATTGTCTACGGCTGTCTGATGGGCGGGTGACCTCTGTGGTGGGGGAGATGCGGGAGCGGACTGTGGAGTTTTATACTGAATTGTATAGGGCAGAAGTGTGTGATCCTATGTGTGCTCAAGTCTTGATCGCAGGACTCCCTAAGCTCTCTCGGGCACAGAGGGATGAAATGGACATTCCTCTGTTGTCACATGAACTGGCAGAGGCCGTAACCCAGATGTCCCCCGGTCGTGCACCGGTGGTCGATGGACTCCCAGTGGAGTTTTACAAAAAATTCGGGGGAACAATTGGACAGGACTTCTTTTGCGTGTTGCGTGAATGCGTCGGGGTAGGAGAGTTGCAGATGAGCTGACGTCGGGCGGCTCTGACTCTCCTGCCCAAAAAAGGGGACTTGTGTGAACTTAAGAACTGGAGGCCTGTGGCATTACTCTGTGCTGGTGCAGGGATGGTCAAGATATGCTGGCACTAGAGACCAGTCTGAAGGTGTACGAGAGAGCTTCATCAGCCAAGGTAAACTGGGGTAAGAGCAAAGCTCTGTTATGTGGGGCATGGGGGGATAGGGCCCCTCTGCTTCCAGTGGGTTTGCAGTGGGGTTGTGAAGGGCTTAAAGTGTTGGGGGTGTACCTGGGCTCGGAGAGGTGGGTCAGGAAGAACTGGGAGGGGCTGTCACAGGCAGTGGTGTCAAGACTGGCCAGGTGGAGGTGGCTCCTGTTCCAAGTGTCATATAGAGGGAGGGTAACAACCTGGTGGCATCTTCCCTATGGCATAAACTGGCTGTCCTCAACCCCCCCGCCGGTCTGCTCGCAGACCTGCAACACAAGCTGGTGGACTTATTTTGGTCGGGCCATCACTGGCTGAAGGCAGCAGTGTTGTACATGACCGTCCACGAAGGAGGACAGGGCCTGGTGAAACTGGAGAGCAGGATGGCTGCTTTCCGGCTAAAGGCGTTGCAGAGACTGCTGTACCATACTGATGTTGGCTGGAGGGAACCAGCATGCACGCTACTGAGGAGAGCTGGCGGATTAGGGTTGGACCGGCAGCTGTTCCTCATGAAGCTGGAGAGGCTGAGTACAGCAGGTCTCTCAGATTTTTACTCTGCAATGCTGAGGGCCTGGCAGCTGCTAAGGTCCACACGGGAAGGGGGTGTGGAGCCTGGGCTGTGGGTGTGGGAGGAGCCTATCTTACACAACCCAGCCATCCCTTTGAGATCGGTTCAGTCGGCCACCCTGCAGAGGCAACTGATGGCAGCGGGTTTACAAAGGCTGGGTGACCTGAGACTGCTGGGAGAGGAGGGGTGGAAAACCCCGGAGGTCTTGGCGCAACAAACAGGAATAACGTCTCTTAGTCTGCTGGAGAGATTCCTGGAGGAGGTCCAGGAGGCACTGTCTGAGCCGGTAAGGGGGGTGTTTGAGAGGCCAAAGGGAGAGGGGCCACCAATGTTTCGTCCACTGCAGGTGACGGCAGAGACTGGAGACTGGCAAGGGGGTCTGGAGGACTTGTTAGATTTTAACACTCCGAGCCTGGGTGAGTTTGAGGGTGTGGGAGGTAAAAGCCCTCTACAACCTCTGCGTTAAGGTTAGGAACATTAGAAGCCTAACAGGAGTGAAGGCACATCAGGGGGTATGTGGGGTGGAGAGTATGGTGGGTTTTAGATGGAGGGGGCTCTACAAACCCCCAGTACCAAAGAGGTCAGGGGAACTCCAGTGGAGGGTTCTTCATGGAGCCCTGGCCACTAACAGCTGGTTGGCACGGGTTGAACCGGGAATCGGGCTGGGGTGTCCTTTCTGTCAAATGAAAGAAACTGTGATTCATGTGTTTTCTGTGTGCACCAGGTTAATGCCATTAATTAATGTCTCTGCTGGAATGTCTGTGTGAGAGGTTGGGGGTGGTTTTTGCTGTTGGGATGTTTATAATGGGATACAGGTATTCGAGTAAGGAGAAAGCCAAATGTGTTTTGTTGAATTTTCTCTTTGCTCAGGCAAAGTTAGCTATTTGGCTAACAAGGAGGAACAGGGTCAAAGGTGGTGGGATGATAGACCCTTTACTATTGTTTAATGGGATGGTCTCTGCGCGCCGTAGGGTTGAGTTTGAGTTCTATAAAATGATAAAATGTGTGGAGATGTTTGAGGAGATATGGTGTGTTGGGGGGCTGTCTGTATAGCTGGGGAAGATGTTTTGGATATACGGTTGTAGGAGAGGGTATTGTTTTGGGTATTGTGATGGTGGTTTGTATCATGTGGTAGATGGAAAGGTGAGTATGGTACATGTATGCAGTACAGGATATATTTTTTGGTTTTTATTTTTAAGGGGGGGTGAGTTTTAAATGAAATGAGAATGTTTCAGTAAAGAAAGACCAAAAGTCAAAAAGTCTCTCTTTCTCACTTTCTCTTTCGCTCTCTCTCTCACTCTTTCTCTTTTCTCTTTCTTCTCTTTTCTCTTTCTTCTTTCTCTCTCTCTCTCGCTCTCTTTCTCTCTTGCTCTCTTTCGCTCTCTCTCGCTCTTTCTCTCTTTCTTTCCTTTTCTCTCACTCTTTCACTCTCTCTCTTTCACTCTCTTTCTCTTTTAATCCATCTTTCTTTCTCATTCTCTTTCTCTCTCACTCTCTTTCAACCTTTCACAAAAGGTTAAGTCCTGAGATTACAGACTAGTACTAAAACACTTGAAGTAGGCATTCTAGAGTTAAGTCAACAAGTTACTATATCATTGTGTTTACTTGATAGCTACCTACACAAATAGCTAGCTAGAACAAAGTGTTAAGATTTTAAAAAGTAATTTAAAAGCAATACAAATAAAAGTTCCCTAGTAGGCATCTACAGAGGGAGCTAAGAGCTGTGTTGTCAGTCATTTCTCTCACTCTTTATCTCTTTCTTTCTCTTTTTCTCTTTCCTTTTCGCTCTCTCTCTCTCTCTTTTCTCTTTCCTTTTCGCTTTCTCTCTCTCGTTCTCTTTCTCTCTCTTTTTCTTTCTTTCCTTTTCTCTTTCTCGCGCTCTTGCTCGCGCTCGCTCGCTCTCTTTCTCTATCTCTCTCACCCTCTTTCTTTCTTTCCTTTTCTCTTTCACTCTTTCACTGTCTCTTTCACTCTTTCTCTTTTAATCTATCTCTTTCTCTCTCGTTCTCTTTCTCTCTCTCACTCTCTTTCACTCTCTTTCTCCTTCTCTCTCTTTCCTTTTCTCTTTCTCTCACTCTTTTTCTCTCGCTCTCTCTCTCGCTCTCGCTCTCTCCTTCTCTCTCACTCTCTATCTCTCTCGCTCTTTCTCTTTCTTTCCTTTTCTCTTTCTCTCTCTCACTCTCTTTCTCTCACTCTCTTTCACGCTCTTTCTCTTTCTCTCTCACTCTTTCTCTTTCTCTTTCTCTTTTTCTCTTTCCTTTCTCTTTCTATCTCGCTCTTTCTTTCTCTCACTCTCTTTCACTCTCTTAATCTCTTTTTCTCTCTTTCTCTCTCTTTCCTTTTCTCTTTCTCTCGCTCTCTTTCTCGCTCTCTCTGTCTCTTTCACTTTCTCACTCTCTCTTGCCCTATCTCGCTCTCTTTCTCTCTCGTGCTCTTTCTCTCTCGTGCTCTTTCTCTCTTTCTCTCTTTCTCTCTCGTGCTCTTTCTCTCGCTCTCTTTCTCTCTCGTGCTCTTTCTCTCACTCTCTTTCTATCGTGCTCTTTTTCTCTCGCTCTCTTTCTCTCACTCTCTTTCTCTCTCTCTCTTTCTCTCTTTCTCGCTCTCTCTCTCCCTTTCACTCTCTTTCGCTCTTTTTTTCTCGCTCTCTCTGTCTCTCTCTCACTTTCTCATTCTCTCTCGCCCTATCTCGCTCTCTTTCTCTCACTGTCTTTTTCCCTCTTTCTCTCACTCTCTTTCTCTCTTTCTCTCTCTTTCTCTCTCTCTCAATCTCGCTCTCTCTTTCGCTCTTTTTCTCTCGCTCTCTCTCACTCTCTCTGTCTCGCTCTCACTTTCTCATTCTCTCTCGCTCTCGCGCTCTCTCGCTCTCGCTCTCTCGCTCTCGCTCTCTCGCTCTCTCTCTCTCGCTCTCTCTCTCTCGCTCTCTCTCTCGCTCTCTCTCTCTCTCTCTCACTCGCTCTCTCTCTCTCTCGCTCGCTCTCTCTCTCACTCACTCGCTCTCTCTCGCTCTCTCTTTCGCTCTCTTTCGCTCTTTTTCTCTCGCTCTCTCTCACTCTCTCTGTCTCGCTCTCACTTTCTCATTCTCTCTCACCCTATCTCGCTCTCTCTCGCTCTCTCTCTCACTCTCTTTTTCCCTCTTTCTCGCTCTCTCTGTCTCTCTCTCACTTTCTCATTATCTCTCGCCCTATCTCACTCTCTATCTCTCTCACTGTTTTTCCCTCTTTCTCGCTCTCTCTTGCTCGCTCTCTTTCACTCTCTTTCACTCTCTTCTCTTTTCATCTCTCTCTTTCTCTTTTTCCCTTTCTCTCTCGTTCTCTTTTTCCCTTCCTCTCTTTCTTTCTCGCTCTCTCTCACTTTCTCATTCTCTCTCGCCCTATCTCGTGCTCTTTCTCTCACACTCTTTCTTGCTTCCTTTCTCTCACTCTCTTTCTCTCACTCTCTCTCTTTCTCTCTCTCTCTTCGCTCGCTCGCTCGCTCTCTCTCGTTCGCTCGCTCTCTCTTGTTCTCTTTCACACTCTCTCTCTTTCACTCTTTCTCTTTCACTCTCTTTTTCCCTTTCTCTCTTGTTCTTTCTCTCTCGCTCTCTTTCTCTCTCGCTCTCTTTCTCTCTCGCTCTCGCTCTCTTTCGCTCTCTCGCTCTCTTTCGCTCTCTCGCTCACTCTTTCTTTCTTTCTCTCACTCACTCTTTCTTTCTCTCACTCACTCTTTTTTTATCTCTCTCTTTCTTTCTCTCTCTCTCTTTCGCGCTCTCTCTTTCTCATCTCTTTCTCTTTCGCTCTCCCTCTCTATAGCTCTCTCTCGCTTTCTTTCTCTTTCTCTTTTTCTCTCTTTCTTTGTCTCTCTATCAATATTTTTTTTTCTCTCTCTCTCTCTCTCGTTTTCTCGCTCTCTCTTTCAGTCTATTTTTCTCTCTTTTTTCTCTTTCTTTCTCTCTTTCTCTCTCTTTTTCTTTCTTGTGTGTGGTTTGATAAGTCCTGCTCTGTGGTGGTGTACAAGAATGGGCTGAATGCAGAGCACTCTTGGGCCGACAGTGTTTATCTGTCAAACACAGGCATAATCAAGTGGCACTTTATTAGGACCTTTTCTTCTTATCTTTTTAGCTACAGAACATAGAAATGTGCCGTTTTCACATTGTGTAGACACTAGTATGGTGCTGGAGATAGAGGTTAAAAAGATGGGTGAATTCCCCTTGACAGCCCAAATGACCTGTCCTCAATGGAGATCAAGCACTTGGTTTTATTTAGAATAATCTGATCTTGCAGATTTTTGTGTGTGTGTGTGTGTGGTTACATGTGGCTAAAAGTGTCTGTGGTTAAATAGAGGATAGCCAAGATCAGGATGTTCCAGTTATTATCCAAACTGGATATTCTCAGGCTTCGCTGAATCAGATAGTGGCCAGAAGTGATAAACATGTTTGTTATTCGTTTTTGCAGGTAAAGCTTCTGTGTTTTCTAAACTCTTTGTGAATGTGGAAGCCACTGAACTTTGAGTCTTATTTTAAGTATCTTGTGTGTCTTTGCGTGTGTCTCTGCGTGTGTCTCTGCGTGTGTCTCTACATGTGTGTGTAACGGCTGCTCTGTTTGTCCTTAGTTCACCCTGGCCACAGATGACTTCCAACTGGGTTACACAGAGGACGGCCACAGTAAGTGAGAGGTGCAGCTCTCCACCCCCTCAGAGACTCACCTGGGACATCCCTGTGGAGGTGAGAGTGCTGTGTGTGTGCATCATTCCCTAACACACCCTCAGACCAGGGTTTCCATTAGGAAAGGGTGTCCACCCACGGTGCTCAGAATGACAGAAATCACATTTAGATTATGGTAATGCATTAGAACAGGAGAGTAATGGCATAGTGGTGGGTCAAATAGGGAAGTAAATGGAAATACATTTGCCAAAATTATATAATTACTGTACATATAAATAATTTAAATCATTCAAAATACTTCACCAGAAAGCTTGACTTGACCAAAGAGGAATTGAGGATCATTAGCTTAGGCAAATAGGCATCATGCCTATTTGGAAGGCCCACAATTTGGGCAGCGCGCATTGCAATAGGCCTAGCTGATAATTGAGTTCCGGCTGTCAGTGAAAAGCAAAACGATGTGTGAAGATAATGTGTCTTGTTGAGACAAGAAGGGAGGGGTGTGGTGACGATACAGGCGAGTCTCCCGCCAGTTCTTGCCATTCATTGTGTTGTGTCAATTGTTTGCCGTTTGAGTTTTTTAAAATCAATTTCCCCTTACATATTTCACCAGTAGTAAATGTACCATTAATCCCCTTAATTTGGTTACATTTATTTATCTTAATGTATGTGTTAATTACAGTCATTTACCATTCTCTTTCTCGGAGTGGAAACATTGTTTGTGGATTTCACAACCTGCTACACTTGTGAGAAACAAGTTTTTGTTTATTTCATAATTTGTTCATTGTCTTTTGTTTGAAATGCTCCACGTGAGCAATGAGTATGTGTCTGGTTTCTCTGTCCTGATAATGTTGAGGGAGCGCGTGCGCACGCCTGAGCATGCATAGAAGTACCTGGCCTGCTGTACGTTAATGTAGGAAAGAGTTTTTTTAACATCATTGTGAATGATAATACACTGCTCAAAAAAATAAAGGGAACACTTAAACAACACAATGTAACTCCAAGTCAATCACACTTCTATGAAATCAAACTGTCCACTTAGGAAGCAACACTGATTGACAATAAATTTCACATGCTGTTGTGCAAATGGAATAGACAAAAGGTGGAAATTATAGGCAATTAGCAAGACACCCCCAAAAAAGGAGTGATTCTGCAGGTGGTGACCACAGACAACTTCTCAGTTCCTATGCTTCCTGGCTGATGTTTTGGTCACTTTTGAATGCTGGCGGTGCTCTCACTCTAGTGGTAGCATGAGACGGAGTCTACAACCCACACAAGTGGCTCAGGTAGTGCAGTTCATCCAGGATGGCACATCAATGCGAGCTGTGGCAAAAAGGTTTGCTGTGTCTGTCAGCGTAGTGTCCAGAGCATGGAGGCGCTACCAGGAGACAGGCCAGTACATCAGGAGACGTGGAGGAGGCCGTAGGAGGGCAACAACCCAGCAGCAGGACCGCTACCTCCGCCTTTGTGCAAGGAGGTGCACTGCCAGAGCCCTGCAAAATGACCTCCAGCAGGCCACAAATGTGCATATGTCAGCATATGGTCTCACAAGGGGTCTGAGGATCTCATCTCGGTACCTAATGGCAGTCAGGCTACCTCTGGCGAGCACATGGAGGGCTGTGCGGCCCCACAAAGAAATGCCACCCCACACCATGACTGACCCACCGCCAAACCGGTCATGCTGGAGGATGTTGCAGGCAGCAGAACGTTCTCCACGGCGTCTCCAGACTCTGTCACGTCTGTCACATGTGCTCATGTGCTCAGTGTGAACCTGCTTTCATCTGTGAAGAGCACAGGGCGCCAGTGGCGAATTTGCCAATCTTGGTGTTCTCTGGCAAATGCCAAACGTCCTGCACGGTGCTGGGCTGTAAGCACAACCCCCACCTGTGGACGTCGGGCCCTCATACCACCCTCATGGAGTCTGTTTCTGACCGTTTGAGCAGACACATGCACATTTGTGGCCTGCTGGAGGTCATTTTGCAGGGCTCTGGCAGTGCACCTCCTTGCACAAAGGCGGAGGTAGCGGTCCTGCTGCTGGGTTGTTGCCCTCCTACGGCCTCCTCCACGTCTCCTGATGTACTGGCCTGTCTCCTGGTAGCGCCTCCATGCTCTGGACACTACGCTGACAGACACAGCAAACCTTTTTGCCACAGCTCGCATTGATGTGCCATCCTGGATGAACTGCACTACCTGAGCCACTTGTGTGGGTTGTAGACTCTGTCTCATGCTACCACTAGAGTGAGTGCACCGCCAGCATTCAAAAGTGACCAAAACATCAGCCAGGAAGCATAGGAACTGAGAAGTTGTCTGTGGTCACCACCTGCAGAATCACTCGTTTTTGGGGGTGTCTTGCTAATTGCCTATAATTTCCACCTTTTGTCTATTCCATTTTTTACAACAGCATGTGAAATGTATTGTCAATCAGTGTTGCTTCCTAAGTGGACAGTTTGATTTCACAGAAGTGTGATTGACTTGGAGTTACATTGTGTTGTTTAAGTGTTCCCTTTATTTTTTTGAGCAGTGTATATTAACTTCTCTGGGATATGGCCAAAAGCCAGAAAAAATGTAGCACGCCAAATTCAAATATATTACTATAAAAATCTATCTTTCATGAAATCACACATGAAAGACACCAAATTAAAGCTACACATGTTGTGAATCCAGCCAACATGTCTGATTTCAAAAAGGATTTACGGCGAAAGCACACCAAACGATGTTCTTAATGCAACCGCTGTGTCACATTTAAAAAAAACTTTACGTAAAAAGCACACCATGCAATAATCTGAGACGGCGCTCAAAAATAACAACATTTCTCCGCCATGTTGGAGTCAACAGAAATTACATCATAAATATTCCCTTACCTTTGATGATCTTCATCAGAATGCACTCCCAGGAATCCTAGTTCCACAATAAATCGTTGTTTTGTTCGATAATGTCCATTACTTATGTCTAAGTAGCTACTTTTGCTAGCATGTTTAGTGCACATGTCCAAATGCTCGCGCAGATGCAGGCGAACTCGGACGAAAACTTCAAAAGTTATATAACAGGTAGAATAAACTGGTCAAACTAAGTAGAGAATCAATCTTCAGGATGTTGTTATCATAACTATCCAATAACGTTCCAACCAGAGAATTCCTTTGTGTGTCTAGAAATTATGGAAAACAAGACGATATCGTTTGGAACGCGCATGACCAGGAACTGGCATTCTGCCAGACCAATGACTGAAACACCTCCCATCCAGCCCCACATCACACTAGAGGCTTCATTCCACGTTCTACAGACTGTTGACATCTAGTGGAAGGCGTAGGAAGTGCAAACAGATCCATATATTACAGGGAATTGAATAGGCGATGAGTTGAACATTGACCATTGTCTCAGAATTCTCACTTCCTGTTTGGATTTTTTCTCAGGTTTTTGCCTGCCATATGAGTTCTGTTATATTCACAGACATTATTCAAACAGTTTTAGACACTTCCGAGTGTTTTATATCCAATAGTAATAATAATATACATTATATTAGCATCTGGGACAGAGTAGGAGGCAGTTCACTATGTGCACGAAATTCATCCAAAAGTGAAAATGCTGCCCCCTATCACAAAGAAGTTAAAACTATAGTTCCTCAGAGTAAGCTATTTGAAAAATCTTCCAATCTCCCCCTCGATAATCACCAATCCTCAGTGTGAAAGAGAAATGGAAGTTATAGGCCTACTGCTGTATTGGCTATGAGTTCCATGCGCTCATTTCTTTAGCCGCCAATGGATCACGGTGTATCAATGTGTGCCAAATGCTACTAATCTTTCACAAGTTTACTTTTTAGATTTTTGTCATGGTTTTAAGAAACAAAAACATTTTTGTAATGAAGCTGTTCCACAAAAATCTGCATATGAAAATAATAACTGGTATTCAGAACTGTAAAAATGGTAGGATAAATTGTAAGCTTCCCCAAACTTGAAACTCACACGCCGCCTATTAAATTGCCTCCACGTTTGGAGTACATAGTCGGATTTTGCCTATAGGCTAATTTGAAGCAATGTGAAAGATACCTCATAATATGAGATAAAACATTCAGGTTTCAAACAATTAAGTATGTTTTTTCAAAATGCATACTGCCTCCAGCTCACATTGTAAAGTGGTGGGTGACCCGCTGATAGCCTGTTGCCTGCATTTGAATGATGAATGGGAAGCGCGCTTCAATTACCAGTTGAGAAATAAAAAATAGTATCTCTTTTTAATCGTGCACCAGCTGAGGTGCAGGAGAAATCCCGCTCAAAATAGGCTCTGTACTAACGAAAATACATAGGCCAATTTAATTCCACTAAATTAGGCAAAATAACCTATTGACCGACAAGCTACCGGTCAAATGTATTTCCATCAACTGCTTTTTCATCAATGAATAAAAAGCATAATTTTCCCATGTCATTTAAAATCAAATCATATTTTATTGGTCACATACACGTGTTTAGCAGATGTTATTGCGGGTGTAGCGAAATGCTTGTGATTTTGGCCGGCTACTTTTTCAAACTTTTTTTTAAATCAGCCAAAACCCAGAAATTGCCGGCTAACAGAAACCCTGCCACAGACATCCTTTGGGAGGGGAGCATGTCTGTTTTTAGTGTCACTTGAAACACCCTGACAACATTGGCCAGCTCCCTCTCTCCTGTTCCTTTAGGGCTTGGATCAGTTCCTCGCTCTGTTTCATTCCAAGAATTCATCTCCATTGAACGTTGTTAACCACAATTAATACATGTTGAGGAACCAATTCTATGGCTTAAGTTTAGTCAAAGTATGATGCAAAGTGTTAGCATGACCTCCGTGAGCCACAATTGGGTGAAAATATGGCTGTTGCAGTGACTGTATTACCGCCATTCATGAGTCATGACCACAGTAAAATTCTATGTGACTGAGTCACGGTAATCTCCTCTTATCAATCAATCAAATGTATTTATAAAGCCCTTTTTACATCAGCAGAAGTCACAAAGTGCTATACCGAACAGCAAGCAAACAGCAAGCAATGCAGATGTAGATGCACGATGGCTAGGAAAAACTCCCTAGAAAGACAGGAACCTAGGAAGAAACCTAGAGAGAAACCAGGCTCTGAGGGGTGGCCAGTCCTCTTCTGGCTGTGCCGGGTGGAGATTATAACAGTACATGGCCAAGATGTTCAAATGTTCATAAATGACCAGCAGGGTCTAATAATAATCAGTGGTTGTAGAGGGAGAGAGAGAGCGGCGCGTTGGTAGTACCCAACTCCCTAATGAGCGTCAGGTTACTAATGGCCTCGTAATCAGGACTCTTGTCCCTTTATCCACTCTGACATCAATTCAAAAATGCAATCCAAAATCACATCAAACACATCATCAAAACAGTATGTGCTTTTAAAACTCACCTCACTGTGATTCATCAATTTTAAGAAAGAAGTTCAACAACAGGTTGAAACAGAGTGGAAAACATGGTCCTTGTGGATGTTGTTTCAAAGCCTAACACAACAAAATGGACAGTGTTTTCTAAGGTGATTATTGCATGACATTAACCGGCGGACAAAATGTCATTTTCAGACCTTCTCTTTTTGTCTTTCATCTGTTTCTTTTCCTTCATCTGAGAGGTGGCATCTCTCTCTCTCTCGCTCTCTCGCTTTCTACCGGCCCACATTCCACCTTTCTACTGGCCCACATCAGTCAGATAATCAGGGAAATTCCCTCTGCTCTACCTCCTCCACCACCCACCTACATCTCCACCTCCTGTACATACTTCTACCCCAGCAGTGCAGTGCTAACTGCCTGTCTGTGGGAACGCTGGGGAGTTTCACTCCTGGAAATTACCTCAATATGCAGCTATGGTTGACAGTTACAGAGCTCAGAATTTTGCACACATAATATACACCCACACACACAGCCTGGTGGCCTAGTGACTGAGGAGTTTTGGGGGACTTTGCCCCTGTTCATTATTAGCTTAGAGTTGAGGACCAATTAAATCAGATTCCCTCCCTCTCTAAGATTGCATCACTATCCCCTTCATTTGAGGACGATGACTGATTCAATATTTTATTAATGAAAAGTTGTTTTGTGTTAAATTACATATCACATTATTTAGTAATGACAGAATGCATTTGAAACCTCATGCACAGTAAAACTATTGTATGACTTAATACAATTTTTTTTTATTTTATCGATGGGAGTGGGGAAAAAGGTGCTTGTGCACTGATAAGCACACCAAAGACAGCATTTAACTAAGAGTAATAAAATAAAGACGGCACTTCGAAAAGCCTAGTTCACACCATAGCCTGCTCAATTTGCAAGATTTCGGCACAAATTAAAATGTGGCGCTGACCGTGGATTAATGTTTGATCATTGTCTCAATGAAGAGTTTGGCATTCGACTAGCCATGTGTGACATGCACGCGCAGTTTTAAACCTGCTAGACTTAGCGGCAGGTCGGACAAGCAATACTCTATCTATCCACCGTTGTAGTACAGATGAAGCCTGCACTGGAATGTCAAGCTAACTGAAGATGACTAGCTTTAGAAAACCCTGAGTAACTGCTTTGTAAGATACTCCTCAGGCTGCCCACAATAGAAAAGTGCCTGAGGAAAAATACTCTTAAATATAGTCCTCAAGGTTATCTATGTCCTGTAGCAGCAGTGATAAGTTACCGTCAGTGACAGTTTCTCTGGACCACTAACTAACCCTGGCCACCATTTAAAACTATCATACTCTAACTATTACTAGCTCTGGGGACAAGCAAAGCGGAAGGACGTTGTGTGGTTTTTCTCAAACTCACAGAAGGGGTTTCCATTATCACACAGGCACACTCAAGCACACCGCTCACGTAACAGGTTTAGGCCAGGGTGTCGTGGGTGGTTTTTGTTGAACTACTTTCTTTCCTCTTCATAAATTAACTAGGCTATTTTTCATTTAAAAGTTTCAATTCGCTACTAAGAAAAGTCAGTCGAGCCCTCTCCCGCTAGGATGAACGATATGCATCTTGTAGCGAGCTATTGATAGGTATGCTGTATCTTAATTTGAGCCAGTTCCACACAGCAGGAAAAAATAATCCTGCAGCAGGAACCTGAACCTGCAACAGGAAATGTGAATTATGTGGATTAAAATTAATAATACTTTTTTGTAGGAGTTGATGCATTTTTCTTTACGGCAAAACAATTCTGACATTTTAAAGTGGAAATTAGAAACTTTTTAAACCTTGAATACAGTGCAAGTTTGCATTTCCTTCTGTGCAGGAAAAGTTCTGCTATAACCGGATGATTAAATTAAGATACGGCATCTGTAGGACAGGCGGCTGTCAGTTACAAAGCGAGCGAGGACGGGGAAACACTGCTGGTTTCACGGTTTGCTGTCTGTGCTGCCTCCCAGTACATGTGTGATTTGTGTGTGCTGAGGTTGATTGCAGTCAAATTTCTTTACACGGAGGAGAGAGCATGATGCTTCTTCATCGTCTCTCTGATTGAATTTGCACGTCCCATGTAATGTAAGTGGTAACGATGAGTCGAAATACACTAAACAATAATTAGGCTTTCTGGCACATTCATTTCTTTTCTTTTGCGTGTTTCATATTCCCAGCCATGGAGTCGTGGCCATTGACTGTGCTTTAATTGACGACGAAACAGCAAGTGTTTATAGTTTATAAAAGGTGTCGAACTGACTGAATAAAGTCGATCTCCTATACCCCTTTGCCATGAATAAATCATACAACATAGTTATACACTGAGTGTACAAAACATTAGTAACACCTGTGCTTTCCATGACTTAGACTGACCAGGTGAATCCAGGTGAAAGCTATAATCCCTTATTGATGTCACCTGTTAAATCCACTTCAATCAGTGTATATTTTTTTATATCAATATATATATTTTTTTACCTTTTACTTAACTAGGCAAGTAAGTTAAGAACAAATTCTTATTTACAATGACGGCCTACACCGGCCAAACCCGGACAACGCTGGGCCAATTGTGCGCTGCCCTATGGAACTCCCAATCACGGCCGGTTGTGATACAGACTGGATTCGAACCAGGGTGTCTGTAGTGACGCCTCTAGCGCTGAGATGCATTGCCTTAGACCGCTGTGCCGCTGTGCCGCTCGGGAGCCCAATGATGAAGGGGAGGAGACAGGTTAAAGAAGGATTTTTATGCCTTGAGACATGGATTGTGTATGTGCCATTCAGAGGGTGAAGGGGCAAGACAAAATATTTGTGCTTTTGAACAGGGTATGGTATTAGGAGCCAGGCGAACCGGTTTGAATGTGTCAGGAACTGCAGCGCTGTTGGGTTTTTCACACTCAACTGTTTCCCATGTGTATCAAGAATGGTCCACCAACCAAAGGACATCCAGCCAACTTGACACCGGTGGGAAGCATTGGAGTCAACATGGGCCAGCATCCCTTTCGAATGCTTTCGACACCTTGTAGAGTCCAAGCCTCAACTAAATATTAGCAATGTGTTCCTAATGTTTTGTACACTCAGTGTATGTCTATGGACCGCATCGGGACAAGTAAACCAACAATTTTTCTTCTATTTTTCTAGGATATGAAGACCATGTCGGTCGGGACTTGCCAGTGTAGCCTATCGCATCGGAGAGAAAGCCCTTCATTTGGCTTCTTAATTTGCATACTGTTTGGCTTTTTGGCGATTATCTGCAGATAAATTATAAAAACATTTGATGAAGATAGTGTATCATTACTGCAGGAACAATTGGTAGTGTCGAGAGAGACTCATTCTATTCCAAATATGATAATGATAATTTTAAATAAATTTCTGTAAAATCAGAAAGATAAATATTTATTTAAAAAAATGTCAATTTTTCCTTGAATATATTTTTCAAGATACAGTGCATTCAGAAAGTATTCATACCCTTTTACTTATTCCACATTTGCCTGAATTCAAAATTGTTTAACTTTTACTTGGTACTCATCCCGGATCCGGGAGCACCCCCCACAGTAAAAAAAGCTGACTAGCATAGCCTAGCATAGCGTCACAAGTAAATACTAGCATCTAAATATCATTAAATCACAAGTCCAAGACACCAGATGAAAGATACAGATCTTGTGAATCCAGCCATCATTTCTGATTTTTAAAATGTTTTACAGGGAAGACACCACTTTTTTTACTCCACCAGTTTTTTACTCCATTGCAGCTGCAATCTGAAATAGCGTTGGAAGCAGCCGGAATAATTACAGAGACCGACGTCAATTACCAAAATACTCATCCTAAAACATTTCTGAAAAATACACAGCCTACAGCAATTGAAAGACACAGATCTTGTGAATCCAGACAATATTTCAGATTTTCTAAGTGTTTTACAGGGAAGACACAATATCTAAATCTATTAGCTAACCACGATAGCAAAAGACACAACTTTTTTTCTCCACCATTTTTTTCCTGCATCAGTAGCTATCACTAATTCGACTAAATAAAGATATATATAGCCACTAACCAAGAAACAACTTCATAAGATGACAGTCTGATAACATATTTATGGTATAGCATATGTTTTTTTAGAAAAATGTGCATATTTCAGGTATAAATCACAGTTCTACATTGCAGCTGCAATCTGAAATAGCGTTGGAAGCAGCCGGAATAATTACAGAGACCGACGTCAATTACCAAAATACTCATCCTAAAACATTTCTGAAAAATACACAGCATACAGCAATTGAAAGACACAGATCTTGTGAATCCAGACAATATTTCAGATTTTCTTAGTGTTTTACAGCGAAAACACAATATATCGTTATATTAGCATACCACATGAGCTAACATCACCCCAGCATTGAATCAAGGCAAAAGGGGCGATAACGTTATCGCCACCAAAATATATTAATTTTTTCACTAACCTTCTCAGAATTCTTCAGATGACAGTCCTGTAACATCATATTACACAATGCATATAGAGTTTGTTCGAAAATGTGCATATTTAGCATCACAAATCGTGGTTATGCAATGTAATCTGTCAAAACATGGCATGCATTCTGGCCGGCGCCATCTTGGAAAGGCACCTAAGTTTACGATTATTTATCGATTAGATTGACTAAAAAAATACAGATTGGACAGCTAATGAAAGATGCATTGGTTATTAATGCAACCGCTGATTTTTAAAATTTACGTTACTAGACATACATTGTGAGTTACAGCCAGACTAGTGCCTCAAAAAAAGGCCGACAACTGCGTTTACATTTTTCCACATCAATACGGAATAAAATCATAAATAGCTCTTACTTTTGGACGAGCTTCCATCAGTATCTTGGGCAATGTGTCCTTTGTCCAAAAGAATCGTTGCTTTGTTGTAAAACGACCTCTTCAACTTCGGAACTAGCAGCTAACGATAGCTACACGGCACACACATGTCCAAATCCTCAAACGCAATACTAAGGAAATTCCAAAAAATAGCAATATACTCGCATAAACTGATATAAATCGGTTTCAAATAACTTCGTTATGATGTTTCTAACACCTATATCGAATTAAATCACAGACGGATATATCTTTGGTCAATAACGAGAGCTTTTGAGCATGCCATTCTGATGTCCTCTCTTGCGCCTTGGCGAGCGTCGAAAAGAAGGGACACCTCACTCCATTGCCTTTTATAAACTCTGAGAAACACGTAGAGACACCATTCCACTTCTCATTGGTTACTGACATCCAGGGGAAGGCGGGTGCAGTTCATTTCGATCCATAGGGCACACACAGAGTTTTAAACTGATCCGAGATCAGAGACTATTTTTCAGACCTTCGCATGTCCTGTCATGATTTTCGCTGTAGAAAGAGTTCTGGTTCACCCACAGACATAATTCAAACGGTTTTAGAAACTAGAGATTGTTTTCTATCCAATAGTAATAATAATATGCATATTGTACGAGCAAGAATTGAGTACGAGGCAGTTTAATTTGGAAATGTAAAAAAAAAAAGTGCTAACAGCTCCCCCTATTGACAAAAGGTTAAATTGCTTTTTTTCTCACCCTTCTACACACAATACCCTATAATAACAAAGTGAAAGTATGTTATTAGACATTATTGCAAATGTATTTAAAATGAAATTCAGAAATATCTAATTTTCATAAGTATTCACATCCCTGAGTCAATACTTTGTGGAAGCACCATTGGCAGAGATTACATGTGTAAGTCTCCTAAGAGCTTTCCACACCTGGATTGTGTAACATTTGCTTATAATTTTTTTCTAAATTCTTCAAGCTTTGTCAAATTGGTTTTTGATCATTACTAGACAACCATTTTCAGGTCTTAACATAGAATTAAAAATAGATTTAAGTCAAAACTATAACTTTGCCACTGAGGAACCTTCACTGTCTTCTTTGTAAGCAAATCCAGTGTAGATTTGGCCTTGTGTTTTAGGTTATTGTCCAGCTGAAAGGATGAATTCATGTCCCAGTGTCTGGTGGAAAGCAGACTGAAACAGGTTTTCCTCTAGGATTTTTACCTGTGCTTAGCTCCATACTGTTTCTTTTTTATCCTGAAAAATTCCCCAGTCCTTAATGATAATTACAACAACAAAAAATATTGAACCACTATTTAACTAGTCAGTAAGCACACCCATAATGTGATGCAGCCACCACTATTCTTGAAAATATGGAGAGTAGTGCTCAGTAATTGGTTGTATTGGATTTGCCCCAAACGTAACACCTTGTATTCAGGACAAAAAGTTAACTGATTTGCCACAATTTTTTTCAGTATTATTTTAGTGCCTTGTTGCAAACTGGATGCGTGTTTTGGGATATTTTTATTCTGTACAGGCTTCCTTCTTTTCCCTTTTGTCTATTAGGTTAGTATTGTGGAGTAACTACAATGTTTTTCATCCATCTTCAGTTTTCTCCTATCAGTCATTCAACCCTGTAACCATTTTAAAGTCACCATTGGCTTCATGGTGAAATCCTTGAATGGTTTTCTTCCTCTCCGGCAACTGAGTTAGGAAGGACGCCTTTATCTTTGTAGAGACTGGGTGTATTGATTTTTACCCTTCTACCAATAGGTGCCCTTCTTTGCGAGGCATTGGAAAACCTCCCTGGTCTTTGTGATTGAATCTGTGTTTGAAATTCCCTGCTCGACTGAGGGACCTTACAGATAGTTGTATGTGTTGGGTACAGAGATGAGGTAGCCATTCAAAAACCATGTTAAACACTATTATTGCACACAGAGTGAGTCCGTGCAACTTATGTGACTTGTTAAAGCAATATTTTACTCCTGAAATTATTTAGGCTTGCCATAACAAGGGGGTTGAATACTTATTGACTCAAGATATTTCAACTTTTCATTTTTTATTAATTTGTAAAAATTTCTAAAAACATAATTCCACTTCGACATTATGGGATATTGTGTGTAGGCCAGTATCAACGTTTTTTGTGTTTTAATAAAATACACAATTTGAAGAACGAACGTCGTTGTGGCAATTCACATCTTGCAGTAATACTGTAATTAAGACTTTAATCTCAAGAGAAGACCAGTTTAATGTCTTTAACCTTTACAGCCTCGAACCCCCCCCCCCCCCCCCCCACATTCCACTGAAAAGGCAGCGCGCGAAATTCTAAATATATTTTTTAGAAATATAAGTCCAATACAGCAAATGAAAGATAAACATCTTGTGAATCCAGTCAACATGTCCGATTTTTAAAAATGTTTTACAGCGAAAACACCACGTATATTTATGTTAGCTCACCACCAAATACAAAAAAGCACAGACATTTCTTTCACAGCACAGGTAGCTTGCACAAAACCGACCAAATAGAGATAGAATTAGTCACTAACCAAGAAACAACTTCATCAGATGACAGTCTTATAACATGTTATTCAATAAATCTATGTTTTGTTCGAAAAATTTGCATATTTCAGGTATAAATCATAGTTTTACATTGCAGCTACAATCACAAATAGCACCGAAGCAGCTAGAACAATTACAGAGACCAACGTGAAATACCTAAATACTCATCATAAAACATTTATGAAAAATACATGGTGTAAAGCAAATGAAAGACAAACATCTTGTGAATCCAGCCAATATTTCTGATTTTTTAAGTGTTTTACAGCGAAAACACAATATAGCATTATATTAGCTTACTACAGTAGCCAGCCACACAACCGCATTCATTCAACGCAAAGGTAGCGATAGCGAAAAAAACAGCAAAATATATAATTTTTTCACTAACCTTCACAATCTTCATCAGATGACAGTCCTATAACATCATATTACACAATACATATATGGTTTGTTCGAAAATGTGCATATTTAGAGCTGAAATCCGTGGTTATACATTGTGAAAACGTAGCATCTTTTTCCCAGAATGACCGGATATATTTCTGACACTCACCTATTCTGACCAAATAACTCATCATAAACTTTACTAAAAAATACATGTTGTACAGCAAATGAAAGATACACTAGTTCTTAATGCAATCGCTGTGTTAGAATTCTAAAAATAACTTTAGTATGACATACAGCTTACGTTATAGCGAGACAGCGCCCAAAATCAGGGCGGAAAATAATACTAAACATTTTCGACAGAAATACGAAATAACATCATAAATGGTTTCCTACTTTTGTTGAGCTTCCATCAGAATCTTGTACAAGGGGTCCTTTGTCCAGAACAATCGTTGTTTGGTTTTAGAATGTCCTTTTTTCCTGTCGAATTAGCAACCAAAGCTAGCCAAGTGGCGCGAAGCTGTCCATCTCCACCAAACGCAGAGAACGGAACACGCCAAAACTCCCGATAAACTTTCAATAATCTGATAAAACTATATTGAAAAAACATACTTTACGATGATATTATCACATTTATCAAATAAAATCAAAGCCGGAGATATTAGCCGTCTATAACGAAAGCTTTTCAGAAGGCAATCCAGAGTTCCTTCCCGCGCCTTGCTGAACAAAGGAAATTGGGGTCATGTCATTCCAAGAGCTCTCTTTTGACCTCAGATCAAGCTATACACTCCATTTCACCTCTCACTGCCTATTGACATCTAGTGGAAGGCGTATGAAGTGCATGTATATCCATAGATTTCAAGCAAATGAATAGGGAGGCCCTGGAACAGAGCCTCGATTTCAGATTTTTCACTTCCTGACAGGAAGTTTGCTGCAAAATGAGTTCTGTTTTACCCACAGATATAATTCAAACGGTTTTAGAAACTTGAGAGTGTTTTCTATCCAATAGTAATAATAATATGCATATTGTACAAGCAAGAATAGAGTACGAGGCCGTTTAAATTGGGCACGATTTTTCCCCAAAGTGAAAACAGCGCCCTCTATCCCAAACAGGTTAAGGTTTAAAAAAGAAAGAATCCTGATCATGTGATATCCATTATAACTAACAGTGAACTGAATTTGTGGACTACAGGAAAAAGAGGGCCGAACACACCCCCATTCACAACGATGGGGCTGTAGTGGAGCGGGTCGAGAGTTTCAAGGTCCTTGGTGTCCACATCACCAACAAACTATCATGGTCCAAACAAACCAAGAAAGTTGTGAACAGGGCACGACAATTCCTTTTCCACCTCAGGAGACTGAAAAGATTTGGCATGGGTCCCCAGATGCTCAAAAAGCTTTACAGCTCCACCATTGGGAGCATCCTGACCGGTTGCATCACCGCCTGGTATGGCAACTGCTCGGCATCTGACCGTAAGGCGCTACAGAGGGTATTACGTACAGCCCAGTATGCCCTACCCTCCCGAGTGGCGTGTCAGAGGAAGCCCCAAAAAATTTACAAAGACTCCAGTCACCCAAGTCATAGACTGTTCTCTCTGCTACCGCACGGCAAGCGGTACCGGTACGCCACGTATTGGTCCAAAAGGCTCCGTAACAGCTTCTACACCCAAGCCATAAGACTGCTGAACAATTAGTCAAGTGGCCACCCGGAAACTGAGGGATGGCCAATCCTCTTCTGGCTGTGCTGGGTGGAGATTCTAAGAGTTCACGGCCATTAACGCCAGATCATTCTTCAAGATGTTCAAATGTTCATAGATGACCAGCAGGGTCAAAAAATAATCTGTGGTTATAGAGGGTACAACAGGTCAGCACCTGAGGAGTGGGGATGCATACTTAATATAGGAGAATTACACGAGATAGGTCAGTCTGACCCTAGCCCCCCAGCAAATAGACTATTGCAGCATAGATAGATACTGTAGACTGAGACAGGAGGGGTTGGGGGACAATGTGGCCCCGTCCAACGATACACCCAGACAGGGCCAACCAGGCAGGATATAACCCCACCCACTTTGACAAAGCACAACCCCCACACCCCTTTAGGGATATCAACAGACCAACTTACTACCCTGAGACAAGGATGAGAAAAGCCCACGAAGATGTCCCCCACCGCACGAGCTCGAGGGGGCGCAAACCGGACAGGAAGATCACGTCAGTGACTCAACCCACTCAAGTATAGCGGAAAAAATGCCTGACATGACACACCCCTCCTAGGGATGGCATTGGAGAGCACTAGTAAGCCAGTGACTCAGCACCTGTAATAGGGTCAGAGGCAGAGAATCCCAGTGGAAAGAGGGGAACCGGCCAGGCAGAGACAGCAAGGGTGGTTCGTCACTCCAGTGCCTTGCCGTTCACCTTCGCACCCGTGAGCCAGACTACACTCAATCATAGGACATGGATAGGCAGACTGTTCCATTAAAAATGGAGCTCAATAGGAGAAAGCCTTGTCACCAGCTGTTTGCTTAGAAATTCTAGGGACAATAAGGAGGCCTGCATCTTGTGTAGGTATGTACGACAGGACCAAATCAGAGAGATAGGTAGGAGCAAGTCCATGTAATGCTTTGTAGGTTAGCACTAAAACCTTGAAATCCGCCCTAGCCTTAACAGGAAGCCAGCACTGGAGTAATATGATCAAATTTGGGGTTGTAGTCAATAGACGTAATATAAACTAGCCTTTAGTCTGGAAATCTTTGGTTGTTTAGTACACTGCAGTACTTACTATGTTTAGCACATGGACTCACAAATGAATCCTTAAAGAGATGGGTGGGGCTAAGGCTTAAGAGGGTGTGAACGATGGTGAATGGTTTAGACAAAGAAGATATCTCCAGTAGGTCTACCAAAAGTCAAAGGCCGTTTTCTCAAATGTGGGGTTTCAAGTTGATCAACTTTCAAAGCAGAACTACTTTCCCATTGTTCCTCAACTGCAGTGTATGATATACCATTTTCTAGCTTTGAGTCTCTACTTTTATCCAATTTAAAAAACAAAATTTCAAATTTTGCTACTTAAGACCGAATCAAGCCCGTCCCTCACATATGATACATTTTTGGGGTTCAATCCAAGGTTCTAACAGCTGTATTTAGCACTAACTGAAGTTTATTTAGTGCTCTATCGAGGCAGCCTGAGAAGTCTAATCTAGAAGTGACAAAAGCATGGCTTAGCTTTTCTGCATCCTCTCCATCCTCTTTCTATCTTTATCTCTCGCTGTCTTTCTTTCTCTCTTCCTCTCTCTATCTCGGTCCTCTTTGGGGGATTTACTGAGTGACATGATAAGTCCCGTTCTGAGGCGCTTGGAAACCAGATGGTTCGACAGAGAGAGATTAACTAGACACTAGATCTGAAAGGATTATCTGGTCAGTGAGTGACCAAGATATGTCTAGATAAAATGTAGTTAGGAAAGAGGTCTTCATGAAATAAACTCATAAAAATGAACAAGCTTTTAAGTACCTCCCCCCTCTCTCGCTCTCTCCATGTCTTTCCTCCCCTGCTCTCTCCATCACTTTCCTCCCCTCATCTCTCATCACTTTCCTCCCCTCATCTCTCCATCTTTCTCTCCTCAGGTTCAGGAGCAGGTGTCCATCTCTCTGTCTGTGGCACAGGCCCTAGCTGAGGATGTGGACTGTCATGTCTTCCCCTTCAGGGACTTTGGGAAGGGACTCATCAAGAAGCTGAAGATCAGCCCAGATGCCTTCATTCAGTTGGCTCTGCAGCTAGCTTACTATAGGGTTAGTTAAAGGGAATGTCCTTCATTCAGTTGGCTTTGCAGCTAGCTTCAGGACTGTGCTCAGACCATTGGGGGTGCTGGTGCTCTTGGAGGGGGTATTTTCTCAGATTCAAGCTAATGAAATTAGGAATTCGTTACATTTTAAAATTAAAACAAAAAATGTAAATGAGACTCTAAAATAAAATGTTAAAATATTTAATAAATTAAAATCCACCAGGCTGCAAGGGCACTTTTTCATAGAAGGGCAAAAGGGCAGGTGCACTGGTTGGGCTATATTTTTATTTTACCTTTATTTAACTAGGCAAGTCACTTAAGAACAAATTCTTATTTTCATTGACGGCCTAGGAACAGTGGGTTATCTGCC
Organism: Salvelinus alpinus; assembly: GCF_045679555.1. Classification (NCBI taxonomy): domain Eukaryota; kingdom Metazoa; phylum Chordata; class Actinopteri; order Salmoniformes; family Salmonidae; genus Salvelinus; species Salvelinus alpinus. The sequence continues at coordinate 51,251,565 of NC_092091.1, forward strand.
TTGTTCAGGGGCAGAACTGCAGATTTTTACCTTGTCAGTTTGGGGATTCAATCTTGCAATCTTTCGGTTACTAGTCCAACGCTCTAACAACTAGGCTACCTGCATGTGCCAGGGGGAGTTAACTACAGGGGGAGAGGGGATGTCCTTCATTCAGCTGGCTCTGCAGCTACCTTACTACAGGGTAAGCAGGACATCCGTAGAACATATATACAGCAGGACATTCCTAGAACATATATACAGCAGGACATTCCTAGAACATATATACAACATTGAGAATACCCTATGTCTGCCCCCATCATAGATTCCTAGTGACGTAACACAGCGTTGCAGCGCCATCTTTAGGACGCCGTCGTTCATTGAAGTCCATTGCCTAAAACACACTGAATTAATCTAAGCTAAAACAATACATCTGAAAATAATATTATATTTTTTGATGAGGAAATCTTGGTTGTACCATTTTCTATCTAAGGTGTTTTGTGCACCAATGAGCAGTATTTATGAAGTTTGACAATATCACGAAAGCTAGCATGATTTGTCCAACATTAGCTAACTAGCGTTGGCTACGCTAGCTAACTAGCATTGGCTAAGCTAGCTAGCTAGCTGAGCCAGCCAGTAATACTTCATATGAAACAAAAGGGATGCTGCTAACCAGCTAACCCAGTGCATCACACACAATGTTGAATTCTTACAACAAAAGCTAGCTAGCTTCTGTTGCTAAGTTCTTATCTAGCTAACATTATTATGAGTTTTCACGAAGCAGCTGCCTGTTGCCGCGACTGCAGTGGCGTCCCGTGAGCTGCTGCTGTGCACAGCTGATCAAAAGCAATCGTGGATTTCTGATCATTTAATTTAGGGGCAGCATGTCTACAACTTTAGGGTGAATGAAACAAGCTAAGCAGGTTGTTTGTCAGAAAAGGTAGTGTTAGCTGGCTTAGTGGTAGCTAGTAGCTATGTCAGTAATGTCACACTGTTAGCTAGCTGCATCTATGGTATGGGGGGAGTGTTTTTTGTTGTTGCTGATTTTAAGTGCAAGGAGCAAGATATGGATCACAAACAGAGTATTTAAATCTTGTCAAGATATCTTTTCCAGGCACAGTTTGATGGGCGATCTTGGCGTTACTTGCCGTCTTTGTGACCACACTAGTTGCACCAGAATGCTTGGTCCTAAAGACCATTTTTTTAAAAATGGAACTCAAAGTGAAGTCGCTGGTCCCTATGAATATTATCTATTCTAATACAGTTTTGGATTGCGCTGGCAAATGTTAAACTCTTTGAAAGACACATTCAGAAGACAGATGTGAGTACTTACCCAAGAATAACGTTTTTCTCCATCACACATACATGTATCTCAAGCACATAAAAAATTACCTGTGGCTGATTTATTTGGCCGCTTATTTATCAATTTTTATTTCAGCACTGAATTTCATGCGTGCTTTAGTCTTGGGTAAGTAGCTAAATTTGCCTTCTGAATCCTTCTCTGCCGGCTCCCTACTAATACCACTTGACATGGTATCTTCCACAGTTCTCCTATCCCCTCTCACTATTCAAACAGGATGTCACACTGTTAGGAATTTTTGGAAAGACCAGTTGAAGTCATGCCACTGGTGTCATTGACTTTAAGTAAAAGTCTTTTGCATTCCTTCTGACAAGGAAACAATCATTCCTCTCCTACTCTTACATAATACACAAGTGTTTGTTTAAGAGGTTGCTAACATTATTAGACTACTACAACTGAATAAAATGTGTTATAATACAAGAACACAATTTGTTATCTTGCAACTAGGAATGGAATTAGAGTAGGCTACTACAGAAATGGGCTATTACTGTATAATAAAATATAGTACAGTATGCTAAGCTTTGATTTTTTTCTTCTCGTAATTACCATCCATGAAAAGTGAGAAAAATACTGATAATTTCAGATAATTATACTGATAATATTCCCTTTATCTTTGTCTCCCAGGATCGTAAGACGTTCTGCCTCACCTACGAGGCCTCAATGACAAGGCTGTTCCGAGAGGGGAGGACTGAGACTATATGATCCTGCTCCAATGAGGGCTGTGCCTTTGTTTTGGCTGCCTGATGAAGCAAATTAAAATGGGGGGTGCAAATATATGTTTTTTTACCACAAAATTATAATCGGATTGGATAATTTGTAAATGTTTACTTATTTTTGTAGCTAGTCTGTATTTAAATATATATATATTTGACCATTTCATAAATGGTATAAATGCGTGATATGATGGCATTTTGCAAACCCGCTCCCCCTGTGTCTGAATGGTTTTGACCACTAAAGTTATGCTTTACTACACGCTCCACTGCTTTGATTGGTGTAACGTTAGCTAGAAACCACAAGTGTCTATCCAGATAATGAAAAGGCACCAGCGAAGGAAAATTCAAGGAACTTATAGTTATATGTAATTTGTGGCGTGCATGATCATAAGCAAAGTCATTGTAGCCTATCATTGCAATTCCCCTGTGAGAACCATAAGCATGTGCTGACTTGGCTTTGCTGTACCCCTGTACCCCTGTACCCCTGCTGTACCAAAGGTTGCACTGTGTCCATTTCAATGTCGAAAAATGCATATCATCTATCTTTCAATAGTTATGCATATTAACGTAACTTCATATTGTTCTCTGTAACTGTTTTTATGGCGGATTCTTGGCCGCAATTTGTGGAAGATGCCAAGACTTTGGAGGTAACGATAGATGGCGGTGTCAAAGATAGGCCAGTGGTTTCCATCGGTGGCAGAACCAGCCATAGAGCTACAGAACCAGCCATAGAGCTACAGTAACTGACTACTGGTGTAGTAAAAAAACAGCAACAGATAACATTAACTAGATAGATAAGGTTAGCAAGATAGCTAGATGAATAATGTTAGCATGCTAGCTAGATAATGCTAGCTAGCTACAAAGACTGCTGTCAGTGCCCTGTTTGTTGATGATTACGTTGAAATAGTGGCGGCAACTTCCTCTGGGGGGGTTCCTTTAAGTTCCCCAGAATGGGATCATCTATGGCAGAAAGGAAGAGGTAAAGCAAGATGTTTCACTCTCGCCAAAATGTTTCCAAAATAAGCCAATGCATTTCTATGGGCTTCTTTTGACCCTACGCTTGTCGCCTGCCTTCCCGCCTTTGGGACGACTCCCCCCATTGTTGGGGTGGAGACCTGAGCATCTCATCATTATATACAGATCTCTGTCTATAGGTGTCCGCTCCAGCCGACCCAGCAGCACTAGTTTAATGTATATGTCAGTGTTTCCCAATCCTGATTCTGGGGATCCAAAAAAAGTGTTCTTGCCCTAGCACTAACTTGATGATTCGTTGAGTCAAGTGTGTCAGTTCTAGGGCAAAGAAACTAATCACCAGGACCAGGAATGGGAAACACTGGTAGCCTATGTGTTGCTCAGAACCTAGGTGGTTTGAACCTAATCCATGTTTACGTTTTTTGTTTGTTGTATGTATATTAAGTAGGATGCTCATATTGTCTGTCATTTTGCATATTAAGAATTATTTAAATGTAAACGTGACTGTGAAAATACCTTTAACCAATGGTAATGGTAGTATGAATGAAATACTTTTCATGGCCTAGTAGGTACTGTTTGTGACAAAGTTGGCTGCTGATTTACGAAACTCCAGAAATTATTGGTTGGGAGGCAATTTCAGCTCAGAAGAAGGGCTGAGTTTCAAGTCTTGGATTGGAGCAATGCCCTATCAGGGCTATTCAATGTTGGTCCTGGAGGGCCAAATCACTTCTGGGTTTCATCTTCTCCTTCTAATCGGGGACTGATTCAGACCTGGGACACAAGGTGAGTGCAATTAATAACCATAAGCATTTTCGCCCTCCTGGACTGGAATTGAACAGCCCAGTGGTCTAGTTGAATGACAGGTCTACATTTACCAGCCAGATATAGGCCTGAATCAATTCCCTTGAATTGACAGCACTCACTGGTGGTGGTATTGTTAAGGAGGAATTGACACTAAACTTTGCAGGTAAAAAAGAACGAGAACCTAGAGCCAGTTGCTGGTTTTTGCAGTAGCAATGGTGTATCCAAAAACACACTGCAGGCACATGCAGGCAATAAAAAAAATATGAAATCTATGAATCAACATGTTGCTGTCCTGCCTATAAACAAAAATGCAACAAATTAATTGGTTCTGTGTTGTGATTTTCCCTGTGAGTATGACTCTGTGTGTATATCATTCCTTGAGCGTGCATGAGCTGCCATGGACACACAGCTGCTCCAAACTAAGATGATTTGGGTAGATGTTGTGATATCAAAACGCACCCATGCCGCTCCACTCCATATCTTCCTCTACTATGAAGATATTTGTTAACTTTTGTCACCAGAGAAGTTGCTCCCCAGACATGTCATAATCAGTGGCGCCTCACAAGTCCTCAACTGGCAGCTTCATTAAGTAGTACCCGCAAAACCGTTTCCAGCTACAATAGTCCTTTAACAATGTCTACACTGTATTTCTGATCAGTTTTATGTTATTTTAATGGACAAAAAAATTGCTTAAAAAAAAAAAAACAAGGACATTTCTAAGTGACCCCAAACTTTTGAATGGTAGTGTATATATATATATTTTTTTACATTGTTTGCAAACTGATATGTGACACGTATTAAATGCCAAAATAACATGCAAAATAACATTCGGAGACATTCAAAATAATAATAATAAAGACATTCAAAATAATAACATTGAAAGATTTCATCATTCCGTGTGGTTTTCATGCATTATTCACCCTTGCGGAAACTGTTACTAATGCTATCGAGGCCACCACGTGTAGGCTTTTTCAGCTCTAAATTTACAGCCCCCTGCACGGACAGCAAAAGACCTGAACTGCGATTCTGCGAATGACATTTAAGCAGGCCGATTATTTTCACTAGTTGATATATTTGCGGGGAGGTTAGCAATATCTACTTCGGTTTATAACGCTGGATTTGAACTCCAATAACATCATATTCCGTCCACGATATGTGAATGTAGCCTAGTGGAGCTATAAGAGTCTGTGAGGTTTCAATGCAGACCGTCCGGGGGACATAACAAGTCCCTAGAATGTCCAAGTGGAACTTTTAGGGCGAAGAGGAGGGCTGGGGCGGCAGCATAGGCTACAACAACGCTGTAGTCTACAAAAGTGAAAGTAAAGTCAAAATGCGTGCTTGTACGACGTCTAGACCAGACACAAAAAGGTAAGGTGTTGCTGATATTCGATCTATTTGTTTTTCCATGCCAATATCTGTGTAATTGTTATAGGCTAGTTAATAATAACATTTTCCACATATCATAAATGTAATTGTCTATTATGCCAGGGGTAGGCATTTAGGCAACTAGATTAAGGCGCAGGTCGGTTTTTGTTGGAGCGAATGGTCGGGGGCTGGAACCTAATTATAATAATGTGTAGGTAGGCCTACACTGCAAACTGACCACATCTAAGCTCCAAAAGAGATTGTATTAGAAAATTAAAATGTCATACCTTGATTACATTGAGACACAATCACGTCTCTTTTCATTCATGGGAACAGATTAACTAAATTAAACCATTTTTTAGCTGAATTCCTGGTGATTGGCTTTTTTGGGGGTCAAAATAATTACTTGCAGGACGGTTTTGGCGTGTAGGCCGCATGTTTTTTTGCAAGGGTTAAATTCCCATGTACAGAATAAAAAATAAAACTCTACTGATGTGAAATGCTTTAGATATCGAATGTACCCACTCTGGGATTGGCACATGCACTCTAGCCAACACCTAGTAGATACAGTGCGGGTACATCAGGGATGGTCGCATGCCCCCTCTTTTGTAGGACCACAGACCAATTTCACAATAAAAAATGCATAGAAAATGTATCTCACTCGGGTCTCAATTTACTGTTGACAGTTAGAATAATAGAATACACAAGGTACAATTTCATAACTTTGTTGTGCATCAGCAGTCACTCAATTAGCCCATGTCACCAAAACCAATGTTTTATTGGTAAGTTAGTCCAGCTATCTAAACTTGTAGTAAGCATGGTCGAATTACCATGATCATTATCATATTAAAAACAGATAACATTTGCCTCCATCCTATGGAAATAATGTGTCGAATTGCAGGATATTAGCTGTAAAACTGCACATTTTTCATAAATTCAAAATGTAGGCCAATTTCATCTGTAGCCTAAACTGCATGCTTTCCCAAGTCGTATGTGGATGCCGCTTGGCCCGCATCATGCAGTGACTGTGAAAAACTTAAAACTATTTGCACATATGGCTCTCAAACCAGTTACAGCACATGCCCCACCACATTTGATATTGGTGGAAGAAACCCTGGCGCTCCGAAACATGTTCATCACATTGTCCTGCAGGCCTAGACTGGTCTACTAACGCCTTTCAGAGGCCAAGCCCGAAGCTGGAGGTGGAGCGGGTCCGGATGCCACAGTGTCCCCCCCAGCCTGATGAGGTGGGGCCTGAGGGGCAGCTGCCATGGGGTCCCCGAGAGGAGAGACAACAGAAGACTGAACAATGATGGTCTCAGCCAGCATGAAGCTATCAAGAGCAGCTGGTTCCCAATCAAGATTACCTTGTCTAGTGTAGCTGTGATCAGGGGAAATGGTGGGAAAGCGTAAAAGGGCGTTGCTGGCCAGTCTTGAGCGAGGGCATCCAGACCCATAGGGTCCGACATCAATAACCAATGAGTGTTCTCCTGAAATGCAAACAGGTCCACCTGTGCTCTCCTGAACCTGTCCCAAAGCTGTAGCACCACCTGAGGGTGTAGATTCTAGTTCCCTCCCCCCTCCCCCAGCGGGCCGTCTCTCGAGAGCATGTCCGCTGTGTTGTTCAGGACCCTGGGGATATGTGCTGCTTGCAGCGATGCCAAGCGGGTCGAGGCCCACAGCAAGAGCTCCCGAGCCATTTGATCAGGAAATGCTGTCCTTCCAGGGAGTAATGTAACTGTTGAAGATCTAGGCAAACCACCCTGAGTTCCAGCACATTGATGTGTTGACCACTCCATGGGGGGATCCAGCGGTTATCTGTCTCTGAACACGGCACCTCAACCCGTCAGAGAGGCTTCAGTGCACACCAACCCTCTGTGTTGGACTCTGATCCGGCTCAACCCTTTACTATGAAGGAGCTGGATAGCCACTTCGATAGAATCCTCAAACATGCACAAATCACCAACAGTTGTCTGTGTTGTTTTGGGTGCCGGCCATGGGAGTTGAACCATGGGAGTTGAACCATCGCTGGAGTGGCCTGATGGAGAATGCCCAGCGGAACCAACAGTGAAGCCATTGTCAGTAGTCCGAGTAACTGTTGGCACACTAACACTGACATGGCTCGTCCGAGCCGGAAACAGGTGAGGTAGGAAAGGATTTCGTTACTCTCACCTGAGGGAGACATGCCCTCATGAGAGTCGAGTCTATGGACATCCCGAGGTAGATCACCTTCCGTGAGGGGGTCAGGTGACTCTTCTTCCTCATTTAGGGTGAGGCCCAGAACTCAAATGTGGTTCAAGAGGGTCCTCGTTTTCGTCGTGGCCTGTTGCCTGGATGGGGCAGACTATTGAATCGTCCAAGTAAGGCAATTACTCCCCCAGTAGAATGTGCCACCACAGCAAAAGGCAAAGGCCGGCGGGCCAGCCAAAATGATGCAGTAACAGTGTCCACCATGCAATGTGAGAGTCTGGTCGGATAGACCCTGGCCCAACACTCGTATTGCCTGTGTCTATGAAAAGTGTCCATTGCCCTAGCCGGGCACAACACACTGGGGGAAGCCCCTATTTCACCCCCAACAGCGAGAGGGGCGTGTATGAACAACTGTAAAGGCCTGTTAACGTGTCTGTCAGACAAAACCCTTGGCCAGAATGAGGGGTTTGGATGTAGGTTGACACTCCTTCATCTGAACTCATTCGGAAACAATCAGTCAACCAGGGTGTCAACACGAGAAGACCCTGAGACATTTGAGGCGCCATAACTATAGCGGTTAGTTATGGCGTTCGCTGCTCTGGCACCCCAATGGTGGAACAAACTCCCTCACGACGCCAGGACAGCGGAGTCAATCACCACCTTCCGGAGACACCTGAAACACCACCTCTTCAAGGAATACCTAGGATAGGATAAAGTAATCCTTCTGACCCCCCCCCCCCCCCCTTAAAAGATTTAGATGCACTATTGTAAAGTGGTTGTTCCACTGGATGTCATAAGGTGAATGCACCAATTTGTAAGTCGCTCTGGATAAGAGCGTCTGCTAAATGACTTAAATGTAAATGTAAATGTAGCGGTGGCCAGCATCGGAATTGGAGTTCGTAGCCTTCCATCACTGTATTCAGTGCCCATGGAGACTCCACTTGCCTCTCTCAGTTTTGCCTTTGAGCCTGTGAGAAGCTGCCAATGACAGCGGCAAGCACCTCATGGTGACTGCTGAGTGCCACACTTCTTGTGGGCAGGGACAGCTTGCATTTCTGAAGGCGAAAAACCATACTGGAAATGGTACATTCTCTTTGTGGGAAGAAGAGATGAGTAGTTTATTCCCTGCAGTATAACAAAATAATATGGCAACTCCAGCTCCACAATGTGTAAGACCAGCAGTGTAATCTTGCTGTTATCTGAGTTTATAACGGAAACTAGGATAGTTACTGTCTGTACTCTAAACTAATGTAACAAAACTATAGTAAACCCAGCTATATACTGAAACCCTCTGTGTAACAGATGTGAGTTTCCAGGGGAAACTAGGATAGTTACTGTCTTAACTGTAAGTACAACAGAAAACTAGTAACCCCAGCTTCACATTGTGAGAGACCGCAGTGTAATAGCTGAAAAGTGAGCTTCCAAGTATCCTAGGATAGTTACTGTTTGTAGACTACTGTAAATAGTGCAACTAAAAAACTACCTACAGCTAGAGTACACACTGTGTGAAAAAAAACAGTAGTGTAATCAGTGGTGACCCGTCATTCAGGGCAGGGGGGGGGAATGCCTGTTTTGCATGTTATTTTAGCATTAATACATGTCACATCAGTTTGCAATCAATGTAAAAAAAATATATACAGTATATCATTGAGTTAATAAAGCCGCATACAAACATGGTCTCTCTTTTTTGTTTTTTTGGGGGTAAGGCAGCTCCAAAATGCAGGTGTTTCAGCCTAGCTCAGTGCTTTCTGTGGCGGTGGGGCAAGCCAGCAGAAAATACAGAGTGTTGCGCCGTGATTGGCTCAGTGTTCTGTCACTCATGGGAACATTACATCACTGCAAAGTCTAAGGGGAGACCTCGAAAATTCTAGCCCTTTGGGTGCTGACATAGAATTACATTAGAAGTGCGCATCCAAGAAGGCTTAAGATAAAATGACGTCAAATCACGTTATTTGTACATTAGCTTTGATTGGACTGATCATGTCAACATCATCTTTTCAAAATCTTAGCTAGCAGTCATCACGAATCAAGTTGACAATCTACTGGCAAATCCTTTTCAATCCTTGTCATATGAAGAGAAATAATAAAGAGAAATGATCGATAAAACGTATCGCCGGTCATCTGCCATTGGCCAGACACATTACACAACAAGTTGGAAATCGCAAATTCAACAATGAGTGGTTTGGAAGGAAGTGAGCACAGCACAACAAGGTGAGTCCAAAAATGTACTGTATTCTGCTGCATAAATGATGTAATATGCCAGGGAGATATGTATACTGTAGCTAAGAAAGTAATACTTAAGTGTATGTTGTGTAGTAAGCTGTTAGTAGCCCATGTGCCTTACGCTAATAATTTGGTCCCTTTTCCCCTCTTAATTTCACCTACTATTTGGAATTGGTGGTGCACATGTAGCCTATAGCTTTTTAGAGACATGTAATCATCGAATATTGTACAAGCTTTTGTTGTCTGTTTATATGCCCCCGTTATTTATCCTACGGTTCTGAGTTGGTGTACAGGGAGAATACGGCCCATGTTCTGAATTCTATCCCTGTACATTTAAAAAGTGCTGAACAAATAGTTATATTGACACCGTCCGTCCAAGCTCGATCATTATCCCAATCAAAATTACAGATTGCCTCTTATCTGCTCGACGTTCCCTTATGCCATAGTTTGTACATCTCAATTTACAGTAGAAACAACCATCGTTTAAACAAGTCAGCCATGTCAGCTATGTTTTTTAAAAAGACAGTAAGTGACTGAATTAACTGTTTCGCTACCAGACAAGGCTCCGCTGATAGCCAGGTGTAGCAGTGGTAAGGTGTTGAGATTGCTGTTGGAACAGCTTTATGTAGGCCCAAACAGTTCGTGGAAAACACAATTGTTTACTGTTGTGTAGTGTCTTTGCTGGCATGCATAATTATTTGTTTATTTTTTTGCCCCACAGAGATTCATGCTAAAATCACCACTGAGTGGAATAGAGCTGTCTGTTTCCAATTAAAGGATAGTTACTGTCTGTACTGTAAAGTAGTGCAATATAACTATAGTAAACACAGCTACACACTGAAACCCTCAGTGTAATAGAGCTGAGTTGTGAGTTTCCAAGGGAAACTATGATAGAAACTGTCTGTACTGTAAAATAGTGTAACAAAAACTATCGCAACACAGCAACTGTGTGAAAAAAACACCAGTGTAATCTCACTATGGTTGGGCTAACATAAACTCAAACCAAAACTGGAAAATGAAGCCAACAGTGTAATATTACTGTGTCTATAGTATACACTGTGCAATACTGTTTGATAGTGTCATGTCATTGACTATCATTTAAAGTGAAGACTGTTATTTTATCAAATCAATTCTCTATGCGTAATTATTATTACGTGATTAAACTAATCCTGTAAACTTTAATTAACTAGGAAGTCAGGGTACCACGGGAAAATGTGTATAGAGTCTCTATTTCCCGAATCGACTCTTCAGATATTTTCATATCTTATGAAAACAGTCGCTTATTAATAAATTGTACCTCATTAGTTCTCATTGCTGAATGTCGCAAACCCTTGGATATCTGCACAAACCCTAGACTAAATCATGAATCGGCGATATACAAATTGGTTTAATTATTTATTTACTAACTAACTAATCAAGTCACAGAAATACATGAAACACACAGAATTAGTTCATATATGGGGTATTACATGATACAAAGAAAAAGTCCCTCATGGACGAAACCGATATGACAGCTTGGTAGACAAAGGAAATGGGGTGTGGACCGCTCAAGAGCGGGAAACTCAAAGCTGATAACTACACTCATAGAAATTGCTAATACTTTACATGAACGACCGCTCATTCAAAAATAAAATAAAATGTACATATTTACGAGTGTATGTCTTGTTGTTTCTCTCTGTGGTCGCCGGTCCGTCTGCTGAAGAGAGTTGACAAAAAAGTCTATGGTTGCGTTCCTAGTGGATACGCCAGGCATACCCTGACGTAGAATAGATGTTTTGACGGTTCTCGGTATTCTTCGTCCTAGGCTACGTACATTTCCAGCTGCAGACTGGTAGTTCGAAGGCCTAGGATTCTTACTAATGTAGTGAATTGATAGTCTTAGAGTTGAACCATTTCCAGCCGCGTAGCCAATGCTCCACGCTGTATGTTCTCCTGGGCCTATAGAGTTGTAGTTCTTAACCATTTCAACATGTAGCGTCAGCTCCATGTTTTCTAGTCTAATGTACATTTCGTCAATAGTGTGTTTTATACACTTCTGAGAAAAGGGCGGTCCATGACGCCGACGTAATGTCTATGCTCACGTGGGCGTGGCCACTGATTTGGTTAACTTTATATGAAAACCCATATTTTCTCATTTACATTGTTAACATCACATTACATCTTTTCACAGTAGTTTCATGTTTAATCACATACATTTCACAATATTTAGATGTAAACCCAATCATTATGAAGTGTACACAACCAAAGCCACGGTAATGAGTGTTTCCTGTCCTTCATGAGTGTCATGCCCTGACCATAGTTTGCGTTGTATGTTTCTATGTTTTGTTTGGTCAGGGTGTGATATGAGTGAGCATTCTATGTTGTATGTCTAGTTTGTCTGTTTCTATGTGTTTGGCCTGATATGGTTCTCAATCACAGGCAGGTGTTAGTCGTTGTCTCTGATTGGGAGCCATATTTAGGTAGCCTGTTTTGTCCTTGTGGGTTGTGGGTGATTGTTCCTGTTGCTGTGTTCCTGTTGTTTGTGTTCACGTTACGGGACTGTTTCGTCTTCGTTCATTTTGTTGGTTTATTGTTTTTGTTCGTTGTTTAAGTATTCTATTAAAATGAATAATCACCACGCTGCATTTTGGTCCTCCTCTCTTTCGCTCGACGAAGAACGTTACAGAATCACCCACCACCAAAGGACCAAGCAGCGTGGTAACGGGCAGCAGCAGCAGCAGCGGCCAAAATCTCGAGAGGAATGGACATGGGAGACCATTCTAGACGGCAAGGGATGTTTCACATGGGAGGAGATTCTGGCTGGAAGGGATCGCCTTCCATGGGAACAGGTGGAGGCAGCCAGGAGAACGGAGGCAGTAGGAAAAGGGAACCGGCGTTACGAAGGAACACGGCTGGCTAGGAAGCCCGAGAGGCAGCCCCAAAAATGTCTTGGGAGGGGGGACACGGGGAGTGTGGTTAAGTCAGGTAGGAGACCTGAGCCAACTCCCCGTGCTTACCGTGGAGAGAGATGGTCCGGGCAGACACCGTGTTATGCGGAGATACGCACGGTGTCTCCAGTACGTGTGCATAGCCCGGTGCGGTACATAGCAGCGCCTCGTATCGGCCGGGCTAGAGTGGGCATCGAGCCAGGTGCCATGAAGCCGACTCTACGCATCTGGTCTCCAGTGCGTCTCCTTGGGCCGGGGTACATGGCACCAGCCCTACGCATGGTGTCCCCGGTTCGCCAGCACAGTCGCACTGGCATGGCTACGGGGAGCATTCAGCCAGGTAGGGTTGGGCAGGCTCGGTGCTCGAGCCTGTTTTGTCCTTGTGGGTTGTGGGTGATTGTTCCTGTTACTGTGTTCCTGTGTTCCTGTTGTTTGTGTTCACGTTACGGGACTGTTTCGTCTTCGTTCATTTTGTTGGTTTATTGTTTTTGTTCGTTGTTTAAGTATTCTATTAAAATGAATAATCATCACGCTGCATTTTGGTCCTCCTCTCTTTCGCCCGACGAAGAACGTTACAATGAGATCACCAAATGAAACACACTCGTCATGACTGTCCCTTAAGTGTCCACGGACCACACCCACATTCTCAAAAATATAAATATTGTTTAATTATTCAAACTTTTGTTGTCCAAGGGTCTCTGTGTTCCACAGTTTACATTCCAATCTCGAACACTACAGAGCATAGATGCATCGTATTTTATGACCGCCATAAAACAGTCGACTTCCCGCTCAACCCCTCTACGAGAGAGAGTACTCTGTAAAATATGAATAAGTAAATAAATGCATTTCTGGAACAGGGGACAAACGCTCTGTCTCTCCTGAGATGTCCTAGCACTTATCTTCAGATGGGAAGTCCTCCCTTCAGCAACAATCTCTTGGTGTCCAACCCACACTTATACATACGTTTTAAAGAACTTGTTAATGATAGATTGATAATGTGAATGGCCGCAAACATTCAGATCAGCTTGAGATACCCTTTTTTCCCCATCCTATTTATTGAATATTAGTTATCATGGACAAGGAGGGAGACTCTGGCAGCTCTGGACAGGAGGGAGACTCTGGCAGCTCCGGACAGGAGGGAGACTGGCAGCTCCGGACAGGAGGGAGACTCTGGCAGCTCCGGACAGGAGGGAGACTCTGGCAGCTCCGGACAGGAGGGAGACTCTGGCAGCTCCGGACAGGAGGGAGACTCTGGCAGCTCCGGACAGGAGGGTCGTCGCTGGAGGCTCTGGACTGGGGGTCGTCGCTGGAGGCTCCGGACTGGGGATTGTCGCTGGAGGCTCCAGACTGAAGGGCGTCACTGTAGTGGAGAGACACACAGGAGGCTTCGTGCCATGGATCATCACTGGAGGCTTCTTGCCATGGATCATCACTGGAGGCTTCTTGCCATGGATCATCACTGGAGGCTTCTTGCCATGGATCATCACTGGAGGCTTCGTGCCATGGATCATCACTGGAGTGGAAAGACACACAAGAGGCCTGGCTCTGGGAGAAGGCACAGGACTCACCAGGCTGGGGAGACATGCAGGAGGGGTAGGGCTTAGCACAGGCGCAGGACTCACCAGGCTGGGGAGACATGCAGGAGGCCTCTTCCTTGGCCGAGGCACCGGATACACTGGGCCGTGGGGGCGCACTGGAGGTCTCGAGCTAAGAGTCTGCACAACCTGTCCTGGCTGGATGGTGACTTTGGCCCGGCACGTACGGGGCGCAGGCACAGGACGCACTGGGCTGTGCAGACGCACTGGAGACAGAGTGCGCAGAGCCGGCGCAGGATATCCTGGGCCGTAGAGACGTCCTGGAGGTCTGGAGAGCAGGGCTGGCACACTCCGTCCTGGCTCGATGCCCACTCTAGCCCGGACGATGCGAGGAACTGGGATATAGCGCACCGGGCTAAGAACACGTACTGGAGACACCGTGCGCTCCACCGCATAACACGGTGCCTGACCAGTACGACGCCCGCCACGGTAAGCACGGGGAGTTGGCTCAGGTCTCCGACCTGACTCCGCCAATTTACCCATTCCCCCCCCCCAAAAAAAATTCTGGAGCTGCCTCTCGTGCACGTTTCCTCGAGCCAACTCCTCGTAGCGTCGCCGCGCCACCTTAGCTGCCTCCAGCTCCTCTTTAGGACGGCGATACTCTCCCGTCTGTGCCCAGGGTCCCTTGCCGTCCAGGATTTCCTCCCATGTCCAGGAGTCCTGAACCCTCTGCTCCTCCATACCACGCTGCTTGGTCCATTGGTTATGGGTAGTTCTGTAACGATATTCGTCTTCGTCGGATGAGGAGGAAGGATCGGACCAAAACGCAGCGTGGTAAGTTTTCATTTTTATTTAACCTTTCTCGCCCAGGGGTTCCGCTAGCGGAACACCCACAACATTCCGCTGAAAAGGCAGCGCGCGAAATTCTTTTTTTTTTTTTTTTTTATATGTAACTTTCACACATTAACAAGTCCAATACAGCAAATGAAAGATAAACATCTTGTTAATCTAGCCATCGTGTCTGATTAAAAAAATGTTTTACAGCGAAAACACAACATATATTTATGTTAGATCACCACCAAATCCAAAAAACACACAGCCATTTTTCCCAGCCAAAGATAGTCACACAAAGCAGAAATAGAGATAAAATTAATCACTAACATTTGATAATCTTCATCAGATGACACTCATAGGACATCATGTTACACAATACATTTATGTTTTGTTCGATAATGTGCATATTTATATCCACAAATCTCGGTTTACATTGGCGCCATGTTCAGAAATGCCTCCAAAATATCCGGAGTAATTACAGAGAGCCACGTCAAATAACAGAAATACTCATCATAAACTTTGATGAAAGATACATGTTTTACATATAATTAAAGATACACTTATTCTTAATGCAACCGCTGTGTCAGATTTTTTTTAAACTTTAGTAAAAAGCACACCATGCAATAATCTGAGACGGCGCTCAGATTTAACAAAATTTCTCCGCCATGTTGGAGTCAACAAAAATACGAAATTACATCATAGATATTCCCTTACCTTTGATTATCTTCATCAGAATGCAATGCCAGGAATCCTAGTTCCACAATAAATCGTTGTTTTGTTCGATAATGTCCATTACTTATGTCCAATTAGCAACTTTAGCTAGCATGTGTAGTACACGTGTCCAAACGCTGGCGCAGATGCAGGCAAACGTCAGACGAAAACTTCAAAAAGTTATATTACAAGTCGAATAAACTGGTCAAACTTAGTAGAGAATCAATCTTCAGGATGTTGTTATCATATATATCCAATAACGTTCCAACCGGAGCATTTCTTCATGTCTGTATAAGTAATGGCACACATGGCCATTCCATGACTAGCGCGCATGACCAGGAACTAGCATTCTGCCAGACCACTGACTCAAATAGCTACCATCCGGCCCCACATCACACTAGAGGCTTCATTCCACGTTCTACTGACTCTTGACATCTAGTGGAAGGTGTAGGAAGTGCAAACAGATCCATATTATACAGGGAATTGAATAGGCGATGACTTTCACATCGACCCTTCTCAGAATTCTCACTTTCTGTTTGGAAGTTTGCCCTGCCATATGACTTCTGTTATACTCACAGACATAATTCAAACAGCTTTAGAAACTGAGAGTGTTTTCTATCCAATAGTAATAATAATATGCATATATTATCATCTGGGACAGAGTAGGAGGGAGTTCACTATGGGCACCAATTCATCCAAAAGTGAAAATGCTGCCCCCTATCCCAAACAGGTTAATAAATAAACTGAACACTGAAACAACAAAAACAACAAATATACAGTGTCTATGTGGTCATATTGCACTTCCTAAGGATTCCACTAGATGTCAACAGTCTTTATAACCTTGTTTGAGGCTTCTACTGTGAAGGAAGAGAGAATGAGAGATGTTTGAGCCAGAGGTCTGGCAGAGTGCCATGAGCTGATCACGCGGGCACCAGTGACAGGTAGCTGCGTTCCATTGCATTTCTAAAGACAAAGGAATTCTCCGGTTGGAACATTATTGAAGATTTATATTAAAAACATCCTAAAGATTGATTCGAAACATCGTTTGACATGTTTTTACGAACTTTAATATAACTTTTTTGACATTTGGTCTGAACAAGTGATCGCGCAATATTCATTTGGATTACTGGGTTAAACGCGCGAACAAAAAGGAGGTATTTGGATGTAAATGATGGACTTTATCGAACAAAACAAACATTTATTGTGGATCTGGGATTCCTGGGAGTGCATTCCGATCAAGATCATCAATGGTAAGTGAATATTTATAACGCTATTTCTGACTTTTCTGACACCTCTCCTTTGGAAAATGGCTGGATATTTTTCTGTGACAAGCGCTGACCTAACATAATCGCAAGGTGTGCTTTCGCCGTAAAGCCAAATCTGACACAGCGGTTGTATTAAGGAGAAGTTTATCTATATTTCCATGCATAACACTTGTATCTTTAACAATGTTTATTATGAGTATTTCTGTAATTTAATGTGGCTCTCTGCACTTTCACCGGATGTTTGTTTGAGACAATGCATTTCTGATCATAACACACCAATTTCAAATGAGGTTTTTGGGCATAAAGATTAACTTTTTCGAAGAAAACACACATTTATTGTGTAACATGAAGTCCTGTGTGCCATCTGATGAAGATCATCAAAAGTTAGTGATTCATTTAATCGCTATTTCTGATTTTTGTGAGCCCTCCTTGGCTGGAAAATGGCTGTATGGTTTTCTGTGACTAGGTGCTGACCTAACATAATTGTTTGGTGTGCTTTTGCCGCAAAGCCTATTTGAAATCGGACACTGTGGCTGGATTTACAAGAAGATTATCTTTTAAAATGGTGTAAAATACTTGTATGTTTGAGGAATTTTAATTATGGGATTTCTGTTGTTTTGAATTTGGAGCCCTGCAATTTCACTGGCTGTTGGCGAGGTGCCATCCCACATATCCCAGAGAAGTTAATATGAAGATTGTGGGAGCTGTACTGTTTGACTTCAGTGCAGCCTTTGACATTATTGACCATAACCTGTTGTTCAGAGAACAAATGTGTTATGGCTTTTCAACCTCTGCCAGATTCAGAGCTATCTATTAGAACTCAAAGGGTTTTCTTTAATGGAAGCTTCTCTAATGTCAAACATGTCAAGTGTGGTGTACCGCAGGGCAGCACTCTAAGCCCTCTACTCTTTTCTATTTTTACCAATGACCTGCCACTGGCATTAAACAAAGCACGTGTGTCCATGTATGCTGATGATTCAACCATATACGCATCAGCAACCACAGCTAATGAAGTCATTGAAACCCTTAAAGAGTTGCAGTCTGTTTTGGAATGGGTGGCCATCTCTAAAACTAAGAGCATTGTATTTGGTACAAATCATTCCATACGTTTTAGAACTCTTCTGAATCTGGTAATGATTGGTGTGGCTGTTGAACAAGTTGAGGAGACTAAATTACTTGGTGTTACCTTAAATTGTAAACTGGCATGGTCAAAACATATAGATTCAATGGTTGCAAAGATGGGGAGAGATCTGTCCCTAATAAAGAGATGCTCTGCTTTTATGACACCACTCTCGAAAAAGCCTACTGGCTCTAGCTTTGTCTAATCTTGAAAAACCTAGTTATTAAGCTGCAGCTGGCCCAGAACAGAGCGGCATGTCTTGCTCTTCATTGTAAATCAAATCAAATTTTATTGGTTGCGTTTATTGGTTGCGTTAGCAGATTTTAATGCGAGTGTAGCGAAATGCTTGTGCTTCTAGTTCCGACCGTGCAGTAATATCTAACAAGTAATCTAACAATCAGAGGGATAATGTAAATACTATGCATGTAAGTCTCTCTTGGCTAAGAGTTGAGGAGAGACTGACTGCATCACTTCTTTTTATAATAAACATGAATGTGTTGAAAATTCTAAATTGTTTGCATAGTCAACTTACACACACACACACACACACACACACACACACACACACACACACACACACACACACACACACACACACACACACACACACACACACACACACACACAAACAAACTTACCCCACCAGACATGCTACCAGGGGTCTTTTCACAGTCTACCAAATCCAGAACAAATTCAAGAAAGCGTACTGTATTACTTAAAGACATTTTTGCATGGAACTCCCTTCCAGTTCATATTGCTCAAATGAATAGCAAACTTGGTTTAAAAAACAAACAGATAAAGCAACACCTCACGGCACAACTCCTCTCCCCTATTTGAGCTATACTTGTCTATTAATATTCCGCATTATGTCATGTTTCATGTTTTTGTGTGGACCCCAGGAAGATTAGCTGCTGCTTTTCGTAACAGCTAATGGGGATCCTAATAAAATACCAAGTCCTTAGTACATCTTCCTCCGTCTCATTCAGGTTGAAGTCGAATTCCTCAACCGAACTCGAGTGACTGTACTTTAAAAGGTCACAGATCTCACAAAGGAGATCAAAGTACTCTATGTAGTTTTACATTTGTTCACTTCCAAATATAACAATTTAATTTCAATAGCATTAAAATAATTTTAAAAGAATGTGTCATACTTGCTTCCCGGCAGAGGTAACGGGTCTGAGCCTATGCAGCACTTTGATGAGGGGTATCTCCCATCTGAAGAGGCAGAAAGAGACCTCAGTCTCCCACATTACCTATCCCTGGAGCATGAAGGCTCAAGATTCTCTGCAGTAAAATATTGGACCACATTATGGCAATTCTGGATACAATTAGAAAACCTTTCCCAAATACATTGATCAAGAATGAGAATAAGGGGTTGCTTGGCTTATGTTGTGAAGGGTCCTCCTCATTATAATCACTTGGTGGCTTGCGTAGCTTTTAGCATTTCTTAGTGGCACTGGCACTGGTTTTCTGGCGCCTCAGAGCAAATTTTTGTGGGGGCTTGGGTAGGCCTAAAAAATAACCCATGCAAGTGTAAAATAACATCAAGCATTTTTCTACACATTTGTAAGGCAACCTAAACACAATCAAATTTTTACCAAACTTTAAACGAAAATTCTAAATGGAGGGTTTCATACTTCCGTCTGTTTGCAGCAATTTGGTGAGGGGAATCCCTCAATTAAGAAGGCAAACGGAGATCTCGAGCCTTCATGCTCCAGGGTTAAGCCATATGAGAGACCAAGATTATTTTTGCAGTAAAGATTGGACAACATCATGCCAATTGTTTTTATAATTAGAATACCTTTCTAAAATACAATGATCAAGAATAAGTAGTTGGCTTATGCTGTGAAGGGTCGTCCTCACCGTCATTATTTGGTGGCTTGTGCTGCATTTTAGCCATTTGTTTCTTGGTAGCATTGGCACAGGTTTTCTGGTCCTTTACCTGAAAATAAACATGGAAGTGTAAAATAAGATCCAGCCTTTTTCTACTCACATTTGTCATGCGTTTAAGTTTTCTTGATGTGGAAAAAGACAACCTAAACAGATTACCAAACTTTAAACTAAAATTCTACAACATGCCATAGTTAACCTCCCTAGCTCTAGCCTGGAAATCAATACTTATTTCAGCTCAGTTTCACGTTTGTTTCACTATTCTAACAATGGCGCAACATGG
The DNA here is from genome assembly GCF_045679555.1 of Salvelinus alpinus. Classification (NCBI taxonomy): domain Eukaryota; kingdom Metazoa; phylum Chordata; class Actinopteri; order Salmoniformes; family Salmonidae; genus Salvelinus; species Salvelinus alpinus. The sequence goes on from NC_092091.1 coordinate 51,271,733, forward strand.
AGGGATTCTGTCTGGATTGAAGCTATCTTCCCATTACCCACACTCTTGTAGATTTGAAAGGATCAGTAATACGGTAATATGTCCTCCCAGTCTATCAAAGGGCAAGGTGGTTGTTCAGTGGCTAGAGTTTAGGTACAAGGGGTCAATTTAATAATCAGCATTGCAGGTTAATATACTTACACAACTTTGGAGGCAGTATTGGCTGGAGGTTGCAGATTACATTCCTCATGCGATTCTAAACACACAACAATATACAGAATAAAAACCATGCCAAGTAAATTGAATGTACACAAACTATCAATGTGGGTTTAAACATACCAGTTGTAAATTCTTTCGGTTTCTCTTGGAAATCTCCTCCACTCCTCAAAACAGCAATGTGAAGACGTCGAAATCATGGAAGCCCACTGGCTTCCGTGATTTCGACGTCTTCACATTGCTGTTTTGATTCTGAATGGTGGGGTGAGGGTTTTAACAATTTAACAGTAATGTTAACAACCAGCAGTTGTTTTTACAAATTATAATGGATCTGCTATTTACCTGATGTCAGTTTTATTCTCGGAAGCTGAAATGACTTCAGAGGGGGTGTTGACCAATCCTTTATTGCATTGTAATATTTATTTGGGAGCCACTACACAGTTTGATCTTTGATCCAGTGTTCTGGAATAACACCTACTTCCTTCTCATTTTCCATCCACACAACTCTGGCCCACATCCTCTGACATTAAAACCTGGGTCAATAGACATTATTAGACAGCATAATATAAGCCATAATTACAAACAAATCTATTCCAATAGATCTGATCTTACTTGGCAAACTATACAACAGAGGGATCACTATGTAGCCTATGTTAGGGCAGACACAGCTTTGCTGACGAGGTCCTCTGGATAAATCTGTTGTATTTTGCATTTGTGGATATTTCTGCTACTTGCGATGTTGAGGTCTTTGGAGGCACATGGAAGAATAAAGAAGTTGTCAGTTTGAGGATGGTGAATGACATCACAGACAAGGTTTCCATCGTCTCTTATTTATTAGACAAATGCATATTTGTCATGGAGGAGGAAGCAGCCATCTCACATGCTATTCTTGATGTATGATTGGATGTTCTTGGAAGTATATTTCACTTGGCTTTATTAAGACCGTCACATCGTGGGCTTTTGCTGGCACGTTTAAGCTGTCAGCAAGACAAAGTGTGGATACTTTGAAGAATCTCAAATAGAAAATATATTTAATATAATTTAAACGATTCTCTTAGTTTAACTTCAGATACATTACTTTACCATCTCTTGAGTAAAACAGGTAAGAACATAAGTCAATTGATCTGACAAGAAATAACCAAGTGACTTCTGACAGTGATGTACAGTATATGATCCTGAGTTTGGTCATCAAGACAACTTTGTCATGCATGAATACACATTATGTTCAGTTGGTAGCGTATTAACTGCTTGGTTACACATTTAAAGTGAGATAAATCCATGCCTACTGTTATGCCACTTGTAGGCCTATCCTATCTCATGAAATATCAAGAAATATCTACAGTATGATAATGACCAATACAACCTAGAAATTGTGCCTAACTGTATAGACAACCACACTGATGAAACACAGAAAGAATGGAGGAAATAAAATGTTATTCAAAAACATTCTTTCTCTCAAATGGTAGTCAGGCAGTTACAAAAAAGTGTCTGTCATTAATGTTTCTGTCAGGATAAACCAGTACTTTGCCCTCTAACTAAACGTTGAGGAAGTTTTGCAGGGAGAACTGTCAGCGTGGTATTTTCCTTTATCTTAAGGTTGAGGAAGGTGTCATGCCCTGACCTTAGAGATCCTTTTTATTCTCTATGTTGGTTAGGTCAGAGTGTGACTAGGGTGGGTAGTCTAGTTTTTTCATTTCTATGTTGGCCTGGTATGGTTCCCAATTTGTGGCAGCTGTCTATCGTTGTCTCTGATTGGGGATCATATTTAGGCAGCCTTTTCCCACTGGGTTTTTGTAGGATCTTGTCTGTATCTAGCTGCCTGCGAGCACTACATTAGTTTCACGTTTCGTTTCGCGCTTTATTGTTTTCTGTGGGTTTCATCCAATAAACATGTGGAACTCTATGCACGCTGCGCCTTGGTCCATTAATTCAACCAACGATCGTGACAGAGGGAAAAATATTTCTCTCTCATCTTAAAGTTGAAGGAATAATATTTATTTCTCTCTTTTTCTCTCTCTCTTTCTGTCCAGGGGAAATCCTGATGGTTACCAAGGCAACATGACAAGTGGCTTGGCATGGATTATCAGAGCCTGTCTCTTTGTGAGTTCTAGAATCTATGCTGCCTCATCTCTCACTGATACTATTCAAGCTGTCACAGCACTGACAGTCAAACCTGTAGCTGGAGATATCATTACCCATCTGGATTTCGCTCAAATGTTATCATATGAAACAGTGGACCATGAATCTTTGATACCCTGAATTGACTCGAAAAGGTTTGACCGCAACCCTGAAACACATACAGCACATACTACTTATGTGCACATTGTTTAGCTATATATGAATGAAATAAAGTTTGAATTCTATATGATGTGATTGTAGTGTAATTGCATATAATTGTTTCAGTAACAACATAAATTAGGTATTCATTATTATGTAATGATTATTTAAACATGCACATTGCACATTCAGGTTTATTACAGATAGTATACTTGACTGATTCTTTCTTCTCCTTCCATCCTCTACACTCTCTCTCCTCTCCCTCCTCAGCAGGTGTGCCTGTGGAGAGCTTGTCTGTGTGAAGAGCCTATCTGCATGTATAATGAATTTTTGACAGAAATGGTAAATGATAGTCACTAGTTACTCATCACAATGTTTCTCACTTTTGTGTGCATTTTAATACGTAATATGATGTTGAACCTTAAAGTAACTGGTTGCCTTTTTACCTTCAAGGTAGAAAGTCTGCCAAGGGACTATTTGTTCAGAGTGAACAAAATTGAGGTATGGGTTCCATTCCATTTCTGCACATTCTATCTGTAAAGCCTGACTCCTAACTTGAAATCTGCAAGTGTAAATTGATCTTGAATCCATTGACATAGATGCAAAATGTTATGAAAAGGTAAATTTTATGCAAGCTTATCTCAAGCTATGTTTTGGCCCTAAAGGATTACAAACGTAATTTCTGTCAATTCCACGTTTATTACAGGAAACGTTTGAAAGTGTTGAAAAAGCCCTTAGCAGGTTCTACAGGGAGAACTGTAAGAAGGACTTCAAATGCAAAGATTACACTGAAGACAAAAGAAATTCAGCAGTATGTTACTTACTGGAATGTCTGGATGGGGAGGTAGGTCTATGTCACTGTGTGTGTGTGTGTGTGTGTGTGTGTGTGTGTGTGTGTGTGTGTGTGTGTGTGTGTGTGTGTGTGTGTGTGTGTGTGTGTGTGTGTGTGTGTGTGCCCATGCATGTGCATTGGTTCTACTGTGTGTGTGTTCCTCTAGTACTGAGCCTCTTCTTTCTCCTCCCCCTCTATAACAGGAACCTGAGTGTGTTTCCAATGTCTCATACAGTCTAGCTGAGGTGGAGTTGGTCAGTTTGAAAGGCTTCAAGTGTCTGGTTACAGATGCATTCAATCACAAATATAATTCATTACAAGAAGTCAGAGAACAAGATAAAGGTATGTTTAAAATACCTTTGGTCCATGACCTCAAGTGCATAAAATAATAATATTACATAAAGTACAGTGCTTTCGGAAAGTATTCAGACTGAAAGTATTCAGATTGTTTCTAAAACTTGATTGGAGTCAACCTTTGGTAAATTCAATTGATTGAACATGATTTTGAAAGGCACACATCTGTCTAAATAAGATCCCACAGTTGACATTGCATTTAAGAGCAAAAACCAAGCCATGAGGTCGAAGGAATTGTCCGTAGAGCTCTGAGACAGGATTGTGTCGAGGCACAGATCTGGGGAAGGGTACCAAAACATTTCTGCAGCATTGAAGGTCCCCAAGAACACAGTGGCCTCCATCATTCTTAAATGGAAGAAGTTTGGAACCACCAAGACTCTTCCAAGAGCTGGCTGCCCGGGCCAAACTGAGCAATCGGGGGAGAAGGGCCTTGGTCAAGGAGGTGACCAAGAACCCGATGGTCACTCTGACAGAGCTCTAGAGTTCCTCTGTAGAGATGGGAGAATTTTACAGAAGGACAACCATCTCTTCAGCACTCCACCAATCAGGCTTTTATGGTAGAGTGGCCAGACGGAAGCCACTCAGTAAAAGGCACATGACAGCCCGCTTGGAGTTTGCAAAAAGGCACCTAAAGACTCTCAGACCATGAGAAACAAGATTCTCTAGTCTGATGAAACCAAGATTGAACTCTGGCCTGAATGCCAAGCCTCACGTCTGGCGGAAACCTGGCATCATCCCTACGGGGAAGCATGGTGGTGGCAGCATCATGCTGTGGGGATGTTTTTAAGTGGCAGGGACTGGGAGACTAGTCAGGGTTGAGGCAAAGAGGAACGGAGCAAAGTACAGAGAGATCCTTGATGAAAACCTGCTCCAGAGCGCTCAGGACCTCAGACTGGGGCGAAGGTTCACCTTCCAACAGGACAACAACCTTAACACACAGCCAAGACAAAGCAGGAGTGGCTTCAGGACAAGTCTCTGAATGGCCAGCCAGAGCCTGGACTTGAACCCGATTGAACATCTATGGAGAGACCTGAAAATAACTGTCCAGCAACTCTACCCATCCAACCTGACAGAGCTTGAGAGGATCTGCAGAGAACAATGGGAGAAACTCCCCAAAAACAGGTGTGCCAAGCTTCTAGCGTCATACCCAAGAAGACTCGAGGCTGTAATCGCTGCCGAAGGTGCTTCAACAAAGTACGGAGTAAAGGGACTCCATACTTATATAATTGGGATTTTTTTTTAAACGTTTTGTTAAATATACGCTACCGGTCAAAAGTTTTAGAACACCTACTCATTCAAGGGTTTTTCTTTATTACTATTTTCCACATTGTAGAATAATAGTGAAGACATCAAAACTATGAAATAACACATATGGAATCATGTAATAACCAAAAAAGTCTTAAACAAATAAAAAATATATTTGGTATTTGAGAATCTTCAAATAGACACCCTTTGCCTTGATGACAGCTTTGCACCCTCTTGGCATTCTCTTACCAGCTTCACCTGGAATACTTTTCCAACAGTCTTGAAGGAGGGTCCACATATGCTGCTTTTCCTTCACTCTGCGGTCCAATTCATCCCAAACCATCTCAATTTGGTTGAGGTCGGGGGATTGTGGAGGCCAGGTCATCTGATGCAGCACTCTATCACTCTCCTTCTTGATAAAATAGCCCACACATCGCCTGGAGGTGTGTTGGGTCATTGTCCTGTTGAAAAACAAATGATAGTCCCACTAAGCAAAAATCAGATGGGATGGTGTATCGCTGCAGAATGCTGTGGTAGCCATGCTGGTAAAGTGTGCCTTGAATTATGAATAACACAGACAGTGTCACCGGCAAAGCACCCCCACACCACCTCCTCCATGCTTTACGATGAGAAAAACATGTGGAGATCATCCGTTCACTCACACCGTGTCTCACAAAGACACGGCGGTTGGAACCAAAAATTTCAAATTTGGACTCCAGACCAAGGGACACATTTCCACCGGTCTAATGTTCATTGCTCGTGTTTCTTGGCCCAAGCAGGTCTCTTCTTATAATTGTGGTGTCCTTTAGCAGTGGTTTCTTTGCAGCAATTCAATCATGAAGGCCTGATTCACACAGTCTCCTCTGAACAGTTGATGTGTCTGTTAGTTAAACTCTGTGAAGCATTTATTTGGGCTGCAATTTCTGAGGCTGGTAACTCTAATGAACTTATCCTCTGCAGCAGAGGTAACTCTGGGTCTCCAATTCCTGTGGCGGTCCTCATGAGAGCCAGTTTCATCATAGCGCTTGATGTTTTTTGCAACTGCACTTGAATAAACCCCCCCACCTTGTCACAACACAGCTGATTGGCTCAAATGCATTAAGAAGGGAAGAGATTCCACAAATTTTAAGAAGGCACACCTGTTAATTTCAATACATTCCAGGTGACTACCTCATGAAGCTGGTTGAGAGAATGCGAAGAGTGTGCAAAGCTGTCATCAAGGCAAATGGTGGCTATTTGAAGAATCTCAAATATAAAATATATTTGGATTTGTTTACTACTTTTTTGGTTACTACATGATTCCATATGTGTTATTTCATAGTTTTGATTCATTCACTATAATTCCACAATGTAGAAAAGAGTGAAAATAAAGAAAAACCCTTGAATGAGTAGGTGTTGTGTATATAACCGGTAGTGTATATAAATTAGCAAACATTTTGAAAACACTGTTTTTGCATTGTCATTATGGGGTTTTATGTGTAGATTTATGAGCGAAACAATCGATTTAATCCATTTTAGAATAAGGCTGTAACCTACAAAATGTGGAAAAAGTCAAGGGGTCTGAATACTTTCCGAAGGCACTGCATGTTGTATATTGTCAACACATCTCCCTTCCTTACTATATGCCCTGTCTTTTTTTTTACAGAATGTGATGATGTTTTTGGTAAGTGTGTGTGTGTGTGTGTGTGTTTGTGTGTGTGTCTGTGTGTGTGTGTGTGTGTGTCTATCCATGGTCTTTCAGTCAGGTCTATTTTGATCAGGTGAGTTAGTGCTGGGCTGGAACTAAAGCATGCACTCTCCAGGACCCGTGTGTGTGTGTGTGTGTGTGTGTGTGTGTGTGTGTGTGTGTGTGTGTGTGTGTGTGTGTGTGTGTGTGTGTGTGTGTGTGTGTGTGTGTGTGTGTGTGTGTGTGTGTGTGTGTGTGTGTGTGTGTGTGTGTGTGTGTGTGTGTGTGTGAAATATGCTTATTAAAAATAACTGGTAGGGATGGTTTTAACCTTTCCTTCTCTATGTGATGCAGATAGATGGCCAAAAGACACTACGCCTTTTAAGTGTGTGTGTGTGTGTGCGTATGTACGTACGTATGTGTGCTCTTTGTACATACGTGTCTGTGAAATATGCTTATGAACAATAACTAGCAGTTTTAACCCATTGTTCTTCACCTTTCTCTTTTCCTCTCTAGTTGATGCAGTGCGATGCCAAAAAGCAACTACACTTGGTAAGTGTGTGTGTGTGTGGGGGGTAACACTTTATTTGAGTTGTCCATTTATAGATGCTCTACAGACGATCAATAACATTTCAACTGTTAGGTTCTTATTTTCGGGGGGGCAGGTAGCCAAGTGGTTAGAGCATTGGACTAGTAACCAAAAGGTTGCAAGATCAAATCCCCGAACTGAAAAGGTCAAAATCTGTCGTTCTGCCCCTGAACAAGGCAGTTAACCCACTGTTCCTAGGCCGTCATTGAAAATAAGAATTTGTTCTTAACTGACTTGCCTAGTTAAATAAAGCTAAAATAAATAAAAATTCAGTGTAAATAACTCACAGACACTAGAGAAGCTTAACCTAGTTTAATTCTTCCCAAAGGGAACAGCTTTAATTTAGACAAAAACATGTTTCCACCACCTCAAGTATATATTCTCCACTTTAGGCCCTCCTCCTTCTCTCCAATCTTTACATCATATGGTTTGACAGGAAGAGGGTAGTAGGGTAATAAACCATAATTTCTCCCTTCAGGGGATCTGACCTGACCTCAACCCCTCCTTCGCCTAATCCACAGATGTCCATCCGCTTCCCCTATAGCAATACTGTGACTTTCTCTCGTCCACCCAACACATTCCAAAGCCATCTGTCTCCTACAGAACAGAACCATACAGAACCATTAACTTCTGATGTAAAAACCAGTCTCTTTCACTCCTTTATATACTATGCTTCTGCGTATAACAATGTTCCAAGTTTCACCCAGAATCTAACACAACTATCTACTAGCCCCAGTGGTGGAAAAAGTACCCAATTGTCATACTTGAGTAAAAGTAAAAATACGTTAATAGAAAATGACTCAAGTAAATGTGAAAGTCACCCAGTAAAATACTACTTGAGTAAAAGTCTAAAAAGTATTTGGTTTTAAATATAATTAAGTATTAAAAGTAAATGTAATTGATAAGATGTACTTAAATATTAAAAGTAAAATAATAAATAATTTCAAATTCCTTATATTAAGCAAACCAGACGACACCATTTTATTTTTTTATTTTTTTTACGGATAGCCAGCGCACATAATTTACAAACAAAGCATTTGTGTTTAGTGAATCCGCCAGATCAGGTAGCAGGGATGACCAGGGATGTTCTTTTGATAAGTGTCACGGCTGTTGAATGAAGTGGATCAAGGTGCAGCGTGATGAGCGTACATATTACTTTATTTATATGACGCCGACAAAAACAATAAACAATCCAAAACAACCGTGAAGCTAAAGGGCTATGTGCCACAAACAAAGTTAATCTCCCACAAAGACAGATGGGAAAAAGGGCTACCTAAGTATGGTTCTCAATCAGAGACAACAATAGACAGCTGGCCCTGATTGAGAACCCTACCTGGCCAAAACATAGAAATACAAATAATAGAACTAAAGAACATAGAATACCCACCCCAAATCACACCCTGACCAAACCAAATAGAGACATAAAAAGGATCTCTCAGGTCAGGGCGTGACAATAAGTGTGTGAATTGGACCATTTTCCTGCCCTGCTAAGCATTCAAAATGTAACGAGTACTTTTGGGTGTCAGGGAAAATGTACGGAGTAAAAAGTACAAGGAAAAGTTGTCAAAAATAATAAGAGTAAAGTACAGATACCAAAAAGAAATACTGAAGTAGTGTGGTGGTTAATTTCTTTACTATCAAATGAGGAGAGACAGAGTTATACTTAAACTAAATCTTGAGTCACTTATTAATAAGGGAGCAGGTCAATACAACGCACACATGATGTTGTAACTTTAATGTGTTACAGAGTTAATGTTTAAGTTAATTCATTGAGCTGTATCTAAAGATATTTCTTTACAGTTATTTACATATGTAATTGTATTGGTTAGTATTGAATTACGCTTTTGACTGCAAGTTCCAGAATGCCTTGCGACAGGAAGTAGAGAGTGAACGCGCTAGTTAAGTGCAATTAACAGGTGATTATTTTGGCTCCTTTGCGCTAGCAGCTTGCTGGCATTGCTTTGTAGAATCTAAAGTTGTTAAATGTAACGTGATCAAGAATTATTACTAAAAGAAGCTTTCATATCAAACCCGACGTCCCGAGTCATTACTTTGAAGATAGTTATTCTATATTTTGGTGCCGAAACCCGGGATATGAGCTGCGAAGAAGAAGCGGCTGAAATGGCTGAGGAGGAACGTCGGCATGAAACCGAAAGAATGAGACGAAAGCGGGGTACCATTCGAGGTGCCACAACACGGATTTTGAATCAGATTGACGTGGAAATATCCCAGTCGAATCCGGATACCGATCACTTGAGTACATTGTTGGAATTGCTGTCAGCTAAGGAGGACAGTTTGTTTGAACTTGATGGTGGAATTGAACAGTTAATCCCATTGGACGGATTGGAGGCAGAGATTGCATGCACGGAGGATTACAAAGAGCGCGTTATCATGCTTAAGAGCCGTGCACAACGAGTGATAAAGAAAAACCAGGATCTCAATCCACTACCAGCACGGGTGAGTGACGCTAACTCAAACAGATCACAGAGAAAATCAGTAAGGCTACCAAAGTTGATTATTGAGAAATTCTATGGAGATGTCAGTATGTGGCAGGAGTTTTGGAGTCAGTATGAGACTGCTATTCACAACAATGATTCACTGTGTAATAAAGAGAAGTTTACCTATCTGAAAACATATCTCACTGGACCAGCTGCAAAGGCAGTAGCAGGACTGATGTTAACAGACAGTAACTATGATGATGCAATCGCTCTACTCAAGAGCAGATTTGGAAGGAAAGATCTTGTGATTAGTGCTCATATGTCAAAGCTGCTGAATCTCACCCCTGTGAAGAAATCCTCTGATCTAAATGCATTGAGGCAGCTATATGATGAATGTGAAATTCAGATTAGGAGCCTGGAATCACTGGGTGTAGTGTCAGAAACCTATGGAAGCCTACTATGCCCAATCTTACTGCAGATGATTCCAGAGGACATAGCTCTTGACTATAGTTGTCAGAGGGGAGTAGATGATGAATGAAAGTGTCTGAGATTGTCAGTTTCCTACAGAAGGAGGTTCAGAGCAGGGAGAGAGCGCTACAAATGACAAGATCACGCAACCAACAGAAAGAGAGCAAACCATGGAACAAGTCATGCTTCTCCAATGAAATGAAAACAAAAAGACCCAACTCTGCTGCAGCACTGCATACAGCCAGCCAGAAGGAACAAAACTGTCTATTCTGTGACAGTGCAGACCACAAATCAGAAAACTGCCCTGACCACAATATTGCTACACGCAAAGAGAAACTGAAGAAAATGGGATGATGCTTTGTATGTTTAGGACAGAGACACATAGCAAAATTCTGTAAAGTCAAAGATGTGTCATGTGCAACATGTGGAAGCAGACATCACATTGCTGTGTGTACCGGTAAGAGGAGTGAGGTGCAACCCCCTACTGTTTCTGTAGATGCTGTTGTTTCCTCAGTTATTCCCCATTCAGTGAAGATGAAACCAGATGGACAGAACACTGTGTTGCTACAAACGGCAAAGGCATGGCTAGAAGGCCCATCGGGCAGGAAGATAGCTCGTTGCTTACTAGATGGAGGCAGTCAGAGAAGCTTCATACATGAAAACCTTGTGAAGGGCTTGAAGCTACCAGTAATCAGACAAGAGGCACTCACTCTTCACACGTTTGGCTCCTCTGCCCCAGCAACGTCCCAACGCAACACAGTGAAAGTCATCTTGGAGAATGTCTGGGACAAACAGCAGAGAATAGAGATAGAGGCAATTGAAACCCCACAAGTGTGCACAGCTGTGATGAAGGTTCCTGGTGAACAGATTCGACATGAGCTCAATAGAAAGGGACTGCAGCTCGCAGACTTTCCAGGAGATGACAATGATCCTGAACTCTCTGTCCTGATAGGAGCAGACTACTACTGGCAGATAGTATCAGGCAGAGTGGAGCGACTGTCGGAGACGCTGGTTGCTTTAGAGAGCACCTTTGGATGGTCGGTGCAGGGACCCGTGTTCATGTCAAGTGTCGCCGAGGCAACTTGCATGTTCATCCCACTTGATGAAGACACACTAGTCTCCAAACAACTGCATGCATTCTGGGAGCTTGAGTCTCTGGGTATTATAAGCGAGAAAACACAGAACCCAGAGGAAACCGAGGCTCTACAGAGGTTCGAGGAAACAACCACCTTCAAAGATGGTCGATACCACGTGGAGTTGCCATGGAAACGAGAAATGCCAGAACTCAAAGACAACTATAGAATCGCCAAGAAACGGTTTGAAGGTCTGAAGAAAAGAATGAAGAAGGATGTGACGTTGTACAGCAGATACAATGAAGTGGTAGAGGACTACTTACAACAGGATATGGCAGAGGACGTGCCCAAGGACAACGCATCAAGTGCAGACAACGTAAAATACTACTTACCTCACCATGCAGTACTCCGAGAAGATAAGGTGACAACAAAACTGAGAGTGGTGTTTGATGCCTCGTCCCATGAAGATGGCTGTCCATCCCTCAATGACTGTCTACTCACAGGACCGAACCTGAATCCGGATCTGCTCAGCGTTCTGATAAAGTTCAGACTACATGAGATCGCATTCATGGCAGACATCAAGAAAGCTTTCCTGCAGATATCCCTAGCAGAGAGACAGAGACGCCGTGAGATTTCTATGGCTCACAGGCCCACCAAGGGGAGAAAATGAAGAGGAGCTCCGTGTGCTGAGGATGAAAAGAGTGGTATTTGGAGCTTCCCCAAGTCCATTTTTGCTGGCAGCTACAATCAGGAAGCACCTGAAACAATATGAAACAGAACAACCAGAAGTTGTAGAGATACTGAGAGAGTCACTCTATGTAGATGATTTCATTGCAAGTTCACGCAATGTTGAAGAGGCTTACCTTGTGACAACAACTGCAAAGTGAATGCTGTCGATTGCAGGCATGGACCTCTGCAAGTGGATGACCAATTCTCCTGAATTGAAAACAAAATGGGAGGAGAGTACGACAACTGACCACCCGTTGACGCTAGAAACACAAGGATTAGTGCTGAAGGTTTTAGGTTTAGTATGGAGACCGGAAACAGATGACTTTGTGTTTGACCTCCGGCCGCTACTGAGCATTCTAAAGAAAAACACAAAGAGAAGTGTTCTGCAGTCGTCTGCACGTATCTTCGACCCTCTTGGGTTCTTAACTCCCTTCACCATCAGGATCAAATGCATGTTCCAGGAAATGTGGGAGAGGGGACTCAGCTGGGACGAAGAATTACCACCTGATCTGACACGAGAATGGCAACAGTGGTGTTCAGAACTACCCCAGTTACACCAGCTCACCATACCAAGGTGGTACAGAACAGACATGCGGCCACATAATAGCCACACCCTGAAACTACACGTGTTCTGTGATGCAAGTGAAAGGGCTTACAGTGCAGTAGCTTACTTGCAAGGTGAATCACAAGACAGGGAAACAACAAGTCTAGTCGCATCCAAGTCCAGGGTAGCCCCACTCAAGAAAATGACGCTGCCACGCCTGGAGCTCATGGGAGCTGTGATTGGAGCGAGACTAGCAAACAACTTGACTTCACTGACCACACTGAAAATGGAAGAAAAACAGATCAAAATGTGGACAGACTCGATGATCGTGCTGCATTGGATTTGCAGCTCAGCTCAGAAATGGAAACAGTTTGTTGCGAACAGAGTGACGAAGATCCAGTACTTGATCAATCCAGAGTCATGGTCACATATTGAAGGGAAAACTAATCCAGCTGACCTCCCTACAAGAGGACAGACTGTTCGAAACTTGACACAGAGCGAGCTATGGTGGAATGGACCCAGAATTCTGACATCACCCAATCAGTCCGAGGGGACTGATGATAACAAAGTTCCGGAAGAGGTGAATATAGAACTCAAGTCCAGTTGCCAGGTTGCTGTACAACTCGCAGCAAACAACACAGACATCACTGAACCTGTGTTGGAGCTTGAAAGGTACAGCAAACTGAAAAGAGTGTTCAGAGTCACCGCCTGGATAAAGAGATTCATAGCCAATGCTCGTACAACCATAAAGATACAAGGTGAACTGACTGCTGACGAACTGTTCGATGCAGAAAAGTACTGGATTAAGGTAACACAACAACAGAGTTTTGGACAGGAGATCAAACTACTGAGGGCAGGAAAAAGCCTAAACAATGACAGTAAAATCAGAGAACTGAAACCGTTCCTGGACGAACACGAACTACTCAGTGTAGGAGGAAGACTGCAACAGTCCAGCTTCACATTCAGAGAGCAGCACCCATGGGTTCTGCCCAACAAGTACAGATACTCAGAAATGCTGATACAGTACCACCATGAGAAGGTGATGCATTCTGGAGCAAGAGACACTTTAGTACAAATCAGGGAGCGATACTGGATCTTGCGTGCTAGGCAGCTAGTCAAGAGCACAGTGGCAAGCTGTATAGTGTGCAAAAGATTCAAGGCAAGGGCCGGACAGCAGGTCACTGCGCCTTTACCAAAAGACAGAATAACGGAATCGCCACCATTTGAAGTCACAGGTGTGGATTTTGCAGGACCGCTCTATGTGAAAGAAAATGGTTCTGTGAAGAAGTCATACATTGCACTGTTCACTTGTGCTGTAACCAGAGCAGTGCATTTGGAACTGGTCTCAGATCAGTCAACAGAGAAATTCCTTTTAGCTCTAAAAAGATTAATCTCAAGGAGAGGATTATGCAAAGTAATCTACTCAGACAATGCAAAAACGTTCAAGAGAGCTGAACAGGACTTGAAAGAGCTGTGGAAGGCAATCGAAGAGCTCCAACTCTTGGCGTTCTTCTCAGAAAGGGGCATCACCTGGAGGTTCATCGCCGAGCGAGCAGCCTGGTGGGGCGGATTCTGGGAAAGACTTGTCAGGTCAGTGAAAACATGCCTGCGAAAGGTTCTTGGGAGAGCTTCACTCAACTTTGAAGAGATGTGCACAGTCCTGACAGAAGTTGAAGCTATTCTAAATTCTAGGCCTCTGACCTTCGTGCACAAGGAAGTGGATGAACCACAACCTCTGACCCCAGCACACTTCCTGGTGGGTAAACGACTAACCTCTTTGCCTCCAAAGCCATTTCCAGCTGACACTCAGCACCCAACGCTAAACAAGGAGGACATGACACGAGGCTCTACAGAGGCTCTACAGAGGCTCTACAGAGGTTCGAGGAAACAACCACCTTCAAAGATGGTCGATACCACGTGGAGTTGCCATGGAAACGAGAAATGCCAGAACTCAAAGACAACTATAGAATCGCCAAGAAGAATAAACAAGGAGGACATGACACGCAGATGGAAGTACAGGCAGAGACTTGTGACCAGTTTCTGGAACAGTTGGCGAAGAGACTACTTGCTGGATCTAAAGTCAGCACACAGCTGTGATACACCACAGCCCACCCCACTGAAAGCGGGTGACGTTGTACTCATAGGAGAAGATAACAAACCCAGACAAACCTGGAAACTAGGAAAGATTGAGGAACTGTTTCCAGGCCGAGATGGCCTAGTTAGATCATGTTCAGTTCGTACTGTTTCAGGGACTTTGTTGAGGAGACCTATTCAGTTGATATACTGCCTAGAGATCTAGATGAACACAGTTGTTCATCGGGGGGGGAGGATGTTGTAACTTTAATGTGTTACAGAGTTAATGTTTAAGTTAATTCATTGAGCTGTATCTAAAGATATTTCTTTACAGTTATTTACATATGTAATTGTATTGGTTAGTATTGAATTACGCTTTTGACTGCAAGTTCCAGAATGCCTTGCGACAGGAAGTAGAGAGTGAACGCGCTAGTTAAGTGCAATTAACAGGTGATTATTTTGGCTCCTTTGCGCTAGCAGCTTGCTGGCATTGCTTTGTAGAATCTAAAGTTGTTAAATGTAACGTGATCAAGAATTATTACTAAAAGAAGCTTTCATATCAAACCCGACGTCCCGAGTCATTACTTTGAAGATAGTTATTCTATACATATAAAGTGAATCGATTGAGTGCTCTACGATAATGATGGCTGGTCGACGAATCACGCTCAGATGATTCGTTGAGAGCCCCGAGACAAAAGTACAAAGGTATTTTATAGCCAAGATACACCCCTTTCAACCTACATGATGAACAACAGATGTATAGAATGGGTCACAAGGTTAAGATTTGTATGAAAGACAATTATAATTCACAGAAGACAGTATCTGTTGTCAACAGGTATCTTTCATTGTATAGATCAGGGTCTGGCCCTGGGGTCATCTGTCCTTGGTACCATATAGAACAGAAACATTAACTCATGCTCTGGAATGCGGTCTCTTTAGGTTTCATCACCCAAAAGACAGCATAAATCTCCTGTCAGTGTTATCTCCCAGTGGCCCATCCTCAGTAGAACACACACAGATGAGCGTTCTAACCACCCCTTATTCTGTTGCATAAAACAACCATTTGATGCAATAGTAGCATTATAACATAATCTTGCAATTTTCCACCATAGTAGTACTTGAAAGTATTTTACTTAACCCTTACAATTAATACAAGTCTCATGATGGTAGTGACTACCCATTTTTGCTTATCACTTATTAACCATAATTTATTCACATTACTTTAATAAAATATTTGATACTTTATTATTTACATCCAAGTCATCTCATCTCTATAGAGCTGCTGCCAAATGCTGTCTGATAAAATCACAATTTGAATAGTTCTTTAAAGTAAATAAGGCATACTTTTATGATTGCTGAATACCAATTGTCAGTCACTTTGATCATGCATTTTCAGGTGGAGATACCTTGCAAAGCACCTGCTTTCTATCCCTCTCGTGCGTTCTCTCTTCTCTCCGTCTCAGTTTGTAATTAATTACCAAGTTTTCTGCACTATGTAGAATATTGGCATGTTGGAAACTACAAGTCCTTAATACATTGCATAGTTTGGGATTGATCTGATTTAACTCTACAGAAACTGAGCATCTAGCTCACAGAAAAAAAATGGACGAAATGGAATGGAATTCAAATAATTGAACCGGCATCGGTCAACAACTTTTTCATTTCAAAGGTGAAATGTTTCCCAGGATGGACAGGCACATAGTAGGGTGTCCAATCAAAAATGCATCTTTTGACCAATGGGTAAAATAATATGTCAATTGTGTAGATACCAATATTCCAAACATCATGTCTATATCATAATCCGTTCAAAGGTTATTGGAGTTTTTTTCCCTTGCAGAATGGCCAAAATAATTCAATTGAGGCCAGAGAACAAAACTGGTAAAACATCTGGAAATAGCATTGTGTTAGCTAGGCTGGATGCTGTTTGAAAATTAAGGCAAACTGACATGCTCACCGTTGAACTCGTCACCTTTCTGCTCAAATATGGAGGACATAAAGCAATATTGGGGTAAGATGTATATGACCTGTAGTATTTTCATATTTTAGTATATGCTTTTCATATTAATGGGAAATTTCTCATATTTTTTGAAGATTTCTTACAAAACAAGCTCTGTTAAGTTTCAACGGAGCACTGAGCGTATCGCAAGCTTTCTAACCTTTTACATTTAATTCAGCTCGTGTTATGTTGAGGAAGTACAGTTCCCGCTCAGCCCAGTCAAAACTGTTCGCTGCTCTGGCACCCCAATGGTGGAACAAACTCCCTCACGACTCCAGGTCAGCGGAGTCAATCACCACCTTCCGGAGACACCTGAAACCCCACCTCTTTAAGGAATACCTAGGATAGGATAAAGTAATCCTCCTAACCCCCCCCCCTCCCCCTTAAATGAGTTAGATGCACTATTGTAAAGTGGTTGTTCCACTGGATATCATAAGGTGAATGCACCAATTTGTAAGTCGCTCTGGATAAGAGCGTCTGCTAAATGACTTAAATGTAAATGTTAATTTTACTTTTAGCGACCCGTGGAGGCAACTTTGCAGACAACCAACACAACATGTAAAAAGCTCAAAAGTTGCTGCGAGAAAGCCGTGCTGCTACAGTATGTCAACAGAGCTCGGTGCTTATTATCGGATTTATTAGGTTACGAAATCTGACTTTTGGGATATAATGTTAACTTCTTCAGGCTGCAAGCCCGACATCGGGATCAATATGACAACAGCCTGTCCAAGTGCAGAGCGCGAAATTCAAAATCTATTTTTGTAAAATATTTAACTTTCACACATTAACAAGTCCAATACAGCATTTGAAAGATAAACATCTTGTCAATCCAGCCAACATGTCCGATTTTTTAAATGTTTTACAGAGAAAACACCACATATATTTATGTTAGGTCACCACCAAATAAAAAAAGACAGAAAGACATTTTTCACAGCACAAGTAGGCTGCATTTAGCATGCACAAGCCAACCTAACTAACCTAGAACCAACCTAAATAACCTAGAAAAAACTACCTCAGATGACAGTCCTATAACATGTTACACAATAAATCTATGTTTTGTTCAAAAAAAATGCATATTTTAGCTATAAATCAGTTTTACATTACTGCTACCATCATAGTTACAGTAAGAAATCGCACGGGAGTAGCCAGAGAAAATACAGACACCAACGTCAACTACCTTATTACACTTCAGAAAACATTTCAGAGAAATATATGGTGGATAGCTAATGAAAGAGAAAGATCTTGTGAATACAGACAATATTTCAGATTCTTTAAATGTTTTACAGCGAAAACACCACATATATTCATGTTAGCTCACCACCAAATACAAAAAGAGAGACATATTTTTCACAGCACCGGTAGCATGCAGCTAGCATGCAGCTAGCATGCAAAGCCAACCTAACTAACCTAGAACTAACCTAAATAACCTAGAAAAAACTCCCTCAGATGACAGTCCTATAACATGTTACACAATAAATCTATGTTTTGTTCAAAAAAAATGCATATTTTAGCTATAAATCAGTTTTACATTACTGCTACCATCATAGCTACAGTAAGAAATCGCACGGCAGTAGCCAGAGAAAACAGACACCAACGTCTACTTCTAATTTCACATCAGAAAAGATTTCAGAACAATATATGGTGGATAGCTAATGAAAGAGAAAGATCTTGTGAATACAGACAATATTTCCGATTTCTGAAGTGTTTTACAGCGAAAACACAATATATCGTTATATTAGCTTACTACAATAGCTAGCACACAGCAGCATTGATTCTAGTCAAACGCTAGCGATAGCACAGTTCGACAGATATATGAAAAAGCATCCCAAATTGGGTCCTTATCTTTGTTGATTTTCCATCAGAATGTTCTCCAAAGGGTCCTTTGTTCAGAACCGTGTTCATTTGGACCTAGAACGAACGATGTCCCTGTTGAATTAGCATGACACACTGGCCATGCCATGCTAACCTCTCCGTCTTGACAAAATTCTTGCGTCGCATCACGTCTAAAGTCCAGAATAAATTTCAATAATATAATTAAAGTATATTGAAAAAACATACTTTAGGATGATTTTGTGACATGTATCAAAGAAAATCGAAGCTGGAGGTCATATTCACCTATAACGAGTGTTTTCCAGGAGCGCGGTCCAGTTCCTACTTCGCGCCCAGAAAAAATTATAAAGTGCGCACTTATCACTCAAAGAGGTTCCTTTCAGTCCCTGACAGAGATAATCAAGTCCTTTTTTCTCTCACTTCCGCATGACAACCAGGGGAAGATGTGTGACGTGTTTGTACAGTCCCAAGTGCCAAGGCCTTTTATAGAGAGTATCTTGAAGAGAGACATAGCTTCTTGGAAAATTCACTTTTTCCAGAAAATGGGCTGTAAAAAGAGTTATGTTTCACTTAGAGAAATAATTAAACCTGTTTTAGAAACTAGAAGGTGTTTTATATCCAAAGGTAATAAATAATATGCATATTGTACGAGCAAGAATTGAGTACGAGGCCGTTTGAAATGGGCACCTTTTTTCTGGCTACTCAATAATTTCCCTTGCAGCCATAAGAGGTTAATGCTTTGTTAGAGAAAGACCCCACTGAACGATTCAGAACCTGTAGAATCATATTTGTCTTGGGAAAGGGAAATTTGTGGTGGTTGGACACCCTACAAACCGCAGGTTTATACAAACCATTAATGTTGGGAATAAAATGCTAGGGTAGAATCATTAGGAAATAATGTGTTAAATAAATGTCTTATTTCTTATAACATTGGTCGCGTGGTAGAGATATGTGTTGGTCGCATGTATGTTTGTCCTTTAGCCCTTTGGAATACAGGTGTTAATCCTTAGCCAGGGCTAAGAACAATGCAGTGTGAAAAGGCCTATAGACTATACAAAAGTGTGACCGTGTGTGTGTGCCGCACTACAACTGAGACAAACAATGTTGATTTTCCCACATTTGAGCGCATTAGTCTGTCCAGGCGGCCCTTTCCATGATGACCAGGGGCCACACATTATCAAAGGACTGTTTTGTTAGCCATCATGACATCCTGACATCCATCAATACTGTTACATACATCTCTCTCTCTGCTCTCTCTCTCACACTCTCGCTCTCTCGCTTTCTCTCTCTTTTGCTCTCTCTAACTCTCTGGTTAGTTACAGTATTGTCTTGGCTGGGCTGGGAATTCTTCACTGCTTTCGTTGCCAGAAGGCCCGCCACTATATGTGTGTACTCAAATAAAATGTATTTATATAGCCCTTCTTACATCAGCTGATATCTCAAAGTGCTGTACAGAAACCCAGCCTAAAAACCCCAAACAGCAAGCAATGCAGGTGTAGAAGCACGGTGGCTGTCAGTGTGTGTGTGTATGGAAGCAATGGGTGTGGAATCTGTGGACATGTGAGTGTGTAGAGGTCAATTGTTTGATATTTCATGCTAAGTCTGATCTCAGTCTCAAAGGCATCAATGATTAGTGAATAATTATGTTAACTATACTGAACATAAATATGAACGCAACATGTAAAGTGTTGGTCCCATGTTTCATGAGTTGAAATAAAATGTGCAGTTTTGTCACACAACACAATGCCACAGATGTCTCAAGTTTTGAGGGAGCGTGCAATTGGCATGCTGACTCCAGGAATGTCCACCAGAACTGTTGCCAGAGAATTGAATGTTCATTTCTCTACCATAAGCCACTTCCAATGTCGTTTTAGAGAATTTGGCAGTATGTCCAACTGGCCTCACAACCGCAGACCACATATTTGGCGTTCTGTGGGGTTGTGGTATGGGCAAACATAAGCTACAGACAACGAACACAATTGCATTTTATCGATGGCAATTAGAATGCACAAAAATACCATGATGACCAGTCATGTGAAATCTATAGATAAGGGCCTAACAAATTAATTTCAATTGACTGATTTCCTCATATAAACAGTAACTCATTAAAATCAATGAAAATTGTTGCATGTTGCGTTTATATTTTTGTTCAGTATACATACCTTTTTCTTTACATCTTTTTAGATAAAAAAACTCCAACAATATATACAACCACGTTACCCACCATAAATTACAGTAAGCATCTCTCTACATTTTGTCATACAATGATGTAACTTCTTTATTCAAAATCTGAATTCAAAATCTTGATAAAATAATATTTTAGGTGAAATCCCATCTTTTTTCTAACATTTGTTTTAGAAACATCATTGATCCCACCCAAAATGTCATCATCAACAGCAACAACAACAACACCACCACCAGCATCATCATTAACATCGTCAACAATATCAAACAGCAGCAACATGGGTACCACACTTTGTAATGTTTCGTTAATCCTTTAATGATTATTAGGACTCAGTTAGTGTGAAGAATGTCTGACATTGTGCCAGCCAAGTTAAAACCTCCTCTTACCTCTTCTCAGATGTTGAATCCAAATGAATAATGTGGTGCATCATGACATGATATTATCTCTTTCCTTTTTTTCTAGAGTCACAAGAGCAGCGATTACAAAGTAAGCGTTTTAGCCAAGTTTACAGATACGCTACATGACCAAAAGCATGTGGACACCTGCTCGTCGAACATCCCCCCTTCGCTGCTATGGAACATTGCTGGGGGGACTTGCTTCCATTCAGCCACATACTTTTGTGTGTATATATATATATACACAGTTGAAGTCGGATGTTTACATACACTTAGGTTGGAGTCATTAAAACTCGTTTTTCAACCACTCCACAAATTTCTTGTTAACAAACTATAGTTTTGGCAAGTCGGTTAGGACATCTACTTTGTGTGTGACACAAGTCATTTTTCCAACAATTGTTTCCAGACAGATTATTTCACTTATGATTCACTGTATCACAATTCCAGTGGGTCATAAGTTTACATACACTAAGTTGACTGTGCTTTTAAACAGCTTGGAATATTCCAGAAAATGATGTCATGGCTTTAGAAGCTTCTGATAGGCTAATTGACATAATTTGAGTCAATTGGAGGTGTACCTGTGGATGTATTTCAAGGCCTACCTTCAAACTCAGTGCCTCTTTGCTTGGCATCATGGGAAAATCAAAAGAAATCAGCCAATCAGCCAAAATTGTAGACCTCCACAAGTCTGGGTCATCCTTGGGAGCAATTTCCAAACGCCTGAAGGTACCACGTTCATCTGTACAAACAATAGTACGCAAGTATAAACACCTTGGGATCACGCAGACGTCATACCGCTCAGGAAGGAGACGCGTTCTGTCTCCTAGAGATGAACGTACTTTGGTGCGAAAAGTGCAAATCAATCCCAGAACAACAGTAAAGGACCTTGTGAAGATGCTGGAGGAAACAGGTACAAAAGTATCTATATCCACAGTAAAACAAGTCCTATATCGACATAACCTGAAAGGCCACTCAGCAAGGAAGAAGCCACTGCTCCAAAACCAACATTAAAAAGCCAGACTATGGTTTGCAACTGCACATGGGGAAAAATATTGTACTTTTTGGAGAAATGTCCTCTGGTCTGATGAAACAAAAATATAACTGTTTGGCCATAATGACCATCGTTATGTTTGGAGAAAAAAGGGGGAAGCTTGCAAGGCGAAGAACACCATCCCAACCATGAAGCACGGGGGTGGCAGCATCATGTTGTGGGGGTGCTTTGCTGCAGGAGGGAATGGGGCACTTCATAAAATAGATGGCATCATAAGGATGGAAAATTATGTGGATATATTGAAGCAACATATCAAGGCATCAGTCAGGAAGTTAAAGCTTGGTCGCGAATGGGTCTTCCAAATGGACAATGACCCCAAGCATACTTCCAAAGTTGTGGCAAAATGGCTTAAGGACAACAAAGTCAAGATATTGGGGTGGCCATCACAAAGCCCTGACCTCAACCCTTTAGAACATTTGTGGGCAGAACTGAAAAAACATGTGCGAGCATGGAGGCCTACAAATCTGACTCATTTACACCAGCTCTGTCAGGAGGAATCGGACAAAATTCACCCAACTTATTGTGGGAAGCTTGTGGAAGGCTACCCGAAACGTTTGACTTAAGTTAAACAATTTAAAGGCAATTCTACCAAATACAAATTGAGTGTATGTAAACGTCTGTCCCACTTGGAATGTGATGAAAGAAATAAAAACTGAAATCATTCTCTCAACTATTTTTCTGACATTTCACATTCTTAAAATAAAGTTGTGATCCTACCTGACCTAAGACAGGGAATTTGTACTTGGATTAAATGTCAGGAATTGTGAAAAACTGAGTTTAAATGTATTTGGCTAAGGTGTATGTAAACTTCCGACTTCAACTGTATATATAGTGTAGATAGATACTATAGATGGATACTAAGATACTATAGATAGATACTAAGATACTATAGATACATTGCATTCGGAAAGTATTCAGACCCCTTTAATTTTTCCACATTTTGTTACGTTACTCTTATTCTAAAATGTATACAATTATTTTCCTCATCAATCTATACACAATACCCCATAATGACAAAAACAGGTTTTTATATATTTTTACAAATGTATTAAAAATAAATTACTGAAATCACATTTACATAAGTATTCAGACCATTTACTCAGTACTTTGTTGAAGCACTTTTGGCAGCGATTACAGCCTTTTGTCTTCTTGGGCATGACGCTACAAGCTTGGCACACCTGTATTTGGCAAGTTTCTCCCATTGTTCTCTGCAGATCCTCTCAAGTTTTGTCAGGTTGGATGGGGAGCGTCGCTGCTCCCCTATTTTTCAGGTCTCTCCGGAGATGTTTGATCGGGTTCAAGTCTTTTGCCCCAGTCTGAGGTCCTGAGCGCTCTGGAGCAGGTTTTCATCAAGGATCTTTCTGTACTTTGCTCCGTTCATCTTTCCCTCGATCCTGACTAGTCTCCCATTCAGGCCAAAGAGTTCAATCTTGGATTCATCAGCCCAGAGTATCTTGTTTCTCATGGTCTGAGAGTCCTTTAGGTGCCTTTTGGCAAGCTCCAATTGGGCTGTCATGTGTCTTTTACTGAGGAGTGGCTTCCGTCTGGCCACTCTACCATAAAGGCCTGATTGGTGGAGTGCTGCAGAGATGGTTGTCCTTCTGGATGGTTCTCCCATCTCCACAGAGGAACCCTGGAGCTCTGTCAGAGTCATCTCCCTGACCAAGGCCCTTCTCCCCCGATTGCTCATTTTGGCCAGGTGGCCAGCTCTAGGAAGAGTCTTGGTGGTTCCAAACTTCTTCCATTTAAGAATGATGGAGGACACTGTGTTCTTGGGGACCTTCAATGCTGCAGAAATGTTTTGGTACCCTTCCCCAGATCTGTGCCTCGAGACAATCCTGTCTCGGGGCTCTACGGACAATTGCTTCGACCTCATGGCTTGGTTTTTGCCCTGACATGCACTGCCAAATGTGGGACTTAATATAGTGTGCCTTACCAAATCATGTCCAATCAATTGAATTTACCACAGGTGGACTCCAATCAAGTTGTAGAAACATCTCAAGGATGATCAATGGAAACAGTATGCACCTGAGGTCAAATTTTAAGTCTCATAGCAAAGGGTCTGAATACTTATGTAAATAAGGTATTTCAGTTTCTTATTTTTTGCACCAACATTTTTTTCTGTTTTTGCTCTGTCATTATGGGATATTGTGTGTAGATTTATGAGTAAAAAAAAGATTTAATACATTTTAGAATAAGGCATAAGAAAATGTGGAAAAAGTGAAGAGGTCTGAATACTTTCTGAATGCACTGTAGATACTAAGATAGATAGATACTGTATACTCATCTCTCTCTTCTTTGCTCTCTCCTAGGGAAGGTCATATCAGTCAGTACGTTGTTAGCTATCTCTCTGATAGCTAATATCATCCTTCTCTTGGGTGTTGTCTACTTGTGGACCCGGGGGAAACGCCAGCATGAAGGCATGGTGAGTGTGTGTGTGTGTGTGTGTGTGTGTGTGTGTGTGTGTGTGTGTGTGTGTGTGTGTGTGTGTGTGTGTGTGTGTGTGTGTGTGTGTGTGTGTGTGTGTGTGTGTGTGTGTGTGTGTGTGTGTGTGTGTGTGTGTGTGCGTGCATGCGCGCGCATCAGTGTGTGCTTTATGTGGCTAAAGTGCTTCTTGTATTTTTCAGTCCCCTGCAATGCCTGAACTGACATTATTGAATGCAGTAGAGGTACATATTCTGATGCAGGTAATATTCTCAGAATGCCACGGCTTGGTGACTGATGACTTGGGGAACTAATCAATCGAACCCAAGAGCGTTTGGATATGCATGTAGTCAACAAAGTCTCTCTCTCTCTCTGTCTCTATGTCGCTCTCTCTCTCTCAGAACGGCAACAGAGATGCTCTGCAGCACTGACCCCTTTCAGAGGAATAATCCATCTCTCTTCCATCTGCCGCCATTTTCCCCTCGCTTTCCCAGACGAAAATTGACAAATATATGAGCCAGAGAAATGGAGCTAACAGTCCTGCCTCTCTGTCGCTCTCGCTCTCATACACACGCTTCACACGCTTCACGCTTCACACCTCAGCCCTTCACACAGGGCTGAGGCCACAACTCTTCTTCTCCTGCCACTGGCATTCTGGAGATACTGTTGAATAAGAGACTTCAGAATAAAAGCATTTGGACTTCATAATAAAAGCCTATGAACATCATAATAAAAGCTCCCTTCCTTGTGTTTTAATGAGGAGAATGGGAGAACTAATAAATGTCAGTCTGTCAAGAGTTGGATTAAGGGAACAACGGTGGTCTTGAATGACCACCCCCTGCCGTCCGTTCAGGCCAAAGAAAATATATTCATGTGAATTGGAAGAAAACAGTGTGATGAACAACAAGATGAACCCTTTAGGGGCGTACATTGGAACTAAGATGGTCTGAAATTTAGTATTATTATACCTGCATCCATTCCTGACTGTTTGGATGATGTGGCTGTGTTACCTGTTGAAAGGGGATTGTATGATGCAGAGGGACATCAGAAAAATATCAAAGGAGTAAATCAGTGGAAAAAAGGATGAAAGAAATGAAGTGAAGACTGTTTGATGTAGAAAGTGTGTATATACAGTATACAGTACCAGTCAAATGTTTGGACACACCTACTGATTCCAGGGTTTTTCTTTATTTTTACTATTTTCAACATTGTAGAATGATAGTGAAGACATCAAAACTATGAAATAATACATATGGAATCATGTAGTAACCAAAGAAGTGAAGATTCTTCAAAGTAGCCACCCTTTGCCTTGATGACAACTTTGCACAATCTTGGCATTCTCTCAAGCAGCTTCATGAGGAATGCTTTTCCAACAGTCTTGAAGGAGATGCCACATTTGCTGAGCACTTGTTCACTGCTTTCCCTTCACTCTGCGGTCCAACATATCCCAAACCATCTCAATAGGGTTGAGGTCGGGTGATTGTGGAGGCCAGGTCATCTGATGCAATACTCCATCACTCTCCTCGGTCAAATAGCCCTTACACAGCCTGGAGGTGTGTTTTGGGTCATTGTCCTGATGAAAAACAAATGATAGTCCCACTAAGCGCAAACCAGATGGGATGCTGTGGTAGCCATGCTGGTTAAGGGTGCCTTGAATTCTAAATAAATCACTGACAGTGTCACCAGCAAAGCACCATCCCACTTCCTCATCCATGCTTCACGGTGGGAACCACACCTGTGGAGATCATCCGTTCACTTACTCTGCGTCTCACAAAGACACAGCGGTTGGAACCAAAAACA
Organism: Salvelinus alpinus; assembly: GCF_045679555.1. Taxonomy (NCBI): domain Eukaryota; kingdom Metazoa; phylum Chordata; class Actinopteri; order Salmoniformes; family Salmonidae; genus Salvelinus; species Salvelinus alpinus. The sequence continues at coordinate 51,297,897 of NC_092091.1, forward strand.
GATTTCCACCGGTCTAATGTCCATTGCTCGTGTTTCTTGGCCCAAGCAAGTCTCTTTTTCTTATTGGTGTCCTTTAGTAGTGGTTTCTTTGCAGCAATTCGACCATGAAGGCCTGATTCACACAGTCTCCTCTGAACAGTTGATGTTGAGATGTGTCTGTTACTTGAACTCTGTGAAGCATTTATTTGGGTTGCAATCTGAGGTGCAATTCATTTATGATTTCTGAGGCTGGTAACTCTAATGAACTTATCCTCTGCAGCAGAGGTAATTCTGGGTCTTCCTTTCCAGTGGCAGTCCTCATGAGAGCCAGTTTCATCATAGCGCTTGATGATTTTTGCGACTGCACCTGAAGAAACTGTCAAAGTTCTTGAAATGTTCTGCATTGACTGACCTTCATGTCTTAAAGTAATGATGGATTGTCGTTTCTCTTTGCTTATTTGAGCTGTTCTTGCCATAATATGGACTTAGTCTTTTACCAAATAGGGCTATATTCTATATACCACCCCTACCTTTTCACAACACAACTGATTGTCTCAAATGTACTAAGAAGGAAATAAATTCCACAAATTCACTTTTAAGAAGGCACACCTTTTAATTTAAATGCATTCCAGGTGACTACCTCCTGAAGCTGGTTGTGAGAGAATGCCAAGTGTGCAAAGCTGTCATCAAGGCAAAGGGTGGCTACTATGAAGAATCTGAAATATAAAATATATTTTGATTTGTTTAACACTTTTTTGGTTACTACATGATTACATATGAGTTATTTCATGGTTTTGATGTCTTCAGTATTTCTACAATGTAGAAGATTAAAATTAGAAAATCAGAAAACCCTGGAATGAGTAGGTGTGTTCTGCACCTTGTGATAAGCATTACTAGTAACATCATAAAAGGCTGGTACCATTTCTATGTGTTGAAGAGACTTTACTGTGTGTGTGTGTGTGTGTGTGTGTGTGTGTGTGTGTGTGTGTGTGTGTGTGTGTGTGTGTGTGTGTGTGTGTGTGTGTGCAAACACTGTTTAAATGGCCTATGTTCTCTTTTGGTACAGTGAGAGATGCTATTTTTTCCTTATCAGTGTTATCCATAGACATATTTTTATAGGCGTGGCTCAAAAACCCCAACACTTTTGTATTGAAGGGTACATTATGGTCGTGATGTATGCAATTTGTAAAGAATCTTTACATCTAAAAAGCTTGTTATATACACAGGACCTGTTTAACATACTTTCTGGTCTGGTTTCCCTGACACGGATTAGGTCTAATCCAAGACTAAACATTTACTTCCATGGAGATTCTCTATTGAGCATGCTTTTTTCTCCAGGACTAGGTCTAGTGCTCTATTCAATCTGTATCGCGGAAGTTCAGCATTACAGCGTGATTGAGATTTAAAAGCAATATTCCCACGTTAGCGGAGACTGCATTCACTGTAAATGTTGTATATGTTGACTCAATCTGAAATTACTTTAACATTTCTATCGCGCAATCTGTAATGCTTCATGATTACAGATTGAATAGAGCCCATAGTCTGTGAAATCTTACCCTGTAAGCATTCTATGGACAAGGTATGACAGCAATCAATGCTTTGTTTTTGTTTACCTAGACACTATTTCAAATGCTAATTTTGTAGCATTTGTTGCACAAATCCAATGCAAATCAATGGGAACAACTTTAGCAAAATCAAGGCATGGATTACTATCATACCTTGTCTATATACTGCTTACAGCGTAAAGAAACCCTTTGTAATGTGTTGCACTATCCATTTAATTAACTTCTTAGGGCTGCAATCCCGTCAACGGGATCGATATGACAACAGCCAGTGAAAGTGCAGGGCGCCAAATTCAAACAACAGAAATCTCATAATTAAAATTCCTCAAACATACAACTATCTCATACCATTTTAAAGGTAATATTTGTGTTAATCCCACCACAGTGTCCGATTTCAAAAAGGCTTTACAGCGAAAGCACCACAAACGATTATGTTAGGTCACCGCCAAATCACAGAAAAACACACACATTTTTCCAGAGAGGAGTCACAAAAAGCAGAAATAGAGATAAAATTAATCACTAACCTTTGATGATCTTCATCAGATGACACTCATAGGACTTCATGTTACACAATACATGTATGTTTTTTTCGGTAAAGATCATATTTATATAAAAAAATCTCAGTATACATTGGCGCGTTATGCGCGTTATCAATTTCCAGAAATACTCATGATAAACGTTGATCAAAGATCAAGTGTTATACATGGAATTTTAGATCCACTTCTCTTTAATGCAACCGCTGTGTCAGATTTCAAAAAAGCTTTACGGAAAAAGCAAACCATGCAATAATCTGAGGTCGGCACTCAGAGCCCAATCAAGACAAAAATATATCCGCCATATTGTGCAGTCAACAGAAGTCAGAAATAATATTAGAAATATTCACTTACATTTGATGATCTTCATCAGAATGCACTCCCAGCAATCCCACAATAAATGTTTGATTTGTTCGGTAATGTCCATAATTTATTTTCAAATAGCTACTTTTGTTAGCGCGTTTGGTAAACAAATCCAAAGTCACGAAGCGCGTTCACTAAAAGCAGACGAAATGTCAAAAAGTTCCGTAACAGTCAGTAGAAACATGTCAAACGATGTATTGAATCAATCTTTAGGATGTTTTTAACATAAATCTTCAATAATGTTCCAACCGGAGAATTCCTTTGTCTTCAGAAGTGCGATGGAACAGAGCTCGCTCTCACATGAACGCGCATGGTCAGCGCATGTTCAGGTCATGGTAGACCTTACTCAATCCCCTCTCATTCGGCCCCCCTTCACAGTATAAGCATCAGACAAGGTTCTAAAGACTGTTGACATCTAGTGGAAGCCTTAGGAAGTGCAAAATGACCATATCCCACTGTGTATTCGATAGGCGATGAGTTGAAAACATACAAACCTCAGATTTCCCACTTCCTGGTTGTATTTTTGTATCTAATAAAAAATACAGTGTTAAATCGGTTTCCATCGCATTATCAACTCCTACTAATGGTTTTGTCACAAAAACTGTTGCATTATATACACAATTATGCCCATTCTGGTCCTGGCATGGGTAGTCTACCTACAAGATCATTATGGATAAGAGTGAGATTATATTTTTGGGTCAAATGGCAGCCAAGCATCAATCATCATGTCACCACAATTTTTTAAATAACTTATTTCATGTGTAGCCTAATAAACTGCATGCTTTTCCGGGTCGTAGTGGGAGGACCACACAACATATCACGTCACTTCCAAGTTTACTTCGATATGATGGTTATATCAATAATATTATATGCCATATCAATATTTGCAGTAGGGCTGTGCAATTATCAAATGGTTCTTGCCCTAAGCTTGCCCTAGCAAACTTGCAACATTGTATAAAATGTTCTGGGGCCCTCAGGCTTTCCGTGCAAGCGATAAGAAGTAATCAGGTATTTTTAAGACATTTCCACTGGATCAGAGCATTACATTTTTCTCTCTCATGCCGAATCGTTATCGAAAGGGAGAGAGATTCAAATATTTTTCAAAACTATTAAGGAACTATTGTCATTCTCAATGGATTCTAAACATACTTTGTTTACTTACTGTTTGAGGTGAAGAAACAAATACTGTTTGAAAAGCTCCACAACTCATTAGTACGTGGGGGGTTAAGACAATCAGAAATACTATTAGACATCCCCAAATGGGCACATTTTATAGGCCTACATTTGCACACAGGCCTGGTAGCCTAGGCCTACTTCTATATGCATACTCAACATTGACAGGAGCAATCCAAACAAAAGATCAATAAAAAATTGACAAAATTCATAAATGGAATGAAATAAACCAAAACTTGTTTCTCACAAGTATAGCTCAGCAAACAATGTGTCCACTTCGACAATGAGATTGGTAAATGCCTGTAATAATAATATATTGAATGCATTAACATAAATTACCGCAACCAAACAAACATTGTAAATGAGAAATTATGGGAATTAACGGTAAATGTACTGCTGGTGATATGTAATGGGGAATTGATAACCACTAACAATCAAAGGACAAACAATTCACAAGTTATGAAACAATGAATGCGCACAAAATGGCGGGAGAGAGAGACATGCCTTGTGCATCTTAGCCACACTCCTCTTGTTCTTGGACAGTGCCATCCCCACTGCCTCCGCAATGGATTAGTCCACTGAGACAGGTGCAAATCAGACCGACGTCTCGTGTGCCATGAAAAAAAATATCTATTTGCGACTGCTACATTAAAAAAATATTGGTGGACCGACAGTCGACTAAATGGGGTCGGGCCTAATTTGCACATAGATGCGTTTCATTCGCCATTTCTCACATAAGACTCGGGACTTGAAATTATCTGGCCAGGTTTTGTCACGTATTTTGTGGTACAGTGTCTCCGTGGATTACTCTCCACGCAGCCAGAGACAGCCGCAGCATCATCCTTGCAAAAAAACTTGCAACAGATTGGCTAGTGAAACGCACATATGGCCCTTTGACTGGATCAGCAAACTGTCAATCAACACAGGTCGGGTGAGCTAGCGAATAGATTGCTGATTTGCTGCACAGCTATAGGATGGGGTGCAGCACAAATGTCAAATTGTAAGGAGAGCGGATTGCCATAACAAAGTAATATGCAGTTCCAAAAATAGTTTGGTGATCAAGAATATTAACTATTTACTTTGCAAGCTCACCATCAATGGAGCGACAAGCAACAAGTAGGCCTACTGGTCTTTTGGTATGTCAAAATCGGCGTAGGCACAAATTCAAAATGTATTAAATATATGTTGTATCTCACCCATCTACACATAATACCCCATAATGAAAGTGAAAATGAAACGCTGAAATATCAAATTTACATAAATATTCACACCCCATTGCTATGACACTCCAATTTGAGCTCTGGTGCATACAATTTCCTTTGATCATCCTTGATGTCACTACAACTTGATTGGAGTCCACCTGTGGTCAATTCAATTGTTTGGACATGATTTAGGAAAAAAAAACACCTGTCTATATAAGGTCCCACAGTTGACAGTGCATGTCAGAGCAGAAACTATACTATGAAGTCCAAGGAACTGTCTGGAGAGCTCTGAGAGAATTGTGATGAGGCATATATCTGGAGAAGGGTATAAAACAATTTATTGAGTGTTGAAAGTTTCCAAGAGCACAGTGGGAAATTGAAAAAATATGGAACTGCCTAGACCTGGCTGTACGACCAAACTGAGCAAGAAAGATCTTGGTCAAGGATGTGACCAAGAACCCAATGACTGCAGAACTACAGAGTTCCTTGGCTGAGATGGAAGAACCTGCCAGAAGGCCAACAGTCTCTACAGCACTTCACCAATCTGGCCTTTATGGGAGAGTGGCCAGACAGAAGCCACTGAAAGACTTTGAGAGCGTAAGGCAAAATATTATGTGGTAAGATGAGACAAATTGAACATTTTGGTTTGAATGCAAATGTCTGGAGAAGACCAGGCACAGCTCATCAACCGTCTAACACCATTTCTACCGTGAAGCATGGTGGTGGCAGCATCATGCTATGGGGATGCTTTTCAGTGGCAGGGACTGGGAGACTGGTAAGGATAGAGGGAACAATAAATGGAGCCAAATACAGGCAATCCTTGATGGCGACTTGCTTCATAGTGCAAACAACCTTTGACTGGGGCCTACACACAATACTACATAATGTCAAAGTAGAATAATGTTTTTACAAATTAATAAAAATGGAAAGCTGAAATATATTGAGTCAATAAGTATTCAACCTTTTGTTAAGGCAAGCCTAAATAAGTTCAGTAGTAAAACTGTCCTTAACAAGTCACATAATAAGTTGCATGGATTCACTGTGCAATAATAGTGTTTAACATTATTTTTTTAATTACTATCTTATCTCTGTACCCCACATAATTATATGTAAGATTCCCAATTTTAACTTTTAAAACAGTTACAGAGTTTAATGGAGGTGATATGGGAAAACTGAGGATGGATCAACAACATTGTGGTTAGTCCACAATACTAACCTAAATGACAGTAAAAAGAAGGAAGCCTTTACAGAATAAAAATATTCCAAAACATGCATCCTGTTTGCAATAATGCACTAATGGGAAACTGGAAAAATGTGGCAAAGAAATGTACTTATATCCTGAATGCAAAGCGTTATGTTGGGGCAAATCCAACAAAACATGTCACTAAGTACCACTCTTCATATTTTCAAGCATGGTGGTGGCTGCATGGTGGTGGCTGCATCATGTTATGGTATGCTTGTCATCGGCAAGGAATAGGGAGTTTTTATGGCTAAAAATAAAAGGAATAGAGCTAAGCACGGGCAAAATCCTAGAGGAAATACGCACTGGAGTTGCATTCCAACAGACACTGGGAGAGAAATCATGTTTCAGCAGGGCAATAACCTAAAGCGCAAGGCCAAATACACACTGGAGATGCTTACCAAGATGATATTGAATGTTCCTGAGTGGCCTAGTTACAGTTTTTAATTAAATCGGCTTGGAAACCTATAGCAAGACTTGAAAATGGCTGTCTGGCAATGATCAACAACCAATTTGACAGAGCTTGAAGAATTCTTAGAAGAATAATTTGCAAATAGTATACAATCCAGGTTTGCAAAGCTCTTAGAGACTTACCCAGAAAGACTCAAAGCTGTAATCGCTGCCAAAGGTGATTGTAACATGTATTGACTTGGGGAGTTGACTACTTATGTAATAAAGATATATTTGTGTTTTTTTGTGTACAACGTTGACAAAGAAATTACAGTTAAATCCATTTGAATCCCACCTTGTACCACAACAAAATGTGGAAAAGGGCAAGGGGTGTGAATACTTTCTGAAGACACTTACCTGTTTGAGCTCCTGTTAGACAAATTCGATTTGATTTCTCAAGGGGAGACTGTGCTGTTTTTCCCTCTACCTGTATCTGTTCAGATAGGACAGGTCAAGCCTGATACAGAAGCAATATTTTTTGGTTGTGTATATTTGGTAAATCGTCTTGTATATTTTGTATGATATGGAGCTCTTACCATTGGATCGCCAAGACCTGTAAATAATATCTACACTCTGAGCACTTCTACCTGCCTTGCCTTCTGCTGATTTCCTGCCCTTATTACTGACTGCTACCAGGTCCCTATTTTACAATTACGTCATCAAAATAATTAAAAGGGCTGTCTGGTAGCCTCAATAAATAAAGATTTTCTGTCATTGCAGGTATAGATAATTTTTTTACTTGAAAAAACTTTTGACTTGACTTGCTCATAGAATGCATGACTTGGACTTGACTCGATACTCGACCCGTTCTACTTGGGACTCAACTGGAGACTCGAACTTGCTTGTGACTCAAGTAAGTGACTTGGGCCCACCTCTGGTTGTGTCCTGTCCCCACAGACTCCCAAGGCTGCACAGCCTACGACGTGGTCATCAGTGAAGGGTTCTTCCAGAAATGCCAGGTGTGTGTTTTTGTGCGTGCGTGTGTGTGTGTGTGTGTGTAACTCCTGTCTGTGTGTTTGAAGAATGATCCTCTATCCCAGAGTTTTCTGATTGCTGTGTCATTAGAGGGGCCGGAGAACAAATACAACCTGGAGCTCAGCCTAGGTGTGTGTGCCTGTATCTTTAGTGTGTGTGTGTAAGCTTGAATATGGATTTTATTATT